>NW_027362771.1:86710979-89110979 GCF_046119375.1 Phyllobates terribilis
AACAACCTGCTAATGCTTATAATTTCAAAAATGACCATTTTTTTGGTCTTTATTAAAATGAAAAGGTTGATCGAAAAGTTTGGGGGATCTAAGAGTGTGGCAACCCAGTAGTCATGATTACTTCGAATTCTGACAATATGAGGGTCATGCTGCAGGTAGTGCAGCAAGAAGGCACTTATGTGTCTTGCGCATCTCGGAGCCCCAAAATTATTTTCCGGGCTAGATGCAGCTAAAAATTATTATTAATTTTAAATCTGGTGAAGCTTTAGTATAGATGGCCTAATAGGATCAGTGCTGCACACTGCTACAAAGCCCAAATTATTTTCCAGTCAAGATACAGATAAACATGATTAGTAATTTTAAATCTGGTGGAGCTTATTATAGATGGCCTAATAGAATCAGTGCTGCACACTGCTACAAAGCCCAAATTATTTTCCAGCCAAGATACAAATAAACATGATTAGTAATTTGAAAGCTTAAAACGGTTGGTAGGGTGATTTTAACCAATCATCAAGCTTTTACTCTCCCCAGGATGACACAGGGGTAGAAAAGTCGTTTCGGATCCACAACAGAAATGTGATCAAGGTCTCCCTCATCTGATGAGTCTTCCATCAGTTCGTCCTCCACTTCTTCCTGGGCTCCTGCACCTTCCTCACTAGTTTGGCTGCTACCATGCGCCCTGGTAAAACCATCTCCCCCACCCTCACATGCCTGCCGCCTTGGTGCTGCCGACCGTCTGGACCTTGCAGATGTTAGCCCTTCCGCATACAACTCCTCCTCCTCTACTTCCTCCACCTCCTCTTGTGCCACCACCTGACTCCGAATTCTGTTTAACATGTGCTCCAGCATGTAAATCACCGGAATAGTCATGCTGATAATGGCATCGTCAGCACTAAACATCTTCGTCGCCATTTCAAAACTGTGCAGAAGGGTGCATAGGTCCCTGATCTGAGACCACTCCTCCAGCGTGATTTGCCCCACCTCCGGATCTCGTTGGCCCAGGCTATACGTCAGAACGTATTGCACCAGGGCTTGTCGGTGCTGCCACAGTCGCTGCAACATGTGCAGAGTTGAATTCCACCGGGTAGGCACATCGCATTTTAGCCGGTGAAGTGGCAGGCCCAACGACTTCTGTAGAGATGTAAGTCGCTGAGCTGCGGGATGCGAACGGCGAAAGTGAGCACACAGCGACCGTGCCCTCTGCAGAAGGCCATCTAGTCTGGGATAGTGGGCTAAAAATTGCTGGACAACCAGGTTCAACACGTGAGCCATACAAGGCACGTGTGTGACATTGCCCCGGCGAAGGGCCGCACCCAGGTTTGCAGCATTGTCGCACACGGCCTTCCCTGGTTTCAGGTCCAGTGGAGACAACCATTCATGAAATTGGTTCTCCAGAGCTGACCACAACTCCTCAGCTGTGTGACTCACATTTCCCAGACATTTCAATGTAAAAACCGCCTGATGACGTTGAGCCCTACGGCCAGCATAGTAAGGAGGTGTGCAGGATCCCTTCTGCGCAGTTAGAAAGCTTGTGGCATGACCAGACAGGCTTTGGGTGCAGGTGGAAGACCGAGAGGAGGTTGAGGAGGCAGAAGCAGTGGAGGAACTTTGACATAAAGAGGATTGACGCACAACTCGTGGGGACGGCAAGACTTGGACAGCAGCCCCTTGTCCTGCTGTCACCATAGTTACCCAGTGCCCAGTCAGCGACATGTAACGCCCCTGTCCATGCCTACTCGTCCAAGTGTCTGTGGTGAAATGCACCCTGTCACACACAGAGTTTCTCAAAGAAGCGGTGATGTTGTGTGCGACATGCTGGTGGAGCGCAGGCACACTTTTCTTTGAGAAGTAGTGCCGACTGGGCATCTGGTACTGGGGCACTGCGACGGACATAAGGTCTCGAAAATCCTCTGTGTCCACCAGGCGGAAAGGCAGCATATCTGTAGCCAAGAACTTGCAGATGGTGAAATTCAACCTCTTAGCTTTCTCATGGCTAGGAGGAAATGGTCTTTTACTTGTCCACATCTGAGGGACCGAGGGCTGGCTATTGTGCTTAGACGGGGTTGATAAGGGTGTCCCCGGCAAACTGCCGGTCTGTGAAGAAGATGCAGGCGGACATGTTAGGTTGCCTTGATCCAAAGGTGGTGCTATCGATGTCGGACAGCGCTCAACACCAGCTGGTGTTACCACCTCCAAAGAAAATGATGACCTGCCAATCACGCTGGCTGTTGCGGGTAAAGAGGTGGCAGGTCTGCGCCCCAAAACAGGTGTGACTGCTGTCCCCCCAGTCACAGAGGATGAAGAGGCCGCGGATGCACAAGATATGGCAGACGGTGGTTGGCCCGGCCGGCTAGGCCGCATTGTAGCACACTGAGCTTACCACTGCAACTTATGCTTCATGTCCATGTGCCGGTTCATGCATGAAGTACTCAAACTATGTATTTTTTGGCCTCTACTTAGCTTTTGCTGACAAATGTTACAGATAACACGAGTTGGGTCATCTTTATCGATCTGAAAAAATGCCCAGGCTATGCAAGGCTTAGCACCCATGCGACCTGAAGAGCCACCACGACTTGTGGTGAGAGGCAGAGTTGTGTTTGAGGATGCAGCTGTTGACGTGCTTCCAGTACTACGTCGCTGTCCAGGAAGGCGCAACCTGACCTCGTCGTCACTAGCATCTTCCTCCACCTCCTCTGCTGACCTCATCTCTTGGCTGACTGTGGGTTGACAGTAAGTGGGATCTCCAACCTCATCATCATCACCCTGTGCGTTATCACACCCGTCGTCCTCAGAGCCAACCTGTTCCTGCCCTGACAAAAAACTAAAGTTGTCGCTCCAATCAGGTATTTGAGTCTTATCATCGTCTTCCTCATTGTCTCCACCAACAGGAGTTACAGTTTGGGAATGAGGGTCTACATTATGGTCAGAACCTTCTGCGTCTGGTCCTGGATCCGACTCATAAAGATTCTGGGCATCAGTGCAGATCATTTCCTCGTCTGGATTCACAGAAGCGCTGGAGTCGACCTCTGATTCCCAGGCTATAGTATGAGTAAACAGCTCTGCAGACTCAATCATCTGTTCTACCTCATACTCAGACGGGCAGCTGGAGATTTGGGAGCTGTGAGGAAGCAAGTGCGATTGGGGTGACACCTTTGAGGACTGGAGTATTTGTGATGTTGAAGTTGATGTGGAGGAGAGCCCACTTAAAGGAGCACTTGATATCCGTTGAAGCACCTGCTGTTTTTGTGCCTCATCTGGAATTTGTAGCGATTGGCGTGGCCGTAAGAAAGGGATCTTATCACATTGTCCGCTTAAAGAAGTAGACATTTTAGTTTGGCTGGAAGATGGTCTTTCTTCTGCAGATGTTACTGTTGCTTTAACACCTACCCCACGGACACAACCTTTTTTCCCCTTCCCAACACGCCTATTCCCCTTTCCACCAGCAGCAGGCCTTTTTCCACTCATTTTGGTGTTTAACTAATTAACAACTCTGGAGTTGTTTGCACAAAAAAACAATGGATGGGAACCGAGCAGAGCTGAGTGGAAACTGTGGTATTAGGCCAAAACTATTGGCTGGGTTAGATGCAGAAAAAAATGATATTCAATTTGCAACCTGATGGAGGTCAGTATAGATGGACTAATAGAGAAAGTCCCACACACTGCTAGAAGGCCAAATATTTTTTCAGAGCTAGATGCAGAAAAAAATATATTCAGTTTGCAACCTGATGGAGGTCAGTATAAATGGACTAATACACTAAGTCCCACACACAGCTAGAAGCCCAATATTTTTTCAGAGGTAGATGCAGAAAAAAATATATTCAGTTTGCAACCTGATGGAGGTCTGTATAGATGGATTAATAGAACAAGTCACACACACAGCTAGAAGCCCAATATTTTTTCAGAGGTAGATGCAGAAAAAAATATATTCAGTTTGCAACCTGATGGAGGTCAGTATAGATGGACTAATACAAGTCCCACACACAGCTAGAAGCCCAATATTATTTCAGAGGTAGATGCAGAAAAAAATATATTCAGTTTGCAACCTGATGGAGTTCTGTATAGATGGATTAATAGAACAAGTCCCACACACAGCTAGAAGCCCAATATTTTTTCAGAGGTAGATGCAGAAAAAAATATATTCAGTTTGCAACCTGATGGAGGTCAGTATAAATCGACTAATACAACAAGTCCCACACACAGCTAGAAGCCCAATATTTTTTCAGAGGTAGATGCAGAAAAAAATATATTCAGTTTGCAACCTGATGGAGGTCTGTATAGATGGATTAATAGAACAAGTCCCACACACAGCTAGAAGCCCAATATTTTTTCAGAGGTAGATGCAGAAAAAAATATATTCAGTTTGCAACCTGATGGAGGTCAGTATAGATGGACTAATACAAGTCCCACACACAGCTAGAAGCCCAATATTTTTTCAGAGGTAGATGCAGAAAAAAATATATTCAGTTTGCAACCTGATGGAGGTCTGTATAGATGGATTAATAGAACAAGTCCCACACACAGCTAGAAGCCCAATATTTTTTCAGAGGTAGATGCAGAAAAAAATATATTCAGTTTGCAACCTGATGGAGGTCAGTATAGATGGACTAATACAACAAGTCCCACACACAGCTAGAAGCCCAATATTTTTTCAGAGGTAGATGCAGAAAAAAATATATTCAGTTTGCAACCTGATGGAGGTCTGTATAGATGGATTAATAGAACAAGTCCCACACACAGCTAGAAGCCCAATATTTTTTCAGAGGTAGATGCAGAAAAAAATATATTCAGTTTGCAACCTGATGGAGGTCAGTATAGATGGACTAATACAACAAGTACCACACACAGCTAGAAGCCCAATATTTTTTCAGAGGTAGATGCAGAAAAAAATATATTCAGTTTGCAACCTGATGGAGGTCTGTATAGATGGATTAATAGAACAAGTCCCACACACAGCTAGAAGCCCAATATTTTTTCAGAGGTAGATGCAGAAAAAAATATATTCAGTTTGCAACCTGATGGAGGTCAGTATAGATGGACTAATACAACAAGTCCCACACACAGCTAGAAGCCCAATATTTTTTCAGAGGTAGATGCAGAAAAAAATATATTCAGTTTGCAACCTGATGGAGGTCTGTATAGATGGACTAATACAACAAGTACCACACACAGCTAGAAGCCCAATATTTTTTCAGAGGTAGATGCAGAAAAAAATATATTCAGTTTGCAACCTGATGGAGGTCAGTATAGATGGACTAATACAACAAGTCCCACACACAGCTAGAAGCCCAATATTTTTTCAGAGCTAGATGCAGAAAAAAATTATATTCAATTTGCAACCTGATGGAGGTCAGTATAGATGGACTAATAGAATGATGCTATGCCCAAAAGATTTTACTTCACTAGGTGAAGTAAAAAATTGGTATTCTATACACAGGTGGTATATGTTGCAACACAGATAGGCTACTCCACTGACTAACACACTCTGCAATAGGCCAAAAAGGATTAGCTTTGCTAGACTCAGCCAAATGCTGTGAAAAAAACTTGCACAGCACTGGCACAGACCTGCCTGGCAAAAACTGATAGGAACTGATGTAACCTAGTCCTGAAAAGGACTCCAATTACAATTAGTCTTTACTCCCACAATCTATCTATTTAAGAGCACAGACCTGCCTGATAAAAGTCGTAGCAAATGCTGTAACCTAGTCCTTAAAAGGACTGCAATCACAACTATTCCCTACTCCCAAGCTATCTGTAGATTTGTGCGAAAATTGGCTTGAAATTAACAAGGTATAGCGCACACAGCAACAGCGGTGCCGTCTAACACGCAGCTGCAGCAGTGAGAAAATGGTGGCGACGGGGAAAATGGCTTGGTCTTATAGGGCAAGGACATGTGACATACAATGCCAATGACACATGCCCTTGATTGTGTGAAAAAAAGCACTTCGCTCCGTGTGTGCGCTGCTGATAGGCTGACAGATTGCACCTCCCCACTGTAAATGCGGGAAAGAGAAAAAAAAAATGGAGATCTTCATTGTTCCTGCAGAGATCCATCCCCTGCCCCTCCCCCCACCCCGCTGTACACTAAAACTGCGTATTAACATTAATTGTCATCATTACTGAGAAAAAATCCAGTTATGATTTTGGTGCAGGAACAGTTATCGAACATAACCTCGAACAGCCGAATTTTTCTCAAATTGTTCGTGTTCGCCGAACGGCTCGAACACCACCCAAAACAGCTCGAATTTGAGATTGGCGAACAGTTCGAGTAGAACAACGCTCATCTCTACTCAACACCAGCTGGTGTTACCACCTCCAAAGAAAATGATGACCTGCCAATCATGCTGGCTGTTGCGGGTAAAGAGGTGGCAGGTCTGCGCCCCAAAACAGGTGTGACTGCTGTCCCCCCAGTCACAGAGGATGAAGAGGCCGCGGATGCACAAGATATGGCAGACGGTGGTTGGCCCGGCCGGCTAGGCCGCATTGTAGCACACTGAGCTTCCCACTGCAACTTATGCTTCATGTCCATGTGCCGGTTCATGCATGAAGTACTCAAACTATGTATTTTTTGGCCTCTACTTAGCTTTTGCTGACAAATGTTACAGATAACACGAGTTGGGTCATCTTTATCGATCTGAAAAAATGCCCAGGCTATGCAAGGCTTAGCACCCATGCGACCTGAAGAGCCACCACGACTTGTGGTGAGAGGCAGAGTTGTGTTTGAGGATGCAGTTGTTGACGTGCTTCCAGTACTACGTCTCTGTCCAGGAAGGCGCAACCTGACCTCGTCGTCACTAGCATCTTCCTCCACCTCCTCTGCTGACCTCATCTCTTGGCTGACTGTGGGTTGACAGTAAGTGGGATCTCCAACCTCATCATCATCACCCTGTGTGTTATCACACCCGTCGTCCTCAGAGCCAACCTGTTCCTGCCCTGACAAAAAACTAAAGTTGTCGCTCCAATCAGGTATTTGAGTCTTATCATCGTCTTCCTCATTGTCTCCACCAACAGGAGTTACAGTTTGGGAATGAGGGTCTACATTATGGTCAGAACCTTCTGCGTCTGGTCCTGGATCCGACTCATAAAGATTCTGGGCATCAGTGCAGATCATTTCCTCGTCTGGATTCACAGAAGTGCTGGAGTCGACCTCTGATTCCCAGGCTATAGTATGAGTAAACAGCTCTGCAGACTCAACCATCTGTTCTACCTCATACTCAGACGGGCAGCTGGAGATTTGGGAGCTGTGAGGAAGCAAGTGCGATTGGGGTGACACCTTTGAGGACTGGAGTATTTGTGATGTTGAAGTTGATGTGGAGGAGAGCCCACTTAAATGAGCACTTGATATCCGTTGAAGCACCTGCTGTTTTTGTGCCTCATCTGGATTTTGTAGCGATTGGCGTGGCCGTAAGAAAGGGATCTTATCACATTGTCCGCTAAAAGAAGTAGACATTTTAGTTTGGCTGGAAGATGGTCTTTCTTCTGCAGATGTTACTGTTGCTTTAACACCTACCCCACGGACACAACCTTTTTTCCCCTTCCCAACACGCCTATTCCCCTTTCCACCAGCAGCAGGCCTTTTTCCACTCATTTTGGTGGTTAACTAATTCACAACTCTGGAGTTGTTTGCACAAAAAAACAATGGATGGGAACCGAGCGGAGCTGAGTGGCCAAACTGTGGTATTAGGCCAAAACTATTGGCTGGGTTAGATGCAGAAAAAAATTATATTCAATTTGCAACCTGATGGAGGTCAGTATAGATGGACTAATAGAGAAAGTCCCACACACTGCTAGAAGGCCAAATATTTTTTCAGAGCTAGATGCAGATAAAAATTATTTTTAATTTGCAACCTGATGGAGGTCAGTATAGATGGACTAATAGAGAAAGTCCCACACGCTGCTAGAAGGCCAAATATTTTTTCAGAGCTAGATGCAGAAAAAAATATATTCAGTTTGCAACCTGATGGAGGTCTGTATAGATGGATTAATAGAACAAGTCCTACACACAGCTAGAAGCCCAATATTTTTTCACAGGTAGATGTAGAAAAAAATATATTCAGTTTGCAACCTGATGGAGGTCAGTATAAATGGACTAATACAACAAGTCCCACACACAGCTAGAAGCCCAATATTTTTTCAGAGGTAGATGCAGAAAAAAATATATTCAGTTTGCAACCTGATGGAGGTCTGTATAGATGGATTAATAGAACAAGTCCCACACACAGCTAGAAGCCCAATATTTTTTCAGAGGTAGATGCAGAAAAAAATATATTCAGATTGCAACCTGATGGAGGTCAGTATAGATGGACTAATACAAGTCCCACACACAGCTAGAAGCCCAATATTTTTTCAGAGGTAGATGCAGAAAAAAATATATTCAGTTTGCAACCTGATGGAGGTCTGTATAGATGGATTAATAGAACAAGTCCCACACACAGCTAGAAGCCCAATATTTTTTCAGAGGTAGATGCAGAAAAAAATATATTCAGTTTGCAACCTGATGGAGGTCAGTATAGATGGACTAATACAAGTCCCACACACAGCTAGAAGCCCAATATTTTTTCAGAGGTAGATGCAGAAAAAAATATATTCAGTTTGCAACCTGATAGATGTCTGTATAGATGGATTAATAGAACAAGTCCCACACACAGCTAGAAGCCCAATATTTTTTCAGAGGTAGATGCAGAAAAAAATATATTCAGTTTGCAACCTGATGGAGGTCTGTATAGATGGATTAATAGAACAAGTCCCACACACAGCTAGAAGCCCAATATTTTTTCAGAGGTAGATGCAGAAAAAAATATATTCAGTTTGCAACCTGATGGAGGTCAGTATAGATGGACTAATACAACAAGTCCCACACACAGCTAGAAGCCCAATATTTTTTCAGAGGTAGATGCAGAAAAAAATATATTCAGTTTGCAACCTGATGGAGGTCTGTATAGATGGACTAATACACCAAGTCCCACACACAGCTAGAAGCCCAATATTTTTTCAGAGGTAGATGCAGAAAAAAATATATTCAGTTTGCAACCTGATGGAGGTCAGTATAGATGGACTAATACAACAAGTCCCACACACAGCTAGAAGCCCAATATTTTTTCAGAGGTAGATGCAGAAAAAAATATATTCAGTTTGCAACCTGATGGAGGTCTGTATAGATGGATTAATAGAACAAGTCCCACACACAGCTAGAAGCCCAATATTTTTTCAGAGGTAGATGCAGAAAAAAATATATTCAGTTTGCATCCAGATGGAGGTCTGTATAGATGGATTAATAGAACAAGTCCCACACACAGCTAGAAGCCCAATATTTTTTCAGAGGTAGATGCAGAAAAAAATATATTCAGTTTGCAACCTGATGGAGGTCAGTATAGATGGACTAATACAACAAGTCCCACACACAGCTAGAAGCCCAATATTTTTTCAGAGGTAGATGCAGAAAAAAATATATTCAGTTTGCAACGTGATGGAGGTCTGTATAGATGGACTAATACACCAAGTCCCACACACAGCTAGAAGCCCAATATTTTTTCAGAGGTAGATGCAGAAAAAAATATATTCAGTTTGCAACCTGATGGAGGTCAGTATAGATGGACTAATACAACAAGTCCCACACACAGCTAGAAGCCCAATATTTTTTCAGAGGTAGATGCAGAAAAAAATATATTCAGTTTGCAACCTGATGGAGGTCTGTATAGATGGATTAATAGAACAAGTCCCACACACAGCTAGAAGCCCAATATTTTTTCAGAGGTAGATGAAGAAAAAAATATATGCAGTTTGCAACCTGATGGAGGTCAGTATAGATGGACAAATACAACAAGTCCCACACACAGCTAGAAGCCCAATATTTTTTCAGAGCTAGATGCAGAAAAAAATTATATTCAATTTGCAACCTGATGGAGGTCAGTATAGATGGACTAATAGAATGATTCTATGCCCAAAAGACTTTACTTCACTAGGTGCAGTAAAAATTGGTATTCTATAAACAGGTGGTATATCTTGCAACACAGATAGGCTACTCCACTGACTAACACACTCTGCAATAGGCCAAAAAGGATTAGCTTTGCTAGATTCAGCCAAATGCTGTGAAAAAAACTTGCACAGCACTGGCACAGACCTGCCTGGCAAAAACTGATAGGAACTGATGTAACCTAGTCCTGAAAAGGACTCCAATTACAATTAGTCTTTACTCCCACAATCTATCTATTTAAGAGCACAGACCTGCCTGATAAAAGTCGTAGGAAATGCTGTAACCTAGTCCTTAAAAGGACTGCAATCACAACTATTCCCTACTCCCAAGCTATCTGTAGATTTGTGCGAAAATTGGCTTGAAATTAACAAGGTATAGCGCACACAGCAACAGCGGTGCCGTCTAACACGCAGCTGCAGCAGTGAGAAAATGGTGGCGACGGGGAAAATGGCTTGGTCTTATAGGGCAAGGACATGTGACATACACTGCCAATGACACATGCCCTTGCTTGTGTGAAAAAAATCACTTCGCTCCGTGTCTGCGCTGCTGATAGGCTGACAGATTGCACCTCCCCACTGTAAATGCGGGAAAGAGAAAAAAAAATGGAGATCTTCATTGTTCCTGCAGAGATCCATCCCCTACCCCTCCCCCCACCCCGCTGTACACTAAAACTGCGTATTGACATTAATTTTCATCATTACTGAGAAAAAATCCAGTTATGATTTTGGTGCACGAACAGTTATCGAACATAACCTCGAACAGCCGAATTTTTCTCAAATTGTTCGTGTTCGCCGAACGGCTCGAACACCACCCAAAACAGCTCGAATTTGAGATTGGCGAACAGTTCGAGTAGAACAACGCTCATCTCTACTCAACACCAGCTGGTGTTACCACCTCCAAAGAAAATGATGACCTGCCAATCATGCTGGCTGTTGCGGGTAAAGAGGTGGCAGGTCTGCGCCCCAAAACAGGTGTGACTGCTGTCCCCCCAGTCACAGAGGATGAAGAGGCCGCGGATGCACAAGATATGGCAGACGGTGGTTGGCCCGGCCGGCTAGGCCGCATTGTAGCACACTGAGCTTCCCACTGCAACTTATGCTTCATGTCCATGTGCCGGTTCATGCATGAAGTACTCAAACTATGTATTTTTTGGCCTCTACTTAGCTTTTGCTGACAAATGTTACAGATAACACGAGTTGGGTCATCTTTATCGATCTGAAAAAATGCCCAGGCTATGCAAGGCTTAGCACCCATGCGACCTGAAGAGCCACCACGACTTGTGGTGAGAGGCAGAGTTGTGTTTGAGGATGCAGTTGTTGACGTGCTTCCAGTACTACGTCTCTGTCCAGGAAGGCGCAACCTGACCTCGTCGTCACTAGCATCTTCCTCCACCTCCTCTGCTGACCTCATCTCTTGGCTGACTGTGGGTTGACAGTAAGTGGGATCTCCAACCTCATCATCATCACCCTGTGCGTTATCACACCCGTCGTCCTCAGAGCCAACCTGTTCCTGCCCTGACAAAAAACTAAAGTTGTCGCTCCAATCAGGTATTTGAGTCTTATCATCGTCTTCCTCATTGTCTCCACCAACAGGAGTTACAGTTTGGGAATGAGGGTCTACATTATGGTCAGAACCTTCTGCGTCTGGTCCTGGATCCGACTCATAAAGATTCTGGGCATCAGTGCAGATCATTTCCTCGTCTGGATTCACAGAAGCGCTGGAGTCGACCTCTGATTCCCAGGCTATAGTATGAGTAAACAGCTCTGCAGACTCAACCATCTGTTCTACCTCATACTCAGACGGGCAGCTGGAGATTTGGGAGCTGTGAGGAAGCAAGTGCGATTGGGGTGACACCTTTGAGGACTGGAGTATTTGTGATGTTGAAGTTGATGTGGAGGAGAGCCCACTTAAATGAGCACTTGATATCCGTTGAAGCACCTGCTGTTTTTGTGCCTCATCTGGAATTTGTAGCGATTGGCGTGGCCGTAAGAAAGGGATCTTATCACATTGTCCGCTAAAAGAAGTAGACATTTTAGTTTGGCTGGAAGATGGTCTTTCTTCTGCAGATGTTACTGTTGCTTTAACACCTACCCCACGAACACAACCTTTTTTCCCCTTCCCAACACGCCTATTCCCCTTTCCACCAGCAGCAGGCCTTTTTCCACTCATTTTGGTGGTTAACTAATTCACAACTCTGGAGTTGTTTGCACAAAAAAACAATGGATGGGAACCGAGCGGAGCTGAGTGGCCAAACTGTGGTATTAGGCCAAAACTATTGGCTGGGTTAGATGCAGAAAAAAATTATATTCAATTTGCAACCTGATGGAGGTCAGTATAGATGGACTAATAGAGAAAGTCCCACACACTGCTAGAAGGCCAAATATTTTTTCAGAGCTAGATGCAGATAAAAATTATTTTTAATTTGCAACCTGATGGAGGTCAGTCTAGTTGGACTAATAGAGAAAGTCCCACACACTGCTAGAAGGCCAAATATTTTTTCAGAGCTAGATGCAGATAAAAATTATATTCAATTTGCAACCTGATGGAGGTCAGTATAGATGGACTAATAGAACAAGTCCCACACACAGCTAGAAGCCCAAATATTTTTTCAGAGGTACTGTAGATGCAGATAAAAATTATTTTTAATTTGCAACCTGATGGAGGTCAGTATAGATGGACTAATAGAGAAAGTCCCACACATTGCTAGAAGGCCAAAATTTTTTTCAGAGCTAGATGCAGATAAAAATTATTTTTAATTTGCAACCTGATGGAGGTCAGTATAGATGGACTAATAGAGAAAGTCCCACACACTGCTGGAAGGCCAAATATTTTTTCAGAGCTAGATGCAGAAAAAAATTATATTCAGTTTGCAACCTGATGGAGGTCAGTATAGATGGACTAATAGAGAAAGTCCCACACACTGCTAGAAGGCCAAATATTTTTTCAGAGCTAGATGCAGATAAAAATTATTTTTAATTTGCAACCTGATGGAGGTCAGTATAGATGGACTAATAGAGAAAGTCCCACACACTGCTAGAAGGCCAAATATTTTTTCAGAGCTAGATGAAGATAAAAATTATTTTTAATTTGCAACCTGATGGAGGTCAGTATAGATGGACTAATAGAGAAAGTCCCACACACTGCTAGAAGGCCAAATATTTTTTAAGAGCTAGATGCAGATAAAAATTATATTCAATTTGCAACCTGATGGAGGTCAGTATAGATGGAATAATAGAACAAGTCCCACACACAGCTAGAAGCCCAAATATTTTTTCAGAGGTACTGTAGATGCAGATAAAAATTATTTTTAATTTGCAACCTGATGGAGGTCAGTATAGATGGACTAATAGAGAAAGTCCCACACACTGCTAGAAGGCCACATATTTTTTCAGAGCTAGATGCAGAAAAAAATTATATTCAGTTTGCAACCTGATGGAGGTCAGTATAGATGGACTAATAGAGAAAGTCCAACACACTGCTAGAAGGCCAAATATTTTTTCAGAGCTAGATGCAGATAAAAATTATTTTTAATATGGAGGTCAGTATAGATGGACTAATAGAGAAAGTCCCACACACTGCTAGAAGGCCAAATATTTTTTCAGAGCTAGATGCAGATAAAAATTATATTCAATTTGCAACCTGATGGAGGTCAGTATAGATGGACTAATAGAACAAGTCCCACACACAGCTAGAAGCCCAAATATTTTTTCAGAGGTACTGTAGATGCAGATAAAAATTATTTTTAATTTGCAACCTGATGGAGGTCAGTATAGATGGACTAATAGAGAAAGTCCCACACACTGCTAGAATGCCAAATATTTTTTCAGAGCTAGATGCAGATAAAAATTATATTCAATTTGCAACCTGATGGAGGTCAGTATAGATGGACTAATAGAACAAGTCCCACACACAGCTAGAAGCCCAAATATTTTTTCAGAGGTACTGTAGATGCAGATAAAAATTATTTTTAATTTGCAACCTGATGGAGGTCAGTATAGATGGACTAATAGAGAAAGTCCCACACACTGCTAGAAGGCCAAATATTTTTTCAGAGCTAGATGCAGAAAAAAATTATATTCAGTTTGCAACCTGATGGAGGTCAGTATAGATGGACTAATAGAGAAAGTCCCACACACTGCTAGAAGGCCACATATTTTTTCAGAGTTAGATGCAGAAAAAAATATATTCAGTTTTCAACCTGATGGAGGTCTGTATAGATGGATTAATAGAACAAGTCCCACACACAGCTAGAAGCCCAATATTTTTTCAGAGGTAGATGCAGAAAAAAATATATTCAGTTTGCAACCTGATGGAGGTCAGTATAGATGGACTAATACAACAAGTCCCACACACAGCTAGAAGCCCAATATTTTTTCAGAGGTAGATGCAGAAAAAAATATATTCAGTTTGCAACCTGATGGAGGTCTGTATAGATGGACTAATACAACAAGTCCCACAAACAGCTAGAAGCCCAATATTTTTTCAGAGGTAGATGCAGAAAAAAATATATTCAGTTTGCAACCTGATGGAGGTCTGTATAGATGGATTAATAGAACAAGTCCCACACACAGCTAGAAGACCAATATTTTTTCAGAGGTAGATGCAGAAAAAAATATATTCAGTTTGCAACCTGATGGAGGTCTGTATAGATGGATTAATAGAACAAGTCCCACACACAGCTAGAAGCCCAATATTTTTTCAGAGGTAGATGCAGAAAAAAATATATTCAGTTTGCAACCTGATGGAGGTCAGTATAGATGGACTAATACAACAAGTCCCACACACAGCTAGAAGCCCAATATTTTTTCAGAGGTAGATGCAGAAAAAAATATATTCAGTTTGCAACCTGATGGAGGTCTGTATAGATGGATTAATAGAACAAGTCCCACACACAGCTAGAAGCCCAATATTTTTTCAGAGGTAGATGCAGAAAAAAATATATTCAGTTTGCAACCTGATGGAGGTCAGTATAGATGGACTAATACAACAAGTCCCACACACAGCTAGAAGCCCAATATTTTTTCAGAGGTAGATGCAGAAAAAAATATATTCAGTTTGCAACCTGATGGAGGTCTGTATAGATGGATTAATAGAACAAGTCCCACACACAGCTAGAAGCCCAATATTTTTTCAGAGGTAGATGCAGAAAAAAATATATTCAGTTTGCAACCTGATGGAGGTCAGTATAGATGGACTAATACAACAAGTCCCACACACAGCTAGAAGCCCAATATTTTTTCAGAGCTAGATGCAGAAAAAAATTATATTCAATTTGCAACCTGATGGAGGTCAGTATAGATGGACTAATAGAATGATGCTATGCCCAAAAGATTTTACTTCACTAGGTGCAGTAAAAAAATTGGTATTCTATACACAGGTGGTATATCTTGCAACACAGATAGGCTACTCCACTGACTAACACACTCTGCAATAGGCCAAAAAGGATTAGCTTTGCTAGATTCAGCCAAATGCTGTGAAAAAAACTTGCACAGCACTGGCACAGACCTGCCTGGCAAAAACTGATAGGAACTGATGTAACCTAGTCCTGAAAAGGACTCCAATTACAATTAGTCTTTACTCCCACAATCTATCTATTTAAGAGCACAGACCTGCCTGATAAAAGTCGTAGGAAATGCTGTAACCTAGTCCTTAAAAGGACTGCAATCACAGCTATTCCCTACTCCCAAGCTATCTGTAGATTTGTGCGAAAATTGGCTTGAAATTAACAAGGTATAGCGCACACAGCAACAGCGGTGCCGTCTATCACGCAGCTGCAGCAGTGAGAAAATGGTGGCGACGGGGAAAATGGCTTGGTCTTATAGGGCAAGGATATGTGACATACACTGCCAATGACACATGCCCTTGCTTGTGTGAAAAAAAGCACTTCGCTCCGTGTGTGCGCTGCTGATAGGCTGACAGATTGCACCTCCCCACTGTAAATGCGGGAAAGAGAAAAAAAAATGGAAATCTTCATTATTCCTGCAGAGACCATCCCCTGCCCCTCCCCCCACCCCGCTGTACACTCAAACTGCGTATTAACATTAATTTTCATCATTACTGAGAAAAAATCCAGTTATGATTTTGGTGCACGAACAGTTATCGAACATAACCTCGAACAGCCGAATTTTTCTCAAATTGTTTGTGTTCGCCGAACGGCTCGAACACCGCCCAAAACAGCTCGAATTTGAGATTGGCGAACAGTTCGAGTAGAACAACGCTCATCTCTAATAGAGAGCGGACATGATGTTAGAAACTGCGGCCAGACAGTCACTGGTGTTCTGTAGTAAGGTCAGGGGATGAGGTGTATAGTTATGTGTCATCAGCATAAAGATGGTACTGAAAACCAAATTTGCTGATGGTCTGTCCAATTGGGGCTGTGTAGAGAGAGAAGAAGGCCAAGGACTGAACCCTGAGAAACCCCAATAGTAAGAGGAAGGGGGGAAGAAGTGGAGCCAGCGAACGATACACTGAAAGAGCGTTCAGATAGGTAGAAGGAAAACCAGGAGAGAGCAGTGTCCTTTATGCTGATTGAGTGGAGCATAGAGATTAGGAGGTGGTGGTCAACGGTGTCAAAAGCTGCAGAGAGGTCAAGAAGAATAAACAGAGAGTAGTCACCATTGTGTTTTGCTGTCAGATGGTCATTGGTTACTTTGATGAGTGCAGTTTCTGTAGAATGTAGGGGGCGGAAGCCGGACTGTGATGGGTCTATAAGAGAGTAAGTGGAGAGGTAACTGGTAAGTTAAAAGTATCATAGTAAGACTCATTTGTTAACTTCTTCATGACTGGTAAATTTTTTGTTTTTACACAATAATTTTTTTTCTTCTCTTCTTAGTAGAGCTACAACATTTTTATTCTTCCTTCTACATAGTCATGCGAGGGCTTGTTTTTTGCAAGACCAGATGTAGCAATTAAAACCAAAATGGTATCAATAAAAATGTCAACTCGTCCCACAAAAAACAATACCTCACATCACTCTGTCGGCAGAAATATCGAAAAATTAAAGTTCTTAAAATATCATTCATGATGCAAAAATGTAATTTTGCAAAGAAAAGCATCATTTAGTGTGTGATAGCAGCCTAAGATAAAAAAATATATATAAATCTGGTATCGCTGTAATCGCACCGACTTGAAGAATTAAGTCATCTAATCACAAAAAAAATGAAACCAATTCTTGACCTGCCATTGATTTGTTCATTATGTCTCTCCATGATCGCAGTATGACTCGGCTCACATTTATCTTTCGCTCTATGTGAACGCTTACACAGAGGTTTCTGTGTAAATCTCTGGATTATGTGATTTAGATGGAACCCCTAGCGGAAAATGCCCTGCAATGAAAATGCCCAATAAAAAATCTGCACTATAATATGGCGCTCTTCCTGAGTTTTCCACTGTGCCTGAAAATTATTTCCTGATTACATGTAAGGTATTGGCACACTTAGGATAATTTGCAGAACAGGTACATTTTTTCCTATTGGCCCTTATAAAAATTAAAAACTTGGGGACAACATTTCAGTGGCAAAAATTGTAATTATTCTTTCTTCACCTCCCAATGGTATAAAATTCTGTGAGGCACATGTGGTGTCAACATGCACACTGCACCCCTTGATGAATTCATTGGGAGATGTCGTTTGTAAAATGGGGGCAGATATGGAGGGGCTCTGAGGTTCTGGAACCTCAGGGTCTCTGCCATTATGACATGGCACCTTCACAGCAAAATCTGAACTCCAATATGGCGCGTCATCCCCTCTGACCTTTGCACTGTGCCTTAGAAGTAGTTTTTGACCACATATGGAGTATTGGCATACCCAGGAGAAATTTGTATCAAATTGTACTTTTCATTTTCTCCTATTATCCCTTTTAAAAATTAAAAACTTGGAGCCAAAGCAATATTTTAGTGGGAAAAATGGTAATTTTCCATTTACTCAGCCTAATATTATACAATTCTGTAAATCGCCTGAAGGTTAAAATGCTCACTAAGCTCCTAGATGAATTCAACAAGGAAAAAAGTAAAATTCTAATTTGTTTCCTTCCACATTGCTTTAATTCCTGTGAAGCAGCTGAAGGGTTAATACATTTATTGAATGTGGCTTTGAGCACTTTGATGGGTGCAGGTGCAGTTTTTAAAATTATGTCACTTTTGGATATTTTCTGTCATATAGGTCTCTCAAAGTCACTTCAATTGTGACGTGGTCCCTAAAAAAATGGTTTTGTAAATTGTATTGGAAAATTGAGAAATTGCTGAACAATTTTTAACCCTTCTAACTTTCTAACAATAAAAAATGTTTCAATAATGATGCAGGTGTAAAGTAGACATGTGGTAAATGTTATTTATTAACTATTTTGTGTGATATAACGATCTGGTTTAAGGGCATACAATTTAAAAGTTTGAAAATTGCAAAGTTTTCTAATTTTTTGCCAGAATTCTGATATTTTCACAAATAAATGCAAAAAAATTGACTTAAATTTATCACTAAAATGAAGTATAATGTGTTGTGAAAAACATTCTCAGAATCACTGGGATTTGTTGAAGCGTTCCAGAGTTCTTACCCCATAAAGTGACACTGGTCAGAATTGTAAAACCTGGCCTGGTCAGTAACGTTGAAACAATCTCGGGTGTGAAAAGGGTTAAAGAAAAGGAACATACAAAGGAAAAGAAAAATGAATGTGGTAACCCTACATTACATATGCTTATATTTCATGTACTTGTATGGTATTCCCGAGATGTGAACTCTGAACTAGGTATAATAGACTCTTTTTGCATCACATTTTTCCAAAGGGATTGCTTGATATAGCCAGCTATGCTGTGATATTTTCTTTGTGACAGTTTGTATACATAAGATCCTTTGATTCTGCTGAAATGTTGCTGATTGACTTCACATTAGGCACATATTACAGGCAAGATATGGTTATAAAAGGTGACATATCTACAATATATAGCTATATATGCTATTAGGAAAACTGGATGGTAATTGGAGACCCTCCATAAATTTCATGAAATTTCATACAAATTCATACATTTTGAGATTTGATTCTTAGCTAAAAAATAAAACAACAACTTGCCCTACACCATTTCCCATGCACACTGAGAGTGTGTTAACTTTATTTTACGTTGCCACCCGGGTTTCTCCATAATGTTCTGCAGCTATGACATCTTACGGATTATCATACCTTGTACAGTGGTGGTCAGTACCTGGGCCATCACAGATAAGTGGAGCACAGTTTGTACAGCAGAGTCATTTTCCATCTCTAGAGTCAATGGGTAAGTCTCTCTATCCTGTAACTTCTTATGGTCAGTGGGGTCCTCTCTCTCTTCTGTAGGGTATAAGCTCTTATGGTCAGCAGGCTCCTCTCTCTTCTGTAGAGTTTAAGCTTTTATGGTAAGCAGAGTCCTCTCTATCTTTCACCTGTAAAGTGTAAGCTCTTATGGTCAGCAGGGTCCCCTCTCTCTCTCACTTGTTGAGTGTAAGCTCTTATGGTCAGTGGGGTCGCCTCTCTCTTGTCTGTAGAATGTAAGCTCCTATTGTCATTTGGCATCTCTTTCTTTCTCTCACTTGTACAGTATAATCTCTTATGATCAATGAGGTCCCCTCTCTCTGCCTCTTTTTCTCTTCTCCCTATCTCTCTCTTCTGTAGAGTGCAAGCTCTTATGGTCAGCGAGGTTCTTTCTCTCTATCTTCTCTCCCCCATGAGTATTTTCCTAGTAATTTTAAGCTTTCCAGTATTGAGATTCATGCTAATTTACTCACTACAAATCAAAATTTTCTGTAAAATAAGGCAAAGTCGACAAATTCAAATTTCAAAAGCTAGCATTAAACTGGTAGTGTAAGATTTACAGCCAGTATAGATTTGAAAATTATTCAAGGACCTTCCTCGCGTCAACCAGGACTTTCTCTTTGGATGATACACTTATCCATTTAATGATGTGATTTTCCTTTGAACCATGTTTTTACTGATTGAATACTAATGGAATAAAATTTTGTATTTTACCTGAAGTGCTGGATCAACTCCCTTCTTTTTATGGACTGCCTTTCCTTGGATTTGGGACCCTGTGCACTCGAGGATGGGTGAGCTGATCACATCTTTTATGTAGTACACACCATGTCACCAAACAGCACAGTGAGTATCTGTAGCCCTATATACAAGCCCACTGACTGATTACAAGATTGTAGACACATGTGATGCTAATTAATGGACACAACTTGATTTAACATGTCCCTTTTTCACATTATTTTCAGGGGTACCATCATTTCTGTCCAGGCCTATTTCATAAGTTAATTTTTTTTTAATTCAGTGGAAGCAGGGTTGAAAAGCAATGACTGACTTTCATTTGTTCATTTCCATAGATTTTTAATTTATTATTACTTTTGTCAGATTCAAGTTATTTCTGTGACCATTGTGGGTTTTCTTTCACTAAACAAGGGGTACCAATAATATATATATATATATATATATATATATATATATATATATATATATAGATAGATAGATAGATAGATATAGATAGATAGATAGATAGATAGATACGCACAGTATAAGACATACTGAGAATTACACTCAATATATAGAGTGCAACATATATACTGTTTAAAATATTGATTAAGGGGTATTGCAAATGTCCGTAAAAATTTTGGACTGTGAACTTTGATCCAGTTTGAATAGAAGGTTGGCATAGAAGTAGTCACCTACTACTTTTCACAAATGAGCATTGATGGTACACACACGTTTGTGACCCTCGTCTGGTGCCATAAATATTAATATTAGGGGGTTTTCAATTACGGAATTCAAAGTAAAATAGGAAGAAGCATTATGAGACTTCTTAAGCCTTGTAGCTGACGTTTTTCTTTAATGTTGAACAGGAACAAGGAGAGGACATGCTAGAACTAGTTTTGGGCAAGTTTGTACATTGAACATAATTGTGAGAAAATAAAATCTACTTTCACCCTTGAGATTAGTTTTGGAAACCCATTCATACAAACAATAGAGTGTGAACTAACTGAAAATAGAACTGAGCAATTAACATTCAACAGAAAAACACATATACAAGTTTCCCTCCAGTTTCTAGCTTAAGCTGATATATATCACAGATATACTTTGTGGGTGACCTATAAATATATTATGTCTACCGTGATCCGGTTTTAAGGACACACTATGTATTACATAGTAATTAGTGCGCTTGCACACTGACCAGCATGTTCTACACAATTCATTAAAATCTGTTTTCCTTCCCTTTTCCCATAGCAACTAACAATGTCATTGCAGTGTAGACTTATTTTCTTATCCTATGTAGTGTCCTTCTAGCTATAAAGATCAGAGCTACCCTGTAGAATCCTTCAAAGCATTTGGAAGACTAATAGATTTTTCCCCTCTTAAGTTTACTTAGCTGTGTCCAGTAAAACAAAAAAATGCAGTTTATCTTTTTATAAAGTAAATGTAGAGATAACAGTGTTTTCCTTCCTGTGGAGAGATCTGTGGCTCTGTAGTTATGAAACATTTTTTTCAAATGAGCTAACTTCTTGGCTACCTTCCTCCCCTATGCTCATTAAAAGGTCTATCTACACACACACACACACACACACACACAGTGTATGTAATAAATATGACTATGTGTATATATAATATATCCGAATGTGTATACACATATACAGTATAGGTGTATATACAGTCATGGCCAAAAGTTTTGGCACCTTTGCTCTAGAAAATGAAGTATTTCTCCCAGAAAATTATTGCAATTACACATGTTTTGTTATACACATGTTTATTTCCTTTGTGTGTATTGGAACAATACAAAAAAAAAAGAGAAAAAAAAGGCAAATTGGACATAATTTCATACTAAACCACAAAAAAATGGGCCAGACAAAATTGTTGGCACCTTTACAAAATTGTAAAAAAAAACAAAATGTAGTAGATCAGCTCAACAAACAGTTGGACGTAGCAGAAGCCAAGCACGGATCCAGTCAGAGCAGCTGCAAAAATGAAGGTAGAAACGATCCAGCGGAAATAACGGCTTTCTTTTAAAATAAAACTTTACATTCATTTATTCAAGTATAAAAAACTCCAGATATACAGGTAACGTAGTATAAAATACTGCTAACAGGACCTACTAGTTTCAAAACTCCGTCTTACTCATGGTCTGTCTTGTCTGCTGGTTGTTAGGAAATATATAGATCAAAGATGTAAATTAATAGGGTGCGTTCAAGTATCATGTGATTTGCCAGTAGACAGGTGTCAGCATTAAATTAAAATAGTCCAATAGACAGAAAAAAGAGCATGTCAATCAAATCAAAAGTGTGATAAAAACAACAAAAAAACCAAGAAAAAAAAACACATTCAATATTGCAGGATTAAATCCTATCTTAGATTTAACCGTAAAGGTGAAACCCATATACCTTTATGGTTAAATCTAAGTCAGGATTTAATCCTGCAATATTGAATGTGTTTTTTTTTTCTTGTTTTTTTGCTGTTTATATCACACTATCATTTGATTTGATTGACATGCTCTTTTTTCTGTCTATTGGACTTATTTTAATTTACTACTGACACATGTCTGCTGGTGTGTCACATGATACTTGAACACACTCTATTAATTTACAAGTTTGACCTATATATTTCTTGACAACCAGCAGACAAGACATTCCATGAGTAAAACAGAGTGTCAAAACTAGTAGGTCCTGTTAACAGCATTTTATACTACGTTACCTGTATACCTGGAATTTTTATACTTGAATAAATGTAAAGTTTTTTTTATTAAAATAAAGTCTCAATTTCTGATGGATTGGTTTTCCCTTCATTTTTTTACACAATTGTGGGTAAATAGCTTTGTTTCAAGCATGTGATGCTCTTTCAAACTCACCTGTGGCAAGTAACATGTGTGGCTAATATGAAAATCACACTTGAAACCAGATAAAAAGAGAGCAGTTAACTATCAACAATCTCAAGGTTACAAGTCCATCTCCAGAAATCTTGATATTACTGCGCAACATAATCAAGAAGTTTACAACCCATGACACTGTAGCTAATCTCTCTGGACATGGACTGCAGAGAAAAGTTGATGAAAGTTTGCAATGCAGGATACTCCAGATGGTGGATAAGCAGCCCCAATCAAGTTCCAAAGAAACTCAAGCTGTCCTGCAGGCTCAGGTTGCATCAGTGTCAGCAAAAACTATCCTTCAACATTTGAATAAAATTAAATGCTATGGCAGGAGACCCAGGAGGACCTCACTGCTGACACAGAGACATAAAAAAGCTAGACTACAATTTGCCAAAATGTAGGTGAGTAAGCCAAAATCCTTCTGGGAAAGCATCTTGTGAACAGATGAGATCAAGATATAGCTTTTTTGTCTAGTAAATCATTCTAGTGTTTACTGAAAACGGAATGAGGCTTACAAATAAAAGAACACAGCACCTACAGTCAAATATGGTGGAGGTTCAAAGATGTTTTGGGGTTGTTTTGTTGCCTCTGGCACTGGGTGCCTTGACTGTGTGCAAGGCACCATGAAATCTGAAGATTACCAAAGGATCTTGGGTCGCAATGAAGTTCCCAATGTCAGAAAGGTGGGTTTGCGTCCTAGGTTATGGGTCTTCCAACAGGACAATAACCCCAAAAATGCTTCAAGAAATACTCAGAAATGGATGGTAACAATGTGTTGGGAGTTCTGAATTGGCCAACAATGAGTCTCGATCTAATCCCATTGAACACCAGTGGAGAGAACTTAAAATTGTTGTTGGGAGAAGGCACCCTTCAAATATCAGTGACCTGGACCAGTTTTCAAAAGAAGAGAGGTCAAAAATTCAAGTTGAAGGTCTAAGAAGCTTGTTGATGGTTATAGAAAGCGATTGATTGCAGTTATTTATTCTTAAGGTTGTGCAACCAAATATTAAGTTGAAGGTACAAACAATATTGTCCAGCCCATTTTTGTAGTTTAGTGTGAAATTATGTCCAATTTGCCTTTTTTTCTGTTTTTTTTCTGCATTGTTCCAATACACACAGATGAAATAAACATGTGTATAACAGAACATGTGTAATTGTAATAATTTTCTGGGAGAAATATTTCGTTTTCTTGAACAATTTAAAGGGTGCCAACACTTTTGGCCATGACTATATTTATATATATATATATATATATATATATATATATATATATATATATACACACTGTATATATATATATATATATATATATATATATATATATACATATATACACACACACACATTACTCAACAATGAAATTGAGACATTAAAAAGGAAAATTCATAGAGTCATGGAAATCACAGGATCGACAGACATGTTAGTGATATGCATATTGGGAAAAAATGCAAATAACATTTGTAAGGTGGCTAACGGACACATAGTTGATGGGGAGGTATGTATCACAGAGATGGCTGTCCTCTGTAACCCAGAATGCTGATCTAGCGCACGTAAGCACTAAGAGGACTCTTTTGTGCACCTGGGGCCAGGTTATGGGTAGTTGGAGAGATGGGCGGGTCTAGCTACCCACATACCTCACCTCTGAGTGTGGTTAAGATATAAAATGGAGGCCTTTGTTTGACACCTGGTCTGTGTGTTTGGAGAGAGAAGGCCTCATGTGTGTTGTGGTCTCCCAACTGAGCCAGTGAACGGGATGCTATCCAGCCTGTGTGCTCACAAGGCTGGCTAACCAGAGACTTTGCCCTAAGGACTCTTTACTTTGTTTTTGCCTGAACTAAAGGCTGTTTGTATTCCTTTTGCTTTTGCCTGGTTTATGAATTAATAAAGCCACATGAACATTTAAAGGAATATGCTTCCTGTTTGCTTCCCCTTGCACTCAAGGGAGTAGAAACCCCACACATTTTTAAAACATCTTAATTTATTCAGTACTGAGCATTGCCATGTGCAAAAATACACGTACTTACATGACTCTATCAGCAGAAATACAGAAAAATGATTGTTCTCAAAATATGGTGATGCAAAAACTTTGTTTTGCGAAAAAAATAGTTTTTAGTGTGTGATAATATCTAGTCATATTCTCTGAAACAAGGCCAAGAAAGGAAAAATTCTGCTGGGTTATGTAAACTTTTGAGTGCAACTGTATAAGACCCAGTGGCACTAGACACGTCACGGTCTAACCCGGAAACAGGCAAAGTAGGGAAAGATGCTGCTAAGCTAGAGACAGAATTGGCTGTGTGATAGTTAGATATAGGTATTCTACAGCAAGATATATATCCTGCTGAACTAACAGTCCTTCTGAGGACTAATCCAGCTGCATATATTCAGTGGTGAAGGTGATCGAAGGAGTAAGGCACGTTCTGTCTGCTCCTGCTGTTACAGATATCCGTAGACATAGCCCCACATATCAGGGGCCAGGGCTAATTTTTTTTTATCTTAATCCTGATTATTTGCTTAGAAAACAATCCAGAGTACACTATTTTAGTGCTCCATTTGCTTGTTAGCACTGCAGAATACAGCCAGATCTTTTCCATCATCAGACGTGATCCCATATTACAGCGATAAAAATCCACACATTTGTAGTGAATGTGGAAAACATTGTCCTCCATTTACAGTTTGCAGCAGTGTGTCAGTGAAGCTATTCACACGTGGTTGCTGCGACAAATAGAAAACTACATGGCCACTATTTAAAACCGTGGGTGTCCATCAGACGTATCAAATTTAACTTCAGTACAAATCCAGCAATTTCTATCCTCCATTTACAGTTTGTAGCAGTGTGTCAGTGAAGCTATTCACACATGGTCGCTGTGACAAATAAGAAACTACAGGGCCACTATTTAAAACCGTGGGTGTCTGTCAGACGTATCAAATTTAACTGTGGTACAAATCCAGCCATTTCTGTGCTCCATTTACAGTTTGTAGCAGTGTGCTTGTGAAGCCATTCACACGTGGTCGCTGTGACAAATAGGAAAAAACAGGGCCGCTATTTAAAACCGTGGGTGTCCATCAGACATATTACATATAACTGCGGTACAAATCCAGCCAGATCTTTGTGTGTCGGAGCACCACCGAAAAGTTTGAGCTGATGTTGGATGGGCTGCCACTGCTTATGCAACAAGTTGCATTAGAGGACTTCCTAGGAGAAATGGCAGCAGGAGCAGATACGGTTTCCCTCTATGCCAGTCCTTTCATTGAGCTAAAGAATATGGCTGTGCTGAAATACAACTCTCACTGAGAAGCAGTGTCAGACTAAAGAACATTGGGCCCACCAGAGGATTTGATTCTCTGAGAGCCCACCTTTCTCCCCTGCTCCGCCCATAGCAGCTGCAAGGTTTGTCCTATGAACTTTCTTGAAGTAGTAGCCAGGGCCCTCCGGAGGAGTCTCCGGTTCTCTGGTGGGCCCGTCCAACCCTGCTGAGAAGCCGCCCTGGCTAAGAAAAGTCTGTGGGAAGGTTCCCGGACACTCTATGGCTGCATTTTTACTGAGGCGGAAACCCACGCAAACACGGGGAGAACATACAAACTCCTTGAAGATGTTGTCCTTGGTGGGTGGGATTTAACTGCAGGACCCCAGAGCTGCAAGCCTGCAGTGCTAACCACTGAGCAACTGTGCTGTCCTCTCTGTTCTCCCTCTGATATCTAACATGCTGGAGAAACTTGCACCTACTGCCACTCAGTATCTTCAGCTCCTTTGTGAGAAACTAATGTATTTGGGCAGCCACTCAGCCTACCAAATAAAATTCCTGAGAAGGAAATTGTGGATTGCTTCACTTTTGGTACTGGGTGCCAATACCAAACCCCTTGAAATATTCTAGTCTGGTTGGAGCCAAGTTGATTCCCACAGAAAAGTACCAGCAGCAAGCTAAGGAGATGGTGGCCTCTATCATCATCACGACCTGCAAAGTTTGAGCTATGAACTCTCCTGAACGAGAAGCCAGGGCCCACCGGAGGAGTCTCCGGTTCTCTGGTGGGACCGTCCAACCCTGCCGAGAAGCAGCCCTGGCTAAGAAAAGTCTGTGGCAAGGTTCTCGGACACTCTATGGCTGCTTTTTTACTGTGGACTGGCTCCACCAATCTATAAGATTGCAATCTATAAGATCCCATCACTGGCTCCCAATTGCCCAGAGTATCCATTTCAAACTACTAACACTGACCTACAAAGCCATCCATAAAATTATATTAACCTTACGTAATCTCCTGTCTAACATGCTGGGGAAACTTGCACCTACTGCCATTCAATATCTTCAGCTCCTTTGTGAGAAACAAATGTATTTGGGCAGCCACTCAGTCTACCAAATACAATTCCTGAGAAGGAAATTGTGGATGGTTTCACTGCTGGTACTCGGGGCACTGCTAATACGATGGCGTTGTGGTATAATTCACTGGAAATATTCCTGGCTGGTTGGAGACAAGCTCATTCCCACAGAAAAGTACAAGAAAGCTAAGGAGATGGTGACCTCTATCATCATGAATAATTTGCTTGTTGTCTAGGAGACCGACCACTGCTGCTATCTACATTGTGAACATTGTTGTCTTCAAGTTTGATTGACCCAGGGCCTGCGATCTTCTGCATCGAGAAGACGTATTCCGTCCCAGGGTCCCACTTGGTCCTTGCTTCCACAATATTAATCCAGTGAAATGTGTCAGTGAGGTGTACCGTCCCTGGCCACATTTACTTGTCCATATGTTTGTGGTTAGGCGGTCCTTCCCACTGTCCTTCCCAAGTGAGCTGTGGAGGGCAAGGGTAATGTTCTGGGACCCAAGCTTGTGGAAGGTGGGGACGACACCGGGAGAAATAGTGGTGGCTGGGGACCAAGTATGGAGACCTGGCTGCTGCCATGAGGTTGTGGAAAGCTTCCGCCTCCACGAGCCTAAAAGGCAGCATTTCAAGTGCAAGCAGTAGACCAGAAATGTGGCAGTTTAGCATTGTGGCGTGTGGGTGGGTGGCTGGCTGCATACTTATGCTTGCATTCCAAAAACTGGGATTGGAACAAATGAATGCTGCGAATGGACAAGACGTGAACAGTGATGGTTGCAAGTCTGCAATGACAGGTGCAGGGCGGGAGGCATGTTCGCATGCACCATGGACAGGGGATTGGCATGCACGCAAAACAGCAGAAGAGGCTGTGTTGTCACCCTTAGACACTGTTTCTGGACCTTGTTGCTTGGCCCAGCTAGTCGGGTGCTTTGCTGTCATGTGCCTGAGCATGCTGGTGGTAGTCAGGCTGGAAGTTTTGGTGCTCTTGCTGATGCTGGCCTGGCAGATGTTGCAAGTGGCCTTTTTGGGATTATCTAAACAGTCTTTAAAAAAGAACCAGACTCAGAAAGACCGAACAGTTGTGCTGGCAACTTTCGTTGTGTTGGTGTTCTGGGGAGCAGTTGCCAGCCTTGTGTTTGTGGCCACCACATTGCTTGCTCCTGCCCCTTGTGCTTCTACACCTCCCTCGCCCTGTGTGCAGCTGTCCTCGCTCTGCATGTCCCCTTGCCAGGTTGGGTCAGTGACTTCATCATCCACCGCTTCGTCTTCCACCTCCGCAACCTGGTCCTCCTAATGACTTTCTGTCCATTGTGTTTCATCATTATCCACCTTTTGCGACAATAATTGAACTTTCCCACTGTCACCTTTGGGTGACCATGGCTACTCAAATCGCTACATGCGATCTTCTGTTGCCCTGCTTGAAGCTGGCTGGTCGAGAGGCCCGAATCTATCGATGGAAAAGTGAACAGCTCTTGGGGTAACCCTGGACTCTAATCTCTCCTTCAAACCACATATCCAAGCTCTTTTCACCTCAGAGCAGACCGAGCAAGAGGCCATAATCTATAAATGGAAAGTTGAACAAAGCAGCTCTTCGGAGTGTCCAAGTTTGGGATCAGTTGTCTCAGGGCATTCAAAATGGAGGGAGGACGGAGGATCAGGGTGAGGAAGATGCCGACTCCAAGTAAAAAAATCTCCCAGATCCGCACATTCCACAACCACGAATCTACAAAAACAATAGTGCACGCCCTCATCATCTCCCGTCTCGACGACTGCAACTGTCTGCTCTGTGGCCTTTCTTCTAACACTCTCGCAATCCTCCAATCTATCCTAAACTCTGTTGCCCGAATAATCCACCTGTCCCCTCGCTATGCCCTGTCCTCCCCTCTCTGTCAATCCCTTTACTGGCTCCCTATTACCCAGAAACTCCAGATCAAAACCCTAATCTTGTCATGCAAAGCCATCCATAACCTGTCTCCTCGATACATCTGTGACCTAGTCTCCCAGTACTTACCTGCACGCAACCTCCGATCCTCACAAGATCTCCTTCTTCACTCTCCTCTTATCTCATCTTCTCAAAATCGCATACAAGATTTCTCTCGTGCATCCCCCCTTCTCTGGAACTCTCTACCCCAACATTTATGACTCTTGCCTACTGTTGA
Organism: Phyllobates terribilis; assembly: GCF_046119375.1. Lineage (NCBI taxonomy): Eukaryota > Metazoa > Chordata > Amphibia > Anura > Dendrobatidae > Phyllobates > Phyllobates terribilis. The sequence continues at coordinate 86,740,292 of NW_027362771.1, forward strand.
AACCTTCAAAAGGCACCTGAAGACTCGCCTCTTCTGACAAGTGTACAACCTGCAGTAACCCTTGCTCCACCATACCGCTGCACGACTCTTTCCTCACCTACAGTATCCTCACTCATCCCTTGTAGACTATGAGCCCTCGTGGGCAGGGTCCTCTCCTCTCCTATACCAGTCACTGTCACATTTTCGTTCAAGATTATTGTAATTTTTTTGCGATATATACCTTTTTCACATGTAAAGCGCCATGGAATAAATCACAATAAACTAACAATAAAAAAGTGGTCCAGACTCATGGGTACTGAGACTGGCCCATGTGGAAGACAGGGTGGTGGTGGTGGCAAACTGACAGGAAGCATTATCTGCTATCCAACCAGCAACCTTTTCACACTGCTCTGGCATAAATAGTGGAGTTCTGCGGCCCCCTAGAAATTGGGACAGGAAGGTAGTTCGACATGATGTGGGTGCGCCCTCAGCAGGCACAGTTTCATCTTGCCCATGGCCTCGGCCTCTGTGTGCACTATCACCATCACCATAACATCCACTTCCCCGTCCCTTTCCACACACCTTGCCCATTTTAAATGGAGTTTAATATTTGTCACGGTGCCAAAAATGTCTGTATTATTACTTCAGTAATATAGGATCACGTCTGATGACCACAGTTTTAGGCAGTGACCAGGTGTAAGAGATGCTTCCAGGGGTCATCCCCATGCTGTTCCCATGTCTTTTCAGCACTGTATGGATGTGTCTGATCATGTCTTGCACACCACATGGGAAGATAAGGTAGTAAAATGTTAAAATGACATTTACTGGGAAATCCATTTTTCACAGTTGAAAGCAATGCAAAAGTGCAAAAATGCATCAAAAACACTACGTGTGAACGTAGCCCAAGGTGTGGAGGAGCATTTTTGTTTCTGGTTATTTATTTTGCCTTATACAAGTCATTACTCTGGAAAAGATGTTCCTTAACGTTTTTCCCAGGAAAATCCATTTTGATTTCATTTTTGTATGTTTTATTGTGAGCCCGTAAAAGTGGCATAATACTCTGACAACATTGGTGACACCAGTGACCTGGGAGTCAGAGATGCTTCCCGGGGTCTTCCCCTTGCTGTTCCCATGTCATTTCAGCAGGTGGGGGCGCCTGGAAAATGCTTGAGCTTCCCATAGCCTTACATTGGGCCAATTGCTCGGATTGAGCACTCGAGCCAAGTATTTCAGTGCTCACTCATCACTAATAGCAGCCAAACATGAAAAAATATAAATCTGGTATCGCTATAATCACACCGACCCGGAGAATAAAGTTGTTTTATCACTTATGCCACACAATGAATGGCGTAAAAATAAATAAAACCAATTATGCAATTGATTTTCCATTCTGTCTCCCAAAGATCACACTAAGGCTCTGCTCACATTTATCCTGTACTCTCCGCTGAGTGCTTACACTAGGGTTTCTGTGTATATCTCTAAAATACGTGATACGGACGGAACCCCCATCAGAAGATTCTCTATAATGAGGCAGATATAGAAAATGTGGATGCCATCTGACCTATGATGCAGCAGTATCCCTACTTTCAAGCGTGCATAAAAGCACTGTCGGCCACAGTTTTGTGCACTTCTGAAAAGAATGACCAGACGAAGTTCAGAGCAACTCTGCTGCCTCATAGTGATTGGATTCCATCTGATTTGGAGATTTAAATGGAAACCCTGATGTAAATGCTAAGTGCAGAGTGCAGGATAAATGTGATCCAAAATGTTATGTAAAATGTTAGGTAAAATGTTCCCAACAAAAGTTTCAACTCAATCCACAAAAAAAGAAAGTCCCCAATCAGGTCTGTCATCTGTCAATTGAAAGATAGGGGGCTTTCAAGTCACTTTTAGCACAAAGGCTGTGGAAAAGTGCTATGGCTCCTCGTCCCCCAAAAGAAAACCAGAAAATTCTGCACTCCCAAATCTAAATGCCCGTGTCCTTTCTGATCCCCACAATGTGCCTAAACTACATTTAGCATCCAAATGTTTGGCATTTCTGTAGCGATGAGAGCCTGCTTAATTTATGGGGTCTATATCTCCAGAAACACGAGCTAGGCACAATGTATGGGCTCTACAATGTGTGGGCTCTACAATGTACAGGCACTACAATGGTAGATTTGCAACTTTCACTCAGCAACGTTCACTGCTGCTTGATTCTGGTAAATAGTCATGGAGTAAAAAATATCACTACACCATTAGATAAATTCCAAGAGGCATGTAATTTCCAAAATGAGGTCACTTGAGGGGGGATTCTGCTCTTATGGCACTTAGGGGCTCTGTATATGGACTCTATTCTACTAAATTTGTTCTCCAAGAGTCAAACAGCCCTCATTCCGTTCTGAGTCTCGCTGTGTGGCTAAGCAGTACTGTACAGCCTCATATGGAGTATTGCCACTTTCAGCAGAAATTGTGTGACGAACTTTGTTGGTGTTTTTACTTAATTCCCCATGTAAAAATGTAAAATCTGGGCCTAAAACTTAATTTTTGTGGCAAAAATTACATTTTTTCCTCACCGCTCAATGGTATAAAATTATGTGACACACCTGTGGTGTCAATATGATCACTGCACTCCTAGATGAATTCATTTAGAGGTGCAGTTTGTAAAATGAGGTCATTATGGAGGGATTCTGCTCTTCTGACACCTCATGGGCTCTGCTAATGTGACTTGGCACCCTCAAATCATTCCAGCAAAATATAAACTATAATATGGCATTATTTCCTTTCTGAGCTGTGCATTGTAGTATTCAACCACATATGGGGTATTGATGCACTCAGGAATAGAGATATTGCACAATAAATTATACAGTCCATTTTCTTCTGTTACACTTGTGAAAATAAAAAGCTGGGGTTTGAAGCAATTCATTTTCATGGCTCAATGTTACAAAATTCTGTGAAGCACCTTTAGCTTTAAGGTGCTCACTACACCTCTAGATAAGTTCCTTGAGGAATGTATTTTCCAAAATTGGGTAATTTGTTGGGGTTTTCTACTGTTTAGGCACATCAAGTGCTGTGCAAACGTAACATGGCATCCATTACCTATTCCAGCAAATTTTGCGCTCCAAAAGTCAAATGGCGCTCCTTCCCTTCCAATCCCTGCAGTGCGCCTAAGCAGTAGTTTTCCAACAGATATAGGGTATTGGCTGCATGAGAAATTGGATAGTCCATTTTCTCCTGTTACCCTTGTGAAAATGAAACAATTGGGACTAAAGCAATATTTTTGTGGGAAAAGTGTATTATTTAATTTTCACGGCTCAACGTGATAAAACTATATGAAGCACCTGTGGGTTCAAGTTGCTCACTACACCACTAGATAAATTCCTTGAGGGGTATCATTTCCAAAATGGGGTCACTTGTGGGGAGTTTCCAATGTTTGGGCACATCAGCTCATTTTCTTCAGTTACCCTTGCAAAAATGCAAAATTTGGGTCTAAAGCAACTTTTCTGTGGGACAGTTAAAATGTTCATTTTTTCCTTCCACATTGCTTTAATTCCTGCGAAGCACCTGATGATTTAATAAACTTCTTGAATGTGGTTTAGAGCAGTTTGAGGGGTGCAGTTTTTAAAATGTCACTTTTGGATATTTTCTGTCACATAGACCCCCCAAAGTCACTTCAAATGTGATGTGGTCCCTAAAAAAATGTTTTTTCGTCAATTTTGTTGGAAAAATTTGAAATTACTGATAAGCTATTCCAGAATTATTACCACATAAATTGACACTGACCAATTTGGCTGATGACATTTTATCATCCAAATTGGTCAACTCTCCTGGAGGAGATCATCCCCCAGCCACGACACAGCAGCAGCTGATATTTTTAGGTCATAGGAGTTGTACCTGCACACAACCTGCTCCAATAAGCATCTTCCTTTTTCCTTCCTTTGCACCCAAAAGGATACCCAGGTTTTCCACCAGGAATTTCAGGGCCCCATACTAAAAAATTTTTAAGCCCTCTTGAGACTCCATCCAGGCTCCTCCCCAGCTCCACCTCCACCCCTCGAACCTTCCACAGTCCCACCACCCATTCTTCGAAAAACTCAATTTCTGCACCAATCACGCTTTAACAGTTCTCATCGGACACCATATCACATACATAGCCATCAGCTTTTGTTTTGGCCTATAGATTTTTTAAACCTGCCACCATGACAAGGTAGACTCTTCTTGCAGGGTCCTACTGTACTCTAACCTATTAAACTTTTCTGAAAATAGACAATACTCTTTTTAGGTATATTTTTATTTATTTTTCTTTAAGGGAATGTGTCAAATATATTTTTTAAAATGACCAATAATATCACACACAAGGGACAAATATCATAAAACCAGGGCCAGACCACATATTACCACCACATAGTGACCGAATAATACCAAATACAAGGGACAAATACTGCCACATTATGACCAGACCACATATTATCACCACATAGTGACTGAATAATACCACATACAAGGATCAAATACCGACACATCATCATGACCAGACCACATATTACCACCACATAGTTACCGAATAATACCACATACAAAGAACAAATACCACCACACTATGACCAGACCACATATTACCACCACATAGTGACTGAATACTGATCATTAATAAAAAGCCACAATACTAATATTACAATAAGTGCCATTATACACAGGAGCTCTGTCCATAGTATACAGAGTATAGTTTAAGTACAGGTAATACAGTGATCACCAGTGACATTATACACAGGAGCTCTGTTTATATTGTCAGTGTACAGGTAATACAGTGTAAGAGTACAGGTAATACAGGGATCAACGGTGACATTATACACAGGAGCTCTGTATATAGTGTACAGATAATACAGGGATCACTGATGACACTATACACAGAAACTCTGTATATAGTGTCAGTGTACAGGTAATATAGGGATCACTGGTGACTTTATACACAGGAGCTCTGTATATTGTATATAGTGTACAGGTAATACAGTGATCACCAGTGACATTATACACAGGAGCTCTGTATAATGGTCATAGTGTCCAGTCAATACAGTGATCACCAGTGACATTATACACAGGAGTTCTGTATATAGTGTATAGTGTACAGATAATACAGGGATCACCAATGACATTATACACAGAAACTCTGTATATAATGTCAGTGAACAGGTAATACAGTGTCAGTGTACAGGTAACACAGTGGTCACCGGTGACATTATACACAGGAGCGCTGTATATAGTGTATAGTGTGCAGGTAATACAGTGATCATCAGTGACATTATACACAGGAGCTCTGTATATAGTGTCAGTGTGCAGGTAATACAGTGACCATCTATGACATTATACACAGGAGCTTAGTATATAGTGTGTAATGTCAGTGTACAGGTAACAAACTGACTAACCGGTGACGTCTCTAGTTGAAGTCCTTCATCTTTGCTTTTCTCCTTGATCCAGCACAGACCCCCATCACTTCTACTAGAGCACCACTTCCAGGCCACATACCCCAACTTCTACACTATGCAGCTGAATGCAGACATGCATCCACTATTAATATATAATTAGTTATTATGCAACCCACCATTCCAAATATAAATTGTAATCCACCACTGTGCCCCGACTAACTATAAATAGCCACTTTTCCCACCCAATAAATATTTAAATTAATTAGAACCTATACTCTTTCCCCCAATTCATTACCAGTCACATTACATCATCCTCAATGCCCCCAGCTCTGTACCTCTTGATCCCCAGATTCATTATGTTTACATGCTCCCATCCACCTCAATTCATTATGTCATGTCCTCTCTCTCTCCCACCCCACCCTCTATTCATCATCATTTTCTCTCCCCACCCCCAATTCATCATCATTTGTTGTCCCCCACCCTCAATTCATAATCATTTGCTCTTCCCCTCCACGCTCAAGTCATTATTTGCTCTCCCCACCCCCCATCTTCAATTCATAATTTGCTGTCCCCATCCCCCACCCTGACTTCATAATTTGCTCTCCCCACCCTCAATTCATCATTTGGTCTCCTCCTTCCCCACCCTCAATTCATCATTATTTGCGCTCCCCCACCCTTAATTCATTATTTGCTCTCCCCACCCCCCACTCCCAATTCGTCATTTGCTGTCCCCCAAGACCATTTAATTAATTTTCTTAAAGAAAAGTTTTTAATAGAATAGTACCTACCATACGATCCACTGCAGCTCCACTTCTAGATTGGCATCCTGGCCCCTGTACATGCCAGTGCATGCGCGAAGATGTCATTGCGTTCGTGACGTCACTGCACATCACAGAAGAGGCGGAGGGACTCCCTTGGAGCTGCACGGCCGTTCAGTTTTGCCGGCCATGAGGGCTCCAAGACTTCCTTTGCCGAGATGTACACAATACCCTGAGGACCGGTGAACTTCTGTTCACCAAGCCCCATACAGCAATAAGGGCAGTAATTCCCTGATGGCGGCCCTGAGGGTATCACCCTATGGTCTTGAGTAGAGATGAGCGTTGTTCTACTCGAACTGTTCACCAATCTCAAATTCGAGCTGTTTTGGGCAGTGTTCGAGCCGTTCGGCGAACACGAACAATTTGAGAAAAATTCGGCTGTTCGAGGTTATGTTCGATAACTGTTCGTGCACCAAAATCATAACTGGATTTTTTCTCAGTAATGATGAAAATTAATGTTAATACGCAGTTTGAGTGTACAGCGGGGTGGGGGGAGGGGCAGGGGATGGATCTCTGCAGGAACAATGAAGATCTCCATTTTTTTTTCTCTTCCCCGCATTTGCAGTGGGGAGGTGCAATCTGTCAGCCTATCAGCAGCGCACACACGGAGCGAAGTGCTTTTTTTCACACAAGCAAGGGCATGTGTCATTGGCAGTGTATGTCACATGTCCTTGCCCTATAAGACCAAGCCATTTTCCCCGTCGCCACCATTTTCTCACTGCTGCAGCTGCGTGATAGACGGCACCGCTGTTGCTGTGTGCGCTATACCTTGTTAATTTCAAGCCAATTTTCGCACAAATATACAGATAGCTTGGGAGTAGGGAATAGTTGTGATTGCAGTCCTTTTAAGGACTAGGTTACAGCATTTCCTACGACTTTTATCAGGGAGGTCTGTGCTCTTAAATAGATAGGTTGTGGGAGTAAAGACTAATTGTAATTGGAGTCCTTTTCAGGACTAGGTTACATCAGTTCCTATCAGTTTTTGCCAGGCAGGTCTGTGCCAGTGCTGTGCAAGTTTTTTTCACAGCATTTGGCTGAATCTAGCAAAGCTAATCCTTTTTGGCCTATTGCAGAGTGTGTTAGTCAGTGGAGTAGCCTATCTGTGTTGCAAGATATACCACCTGTGTATAGAATACCAATTTTTTTACTGCACCTAGTGAAGTAAAATCTTTTGGGCATAGCATCATTCTATTAGTCCATCTATACTGACCTCCATCAGGTTGCAAATTAAAACTAATTTTTATCTGCATCTACAGTACCTCTGAAAAAATATTTGGGCTTCTACCTGTGTGTGGGACTTGTTGTATTAGTCCATCTATACTGACCTCCATCAGGTTGCAAACTGAATATATTTTTTTCCTGCATCTACCTCTGAAAAAATATTGGGCTTCTAGCTGTGTGTGGGTCTTGTTCTATTAATCCATCTATACTGACCTCCATCAGGTTGCAAACTGAATATAATTTTTTTCTGCATCTAGCTCTGAAAAAATATTTGGCCTTCTAGTAGTGTGTCGGACTTTCTCTATTAGTCCATCTATACTGACGTCCATCAGGTTGCAAACTGAATATATTTTTTTCTGCATCTACCTCTGAAAAAATATTTGGCCTTCTAGTAGTGTGTCGGACTTTCTCTATTAGTCCATTTATACTGACCTCCATCAGGTTGCAAATTAAAACTAATTTTTATCTGCATCTACAGTACCTCTGAAAAAATATTTGGGCTTCTAGCTGTGTGTGGGACTTGTTGTATTAGTCAATCTATACTGACCTCCATCAGGTTGCAAACTGAATATATTTTTTTCCTGCATCTACCTCTGAAAAAATATTGGGCTTCTAGCTGTGTGTGGGTCTTGTTCTATTAATCCATCTATACTGACCTCCATCAGGTTGCATATTCAAAATAATTTTTTTCTGCATCTAACCCAGCCAATAGTTTTGGCCTAATACCACAGTTTGGCCACTCAGCTCTGCTCGGTTACCATCCATTGTTTTTTTGTGCAAACAACTCCAGAGTTGTGAATTAGTTAACCACCAAAATGAGTGGAATAAGGCCTGCTGCTGGTGGAAAGGGGAATAGGCGTGTTGGGAAGGGGAAAAAAGGTTGTGTCCGTGGGGTAGGTGTTAAAGCAACAGTAACATCTGCAGAAGAAAGACCATCTTCCAGCCAAACTAAAATGTCTACTTCTTTTAGCGGACAATGTGATTAGATCCCTTTCTTACGGCCACGCCAATCGCTACAAATTCCAGATGAGGCACAAAAACAGCAGGTGCTTCAACGGATATCAAGTGCTCCTTTAAGTGGGCTCTCCTCCACATCAACTTCAACATCACAAATACTCCAGTCCTCAAAGGTGTCACCCAAATCGCACTTGCTTCCTCACAGCTCCCAAATCTCCAGCTGCCCGTCTGAGTATGAGGTAGAACAGATGGTTGAGTCTGCAGAGCTGTTTACTCATACTATAGCCTGGGAATCAGAGGTCGACTCCAGCGCTTCTGTGAATCCAGACGAGGAAATGATCTGCACTGATGCCCAGAATCTTTATGAGTCGGATCCAGGACCAGACGCAGAAGGTTCTGACCATAATGTAGACCCTCATTCCCAAACTGTAACTCCTGTTGGTGGAGACAATGAGGAAGATGATGATAAGACTCAAATACCTGATTGGAGCGACAACTTTAGTTTTTTGTCAGGGCAGGAACAGGTTGGCTCTGAGGACGACGGGTGTGATAACGCACAGGGTGATGATGATGAGGTCGGAGATCCCACTTACTGTCAACCCACAGTCAGCCAAGAGATGAGGTCAGCAGAGGAGGTGGAGGAAGATGCTAGTGACGACGAGGTCAGGTTGCGCCTTCCTGGACAGAGACGTAGTACTGGAAGCACGTCAACAACTGCATCCTCAAACACAACTCTGCCTCTCACCACAAGTCGTGGTGGCTCTTCAGGTCGCATGGGTGCTAAGCCTTGCATAGCCTGGGCATTTATTCAGATCGATAAAGATGACCCAACTCGTGTTATCTGTAACATTTGTCAGCAAAAGCTAAGTAGAGGCCAAAAAATACATAGTTTGAGTACTTCATGCATGAACCGGCACATGGACATGAAGCATAAGTTGCAGTGGGAAGCTCAGTGTGCTACAATGCGGCCTAGCCGGCCGGGCCAACCACCGTCTGCCATATCTTGTGCATCCGCGGCCTCTTCATCCTCTGTGACTGGGGGGACAGCAGTCACACCTGTTTTGGGGCGCAGACCTGCCACCTCTTTACCCGCAACAGCCAGCGTGATTGGCAGGTCATCATTTTCTTTGGAGGTGGTAACACCAGCTGGTGTTGAGCGCTGTCCGACATCGATAGCACCACCTTTGGATCAAGGCAACCTAACATGTCCGCCTGCATCTTCCTCACAGACCGGCAGTTTGCCGGGGACACCCTTATCAACCCCGTCTAAGCACAATAGCCAGCCCTCGGTCCCTCAGATGTGGACAAGTAAAAGACCATTTCCTCCTAGCCATGAGAAAGCTAAGAGGTTGAATTTCACCATCTGCAAGCTCTTGGCTACAGAAATGCTGCCTTTCCGCCTGGTGGACACAGAGGATTTTTGAGACCTTATGTCCGTCGCAGTGCCCCAGTACCAGATGCCCAGTCGGCACTACTTCTCAAAGAAAGGTGTGCCTGCGCTCCACCAGCATGTCGCACATAACTTCACCGCTTCTTTGAGAAACTCTGTATGTGACAGGGTGCATTACACCACAGACACTTGGACGAGTAGGCATGGACAGGGGCGTTACATGTCGCTGACTGGGCACTGGGTAACTATGGTGACAGCAGGACAAGGGGCTGCTGTCCAAGTCTTGCCGTCCCCACGAGTTGTGCGTCAATCCTCTTTATGTCAAAGTTCCTCCACTGCTTCTGCCTCCTCTCGGTCTTCCACCTGCACCCAAAGCCTGTCTGGTCATGCCACAAGCTTTCTAACTGCGCAGAAGGGATCCTGCACACCTCCTTACTATGCTGGCAGTAGGGCTCAACATCATCAGGCGGTTTTTACATTGAAATGTCTGGGAAATGTGAGTCACACAGCTGAGGAGTTGTGGTCAGCTCTGGAGAACCAATTTCATGAATGGTTGTCTCCACTGGACCTGAAACCAGGGAAGGCCGTGTGCGACAATGCTGCAAACCTGGGTGCGGCCCTTCGCCGGGGCAATGTCACACACGTGCCTTGTATGGCTCACGTGTTGAACCTGGTTGTCCAGCAATTTTTAGCCCACTATCCCAGACTAGATGGCCTTCTGCAGAGGGCACGGTCGCTGTGTGCTCACTTCCGCCGTTCGCATCCCGCAGCTCAGCGACTTACATCTCTACAGAAGTCGTTGGGCCTGCCACTTCACCGGCTAAAATGCGATGTGCCTACCCAGTGGAATTCAACTCTGCACATGTTGCAGCGACTGTGGCAGCACCGACAAGCCCTGGTGCAATACGTTCTGACGTATAGCCTGGGCCAACGAGATTCAGAGGTGGGGCAAATCACGCTGGAGGAGTGGTCTCAGATCAGGGACCTATGCACCCTTCTGCACAGTTTTGAAATGGCGACGAAGATGTTTAGTGCTGACGATGCCATTATCAGCATGACTATTCCGGTGATTTACATGCTGGAGCACATGTTAAACAGAATTCGGAGTCAGGTGGTGGCACAAGAGGAGGTGGAGGAAGTAGAGGAGGAGGAGTTGTATGCGGAAGGGCTAACATCTGCAAGGTCCAGACGGTCGGCAGCACCAAGGCGGCAGGCATGTGAGGGTGGGGGAGATGGTTTTACCAGGGCGCATGGTAGCAGCCAAACTAGTGAGGAAGGTGCAGGAGCCCAGGAAGAAGTGGAGGACGAACTGATGGAAGACTCATCAGATGAGGGAGACCTTGATCACATTTCTGTTGTGCGAGGTTGGGGGGAGAGGACAGAGGAAGGAAGCATGATTGTTACCTCGCCACCAACACAACAGGGACTTGGTGCTCCTGGATGCGCAACATACATGAGTGCCTTCTTGCTGCACTACCTGCAACATGACCCTCGAATTGTGAGAATTAGAAATAATCCTGACTACTGGGTTGCCACACTGTTAGATCCCCGGTACAAAAGTAAATTTGCAGAAATTATTCCTGCCATAGAAAGGGATGCACGCATGCAGGAGTATCAGCAGAGACTGTTGCAGAATCTTACATGTGCTTATCCACAAAATACCAGTGGTGCACGTAGTGAATCTCACAGTTCCAACTTGCCAACCGTGGGACCATCAAGTGTTCAGCACTCAAATTTTGCGGAATCATTTCACCACTTTTTTAGCCCATCCTTTGCAAGGCCACAGGAGACAAGAAGTCTGACACATAGTCAACGCCTAGAGACGATGGTACAGGAGTATCTCCAAGTAAACATTGAAGCCACGACTGTGTCACTGGACCCTTGCTCTTTTTGGGCTTCCAATCTGGATAAATGGCCAGAGCTAGCCACTTATGCCTATGCCTTGGAGATCTTGTCATGCCCCGCAGCCAGCGTTCTGTCTGAACGTGTGTTCAGCACTGCTGGTGGTGTGCTGACAGATAAGCGCACGCGGCTCTCCACTGATAATGTAGACAGACTCACGTTCATAAAGATGAACAAATCAGGGATCCGAAACGACTTTTCTACCCCTGTGTCATCCTGGGGAGAGTAAAAGCTTGATGATTGGTTAAAATCACCCTACCAACCGTTTTAAGCTTTCAAATTACTAATCATGTTTATCTGTATCTTGACTGGAAAATAATTTGGGCTTTGTAGCAGTGTGCAGCACTGATCCTATTAGGCCATCTATACTAAAGCTTCACCAGATTTAAAATTAAAAATAATTTTTAGCTGCATCTAGCCCGGAAAATAATTTTGGGGCTCCGAGATGCGCAAGGCACATAAGTGCCTTCTTGCTGCACTACCTGCAGCATGACCCTCATATTGTCAGAATTCGAAGTAATCATGACTACTGGGTTGCCACACTCTTAGATCCCCCAAACTTTTCGATCAACCTTTTCATTTTAATAAAGACCAAAAAAATGGTCATTTTTGAAATTATAAGCATTAGCAGGTTGTTAGAAACTGAAATCAAACAGTTTTCAACTCAAAACTTTATTCTAGGTGATGTTACATTTTCACATAGGACCCCTTGTTCGAAAGGAGCTTCTGAACTCTCTCGTCCATTGAATTTGTCAGGTTTTGGATGGTTTCTGCTTCAATTGTTTTGCATGAGGACAGAATACCCTCCCAGAGCTGTTGCTTAGATGTGAACTGCCTCCCGCCATCATAGACACTCCTTTTAATGATGCTCCAAAGGTTCTGAATGGGGTAGAGGTCAGGGGAGCATGGGGGTCACACCATAAGTTTGTCCCCTTTTATGCCCATATCAGCCAGAGATGCAGATGTTTTATGTGCAGCATGAGATGGTGCATTATCATGCAGAAAAATGATCTTGCTGTGAAATACACGGTTCTTCTTCTTGAACCATGGCAGGAAGTGCTGTTTGAGAAAATCCACATACATTATGGAGTTCATCTTTAGCGCCTTCAGGGATCCTAAAGGGGCCGACAATCTCTCTCCCCATGATTCCAGCCCAAAACATTACTCCACCTCCTCCTTGTTGGCGCTGTAGCCGTGTTTGCGTGGGGTGTCCATCAACCAGCCATCCTCCACTCCATCCATCTGGACCATCGAGCGCTGCACGGCACTCATCCGTGAACAAAACAGTTTTGAAATCAGTCTTCATGTAATGTTTGGCCCACTGGAGCCGTTTCTGCTTGTGTGAAGTGGATAGAGGAGGTCGACAGGATGGCGCATGCACAGCTGCAAACCTCTGAAGGACCCTGCATCTTGTTGTTCGGGGGACGTTGGAGGCACAAGCAGCTTCAAAAACTTATCTGCTGCTATGACAAGGCTTTTTTGCCGCTGCTCTTTCAACCTGACGTAATTGCCTGTAGGAAAGAGTCCTCAATTTGCCCTTATCAGCACGCACACGTGTGTACTGTGAATCAGCTACATACTTCTTGATTGCCAAGACACTTCATCCTGATCATCGCACAATGTTGATTGTAGTCATGCCTTGACCTAAACACTCCACAATTTGTTGCTTCTCAGCAGCCGACACATCCTTTTTCTTTACCATTTTGGCAGAAAATGTAGGCTGCTTAATAATGTGAGAGAGCCTTCTTAAGTAGTCTTGCCTTTCATTGGACACACCTGCCAAACTAATTAGCACAGGTGTCTGCAATTGCTTACAGTGATATAAAGAGCCCTGACACACATCACCATCAATGAGTTTAACTGACAAACAAACAAATTCTTCCCTTATCACTCCTAAACACTTTTTGCATAATAATTTGGAACGCAGTGTACATGTGCTTTTCCACAAAACACCAGTGGTTCACGTAGTGAATCTTACAGTTCTAACTTGCCAACCGTGGTCTGTATGGAGTTGTTCAATAAAGGGCCCAAAATTAAGATAACATAGATGGGAGAGGTCTCTATGAATAGGAATTCCTAAGTATTTGATACCCTGTGAGGGCCAGGCAAAGGGAAAGTTGGACTGGATGGAATCCTATATGGATTTGGGGAGGGAGACATCGAGGACCTCAGACTTCGCTGCATTGATTTTAAAATTTTACCATGTAACTAAGTGATCTATTTCAGCCATAACAGCATGGATGGATATATGTGATTGAGTGATATATACTAGGACATCATCAGCAAATAGAGAGCACTTGTACTCGGTGCCTCCCACCTCAATCCACCTAATATTGGGGTTATGGCGAATTGATGAGAGCAGGTGCTCCGTCACTAGGATGTATAAGAGAGGGGACAGAGGACATCACTGCCTTGTCCCATTGGTGATTGTGAAAGGTGATGAAAATGTTCTGACGCACCCCCTGGGCTTTGGGACACCCGGAGCCGGACCCTTTTTGGTGGATGCTGGTGGTTGTAGTCTTCGTGGCGGCGACCCGGTTCCGTGGCTCAGGGCGGTCAAACCAGTGGCGGAACTATTTATGTGGTTTTGATGTTTAAATGTCCGACTACGCCACCCGTGGATTGCGGTCAGAGTGAACCGCCGCTACAGGGCAGACTGCTGAGGCTGGTGTTGTGGGTGCAGCAGAGCGTAGCATAACTCCCCACGGGAGGAGTATAGCCTCAGGGCAGTGTATGCGGAGGATGGGGGTGATGGTGCAGGGCAGCAGCAGTAACGACACGGAGTCAGTGATGCAGTTCAGGGCCTTTACTCACAGTTCTTATTATCCAGACCACGTCTGCAGGTAACGGCTGCCCACGTCGTACTGTGCTCACCAGGTGAGGGGCTCAGACAACTCCCAGATAACTTTGGAGCACTTCACAGGACCCCCTTTGTGTGTCCTTTGTCTGGCCTTTCTTACCAACACTTCTGTCCCGCTGCCTCGGGCCTCCTCTTGGTAAACTTGGCGCCAGTTTCCCTGACCCTATGTGGTGCCTTCCTAGCGGGTGTAGCGAGGGGCTGCGCCACATAAAATGTCAGAGCCTCCGGTTTCTAGCTGAGGGTCGTTTCCTGCCTCCACTAGTTCGGGGACCGGTCTCCCCCTTTGGCCTGACCCCTCCACGCAGGTGGATTCGGGCGTGCGGTGGCGACTCGCCCGTCCGCACCCCTGGGATCCCTTCATTCCTCGTTCCTGGAGCTTTCTCCGCTCCTCTTCCTTCCTTCTCCCTCTTCCAGGCCTGGGCCTCTGTTACTAGGCCCGCCTCCGGAGCAGAGCTCATGCAGAGCCCCTGCTCCCTGCCACTTCTGCTCAGACTTCTCTGCACTGAACTAAGATGGTGCCCACCTTTTATACTCCCTTCTCAATGCACCCAGGAACTGCTTCCTCCCTGCTCCTGCACTACAGGGTTCCCCTTCCTCAGTGTTCCCTCCCCCCACTCCAGCCAGGGACAGGAACTGTCGTGCCCATCTCAGGGGCATATTGGTCGCCCTGCCCCACGGCAATGTGGTGTAATGCATGCAGGTGTCGGGTCCTGATCCACACTCCATCCTTACCTGAGAGTGAGATATTACACCTCTGGGTGAGGTGCAATACGTCTGTAGCAACCGAGCCCTCAGGGTGCTACAGTTCCATTTATCTTCAGCCTAGGTGACGTATTGCGATACAGGGCCGTGATTTTGGCTATAAAAGGGTCCCCTAGACCCCTACCCCAAGCTTTTTAAGAGAATCATATATGGCGTGCCAGGAGACTCTATGGAATGCTTTCTCAGCATCCAACGAGAGTATCTAATTACAAATTTTTAACTGCATCTAGCCCAGGAAATACTTTGTGCCTAGTAGCAGTGTCTGCTAGTCAGCGGATTATCCCGGCTGTTAAGCAAGCTGCACCACCTGTAGTTTAGACACTTAATTTTTTCAAAGGAAATGCTTCGGGACCATGGGATACTTAGTGAAGAGCATCAGGAGGCACCCCAAGGCATAGGGGCTGGGACTGGCAGTAGGATGCCTTGCGGTGGACAGCCGAGCTCGATCCTTATAAAAGCTTTTTAACTGCAGCAGCTTTAGTGGACGCTACTGGAGCTGGAATTACCGCGGCTGCTGTCATGAGACTTGCCCTCCAATAGATCCTTGTAAATGGATTTAAAGTGTATTCATTCAAATTAGAGAGACAATTTAAATTAAAAAGCTTAGAGCTGCCTCCACCACAGGGGGGCTCGCTCGACCCACCAGCGGACAGGCACCAGTATTGGGAGAGGGGGGCTGGCCGTCAGGGTTCACCGCGGCTCTGGCACAAACCCGGCGACACGGAGGTGGCACGGGCAGGAGCGGACTGGCCGTGTCGGCTTCTCACTTTTTGGATTTTAGAAGGGCATGACATGCCTATATCTGTGTCTCCCCCTCCTTTTACTCCTCCACCTCTTTTATTTTCGCATGACTATATGTACTTGTCACTTTTCCATGTGTTAGTTATGTCTTCTGAGCAGTTTGTCAGCTTTTGAACACCTTTGAAGGTGTTTTCTATGTGTTTCTATGTGTTTTTGTTTGCCTGCCATTGGTTTTAATGGTGTTCGAAGGTGTTCGACGAACAGTTCGACGAACACACGGGTGTTCGACGAACCGAACCGAACTCGAACACTACGGGGGTGGCTCAACACTAGTCTTGAGCACTTTTGTTCCTCTACAGTTTTTCCTCCATAAATTGTCACTCATCAGAATTGTAAAATTTGGCCTAGTCAGGAAGGTGAAAAGAGGCTTCAGAGTGAAGAGTTTAACCCTAGAACGCGCAACCATAGAAATCTACACTTTCACATACCTGGGGCCTTTTAGGCCTGTGTGCAAACAATATGGAGTAATTCAAATAGAAATACTTTTCAAAGTTTATTTGAGATGTGAATATTTCAAAACATTATAATTATGTGCATAAAACAAAAAAAAGTAATTACACCGGCTTAAAACGCCCAATATATGCATTCTATATAATTCTTCATATATATATAACGATTTTTTTGTCTAAAAGTTTTTTACATAAAAGTTGTAGTAAACATGGTGCAGGAATATTTCTTTTCAAAAACTTTCCTTTTCAACTTTACTGATTACCCCAACAATTTTCACAAATTATTTTTTCGGAAGAATGTTCCTTGCAGACATTTTGTCCACAAGTAGTATAGAAACGCTCAGATTTCCTTTCCTTCGTTGCTAGACAAATATAACAGCACTTTTTTTTTCTCTTGGTTCTGGATGTTCCTGAAAATGTATACCACATCGGATCATAGCTTCCGTAATTTGCCTTGGCAAGCATTTTGCGTTGCTTCGCTCCATCATGGTAGGCATCAAAAGTTCATAGCAAAGTTCCGTCAAGAATAGATGTCTCTTGACCTTCCAGTTGGCATGGAATTCTAGATGAGTTTCACTATAAACAATATAGCAATTGAGGGCTGACACATCAAGGATATTATAAAAAATGACTACAGGCCAAACTTTTGTCTGCCTCTTGCACAAATACTCTCCAATCATTTCATCCATCTTGTCCACACCTCCTTTTGTTATATTATAATGCAGTATGATTTCAGGTTTCTGTTTCCTCTCATCGGTGTCAATACTTCCATCATGATGCATTGTACTCAGTAATATCACGGATTTTTCTTTCTTTGCTTTATAAGATACCATTGTCGCTTGATTGCAGAAACCAAAGACACTCTCATAAAGTGGTCGCTTGGGATTGTGCTTCATGATTGGAGGAATTTCACGGCGGATTAGCCTCATAGTACCAACAAAAAATTTGCCCAGTTCCAGATTGGTAAAGTAGTTGTCCATTGTTATATTTTTTCCAGAATTGAAAATTGGTACTGCAAGTTTTTTTACTATGTCAGAACATAGGTCTTTCTGGACAGGAGCATCAGCTTCTTTGCCACAGTAAATCAGACCATTCATGCCATAATAGCTTGTAGAAACACACATCCAGAAAATTATTATGCCATACTTGGCTGGTTTACTGGGCATATACTGAATGAATTTGCAACATCCCCTAAAGGCAAGAAGTTGCTCATCCACTGTCACATTGTCATTAGAATGGTAAAGCTTTGTACAGTTTTTGAAGAAAAGATTCCAGATGAAGCTACAGTAATAGGGGCAAATTTATCTGTTTCCAACCTCACAGGACGAGTTCTCTTATCATCAAAACGAAGGCTTCTCCGAATATTCTCAAATCTATTGACTGACATTGTAGCTTTGTAGTATGGCTCTGAAAAAGGGTTCAGAAATAATTCTCAGATTGGAACATCGTACGATTTTGTACACCCTACCAGAAGAGTAAGGGCAATATAACCATATAGTTCCTCTTTTGTTATATTTTTCCATGTTTTTTTTCTTCCTGAAGTAATATGTTTTCCTTCTAAGTAACAGTACAGACAAAAAGACTAAGGATCACATGTAAACCAAGTACAGGCCTAAAAGGCCCCAGGTATGTGAATATGGGGTAGTCCCAAAAAAGAGTTGTTTTACCGAAATGCCTATAACATAAAAATATATGAGCAACTGGAAATTACTAATAACTATATACCTGAGGAATACCTAGAGTTTCAAAATTCTAACTAAAGTAATCTTGCAGAAAATAGAAAACAAGTAACCTTGCAGGCCTGCGAGGCCCCAGGTATGCGTTCTAGGGTTAAAGCATAACCGTCGTTTTCATTTTTATTCTATAAATCAATAGTACTGTACACATGAGTAACTTTATAAAATATCTTAGCAGTGAAATCTGCTTGTTTCTCTGCCAAAATTGATCAATAATGATGAGCGAGCATACTTGCAAGAACTCGCCTGAGCATCTCAGTACTCGAGATGCTCGGAGTTCGCTGGGTACTTGCGAGATGTTCAGGCGGATTCTCGGGTCCCCTCCCTGCATGTTTGGCGCTCTTTAGATTGCCAATCAACATGCAGGGATTGCCTGCTACTCACTGTAATGCCGCAGCCATGTTGGTTGCGGCATTACAGTGATTGGCTGGCCGCACAGCATCATCAGGTCTATATCAGACCTGGCACTGCTGTGCTCGTCAGTCTACTCCGCAATCAGGCAGTGTAGGGAGAGGTGCTGCTGAGCTAGGGAGAGATTTGGTTGTGTATTAGGTAGTGTAGGGAGAAAACAAGTACATTACACATATCCATCTTAACAAACAGTCCTGCAGAGGACTAATCCATCTGCAGAGATATCAGGCAGGCAGGGTGTATAGGCAGGCAGTGTATATAGGAAGGTAGGCAGTGTATATAGAAGACTGCAGTGCATGTAGCACAAGAGGCTCCATTCCAGTTCTGCCTTCTGCTGCTGTTAGATATTTCTAGTCAAAGGCCCAGGTCTCAGGGGCCAGGAATAATTTTTTTTTGGATCTTAATCCTCATTATTTGCTTAAAAAGCAATCCAGAGAACACCGTTTTTCTGTGCCATTTGTTTGTTGGCACTGCAGAATACAGCCAGGTCCTTTCCATATTACAGCGCTAAAAATCCAGCTATTTTGTCCGCCACATGGATCACACATGATTGCACTGAAAATACTGCCATTTTTGGCCTCCATTCAAATTTTTTTTCAGTGTGTCAGCAAAGTTTTTGACACCAGTTTGCTGTTCAAAATAGTTACCTACAGGCCAGCTATTTAAAACTGTGGTTTCTCCGTCACACGAATCACATTCACATAAAATTGCGCTGAAAATTTTTTTCCAGTGTGTCAACAAAGTTTTTGGCACCAGTTTGCTGTTCAAAATAGTTACCTACAGGCCAGGTATTTAAAACTGTGGTTTATCCGTCACATGGATTACATATAACTTCGCTCCAAATTCAGCCATTTGTAGTGAGCGTGGAAGATATTGTCCTCCATTTAAAATGGACAAGGCGCGTGGCAAGGGACGGGGAACTGGACGTGATGATGCTGGTGCATGCAGAGGCCGTGGCCGAGGCCGTGGGCAAGCTGAAATTGTGCCACAACAAACACCCACATTTTCTCGCTCGACCTTCCTGTCCCAATTCCTAGGGGACCGCAGCACACCACTATTGAACCCAGAGCAGTGTCAAAAGGTTGTTGGTTGGATAGCAGATAATTCTTCTAGTCACTTAGCCACCACCCTGTCTTCCACACGGTCAAGTCTCAGTAGCCGTGAGTCTGGACCGCATATTCTTCACCCTGATCCTCCTTCCTCCCACCATGCCGAGTGACCGGAGACAACTGATCCCACACTTGGAGACTTTGAAGAGCTGTTTACTTTTCCATTTATAGATTTGGGCCTTTTGCCCTGTCCACTTGAAGTGGGGAAAGAGGAGATCGCATGAAGAGATGCCCAAATATTTGAGCAGCCACGGTCACATCAAGGCGACGATGGGAAAGTGTCACAAGAGGTGGACGATGATGAGACACAATTGCCAGAAACTGAGATGAAGGACCAGGGTGCGAAAGTGGAAGACGAGGTGGTGAATGATATAGTAAGTGACCCAACCTGGCAGGAGGACATGCAGAGCAAGGACAGCAGCACACAGGGGGAGGGAGGCAGAGCACCCCAACAGGCAGGGAGAAGCAGTGTGGTGGCCGCAGACAGAAGGCAGGAAACCATTCCCCGTAACACCAACACGAAGGATGTTGCCAGTACAACTGTTAGGTCTTCCCGAGTCTGGTTGTTTTTTAAAGACTCTGCCGGTAACCTCAAAAAGGCCATTTGCACCACCTGCCAGGCCAGCACTAGCATAAAACCACCACCAGCATGATCAGGCACATGGCAGCAAAGCACCCGACTTTGTGGGCCGAAACCCAGGGTCCAGGAACAGTGTCTGCGGGTGGCACCATTTCTTCTTCCGCTGTTGTGCATGCAAGCCAATCCCCTGTCCATGGTGCATGCGAAGATGCCTCCTGCCCTGCACCTGTCATTGCACACTCTCAAGTAGCAGCATCAGGAAGCACGTCCACATCCTTGTCCCAGCACAGCATTCAGTTGTCCATACTTTTACCCTGGAAAGGATGTTCCTTAACATATTTCCCCGGAAAATCCATTTTGGTTTTGTTTTTGTATGTTTCATTGTGAGTCCGTAAAAGTGGCGTAATACCTCTGACAACGTTGTTGACAGAAGTGACCTGGGAGTCAAAAATGCTTCCAGGGGTCTTCTCCATGCTGTCCCCATGTCATTTGAGCACTGTTCCCATCGATTTGGGCAATTTTTAGGCCACCGAGGGGAGCCGCCTGAAAAATGCTCGAGCTTCCCATAGACTTACATTGTGCTCATTGCTCTGGTCAAGCACCCGAGTATTCCAATGTGCTCGACCCGAGCATCGAGCACCCGAGCATTTTAGTGATCGACCATCACTACTGATCAGTCATTATCAAAATTCTCAATTCAGTGAATACAGACTTACCGTATATACTTGAGAATAAGCCAAGTTTTTCAGCACATTTTTTGTGCTGAATAAGGCCCCTTAGCTTATATTCGGGTATATACTTGAGTATAGAGAAATTCCAGTGGTGGATAGTGGTGGGGGGGTTGGGCTGCGGAGGAGTGGGGCACATGCAGTATCCAGCTGCTGCAGCTGCCACATGTGCCTGCTGCTAAAGGGAAATGAATATTCACTCTTCTCCACTCCCATGGGAGTGGAGAAGAATGAATAATCATTCTCTTTAGTTGAGGGCACAAAGGAGTGCTGAGCCGCAGCTCCTGCTGACAGTACCTGCTACTAAAGAGAATGCATATTCACTCTTCTCCACGCCTATAGTCCCGGCGTGGAGAGGAGTGAATATGCTGGCAGCTCACCTCAGCATCTGAGAGCGCATGGCAGTGACGCCATGCACTGTTCAGATGCTGACATGAGCTGCTGCACAAGAACTGGGCGCAGCAGTGGAGTAGAAGTGAGGAAGGAAGGTGAGTATAAGTGTTTATTTTTTTATATGTGCTGTGATGGGCCATACATACCAGGATTAAAGGATGATGGGTGCTATACATACCAGGATTGAGGAAATTTACCAGTAGCTGCTGCATTTCCCACCCTAGGCTTATACGTGAGTCAATAAGTTTTCCCATTTTTTTCTGGTAAAATTAGGTACCTCGGCTTATACTCGGGTCGGCGTATACTCGATTATATATGGTACAATTCTATGCAGAAGGAAGGGTCTAGAGACAGAGCGTCACCCTCCTCCTCTCCCTTCTATCTAGATACAATCTAATCAAGAGCATCTTCCATCTCATAGTTCAGTAATGGAGATTTTGTCTTACAAAATACAGATTTTACCTCAGAATTGAGAATTTTGTATAATGACTGATTCTGTCAGAGAAAGAAGCAGACTATTGCAAAGTTGCATATTTTCATGTTTATTTTTGACTTATAGAATAAAAATTAAAATGAGTGTTATTTTTTAAGTAGAAAAGAAATGTCCCCAAAAGTAGACAAACTGTCTGATTAAAAAGATAAATATTTTTATTTGTGATTATAGCAGTACGCCAAGCTGCACACATTATGTTGAAGCAATCAATAAGGTCATAATTACGAATGACATAAAAATGTCAATAATAATATTGTTATATTGCTCATATCTGCTCAGCATTAGAGATGAGCGTTGTTCTACTCGAACTGTTCGCCAATCTCAAATTCGAGCTGTTTTGGGCGGTGTTCGAGCCGGTCGGCGAACACGAACAATTTGAGAAAAATTCGGCTGTTCGAGGTTATGTTCGATAACTGTTCGTGCACCAAAATCATAACTGGATTTTTTCTCAGTAATGATGAAAATTAATGTTAATACGCAGTTTGAGTGTACAGCGGGGCGGGGGGAGGGGCAGGGGATGGATCTCTGCAGGAACAATGAAGATCTCCATTTTTTTTTCTCTTTCCCGCATTTGCAGTGGGGAGGTGCAATCTGTCAGCCTATCAGCAGCGCACACACGGAGCGAAGTGCTTTTTTTCACACAAGCAAGGGCATGTGTGATTGGCAGTGTATGTCACATGTCCTTGCCCTATAAGACCAAGCCATTTTCCCCGTCGCCACCATTTTCTCACTGCTGCAGCTGCGTGTTAGACGGCACCGCTGTTGCTGTGTGCGCTATACCTTGTTAATTTCAAGCCAATTTTCGCACAAATATACAGATAGCTTGGGAGTAGGGAATAGTTGTGATTGCAGTCCTTTTAAGGACTAGGTTACAGCATTTCCTACGACTTTTATCAGGCAGGTCTGTGCTCTTAAATAGATAGATTGTGGGAGTAAAGACTAATTGTAATTGGAGTCCTTTTCAGGACTAGGTTACATGAGTTCCTATCAGTTTTTGCCAGGCAGGTCTGTGCCAGTGCTGTGCAAGTTTTTTTCACAGCATTTGGCTGAATCTAGCAAAGCTAATCCTTTTTGGCCTATTGCAGAGTGTGTTAGTCAGTGGAGTAGCCTATCTGTGTTGCAAGATATACCACCTGTGTATAGAATACCAATTTTTTTACTGCACCTAGTGAAGTAAAATCTTTTGGGCATAGCATCATTCTATTAGTCCATCTATACTGACCTCCATCAGGTTGCAAACTGAATATAATTTTTGTTCTGCATCTAGCTCTGAAAAAATATTTGGGCTTCTAGCAGTGTGTGGGACTTGGTCTATTAGTCCATCTATACTGACCTCCATCAGGTTGCAAATTAAAAATAATTTTTTTCTTCATTTAGCTCTGAAAAAATATTTGGGCTTCTAGCAGTGTGTGGGACTTGTTCTATTAGTCCTTCTATACTGACCTCCAGCAGGTTGCAAATTGAATATAATTTTTTTCTGCATCTAGCTCTGAAAAAATATTTGGGCTTCTAGCGGTGTGTGGGACTTGGTCTATTAGTCCATCTATACTGACCTCCATCAGGTTGCAAATTAAAAATAATTTTTTTCTGCATCTAGCTCTGAAAAAATATTTGGGCTTCTAGCAGTGTGTGGGACTTGGTCTATTAGTCCATCTATACTGACCTCCATCAGGTTGCAAATTAAAAATAATTTTTTTCTTCATTTATCTCTGAAAAAATATTTGGGCTTCTAGCAGCGTGTGGGACTTGTTCTATTAGTCCATCTATACTGACCTCCATCAGGTTGCAAATTAAAAATAATTTTTTTCTGCATCTAGCTCTGAAAAAATATTTGGGCTTCTAGCAGTGTGTGGGACTTGGTCTATTAGTCCATCTATACTGACCTCCATCAGGTTGCAAATTAAAAATAATTTTTTTCTGCATCTAGCTCTGAAAAAATATTTGGGCTTCTAGCAGTGTGTGGGACTTGGTCTATTAGTCCATCTATACTGACTTCCATCAGGTTGCAAATTGAATAAAAAATTTTTCTGCATCTAGCTCTGAAAAAATATTTGGGCTTCTAGCGGTGTGTGGGACTTGGTCTATTAGTCCATCTATACTGACCTCCATCAGGTTGCAAATTAAAAATAATTTTTTTCTGCATCTAACCCAGCCAATAGTTTTGGCCTAATACCACAGTTTGGCCACTCAGCTCTGCTCGGTTACCATCCATTGTTTTTTTGTGCAAACAACTCCAGAGTTGTGAATTAGTTAAACACCAAAATGAGTGGAAAAAGGCCTGCTGCTGGTGGAAAGGGGAATAGGCGTGTTGGGAAGGGGAAAAAAGGTTGTGTCCGTGGGGTAGGTGCAGAAGAAAGACCATCTTCCAGCCAAACTAAAATGTCTACTTCTTTTAGCGGACAATATGATAAGATCCCTTTCTTACGGCCACGCCAATCGCTACAAATTCCAGATGAGGCACAAAAACAGCAGGTGCTTCAACGGATATCAAGTGCTCCTTTAAGTGGGCTCTCCTCCACATCAACTTCAACATCACAAATACTCCAGTCCTCAAAGGTGTCACCCAAATCGCACTTGCTTCCTCACAGCTCCCAAATCTCCAGCTGCCCGTCTGAGTATGAGGTAGAACAGATGGTTGAGTCTGCAGAGCTGTTTACTCATACTATAGCCTGGGAATCAGAGGTCGACTCCAGCGCTTCTGTGAATCCAGACGAGGAAATGATCTGCACTGATGCCCAGAATCTTTATGAGTCGGATCCAGGACCAGACGCAGAAGGTTCTGACCATAATGTAGACCCTCATTCCCAAACTGTAACTCCTGTTGGTGGAGACAATGAGGAAGACGATGATAAGACTCAAATACCTGATTGGAGCGACAACTTTAGTTTTTTGTCAGGGCAGGAACAGGTTGGCTCTGAGGACGACGGGTGTGATAACGCACAGGGTGATGATGATGAGGTCGGAGATCCCACTTACTGTCAACCCACAGTCAGCCAAGAGATGAGGTCAGCAGAGGAGGTGGAGGAAGATGCTAGTGACGACGAGGTCAGGTTGCGCCTTCCTGGACAGAGACGTAGTACTGGAAGCACGTCAACAACTGCATCCTCAAACACAACTCTGCCTCTCACCACAAGTCGTGGTGGCTCTTCAGGTCGCATGGGTGCTAAGCCTTGCATAGCCTGGGCATTTTTTCAGATCGATAAAGATGACCCAACTCGTGTTATCTGTAACATCTGTCAGCAAAAGCTAAGTAGAGGCCAAAAAATACATAGTTTGAGTACTTCATGCATGAACCGGCACATGGACATGAAGCATAAGTTGCAGTGGGAAGCTCAGTGTGCTACAATGCGGTCTAGCCGGCCGGGCCAACCACCGTCTGCCATATCTTGTGCATCCGCGGCCTCTTCATCCTCTGTGACTGGGGGGACAGCAGTCACACCTGTTTTGGGGCGCAGACCTGCCACCTCTTTACCCGCAACAGCCAGCGTGATTGGCAGGTCATCATTTTCTTTGGAGGTGGTAACACCAGCTGGTCTTGAGCGCTGTCCGACATCGATAGCACCACCTTTGGATCAAGGCAACCTAACATGTCCGCCTGCATCTTCCTCACAGACCGGCAGTTTGCCGGGGACACCCTTATCAACCCCGTCTAAGCACAATAGCCAGCCCTCGGTCCCTCAGATGTGGACAAGTAAAAGACCATTTCCTCCTAGCCATGAGAAAGCTAAGAGGTTGAATTTCACCATCTGCAAGCTCTTGGCTACAGAAATGCTGCCTTTCCGCCTGGTGGACACAGAGGATTTTCGAGACCTTATGTCCGTCGCAGTGCCCCAGTACCAGATGCCCAGTCGGCACTACTTCTCAAAGAAAGGTGTGCCTGCGCTCCACCAGCATGTCGCACACAACATCACCGCTTCTTTGAGAAACTCTGTGTGTCACAGGGTGCATTTCACCACAGACACTTGGACGAGTAGGCATGGACAGGGGCGTTACATGTCGCTGACTGGGCACTGGGTAACTATGGTGACAGCAGGACAAGGGGCTGCTGTCCAAGTCTTGCCGTCCCCACGAGTTGTGCGTCAATCCTCTTTATGTCATTTTTCCTCCACTGCTTCTGCCTCCTCAACCTCCTCTCGGTCTTCCACCTGCACCCAAAGCCTGTCTGGTCATGCCACAAGCTTTCTAACTGCGCAGAAGGGATCCTGCACACCTCCTTACTATGCTGGCAGTAGGGCTCAACGTCATCAGGCGGTTTTTACATTGAACTGTCTGGGAAATGTGAGTCACACAGCTGAGGAGTTGTGGTCAGCTCTGGAGAACCAATTTCATGAATGGTTGTCTCCACTGGACCTGAAACCAGGGAAGGCCGTGTGCGACAATGCTGCAAACCTGGGTGCGGCCCTTCGCCGGGGCAATGTCACACACGTGCCTTGTATGGCTCACGTGTTGAACCTGGTTGTCCAGCAATTTTTAGCCCACTATCCCAGACTAGATGGCCTTCTGCAGAGGGCACGGTCGCTGTGTGCTCACTTCCGCCGTTCGCATCCCGCAGCTAAGCGACTTACATCTCTACAGAAGTCGTTGGGCCTGCCACTTCACCGGCTAAAATGCGATGTGCCTACCCGGTGGAATTCAACTCTGCACATGTTGCAGCGACTGTGGCAGCACCGACAAGCCCTGGTGCAATACGTTCTGACGTATAGCCTGGGCCAACGAGATTCAGAGGTGGGGCAAATCACGCTGGAGGAGTGGTCTCAGATCAGGGACCTATGCACCCTTCTGCACAGTTTTGAAATGGCGACGAAGATGTTTAGTGCTGACGATGCCATTATCAGCATGACTATTCCGGTGATTTACATGCTGGAGCACATGTTAAACAGAATTCGGAGTCAGGTGGTGGCACAAGAGGAGGTGGAGGAAGTAGAGGAGGAGGAGTTGTATGCGGAAGGGCTAACATCTGCAAGGTCCAGACGGTCGGCAGCACCAGGGCGGCAGGCATGTGAGGGTGGGGGAGATGATTTTACCAGGGCGCATGGTAGCAGCCAAACTAGTGAGGAAGGTGCAGGAGCCCAGGAAGAAGTGGAGGACGAACTGATGGAAGACTCATCAGATGAGGGAGACCTTGATCACATTTCTGTTGTGCGAGGTTGGGGGGAAAGGACAGAGGAAGGAAGCATGATTGTTACCTCGCCACCAACACAACAGGGACTTGGTGCTCCTGGATGCGCAACACACATGAGTGCCTTCTTGCTGCACTACCTGCAACATGACCCTCGAATTGTGAGAATTAGAAATAATCCTGACTACTGGGTTGCCACACTGTTAGATCCCCGGTACAAAAGTAAATTTGCAGAAATTATTCCTGCCATAGAAAGGGATGCACGCATGCAGGAGTATCAGCAGAGACTGTTGCAGAATCTTACATGTGCTTTTCCACAAAATACCAGTGGTGCACGTAGTGAATCTCACAGTTCCAACTTGCCAACCGTGGTCTGTATGGAATTGTTCAATAAAGGGCCCAAAATTAAGATAACATAGATGGGAGAGGTCTCTATGAATAGGAATTCCTAAGTATTTGATACCCTGTGAGGGCCAGGCAAAGGGAAAGTTGGACTGGATGGAATCCTATATGGATTTAGGGAGGGAGACATCGAGGGCCTCAGACTTCGCTGCATTGATTTTAAAATTTTACAATGTAACAAAGTGTTCTATTTCAGCCATAACAGCAGGGATGGATATATGTGATTGAGTGATATATACTAGGACATCATCAGCAAATAGAGAGCACTTGTACTCGGTGCCTCCCACCTCAATCCACCTAATATTGGGGTTATGGCGAATTGATGAGAGCAGGTGCTCCGTCACTAGGATGTATAAGAGAGGGGACAGAGGACATCCCTGCCTTGTCCCATTGGTGATTGTGAAAGGTGATGAAAATGTTCTGACGCACCCCCTGGGCCTTGGGACACCCGGAGACGGACCCTTTTTGGTGGATGCTGGTGGTTGTAGTCTTCGTGGCGGCGATCCGGTTCCGTGGCTCAGGGCGGTCAAACCAGTGGCGGAACTATTTATGTGGTTTTGATGTTTAAATGTCCGACTACGCCACCCGTGGATTGCGGTCAGAGTGAACCGCCGCTACAGGGCAGACCGCTAAGGCTGGTGTTGTGGGTGCAGCAGAGCGTAGCATAACTCCCCACGGGAGGAGTATAGCCTCAGGGCAGTGTATGCGGAGGATGGGGGTGATGGTGCAGGGCAGCAGCAGTAACGACACGGAGTCAGTGATGCAGTTCAGGGCCTTTACTCACAGTTCTTATTATCCAGACCACGTCTGCAGGTAACGGCTGCCCACGTCGTACTGTGCTCACCAGGTGAGGGGCTCAGACAACTCCCAGATAACTTTGGAGCGCTTCACAGGACCCCCTTTGTGTGTCCTTTGTCTGGCCTTTCTTACCAACACTTCTGTCCGGCTGCCTCGGGCCTCCTCTTGGTAAACTTGGCGCCAGTTTCCCTGACCCTATGTGGTGCCTTCCTAGCGGGTGGAGCAAGGGGCTGCGCCACATAAAATGTCAGAGCCTCCGGTTTCTAGCTGAGGGTCGTTTCCTGCCTCCACTAGTTCGGGGACCGGTCTCCCCCTTTGGCCTGACCCCTCCACGCAGGTGGATTCGGGCGTGCGGTGGCGACTCGCACGTCCGCACCCCTGGGATCCCTTCATTCCTCGTTCCTGGAGCCTTCTCCGCTCCTCTTCCTTCCTTCTCCCTCTTGCAGGCCTGGGCCTCTGTTACTAGGCCCGCCTCCGGAGCAGAGCTCATGCAGAGCCCCTGCTCCCTGCCACTTCTGCTCAGACTTCTCTGCACTGAACTAAGATGGTGCCCACCTTTTATACTCCCTTCTCAATGCACCCAGGAACTGCTTCCTCCCTGCTCCTGCACTGCAGGGTTCCCCTTCCTCAGTGTTCCCTCTCCCCACTCCAGCCAGGGACAGGGACTGTCGTGCCCATCTCAGGGGCATATTGGTCGCCCTGCCCCACGGCAATGTGGTGTAATGCATGCAGGTGTCGGGTCCTGATCCACACTCCATCCTTATCTGAGAGTGAGATATCACACCTCTGGGTGAGGTGCAATACGTCTGTAGCAACCGAGCCCTCGGTGCTACAGTTCCATTTATCTTCAGCCTAGGTGACGTATTGTGATACAGGGCCGTGATTTTGGCTATAAAAGGGTCCCCTAGACCCCTACCCCAAGCTTTTTAAGAGAATCATATATGGCGTGCCAGGAGACTCTATGGAATGCTTTCTCAGCATCCAACGAGAGTATCTACTTACAAATTTTTAACTGCATCTAGCCCAGGAAATACTTTGTGCCTAGTAGCAGTGTCTGCTAGTCAGCGGATTATCCCGGCTGTTAAGCAAGCTACACCACCTGTAGTTTGGACACTTAATTTTTTCAAAGGAAATGCTTCGGGACCACGGGATACTTAGTGAAGAGCATCAGGAGGCACCCCAAGGCATAGGGGCTGGGACTGGCACTAGGATGCCTTGCGGTGGACAGCCGAGCTCGATCCTTATAAAAGCTTTTTAACTGCAGCAGCTTTAGTGGACGCTACTGGAGCTGGAATTACGCGGCTGCTGGCATGAGACTTGCCCTCCAATAGATCCTTGTAAATGGATTTAAAGTGTATTCATTCAAATTAGAGGGACAATTTAAATTAAAAAGCTTAGAGCTGCCTCCACCACAGGGGGGCTCTCTCGACCCACCAGCGGACAGGCACCAGTATTGGGAGAGGGGGGCTGGCCGTCAGGGTTCACCGCGGCTCTGGCACAAACCCGGCGACACGGAGGTGGCACGGGCAGGAGCGGACTGGCCGTCTCGGCTTCTCACTTTTTGGATTTTAGAAGGGCATGACATGCCTATATCTGTGTCTCCCCCTCCTTTTACTCCTCCACCTCTTTTCTTTTCGCATGACTATATGTACTTGTCACTTTTCCATGTGTTAGTTGTGTCTTCTGAGCAGTTTGTCAGCTTTTGGACACCTTTGAAGGTGTTTTCTATGTGTTTCTATGTGTTTTTGTTTGCCTGCCATTGGTTTTAACGGTGTTCGAAGGTGTTCGACGAACAGTTCGACGAACAGTTCGGCGAACACACGGGTGTTCGACGAACCGAACCGAACTCGAACACTACGGGGGTGGCTCAACACTACTCAGCATTGATTTGTTGAAACTTCAAAGATTGCTGTGTGGGGCTTAAGGGCGTACATACCATTGGTGCAACCTGTGCAGCCACACAAAGGTCCAAGTAGTAAGGAGGCCACTTATACCTTCAAAGCACGTGAAAAGGTATACTATGTTGACAGTGCTTCTCTTCGGTCAGTATCAGCTCCTGGTGGGACTCCTTTTTTATCTCAGATTGAACCAAATCAGAATAAAACCTATATACTGTACTTTATTAGGTGAAAAATCAAACACTGAAGGATGAATTCTTGAAATAGAAGACATTTCAGTGATACTAAAACAGTGATACTTTATTTTTAAATTTTACAAGATCTGCTTAAGCATGATAACCAGTGAGAACATAGTGTGGGTATGATATAAACAGGTCAGAAATGTATAGTTTTATGGTAAATGTGTACTAGGCATAGTCTTGGTTCCACACTATGATCCCAAGAGCTAAAATAAATAATTTGCATGCCCTAAAACTTTTTTTAAATGAGGAATGACAACTACTTTCCTTGAGTCTTAATAGGACATATGGATATCATATTGGAAGCCTAAAGTATGAATGCAGTAAAGGCAAAAATCCCTTTGAAGCAGTTTTGAATTTCATCGTTTTCAGAGAAAAAAAATCCTTCCTAGCTCCAGACAATTAATAGAGCATTTTCGTGTTCCCTTGAGCTGTGGGGTTCCCAGCAGTGGAATCTCTAGTAATTAGTAAGTTATGACCTATACCGTGGATAACTTTCATTCTGCGTACAACTCCTTTAATGTCCTTCTAGCGGAAGAAAAGGCAAGTATGGAAATGTAAGTATGCTGACTAAGGGCACAGTGGCTTCACCTGGAAACACTGTGAATAATGTAGCGCCCCGAGGGTTCGGCCGCTACAGGGGTATTGCACCTCAGACCAGAGGTGTGATATTCCACTCCCAGGTAAGGATGGAGTATGGACCAGGGCTCAGTTAGCTGCATGCAGCACACACACCCCATTTCCGAGGGACAGCTCAACGGTGCTCCCACTAGACAGAAGTGCAGGCACGACCGACCATGTCCCTGCTGGAGTGGGGAGGGAGGGGTGGAACACCCAGTGCTGTAGGGGCAGATAGGGGGCGGTTTCTGAGTGTAGGAAGGAGCCCATTGGTTGCTGGTCACCTGGGCTCATGGCTAGAGGGAGGTATAAAAGGTGGGCACCATCTTAGATCTAGGTTCGTTCTGTGGAGAGGAGAAGACAGGGAGCAGCAGCTCAGGCTGAGTGCTGCTCCAGAGGCAGGCCTAGGGAAGAGGCCAGGGCCTCAGAGGAGAAGGAGAAGTGGGCCTGGAGAAGAGGCCGAGGAGGAGGTGAAGGGGAGCTGAGATTATGGCTTATCTCAGCTCCAAGAGAAAGGAACAGAAACAGAAAGGAACTGCAAAGAAGGAGAAACAGAGAAACAGAAGGGCTCAGGAACAAGAAGGTGGAAGGGACCCTAAGAACCCACGAGAATCCAGGGTGCAGGGTCAGGCAGATTAAGGGTACCGGATCCCAAGTTGGTGGAGGAGAAACAACCCTCAGCCAAAGACCAGTCGTCGTGATCATATATTGGGGCGACACCTCATCAAACCTGCTAGGAAGGCACCATACAGGACAGCGGAGGACGGGGCCCACGTTTAACCGCACAGGTCCGCGGCAGCTGGACAAAAGTGGGTCACTGGTGAGGCAGGCCAGAGAAAGGATAAAAGGGGGTCCTGTGCCATGTTCCTGAACTGCCTGGGAGTTGACCGAGCCCCTCACCTGGTGGACGCAGCACAGCTCGGGCGGTCACTGCTGGCAGAAGTGACCTGGAACAAACGAACTGTGAGTAAAGACCCTGGACTGTAACTTGTTGTCTGTGTGCTCCTTCGCGCCTCCAGCACTATTAGCACCGGTACTCGCACTACCATCACTCCCACCATCCACTACACTGCCCTGGGGCTGCACTCTTCCCGTGGGGAGTCACATCACCTCAGCTGCACCCATCATCAGCCCCAGCGGACTGCCTTGCAGTGGCGGTTCCTAATAACCGCAATCCACGGGTGGCGTAGTCGGACATTATTTGGAGCGCATAGCAGACTACCATTGGCCTGACCACCCTGAGCCGCGGGACCGGGCCGCCACTACTACTACCCCCATCGTTCCCCTATCGCCCAGATCCGCGTGCCCCACGGCCCAGGGGGCGAGTCAGCTTTGGCGTAGTCGGCAGGATCATTACCAACCCGCCACAAGCGGGTATTGCGTGCCTGAAGAAAATTGCACATGTACCTTAAAAAGAAGTTTCCCGCCGTCCGGAGTCGTTTCCCGCCATCCGGAGCCGATTCCCTCCATCAGACGCCATCTTGGACCGTTTCCCGCCATCTTCATCCGTCTTTCCCGCCCTGGCAGAGCGGACGCCATTATGTGCGCACCAAAAGACAGCAGGAAGCCACCTCCCATCGTGGGCCAGGTCCCAGAATGGCGCCAAAGAAGGAGCCCGCCCCCACCAGCCATGAATGCAGCAGTGGAGATGTCCATCAACATGGGGAGGGCTGCCCCTGAAAGTGATTGTCAACAGAATGCCCCAGGACCACCCCCTCTGGGGGCGGAGAGAGAAGAAAACTGTGGGGCAGGGCGCAGTCTGGATCAGTCTGGCCAGACCACACCCGGAAATGGAGGGAGAAACCAGTTCCGGTACCCTGGCAAAGGGCCTGCTGCAAGCTACACCACCATGCAGCCTCACCGAGCTGTTAGCCCATCTCCCCAAGGAGGACCCCGAATATACACAGGCGGCGTTGGAAGAGCTGGACCGGAGGATGGTCCGGGCGCAGCAGGACGTGATCGCCGGATGGAAGAAGGAAGTGGCCCGGCGGGCTGTGATCCTGCAGCCGAAGGCGCCATCGACGAGCAGCGCACCAGCCACCGAGGGCAGTGAAGGGCGAGAGGAGGCCGAGGACGACGCCGCGGAGGAGGCCGCGACAGCAGAGGCAGGTAACGGAGACGCCCCTGCACTGAATCCTGAGGCCGCCGACCTGCCCCTGCACCCCATCACGGAGCCCAACGCACCGGGACCCGCCGTCGAAACTGTGCCCCCGCTGCCATCAACCGGCCCCCAGGCCGTCGACGCTGCCGGTGAGCCCCGCCCCACGCCGTGCCCTCTGACCCCGGGCATGCTCAGCCAACCACCATCGCAGGCCCGGCCGCAAGGCCCTGCGCCCCCGGGCGCCGCTGCCCCTACGGAACCCCCTGCACCTGCTGTACCGCCCTTGGGAGCAACCAGGAAACAACCAGCACGGGCCTGGTCGCAAGGTCACGTGCCCCCGGGCGCCGCCAACCCACCTGCGCCCCCTGCTGCTGCAGTACCACTACTGGGCGTGGATCTCTTCGCCCAATACACCACTCCGGATGGGCTGCCTTTCATCTGGCCCCCCGAGTTTGTCAACCCCCGCTTCCGGAGGAGCCCGTCCGCGGAGGTCGAAGTACCCACTGAGCCCCTCATACCTACTCCGGCGCCTCAGGAAATCCCCCAGTTGCCATTGGAAGATGCCCAGTTTGAATGGGACCCCACAGGGGAGGACCTGATGGGGTTCACGAAAGAAACGAGAGCGGGCGCAGCTGAGCGGCAGGAGGCCTGCCGCCAACAGCTGGAGATGTTTGAGAAGGAGCAGCGAGAGCGGCGGGTGAAGCAAGAGAAGCTGCAGGTCCAGAGCGCGGAGCAGAAAATGAAGGCGCGACGAGGTCCCCGAACTGCCCGCAGACCCCGAGTCACCGGGACTGTGGTGAAGTTCCAGATGGAGCGCGGCTGGGGCTTCATCCGAGACCATCAGTGACGTGTTTGTGACAAGGAGAGATGTGGAGAGTCACCTACCGGAAGGCCATCGTGGGCGGGATCTATTCCCAGGCGACGTGGTGTCTTACACCCGACACCAAGGCGTGAAGGGGTGGTACGCCCTACACGTCCGCCGAGTAGTAGCGGAGGAGGAACAGCACTACTCGGACGTTGAGTACCAGGAAGGCCCGGACGGGCCTGAAGATCCGTATGAGGAGGAAGAAGGAGCGTCACGAAGACACCGTTACCAGTGAACGGTCAAGTGGCATTGTAAATAGTTACCCGTAAGGGTGCAAAGGGACTGTGTGGGACTGTTTCAAATTGCGTGTGGTCCCCGTTGGGACTGATATAGGACTGTGTGAACATTATGCCCTATCCCCTAAGTAACCTGGCTGAGGACTGAGAACAGCCACCCCTCTACCCCTAACAGGCTGAGGACTGTGAGCAGCCATTCCCCTATCCCCACCGGCCGAGGACTGGGAACGGCCAATCCCATGTATATAGTTGCGCTTCTTAAAGCGCCCCCTACTGGTTTTATACAAGAACCGCAACGTCTACCTCAAAGTTAAAATGGACTGTTGCACCTTTAAAAAGAAAGAACGCCTGGTCGCAAGTTGCACCGCCGCCAGGATCCAAGAATGTGCTTTACTTAAAAAAATGTTTTATGTGAAAAGGTTTTATATGCTGCTAAATAGTCATGTGAAAGTTTTCTATAATGTTTTATACAAAAGAGTTCCGGAAGTATTGGAAAAGTTTTCTATAATGTCTAGTGAAAAGAAAAGTGTGTCCCATAAAGGGAGTTGAACCGTAATGTCTGTTTCTAATGTAAAAAGTTATTGAAAAAGTCTTTGCATGTCCTGTAATCAACTGTTTTTGCTCTTTTCCAGCCCGAGGACGTGCTGTGCTTTACCAGGGGGGAATGTAGCGCCCCGAGGGTTCGGCCGCTACAGGGGTATTGCACCTCAGACCAGAGGTGTGATATTCCACTCCCAGGTAAGGATGGAGTATGGACCAGGGCTCAGTTAGCTGCATGCAGCACACACACCCCATTTCCGAGGGACAGCTCAACGGTGCTCCCACTAGACAGAAGTGCAGGCACGACCGACCATGTCCCTGCTGGAGTGGGGAGGGAGGGGTGGAACACCCAGTGCTGTAGGGGCAGATAGGGGGCGGTTTCTGAGTGTAGGAAGGAGCCCATTGGTTGCTGGTCACCTGGGCTCATGGCTAGAGGGAGGTATAAAAGGTGGGCACCATCTTAGATCTAGGTTCGTTCTGTGGAGAGGAGAAGACAGGGAGCAGCAGCTCAGGCTGAGTGCTGCTCCAGAGGCAGGCCTAGGGAAGAGGCCAGGGCCTCAGAGGAGAAGGAGAAGTGGGCCTGGAGAAGAGGCCGAGGAGGAGGTGAAGGGGAGCTGAGATTCTGGCTTATCTCAGCTCCAAGAGAAAGGAACAGAAACAGAAAGGAACTGCAAAGAAGGAGAGACAGAGAAACAGAAGGGCTCAGGAACAAGAAGGTTGAAGGGACCCTAAGAACCCACGAGAATCCAGGGTGCAGGGTCAGGCAGATTAAGGGTACCGGATCCCAAGTTGGTGGAGGAGAAACAACCCTCAGCCAAAGACCAGTCGTCGTGATCATATATTGGTGCGACACCTCATCAAACCTGCTAGGAAGGCACCATACAGGACAGCGGAGGACGGGGCCCACGTTTAACCGCACAGGTCCGCGGCAGCTGGACAAAAGTGGGTCACTGGTGAGGCAGGCCAGAGAAAGGATAAAAGGGGGTCCTGTGCCATGCTCCTGAACTGCCTGGGAGTTGACCGAGCCCCTCACCTGGTGGACGCAGCACGGCTCGGGCGGTCACTGCTGGCCGAAGTGACCTGGAACAAACGAACTGTGAGTAAAGACCCTGGACTGTAACTTGTTGTCTGTGTGCTCCTTCGCGCCTCCAGCACTATTAGCACCGGGACTCGCACTACCATCACTCCCACCATCCACTACACTGCCCTGGGGCTGCACTCTTCCCGTGGGGAGTCACATCACCTCAGCTGCACCCATCATCAGCCCCAGCGGACTGCCTTGCAGCGGCGGTTCCTAATAACCGCAATCCACGGGTGGCGTAGTCGGACATTATTTGGAGCGCATAGCAGACTACCATTGGCCTGACCACCCTGAGCCGCGGGACCGGGCCGCCACTACTACTACCCCCATCGTTCCCCTATCGCCCGGATCCGCGTGCCCCACGGCCCAGGGGGTGAGTCAATAACACTGGTAGCAAATATGTCAAACATATCATAATAATAATTCCCTGGATCTACAACCCATCTTCATCAATCTATTCCATATAAGTTATGATATTATAGCTTTTAAGAAAGGCATCCCAGATGCTAATAAACTTAGTCAATTAAGATTCACATATTGAAGTGGCAGTTCTACTGTATCACTGCTCTTTTACAGTAAGTAATAATGGTCTGTGCTAAAGGTGACAACTGCTTTCTTCTAGACACAATCATCTATTTCCTCTATGCATAGATTGCTCTGGATATATTCCATACATTTTTATTTCAGTTAGAGATGATTGAATAATTTGAAATTAAATTTTGCCTTATTTGATGAGTTTTTTAAATTATCAGCAAAACAATTTGCCACTAACCAACGGTACTACTAAGCCTTTAATGACACAAAAAGATGTATAACACTCTGAGGTCCTGCAGGACTGTATTGAACCCCTTTCGATCTATTTAATGTAAACACAACCTTAGAAATGTTAAAGTGGCCTCACCACCAATGGATGGCATACAGAATAGAATGTGCCAGTCACAGAAAAGTCTGGCAGTGTAGGACCATCTCTGACAGCTGCAGCACAGTATCACTATGAAACACAGTGGGCAGGTAGGAGATGCATGGCTGTGTGGCTTTCAAGTGGTATTGGCAGTGGCAGGGGCAGAAGCCAGATGGTATAGCAATGGAAAAGAGATTGTAGTTCCAGCACTGGCAGCAACAGCAGCACACCATAGATAAAATGATGGATAGGGAGAAGATGCCTAGCCATTCATGGGTCATCGACACTTCCGGCAATAGAACAGTGTAGAAGATAATGGACAGGAAGTCAGGCATATACTATAGCTGATGGAATCATTGGCATCAGCCGAATGTGATTGAAAGTGTGATTCACTGATCCTTGTCTGATTAATTTTGACAAATGTAAGGTTTCCATGCTTGCAGAGAATAACCTGGCCCTCATGGGCATGACAAAGGCACCAGCCATACTGAATACCCTCTCTGACAGTACACTGGAGGTTGGGCATGACAGCACGCTCATAGCAAACTTGTCAAGATCTTGCCAGTGGTCTAATCAGCTCAGCCAGAAGCACATGGGATCAGAGCTCAGTTTATCTTACAGAAAAAGGACAAGGTACAATTGCAACTGAACCTGGCTATTTATCCAGTGCATCTTTGTTAAAATGTGTCAGATTGGCACAGTAGCAGATAAACACAAGGTCGATCATGTCAAAGATACTGTATATTTTGTGTGGCACCCCAGGAGTCTGATTGCCACAGTGGCATTGCCTCCCTCACAAGGGGTGATGCCATGCCTGGAAGCAAGGAGGGGATCCCTAATCAGGCTTACCAGTATACAACACTTTCCTGGCTCCAGACCAGAAAGGGGAGCTCCTCCCCTTAGTAACTGGAATCTGGAGGTGAGGTTAGAGAGAGTTGAAGGGGAGTTGGAGACAAGGCAGCAACAAGGAAGGACCTGTGAAATGGAGCTGTGTACAAGCTTGCCCCAGAGGAGAGAAGCGCAAGTGAACCAGACACCAGAGTCTGTGGTTGTAAGTCCCAGCAGCAGAATCTGGAGGGCAGGAGACTGCAGGTCTCCTGCCCCAACCAGACGCCCGGTGGCTCAGCAGCACCATAGGGCCCAGCACCGCCACATGGGAGCGACACTTGAGGAAGGCCCGAGCTGCCTGCCATACGGGTGAGGAAAAAGATGTTTTACTCAGGGACCAGGGCTGCAGTATAGCTTCAAGCAGCAGGGCCAAAGAGAATAGCGCAGAGGGAAGGCCTACAACTCCACCTGGCGAGGTGGATCCCCAACTTGCTTCCAGGCCGCCCGGAACTCCACTACCAGCTATTACCCGTGCCCCAGTCTGCTCTGCCAAACCGCAAGTAAAGCTAAGAGGAAACTGCGATTAATGTGTTGTCTGCTCATTACCTGCACCCTCAGCCCTGCACGACACTGTCCCAGCCAACAACATCTAATCTTCAAATCATCGCCACTGCCCCGGAGCTTCGCTCTGCCTGTGGAGAGCTGAACCAACTCTGCTGTGTCAGCAGTGGATCTACACCACAGCGGCGACCCCATATAGCCGCATACCACAGGTGGCGTCACGAACATTATCTCTAAAAACTTTATTCCCTTTTACTTTTCCTTTAATTGACCGCCCTGGGTCACGGACCAGGTCACTGCCACTGTGACATCCCCACAACTGACCGGCCTTGCTACCGAGTACCCCATGGCCCAGGGGGCACGTCATACTTGGCGTCACAAACAGGATAAATGAAGCCCGGTATAACCGGGTACTGTGTGCCATAGACTTTGCTGAACTGTATCATCACATCATTTGCCATCAGCCGAGGGGAAGCAGGAGGCCCCGATCCGGAACCGCCAGGTACGAGATCTCTCTCGCCTGCAGAGCAGCATACTGGTACGTCAGCAGAAACCCAGGACCTGGCTGAGGTTCACTAGGGGGGAGGAAGATGCCCAACCTGGGAAACGATTCAGCCGCGGGCGCGGCCGCCGCCACTGTAATGCCATTATCCATGCCATATATACCAGGGGCGGTGTGGTTGTCCTGTACTCAGGGGAGTCGCACACCCTGAGTGACTTTGAGGAGAGACTGCGCAGTTTGTTCCAAGTGTACCCCCTGTCTGAGGAGCAGAAAGTCAGCATCCTTATAGGCCAGCTAATCGGTGCAGCCCAGAGGGAGGTGAAGTCCTGGCCGGGCAGAGACAAAAGCACTGTTAAGCAAATTCTGGCCAGGTTAAAGGATACCTTTGACACCCGCACAGCAGCAGAGATTAAAATGAAGTTCTACGGGTACAAACAAAGGGTGCAGGACAGTGTACGGGACTATGCTCTAAACCTGCAGGAGGCACTGCGGCCCATTAAACAGGTAGACCCCGACAGTGTGCGAGATGAGGACAGATTTCTAACCAAACAGTTTATTGAGGGGCTCCTGTCTAACGCTCACCAGAAACAGCTGCGCATTATGGCTCTGCAAAACCCTGATCTGAACTTTGTGCAATTTAAAGACCAGGTCATCCGGGTGCTGGAAGAATCAACCCCAAGTGGCACTGCACCCCTCCGGCGCCCAGCTATCACATACCACAAGGAGGTGGTGTCCTTTTCCCTGGCACCCGTGGAGGCTGACGCGCAGACCCTAGATAATGACCCGTCTACAGACCTACGCCTTAAGGTCCAGGAGCTGACCAAAAGTGTGGCTACTCTAACTAAAACCGTGCAGGCCATGCAAGTGTTCCCAAATAAAAGGATCCAGCTGGCTTCCAGTCCAGATGACGTCCCGTGGCAACAGCAGAGAAGGATTCTACCGACCAGAGGGAGAAACAGCGATCGCTACGACCAGAACGGACAACCCATCTGTCACCACTGTCAAAAGGCGGGGCACATGGCAAGATTCTGCAATTTTAAATGAGCAACCCCTGGGTCAGAGGGACAACCCCCAGGAGTAAGATGACCAGGCCGACAAAGCTGGCGAGGCAATTACGTGGGAGGACGACCGGTCCTACCTGTCGTGCTTGATGGCATCCCAATGAACGCATTGCTGGACACTGGTTCTCAGGTGACGACAATGCCATATATCCTTTATAAACGATACTGGACTGATTCAGACATTACCCGCAGTCCAGATGAACATATTAAAATCTTTGCCAGCAATGGTCAGCCCTTGCCTCAGGTGGGGTATAAATAGGTGACCATAAAGGTTGGCCGAGTAGAATTGCTATCACAAGGGATGATTATTATTGATATTGATCACCGAGAAAGCCATCCTATGATAACTATAGGCACCAATGTGATAGAGAATTGTCTTAGGGAAATTATTGCTTTGTTGCAACAGGTCGCGGAGACTGCCAGTTCCAGTCAGCAGCGAGATCTGCAGAAGGAGATCAAAGCCCTGAAGCAGAGACAACAGGTAGAGCTGTCTGGTGGAAAAGTCAGCAGTGTCAGACGGAGTGATCCATTCCCCATTGCAATGCCCCCTAGGAGTGAAATGATAATATGGTGTCGGACAGCAATAGGTCTCAGGGGTCAAGATTATCAAGCCCTGGTAGAACCTGTGTACTCTGATAGTAGGCCCACCATTTTGACACCCAGGGGGGTAGTCGATGTCCGCAAGGGGAGAATACCGATACGCATCTTGAATTGTAGGGAGAAAGAGGTCCATTTACCCCAGTATGCCACCCTTGCTAAGCTGTCCTCTGTCAGTAACAACGCAATAAAGGTAGTGGAACCCTTGCCTCCGTCCGAAAAGGAGGAAGACAATGGCTCCAAGGGGCAGATGGAGGATTGGTGTCAGAAGCTACAAGTAGGCACCGACTCTACCCCTTTGCACCAAAAGCATGGGGTGTACCGGGTGGTCCAAGAATATGAGCGAGTCTTTAGCTAACACCCACTAGACTTTGGGCAGCTAAACGGGGTCCAACATCATATCCCCACAGTAGATCATCCGCCCATTAAAGAGAGGTACCGGCCTGTACCCCCAGCTCACTATCAATGTGCCAATGGAATGTTACGGGAGATGAAGGAGGCTGGGGTGATCAGAGATAGTTGTAGCCCCTGGGCAGCTCCATTAGTCCTCTTTAGAAACAAAGATGGTACAATGAGGATGTGTGTTGATTATAGGCAGATTAACCGCATTACACATAAGGACACCTACCCTTTACCCAGAATTTAGGAATCATTAGCTGCACTGAGATCCACTAACTATTTCTCCACTTTTGATCTCACCAGTGGGAATTGGCAGGTTCCAGTGGCAGAGGCGGACAGAGAGAAGACTGCATTTACGACACCAATGGAATTCAGTGAGTTCAACTGCATGCCATTCGGGCTCTGCAACGCCCCGGGAACATTCCAGCGGTTAATGGAGTGTTGCCTAGGACACAAAAACTTCGAAACCGTTCTGCTGTACCTAGACGACGTAATCGTCTACTCAAAGACATATGAAGACCACCTGGAGCACCTGGCCGAGGTGTTCGAAGCCCTATCTCGCTTTGGACTGCAAGTAAAGCCGTCCAAGTGCCACCTGTTGAAGCCCAAGGTACAGTACCTAGGCCATGTGGTAAGCGCCAAAGGTGTAACACCAGACCGTGAAAAAGTCACCGTGATCAAGGACTGGCCAGACCCTCCACTATCAAGGAAGTGCGGCAGTTCCTCAAGCTGGTAGGCTACTACAGGAGATTCATCAAGGGTTTCACCAAGATAGCGGCACCCATGCAGGACCTCTTAGTGGGCCAGTCCAAGAAGGCCAAGAACCCGAATCCTCCGTTCAATTGGGGTAAAACAGAAGACGAATTCTTCACTCGACTGAAAGTGGCTCTTATGGGAGACGAAGTCCTGGCCTACCCCGACTATGGCCAACCCTTTATACTCTATATGGAAGTCAGCAGCGTGGGATTGGGAGCGGTGTTATCCCAGGTACAGCAGGGCAGAGAGAGTGATTGCCTACACCAGAAGGAAGCTTCTTCCCATGGAAAGGAACCCTGACAACTATAGTTCCTTCAAGTTGGAGTTTTTAGCCATAGTCTGGGCTGTAACAGTAACACTACCTTCAGCGAAGTTTACAATTTTCATGGACAATAATCCGCTGACCCACCTTGAAATAGCGAAGCTAGGTGCACTGGAGCAGCGATGGATGGCCCGGCTGTCCAACTACGAGTTTACCATCAAATATCGGGTGGGGCATAAAAACACTAATACTGTTGCCCTGTCCAGGATGCCCAACTTGCCAGATGGGGGAGAAGACCTGGAAGAGCTGGAGGAGATAGAGCTACCGGCTTTCCATTGTCACGGGGTGACCCAGTGCTCCCACTGTGCGAGGGACAAGCGCTAGTCCAACAGAGAGGCCACGTTTAACCCATTGCCCCACCATGGATGGGCAGAGACACAGAATAGCCACCTGGCTGTCCACCTAGTTGCTGACACAAGCTGGCTCGCACCCTGGTCCTGATGCTCCACAGGAGACCCAACAGTTGTGTAAGGAGAAGGGCAAGCTGTTCATCTATGAGGGAAAGCTGTGTCAAAGAAGTATCAACTCCCGGACACACAAATTGGTCTGGCAGGTGGTAGTCCCGAAGTGAGATGCGCCAATGGTCTTAGAGGCGTACCACGATGGAGCAGGGCACTTCGGGTGGAAGAAGTTGGAAGTCCTGCTAATGTGAGCGATTCTACTGGGTTGGCATGAGGAAAGCAATTGAGAGATGGTGTCGAGAATGTGGTCCATGCAACCTGAGACGGAAAGACCGTGATAGCCAGAATGCTCCCCTGCAGCCCATAATCACCAAACAACCACTTGAATTGGTAGCCTTGGACCACGTGAAGCTAGCCCCAAGTCAGTCAGGCTATGTCTACGCTCTCACCATAGTAGACCACTACTCCCAGTTCCTGGTAGTAGTGCCAATGAAGGATCAGACGGCTAAGACGGCAGCCAAAGCGTTTCAACAACACTTTTGTCGCCCACACGGTTACCCTGAATGAGTGCTTACCGATCAAGGCCCAGCCTTTGAAGCAGAAGTGTTTCAGGAATTCTGTAACTTGTACGGCTGCGAGAAAATGAACCAGGTGGTAATAGACCTGATGAAGACATTGCCCCTTGATGAACGTAGCCTGTGGCCAGAGAAGTTACCGGATTTGGTAGACCTATATAGCCACATCCCAGTGAACTCCACTAACTGTACACCTGCCTACCTGATGAGGGCAAGACTTGGCAAGTTACCCATTGACTTAGACATGGGAGTTTTAACACCTGAGATGACATCACCAGATGCAGATTGGGATAGGGAGCGGCAGCAACAATACCGCAAGGTGCAAGAATGTGTAGAGAGAAGTTTGTCCCAGGCGAGACAGAGACAGGAAAGAACTTATAATCAGCACGCACCTGCAGTTCCCTTGTCACCTGGAGAACAGGTACTCAAAAGGAAAATACGTGTTCACAAATTAGATGATCAGTGGGAGGTTGAGCCATATATTGTCTTACCTTCAAATTTCGACAACACCATGGTATGCCTCATCAGTAAAGATGGAGGAGAGACTTCAGCGGCAGTCTCAAAGGACCACCTGAAGATATGCCCAGATCAATTGAGACACCAAGAGGAAGACCAAAGCAGCCCCCAGTACACAGAAAAGGTGGAAGAAACGGTTCAAACCATCCTTGGTGAATTTCCCCGATCTTGGACACAGGTGAAACAAGCAATCGTGGTACCTGTCCTGACC
Source organism: Phyllobates terribilis (assembly GCF_046119375.1). Classification (NCBI taxonomy): domain Eukaryota; kingdom Metazoa; phylum Chordata; class Amphibia; order Anura; family Dendrobatidae; genus Phyllobates; species Phyllobates terribilis. Next base: position 86,783,810 of record NW_027362771.1, read on the forward strand.
TTTCCCCAAGTATCCTCACCGGAAGCCGCAGAGCCTCTAGAACAGCAGAAAGACCAGTCGGCCCCAGAAACAGATGCTTCATCAGCAGCGGATCAGGAGAATCTACCCCCTGCTAGCGGTGAATCTGTCATACCCATGGTGAATCAAAGAAGTCGTAGAAGACTACAAAGCCTACCGGTGTTACCTCAGACTAACCGTAGTGTAGTCCACACTGAGTCCACCACACCAGCGGTAGATACTAGAGACCTGAGTAGGTCATTGGCAACAAATGTACTGCGTAGATCAACCCGTAGTACCATAGGTCAGCTCCCTGCCCGTTATAGGGACTACAGTGTAATTAAATAAAAGTGAGTGTAGATAGTTATTAAATTTATGGACAAATGGACCACAGGACTAGGTGTGGTCAGGACAATGTTGAATAAAGTTATTTGTTGGCCTTGAAAATAAGCCGCAGGCGTGGTCGAAAACCAGGCCCACCGACTGAGTGCCCTGAAGCCACACCCAGGGACGATACCCGAAGTGGGTTGAGGCGGTTCCCACCAACCAACCTTCAGAAGCCCGGAAAAAGACAATTCCCGGATTGTGGCATAAAGACTAAGCGCCGCAATGACTGCTCCTAATTTTAGTTTGGTTTTTGTTATTCTGCAATTTTTGCCTTTTTTGAAACTTTGTAAACTATTTGTAATGTGAATTGTTATTGTTGTTAATTGTTGATTCTAAAAGTGTCCTCAGTCCGGGAGTACTGAATTTAACTAGGGGGGAGTGTGACACCACAGGAGTCCGGTTGCCACAGTGGCATTGCCTCCCTCACAAGGGGTGATGCCATGCATGGAAGCAAGGAGGGGTCCCCTAATCAGGTTTACCAGCATACAACACTTTCCTGTTTCCAGACCAGAAAGGGGAGCTCCTCCCCTTAGCAACTGGAATCTGGAGGCGGGGTTAGAGCGAGTTGAAGGGGAGTTGGAGACAAGGCAGCGATGAGGAAGGACCTGGGGAAGGGAGCTGTGTACAAGCTTGCCCCAGAGGAGAGAAGCGCAAGTGAACCGGACACCGGAGTCCGTGTTTGTAGGGCACTGAAGGCCCAGCAGCAGAATCCGGAGGGCAGGAGACTGCAGGTCTCCTGGCCCCACCAGACGCCCGGCGGCACAGCAGCACCATAGGGCCCAGCACTACCACGTGGCAGCGACACTTGAGGAAGGCCCGAGCTGCCTGCCATATGGGTGAGGAAAAAGACGTTTTACTCAGGGACAAGGGCCGCAGCATAGCTTCAAGCAGCAGGGTCAAAGAGAATAGCACAGAGGGGAGGCCTGCAACTCCACCTGGCGAGGTGGATACCCAACTTGCTTCCAGGCCGCCCGGAACTCCACTACCAGCTAGTACCCATGCCCCGGTCTGCTCTGCCAAACCGCAAGTTAAGCTAAGAGGAAACCGCCATTAATGTGCTTTCTGTTCATTACCTGCGCCCTCAGCCCTGCACGACACTGTCCCAGCCGACAACATCTACTCTTCAAATCATCTACACTGCCCCGGAGCTTCTCTCTGCCTGTGGAGAGCTGAACCAACTCTGCTGTGTCACCATTAGCTCCAGGGGATCTGCACCACAGCGGCGGCCCCATTTAGCCACATACCACAGGTGATGTCACGAACATTATCTCTAAAAACTTTAATCCCTTTAATTGACCGCCCTGGTTCATGGACCAGGTCACTGCCACCGTGACATCCCCAGCACAGATCGGCCAGGCTGGGGATCGCCCCCAGGGGGCGCGTCATTTGCTGCTGCTGTTTTGGCTACCAGTTGTAGTCCTAACGCTGTCACAGGCAAGGAGCATTGGATCTGGGTGAATCGGGACTCAGAGGTCTGCTGGTCAGGTGTACGGTAGGCTGGCATTCCTCACCAAAAACTTAAACAAGCAGGTAAAGCAGCTTATACTTCTAATTAGCCAATTTAATCTGCTTTTAATAAGCAGGAAAAAATCCCTCTTGTTACTTTTTATATCGAGGGCCTAAAAAATAGTTATCCTGTAGTCATCCCTTTGCTTGATGATAATTATATGCCTGTCATCCCTTGAGAATTCTGGCATACAGCTTGCGGTGCTTTCCAGCACATCAGTGGGCCCAGTTGGTTCACATTGCGCACCCAACTACAATGGTTGATTGTCATGACTAGCTTCACAGTCATTTTCTCTCTGTCAGTCTTATTCACTGGATATGCCTCATTTACTGAACTCAATGTTCCCCTCCATCTTAAGGGTTCCAAACAGTCCCAGGTTGGCCATGAACTTGTAAAAGGTGCTGTTCTTCCTTCATCTCCTGTTGCATTGTAGTGAGTGTTTTTCAAAGACAAATAACATGGGCATTCCATTGCTGTCTTGACTGAAAAATAAACTAGCCTCTTCAAATGGCTTAAAGCGAATCTGTCACCCCTTGGGAGTTATCAGACCCCTAATATGGGCATACACGTTATAGAAATGTGAATCTATACATACCTGTATGTCCTATATTAGCGGTCTGATTGCAGAGAAATGTCTTTTTATAAAATCCGTTTTCATATGCTTGGTGCCCGGGGGAGGCCAAGAAATCCTCGCCAGCTGCTTAATTTCTATATTCCTCCACTCCCCTGCACATCACAGGGCTCTGTGATGTGCACTCTTCTCGTTCACATCCCGCACATGTGCAAAGCGCCTCTAACGTCAGGCGCGTTTTTTTTTTGCTCCCAGACCCATTTTTCCCTGCAGTGGCCTAGTGTGCAGGCGCCGTGAGTCACAGATCACTGCAGGGAAAAATGGGGCCAGGAGCAAAAAAAGCGCGCCTTTATGGAAATTAAGCGAATAGGCTGGGATTTCTTGGCGTTCCCCTGGTGCCAGGCATATGAAAACGTATTTTATAAAAAGACATTTCTCTTCAATCAGACTGCTAATGTGGGACATACAGGTATGTATAGATTTACATTTCTATAACCTGTATGCCAATATTAGAGGTCTGATAACTCCCAGGGGGTCACAGATTCCCTTTAAGAAGGCAAAACATATCCTTCATGAGCTGCCAAAGGCAGATCTCAAAGTAACCCATGCTCTTGTTTGACTGCTGCATGACATAGTCTATCACCGCTTCATGCTGCTTTTACAGACACTCCAACACAGTATTTCATTTCAACAGATTTCAATATTGCAAATCAGGTGGCAATCCAGTAGACTGTTCTGTTTTTGAAAAGCCAATAGGTCAAACTTCACCGTCAGTGATGGTCTCAACTAGAAAATGGTCCCAATGCTAGAAGAATATATTGGATCTTTGCAGTCCAATAATTCATCACAATGCACCTTTTTGTGTGTATGCGATAGAAGCTGCTTACTTCTTTCAGGATGGAAGTTGTTCCCCTTACGTTTTGGTCCCCTATGTGGCTGTAAGAGTTGCACCAATGGCATGTCTGCCCCTGTTCACCACATAAGATTGGATTAAAGTTTCCTGGCCATAGCAACCACTTTCCCAATTTGTTTAAGAAATTTTAAACAGAAATTCAGGACATGCATCTTGCAGGGAGCATGAGGCACTTTGCCCAAACAAGGCAGTTGGAATGTTCCAGGCATTATAACTCACAAAAATGACCAGTTACAGTTGATGAAGAGACATCTAGCCTACAGCTTCAACTTGCCTGCTGTGTAACTTTTGTCCCTCCTTCTTTCAAAGTGTAAAACTGCTGGTCAGTGCTTTACCTTGCATGAACAAAAAAATGAGGGCAGTGTGTGGAATCAACACTGTGCTCTGTCACTGTTGGGTATGAGGTCATGTTTGTTAAAAAGAATGCAGAGATGATGAAGGAGGAAACAGATAACCATTTTGGTGCAAACAAACATAGCTCCCAGACACAGAAGCTTTACATCCTGTTCTGGATGGAGTGGTGGTTTACTGCCATTCAAAACATTCATCCAATAAGTGCAAATATTGAAACTAATTTATTCTCCCTGCCCATAGTTGCTGCTCCAGATATCTATAGTGCAGTGAGCTTTGGGGCTTATAGACAAGTCAAGAAAGTGGACCACTTTAGGGGTTTATTTTTGGCTGTTGGGGACCTTAAAACTATATGGGAGCTGTGGAGGAACATCATACTATATGGGGGCTGTGGGGAAATATCATACTATATATGGGGCTGTGGGTGAGCATTACACTATATGGGCCTGTGAGGTAACATCATACTGCATTGTTTTTGTGAGAACCATTATACTGTGTGGGGATCTGTGGGGGAAGACCATCATATTGTGCTGGGGCCATGGTGGACCATCATACTGTGTGAAGGGAACATCATGCTATATGGCGGTATGTGGAGGGACCATCATACTGTATTGGGGCGGTGAGGAACCATCATACTGTGTGGGGAGACATCATACTATATGGAGGGCTGTGAGTGGACCATCATACTGAGTTGAAGGATTATCATACTATATGGGGATCTGGGGGGACTATACTACTGTATTGGGGCTGGGGGATGTCCATCATATGTTGTCAGGGACTATGCAAGAACCATCATACTGTGTGAGGGATGTGGAGACCATCTTGCTGTAGGGAGACCATCATACTGTGTGGGGTAGCTGTGGGGACTATCATACTGTGTGGGGGATGGTTGAGGTAGTAATCATGCTGTGTGGATTTATGGGGCCATCATGCTCTTTGGGGGGCTGTGCTTACCATCATACTGTATGGGGCAGTGGTGACTATCATATTGTGGGGGCTTTGGTGACCATCATAGTGCGTGGGGGGTGGGAACTGGGGTAACTATCACACTGTGTGGGGTTTGTGGGGCCATCATGCTGTATAGGTGGAGGAATGTAGGAACATCATTCAGTAAGGGGGCATTTTTGAGAACATCATACTCTATAGGGGTCATGGAATATTGTAGTGGGTGAGAAAACTAAGGGGCTTCAGTAGGGGCAAATAACTATGTACTTTAAGTCTGGCAATACATGTTCCTTTCTTTGTCTTAAAAAGTTGGGAAGTATGTCCTTCTCTTACTATGTGACTTGATAGGACTTTTGCTATGGGGCCCATGATTTCTATGTACCTCACTGCATTATTACAATAAAGAAGCACATTATTATTATTATAAGGAGGCACAGGGGGACATTCTTTCCATGAGGTGCTGTATAACTCTAAGAAGGCACAGAGGAGCATTATTACTACAAGGAAGTACAGAGGGAATATTACTGTGTAGGGGCACAGATGGCACTGTTATTGTGTGGGACACAATAGGAGGTGCTATACAGGGCATGGTAAGGGCATTATTACTGTCTCGAGCACATGTTAAAGCACTATATGGTTTGTGTAGAGGTGGGAAATGTGAAGAGGGTCCTTTAAAAGCAGTAGGCCAAAGTGGTCTCTATGTTGTAGGGACGATTAATAGTGATCATGGCAAACTGGACCGAATGGAAATAAAAGGGAAAATTAAATACTACAATCATCGAAAACATCTGTGGTGAGAACCTCTACAGTGTACACATATATTGTTTTCAGAGCACTGGTGTAAAACTGATATTACCATTGTATGGTCACTGTGTGGTGATAATATCCGTCCTAGTACAGTGGTTTTAGTTAATGATCAGTATGGTGGTATTATCACTACTGTATATGTTGGTGATACTTGGTTATGGCCTGGTTGTATTTGTTATATTGCAGTATTATTATTATTATTATTATTATTATTATTAATAATTATTATCAATAATAAATCTTATATAGCAGTATTATTGGCACTATAGGTCATGTAGTAAAACTTTGGTTTCCTGCAGACAGGATAATATAAGCAATAGAGACTCCAATTTGGGGAAGTGGACAGAGGCAGAACGGGCCTGAATTTTAATCCTAATCTATCCCTGGCTCACATTCTCCTACGTGTGGGAGGACAAAATAAATGCACGTCATCATTTCTTGAAAGGCAGTTGGCACTATTAGATGATATGGCAAACATGCGGATGATTGAGAACATGGGCCTGTTTTCTCAACATACAATCAAGAATGGATATCTTACAACTAGTGATGAGCGAACGTTCTCGCCACGACTCGGTACTCGCCCGAGCATCACTGTGCTCGACAAGCTCGGCGACTATTTCCGGGTTGCTCGGGCGGGAGCTTGGGTCCCCCCTGCATGTTTGTCGTTTTTTAGAGAGCCAATGAACATGCAGGGATTGCTTGCCACTCACTGTAGCCATGTTGGTTGTGGTCATTACAGTGATTGGCTGGCCGCACAGCATCATCAGGTCTATATAAGACCTGGCTCCCCTATGCTCATCACAGTCTAACCCAGAAACAGGCAGAGTAGGGAGTAGTGTTGAGAGAATTTGTTCGGCATTTCAAATTCGGGTTCGTGTTCAGGGTTCTGGCTTGTTCGCACCAAAAAATCGGCTCCGCCCTTGAACATCCCTGATTTGCCACACTGTCACACAGATAACGGCGAACAAATTCGCTCAACACTAGTAGGGAGAGAAGCTGTGGAGTCAGGGAGAGATACGCTTGTTTATAGATAGGATAGGTATTCCACAACATATATATACACTGCTCAAAAAATAAAGGGAACACTTAAACAACAGAATATAACTCCAAGTAAATCAAACTTCTGTGAAATCAAAATGTCCACTTAGGAAGCAACACTGATTGACAATCAATTTCACATGCTGTTGTGCAAATGGAATAGACAATAGATGGAAATTATTGGCAATTATCAAGACACATTCAATAAAGGAGTGGTTCTTCAGGTGGGAACCATAGACCACATCTCAGTACCAATGCTTTCTGGCTGATGTTTTGGTCACTTTTGAATGTTGGTTGTGCTTTCACACTCGTAGTAGCATGAGACGGACTCTATAACCCACAGAAGTTGCTCAGGTAGTGCAGCTCATCCAGGATGGCACATCAATGCGAGCTGTGGCAAGAAGGTTTGCTTTGTCTGTCAGCGTAGTGTCCAGAGGCTGGAGGCGCTACCAGGAGACAGGCCAGTACACCAGGAGACGTTGAGGGGGCCGTAGGAGGGCAACAACTCAGCAGCAGGACCGCTACCTCCGCCTTTGTGCAAGGGGGAACAGGAGGAGCACTGCCAGAGCCCTGCAAAATGACCTCCAGCAGGCCACAAAAGTGTATGTGTCTGCACAAACAGTTTGAAACCGACTCCATGAGGGTGGTATGAGGGCCCGACGTCCACAGATGGGGGTTGTGCTCACAGCCCAACACCGTGCAGGATGCTTGGCATTTGCCACAGAACACCAGAATTGGCAAAGTCGCCACTGGCGCCTTGTGCTCTTCACAGATGAAAGCAGGTTTACACTGAGTACATGTGACAGACGTGACAGTCTGGAGACGCCATGGAGAGCGATCTGCTGCCTGCAACATCCTTCAGCATGACCGGTTAGGCAGTGGGTCAGTAATGGTGTGGGGTGCCATTTCTTTGGAGGGCCGCACAGCCCTCCATGTGCTCGCCAGAGGTAGCCTGACTGCCATTAGGTACCGAGATCAGATCCTCAGACCCCTTGTGAGACCATATGCTGGTGCGGTTGGACCTGGGTTCCTCCTAATGCAGGACAATGCCAGACCTCATGTGGCTGGAGTGTGTCAGCAGTTCCTGCAAGATGAAGGCATTGAAGCTATGGACTTGCCTGCCCGTTCCTCAAACCTGAATCTGATTGAGCACATCTGGGACATTATGTCTCGCTCCATCCACAAACGTCACATTGCACCACAGACTGTCCAGGAGTTGGCGGATGCTTTAGTCCTGGTCTGGGAGGAGATCCCACAGGAGACCATCCGCAACCTCATCAGGAGCATGCCCAGGGGTTGTAGGGAGGTCATACTGGCACGTGGGGGCCACACACAATACTGAGCCTCATTTTGACTTGTTTTAAGGACATTATATCAAAGTTGGATCAGCTTGTAGTGTGTTTTTCCACTTTAATTTTGGGGGTGACTCCAAATCCAGGCCTCCATTGGTTAATAAATTTGATTTCCATTGATGATTTTTGTGTGATTTTGTTGTCAACACATTCAACTTAGTACAGAACAAAGTATTCAATGAGAATATTTCATTCATTCAGATCTAGGATGTGTTATTAGAGTGTTCCTTTTAATTTTTTGAGCAGTGTATATCCATCTGAACTAACAGTCCTTCTGATGACTAATCCAGTTGCATATTTTCAGTGGTGAAGGTGATAGCAGGAGTCAGGCAGGCTATGTGATAGACTACAGTGCATGATACAGCACAAGATGGTCCATTGCATGTTCAACTTCTGACTGATCCTGCTGTGACAAATATTTATAGACATAGCCCCAGGTATCAGGGGCCAGGGCTAATTTTTTTTATCTTAACCCTGGTTATTTGCTTAAAAAGTAATCCAGAGTACACCATTTTTCTGCTCCATTTGCTTATTAGCACTGAAGAATACAGGCAGTTCTTTTCCATATTACAGCGATAAAAAGCCAGAAATTTGAACTGAACGTGGAATCTATTGGCCTCCATTTCCATTTTGTTGCAGTGTGTTGGTGAAGCTACCCTACATTGCAGATGTTGGGAAGGATGTGTGAGCAGAAGAGGGGAGTTGTTGACTACCAGCATCAACAAGGCCGTAAATATTCAGGTCAGACTCCACACATAAGACCTCAGAAGTAGACATGGATGTCGGACATCTGAATGGGTGAACACTGGTTGGTGACACTTCTAGTCCCAGCTACAAGGAAAACTTTCTGTCTCTTATTCCAACGCCCGACAGGCCTAATAAAATGGGGCAGTACCAGAATGCCCTTGGTGCGGAATTATTAAAAAAATTTCCATCTGAAAACGCTGGCAGCAGAGGTCACTGTTCATTGGACAACCAAGAAGTACAGGCAAGAGAGACACAAGTGCAGTCCTGCAGAGGCAGCGAAAAACTGTCAAAGTACTGCGACAGTTTTCTCAGACTTTCCCATCACACAGGCCCTGAGGCACGGGATACTCACAAGGAGGAAAAGTTTTGGAAGATGCTGAGGGAGTATCTTGCTGACTTTACCAATGTCCTCCATGATTCCTCTGTGCCTTATAATTATTGGGTATCCAAGCTGGACACATGGCATGAACTGGCTCTCTACGTCTTGGAGGTCGTGACCTGCCCTGCCACTAACGTTTTGTCACAGCGGGATTTTAGTGCCGCTGGTGGAATTATAACCTATAGGGGCATCCGCCTGTCAACTGAAAATGCTGACAGGCTGACTCTTATAAAAATGAACAAGGGCTGGATTGGGCCAGACTTCTCAACACCACTGAATTATAGCAGCGTAACATAAACTCAAATCCAGTGTCTTTTTTTGGGGGAGGTCTAACTCTATTCCCATGCACCTCTGTCTTTACACCCAGACATGGGTATACGCTTCCTGATTTTGCCTGTTTGCTCTTGTCCTCCTCCTTCTCCTCATCCTCATCCTCCACCACCATATCTTCCATATCACCATAGCTACATCTCTTGCAAGGGGCATTGGAATTTCTCCCAATTTTTGGCAGCCGTTGCATTCACTGCATAGGTAAACAGTATGGGACACTCACTCCCTAGTAATGAGAACATTTTTTTCAGGAGGCCCTCTGACCTCTATGTCTCTTGTAAGGGGCATTGGAGTTCCTCCAAATTTTTGGCAGCCGTTGTATTCACTGCATAGGCAAACAGTATGGGAGACTCACTTTCTAATAATGAAAACATTGTTTTCAGGAGGCCCTCTGACCTCAACGTCTCGTACAAGGGGCATTGGAGTTCCTCCACATTTTTGGCAGCCGTTGCAGTCACTGCATATGCAAGAACAGTATGGGAGACCCAATCCTTTCTAATGGGAACATGTCATTACTGAAGCCCAGCTCTATGTGTCTTTAAATTGGTATTAGGGTTTTTCCTAAATTATGGCAGCCGTTGGATTCACTGCATACACTATAACTGTATAGCAGGCCAGCTGCTTTCTAATGGAAACATATCATTACTGAGGCCCAGCTCTATGTGTCTTTATATTGTTATTGGGGTTTTTCCCAAATTTTGGCAGCCCTTGCAGTCACTGCATGGGCATTACCACTATAGGAGACCCACTCCTTTATAATGGGAACATATTTTTTACTGAGGTTCTCCTATATGTCTCTTCAAAGGGGTATTGGCATGCGTCCAAATTTTTGGCAGCCCTTGCAGTCACTGCATATGCAATAACAGTATAGGAGACACACTCTTTAATAATGGGAACAACAAAGCATAGCTGACTTCTGGCCCTTTAAGAATATTAAGGGCCACCTGATGGCCCTATAAAAATAGTGTTTGTGACTTTCAGAGTCCCTCTTTTATAAATGAAACAGGATATGTCTGATCATGTCTCACACACCACATGGCAAGATAAGGTAGTAAAATGTTAAAATGTCATTTACCGGTGAATGTATTTTTCACCGGTGAAAGCAATGCAAAAGTGTAAAAACACATCAAAAACGCTACATGTGAACATAGCCCATGGTGTGGAGGAGCATTTTTTTTGATTATTTATTTTGCCTTTTAGACAAGTCATTAAATTTTTGTATGTTTTATTGTGAGTCCGTAAAAGTGGCGTAATATCTCTGACAACATTGTTGACAGCAGTGACCTGGGAGTCAGAAATGCATCCAGGGGTCTTCCCCATGATGTTCCCATGTCATTTGATACCTGTTCCCATCGATTTGGGCAATTTTTAGGCCCTCTGCAGATCGCCGGGGGGTGGGTGGCAGAAAAATGCTTGAGTTTCCCTTAGACTTACATTGGGCTTGTTACGTGGACCGAGCACTCGAGCATTCCAATTTGCTCGACCCGAGCAACGAATACCCGAGCATTTTAGTGCTCGCTCATCAATATTTACAACGTGACAGTGAAAGATGAGGAGTAGTACTTCAAGTATGACAAGCAGTAGTGGTACCGTATTTTTCAGACTATAAGACGCACTTTTTTCCTCCAAAATTTTGGAGGAATTATAGTCCGAATGTTGGGGGGGTGTATATATATGTGGGGTGTGGGGGGAGCTGTAGTGGTGGAGGAGCGGGCACAGGAGGCAGCAGCCGCCCGCTGCAGCCTACACTGTCCCCGCTGCTGAAGAGAATGAATATTCACTGCTCCCCACGCCCATGGGGCGTGGGGAGCACTGAATATTTATGCTCCTTAATAACGGCACACAGTGTAGCCGCGATGCGGCTCCTGCTGCTGCCAGCATCGCCTGTGCCTGCTGTTAAATGGCAAAAATATTCAACCTCTCTCCACGCCCATGGGCGTGGGGAGGGGGTCACTATTGATGTCCTTTAATAAGCAGGCACACAAGATAGCCGGCAGCAGCAGGAGCCGCAGCTCGGCTTCGCTGTGTGCAGGCTATGAAGGAGAGTGAAGTCACTGCTCCCCGCACACACAGTCCCGGCATGGGGAGCAGTGACTTCCGGCAGCTGATCTCTCCTTGTGAGCTGCGCATGGCAGTGACGCCATGCACGGCTCACATGGAGAGATCAGTGCAGGCAGACAGGACGCAGCGCTGGAGGAGAGAAGAAAGGTGAGTAGTAGTGTTTATTTTTTGTGCAGCATGATGGGGAATAGGGGGATCATGCATACCAGGATAGGGATGAGGGGTGCCATACATACCAGGATAGGGATTAGGGGTGCCATGCATACCAGGACAGGGATGAGGGGTGCCATGCATACCAGGACAGGGATGAGAGGTGCCATGCATACCAGGACAGGGATGAGGGGTGCAATGCATACGAGGACAGGGGTGAGGGGTGCCATGCATACCAGGATGGAGGGATGCCAGACATACCAGGATGGGGATGGGGACCACATATAAAAGGAAGGGGGGGGCATATATACCAGGATGGGGGATATTGTCAGAATTGGGGGACATTACCCCTATACCAGTGTCAGCAGACGACCCCCTCCCCCTTAAAAGTGCATCATGACCACATTTTTTGCTTACATTTTTTTTTATTTTCCTCCTCTAAAACCTAGGTGTGTCTTATGGTCCGGTGCGTCTTATAGTCCGAAAAATACAGTAGATGATGATGGTGATAATGACACAGACCAGGAAATACTTAAGAATGTGACCTGGCTAGCAAAAAGACAAGTTATAAGGGGTAGGAGGACAACTTGAGGCTTTCTCTGATTACTGCCTGGCTTGTTTTTCTCAAACCAGCAAGAGATGTTGCTTCATGATCTGATGGAAAGCAATAGTTTCTAGTCTATGAGAACGTTGATGTCCACGGCTTATTTTCCACGTGAAGACTGCCAATGTTTCATCTGTTGGTAGTGTGCCAAATAATTCCTACTCCCAAGATGCCCACATATACAGCGCTCTGCATAAATGGTCCACTCAGTCGCTGACATGGCACCACACTCACTCACACCCCTGACAGGCTGGGAGGCCCTTTCACTAGCCCAGTGAATAGAACCTTATCAGCCCGGTAGAGCCGCCACCAGTTCCTATTCGATATAAGCCCCAGTCCATTCACGGGAATGATATCGGGCCAGAAACAGCCCCTGTAGCTTGAGAATTAACCGAACAACGGTATTGGATCAACAAATGTGTCCAGCAGCTTGCTTAATCCAAGCCTTTGGAGTTATATTTTTATTGAGAACTGCTTTCACTTCCATATTGAAATAAGCACATTGTGATTTAATAATAATGCTTATTAAAGTGACGTGATGCTCTTCTAGGTTACCATGGTAAATGCTGTGGAAATTGTGCAAGTTCTCTGTTCAGATTGCACAAAGAAACAGTAGATAAATCGCTCCTTTTTGGCAGGTATCCATTATAATGTCAAGAAGTTAAAGAGCAGAGTATAAACAGAAGAAAGCACAATATATGACTTTATAAGCATTTGAAGATCTCTCTGCTTGAAATCTTTTCCTAATCCTAATACCACTGAGCAGCTGAACACATACTACAATGGCATACACATGAATGTTATTTTATTATAAGTTCTTTACAAGTTATAGCGATGTAATTTGTAAGGCATGATTTTTAAGTACTTAAACAGGTTGTCCACTACTTTATCATTGATGACCTATCCTTCGGTCATCAATGTCTGATCGGTTGGGGTCCGACACCGGGCACCCCTGTCAATCAGCTGTTCTTGATGTCGGCGGGGACCACCAGCCGGAAGTGCTCAACTGCTGAGCTGCTCTGTATTCTGATAATGGCCGTGGCCAGGTACTGCACATCCGCCTCCTATTGATTTGAACTTTGTACAGAGAAAAATATTGGTCTATGTTAGCCATTTTAATAGATAACAATAACAATAGCTTTTTTATTTTTCTGTTAATACTTTGATGTCACAGCTAGTTTTTTCCTTTAAGCCAGACCAATTTTTTTTCACTTTTCAATTGTCACATTTTTTGGGTGACAAAGTCATATGAGGGCTTGTTTTTTTTGGGATGATTTTTATTTCTCAATGGCATTATTTTAGGGTTCATGGCACTTATTTACAAACTTATATTAACTATTTATGGGAAGGAATATAAACAAAACAAGAGTTCTGACACTATTTTCTTGTGTTTTAAATTTTACGTTATTCGACATGCTGTATAAATAAAATGTAAACTTTATTCTGTAGGTCAGTATGAATATGGCAATGCCAAATGTATATGGATTAATGTTCTCTTATTACTTTTTTACAATTAATACACTCTGAAAAAAATTGTTTATGGTCACCATAATTCTGAGAGACTTTCTATTTTCAGAGCCGTATGAGGGCTTATTGTTTGCAGGTCAAGCTGTTATTTTCATATGTGGCATATTGTGACACATGACTTTTTTATCACGCTTTATTAACTCTTTGGGAAGCAAAAAGAACCAAAAAAAATCTATTTTTTTTGTAAACATCAATCACCATTTGGATATCTTTATTTTACAGAAATCACTTTAAAAAAAAAATGTTTTGGTCACCATATTCTGTTATCTATAACTTTGTTTTTATGTAGGTAGATTAGTATGAGGCCTTTTTTTGCCGGACAATCTATAATTTTAATTGGTACCACTTTTTGGTTCATACTATCTTCTGATCACAGCTTATATATTTTTTTGTAGCAGGCAAACAAAATCTATTAAATCTGTAATTGTTTTAAAATGTTATTTTTTTTATACAGTTCATCATGGAGTAATTGATGTTTTATAATACAATTACATTAAAACCCAATATATACCTTTTGTTCTACTACATATTCTCAAGAAAAGCCAGTTTAAAAATAAATAATCTATTTTGATCATCTTTTTGCATAATGAGCTTATTTTTTGCATAATGAGAATTTTTATTGGTATCATTTTGAAACAGATATGACTTTTTGATCATTTTTATATTAACAAAAATACCAATTATGGCATAGCTTTTTATAGTTTTTTACAGCATGCACAGTAGGAGATGAATTTTGATAATGTTTTATAATACGGGTCTTTAAAGGGGTTGTCCGGTACTTTTTTTAAGTTGCCCAATGTATTCAGCATGTGGGCATAAGTATCTCTGTAAATTCCTTGTGTTGCAGATAATGCCTGTGAGAGGCGCTATCACTGGCCGCTTACAGGCAACATGTGACCCCCGGCTGCAGCCGGCTCTGACATCCGCTGACAAGTCCAGACTGCAGCCGATGGTCCCTCTTCCGTGTTCCACCGGTGGCTGCTGGGTTGTAGGCGGGGTTATTCCCCTGCGTCACACTTGGCATCCACCGCGCGCTCTCCCTGTCCTCATTCATTGGGAAAGCGCGTGGTGGATGCTGGGTGTGACGTGGGGAATAACCCCGCCCACAACCCAGCAGCCACAGCGGGGACCCCAGCGCTGAGTCACACCTCACTTGTCGTGACGTCAGCGCGGGGTCACGTGATGCCTGTGAGCGGCCACCGATAGCGCCGCTCACAGGCATTATCAGCAACACAAGGTAATTACAAATATATTTATGCCTACATGCTGAATACATTGGGCAATTTAAAAAATGTACTGGACAACTTCTTTAAGAATGCAGTGATACTAAATATGTGACGGTTGTTTTTTTTTGTTTTTTTTACAGATAAACCATTTTTTATTAATAAAACTGTATTTTTTTTATAACACTTAAAAAATTTTTTTTTCTTTTTACAATACTTGCAAGTCTCATAAGGGGTGCTGGATCTGCGATCCTTTGATCGCATTGATAATACACTGTAGTACTTGTGTACTATGGTTCATTATCTTCTCTGTCAATCTTTAACTGACAGCCAATAAGGCCTACAGGAGGAATCTGAATGGCTGAGGAACATGGCATACAGGGTTATGATTGTCAGACCTCCCTGTTGCCACAGCAACCATCGTCAACCCAAGATTTTGCTTTAGTCGTGCCAATGGGTAGACAAAGGGAGCGATCTGCCTTTGTCAGATTCCTTACATGTAGCTGTGCCCATGCCATTCATCATATGTAACTGTATGCCCGATTGCAGAAAATCACCTACAATCTGGAAGTACAGTTACCATACATCTCAACTTTTTAGAGAACAGAAGAGGTACAAACTATGTATCAAATTTTGACCACGCCGCTAGTCACACCTATTTATTCTCTTTCTACTGTCAGGAGGAGATGTCAGAGGGGCATTGTAGCAGGTATGGACATTCAGCACTGTCCAGTACAGCAGGACATAGACCTCTATCTGGTACTGTCCTGCTGTATCTGAGACAATTGGGACATATGGAATTGTTTTTTTGTTCATTCATTCATTCATAGTTGTCGCAGCCATAACACTCTCTCTTTTACATAAGCTTCACTATATAAGATCTGGCTTTTATGTGTCTGTGAGGCCATATTCACATGTTGCGTAAATGCTGGGGGGGTTTTTCTGCATATTTTCCGGAGGTGTCTATACCAAACTACGCAATAACATTCTTGTCTGGTTGTTGCATTTTGGGTGCATTTTTTATGCATTTTCCCACTCATTGAATGTGTTTTAGTGCAGATTTGAAGCAGCGGTTTTAATGTATTTTTTTACAGTACAGAAATGCTTTCATTCTGCACTTAAGAAAACAACTGCATTTTTTTTTTACAAGCGAGAAGAACAAGAAAAATCTTTATTGTAGCCAAAAAAGTGCACAATATTATATGCGATATAAAAATTTATTGAACATTCATTCTGCAACTTTATTGTAAATTAGATATTGTGCCTTTTCCTTTTCTCTTCAAAGCTAGTCTTGATACCATTTCTCTTATAGAAGTGTGACGATCACAGCCCTACCCTGAGAGATGGGGGTACTTGGAGCCGGGTCAGATGTTTGGTGGGTTGTAGCCGTGGCCTGGACCCGTTCCGTGCCAAGGGCCGTCACATTAAAAGGGGTGTAATGGGCTTTCAGAGTTGGTGTTAATCGAGTGGTTGTATTGAGTACGCCACCTGTGGTTTCTGGTGATCCTCCACCAGCGCTGCGTTCAGTCCTCTGAGGCGGGATGTAGTTGCAGCAGCAGATGGTACTACTCCCCACAGGCGGAGCAGGGCCTCAGGGCAGAGAGAACAGGAGGATGGGAATTGTAGTGGGAGCTGTGGTGCGGTGTCGTGCTGTGCCGCGTTGCAATAAGAAACCGGAGGCCATAGGGGTAGTCTTCCAAGCTTTACTCACCGTAGAATGCACAGCTGCAAGGCTTCTCCCCGCTCCTCATGGCGCGCTGCAGCCACCAGAGTTGGGGGGTCCGACAACCTCCGGGTAGTTCAGGTGCTTAGGTCAGGACCCCGCACCAGAGTGTTCCTAGACTTTCCCACTAGGTCCTCTCCTGTCCGTGTGTGGTGCGTGTACTAAGGCCGGGTCTCCCTCTGGACTATGCACAGAACAAGGGTACTGGTGGCGACTCGGCTCCGTCCGTTACCCGGTGGGATCCACTGAGCGTCCGGGCTTCTCCGACTAAGACTTGAAGTGGCTGAGTCAGATATCGGGGGCCGGTACACCTCTTGCAGAAGGAATCCCTCTGATTAGGCCAGAATAGTGAGGACAGGTGGCGTATACCGCTCCGTCTGCATCCCCCTGGGATCCTTTTGCCTGCGGAGCTTTACTCCTCCGCTCCCCTCCAGGCCTTCTTAAGTCAAGACCTTGACCGGGTAGAGACAGCCGTTAACTCTTGCCCGTTCCTCGACTCAAGGCCAGAGTACGAGGACCATGTCCCCATCAACTGCAGGTTCACACAGAAAGCCACGTTCAGTGATGAAGATCACAATCAAAGACCTTGAACTTAAGATGGCTGGCTATTAAATATGAATTTTTGTTGTGTAACCTAAGTGTGCGTCCTCCATCCTCACCCACTACTAGTCTCCACTTATCCCGGCTGGGGCAGCACCCTGGTGCCTATAAGCCCCCCTCAGGTGGGAGAGGTGTAGTGTTGGATGCAGAGGTGGGGTCCTGACAGCTGCACCATCCTTACCTCGAAGGAGAGATACCACACCTCATTAAAGAGATTCAGTACCCCTGTGGCGACCGAACCCTCAGGGGCGCCACATTCCCCCTTGCTGAAACACAGCACGTCCGCGGGCTGCAAAGATCCAAAACATGGTACAGACTTTTTACATTTTTGCATAACAATATAACAATCTTCCCATTAAGGGAGGCACTTCTTCTTAAATGTTGCAAACTTTAAATGGTATAAAAGTATACAAAATTATAAAAACATCACAGAGACATTATGCATATAGACAGACCGATTAAGGTGCAGTACGAAAGAGTCAGTTCAGAAGCAAGAGGGACCTGTCCCAAACCCTCAACGTAGGCCCTGGGGTGGCTGCAGGGCATGAAGATCCTGAGTTGGACCTCCAGGAGAGCCACGCCAGACAGGTTTTTCTTCTGAGGTCTGAGGTAGTAGTACAGCGGTTTCACATAAAACCAATAGGGAGCACCTAAATAGATGCATAACTATATACAATGGAAGAGTCTGTCTACTGCTAGTCCGCAGGGACAAATGTCTCTAAAATCCGGGAGGAAAACATGGGGTTAACAAAAAACAATAACAAGTAAACTGCAAAAAAGGTTACAGCCGCCGGGGCCGCTTACTCCATATATCCCCACCAGGGAAAAAGTTCATTCCTCCCGACGGATGCTGGTCGGTCCTCCACTGTCGAGCGCGAGGGGGCGTCACTCCTGGACACTTTATGAACATCCATGGCGTACCACTCCCACACCCCGTGGTGGCGGGTGTACGACAAAAGGTAACCCGGGAAGAGGTTCCGGCCAGGGTGTCCCTTCTTTAGTCGCGGCTCGACGTCCCGCCGGCTGACGAAGACGTCTTGCTCGAACTGGGGACTCCTAATGAAGCCCCATCCCGCCTCCTGGTGGAAGCAGACAACTTGCTCTTCCTCCCGGGGGCTTGGACAGGCGGCCTCCTCCTGGCGGGCCTTGGATTTTGCAGCCTTGGCGCGCACCTCCAGGGGCTCGCAGCGGATCTCCCTCTGCCGTTGCTCCCTGTCAAGCTAGAGGATTTGCTGCCTACACAGTTCGCTCCTCCTCCGCGCTTCAGCCCGGGTCTCCTGGGAGAAGCCCATCAGGTCCCCCCCCTGGTTGTCCCGGGCCATTTCCTCCACCGCCGGCCAGGTAACTGGAGGCGCAGGTAGCGGTGACAGCAGGGGCTGCTGCAGGTCCTCTGTCAGTGCGAACCAGTCCGGGTTGGGGTCGGTGGACTCCCCAGCAGGCACAAGTTCCTCCGAGAAGGACAGAGTACGAGGACCGTGTCCCCATCAACTGCAGGTTCACACAGAAAGCCACGTTCAGTGATAAAGATCACAATCAAAGACCTTGAACTTAAGATGGCTGGCTATTAAATATGAATTTTTGGTTGTGTAACCTAAGTGTGCATCCTCCACCCTCACCCATCACTAGGTTCCCCCTTACTTTGGTTCCCCCATCTCCACTTATCCCGGCTGGGGCAGCACCCTGGTGCCTATAATCCCCCGTCAGGTGGGAGAGGTGTAGTGTTGGATGCAGAGGTGGGGTCCTGACAGCTGCACCATCCTTACCTCAAAGGAGAGATACCACACCTCATTAAAGAGATGCAGTACCCCTGTGGCGACCGAACCCTCAGGGGCGCCACAGAAGCATCCAGCTGTTGTCCCCCATTGTGTTCACATTCCATCTACCATTGTATCTTCATTCCATCTCCTTGATATCCTGATGAAATCTTTCTCCTTGATCTTCACTACAGCACCAAGATTTTCAGGAACGTAGTCCAAATGGGAATGTAAAAAAAGTTAATTTAAATTCATCAGACAACCCAAGGTTTTGAAACGTTTCAGCATGTTCTCCACAATGGACTTAAATTTTGGATCTTTCTTGTTACTGTAACAGAGTCACTGGTATGATATATGAGGGGAGATATGTGTATCACAGGTTGCTAGCCTGTGTGAACTGAAACCAATAAACTTTCTGCCAGCATGTTATATGCTGGGGCTTAACTCTTTTAAAGGGTGTGGTTTTATGGGAATGACATAGAGATGGGAGGGAAGTCATTCCCCATACCTCCACCTCAGGGTGTGGCTGAGCAAGGTTTAAATGTTCAGTCCTGTTTTTTTTTTCTGTGTTGTGGTTTGGAGAGGCAAGGTCTCCAGACTGGGAGAGCTATAGCTCAGTACAGAGCTGAAGGCTGGGACTACAACCTGTGGGGGCGAATCCCATACTCATATGGACTCTGCTATCATTTATTCTTTTGTTTTGTCATTTTGCCAGTAAAGCCATGTTTATTTTGCTGGAGTGCAGAGCTTTATGCTGTTTAATAAAGCCTGCAGAGAAAACCCAGGTTCCTAAGTCTACTTCCGGAAGCGGCCAAGCGAGTCGTCTTGCCACATTACCTAGAAATTTCTTCATGACTTCTTTAAAAGAATCCCAAGCCCTTTTCTCAACAGCTTTCATTTTTGTTTTGAACACATCGTCCTTCATGAGTTTCTGAATATCCGGACCCACAAAAATACCTTCTTTCAGTTTTGCTTCAGATAGTCCCTGGAACTTGGTTTACAGGTTCTTAATAGTCTGTCCAGGTTGCAAAAATATTCTCGTTGGTCAACTTTTTTGGCTCCAGTGATGAGTTCTATCCCGGCTGTTGTCCCATTCACATAAAAAGCATGAGTAGTTTGTGTATCCTCCTTTCTGCCCATGGAGCAAAAAGAGAACATTCAGATCACCACATATCGACCATCTTTGATCATAGTTAAGTTTCTTGAGAATAAAGTCTAAATTCTCGTAGCTTTCCTTAAAGTGCACGGAATGCCTTACAGTCACTGACTCATACTTGCTGCCAATGTGCAGTAGCACAGCTTTCAGATTTTTTTTGGATGAATCAATAAAGAGTCTCCACTAGTGATGAGCGAGCATGCTCGCCACTGCTCGGTACTCGCCCGAGCATCTCAGTACCCGAGATGATCGGAGCTCGCCGAGTACTTGCGCGATGCTCGGGCGGGAGCTCGGGTCCCCGTCCTGCAAGTTTGGCGCTATTTAGAGTGCCAATCAACATGCAGGGATTGCCTGCCATTCACTGTAATGCCGCAGTCA
The DNA here is from genome assembly GCF_046119375.1 of Phyllobates terribilis. NCBI lineage: Eukaryota > Metazoa > Chordata > Amphibia > Anura > Dendrobatidae > Phyllobates > Phyllobates terribilis. Next base: position 86,804,310 of record NW_027362771.1, read on the forward strand.
TGTTGGTTCTGGCATTACTGCGATTGCCCAAATCGATGGGAACAGTGCTCAGTGAAACATGAAAAGCCGGCAATTCGTCATTGGCATACACCGGTACCCGACAATTTAGAACAGAAAGAATAGAGCCTCACAAATAGATTAGATTGATAGAAACATGTCAGTCACATATATAATAAGTACAGTGATAGTGTTGATTACTGTACTTGTCATTTAGTGTTAAATTAAAGGATTTATTAAAAAAAAAATTGATGTGGGGTTCCCCGTAATTTTAGTCTTTAGCAGGGGTTAAGCAGACTGTTGGGGCAGATGTTTGAAGCCTGGGAAGGGGGTAATACCCACGAAGCTTCTAATATCAGCCCCCCAGCTGAATACCTAGCCTTTACTGGCTATTAAAATGGGGGACCGAAAAAAAAATGACGTGGGGTCCCCCTATTTTAATAGCTAACTAAGGCAAGGCAGACAGCTGGGGGCTGATATTAATAGCCCAGTTAGGGTGCCATGAATATTGGCCCCCTCCCAGGCTACAACACCAGCCCTCGAGCTTTGATCAACACTAGTCTCCACTCACTCACATTGTACTCAATGTTAAATTTTTCTATCAGCCCAAGAACATCACTGCAGTTATTTAAAGCACCGTCTTGAGAAAAGTATGGAAGGAATTCCTTTTCTCTGCTTCTGTACCATGAAAAACAGGTACCAGGAGCTAGCAGGTTGCACCGTTCAACAAATTTTCATGAATTCTTTGTAAATGTATTCAAATGAGGTTATTTATATTTCTAAGGGAACAGAATATTACCCTAACGCTAAATCATTAGCTCTAGTATTTAAAATAGGAGAAATTAATGAAATACACAATTCATGGTTACAAGCTGAAATTTGTAAAAACATTCCACACATTTATTGGGGGAATTTTTATGACAGATATCATTACATGGACCAAAGTACATAATAAGTTACTAAGTAATTACTTCTATAACAATTTCAAGTTAGGCGCTTTCTCTTGGTCTGCCGTTTGTAGTGTAGCTCTGGGGCATCTCTCTTGGTTGTCCAGCTATTGTCTCCTAAAATTGCCGGGCTCCATTTCCCTTCATACCTTTTCTCAATGGCAGTGATGTCCTGATGGAATCTCTCACCGTGTTCATCACTGATGGCTCCACAGTTCTTTGGGAAAATTTGAGGTGGGAATTGAGAAAGTTAATATTCAGAGACATGTGTATCCCTAGCTTGTGTTAGCATATGAGCATCTCATCCACCAGCTCTTTGTAATTGGAGGCACATTTGTTTCCCAGAAATCCTGAACAAACTCTCTTAAAACTATTCCAAGCTGCCTTCTGGACAGCCTGAAGTATGTCATCAAACTGAATGTCCTTGTAAAGCTCCCTAATCTGTGGGCCAACAAAGATACCCTCTGTCAACTTTCAATTGCCAACCTAATATCAAAAAATGTCTTCTCTTCCATATATTTACTGCATTACCATTCTCCACGGTCGACACTTGTAAAATAAAAACTGGAGCTAATTATTAATTTTATCTGTCATTTTTGTTTCTAGCAGCATCAAATCTATTTGATTTGGTTAGTTGTGTTCAATTTACAAGTTTGTTGTTTAACAATGCATCGACAATAACTTATTTACTGAGTTGTATGGGTTATTACGACTACAGCGATACCAAATAGAAATATGGCTATTGTTTGCTGATTTGGGATATTTATTAACAAAAAAGTGTCATTATTGATATTTATTGCTTTTCATTATTTTTATTAATTTTATAGAAAGAAAAAAATCTCTGACTTGTAATTTATATACATCACAAGTTTATCACTTCACGCTCATGCTGAGTGACTATCCAGGTACAGCACTTCCCTATATCACTTGAATCTTTGGATTGATATTGATAGACTGAGGCTACCACCCATCTTTTATACTGGCTGTCAGAGCCCCCACCGATAGACTGGTCTAGACCATGTGATGTGATAGCAGCCAATCATTTTAAGACCAACGCGGCAGAGTCCGACTTCAAATACCTGATCTCTGAGTCGTGAGCAGTGTCTGAAATGGCTACTTTTTTTTTATTGCATTGCAAAATGTTCAAATTTTCAGGGACCTGTGAATTTAAGGAAATTTTAATCAAAGTTCATCCTCTACAAGGCCATTATTAAGTATGTTAAAAAGGGCCCGTACTGAACCCTGTGGTACTTCACTGTTAACTATGACTCAATCAGAATGTGTACCATTCATAACCAACTTTTGTTTACTATTACTGAGCCAGTTGTTTTCCTATATACACCTATCTTCACACATATTTTCCTCTAGTTCATTTTTATAAATTTTACTTAATAAGCTTTTATGTGGCACGATATCAAATTCCTTTGAAAGAGTCCAGATAGACAACATTAACAGCCTTACCCTATCCAGTCTAGAACTTTCCACCTCATAGAAGTGTGACACCCCAGGGGTCTGGTTGCCACAGTGATAGAGATATTACGTCTGAGAGCAGGTGGGAGGTCTCTTGGTCAGGGATCCTATGCATGCCACACCTCCTGCCCAGTCTTGGGAGGGGAAGAACTTCCCCTATATAAACCTAGGGCTGAGGCAGGGTTAGAGTAGAGAAGAAGCAGAGACAGAGAAGAGAAGCAGATCTAGGAAAAGAACATCAGGAGCTCTGTGGGAGCAGTGCTATAAGGAGTCAGGGGCTGGCAGCTGCAGAGCTCGCCCTGACTGAGAAGCTATCACCGGACCCGGAGTCCGAGGCTGTGGGGACTAATCTTTACCCAGCAGCAGAAACCACCCGGCAGGGGATTTCAGGTCCTCTGGCCAAGAAACCCGAAGGCACGGTCACACGCATGGGACCAGCACCGCCGTCGTGGAGCGGACGCCACTAGAAGGCCCCGAGTCACCGGCCATACGGGTGAGCACCACACGGTACACTCAGGGACGTGGGCTACTTATACCCGCCTCTAGCAAGGTAGCGAGAAGAGTACAGTCAGTTTGGGAGGCCTACAACTCCGCCTGGCCAGGGGAGATCCCATCTGCTCAAGGACTGACCAGGCCCCGATCGCTAGCCAGTACTCCGGGAGGGTCTATCTTTATCACCAGTAAAGACCCTGAACTACACCGCATCGTCTCTGAGTGATTCCTGCTATCCCCATCATCCACGTCGGCTGCCCTGAGGCCATACCCCTCCCGTTGGGGGTGATACTATCACGCTGCACAATCCTACCACCGGCCTCAGCGGTCTGCCCTGCAGCGGCAGCTCCTTCGCTGCATTCAACGGGTGGCGTAGTCGTCCAACATCTACTGCTAATACAACGCCACTTAGTCTGACTCCCTGGGCACGGACCGGGTCACCGCCACGAGACTACAACCCTCAACAGATCCGGCTCCGGGTAAGCTCCTGCATGCGCAACGCTGTGCGACACAGGTCCAGGGGTGCGTCAACTTTTGGCGTAGTCGGCAGGATTTCGTGCCCGCAACCACCGGGTACTGCGTGCCTGAAAAAGACTGTTCAAACTTACCAGTGGTGAAGATTCCCGCCATCCGTGGAGGTTTCCCGCCATCCGGCGCCATCTTCTGCCTTCTTCCCGCCATCCGTGGAGTTTTCCCGCCGTTGGACGCCATCTTGAAGACGCCGCGCGGGAAGAAGAGGGGCGTGGACTCCGAAAGCGCGCGAGAACTGAAGCCCCGCCTCACGTCCGGATGTTGCGTAAGGTCCTGGAAGGAGCCCAGCAGACGCCGACGTCACAGGAGCGCGACGGAAGGTCCTCAACCCTGACGATCCACTGCGGAGCCACGGCCTACGGAAGAGGATCATCGCAAGGTAGGCCACGGTCCACTAGGGGGGAGGAAGATGTCGGATACGGAGGAGAGCTTCACTGCCTCAACCCCCGCCAGCGCCACCGCTGCTGCAGTCATGCCTTTCACCATGCCCTATATCCCGGGAGCGGCCTGGCTACCCCAGTACTCAGGGGAGTCCCATACCCTGCATGACTTTAGAGAAAAGCTGGATAGCCTCTTCCAGGTGTATCCCCTCACAGAAGAGCAAAAAGTGAGCATCCTGGTGGCCCAATTAACCGGGGCAGCCCAAAGGGAGGTAAAGTCCTGGCCACCTGGGGGGAGGACTGTTGCAGGGATACTAACCCGGCTGAGGGACACCTTTGATACCCGCACCTCAGCCGAGATCAAGCTTAGATTCTACGGGTGCAAGCAGCGAGCACACGAGAGTATAAGGGACTATGCCCTGAACTTACAAGAGGCCCTGAGAGCCATTAAGCAGACCGACCCTGACGGCGTGGGAGACGAGGACAGACTGTTGACTGAACAATTTATAGACGGTTTATATTGCAATGCCCACCGAACCCAGTTGCGGGCAATGGCCTTACAGGACCCTCATCTGGGATTTGCACAGTTCAAGGACAGAGCCATCCGGGTGCTCCGAGAACCGGCACCAGGTGGCGTTGTGACCCACAGACGCCCCACTACCACTTACCACCAGGAGGCGGCGCCCTTGTCGGCAGGGCCTGTGGGAGCTGATGCGCAGGCTTTGAACAATGACCCGGCTCCAGACCTGCACCATCAGGTCCAAGAGCTAGCTAAAAGCGTTGCCGCGCTAACCCGAACTGTGCAGTCTTTACAGGTTTCCACTCCAGGGAAGATCCAGCTGGCATCCGGACCGGAGGACATCCCGTGGTGTCGACCAAGGAAGACCCCACCAGCCAGAGGAAGACCCAGCGACCGATACAACGAGGACGGACAACCCATCTGCCGCCGCTGCAATCAACCCGGACATATGGCAAGGTACTGTCCTTTAAACTGGCACAACCTGGGGTAGAGGGCCAAACCCCAGGAAAAAGATCATCAGGCCCATCGAACTGGCGCGACAAATATGTGGGAGGACGTCCAGTCTTGCCTGTGGTACTGGATAGCATCCCTATGAGTGCCCTACTGGATACCGGGTCACAGGTTACCACTATCCCGTACGTGCTCTTCAAGCAGTACTGGAATGACTGGGATATCACCCGCTACCCTGACGACGATTTGAGTATCATCGCCAGCAATGGTCAGCCCGTGCCACAGATTGGATTTAAAGAGGTGACCATTAAAATCGGTAGAGTTGAACTGGCGGCACAGGGACTGATCATTGTAGACATTGACAAGCACGAGAGTCACCCAAAGATAACTCTAGGAACTAATGTAATTGAAAATTGTCTTGCAGAGGTGATTTTCCTTTTACAGCAGGTTGCCAAGAACGCCAGCTCCGGCCAGCAGCGAGTGCTCCAGAAAGAGATCCGGGCACTGATGCGACGGCAACAGATAGAACTCTCCGGTGGTGAGATTGGTAGCGTAAGAATGTGTGACCCTTTTCCTATTGCCATGCCCCCAAAAAGTGAAATGATGATTTGGTGCCGGGCAGCTATTGGTCTGAGAGGTAGAGATTACCAGGCAATGGTAGAACCAGTTTACTCAGACAGTAGGCCCACCATTTTGACAGCACGGGGGGTGGTCAATGTACGCCATGGGAGGGTGCCCATTCGCATAATAAATATCGGGAAGAGGGAAGTGTACCTGCCCCGGTATGCCACGCTAGCCAAATTGTATACCATCAATCAAAATTCCATACAGTCCGTAGAACCCTTGCCTCCATCTTCCCCGGAGGAAAGTAACGGCTCTAAGGAAACAATGGAGGACTGGTGTCAGCAACTACATTTGGGTACTGACTCCACTCCCTCACACCAGAGACAGGGAGTCTATCGGGTGGTTCAAGAGTACGAGAGAGTGTTTAGTAAACACCCGTTAGACTTCGGGCGAGTCAAGGGGGTAGAACACCACATCCCCACGGGAGACCATCTTCCCATAAAAGAGAGGTATCGACCCGTACCCCCTGCACACTACCAACACGCCAAGGGGATGCTTAGGGACATGAAGGAGGCTGGGGTGATCAGGGATAGCTGTAGCCCCTGGGCAGCTCCACTAGTCTTAGTCAAAAAGAAAGACAACACCATGAGGATGTGTGTAGATTACCGGAAAATCAACCGTATCACACACAAGGATGCGTAACCCTTACCAAGGATAGAGGAGTCTTTGGCTGCTTTAAGATCTGCTAACTTCTTCTCTACCTTGGATCTCACTAGCGGGTACTGGCAGGTTCCTGTAGCAGAGGCGGACCGGGAGAAGACCGCATTCACCACCCCGATGGGACTTAGCGAGTTCACCTGCATGCCGTTCGGACTCTGTAACGCACCAGGAACCTTTCAACGATTAATGGAGTGCTGTCTGGGCCACAAAAACTTCGAGACGGTCCTGTTGTACCTGGACGATGTCATCGTATATTCCAAGACTTATGAGGACCACCTGAAACACCTGGCGGAAGTGTTCGAAGCTCTGGCAAACTACGGCCTAAAGGTAAAACCCTCCAAGTGTCACCTCCTAAAACCAAAGGTGCAGTACCTGGGACACGTGGTGAGCGCTGTCGGAGTGGCTCCCGACCCTGATAAGATCACCGCAATTAAGGAATGGCCAAGTCCCTCCAGTGTAAAGGAAGTGCGGCAGTTCCTCGGGTTGGTAGGCTATTACCGCAGATTCATCCCCGGTTTCACCAAAAAGGCAGCTCCTATGCAGGACCTCCTGATAGGCCAGTCCCGGAAGGCCAAGAACCAGAAGCCGCCCTTCAAATGGGAGAAGTTAGAAGAAGAGTCCTTCCGCCAGCTGAAGATGGCCCTCACGGGGGATGAAATCCTGGCGTACCCTGATTACAGCCAGCCCTTTATCCTCTACACCGACGCAAGTAACATCGGGCTAGGAGCCGTACTGTCCCAGATCCAGCAGGGGAAAGAACGAGTAATCGCTTACGCCAGTCGAAAACTGCGACCCACCGAAAGAAACCCTGAGAATTACAGCTCATTTAAGCTAGAGTTCCTGGCAGTGGTGTGGGCAGTCACCGAACGCTTTAAGCACTACCTCGCTTCTTCCCGGTTCACCGTGTACACGGATAACAACCCGTTGACACACCTGGACACGGCAACACTCGGTGCCCTAGAGCAGAGATGGATGGCCCGTCTGTCCAACTACGAGTTCACAATCAAATACCGGGCAGGACGCTTCAATACCAACGCGGACGCCCTGTCCAGGATGCCAAACCTACCGGACGTAGGAAAAGATCCAGAGGGACTGGAAGAAGTCGAACTCCCCGCGTTCCACCGTCATGGGACTATCCAGTATTCCCATCGGGTAAGGAGTAAGCAAGCCGCTACGTTTAACCCCTTGCCTCACTACAACTGGGAGGAAACGCAAGACAGTGACCCTGCCGTCCGACTGGTGAAGGAGATGCTGACTCGGCCAGAGGCTCGCCTTGACCCAGACGCTCCAGAGGAAGCCAAACAACTGTGGGCTGAGAAGAGTCGACTGTTCCTTTACAAGGGGAAGTTGTGCCGCAGAATGGTTAACTCCCGGACGCATGAACTAATCTGGCAAGTAGTGGTGCCACGAAGAGACGCAGCCATGGTGATGGAGGCATACCACGACGGGGCTGGACACTTCGGATGGAAGAAGCTGGAGTTCCTGCTGCGCGGGCGGTTCCACTGGGTAGGCATGAGGGGAACCATCGAGAGGTGGTGCAGAGACTGTGGCCCGTGCAACCTAAGAAGGAAGGACCGTGCCAGCCAGAAGACCCCCCTTCAGTCCATCGTCACCAAGCAGCCGTTGGAACTGGTAGCCTTGGATCATGTAAAACTGACCCCAAGCAGAAGTGGCTACGTCTACGCGTTAACCATTGTGGATCATTACTCCCAGTTCTTGGTTGTCGTCCCCGTTAAGGACTTAACAGCTCAAACAGCAGCTAGAGCCTTCCAGCAGCACTTCTGCCGTCCACACGGGTACCCGGACCAAGTGCTGACGGACCAGGGACCTGCCTTTGAAGCGGAGATCTTCCAGGAATTCTGCAATCTGTATGGCTGCCGGAAGATAAGGACGACACCCTATCATCCGCAAACTAATGGACACCTTGCTTTTCTTCAAAACTGCACCCGGTTGCGGACACGCCGTAACCATCTTTATGTGTTTTTCTTATTGTATTATTATTGTTATACCTTGTTATGTTTTTCTAAAAATATGTTTAGTCCCGGAGTACTAAATTTCACTAGGGGGGAATGTGACACCCCAGGGGTCTGGTTGCCACAGTGATAGAGATATTACGTCTGAGAGCAGGTGGGAGGTCTCTTGGTCAGGGATCCTATGCATGCCACACCTCCTGCCCAGTCTTGGGAGGGGAAGAACTTCCCCTATATAAACCTAGGGCTGAGGCAGGGTTAGAGTAGAGAAGAAGTAGAGACAGAGAAGAGAAGCAGATCTAGGAAAAGAACATCAGAAGCTCTGTGGGAGCAGTGCTATAAGGAGTCAGGGGCTGGCAGCTGCAGAGCTCGCCCTGACTGAGAAGCTATCACCGGACCCGGAGTCCGAGGCTGTGGGGACTAATCTTTACCCAGCAGCAGAAACCGCCCGGCAGGGGATTTTAGGTCCTCTGGCCAAGAAACCCGAAGGCACGGTCACACGCGTGGGACCAGCACCGCCGTCGTGGAGCGGATGCCACTAGAAGGCCCCGAGTCACCGGCCATACGGGTGAGCACCACACGGTACACTCAGGGACGTGGGCTACTTATACCCGCCTCTAGCAAGGTAGCGAGAAGAGTACAGTCAGTTTGGGAGGCCTACAACTCCGCCTGGCCAGGGGAGATCCCATCTGCTCAAGGACTGACCAGGCCCCGATCGCTAGCCAGTACTCCGGGAGGGTCTATCTTTATCACCAGTAAAGACCCTGAACTACACCGCATCGTCTCTGAGTGATTCCTGCTTTCCCCATCATCCACGTCGGCTGCCCTGAGGCCATACCCCTCCCGTTGGGGGTGATACTATCACGCTGCACAATCCTACCACCGGCCTCAGCGGTCTGCCCTGCAGCGGCAGCTCCTTCGCTGCATTCAACGGGTGGCGTAGTCATCCAACATCTACTGCTAATACAACGCCACTTAGTCTGACTCCCTGGGCACGGACCGGGTCACCGCCACGAGACTACAACCCTCAACAGATCCGGCTCCGGGTAAGCTCCTGCATGCGCAACGCTGTGCGACACAGGTCCAGGGGTGCGTCAGAAGCTTTTCAGATAACTATGGCATTATGATCCCTCATAAACCCATGTTAAGGTTTGATTATGAGTGCTTTTTCATTGAGATACTCCAGAATGATATCTCTTCGAAAGCCTTCAAATATTTTGTTTAAGACAGCAGTTAAACCTATAGCCCTATATTTTCTAGGCTCTCTTTTTTGAAGTGAGTTTTTCAAGTGTAACAGACCCTGTTATTTTGGAATACTTGAATATTGTAAATAATGGTCTGTCAATCATGGTATTTAAATCCTGTAGAACTTGGATGAATGCCCAGTGATTTGTAGAGAAGGCGTTTAATAGATTAGCCTTTCCATCATTGTTCCCCACCATTTCACCCAAATCATTTTTGAATGAGCCAAAATTAAAAATTTTCAGTTTCATATTGTTTATGTAGTTAAATATTTTTTGATTATTTTTATGGCTTTGTAATCTTGTAAAATGTGTATTGTTTTATTAAATCTATGACTTTAGTTATTATTTAGATTTTCATTTCATTTGGGGGCTTTGACTTTTGATCTTTTAATGTTAGCTGTAATATATTGCTCTGTATTCCAATACATTACTACCTGCATGTACCTTAGGGTATGAGCAAAATTGCTCCATGATCACTGTAGCATAACAGTACATCTTAAGATCCTAAGGAAAGGCAAACTATATACTGTATTATGTTGCGCAAAGTGGATAAACAAGCAAATGTTTTTCAAGAGGGTTTCTCCTCGTCGAGGTTAAATAAATGCTAATAATTTCTTAAGTTTCACATTGCAGGGTCAAACAAACATATTGAAAAGCACTTGAAAATAGCTTTTCTGTGATTTTTAACAGGCAGCCAATCTATGAGGTCAGTAGCCATGCACAAGGACTGTATGAAAGAGTGAACTGGAAGTCCTGATTGACCATTGCTTACTTAGATCTTAACTCGTAGTCTGTAAAATCTCTCTGTAATGTTTTTTAAGTTAGGATACAAGTGAAATTGCCAAGAAAGTGTTCTCTTGTCAACGTTTATGTTTTTTCAATAAACATGATGTCATCAAACCTTTCTCTGTGAAAATAATTAAAGCTATGTACTTGAAAAGCCTCTTATGTTTTTGACCCCCATGCCCCGAAAAGTGGAAGCACATACATACGCTTATATGTTTGAAATATATTAATGTATGTTCTCGTTTGCTTATTTTGGATCAAGAAGGATAATGTATAAGGTTTTGTCAAACAATACATAATTCATTTACGGCTGTACCAGAGAACAGAAGTTATTTGGACATTTCACAAAGGTCATTTATTGACATCAGGAGTACTCAAACATTTTTTAGTCTGAGGGATGCATTGTTGGATAGTACTACTTGAACAAACCACAAGTAAAACTTGAGTTTTGTAATGCAAAACATTGTGCCCTCTCTTCAATCTAATAGGTGAAATTCAATCTGAATAGTCCATAATGGGACAATGAAGTCATGCATTGTTGCCTCAAAGTAACCTAGGATGAGATTGGCCTACATTCTCATCTGAACTGAGGTCTAAGATGGCAGACATACAAGAAACAGAGGCATGTTCACACTAGCAAAAAAGAAGCAAGACAAAAATATATCTCATACCCTACCATAATTATATATAAATGTAAAGCAAAGTTGCATAATAAATATAGGGTACTTAGTGAACTATTTTTGATCAAAAAAAGTATACAAGCCGTCCCACCAGCGGCAAGGTGACCCTAAATTGGGACGGTACCTATACTGCCTATATTAAAAACCTTACTGTATATCAAAGTTGAAGTAATGCATATAAAAGGGTAGACAAATAGGACCGGGTCCCAACTCCAGACCACCTAGGCCCGTGGTAAGCTACATATATACCAATCAGCTCAACAAAGGGCATGCCACACCCTTAAATTGCACAGAATGCAAACAAGTCAAAAAACCAGACAATGTGAACTGAGGTCTAAGATGGCAGACATACAAGAAACAGAGGCATGTTCACACTAGCAAAAAAGAAGCAAGACAAAAATATATCTCATACCCTACCATAATTATATATAAATGTAAAGCAAAGTTGCATAATAAATATAGGGTACTTAGTGAACTATTTTTGATCAAAAAAAGTATACAAGCCGTCCCACCAGCGGCAAGGTGACCCTAAATTGGGACGGTACCTATACTGCCTATATTAAAAACCTTACTGTATATCAAAGTTGAAGTAATGCATATAAAAGGGTAGACAAATAGGACCGGGTCCCAACTCCAGACCACCTAGGCCCGTGGTAAGCTACATATATACCAATCAGCTCAACAAAGGGCATGCCACACCCTTAAATTGCACAGAATGCAAACAAGTCAAAAAACCAGACAATGTGAACTGAGGTCTAAGATGGCAGACATACAAGAAACAAAGGCATGTTCACACTAGCAAAAAAGAAGCAAGACAAAAATATATCTCATACCCTACCATAATTATATATAAATGTAAAGCAAAGTTGCATAATAAAGATAGGGTACTTAGTGAACTATTTTTGATCAAAAAAAGTATACAAGCCGTCCCACCAGCGGCAAGGTGACCCTAAATTGGGACGGTACCTATACTGCCTATATTAAAAACCTTACTGTATATCAAAGTTGAAGTAATGCATATAAAAGGGTAGACAAATAGGACCGGGTCCCAACTCCAGACCACCTAGGCCCGTGGTAAGCTACATATATACCAATCAGCTCAACAAAGGGCATGCCACACCCTTAAATTGCACAGAATGCAAACAAGTCAAAAAACCAGACAATGTGAACTGAGGTCTAAGATGGCAGACATACAAGAAACAGAGGCATGTTCACACTAGCAAAAAAGAAGCAAGACAAAAATATATCTCATACCCTACCATAATTATATATAAATGTAAAGCAAAGTTGCATAATAAATATAGGGTACTTAGTGAACTATTTTTGATCAAAAAAAGTATACAAGCCGTCCCACCAGCGGCAAGGTGACCCTAAATTGGGACGGTACCTATACTGCCTATATTAAAAACCTTACTGTATATCAAAGTTGAAGTAATGCATATAAAAGGGTAGACAAATAGGACCGGGTCCCAACTCCAGACCACCTAGGCCCGTGGTAAGCTACATATATACCAATCAGCTCAACAAAGGGCATGCCACACCCTTAAATTGCACAGAATGCAAACAAGTCAAAAAACCAGACAATGTGAACTGAGGTCTAAGATGGCAGACATACAAGAAACAGAGGCATGTTCACACTAGCAAAAAAGAAGCAAGACAAAAATATATCTCATACCCTACCATAATTATATATAAATGTAAAGCAAAGTTGCATAATAAATATAGGGTACTTAGTGAACTATTTTTGATCAAAAAAAGTATACAAGCCGTCCCACCAGCGGCAAGGTGACCCTAAATTGGGACGGTACCTATACTGCCTATATTAAAAACCTTACTGTATATCAAAGTTGAAGTAATGCATATAAAAGGGTAGACAAATAGGACCGGGTCCCAACTCCAGACCACCTAGGCCCGTGGTAAGCTACATATATACCAATCAGCTCAACAAAGGGCATGCCACACCCTTAAATTGCACAGAATGCAAACAAGTCAAAAAACCAGACAATGTGAACTGAGGTCTAAGATGGCAGACATACAAGAAACAGAGGCATGTTCACACTAGCAAAAAAGAAGCAAGACAAAAATATATCTCATACCCTATCATAATTATATATAAATGTAAAGCAAAGTTGCATAATAAATATAGGGTACTTAGTGAACTATTTTTGATCAAAAAAAGTATACAAGCCGTCCCACCAGCGGCAAGGTGACCCTAAATTGGGACGGTACCTATACTGCCTATATTAAAAACCTTACTGTATATCAAAGTTGAAGTAATGCATATAAAAGGGTAGACAAATAGGACCGGGTCCCAACTCCAGACCACCTAGGCCCGTGGTAAGCTACATATATACCAATCAGCTCAACAAAGGGCATGCCACACCCTTAAATTGCACAGAATGCAAACAAGTCAAAAAACCAGACAATGTGAACTGAGGTCTAAGATGGCAGACATACAAGAAACAGAGGCATGTTCACACTAGCAAAAAAGAAGCAAGACAAAAATATATCTCATACCCTACCATAATTATATATAAATGTAAAGCAAAGTTGCATAATAAATATAGGGTACTTAGTGAACTATTTTTGATCAAAAAAAGTATACAAGCCGTCCCACCAGCGGCAAGGTGACCCTAAATTGGGACGGTACCTATACTGCCTATATTAAAAACCTTACTGTATATCAAAGTTGAAGTAATGCATATAAAAGGGTAGACAAATAGGACCGGGTCCCAACTCCAGACCACCTAGGCCCGTGGTAAGCTACATATATACCAATCAGCTCAACAAAGGGCATGCCACACCCTTAAATTGCACAGAATGCAAACAAGTCAAAAAACCAGACAATGTGAACTGAGGTCTAAGATGGCAGACATACAAGAAACAGAGGCATGTTCACACTAGCAAAAAAGAAGCAAGACAAAAATATATCTCATACCCTACCATAATTATATATAAATGTAAAGCAAAGTTGCATAATAAATATAGGGTACTTAGTGAACTATTTTTGATCAAAAAAAGTATACAAGCCGTCCCACCAGCGGCAAGGTGACCCTAAATTGGGACGGTACCTATACTGCCTATATTAAAAACCTTACTGTATATCAAAGTTGAAGTAATGCATATAAAAGGGTAGACAAATAGGACCGGGTCCCAACTCCAGACCACCTAGGCCCGTGGTAAGCTACATATATACCAATCAGCTCAACAAAGGGCATGCCACACCCTTAAATTGCACAGAATGCAAACAAGTCAAAAAACCAGACAATGTGAACTGAGGTCTAAGATGGCAGACATACAAGAAACAGAGGCATGTTCACACTAGCAAAAAAGAAGCAAGACAAAAATATATCTCATACCCTACCATAATTATATATAAATGTAAAGCAAAGTTGCATAATAAATATAGGGTACTTAGTGAACTATTTTTGATCAAAAAAAGTATACAAGCCGTCCCACCAGCGGCAAGGTGACCCTAAATTGGGACGGTACCTATACTGCCTATATTAAAAACCTTACTGTATATCAAAGTTGAAGTAATGCATATAAAAGGGTAGACAAATAGGACCGGGTCCCAACTCCAGACCACCTAGGCCCGTGGTAAGCTACATATATACCAATCAGCTCAACAAAGGGCATGCCACACCCTTAAATTGCACAGAATGCAAACAAGTCAAAAAACCAGACAATGTGAACTGAGGTCTAAGATGGCAGACATACAAGAAACAGAGGCATGTTCACACTAGCAAAAAAGAAGCAAGACAAAAATATATCTCATACCCTACCATAATTATATATAAATGTAAAGCAAAGTTGCATAATAAATATAGGGTACTTAGTGAACTATTTTTGATCAAAAAAAGTATACAAGCCGTCCCACCAGCGGCAAGGTGACCCTAAATTGGGACGGTACCTATACTGCCTATATTAAAAACCTTACTGTATATCAAAGTTGAAGTAATGCATATAAAAGGGTAGACAAATAGGACCGGGTCCCAACTCCAGACCACCTAGGCCCGTGGTAAGCTACATATATACCAATCAGCTCAACAAAGGGCATGCCACACCCTTAAATTGCACAGAATGCAAACAAGTCAAAAAACCAGACAATGTGAACTGAGGTCTAAGATGGCAGACATACAAGAAACAGAGGCATGTTCACACTAGCAAAAAAGAAGCAAGACAAAAATATATCTCATACCCTACCATAATTATATATAAATGTAAAGCAAAGTTGCATAATAAATATAGGGTACTTAGTGAACTATTTTTGATCAAAAAAAGTATACAAGCCGTCCCACCAGCGGCAAGGTGACCCTAAATTGGGACGGTACCTATACTGCCTATATTAAAAACCTTACTGTATATCAAAGTTGAAGTAATGCATATAAAAGGGTAGACAAATAGGACCGGGTCCCAACTCCAGACCACCTAGGCCCGTGGTAAGCTACATATATACCAATCAGCTCAACAAAGGGCATGCCACACCCTTAAATTGCACAGAATGCAAACAAGTCAAAAAACCAGACAATGTGAACTGAGGTCTAAGATGGCAGACATACAAGAAACAGAGGCATGTTCACACTAGCAAAAAAGAAGCAAGACAAAAATATATCTCATACCCTACCATAATTATATATAATTATGTCTGGAGTTGGGACCCGGTCCTATTTGTCTACCCTTTTATATGCATTACTTCAACTTTGATATACAGTAAGGTTTTTAATATAGGCAGTATAGGTACCGTCCCAATTTAGGGTCACCTTGCCGCTGGTGGGACGGCTTGTATACTTTTTTTGATCAAAAATAGTTCACTAAGTACCCTATATTTATTATGCAACTTTGCTTTACATTTATATATAATTATGGTAGGGTATGAGATATATTTTTGTCTTGCTTCTTTTTTGCTAGTGTGAACATGCCTCTGTTTCTTGTATGTCTGCCATCTTAGACCTCAGTTCACATTGTCTGGTTTTTTGACTTGTTTGCATTCTGTGCAATTTAAGGGTGTGGCATGCCCTTTGTTGAGCTGATTGGTATATATGTAGCTTACCACGGGCCTAGGTGGTCTGGAGTTGGGACCCGGTCCTATTTGTCTGCCCTTTTATATGCATTACTTCAACTTTGATATACAGTAAGGTTTTTAATATAGGCAGTATAGGTACCGTCCCAATTTAGGGTCACCTTGCCGCTGGTGGGACGGCTTGTATACTTTTTTTGATCAAAAATAGTTCACTAAGTACCCTATATTTATTATGCAATTTTGCTTTACATTTATATATAATTATGGTAGGGTATGAGATATATTTTTGTCTTGCTTCTTTTTTGCTAGTGTGAACATGCCTCTGTTTCTTGTATGTCTGCCATCTTAGACCTCAGTTCACATTGTCTGGTTTTTTTACTTGTTTGCATTCTGTGCAATTTAAGGGTGTGGCATGCCCTTTGTTGAGCTGATTGGTATATATGTAGCTTACCACGGGCCTAGGTGGTCTGGAGTTGGGACCCGGTCCTATTTGTCTACCCTTTTATATGCATTACTTCAACTTTGATATACAGTAAGGTTTTTAATATAGGCAGTATAGGTACCGTCCCAATTTAGGGTCACCTTGCCGCTGGTGGGACGGCTTGTATACTTTTTTTGATCAAAAATAGTTCACTAAGTACCCTATATTTATTATGCAATTTTGCTTTACATTTATATATAATTATGGTAGGGTATGAGATATATTTTTGTCTTGCTTCTTTTTTGCTAGTGTGAACATGCCTCTGTTTCTTGTATGTCTGCCATCTTAGACCTCAGTTCACATTGTCTGGTTTTTTGACTTGTTTGCATTCTGTGCAATTTAAGGGTGTGGCATGCCCTTTGTTGAGCTGATTGGTATATATGTAGCTTACCACGGGCCTAGGTGGTCTGGAGTTGGGACCCGGTCCTATTTGTCTACCCTTTTATATGCATTACTTCAACTTTGATATACAGTAAGGTTTTTAATTTAGGCAGTATAGGTACCGTCCCAATTTAGGGTCACCTTGCCGCTGGTGGGACGGCTTGTATACTTTTTTTGATCAAAAATAGTTCACTAAGTACCCTATATTTATTATGCAACTTTGCTTTACATTTATATATAATTATGGTAGGGTATGAGATATATTTTTGTCTTGCTTCTTTTTTGCTACATTCTCATCTGTAGTGGAGTTCAAAAAATGTTTAAATTGTTGATATGATCTCAGTTGTAAATCAGTGATTGCCTCAGTGAAGAGAGACCTTGTCTAGAGACAGTCATATATTTTTGGAATTGGTCGTTAATGGTTCATTGAATAGTTAGATTAAAACCTTTGAAGGCAAGTCAAAGCTTAACTTGTAGGACTTTAAAGTGGTAATGAAAAAATGCTGTTACTAAATTACTGTATCCAAAGAGCCAGTTCCACTATAATTAAACTAAAACATAGAAACAGATAACTCCAACAAGTATGATATCATGTTTTAAATATACCTCTTTCAATCACCTGCCTAACCTGCAGTCCTACCCAAAAATAAATGAGGAGCAGAATATACTAGAGATGAGAAATTCACTTTGTGTTTTTCCTGAACCATACAAAAAATCAAAGCTGCACAAGTCCTCTAGCTTATTTCTAGAGATGACGACATCTGACAAAATTTTACAGAAAAATTTGGTTTGCAGCAAAGTTATTTGATACAAATTGAATGTTCCTTTTATGCTCTGGGTTCTTTACAGGCTTTTTTTATGCCTGCCGTCCATTCCATCACACCTCTTCTTTTCTCCTTTTCTCATTGCACACATCCTCTTTGCCTTCTCCACTCGGGCATCGTAACATTGTAATCTCATGCCATGCACCACGATGAAAAAGTGCGCCTTGTTGTGCTGGAAGAGGCTTTGTTGTGCTGGAAGCCATGGCCTGGATTGAAGACGCTGAAGCATATACAAGCAACAATGAAAGGGGAAAAGAAGAGGCTTGGAGGACCAAACGGTTGGCTGCGAAGGTGGTGGGAAAGATGAGTGGTGAGGTAAATATTATTTTTTTGTTTTTAACAATTTGTCTGGATTTCCCTGGTATTATTTTTCTATCCGCTCCACATGAATTCAACAAATGATGTCTCACAGTCTGTGAGACATCAGGCACCAGGCAAAAAAATCAAGTAGTGATCTATCAATCTAGTTAAATTTAGCCAATACTGAACAGGGCAGAGAAACAACCATGGGAGGAAGAGGCTTGTTAAATGTCACACACAAAGCACATAATGCCTAATTTGTATGTGAGCTGAAAGACTAATTTGTCTTGAATAAAGCAACAGATAAAATATGTAAATGTGTTGAATGCATGGAAAATTTAAGGCATTAATGATTAACCAATTTATATCACTTTTGTTTCTCCATATTTCTGTAGCCACAAAGTAACTTTTTTTCAACTGATGTGGCTGTATGATATTTTGTTTTATGCTGGAGCAATTGTTTTATTTTCTGCAGTTTTTGAAAGTTCATAAATAATTAAAGTGAAATTTATATTACTTATTGTGATACAAATATAGGAATAGGCCATTTTTTGGGGATTTATTTTGTTTGTATAATTTATATGACCAACATTTTCAACTAAGTAACCTGATGAATTATTTCATCAGGTTACTATGGTCATGTGGATACCTAATCTGTTTTTGTGTGTTATGTGCTATAAAATGTTTTTTTTATAATAAATAATTGTAATGTTTAGTTTCTTGGGGTTGAGGAGATTTAATTTCAATTTTTTTAATTGCTATATTTTATATTTTTATGTATATGTTACATTATACCTTCCTCAATAGATGGAAAAACAACTCTGGAGGATACTACATATTTTTTTTGTTGCTTAATTTTTCAGTGAATCTGGGACATTTATATCTAGTTAGGAGCCACTGTTACAGGAAAAACATCCCGCTGTGGCAAACACAATTCTGGGCTGTATTAACAGAAGCATAGAGTCTAGATCATGTGAAATAATTATCCCCCTCTACTCCTCTTTGGTCAGACCTCATCTGGAATACTATGTTCAGTTCTGGGCACCACATCTTAAAAAAAGACATGAAGAAACTGGATCTAGTTCAGAGAAGAGCTATCAGGATGGTGACCGGTCTACAAACCATGTCCTATGAGGAACAGATAGAGGATTCGGGAATGTTTAGCTTGCAAAAGAGAAGACTGAAAGGAGACATAATAGCTGTCTACCAATATTTCAAGGGCTGTTACACTGTAGAGGGGTCAGCTTTATTCTCATTTGCACAAAGAAAGACTAGAAGCAATAGGATGAAACTAAATGGGAGAAGATACAGATTAGATATTAGAAAAAACTTTTTGACAACGAGGGTGATCAATGAGTGGAACAGGCTGCCACGAGAGGTGGTGCGTAGTCATGAGCGAACGTGCTCGCCACTACTTGGTACTTGCCCAAGCGTCACTGTGCTCGACAAGCTCGGCGAGTATTTCCGGGTTGCTCGGGAGGGAGCTTGGGCCGACACCCTGCATGTTTGTCACTCTTTAGAGAGCCAATGAACATGCAGGGATTGCTTGCCACGCACTGTAATGCCGTAGCCATGTTAGTTGTGGCCATTACAGTGACTGGCTGGCCGCATAGCGCTATCGGGTCTATTTAAGACCGGTGACGCTAGGCTCATCACAGTCTACCCTGGAAACAGGCAGAGTAGGGAGAGCTGCTGCTGAGTAAAGGAGAGATTTGCTTGTTTATAGTTAGTAAAAGTATTCCACAGCATATTTATATATCCATCTGAACTAACAGTCCTTCTGAAGACTAATCCAGCTGCATATATTCAGTGGTGATAGCAGGAGTTAGGCAGGCAGGGTTTGTGCATACAGCACAAGAGGGTGAATTGCACGTTTTGACTGATCCTGCTGTTCCAGATATTTGTAGACATAGACCCAGGTATCAGAGGCCAAGGCTAATTTTTTTTAATCTTAATCCTGATTTGCTTAAAAAGCAAGGCAGGCAGGATTTGTGGCAGACAGTGTATACAGCACAAGACGGTCCATTGCACGTTCTGACTGATCCTGCTATTACAGATATTTTTAGACGTAGCCCCATATATAAGGGGCCAGGGCTAATTTTTTTTTAATCTTAATCCTTATTATTTGCTTAGAAAGCAATCCAGAGTACACCATTTTTCTGCTCCATTTGCTTGTTAGCTCTGCAGAATACAGCCAGATATTTTTCATATTACAGCGATAAAAATCCAGAAATTTGTAGTGAACGTGGAAAATATTGACCTCCATTTACAGTTTGTTGCAGTGTGTCAGTGAAGCTATTCACATGTGGTCGCTATGAAAAATAGTAACCTACAGGCCCGCTATTTAAAACCTTAGTTGTCCATCAGACGTATCACATATAACTGAGGTCCAAATTCAGCCATTTCTGTCCTCTATTTACATTTTGTTGCAGTGTGTCAGTGAAGCTATTCACACGAGGTCGCTGTGAAGAATAGTATTAGTAACCTACAGGCCCGCTATTTAAAACTGTGGTTGTCTGTCAGACATATCACATATAGCTGCAGTACAAATTCAGCCATTTCTGGTCTCCATTTAGATTTTGCTGCAGTGTGTCACTGAAGCTATTCACACGTGGGCACTGTAAAGAATAGTAAATTACAGCGCCGCTATTTAAAACCGTGGGCGTCCGTCAGACTTATCACATATAACTGCGGTTCAAATCCAGCAATTTGTAGTGATTGTAGACAATATTGTCCTCCTTTTATAGATTGAAGCAGTATGTCAGTGTACACCAACTTACTGCTCCGTTTGCTTGTTCACAGAATACAGCCAGATTTTTTAACTTTCATTCACATTACTATATTGTGGAAGCAGAGGAACTTTTTTCAATGATCAGACGCACATGATCCATATTACTGACATAATAATACAGAAATTTTGTGGAGCGTGCCAAATATTCCACTCCATTTAAAGTCAGCCATCTGTGTTTTGTTGAACCAATTGACAGTTGGTCGCTGACAAATACCAAACTATTAGCCAACTGCCTGAAACCGTGGCCATCAGACGTTATCCCATATGACTGCTCTAATAATCCAGCAATTTTTGTGATTGTGTCAAATATTACACTCCATTTAAAGTATTGCAGTTGTGGGTTCAAACCTATTCACAGTTAGCCGCTGACAAATTTGTGAACAAAGTTGTATTACGCCAATTTTACGCACTGACAAAAAGAAAACATACAAAAAACAAGCTAAAATGGAAAAAAATGTTAAGAAACATTCTTTCAAGGGGAATGACTTGTATATAAAGCCAATGAAATAAAAAAAAATAAAGTTATGGAAGACATTGATGCGACCAAAATGAATACTCATCTGTAGCTGGTGATGATACTTCCTAGCAGCACCTGTCCCTATTGTAAATGCATCTAACAGCGTTATCGATAGGGAATAGAATAGATGTTAAATTTTTTTGGGTAGCACCAGCAGCACCCAGTATTAGGTAATAATACCTGGTTGTATCGGTGTAATACGCTATCCATTCTGCGATACCTCACCTGTAAATGAATTTCAGATAAGACAGTTAATATTCTAGAATATAGAATCTATTGAATTGTCCTTCCCATTATTAAAGAGTGTGTCTCCTATTCTGTTATTGCATATGCAGCAATTTCAAGGGCTGCCAAAAATTACGACGCACTCCAATACACATTTGAGGAGACGGAAAAAAAATAAATAAATAAAAACACTGTAGGATCTTTCTTTAGTATAAAAACCAGACTCGCCAATGTAACCTCAATGTAATCACAATGTTCAGCTCCTGCACCTCCTCCCCCTCCTCCTCCTCCTCCTCCTTTTGTTTGTCTTCCATCTCCGAAATGACCACATCAGTCACAAGCTGGAAGCACTGCCTTGGCCATCCGCAATGGGCTGTGCTGAAGATAATATGCTTAGATGACAAACCGCTCACCGCTGCAGAGTTGTTGAAAGCTGTAACTAGTGTTGAGCCACCCTCGTAGTGTTCGAGTTCGGTTTGGTTCGTCGAACACCCGTGTGTTCGCCGAACTGTTCGTCGAACTGTTCGTCGAACACCTTCGAACACCGTTAAAACCAATGGCAGGCAAACAAAAACACATAGAAACACATAGAAACACATAGAAAACACCTTCAAAGGTGTCCAAAAGCTGACAAACTGCTCAGAAGACACAACTAACACATGGAAAAGTGACAAGTACATATAGTCATGCGAAAAGAAAAGAGGTGGAGGAGTAAAAGGAGGGGGAGACACAGATATAGGCATGTCATGCCCTTCTAAAATCCAAAAAGTGAGAAGCCGACACGTTCAGTCCGCTCCTGCCCGTGCCACCTCCGCGTCGCCGGGTTTGTGCCAGAGCCGCGGTGAACCCTGACGGCCAGCCCCCCTCTCCCAATACTGGTGCCTGTCCGCTGGTGGGTCGAGCGAGCCCCCCTGTGGTGGAGGCAGCTCTAAGCTTTTCAATTTAAATTGTCTCTCTAATTTGAATGAATACACTTTAAATCCATTTACAAGGATCTATTGGAGGGCAAGTCTCATGCCAGCAGCCGCGTAATTCCAGCTCCAGTAGCATCCACTAAAGCTGCTGCAGTTAAAAAGCTTTTATAAGGATCGAGCTCGGCTGTCCACCGCAAGGCATCCTACTGCCAGTCCCAGCCCCTATGCCTTGGGGTGCCTCCTGATGCTCTTCACTGAGTATCCCATGGTCCTGAAGCATTTCCTTTGAAAAAATTAAGTGTCTAAACTACAGGAGGTGTAGCTTGCTTAACAGCCGGGATAATCCGCTGACTAGCAGACACTGCTACTAGGCACAAAGTATTTCCTGGGCTAGATGCAGTTAAAAATTTGTAATTAGATACTCTCGTTGGATGCTGAGAAAGCATTCCATAGAGTCTCCTGGCACGCCATATATGATTCTCTTAAAAAGCTCGGGGTAGGGGTCTAGGGGACCCTTTTATAGCCAAAATCACGGCCCTGTATCACAATACGTCACCTAGGCTGAAGATAAATGGAACTGTAGCACCCTGAGGGCTCGGTTGCTACAGAGGTATTGCACCTCACCCAGAGGTGTGATATCTCACTCTCAGGTAAGGATGGCGTGTGGATCAGGACCCGACACCTGCATGCATTACACCACATTGCCGTGGGGCAGGGCGACCAATATGCCTCTAAGATGGGCACGACAGTCCCTGTCCCTGGCTGGAGGGAACACTGAGGAAGGGGAACCCTGTAGTGCAGGAGCAGGGAGGAAGCAGTTCCTGGGTGCATTGAGAAGGGAGCATAAAAGGTGGGCACCATCTTAGTTCAGTGCAGAGAAGTCTGAGCAGAAGTGGCAGGGAGCAGGGGCTCTGCATGAGCTCTGCTCCGGAGGCGGGCCTAGTAACAGAGGCCCAGGCCTGCAAGAGGGAGAAGGAAGGAAGAGGAGCGGAGAAGGCTCCAGGAACGAGGAATGAAGGGATCCCAGGGGTGCGGACGGGCGAGTCGCCACCGCACGCCCGAATCCACCTGCGTGGAGGGGTCAGGCCAAAGGGGGAGACCGGTCCCCGAAACTAGTGGAGGCAGGAAACGACCCTCAGCTAGAAACCGGAGGCTGTGACATTTTATGTGGCGCAGCCCCTCGCTACACCCGCTAGGAAGGCACCACATAGGGTCAGGGAAACTGGCGCCAAGTTTACCAAGAGGAGGCCCGAGGCAGCCGGACAGAAGGGTTGGTAAGAAAGGCCAGACAAAGGACACACAAAGGGGGTCCTGTGAAGCGCTCCAAAGTTATCTGGGAGTTGTCTGAGCCCCTCACCTGGTGAGCACAGTACGACGTGGGCAGCCGTTACCTGCAGACGTGGTCTGGATAATAAGAACTGTGAGTAAAGGCCCTGGACTGCATCACTGACTCCGTGTCGTTACTGCTGCTGCCCTGCACCATCACCCCCATCCTCCGCATACACTGCCCTGAGGCTATACTCCTCCCGTGGGGAGTTATGCTACGCTCTGCTGCACCCACAACACCAGCCTCAGCGGTCTGCCCTGCAGCGGCGGTTCACTCTGACCGCAATCCACGGGTGGCGTAGTCGGACATTTAAACATCAAAACCACATAAATAGTTCCGCCACTGGTTTGACCACCCTGAGCCACGGAACCGGGTCGCCGCCACGAAGACTACAACCACCAGCATCCACCAAAAAGGGTCCGGCTCCGGGTGTCCCAAGGCCCAGGGGGTGCATCAGAACATTTTCATCACCTTTCACAATCACCAATGGGACAAGGCAGGGATGTCCTCTGTCCCCTCTCTTATACATCCTAGTGACGGAGCACCTGCTCTCATCAATTCGCCATAACCTCAATATTAGGTGGATTGAGGTGGGAGGCACCGAGTACAAGTGCTCTCTATTTGCTGATGATGTCCTAGTATATATCACTCAATCACATATATCCATCCATGCTGTTATGGCTGAAATAGATCACTTTGTTACATGGTGAAATTTTAAAATCAATGCAGCGAAGTCTGAGGCCCTCGATGTCTCCCTCCCCAAATCCATATAGGATTCCATCCAGTCCAACTTTCCCTTTGCCTGGCCCTCACAGGGTATCAAATACTTAGGAATTCCTATTCATAGAGACCTCTCCCATCTATGTTATCTTAATTTTGGGCCCTTTATTGAACAACTCCATACAGACCACGGTTGGCAAGTTAGAACTGTAAGATTCACTACGTGAACCACTGGTGTTTTGTGGAAAAGCACATGTACACTGCGTTCCAAATTATTATGCAAAAAGTGTTTAGGAGTGATAAGGGAAGAATTTGTTTGTTTGTCAGTTAAACTCATTGATGGTGATGTGTGTCAGGGCTCTTTATATCACTGTAAGCAATTGCAGACACCTGTGCTAATTAGTTTGGCAGGTGTGTCCAATGAAAGGCAAGACTACTTAAGAAGGCTGTCTCACATTATTAAGCAGCCTACATTTTCTGCCAAAATGGGAAAGAAAAAGGATGTGTCGGCTGCTGAGAAGCAACAAATTGTGGAGTGTTTAGGTCAAGGCATGACTACAATCAACATTGTGCGATGATCAGGATGAAGTGTCTTGGCAATCAAGAAGTATGTAGCTGATTCACAGTACACACGTGTGCGTGCTGATAAGGGCAAATTGAGGACTCTTTCCTACAGGCAATTACGTCAGGTTAAAAGAGCAGCGGCAAAAAAGCCTTGTCATAGCAGCAGACAAGTTTTTGAAGCTGCTAGTGCCTCCAACATCCCCCGAACAACAAGATGCAGGGTCCTTCAGAGGTTTGCAGCTGTGCATACGCCATCCTGTCGACCTCCTCTATCCACTTCACACAAGCAGAAACGGCTCCAGTGGGCCAAACATTACATGAAGACTGATTTCAAAACTGTTTTGTTCACGGATGAGTGCCGTGCAGCGCTCGATGGTCCAAATGGATGGAGTGGAGGATGGCTGGTTGATGTACACCCCACGCAAACACGGCTACTGCGCCAACAAGGAGGAGGTGGAGTAATGTTTTGGGCTGGAATCATGGGGAGAGAGATTGTCGGCCCCTTTAGGATCCCTGAAGGCGCTAAAGATGAACTCCATAATGTATGTGGATTTTCTCAAACAGCACTTCCTGCCATGGTTCAAGAAGAAGAACCGTGTATTTCACAGCAAGATCATTTTTTTGCATGATAATGCACCATCTCATGCTGCACATAAAACATCTGCATCTCTGGCTGATATGGGCATAAAAGGGGACAAACTTATGGTGTGACCCCCATGCTCCCCTGACCTCTACCCCATTCAGAACCTCTGGAGCATCATCAAAAGGAGTGTCTATGATGGCGGGAGGCAGTTCACATCTAAGCAACAGCTCTGGGAGGGTATTCTGTCCTCATGCAAAACAATTGAAGCAGAAACCATCCAAAACCTGACAAATTCAATGGACGAGAGAGTTCAGAAGCTCCTTTCGAACAAGGGGTCCTATGTGAAAATGTAACATCACCTAGAATAAAGTTTTGAGTTGAAAACTGTTTGATTTCAGTTTCTAATAACCTGCTAATGCTTATAATTTCAAAAATGACCATTTTTTTGATCTTTATTAAAATGAAAAGGTTGATCGAAAAGTTTGGGGGATCTAAGAGTGTGGCAACCCAGTAGTCATGATTACTTCGAATTCTGACAATATGAGGGTCATGTTGCAGGTAGTGCAGCAAGAAGGCACTTATGTGTCTTGCGCATCTCGGAGCCCCAAAATTATTTTCTGGGCTAGATGCAGCTAAAAATTATTATTAATAGTATAGATGGCCTAATAGGATCAGTGCTGCACACTGCTACAAAGCCCAAATTATTTTCCAGTCAAGATACAGATAAACATGATTAGTAATTTTAAATCTGGTGGAGCTTATTATAGATGGCCTAATAGAATCAGTGCTGCACACTGCTACAAAGCCCAAATTATTTTCCAGCCAAGATACAGATAAACATGATTAGTAATTTGAAACCTTAAAACGGTTGGTAGGGTGATTTTAACCAATCATCAAGCTTTTACTCTCCCCAGGATGACACAGGGGTAGAAAAGTCATTTCGAATCCATGATTTGTTCATCTTTATGAACGTGAGTCTGTCTACATTATCAGTGGAGAGCCGCGTGCGCTTATCTGTCAGCACACCACCAGCAGCGCTGAACACACGTTCAGACAGAACGCTGGCTTCGGGGCATGACAAGATCTCCAAGGCGTAAGTGGCTAGCTCCGGCCATTTATCCAGATTGGAAGCCGAAAAAGAGCAAGGGTCCAGTGACACAGTCATGGCTTCAATGTTTACTTGGAGATACTCCTGTACCATCGTCTCTAGGCGTTGACTATGTGTCAGACTTCTTGTCTCCTGTGGCCTTGCAAAGGATGGGCTAAAAAAGTGGTGAAATGATTCCGCAAAATTGATGTTACCAGCAGATACTGTGGTTCTGTTACGGTTTGAGTGCTGAACACTTGACGGTCCCACGGTTGGCAAGTTGGAACTGTGAGATTCACTACGTGCACCACTGGTGTTTTGTGGAAAAGCACATGTAAGATTCTGCAACAGTCTCTGCTGATACTCCTGCATGCGTGCATCCCTTTCTATGGCAGGAATAATTTCTGCAAATTTACTTTTGTACCGGGGATCTAACAGTGTGGCAACCCAGTAGTCAGGATTATTTCTAATTCTCACAATTCGAGGGTCATGTTGCAGGTAGTGCAGCAAGAAGGCACTCATGTATGTTGCGCATCCAGGAGCACCAAGTCCCTGTTGTGTTGGTGGCGAGGTAACAATCATGCTTCCTTCCTCTGTCCTCTCCCCCCAACCTCGCACAACAGAAATGTGATCAAGGTCTCCCTCATCTGATGAGTCTTCCATCAGTTCGTCCTCCACTTCTTCCTGGGCTCCTGCACCTTCCTCACTAGTTTGGCTGCTACCATGCGCCCTGGTAAAACCATCTCCCCCACCCTCACATGCCTGCCGCCTTGGTGCTGCCGACCGTCTGGACCTTGCAGATGTTAGCCCTTCCGCATACAACTCCTCCTCCTCTACTTCCTCCACCTCCTCTTGTGCCACCACCTGACTCCGAATTCTGTTTAACATGTGCTCCAGCATGTAAATCACCGGAATAGTCATGCTGATAATGGCATCGTCAGCACTAAACATCTTCGTCGCCATTTCAAAACTGTGCAGAAGGGTGCATAGGTCCCTGATCTGAGACCACTCCTCCAGCGTGATTTGCCCCACCTCTGGGTCTCGTTGGCCCAGGCTATACATCAGAACTTATTGCACCAGGGTTTGTCGGTGCTGCCACAGTCGCTGCAACATGTGCAGAGTTGAATTCCACCGGGTAGGCACATCGCATTTTAGCCGGTGAAGTGGCAGGCCCAACGACTTCTGTAGAGATGTAAGTCGCTGAGCTGCGGGATGCGAACGGCAGAAGTGAGCACACAGCGACCGTGCCCTCTGCAGAAGGCCATCTAGTCTGGGATAGTGGGCTAAAAATTGCTGGACAACCAGGTTCAACACGTGAGCCATACAAGGCACGTGTGTGACATTGCCCCGGCGAAGGGTCGTACCCAGGTTTGCAGCATTGTCGCACACGGCCTTCCCTGGTTTCAGGTCCAGTGGAGACAACCATTCATGAAATTGGTTCTCCAGAGCTGACCACAACTCCTCAACTGTGTGACTCACATTTCCCAAACATTTCAAAGTAAAAACCGCCTGATGACGTTGAGCCCTACTGCCAGCATAGTAAGGAGGTGTGCAGGATCCCTTCTGCGCAGTTAGAAAGCTTGTGGCATGACCAGACAGGCTTTGGGTGCAGGTGGAAGACCGAGAGGAGGTTGAGGAGGCAGAAGCAGTGGAGGAACTTTGAAATAAAGAGGATTGACGCACAACTCGTGGGGACTCAGGAAGCGGTGATGTTGTGTGCGACATGCTGGTGGAGCGCAGGCACACCTTTCTTTGAGAAGTAGTGCCGACTGGGCATCTGGTACTGGGGCACTGCGACGGACATAAGGTCTCAAAAATCCTCTGTGTCCACCAGGCGGAAAGGCAGCATTTCTGTAGCCAAGAGCTTGCAGATGGTGAAATTCAACCTCTTAGCTTACTCATGGCTAGGAGGAAATGGTCTTTTACTTGTCCACATCTGAGGGACCGAGGGCTGGCTATTGTGCTTAGACGGGGTTGATAAGGGTGTCCCTGGCAAACTGCCGGTCTGTGAGGAAGATGCAGGCGGACATGTTAGGTTGCCTTGAGCCAAAGGTGGTGCTATCGATGTCGGACAGCGCTCAACGCCAGCTGGTGTTACCACCTCCAAAGAAAATGATGACCTGCCAATCACGCTGGCTGTTGCGGGTAAAGAGGTGGCAGGTCTGCGCCCCAAAACAGGTGTGACTGCTGTCCCCCCAGTCACAGAGGATGAAGAGGCCGCGGATGCACAAGATATGGCAGACGAGGTTGGCCCGGCCGGCTAGGCCGCATTGTAGCACACTGAGCTTCCCACTGCAACTTATGCTTCATGTCCATGTGCCGGTTCATGCATGAAGTACTCAAACTATGTATTTTTTGGCCTCTACTTAGCTTTTGCTGACAAATGTTACAGATAACATGAGTTGGGTCATCTTTATCGATCTGAAAAAATGCCCAGGCTATGCAAGGCTTAGCACCCATGCGACCTGAAGAGCCACCACGACTTGCGGTGAGAGGCAGAGTTGTGTTTGAGGATGCAGTTGTTGAAGTGCTTCCTGTACTACTTCTCTGTCCAGGAAGGCGCAACCTGACCTCGTCGTCACTAGCATCTTCCTCCACCTCCTCTGCTGACCTCATCTCTTGGCTGACTGTGGGTTGACAGTAAGTGGGATCTCCAACCTCATCATCATCACCCTGTGCGTTATCCCATCCTTCGTCCTCAGAGCCAAGCTGTTCCTGCCCTGACAAAAAACTAAAGTTGTCGCTCCAATCAGGTATTTGAGTCTCATCATCGTCTTCCTCATTGTCTCCACCAACAGGAGTTACAGTTTGGGAATGAGGGTCTACATTATGGTCTGAACCTTCTGCGTCTGGTCCTGGATCCGACTCATAAAGATTCTGGGCATCAGTGCAGATCATTTCCTCGTCTGGACTCACAGAAGCGCTGGAGTCGACCTCTGATTCCCAGGCTATAGTATGAGTAAACAGCTCTGCAGACTCAACCATCTGTTCTACCTCATACTCAGACGGGCAGCTGGAGATTTGGGAGCTGTGAGGAAGCAAGTGCGATTGGGGTGACACCTTTGAGGACTGGAGTATTTGTGATGTTGAAGTTGATGTGGAGGAGAGCCCACTTAAAGGAGCACTTGATATCCGTTGAAGCACCTGCTGTTTTTGTGCCTCATCTGGAATTTGTAGCGATTGGCGTGGCCGTAAGAAAGGGATCTTATCACATTGTCTGCTAAAAGAAGTAGACATTTTAGTTTGGCTGGAAGATGGTCTTTCTTCTGCAGATGTTACTGTTGCTTTAACACCTACCCCACGGACACAACCTTTTTTCCCCTTCCCAACACGCCTATTCCCCTTTCCACCACCAGCAGCAGGCCTTTTTCCACTCATTTTGGTGATTAACTAATTCACAACTCTGGAGTTGTTTGCACAAAAATACAATGGATGGGAACCGAGCAGAGCTGAGTGGCCAAACTGTGGTGTTAGGCCAAAACTATTGGCTGGGTTAGATGCAGAAAAAAATTATATTCAATTTGCAACCTGATGGAGGTCAGTATAGATGGACTAATAGAGAAAGTCCCACACACTGCTAGAAGGCCAAATATTTTTTCAGAGCTAGATGCAGACAAAAAATTATTTTGAATTTGCAGCGTGATGGAGGTCAGTATAGATGGACTAATAGAATGATGTTATGCCCAAAAGATTTTACTTCACTAGGTGCAGTAAAAAAATTGGTATTCTTTACACAGGTGGTATATCTTGCAACACAGATAGGCTACTCCACTGACTAACACACTCTGCAATAGGCCAAAAAGGATTAGCTTTGCTAGATTCAGCCAAATGCTGTGAAAAAAACTTGCACAGCACTGGCACAGACCTGCCTGGCAAAAACTGATAGGAACTGATGTAACCTAGTCCTGAAAAGGACTGCAATTACAATTAGTCTTTACTCCCACAATCTATCTATTTAAGAGCACAGACCTGCCTGATAAAAGTCGTAGGAAATGCTGTAACCTAGTCCTTAAAAGGACTGCAATCACAACTATTACCTACTCCCAAGCTATCTGTAGATTTGTGCGAAAATTGGCTTGAAATTAACAAGGTATAGCGCACACAGCAACAGCGGTGCCGTCTAACACGCAGCTGCAGCAGTGAGAAAATGGTGGCGACGGGGAAAATGGCTTGGTCTTATAGGGCAAGGACATGTGACATACACTGCCAATGACACATGCCCTTGCTTGTGTGAAAAAAAGCACTTCGCTCTGTGTGTGCACTGCTGATAGGCTGACAGATTGCACCTCCCCACTGTAAATGCGGGAAAGAGAAAAAAAAATGGAGATCTTCATTATTCCTGCAGAGATCCATCCCCTGCCCCTCCCCCCACCCCGCTGTACACTCAAACTGCGTATTAACATTAATTTTCATCATTACTGAGAAAAAATCCAGTTATGATTTTGGTGCACGAACAGTTATCGAACATAACCTCGAACAGCCGAATTTTTCTCAAATCGTTCGTGTTCGCCGAACGGCTCGAACACCGCCCAAAACAGCTCGAATTTGAGATTGGCGAACAGTTCGAGTCGAACAACGCTCATCTCTAGCTGTAACACAGCAGACTGATCTGTGGCTCTCACTGCTGAACATTCATCCAGGCATGGTCGTGTGTGACAATGGCCGGAACCTGGTGGCAGAGAAATGACAGCCGGAGTAGATACGGTTTCCCTTTATGCCAGTCCTTTCACCGAGCTAAACAATATGGCTGTGGTGAAATACAACTCACCAAGAAGCAGTGTCAGACTGAAGAACTTTGGGCCCACCAGAGGATTTGATTCTGAGGGCCAACCTTTCTCCCCCACTCAAGAAACCCATAGCAGATGCAAAGTTTGTACTATCATGAACTCTCCTGATGGAGAAGCCAAGGCCCACCCGAGGATACTCTGGTGAGCCCGTCCAACCCTCCCGAGAAGCAGCCCTGGCTAAGAAAAGTCTGTGTGAAGGTTCCTGGACACTCCATGGCTGCTTTTTACTGAGGGGGAAACCCACGCAAACACGAGGAGAACATATAAAATTCTTGCAGATGTTGTCCTTGGTGGGATTTGAACCCTGGACCCCAGTGCTCAAGGCTTCAGTGCTAACCACTGAACCACTGTGCTGCCCTCTCTGTTATCCCTCCGATATCTAACATGCTGGAGAAACTTGCACCTACTGCAACTCAGTATTTTCAGCTCCTTTGTGAGAAACTAATGTATTTGGGCAGCCACTCAGTCTACCAAATAAAATTCCTGAGAAGGAAATAGTGGATGGCTTCATATTTGGTACTGGGTGCAAATACCAAACCCCTTGAAATATTCCAGTCTGGTTGGAGCCAAGCTGATTCCCACAGAAAAGTACCAGCAGCAAGCTAAGGAGATGGTGGCCTCTATCATCATCATGACCTGCAAAGTTTGAGCTATGAACTCTCCAGAAGGAGAAGCCAGGGCCCACCAGAGGAGTATCTGGTTTCTGGTGGGCCCATCCAACCCTGCAGAGAAGCAGCCCCGGCAAAGAAAAGTCTGTGGGAAGATTCCCAGACACTCTATGGCTACTTTTTTACTGTGGACTGGCTACAGCAGCATAACAGACTCTCGCCTACTGTTGAAACCTTTAAAAGGAAGCTGAAGACCCACCTCTTTTGACAAGCCTACAACCTGCAGTAACCTTTGTTCTACCATACCGCAGCATGACCAGCTGTATCCTCACCCATCCCTTATAGACTGTTTGTGCGCCCTCACGGGCAGAGTCCTCTCTGCTCTTGTATCAGTCAGTGACCTCTTTTCACATGTAAAGCGCAATGAAATAAATGGCGCTATAATACTAAATAATAAAAATTATACTACTATTATACTTGTACTCTAGGTCAGTTGATGGCACTTTCCTGGTGACTGCCCCTAAATTGATGTTTTTTGGCAGCTTTTGGTCCCGATTGAAGATGTTGTGTATGCGTTTGGTTTTTGCACCCATTGAATCCAATGGCGTTCGACAATGTTCTGCGAATATTCGACAATTACATTGGCGAATATTGCAAAAACGGCGACTGTAATCCGAAACGAATATTGAAATATTCAATCGTCTCTAATCAGAAAAACCCATAAAAAAATTATGTGGGTGTTGCAGGAGGAGGGCGACATAAGATAGAACAATTCCTGAAGTGTATACCCATGTCTGGGTGTGAAGGGGTGCATGGGAATAGACCCCTCAAAAAATAACCGCTGGATTTGAGTTTATGTTTGATGCTATTGTGGCACCCCAGGGGTCTGGTTTTCCACAGTAATGTAATGTTATGTCTGAGAGCAGGTGGGAGGTCCTTTGGTCAGGGATCCTGTGCATGCCACACCTCCTGCCCAGTCTTGGGAGGGGAAGAACTTCCCCTGTATAAACCCTGGGCTGAGGCAGGGTTAGGCAGTCAAGGAGAGTAGAGACAAGAAACAGCAGAAGCAATACTACTACGAGTCAGGGGCTGGCAGCTGCAGAGCTCGCCCTGACTGAGAAGCTTTCTTACCGGACCCGGCGTCCGAGGCTGTGGGGACTAACTCTTACCCAGCAGCAGAAGCCGACCGGCAGGGGATTTCAGGTCCTCAGGCCCAGAAACCCGAAGGCACGGTCACACGCGTGGGACCAGCACCGCCATCGTGGAGCGGAAGCCATTAGAAGGCCCCGAGTCACCGGCCATACGGGTGAGCACCACACGGTACACTCAGGGACGTGGGCTACTTATATCCGCTTCTAGCAAGGTAGCCAGAAGAGTACAGTCAGTTTGGGAGGCCTACAACTCCGCCTGGCCAGGGGAGATCCCATCTGCTCAAGGACTGACCAGGCCCCGTTCACTAGCAAGTACTCCGGGAGGGTCTATCGTTGTTACCAGTAAAGACCCTGAATTACACCGCACCGTCTCTGAGTGGTTCCTGCTACCCCCATCATCCACATCTGCTGCCCTGAGGCCATACCCCTCCCGTTGGGGGTTATACCATCTACGCTGCACCATCCATCCACCGGCCTCAGCGGACTGTCCTGCAGCGGCAGCTCCATAGCTGCATTCAACGGGTGGCGTAGTCGTCCTACATCTACCGCTGTTACATCGCCGCTCAGTTTGACTCCCTGGGCACGGACCGGGTCACCGCCACGAGACTACAACCCTCAAGAGATCCGGCTCCGGGTAAGCTCCCGCGTGCGCAACGCAGCGCGACACAGGCCCGGGGGCGCATCAACTTTGGCGTAGTCGGCAGGATTTCGTGCCCGCAACCACCGGGTACTGCGTGCCTGAAAAAGAGACTTTTCAAACTTACCTGTGGTGAAGATTCCCGCCATCCGGCGCCATCTTCAGCCTTCTTCCCACCATCGGTGAAGTTTCCCGCCATCTGGCGCCATCTTCTGCCTTCTTCCCGCCATCCGTGGAGTTTTCCCGCCATTGGACGCCATCTTGAGGACGCCGCGCGGGAAGAAGAGGGGCGTGGACTCCGAAAGCGCGCGAGAACTGAAGCCCCGCCTCACGTCCGGACGTTGCGTAAGGTCCTGGAAGGAGCCCAGCAGACGCCGACGTCACAGGAGCGCGACGGAAGGTCCTCAACCCTGACGATCCACTGCGGAGCCGCGGCCTACGGAACAGGATCATCGCAAGGTAGGCCACGGTCCACTAGGGGGGAGGAAGATGTCGGATACGGAGGAGAGCTTCACTGCCTCAACCCCCGCCAGCGCTACCGCTGCTGCAGTTATGCCCTTCACCATGCCCTATATCCCGGGAGCAGCTTGGCTACCCCAGTACTCAGGGGAGTCACATACCCTGCATGACTTTAGAGAAAAGCTGGATAGCCTCTTCCAGGTGTACCCCCTCACAGAAGAGCAAAAAGTGAGCATCCTGGTGGCCCAACTAACCGGGGCAGCCAAAAGGGAAGTAAAATCCTGGCCACCTGGGAGGAAGACTGTCGCAGGGATACTAACCCGGCTGAAGGACACCTTTGATACCCGCACCTCAGCCGAGATTAAGCTTAGATTCTACGGGTGCAAGCAGCGAGCGCATGAGAGTATAAGGGACTATGCACTAAACCTACAAGAGGCCCTGAGGGCCATTAAGCAGACCGACCCTGATGGAGTGGGAAACGAGGACAGGCTGTTGACCGAACAGTTTATAGAGGGACTGTATTGTAATACCCACCGAACCCAGTTGCGGGCAATGGCCTTACAGGATCCCCATCTGGGCTTTGCACAGTTCAAGGACAGAGCCATCCGGGTGCTCCGAGAACCGGCACCGGGTGGCGTTGTGACCCACAAGCGCCCTGCTATCACTTACCACCAGGAGGCGGCGCCCTTGTCGGCAGGGCCTGTGGGAGCTGATGCGCAGGCTTTGGACAATGACCCGGCTCCAGACCTACACCATCAGGTCCAAGAGCTAGCTAAGAGCGTTGCTGCGCTAACCCGAACTGTGCAGTCTTTACAGGCTTCCACCCCAGGGAAGATCCAGC
This sequence comes from Phyllobates terribilis, assembly GCF_046119375.1. Lineage (NCBI taxonomy): Eukaryota > Metazoa > Chordata > Amphibia > Anura > Dendrobatidae > Phyllobates > Phyllobates terribilis. The sequence continues at coordinate 86,839,281 of NW_027362771.1, forward strand.
TGGCATCCGGACCGGAGGACATCCCGTGGCGTCGACCAAGGAGGACCCCACCGGCCAGAGGAAGACCCAGTGACCGATACAGCGAGGACGGACGACCCATCTGCCGCCGCTGCAATCAACCTGGACATATGGCAAGGTACTGTTCTTTAAACGGGCACAACCTGGGGTAGAGGGCCAACCCCCAGGAAAAAGATCACCAGGCCCATCGAACTGGCGCGACAGATATGTGGGAGGACGTCCAGTCTTGCCTGTGGTACTGGATGGCATTCCCATGAGTGCCCTACTGGACACCGGGTCACAGGTCACCACCATCCCGTACGTGCTCTTTAAGCAGTACTGGAATGACTCGGATATTACCCGCTACCCTGACGACGACTTGAGTATCATCGCCAGCAATGGCCAGCCCGTGCCACAGATCGGATTTAAAGAGGTGACCATCAAAATCGGTAGAGTCGAACTGGCAGCACAGGGACTGATCATTGTAGATATTGACAAACATGAGAGTCACCCAAAAATAACTCTAGGAACTAATGTAATTGAAAATTGTCTTGCAGAGGTGATTTTCCTTTTACAGCAGGTTGCCAAGAACGCCAGCTCCGGCGAGCAGCGGGTGCTCCAGAAAGAGATCCGGGCACTGATGCGACGGCAACAGGTGGAACTCTCCGGCGGTGAGATTGGTAGCGTAAGAATGTGTGACCCTTTTCCTATTGCCATGCCCCCAAAAAGTGAAATGATGATTTGGTGCCGGGCAGCTATTGGTCTGAGAGGTAGAGATTACCAGGCAATGGTAGAACCAGTTTACTCGGACAGTAGGCCCACCATTTTGACAGCACGGGGGGTGGTTGAAGTACGCCATGGGAGGGTGCCCGTTCGCATAATAAATATCGGGGAGAGGGAAGTGTACCTGCCCCGGTATGCCACGCTAGCCAAATTATATACCATTAACCAAAATTCTATACAATCTGTGGAACCCTTGCCTCCATCTCACCCGGAGGAAGGTAACGGCTCTAAGAAAAACATGGAGGACTGGTGTCAGCAACTACATCTGGGTACTGACTCCACTCCCGCACACCAGAAACAAGGAGTCTATCGGGTGGTTCAGGAGTACGAGAGAGTGTTCAGTAAACACCCGTTAGACTTCGGGCGAGTCAAGGGGGTAGAACACCACATCCCCACGGGAGACCATCCTCCTATAAAAGAGAGGTATCGACCCGTACCCCCTGCCCACTACCAACACGCCAAGGGGATGCTTAGAGACATGAAGGAGGCTGGGGTGATCAGGGATAGCTGTAGCCCCTGGGCAGCTCCACTAGTCTTAGTCCGAAAGAAAGACAACACCATGAGGATGTGTGTAGATTACCGGAAAATCAATCGTATCACACACAAGGATGCGTACCCCTTACCAAGGATAGAGGAGTCATTGGCTGCTTTAAGATCTGCTAACTTCTTCTCTACCTTGGATCTCACTAGCGGGTACTGGCAGGTTCCTGTAGCAGAGGCGGACCGGGAGAAGACCGCATTCACCACCCCGATGGGACTTAGCGAGTTCACCTGCATGCCGTTCGGACTCTGCAACGCACCGGGAACCTTCCAACGACTAATGGAGTGTTGTCTGGGCCACAGAAACTTCGAGACGGTCCTGTTGTACCTGGACGATGTCATCGTATATTCCAAGACGTATGAGGACCACCTGAAACACCTGGCGGAAGTGTTCGAAGCTCTGGCAAGTTACGGCCTAAAGGTGAAACCCTCCAAGTGTCACCTCCTGAAACCAAAGGTGCAGTACCTGGGACACGTGGTGAGCGCTGACGGAGTGGCTCCCGACCCTGATAAGATCACCGCAATTAAGGAATGGCCAAGCCCCTCCAGCGTAAAAGAAGTGCGGCAGTTCCTCGGGTTGGTAGGCTACTACCGAAGGTTTATTCCCGGTTTCACCAAAAAGGCAGCACCTATGCAGGACCTCCTGATAGGCCAGTCCCGGAAGGCCAAGAACCAGAAGCCGCCCTTCAAATGGGAGGAGCTGGAAGAAGAGTCCTTCCGCCAGCTGAAGATGGCCCTCACGGGGGACGAAATCCTGGCGTACCCGGATTATAGCCAGCCCTTTATCCTCTACACCGACGCCAGTAACATCGGGCTAGGAGCCGTACTGTCCCAGATCCAGCAGGGGAAGGAACGAGTAATTGCCTACGCCAGCCGAAAACTGCGACCCACCGAAAGGAACCCCGAGAATTACAGCTCATTTAAGTTAGAGTTCCTGGCCGTAGTATGGGCAGTCACCGAGCGCTTTAAGCATTACCTCGCTTCTTCCCGGTTCACCGTGTACACGGATAACAACCCGTTGACACACCTGGACACGGCAAGACTCGGTGCCCTGGAGCAGAGGTGGATGGCCCGTCTGTCCAACTACGAGTTCACAATCAAATACCGGGCAGGACGCTCCAATACCAACGCGGACGCCCTGTCCAGGATGCCCAACCTGCCGGACGGAGGAGAAGATCCGGAGGGACTGGAAGAAGTTGAACTCCCTGCATTCCACCGTCATGGGACTATCCAGTATTCCCACCGGGTAAGGAGTAAGCAGGCTGCTACGTTGAACCCCTTACCCCACTACAACTGGGCGGAAACGCAAGACAGCGACCCTGCCGTCCGACTGGTGAAGGAGATGCTGACTCGGCCGGAGGCTCGCCTTGAACCAGACGCTCCGGAGGAAGCCAAACAACTATGGGCAGAGAAGAGTCGACTGTTCCTTTACAAAGGGAAGTTGTGCCGCAGAATGGTTAACTCCCGGACGCATGAATTACTCTGGCAAGTAGTGGTGCCACGAAGAGACGCAGCCATGGTGATGGAGGCATACCACGACGGAGCTGGACACTTCGGGTGGAAGAAGCTGGAGTTCCTGCTGCACGAGTGGTTCCACTGGGTAGGCATGAGGGGAACCATCGAGAAGTGGTGCAGAGACTGTGGCCCGTGCAACCTGAGAAGGAAGGACCGTGCCAGCCAGAAGACTCCCCTGCAGTCCATCGTCACCCGGCAACCGTTGGAACTGGTAGCCTTGGATCATGTAAAACTGACCCCAAGCAGAAGTGGCTACGTCTACGCGTTAACCATCGTGGATCATTACTCCCGGTTTCTGGTTGTCGTCCCCGTCAAGGACTTAACGGCTCAAACAGCAGCTAGAGCCTTCCAGCAGCACTTTTGCCGTCCACACGGGTACCCGGACCAAGTGCTGACGGACCAGTGACCTGCCTTTGAAGCGGAGGTCTTCCAGGAATTCTGCAATCTGTACGGCTGCCGGAAGATAAGGACGACACCCTACCATCCGCAAACTAATGGACTTTGTGAGAAAATGAACCAGGTGGTAATGGATCTTCTAAAAACGTTGCCCCTGGAAGAACGCAGTCTGTGGCCTGAGAAGTTGCCCAATCTGGTGGACCTATACAACCACATCCCGGTAGGTTCCACCAACTGTACCCCGGCTTACCTAATGAGGGCAAGACCTGGTAAGTTACCTGTTGACCTGGAAATGGGAGTCCTGACACCCGAGGACACTTCACCAGAAACAGACTGGGACACAGAGAGGCAGCAGCAGTACCGGAGAGTACAGGAGAGCGTGGAGCGAAGTCTCTGTCAGGCTAGGGAAAGACAAGAGAAAACTTACAACCAGTATGCTCCCGCTGTTCCCCTGGTACCCGGAGAGCAGGTCTTGAAGAGGAAGAGACTGCTCCACAAGTTGGATGACCAGTGGGAGAAGGACCCGTACACCGTACTGCCCTCAAGCCACGAGAACCCGAAGGTTTGTACCATCAGTAAAGACGGAGGGGAAACCACAGCCATTGTATCCCGGGACCACCTGAAGAAGTGTCCCGAACAACTGAGGAACCCTGAAGAGGAACAAGAAGACCATCGACCCGTAGAGGAAAGGGAAGATATGGTTAGTACTGTGCTCGGGGACTTCCCTCGGTCTTGGACTCAAGTCAATGGTGCAGTTGTGGTACCCGTACTCACCTTCCTCCAACCAGCATCCCAAGCACCTACGGAGCAACAGGTAGAGCTGGAAGAACAGCCGGTCCAGGAGGCAGAAGACTCCACACAAGCAGAACAGGAGGATCAACCCTCTGCTTATAGTGAGCCTGCCGTACCCCTAGTGAGACAAAGAGCCGGTAGACAGCTGCCCAGTTTACCCTTGACAGCTCCTACACCCTGTAGTTCAGGGCCAGACAGTCAGCTCCGTAGGTCCACTAGGGCCACTAGAGGCCAGTTACCCGCACGCTGGAGGATTTGAAGTGTATAAATTGTTTTATTTATGTTTATCTGTGTATTGTTGCTTGTGTATAATTTTGTGTTTCCAGTTATTTTTAGGAATCCTTGGTGGATTTACCGGGAATCCTTGTACATAGTTGGAGCGTAACCCAGGATGGACTAGAGACTGTTAAGGACTCGGGGTAGGACAGACCCCTACCTGGTTACGTCTCCCTGTTTTGGTGAAATGGACACCTTGCTTTCTTCAAAGACTACACCCGGTTACGGACATGCCGTGACCACCTTTATGTGTTTCTTCTTATTGTACTATTATTGTTGTTATATCTTGTTATGTTTTTTCTAAAATATGTTTAGTCCCGGAGTACTAAATTTCACTAGGGGGGAATGTGGCACCCCAGGGGTCTGGTTTTCCACAGTAATGTAATGTTATGTCTGAGAGCAGGTGGGAGGTCCTTTGGTCAGGGATCCTGTGCATGCCACACCTCCTGCCCAGTCTTGGGAGGGGAAGAACTTCCCCTGTATAAACCCTGGGCTGAGGCAGGGTTAGGCAGTCAAGGAGAGTAGAGACAAGAAACAGCAGAAGCAATACTACTACGAGTCAGGGGCTGGCAGCTGCAGAGCTCGCCCTGACTGAGAAGCTTTCTTACCGGACCCGGCGTCCGAGGCTGTGGGGACTAACTCTTACCCAGCAGCAGAAGCCGACCGGCAGGGGATTTCAGGTCCTCAGGCCCAGAAACCCGAAGGCACGGTCACACGCGTGGGACCAGCACCGCCATCGTGGAGCGGAAGCCATTAGAAGGCCCCGAGTCACCGGCCATACGGGTGAGCACCACACGGTACACTCAGGGACGTGGGCTACTTATATCCGCTTCTAGCAAGGTAGCCAGAAGAGTACAGTCAGTTTGGGAGGCCTACAACTCCGCCTGGCCAGGGGAGATCCCATCTGCTCAAGGACTGACCAGGCCCCGTTCACTAGCAAGTACTCCGGGAGGGTCTATCGTTGTTACCAGTAAAGACCCTGAATTACACCGCACCGTCTCTGAGTGGTTCCTGCTACCCCCATCATCCACATCTGCTGCCCTGAGGCCATACCCCTCCCGTTGGGGGTTATACCATCTACGCTGCACCATCCATCCACCGGCCTCAGCGGACTGTCCTGCAGCGGCAGCTCCATAGCTGCATTCAACGGGTGGCGTAGTCGTCCTACATCTACCGCTGTTACATCGCCGCTCAGTTTGACTCCCTGGGCACGGACCGGGTCACCGCCACGAGACTACAACCCTCAAGAGATCCGGCTCCGGGTAAGCTCCCGCGTGCGCAACGCAGCGCGACACAGGCCCGGGGGCGCGTCACTATCATCTGGTGGTGTTGAGAAGTCTGGCCCAATCCAGCCCTTGTTCATTTTTATAAGAGTCAGCCTGTCAGCATTTTCAGTTGTCAGGCGGATGCGCCTATCAGTTTTATCAGTTATAATGCCCCCGGGGGCACTTAAAACCATCTCTGACATAACGCTAGCGGCCCGGACCTCTAAGGCATAGAGAGACAGTGCAATCCTTGTGTCCAAGTTGGATACCCAACAGTTGTAAGGCACAGAGACAGAGAAGAATCATGGAGGACGCTGGTATGGTCGCCAAGGTAGTCCTTCAGCATATTCCAACACTTTTCCCTCCTTGTCAGAGTGCCCCGTGTATCAAGGCCTGGGTGCTGGAACTGTCTTAGAAAACTATCCCAGAACTTTGACAGTGTTCTCCTGCCTCTGCCGCATCTGGTTTGTGTCTTGCTCGCTTGTACTCCTTGGTTGTCCAATGAACTGTCTGACTGTAACCTCTGCCACCAGCATTGTAAGATGGGAATTGTTTTTTGTTAAAATTCTTCAACAAGAGCCTGAACTTAATATTTCCAAAAATGAACTCCTTCATTTTCCTCCCTCTTCTAACCTACCTATTCCTAACTTTGCAATTTCCTTTAGGTGGTGGCACCATAACTCTCACTCGGCACACCTGCTGTCTTGGAGTTATATTTGACACACAACTTTCCTTTATTCAACGTGGAAAATCACTCACTCGCTCATGCCACCTGCACCTTAAAAGCATCTCCAGAATTCGACCTTTTCTCACCTTTGATACTGCAAAAGCTCTTACTGTCGCTCTTATTCACTACAGCAAATCTCTTCTAATTGGTCTCCCTCTAAACAAACTGTCTCCTCTCCAATCCCTTCTGAATGCAGCAGCCAGGGTCGTATTTCTATCAAGCCGCTTCAGCTACACCTCTACCCTGTGCCAGTCATTTAACTGGTTAGGTTAAACAATCAATCACTACAGAATACAATACAAACTCATCTCTCTCTCCCACCAAGCTCTCCACAGTTCTGCTCCACCCTATATCCCATCCCTCATTTCTGTGTATCAACCCTCCCGTGACCTCCGTTCTGCAACTGATCTAAGACTGACATCCTCCTTAATCAGAACCTCACACCTCCATCTCCAAGAATTCTCTCGCGCTGTGCCAGTTTTCTGTAATGCCCAAAATGCGTACAACGCGATGGTCATGGTAAATTCAGCAGAACATAAAGTTGGCCATGTGTGCCAGACTGCCAACAGCCAAGACTTACCTGTTCTCACCAAGAGGATGAGTATCTGTGTTCTCTTCCTCCTCTGCCACCTCATTATCACCCAATCCGCATTGAGATGACATGAGGCTGGGCTGAGTAGCATCACCCTGTATAGTTCCTTGCTCCACCTGCAATGCCTCCTCTTTAATTGTGAGCAGCGAGCGCTTCAGTAGACAGAGAAACGGGATGGTGACGCTAATTATGGCGTCATTGCCGCTCACCATCTTGGTGGAGTCCTCAAAGTTTTGGAGGATGGCACAGATGTCAGACATCCATGCCCACTCATCAGCTCTTATGTGCGGAGGCTGACCTTAATGCCGATGGTCGTTTTAAAGCTGGATCTCAACAACTGCTCTCTGCTGCTCAAAATAATTTCAAACATCTGAAACTTTGATTTCCAATGTGTGGTCACATCGCACATCAGTCAGTGAGCTGGAAGTTGCAAACACTGCTGAAGCCGTGCCAGGGCGGTGGAAGCTGAAGCTGACTTTCTGAAATGGGCACACACGCGGCGTACTTTTACAAGCCGCTCTGGCAGATCCAGGTAGGTTTTGAGAAACCGCAGAACCACTAAGTTGAGCACATGGGCCAGGCAGGGTTCGTGTGCAAGCTTGCCTAGCTTCAGTGCCGACACCAGGTTCTCTGATACAGCTGCCAACAACTCTGCAACGGTGTGCGGTTTGTCGTCTAAGCATACAGTCCTGCTTATTGTTATTGGCACACATGAAGTTTAAGTACATAATCTGGAATATCTCCTGAAAAAATGAATCAAATGATGGAGATGGGAAGTGAAGAGGAGGAGGAGGTGGTGCAGGAGTTGTAGAATGTAAGGGCAACCCTGAGTGACCCAGGGCTCGCAATCTTCTGCGTCAGGAGGACGTGTTCCGTCCCAGGGTCCCACTGGGTCCCGACTTCCACAATATTAACCCAGTGGAATTTGTCAGTGAGAAGAACCATCCCTGGCCAAATTCACTTGTCCATGTGTTTGTGGTAGGGTCCTTCCCAATAAGTGCACTGGGAAGGGCACGGGTAATGTTCTGGGACCCGTGGTTGTGGAAGGCTGAGACGACACCAGGAGAAATAGTGGCGGCTGGGGATCGAGTATGGACACTTGGCCGCTGCCGCCATGAGGTTGTGGAAGGCTTCCGCCTCCACGAGCCTAAGAAGCAACATTCAAGTGCAATCAAGCAGTCCAGAAATGTGGCAGTTTACTATTGAGGCCTGTGGGTGGTTGGCTATATACTTGCACTTGCATTTCAAGTAACACAAAGCTAAAGAGATGGATTATCCATCATGAATAATTTGCTTGCTGTCTAGGAGACCAACCACTTCTGTTGTCTACCTTCTGAACATTGCGTTGAAGCTTGATTGACCCAGGGCCTGCAATGCTTTGCGTCGGGTGGATGTGTTCTGTCCCAGGGTCTCACTGGGTCCTGGCTTCAACAATATTAACCCAGTGGAATGCGTCAGTGAGATGAACCGTCCCTGGCCACATTCACTTGTCCACGTGCTTGTGGTTAGGCGGTCCTTCCCACTAAGTGCTCCGGGGAGTGCACGGGTAATGATCTGGGACCCACGCTTGTGGAAGGCTGAGATTACACCGGGAGAAATAGAGGTGGCTGGGGACCGAGTATGGACACCCGGCCGCCGCCATGAGGTTGTGGAAAGCTTCCGCCTCCACGAGCTTAAGAGGCAACATTTCAAGTGCAAGCAAGCAGTCCAGAAATGTGGCAGTTTACTATTGCGGCCTGTCGGTTGGTTGCATACTTGCGCTTGCATTCCAAGAACTGGGGTACGGACAACTGAACGCTGTGAAGGGACAAGGACATGGACGGTGATGGTTGCAAGTCTGCAACAACAGGTGCAAGGCAGAAGGCATTTTCACATGCGCCATGGAAAGGGGATTTGCATGCACGCACAACAGCGCAAGAGGCAGTGGTGTCACCTGCAGACACAGTTTTTGGACCTTGGCATTTGGCCCAGCTAGTCGGGTGCTTTGCTGTCATGTGCCTGAACATGCTGGTGGTGGTCAGGCTGGTAGTTTTGGTGATCTTGATGATGCTGGCCTGGCAGATGTTGCAAGTGGCCTTTTTGGGGTTATCTAAACAACAGTCTTTAAAAAAGAACCAGTCTCAGGAAGACCTAACAATTCTACTGGCAACTTCCATTGTATTGGTGTTCCGGGGAACAGTTGCCCGCCTTGTGTCTGTGGCGACCGCATTGCTTGTTCCTGCCTGATGTGGTGCTATGCCTCCCTCCCCCTGTGTGCTGCTGTCCTTGCTGTGCATGTCCCTTTGCCTGGTTGGGTCAGTGACTTAATTGTCCACCGCTTCGTCATCCAATTCCGCACCCTGGTCCTTCTCCTGACTTTCTGTTCATTATGTCTCATCATTATTCACCTCTTGCGACAATAATTGCACTTTCCTATCTTCACCTACGAGTGACCATGGGATCTACTGTTGCCCTGCTTGAAGCTGGCCGGGCGAGAGACCCGAATCTATCAATGGAAAAGTGAACAGCTCTTGGAGTAACCCTGGACGCTAATCTCTCCTTCAAACCACATATCCAAGCTTTTTCCACTTCTGAGTGGACCGAGCGAGAGGTCACAATCTATAAATGGAAAGATGAACAAATCAGCTTTTCTGAGTTCCAAGTGTGGTATCAGTTGTCTCAGGGCACTCTAAATAGTGGGAAGAAGGAGGATAAGGGTGAGGAGTATGCCAACTCCAAGTAAAAAAAATCTCCCTTCTAACACTCTCACATTCCTCCAATCTATCCTAAACTCTGTTGCCCGACTAATCCACCTGTCCCCTTGCTATTCCCTGGCCTCTCCTCTCTGTCAATCCCTTCACTGGCTCCCCATAACCCAAAGACTCCAGTTCAAAACCCTAACCATGGCATGTTAAGCCATCCACAACCTGTCTCCTCGATACATCTGTGACCTAGTCTCCTGGTACTTACCTGCACGCAACCTCCGATCATCACAAGATCTCCTTCTATACTCCCCTCTTATCTCCTCTTCCCACAATCGCATACATCATTTTTCCCGTGCATCCCCCTTCTCTGGAACTTTCTATCCCAACATTTCTGACTCTTGCCTACTGTTGAAGCCTTCAAAAGGTACCTGAAGACCCACCTCTTCTGACAAAGTTACAACATGCAGTAACCCTCGCTCCACCATACCGCTGCACGACCAGCTATATCCTCACCTATTCTATCCTCACCCAAACCTTGTAGACTGTGAGCCCTTGTGGGCAGGGTCCTCTCCTCTCCTGCAGCAGTCGCTGTCACATTTTTGTTCAAGATTATTGTAATTGTTTTTGCGATGTATTTTTATACCCCTTTTTCACATGCAAAGTGCAATAGAATAAATGGCCCTAAAGTAATAATAATAATGTGGTCCAGACTCACAGCTACTGACACTGGACCACGTGAAAGACAGGGAGGTGGTGGTGGCAAACTGGCTGGAAGCATTATGTGCTATCCAACCAACAACCTTTTCACACTGCTAGGCCTTCAAGAGTTGTCTTCCGCGGCCCCCTTGAAATTGGAACAGGAAGGTAGTTAGACATGATGTGGGTGTTTGTTGTGCTCCCTCAGCAGGCACTGTTTCATCTTGCCCACGGCCTCGGCCTCTGCGTGCTCCATCACCATTATGTCAACTTTCCCATCCCTTGCCCATTTTAAATGGAGTTTAATATTTGTCACGTTGCCAAAAATGTCTTTATTATTATTGCAGTAATATAGGATCACATCTGATGAACTAGGTTTTAGGCAGTGACCTTCGAGTTAGATGCTTCCAGGGGTCTTCCCCATGTTGTTCCCATGTCTCTACAGCACTGTATGGATGTGTCTGATCATGTCTTGCACACCACATGGAAAGATAAAGTAGTAAAATGTTAAAATGACATTTACTGGGAAATGCATTTTTCACTATTGAAAGCAATGCAAAAGTGCAAAACGCATCAAAAACGCTACGTGTGAACATAGCCCAAGGTGTGGAGGAGCATTTTTGTTCATTCCATTTTGGTTTCGTTTTTGTATGTTTTATTGTGAGACCGTAAAAGTGGCATAATACTCTGACAACATTGTTGACAGCAGTGACCTGGGAGACAGAGATGCTTCCAGTGGTCTTCCCCAATGCTGTTCCCATGTCATTTGAGCACTGTTACCATTGATTTGCGCAGTTTTTAGGCCCTCTGCAGACCACTGGGGGGGGGGGGGTGCCGGAAAAATACTTGAGTTTCCCATAGGCTTACATTGGGCTCGTTACTCGGGTCAAGTACTCAAGCCCTCCAATTTGCTCGACTCGAGCAATGAGTACCAGAGAATTTTAGTGCTTGCTCATCACTGGTGGTGAGTTCTCCTTCAATGGAAGTCTTCAAACAGAGTGTCACGGGAGTGTCAGAGGTGACAGTCACCCTGTAGTGGTTTGCAGGAGATCTCCACGTTTGGCAATGCAGACAGCTGCCTAGATAGGAGGCTGTGTTTAGGACCCAGTGACTACCTCCCTTTAGTCTGGGTGTATATATACCTAGTGTGTTAGGTGGGTGTCGCCGGTTATACTCATTTCTACTTGGAACTTGGCTGAAGCAGCATCATGTCCTCTCTGGAGTCTTGAGGTCGTGTGCCCTGTTGGAGTTCTTCTAAAGCTGAGTTGTTGTTCCCCTGTGTTGTCTTCCCCTTTTGTCTTTAGAGTGCTAGCGGTGGTTGACTAGTGCTCATCTCCTTCCAACCCCAGCTATATCCTTTACACCAGGGATAGTAGGACGAGGCACGTGATCCGCGACAGCTGCGGAGGCTGTATATGGGCGTTACAGGAGACAGGGTGACGCTAGTCCAAATTAGGAGGTCACCTCTTCCCCCTTTCCCTAGTGTCTGGGCTCCCTTTTCTCTTTCCCCTCTGTGTTGCACTCACACCTGGCATGACACAGAGGCTGGACAGACATCTGTCTCAGATGGTTTAGTGAATCCTGCATTGAGCACGGGGTGGGACCAGATAACCCTGGAAGTCCCCTCCAACTCTAACATTCTATGATTCTGTGATTCTATGACAAGTCACTTGCAGAGCTTATTTGGTTCTTTTAAAACCAAGAAATACGTTTAGAATAAGTTTAATGTGAATTTATTTGAGCAAAACTGAACTCTCCTTGAATTTTACAAAAATCCATAGTCTCCAGAATACGTATTTTTTGTAATTCATTCCATAGGAATTAAAGAAATCCAATGAATTCAGCTGGCCACCATTGTGCTGAACCATAGATGGTGGGCTAAAGATTAAAATAACCAAAAAGACTAATACTCACCTAACCTTACGACTCGCAAGGATGGCCTAATCTTACCCAGAAGTCCCGTCCTGGAATGAAGAGGCACATGATAGCAAAAAGAAGGGACATAGAGGACTGGTTAGCAGGCAGCGAGCAGCAGGGCCTCAGGTCAGTTGAATGGTAAGGTGAGTATTATTTTTTTCTTTTTTTTCATCTATTTTTTATTATGTAAAACTGATAACTTCACTGCAAACTCAATTTCCTGGGATATTCCATGTGATTTAGCGAATTCGAATCTCACCAGAGCCACTCATCTCTAATGCTATAGTGGTTGCCCCTTTCAAAAAATATTGATCCCCAGGCACAGTACATATAAAAACATACTACATTCTCCATCCCTGGGTCCACTGGTGAGTTTCCACCGCTACATTTTATCTATTTGGTGCCTACCATTTGCAGATTATATACATGTCTATTTCTACCAGACAAAAGATTATTACTACTAATTAACCCATACCGCTGTGATTTCAGGAAGAGATGGTTGAAAAAACATGTTTTTCTAAGATGAAAACTGATATACATGTTTATAGAGTCCTATTATATAACACTTATCAATTTGGTCTTTTGTTAGGATACGGTATTCATGGCTTGATTTATTAACAATATATCTAATACTCTTTGAGAAGATTAACCTTTTTAGTGTCAAAATGTACTAGTTTCTATTAACCATATTCAAGATACATTGCATTTTAACCTCACTGTTCAGTATTCGTCATGTAAAAAATATAAAATAATATTAAGGTACATGTTTCTTAAGGAAGAATGCTCACAGGAGTATAATGAAAGCTGGAATCACACATGTACAGTGAAGGAAATAAGTATTTGATCCCTTGCTGTTTTTGTAAGTTTGCCCTCTGACAAAGACATGAACAGTCTATAATTTTAAGGGTAGGTTAATTTTAACATTGAGAGATAGAATATCCAAAAAAAAATCAATAAAATCAATCACATTGTATAAATTAGATAAATTTATTTGCATTTTGAAGTGAGAAATAAGTATTTGATCCCCTACAAACCATTATGAATTCTGGCTCCTACAGACCAGTTAGATGTTCCTTATAAACTTGTTACCTGCATTAAAGACTAGAGATGAGCGGTGATCGACTCGAACTGTTCGCCAATCTCAAATTCGAGCTGCTTAGGGTGGTGTTCGAGCCGTTCGGCGAACACGAACAATTTGAAAAAAATTCGGTAACTGTTCGTGCACCAAAATCATAACTGGATTTTTTCTCAGTAATGCTGAAAATTAATGTTAATACGCAGTTTGAGTGTACAGCGGGGCGGGGGAGGGGCAGGGGAAGGATCTCTACATAAATAATGAAAATCTCCATTTTTTTTTCTCTTTCCCGCATTTACAGTGGGGAGGTGCAATCTGTCAGCATATCAGCAGCGCACACACGGAGCGAACTGCTTTTTTTCACACAAGCAAGGGCATGTGTCATTGGCAGTGTATGTCACATGTCCTTGCCCTATAAGACCAAGCCATTTTCCCCGTCGCCACCATTTCCTCACTGCTGCAGCTGCGTGTTAGACGGCACCGCTGTTGCTGTGTGCGCTATACTTTGTTAATTTCAAGCCAATTTTCGCACAAATCTACAGATAGCTTGGGAGTAGGGAATAGTTGTGATTGCAGTCCTTTTAAGGACTAGGTTACATCATTTCCTACGACTTTTATCAGGCAGGTCTGTGCTCTTAAATAGATAGGTTGGGAGTAAAGACTAGAGATGAGCGTTGTTCTACTCGAACTGTTCGCCAATCTCAAATTCGAGCTGTTTTGGGCGGTGTTCGAGCCGGTCGGCGAACACGAACAATTTGAGAAAAATTCGGCTGTTCGAGGTTATGTTCGATAACTGTTCGTGCACCAAAATCATAACTGGATTTTTTCTCAGTAATGATGAAAATTAATGTTAATACGCAGTTTGAGTGTACAGCGGGGCGGGGGGAGGGGCAGGGGATGGATCTCTGCAGGAACAATGAAGATCTCCATTTTTTTTTCTCTTTCCCGCATTTGCAGTGGGGAGGTGCAATCTGTCAGCCTATCAGCAGCGCACACACGGAGCGAAGTGCTTTTTTTCACACAAGCAAGGGCATGTGTGATTGGCAGTGTATGTCACATGTCCTTGCCCTATAACACCAAGCCATTTTCCCCGTCGCCACCATTTTCTCACTGCTGCAGCTGCGTGTTAGACGGAACTGCTGTTGCTGTGTGCGCTATACCTTGTTAATTTCAAGCCAATTTTCGCACAAATATACAGATAGCTTGGGAGTAGGGAATAGTTGTGATTGTAGTCCTTTTAAGGACTAGGTTACAGCATTTCCTACGACTTTTATCAGGCAGGTCTGTGCTCTTAAATAGATAGATTGTGGGAGTAAAGACTAATTGTAATTGGAGTCCTTTTCAGGACTAGGTTACATCAGTTCCTATCAGTTTTTGCCAGGCAGGTCTGTGCCAGTGCTGTGCAAGTTTTTTTCACAGCATTTGGCTGAATCTAGCAAAGCTAATCCTTTTTGGCCTATTGCAGAGTGTGTTAGTCAGTGGAGTAGCCTATCTGTGTTGCAAGATATACCACCTGTGTATAGAATACCAATTTTTTTACTGCACCTAGTGAAGTAAAATCTTTTGGGCATAGCATCATTCTATTAGTCCATCTATACTGACCTCCATCAGGTTGCAAACTGAATATAATTTTTTTCTGCATCTAGCTCTGAAAAAATATTTGGGCTTCTAGCGGTGTGTGGGACTTGGTCTATTAGTCCATCTATACTGACCTCCATCAGGTTGCAAATTAAAAATAATTTTTTTCTGCATCTAGCTCTGAAAAAATATTTGGGCTTCTAGCAGTGTGTGGGACTTGGTCTATTAGTCCATCTATACTGACCTCCATCAGGTTGCAAATTAAAAATAATTTTTTTCTGCATCTAGCTCTGAAAAAATATTTGGGCTTCTAGCAGTGTGTGGGACTTGGTCTATTAGTCAATCTATACTGACCTCCATCAGGTTGCAAATTAAAAATAATTTTTTTCTGCATCTAGCTCTGAAAAAATATTTGGGCTTCTAGCAGTGTGTGGGACTTGGTCTATTAGTCCATCTATACTGACCTCCATCAGGTTGCAAATTAAAAATAATTTTTTTCTTCATTTATCTCTGAAAAAATATTTGGGCTTCTAGCAGCGTGTGGGACTTGTTCTATTAGTCCATCTATACTGACCTCCATCAGGTTGCAAATTAAAAATAATTTTTTTCTGCATCTAGCTCTGAAAAAATATTTGGGCTTCTAGCAGTGTGTGGGACTTGGTCTATTAGTCCATCTATACTGACCTCCATCAGGTTGCAAATTAAAAATAATTTTTTTCTGCATCTAGCTCTGAAAAAATATTTAGGCTTCTAGCAGTGTGTGGGACTTGGTCTATTAGTCCATCTATACTGACCTCCATCAGGTTGCAAATTGAATAAAAAAATTTTCTGCATCTAGCTCTGAAAAAATATTTGGGCTTCTAGCGGTGTGTGGGACTGGGTCTATTAGTCCATCTATACTGACCTCCATCAGGTTGCAAATTAAAAATAATTTTTTTCTGCATCTAGCTCTGAAAAAATATTTGGGCTTCTATCGGTGTGTGGGACTTGGTCTATTAGTCCATCTATACTGACCTCCATCAGGTTGCAAATTAAAAATAATTTTTTTCTGCATCTAGCTCTGAAAAAATATTTGGGCTTCTAGCAGTGTGTGGGACTTGGTCTATTAGTCCATCTATACTGACCTCCATCAGGTTGCAAATTAAAAATATTTTTTTTTTCATTTATCTCTGAAAAAATATTTGGGCTTCTAGCAGCGTGTGGGACTTGTTCTATTAGTCCATCTATACTGACCTCCATCAGGTTGCAAATTAAAAATAATTTTTTTCTGCATCTAGCTCTGAAAAAATATTTGGGCTTCTAGCAGTGTGTGGGACTTGGTCTATTAGTCCATCTATACTGACCTCCATCAGGTTGCAAATTAAAAATAATTTTTTTCTGCATCTAGCTCTGAAAAAATATTTGGGCTTCTAGCAGTGTGTGGGACTTAGTCTATTAGTCCATCTATACTGACCTCCATCAGGTTGCAAATTGAATAAAAAAATTTTCTGCATCTAGCTCTGAAAAAATATTTGGGCTTCTAGCGGTGTGTGGGACTTGGTCTATTAGTCCATCTATACTGACCTCCATCAGGTTGCAAATTAAAAATAATTTTTTTCTGCATCTAGCTCTGAAAAAATATTTGGGCTTCTAGCGGTGTGTGGGACTTGGTCTATTAGTCCATCTATACTGACCTCCATCAGGTTGCAAATTAAAAATATTTTTTTTCTGCATCTAGCTCTGAAAAAATATTTGGGCTTCTAGCAGTGTGTGGGAAATGGTCTATTAGTCCATCTATACTGACCTCCATCAGGTTGCAAATTAAAAATAATTTTTTTCTTCATTTATCTCTGAAAAAATATTTGGGCTTCTAGCAGCGTGTGGGACCTGTTCTATTAGTCCATCTATACTGACCTCCATCAGGTTGCAAATTAAAAATAATTTTTTTCTGCATCTAGCTCTGAAAAAATATTTGGGCTTCTAGCGGTGTGTGGGACTTGGTCTATTAGTCCATCTATACTGACCTCCATCAGGTTGCAAATTAAAAATAATTTTTTTCTGCATCTAGCTCTGAAAAAATATTTGGGCTTCTAGCGGTGTGTGGGACTTGGTCTATTAGTCCATCTATACTGACCTCCATCAGGTTGCAAATTAAAAATAATTTTTTTCTGCATCTAGCTCTGAAAAAATATTTGGGCTTCTAGCAGTGTGTGGGACTTGGTCTATTAGTCAATCTATACTGACCTCCATCAGGTTGCAAATTAAAAATAATTTTTTTCTGCATCTAGCTCTGAAAAAATATTTGGGCTTCTAGCAGTGTGTGGGACTTGGTCTATTAGTCCATCTATACTGACCTCCATCAGGTTGCAAATTAAAAATAATTTTTTTCTTCATTTATCTCTGAAAAAATATTTGGGCTTCTAGCAGCGTGTGGGACTTGTTCTATTAGTCCATCTATACTGACCTCCATCAGGTTGCAAATTAAAAATAATTTTTTTCTGCATCTAGCTCTGAAAAAATATTTGGGCTTCTAGCAGTGTGTGGGACTTGGTCTATTAGTCCATCTATACTGACCTCCATCAGGTTGCAAATTAAAAATAATTTTTTTCTGCATCTAGCTCTGAAAAAATATTTAGGCTTCTAGCAGTGTGTGGGACTTGGTCTATTAGTCCATCTATACTGACCTCCATCAGGTTGCAAATTGAATAAAAAAATTTTCTGCATCTAGCTCTGAAAAAATATTTGGGCTTCTAGCGGTGTGTGGGACTGGGTCTATTAGTCCATCTATACTGACCTCCATCAGGTTGCAAATTAAAAATAATTTTTTTCTGCATCTAGCTCTGAAAAAATATTTGGGCTTCTAGCGGTGTGTGGGACTTGGTCTATTAGTCCATCTATACTGACCTCCATCAGGTTGCAAATTAAAAATATTTTTTTTCTGCATCTAGCTCTGAAAAAATATTTGGGCTTCTAGCAGTGTGTGGGACTTGGTCTATTAGTCCATCTATACTGACCTCCATCAGGTTGCAAATTAAAAATATTTTTTTTTTCATTTATCTCTGAAAAAATATTTGGGCTTCTAGCAGCGTGTGGGACTTGTTCTATTAGTCCATCTATACTGACCTCCATCAGGTTGCAAATTAAAAATAATTTTTTTCTGCATCTAGCTCTGAAAAAATATTTGGGCTTCTAGCAGTGTGTGGGACTTGGTCTATTAGTCCATCTATACTGACCTCCATCAGGTTGCAAATTAAAAATAATTTTTTTCTGCATCTAGCTCTGAAAAAATATTTGGGCTTCTAGCAGTGTGTGGGACTTAGTCTATTAGTCCATCTATACTGACCTCCATCAGGTTGCAAATTGAATAAAAAAATTTTCTGCATCTAGCTCTGAAAAAATATTTGGGCTTCTAGCGGTGTGTGGGACTTGGTCTATTAGTCCATCTATACTGACCTCCATCAGGTTGCAAATTAAAAATAATTTTTTTCTGCATCTAGCTCTGAAAAAATATTTGGGCTTCTAGCGGTGTGTGGGACTTGGTCTATTAGTCCATCTATACTGACCTCCATCAGGTTGCAAATTAAAAATATTTTTTTTCTGCATCTAGCTCTGAAAAAATATTTGGGCTTCTAGCAGTGTGTGGGAAATGGTCTATTAGTCCATCTATACTGACCTCCATCAGGTTGCAAATTAAAAATAATTTTTTTCTTCATTTATCTCTGAAAAAATATTTGGGCTTCTAGCAGCGTGTGGGACCTGTTCTATTAGTCCATCTATACTGACCTCCATCAGGTTGCAAATTAAAAATAATTTTTTTCTGCATCTAGCTCTGAAAAAATATTTGGGCTTCTAGCAGTGTGTGGGACTTGGTCTATTAGTCCATCTATACTGACCTCCATCAGGTTGCAAATTAAAAATAATTTTTTTCTGCATCTAGCTCTGAAAAAATATTTGGGCTTCTAGCAGTGTGTGGGACTTGGTCTATTAGTCCATCTATACTGACCTCCATCAGGTTGCAAATTAAAAATAATTTTTTTCTGCATCTAGCTCTGAAAAAATATTTGGGCTTCTAGCAGTGTGTGGGACTTGGTCTATTAGTCCATCTATACTGACCTCCATCAGGTTGCAAATTAAAAATAATTTTTTTCTGCATCTAGCTCTGAAAAAATATTTGGGTTTCTAGCAGTGTGTGGGACTTGGTCTATTAGTCAATCTATACTGACCTCCATCAGGTTGCAAATTAAAAATATTTTTTTTCTGCATCTAGCTCTGAAAAAATATTTGGGCTTCTAGCAGTGTGTGGGACTTGGTCTATTAGTCCATCTATACTGACCTCCATCAGGTTGCAAATTAAAAATAATTTTTTTCTTCATTTATCTCTGAAAAAATATTTGGGCTTCTAGCAGCGTGTGGGACTTGTTCTATTAGTCCATCTATACTGACCTCCATCAGGTTGCAAATTAAAAATAATTTTTTTCTGCATCTAGCTCTGAAAAAATATTTGGGCTTCTAGCAGTGTGTGGGACTTGGTCTATTAGTCCATCTATACTGACCTCCATCAGGTTGCAAATTAAAAATAATTTTTTTCTGCATCTAGCTCTGAAAAAATATTTAGGCTTCTAGCAGTGTGTGGGACTTGGTCTATTAGTCCATCTATACTGACCTCCATCAGGTTGCAAATTGAATAAAAAAAATTTCTCCATCTAGCTCTGAAAAAATATTTGGGCTTCTAGCGGTGTGTGGGACTGGGTCTATTAGTCCATCTATACTGACCTCCATCAGGTTGCAAATTAAAAATAATTTTTTTCTGCATCTAGCTCTGAAAAAATATTTGTGCTTCTATCGGTGTGTGGGACTTGGTCTATTAGTCCATCTATACTGACCTCCATCAGGTTGCAAATTAAAAATAATTTTTTTCTGCATCTAGCTCTGAAAAAATATTTGGGCTTCTAGCAGTGTGTGGGACTTGGTCTATTAGTCCATCTATACTGACCTCCATCAGGTTGCAAATTAAAAATATTTTTTTTTTTCATTTATCTCTGAAAAAATATTTGGGCTTCTAGCAGCGTGTGGGACTTGTTCTATTAGTCCATCTATACTGACCTCCATCAGGTTGCAAATTAAAAATAATTTTTTTCTGCATCTAGCTCTGAAAAAATATTTGGGCTTCTAGCAGTGTGTGGGACTTGGTCTATTAGTCCATCTATACTGACCTCCATCAGGTTGCAAATTAAAAATAATTTTTTTCTGCATCTAGCTCTGAAAAAATATTTGGGCTTCTAGCAGTGTGTGGGACTTGGTCTATTAGTCCATCTATACTGACCTCCATCAGGTTGCAAATTGAATAAAAAAATTTTCTGCATCTAGCTCTGAAAAAATATTTGGGCTTCTAGCGGTGTGTGGGACTTGGTCTATTAGTCCATCTATACTGACCTCCATCAGGTTGCAAATTAAAAATAATTTTTTTCTGCATCTAGCTCTGAAAAAATATTTGGGCTTCTAGCGGTGTGTGGGACTTGGTCTATTAGTCCATCTATACTGACCTCCATCAGGTTGCAAATTAAAAATATTTTTTTTCTGCATCTAGCTCTGAAAAAATATTTGGGCTTCTAGCAGTGTGTGGGAAATGGTCTATTAGTCCATCTATACTGACCTCCATCAGGTTGCAAATTAAAAATAATTTTTTTCTTCATTTATCTCTGAAAAAATATTTGGGCTTCTAGCAGCGTGTGGGACCTGTTCTATTAGTCCATCTATACTGACCTCCATCAGGTTGCAAATTAAAAATAATTTTTTTCCGCATCTAGCTCTGAAAAAATATTTGGGCTTCTAGCAGTGTGTGGGACTTGGTCTATTAGTCCATCTATACTGACCTCCATCAGGTTGCAAATTAAAAATAATTTTTTTCTGCATCTAGCTCTGAAAAAATATTTGGGCTTCTAGCAGTGTGTGGGACTTGGTCTATTAGTCCATCTATACTGACCTCCATCAGGTTGCAAATTAAAAATAATTTTTTTCTGCATCTAGCTCTGAAAAAATATTTGGGCTTCTAGCAGTGTGTGGGACTTGGTCTATTAGTCCATCTATACTGACCTCCATCAGGTTGCAAATTAAAAATAATTTTTTTCTTCATTTAGCTCTGAAAAAATATTTGGGCTTCTAGCAGTGTGTGGGACTTGTTCTATTAGTCCTTCTATACTGACGTCCAGCAGGTTGCAAATTGAATATAATTTTTTTCTGCATCTAGCTCTGAAAAAATATTTGGGCTTCTAGCGGTGTGTGGGACTTGGTCTATTAGTCCATCTATACTGACCTCCATCAGGTTGCAAATTAAAAATAATTTTTTTCTGCATCTAGCTCTGAAAAAATATTTGGGCTTCTAGCAGTGTGTGGGACTTGGTCTATTAGTCCATCTATACTGACCTCCATCAGGTTGCAAATTGAATAAAAAAATTTTCTGCATCTAGCTATGAAAAAATATTTGGGCTTCTAGCGGTGTATGGGACTTGGTCTATTAGTCCATCTATACTGACCTCCATCAGGTTGCAAATTAAAATTAATTTTTTTCTGCATCTAGCTCTGAAAAAATATTTGGGCTTCTAGCAGTGTGTGGGACTTGGTCTATTAGTCCATCTATACTGACCTCCATCAGGTTGCAAATTAAAAATAATTTTTTTCTGCATCTAGCTCTGAAAAAATATTTGGGCTTCTAGCAGTGTGTGGGGCTTGGTCTATTAGTCCATCTATACTGACCTCCATCAGGTTGCAAATTAAAAATAATTTTTTTCTGCATCTAGCTCTGAAAAAATATTTGGGCTTCTAGCAGTGTGTGGGACTTGGTCTATTAGTCCATCTATACTGACCTCCATCAGGTTGCAAATTGAATAAAAAAATTTTCTGCATCTAGCTCTGAAAAAATATTTGGGCTTCTAGCAGTGTGTGGGACTTGTTCTGCTAGTCCATCTATACTAACCTCCAGCAGGTTGCAAATTCAATATAATTTTTATCTGCATCTAACCCAGCCAATACTTTTGGGCTAATACCACAGTTTGGCCACTCAGCTCTGCTCGGTTCCCATCCATTGTTTTATGTGCAAACAACTTCAGAGTTGTGAATTAGTTAACCACCAAAATGAGTGGAAAAAGGCCTGCTGCTGGTGGAAAGGGGAATAGGCGTGTTGGGAAGGGAAAAAAAGGTTGTGTCCGTGGGGTAGGTGTTAAAGCAACAGTAACATCTGCAGAAGAAAGACCATCTTCCAGCCAACTAAGATGTCTACTTCTTTTAGCGGACAATGTGATAAGATCCCTTTCTTATGGCCACGCCAATCGCTACAAATTCCAGATGAGGCACAAAAACAGCAGGTGCTTCAACAGCCTTTAAGTGGGCTCTCCTCCACCTCAACTTCAACATCATAAAAACTCCAGTTCTCAGAGGTGTCACCCCAATCTCACTTGCTTCCTTACAGCTCCCAAGTCTCCAGATGCCAGTCTGAGTATGGGGTAGAACAGATGGTTGAGTCTGCAGAGTTGTTTACTCATACTATAGCCTGGGAATCAGAGGTCGGCTCCAGAGCTTCAGTGAATCCAGACGAGGAAATGATCTGCACTGATGCCCAGAATCTTTATGAGTCGGATCCAGGACCAGACGCAGAAGGTTCTGACCATAATGTAGACCCTCATTCCCAAACTGTAACTCCTGTTGGTGGAGACAATGAGGAAGACGATGATGAGACTCAAATACCTGATTGGAGCGACAACTTGAGTTTTTTGTCAGGGCAGGAACAGGTTGGCTCTGAGGACGATGGGTGTGATAACACACAGGGTGATGATGACGAGGTTGCAGATCCCACTTACTGTCAACCCACAGTCAGCCAAGAGATGAGGTCAGCAGAGGAGGTGGAAGAGGATGCTAGTGACGATGAGGTCAGGTTGCGCCTTCCTGGACAGAGACATAGTACTGGAAGCACGTCAACAACTGCATCCTCAAACACAACTCTGCCTCTCACCACAAGTCGTGGTGGCTCTTCAGGTCGCATGGGTGCTAAGCCTTGCATAGCCTGGGCATTTTTTCAGATCGATAAAGATGACCCAACTCGTGTTATCTGTAACATTTGTCAGCAAAAGCTAAGTAGAGGCCAAAAAATACATAGTTTGAGTACTTCATGCTTGAAACGGCACATGGATATGAAGCATAAGTTGCAGTGGGAAGCTCACTGTGCTACAATGCGGCCTAGCTGGCCGGGCCAACCACCGTCTACCACATCTTGTGCATCCGTGGCCTCCTCATCCTCTGTGACTGGGGGGACAGCAGTCACACCTGTTTTGGGACGTAGACCTGCCACCTCTTTACCCGCAGCAGCCAGCGTGATTGGCAGGTCATCATTTTCTTTGGAGGTGGAAACACCAGCTGGTGTTCAGCGCTGTCCGACATCGATAGCACCACCTTTGGATCAAGGCAACCTAACATGTCTGCCTGCATCTTCCTCACAGACCGGTAGTTTGCCGGGGACACCCTTCTCAACCCCGTCTAAGCACAACAGCTAGCCCTCGGTCGCTCAGATGTGGACAAGTAAAAGACCATTTCCTCCTAGCCATGAGAAAGCTAAGAGGTTGAATTTCACCATCTTCAAGCTCTTGGCTACAGAAATACTTCCTTTCCGCCTGGTGGACACAGAGGATTTTCGAGACCTTATGTCCGTTGCAGTGCCCCAGTACCAGATGCCCAGTCGGCACTACTTCTCAAAGAAAGGTGTGCCTGCGCTCCACCAGCATGTCGCACACAACATCACCGCTTCTTTGAGAAACTCTGTGTGTGACAAGGTGCATTTCACCACAGACACTTGGACGAGTAGGCATGGACAGGGGCATTACATGTCGCTAACTGGGCACTGGGTAACTATGGCGACAGCAGGACAAGGGGCTGCTGTCCATGTCTTGCCATCCCCACGAGTTGTGCGTCAATCCTCTTTATGTCAAAGTTCCTCCACTGCTTCTGCCTCCTCAACCTCCTCTCGGTCCTCCACCTGCACCCAAAGCGTGTCTGGTCATGCCACAAGCTTTCTAACTGCGCAGAAGGGATCCTGCACACCTCCTTACTATGCTGGCAGCAGGGCTCAACGTCATCAGGTGGTTTTTACTATGAAATGTCTGGGAAATGTGAGTCACACAGCTGAGGAGTTGTGGTCAGCTGTGGAGAACCAGTTTCATGAATGGTTGTCTCCACTGGACCTGAAACTAGGGAAGGCCGTGTGCGACAATGCTGCAAACCTGGGTGCAGCCCTTCGCCGGGGCAATGTCACACACGTGTCTTGTATGGCTCACGTGTTGAACCTGGTTGTCCAGCAATTTTTAGCCCACTATCCCAGACTAGATGGCCTTCTGCAGAGGGCACGGTCGCTGTGTGCTCACTTCCGCCATGTGCATCCCGCAGCTCAGCGACTTACATCTCTACAGAAGTCGTTGGGCCTGCCACTTCACCGGCTAAAATGCGATGTGCCTACCCGGTGGAATTCAATTCTGCACATGTTGCAGCAACTGTGACAGCACTGACAAGCCCTGATGCAATACGTTGCGACGTATAGCCTGGGCCAACGAGATCCAGAGGTTGGGCAAATCACGCTGGAGGAGTGGTCTCAGATCAGGGACCTATGCACCCTTCTGCACAGTTTTGAAATGGCGACGAAGATGTTTAGTGCTGACGATGCCATTATCAGCATGACTATTCCGGTGATTTACATGCTGGAGCACATGTTAAACAGAATTCGGAGTTAGGTGGTGGCACAAGAGGAGGTGGAGGAAGTAGAGGAGGAGGAGTTGTATGCGGAAGGGCTAACATCTGCAAGGTCCAGACGGTCGGCAGCACCAAGGCAGCAGGCATGTGAGGGTGGGGGAGATGGTTTTACTAGGGCGCATGGTAGCTGCCAAACTAGTGAGGAAGGTGCAGGAGCCCAGGAAGAAGTGGAGGACGAACTGATGGAAGACTCATCAGATGAGGGAGACCTTGATCACATTTCTGTTGTGCGAGGTTGGGGGGAGAGGGCAGAGGAAGGAAGCATGATTGTTACCTCGCCACCAACACAACAGGGACTTGGGGCTCCTGGATGCGCAAGACACATGAGTGCCTTCTTGCTGCACTATCTCCAACATGACCCTCGAATTGTGAGAATTAGAAATAATCCTGACTACTGGGTTGCCACACTCTTAGATCCCCGGTACAAAAGTAAATTTGCAGAAATTATTCCTGCCATAGAAAGAGATGCACGCATGCAGGAGTTTCAGCAGAGACTGTTGCAGAATCTTACATGTGCTTTTCCCCAAAACACTAGTGGTGCACGTAGTAAATCTCACAGTTCAAACATGCCAACCGTGGGACCGTCGAGTGTTCAGCTCTCAAAACGTAACAGAAACACAGTATCTGCTGTTAACATCAATTTTGCGGAATCATTTCAGCACTTTTTTAGCCCATCCTTTGCAATGCCACAGGAGACAAGAAGTCTGACACATAGTCAATGCCTAGAGACGATGGTACAGGAGTTTCTCCAAGTAAACATTGAAGCCTTGACTGTGTCACTGGACCCTTGCTCTTTTTGGGCTTCCAATCTGGATAAATTCCCGGAGCTCGCCACTTACGCCTTGGAGATCTTGTCATGCCCCGCAGCCAGCGTTCTGTCTGAACGTGTGTTCAGCGCTGTTGGTGGTGTTCTGACAGATAAGCGCACGCAGCTCTCCACTGATAATGTAGACAGACTCACGTTCATAAAGATGAAAAAATCATGGATCCGAAATGACTTTTCTACCCCTGTGTCATCCTGGGGAGAGTAAAAGCTTGATGATTTGTTAAAATCACCTAACCAACCATTTTAAGCTTTAAAATTACTAATCATGTTTATCTGTATCTTGGCTGGAAAATAATTTGGGCCTTATAGCAGTGTGCAGTACTGATTCTATTAGGCCATCTATACTAAGCTCCACCAGATTTAAAATTACTAATCATGTTTATCTGTATCTTGGCTGGAAAATAATTTGGGCCTTGTAGCAGTGTGCAGTATTGATTCTATTAGGCCATCTATACTAAGCTCCACCAGATTTAAAATTACTAATCATGTTTTTCTGTATCTTGGCTGGAAAATGATTTGGGCCTTGTAGCAGTAACAGAATACCCTACCAGAGCTGTTGCTTAGATGTGAACTGCCTCCCGCCATCATAGACACTCCTTTTGATGGTGCTCCAGAGGTTCTGAATGGGGTTGAGGTGAGGGAAGCATGGGGGTCAGACCATAAGTTTGTCCCCTTTTATGCCCATATCAACCAGAGATGCAGATGTGTTATGTGCAGCATGAGACGGTGCATTATCTTGCATGAAAATGATCTTGCTGTGGAATACACGGTTCTTCTTCTTGAACCATGGCAGGAAGTGCTGTTTGAGAAACTCCACATACATTATGGAGTTCATCTTTACCCCTTCAGGGATCCTAAAGGGGCCGGCAATCTCTCTCCCCATAATTCCAGCCCAAAACATTACTCCACCTCGTCCTTTTTGGCGCCGTAGCCGTGTTTGCGTGGGGTGTCCATCAACCAGCCATCCTCCACTCCATCCATCTGGACCATCGAGCGTTGCATGGCACTCATCGGTGAACAAAACAGTTTTGAAGTCAGTCTTCATGTATTGTTTGGCCCACTGGAGCCGTTTCTGCTTGTGTGCAGTGGATAGAGGAGGTCGACAGGATGGCTTATGCACAGCTGCAAACCTCTGAAGGACTCTGCATCTTGTTGTTCGATAGATGTTGGAGGCACCAGCAGCTTCTAAAACTTGTCTGCTGCTATGACAAGGCTTTTTTGCCGCTGCTCTTTTAACCTGATGTAATTGCCTGTAGGAAAGAGTCCTCAATTTTCCCTTATCAGCACGCACACATGTGTACTGTGAATCAGCTACATACTTCTTGATTGTGCGATGATCAGGATGAAGTGTCTTGGCAATGTTGATTGTAGTCATGCCTTGACCTAAACACTCCACAATTTGTTGCTTCTCAGCAGCCGACACATCCTTTTTCTTTACCCATTTTGGCAGAAAATGTAGGCTGCTTAATAATGTGGGACAGCCTTCTTCAGTAGTCTTGCCTTTCATTGGACACACCTGCCAAACTAATTAGCACAGGTGTCTGCAATTGCTTACAGTGATATAAAAAGCCCTGACACACATCACCATCAATGAGTTTAACTGACAAACAAAAAAATTCTTCCCTTATCACTCCTAAACACTTTTTGCATAATAATTTGGAACACAGTGTACATGTGCTTTTCCACAAAACACCAGTGGTTCACGTAGTGAATCTTACAGTTCTAACTTGCCAACCGTGGTCTGTATGGAGTTGTTCAATAAAGGGCCCAAAATGAAGATAACATAGACGGGAGAGGTCTCTATGAATAGGAATTCCTAAGTATTTGATACCCTGTGAGGGCCAGACAAAGGGAAAGTTGGACTGGATGGAATCCTGTATGGATTTGGGGAGGGAGACATCGAGGGCCTCAAACTTCGCTGCATTGATTTTAAAATTTGACCATGTAACAAAGTGATCTATTTCAGCCATAACAGCTGAGATGGATATATGTGATTGAGTGATATATACTTGGACATCATCAGCAAATGCAGAGCACTTGTACTCGGTGCCTCCCACCTCAATCCACCTAATATTGGGGTTATGGCGAATTGATGAGAGCAGGTGCTCCGTCACTAGGATGTATAAGAGAGGGGACAGAGGATATCCCTGACTTGTCCCATTGGTGATTATGAAAGGTGATGAAAATGTTCCATTTATCTTCCGCCTAGGTGACGTATTGCGATACAGGGCCGTGATTTTGCCTGTAAAAGGGTCCCCTAGACCCCTACCCCAAGCTTTTTAAGGGAATAATATATGGCGTGCCAGGAGACTCTATGGAGTGCTTTCTCAGCATCCAACGAGAGTATCTAATTACAAATTTTTAACTGCATCTAGCCCAGGAAATGCTTTGTGTCTAGTAGCAGTGTCTGCTAGTCAGCGAATTATCCCAGCTGTTAAGAAAGCTACACCACCTGTAGTTTGGACACTTAATTTTTTCAAAGTAAATGGTTAGGGCCCCCAGGACACTCAGTGAAGAGCATCGGGGAGGCACCCCAAGGCACAGGGGCTGGGACTGGCGGTAGGATGCCTTGCGGTGGACCGTCGAGCTCGATCCTTGTAAAGGCTTTTTAACTGCAGCAGCTTTAGTGGACGCTACTGGAGCTGGAATTACGCGGCTGCTGGCATGAGACTTGCCCTCCAATAGATCCTTGTAAAAGGATTTAAAGTGTATTCATTCAAATTAGAGAGACAAGTTAAATTGAAAAGCTTAGACCTGCCTCCACCGCAGGGGGGCTCGCTCGACCCACCAGCGGACAGGCACCAGTATTGGGAGAGGGGGGCTGGCCGTCAGGGTCCACCGCAGCTTTGGCACAAACCAGGCGACACGGAGGTCGCACGGGCAGGAACGGACTGGCCGTGTCGGCTTCGCTCTTTTTTGGTTTTAGAAGGGCATGACATGCCTATATCTGTGTCTCCCCCTCCTTTTACTCCTCCACCTCTTTTCTTTTCGCATGACTATATGTACTTGTCACTTTTCCATGTGTTAGTTGTGTCTTCTGAGCAGTTTGTCAGCTTTTGGACACCTTTGAAGGTGTTTTCTATGTGTTTCTATGTGTTTTTGTTTGCCTGCCATTGGTTTTAACGGTGTTCGACGGTGTTCGACGAACAGTTCGACGAACAGTTCGGCGAACATACAGGTGTTCGACGAACCGAACTCGAACACTACAGGGGTGGCTCAACACTATTAAAGACAGCTGACTTACATAGTCACCTGTATAAAAGACTCGTGTCCACAGACTCAATTAATTAGTCAGACTCTAACCTATACAACATAGGCAAGACCAAAGAACTTTCTATGGATGTAAGGGACAAGACCATAAACCTGCACAAAGCTGGAATGGGCTACAAAACCATAAGTAAGACGCTGGGTGAGAAGGAAACAACTGTTGGGGCAATAGTAAGAAAATGGAAGAAATACAAAATGACTGTCAATCGACATTGATCTGGTGCACCATGCAAAATGTCCCCTCGTGGGGTATCCTTGATCATGAGGAAGGTGAGAGATCAGCCTAAAACTACCCGGGGGGACTTGTTAATGATCTCAAGGCAGCTGGGACCACAGTCACCAAGAAAACCATTGTTAACACATTACACCGTAAATGTTTAAAATCCTGCAGTGCCCGCAAGTTCACCCTGCTCAAGAAGGCACATGTGCAGGCCCATCTGAAGTTTGCCAATGATCACCTGGATGATTCTGTGAGTTATTGGGAGATGGTGCTGAGGTCAGATGAGACAAAAATTGAGCTATTTGGCATTAACGCAACTCGCCGTGTTTGAAGGAAGAGAAATGCTGCCTATGACCCAAAGAACACCACCCCCACTGTCAAGCATGGAGGTGGAAATATTATGTTTTGGGAGTGTTTCTCTGCTAAGGGCACATCACTACTTCACCGCATCAATGGGAGAATGGATGGGGCCATGTACCATAAAATCCTGAGTGACAACCTCCTTCCCTCCGCCAGGACATTCAAAATGGGTCGTGGCTGGGTCTTCCAGTAAGACAATGACCCAAAACATATAAGCAAGGCAACAAAGGAGTAGCTCATAAAGAAGCACATTAAGGTCCTGGAGTGGCCTAGCCAGTCTCCAGACCTTAATCCCATAGAAAACTTATGGAGGGAGTTGAAGCTCCGAGTTGCCAACCGACAGCCTCAAAATCTGAATGATTTAGAGATGATCTGCAAAGAGGAGTCGACCAAAATTCCTCCTGACATGTGCGCAACCCTCATTATCAACTACAAAAAACGTCTTACTGCTGTGTTTGCCAACAAGGGTTTTTCCACCTTGTATTTAGTGTTGTATGGCAGAGTAATCAAATACTTTTTTCTCACTTCAAAATGCAAACAAATTTATCAAATTTATACAATGTGATTGATTTTAATGATTTTTTTTGGATATTCTATCTCTCAATGTTAAAATTAACCTACCCTTAAAATTATAGACAGTTCATGTCTTTGTCAGTGGGCAAACTTACAAGAACAGCAAGGGATCAAATAATTATTTCCTTCACTGCAGTTTTCTGGCACTGTTTTGACTAAGATTTCTGATCTCCGCTGTATTTCAACAATATTGCAACCCTGTCTTCCTGTGAGATGGAAGCTGAAGCACTGAGAGGAACCTGGACGTGTGTCAGTTATATTTAGTGATGGACGAACCCGAACGCTACAGTTCGGGGTCCATACCGGACACATAGTGTCCGTGCATGTACTCCGAACACGGACTTCTCATGGAAGTCCGTGTTACTGTTTGGGTTCAGCAGCCTGGACAAAGCTTGTTGAAAGACTGCAGCGCACCCAATTAACAAGCTTTTCCGGTGTGGGCGCATCCGGCCCCATCACAGTCATGGCTGCAGCCCTAAGCTGTCTGCTTTATTTTGGCTAGCTATCAAGAATAGAGGGGTCCCCACGTTGTTTTTTTAAATTATTTCAATAAATAATAAAAAAAAGCGGCGTGAGATCCCCCCATTTTTGATTACCAGCCAAGGTAAAGCAGACAGCTGGGGTTTGGTATTCTCAGGCTGGGAAGGTCCATGGATATTTTGCCATCCCCAGACTTAAAATATCAGCCTATAGACTCCCCAGAAAAGGCAAATCTGTTAGATACATTAATTCTGGTGCTTTGCCCGGCTCTTCCCGCTTACCCTGCTGTGTTGGCAATTGGGGTAATATTTTTGGGTTAATGTCATGGCATCAATCAGACACTCCTATTTCTAACCCGGTAATTTAATAGTAAAAAAAACAAAGACACACAGGAAAAAAATACTTTATTTGAATAAAGACTCCCCCACACTCCCCCATTTACCCATTTATTAATTAAAAATAAATCCAGGAGGTTTCAACAATAATCCAAAAGTGGAGTGGCCAGCCCAATCCCCGAACTTTAATCTGGTAGAACACTTGTAGGGTGAATGCCATTTCTGAGGCAAAGCCAACAAATGCCAAAAGAATTTGGGATGTAGTAACAGCATCCTGGGCTGGAATAACAGTTGACAGGTGCCAGTAGTAGGATGATTCTATGCAACATAGATGTGAAGCAGTTCTAAAATAAAAACTAGTATAAAGATTTTGTGCTTAACTCATGTTTTTGAACAAACTGTTATTTTGGTCACTACCGTATAACAATATTGGGTGTATTGTACTGTATACAGATATATTTAATATAATATACACTGATTGATCCTCAGCCTTCAGGACCTCACATGCTATAATATATTGTCCTATATATACTATATGATGTCCTGTAGGCTGAGGATCAGTCAGTACTGGGTGCTGTATAATCTGCCTGCAGTCTCTATCTGGCCCTCACTGAGTTATTGCTGAGGAGAGGAGGGGGCAGGAGGCAAGGCACAGCTCAAGGATTACCCCCCATGACTGAGACTGGGCGGGAGGTTTCAAATTGAAAAGATAATGGGGGCTGGGATTGGTCATTTGAAATTAAGGGGCGGAAAAGGGGGAGAAATTTGGGGATATATAGGAAAAAGTGGGGGAAAATTGCCATTCTAGGGTTGGCAATCCCATAGAAAAGTTAATTAAAAAAAAAAAGAAGCAGTACCTGAGGGCCCAATTGGACTGCCTCATGGGTCAGCTGCGGGAGGCAGCGAGGTACAGGAGTGATGGGTGGCTGGAGTCCCAGTTGGCAGCGCTGCTGGGAGGCTCAAGAAGTCATGATCTGCCCGAGGGGTCTGGAAGACGGGCCAGGAGAGCAAGGCCCCCAGAGAGGTTGAGCCTCAAAGTCACCACATGCAGCAGGTGCAGGCTCCAGAGCCCCTCAAGGGACCCTGCGGGAGGTTATCGCAGTTGTTACATACCTGCTCATCGCGCTCGCCCCTGCAGGAATCCACCCAGCCGGATTGCGTGTGTACGAGCTAGCAGGCGGTGGCCTGCCCTGTAAGTGAGGGCTGCACCAGAAGCACAGGCCACACTGGAAGCCAGGATTGGTTTTTCTGCACTGCCTGCGGCGCTTAGAGCATCACAATCAGGGTCCACTACAGCAGGCACACATGGCGATGTTCCAGTCGGGATGCCTGCTAGATGAAGCAGCAGCAGGCATCAAATCAGGATGTGGAGGACAGGGAGCAGGAGGGAGAAGACCTGCTGCCTGGATCTTCAAGGCGGCAGGTGGTGTGGCGGGCAGTAACCGGAAGCTGCCTGGCATATCTCCTACTACCAGCAGAGACTGGTCAAGTTCGTCCATGACAGGATGCATGCAAGGTTGAGAACTTCCAGGAGGAGCTGCGGGAGGACAAGCAGGAGATGATCCCCTGGGCAAGGAGCAACACAACCGTCAACAAGCGCTCAGGTCCCCCCTGGTGAGGTGGAGGCTAGGGTGGTGGGCATTGAGCAACATCAGATCTCGGAGGGATTGGATTCTGGTGGAGTGCGTCGTAGCGAGGAAGATATTCGGGATGCTGGATTCACAGCTGGATGGTACACAGCATCTGCGCTGCTCAGTGAGTATGAATCTATGTCTGGTTTGTCGCCGTTGGGGTGTATATCACAAAGGGAAAGGAGAGGTCAGGTGGTATGGTCTTGAGGGAGAAATTTTGGTGGGTTTAACGGGCCGGAGGTGCCGGGCTTAGGGACATTTTAGCTAACATGTTGCAATTCCTTTTAAGATTAGACAGTGGGTCAATGAGTGGGTTGAGGTTATCGCCCATGGGAGCTTGGTTGCCAGGGCAGTCAGTAGTGCCGAATGCTGGTAGTGAATAAGTGAAGTCAGCTGTAGGTTCTGAAGGGGTGTCTACGAATGTGTCGGTATCAGTGCAGATGAAAAAGGATAAAGGGGATGCTGTTAAGTTTGATGACAGGGCAAAAGGGGAGGTCTATGTCTGTTTGGAGGGGCCATTAGGGGCGTATTTAAAGAAGGAAGTGAAGGAAAAAATTTAGCGTGATGAGTATGTAGAGATTTTTTCACTTCTCCCCCTTGAAAAAATTAATTTGGACAAAGGGAAAAAGTACGATAGTAAAGAAAAAGCGTAGGTGGCGGTTGATTCCGATTTGTTAATTGGTTGCAAGCATTTGCAATATTAGCGAGTGTCATTGGGGAGAAGTCATCTGACAACTGCTCAGGTTTGTTTTGTTACTTGGATTCGATAGGGGAGGCACATCATACTTATGGGGGCCAGACCTGGTTAAGGTATAATGAGCAATTCTGGCAGAGGAAAGCAGTGCAGCCAGAGAATAGGTGGGATCCAAAAGACATAGGGCTTTGGCTAAAAGTTATGGCTTCTTCAAGGTTTGGGCAGTCCTTTCATGGGAGTGGAAGTAGTGGGAATCAATCGTCAGGGCATGGGGGAAGCAGTCAGGGGGCACAGGGATAAAAAAAAAAGGAGGAACAAGCTGGCAATTTAATGAGGGTCAGTGCAAATATGGGGCCAGCTGCAAATTTAAACATGTATGTTCCCATTGTAACGGGATTTCGCACAGGGTTTTCAAATGTTTTAAGAATTGAAAAGGAAAGGCTTCTGTGGGTACAAATAAAGGGGGTGACTCCGGTGAAACCTTTTGCGATGTCCCCCTTTCTAAGTAAGTTCCCTGATAAGTTGTAGGCTGCTGTTATTCTTAATGGTTTTTCGGAAGGTTTTCAGATTCCATCTCCTAGTCAAATGGTCCCCTTTTCTGTGAAGAATTTGAGGTCAGCGTCAGTTTATCAGTA
Source organism: Phyllobates terribilis (assembly GCF_046119375.1). Lineage (NCBI taxonomy): Eukaryota > Metazoa > Chordata > Amphibia > Anura > Dendrobatidae > Phyllobates > Phyllobates terribilis. Next base: position 86,872,903 of record NW_027362771.1, read on the forward strand.
AATAGCTAGTGAGAAATTGAGGAAAGAGGTTGAGTTGGGGCGTATGGCGAGCCCTTTTTGTAGTTTACCTGTGGAGGATGTAATTGTTTCCCGATTGGGGTAGTGCCTAGGAAAGAACCAAATAAGTTCTGATTAATCCAGCATTTGTCGTACCCAAAGTGGTTTTCAGTTAATGAGGGTATTGATCAGGAATTATGTTCAGTGGAATATACTTCATTCGATGCAGCAGTGCAGTGGGTGTGGAGATACGGGCCTGGATCTTTGTTAGCTAAGCAGATATTGAATCTGAGTTCAGGTTGTTTCCGGTGCATCTGGAAAGTATACCGTTGTTAGGCTGTTTTTGGAATGAGGAATATTACCTGTATAGATGTTTGCCCATGGGTTGTGCAATTTCATGTGCATTGTTTGAAACTTTTAGCACCTTCTTGGAGTCGGTGGTAAGAGATGTTGTCTCTGTGCAGTCGGTCATTCATTATTTGTATGACTTTTTGTTTATAGGCCCCCCAGATTCATTAGTTTATAGGAACTTGTTATCAACTATGGTATGGCTAGCACAGCATTTTGGGGTGCCATTGGCGAAGGAGAAAACAGCGGGCCCCTGTACTGTATTAAGTTTTTGGGGTATTTTGATTGATTCGGAAAATATGGAATGTCGGATACCAGAGGATAAATTGATTGTGCTAAGACAAGAGGTGGAGAGAGTTCGAAAGTAGCACAAAGTGACATTAAAAGACTTGCAATCTCTTTTAGGTAGACTGTGTTTTGCGTGTAGGATTATGCCGATGGGCAGAATATTTTGTCGGAGATTGACCGCATCATTTTATTCGATTAAAAAAGGATCACAGGGTGGATTTGTTAGTTTGGAAAATGTTTTTAGAGAATTAAAATGGTACGTTATTGATTCAAAATGAGGTTTTAACCAGTTTCAATTGTGAGATTTATACGGACGCTGCAGGGGAATCTGGCTATGATGCTTACTGCAAGGGTCGGTGGAGTGCGGGCGGATGGCAGGAGTTGTGGAAGGAGTGGAATTTTGTGAAGAATCTTGCTTTGCGCAAATTATTTCCTATAGTGGTTGCAGTTTTGATTTGGGGGAGGTTTTCTTGAATAAAAGAGTTAGGTTCCATTGCGACAACAGGAGTGTGGTGTCAATAATCAATAGCCTGCCTGTCTCATCTCTGCCAGTAATTAAGCTGATTAGGGAATTAATTCTACATTGTCTTGAATTGAATGCTTGGGTTTCAGCGGTGCATGTGCCAGGAGGTCAAAATTATTTTGCGGATGCATTGTCTTGTTTTCAGTGGGATCGTTTCCGCATGCTGGCGCCAGAGGCAGAGAGTTCAGGAGTAGAATGGCCTTTGCATATTTGGCAGGTGGTTATGAAAGAGCAGGACGTTTGATCCGGGATTCCATTGCAAGTTAGACCTGGTCATCATATGAGGCGGCAAGGCGAGTATGGTAGAGCTTATTTTTGTACTGGGGCGATGTTGAGGAGGAGGAGGACAGATGGTTGGCTGTTTTGCTTCTGGTGGGGAGAGCGGATGATATGGGGTGGTCAGTGTCCAGAATTAGCAAGTTCATGGCAGGTGCTGTGTTTGTTTTTAAGTGACAAGTAGTGTTGAGCCACCCCCGTAGTGTTCAAGTTCGGTTCGGTTCGTCGAACACCCGTGTGTTCGCCGAACTGTTCGTCAAACTGTTCGTCGAACACCTTCGAACACCGTTAAAACCAATGGCAGGCAAACAAAAACACATAGAAACACATAGAAAACACCTTCAAAGGTGTCCAAAAGCTGACAAACTGCTCAGAAGACACAACTAACACATGGAAAAGTGACAAGTACATATAGTCATGCGAAAAGAAAAGAGGTGGAGGAGTAAAAGGAGGGGGAGACACAGATATAGGCATGTCATGCCCTTCTAAAATCCAAAAAGTGAGAAGCCGACACGTTCAGTCCGCTCCTGCCCGTGACACCTCCGTGTCGCCGGGTTTGTGCCAGAGCCGCGGTGAACCCTGACGGCCAGCCCCCCTCTCCCAATACTGGTGCCTGTCCGCTGGTGGGTCGAGCGAGCCCCCCTGTGGTGGAGGCAGCTCTAAGCTTTTTAATTTAAATTGTCTCTCTAATTTGAATGAATACACTTTAAATCCATTTACAAGGATCTATTGGAGGGCAAATCTCATGCCAGCAGCCGCGGAATTCCAGCTCCAGTAGCGTCCACTAAAGCTGCTGCAGTTAAAAAGCTTTTATTAGGATCGAGCTCGGCTGTCCACCGCAAGGCATCCTACTGCCAGTCCCAGCCCCTATGCCTTGGGGTGCCTCCTGATGCTCTTCACTGAGTATCCCGTAGTCCCGAAGCATTTCCTTTGAAAAAATTAAGTGTCCAAACTACAGGTGGTGTAGCTTGCTTAACAGCCGGGATAATCCGCTGACTAGCAGACACTGCTACTAGGCACAAAGTATTACCTGGGCTAGATGCAGTTAAAAATTTGTAATTAGATACTCTCGTTGGATGCTGAGAAAGCATTCCATAGAGTCTCCTGGCACGCCATATATGATTCTCTTAAAAAGCTTGCGGTAGGGGTCTAGGGGACCCTTTTATAGCCCAAATCACGGCCCTGTATCACAATACGTCACCTAGGCTGAAGATAAATGGAACTGTAGCTCCCTGAGGGCTCGGTTGCTACAGAGGTATTGCACCTCACCCAGAGGTGTGATATCTCACTCTCAGGTAAGGATGGAGTGTGGATCAGGACCCGACACCTGCATGCATTACACCACATTGCCGTGGGGCAGGGCGACCAATATGCCTCTGAGATGGGCACGACAGTCCCTGTCCCTGGCTGGAGTGGGGGGAGGGAACACTGAGGAAGGGGAACCCTTTAGTGCAGGAGCAGGGAGGAAGCAGTTCCTGGGTGCATTGAGAAGGGAGTATAAAAGGTGGGCACCATCTTAGTTCAGTGCAGAGAAGTCTGAGCAGAAGTGGCAGGGAGCAGGGGCTCTGCATGAGCTCTGCTCCAGAGGCGGGCCTAGTAACAGAGGCCCAGGCCTGGAAGACGGAGAAGGAAGGATGAGGAGCGGAGAAGGCTCCAGGAACGAGGAATGAAGGGATCCCAGGGGTGCGGACGGGCGAGTCGCCACCGCACGCCCGAATCCACCTGCGTGGAGGGGTCAGGCCAAAGGGGGAGACCGGTCCCCGAAACTAGTGGAGGCAGGAAACGACCCTCAGCTAGAAACCGGAGGCTGTGACATTTTATGTGCGCAGCCCCTCACTACACCCACTAGGAAGGCACCACATAGGGTCAGGGAAACTGGCGCCAAGTTTACCAAGAGGAGGCCCGAGGCAGCCGGACAGAAGGGTTGGTAAGAAAGGCCAGACAAAGGACACACAAAGGGGGTCCTGTGAAGCGCTCCAAAGTTATCTGGGAGTTGTCTGAGCCCCTCACCTGGTGAGCACAGTACGATGTGGGCAGCCGTTACCTGCAGACGTGGTCTGGATAATAAGAACTGTGAGTAAAGGCCCTGGACTGCATCACTGACTCCGTGTCGTTACTGCTACTGCCCTGCACCATCACCCCCATCCTCCGCATACACTGCCCTGAGGCTATACTCCTCCCGTGAGGAGTTATGCTACGCTCTGCTGCACCCACAACACCAGCCTCAGCGGTCTGCCCTGCAGCGGCGGTTCACTCTGACCGCAATCCACGGGTGGCGTAGTCGGACATTTAAACATCAAAACCACATAAATAGTTCCGCCACTGGTTTGACCACCCTGAGCCACGGAACCGGGTCGCCGCCACGAAGACTACAACCACCAGCATCCACCAAAAAGGGTCCGGCTCCGGGTGTCCCAAGGCCCAGGGGGTGCATCAGAACATTTTCATCACCTTTCACATTCACCAATGGGACAAGGCAGGGATGTCCTCTGTCCCCTCTCTTATACATCCTAGTGACGGAGCACCTGCTCTCATCAATTCGCCATAACCTCAATATTAGGTGGATTGAGGTGGGAGGCACCGAGTACAAGTGCTCTCTATTTGCTGATGATGTCCTAGTACAGGGTTCCCCAACTCCAGTCCTCAAGGCCCACCAACAGGTCATGTTTTCAGGATTTCCTTAGTATTGCACAGGTGATAATTCCATCATCAGCACAGGCAATAGTTACATCACCTGTGCAATACTAAGGAAATCCTGAAAACATGACCTGTTGGTGGGCCTTGAGGACTGGAGTTGGGGAACCCTGTCCTAGTATATATCACTCAATCACATATATCCATCCATGCTGTTATGGCTGAAATAGATCACTTTGTTACATGGTCAAATTTTAAAATCAATGCAGCGAAGTCTGAGGCCCTCGATGTCTCCCTCCCCAAATCCATATAGGATTCCATCCAGTCCAACTTTCCCTTTGCCTGGCCCTCACAGGGTATCAAATACTTAGGAATTCCTATTCATAGAGACCTCTCCCATCTATGTTATCTTAATTTTGGGCCCTTTATTGAACAACTCCATACAGACCACGGTTGGCAAGTTAGAACTGTAAGATTCACTACGTGAACCACTGGTGTTTTGTGGAAAAGCACATGTACACTGTGTTCCAAATTATTATGCAAAAAGTGTTTAGGAGTGATAAGGGAAGAATTTTTTTGTTTGTCAGTTAAACTCATTGATGGTGATGTGTGTCAGGGCTCTTTATATCACTGTAAGCAATTGCAGACACCTGTGCTAATTAGTTTGGCAGGTGTGTCCAATGAAAGGCAAGAATACTTAAGAAGGCTGTCTCACATTATTAAGCAGCCTACATTTTCTGCCAAAATGGGAAAGAAAAAGGATTTGTCGGCTGCTGAGAAGCAACAAATTGTGGAGTGTTTAGGTCAAGGCATGACTACAATCAACATTGTGCGATGATCAGGATGAAGTGTCTTGGCAATCAAGAAGTATGTAGCTGATTCACAGTACACACGTGTGCGTGCTGATAAGGGCAAATTGAGGACTCTTTCCTACAGGCAATTACGTCAGGTTAAAAGAGCAGCGGCAAAAAAGCCTTGCCATAGCAGCAGACAAGTTTTTTGTGCCTCCAACGTCCCCCGAACAACAAGATGCAGGGTCATTCAGAGGTTTGCAGCTGTGCATATGTAGCACCCTAAGGATTCGGCTGCTACAGGGGTATTGCACCTCAACCCAGAGGTGTGATATTCCACTCCCGGGTAAGGAAGGAGTGTGGAACTGAGCTCGGTAGGCTGCATGCACTACACACATCCCATTTCCGAGGAGCAGACCGACGGTACTCCCACTTAGAAATGTGCAGGTACGACCGAGTCTGTTCCTGGCTGGAGTGGGAGGGGGGTGGTACATCCCAGTAGTGTAGGGGCAGATAGGGGGAGCAGCCTGGGTAAAGATAGGAGCTCATTGGGTGCTGGTCACCTGAGCTCACACATAGAGGGTGTATATAAGGTGGGCACCAACTAAGAACAGGGTCAGTTGCAGAGAGAAAGTCAGCGAGCAGAGGAGAAGAGAGACCCAGAGTGAGAGAGGAGAAAGAGAGACCCAGAGGGGGAAACAGAAGAAAGGACTCTAAGACCCCAAATTAAATCCCCGGGTGAAGAGTCGGCACAGGGTACCGGAACCCAAGCTGGTGGGGACAAAAACACACCCCAGCCAGAGACCGGAGACCGTGGGCAGCGTTTGCCACGGTCACCCACCACATCCACCACGAAGGCATACCACGTGGAGGGTCAGGGAACCCAAGGCCAAGGGTCTCCCAACAGAAGGCCCGAGGGAGCTGGACCTGGGTGGATCAATAGTGGGGACGGCCAGAGAAAGGACAGAAGGAGAGCTCAGGGTCACGCTCCGGACTTATTTGGGGGTTGGCTGGATCCAGAACCTGGTGGACGCAGCACGGCTCGGGAGGTCACTCGAAGCTGGAGTGACCGGAACATCAGCAGTGAGTAAACATCCTAAACTGCATAACCCGACTCTGTCTCTGATTGCCGTCTACACTGCATCACCACAACCCCCATCCTCTGCACCTGATCCCCCTGAGGCTATACCCCTCCCGTTGGGGGTTATCCTATCAAGCTGCACCAACACCACCAGCCTCAGCGGACCCTGCTGCAGCGGCGGCCACAGTGACCGCAACACAACGGGTGGCGTAGTCGACATTAAGAACTTAGTAACATCTGTAGGACTGCCACATACAACTGAGTTTGACACCCTGGGCACGGACCGGGTCACAGCCACTCGGAAGACTACAACCCCCATCTGATCCGGCTCCGGATATTCCCCCTAAAGAATATGGCCCAGGGGGCGCGTCAACTTTGGCGTAGTCGGCAGGATTACGTGCCCGCAACAACCGGGTACTGCGTGCCTGAAGAAAAGTGCAAGTTTACCTCAAAAAGAAGTCTCCTGCCGGTTCCGGAGGGTCCCCGCCATCGGACCCCATCACCAGTCGATTCCCGCCGGTTGTCCGCCATTAACAGCGTTTTCCCGCCATCTGCAGAGTTTCCCGCCACTGGGAAGCGGTTCCCGCCATTTCCAAGGATTTCCCGCCTTGCCAGAGCGGACGCCATTATGGGCGTGCCAGAGGGTGGCGAGAGGCCACCTCCCATCGTGGGCCAGGACCGAAAATGGCGCCAAAAGTGGAAACCGCCCCCACCAACAGAGACTGTGATGCTAGAGGTGTCTGTCAGCGTGAAAGAACCGCCCCTGGAGCTGACAGTCACCAAGTGGCCCCGGGACCGCCCTCGAAGGGGGAGGAGACGAAAGGAGAGAACAAAGATGGGTGCCGCCTGGAGCAGTCTAGAGCGAGCGCACCCGGAGGCAAGAAGCCTGGAGAAGAGTAGCAGAGGAGCTCACCCGGAGATGGCGAGAGAGCAGAGCAGCACCGGCCCGCTGGCCAGGAGCCTGCTGGAAGAAGAGCAGAGCAGCACCGACCCGTTGGTCAGGAGCCTGCTGGAAACCACCACCCCACTAGGCCTAGTGGAGGTCCTCGCACAGCTCCCCCGAGACCGGGAGTGTGCACAGACTGCCCTGGAGGGCCTCGCACGGAGGATGGCCCGGGTACAGCGAGAGACATTGGCGGAGTGGAGCCGAGAGATGGCCCAGCAAACCAAGACCCGGAGCACGCCAGCCAAGATGAGGAGACAGACCGCCTCTGAGGATGGCGCGGGAGGATTGAAGGCCGGAGACGGCGCCGAGAAGGGAGCCGAACGCATGGAGGCAGGTAAAGGGGACGTCTATACCCCAAACCGGGACACCGCTTACCTGCCCCAGCTCCCCGTCGCAGAGCCCGAAAGTCCCCCTGCTGTGCCCGAAAACGCCATGTCACCGACGCAGACTAGGCCCCAACCGGAAGCCGCCGCCGCGACCCCTGTGACGCCATGCGCACCGACCCCGAGCGTGGCAAAACAGGAAGTAACACCAGCCTGGTCGCAGGGCCTAGAATTCCCGGGCGTCGCATCACCAACAGCGCCCCCTACCTCCGCGGAGCCTCCGGCCTGGCCGCAAGGCCAGGTAGCCCAGGGCGCCGCCGTCCTAACGGTGCCCTTCACCTTCCAGGTGCCCCAGGCCTGGCCGCAAGGCCTGGGCAACCCGGGCGCCACCACCACCGCGCCCGCACCCGTAAAACCAAGGGTGCCGCGTCTGGGAGAGGACTTGTTTGCCCAGCACACGTGGCCGGACGGGCAGCCTTTCATCTGGCCCCAGAAATATTATGAACTGGAGCACCAGAGGAGGGTTGGGGCCATGTGTGCACCCCTGATTCCGGCTCCGAAGCCCATGATAAGGATCTCGCCCCCGCTTGAAGAGACCCAATTTGAGTGGGACCCCACCGGAGAAGATCTAATGGGGTTCACTCAAGAAACCCGGGCAGCTGCAGCGGAGCGTGCTGAGTGCTGCCGACAGCAGCTCGAGGAGTTTGCGAGGGAGCGGAGAGAGAGGCGGGTCCGGGAACAACAGGCCCAAATAAGGAGCGCCGAGCAGAAGAGCCGGACCACGAGGGACCCCCGTGCAGCGCACAGTCCCCGCACCACCGGGACTGTAATCAAGTTCAGCATGCAGCACGGGTGGGGCTTCATCAGAGACCACAACACCCCCGGCGACGTCTTTGTCACGCGCAGAGATGTGGAGTCCCATCTGCCGGAGGGGCACAGAGGTCGTGACCTTTATATCGGGGACGAGGTCACCTTTACCCGGCACAAGTGTGCCAAAGGACCTTACGCCCTCCATGTGCATCGCCTGACAGAGGAGGAGCTGCGATGTGAGGAGGAAGAGCAAGAGGATCCGGACGGGTCTGAAGCTGAGTTCCCCAAAGAAAGAGCAGGAGGAAGACGTTGTTAAGTACAGCGGAGCAGGTGCTGTAAATAGTTACCCGACCGGGGTACAAAGAAACTGTTATTGCAAATATAGTCCCCGTTGGGACCAGCTGATGTGAACTGTTCACCCGTTTACCCTTAATCCCACTGACCGAGGACTGAGAGCGGTCATTCCTCCCCAATACCTGGCCGAGGACTGAGAGCGGCCACACTGTCCCTTGTATATAGTTGCGCGTCCTAAAGCGCCCCCCACCGGTTTTATAGGAAAACCAGTTTTCCAGAGAGACTGTCGCACTTTACCCGGTCACACGTTGCACAGTGACCGGAGGAGGAACAGGAGACGACGAGAATGTTTAATGCTGCTAATTTATATAAAGTTTTATATGTTTTATATGTTTATGTTTATATGAAAAATTTTGTATGTTTTGTGATGTTTTTGTCTTACAGCCCGAGGACGTGCTGTGATTTACCAGGGGGGAATGTAGCACCCTGAGGATTCGGCTGCTACAGGGGTATTGCACCTCAACCCAGAGGTGTGATATTCCACTCCCGGGTAAGGAAGGAGTGTGGAACTGAGCTCGGTAGGCTGCATGCACTACACACATCCCATTTCCGAGGAGCAGACCGACGGTACTCCCACTTAGAAATGTGCAGGTACGACCGAGTCTGTTCCTGGCTGGAGTGGGAGGGGGGTGGTACATCCCAGTAGTGTAGGGGCAGATAGGGGGAGCAGCCTGGGTAAAGATAGGAGCTCATTGGGTGCTGGTCACCTGAGCTCACACATAGAGGGTGTATATAAGGTGGGCACCAACTAAGAACAGGGTCAGTTGCAGAGAGAAAGTCAGCGAGCAGAGGAGAAGAGAGACCCAGAGTGAGAGAGGAGAAAGAGAGACCCAGAGGGGGAAACAGAAGAAAGGACTCTAAGACCCCAAATTAAATCCCCGGGTGAAGAGTCGGCACAGGGTACCGGAACCCAAGCTGGTGGGGGCAAAAACACACCCCAGCCAGAGACCGGAGACCGTGGGCAGCGTTTGCCACGGTCACCCACCACATCCACCACGAAGGCATACCACGTGGAGGGTCAGGGAACCCAAGGCCAAGGGTCTCCCAACAGAAGGCCCGAGGGAGCTGGACCTGGGTGGATCAATAGTGGGGACGGCCAGAGAAAGGACAGAAGGAGAGCTCAGGGTCACGCTCCGGACTTATTTGGGGGTTGGCTGGATCCAGAACCTGGTGGACGCAGCACGGCTCGGGAGGTCACTCGAAGCTGGAGTGACCGGAACATCAGCAGTGAGTAAACATCCTAAACTGCATAACCCGACTCTGTCTCTGATTGCCGTCTACACTGCATCACCACAACCCCCATCCTCTGCACCTGATCCCCCTGAGGCTATACCCCTCCCGTTGGGGGTTATCCTATCAAGCTGCACCAACACCACCAGCCTCAGCGGACCCTGCTGCAGCGGCGGCCACAGTGACCGCAACACAACGGGTGGCGTAGTCGACATTAAGAACTTAGTAACATCTGTAGGACTGCCACATACAACTGAGTTTGACACCCTGGGCACGGACCGGGTCACAGCCACTCGGAAGACTACAACCCCCATCTGATCCGGCTCCGGATATTCCCCCTAAAGAATATGGCCCAGGGGGCGCGTCACATATGCCATCCTGTCGACCTCCTCTATCCACTTCACACAAGCAGAAACGGCTCCAGTGGGCTAAACATTACATGAAGACTGATTTCAAAACTGTTTTGTTCACGGATGAGTGCCGTGCAGCGCTCGATGGTCCAGATGGATGGAGTGGAGGATGGCTGGTTGATGGACACCCCACGCAAACACGGCTACAGCGCCAACAAGGAGGAGGTGGAGTAATGTTTTGGGCTGGAATCATGGGGAGAGAGATTGTCGGCCCCTTTAGGATCCCTGAAGGCGCTAAAGATGAACTCCATAATGTATGTGGATTTTCTCAAACAGCACTTCCTGCCATGGTTCAAGAAGAAGAACCGTGTATTTCACAGCAAGATCATTTTTTTGCATGATAATGCACCATCTCATGCTGCACATAAAACATCTGCATCTCTGGCTGATATGGGCATAAAAGGGGACAAACTTATGGTGTGACCCCCATGCTCCCCTGACCTCTACCCCATTCAGAACCTCTGGAGCATCATCAAAAGGAGTGTCTATGATGGCGGGAGGCAGTTCACATCTAAGCAACAGCTCTGGGAGGGTATTCTGTCCTCATGCAAAACAATTGAAGCAGAAACCATCCAAACCCTGACAAATTCAATGGACGAGAGAGTTCAGAAGCTCCTTTCGAACAAGGGGTCCTATGTGAAAATGTAACATCACCTAGAATAAAGTTTTGAGTTGAAAACTGTTTGATTTCAGTTTCTAATAACCTGCTAATGCTTATAATTTCAAAAATGACAATTTTTTTGGTCTTTATTGAAATGAAAAGGTTGATCGAAAAGTTTGGGGGATCTAAGAGTGTGGCAACCCAGTAGTCATGATTACTTCGAATTCTGACAATATGAGATTCATGTTGCAGGTAGTGCAGCAAGAAGGCACTTATGTGTCTTGCGCATCTCGGAGCCCCAAAATTATTTTCCGGGCTAGATGCAGCTAAAAATTATTATTAATTTTAAATCTGATGGAGCTTAGTATAGATGGCCTAATAGGATCAGTGCTGCACACTGCTACAAAGCCCAAATTATTTTCCAGCCAAGATACAGATAAACATGATTAGTAATTTTAAATCTGGTGGAGCTTATTATAGATGGCCTAATAGAATCAGTGCTGCACACTGCTACAAAGCCCAAATAATTTTCCAGCCAAGATACAGATAAACATGATTAGTAATTTGAAAGCTTAAAACGGTTGGTAGGGTGATTTTAACCAATCATCAAGCTTTTACTCTCCCCAGGATGACACAGGGGTAGAAAAGTCGTTTCGGATCCATGATTTGTTCATCTTTATGAACGTGAGTCTGTCTACATTATCAGTGGAGAGCCGCGTGCGCTTATCTGTCAGCACACCACCAGCAGCGCTGAACACACGTTCAGACAAAACGCTGGCTGCGGGGCATGACAAGATCTCCAAGGCGTAAGTGGCTAGCTCCGGCCATTTATCCAGATTGGAAGCCCAAAAAGAGCAAGGGTCCAGTGACACAGTCATGGCTTCAATGTTTACTTGGAGATACTCCTGTACCATCGTCTCTAGGCGTTGACTATGTGTCAGACTTCTTGTCTCCTGTGGCCTTGCAAAGGATGGGCTAAAAAAGTGGTGAAATGATTCCGCAAAATTGATGTTACCAGCAGATACTGTGGTTCTGTTACGGTTTGAGTGCTGAACACTTGACGGTCCCACGGTTGGCAAGTTGGAACTGTGAGATTCACTACGTGCACCACTGGTGTTTTGTGGAAAAGCACATGTAAGATTCTGCAACAGTCTCTGCTGATACTCCTGCATGCGTGCATCCCTTTCTATGGCAGGAATAGTTTCGGCAAATTTACTTTTGTACCGGGGATCTAACAGTGTGGCAACCCAGTAGTCAGGATTATTTCTAATTCTCACAATTCGAGGGTCATGTTGCAGGTAGTGCAGCAAGAAGGCACTCATGTGTGTTGCGCATCCAGGAGCACCAAGTCCCTGTTGTGTTGGTGGCGAGGTAACAATCATGCTTCCTTCCTCTGTCCTCTCCCCCCAACCTCGCACAACAGAAATGTGATCAAGGTCTCCCTCATCTGATGAGTCTTCCATCAGTTCGTCCTCCACTTCTTCCTGGGCTCCTGCACCTTCCTCACTAGTTTGGCTGCTACCATGCGCCCTGGTAAAACCATCTCCCCCACCCTCACATGCCTGCCGCCTTGGTGCTGCCGACCGTCTGGACCTTGCAGATGTTAGCCCTTCCGCATACAACTCCTCCTCCTCTACTTCCTCCACCTCCTATTGTGCCACCACCTGACTCCGAATTCTGTTTAACACTAGGACTACTGGACTCGTGACCCCGCCTAGAACTACTGAAAGGAGTCATTTTGACTCCTTGCTTGTTTTCGTTTATTTTTAGAGTTTCATTTGTGGTTATTTATTAATAATTATATTTTTTGTAATGTATTATTATTGTGAGATCCAACAGTAATGCTTTTGATTGTTTTTTTTCTGCTTTTCTTATTTTTCTACAGAAAATAGCAATAATTATAATAGACGTTTTTCAAACATTTTTTTTTATTCAAGTGCACACATATAAACAACAACTGAAGAACAAAAAGCAGAGAAAATGTAGGTGGAGGAGCATAAAAATGAAAATATGGCGCAGAATTCACCTTCTAAACATTTGGTGTTTCGCATTTTAGGCATTGCCTTTGATTTATGGCAGTACATTGCCCACACAAAGACTTAACACAAGTCTTACAATTTCCGACAGATCTATTTTTCTTGCACTTTTCTTTGATCTGGCAAAATTTTGTTTGAACCATCACTTCTGAGCATGTAGAAACTTGGGACGTGGAACCCTTTTCCCTATCTGTGACATAAGGACCACTCAACTCTCTCACAAGCGTTTGCAAAAATGCCTTGCGTGACATTTTTTGGTGGGTAATCTCCTTGAATATTATCCATGCATTTATACCCGCAAAGTCTAAGGCATTTTCAAATGCATGAACAGGCCATCTCCTTGTGCATGTTCGTGTGGTATATTTTCGTGCCATCTGATCCACTACATCTACTCCATATTTTGTTTCATTGTAAAACTTTACCGTTTCTGGAGTTTTTTTTAGCGGAATCAGAAGCAACAACAACATCTGGATGGACGGAACTCAAAATGACAACATTTTTGTTGGGCTTTCCTTGATATACTGTAAGTGTAAAATTGTCTTCATTTCTAAACACTTTAGTGTTGTACAATTCCTCTTTCATGGATTTTATTTCTTTAGGCACTTCTCGCCTTATCTTGTTCAGTGTTCCCACGATGGTTGTTCCTTTGCTTTTTAGCTGTTTAGCTAATTTTACTGAAGTAAAATAATTATCGGTTGTAACATTGCGACCTTTTTTCAAAAACGGGTCCAATAACTTCATTACCACATGGTCAGCTAAACGGTCCTCAGCACGGCGTGTGTCATCTTTGCCTAGATAAGGGAAGCCATTTGCCAGATATTTGCTCCTCTTATCAACAGCTAGCCAATATTTGTGGCCATATTTATCTGGTTTGGAAGGCATGTACTGCGTGAATGGACACCTAGTTTTGCTTGGGAAAAGTTGCTCATCCACCGTTATGTATGGGCCAGGTTTGTAACCCGCAATACAATTTTCAATAAACCTGTCCCACACAGTAGAAAATAGAGCAAACTTGTCCGTTTGCAGTCTCTCCGATCGAGTAGATTTCTCATCAAATCTGAGAAACCTCATAATTTCAACAAAGCGGTCCCTAGACATTGTCGCTTTGCAAAACGGTATTCCCCAGTCATTACACCAAATACTGCTAATCGAGTGACGGTTCGTGCCAGATATTCCACGAGCATAGAATATCGCAATGAATGCATCTAGCTCCTCATCAGATAGAGTAAACTGTAAATTATTGTTCCTGCATGCTTCTGCAAGCGTACAGTTCTTTATATGTGTCAATATATATGAATCAAAAAATAAACGCCATGCGCTCAAAGGACTATCGATAATGATATTTCTTCTGGCGTATCCTGTAGGGCCAGGTGCTTCTCGAAGAATATTTTGGCTGTCACGCCTACCCAGGCAAGTGTTCTCCAATTTCAACAGGTTTCCATTGAATACCATCCGCTGAAACTAGTATTCCTTCAGATTCGCCTTCTCTGGTGTTTGTTGTTGCATTACCTTCGCCGCCATCGTTATCTGTTGTTCTTTCATTTCTGGGACGTTTTGCTGATTTTTTCTGTCCACGACCAGGAGGATGGTCACGAGGCAACATAACTGCATGAGCCCGATCCCCAGTTGATGTGCTTGGAATATCTGTAAAAAAGTTGATGAATATTTAGAATTTTTGTTTTGTAAGGGTCCATGCACACTGGCTGGATTAGCGGCGGAATATCCGACCGGATATTCTCACCACAATCCGGCCCGTACCTGCCCGCTCAGGTACAGAGCGGAGTTTCATACCTGAAGCTCCGCTCCGAACCCCGGGCTGGAGCCGCTGTCTGGGACGGAGCCGTGCTCGCGCGTAAGCAAGCGCTGCTCTGTCCCTGAAAGCGGCTCCAGCCCGGGGTTCGGAGCGGAGCTTCAGGCATGAGCGGGCAGGTATGGCCTGTATTGCGGCAAGAATATCCAGATGGCTATTCAGCCAGAATTCTGCTAGTGTGCACAGGCCCTAACTCAGTGTGTGGAAGAACAAATAAATACACATAACTACTTACCTTCTGGATTTGTTCCTTCTGAGTCTTCAGATTCACTTGATATGTTCTGAGGAATGAAATCTTCATCACTGTCAGAATCAAATACATGTTCCTGCAATTCGGATTCCGATTCATCCTCCGGTATGGATTGCAAAGTAGCCAGAATATCCTGAGGCTTTATCAAACGTCTTCTCTCCATATTCCTCACAAATTCCATAATTCTATATAGTTCCCTGCTGAAAAATAGAAATGAAATGAAAACTAAAAGAAATAATAACTGTTCTGCCACCTTCAAAAGTAGGTGGGCTGAATCAGTTGACAGACAGCTAAACTATTTCATAACAATTCATACCTGTATGAGTCTTCAGAGCTCGTATGTCTGCGTCTGTTCTCTTTGTCTCTTCAGCTGAACTGAAAGTAAAGTTACTATCCAGAATACTGTCTCCTGCTAGGACCTTAGAAAAACACCACCCTTCATTAGCATAAGATAAGAGCCTAGAGTAAACAAGCTATTTTGTTCAGCATTACACAGTAATACAAGCAGGTAAAACACAAGGAAAATGTGAAAAGTTGACATGTAAATTGAACTACATCTATATGAACATCAGGGTAAATAAGACAGAGTGAAAAAATTATGCACAAAACTTTATAGCAACATTTAGTGACAAAAGGACCTCAAAATATAGTAGGGAGTCAAAATGACTCCCTTCAGTAGTTCTTGGTAAATTTTGAAAAAAACGCGCAAATTTTTCACCAAAATTATTTATTCTCACAAAATCTTTTTTCACATCATATTTGAGGAAAAGTCACCGAGTTTCAAGCCGGAATTCTGAAAAATGTAGTCACAGAAGAGAAATAAAAAACGAAAGGAGTCAAAATGACTCCATCAGTAGTTCTAGTGTTAACATGTGCTCCAGCATGTAAATCACCGGAATAGTCATGCTGATAATGGCATCGTCAGCACTAAACATCTTCGTCGCCATTTCAAAACTGTGCAGAAGGGTGCATAGGTCCCTGATCTGAGACCACTCCTCCTGCGTGATTTGCCCCACCTCTGGATCTCGTTGGCCCAGGCTATACGTCAGAACGTATTGCACCAGGGCTTGTCGGTGCTGCCACAGTCGCTGCAACATGTGCAGAGTTGAATTCCACCGGGTAGGCACATCGCATTTTAGCCGGTGAAGTGGCAGGCCCAACGACTTCTGTAGAGATGTAAGTCGCTGAGCTGCGGGATGCGAACGGCGGAAGTGAGCACACAGCGACCGTGCCCTCTGCAGAAGGCCATCTAGTCTGGGATAGTGGGCTAAAAATTGCTGGACAACCAGGTTCAACACGTGAGCCATACAAGGCACGTGTGTGACATTGCCCCGGCGAAGGGCCGCACCCAGGTTTGCAGCATTTTCGCACACGGCCTTCCCTGGTTTCAGGTCCAGTGGAGACAACCATTCATGAAATTGGTTCTCCAGAGCTGACCACAACTCCTCAGCTGTGTGACTCACATTTCCCAGACATTTCAAAGTAAAAACCGCCTGATGACGTTGAGCCCTACTGCCAGCATAGTAAGGAGGTGTGCAGGATCCCTTCTGCGCAGTTAGAAAGCTTGTGGCATGACCAGACAGGCTTTGGGTGCAGGTGGAAGACCGAGAGGAGGTTGAGGAGGCAGAAGCAGTGGAGGAACTTTGACATAAAGAGGATTGACGCACAACTCGTGGGGACAGCAAGACTTGGACAGCAGCCCCTTGTCCTGCTGTCACCATAGTTACCCAGTGCCCAGTCAGCGACATGTAACGCCCCTGTCCATGCCTACTCGTCCAAGTGTCTGTGGTGAAATGCACCCTGTCACACACAGAGTTTCTCAAAGAAGCGGTGATGTTGTGTGCGACATGCTGGTGGAGCGCAGGCACACCTTTCTTTGAGAAGTAGTGCCGACTGGGCATCTGGTACTGGGGCACTGCGACGGACATAAGGTCTCAAAAATCCTCTGTGTCCACCAGGCGGAAAGGCAGCATTTCTGTAGTCAAGAGCTTGCAGATGGTGAAATTCAACCTCTTAGCTTTCTCATGGCTAGGAGGAAATGGTCTTTTACTTGTCCACATCGGAGGGACCGAGGGCTGGCTATTGTGCTTAGACGGGGTTGATAAGGGTGTCCCCGGCAAACTGCCGGTCTGTGAGGAAGATGCAGGCGGACATGTTAGGTTGCCTTGATCCAAAGGTGGTTCTATCGATGTCGGACAGCGTTCAACACCAGCTGGTGTTACCACCTCCAAAGAAAATGATGACCTGCCAATCACGCTGGCTGTTGCGGGTAAAGAGGTGGCAGGTCTGCGCCCCAAAACAGGTGTGACTGCTGTCCCCCCAGTCACAGAGGATGAAGAGGCCGCGGATGCACAAGATATGGCAGACTGTGGTTGGCCCGGCCGGCTAGGCCGCATTGTAGCACACTGAGCTTCCCACTGCAACTTATGCTTCATGTCCATGTGCCGGTTCATGCATGAAGCACTCAAACTATGTATTTTTTGGCCTCTACTTAGCTTTTGCTGACAAATGTTACAGATAACAGGAGTTGGGTCATCTTTATCGATCTGTAAAAATGCCCAGGCTTAGCACCCATGCGACCTGAAGAGCCACCACGACTTGTGGTGAGAGGCAGAGTTGTGTTTGAGGATGCAGTTGTTGACGTGCTTCCAATACTACGTCTCTGTCCAGGAAGGCGCAACCTGACCTCGTCGTCACTAGCATCTTCCTCCACCTCCTCTGCTGACCTCATCTCTTGGCTGACTGTGGGTTGACAGTAAGTGGGATCTCCAACCTCATCATCATCACCCTGTGCGTTATCACACCCGTCGTCCTCAGAGCCAACCTGTTCCTGCCCTGACAAAAAACTAAAGTTGTTGCTCCAATCAGGTATTTGAGTCTCATCATCGTCTTCCTCATTGTCTCCACCAACAGGAGTTACAGTTTGGGAATGAGGGTCTACATTATGGTCAGAACCTTCTGCATCTGGTCCTGGATCCGACTCATAAAGATTCTGGGCATCAGTGCAGATCATTTCCTCGTCTGGATTCACAGAAGCGCTGGAGTCGACCTCTGATTCCCAGGCTATAGTATGAGTAAACAGCTCTGCAGACTCAACCATCTGTTCTACCTCATACTCAGACGGGCAGCTGGAGATTTGGGAGCTGTGAGGAAGCAAGTGCGATTGGGGTGACACCTTTGAGGACTGGAGTATTTGTGATGTTGAAGTTGATGTGGAGGAGAGCCCACTTAAAGGAGCACTTGATATCCGTTGAAGCACCTGCTGTTTTTGTGCCTCATCTGGAATTTGTAGCGATTGGCGTGGCCGTAAGAAAGGGATCTTATCACATTGTCCGCTAAAAGAAGTAGACATTTTAGTTCGGCTGGAAGATGGTCTTTCTTCTGCAGATGTTACTGTTGCTTTAACACGTACCCCACGGACACAACCTTTTTTCCCCTTCCCAACACGCCTATTCCCCTTTCCACCAGCAGCAGACCTTTTTCCACTCATTTTGGTGGTTAACTAATTCACAACTCTGGAGTTGTTTGCACAAAAAAACAATGGATGGGAACCGAGCAGAGCTAAGTGGCCAAACTGTGGTATTAGGCCAAAACTATTGGCTGGGTTAGATGCAGAAAAATATTATATTCAATTTGCAACCTGATGGAGGTCAGTATAGATGGACTAATAGAACAAGTCCCACACACAGCTAGAAGCCCAAATATTTTTTCAGAGGTAGATGCAGAAGAAAAATATATTCAGTTTGCAACCTGTTGGAGGTCAGTATAGATGGACTAATAGAGAAAGTCCCACACACTGCTAGAAGGCCAAATATTTTTTCAGAGCTAGATGCAAACAAAAAATTATATTCAGTTTGCAACCTGATGGAGGTCAGTATAGATGGACTAAAAGAACAAGTCCCACACACAGCTAGAAGCCCAAATATTTTTTCAGAGGTAGATGCAGATAAAAATTATTTTTAATTTGCAACCTGATGGAGGTCAGTATAGATGGACTAATAGAGAAAGTCCCACACACTGGTAGAAGCCCAAATATTTTTTCAGAGCTAGATGCAGAAAAAAATTATATTCAGTTTGCAACCTGATGGAGGTCTGTATAGATGGATTAATAGAACAAGTCCCACACACAGCTAGAAGCCCAATATTTTTTCAGAGGTAGATGCAGAAAAAAAATTATTTTTAATTTGCAACCTGATGGAGGTCAGTATAGATGGACTAATAGAGAAAGTCCCACACACTGCTAGAAGGCCAAATATTTTTTCAGAGCTAGATGCAGAAAAAAATTATATTCAGTTTGCAACCTGATGGAGGTCAGTATAGATGGACTAATAGAACAAGTCCCACGCACAGCTAGAAGCCCAAATATTTTTTCAGAGCTAGATGCAGATAAAAATTATTTTTAATTTGCAACCTGATGGAGGTGAGTATAGATGGACTAATAGAGAAAGTCCCACACACTGCTAGAAGGCCAAATATTTTTTCAGAGCTAGATGCAGATAAAAATTATTTTTAATTTGCAACCTGATGGGGGTCAGTATAGATGGACTAATAGAGAAAGTCCCACACACTGCTAGAAGGCCAAATATTTTTTCAGAGCTAGATGCAGAAAAAAATTAGATTCAGTTTGCAACCTGATGGAGGTCAGTATAGATGGACTAATAGAACAAGTCCCACACACAGCTAGAAGCCCAAATATTTTTTCAGAGGTAGATGCAGATAAAAATTATTTTTAATTTGCAACCTGATGGAGGTCAGTATAGATGGACTAATAGAACAAGTACCACACACAGCTAGAAGCCCAAATATTTTTTCAGAGGTAGATGCAGATAAAAATTATTTTTAATTTGCAACCTGATGGAGGTCAGTATAGATGGACTAATAGAGAAAGTCCCACACACTGCTAGAAGGCCAAATATTTTTTCAGAGCTAGATGCAGAAAAAAATTATATTCAGTTTGCAACCTGATGGAGGTCAGTATAGATGGACTAATAGAACAAGTCCAACACACAGCTAGAAGCCCAAATATTTTTTCAGAGATAGATGCAGAAAAAAATTATATTCAGTTTGCAACCTGATGGAGGTCTGTATAGATGGATTAATAGAACAAGTCCCACACACAGCTAGAAGCCCAATATTTTTTCAGAGGTAGATGCAGAAAAAAAATATATTCAGTTTGCAACCTGATGGAGGTCAGTATAGATGGACTAATAGAGAAAGTCCCACACACTGCTAGAAGGCCAAATATTTTTTCAGAGCTAGATGCAGAAAAAAATTATATTCAGTTTGCAACCTGATGGAGGTCAGTATAGATGGACTAATAGAACAAGTCCCACACACAGCTAGAAGCCCAAATATTTTTTCAGAGGTAGATGCAGATAAAAATTATTTTTAATTTGCAACCTGAAGGAGGTCAGTATAGATGGACTAATAGAGAAAGTCCCACACACTGCTAGAAGGCCAAATATTTTTTCAGAGCTAGATGCAGATAAAAATTATTTTTAATTTGCAACCTGATGGAGGTCAGTATAGATGGACTAATAGAGAAAGTCCCACACACTGCTAGATGGCCAAATATTTTTTCAGAGCTAGATGCAGAAAAAAAATATATTCAGTTTGCAACATGATGGAGGTCAGTATACATGGACTAATAGAAAAAGTCCCACACACAGCTAGAAGCCCAAATATTTTTTCAGAGGTAGATGCAGAAAAAAATTATATTCAGTTTGCAACCTGATGGAGGTCTGTATAGATGGATTAATAGAACAAGTCCCACACACAGCTAGAAGCCCAATATTTTTTCAGAGGTAGATGCAGAAAAAAAATATATTCAGTTTGCAACCTGATGGAGGTCAGTATAGATGGACTAATAGAGAAAGTCCCACACACTGCTAGAAGGCCAAATATTTTTTCAGAGCTAGATGCAGAAAAAAATTATATTCAGTTTGCAACCTGATGGAGGTCAGTATAGATGGACTAATAGAACAAGTCCCACACACAGCTAGAAGCCCAAATATTTTTTCAGAGGTAGATGCAGATAAAAATTATTTTTAATTTGCAACCTGATGGAGGTCAGTATAGATGGACTAATAGAACAAGTCCCACACACAGCTAGAAGCCCAAATATTTTTTCAGAGGTAGATGCAGATAAAAATTATTTTTAATTTGCAACCTGATGGAGGTGAGTATAGATGGACTAATAGAGAAAGTCCCACACACTGCTAGAAGGCCAAATATTTTTTCAGAGCTAGATGCAGATAAAAATTATTTTTAATTTGCAACCTGATGGAGGTCAGTATAGATGGACTAATAGAGAAAGTCCCACACACTGCTAAAAGGCCAAATATTTTTTCAGAGCTAGATGCAGAAAAAAATTATATTCAGTTAGCAACCTGATGGAGGTCTGTATAGATGGATTAATAGAACAAGTCCCACACACAGCTAGAAGCCCAATATTTTTTCAGAGGTAGATGCAGAAAAAAAATATATTCAGTTTGCAACCTGATGGAGGTCAGTATAGATGGACTAATAGAGAAAGTCCCACACACTGCTAGAAGGCCAAATATTTTTTCAGAGCTAGATGCAGAAAAAAATTATATTCAGTTTGCAACCTGATGGAGGTCAGTATAGATGGACTAATAGAACAAGTCCCACACACAGCTAGAAGACCAAATATTTTTTCAGAGGTAGATGCAGATAAAAATTATTTTTAATTTGCAACCTGATGGAGGTCAGTATAGATGGACTAATAGAGAAAGTCCCACACACTGCTAGAAGGCCAAATATTTTTTCAGAGCTAGATGCAGATAAAAATTATTTTTAATTTGCAACCTGATGGAGGTCAGTATAGATGGACTAATAGAGAAAGTCCCACACACTGCTAGAAGGCCAAATATTTTTTCAGAGCTAGATGCAGAAAAATATTATATTCAGTTTGCAACCTGAAGGAGGTCAGTATAGATGGACTAATTGAACAAGTCCCACACACAGCTAGAAGCCCAAATATTTTTTCAGAGGTAGATGCAGAAAAAAACTATATTCAGTTTGCAACCTGATGGAGGTCTGTATAGATGGATTAATAGAACAAGTCCCACACACAGCTAGAAGCCCAATATTTTTTCAGAGGTAGATGCAGAAAAAAAAATATTTTTAATTTGCAACCTGATGGAGGTCAGTATAGATGGAATAATAGAGAAAGTCCCACAAACTGCTAGAAGGCCAAATATTTTTTCAGAGCTAGATGCAGAAAAAATTATATTGAGTTTGCAACCTGATGGAGGTCAGTATAGATGGACTAATAGAACAAGTCCCACACACAGCTAGAAGCCCAAATATTTTTTCAGAGGTAGATGCACATAAAAATTATTTTTAATTTGCAACCTGATGGAGGTCAGTATAGATGGACTAATAGAGAAAGTCCCACACACTGCTAGAAGGCCAAATATTTTTTCAGAGCTAGATGCAGAAAAAAATTATATTCAGTTTGCAACCTGATGGAGGTCAGTATAGATGGACTAATAGAACAAGTCCCACACACAGCTAGAATCCCAAATATTTTTTCATAGCTAGATGCAGATAAAAATTATTTTTAATTTGCAACCTGATGGAGGTCAGTATAGATGGACTAATAGAGAAAGTCCCACACACTGCTAGAAGGCCAAATATTTTTTCAGAGCTAGATGCAGATAAATATTATTTTTAATTTGCAACCTGATGGAGGTCAGTATAGATGGACTAATAGAGAAAGTCCCACACACTGCTAGAAGCCCAAATATTTTTTCAGAGCTAGATGCAGAAAAAAATTATATTCAGTTTGCAACCTGATGGAGGTCAGTATAGATGGACTAATAGAACAAGTCCAACACACAGCTAGAAGCCCAAATATTTTTTCAGAGATAGATGCAGAAAAAAATTATATTCAGTTTGCAACCTGATGGAGGTCTGTATAGATGGATTAATAGAACAAGTCCCACACACAGCTAGAAGCCCAATATTTTTTCAGAGGTAGATGCAGAAAAAAAATATATTCAGTTTGCAACCTGATGGAGGTCAGTATAGATGGACTAATAGAGAAAGTCCCACACACTGCTAGAAGGCCAAATATTTTTTCAGAGCTAGATGCAGAAAAAAATTATATTCAGTTTGCAACCTGATGGAGGTCAGTATAGATGGACTAATAGAACAAGTCCCACACACAGCTAGAAGCCCAAATATTTTTTCAGAGGTAGATGCAGATGAAAATTATTTTTAATTTGCAACCTGAAGGAGGTCAGTATAGATGGACTAATAGAGAAAGTCCCACACACTGCTAGAAGGCCAAATATTTTTTCAGAGCTAGATGCAGATAAAAATTATTTTTAATTTGCAACCTGATGGAGGTCAGTATAGATGGACTAATAGAGAAAGTCCCACACACTGCTAGATGGCCAAATATTTTTTCAGAGCTAGATGCAGAAAAAAATTATATTCAGTTTGCAACATGATGGAGGTCAGTATACATGGACTAATAGAAAAAGTCCCACACACAGCTAGAAGCCCAAATATTTTTTCAGAGGTAGATGCAGAAAAAAATTATATTCAGTTTGCAACCTGATGGAGGTCTGTATAGATGGATTAATAGAACAAGTCCCACACACAGCTAGAAGCCCAATATTTTTTCAGAGGTAGATGCAGAAAAAAAATATATTCAGTTTGCAACCTGATGGAGGTCAGTATAGATGGACTAATAGAGAAAGTCCCACACACTGCTAGAAGGCCAAATATTTTTTCAGAGCTAGATGCAGATAAAAAATATTTTAGTTTGCAACCTGATGGAGGTCAGTATAGATGGACTAATAGAGAAAGTCCCACACACTGCTAGAAGGCCAAATATTTTTTCAGAGCTAGATGCAGAAAAAAATTATATTCAGTTTGCAACCTGATGGAGGTCAGTATAGATGGACTAATAGAACAAGTCCCACACACAGCTAGAAGACCAAATATTTTTTCAGAGGTAGATGCAGATAAAAATTATTTTTAATTTGCAACCTGATGGAGGTCAGTATAGATGGACTAATAGAGAAAATCCCACACACTGCTAGAAGGCCAAATATTTTTTCAGAGCTAGATGCAGATAAAAATTATTTTTAATTTGCAACCTGATGGAGGTCAGTATAGATGGACTAATAGAGAAAGTCCCACACACTGCTAGAAGGCCAAATATTTTTTCAGAGCTAGATGCAGAAAAAAATTATATTCAGTTTGCAACCTGAAGGAGGTCAGTATAGATGGACTAATTGAACAAGTCCCACACACAGCTAGAAGCCCAAATATTTTTTCAGAGGTAGATGCAGAAAAAAACTATATTCAGTTTGCAACCTGATGGAGGTCTGTATAGATGGATTAATAGAACAAGTCCCACACACAGCTAGAAGCCCAATATTTTTTCAGAGGTAGATGCAGAAAAAAAAATATTTTTAATTTGCAACCTGATGGAGGTCAGTATAGATGGAATAATAGAGAAAGTCCCACAAACTGCTAGAAGGCCAAATATTTTTTCAGAGCTAGATGCAGAAAAAAATTATATTGAGTTTGCAACCTGATGGAGGTCAGTATAGATGGACTAATAGAACAAGTCCCACACACAGCTAGAAGCCCAAATATTTTTTCAGAGGTAGATGCACATAAAAATTATTTTTAATTTGCAACCTGATGGAGGTTAGTATAGATGGACTAATAGAGAAAGTCCCACACACTGCTAGAAGGCCAAATATTTTTTCAGAGCTAGATGCAGAAAAAAATTATATTCAGTTTGCAACCTGATGGAGGTCAGTATAGATGGACTAATAGAACAAGTCCCACACACAGCTAGAATCCCAAATATTTTTTCATAGGTAGATGCAGATAAAAATTATTTTTAATTTGCAACCTGATGGAGGTCAGTATAGATGGACTAATAGAGAAAGTCCCACACACTGCTAGAAGGCCAAATATTTTTTCAGAGCTAGATGCAGATAAATATTATTTTTAATTTGCAACCTGATGGAGGTCAGTATAGATGGACTAATAGAGAAAGTCCCACACACTGCTAGAAGCCCAAATATTTTTTCAGAGCTAGATGCAGAAAAAAATTATATTCAGTTTGCAACCTGATGGAGGTCAGTAGAGATGGACTAATAGAAAAAGTCCCACACACAGCTAGAAGCCCAAATATTTTTTCAGAGGTAGATGCAGATAAAAATTATTTTTAATTTGCAACCTGATGGAGGTCAGTATAGATGGACTAATAGAGAAAGTCCCACACACTGCTAGAAGGCCAAATATTTTTTCAGAGCTAGATGCAGAAAAAAATTATATTCAGTTTGCAACCTGATGGAGGTCAGTATAGATGGACTAATAGAACAAGTCCCACACACAGCTAGAAGCCCAAATATTTTTTCAGAGGTAGATGCAGATAAAAATTATTTTTAATTTGCAACCTGATGGAGGTCAGTATAGATGGACTAATAGAGAAAGTCCCACAAACTGCTAGAAGGCCAAATATTTTTTCAGAGCTAGATGCAGAAAAAAATTATATTCAGTTTGCAACCTGATGGAGGTCAGTGTAGATGGACTAATAGAACAAGTCCCACACACAGCTAGATGCCCAAATATTTTTTCAGAGGTAGATGCAGATAAAAATCATTTTTAATTTGCAACCTGATGGAGGTCAGTATAGATGGACTAATATAGAAAGTCGCACACACTGCTAGAAGGCCAATTATTTTTTCAGAGCTAGATGCAGAAAAAAATTATATTCAGTTTGCAACCTGATGGAGGTCTGTATAGATGAATTAATAGAACAAGTCCCACACACAGCTAGAAGCCCAATATTTTTTCAGAGCTAGATGCAGAAAAAAAATATATTCAGTTTGCAACCTGATGGAGGTCTGTATAGATGGATTAATAGAACAAGTCCCACACACAGCTAGAAGCCCAATATTTTTTCAGAGGTAGATGCAGAAAAAAAATATATTCAGTTTGCAACCTGATGGAGGTCAGTATAGATGGACTAATAGAGCAAGTCCCACACACAGCTAGAAGCCCAAATATTTTTTCAGAGGTAGATGCAGATAAAAATTATTTTTAATTTGCAACCTGATGGAGGTGAGTATAGATGGACTAATAGAGAAAGTCCCACACACTGCTAGAAGGCCAAATATTTTTTCAGAGCTAGATGCAGATAAAAATTATTTTTAATTTGCAACCTGATGGAGGTCAGTATAGATGGACTAATAGAGAAAGTCCCACACACTGCTAAAAGGCCAAATATTTTTTCAGAGCTAGATGCAGAAAAAAATTATATTCAGTTAGCAACCTGATGGAGGTTTGTATAGATGGATTAATAGAACAAGTCCCACACACAGCTAGAAGCCCAATATTTTTTCAGAGGTAGATGCAGAAAAAAAATATATTCAGTTTGCAACCTGATGGAGGTCAGTATAGATGGACTAATAGAGAAAGTCCCACACACTGCTAGAAGGCCAAATATTTTTTCAGAGCTAGATGCAGAAAAAAATTATATTCAGTTTGCAACCTGATGGAGGTCAGTATAGATGGACTAATAGAACAAGTCCCACACACAGCTAGAAGCCCAAATATTTTTTCAGAGGTAGATGCAGATAAAAATTATTTTTAATTTGCAACCTGATGGAGGTCAGTATAGATGGTCTAATAGAGAAAGTCCCACAAACTGCTAGAAGACCAAATATTTTTTCAGAGCTAGATGCAGATAAAAATTATTTTTAATTTGCAACCTGATGGAGGTCAGTATAGATGGACTAATAGAGAAAGTCCCACACACTGCTAGAAGGCCAAATATTTTTTCAGAGCTAGATGCAGAAAAAAATTATATTCAGTTTGCAACCTGAAGGAGGTCAGTATAGATGGACTAATTGAACAAGTCCCACACACAGCTAGAAGCCCAAATATTTTTTCAGAGGTAGATGCAGAAAAAAACTATATTCAGTTTGCAACCTGATGGAGGTCTGTATAGATGGATTAATAGAACAAGTCCCACACACAGCTAGAAGCCCAATATTTTTTCAGAGGTAGATGCAGATAAAAATTATTTTTAATTTGCAACCTGATGGAGGTCAGTATAGATGGACTAATAAAGAAAGTCCCACACACTGCTAGAAGGCCAAATATTTTTTCAGAGCTAGATGCAGAAAAAAATTATATTCAGTTTGCAACCTGATGGAGGTCAGTATAGATGGACTAATAGAACAAGTCCCACACACAGCTAGAAGCCCAAATATTTTTTCAGAGGTAGATGCACATAAAAATTATTTTTAATTTGCAACCTGATGGAGGTCAGTATAGATGGACTAATAGAGAAAGTCCCACACACTGCTAGAAGGCCAAATATTTTTTCAGAGCTAGATGCAGAAAAAAATTATATTCAGTTTGCAACCTGATGGAGGTCAGTATAGATGGACTAA
The DNA here is from genome assembly GCF_046119375.1 of Phyllobates terribilis. Classification (NCBI taxonomy): domain Eukaryota; kingdom Metazoa; phylum Chordata; class Amphibia; order Anura; family Dendrobatidae; genus Phyllobates; species Phyllobates terribilis. The sequence continues at coordinate 86,900,069 of NW_027362771.1, forward strand.
TAGAACAAGTCCCACACACAGCTAGAATCCCAAATATTTTTTCATAGGTAGATGCAGATAAAAATGATTTTTAATTTGCAACCTGATGGAGGTCAGTATAGATGGACTAATAGAGAAAGTCCCACACACTGCTAGAAGGCCAAATATTTTTTCAGAGCTAGATGCAGATAAATATTATTTTTAATTTGCAACCTGATGGAGGTCAGTATAGATGGACTAATAGAGAAAGTCCCACACACTGCTAGAAGGCCAAATATTTTTTCAGAGCTAGATGCAGAAAAAAATTATATTCAGTTTGCAACCTGATGGAGGTCAGTATAGATGGACTAATAGAACAAGTCCCACACACAGCTAGAAGCCCAAATATTTTTTCAGAGGTGGATGCAGAAAAAAATTATATTCAGTTTGCAACCTGATGGAGGTCTGTATAGATGGATTAATAGAAGAAGTCCCACACACAGCTATAAGCCCAATATTTTTTCAGAGGTAGATGCAGAAAAAAAATTATTTTTAATTTGCAACCTGATGGAGGTCAGTATAGATGGACTAATAGAGAAAGTCCCACACACTGCTAGAAGGCCAAATATTTTTTCACAGCTAGATGCAGAAAAAAATTATATTTAGTTTGCAACCTGATGGAGGTCAGTATAGATGGACTAATAGAACAAGTCCCACACACAGCTAGAAGCCCAAATATTTTTTCAGAGGTAGATGCAGATAAAAATTATTTTTAATTTGAAACCTGATGGAGGTCAGTATAGATGGACTAATAAAGAAAGTCCCACACACTGCTAGAAGGCCAAATATTTTTTCAGAGCTAGAAGCAGAAAAAAATTATATTCAGTTTGCAACCTGATGGAGGTCAGTATAGATGGACTAATAGAACAAGTCCCACACACAGCTAGAAGCCCAAATATTTTTTCAGAGGTAGATGCAGATAAAAAATATTTTTAATTTGCAACCTGATGGAGGTCAGTATAGATGGACTAATAGAGAAAGTCCCACACACTGCTAGAAGCCCAAATATTTTTTCAGAGCTAGATGCAGAAAAAAATTATATTCAGTTTGCAACCTGATGGAGGTCAGTAGAGATGGACTAATAGAAAAAGTCCCACACACAGCTAGAAGCCCAAATATTTTTTCAGAGGTAGATGCAGATAAAAATTATTTTTAATTTGCAACCTGATGGAGGTCAGTATAGATGGACTAATAGAGAAAGTCCCACACACTGCTAGAAGGCCAAATATTTTTTCAGAGCTAGATGCAGAAAAAAATTATATTCAGTTTGCAACCTGATGGAGGTCAGTATAGATGGACTAATAGAACAAGTCCCACACACAGCTAGAAGCCCAAATATTTTTTCAGAGGTAGATGCAGATAAAAATTATTTTTAATTTGCAACCTGATGGAGGTCAGTATAGATGGACTAATAGAGAAAGTCCCACAAACTGCTAGAAGGCCAAATATTTTTTCAGAGCTAGATGCAGAAAAAAATTATATTCAGTTTGCAACCTGATGGAGGTCAGTGTAGATGGACTAATAGAACAAGTCCCACACACAGCTAGATGCCCAAATATTTTTTCAGAGGTAGATGCAGATAAAAATCATTTTTAATTTGCAACCTGATGGAGGTCAGTATAGATGGACTAATATAGAAAGTCGCACACACTGCTAGAAGGCCAATTATTTTTTCAGAGCTAGATGCAGAAAAAAATTATATTCAGTTTGCAACCTGATGGAGGTCTGTATAGATGAATTAATAGAACAAGTCCCACACACAGCTAGAAGCCCAATATTTTTTCAGAGCTAGATGCAGAAAAAAAATATATTCAGTTTGCAACCTGATCGAGGTCGGTATAGATGGATTAATAGAACAAGTCCCACACACAGCTAGAAGCCCAATATTTTTTCAGAGGTAGATGCAGAAAAAAAATATATTCAGTTTGCAACCTGATGGAGGTCAGTATAGATGGACTAATAGAACAAGTCCCACACACAGCTAGAAGCCCAAATATTTTTTCAGAGGTAGATGCAGATAAAAATTATTTTTAATTTGCAACCTGATGGAGGTGAGTATAGATGGACTAATAGAGAAAGTCCCACACACTGCTAGAAGGCCAAATATTTTTTCAGAGCTAGATGCAGATAAAAATTATTTTTAATTTGCAACCTGATGGAGGTCAGTATAGATGGACTAATAGAGAAAGTCCCACACACTGCTAAAAGGCCAAATATTTTTTCAGAGCTAGATGCAGAAAAAAATTATATTCAGTTAGCAACCTGATGGAGGTCTGTATAGATGGATTAATAGAACAAGTCCCACACACAGCTAGAAGCCCAATATTTTTTCAGAGGTAGATGCAGAAAAAAAATATATTCAGTTTGCAACCTGATGGAGGTCAGTATAGATGGACTAATAGAGAAAGTCCCACACACTGCTAGAAGGCCAAATATTTTTTCAGAGCTAGATGCAGAAAAAAATTATATTCAGTTTGCAACCTGATGGAGGTCAGTATAGATGGACTAATAGAACAAGTCCCACACACAGCTAGAAGCCCAAATATTTTTTCAGAGGTAGATGCAGATAAAAATTATTTTTAATTTGCAACCTGATGGAGGTCAGTATAGATGGACTAATAGAGAAAGTCCCACAAACTGCTAGAAGGCCAAATATTTTTTCAGAGCTAGATGCAGATAAAAATTATTTTTAATTTGCAACCTGATGGAGGTCAGTATAGATGGACTAATAGAGAAAGTCCCACACACTGCTAGAAGGCCAAATATTTTTTCAGAGCTAGATGCAGAAAAAAATTATATTCAGTTTGCAACCTGAAGGAGGTCAGTATAGATGGACTAATTGAACAAGTCCCACACACAGCTAGAAGCCCAAATATTTTTTCAGAGGTAGATGCAGAAAAAAACTATATTCAGTTTGCAACCTGATGGAGGTCTGTATAGATGAATTAATAGAACAAGTCCCACACACAGCTAGAAGCCCAATATTTTTTCAGAGGTAGATGCAGAAAAAAAAATATTTTTAATTTGCAACCTGATGGAGGTCAGTATAGATGGAATAATAGAGAAAGTCCCACAAACTGCTAGAAGGCCAAATATTTTTTCAGAGCTAGATGCAGAAAAAAATTATATTGAGTTTGCAACCTGATGGAGGTCAGTATAGATGGACTAATAGAACAAGTCCCACACACAGCTAGAAGCCCAAATATTTTTTCAGAGGTAGATGCACATAAAAATTATTTTTAATTTGCAACCTGATGGAGGTCAGTATAGATGGACTAATAGAGAAAGTCCCACACACTGCTAGAAGGCCAAATATTTTTTCAGAGCTAGATGCAGAAAAAAATTATATTCAGTTTGCAACCTGATGGAGGTCAGTATAGATGGACTAATAGAACAAGTCCCACACACAGCTAGAATCCCAAATATTTTTTCAGAGGTAGATGCAGATAAAAATTATTTTTAATTTGCAACCTGATGGAGGTCAGTATAGATGGACTAATAGAGAAAGTCCCACACACTGCTAGAAGGCCAAATATTTTTTCAGAGCTAGATGCAGATAAATATTATTTTTAATTTGCAACCTGATGGAGGTCAGTATAGATGGACTAATAGAGAAAGTCCCACACACTGCTAGAAGGCCAAATATTTTTTCAGAGCTAGATGCAGAAAAAAATTATATTCAGTTTGCAACCTGATGGAGGTCAGTATAGATGGACTAATAGAACAAGTCCCACACACAGCTAGAAGCCCAAATATTTTTTCAGAGGTGGATGCAGAAAAAAATTATATTCAGTTTGCAACCTGATGGAGGTCTGTATAGATGGATTAATAGAACAAGTCCCACACACAGCTATAAGCCCAATATTTTTTCAGAGGTAGATGCAGAAAAAAAAATATTTTTAATTTGCAACCTGATGGAGGTCAGTATAGATGGACTAATAGAGAAAGTCCCACACACTGCTAGAAGGCCAAATATTTTTTCACAGCTAGATGCAGAAAAAAATTATATTCAGTTTGCAACCTGATGGAGGTCAGTATAGATGGACTAACAGAACAAGTCCCACACACAGCTAGAAGCCCAAATATTTTTTCAGAGGTAGATGCAGATAAAAATTATTTTTAATTTGCAACCTGATGGAGGTCAGTATAGATGGACTAATAAAGAAAGTCCCACACACTGCTAGAAGGCCAAATATTTTTTCAGAGCTAGATGCAGAAAAAAATTATATTCAGTTTGCAACCTGATGGAGGTCAGTATAGATGGACTAATAGAACAAATCCCACACACAGCTAGAAGCCCAAATATTTTTTCAGAGGTAGATGCAGATAAAAATTATTTTTAATTTGCAACCTGATGGAGGTCAGTATAGATGGACTAATAGAGAAAGTCCCACACACTGCTAGAAGCCCAAATATTTTTTCAGAGCTAGATGCAGAAAAAAATTATATTCAGTTTGCAACCTGATGGAGGTCAGTAGAGATGGACTAATAGAAAAAGTCCCACACACAGCTAGAAGCCCAAATATTTTTTCAGAGGTAGATGCAGATAAAAATTATTTTTAATTTGCAACCTGATGGAGGTCAGTATAGATGGACTAATAGAGAAAGTCCCACACACTGCTAGAAGGCCAAATATTTTTTCAGAGCTAGATGCAGAAAAAAATTATATTCAGTTTGCAACCTGATGGAGGTCAGTATAGATGGACTAATAGAACAAGTCCCACACACAGCTAGAAGCCCAAATATTTTTTCAGAGGTAGATGCAGATAAAAATTATTTTTAATTTGCAACCTGATGGAGGTCAGTATAGATGGACTAATAGAGAAAGTCCCACAAACTGCTAGAAGGCCAAATATTTTTTCAGAGCTAGATGCAGAAAAAAATTATATTCAGTTTGCAACCTGATGGAGGTCAGTGTAGATGGACTAATAGAACAAGTCCCACACACAGCTAGATGCCCAAATATTTTTTCAGAGGTAGATGCAGATAAAAATCATTTTTAATTTGCAACCTGATGGAGGTCAGTATAGATGGACTAATATAGAAAGTCGCACACACTGCTAGAAGGCCAATTATTTTTTCAGAGCTAGATGCAGAAAAAAATTATATTCAGTTTGCAACCTGATGGAGGTCTGTATAGATGAATTAATAGAACAAGTCCCACACACAGCTAGAAGCCCAATATTTTTTCAGAGCTAGATGCAGAAAAAAAATATATTCAGTTTGCAACCTGATGGAGGTCTGTATAGATGGATTAATAGAACAAGTCCCACACACAGCTAGAAGCCCAATATTTTTTCAGAGGTAGCTGCAGAAAAAAAATATATTCAGTTTGCAACCTGATGGAGGTCAGTATAGATGGACTAATAGAACAAGTCCCACACACAGCTAGAAGCCCAAATATTTTTTCAGAGGTAGATGCAGATAAAAATTATTTTTAATTTGCAACCTGATGGAGGTGAGTATAGATGGACTAATAGAGAAAGTCCCACACACTGCTAGAAGGCCAAATATTTTTTCAGAGCTAGATGCAGATAAAAATTATTTTTAATTTGCAACCTGATGGAGGTCAGTATAGATGGACTAATAGAGAAAGTCCCACACACTGCTAAAAGGCCAAATATTTTTTCAGAGCTAGATGCAGAAAAAAATTATATTCAGTTAGCAACCTGATGGAGGTCTGTATAGATGGATTAATAGAACAAGTCCCACACACAGCTAGAAGCCCAATATTTTTTCAGAGGTAGATGCAGAAAAAAAATATTTTCAGTTTGCAACCTGATGGAGGTCAGTATAGATGGACTAATAGAGAAAGTGCCACACACTGCTAGAAGGCCAAATATTTTTTCAGAGCTAGATGCAGAAAAAAATTATATTCAGTTTGCAACCTGATGGAGGTCAGTATAGATGGACTAATAGAACAAGTCCCACACACAGCTAGAAGCCCAAATATTTTTTCAGAGGTAGATGCAGATAAAAATTATTTTTAATTTGCAACCTGATGGAGGTCAGTATAGATGGACTAATAGAGAAAGTCCCACAAACTGCTAGAAGGCCAAATATTTTTTCAGAGCTAGATGCAGATAAAAATTATTTTTAATTTGCAACCTGATGGAGGTCAGTATAGATGGACTAATAGAGAAAGTCCCACACACTGCTAGAAGGCCAAATATTTTTTCAGAGCTAGATGCAGAAAAAAATTATATTCAGTTTGCAACCTGAAGGAGGTCAGTATAGATGGACTAATTGAACAAGTCCCACACACAGCTAGAAGCCCAAATATTTTTTCAGAGGTAGATGCAGAAAAAAACTATATTCAGTTTGCAACCTGATGGAGGTCTGTATAGATGGATTAATAGAACAAGTCCCACACACAGCTAGAAGCCCAATATTTTTTCAGAGGTAGATGCAGAAAAAAAAATATTTTTAATTTGCAACCTGATGGAGGTCAGTATAGATGGAATAATAGAGAAAGTCCCACAAACTGCTAGAAGGCCAAATATTTTTTCAGAGCTAGATGCAGAACAAAATTATATTGAGTTTGCAACCTGATGGAGGTCAGTATAGATGGACTAATAGAACAAGTCCCACACACAGCTAGAAGCCCAAATATTTTTTCAGAGGTAGATGCACATAAAAATTATTTTTAATTTGCAACCTGATGGAGGTCAGTATAGATGGACTAATAGAGAAAGTCCCACACACTGCTAGAAGGCCAAATATTTTTTCAGAGCTAGATGCAGAAAAAAATTATATTCAGTTTGCAACCTGATGGAGGTCAGTATAGATGGACTAATAGAACAAGTCCCACACACAGCTAGAATCCCAAATATTTTTTCATAGGTAGATGCAGATAAAAATTATTTTTAATTTGCAACCTGATGGAGGTCAGTATAGATGGACTAATAGAGAAAGTCCCACACACTGCTAGAAGGCCAAATATTTTTTCAGAGCTAGATGCAGATAAATATTATTTTTAATTTGCAACCTGATGGAGGTCAGTATAGATGGACTAATAGAGAAAGTCCCACACACTGCTAGAAGGCCAAATATTTTTTCAGAGCTAGATGCAGAAAAAAATTATATTCAGTTTGCAACCTGATGGAGGTCAGTATAGATGGACTAATAGAACAAGTCCCACACACAGCTAGAAGCCCAAATATTTTTTCAGAGGTGGATGCAGAAAAAAATTATATTCAGTTTGCAACCTGATGGAGGTCTGTATAGATGGATTAATAGAACAAGTCCCACACACAGCTATAAGCCCAATATTTTTTCAGAGGTAGATGCAGAAAAAAAATTATTTTTAATTTGCAACCTGATGGAGGTCAGTATAGATGGACTAATAGAGAAAGTCCCACACACTGCTAGAAGGCCAAATATTTTTTCACAGCTAGATGCAGAAAAAAATTATATTTAGTTTGCAACCTGATGGAGGTCAGTATAGATGGACTAATAGAACAAGTCCCACACACAGCTAGAAGCCCAAATATTTTTTCAGAGGTAGATGCAGATAAAAATTATTTTTAATTTGCAACCTGATGGAGGTCAGTATAGATGGACTAATAAAGAAAGTCCCACACACTGCTAGAAGGCCAAATCTTTTTTCAGAGCTAGATGCAGAAAAAAATTATATTCAGTTTGCATCCTGATGGAGGTCAGTATAGATGGACTAATAGAACAAGTCCCACACACAGCTAGAAGCCCAAATATTTTTTCAGAGGTAGATGCAGATAAAAATTATTTTTAATTTGCAACCTGATGGAGGTCAGTATAGATGGACTAATAGAGAAAGTCCCACACACTGCTAGAAGCCCAAATATTTTTTCAGAGCTAGATGCAGAAAAAAATTATATTCAGTTTGCAACCTGATGGAGGTCAGTAGAGATGGACTAATAGAAAAAGTCCCACACACAGCTAGAAGCCCAAATATTTTTTCAGAGGTAGATGCAGATAAAAATTATTTTTAATTTGCAACCTGATGGAGGTCAGTATAGATGGACTAATAGAGAAAGTCCCACACACTGCTAGAAGGCCAAATATTTTTTCAGAGCTAGATGCAGAAAAAAATTATATTCAGTTTGCAACCTGATGGAGGTCAGTATAGATGGACTAATAGAACAAGTCCCACACACAGCTAGAAGCCCAAATATTTTTTCAGAGGTAGATGCAGATAAAAATTATTTTTAATTTGCAACCTGATGGAGGTCAGTATAGATGGACTAATAGAGAAAGTCCCACAAACTGCTAGAAGGCCAAATATTTTTTCAGAGCTAGATGCAGAAAAAAATTATATTCAGTTTGCAACCTGATGGAGGTCAGTGTAGATGGACTAATAGAACAAGTCCCACACACAGCTAGATGCCCAAATATTTTTTCAGAGGTAGATGCAGATAAAAATCATTTTTAATTTGCAACCTGATGGAGGTCAGTATAGATGGACTAATATAGAAAGTCGCACACACTGCTAGAAGGCCAATTATTTTTTCAGAGCTAGATGCAGAAAAAAATTATATTCAGTTTGCAACCTGATGGAGGTCTGTATAGATGAATTAATAGAACAAGTCCCACACACAGCTAGAAGCCCAATATTTTTTCAGAGCTAGATGCAGAAAAAAAATATATTCAGTTTGCAACCTGATGGAGGTCTGTATAGATGGATTAATAGAACAAGTCCCACACACAGCTAGAAGCCCAATATTTTTTCAGAGGTAGATGCAGAAAAAAAATATATTCAGTTTGCAACCTGATGGAGGTCAGTATAGATGGACTAATAGAGAAAGTCCCACACACTGCTAGAAGGCCAAATATTTTTTCAGAGCTAGATGCAGAAAAATTTTTTATTCAGTTTGCAACCTGATGGAGCACAGTATAGATGGACTAATAGAACAAGTCCCACAAAGAGCTAGAAGCCCAAATATTTTTTCAGAGGTAGATGCAGATAAAAATTATTTTTAATTTGCAACCTGATGGAGGTCAGTATAGATGGACTAATAGAGAATGTCCCACACACTGCTAGAAGGCCAAATATTTTTTCAGAGCTAGATGCAGATAAAAATTATTTTTAATTTGCAACCTGATGGAGGTCAGTATAGATGGACTAATAGAGAAAGTCCCACACACTGCTAGAAGGCCAAATATTTTTTCAGAGCTAGATGCAGAAAAAAATTATATTCAGTTTGCAACCTGATGGAGGTCAGTATAGATGGACTAATAGAACAAGTCCCACACACAGCTAGAAGCCCAAATATTTTTTCATAGGTAGATGCAGATAAAAATTATTTTTAATTTGCAACCTGATGGAGGTCAGTATAGATGGACTAATAGAGAAAGTCCCACACACTGCTAGAAGGCCAAATATTTTTTCAGAGCTAGATGCAGATAAAAATTATTTTTAATTTGCAACCTGATGGAGGTCAGTATAGATGGACTAATAGAGAAAGTCCCACACACTGCTAGAAGGCCAAATATTTTTTCAGAGCTAGATGCAGAAAAAAATTATAATCAGTTTGCAACCTGATGGAGGTCAGTATAGATGGACTAATAGAACAAGTCCCACACACAGCTAGAAGCCCAAATATTTTTTCAGAGGTGGATGCAGAAAAAAATTATATTCAGTTTGCAACCTGATGGAGGTCTGTATAGATGGATTAATAGAACAAGTCCCACACACAGCTAGAAGCCCAATATTTTTTCAGAGGTAGATGCAGAAAAAAAAATATTTTTAATTTGCAACCTGATGGAGGTCAGTATAGATGGACTAATAGATAAAGTCCCACACACTGCTAGAAGGCCAAATATTTTTTCAGAGCTAGATGCAGAAAAAAATTATATTCAGTTTGCAACCTGATGGAGCTCAGTATAGATGGACTAATAGAACAAGTCCCACAAAGAGCTAGAAGCCCAAATATTTTTTCAGAGGTAGATGCAGATAAAAATTATTTTTAATTTGCAACCTGATGGAGGTCAGTATAGATGGACTAATAGAGAATGTCCCACACACTGCAAGAAGGCCAAATATTTTTTCAGAGCTAGATGCAGAAAAAAATTATATTCAGTTTGCAACCTGATGGAGCTCTGTATAGATGGACTAATAGAACAAGTCCCACAAAGAGCTAGAAGCCCAAATATTTTTTCAGAGGTAGATGCAGATAAAAATTATTTTTAATTTGCAACCTGATGGAGGTCAGTATAGATGGATTAATACAGAATGTCCCACACACTGCTAGAAGGCCAAATATTTTTACAGAGCTAGATGCAGATAAAAATTATTTTTAATTTGCAACCTGATGGAGGTCAGTATAGATGGACTAATAGAGAAAGTCCCACACACTGCTAGAAGGCCAAATATTTTTTCAGAGCTAGATGCAGAAAAAAATTATATTCAGTTTGCAACCTGATGGAGGTCAGTATAGATGGACTAATAGAACAAGTCCCACACACAGCTAGAAGCCCAAATATTTTTTCATAGGTAGATGCAGATAAAAATTATTTTTAATTTGCAACCTGATGGAGGTCAGTATAGATGGACTAATAGAGAAAGTCCCACACACTGCTAGAAGGCCAAATATGTTTTCAGAGCTAGATGCAGAAAAAAATTATATTCAGTTTGCAACCTAATGGAGGTCAGTATAGATGGACTAATAGAACAAGTCCCACACACAGCTAGAAGCCCAAATATTTTTTCAGAGGTGGATGCAGAAAAAAATTATATTCAGTTTGCTACCTGATGGAGGTCTGTATAGATGGATTAATAGAACAAGTCCCACACACAGCTAGAAGCCCAATATTTTTTCAGAGGTAGATGCAGAAAAAAAAATATTTTTAATTTGCAACCTGATGGAGGTCAGTATAGATGGACTAATAGATAAAGTCCCACACACTGCTAGAAGGCCAAATATTTTTTCAGAGCTAGATGCAGAAAAAAATTATATTCAGTTTGCAACCTGATGGAGGTCAGTATAGATGGACTAATAGAACTAGTCCCACACACAGCTCGAAGCCCAAATATTTTTTCAAAGGTAGATGCAGATAAAAATTATTTTTAATTTGCAACCTGATGGAGGTCAGTATAGATGGACTAATAGAGAAAGTCCCATACACTGCTAGAAGGCCAAATATTTTTTCAGAGCTAGATGCAGAAAAAAATTATATTCAGTTTGCAACCTGATGGAGGTCAGTATAGATGGACTAATAGAACAAGTCCCACACACAGCTAGAAGCCCAAATATTTTTTCAGAGGTAGATGCAGATAAAAATTATTTTTAATTTGCAACCTGATGGAGTTCAGTATAGATGTACTAATAGAGAAAGTCCCACACACTGCTAGAAGGCCAAATATTTTTTCAGAGCTAGATGCAGATAAAAATTATTTTTAATTTGCAACCTGATGGAGGTCAGTATAGATGGACTAATAGAGAAAGTCCCACACACTGCTAGAAGGCCAAATATTTTTTCAGAGCTAGATGCAGATAAAAATTATTTTTAATTTGCAACCTGATGGAGGTCAGTATAGATGGACTAATAGAGAAAGTCCCACACACTGCTAGAAGGCCAAATATTTTTTCAGAGCTAGATGCAGAAAAAAATTATATTCAGTTTGCAACCTGATGGAGGTCAGTATAGATGGACTAATAGAACAAGTCCCACACACAGCTAGAAGCCCAAATATTTTTTCAGAGGTAGATGCAGATAAAAATTATTTTTAATTTGCAACCTGATGGAGGTCAGTATAGATGGACTAATAGAGAAAGTCCCACACACTGCTAGAAGGCCAAATATTTTTTCAGAGCTAGATGCAGATAAAAATTATTTTTAATTTGCAACCTGATGGAGGTCAGTATAGATGGACTAATAGAGAAAGTCCCTCACACTGCTAGAAGGCCAAATATTTTTTCAGAGCTAGATGCAGAAAAAAATTATATTCAGTTTGCAACCTGATGGAGCTCAGTATAGATGGACTAATAGAACAAGTCCCACAAAGAGCTAGAAGCTCAAATATTTTTTCAGAGGTAGATGCAGATAAAAATTATTTTTAATTTGCAACCTGATGGAGGTCAGTATAGATGGACTAATAGAGAATGTCCCACACACTGCTAGAAGGCCAAATATTTTTTCAGAGCTAGATGCAGAAAAAAATTATATTCAGTTTGCAACCTGATGGAGCTCAGTATAGATGGACTAATAGAACAAGTCCCACAAAGAGCTAGAAGCCCAAATATTTTTTCAGAGGTAGATGCAGATAAAAATTATTTTTAATTTGCAACCTGATGGAGGTCAGTATAGATGGACTAATAGAGAATGTCCCACACACTGCTAGAAGGCCAAATATTTTTTCAGAGCTAGATGCAGATAAAAATTATTTTTAATTTGCAACCTGATGGAGGTCAGTATAGATGGACTAATAGATAAAGTCCCACACACTGCTAGAAGGCCAAATATTTTTTCAGAGCTAGATGCAGAAAAAAATTATATTCAGTTTGCAACCTGATGGAGGTCAGTATAGATGGACTAATAGAACAAGTCCCACACACAGCTAGAAGCCCAAATATTTTTTCATAGGTAGATGCAGATAAAAATTATTTTTAATTTGCAACCTGATGGAGGTCAGTATAGATGGACTAATAGAGAAAGTCCCACACACTGCTAGAAGGCCAAATATTTTTTCAGAGCTAGATGCAGATAAAAATTATTTTTAATTTGCAACCTGATGGAGGTCAGTATAGATGGACTAATAGAGAAAGTCCCACACACTGCTAGAAGGCCAAATATGTTTTCAGAGCTAGATGCAGAAAAAAATTATATTCAGTTTGCAACCTGATGGAGGTCAGTATAGATGGACTAATAGAACAAGTCCCACACACAGCTAGAAGCCCAAATATTTTTTCAGAGGTGGATGCAGAAAAAAATTATATTCAGTTTGCAACCTGATGGAGGTCTGTATAGATGGATTAATAGAACAAGTCCCACACACAGCTAGAAGCCCAATATTTTTTCAGAGGTAGATGCAGAAAAAAAAATATTTTTAATTTGCAACCTGATGGAGGTCAGTATAGATGTACTAATAGAGAAAGTCCCACACACTGCTAGAAGGCCAAATATTTTTTCAGAGCTAGATGCAAAAAAAAATTATATTCAGTTTGCAACCTGATGGAGGTCAGTATAGATGGACTAATAGAACAAGTCCCACACACAGCTAGAAGCCCAAATATTTTTTCATAGGTAGATGCAGATAAAAATTATTTTTAATTTGCAACCTGATGGAGGTCAGTATAGATGGACTAATAGAGAAAGTCCCACACACTGCTAGAAGGCCAAATATTTTTTCAGAGCTAGATGCAGATAAAAATTATTTTTAATTTGCAACCTGATGGAGGTCAGTATAGATGGACTAATAGAGAAAGTCCCACACACTGCTAGAAGGCCAAATATGTTTTCAGAGCTAGATGCAGAAAAAAATTATATTCAGTTTGCAACCTGATGGAGGTCAGTATAGATGGACTAATAGAACAAGTCCCACACACAGCTAGAAGCCCAAATATTTTTTCAGAGGTGGATGCAGAAAAAAATTATATTCAGTTTGCAACCTGATGGAGGTCTGTATAGATGGATTAATAGAACAAGTCCCACACACAGCTAGAAGCCCAATATTTTTTCAGAGGTAGATGCAGAAAAAAAAATATTTTTAATTTGCAACCTGATGGAGGTCAGTATAGATGTACTAATAGAGAAAGTCCCACACACTGCTAGAAGGCCAAATATTTTTTCAGAGCTAGATGCAAAAAAAAATTATATTCAGTTTGCAACCTGATGGAGGTCAGTATAGATGGACTAATAGAACAAGTACCACACACAGCTAGAAGCCCAAATATTTTTTCAGAGGTAGATGCAGATAAAAATTATTTTTAATTTGCAACCTGATGGAGGTCAGTATAGATGGACTAGTAGAGAAAGTCCCACACACTGCTAGAAGGCCAAATATTTTTTCAGAGCTAGATGCAGATAAAATTATTTTTAATTTGCAACCTGATGGAGGTCAGTATAGATGGACTAATAGAGAAAGTCCCACACACTGCTAGAAGGCCAAATATTTTTTCAGAGCTAGATGCAGAAAAAAATTAGATTCAGTTTGCAACCTGATGGAGGTCAGTATAGATGGACTGATAGAACAAGTCCCACACACAGCTAGAAGCCCAAATATTTTTTCAGAGGTAGATGCAGATAAAAATTATTTTTAATTTGCAACCTGATGGAGGTCAGTATAGATGGACTAATAGAGAAAGTCCCACACACTGCTAGAAGGCCAAATATTTTTTCAGAGCTAGATGCGGATAAAAATTATTTTTAATTTGCAACCTGATGGAGGTCAGTATAGATGGACTAATAGAGAAAGTCCCTCACACTGCTAGAAGGCCAAATATTTTTTCAGAGCTAGATGCAGAAAAAAAATATATTCAGTTTGCAACCTGATGGAGCTCAGTATAGATGGACTAATAGAACAAGTCCCACAAAGAGCTAGAAGCCCAAATATTTTTTCAGAGGTAGATGCAGATAAAAATTATTTTTAATTTGCAACCTGATGGAGGTCAGTATAGATGGACTAATAGAGAATGTCCCACACACTGCTAGAAGGCCAAATATTTTTTCAGAGCTAGATGCAGAAAAAAATTATATTCAGTTTGCAACCTGATGGAGCTCAGTATAGATGGACTAATAGAACAAGTCCCACAAAGAGCTAGAAGCCCAAATATTTTTTCAGAGGTAGATGCAGATAAAAATTATTTTTAATTTGCAACCTGATGGAGGTCAGTATAGATGGACGAATAGAGAATGTCCCACACACTGCTAGAAGGCCAAATATTTTTTCAGAGCTAGATGCAGATAAAAATTATTTTTAATTTGCAACCTGATGGAGGTCAGTATAGATGGACTAATAGATAAAGTCCCACACACTGCTAGAAGGCCAAATATTTTTTCAGAGCTAGATGCAGAAAAAAATTATATTCAGTTTGCAACCTGATGGAGGTCAGTATAGAAGGACTAATAGAACAAGTCCCACACACAGCTAGAAGCCCAAATATTTTTTCATAGGTAGATGCAGATAAAAATTATTTTTAATTTGCAACCTGATGGAGGTCAGTATAGATGGACTAATAGAGAAAGTCCCACACACTGCTAGAAGGCCAAATATTTTTTCGGAGCTAGATGCAGATAAAAATTATTTTTAATTTGCAACCTGATGGAGGTCAGTATAGATGGACTAATATAGAAAGTCCCACACACTGCTAGAAGGCCAAATATGTTTTCAGAGCTAGATGAAGAAAAAAATTATATTCAGTTTGCAACCTGATGGAGGTCAGTATAGATGGACTAATAGAACAAGTCCCACACACAGCTAGAAGCCCAAATATTTTTTCAGAGGTAGATGCAGAAAAAAAATATTTTTAATTTGCAACCTGATGGAGGTCAGTATAGATGGACTAATAGATAAAGTCCCACACACAGCTAGATGCCCAAATATTTTTTCAGAGCTAGATGCAGAAAAAAATTATATTCAGTTTGCAACCTGATGGAGGTCAGTATAGATGGACTAATAGAACAAGTCCCACACACAGCTCGAAGCCCAAATATTTTTTCAAAGGTAGATGCAGATAAAAATTATTTTTAATTTGCAACCTGATGGAGGTCAGTATAGATGGACTAATAGAGAAAGTCCCATACACTGCTAGAAGGCCAAATATTTTTTCAGAGCTAGATGCAGAAAAAAATTATATTCAGTTTGCAACCTGATGGAGGTCAGTATAGATGGACTAATAGAACAAGTCCCACACACAGCTAGAAGCCCAAATATTTTTTCAGAGGTAGATGCAGATAAAAATTATTTTTAATTTGCAACCTGATAGAGGTCAGTATAGATGTACTAATAGATAAAGTCCCACACACTGCTAGAAGGCCAAATATTTTTTCAGAGCTAGATGCAGATAAAAATTATTTTTAATTTGCAACCTGATAGAGGTCAGTATAGATGGACTAATAGAGAAAGTCCCACACACTGCTAGAACGCCAAATATTTTTTCAGATCTAGATGCAGAAAAAAATTATATTCAGTTTGCAACCTGATGGAGGTCAGTATAGATGGACTAATAGAACAAGTCCCACACACAGCTAGAAGCCCAAATATTTTTTCAGAGGTAGATGCAGATAAAAATTATTTTTAATTTGCAACCTGATGGAGGTCAGTATAGATGGACTAATAGAGAAAGTCCCACACACTGCTAGAAGGCCAAATATTTTTTTAGAGCTAAATGCAGAAAAAAATTATATTCAGTTTGCAACCTGATGGAGGTTTGTATAGATGGATTAATAGAACAAGTCCCACACACAGCTAGAAGCCCAATATTTTTTCAGAGGTAGATGCAGAAAAAAAATATATTCAGTTTGCAACCTGATGGAGGTCTGTATAGATGGATTAATAGAACAAGTCCCACACAAAGCTAGAAGCCCAATATTTTTTCTGAGGTAGATTCAGAAAAAAAATATATTCAGTTTCCAACCTGATGGAGGTCAGTATAGATGGACTAATAGAGAAAGTCCCACACACTGCTAGAAGGCCAAATATTTTTTCAGAGCTAGATGCAGAAAAAAATTATATTCAGTTTGCAACCTAATGGAGGTCAGTATAGATGGACTAATAGAACAAGTCCCACACACAGCTAGAAGCCCAAATATTTTTTCAGAGGTAGATGCAGATAAAAATTATTTTTAATTTGCAACCTGATGGAGGTCAGTATAGATAGACTAATAGAGAAAGTCCCACACACTGCTAGAAGGCCAAATATTTTTTCAGAGCTAGATGCAGATAAAAATTATTTTTAATTTGCAACCTGATGGAGGTCAGTATAGATGGACTAATAGAGAAAGTCCCACACACTGCTAGAAGGCCAAATATTTTTTCAGAGCTAGATGCAGAAAAAAATTATATTCAGTTTGCAACCTGATGGAGGTCTGTATAGATGGATTAATAGAACAAGTCCCACACACAGCTAGAAGCCCAATATTTTTTCAGAGGTAGATGCAGAAAAAAAATATATTCAGTTTGCAACCTGATGGCGGTCTGTATAGATGGATTAATAGATCAAGTCCCACACACAGCTAGAAGCCCAATATTTTTTCAGAGGTAGATGCAGAAAAATAATATATTCAGTTTGCAACCTGATGGAGGTCAGTATAGATGGACTAATAGAGAAAGTCCCACACACTGCTAGAAGGCCAAATATTTTTTCAGAGCTAGATGCAGAAAAAAATTATATTCAGTTTGCAACCTGATGGAGGTCAGTATAGATGGACTAATAGAACAAGTCCCACACACAGCTAGAAGCCCAAATATTTTTTCAGAGGTAGATGCAGATAAAAATTATTTTTAGTTTGCAACCTGATGGAGGTCAGTATAGATGGACTAATAGAGAAAGTCCTACACACTGCTAGAAGGCCAAATATTTTTTCAGAGCTAGATGCAGATAAAAATTATCTTTAATTTGCAACCTGATGGAGGTCAGTATAGATGGGCTAATAGAGAAAGTCCCACACACTGCTAGAAGGCCAAATATTTTTTCAGAGCTAGATGCAGAAAAAAATTATATTCAGTTTGCAACCTGATGGAGGTCAGTATAGATGGAATAATAGAACAAGTCCCACACACAGCTAGAAGCCCAAATATTTTTTCAGAGGTGGATGCAGAAAAAAATTATATTCAGTTTGCAACCTGATGGAGGTCTGTAAAGATGGATTAATAGAACAAGTCCCACACACAGCTAGAAGCCCAATATTTTTTCAGAGGTAGATGCAGAAAAAAAATATTTTTAATTTGCAACCTGATGGAGGTCAGTATAGATGGACTAATAGAGAAAGTCCCACACACTGTTAGAAGGCCAAATATTTTTTCAGAGCTAGATGCAGAAAAAAATTATATTCAGTTTGCAACCTGATGGAGGTCAGTATAGATGGACTAATAGAACAAGTCCCACACACAGCTAGAAGCCCAAATATTTTTTCAAAGGTAGATGCAGATAAAAATTATTTTTAATTTGCAACCTGATGGAGGTCAGTATAGATGGACTAATAGAGAAAGTCCCACACACTGCTAGAAGGCCAAATATTTTTTCAGTGGTAGATGTAGAAAAAAATTATATTCAGTTTGCAACCTGATGGAGGTCAGTATAGATGGACTAATAGAACAAGTCCCACACACAGCTAGAAGCCCAATTATTTTTTCAGAGGTAGATGCAGATAAAAATTATTTTTAATTTGCAACCTGATGGAAGTCAGTATAGATGGACTAATAGAGAAAGTCCCACACACTGCTAGAAGGCCAAATATTTTTTCAGAGCTAGATGCAGAAAAAAATTATATTCAGTTTGCAACCTAATGGAGGTCAGTATAGATGGACTAATAGAACAAGTCCCACACACAGCTAGAAGCCCAAATATTTTTTCAGAGGTAGATGAAGATAAAAATTATTTTTAATTTGCAACCTGATGGAGGTCAGTATAGATGGACTAATAGAGAAAGTCCCACACTCTGCTAGAAGGCCAAATATTTTTTCAGAGCTAGATGCAAAAAAAAATTATATTCAGTTTGCAACCTGATGGAGGTCAGTATAGATGGACTAATAGAACAAGTCCCACACACAGCTAGAAGCCCAAATATTTTTTCAGATGTAGATGCAGATAAAAATTGTTTTTAATTTGCAACCTGATGGAGGTCAGTATAGATGGCCTAATAGAGAAAGTCCCACACACTGCTAGAAGGCCAAATATTTTTTCAGAGCTAGATGCAGAAAAAATTATTTTTAATTTGCAACCTGATGGAGGTCAGTATAGATGGACTAATAGAGAAAGTCCCACACACTGCTAGAAGGCCAAATATTTTTTCAGAGCTAGATGCAGAAAAAAATTATATTCAGTTTGCAACCTGATGGAGGTCAGTATAGATGGACTAATAGAACAAGTCCCACACACAGCTAGAAGCCCAAATATTTTTCAGAGGTAGATGCAGATAAAAATTATTTTTAATTTGCAACCTGATGGAGGTCAGTATAGATGGACTAATAGAGAAAGTCCCACACACTGCTAGAAGGCCAAATATTTTTTCAGAGCTAGATGCAGATAAAAATTATTTTTAATTTGCAACCTGATGGAGGTCAGTATAGATGGACTAATAGAGAAAGTCCCACACACTGCTAGAAGGCCAAATATTTTTTCAGAGCTAGATGCAGGAAAATATTATATACAGTTTGCAACCTGATGGAGGTCAGTATAGATGGACTAATAGAACAAGTCCCACACACAGCTAGAAGCCCAAATATTTTTTCAGAGGTAGATGCAGATAAAAATTATTTTTAATTTGCAACCTGATGGAGATCAGTATAGATGGACTAATAGAGAAAGTCCCACACACTGCTAGAAGGCCAAATATTTTTTCAGAGCTTGATGCAGATAAAAATTATTTTTAATTTGCAACCTGATGGAGGACAGTATAGATGGACTAATAGAGAAAGTCCCACACACTGCTAGAAGGCCAAATATTTTTTCAGAGCTAGATGCAGAAAAAAATTATATTCAGTTTGCAACCTGATGGAGGTCAGTATAGATGGACTAATAGAACAAGTCCCACACACAGCTAGAAGCCCAAATATTTTTTCAGAGGTAGATGCAGCTAAAAATTATTTTTAATTTGCAACCTGATGGAGGTCAGTATAGATGGACTAATAGAGAAAGTCCCACACACTGCTAGAAGGCCAAATATTTTTTCAGAGCTAGATGCAGATAAAAATTATTTTTAATTTGCAACCTGATGGAGGTCAGTATAGATGGACTAATAGAGAAAGTCCCACACACTGCTAGAAGGCCAAATATTTTTTCAGAGCTAGATGCAGAAAAAAATTATATTCAGTTTGCAACCTGATGGAGGTCTGTATAGATGGATTAATAGAACAAGTCCCACACACAGCTAGAAGCCCAATATTTTTTCAGAGGTAGATGCAGAAAAAAAATATATTCAGTTTGCAACCTGATGGAGGTCTGTATAGATGGATTAATAGAACAAGTCCCACACACAGCTAGAAGCCCAATATTTTTTCAGAGGTAGATGCAGAAAAAAAATATATTCAGTTTGCAACCTGATGGAGGTCAGTATAGATGGACTAATAGAGAAAGTCCCACACACTGCTAGAAGGCAAATATTTTTTCAGAGCTAGATGTAGAAAAAAATTATATTCAGTTTGCAACCTGATGGAGGTCAGTATAGATGGACTAATAGAACAAGTCCCACACACAGCTAGAAGCCCAAATATTTTTTCAGAGGTAGATGCAGATAAAAATTATTTTTAATTTGCAACCTGATGGAAGTCAGTATAGATGGACTAATAGAGATAGTCCCACACACTGCTAGAAGGCCAAATATTTTTTCAGAGCTAGATGCAGAAAAAAATTATATTCAGTTTGCAACCTGATGGAGGTCAGTATAGATGGACTAATAGAACAAGTCCCACACACAGCTAGAAGCCCAAATATTTTTTCAGAGGTAGATGCAGATAAAAATTATTTTTAATTTGCAACCTGATGGAAGTCAGTATAGATGGACTAATAGAGAAAGTCCCACACACTGCTAGAAGGCCAAATATTTTTTCAGAGCTAGATGCAGAAAAAAATTATATTCAGTTTGCAACCTGATGGAGGTCAGTATAGATGGACTAATAGAACAAGTCCCACACACAGCTAGAAGCCCAAATATTTTTTCAGAGGTAGATGAAGATAAAAATTATTTTTAATTTGCAACCTGATGGAGGTCAGTATAGATGGACTAATAGAGAAAGTCCCACACTCTGCTAGAAGGCCAAATATTTTTTCAGAGCTAGATACAAAAAAAAATTATATTCAGTTTGCAACCTGATGGAGGTCAGTATAGATGGACTAATAGAACAAGTCCCACACACAGCTAGAAGCCCAAATATTTTTTCAGATGTAGATGCAGATAAAAATTGTTTTTAATTTGCAACCTGATGGAGGTCAGTATAGATGGCCTAATAGAGAAAGTCCCACACACTGCTAGAAGGCCAAATATTTTTTCAGAGCTAGATGCAGAAAAAATTATTTTTAATTTGCAACCTGATGGAGGTCAGTATAGATGGACTAATAGAGAAAGTCCCACACACTGCTAGAAGGCCAAATATTTTTTCAGAGCTAGATGCAGAAAAAAATTATATTCAGTTTGCAACCTGATGGAGGTCAGTATAGATGGACTAATAGAACAAGTCCCACACACAGCTAGAAGCCCAAATATTTTTTCAGAGGTAGATGCAGATAAAAATTATTTTTAATTTGCAACCTGATGGAAGTCAGTATAGATGGACTAATAGAGAAAGTCCCACACACTGCTAGAAGGCCAAATATTTTTTCAGAGCTAGATGCAGAAAAAAATTATATTCAGTTTGCAACCTGATGGAGGTCAGTATAGATGGACTAATAGAACAAGTCCCACACACAGCTAGAAGCCCAAATATTTTTTCAGAGGTAGATGAAGATAAAAATTATTTTTAATTTGCAACCTGATGGAGGTCAGTATAGATGGACTAATAGAGAAAGTCCCACACTCTGCTAGAAGGCCAAATATTTTTTCAGAGCTAGATACAAAAAAAAATTATATTCAGTTTGCAACCTGATGGAGGTCAGTATAGATGGACTAATAGAACAAGTCCCACACACAGCTAGAAGCCCAAATATTTTTTCAGATGTAGATGCAGATAAAAATTGTTTTTAATTTGCAACCTGATGGAGGTCAGTATAGATGGCCTAATAGAGAAAGTCCCACACACTGCTAGAAGGCCAAATATTTTTTCAGAGCTAGATGCAGAAAAAATTATTTTTAATTTGCAACCTGATGGAGGTCAGTATAGATGGACTAATAGAGAAAGTCCCACACACTGCTAGAAGGCCAAATATTTTTTCAGAGCTAGATGCAGAAAAAAATTATATTCAGTTTGCAACCTGATGGAGGTCAGTATAGATGGACTAATAGAACAAGTCCCACACACAGCTAGAAGCCCAAATATTTTTCAGAGGTAGATGCAGATAAAAATTATTTTTAATTTGCAACCTGATGGAGGTCAGTATAGATGGACTAATAGAGAAAGTCCCACTGACTGCTAGAAGGCCAAATATTTTTTCAGAGCTAGATGCAGATAAAAATTATTTTTAATTTGCAACCTGATGGAGGTCAGTATAGATGGACTAATAGAGAAAGTCCCACACACTGCTAGAAGGCCAAATATTTTTTCAGAGCTAGATGCAGGAAAAAATTATATACAGTTTGCAACCTGATGGAGGTCAGTATAGATGGACTAATAGAACAAGTCCCACACACAGCTAGAAGCCCAAATATTTTTTCAGAGGTAGATGCAGATAAAAATTATTTTTAATTTGCAACCTGATGGAGATCAGTATAGATGGACTAATAGAGAAAGTCCCACACACTGCTAGAAGGCCAAATATTTTTTCAGAGCTAGATGCAGAAAAAAATTATATTCAGTTTGCAACCTGATGGAGGTCAGTATAGATGGACTAATAGAACAAGTCCCACACACAGCTAGAAGCCCAAATATTTTTTCAGAGGTAGATGCAGATAAAAATTATTTTTAATTTGCAACCTGATGGAAGTCAGTATAGATGGACTAATAGAGAAAGTCCCACACACTGCTAGAAGGCCAAATATTTTTTCAGAGCTAGATGCAGAAAAAAATTATATTCAGTTTGCAACCTGATGGAGGTCAGTATAGATGGACTAATAGAACAAGTCCCACACACAGCTAGAAGCCCAAATATTTTTTCAGAGGTAGATGAAGATAAAAATTATTTTTAATTTGCAACCTGATGGAGGTCAGTATAGATGGACTAATAGAGAAAGTCCCACACTCTGCTAGAAGGCCAAATATTTTTTCAGAGCTAGATGCAAAAAAAAATTATATTCAGTTTGCAACCTGATGGAGGTCAGTATAGATGGACTAATAGAACAAGTCCCACACACAGCTAGAAGCCCAAATATTTTTTCAGATGTAGATGCAGATAAAAATTGTTTTTAATTTGCAACCTGATGGAGGTCAGTATAGATGGCCTAATAGAGAAAGTCCCACACACTGCTAGAAGGCCAAATATTTTTTCAGAGCTAGATGCAGAAAAAATTATTTTTAATTTGCAACCTGATGGAGGTCAGTATAGATGGACTAATAGAGAAAGTCCCACACACTGCTAGAAGGCCAAATATTTTTTCAGAGCTAGATGCAGAAAAAAATTATATTCAGTTTGCAACCTGATGGAGGTCAGTATAGATGGACTAATAGAACAAGTCCCACACACAGCTAGAAGCCCAAATATTTTTCAGAGGTAGATGCAGATAAAAATTATTTTTAATTTGCAACCTGATGGAGGTCAGTATAGATGGACTAATAGAGAAAGTCCCACACACTGCTAGAAGGCCAAATATTTTTTCAGAGCTAGATGCAGATAAAAATTATTTTTAATTTGCAACCTGATGGAGGTCAGTATAGATGGACTAATAGAGAAAGTCCCACACACTGCTAGAAGGCCAAATATTTTTTCAGAGCTAGATGCAGGAAAAAATTATATACAGTTTGCAACCTGATGGAGGTCAGTATAGATGGACTAATAGAACAAGTCCCACACACAGCTAGAAGCCCAAATATTTTTTCAGAGGTAGATGCAGATAAAAATTATTTTTAATTTGCAACCTGATGGAGATCAGTATAGATGGACTAATAGAGAAAGTCCCACACACTGCTAGAAGGCCAAATATTTTTTCAGAGCTTGATGCAGATAAAAATTATTTTTAATTTGCAACCTGATGGAGGACAGTATAGATGGACTAATAGAGAAAGTCCCACACACTGCTAGAAGGCCAAATATTTTTTCAGAGCTAGATGCAGAAAAAAATTATATTCAGTTTGCAACCTGATGGAGGTCAGTATAGATGGACTAATAGAACAAGTCCCACGCACAGCTAGAAGCCCAAATATTTTTTCAGAGGTAGATGCAGCTAAAAATTATTTTTAATTTGCAACCTGATGGAGGTCAGTATAGATGGACTAATAGAGAAAGTCCCACACACTGCTAGAAGGCCAAATATTTTTTCAGAGCTAGATGCAGATAAAAATTATTTTTAATTTGCAACCTGATGGAGGTCAGTATAGATGGACTAATAGAGAAAGTCCCACACACTGCTAGAAGGCCAAATATTTTTTCAGAGCTAGATGCAGAAAAAAATTATATTCAGTTTGCAACCTGATGGAGGTCTGTATAGATGGATTAATAGAACAAGTCCCACACACAGCTAGAAGCCCAATATTTTTTCAGAGGTAGATGCAGAAAAAAAATATATTCAGTTTGCAACCTGATGGAGGTCTGTATAGATGGATTAATAGAACAAGTCCCACACACAGCTAGAAGCCCAATATTTTTTCAGAGGTAGATGCAGAAAAAAAATATATTCAGTTTGCAACCTGATGGAGGTCAGTATAGATGGACTAATAGAGAAAGTCCCACACACTACTAGAAGGCAAATATTTTTTCAGAGCTAGATGTAGAAAAAAATTATATTCAGTTTGCAACCTGATGGAGGTCAGTATAGATGGACTAATAGAACAAGTCCCACACACAGCTAGAAGCCCAAATATTTTTTCAGAGGTAGATGCAGATAAAAATTATTTTTAATTTGCAACCTGATGGAGGTCAGTATAGATGGACTAATAGAGAAAGTCCCACACACTGCTAGAAGGCCAAATATTTTTTCAGAGCTAGATGCAGGTAAAAATTATTTTTAATTTGCAACCTGATAGAGGTCAGTATAGATGGACTAATAGAGAAAGTCCCACACACTGCTAGAAGGCCAAATATTTTTTCAGAGCTAGATGCAGAAAAAAAAATTATATTCAGTTTGCAACCTGATGGAGGTCAGTATAGATGGACTAATAGAACAAGTCCCACACACAGCTAGAAGCCCAAATATTTCTTCAGAGGTAGATGCAGATAAAAATTATTTTAAATTTGCAACCTGATGGAGGTCAGTATAGATGGACTAATAGAGAAAGTCCCACACACTGCTAGAAGGCCAAATATTTTTTCAGAGCTAGATGCAGAAAAAAATTATATTCAGTTTGCAACCTGATGGAGGTCAGTATAGATGGACTAATAGAACAAGTCCCACACACAGCTAGAAGCCCAAATATTTTTTCAGAGGTAGATGCAGATAAAAATTATTTTTAATTTGCAACCTGATGGAGGTCAGTATAGATGGACTAATAGAGAAAGTCCCACACACTGCTAGAAGGCCAAATATTTTTTCAGAGCTAGATGCAGAAAAAAATTATATTCAGTTTGCAACCTGATGGAGGTCTGTATAGATGGATTAATAGAACAAGTCCCACACACAGCTAGAAGCCCAATATTCTTTCAGAGGTAGATGCAGAAAAAAAATATATTCAGTTTACAACCTGATGGAGGTCTGTATAGATGGATTAATAGAACAAGTCCCACACACAGCTAGAAGCCCAATATTTTTTCAGAGGTAGATGCAGAAAAAAAATATATTCAGTTTGCAACCTGATGGAGGTCAGTATAGATGGACTAATAGAGAAAGTCCCACACACAGCTAGAAGCCCAAATATTTTTTCAGAGCTAGATGTAGAAAAAAATTATATTCAGTTTGCAACCTGATGGAGGTCAGTATAGGTGGACTAATAGAACAAGTCCCACACACAGCTAGAAGCCCAAATATTTTTTCAGAGGTAGATGCAGATAAAAATTATTTTTAATTTGCAACCTGATGGAGGTCAGTATAGATGGACTAATAGAGAAAGTCCCATACACTGCTAGAAGGCCAAATATTTTTTCAGAGCTAGATGCAGATAAAAATTATTTTTAATTTGCAACCTGATAGAGGTCAGTATAGATGGACTAATAGAGAAAGTCCCACACACTGCTAGAAGGCCAAATATTTTTTCAGAGCTAGATGCAGAAAAAAATTATATTCAGTTTGCAACCTGATGGAGGTCAGTATAGATGGACTAATAGAACAAGTCCCACACACAGCTAGAAGCCCAAATATTTCTTCAGAGGTAGATGCAGATAAAAATTATTTTAAATTTGCAACCTGATGGAGGTCAGTATAGATGGACTAATAGAGAAAGTCCCACACACTGCTAGAAGGCCAAATATTTTTTCAGAGCTAGATGCAGAAAAAAATGATATTCAGTTTGCAACCTGATGGAGGTCAGTATAGATGGACTAATAGAAAAAGTCCCACACACAGCTAGAAGCCCAAATATTTTTCAGAGGTAGATGCAGATAAAAATTATTTTTAATTTGCAACCTGATGGAGGTCAGTATAGATGGACTAATAGAGAAAGTCCCACACACTGCTAGAATGCCAAATATTTTTTCAGAGCTAGATGCAGAAAAAAATTATATTCAGTTTGCAACCTGATGGAGGTCTGTATAGATGGATTAATAGAACAAGTCCCACACACAGCTAGAAGCCCAACATTCTTTCAGAGGTAGATGCAGAAAAAAAATATATTCAGTTTGCAACCTGATGGAGGTCTGTATAGATGGATTAATAGAACAAGTCCCACACACAGCTAGAAGCCCAATATTTTTTCAGAGGTAGATGCAGAAAAAAATATATTCAGTTTGCAACCTGATGGAGGTCAGTATAGATGGACTAATAGAGAAAGTCCCACACACAGCTAGAAGCCCAAATATTTTTTCAGAGCTAGATGTAGAAAAAAATTATATTCAGTTTTCAACCTGATGGAGGTCAGTATAGGTGGACTAATAGAAAAAGTCCCACACACAGCTAGTAGCCCAAATATTTTTTCAGAGGTAGATGCAGATAAAAATTATTTTTAATTTGCAACCTGATGGAGGTCAGTATAGATGGACTAATAGAGAAAGTCCCACACACTGCTAGAAGGCCAAATATTTTTTCAGAGCTAGATGCAGATAAAAATTATTTTTAATTTGCAACCTGATAGAGGTCAGTATAGATGGACTAATAGAGAAAGTCCCACACACTGCTAGAACGCCAAATATTTTTTCAGATCTAGATGCAGAAAAAAATTATATTCAGTTTGCAACCTGATGGAGGTCAGTATAGATGGACTAATAGAACAAGTCCCACACACAGCTAGAAGCCCAAATATTTCTTCAGAGGTAGATGCAGATAAAAATTATTTTAAATTTGCAACCTGATGGAGGTCAGTATAGATGGACTAATAGAGAAAGTCCCACACACTGCTAGAAGGCCAAATATTTTTTCAGAGCTAGATGCAGAAAAAAATTATATTCAGTTTGCAACCTGATGGAGGTCAGTATAGATGGACTAATAGAACAAGTCCCACACACAGCTAGAAGCCCAAATATTTTTTCAGAGGTAGATGCAGATAAAAATTATTTTTAATTTGCAACCTGATGGAGGTCAGTATAGATGGACTAATAGAGAAAGTGCCACACACTGCTAGAAGGCCAAATATTTTTTCAGAGCTAGATGCAGAAAAAAATTATATTCAGTTTGCAACCTGCTGGAGGTCTGTATAGATGGATTAATAGAACAAGTCCCACACACAGCTAGAAGCCCAATATTCTTTCAGAGGTAGATGCCGAAAAAAAATATATTCAGTTTGCAACCTGATGGAGGTCTGTATAGATGGATTAATAGAACAAGTCCCACACACAGCTAGAAGCCCAATATTTTTTCAGAGGTAGATGCAGAAAAAAAATATATTCAGTTTGCAACCTGATGGAGGTCAGTATAGATGGACTAATAGAGAAAGTCCCACACACAGCTAGAAGCCCAAATATTTTTTCAGAGCTAGATGTAGAAAAAAATTATATTCAGTTTGCAACCTGATGGAGGTCAGTATAGGTGGACTAATAGAACAAGTCCCACACACAGCTAGAAGCCCAAATATTTTTTCAGAGGTAGATACAGATAAAAATTATTTTAAATTTGCAACCTCATGGAGGTCAGTATAGATGGACTAATAGAGAAAGTCCCACACACTGCTAGAAGGCCAAATATTTTTTCAGAGCTAGATGCAGAAAAAAATTATATTCAGTTTGCAACCTGATGGAGGTCAGTATAGATGGACTAATAGAACAAGTCCCACACACAGCTAGAAGCCCAAATATTTTTTCAGAGGTAGATGCAGATAAAAATTATTTTTAATTTGCAACCTGATGGAGGTCAGTATAGATGGACTAATAGAGAAAGTCCCACACACTGCTAGAAGGCCAAATATTTTTTCAGAGCTAGATGCAGAAAAAAATTATATTCAGTTTGCAACCTGATGGAGGTCTGTATAGATGGATTAATAGAACAAGTCCCACACACAGCTAGAAGCCCAATATTTTTTCAGAGGTAGATGCAGAAAAAAAATATATTCAGTTTGCAACCTGATGGAGGTCTGTATAGATGGATTAATAGAACAAGTCCCACACACAGCTAGAAGCCCAATATTTTTTCTGAGGTAGATTCAGAAAAAAAATATATTCAGTTTGCAACCTGATGGAGGTCAGTATAGATGGACTAATAGAGAAAGTCCCACACACTGCTAGAAGGCCAAATATTTTTTCAGAGCTAGATGCAGAAAAAAATTATATTCAGTTTGCAACCTGATGGAGGTCAGTATAGATGGACTAATAGAACAAGTCCCACACACAGCTAGAAGCCCAAATATTTTTTAAGAGGTAGATGCAGATAAAAATTATTTTTAATTTGCAACCTGATGGAGGTCAGTATAGATAGACTAATAGAGAAAGTCCCACACACTGCTAGAAGGCCAAATATTTTTTCAGAGCTAGATGCAGATAAAAATTATTTTTAATTTGCAACCTGATGGAGGTCAGTATAGATGGACTAATAGAGAAAGTCCCACACACTGCTAGAAGGCCAAATATTTTTTCAGAGCTAGATGCAGAAAAAAATTATATTCAGTTTGCAACCTGATGGAGGTCTGTATAGATGGATTAATAGAACAAGTCCCACACACAGCTAGAAGCCCAATATTTTTTCAGAGGTAGATGCAGAAAAAAAATATATTCAGTTTGCAACCTGATGGCGGTCTGTATAGATGGATTAATAGAACAAGTCCCACACACAGCTAGAAGCCCAATATTTTTTCAGAGGTAGATGCAGAAAAAAAATATATTCAGTTTGCAACCTGATGGAGGTCAGTATAGATGGACTAATAGAGAAAGTCCCACACACTGCTAGAAGGCCAAATATTTTTTCAGAGCTAGATGCAGAAAAAAATTATATTCAGTTTGCAACCTGATGGAGGTCAGTATAGATGGACTAATAGAACAAGTCCCACACACAGCTAGAAGCCCAAATATTTTTTCAGAGGTAGATGCAGATAAAAATTATTTTTAGTTTGCAACCTGATGGAGGTCAGTATAGATGGACTAATAGAGAAAGTCCTACACACTGCTAGAAGGCCAAATATTTTTTCAGAGCTAGATGCAGATAAAAATTATTTTTAATTTGCAACCTGATGGAGGTCAGTATAGATGGGCTAATAGAGAAAGTCCCACACACTGCTAGAAGGCCAAATATTTTTTCAGAGCTAGATGCAGAAAAAAATTATATTCAGTTTGCAACCTGATGGAGGTCAGTATAGATGGATTAATAAAACAAGTCCCACACACGGCTAGAAGCCCAAATATTTTTTCAGAGGTAGATGCAGAAAAAAATTATATTCAGTTTGCAACCTGATGGAGGTCTGTATAGATGGATTAATAGAACAAGTCCCACACACAGCTAGAAGCCCAATATTTTTTCAGAGGTAGATGCAGAAAAAAAAATATTTTTAATTTGCAACCTGATGGAGGTCAGTATAGATGGACTAATAGAGAAAGTCCCACATACTGCTAGATGGCCAAATATTTTTTCAGAGCTAGATGCAGAAAAAAATTATATTCAGTTTGCAACCTGATGGAGGTCAGTATAGATGGACTAATAGAACAAGTCCCACACACAGCTAGAAGCCCAAATATTTTTTCAGAGGTAGATGCAGATAAAAATTATTTTTAATTTGCAACCTGATGGAGGTCAGTATAGATGGACTAATAGAACAAGTCCCACACACTGCTATAAGGCCAAATATTTTTTCAGAGCTAGATGCAGAAAAAAATTATATTCAGTTTGCAACCTGATGGAGGTCAGTATAGATGGACTAATAGAACAAGTCCCACACACTGCTAGAAGCCCAAATATTTTTTCAGAGCTAGATGCAGAAAAAAATGATATTCAATTTGCAACCTGATGGAGGTCAGTATAGATGGACTAATAGAATGATGCTATGCCCAAAAGATTTTACTTCACTAGGTGCAGTAAAAAAATTGGTATTCTATACACAGGTGGTATATCTTGCAAAACAGATAGGCTACTCCCCTGACTAACACACTCTGCAATAGGCCAAAAAGGATTAGCTTTGCTAGATTCAGCCAAATGCTGTTAAAAAAACTTGCACAGCACTGGCACAGACCTGCCTGGCAAAAACTGATAGGAACTGATGTAACCTAGTCCTGAAAAGGACTGCAATTACAATTCGTCTTTACTCCCACAATCTATCTATTTAAGAGCACAGACCTGCCTGATAAAAGTCGTAGGAAATGCTGTAACCTAGTCCTTAAAAGGACTGCAATCACAACTATTCCCTATTCCCAAGCTATCTGTAGATTTGTGCGAAAATTGGCTTGAAATTAACAAGGTATAGCGCACACAGCAACAGCGGTGCCGTCTAACACGCAGCTGCAGCAGTGAGAAAATGGTGGCGACGGGGAAAATGGCTTGATCTTATAGGGCAAGGACATGTGACATACACTGCCAATGACACATGCCCTTGCTTGTGTGAAAAATAGCAGTTCGCTCCATGTGTGCGCTGCTGATAGGCTGACAGACTGCACCTCCCCACTGCAAATGCGGGAAAGAGAAAAAAAAATGGAGATCTTCATTATTCCTGCAGAGATCCATCCCCTGCCCCTCCCCCCACCCCGCTGTACACTCAAACTGCGTATTAACATTAATTTTCATCATTACTGAGAAAAAATCCAGTTATGATTTTGGTGCACGAACAGTTATCGAACATAACCTCGAACAACCGAATTTTTCTCAAATCGTTCGTGTTCGCAGAACGGCTCGAACACCGCCCAAAACAGCTCGAATTTGAGATTGGCGAACAGTTCGAGTAGAACAACGCTCATCTCTAGTGACAAGTTGTGAGTTATGTCACTAAATGTTTTTTGGTTAAGCAGGAATTAAGAGATTTTAGGAGAAAAAAAATGGAAAGAAGATAAGCGTAGACCGGTGTCATTTAGGATCTTAGAAAGTCTGGGTTCACTGTTGGAAAGGATATGTTGTTCCATTTTTGAAGTGACATTGTTTAGGTTGGCTTTCTTTCTTGCTTTTTTGAGTCATTGAGAGTGGGTGTGTTGGTAGCTCCCAGTAACAGTAGGGCCGGTGGTCTACTTGCTGAAGATGTGAACTATTGGGCCCGGGGGTAGTGAAGAGCGAGCATGCTCGCCACTGCTCGGTACTCGCTCGAGCATCTCAGTACTCGAGATGCTCGGAGCTCGCCAAGTACTTGCGCGATGCTCATACGGATGCTCGGGTCTCCGTCCTGCATGTTTGGCACTATTTAGAGTGCCAATCAACATGCAGGGATTGCCTGCCACTCACTGTAATGCCACAGCCATGTTGGTTGTGGCATTACAGTGATTGCCCAAATCGATGTGAACAGTGCTCAATGAAACATGAAAAGCCGGCAATTCATCAGCGGCAGACATCGGTACCCAACAATTTAGAACAGAAAGAATAAAGCATCACACATAGATTAGATAGATAGAAACATGTCAGTCACATATATAATAAGTACAGTGACAGTGTTGGTTACTGTACTTGTCAATTAGTGTTAAATTAAAGGATTGATTAAAAAAAAAATTGGCGGGGGGTCCCCCATAATTCTAGTCTCTAGCGGAGGTTAAGCACATGGCTGGGGCAGATGTTTGAAGCCTGGGAAGGGGGTAATACCCACGGAGCTTCCCAGGCTAGTAATATCAGCCCCCTGCTGAATACCTAGCCTTTACTGGCTATTAAAATGGGGGACCGAAAAAAAAATGACGTGGGGTCCCCCTATTTTAATAGCTAGCAAAGGCTAGGCAGACAGCTGGGGGCTGATATTAATAGCCCAGGAAGGGTACCATAAATATTGGCCCCCTCCCAGGCTAGAAACACCAGCCCTCAGCTGCCCCAGAAATGGCGCATCCATAGGATGTGCAAATTCTGGCACTTAGCATCACTCTTCCCACTGCCCTGTAGTGGTGGCAGTGGGGTAATAGGGCTGGGGTTGATGTCAGCTTATAATGATGGCTGATATCAAGCCCAGGTTAGTAATGGAGAGGCATCTATAAGACGCCCACATTACTAACCCCATAGTGTAAGGCAAATGTAAAATAAAAACACCAACACCCAGAATAAATCTTTTAATTGAAATAAACACACAATACTTTAATATTCTAAATTAAACTCTACTATATCGCCCAATCCAGCTGAAGCCAATGTCTCCTGCAGTAAAAGTAAAATAATTAACCAGCCTTATCCTTACCTTTCCATGGTTCCCACGATGGCTCCATCTCTGCTACATTGAGATGGCAGGCTGGATCATAGCAGAACGCTGCTATCCAGCTTGTCATCCTTCAGAGACACTGCAGAGCGCAGGCATGCTTGCTCTCCACAATGTCTCGCTGAGACGGCATCTAGATGAGCCGAGTTCATTAACAATGAACTCGGCTCACCTCATGCACGTCACTGACAGCGTGGGAGAATTCTCCTGCTCACATGGTGACATCATTTGCCGGCATCGCAGATGGATTGGGCGATATGGTAAGTAGAGTTTAATTTAGAATATTAAAGTATTGTGTGTTTATTTCAATTAAAAGATTTTATTCTGGGTGTTGGTGTTTTATTTTCCATTTGCCTTACACTATGGGGTTAGTAATGGGGCCATCTTATAGACGCCTCCCCATTACTAACCTGGACTTGATGTCAACTAGCATTATAAGCTGACATCAACCCCAGCCCTATTACCCCACTGCCACCGCTACAGGGCAGTGGGAAGAGCGATACTAAGTGCCAGAATTGGCATATCCTATGGATGCGCCATTTCTGGGGCGGCTGAGGGCTGGTGTTTCTAGCCTGGGAGGGGGCCAATATTCATGGCACCCTTCCTGGGCTATTAATATCAGCCCCCAGCTGTCTGCCTAGCCTTTGCTATTTGCTAGCTATTAAAATAGGGGGACCCCACGTCATTTTTTTTTTTTGGTCTCCCAGTTTAATAGCCAGTAAAGGCTAGGTATTCATCTGGGGGCTCATATTAGTAGCCTGGGAAGCTCCGTGGGTATTATCCCCTTCCCAGGCTTCAAACATCTGCCCCAGCAATCTGCTTAACCTCCGCTAGAGACTAGAATTATGGGGGACCCCACGCCAATTTTTTTTTTAATAAATCCTTTATTTTAAAACTAAATGACAAGTACAGTAACCAACACTGTCACTGTACTCATTATATATATGACTGACATGTTTCTATCTATCTAATCTATATATGATGCTCTATTCTTTCTGTTCTAAATTGTCGGGTACGGATGTTATAACTTTATGCGGCTGCTGAATTGCCGGCTTTTTTGAAGAGGCGGATGCATGAAAATCGGAGGGCACTAGTGTGCTCTGAGTGCCCTGCTATGTTTTTCATGCACCCTCCCATATACCCTGCCTGCCTGTCTGCCTATATATTCTGCCTGCCTGACATGTTTCATTGAGCACTGTTCCCATCGATTTGGCCAATTTCAAATTGGATAATGCACAACAGGTTCTTGTCTCCCATACAGGTGCTAAAATCATTTTCAGCCCTGGTGCCCTCTTTAGGTGAAGCATATCTCTGTTTCTATTCCTTAGCCTAAGAGACGGTTCCTCACCAGCGACAGTGTTCCCAGATCCTTTATCTCCCTCACGGCTTATCCAAGAGTCCTAGTTTCCTCTGCTACCTGCAGACTAGAAGTGCCCCGGGTCCTCAATACCTCCATTGAGTTTCTCCAGCCGGCTAATGGGACTCCTGCATGAGGAGATATTCACACTACGGATTCACTGTCTGAGGGTAGAGAGCCCCCATCTACCCTACCAGCCAATTTCCCTGGACGTCCACCGATAAGAGTTCCTGTCACGTCCCTGACAGGGCTTCAGCTGACTCAAAAATAACGGCTGCAGCTATTTTTAGCCACCCAGAGGCTCCACCCACTAAGCCATCTACTTAGCAACTGCCTTGCTCTCTCACTGACAACTGTGCCCAGCAGTGGCATCTTGTGGCTGATAAAAAGTACTGCAGCCCCACAAGAAATTATATCTAACCTCTAGACATGCCCAATGTCTATCCCTGTCACTACGTTTCCCCCTTACTCCACTGACTGCGCCACTGAAATTAACCCCGTAACTTGACCTAATAGCAGTCCAGAGAGTGCCTAACTATGGGGATATGTAATTCTAACTACTTCAGTCCCAGTGGAAGGTTACACTCTTCCTCACTATTACACATGTTTTACCCTTTCAAACTTTTCTTTAACTTTCCATGTGAGTTTGGTAGAGCGTTTAGCCTTCTCACTGGATTGTGGATATGGACCTATGCTTCCTTCATCTGATGATGGATCTTGCAAAGACCATGTAGTCTTTCCCTCAGCCATTGTACTTTACAGGCGGAATGGATCTGTATAGTGATATGAGCTGCTGGATTTTAGCCCTGTCTATACTGAGAGAGGCTGTGCTGTGATGCTTTACACACTCACATTGATGATTTCTCATATGCTGGGAGCAGACTTTCTGATGTCTATGCTGTATCTACACTGTGTTCCAAATTATTATGCAAATAATATTTTCTCAGATTTTCCCAAATTACCTATATGAATTGCAGTCATTGTAATTTTCCAGTCAAATAACTATTAGAGTACAATTGAAAGGTTTTTGTACAAACTGCCTATGATAACAGTATATTTTTAAAAAAAATAAAAAACTCAAACTGCACTCAAAATGCATGTTCCAAATTATTATGCACAGCAGAGTTTTCAACCTTTTCATTTTAATAAAGAACAAAAAAATGGTCATTTTTTAAATTATTAGCATTAGCAGGTTATTACAAACTGAAATCAAACAGTTTTCAACTCAAAACTTTATTCTAGGTGATGATACATTTGCACATATGACCGCTTGTTCGAAAGGAGCTTCTGAACTCTCTCGTCCATTGAATTTGTCAAATTTTGGATGGTTTCTGCTTCAATTGTTTTGCATGAGGACAGAATACCCTCCCAGAGCTGTTTCTTAGATGTGAACTGCCTCCCGCCATCATAGACACTTCTTTTGATGATGCTCCAGAGGTTCTCAATGGGGTTTAGGTCAGGGGAGCATGGGTGCCACACCATA
Organism: Phyllobates terribilis; assembly: GCF_046119375.1. NCBI lineage: Eukaryota > Metazoa > Chordata > Amphibia > Anura > Dendrobatidae > Phyllobates > Phyllobates terribilis. The sequence continues at coordinate 86,935,676 of NW_027362771.1, forward strand.
AGTTTGTCCCCTTTTGTGCCCATAGCAGCCAGAGATGCAGATGTGTTATGTGCAGCATGACACGGGGCATTATCATGCTTGAAAATGATCTTGCTGCGGAATGCACGGTTCTTCTTCTTGAACCATGGAATGAAGTGCTGTTGAGAAACTCAACATACCTTATGGAGTTCATCTTTACTCCTTCAGGAATCCTAAAAGGGCTGACAATCTCTCTCCCCATGATTCCAGCCCAAAACATTACTCCACCTCCTCCTTGTTAGCGCCGTAGCCGTGTTTGCATGGGGTGTACATCAACCAGCCATCCTCCACTCCATCCATCTGGACCATCGAGATCATTTCATGCATGATAATGCCCCATCTCATGCTGCACATAACACATCTGCATCTCTGGCTGCTATGGGCATAAAAGGGGACAAACTTATGGTGTGGCACCCATGCTCCCCTGACCTCAACCCCATTGAGAACCTCTGGAGCATCATCAAAAGGAGTGTCTATGATGGCGGGAGGCAGTTCACATCTAAACAACAGCTCTGGGAGGGTATTGTGTCCTCATGCAAAACAATTGAAGCAGAAACCATGCAAAACCTAACAAATTCAATGGACGAGAGAGTTCAGAAGCTCCTTTCGAACAAGCGGTCCTATGTGCAAATGTAACATCACCTGGAATAAAGTTTTGAGTTGAAAACTGTTTGATATCAGTTTGTAATAACCTGCTAATGCTTATAATTTCAAAAATGACCATTTTTTTGTTCTTTATTAAAATGAAAAGGTTGAAAACTCTGCTGTGCATAATAATTTGGAACATGCATTTTGAGTGCAGTTTGAGTTTTTTATTTTTTTAAAAATATACTGTTATCATAGGCAGTTTGTACAAAAACCTTTCAATTGTACTCTAATAGTTATTTGACTGGAAAATTACAATGACTGCAATTCATATAGGTAATTTGGGAAAATCTGAGAAAATATTATTTGCATAATAATTTGGAATACATTGTATATAGAAGCGTAATCTGGCTTCATGGATGTATACAGCAGAAGTAATTTTTACTATTCTGATTCCATAACTAGGATGTGAGTGTAGGGCGCTCTAGAGACAACATTTCTAGCTTGACTCAACTACAGGAGGCACGTATAAAGATTCCAGAAGAAGGTTTATTTTCAAGCTGAATTCTTGTAGTATGCACAATTACAGTAGCAGTAGCTTCTGAACCAACCAGAGCTGCAAGACATGTGCTTTCTAAGATGGCTGACACAGAATGAGGAAATAAGGGGGGTTGCTGAGATCAGAGCTAGGCAGGCAGGAAGAGAGAGAGGGAGGACAAACTTCTAAAAGCAAACCATATTGCATAGCAACAATACAATGCTGTATGATTCCCAAGTCGTGGGACATGACAATTATCATCGCTGCCCCCACTAGGGCTCACAATCTATGTTCCCTATCAGTATGTCTTTGGAGTATAGGAGGAAATAGGAGAACCCAGAGGAAACCCACATAAACACGGGGAGAACATACAAATATGTGCTAATGTTGTTCTTGGTTTGATTGGAACCCAGGACGCCAGCACTGCAAAGCCACAGTGATAACTGCTGAAACACGTGCTGCCAATCTTTTGTAAATCTTAAACCCTAGATGGTCTAAACAGTGCCCTATGCCGTAAAGAATTAAAAAAATAGATTAATTTACCCTATGAAGATAATTTTATTCACATTATTGATCAAAACAATAAAAGTTTAGAGAAAAAAGTATTTTTCATGTGTCTACTGCTCTACTGACCAAATTTAACCTTTTCTTTCTCTAGCTTTCTTATTAACAACCCTTGTCTTCATAAAGATTACTGATGGCTTAAGATCTTTTTGAGTGGAGCAGCTAGGCGCACTATGCAAATTGAATGTTAGCAGCTTCTTTTGTTAGGCTGGAGCTGAAGTAGCTTATTTACTAATAGTACTTAAGAGAAGGGGTGGGGGGAAGTTACTGTGATTACAACTCTATAACCTGTTATTCTGAATAGAAAAGATGAAAGTATGGCAAGAGCTTCTAAAAGACTCCCCAATGATTCCCTCAACTCCTCACAATGCACCAAATTGTTCAGTGAATAGAGCGCATCTAGAAATCCTTCTAAAATCATTTTTCCTTTTCATTTTACTGCATCAGTGCTCTCAGGAGTTTTTCTTTTTATTTGAACATTTAGAAAAAAAATACCCTCATAATATTTCCAGGAATGTCTCTGCACTTTCAATTAGCTATTAGATTTTCAAATAGACAAACCTACAAAGCCTAGCTATTATATTCTCAAATAGACCGATCTACAAAGCCTGCAGCAAAGCATAATTGTAAACTCAGCTTTTAATATGCTACTTACTATAAACCGATACTAGGAAGAGCTGAAAGAGCCAATAGATTGTATAGTGATGGGCAGGGCCAGCTTGGGTTTCTATGGCCTTCCGGTGATAGTCAAAGTGGGAGTTATTATGCTTCAATATCATTCATCCACAGTCTACACCAGTAATGGTGCCGGTGGTGCTTTAGTTAGAGTTTTAATTTTTTTTGTTTAGTTTTGTTTTTCGATCACATACAGTGGCATGTAAAAGTTTGGGCACCTCCGGTCAAAATTACTGTTATTGTTAAGCAAGTTGAAGAAGAAATGATCTTTAAAAGGCATAAAGTTAAAGATGACACATTTCCTTTGTATTTTAGGTAAACATTTATATATTTTTTCATCTTTTACATTTTCAAAATAACAAAAAGGAAACTGGGCCACAGCAAAAGTTTGGGCACCCTGCATGGTTAGTACCTAGTAGCACCCCCTTTTGAGAGTATCGCAGCTTGGAAACACTTTTCGTAGCAAGCCATGAGTCTTTCAATTCTTGTTTGAGGAATTTTCATCTATTCTTGCTTGGAAAATTCTTCCAATTCTGTGAGATTCCTAGGTTGTCTTGCATGCACTGCTATTTTGAGGTCTAGCCACATATTTTCAATGATGTTCAGATCAGGGGACTGTGAAGGCCATTGTAAAACCTTTAGCTTGCGCCTTTTGAGGTAGTCTATTGTGGACTTTGACGCGTGTTTTGGATCATTATCGATTTGTAGAAGTCATCCTCTTTTCTACTTCAGCTTTTTACAGATGGTGTTATGTCTGCATAAAGAATTTGTTGAAATTTCATTGAATCCCTTCTTCCCTCTACCTGTAAAATGCTCCCCGTGCCATTGGCTGCAACACAACCCCCAAAGCATGATTTATCCACCCCCAAGCTTAATGATTGGCGAGATGTTCTTTTCCTGAAACTCTGTGCCCTTTTTTCTCCACACATACCTTCTTTGATCATTCCATATTTGTGCTGGTGTCTTTGAATAGTAGAACAATGTACCACAACTCCAAAGTCTGCTAAATCTTCTGAAGGTCTTTTGCAGTTAAGCAGGGGTTCTGATTTTCCTCTCTAGCAATCTTGTGAGCGGCTCTCACTGAAATTTTGCTTGGTCTTCTACTGATCCTGTTAACTGCCTTTTAGAGATCATTTCATCTTCAACTTGCTTAACTGTTCACAATAACAGTAAATTTGACCAGGGGTACCCAAATATTTACATTCCAATGTAAGTATATTTTCTGTATCTCAATTATTGAAGTGTCTTCATCAGAGAAAATAAATTTACCCCCGTCAACTCCTGACCAGTCCAGTACCTGTAGTTACTGCAAATTCATTTTCTCTGATGAAGCCCCCTTCAGACTGCTTGGGGCATCTGAAAGGATCATTGTCCGAAGAAGAAAAGTTGAGCACTACCATTAGTCCTGTGTCATTACAACAGTAAAGCTTCCTGAGGCCATTAATGAGTGGGTTTGCTTTTCATCTAAGGCAGTGGACTCACTCACAACTTTGCCTTAGAACCATGCCATGATTAAAGAAAGGTATCTAGAGATCCTTTAAAATCTTAACCATAAAAACATCTGACTAAAAGAACTAAAAACACTGAAGCAGCAAAGTTTGTGAAAATCAAAACTTGTGTCAGTCTCAAAACTTTTGGCCACAACTGTACAATCCATGTTTCCCTTTACTATAAAAGGCAACTTGTGGGCTGATTCATATACATTTTGTGGCAGAATATGTGCCTCTCTGGCTACGCACCTCTCACAAAAAAATGCAATCAAATGTAATCAAAGCATGTATGTACCCCAAAATGATAACATAACTTTTTTACTAAGTTTAGAATATTTTAAGATACTACAATAGTAAGCTATGTATGTATAGAATCACCATAATCATAATTTCATGGGGAGTCTTGTGGCCCGGTAATTAAAATTGCACAATTAACGCATATAAACAAAACCTGAAAGATAACAGCAGAATTTAATTTATTTTCACCTTTACACATGACTTGGAATTTTTTTTTTGCCAGAACTTCTCACTAATATCTTCTTTCATTTAACCTAGGTAAAGAAATTAAATTAAAACAAAGGCAATAAAGTGCAAAGGGCTGAGAGCTTGCTAGTTTTGTAATGGGTCGTTATTATGGAGAAATGTCGCTTTAAATTTTAATTCTCAATTGTAAACATTCATTTTTGCAACAGTCCCTTGTTTGTTCTTTACATAGGCTCAAGTTACTTAAATTCTAAAATAACACTGTTTTGGGTAGTGGAACATATGAAATAACACATATTTATTGAAATTTGTCCTAAATAAAATTGGACTTTTCCTAGTTTTGTTTCACTGGAGCCATTTTCTAACCAACACCATAAAAGGTAACTGAAATCAGTTGGAATACTTTGAGCAATATTTCCATTCTACAAGAACCTGTTAGGTGGTTAGATTTCTGTCATTGGCTTCCAGTAACTACACTGTAGAGAGATTACTAACTGCCCACGTATAATTTGGTGCCTTCAGGAATGAGTCTGCATGTTCCAACTCTTGCTCAGGCAGTGGGTTAAATTCCAATATTTATTCCACTGATGGCAGATCTATTTCCAGTGCACTTACACTGAACAGTGAATGGGAAACTAATGTCCTCATCACTGTTCAATTGTTTTTCTTCCTTGAACTTAATAGCTTGCTTAAGTAATGTTCTCCTAGCTTAGTGTTGCTGGAGTGTTTGAGTTGTGAGTAAAAGTTCAGCTGTTAGAGTTTGTCCGTCACTGGTGGAGACGATGAGAGGTTGCACTGACGTTATCACATGGGTTATACAAGAGTTTTCCTCCTCTGTTTACTCTGTCCTAATAGATATTGACATTTACCTTCACTAATTCAAACATAGTATAAAATTAGCAGAAGTATTTTTATCCATACTTAACTAATGGCTAAATGCTCTGATGCCCATATTTGATCATGTTTAAGGACGTGCAGCTTTTCATCAACTGAACAAAACTAGACAAAGATAAAATAGTTTTTTTTATGCCACTGAACAGGTCTATGTAGTACATAATATTCATTCTTCCTACCATGTCAGATTAAAAAGAACACAATTAGTTTGCGATTTCGTTATAATCAATAAAAAGGGAACAGCAGTCATGCATCCAAAAGTGTACTCCCAGCCACATTCCGACTAGATGTGCGTGGCCTTGCTCAATGCTAGTGTATTGAGCGAGGCCAGAAACAGTCTAGTCGGAATGTGTCCGGGAGTTTGCATATTGCCTCCTTTCGGTCACATGACCGCCTCCCCGGCACCAGCTCTGGAGAATCCTCACAGCATGCCATGTGTGTGATGTGAGGATTCACAAGTCTGAAGTAACATAGAGATTAAGACCGAATAACACCTTTAATATGTAAACTTTGTCGATTATATGAATGTTCCAGTTACTTAGACAGGCCAAGTTCAACAGGCAGCTACATTTTTGTATCATCTCTACAATCCTGAAAAATGAAACACTAAGCAGAGATCAAAATATTTAAGCCAATAGTTCATGATCCTTTAAGATGCAGTTATGCCGTAAAAGACCATTGATAGATAACATACAAGCTGATCGGTGATTATTTAATAGCCTGCATAGACAGACTGACCATGCACATGATGCACAATGAACAATCAGTAATAGTCTAATAGCCTTTCATTAATATCCACAGCACATACATATTTACTCAAGATGATGTACTGCCGATAACGCTGATTTTTTAAGGTAGACAGAGGATCACATCACCAGGCAAATGTCATTTGTCAGGTGATCAGCAGCCTGTTTATACTACAAGAAAGCCAGATTTCCTAGGAATGCTTGTTCACGATAATAAAGCAGTGTAAATGCACCTTAAAGGATGTCAGCAGTTTTTGGGACATAGAATATGTAAAAAAAGGAACATTTATCAAGGCAAAAATGTCACATTCATAAAAGCACCTTAAACAAGCATCCACTGGTGATGAGCGAATATGTTCTGTTAACCCTTTCAGCGAGCATGCTCGGGTGCTCGCCGAGTATCTTCAGTGTGCTCGGGTGTTATGTTTGAGTCATGCTGTGCACATGATTTGCGACTGTTTGACAGCTTTAATACATGTAAGGAATGCCTAAGACACAAGCATTCCTCACATGTATTAAAGCTGTCAAACAGTTGCAAATCATGCACACGGACCCGACTCAAACATAACACCCGAGCACGCTGAAGATACTTGGGAAACATCCGAGCATGCTCGTAAATCTCGAGTAACGAGCATGCTCACTCATCACTAGCATCCACCCAGAGGACTGAGAACATCTTTTCTGTTCTTGTGCCTATTCATAAATAAGTGTAAAATGGACTAATTATCCTTAGTCACTAATAGCAAGTGTAAACAGAAATGTTTCCTTTTTTCTGACATAACTAATACCTACAGTAACAATTATCTAGACATCTAAATCTAAAATGTATTAAACATTTATATAATTTATCTATAGAAAAAATAAGCTATCAAGAAATGACTTTAATGTTAAACATGGCCCTTGGGCATAAGACCTGCCCAGACAAAAAGTGTCAGTGCTGCCCGTAGCATCCGGACACCTGTTACATACTGGAAAAACTAGAATTTTCTGCCTGCACTAGTTGTTTCTTGTGAAGCTTTTGCACAGATATTCATTACATAATCAGATGTTCCCTTTTTGGTGATTTAAAACTGGATTAAATACATATGGGAGCTTTGATTTTCTTAACTTTTAGGAATGAAAATACTGTGCATTCTTCATAGATAAGATTTATTATGTGCCAGGGGTTTAATGTGTTAACAGTAAAAGTGTACTTGAAAACACAAGGTGGGCCTCTTTAAGTTTTAATTCCTAAAAGATTTTTCATTTTTAGAATTTAAATTACACAGAGACCTCAAATGAAGATATATAAATTACTTACAGTTCTTGGCATCTGTTTTTGAAGCAAAATTCCATCTTCAAAAATTAAGTTTTGGTTAGTATGTGAAGATGTAAACCTTTTTATCTTAGGAGGGGTTTAAAAATGGAGACCCTAAAATGTTTTAAATGGAGCACTCTTATCCATGAAACCATTCCTATCGAAGGTTGTATCTCTTCTTATTTTGTTTTTCACTTTTTTTTTTCATCCGTTTACGTTATGCCTATAAAGTATGCAAGGCCACTTTCAGGCTGTAGACAGTGGAAACTATAAACCTTTAAGTCTCAAGATAGGTAAATTCTGTCAGGAAGTATTAAAATATTAGTGCCACTCTCAAACTGAATGTCGCTGACCATTGTCTTTGGTTATAAGATGGCTTCGAACTAGAAGATTAACACATTAGGTTGGTACATACAGTCATGGCCGAAAGTGTTGACACCTTTGAAATTGTTGCAGAAAATGAAGTATTTCTCCCAATAAATTTTTGCAATTACATATGTTTTATTATACATGTGTTTATTTACTATATGTGCATTAGAACAACATAAAAAAAACAAAGAAAAAAAGGCAAATTGGACATAATTTCACACAAAACCCTCAAAATGGGTGAGAAAAATTGTTGGCAACCTATAAAAGCGTATCTCATTACCTAGGTGCCACATAAGAAGCATCTCATGATGGGTAAAACCAGTGAGCTGTCTCAAGCATTTACAACCTTATTGCTGCAAAATATACTGATGGCATTGATTACAGAAGAATTTCTAAACTACTGAAGGCTCCAGTAAGCACTGTTGGGGCCATAATCCGGAAGTGGAAAGAACATAATTTCAGCATAATCTGGCCATGACTAGGTGTTTCCCACAAAATTTCAGACAGAGGAGGGAAAATAATTATCAGAAGAGTTGTCGAAGAGCCACGGACTACCTGTGGAGAGCTACAGAAAGACGTGGAATCAGCAGGTACATGTGTTTCAAAGAAAGTAAGAAGTAATGAACACAACCTCCATAGCCTGTATGCACGCTCTCCACTCAAGACTCCATTGTGGAACAAAAAACGTGTTCAAGCATGTTTAAAGTTTGCGCAACAACATTTAGACAAGCTTGTGAAATACTGGGAGAATATAGTCACGTCAAATGAGACCGCTGTACATAATTAGGTGTTTCACTTATAAAGCAACTACATTTTTATTTTACTTTGTAAGTTGAATTTTCCATCAAGTAGTTAATATGTCCTGTCTGGGCTATGATAAAATGTCTGACAACTGACAAGTCTAGTAAGGTTTGAATTCCAACATGGATGAGTAGGATGCTTCCCTTAAATTATCCTGATGCAGGAATGACTCATTTTTAAACATATATAGAGGGTCAAATAATTATTGAATTCATCAATTTTCTAAGTAAATAACTTTCTAAAGGTGCTATTGACATGAAATTTTCACCAGATGTCGGTAACAACTCATCCACAAAGGCAAATAAATCAAACCATAGCTGTCCATAAATTATGTTAAGTGTAATAATGAGAAATGACACAGGGAAAATGTATTGACCGCAAGAAAAAAGAGAGGTGCAAAAAGCCATGGAAAGTCATGACACCAACTGAAATCTATCAATAATAGAAAGCAATCCTAACTTAGTGAAAAATAATATCAGCTGGTTCAACTGATGGCCTATAAAGAGGTGTCTCATTACCAAGGTGCCACACAATAAACATCTCATGATGGGTAAAACCAGTGAGAGGTCTCAAGACCTTCGCAACTGTATTGTTGCAAAACATACTGATGGCATTGGCTACTGAAGAATTTTTTAAACTACTGAAGGTTCCCACTTTGGGGCCATAATCCGGAAGTGGAAAGAACAAGATCACTGGATCTAAATGTGCAGCTAGCAACACTCAGGGGCATTGCAAACCTGGAGGAGTTTAGAGCTCACTGAGCTTGCGCTGGCAGGGGCCAGTGATATGGAGGAGGGTGGAGGTGGGGAAGATCAGGATAGAAAAGTAGGTAGCTGGGTAAATATTACAAGAAGGGATAGGGGAAAAGTGCCAGGGTGCCCAGTCTTGATCTGGCACAACCTAGTAAATATGCCTCTTTGGCTGATATTAGGAATGCAAGCCCAGGATTAGGATCACTGCAGCAGGACATTGCTCCTAGCAACTAGGAAGGCGACTGCTGTAGGAAGGAGGGAAATAGGAGTGCAGCAAAGGCAAGACAGATGTTGGTGGTAGGGGACTCTATAATTAGGAGTACATACAGGGTCATCTGCCGCCGAGACCAAGAGTATGGGTTAATGTACATGGAGATGGCCATAATGGAAAGCTGCTGATTGGAGTTTATTACAAGCCACCTAACATAGCTGAACAAGTAGATGATGAAATTCTGCAAGAAACTAAAAAGCAGCAAATAATAATAGAGTCCTTATTATGGGGAATTTAAACTGTCCAGATGGGACATAGAATCTTCCAGTTGTGCTAAAAGCTGCAGGTTCGTATCCACAGTTCAGGACAATAGGTAATCTGCTCGATCTGGTTCTGTCAAATAGACCAGATACAATTTCAGATCCACAGGTCTGGGAGCGCTTGGGAAACAGTGACCATAATATGGTAAGTTTCAATGTAATATTCAATAAAACATTTCAAAAAGGAAATGCAAAAACCTGGAACTTTAGGAAACCTGATTTCAACAAATTAAGGGAATAGCTTAATTGTGTAGACTGGGACCATGTCATGGTAACTGTGAATACGGAACGTAAATGGGGCATGTTTAAGGAAATACTATTAGAATCCTGTAGAAAATGTATACCCTCTGGTAATAAAATGTCCAGAAATAAAAAGAAACCATTATGTATAAATATGACAGTACAAAGTTTAATAAGACAAAAACAATGGGCATTCAAAATCTTGAAGGCCGAGAATACAGAAATAGCATAAGTATAAAGACCTAAATAAGAAAAATTTTATAAATACAGCAATGCCTAAAAGAAAAAACAGATGGAATCGGCCCCTTAAAAGACGATTGTTATGATCTGCAACAAGAACTAAGGAAATATAGGGGAAAGCTGTCCCTACAGTAAGACTAAGCTGAATCCCTACGATGTAGCGGGCTGCCTGTTCCTAGTGAACAGACCCGCCTTCGTCCTCGGCTAGTCTGAACGAAGACCTATAGAATTAAGGGAGGGGTCCCTAAAAGAACTAAGGACTGGGACAAAAATGGGACACCTCCTAAACAGAAATTGTTGTAGAACACAAAAGACAAACTGACAAAAAGTACTAGAGGTCCAAGAGGACCAAGCAAACTGACAGAGATAGGCATTGAAGCACCAGGCTAGCAAAATAGTCAAACAACACTGAAGTCCAGCAAAGCCAGAAGGAAGGAGCTGGAATATATAGGCAGATGGTCACATGACCGCAAAACACAATATAGAAAAAACTAACAGGAGGGTTCTAACAGTACCCCTCTTTTATGAGGATCCTCCGGATCCTCCAGGCCCAGGCCTATCCGGAAACCTCCTGTGGAAAGCTTTAACAAGCCTAGGAGCAGAGACATCATCCGTCCTTACCCAGGAGTTGTCTTCGTGACCGAAACCCTTCCAGGAGACAAGATACTGTAATCTCCCTCTATGCCATCTAGAATTCAAGATACGCGAAATTTCATATTCGCCGTCTTCAACCACAGGAGGAACTGTGACTGTGACGTCCCTATCAGATACGTCAGCCTTTTTCAACAAGGAAACATGAAACACAGGATTAATCTTCCAGGAAGTAGGGACATCCAACCTAACAGCAGACTGGTTAACAACCTGAAGCACTTTAAATGGACCCACAAACTTAGGACCCAGTTTTTTAGAGGGAATCCTCAACTGCAGGTTCTTCAAGGACAACCAAACCATGTCACCCACAGTAAACAAAACCTCTTTACGTTTCCTGTCAAAATACTTCTTGGACTTTTTGTTAGCCTCTTGAAGGTTGCAATGTACATTAGTCCAAACTCTCTCCAAATCACCGGAAAAATTCTCCTCCTCCGGCACCGCCGACCCCAATTTGGAGAGCGAACCAAAAGACGGATGTCTCCCAGTACAACAAAAAAAGGAGAACACCCAGCAGAGGAGGATGTATGATTGTTAAGAGCAAATTCTGCAAGAGGCAGAAACTCCGACCACACCTCTTGATTGTCTGCCACAAAACAGCGCAAAAGCTGCTCAACATCTTGGTTCTTTCTTTCAGTCTGTCCATTAGACTCAGGATGATAACCAGACGAAAATGACAAATGGACTCCCAACCTGTCACAAAAAGCACGCCAAAAGCGAGCCACAAACTGAGGTCCTCTATCAGAAACAATATCCGTGGGAACGCCATGGAGCTTGACAATCTCCTTAACAAACGCCTTAGCGAGTGTCTTGGTGCAGGGTAACTTAGTGAATGGAACCAAATGACACATCTTACTAAAACGGTCCACGACCACCCAGATGACAGTAAAACCCTTGGACACAGGAAGATCAGTAATAAAATCCATAGTGAGATGCGTCCAAGGCGCACTAGGAACCTCCAGAGGGCAAAGCAACCCCGCAGCAGGAGTATGTGAAGCCTTTGACCTAGCGCACTCAGTACACTGACGCACCCATTTGATGACTTCCTTCTGCCATCTAGGCCACCAAAAACTGCGACTGATCAGTCTCTTAGTCTCCGAAATTCCTGGATGACCTGCCAACAGAGACTAATGACACTCCACAAACAAATCTCTCCTAAAGGCTCTAGGCACAAACAACCTCCCATGGGGAGTGTTAGATGGAGCATCATCTTGAGCTTTCAGAATCCCATTCTCCAAAGCGGAGTCCAAAGCCGCCACCACAACTCCTTTCTGTAAAATGCTCTCCTCCTCCTCGGCACCGACCGTAGGAGAGAAGCTTCGAGATAAAGCATTGGCTTTAACATTCTTAGTACCAGGGATATAGGTAACAGAAAAATGAAACCGAGAAAAAAAAAGTGCCCACCTAGCTTGACGGGGATTTAAGCGCTTGGCAGCATCCAGATAGATCAAATTCTTATGATCTGTGAAAACCTGAATAGGAAATCTAGCGCCTTCCAAAAAATGACGCCAATGTTCAAACGCGAGTTTAATAGCCAGCAACTCCCGATTTCCAACATCATAATTCAGTTCGGTTTCCGAAATTTTTTTCGAAAAGAAGGCACAAGGATGTACTCCACCCTTGTTCTCCTGAGACAAAACTGCTATGACCCCCACCTATGAAGCATCGACCTCGACCAAAAAAGGCTTTGTCTCATCAGGCTGCATAAGGATAGGGGCAGAACTGAACCTCTCTTTGAGATACTCAAACGCTTCAATGGCCTCAGTAGTCCACTGGGCAATATTCGCACCTTTCCTGGTGAGATCGGTTAGAGGTTTAACAATTACAGAAAAATTCTTAATGAATTTCCTGTAATAATTGGCAAAACCCAAAAATCTCTGTATAGATTTCAAACCAATAGGCCTGGGCCATTCCTGCACAGCCTGAACCTTCACAGGGTCCATCTCAAAGCCCTCGCTGGAGACAATGTAGCCCAAAAAACTAATTTTCTGCACAGCGAACTCACATTTCTCCAGCTGAGCAAAGAGTGAATTATCACCCAATAACTGCAAAACTTCACGTACACTCTGCCAATGGGACTCCAGATCTGGTGAATAAATCAAAATGTCATCCAAATACACAACCACATTCTTACCAATCAGAGGTCTCAGGATGTCAATAATAAGGTTCTGAAAAAATGCAGGTGCATTGGTAAGACCAAAAGGCATCACCAGATTCTCAAAATGACCTACCGGAGTGTTAAAAGCAGTTTTCCGTTCATCACCCTCCTTCACACGTAACAAATTGTATGCCCCCCAGAGATCAATTTTGGAGAACCACTTGGCTCCCACTAACTGGTTAAACAAGTCAGGAATTAATGGTAATGGGTAGGAATTGCGTACGGTAATCTTATTAATTTCACGAAAATCCAGACATGAACGTAAACCACCGTCCTTTTTTTTAACAAAGAAGAATCCAACTGCCACAGGCGACTTAGAAGGTCTAATGTGACCAGCAGCCAGGCTAGTCTGTATGTACTCTCTCCAAGGCCTTTCTGTCAGGGATAGTCAGATTAAACAAGCGACTTTTGGAAAGAGTAGCACCCGGAACAAACTCAATGGCGCAATCATAATCCCTATGAGGAGGTAAAACTTGCGACTCCTCCTCCGAAAAAACCCTCCAAAAATCTTGAATAGGTACAGGTAATTCCACTTTTTCCACAGCCGCAATGCGACCATTACAACATTTATCATAGCACTTCAGACTCCAAGACTTAATCACATTAGTAGACCAGTCCAATAAAGGATTGTGCAGTTTTAACCAAGGCAATCTTAGAACAACTGGAGAGGGTAAATTATCCAAAACAACCAAGTCCAAAATTTCTCGGTGAACTCCATTGATAGTGAGAGGAAATGCAGCAGTCTTGTGAGTAATACATTTCAAAGGAGTGTTATCAATTGCATCAGTTGCAACCACAGAAATAGGTGTAGGGAATGCAATTAGCAAATCCTTAACCCTTTCACTCAGACAAGCAAGAAATAAACATCTCAGCGCCGAATCAATCCACTTAACTTCTGAAGCCCATCTCCTGAAGTGTGTGCAATAATTTTCAACATCATCAGACCCCTGATTCAAACGTCTAATTTCTGATTCAGCAGATAAGATTCGATCAGGATCGTCATATAATAGCCCCATAGCAGAAAAAAATTCTTCAACAGAACTTAAACACGGATCATTAGGCTGGAGAGAAAAGGCCCAACCCTGTGGTTCTTTTTGCAAAAGGGACATAATAAAACCAATGCGCTGTGATTCATTCCCAGGGGATCTTGGTCTCAAACGAAAATATAACAAACAAGCATTTTTAAAGGAAAAAAAATCTTACTGTTTACCATAAAAAACATCAGGTAGTCTTACCTTCGGTTCCACAAAATGCGCTTCAAGACAGCTACTCACGTGTTGCTGAAGCTCGGCCACCTCCAGAGACAATCCCTGCAGGCGTTGAGCCAACTCCTGGACAGAAACCATACTGATCCCCGAATTTCTTTCCTTTTAGTTTTTTTGGGCTGGACTTACTGTTATGATCTGCAACAAGAACTAAGGAAAGATAGGGGAAAGCTGTCCCTACATTAATACTAAGCTGAATCCCTACGATGTAGCGGGCTGCCTGTTCCTAGTGAACAGACCCGCCTTCGTCCTCGGCTAGTCTGAACAAAGACCTATAGAATTAAGGGAGGGGTCCCTAAAAGAACTAAGCACTGGGACAAAAATGGGACACCTCCTAAACAGAAATTGTTGTAGAACACAAAAGACAAACTGACAAAAAGTACTAGAGGTCCAAGAGGACCAAGCAAACTGACAGAGATAGGCAGCGAAGCACCAGGCTAGCAAAATAGTCAAATAACACTGAAGTCCAGCAAAGCCCGAAGGGCGGAGCTGGAATATATAGGCAGATGGTCACGTGACCGCAAAACACAAGAAAAAACTAACAGGAGGATTCTAACAACGATAATAACAAGATAATTATTGAAGACAAAGAAAAGGCTGAAATATTAAACAGGTACTTTTCATTCATGTTCACTAACAAACAGTCTGTTCCAGGGATCTTTCAACAGGGCAAAAATCAAAGTTCACCACCTAATATAACTAATTTAACACAAAAAGTACGCCTGTGTCTGAGCAAATTAAACATTGACAAATCCCCCGGCCCAGATGGCATTCATCCACGGATACTGAGGGAATTGAGCTCAGTAATTGACAGACTGCTGTATCTCATATTCTTAGACTCTCTTATAACAGGGGTGGTGCCACAAGATTGGAGGATAGCTGATGTGGTACTGATATTTAAGAAGGGTAAGAAGGTGGATCCAGGTAGCTACCGTCCGGTAAGTCTGATATCAGTAGTGTGCAAAGTTTTTGAAGGCATCATAACAGATGACCTGCAGAGTTATATTGCAGAGAATAATATGATGAATGATAATCAGCACGGATTTGTGAACAATAGGTAATGTCTAATCAACATGTTGGGGTTCTTGAGGAGGTAAGTGCAAATCCGGATATTGGTAATGCAGCTGATGGGATTTATCTGGACTTTGCAAAGGCATTTGATACTGTACCACATAACAACCTTATATAGAAGCTATAGAAGCAAGGACTTGGGGAACTATATATAGATGGGTAAGGAATTGGCTAAATGATAGGAAATAAAGAGTCATAATAAATGGTGCGTTCTCTAAATGGGATATAGTCAGCAGAGGGGTGCCACAGGGATCTGTGCTAGGACCGATTCTTTTTAACCTTTTTATTAATGACCTTGGGGATAGGATTGAGAGTAAAGTGTCAGTCTTTGCTGACGGCACCAAACTACATAGAATATTAAAATCTGATCTTGACGTTACAATATTACAGAATGATCTGGATAAGATGACTGAATGGACAAACAATTGGCAGATGAGGTTTAATGTAGATATATTTAGAGTAATGCACCTAGGACAAAGTAATTTTATTGCTGCATATACATTAAATGGGAGTATACTCGGGACAACAGAACAGGAGAAGGACTTGAATATTCTGGTTACAAGTAAGCTGAGCAGCCGTACTCAATGTCAAGCAGCAGCCGCAAAAGCAAACAAGATTTTAGGATGTTTAAAAAGAGAAATAAAATCCAGCGATCCGAACATACTGTTGCCCCTTCATAAATCACTGGTGAGGCCACATCTGGAATATGGGATCCAGTTTTGGGCTTCACATTTTAAAAAGGATATTCAGAAGTTAGAGTCAGTTCAAAGGCGGGCAACTAGATAATTACAAGGGATGGAAGGCCTCATATGATGAGAGGTTGGAAAAGTTGAGTCTGTGAGCTTAGAAAAACGACACCTCAGAGGGGATCTCATTTATATGTATAAATATATGTGTGGTCAGTACAAAGGACTAGCAGATGAATTGTTCCTTACAAAGAACATACTAAGGACCAGGGGGCACTCAATAGGGGTGGAAGAAAGGCGATTCCGGCACCTAAACAGGAACGGGTTCTTTACTGTAAGAGCAGTCAGACTGTGGAATGCCCGACCACAAGAGGTAGTAATGGCAGACACTATAACAGCTTTCAAACAAGGGCTGGACAATTTCCTCGATACACATAACACCGTGGGTTACAGTTAAATTAGACAAAATGTTACACCTATAGTAGTACATTTAGTATGGTAATAGTAATTACATAACTAGTACTATAATTAAGCTTGATTCAGGGTTCTAGGACTGATCGCCTTTTCTCAGGGTCAAGAAGGAATTTTTCCCAGTGAAGCAAATTGGCTGAATGTCTCCTGGGGGTTTTGCCTTCTTCTGGATCAACAGATTTAGTCATAGGGATTTTAGTAATACCATTATTAGAATCACAAGAGTAATACAAAATATAAAACTAATTTAAAAATTATGAACGGTTAATTTTTAATTGTAAAAGTGCAGTAATAATAAAAATGGTAATAATAATACTTTGTGAGGCCTAGTCCCAGTTAGTTAGTAAGTTAGTGTAGTGTTAGTGTAAGGAGTATAATTGGGGGAGGACGGTTGAACTTGATGGATCTAGGTCTTTATTCAACCTATGTTACTATGTAACACAAAAATGGAATTCACACAATTTCCCTTTTGGATGAATAGGTAGTTATTTTTATGTGATTTCATAGATACACTGAGATCAATGACGTTGATTTATGATATTACCTTCCAGGAAGCTTGTACTGGTTATCCCTAATGCATGTGTTTCATTTTTTGTACATTCTTCAGTTCATAGTAATTTCAGGGCATCAGCACTTTAGCTTCACACATTCACACATTCCTTCACATTCCACTGGCTTGAGATGATAATGTAGTTACTTGTATATTCCAAAGTGACAAGTATAAAACACACAACAGATGGCCAGCAGTTACCTTTATTAAGATAAATGCTATGTTCTACCAGGTCAATTTATTATCACCATATTAGGGGATCGCCAAAAAGGGCTAAAATTGTCTATTTTCATCTACTCTCCATAAAATATGTATTGCTTTCTCTGTGTCTGAATTTGATGAGTAATTTTATTTGTAGCTGTAATAAACATAAAAGAATGAACTCTTGTTCTAAGATGTATTGCTTCCACCTAAAACTCCAAGGATTTATAGTCCACTTATAAGGAAACTATTTGCAGTTTTACTGTCACATTTGGCTGCAGACACTTCTAAAGTTGCACAAAGTTGTAATTTGTGGATTTTTGGGATTAGTATTTTTATGATGCCTATATTTAAAAACTATGTTTAGCTATATGAACAGTATATCTCCATCAAAACTGAATAAAAAAAAACAGATACAGTAATAAAATAAATAGCCGAGTTTTTGCTGGATGTAATCTGCATGTAAGAAGAATGAGAAAAGGCTCACATCAAATACCCGTGACCCATAACTCTGAAGTAAACATCTATACTGAATGTCATTTAGAACCATATGTTCTTGGTATTCCCTTAAGGAATACTTGTCTGATTGAATGTCGATTAGATTTTGTACCAGTGCTTATGTTTCTATGTAATGGACAATTCACAATGTGATCTACAATGAATGCACAATTATTTAATGCATAGCTTTGAGCTTCAGCAGCTCAGAATTTTTCTTTACGTTGTCTGCTTGATTGAGAAACCTAGTTATTTTTTATGTTTCTGCTCTTTATATAGTCATGGTTTCCTTGCCAGTGTCATTTTAGGGCAACACACAGAGTTTTTGCAGTATTAAAATTGAAAATCTACAGGAATATATTGAATTGCACAAAAGTTTCATGTACATTTAGTTTTAACGCCGTTGATTAAAAAATAGAACAGGTATGCAAAATTTGGGTTTATGAACATTTTTTCAAACCCCATAACTGATTGTTATGTTTTCTTATGACCTGATTTAAAAAAACACTTAGAATTTTACCATCAAATATGGATTTTGCACAAAACGTGAAATTCCTTACAAGCAGGATGAACAAGAAAAATCTTTATTGTAGCCAATAATGTGAACAACATTATATATAAAAAATTATTGAACATTCATTCTGCAATGTTATTGGAAATTAATTCTTGCGCCTTTTCTTTTTCTCTTCCAAGCTTCTCTTGATACCTTTTCTCTTATAGAAGGTATGCGGACCTTCTCTGTGAAGCATTCAGCAAAAGTCCTCAATCATGTTCACGTTTCATCTACCTTAGTATCGTCATTCCATCTCCTTGATATCCTGATGAAATCTTTCTCCTTGATCCTCGCTAACAGCACTAAGATTTGCAGTAAAGTAGTCCAAATGAGAATGTAAAAAATGTAACTTTAAATCCATCAGACATCCCATGGCTTTGAAACATTTCAGCATGTTCTCCACAATGGACTTAAATTTTGGATCTTTGTTCCCTAGAAATTTATTCATGACTTATTTAAAAGAATCCCAAGACCTTTTCTCAAATGGCTTTTATTTTTATTTTGAATACGTCATCCTTCATGAATTTCTGAATATTCAAACCCACAAAAATGCCTTTCTTCTGTTTTGCTTTGGACAGTCCCGGAAACTTCATACACAAGTACTTAAAAGTCTCTCCTTCTTTCGGTAGAGCTTTCACAAACTGTTTCATCAGTCCAAGCTTATTGTGGAGTGGTGGCAGGAGAACTTTAGAGGGATCATCAGTGCAATATACTAGAGCATCGTCTTGAGAAAAGTATAGGCGACACTGCTTCACTTTTGCACTATGATTTATTGGCAAAAAATCAGATGGTAAGTGATATTAGAAAGTGCAGTGTTTATCCATTGAAGGAGAATGTTGCTGAAACCTACAAACAGTCCCTGTGTTGTCTGATTAAAAATAATGAAATGCTTTACTGGAATTCTAAGGTAGTAGAGGAACATGTATTTGATATTATTGAAATTGCAAATAGTGACTTCAAAGAACTTCTGCTTCTGGAGGTGCCAGCATGTAAATACATTACAAAGCCCATTTTGTTACAGGAAAAATATATATTTGAACTGTGTTAAACAGTAGATAGAAAAATAATCAAAATTGAGAGACCTCAATGGTATCAACTAGTTTATCAACTACTGAGGTCTCTAAATTTTGACTATTACATACAGCCCAGTCATCTTAATGGGAACTGTGTAATTCTCCATTTGTGGTGCTGCAGGGAAAATAAACCATTACTGAACAAAAAATTTAGTGAAGAATAATTAAGCAAATTTCACAAAATGTTGTCCTCATGATTAGAAAGATGAGGGATGGGGTGAAGTAGAGGAAAGGAAAGGGAAACTTAGATAATCTGTTGCATCCCCCTTTCATTTTATGACAGGGGGCAAGAATGGGAATGTAATGGGATGGTCATTAAGAGATTTTACAATATTGATTTTTGTGAATCTTTTTTAATTTTTGTAAACAGTCTCTAGTAATACATAAAAAATAAACACTTACAGATATTCATTAAGAGTGTAATTCTGCTGATCAGCTTATCCTTAGAAGACCCATCTAACAAAAAGGAATTTTCATAGCCAATAACCACTTTAATGAGATTGCCGCATGACAAATTGCAGTTGAGAAACATCTGATACAGTGTATCCCATCCCTATTCAGATCTCCTCTTTTATTCGTGTGATATTTTGTTCCATTCTTCTAATCTCGCATTTCAAGTTGCATCACCTATTTTCCTAATTGGCAGTCCTCTTCCATTCCTGCAGTGTTTCTTTCTCGTCTTCTGTTCAAGCTTTCCTACAACCTGCCCTTTTGGCTGTGTTGCTTTGGTATCTTTGGTAGCTATTCTTTCCTGATTTTACCCTTGTACCTCTAATGTTTAACTTTGTAAAAGTTCAGGAAAGCCGAGGCACTGAAACAGCAGGTTCTTGATAAAAACGTGTTCTTTATTCCATGTCAGTTAAAAACATCACAGGAAGACACAGCAGGTAACATTTCGGCCATAACTGGCCTTTTTGAAGCCCTCAAAGATTTTGTACAGCTGTATGAACAAACTGGTATTAAAATGACAACCATACAATTTGTTTTGGGAGGGGTAACTATGAGTTGTGCAAACCTTTTGTGACATTGCAAACAGTTTTGAGCCAGATTTCTGGAGCAAAATGCTTGATGAATCAGCTCTATAATCTTTATGATTTACAAGGATGTGAAGATACAATTGAGACCATGCTATACAGACAGCTTTCATTCAGGAAATTTATATTCCACAACTACTCTATCCATGAGAGATCATTGGCAAGTAATATTTTATTTTCCTCTTTACGGGATTAGAAAAATTTGTATTTATTGATTCTAACTGAGGTATCTTTTCTAAATGTGGCAATGCACTTTTTTCTCAAAAATTTATGATCATTTACATTAAGTCTTTTGAGTATCAATGTTTTTATTAGAATCGTTCTATCACTGACAGTATTAATTTATACTGTAGCATTCTGCAGTGCTGGACATTGATAATCACCATTCACATCAGTCCCTCTCCCCTACCTAATTTCCATGCCTTAAAGCCTCAATACATGTTAGATTATTGTTGGTCAAAGAAGAGGGGCTTCCAGATTTTGCTGAGGCAGATGATGTCAAGGGAGAGAGGGATCAGTCATGTTGGTTTACAAAGTGCAATTGCATTTTGTTTTTGCTGGATATAGCACTAACAGAGGTATCTGTCAACGGCTTGCTCCACTCGCCCTATCGCAACGCGGCTACTATAATTTTTTGGGGTTTGCAAGTTTGACCTCTTTTCAACATATGATATACTGTACATATACATCCTATGTTGGGTTCAGGACTATAAAGCAGGTTGAGAAGCTGAGCCTGCCCCATACATCAGGTGTGCCAGCTTTGTTATAAAGCCATCATCTGCTTCCTAAAACCAAGACTGGAGCTTGATCTGATCACTACTGTTTAACAATTTAGATGTCAGTCTCTGACAGTTGCATTTAAATGGTTTTCAACTGTTTGCATTGATGGAATGTTACCATGACAGCTGGAAGCCTGTGGAAGGCCAATGCTGTGACCCTCTTGTTGCAGCTATGTAGAAGATCATTCATTTTAAGAACATAAAAGTTTAAATAATCCCAAAAACAAAATTGAAAAATCAAAAAAAAAATCAAATAAAAAAATGCTTATTTGGTTTTGCATCAAATCCTATCAAAATATGAAATTATTGAAATTATATGGTAAATGCCATAAACAATAAAAATCTAAATACCAGAATTGACATTTTTAAGGCACTGTACCTCCACACAAAATAATTTTGATCTCAATAAAAAGAAATCAAACCACCATAAGTACCTGAAAATAGTGGCAAAGAAAACTACAGCTTATGTTGCAAAAAATGACTCCAACAGGAAAGAGGTTAATGAACTACTACAGCAAATGTTTATTAAGCTCATCAATAGTAATTATAATAATAATAACTATTATTATTATTTATTTTTTATTTTATTTCTATAGCGCCAACATATTCCATTGAACTTTACAATTTGGAGGGGACTTGTACAGGCAATATAAAACATTACAGAGTAATACATATTTCAGCATTTTCAAGAGGAGTGAGGTGTGAGTGAGCTTACAGACTATGAGGAAATAGGGGTGACATAAACATAAGAAGTGATTGTTATGTATAGTCCAGCCATCATTATAATAAATAAGAGCACTCAAATAAAGCAGCCTAAACCATCATTAGTCGGTGTCTGTGTAAGTACAAATGCAAAATGCTATTGAGTGCATGGAGGATGTGGAAAAGGATTATAGGAGGGACCAGATTCTGAAAAAATTTTAGGAAGAGGGAAAACAGGGAAGAATTACTTTAGTGAGGTGAGACGATAGGCCTGTGTAAATAGAAGTGTGTTTTTAGAGAAAACTTAAAACTGTGGGGATTGAGCATTAATTAAATTATCAGGGGTAGAGGATTCAAAAGAACTGGGGTAGCACAAGAGAATTCTTGGAGATGGAAGTGAGAGGTTCAGATAATGGAGAATGTTGGTCTTAGATCATTTTCAAAATGAAGAGCATGGGTGGAGTAGTAGACAGTGATGAAAGAGGAGATGTATGGCCGTGTAGAATTGTGGAGAGCTTTGTGGGTGAGTGTGATACGTTTATATTGTACTCTGTAGTGAAAGAGTAACCACTGAAATGACTTGCACAGGCTGGAGGTATCAGTGTAGCAGCTGTTGCATTCAGTATAAATTGGAGAAGCGAAAGTTTAATTAGGTGGGACACCAATTAGTAGAAAGTTACAGTAGTCCAGACAAAAATAAATTGAAGCAGCTGTAAGACTATTTGCAGAGTCAAAAGTAAGAAAAGGTTGAATTCTTGAGATATTTTTGAGGTGCGGGTGACATGAGTGAGTGATTGTATATAGGGATTGATGGAAAGATCTGAGTCAAATATGACCATGAGTCAGTGAGTGTACTGCTTGGGAGTTATGGTTGAATCACCCATGGAATTATCAGGTTTAGGTAGAATGGTAAAGTGATAAAACATGAGAAGTTCATTTTTGAAAATATTCAGTTTCAGATAATGGGAGGTCATCATATTAGAGACAGCAGATAATACCTGGTATTCAATTAAGGGTGGTGTCAATAGAAGATGTATATGATTGGCTGTCAAGAGCATAGAAATGGTACTGGAAACCAAATATGCTAATTATTTTTCCAATAGGGGCAGTGTATAGGGAAAATAGGAGGGGCCTAGAAATGAACCATGAGGAAGCCCAACAGTAAGGAGAAGAGGAGAGGAGCCAGCAAAAGTTTCACTAAAAGAGCGATCAGAGAGGTAGGAGGAGAAACAAGAGAGAGCAGTATCCTTGATGCAGATAGAGCGGAGCGCAATGAGAAGGAGCTGATGATCTACAGTGTCAAATAATGCAGAAAGATCCAGGAAAATGATTAAGTAGTAGTGACTAATAGATTTGGCTGTTAGTAGAGAGTTAAAAGCTGTAGAATATAAGGAGCAGAAACCAGAATACAAAGGGTTAAGCAAACAGAAATCCAAAAGATAGCTGATTAGATATGAATAGACCAAGAGTAGATTAGCAAACAGTGGCTTCCTCATTACACTAAAACCAATGGTTATTCAAAATGTAGTATCGTAAGTTATTGTATTAGGTGGTGACGTTTTTTCACCTCTATAACATTAGTCATATCTCACATTAAAGATGGAATTAGGCTATCACTTCAGCTAGATGCAGAGAGAGAAAGCTGATTGATAAGAGGCCAATAAAATGTAGAAATACTAACAGTTTAACAATATAAATTATTCTGCTAACTAGCTGCTTGTCCTATCCAATCTATTCCACTTGCCCTTTGTAAAAGATAAAGGAGAAATTTGGCATCGTTCCTTTCTGCAAATGTGTTTAGTAATCAGTATTTTTGGGATGCGTTGCCTCAAATCCCACTTGAGGTCATGCCATAGGATCTCGATAAAATTAAGGTTGGTACTCTGACAAGGCTATTTGGCTTTTCAGGGTTTTTTTGTAAACAGTGTTATTTTTACTTTACACATAGCAATGTTTGATTTTGTCTTATCTTTCCATAGAACATTTTCCCAGAAGCATTTGGAACATTCTGGTGATTTCAAGATAACTTGAGATATGCTGCAATGTTTTTTTTTCATTGTAGTAGCTTCTTTCATAAACAACATAATCAGAGGTTTTGAATGTCTTCAGCATGTCTTTTCCTACCATCTTTCTTTGACAACTCTTTTAAGAATGCCTATTGTGCTTTTGGAGTGATCTGAATAGGATGCCAAATCCTATGGATAGTGGCAACAGTGTTAAAAGTACAGTATTTAAAGAGGAACTGTCAAAACTTCAAAACAATTTTAAATCCCTGAGCTCCCCTGATTCTGACACTCTTTTTTGCATTGTGATGTGTCATTCTGTTTCAGAGATATTCAAGTTGTTTCTTCTGGAGTGCAATAATTGAAATTTCTGCACTTCAGAGATTTCTCGAGGTTGTGTGCTGTTACCCGCACCTTTCCAGACACGTACAGCTCAACAGCTGATCTAGCAGCCTATGAGTCCCAGATACTGCTGAGCTGTAAATATCTCTGCAATAGAGTTATGTAGTACAAAGCAGAAAAGTAAAATCAGGGGAGATCAGCGATTTTTGCAGGTATTTAACCCAATTTTTTTGTGAAAATGACAAGTCTTCTTTCTTTCCTTAATTTGTAGACAATTTGTTTAACTGTGGATGTCCCATGTGTTTTGCAAAGCTTTTACAGCCTGGTCCAGCTTCTTGGGTCTATAATACATATCTTTTGAGGTCTTCCCTTGATAATTGTTTACCTAGAGACATGGTTCACATCATCTGTGAGTGTCTAGTGTTTTTGTGCCCTTATTTAACCCCTTTACGACTATTGACGGACATAGCATGTCATGAGCGGGTGTTAGTTCCCGCATCATGACTTGCTATGTCCATCATGGATTTAAACTGTCACTGTGTCTGACTGACAGCAGACACAGTGTGTCTGACTGACAGCATGATCATGCAGGAGATGCTGAAATATCAGCACCTCCTGCATGATCACAGCAGGAGCTCGGCTCAGCTAACAGCCAAGCTCCTGCAGTAAGAGCCAGGAACTGTGCCAGGACTGTGGCATGGCCAATATTAAAGATTTATGGCCAGCTTTATGTGGCATTTAGACTAGCTGATCACTGCCGTTAAATGACCTCTAATAGGCTTCATGTAAGCCGATCAGGAGTCATTTAATGACCTGCTTAGACAGACTTACTGTACTGCCATGTTCACAGAATAATTATTGATATGATCATTCTGTGCACATTGGAAATTATATTCTCAGCGGCATGTGTCCTGTTTACACAGGGGAGATTGGCTTCTGACAGTGATTGATTTTTAAAGTTGCTTAAAAACATTTTTCTCAAAACAAGTGTTTTGAAAACAAGGTGGTTGCAGGCCTTGAGACCAAAAATTGAGAGACCAACCGTGGAAAATGTGGCGTCATGGAAAACCAAACAGAATCTATGGTTTTACTTGGCTCAGATGATGAACACTAGAAATTTTTGAGTGACAAAGACAATCACTGCTACCAATATATTGGAGACTTGCATGGTGGCAGTACCAACCCCTTTACAGTTATGGACAAAGCTGATAAGGGTATCTATTCAAGATGAAGACACAGAAGGAGAAGCTGTGACCCAGAACTTCACGTGCAATCCATTTTGTGCCTGTGTGAACTGCATTGGGGAAAGTTTTTTGGCGGAGGAGATGATAGCCATGAAGACTCGGAGTATTACGCCAGCAGATTTATTTTTTGCTATAATTTGTGCAAGCATTGCTTTGTGTTTTTGTACACAGTGTACACATCCATTATTATCTTTATGTCAATTATCCGCAAAAACCATCTCCTTAAAATAGGGTACCTTGTATAAATAATGTATGGCTCAAAATCCAAGGGTGGATTGTAGTGTGAATTTAAAAATGGCTATTTTGAGACCATATTGAAACATACAGAATGAATTCAAACCAGCACTGGTCTACTCTGGTTTGGTTATATATTGACAGACAGATAAGTCTCATTCTGTTTTACTTTACTTTGTATTTATTTGATGTTTAGACACAAGACAATGTTAATAGTAACAATATTTTGAGGACCGCTTATTCACATTGTCTGAAACATTTACCACAAATAATCTTCTGTTTATTGAGTGTTATTGTAAAACATGAAGATTTACATAACCTTTTGTGTTTAGTTTACTTACTTGATTCCTAAGAGCTTTTAAATTGTGTACATTTATTGCAGACCATTATCTGTGTGAGAGCTTGTATCAGATTCACCTTTCTCCTACAGCTGGCCACTGTGGGGTGGAAACTAAATTAGACTTACCAGTGTACATTCACTATTTAAGGCCAGAGAAATAATACCAAGACAAAAGCTATAAGTTGTACCTACACTGGTGTGTAGTGTTTTGATACCTGCCCATACAGTGTTGTGAGACTTCCAGGGGTTCTCTGTCTTGGTGAAATTGCTTCTCTGTTATTCGAGACTGATGATGTTTAAAAGCTCCTTGGTGATGACGTGAGTATATGTAATTAACCTTTGTATGTTAACATATACAAAAGTGTACGCAATATCATCATATCATACTATTCCTTTAATTATGTATTTTATCTTTTAAATCAACTATTATAAATAAAATTATGTTACGTTACGTTATATCGCAAAGGGTTGCCTTCTTTAAAGCTGTATCCGAACCTGAGTGTCAAAAACTTGGCAAAACAAAGTGTCCCAGCAGTGGATTTTGATGATTTTCACATCCATGTCCATTTAGCATGGCAGAATGTTCCTCAGACAGCCATTAATAACCTCATTGATAGCATGCTAAGGTGTGTAAGTGCATATATTTCAGCACATGGTGCTCATACTTGTGATGTTTTCAAAATTTTATTTCCACTTTTTCATTTATATATTACTAACATGTCTATCGATCCTGTGCTTTTCATAATTCCATGGCTTTTCCTTATTGGTGTTGCAATTTCAATGTTGAGTAGTGTATTAGTCTAATTTGTTGTTTATACATGCTCAACCAATACTTCGGCCTGATGCTACTGCTGTTTTTTGGGTGCTTGCAATTTCAATGTTGAAGAATGTATATAGTTTTCCTAGGTCTACTGCTTAAAAAAGAAACAAAAACAACTTGCAAAAAAAAAAAGTCTTCAGTTACCATATCCTTAGAGCTAAAAATTTTTTATTGTTTGGTTGAAAGAGTTGTATCAGCGTTTGTTTTATTGAGTAGAGGGATGTAGTTTAATCATTTGGTGCCAAACCAACTTTACGATAATTTTTTATTCCATTTTCTTTTTAGGTGAAAGACCAAAAATCACTGATTCTGATCTGATATTCATTTTTTTTTTAGTTTCGGCGTTTGCTACAGGTAAGAGATGAGCGAACATTTAAATGTTTGGCTCGGAAATGTTCACCGAATATTTAGACATTCGCCGATTTTATTCATTGCATGACTAGCTGTACCCTGACCTACTGTATCCTCACCCATCCTTTGTAGATTGTTTGTGTACCCTTGTAGCCAGGGTCCTCTCTTCTCTTGTACCAGTTGGTAACCCATTTTCACATGTAACGCGCCACGGAATAAATGTCGCTGTAATAGTAATAATAATTATAGTACTTGCACTCTGGATCAATTGATGGCACTTTCCTGGTGCCTACCCATAATTTGATGTGTTTTGGCAGCTTTTGAGCCCGTTTGAAGGTGTTGTATATGCTTTTTTTTGTCCCCCCATTGAATCCTATGAGCGAGGGTTACGGCAAATTGTACGCTTGTCACAAGAAGTGGATCTTTAGCTTCCTTTTCAAGGTTTCCACGATAGGTGACAGTCTGATGTGTTGGGGTACAGCGTTATCACAGTAGGGGAAATGCACGGGACAAATTTGCTGAGAGCCTAAATCACAGTAAGCTTCCAGGAGATCACAACTGAGCAGATTAACCCCTGCACCAATTAATGTGAAGGCGAAAGGCTTCTAATGAGTGCAGGAGTAGGAGGAATCAGACACTGCGGTCTTCTGGCTCCTCTCTGTCACGTTAAACCCGTGACACCTTGCAAGCTTCAACACAATGTCCACAAGGTAGACAGCAGCGGTGGTCGGGTCGGTCTCCTAGACAATGAGCTAACTCCTTTATGATGATAGAGGACAACATCTGCAAGTATTTTGTATGTTCTCCTCGTGTTTGCGGGAGTTTCCACCAGGTTCTCTGCTTACCTCTTCAGTAAAGAAGCAGCCATACAGGAGTGTTTACAGTTCAAAAAATTAGGGCCTGACCCCACCATTTCCGATTGAAGATGGTGGATTTTCATCTCTTAACTTTGTCATGTGTGGGAGGAAACAATCTTTTACGTGATCACAACTGTGGGAACGAGAGCTGGCTGCAGTGCTGAGAGAGGGTGGAGTACGGTGAAACGGGCAAACTGCTGAACTGTGAGTGAGGTGCAGGCGCAAATGTTATGGTGAATTGAGAACACAGATGAAACAGCAAGGACTCACATCTGTTTGTTTGTGTCAGAGAACACATTTCCCTATCTGTCTGTTTTATCACAGGAGGGCATGTTTCTGCTGCATCACCAGTCCTGTGAGCTGGTCATGAATAAAGTCATAGACATATTAGCTCAGCCGCCACTGACTTGATTTATGATGAGCTCAGAGGACTGGAGGTGAGACAGAAATACTTACTCCTGTGATAAAACAGGGTTACCTGAGAAAGTAACAGCTGCAAGCCCTGGCTGTTTCATCTGTATACTGACTTATCACAAGTAACTTGTGCTTTCTCCCCTGGCCAGAAGCTGTGGTATATAGCAACCATGAACTACAGCAGCTCTGCATGGTTGGAGACGTAAACACATGAACATTTTTTAACACCTCAATGTGCTGATATTAGCTAACAGATGGTAGAATAGAAAGTGACACGTAGCAGGTACCTGGTGGAAAAGGTATGTGCATGTGCTTAAACTCACTAGCATAGGATACCAATCCCAGAATCATTTGGCAATGTCAGAATTCTGGCTGTGTTTCAATTCAAGCTAGTGTTAGCAACATTTTTGTAGTCTGATTTTTTATATCACTAGAATAGCTCTTTTAAAGACACAATTGCAAGTCCTCTCTATTCAAGGTAGTGCCCCACACTTTTTATAAGTTTTATTTTACCTACTTTACTGTATCTCACAACATATATACAAAGAGGTACAAGTTACCTTCTGAAAAGTAAGAAAAATGTTATGCATACAATTAGATATGTTGTCTCCAGGATGTGAGAGGAAACCAGTTTTCTTGGTTTGCCTACACAATACTCTCTTTGTATCAGCCTAATTTAATCTCTCATATTTCATAAAACTGATTATTATTAAGAACAGCATAGCACCTCTGAAAATCCATTAAAATGTAACACATGGCCTGGATTAATGAAACAAGAAAAAACAGTGCCGTCAGTAAATTATGATTTTCCCTGTTTACTGTGTACCAACAAAAACTTTCAAAATTACTTTGCTTTATCCCTAAGTATATACAATTTTGACTTTTGCAATGTTGTGAACCCAGACAAGTTTTGATTTCTTCACCTTTTTTCTCTATATCGCTATTGCTTGCCTTAGAATAATGTAGAGTACACAACCTTTTAAGGAGTGTGCTTCTATGAGTACTGGGAACAAAAGTTTATTTTTTGTATCTGATAATATTGCTCAGCCTGGGGTTAAAAAATACTTATGTTACTTCCCCATTGTAGCCCCCCTCTTTTTTCCTTGCAGAAATGACTTAAGACTAATAATATCAGCCATTAACCTAAGCCCATACCCACTTGACAGTTTATATAGTGATGTGGCACCCCAGGGGTCCGGTTTCCACAGTGGCATTGCCTCGCTCAGAAGAGGTAATGCCATGACTGGAAGCAAGCAGGGATCCCCTAGTCAGGTATACTAAACATGCAACACTTTCCTGGCTCCAGACCAGCAAGGGGAGCCACTCCCCTTGGCAACTGGGATCTGGGGGCGGGGTTAGTTAGTATTAGCGTGAGGAGTTGAAGCGAGGACGTCAAAGAGAGAGGAGCTGGGGACTGGAGCTGCGCGGCAGCTCACCCCAGAAGTACCGCACAGAAGAACCGGACACCGGAGTCCGAGGCTGTGGGGCACCGAAGGCCCAGCAGTAGAAACCGGAGGGCAGGAGATTGCAGGTCTCCTGGCCCCATCAGACGCCCGGAGGCTCAGCAGCACCGCAGAGTCCAGCACCGCCACGTGGGAGCGACGCACCAGCAAGGCCCGAGCTGCCTGCCATACGGGTGAGCACAGAAACGTAGAACGCAGGGACGAGGGCCACTGCACAGCTACAAGTAGCAGGGCCAAAGAATTTAGTAGAAAGGGAAGGCCTCCAACTTCACCTGGCAAGGAGGATTCTTTGTTTGCTTCCAGGCTGCCCAGACTTCCACTTCTTGCCAGTATCCTAGTCCCGGCCTGTCTAATCAGCACCAGTAAAGACCCTGGGACTGCACTTCCTTGTCTCTGTGATTCTTGCTGCACCATCAACCCCTGCACTACAACGCCCAGCACAACCTGCAACATCTTCTACACTGCACTGCCCTGGAGCTAGCTCTTCCTGTGGAGAGCCACACCATCCCTGCTGCAGTAACATCAGCTTCAGAGGACTGCTCCGCAGCGGCGGCTCCCTTTAGCTGCATTCCACAGGTGGCGTCACGAACTCTATAAACATTATAAACCCTCTATCCATAAACCCCTTTTATTGACCGCCCTGGGTCACGGACCGGGTCACCTCACCGCTACTGTGACATTCCCTCAGCATCTACTGGCCCGGCACCGGGAATGAAGCCCCGATCCGGAACTGCCGGGTAAGAGATCCTTCCACCTGCAGAGCAGCATACTAGTGCGAGAGGAGACGCCCAGGACCTGGCTGAGGTTCACTAGGGGGGAGGAAGATGCCCAACATGGAGAAGGGTTCAGCCGCAGGCATGGCCACTGCCACTGTGATGCCCTTATCAATGCCATATATACCGGGGGCGGCGTGGTTGCCCCAGTACTCAGGGGAGTCGCACACCCTGAGCGACTTTGAGGAGAGACTGCGCAGTTTGTTTAAAGTGTACCCCCTGTCTGAGGAGCAAAAAGTCAGCATCCTCATAGGACAGCTAATTGGTGCAGCCCATAGAGAAGTGAAGTCCTGGCCGGGCAGAGACAAAGGCACTGTAAAAGAAATACTGGCCCGGTTAAAGGATACCTTTGACACCCGCACTGCAGCAGAAATTAAAATGAAGTTTTACGGGTGCAAACAGAGGGTGCAGGCATGATGAGAACAGATTGCTAACTGAGCAGTTTATTGAGGGACTCCTGTCCAGCGCTCACAGGACACAGCTGCGCATTATGGCTCTGCAAAACCCTGATCTGGACTTTGCGCAATTTAAAGACAGAGCCATCCGGGTGCTGCGGGAATCAACACCAGGAGGCGCTGCATCCTACTGGTGCCCAGCTATCACCTACCACCAGGAGGTGGCATCCTTTTCCCCAGAACCTGTGGGGGCTGACGCGCAGACTCTGGACAATGACCCGTCTGCAGACCTACGCCTTCAGGTCTAGGAGCTGACCAAAAGCGTGGCCGCGTTAACCAAAACCGTACAGGCCATTCAAGTGTCCCCCAAGGAAAAGATCCAGCTGGCTTCCAGTCCAGATGACGTCCCGTGGCGATGAGAGAAGAGGATTCCACCGATCAGAGGGAGGAACAGCGATCGCTATGACCAGGACGGACAACCCATCTGCCACTGCTGTCAAAGGCGGGGCACTTTGGAAGATTCTGCGGTTTAAAACAAGCAACCCCTGGGGCAGAGGGCCAACCCCCAGGAGTAAGACGACCAGGCCCACAAAGCTGGCGAGACAAGTACGTGGGAGGACGACCGGTCCTACCTGTCGTGCTTGATGGCATCCCAATGAACACATTGCTGGACATTGGGTCCCAGGTGACCACGATGCCATATAGCCTTTATAAACAATACTGGACTGACTCAGACATTACCCACAGTCCAGATGAACATCTTAACATCTATGCCAGCAATGGTCAGCCCATGCCTCAGGTGGGGTATAAAGAGGTGACCATAAAAGTTGGCAAAGTAGAATTGCCATCACAAGGAATGATTATTGTTGATATTGATTGTTGAGAAAGTCATCCCATGATAACCTTAGGCACTAATGTGATAGAAAATTGTCTTGGAGAAATTATTGTTTTGTTACAACAGGTCGCAGAGACTGCCAGTTCCAGTCAGCAGCGGGTTCTACAGAAAGAAATCAGAGCCCTGATGAAAAGACAACAGGTAGAACTGTCTGGTGGGGAAATTGGCAGTGTCAGGATGAGTGATCCATTCGGGCATTGCAATGCCCCCTAGGAGTGAAATGTTAATATGGTGTCGGGCAGCAATTGGTCTCAGGGGTCAAGATTATCAGGCCCTGGTAGAACCTGTATACTCTGACAGTAGGCCCACCATCTTGACAGCCAGGGGAGGTAGTCGATGTCCGCAAGGGGAGAGTGCCGATCCGCATCCTGAATTGTGGGGAAAAAGAGGTCCAGTTGCCCCAGTATGCTACCCTTGCTAAGCTGTTCACTGTCAGTAACAATGCAATAAAGACAGTGGAACCCTTGCCTCTATCCAAACTGGCGGAGGATAATGGCTCCAAGGGGCAGATGGAGAATTGGTGTCAGAAGCTACAAGTGGGCACTGACTCCACCCGTTTGCACCAAAAGCATGGAGTATACCGGGTGGTCCAAGAGTATGAGCGGGACTTCAGTAGACACCCATTAGACTTTGGGCAGGTAAAAGGGGTCCAACATCATATCCCCATGGGAGATCATCCACCCATTAAAGAGAGGTACCGGCCTGGACCTCCAGCTCACTATCAATGTGCCAAAGGAATGTTACGGGAGATGAAGGAGGCTGGGGTGATCAGAGATAGTTGTAACCCCTGGACAGCTCCATTAGTTCTCGTTAGAAATAAGGATGGTACAATGAGGATGTGTGTTGACTACAGGCAGATTAACCGCATTACACATAAGGATGCCTACCCATTACCCAGAATTGAGGAGTCACTAGCTGCATTAAGATCTGCTAATTATTTCTCCACTTTGGATCTCACCAGTGGGTATTGGCAGGTTCCTGTGGCAGAGGCGGACAAAGAAAAGACTGCGTTTACAACATCAATGGGCCTCAGCGAGTTCAACTGCATGCCATTCGGGCTCTTTAACGCCCCAGGAACCTTCCAGCGGTTAATGGAGTGCTGCCTAGGACACAAAAACTTTGAAACCGTCCTGCTGTTCCTGGATAACATAATTGTCTACTCAAAGACATATGAAGACCACCTGGAGCACCTGGCTGAGGTGTTCGAAGCCCTATCTGGTTTTGGCCTGAAGGTAAAGCCGTCCAAATGCCACCTGTTGAAGCCCAAGGTGCAATACCTAGGTCATGTGGTAAGCGCCGAAGGTGTAGCGCCAGACCCTGAAAAAGTCACCGTGATCAAGGACTGGCCAAGACCCTCCACTATTAAGGAAGTGCGGCAGTTCCTCAGGATGGTAGGCTACTACAGGTGATTTGTCAACGGTTTCACCAAGATAGCAGCACCCATGCAGGACCTCCTGGTAGGCCTGTCCAAGAAGGCCAAGAACCCGAAACCTCCGTTCAAATGGGGTAAACAAGAAGATGAATCCTTCACCCGACTGAAGATGGCTCTGACCGGAGACGAAGTCCTGGCCTACCCCATCTATGGCCAACCCTTTATACTCCATACAGATGCCAGCAACATGGGATTGGGAGCGGTGCTGTCCCAGGTACAGCAAGGCAGAGAGTGAGTGATTGCCTACGCCAGCAAGAAGCTCCGTCCTACGGAAAGGAACCCCGACAACTACAGTTCCTTCAAGTTGGAGTTTCTCGCCGTAGTCTGGGCTGTAACGGAGCGCTTCAAGCACTATCTCGCCTCCTCCAAATTTACAGTCTTCACGGACAATAACCCGCTGACGCACCTGGAGACTGCGAAGCTTGGTGCCCGAGAGCAAGGGTGGATGGCCCGACTGTCTAACTACGAGTTTACCATCAAGTATCGGGTGGGGCATAAAAATGCAAATGCTGATGCGCTGTCCAGGATGCCCAACTTGCCAGATGCGGGAGAAGACCCGGAAGAGCTGGAAGAGATAGAGATACCCGCTTTCCATCATCATGGGGTGACCCAGTGCTCCCACTGCGTGAGAGACAAGCGCTCCTCCAACAGAGAGGCCACATTCAACCCATTGGCCCACCATGAATGGGCAGAGACGCAGGATAGCGACCCGGCTGTCCGCCTAGTCAAGGAGTTGCTGACGCAAGCTGACTCGTACCCTGATCCAGATGCTCCACAGGAGACCCAACAGTTGTGGAAGGAGAAGGGAAAACTGTTCATCTGCGAAGGAAAGCTGTGTCGAAGAAGCATCAACTCCCGGACACATGAACTGGTCTGGCAGGTGGTAGTCCCGAGGCGGGATGCGTCAATGGTCTTAGAAGATTACTACGATGGAGCAGGACGCTTCGGGTGGAAGAAGTTGGAAGTCCTGCTACGTGAGCGATTCTACTGGGCTGGCATGAGGAAGGCAATCAAGAGATGGTGTCGAGAATGTGGTCCATGCAACCTGAGACAAAAAGACCGTGACAGCCAGAGGGCTCCCCTGCAGCCTATAATCACCATACAACCACTTGAACTGGTAGCCTTAGACTACGTGAAGCTAGCCCCAAGCAGGTCAGGCTATGTCTACGATCTGACCATAGTAGGCCACTACTCCCGGTTCCTGGTAGTAGTGCCAGTAAAAGATCAGACGGCTCAGACGGCAGCCAAAGCGTTCCAACAGCACTTTTGTCGCCCGCACGGTTACCCTAAACGGGTGCTTACCGACCAAGGTCCAGCCTTTGAAGCAGAGGTGTTCCAGGAATTCTGTAACTTGTACGGCTGCAAGAAAATCAGGACGACGCTGTATCATCCCCAGACCAACGGGTTGTGTGAAAAGATGAACCAGGTGGTGATAGACCTGTTGAAGACTTTGCCCCTTGAAGAACGTAGCCTGTGGCCAGAGAAGTAACCAGATTTGGTGGACCTATACAACCATATCCCGGTGAACTCCACCAACTGTACACCCGCTTACCTGATGAGAGCAAGACCTGGTAAACTACCCATCGACTTGGACATGGGAGTCTTAACACCAGAGACGACATCACCAGATGAGGATTGGGATACCGAGCGGCAGCAACAATACCGCAAGGTGCAAGGATGTGTTGAGAGAAGTTTGTCCCAGGCAAAACAGAAGCAAGAGAAAACTTATAATCATCACGCACCTGCCGTTCCCTTGTCACCTGGAGAACAGGTCCTTAAGAGAAAGAGACGACTCCACAAATTAGATGACCAGTGGAAGATAGAGCCATACACCGTCACACCTTCAAGTTACAATAACATGAAAGTGTGCCTCATCAGCAAAGATGGAGGGGAAACTTCAGCGGCAGTCTCAAGAGACCACTTGAAGATCTGTCCTGATCAGTTGAAACACACAGAAGAATATCAAGACAACTCTCAGCCCACAGAAGGAGTGGAGGAAGTGGTTCAGACAGTCCTCGGAGAATTTCCCCGGTCATGGAAGCAGGTGAACAGTGCAATTGTAGTACCAGTCCTTACCTTTCTCCAAGCAGCCTCACCGGAAGCTGCAGAAGTCCCAGAACAGCTGGAAGACCAGTTGGCCCCAGAGACAGAGGATTCATCATCAGCAGACCAGGAGAATCGACCCTCTGCTAGCAGTGAACCTGTCGTACCCATGGTGAGTCAAAGAATTCGTAGGAGATTACCCAGCCTACCAGTGTTACCTCAGACTACCAGTAGTGTAGTTCACACTGAACCCACCACACCAGGGGTAGACACAACGGACCAGGGTAGAGCAGTGACCACCAATGTACTACGTAGATCGACCAGGAGTACAAAAGGTCAGCTCCCTGCCCGTTGGAGAAACTAAAATGTAAGGAATTAAAGTATAAGAGAACTAAAATGTATGCTGTATATAGTTACCCATAAGGGTAAAGCAGAAAAGTTGTGTTTTCAAAGTGAATTGCAAAAGTTGGTCATGAGTGCATTTAGTTACCCGGTAATAGTATAAAGACTTGTAGGTTATGGACGGTGAATAACCAAAGAACTTTCCATTGTAAATAGTTGCACTTATTAGAGTGCCCCCTATTGATTTTATGGTTACAACAAATGACCTCAGAACAAACACCCGTTTGGCGTGGCCAAAGACGTGGTCCAACACCAGGATCATCTATGCCCTGCAGCCATGCCCAGGGCCTACGTTGAGGGTTTTCGGACGGGTCCCTCATGTTGCTCAAAATTGCACTTAACTAAAGAAGAATGTTATTAAAAGTGTTTTATAATGTTTTGATAACCAGTAACGTTCAAGAAATGTTATATTCATAATCTTCTAATGTGAATTGTTATTTGTTAATTTTGAAAAGTATCCTCAGTCCGGGAGTACTGAAGTTAACTAGGGGGGAATGTGGCACCCCAGGGGTCCGGTTGCCACAGTGGCATTGCCTCCCTCAAAAGAGGTAATGCCATGCCTGGAAGCAAGCAGGGATCCCCTAGTCAGGTATACTAAACATGAAACACTTTCCTGGCTCCAGACCAGCAAGGGGAGCCACTCCCCTTGGCAACTGGGATCTGGGGGCGGGGTTAGTTAGTCTTAGCGTGAGGAGTTGAAGCGAGAACGTCGAAGAGAGAGGAGCTGGGGACTGGAGCTGCGCGGCAGCTCACCCCAAAAGTACCGCACAGAAGAACCGGACACCGGAGTCCGAGGCTGTGGGGCACCGAAGGCCCAGCAGTAGAAACCGGAGGGCAGGAGATTGCAGGTCTCCTGGCCCCATCAGACGCCCGGAGGTTCAGCAGCACCACAGGGTCCAGCACCGCCACGTAGGAGCGATGCACCAGCAAGGCCCGAGCTGCCTGCCATACGGGTGAGCACAGGAACGTCGCACTCAGGGACGAGGGCCACTGCACAGCTACAAGTAGCAGGGCCTAAGAGTTTAGTAGAAAGGGAAGGCCTCCAACTTCACCTGGCAAGGAGGATTCTTTGTTTGCTTCCAGGCTGCCCGGACTTCCAATTCTAGCCAGTATCCTAGTCCTGGCCCGTCTAATCAGCACCAGTAAAGACCCTGGGACTGCACTTCCTTGTCTCTGTGTTTCTTGCTGCGCCATCAACCCCTGAGCCGTGGGGCACTCGGATCCGGGCAATAGGGGGAACGATGGGAGTAGTAGTGGCAACCCGGTTCCGTGGCTCAGGGTGGTCAGGCCAGTGGTAGTCCGTTATGTGTTGTTTATGTCCGACTACGCCACCCGTGGATTTGCGGTCATTAGGAACCGCCGCTGCATGCAGACCGCTGGGGCTGATGAGGTGTGCAGCTATGGTAGTGTGACTCCCCACGGGAAGAGTGCGGCCCCAGGGCAGTATAGTGGATGGTGGGAGTGATGGTAGTGAGAGTCCCAGTGATGATATTGC
The DNA here is from genome assembly GCF_046119375.1 of Phyllobates terribilis. NCBI lineage: Eukaryota > Metazoa > Chordata > Amphibia > Anura > Dendrobatidae > Phyllobates > Phyllobates terribilis. The sequence continues at coordinate 86,973,088 of NW_027362771.1, forward strand.
TGGAGGAGCAAGGAGCACACAGACAACAAGTTGCAGTCCAGGGTCTTTACTAAACAGGTAAACTGACCCACAAACAGTCCCGGCTAGGAGGGGACCTGGATGTCTGAGAGCAACGGGAAAAATGTCCCTGGTCAGGGTGAGGGTGTAGGCCTACCGTGCTTTCTGCGCTCCTTCTGGCTATCTCCTCCTGATAGGGTAACAGCCCACGTTTCCAAGCTTTCCGTGTATTCTCGCCTGTATGGCCTGCGACGTGGGTTCCTTTCTGCTCCCAGCCTTGTACGGCTTTACTGGTCCCTTCGGTTGTGGCAGGGCCTCCAGGCTTCTTAGGCCAAGGAAAGTACAGTCCCTTGCAAACTGGTTCTCTGCTGGGGGATGTAGAATCCTTCCAGCCTCAGACACCAAAGTCTGGTAAAATTAAGTCTTTTCTCTGCCAAGACAGGCTCTCTTCGCCTCTTGTCTCTGGCTTGTGGCTCTCTCCTACTGCCACACTTCCTCTTAGGTGCAATCAACTTTCTGTCCCTGCTCCACTCTGGGACACGTCTCAAAGCTGAGACAGGCAATCCAGTTCTCTCTAACCCTGCCCTCAGTACCAGCTTTTATAGGGGCAGCCTGCTCCCCCTACTGGCCTGAGACAGGAGGCATTGCATGCTAATGTTCCCCTGACCAGAGAACCTCCCCCTTGCTCTCAGACACAGCTTTATTACACTTGTGGCATCCAGGTAGGGTGACACATTCCCCCCTAGTGAAATTTAGTACTCCGGGACTAAACAATAAACAAAGACAATATGAATAACCATAAAACAATAACAGACAGACGACGCACAAATTGAGTTCTTAAGGTCACAGTGTGTCCTGTGACCGGGTGTCCATATCACCAAAACAACGGGAGCCTTAACCAGGTGGGGGTCTGTCCTACCCCAAGTCCTTCACAGTCTTAGTTCATTCCTGGGTTAGGCTCAGAATGCAGTCCACACAAGGTCCCGGTTATAAAAAGTCCATAACCTGTGAGTCCTTACGGTAGCTGCAAGAAACTGAAACACACTATCAATAAACATGCAGGTAACTTTGGCAAACATTTTAACATTTGGCAACAGGGTTATTTACAATCTTATTGCAAACTATATTCTCCAGCGAGCGGGTATCTGTCCCTTTGTGCTCCTGGTTGACCTCCTTAACCCACTGTCTGGTGGTGGACCAACCTGGCTTTCCCCACTAGCATTAGGGGTACAGCTACCAGCTGGGTGTACAGGTAGGGCAGGCAGTTGTCTGCGGGTTCTTTGGCTTACCGCAGGCATGGCAGGCTCACTGTTAGCAGAGGGTTGACTCTCCTGGGCTGCTGGAACAGGCTCTTCTGCCTCTGGAACCGCTTGCTCCTCTTCACCTTCCAGCTCTGGTGTTGGTTGTAGCTGTGCCGGTTGCAGGAAATGCAGGACGGGTACCACTATGGCATCATTTATGCGAGTCCAGGACTGAGGGAACTCTCCGAGAACGGTGCTGATCATTTCTTCCTTGTCCTCTGCGGGTTCAAGGTCACTCTGATCTTCTTCTGCACTACGGAGTTGCTCGGGGCATCTTTTGAGGTGGTCCCTGGAGACGACACTAGTGGTTTCTCCTCCGTCCTTGGTGATTACGCACACCTTTGGGTTGTCGTGGTCAGACTGCAGTACGGTGTAGGGTTCCCTTTCCCACTGGTCGTCCAACTTATGTAGCCTTCTTTTTTGCTTTAGGACTTGCTCACCAGGTTCTAGGGGACTAGCAGGGGCGTGTTGATTGAAGAGTCTTTCTTGCTTCTCTCTCACCTGGGCCAGGCTCTTCTTCACACTCTCCTGTACCTTCTTGTACTGCAGTTGCCTTTCCGTATCCCAGTCCGCATCCGGGGAGGTGTCCTCAGGTATTAGGACTCCCATCTCCAGGTCTACGGGCAGCTTACCTGGTCTAGCTCGCATCAGGTAAGCCGGGGTGCAGTTTGTAGCGTTCACCGGGATGTTGTTGTACATGTCTACCAGGTCCGGCAATTTTTCTGGCCACAGGCTGCGTTCCTCCAGGGGCAACGTCTTCAGGAGATCAATGACTATATTGTTCATCTTCTCACACATCCCGTTGGTTTGGGGGTGGTAAGGCGTTGTCCGTATTTTCTTACAGCCATAGAGGTTGCAGAACCCCTGGAAGATTTCAGCCTCGAACGCTGGACCCTGGTCTGTCAGGACCTGTTCCGGATACCCGTGTGGACGGCAGAAGTATTGCTGGAATGCTCGGGCCGCTGTTTGGGCTGTCAAGTCCTTTACCGGGACCACCACTAGAAAACAGGAATAGTGGTCCACGATTGTCAGGGCATAGATGTATCCAGACCGGCTTGGAGCCAATTTGACGTGGTCCAGAGCTACCAGCTCAAGAGGCTGCGTGGTGACGATGGGCCTCAAGGGTGTCTTGTGGCTGGTACGGTCCTTCCTCCTTAGGTGACAAGGGCCACAGTCTCTGCACCATTTTTCCACAGCTCCTCTCATGCCGACCCAAAAGAACCTTCCTCTTAGTAGGAACTCCAGTTTCTTCCAACCGAAGTGTCCCGCTCTGTCGTGGTAAGCCCCCAGGACCATAGCTGCATCTCGCCTTGGGACCACGACTTGCCAGGTCAGCTCGTGCGTCCGGTGGTTAACAATCCTTCTGCACAACTTGCCTTCGTAGAGGAACAGCTTGCTCTTCTCCTTCCATAGCTGCTTGGCTTCCTCTGGGGCATCTGGATCTAGGCGGGCGTCTTCCCGGGTCAGCAGATCTTTCACCAGGCGGACTGCAGGGTCACTATCTTGGGTCTCGGCCCAGCTGTGGTGAGGTAGGGGATTCATCATTACAGTTGTTAGATCCTCCTCCTTCACGCGGTGAGAGTGTTGAGCGGCTCCATACCGGTGAAACGCGGGGAGTTCTACCTCTTCCAGCTCTTCTGGGTCTTCGTCGCCTTCAGGTAAGTGAGGCATTCTTGATAGGGCGTCTGCATTGGCGTTGGTTTTGCCTGCCCGGTACTTGATCACGAAGTCATAGTTGGAGAGACGGGCCATCCACCGCTGTTCCAGGGCACCCAGTCTTGCATTGTCCAGGTGTGTCAACGGGTTGTTGTCCGTGTACACGGTGAACTTTGCGGAGGCCAGGTAATGCTTGAAGCGTTCCGTCATGGCCCACACCACCGCCAAGAATTCTAGCTTGAAGGAGCTGCAATTCTCCGGGTTCCTCTCGGTGGGCCTCAGCTTCCGGCTGGCGTATGCGATCACCCGTTCTCTGCCATGTTGGTTTTGGGACAGTACGGCTCCCAGTCCCACATTACTGGCATCTGTGTGGAGAATGAAAAGCTGGCCACAATCAGGGTAGGCTAGGATCTCATCCCCAGTGAGGGCCAACTTTAGCTGGCGGAAGGACTCCTCTTCCGGTTTATCTCACTTGAAGGGTGGCTTTTGACTTCGGGACTTAGATTGTCCGATCAGGAGGTCCTGCATAGGAGCTGCCATCTTAGTGAACCCGGGGATGAACCTTCGGTAGTAGCCTACCAACCCGAGAAACTGTCTCACCTCTTTGATGTTCGAGGGGCTTGGCCAGCTCTTGATTGCCGTGACCTTGTCAGGGTCGGGGGCCACTCCTTCCGCGCTTACCACGTGCCCTAGGTACTGGACCTTTGGTTTCAGCAGGTGGCACTTCGATGGTTTCACCTTCAGGCCGTAGCCTGCCAGGGCTTCGAACACCTCGGCCAGGTGCTTTAGATGGTCCTCGTAGGTCTTCGAATAGACGATCACGTCGTCCAGGTAAAGGAGGACCGTCTCGAAGTTTCGGTGCCCTAGACAGCATTCCATCAGCCGCTGGAAGGTCCCTGGTGCGTTGCAGAGCCCGAAAGGCATACAGTTGAATTCGCTCAGTCCCATCGGGGTGGTGAAGGCGGTCTTCTCCTTGTCAGCCTCTGCCACAGGAACCTGCCAGTACCCGCTAGTAAGGTCCAAAGTAGAAAAGAAGTTAGCAAATTTTAGTGCGGCTAAAGACTCTTCTATTCTAGGCAGCGGATATGCGTCTTTGTGGGTGATACGGTTGATTTGTCTATAGTCCACGCACATTCTCATGGTGCCGTCTTTCTTTTTGACCAGAACCAAGGGGGCTGCCCAGGGGCTACAGCTGTCTCTAATGACCCCAGCTTCTTTCATCTCCCTTAGCATACCCTTGGCGTTCTGATAATGTGCAGGGGGTACAGGTCTGTGCCTCTCTTTTATTGGTGGGTGGCTCCCTGTGGGGATGTGGTGTTCTATCCCTTTTACTCTGCCGAAGTCTAGCGGGTGCTTACTAAAGACTCTCTCGTACTCCCGTACTACCCGGTAGACTCCTTGTTTTTGGTGCAGGGGAGTGGAGTCAGCACCCACGTGGAGTTTCTGGCACCAGTCCTCCTTTTGTTTCTGGGAGCCATTACCCTCCGCCTGAGGAGATGGAGGCAAGGGTTCCACGGCCCTGATAGCTTGGTGTTCGACAACAAACAGTTTGGCGAGTGTAGCGTACCTGGGTAAGTGTACTTCCCTCTCCCCAATGTTGAGGATGCGGACGGGCACCCTCCCATGACGGACATCAACCACCCCCCGGGCTGTCAAAATGGTGGGCCTGCTGTCTGAGTACACGGGTTCTACCATGGCTTGGTAGTCTCTACCTCTCAACCCGATTGCAGTCCGACACCAGATCATCATTTCACTTTTGGGAGGCATGGAAATGGGGAATGGATCACTGAGTCTTACGCTACCGATCTCACCACCAGACGGTTCTACCTGCTGCCGTCTCATCAGGGCTTTTATCTCCTTGTTGAGGACTCTCTGTTGGCTGGAACTAGCATTCACCGCCACCTGTTGTAGAATTACAATTACTTCTGAAAGACAATTTTCAATTATGTTAGTACCCACAGTTATTTTAGGGTGACTTTCATGACGGTCAATGTCCACAATAATCACTCCCTGTGCCGGCAGTTCAACTTTACCAATTTTAATGGTCATCTCCTTGAACCCCATCTGCGGCACGGGTAAGCCATTACTGGCGATGATGCTCAAGTTACTGTCTGGATACCGTGTGATATCAGCATCAGTCCAATACTGCTTAAAAAGTACATAAGGAATTGTGGTTACTTGCGACCCAGTATCCAGCAAGGCGCTCATGGGGATACCTTCCAGCACCACGGGTAAAACCGGGCGCCCCCCAACGTACTTATCACGCCAATTATAAGGGCCTGGTGATCTTATGCCTGGGGGTCGGCCCTCTGCCCCAGGTTGGACCTGTTTAAATTACAGTACCTGGAAATGTGTCCGGGCTGGTTGCATCGACGGCAAATGGGCTGTCCATCCTCTGCGTAGCGGTCTGTGGGCCTCCCTCGGAACGACGGGACCCTCCTCTGTCGACACCACGGGACATCCTCCGGACTTGAAGCCAGCTTGATGGGTCTTGACGGGTCCACTTGCAACGCCTGGACGGTCCTGGTCAACGCCGCGACGCTCCTGGTCAGCTCCTGGACTTGGTGGTGCAGGCCTTTCGACGGGGCTTGGTTCAGGGCCTGAGCATCAGCCTCCACGGAGTCCATAGAGGAGGGCGCCGCCTCCTGGTGGTAGGTGATAGCAGGGCGCCGGGGGTTTATAGCGCCACTGGTTGCAGATTCACGGAGCACCCTTATGGCCCTGTCCTTAAATTGGGCAAAGGTCAGGTCGGGGTTCTGGAAGAACATGAGGCGCAGCTGGGCCCTGTGGGCGCTGGACAGCAGACCCTCTATGAATTGTTCTGTTAGCAGCTTATCGGTTTTCTGCACACTGCCAGGGTCAGTTTGTTGAATAGCCCTCAAGGCTTCCTGCAGATTTAGGGCATAGTCTCTGATGCTGTCCTGTGCCCGCTGCTTACATCCATAGAACCTCATTTTAATTTCAGCGGAGGTACGTGTATCAAAGGTACCCCGCAGCCGGGCCAGAATACCCTTCACAGTCCCTTTCTCCTCAATGGGCCATGATTTTACCTCCCTTTGGGCTGCGCCAGTTAACTGCCCTGTCAATATGCTGACCTTCTGTTCCTCTGTCAGGGGGTAAACTTGGAACAAACTATACAGTCTTTCCTTGAAGTCAGTTAGGGCATGGGGCTCCCCTGAGTATTTGGGCAGCCAGGCCTCTCCAGGGATGTAGGGCAAGGAAAAGGGCATCACCGCTGCTGCAGCTGCGTTGGTGGTAGTGGGCGCCTCTGTGTCCGACATCTTCCTCCCCCCCTAGTGAAGTGTGGCCTACCTTCCGACGATCCTCTTCTGTAGGCCGCAGCTCCGCTGCTGCTCTGGACGAGGACCTGGCGTTGCACTCCGATGATGTCAGCGTCGCTCTCTCTCCCTTCCAGGACCTTGCGCAGCATCGGTGCGTGGGGCGGAGCTTCGGATCTCGCGCGGTTTTGACGTCCACGCCCCTCTTCTTCCCGCGCGGCGTCCTGAAGATGGCGTCCGATGGCGGGAAACAGCTGCGGATGGCGGGAAGACGGCAGAAGACGGCGGGAAAAGGTCCAAGATGGCGTCTGATGGCGGGAATCGGCTCCGGATGGCGGGAAACGACTCCAGACGGTGGGAAACTTTGCCACAGATAAGTTACAAAAGTCTTTTTCAGGCACGCAGTACCCGGTGGTTGCGGGCACGAAATCCTGCCGACTACGCCAAAGCTGACTCTCCCCCTGAGCCGTGGGGCACTCGGATCCGGGCAATAGGGGGAACGATGGGAGTAGTAGTGGCAACCCGGTTCCGTGGCTCAGGGTGGTCAGGCCAGTGGTAGTCCGTTATGTGTTGTTTATGTCCGACTACGCCACCCGTGGATTTGAGAACCATGTCATTAGGAACCGCCGCTGCATGCAGACCGCTGGGGCTGATGAGGTGTGCAGCTATGGTAGTGTGACTCCCCACGGGAAGAGTGCGGCCCCAGGGCAGTATAGTGGATGGTGGGAGTGATGGTGGTGAGAGTCCCAGTGATGATATTGCTGGAGGAGCAAGGAGCACACAGTCCAGGGTCTTTACTAAACAGGTAAACTGACCCACAAACAGTCCCGGCTAGGAGGGGACCTGGATGTCTGAGAGCAACGGGAAAATTGGCCCTGGTCAGGGTGAGGGTGTAGGCCTACCGTGCTTTCTGCGCTCCTTCTGCCTATCTCCTCCTGATAGGGTAACAGCCCACGTTTCCAAGCTTTCCGTGTATTCTCGCCTGTATGGCCTGCGACGTGGGTTCCTTTCTGCTCCCAGCCTTGTACGGCTTTACTGGTCCCTTCGGTTGTGGCAGGGCCTCCAGGCTTCTTAGGCCAAGGAAAGTACAGTCCCTTGCGAACTGGTTCTCTGCTGGGGGATGTAGAATCCTTCCAGCCTCAGACACCAAAGTCTGGTAAAATTAAGTCTTTTGTCTGCCAAGACAGGCTCTCTTCGCCTCTTGTCTCTGGCTTGTGGCTCTCTCCTACTGCCACACTTCCTCTTAGGTGCAATCAACTTTCTGTCCCTGCTCCACTCTGGGACACGTCTCAAAGCTGAGACAGGCAATCCAGTTCTCTCTAACCCTGCCCTCAGTACCAGCTTTTATAGGGGCAGCCTGCTCCCCCTACTGGCCTGAGACAGGAGGCATTGCATGCTAATGTTCCCCTGACCAGAGAACCTCCCCCTTGCTCTCAGACACAGCTTTATTACACTTGTGGCATCCAGGTAGGGTGACACACATGCTCTTTGAATTCTGTGGTATCAAAACAAATAAAACATGTGGCCCTTGAAAGGTCTTACAATTAAAATTTGTGCAGTAACTGTTTCTGTTTGTACTGTCATGGAGTGAATATTTATTAGGTTTACTGAGGCCTTTAGTGTCTGAATGGTAGCTCTTGGGGTTTTTGAGATTTCTCTGAGCATTGCACGGTATGACCTTTTGATGAATTTGCTGGGACATCCACTCATAGGAAGATTGATAACTGTCTTAAAGATCTTCCACTTGAGAATAATTCTTCTTACTGTAGAATTATGGACTTTATTTTTTTTGTTAATCACCTAATAACGTATCCCAGATTGATGGGCAGCAATCATTGCTGATGTTTTTCCTCCTTGGCATTGTGCTAAAATGTGATTGAATGCTCCAAAACAGCAAAATGCCTAAACTTCTGCTTTATAGAGATTTGCTGAACAACAACTAATCAAGGGCATTTTATTAGCAGAACTTGGCTGCTACATACCCAGTTAATTTCCATGGAAATAGTAGTGGTGTATTTAGTTTTTCACACACTGCTTCGGTATTTTGGAGTAGCTTTTGTTAAATAAATAAATATTAAAATGGTGTAATTTGTCATATGTTGCTCTTTATCTGAAGTTGTATTTAGACACTCCAGGGCCTCCAGGGCTCATTTTGATGTCTAATACACAGCAGCTCTACGAAGATCTGCAACTTACGAGACTGATAGTGATAAAGAAGAGAGCTTTGGCTCCCGACTCTATCACGGGATTATTACAGGCTAACACAGTTCAATGTGATGGTCACAGGAGACCTGGGGCTCCGAGCAAAAAGTTCAGGACTGGAGCCCTGGATGTTTAATGCCGGCGATGCCCCTGCAGCTTAACATTAATAAAATGTTTTTTTCTTAAAGTTTACCACTATATCTAAAGATTTATAGTGTTTTTGGATATGACAGGTTAACTTTAAACCTTTTTCTACCCTAGACAACCTAAGAAGGTAGAATCACTGTAGTCCACCAGTTAATCACAAATAAACCACTCTTGTTCCCCAGACTACCCGAAAAGTTTGATTCAGTCAGCATTTTTTTCCCTTCGCTATAGTCTATATTTGTAACTCAGAGGCTTTTATAGACTAGCAAGTCAATAGTCCACAATATATACAGTATATTTTTAAGTAGAATACTGTAAATACTCATATTGAAGTTATATAAACACTTATTGAACAATCAGGTAAATAATCAGGATGCCTTCACAGTAATAGCACAGTGTTCCCCCCATCTACCTGATATCCAGGGTTGATTTTTATATTAAAATAGAGAATCTTCTTCTACTTGTTACTTCTCTTTTCTAAGTATAGGCGTTACATATTATTTGCATGGACAACAAAATGTTCTTTTAATATTGTACTTAGTTTGCCAAACACAATGAGAGATGAAAGCAATGGTTGATTTGCAAATGGCTATTTTCTTAAATATGGGGAAGTTGCTATTTAAAACCAATTGTCTGTAAATAGTTTAAATTAATGATGTGTTGGTGAAGATTATGACACTATATTATAATATCATTCTCTGTATCTACAAGCTCATAATACACTGTATTAAGACCAAACACAGTGTATATAAAGGATAAGTATAGTTTAATAAAAAAATGGAATTTTCATTGCCATTTCTGAAATAACAATTGCATAACTCCTGATGTCAAGAAATTATAACAATATAAAGATGAATGGTTTTAAATATTGCATATTCTGGTCATTTCTCTACTTCAATCTAGAGGACTGTTGCTGCCATTTAATGGAGGTACTATAATGGGCAATATTACCATTGTGTCTGGTATAAAACAGCTACTGTAGCTTATACCTAATGGACATTTTAGCTGCTAGTAGAACTGAATTTGGACTGGCATTGTGGCACATAGTGGTTACTACTGAGAAATATTGTGGATGAGATGGAGGGCAGTGTGGCTATCACTATAAGAAGTCGCACTGTTGATGGCACTAAATTGTGCACACACCTTAGCTGAAACTATGTGATAGGCACACTGTGGCTGTCAGTGTCTGAGGGCAACATTTTGGATGGAAATATATGAATGGGGCATACTATAAATGAACTGTATGAAGGAGTCACTGTAGCTGGCACTATATGCAGATCTCGCTATGAGTATAACTGTATGAACTGTATGAGAGATATGTGTCTGACACTGGAAAAGGAGTAGACTTTGTCTACCACTATAATACACATCTCAGCTGTGGTAACTATTGCCCCTCATTTTTCAAAAAAGTGCTTCATGCAGGGGCAGACATATCATTGGTGCAACCTGTGCAGGGATCCAAGAGCTAAGTGGGCCAATTTCCACCTCAAAAGGAACCTGAAGTCTCACCTATTCCGACAAGCCTACAACCTGCAGTAACCCTCGCTCCACCATACCGCTGCATGACCAGCTCTACCCTCACCTACTGTATTCTCACCCATCCCTTGTAGACTGTGAGCCCCCGTGGGCAGGGTCCTCTTCTCTCCTGTGCCAGTCAGCAACTTCTATTGTCTAAGATTATTGTAATTGTTTTTTTTTATGTATACCCCTTTTCACATGTAAAGCGCCATGGAATAAATGGCACTATAATAATAAATAATAATATGATGAGCTATTGGTCCATATACTGTTCTTGCACATGGGCCCTTATCTGTTTGTGTCTGCCAGTGGTTTCATGTCAATAATAATGACTGAAAATAAGCTCCTACTTAGGCCCCCATTCACATTAGATGAAAGTTGGCTGAATCTGAGGATTTTGGCAGGACCTGTAAATAGCACTGTTAGACAATAAAAAATAATCAGATATAAGGAGAAAGAAGTATCAGGCAGTTGGAGTTTTAATGACTTATCCTTTCTTTTCAGGGGAGAGGTGTCTGACAGTGCCTTTTCCTCTCCCCCTAATGAAAACACATGACCACTCATTAGAGCCAAGGACCTCAATTGTATGGGGTAGTTAAGAGAAATAGCTACAGTTGAAATGAGAAGTTTATATACACTATATAAAAAGACACATATGAATGTTTTTCTCAATATCTGACATGAAATCAGAATAAACCTTTCGCGTTTTAGGTCAATTAGGATTACCATTATTTTTAATATTTGCCAAATGCCAGAATAATGAGAGAGAAAATGTTTTAATGCATTTTTATTACTTACTGCAAAATCAAAAGTTTACATATATTTCATTAGTATTTGGTACCATTGCCCTTAAACTGAATGACTTGGGTAAAACTACTTCTCACAGTAGTTGGTCGGAATTTGGGCCCATTCCTCCTGACAAAACTGGTGTAACTGATTTAGGTTTATAGGTCACTTTGATCGCACCTGCCTTTTCAGCTTTGCCCATAAATTTTCTATATGATTAAGATCAGGGTGTTTTGACGGCCACTCCAAAACATTGACGTTTTTATCCTTAAGCCACTTTGCTACCATTTTCGCAGTATGCTTCAGTGTCCATTTGGAAGACCCATTTTCACCCAAGCTTTAACTTCCTAGCTGATGTATTGAGATGTTGCTTCAGTATTGCCACATAATCTTCTTTTCTCATGATGCCATCTGTTTTGTGAATGGGATGGTGTTTTTAGGCTTCCAAGCATCTCCCTTTTTCCTCCAAACGTAACGATGGTCATTATGCCCAAAAAGTTAAATTTTAGTTACATCAGACCACAGGACATGTCTCCAAAAATTAAGGTCTTTGTTCCTGTGTACATTTGCAATCATTAATCTGTTTTTTTTATGTTTCCTTTGGAGTAATGGCTTCTTCCTGGAAGAGTGACCTTTCAGCCCACATTGATACATTACTCTCGTTTCACTGTGGATATTGACACAATCTTACCAGCTTCTGCCATCATCTTCACAAGGTCTTTTGCTTATATCCTTGGGTTGATATGCACATGTTGGACCAAAGCACGTTTATCTCTGGGACACAGAACACATTATGGTAATCCTAATTTACCTAAAACGGGAAAGGTTTATTTTGATTTCATGTCAGATATTGAGAAAAACATGCATATGTCTTTTTATATAGTGTATGTAAACTTCTGGTTTCAACTGTATCTATCGAATGACCATGGTGGTAGACAGCTAGCTCACATGTATGGTCAGCTTTACTTTTCAGAAGGAAGCTCTAAAGCAAATGTATTTGACTCTATAGGGAAAAATATAACTTCCACTGTAAAGAGCCATATTAAAAGTCACTAAGAAGATCCATGCCTCATGTGAAATATTATGTGGTCCTCTAATAATAGCTCGGCAGTTGCTAATATTATGGTTGGAGCTATCTGATTATGAAGCCTTTCTCATTATTACTACTTACAGAGGTAAAATTAATTTAGGAAATGTATAATTTACAATACCTAATTTTTCTTACTGTAATTCTACTTAGCAGTATAAATTAGCCCAATAACAGCTAGTTTCATGCTATATCTCAATTATAGCCATTTGTACTAATTGGGTCTATGATTTTATCTGTGCAATCAACCTTGTTGAGTGGTGGAAGCTTCCGTATGCATTCAGATGGCTATCTTTACTAGACAGGATTCGAAGAAAGGAAACCAATTTACAAAAACTAACAAAAAGATTCTGAATAATTTACATATGACCAGATTTAGCTAGGTATGAATTTTGAGGCAGTCTTAATCAAAAAGTTTTCCACCATTTCACATTGCTTTAGCAAGTCTGATTTGTTTTCTATAAAATTAAAACACTGTTAATGAAGCACCATTCACATGTGGGTAATAAATACATAGCATGTATAAAGTACCTTCCCTACATAACAAAACACACCTGGTAAGTAATACTGCAAACTTTGAAAATTCAGTCACAAATTTATCATTTAAAAACATATAAAAACATCTTTATTACTTTATTTTAAAACAGAACAAAATTCCTATGATATTATCAAGGTCACCAAAGGAGGATAGGAAAAATAGCAGCATATCAATATGAGTGGAGCATTAAAAACATGATTCTATAATGTTAAATTGGTACTCCAATTATTGATTATTAATGTCAGGCGTAACTATCAATAACCAATATCCAGCAAATACCTGACTCCGTAACGTTCTCCAGTTCCTTTGCTAAATAATATATGAACGGCATGTTGTATTTATTACACACAAAGTCTACAGTTATTATACTATTAAATTACCACACTAACACTGGATACAATAATAGCACACAATACTAATATACAGGTGCATCTCACAAAATTAGAATATCATCAAAAAGTTTATTTATTTCAATTGTTCAATGCAAAAAGTGAAACTCATATATTATATAGAGTCATTACAAACAGAGTGATCTATTTCAAGTGTTTATTTCTGTTAATGTTGATGATTATGGCTTACAGCCAATGAAAACACAAAAGTCATTATCTCAGTAAATTAAAATAATTAACAAAAAACACCTGCAAAGGCTTCCTAAGCATTTAAAAAGGCCCCTTAGTCTGTTTCAGTATGCTCCACAATCATGGGGAAGACTGCTGACTTAACAGATGTCCAGAAGGCAGTTATTGACATACTCCACAAGGTGCCAGAGTTCCAGTTTTCATTTGGAAATCAAGGTCCCAGAGTCTGGAGGAAGAGTGGAGAGGCACACAATCCAAGCTGCTTGAGATCTAGTGTGAAGTTTCCACAATCAGTGATGGTTTGGGGAGCCATGTCATCTGCTGGTGTAGGCCCACTGTGTTTTATCAAGACCAAAGTCAGCACATCTGTCAACAAGGAAATTTTAGAACACTTCATGCTTCCCTCTGCCGACAAGCTTTTTGGAGATGGAAATTTCATACTCCAGCAGGACTTGGCACCTGTTCACACTGCCAAAAGTACCAATACCTGGTTTAAAAACAACAGTACTATGTATTGTCAAGAGGAAGAAGAGAGATACCAGACCCAACAATGCAGACGAGCTGAAGCCCACCTGTGAAGGAAGCTACACCGCCTGTGTATCTAATTCTAATTTTTTACTGCATCTAACCCAGGAAATCTTTTGGGGCCTAGTAGCAGTGCCTGGTAGTCAGTGGAGTAGCCCACCTGTGAAAAAAGCTACACCGCCTGTGTATCTAATACTAATTTTTTACTGCATCTAACCCAGGAAATCTTTTTGGGCCTAGTAGCAGTGTCTCGTAGTCAGCGGAGTAGCCCACCTGTGAAGGAAGCTACACCGCCTGTGTATCTAATAACAATTTTTTACTGCATCTAACCCAGTAAATCCTTTTGGGCATAGTAGCAGTGTCTCGTAGTCAGCGGAGTAGCCCACCTGTGAAGGAAGCTACCCCGCCTGTGTATCTAATTCTAATTTTTTACTGCATCTAACCCAGGAAATCCTTTTGGGCCTAATAGCAGTGTCTGGTAGTCAGTGGAGTAGCCCATCTGAAGCAAGCTACATCACCTGTGTATCTAATAACAATTTTTTACTGCATCTAACCCAGGAAATCCTTTTGGGATAGTAGCAGTGTCTCGTAGTCAGCGGAGCAGCCCATCTGAAGCCAAGCTACATCGCCTTTGTATCTAATAACAATTTTTAACTGCATCTAACCAAGGCAATACTTTGGGCCTAGTAGCAGTGTCTGCTAGTCAGCGGAGTAGGCCAGCTGTTAAGCAAGCTACACCGCCTGTAGATTTAATTACAAATTTTTAACTGCATCTAACCCAGGCGATACTTTGGGCCTAGTAGCAGTGTCTGCAAGGCAGCGGAGTAGCCCAGCTGTTAAGCAAGCTACACCGCCTGTAGATCTAATTACAAATTTTTAACTGCATCTAGCCCAGGCAATACTTTAGGCCTAGTAGCAGTGTCTGCTAGTCAGCGGAGTAGCCCAGCTGTTAAGCAAGCTACATCGCCTGTAGATCTAATTACAAATTTTTAACTGCATCTAGTCCAGGCAATACTTTGGGCCTAGTAGCAGTGTCTGCTAGTCAGCAGAGTAACCCAGTTGTTAAGCAAGCTACACCTCCTGTGCTTTGGACACTTAATTTTTTCAAAGGTAACGCTTCGGGCTCCCGGGACACTCAGTCAAGAGCATCGGGGAGGCGCCCCAAGGCAAAGGGGCTGGGACTGGCGGTAGCACGCCTTGCGGAGGACCGCCAAGCTCGATCCTTATAAAAGCTCTGCAAGGGAAGGCCTTGACCCTCCTCTTTGTCCTTTTTTCCTTTTTTTCCTTTACCCCTTCCTAACATACCCACATTCACTCTTATGCACTCATGCCAAACCCCAAAAAAGAGAACTAAAAACCTGGCCCACTGCCAAAAAAGAGAAAAGTAGGCCTCTTGGCTGACACAACACTGCACACAAATTTTTTTTTTTTTCATTTTAATTTTTTTTTTTTAAATATAACAAAACTTGAACTAAATACTCACACCCGATACCCAAGGTCCCACGAGAGTTTGTCACCTTATCACATCACACAAGGGTCCCACTAGAGTTTGTGGCCCGAAAAAAAACAGGTCCTTTCGCCTTTTCCTTTTTTTTTTCTTATCCACTTCAGGACGTCCATGATACCACACCCCCTTCCACCGAACCCCAAAAATACTCCCCACCTCCCCCCCGAAGCCCCCCCACCCAACCTAAACTAAACCCCCACACACTTCATAATACACATACATACAAGAATAATATACATGACAACCATAAACATACAAAATAATATACACAACTTTACAGCATCTTATAACAACACCTATTACATTATCATGAACCAAAATCAGACCCAAGTTTGGTGCCTGCAAGCCCTATATACGGGTTCAATTACCAAAAACAAAAAAGCTACAAAGTGAGGGTAACAGCCCACCACCGGGAAACTGGAAACTGCAGAGGCCCTCACCCTGACCTACTTCACAACACCCTGACCCTCTCTAATAGAGAAAAGAAAAATCTGTCCTTACCACCCTATCAATCTTTCTCTACCTATCCCAACCTGTCCCTCACTGGCGCTCACTACCAACCTAATACTAATTGCCTGACCCTAAAGACTATCCCTTTCTGTCCCTCCCTGTCCCTAAACATCTATCTGTCCCTACAAATTAAATATAAAAAGGACTAAACTCACCCTACAACCAAGCACACAGGACCCTAACTATCCCTAGGGCACATTAAATGAGAACCCCCTCCATAGAAGGGAGGCCCTCCCTGCACCCAGCCTCTCGTACTCCAGTGAGCGCACCTTTGCCAGATCACCCAGGATGTTCCTAATCACCTCCTCCCTGGGGAGGGCTTTCTGCTGGGTGGACACTAAACACCGTGCGTTCCGCGTGTAAAACCTAGTCACTAAGCTAACTAAGAAAACCGTGCCCCGATCTCGGCCACCAAGGGACCTGAATGCCCCATAGGCCCACTCCGCATAGGAAAGGCTTGCCAGTCGAGGCCAGCCAATGGAAGCGCCCACCCTGCTGTAGACCTCTGTATTAAAGGGACACCGAAGCAGGAAGTGCTCCATGCTTTCAAGCATGCCGCCAAACTCCTCGCGGGGAAAATCCCGGTCATCAGAGTTCCTGTACTTCAGGTTGTCCCTTACATACAGTCTCCCATGGAAGCAGCGCCAAGCCAAGTCCCAAAACTTCATAGGGATCCGTTTTGAGTTCAAAAGCCCAAGCCCCACCTCCAGATCCCAGCTTGGGCAATCCTTGAGCGCCAGGGGCTTCTGGAAGTCAACAGAACCCTATTGTCAAGTAGTTTTCTCGACAAGGTCCTGATCTCCCACACTCCCAGACCCCACTGGCGGATCACCTTCAGAACCGGGATAGCGTAAGCTGGAAAATGCCCATGAGGCGTTCGCAGGTCCTTCACCGGTCCTCCCATCTCCCATTCCTGGAAGAAAGGCCGAAACCACCCCCTACACGAGAATACCCACGGAGGAGCCCTCCCCAACCAGAGGTTGGCAATGTTAGCCTTAAGAAAGGTGTTTACTAAAAACACCACTGGGTTGACCATACCCAACCCTCCTAGTCTCCTCGTGCGGTACGTGACCTCCCTCTTGATTAGGCTCAGCCTATTCCCCCACAATAGCTGGAAGAACAGGCTGTAGACCCGTGTCCAAAGAGGCTCTGGCAAGATGCAAACGCTGCCCAAGTATATTAGTAAAGGGAGCAAATACCCCTTGGCCAGGCTAACCCTTTCCCTCAGGGTCAAGGACCAACCTTTCCACTGATCCACCTTCTGGGCGGCAATCTTCAGTCTGCCCTCCCAATTTTGCTGGGGATAATCCTCCGGGCCGAAACTGATGCCTAGAATTTTTGCTGTGGCCTGAGGCCCTGGAAGGGTGTCCGGGAGATCAAAACTTGGATCTCCCCCTCCCAGCTAGAGACTCTCACACTTATCCCGGTTGATCATGGACCCGGATGCCACAGAGTAGCGCTCAACCTCAGACATGACCCAATCCGCCTCCTCTCACGAGGATACAAAAAGGGAAACATCGTCGGCGTACGCCACTAACCTCAAGGTGGCCTCACGAACACGTATAACAGTGGGCTCAGAGGACAGCCCTGGCGGACACCAGACTTCACCTCAAAAGGGTGTCCAACCCAACCGTTCACAAGCGGAAAAGTCTCTGCCCCATTGTATAACACTCTTAACCAATCAACAAACCGCCCGGGCAGACCGCATCTCAGAAGGACTGACCAGAGGTACTCATGGTTAACCCAGTCAAAGGCCTTCGCCTGGTATAAAGACAGCAAGTACCCCTTCCAGTGACCTGCCCTACTCTGCTCCACTGCCTCTCGGTCACCGAGCACAGCACTAAAAGTACTGCAGCCTGGAACAGAGCAGTGCTGGGCCCCCGAAAGGAGCCGAGGCGCAAACTTCACCAACCGATTAAAAAGCACCTTTGCCAGAACCTTTCGGTCCGTATTGAGAAGCGCTATGGGACGCCAATTCTCAATACGGGACGAGTCTCTACCCTTTGACAGAATAATCAGGGCAGACTTCCTCATTGAACCAGGCAGAATGTCCGAGGAGAGACATTCATTAAAGACCTCAGTCATGAGGGGCACCAAAGAGTCCCTAAAAGTCCTGAAAAACTCAGATGTTAAGCCATCTGGACCAGGCGATTTCTTGGGCCGGTGCCCATCAATGGCCCGTCTCACTTCCTCTTCCTTGATCACCTCTGTCAAAACATGAAGAGAGGGGTCATCCCCTGGCTCAGGGATGCCTTCAGCCAGGAAAGCCGACATCTCAACCCGATCAGGATACCTCCCTTCACCATCCGAGGAGGAACCCGAGTTTCCCCTCCTCTTAAGTGATACCGAGGTATCCATCTCTCCGGACACTTCCTTCCCCGTAAGGGGTTTCTCACCTCTGGACCCCGGGGCAGTCCCCCCCCAGGGGAAACTGAGTCCCCCCGGAGGACGGACCCCGCCATTCCCTGACGGCACCCCAGATGTTACTGCCGGTCCCTCACCCGCGACCTCCGACCCCTCAGAGTCATCAAGGGCTTGGAACCAGTTGGAGAGGGTGATCAGAGGGGAGCCGGTGAGCCCTTCCGTCGGCACCTTAGTGGCCAGGGGAATGGGCCTTAGATGTTTTTGCCCCTTTTCTGGCTCCTCCGACTCTTACCAGTCTTACTCTCACCTGATTTTTTAGGCTGCTCCATCACCTCCTCGTCCAGACTTTCATACTGGGAGGTGTCCCCGGGAGCAGCCACCTCCTCCCTCTCCATCCTCCTGATCTCCTCGCTCACTGCCTCCTCCCCTCAGGGCCTCAGGAGCTCCGGCTTCCGCTTCTGGGAAGGGGACAGTCATCACCCCAGTTGCCTGAGGCTTATCCTGCCCCCTACCACCACGGCGCCTCACCTGCTGCCATTGGTGGGCGGATGTACCGGCCTCGCCTTCCCTCACTGGCCCCTCAGCTCCTCTCCTGCCCCCACCTCCGGCTCCAGCAGAGGATGCACCACCAGGGACTACCCCACGGCTCTCCCCTGCCTGACCAGAGATGGTATTAGAAAAGGAGCGGGGGCAGCGGCTATACGGAGACCTAGATCACCACACAGGTGACACCTCATGTCACCACAAGCCACGGCAAGATGACCTACCCCGCCACACAAGGCATATTTCTGCACCTTGCAGCCCGCGCTGAAGTGACGGGGATCACTGCACCTGTGTCAGACCTTCGGTTGCCCCTGGCAGAAGACCAAGATCCTGTCCCTCCCCAGGAATGCTGAGGAGGGGATGTGGGTGACAGTACAGCCTGAGACCTTCAGCTTCACCATAAATGTCCAGCCCCCTGACCAAATGCCAAACTCGTCCCTGTTCTTTTTTGGGACGTCCATGTCCTCCCCAGAACGGGACAACCACGTCATTATATCCACTCCAGAGAGTGACTCATTGTTGGTCAGAACGGTCACTCTCTTAACACCATTTTGGCGAGACACCGCCTGTACGGCAAAGTCTCGCCAGCCGGGCTCCCCCTTCACCAGTTCAAAATTCGACCAGAAAAGCTCTAGGCCCTCTGGCCGAACAAAACTGATGTCGAAGATGGAGGTACCAAAAGGATGGATTAGGGCGAAGATGTTAGTCGCCCTGAAGTCCATCTTCAGGAGGAGCTCCACGACCCTTGCTCTCGGCGGGCATGCTTCACTGCCCCTCCACCGAAGACGGACCACATTCCTCCTGGCCACCCCCTGCCCGGCTGTCGGGAGGGACCATACCGTCTCCCCCTCCCTTTTATCTTGGAAGGTGGCCAGGCCATGTCTATCCAGCCAAAAGTCCAGGTCCACCTCTCTTCCCTCTACCTCGATTGTCCGCTCTTCCTTTTTGAGGGCCTCCAAGAAACGGCGTCGCAAGTCACCGTCCCTGAGGTACAGAGGTGAGGAAGCCCCCGGAGAAACCCCCGAGGCCCCGGCTACCACCCCCGCAAAAGACAGGGGGCTTGAAGCCAGGGGGGCAGATGGACCAGCCCCCTCCCCAAGCCCCCCCTACCATCAGCTACTCCACTCTCTCCCCCTGCCACAGACATACCAACACTCGTATCCCCAGCCGCAGACACATCCATCCCCACACCATCCACATCCACGTCAACATTCACCCCACTCACCCCACTCCCATGCACACTGGGGTCACAATGTTTTTGTTTTTGTGAGGCTTTACCTCCAATTTGAGGCACCTTCCCTGCCAGGGGGTTCTGCTTGCCAGGGCTGTCAGAGTTGGAGTCGTGGAGTCGGAGTCGGTGTCCATTTTGGTAGAGTCGGAATCGGAGTCGGTATAAAATGGAGCCACTCCAACTCCTAAAATATATAATAAATTGGGTGCAGTAGTTAAATGCTGTTTGTGGGGAATATTTTTTTCATAAGAATTTGGGAAAGTTATGAAATGTCCTATAAATGTCTGCCTTATTCCTGATCTAAGGATCTATACTTTTAGCTGAGAATAATCTGTGCTACTGTAAATTTATCACTTAAACATGAGCCATGTATGAGGGAGTCGGAGTCGTGAAGTCGGAGTCGGTGTCATGGAAATTGAGGAGTCGGAGTTGGAGACTGAGTCGGAGGTTTGGCTTACTGACTCCACAGCGCTGGCGCCCCGGCTGCAGGGTGATTTGTAGTGCTGGGCACCTACACTGATATGATTATGTCAGTATCGGCATCTGGACCCCTGCAGGCAGCTTTGATTCTTTGTTTTAGCAGTTTATGGCTATCTCCTGACATGGTAATTAACCATGTCAGCCTATGGCCACAAACAGCAGATGGACAATTGTCCATCTTTATTGATATGCAGGGACTGGTCTTGTCCTGGGCATATCTACAAGGATGGAGGCATGTGGAGGTATTATATGGGAATATGTGGAATAATTTGGGGGCAAATTTCTGTGGGGCATTATATACAGTATACATATATGTATGTTGTAAGATGGGAACCGGATATGTCCTTGAGAGGAGATATGTATCGCTGAGGATCGTAACTTCAGTGATGTTAAACCAGGAAACAGGTGTATCAGGGCTGGATTTTACGAGCAGTCATAAGAGATAGGGGGGATTGGCTGCTCACATATCCCCACCCCAGGGCCTGTGTATAAAATGGAGACCAAGTGTCTCATTCAGTGTCTCTGGCTGGATGTGTGGAGACCTCCAGCATATCTGTGCTAAAGAACACTGACTGTGAGCGGGTGGACCCGCAGTACCAATGGACTGTTTATTTTCCTGTTTTGTTACTTTGTGCCACACATGTCTGTGTTTTGTTTTTTTGACCGTGCGGTTTATGAAGCTCGAATAAACCTGTCTTGGACATTTTAAAGAGACAGTATCCTGTGCCTACCTCTAACGCAGCTGAGTGAGTACGAAACCCTACAATGTATATATATTTCCATATATGGCTAGCGTGCAAATATATATATATATATATATACACTGCTCAAAAAAATAAAGGGAACATTCAAATAACACTTCCTAGATCTGAATTTATGAAATATTCTTATTGAATACTTTGTTTTGTACAAAGTTGAATGTGTTGACAACAAAATCACACAAAAATCATCAATGGAAATCAAATTTATTAACCAATGGAGGCCTGGATTTGAAGTCACCCCCAAAATTAAAGTGGAAAAACACACTACAGGCTGATCCAACTTTGATGCAATGTCCTTAAAACAAGTCAAAATGAGGCTCAGTATTGTGTGTCGCCTCCACGTGCCTGTATGACCTCCCTACAACACCTGGGCATTCTCCTGATGAGGTTGCGGATGGTCTCCTGTGGGTTCTCCACCCAGTCCTCGACTAAAGCATCTGCCAACTCCTGGACAGTCTGTGGTGCACGTTGGTGGATGGAGTGAGACATGATGTCCCAGATGTGCTCAATCGGATTCAGGTCTGGGGAACGGGCGGGCAAGTCCATAGCTTCAATGCCTTCATCTTGCAGGAACTGCTGACACACTCCAGCCACATGAGGTCTGGCATTGTCGTGCATTAGGAGGAACCCAGGGCCAACCGCACCAGCATATGGTCTCACAAGGGGTCTGAGGATCTCATCTCTGTACCTAATGGCAGTCAGGCTACCTCTGTGCGGCCCTCCAAAGAAATGCCACCCCACACCATTACTGACCCACTGCCAAACCGGTCATGCTGAACGATGTTGCAGGCAGCAGATCCCTCTCCAGGGAGTCACCAGACTCTGTCACGTCTGTCACATGTGCTCAGTGTGACCCTGCTTTCATCTGTGAAGAGCACAGGGCGCCAGTAGCGACTTTGCCAATTCTGGTGTTCTGTGGCAAAAGCCAAGCGTCTTGCATGGTGTTGGGCTGTGAGCACAACCCCCATCTGTGGATGTCGGGCCCTCATACCACCCTTATGGAGTCGGTTTCTAACCGTTTGTGCAGACACATGCACATTTGTGGCCTGCTGGAGGTCATTTTGCAGGGCTCTGGCAGTGCTCCTCCTGTTCCTCCTTGCACAAAGGCGGAGGTAGCGGTCCTGCTGCTGGGTTGTTGCCCTCCTACGGCCACCTCCACATCTCCTGGTGTACTGGCCTGTCTCCTGGTAGCGCCTCCAGCCTCTGGACACTACGCTGACAGACACAGCAAACCTTCTTGCCACAGCTCGCATTGATGTGCCATCCTGGATGAGCTGCACTACCTAAGCAACTTCTGTGGGTTGTAGAGTCCGTCTCATGCTACCACAAGTGTGAAAGCAAAGTCAACATTCAAAAGTGACCAAAACATCAGCCAGAAAGCATTGGTACTGAGATGTGGTCTGTGGTCACCAGCTGCAGAACCACTCCTTTATTGAGGGTATCTTGATAATTGCCAATAATTTCCATCTATTGTCTATTCCATTTGCACAACAGCATGTGAAATTGATTGTCAATCAGTGTTACTTCCTAATTGGACAGTTTGATTTCACAGAAGTTTGATTCACTTGGAGTTATATTCTGTTGTTTAAGTGTTCCCTTTTTTTTTTTTTGAGCAGTGTATATATATCTATATATATATTGAGGCACTTCCCTTTACAAGTAATAAATATCTTATAGTATAGTGAAAGGTGCAAGCTAAAAAGTGTCAGTGCTACTAGAGAGAAATAACCCTATTTTGGCATGCTCGCAATCAGATGCAATATGTAGGAATACAATGCAAAGTGCAAGTGCATAGTCACTGGACTGGACATTTAAAATTCAATTACAAATACAAATCTCACCCATTATCATGGGTACAGGACAAAAGTGCATCTCATGATTTCCTCTGCCTTGCCATGCTTTTCGCAAGCCTACTTTTTCAAGGGCTTAAGAACTCATAAGTGCTATAAGGTCTGTTATATACATGGATTCCAATTTACCTAATCAGAAATCGCTGTGTTGCTGGCACATATCCAGTGATGCCTCACTTCCAGGCGTCAACCCAAAATCACACTCCAACAAGGCGGTGCAGCATTTCACTCAGGGCATACTCATGGGACTATGACACCATGAGTGGGTCGGTCAGACAGATAACCCAGCGGACATGTGCACTAGCGGTGAAGAGGTAAGATGTGATATTACATGTCAGCAGCATAAATATGCAATTAGACCCATAAAAGTACAGTACATAAGATATAAATACAGATATATGTATCAGCATAACCAATATAACAAAATTGTATACATGCATTTAATATTTTAAGTAGATATTGAAGCGATAAAATGCATAAAGAAAAATCCATGCATTTCCTTAAATTTTCAGCAATTTCGTCCTAGGTATCAAGCATCAAATGAACATGAAGATAGAAAAATGTCCAAAATATCAATCTGTATGCATAATAAAACAGAATAGGACAGAATAGAACAGAATCAATAAAATAGAATAGAATAATGAAAATAAGCAAATAAATAAAAATGGTTACTGTTACAAAAATGGTGCAAAACTCAGTTTTTCATTGATTAGGCACCATAGTTATAAGTTTCACTATCCAACCGGCACTCAGATTGGGCCTATAGGTTTTCAAGGTCACACTCTCTGACACTATAGTGTATTTTGTCCCTTTGGGTCACAGCCATGATAATGTCTGAAACGTCTTGGAATAGTTTTAATTGGAGACGGATCCTGAACGTGCCTGGCTGCAATGATGTCCCTGATATGTTCCCTCATGATTTAGTTCACCTGTAATAAGGCCCACGTAAATTTTAGGGCATGTGCAGGTCGCATAATATATTACAAGTGTGGAACAAAATATAGTCTGTGATGTGGAAATTCCTCTTACCATCAGCAGATACATCATGAGTGGCGTGAATAATGTTATGACATCCCATGCAGCTCCAACATGGATAACACCTTTGTTTTGGACCCTGTGTGCCAGAGGAGTTAATTGATTTAGCCACATAATTGGCTTTTGACCAAAAAAATCCTTTAGCTCTTTACTTCTTTATGTCAATAAAGAACAGTCAGGTAAATCAGAAGCCAGTACCTGATCAGTTTAATGGATTGACTAGTATTTCATCAGTATCTGTCTCATACAATATTGTTGGCTATTATGGGTAGAGATAAAAAAAAAATCTTGCTATCACGTTTTTTAGCTTTCTTTTGTGGATATAGGAGATCTTCCCGTTTAGTGGAATTGGCCTTTCCATATCTATCTTTTATATTGCAATGGATATAGCCCCTGTCACTGAAACGCTACTTCAGATCGAAGACCTGTGGTTCAAATTTCTCCTAGGATGAACAGATTTGCCCCTTTCTTGGGAATTGACCTATCAGGACAGTCTTGATGGTGGAACACATGTGGGCTGATGATGAATGAAGTAAAGAATTCACACATGTGCTCTTTCTGTGCACATCGGTTTCTATATGTCCACTCGTTTCAACTGAAATGTTCACATCCAGGAACTCTATTTTGCAACTAATATGTAAGTGTATATGTGGGTTTATTGGTATATTCTTTGTTATTTAAGGGGTTCATAAAGGCATCTAGCAGAGCAACATTGTTCTGCCAGATAATGAAGAGGTCATCAATGTACGCCAGCTTACACTGCACACAGTCAGTGGCCTATGCTTCCCCGTCATGCAGAACATGCCCAAAAACGGAGAATCAGGCTTCCATGTGAGGGTGCACAGTCCATCACCCATGGCAGGGTCCCAGCTCTGAAGAAAAAGAAGTCCTTGAATAAAAAAATTGTGCGTTAACTCCGTTACTCCTGAAGGCTGTTTGCACGTTAATGACCAGGCCAAGTTTTACAATTCTGACCAGTGTCACTTTGTGAGGTAATTACTCTGGAACTCTTGATCCCACTGATTCTGAGAATTTTTTTTTGTGACATAACATACTTCATGATAGTGGGTAAAATTTATTTGATATGACTGGCATTTATTTGTGAAAAAATCAGAAATTTGGAGAAAATTTAGAAAATTTCCCAATTTTCAAACTTTGAATTTTCATGCCTTTAAATCAGAGAGATATGTCACACAAAATAGTTAATAAATAACATTTCACACGTCTACTTTACATCAGCACAATTTTAGGACGTTATAAGGGTTAAAAGTTGACCAGCGATTTCTCATTTTTCCAACAAAATTTACCAAACCATTTTTTAAGAGACCACATCACATTTGAAGTGACTTTGAGAGGCCTTTATGACAGAAAATACCCAAAAATGAGAACATTCTAAACACTGTACCCCTCAAGGTGCTCAAAACCACATTCAAGAAGTTTATTAACCCTTCAGGTGCTTCATAGGAATTTTTGGAATGTGGAAGAAAACAATGAACATTTAACTTTATTTCGCAAAAAAATGTTACTTTAGACCCAAATATTTTTATTTTCACAAGGGTAAAAGGAAAAAAATTGACCCCAAAATGTATTAATCAATTTCTCCTGAGCATGCCGATATCCCATATGTGGGGGAAAACCACTGTTTGGACACACGGCATGGCTCAGAAGGAAAGGGGCTTCATTTGACTTTTTGAATGTAAAATTTGCTTGAATAATTATCGGATGCCATGTTGCTTTTGGGGAGCCCCTAATGTGTCTAAAAAGTGGAAACCCTCCAAAAGTGGCACTATTTTGGAAACTAGACCCCCTTGGGACCTTATCTAGATGTGTGGTGAGCACATTGAACCCCCAGGTGCTTCACAGAAGGTTATAACATTGAGCCGTAAAAATAAAATGTTCACATTTTTCCCACAAAAATGTTTTTCAGACTCCAATTTTGCATTTTCATAACGGTAACAGGAGAAACTGCACCATACAATTTATTGTGCAATTTCTTCTCAGTAAGCTGCTACCCCATATGTGGGGGAAAGCCACTGTTTTGGCGCAAGGCATGGTTCGGAAGCGAAGGAGCGCCATTTGACTTTTTGAATGTAAAATTTGCTTGAATAATTAGCGGATGCCATGTGCATTTGGGGAGCCTCTGATGTGCCTAAACAGTGGAAACCCCCCCACAAGTGACACCATTTTGGAAACTAGACCCCTTCTGGAACTTATATAGATGTGTGGTAAGAACTTTGATCCCCAAAGTGTTTCACAAAAGGTTATAACGTATAGCCGTGAAAATAAAAAAAATCATTTTTTTTCCACCAAAATGATTTTAGCCCCATTTTTTTTTATTTTCACAAGGGTAACAGGAGAAATTGGACCACAAATTTGGTTTTTTTCCTATTTCTCCTGAGCATGGAGATACCCCATATGGGGTTGAAAACTACTTTTGAGGCACAGTGCAAAGCTCAGAAGGGAAGAAGCGCCATATTGGAGTTCATATTTTGCAGGGCTGGTTTGACGGTTCCATGTCCCATTCGCAGAGCCCCTAAGGTGCCAGAACAGCAGAACCCCCCATAAGAGACCCCATTTTACAAACTACAGCTTTCAATGAATTCATCTAGGGGTGCAGTGAGCATGCCGACACCACATGTGCCTCACAGAATTTTACACGATTGGGCGGTGAAGAAAGAATAATTACATTTTTACCACCAAAGTTTAGATTTTACATTTTCACACTGATTTTACATTTTCATACTGGGAAATGGGTAAAAATGGCACCAAAATTTGTCACACAATTTTTGTTGAATGTAGAAATACCCTATATGTGGCTGTACAATACTGCTTAGCCACAAGGTGAGACTCGAGAAAGACAGAGCGCTATCTGCCTCCTTGAGTGCAGATTTTCCTAGAATAGTATGCAGACTCCATATACACAGCTCATATGTAATTCAGATGAAACCCCGAGGGATCCATTCACTTTAATGAGAGTTGCAGGAGTCGGGATGTAACGCACAGAGACACAGGAAGGGAACAGTCGGGGATATACACTGCTCAAAAAAAATAAAGGGAACACTTAAATAACACATCCTAGATCGGAATGAATGAAATATTCTCATTGAATACTTTGTTCTGTACAAAGTTGAATGTGCTGACAACAAAATCACTCAAAAATCATCAATGGAAATCAAATTTATTAACCAATGGAGGCCTGGATTTGGAGTCACCCCCAAAATTAAAGTGGAAAAACACACTACAGGCTGATCCAACTTTGATGTAATGTCCTTAAAACAAGTCAAAATGAGGCTCAGTATTGCGTGTGGCCTCCACGTGCCGGTATGACCTCCCTACAATGCCTGGGCATGCACCTGATGAGGTTACAGATGGTCTCCTGTGGGATCTCCTCCCAGACCTGGACTAAAGCATCCGCCAACTCCTGGACAGTCTGTGGTGCAACGTGACTTTGGTGGATGGAGCGAGACATGATGTCCCAGATGTACTCAATTGGATTCAGGTCTGGAGAACAGGTAGGCCAGTCCATAGCTTCAATGTCTTCATCTTGCAGGAACTGCTGACACACTACAGCCACATGAGGTCTGGCATTGTGCTGCATTAGGAGGAACCCAGGGCCAAACGCACCAGCATATGGTCTCACAAGGGGTCTGAGGATCTCATCTCGGTACCTAATGGCAGTCAGGCTACCTCTGTCGAGCACATGGAGGGCTGTGCGGCCCTCCAAAGAAATGCTACCCCACACCATTACTGACCCACTGCTAAACCGGTTATGCTGAAGCATGTTGCAGGCAGCAGATCGCGCTCCACAGCGTCTCCAGACTCTGTCACGTCTGTCACATGTGCTCAGTGTGAACCTGCTTTCACCTGTGAAGAGCACAGGGTGCCAGTGGCAACTTTGCCAATGCTGGTGTTCTGTGGCAAATGCCAAGCATCCTGCACGGTGTTGGGCTGTGAGCACAACCCCCATCTGTGGACGTCGAGCCCTCATACCACCCTCATGGAGTCGGTTTCTAACCATTTGTGCAGACACATGCACATTTGTGGCCTGCTGGAGGTCATTTTGCAGGACTCTGGCAGTGCTCCTCCTGTTCCTCCTTGCACAAAGGTGGAGGTAATGGTCCTATTGCTGGGTTGTTGCCCTACTACGGCTCCCTCCACATCTACTGCTATCTGCTCCATGCTCTGGACACTGCGCTGACAGACACAGCTACCCTTCTTGCCACAGCTCGCATTGATGTGGCATCCTGGGTGAACTGCACTACCTGAGCAACTTCTGTGGGTTGTACTGTAGACACCGCGTCATGCTACTGTACCACTAAGGGTGAGAGCAATGGCAAAATGAAAAAGTGACCAAAACAACAGCCAAAAAGGATGAGAACAGAGAAATGGTCTGTGGTCACCACCTGCAGAACCACTCCTTTATAGGGGATATCTTGCTAATTGCCTATCATTTCTACCAGTTGTCTGTTCCATTTGCACAACAGCAGGAGAAATTGATTCACAATCAGTGTTGCTTCATAACTGGACAGGTAGATTTCACAGAAGTGTTATTGACTTGGATTTACATTGTGTTGTTTAAGTGTTCCCTTTATATTTTGAGCAGTGTATATATATATGACGCGCCCCTGGGCCTGCTGTGTCGTGCGGCATCGCGCGCACGGGGGCTTACCCGGAGCCGGATCAGATGGGGGTAGTAGTCTCGTGGCGGTGACCCGGTCCGTGCCCAGGGAGTCAAACTGTGTGGCTGAGTATAGCAGTAGATGTTAGAATGTTCGACTACGCCACCCGTTGAATGCGGCTATGAAGCCGCCGCTGCAGGACAGTCCGCTGAGGCCGGTGGTATGGATGTGCAGCGTGGATGGTATAACCCCCAACGGGAGGGGTATGGCCTCAGGGCAGCAGATGTGGATGATAATGGTAGTGATGGTGCAGCAAGGAAGCTCAGAGACGTGTGGTGCAGTTTCAAGGCTTTTACTCACAGGTGTTGCTCCGGTCACTTTGGCCAGCAGTGACCACCCGAGCCGTGCTGCGTCCACCAGGTGCGGGACTCGGCCAACCCCCAGGCAGTTCCAGAGCGTGGTCCCGAGCTCCCCTCTATTCCTTCCTACGGGCCGTCCTCACCAGGGACCCACCTTTGTCCGGCTCCCTCGGGTCTTTTGGTGGCGAAACCTTTCCCGGCTTCCCTGACCCTATGCGTGGTTTGCCTTCCTGGTGGATATGGTGAGGGGTCGCGCCAAAACTTGTCCACGACCTCCGGTTCCTGGCTAAGGATGTTTTGCCTCTACCAGTTTGGGATCCGGTACCCTCTTCTGCCAACCCTTCACCCATCTTAGTTCACTTGTGGGATCTCAGGGTTCCCTCTGCTTGTGTCTCTGGGCCTTTCACTGGGTTTTTCCTCTTCTTCCTCTTTCTCTGCGCTTCAGGCCTGGCCCTGGAGCTGGGCCCAGCCGGAGCCACAGCTCCCTGTCAGCCCTCTCTGGCTGAACTCTCCCTCAGAACAGACCCTGTCTCAAGATGGTGCCCACCTCTTATACTCCCTCTGACACCCGAGCCCAGGTGACTAGCACCCAATGGGCTCCTACCTATGCCCAGAGTCCCTCCCCTGTCTGCTCCTACACTACTGGGATGTTCCTCCCCCCCTCCCACTCCAGCCAGGGACAGACGCTGTCGTACCTGCACATCTATCTAGTGGGAGTACCGTTGTTCTGTCCCCCGGAAATGGGATGAGTGTAGTGCATGCAGCTACTGAGCTCGGTCCCACACTCCAGCCTTACCCGGGAGTGGAATACCACACCTCTGGTTTGAGGTGCAATACCCCTGTAGCAGCCGAGTCCTCGGGGTGCTACATTCCCCCCTGGTAAACCACAGCACGTCCTCGGGCTGGAAAAGAGTAAAGACATTTAGACATACAAAATTTTTAAAGTACACACTAACATATAAAACATTATAAAAAAACATTATCAGAAAATATAACGTTACGGGTAACTTCTTATATTATATAAAACTCTTTTATATAAAATGTTCTTGTTCTTCCGGCCACGGTGCAACTTGTGACTGGGTAAAGTGCAACAGTCACTAATAGAAAAACAGTTCTTTATAAAACCAAAAGGGGGCGCTTTAGGAAGCGCAACTATTTACAGGGTATGGCCGCTCTCAGTCCTCGGCCAGTGGGGAATAGGGGAATGGCTGCTCACAGTCCTCAGCCTGGTAAGGGATAGGGGCACACAGGAAACAGTTCTTTTAAACAGTTCCACACTAGTCCCAACGGGGACCATACTCTGATTAGCAGCATGTCAAGTACCCTTACGGGTAACTATTTACAGTACTTTATTTGGGCTACTTCCCTTCAGTAGCGGTGTCTTCTCCTTGGCTCCTCCTGAAGATAGTCTTCAGACCCGTCCGGGTCCTCTTGATCTTCCTCCCACTGTAACTCCTCCTCAGTCAACCGGTGCACGTGAAGGGCGTATGGTCCTTTGGCACACTGGTGCCGGGTGAAGGTAACCTCATCACCCGGGTAGAGGTCACGTCCTCGGTGTCCCTCCGGCAGGTGGCTCTCAACATCCCTGCGGGTAACAAAGACATCACCGGGGGTTCTGTGATCCCGGATAAAGCCCCAGCCGTGCTCCATTTGAAACTTTATTACAGTCCCGGTGGCGCGGGGACCGTGGGCCGCACGGCGGTTTCGTCGGGTCCGGCTTTTCTGCTCCGCGCTTTGGACCTGCAGCCGCTCCTCGCGGACCCGCCTCTCTTGCCATTCCCTCTGAAAGACCTCTAGCTGTTGACGACAGCACTCCTCACGTTGGGCTGCGGCTGCCCGGGTCTCTTGGGTGAACCCCATGAGGTCTTCGCCGGTGGGGTCCCACGCAAATTGGGCCTCTTCCAATGGGAGCGGGACAATGTTGGCGGGCGCCGGAGCCGGGATCAGAGGCTCACACTGGGGCCACTCCTTCCGGAGTCGGGGGTTGACGTACTCCGGTGGCCACACGAAGGACTGCCCATCCAGGCAAGTGTGCTGCGTGAATAGGTCTTCACCCAGGGGCAGCACTGTGGAGGTTGAGGGCGCGGTGGGGGCAGCGGCGCCCGGATTCACCAGGCCTTGCGACCAGGCCGGTGGCACTCTGAAGGTGAAGGGTACTGTGGAGATGGCGGCGCCCTGGGGTACTCGGCCCTGCGACCGGGCCGGGGGCACTTCCTCTTTTGCCGCGCTCAGGGTCAAGGGGCGTGGCGTAACAGAGGGCACGACTGCGGCTCCTGCCGCTTGAGGCCTAGTTGGAAGCAGCGGCGGTGCGGCAACGGGCGCGGTAAGTGGAACTTCGGGCTCTGCGACGGGGAGCTGGGGCAGGCTTGCGGCTACGGGGCACGGGGTGATGACGTCCCCATTACCTGCTTCCATCTCTGCGGCTCCCTCTGCGGCGCCGTCTCCTGCCTCCGTTCCTCCTGCACCATCTTCAGGGGCAGACTTGCTCCACGTTGCGGGTGGTGTCTTCTGCTGGCGGATTCCAGCCTGCTGGACCATCTCTCTCCTCCACTCGGCCAGCGCTTCTTGCTGTACCCGGGCCCTCTTCCGGGCCAAGGCCTCCAGCGCGGTCTGTGCACGCTCCCGATTTCTGGGGAGTTGTGCCAGGATCTCCACCAGGCCTTCCGGGGTGGCAGCCTGCAACATGTTCCGGACCACAGGGTCGGTGCTGATCGACTCTCCCTCCATCTCCGGGTGCGATCTGTCCAGACTCCTCCAGGCCGCACCCATCTTCTTGGTTTTGTTCTGTATCCGCCTCCATTGACGGTGGTCCCGGGGAAACTTAGTGATTGTCAGTTCCAGGGGCAGCCCTCTCACACTGATGGACATTTCTATCATTGCAGTCTCTGCTGGTGGGGGCGGTTTCCGCTTTTGGCGCCATTCCTGGACCTGGCCCACGATGGGAGGTGGCCTCTTGCCACCCTCTGGCACGCCCATAATGGAGTCCTCTCTGCCAGGGCGGGAAATCGTCTCAGATGGCGGGAATCGTCTCTTTATGGCGGGAAACTCCGTGGATGGCGGGAAAAGGCTGCAGATGGCGGGCAAACGGCGGGAAACGATCCGAGATGGCGTCCGATGGCGGGGACCCTCCGGAATTGGCGGGAGACTCCTTTTTACGGTAAATGTGAACTTTTCTTCAGGCACGCAGTACCCGGTGGTTGCGGGCACGTAATCCTGCCGACTACGCCAAAGTTGATGCGCCCCTGGGCCTGCTGTGTCGTGCGGCATCGCGCGCACGGGGGCTTACCCGGAGCCGGATCAGATGGGGGTAGTAGTCTCGTGGCGGTGACCCGGTCCGTGCCCAGGGAGTCAAACTGTGTGGCTGAGTATAGCAGTAGATGTTAGAATGTTCGACTACGCCACCCGTTGAATGCGGCTATGAAGCCGCCGCTGCAGGACAGTCCGCTGAGGCCGGTGGTATGGATGTGCAGCGTGGATGGTATAACCCCCAACGGGAGGGGTATGGCCTCAGGGCAGCAGATGTGGATGATAGTGGTAGTGATGGTGCAGCAAGGAAGCTCAGAGACGTGTGGTGCAGTTTCAAGGCTTTTACTCACAGGTGTTGCTCCGGTCACTTTGGCCAGCAGTGACCACCCGAGCCGTGCTGCGTCCACCAGGTGCGGGACTCGGCCAACCCCCAGGCAGTTCCAGAGCGTGGTCCCGAGCTCCCCTCTATTCCTTCCTACGGGCCGTCCTCACCAGGGACCCACCTTTGTCCGGCTCCCTCGGGTCTTTTGGTGGCGAAACCTTTCCCGGCTTCCCTGACCCTATGCGTGGTTTGCTTTCCTGGTGGATATGGTGAGGGGTCGCACCAAAACTTGTCCACGACCTCCGGTTCCTGGCTAAGGATGTTTTGCCTCTACCAGTTTGGGATCCGGTACCCTCTTCTGCCAACCCTTCACCCGTCTTAGTTCACTTGTGGGATCTCAGGGTTCCCTCTGCTTGTGTCTCTGGGCCTTTCACTGGGTTTTTCCTCTTCTTCCTCTTTCTCTGCGCTTCAGGCCTGGCCCTGGAGCTGGGCCCAGCCGGAGCCACAGCTCCCTGTCAGCCCTCTCTGGCTGAACTCTCCCTCAGAACAGACCCTGTCTCAAGATGGTGCCCACCTCTTATACTCCCTCTGACACCCGAGCCCAGGTGACTAGCACCCAATGGGCTCCTGCCTATGCCCAGAGTCCCTCCCCTGTCTGCTCCTACACTACTGGGATGTTCCTCCCCCCCTCCCACTCCAGCCAGGGACAGACGCTGTCGTACCTGCACATCTATCTAGTGGGAGTACCGTTGTTCTGTCCCCCGGAAATGGGATGAGTGTAGTGCATGCAGCTACTGAGCTCGGTCCCACACTCCATCCTTACCCGGGAGTGGAATACCACACCTCTGGTTTGAGGTGCAATACCCCTGTAGCAGCCGAGTCCTCGGGGTGCTACATATACAGTACAGACCAAAAGTTTGGACACACCTTCTCATTTAAAGATTTTTCTGTATTTTCATGACTTTGAAAATTGTACATTCACACTGAAGGCATCAAAACTATGAATTAACACATGTGGAATTACATACTTAACAAAAAAGTGTGAAACAACTGAAAATATGTCTTATATTCTAGGTTCTTCAAAATAGCCACCTTTTGCTTTAATGACTGCTTTGCACACTCTTGGCATTCTCTTGATCAGCTTCAAGAGGTAGTCACCGGAAATGGTTCCCAGAGATGCTTAGCACTTGTTGGCCCTTTTGCCTTCACTCTGCGGTCCAGCTCACCCCAAACCATCTCGATTGGGTTCAGGTCTGGTGACTGTGGAGGCCAGGTCATCTGGCGTAGCACCCCATCATTCTCCTTCTTGGTCAAATAGCCCTTACACAGCCTGGAGGTGTGTTTGGGGTCATTGTTCTGTTGAAAAATAAATGATGTTCCAACTGAACGCAAACCGGATGGAATAGCATGCTGCTGCAAGATGCTATGGTAGCCATGCTGGTTCAGCATGCCTTCAATTTTGAATAAATCCCCAACAGTGTCACCAGCAAAGCACCCCCACACCATCACACCTCCTCCTCCATGATTTACGGTGGGAACCAGGCATGTAGAGTCCATCCGTTCACCTTTTCTGCGTCGCACAAAGACACGCTGGTTGGAACCAAAGATCTCAAATTTGGACTCATCACACCAAAGCACAGATTTCCACTGGTCTATTGTCCATTCCTTGTATTCTTTAGCCCTAACAAGTCTCTTCTGCTTGTTGCCTGTCCTTAGCAGTGGTTTCCTAGCAGCTATTTTACCATGAAGGCCTGCTGCACAAAGTCTCCTCTTAACAGTTGTTGTAGAGATGTGTCTGCTGCTCGAACTCTGTGTGGCATTGACCTGGTCTCTAATCTGAGCTGCTGTAAACTTGTGATTTCTGAGGCTGGTGACTCGGATAAACTTATCCTCAGAAGCAGAGGTGACTCTTGGTTTTCCTTTCCTTGGGCGGTCCTCATGTGAGCCAGTTTCTTTGTAGCGCTTGATGGTTTTTGCAACTGCACTTGGGGACACTTTCAAAGTTTGCCCAATTTTTCACACTGACTGACCTTCATTTCTTAAAGTAATGATGGCCACTCGTTTTTCTTTACTTAGCTGCTTTTTTCTTGCCATAATACAAATTCTAACAGTCTATTCAGCAGGACTATCAGATGTGTATCCACCTGACTTCTGCACAACACAACTGATGGTCCCAACCCCATTTATAAGGCAAGAAATCCCAATTAGTAAACCTGACAGGGCACACCTGTGAAGTGAAAACCTTTTCCGGTGACTACCTCTTGAAGCTCATCAAGAGAATGCCAAGAGTGTGCAAAGCAGTCATCAAAGCAAAAGGTGGCTACTTTGAAGAACCTAGAATATAAGACATATTTTCAGCTGTTTCACACTTTTTTGTTAATTATATAATTCCACATGTGTTAATTCATAGTTTTGATGCCTTCAGTGTGAATGTACAATTTTCAAAGTCAGGAAAATACAGAAAAATCTTTAAATGAGAAGGTGTGTCCAAACTTTTGGTCTGTACTGTATATAACCACTTTATATGTATAAGAAGTATTATGCAAGGGGGTTAGTAACAGAGATAATGAACATTTAATTGGGATATCAATGAGAAACTCTTTCAGTGAATAACGGTAAAGTTCTTTGCAAAAGTGTGATGCACCCAGTCGTGGGAGTCACAACGTGAGTTCTCTTTGTATGGCCCTAGCTGGGGTCACCGTTATTCCCGCTAGGCCACAAGTCTCTTCCGAATAAAGACTATCAGATCTCGTTTAGTTTCCCACACGCCAAACGGCCCCCTCCCAACCTGAAATCCTAATCCCAACTGTCCCCGGTACCATGAGTGGAAATTGGAAGTGACGGCCCTGTTCACTTGCGTGATTCCTCCGCTGTTGCTGGCGCATCTCTCCTGTCGCAGATCTCTTTCAGCTCTTCTTGGCTTGACCGTCGATGGTAATCTCTCACGCTTGGGGTAAGGGGATTCAGACCTTGGCTCTTGACAGGCGGTGTCGGGTCCCGGGAACTTACTCCGTGTGAGGCTCAGGTCCTGACTCTGGGCCACAGGTGCAGGGCTCAGGGTGCTTCTGTGAGGAATCCAGAGCTTCTCAGGTGGTGTCTGACTCTGGTGCAGCGCAGGCCTCCGGCTGGGGCCTGCAGCGCTGGGATCTGCGGTCCCTCTGGAACTCGTCTGCTCCACTCTGCAGCATGGCGCCAAATCTCTCTGTGTCTTGGCGCGCTGAGCTTTTATAGCAAGAATACCCTTCCTGGAGGTCACCTGATCAGGTCCAGCATCTGAATCTGTTCCCCCTTCAACTCTTCTAGCATAACTTGGTTCTGCTTTATTTCATCTGGCCAGCAGAAGGCAACCTTTCTTCATCTCTGACACATCCTGATAGAATCCTCCTTCATTGCACTCTACTACAGGTCTCTTTCACAAGTCACTGTGTCCGGTACGTGTGGTGACAGTTTTCACATGTACCTGAGACACATGCAGACCCATTTTAATGAATGGGTCTGTGCACATGTCAGTGTGTTTCCACGAACCGTGTGTCCATGGGCAAAACATGTTGACATGTCCATTTTTTTCACTCTGCATGGGCCATAAAACGTCCCGCACTAATGACACACGGATGACATCCGTGTGTCATCAATGTGACACGTACCGTCGCCTGGGAATCAGTGTACAGTTAGCGCTGTTCCCAAGCCCCAGGTGCTGAATGCTGCCCTTATCATGGTTCCCTGCTTGCACTTTGATCAGTGCGAGCAGGGGACAATGATGAGAGTAGTATTCTGCTCCTGCTTTGTCCTGGTGTAAAAATAAGACTACAATAAAAACAAAATCCTTATACTCACCTGTCTGAAGATGTCCCCCGCTGTAATTCACCTGACCGCTCACGCAGATGACCTGGGGAGAATGACTCTCTCCAGCGAGTGAGCCCCGGAGCAGCGCTGAGCTCAGAGAGTGACAGGACACCGCTCGCTGGAGTGAGTCATTCTTCCTGGCTCCTCGGTGTGAGAGATCAGATGGGTTACAGCGGGGAACATCTTTGGACAGGTGAGTATAAGGATTTTTTTATTTTAGTCTTATTTTTATCCCAGGACACAGCGGGGGCAGAATACTATTCTCATCATTGTCCCTTTGCTCCCGCTGATTGCAGCACCAGCAGGGGACAATGATAAGGTTAACTGTACCACTGATTCCCAGGCGCCGGTACGCATGCTCCTGATGCGGTACAAGGGTGGCACACAGTTACCACACATACAGTATGTTACAGAGGTACACATGGACCCAGGGATATCTCCAGTACTGTTTTTTCCAGTACCGGAAATATCAGGACAAGTGAAACCGGCCTTACTCTGGAATCCACCTGGCATCTGTTTAGTGGTGTCCTTTTTCAGAGGTTCACAAACTGTGGCCAATGACACTTTTATGCACGCCTAATAAAAAGAAGGACACCGTGGGATCACAAGCCAGAAGACATCCATGGTGCCTCCATCCGCCTCATAACAGAGAATCTTCTGCCGGGGTTCCGTCTGAATCGCGTATTTCAGAGATTTACATGAAAACCCCGTACAAGCACAAAGCGCAGGATAATTGTGAACCAAGCCTTACTGCGTTCTTTGGGATGCAGAATGAACAAATCAGCAGCAGGTGAAGGATTGGTTTTATTTATTTTTTACGATATTCCTCGTGCGGTATAAGTGATTAGACGTCTTTATTGTTCGGGTCAGAGCGATTACAGCGATACCAGATTTATATCGGGTTTTTATGTTTGGCAGCTGTCACACACTAAGAAACTTTTTATTAGCAAAGACTAGCTTTTGTTACGCCATATTTTGAGAGCTATAATTTTTCCATATTTCGGCCTACAGAGTCATGTACTGTAAGTGCTTGTTTTTTGCAGGACAAGTTGACATTTTTATAGGTAGCATTTTTAGACGCGTGACATTTTTTTGATTGCTTTCTATTCTGATTTTTGGGAGACAGAATAAACAAAAACCAACAGTTCAGGAAATGTTTTTTTTTGTTAGTTTCTTATGCCGTTCCACATGTGGTAAAATTGATAAGGCAGCTTTATTCTTGGTTTAGTACATTTACAGCGATACTACATTTATATAGTTTTTTTATGTTTTGGAGCTTTTACACAATGTAAACTATTTTATAGAAAAAATATTTTTTTTGCATCCTTTTATTCTGATAGCTATAATTGTACAATTTTTGGCTGATGGAGCTGTATGGCAACTTGTTTTTTGCGAGACAAGATGATTTTTTCAGCGCTAACATTTTTTTTTACATTCGTCTCTTTTATCGCGTTTTATTCCACTTTTTGCTCGGCGGTATAATGATAAAGAGACTTTTTTTGCTTCGTTATTTATTTTTTTTGTTATGGTGTTCACTAAAGAGGTTAGCTAGTAGGACCGTTTTATAGGTCAGGTCGTTCCGGACGCAGTGATACAAAATATGTGTACTGTTATTGTTTTGGTTTTTTTCCACAATAATATTCATTTATGGGTACAGTACATATATATAAATATATATATATATATATATATATATATACAGTACAGACCAAAAATTTGGACACACCTTCTCATTTAAAGATTCTTCTGTATTTTCATGACTTTGAAAATTGTACATTCACACTGAAGGCATCAAAACTATGAATTAACACATGTGGAATTATATACTTAACAAAAACGTGTAAAACAACTGAAAATATGTCTTATATTCTAGGTTCTTCAAAGTAGCCCACCTTTTGCTTTGATGACTGCTTTGCATACTCTTGGCATTCTCTTGATGAGCTTCAAGACGTAGTCACCGGAAATGGCCTTCCAACAATCTTGAAGGAGTTCCCAGAGATGCTTAGCATTTGTTGGCCCTTTTGCCTTCACTCTGCGGTCCAGCTCACCCAAACCATCTCGATTGGGTTCAGGTCTGGTGACTGTGGAGGTCAGGTCATCTGGTGTAGCACCCCATCACTCTCTTTCTTGGTCAAATAGCCCTTACACAGCCTGGAGGTGTGTTTGGGGTCATTGTCCTGTTGAAAAATAAATGATATTCCAACTGAACGCAAACCGGATGGAATAGCATGCCGCTGCAAGATGCTGTGGTAGCCATGCTGGTTCAGTATGCCTTCAATTTTGAATAAATCCCCAACAGTGTCACCAGCAAAGCACCCCCACACCATCACACCTCCTCCATGATTCACGGTGGGAACCAGGCATGTAGAGTCCATCCGTTCACGTTTTCTGCGTCGCACATAGACACGGTGGTTGGAACCAAAGATCTCAAATTTGGACTCGTCAGACCAAAGCACAGATTTCCACTGGTCTAATGTCTATTCCTTGTGTTCTTTAGCCCAAACAAGTCTCTTGTGCTTGTTGCCTGTCCTTAGCAGTGGTTTCCTAGCAGCTATTTTACCATGAAGGCCTGCTGCACAAAGTCTCCTCTTAACAGTTGTTGTAGAGATGTGTCTGCTTCTAAAACTCTGTGTGGCATTGACCTGGTCTCTAATCTGAGCTGCTGTTAACCTGCGATTTCTGAGGCTGGTGACTCGGATTAACTTATCCTCAGAAGCAGAGGTGACTCTTGGTCTTCCTTTCCTGGGGCGGTCCTCATGTGAGCCAGTTTCTTTGTAGCGCTTGATGGTTTTTGCAACTGCACTTGGAGACACATTCAAAGTTTGCCCAATTTTTGGGACTGACTGACCTTCATTTCTTAAAGTAATGATGGCCACTCGTTTTTCTTTACTTAGCTGCTTTTTTCTTGCCATAATGCAAATGCTAACAGTCTATTCAGTAGGACTATCAGCTGTGTATCCACCTGACTTCTGCACAACACAACTGATGGTCCCAACCCCATTTATAAGGCAAGAAATCCCACTTATTAAACCTGACAGGGCACACCTGTGGAGTGAAAACCATTTCCGGTGACTACCTCTTGACGCTCATCAAGAGAATACCAAGAGTGTGCAAAGCAGTCATCAAAGCAAAAGGTGGCTACTTTGAAGAACCTAGAATAGAAGACATATTTTCAGTTGTTTCACACTTTTTTGTTAAATATATAATGCCACATGTGTTAATTTATAGTTTTGATGCCTTCAGTGTGAATGTACAATTTTCAAAGTCATGAAAATACAGAAAAATCTAAATGAGAAGGTGTGTCAAAAGTTTTGGTCTGTACTGTTTATATATATATTTATTTATTTTTGAATTATTTTAAAAAAAATGTAAAATATTTTTACAACTTTTTTTTACTTTGTCCTACTATGGGACTTTCACTTTCTGCAGTCTGATCGCAGTTATAAGGTATAGCAGTGCAGGATCACTGCTATACCTCATAACTGTCAGTATTGCAGACAAAAGCTAGTTTGATCATGCACTCAGCATGATCAAACTAGCTTGCTAGTGCCTGGTGACCCCGATGTCGTCATGAGGACATTGGGTCACCATGGCAATGATCGGAACCCTGCGATCGCAACATTTAGGGGGTTAACGTGTCGGGAACAGTGCGGGCACCTTTCCTGGCACTGAGTTTCGGGTGTCAGCTGTGAGAATCATCTGACCCCGGTGGCGATCACTTCCGCACAAGTCTCTGTGCGGGTGCGATTGTACAAACGTAATAATACTTACCTGGCCCATAAGGCCCAGGGCACAGGGAAGTATTATTACGTACTATGTCAGAAAGGGGTTAATATGAATTGTAATAACTAGAGATGAGCGGTGTTCGACTAGAACTGTTCGCCAATCTCAAATTCGAGCTGTTTGGGGCGGTGTTCGAGTTGTTCCACCAACCCGAACGATTTGCAAAAAATTCGGCTGTTCGAGGTTATGTTCGATAACTGTTCGTGCACCAAAAGCGTGTCCTGCATGTCTGGCGCTATTTAGAGCACCAATCATGCAGGGATTGTCTGCCACTCACTGTAATGCCACAGCCATGGTGGTTGTGGCATTACAGTGGTTGCCCAAATCGATGGGAACAGTGCCAACAGTGAAACATGAAAAGCCGGCAATTCAGCAGCGG
This sequence comes from Phyllobates terribilis, assembly GCF_046119375.1. NCBI lineage: Eukaryota > Metazoa > Chordata > Amphibia > Anura > Dendrobatidae > Phyllobates > Phyllobates terribilis. Next base: position 87,013,533 of record NW_027362771.1, read on the forward strand.
CATACACCTGTACCCGACAATTTAGAACCGAAAGAATAGAGCTTCACACATAGATTGGATAGATATAAACATGTCAGCCACATATATACGAAGTACAGTGAAAGTGTTGCTTACTGTACTTGTCATTTAGCGTAAAGGATTTATCAAAAAAAATAATAGTGTTTTCATGCACCGTCTCTTTAAAAAAGCCGGCCGGCAATTCAGCAGCGGTACCCGACAATTTATAACAGACAGAATAGAGCTTCACACATAGATTAGATAGATAGAAACATGTCAGCCACATATATACGAAGTACAGTGACAGTGTTGCTTACTGTACTTGTCATTTAGCGTAAAGGATTTATCAAAAAAAATAATAGTGTTTTCATGCACTGTCTCTTTAAAAAAGCCGGCCGGCAATTCAGCAGCGGTACCCGACAATTTATAACAGACAGAATAGAGCTTCACACATAGATTAGATAGATAGAAACATGTCAGTCACATATATATGAAGTACAGTGATAGTGTTGGTTACTGTACTTGTCATTTAGTATTAAAATAAAGGATTTATTATTAAAAAAATTGGCGTGGGGTTCCCCTTAATTTTAGGCTCTAGCGGAGGTTAAGCAGACGGCTGGGGCAGATGTTTGAAGCCTGGGAAGGGGGTAATACCCACGGAGCTTCCCAGGCTACTAATATCAGCCCCCAGCTGAATACATAGCCTTTACTAGCTATTAAAATGGGGGACACCCCAAAAAAAATGACGTGGGGTCCCCCCTAATTTAATAGCTAGCAAAGGCTAGGCAGACAGCTGGGGGCTGATATTAATAGCCCAGGAAGGGAGCCATGAATATTGGCCCCCTCCCAGGCTAGAAACACCAGCCGTCAGCCGCCCCAGAAATGGCGCATTCATAGGATGCGCCAATTCTGGCACTTAGCCTCGCTCTTCCACGCTGCCCTGGTGCGGTGGCAGGGGGTAATAGGGTTGGGGTTGATGTCAGCTTATAATGCCAGCTGACATCAAGCCCAGGTTAGTAATGGAGAGGCGTCTATAAGACACCCCCATTACTAACCCCATAGTCAAAGTTAAAAAAAACACAAACACCCAGAATAAAGTCCTTTAATTGAAATAAAGACACAATCCTTTATTGTTCTAAATTAAACCATACTTACTGTCACGCCCATTCCAGCTGAAGCCAACGATCTCCTGCAATAAAAGAAAAATAATAAAGCAACCTCATCCTTACCTTTCCATGGTTCCCACGACAGCTTCAGCTCTGCTACATCGAGATGACAGGCTGGACCGCAGCAGAACGCTGCCATCCAGCCTCTCATCCCGCAGACACTGAGAAGCGCAGGCTTGCTTGCGCTGCTCAGCGTCTCTCTGTGACGACATCCAGATGAGCCGAGTTCATGTCCAATGAACTCGGCTCACCTCATGCACGTCACTGACAGCGTGGGAAAATTCTCACGCTGAAGCGGTGAGTGCAGGAGAATTCTCCCACGCTGTCAGTGACGTGCATAAGGTGAGCTCATGTCCAATGAACTCAGCTCACCTCCTGCACTTCACTGACAGCGTGGGAGAATTCTCCTGCACTCAGCGCTTCAGCGTGAGAATTCTCCCACGCTGAAGCGCTGAGTGCAGGAGAATTTTCCCACGCTGTCAGTGACGTGCATAAGGTGAGCTCATGTCCAATGAACTCAGCTCACCTCCTGCACGTCACTGACAGCGTGGGAGAATTCTCCTGCACTCAGCGCTTCAGTGTGAGAATTCTCCCACGCTGAAGCGCTGAGTGCAGGAGAATTTTCCCACGCTGTCAGTGACGTGCATGAGGTGAGCCGAGTTCATTGGACATTAACTCGGCTCATCTGGATGCCCTCACAGAGAGACACTGTGGAGCGCAAGCAAGCCTGCGCTTCTCAGTGTCTGTGGGATGAGAGGCTGGATGGCAGCGTTCTGCTGCGGTCCAGCCTGTCATCTCGATGTAGCAGAGCTGAAGCTGTCATGGGAACCATGGAAAGGTAAGGATGATGTTGCTTTATTATTTTTCTTTTATTTCAGGAGATCGTTGGCTTCAGCTGGAATGGGCGTGATGGTAAGTATGGTTTAATTTAGAACAATAAAGAATTGTGTGTTTATTTCAATTAAAGGACTTTTTTCTGGGTGTTGTGTTTTTTTTAAATACTTTACTAGAAATTCATGGTGGTCATGTCTAATATTGGCGTGACCCCATGAATTTCGGGCTTAGGGCCAGCTGATAATGCCAAGCTGGCCCTAACCCCTTTATTACCCAGTGAGCCACCGCATCAGGGCCCTGGATGAGTTGGGTACAGCGCCAGAAGATGGCGCTTCTATGAACGCGCCATTTTCCGGGGTGGCTGCGGACTGCAATTTGCAGCGGGGGTGGCCCAGAAAGCTTGGGCCTCCCTGCGCTGCGGATTCCAGCCCCCAGCTGCCTAGTTGTACCTGGCTGGACACAAAAACAGGGCGAAGCCCCACGTCAATTTTCTTTAAATTATTTCATGAAATAATTAAGAAAAAAAGGGCTTCCCTATATTGTTGTGTCCGGCCAGGTACAAATAGGCAGCTGGTTGTTGGGGGCAGCCCGTTCCTGCCTGCTGTACCTGGCTGGACACAAATATAGTGCGAAGCCCCACGTCAATTTTTTTTAAATTATTTCATGAATTTCCTGAAATAATTTAAAAAAATTGAAGTGGGGCTTCGCACTATATTTGTGTCCAGCCAGGTACAGCAGGCAGGAACGGGCTGCCCCCATCCACCAGCTGCCTATTTGTACCTGGCCGGACACAACAATATAGGGAAGCCCTTTTTTTCTTAATTATTTCATGAATTTCATGAAATAATTAAAAAAAATTGAAGTGGGGCTTCGCACTATATTTGTGTCCAGCCAGGTACAGCAGGCAGGAACGGGCTGCCCCCAACCACCAGCTGCCTATTTGTACCTGGCCGGACACAACAATATAGGGAAGGCCTTTTTTTCTTAATTATTTCATGAAATTCATGAAATAATTAAAAAAAAAGTACGTGGGGCTTCGCCCTATTTTTGTGTCCAGCCAGGTACAACTAGGCAGCAGGGGGCTGGAATCTGCAGCGCAGGGAGGCCCAAGCTTTCTGGGCCCCCCCCCGCTACAAATTGCAGTCCGCAGCCACCCCGGAAAATGGCGCGTTCATAGAAGCGCCATCTTCTGGCGCTGTACCCAACTCATCCAGGGCCCTGGTGCGGTGGCTCACTGGGTAATAAAGGGGTTAGGGCCAGCTTGGTATTATCAGCTGGCCCCAAGCCCAAAATTCATGGGGTCACGCCAGTATTAGACATGACCGCCATGAATTTCTAGTAAAGTATTTAAAAAAAACACAACACCCAGAATAAAGTCCTTTAATTGAAATAAAGACACAATTCTTTATTGTTCTAAATTAAACCATACTTACCATCACACCCATTCCAGCTGAAGCCAACGATCTCCTGCAATAAAAGAAAAATAATAAACCAACCTCATCCTTACCTTTCCATGGTTCCCACGACAGCTTCAGCTCTGCTACATCGAGATGACTGGCTGGACCGCAGCAGAACGCTGCCATCCAGTCTGTCATCCCGCAGACACTGAGAAGCGCAGGCATGCTTGCGCTCCTCACTGTCTCGCTGTGACGGCATCCAGATGAGCCGAGGTCATGTCCAATGAACTCGGCTCACCTCATGCACGTCACTGACAGCGTGGGAAAATTCTCACGCTGAAGTGCTGAGTGCAGGAGAATTCTCCCACGCTGTCAGTGATGTGCATGAGGTGAGCTCATGTCCAATGAACTCAGCTCACCTCCTGCACGTCACTGACAGCGTGGGAAAATTCTCCTGCAATCAGCGCTTCAGCGTGAGAATTTTCCCACGCTGTCAGTGACGAGCATGAGGTGAGCCGAGTTCATTGGACATGAACTCGGCTCATCTGGATGTCGTCACAGAGAGACGCTGAGCAGCGCAAGCAAGCCTGCGCTTCTCAGTGTCTGCGGGATGACAGGCTGGATGGCGGCGTTCTGCTGCGGTCCAGCCTGTCATCTCGATGTAGCAGAGCTGAAGCTGTCGTGGGAACCATGGAAAGGTAAGGATGAGGTTGCTTTATTATTTTTCTTTTATTGCAGGAGATCGTTGGCTTCAGCTGGAATGGGCGTGATGGTAGGTATGGTTTAATTTAGAACAATAAAGGATTGTGTCTTTATTTCAATTAAAGGACTTTATTCTGGGTGTTTGTGTTTTTTTTAACTTTGACTATGGGGTTAGTAATGTCTTATAGACGCCTCTCCATTACTAACCTGGGCTTGATGTCAGCTGGCATTATAAGCTGACATCAACCCCAACCCTATTACCCCCTGCCACCGCACCAGGGCAGCGTGGAAGAGCGAGGCTAAGTGCCAGAATTGGCGCATCCTATGAATGCGCCATTTCTGGGGCGGCTGACGGCTGGTGTTTCTAGCCTGGGAGGGGGCCAATATTCATGGCTCCCTTCCTGGGCTATTAATATCAGCCCCCAGCTGTCTGCCTAGCCTTTGCTAGCTATTAAATTAGGGGGGACCCCACGTCATTTTTTTTGGGGGGTCCCCCATTTTAATAGCTAGTAAAGGCTATGTATTCAGCTTGGGGCTGATATTAGTAGCCTGGGAAGCTCCGTGGGTATTACCCCCTTCCCAGGCTTCAAACATCTGCCCCAGCCGTCTGCTTAACCTCCGCTAGAGCCTAAAATTAAGGGGAACCCCACGCCAATTTTTTTAATAATAAATCCTTTATTTTAATACTAAATGACAAGTACAGTAACCAACACTATCACTGTACTTCATATATATGTGACTGACATGTTTCTATCTATCTAATCTATGTGTGATGCTCTATCTTTCTGTTCTAAATTGTCGGGTACCGCTGCTGAATTGCCGGCCGGCTTTTTTAAAGAGACAGTGCATGAAAACACTATTATTTTTTTAAATAAATCCTTTACACTAAATGACAAGTACAGTAAGCAACACTATCACTGTACTTATTATATATGTGACTGACATGTTTCTATCTATCTAATCTATGTGTGAAGCTCTATTCTTTCTGTTCTAAATTGTCGGGTACAGATGCTGAATTGCCGGCCGGCTTTTTTAAAGAGACGGTGCATGAAAACACTAATATTTTTTTTAATAAATCTTTTACACTAAATGACAAATGCAGTAACCAACACTGTCACTGTGCTTCTTATATGTGTGACTGACATGTTTCTATCTATCTAATCTATGTGTGATGCTCTATTCCTTCTTGTCTAAATTGTCGGGTACCGGTGTATGCCGCTGCTGAATTGCCGGCTGGCTTTTTTAAACAGAGTGTCTTCTGAGCAGTTTATCAGCTTTTGGACACCTTTGCAGGTGTTTTCTATGTGTTTCTATGTGTTTTTGTTTGCCTGCCATTGGTTTTAACGGTGTTCGACGGTGTTCTAAGGTGTTCGACGAACAGTTCGACGAACAGTTCCTCGAACATCCCGGTGTTCGACGAACCGAACCGAACCCGAACACTACGGGGGTGGCTCAACACTAGTAATAACTCTAAAGCCAGCTCACACAAGGGTCTATCCCAGGTGCTCATCCCAAGGAAAGAGTAAAGTGGCACTAAGCTATCCTGATGTCTAACGCATGTGAAGAGGCATTCAACATCTGAAGCCATTACACTGTGTTCCAAATAATTATGCAAATAATATTTTCTCTGATTTTCCCAAATTACCTATATGAATTGCAGTCATTGTAATTTTCCAGTCAAATAACTATGAGAGTACAATTGAAAGGTTTTTGTACAAACTGCCTATGATAACAGTATATTTTTTAAAAAATAAAAAACTCAAACTGCACTCAAAATGCATGTTCCAAATTATTATGCACAGCAGAGATTTCAACCTTTTCATTTTAATAAAGAACAAAAAAATTGTCATTTTTGAAATTATAAGCATTAGCAGGTTATTGCAAACTGAAATCAAACAGTTTTCAACTCAAAACTTTATTCTAGGTGATGTTACATTTGCACATACGACCGCTTGTTCGCAAGGATCTTCTGAACTCTCTCGTCCATTGAATTTGTCAGGTTTTGGATGATTTCTGCTTCAATTGTTTTGCATGAGGACAGAATACCCTCCCAGAGCTGTTGCTTAGATGTGAACTGCCTCCTGCCATCATAGACACTCCTTTTGATGATGCTCCAGAGGTTCTCAATGGGGTTGAGGTCAGGGGAGCATGGGTGCCACACCATAAGTTTGTCCCCTTTTATGCCCATAGCAGCCAGAGATGCAGATGTGTTATGTGCAGCATGAGATGGGGCATTATCATGCATGAAAATGATCTTGCTGTGGAATGCACGGTTCTTCTTCTTGAACCATGGAAGGAAGTGCTGTTTGAGAAACTCAACATACATTATGAAGTTCATCTTTACCCCTTCAGGGATCCTAAAAGGGCCGACAATCTCTCTCCCCATGATTCCAGCCCAAAACATTACTCCACCTCCTCCTTGTTAGCGCCGTAGCCGTGTTTGCATGGGGTGTCCATCAACCAGCCATCCTCCACTCCATCCTTCTGGACCATCGAGATCATTTTCATGCATGATAATGCCCCGTCTCATGCTGCACATAACACATCTGCATCTCTGGCTGCTGTGGGCATAAAAGGGGACAAACTTATGGTGTGGCCCCCATGTTACCCTGACCTCAACCACATTGAGAACCTCTGGAGCATCATCAAAAGGAGTGTCTATGATGGCGGGAGGCAGTTCACATCTAAGCAACAGCTCTGGGAGGGTACTCTGTCCTCATGCAAAACAATTAAAGCAGAAACCATCCAAAACCTGACAAATTCAATGAATGAAAGAGTTCAGAAGCTCCTTTTGGACAAGGGGTCCTATGTGCAAATGTAACATCACCTAGAATAAAGTTTTGAGTTGAAAACTGTTTGATATCAGTTTGTAATAACCTGCTAATGCTTATAATTTCAAAAATGACCATTTTTTTGTTCTTTATTAAAATGAAAAGGTTGAAAACTCTGCTGTGCATAATAATTTGGAACATGCATTTTGAGTGCAGTTTGAGTTTTTTATTTTTTAAAAAATATACTGTTATCATAGGCAGTTTGTACAAAAACCTTTCAATTGTACTCTAATAGTTATTTGACTGGAAAATTACAATGACTGCAATTCATATAGGTAATTTGGGAAAATCTGAGAAAATATTATTTGCATAATAATTTGGAACACAGTGTAAATACATGTCAGGTTCTAATGAAATGTCCATCTAATCTAATCTAAGACCTAGTGTCTCTGACAGGTCTTCTACTAGCGGTTTAAAAAGAACCTGTCAGCACGATTTTGTAATATGAAGTAAAGACCTAGCTTTTAATCACCATTTAAATTTTTCTACAAATTAGATTTTGGTGCACAGGGGCTTGACCGTACACTAGTCCCTCCATCTGCCTCCAGTCTTTGAATGACCTCTGTTTGAAATCTCATTGGTGACTGGTCATTCAAAGGCCAGAGGCAGGTGGAGGGGCCAAGGAATACCAGACACGGAGGGGAAGACCTAATTATCAGAAAACTTCAAATGCAGATTACAGAGGAATAGCAAATGCAGATTTCTTCACTAAAGGTATCAATGTAATCATTATTACAGCACCATTAAAGCCATATCTTTACTTTGCATTACAAAATCATGCTGATTGGTTCTCTTTAAGATGAAAAGCAATGAACTTGCAGAAGGGTTCACATAGTGGCAAAAAAAAGATGCCCCAGTGGATTTATCAGATTTTTATTAACCTTTGGTTGAAGGTAAAAAGTGAGTATCTCTGTATTTTTAAAAGTGAGTCCCTCAAAATATTTTTTAGGAATGACATTATAAGCAAATGCTTTAATCAATACATTTTGTAATTCACCCATATAAGTATTAATGGGATTTATAGAAGGTTTAACGTGTGTCCCTATCTTTTAATTGTGAAAGGCTTTTTTTTGCTTTTATCATCTGGACAGACCACAATGATGCCTGCATTGTCAGCTGCCTTATAAACTACATCACTTTAGGACTGTAATATTTTAAGTGCTTTGTGATAAGCTATCTTTGGTTACCTTTGGAAAAATAGATTTAAAATCTTTTACTACTAGTCTAATAAAGATTTCAACTCAAGGGCAAGGACAAAGGAGGGAACATCATGAACCAGGGATTAACTGAGTTAGGGAATGTTCCTTGTGTCTCTAAGGTCTGCTCACATAATAGATCCTCAAGTGCTGCCAAGATCTCCTTCTCAGTAGGACTCTCCAATCCCTTAACTGATTCCTTTGTATTTTATAGTAAAATGAAGACAGTGAGTACTTAATCCCTTGAAAAAGCAGGCATGCGAAACACACATAGGGACAGTAGTAATCATACGATGCACTTGGTATATATATCATTGGTAATATTTGTAAATTATATATATATATACATATATATATATACATATATATATATATATATATATATATATATACAGTTATATGAAAAAGTTTGGGCACCCCTATTAATCTTAAGCTTAATGTTTTTTAAGAATTGGTGTTTTTGCAACAGCTATTTCAGTTTGATATATGTAATAACTGTTGGACACAGTAATGTTTCTGCCTTGAAATGAGGTTTATTGTACTAACAGAAAATGTGCAATCTGCATTCAAACAAAATTTGACAGGTGCATAAGTATGGGCACCTCACCAGAAAAGTGACATTAATATTTAGTAGATCCTCCTTTTGCAAAAATAACAGCCTCTAGTCGCTTCCTGTAGCTTTTAATGATTTCCTGGATCCTGGATGAAGGTATTTGTGACCATTCCTCTTTACAAAACAATTCCAGTTCAGTTAAGTTTGATGGTCGCCGAGCATGGACAGCCCTCTTCAAGTGATCCCACAGATGTTCAATGATATTCAGGTCTGGGGACTGGGATGGCCATTCCAGAACATTGTAATTGTTCCTCTGTGTGAATGCCTGAGTAGATTTGGAGCGGTGTTTTGGATCATTGTCTTGCTGAAAGATCCATCCCCTGCGTAACTTCAACTTTGTCACTGATTCTTGAACATTATTGTCAAGAATCTGCTGATACTGAGTGGAATCCATGCGTCCCTCAACTTTAACAAGATTCCCGTTGCCGGCATTGGCCACACAGCCCCAAAGCATGATGGAACCTCCACCAAATTTTACTGTGGGTAGCAAGTGTTTTTATTGGAATGCTGTGTTTTTTTGCCGCCATGCATAACGCCTTTTTGTATAACCAAACAACTCAATCTTGGTTTCATGAGTCCACAGGACCTTCTTCCAAAAAGAAATTGGTTTCTCCAAATGTGCTTTTGCATACCTCAGCCGACTCTGTTTGTGGCGTGCTTGCAGAAACGGCTTCTTTCGCATCACTCTCCCATACAGCTTCTCCTTGTGCAAAGTGCGTTGTATAGTTGACCGATGCACAGTGACACCTTCTACAGCAAGTTGATGCTGCAGCTCTCTGGAGGTGGTCTGAGGATTGTCCTTGACTGATCTCAACATTCTTGCTCTCTGCCTTTCTGATGTTTTTCTTGGCCTGCCACTTCTGGCCTTAACAAGATCTGTCCCTGTGTTCTTCCATTTCCTTACTATGTTCCTCACAGTGGAAACTGACAGGTTAAATCTCTGAGACAGCTTTTTGTATCCTTCCCCTGAACAACTATGTTGAATAATCTTTGTTTTCAGATCATTTGACAGTTGTTTTGAGGAGCCCATGATGCCACTCTTCAGAGGAGATTCAAACAGGAGAACAACTTGCAAGTGGCCACTTTAAGTAGCTTTTCTCATGATTGCATACACCTGGCTATGAAGTTCAAAGCTCAATGAGGTTACAAAACCAAAAAAAGTGCTTTAGTAAGTCAGTAAAAAGTAGGTAGGAGTATTTAAAACAAGGAAATGATAAGGGTGCCCATATTTATGCTCCTGTCAAATTTTGTTTGAATGCAGATTGCACATTTTCTGTTAGTACAATAAACCTCATTTCAAGGCAGAAACATTACTGTGTCCAACAGTTATTACATATATCAAACTGAAATAGCTGTTGCAGAAACACCAATTTTTAAAGAACATTAAGCTTAAGATTAATAGGGGTGCCCAAACTTTTTCATATAACTGTATATATATTCGCGCGCTGGTCAGGTACACCAAAAAGGACAGATAAAATAATTTTTATTAAATAATTTTTATTAATATATTTAGAATGAGGATAAAAATAGTAGCAATATTGGAAGGAGGTGGCAGAGACAATCCTGGAATATGGACAAGGGTGATGGAGAAGGAAGTGGTAGTCCTATTGGAGAGAGAAAATATAATAAATATAATTAAATTAGGTAAAATTGATGTAGATAAAAGGATAAAAACTATGTGGTGTTAATAAAGGAATTCATGATTTGATAAAAGAGTATATGGGAGAAAGGTATTCACTTAAAAGGTAGGAGTTTTTTCTTGGGAAGGTCCTGGTGGGTCCTTGGGTTTGCTTATGTAAGGCTGTAAGTAAAATATGATAAGGGGATTGGTGATTAGCTGGAGTAAATAGAGGATAAAATGTGCTATAGAGCAAACTACCTGTAGAGTGTAGATGGTATAATTAGATGGTAGTTAGGGCTGGAGTGGACGCACTACTGTCCTGTAATAAAAAAAGGGGGGGGGGGGAGCGGGAGATTAAAAATATATAGGAGAGTTGATATTATTAGAAATGAATGGACAAAATCAGTACCTGCTGTATAGATGATAGCTGGCGCCTGATCCCTCTATGAGAGCTATAAGGAGCTCTGGTATTGTCCAGTGGGGGCCGTGCAGGGCCTCCGAGAATGAGGGGGTATAGTGCGGGTCTCTAAAGGTTAGACCCTAGGTCCTCATCATGAGAGGAGAGGGCAGTTGGAGCCCTGGAGGGATATAGACCTCATGGATGGAAGAGACCGTTCAAAATAGAAAGGTAGTCTTGTAGGTGGTAAGCGGTGCTTACGTATAGTTTGTATAGTACCCTGGAGGTGGGTAAATGCTTTTACTTGGGTAAAGAGGTGGCTATAAGTAGTGACGTATTTTGAAGCACATTGTTGTCACTGACCTGTGATCAGTATATGCAGCTGTCTGTCTGCGGAGCAAAGGGTAAACAGTGCTGGTATGACTTGTGTGGATGCTGCAGTTGGTGAACGAAGATGGCTCTGCAGCAACCGGCAAGAATACTGTGTCGTCACTGACCTGTGGTTCAGAGTGCGCCAGCGGCAGTGGAGTTCTTGCAGAGCACGAGGTAGGTAGTGCCATCGGGGAATCCTTATAGCTGGAGACCCAGATGAGTCATCACATTCAGGAGAAGGTGCTGTTCAACCTTGCTTCTAAAAGTGAGGGAGAGCATAGAGTCCCGGCCGGTGACATCCACTGCTCCCAGTCTCCTAGTGTTGCATGCGTGGGTAGGATCTGGCAAGGACCTGTATGACACGCTAACACGTGATAGACACGTGATTAATGCAGTACGGACACTGAATAGGACCAATTCCAACGTGTTTTGGAAACTCCGGTTTCCTTCCTCAGGGATGGTCCTATGGCAGTATGGGGTGCCTTTTATACTATATGGATGATTGGTCACATGATTATTCATTAAAAGCAAATAATTCAATATCGCTGTTCAATCCTTTGGGTCTCAGGGTATCAAGCTTAAATATCCACTGGCTCTCTGTACGGGACATTGATTTAATGAAGTCCCGCAGGCGCCAGTGCTTTAATATAACTTGAATGCCAGTGACCTGGATTCCTTGGGTGGATCCATTATGTTTGTCCAAAAAATGTTAGGATAGTGGATGTCCAGCAGGTCCGACTGACCATCCTACTAGCGCCTCTACACTCTGCTAGGTAATATTTGCACTTTTTGAACTACTTTACATATACTGTGACAATGCAAAAGCACTTTGCATCGCATTCCTACATATTGTAACTGATTGTGAGCATGCTATAAGAGGGCAATTTCACTCTAGTTGCAATTGTACTTCATAGCTTACACCTTATACTGTACTATAAGATATTTATTACCATTGAGTAATATTTTTGATAGTGCCCCAAACATTTCGATATGCTCTTTGTTCGTATACTCCTTTGGTGATCTTGACACTATCATATGAATTTTGTTCTTTTTAATATGATGTAATAATGCTGTTTTTTTTAAATGGTAAATTTATATACAATAAATCTGTTATGTTTTAATGATGAAACTGTGACTCCATTTTCCAAGTTTGTACTATTCTCTACAAAACTATACCCTTCACTATTACACAGCTATCTAAACCATGCTATGGTCCTATCAAGACATCAGCATTTATGCTGCACTATTTCCCTTCTTTTGGCTTTGAACAATTGAAATTAGCATATGGAAACTCAGATACTGTAAGTGGAAAGAACATATTGTAATTATTCAACTTCTTAGAACACCAGGTAATAACATGATCATGGTGAAATAAAAAACACATGCCAACAGCATAATATTGTAAGAATTTTGCTGATGACTAGGTTATAGTAAAATGGATGTAGATTACCTGTTATTGTGTACTGCATATAAAATAATTTTCTACATTGTAATCACTATTTTAATGATGTGGTAACTAAACTAGTTTTTTATGCAATCTGTTAATTTTTATTCAGTATGGGAGAACACTGTACATTCAACAGGTCGGAGGTGGAAATAAGCAGGGCTTTAAGAGAAGAATATTCCCAATGATTGGGCATGAATCAAAGTTTCGACTAATGATTTAGACACAAGTGTCTTTACATCTATGTTTACGATGCTATGCTCCAAAGCACATGACTCTATGTACTATACATTATATAGCAGAAGCATTAGGATATTTTCTCTTATTTTTAACATCATAGCTACTTAATAATTAAACCTGCATGTGCTAAAAGATCAAAGTGCTTCTACAGAGCCAGTGTAAACATGAGCTCACATCCTGTTTATACTCGGCGTAGACTTCTTTATTGCAGACGGAGCGTGGCATATCCCCATAGCCTGGGTGACTGCACTCTTGAGTCACATGTCTGTCTGTTATCATTTCTTGTGCCTAACCTGAAAAGAATTATTTTATTTATCCTGTTGTATTTATCCTGTCTTCTCTCATCCACATACATATTTTTAACTAATTCCTATTCACAGTCCTCCTTAGGGTTGTGCTCATATGTTGGGGTGACATCTTTACCAAGGTACTCCCTTGTGGCTGAAAACCATGCTGCCATGCAGATTAGCGTGCTTTGTAAATTATTGCAGCTAAAAGTTCTATCATTAGTATTGACCATGTGTGTATGCATTGAAACAACAGTTAACCATTCAGCCATTAACAATGATAATGCTTTTAGCTGCGGAACTTAACTGTAAAGGGATTGGCATTTAGTTTTGGTTTTCATTGTGGATGCACCTCTTCCACGATGCAGCCACAATGTGTGAACACAGCCTAAAATAATATTCATTCTCAAAGCCAATTTCCATTTGTATTTGACCATTAAATAGGTTGGACACTACCAAGACAGCTCCTTTTTAAATGAAGTAGTCCCTATTGTAAAATAAAAATAACAGATACACACCTCTCGCATTGGAGCCATATTAGCAATGTCTGTGCCAGATTTACTGTGTTTGCATAGCATTGTTGTGCTATGTGATCCCTGCAGCAAATAGGCAGCCACATTTGGGCTTCTGCATACATACTTCCTTCTGGTAATCTCATACCTCCCAAATGTCCCATATCCAGTGGGACAGTCCCAAATTGCGTGGGCAGTCCTGCTATTCCGGGCACGTCAGGGTTTTGTCCTAACTTCAACTCACTATTCAGTGTGATGTCTTTATCGCTTCGTAGCTCCTCTTCAGGGAGGCAGGGCTGGCATCTCTCTGAACCCTCTTGTATTCCTTAAATACAAATTTGTCTTATTTTCTTGTGATCTGGTCTCCCTGGGAATCAAACCCACAATCTCTATCATACCGCCCAGTAGCTAAAGCTATGAGCCACAGCCTATACTGGTCAGAATTTTGTATACTTGAAGCTGCATTGCAGACTGTGAACATACAGGCAGATTATACAGATATCTGTATTCTAGAGGGAAAATAAAACCCTATTTTTTTCTTTCTATATCATTACTCAAAAACAATGAAAATCAATTATGAAAATGCTATTTTCTCTTCTTGTGATCTTGATCTGGTCTTGCCAGGAATCAACTCGACAAACTTTATTATTGTAGGCAGCAGCTAAAGCTATAAGCCACAGCCGGCACTCATCAGCATTGGAGAATTTTGTATAATTGAAAATCCATTGCAGGCTCTGAATGCACAGTCAGATTATAGTGATACATAGAGGTGCATCTGCATATAGCAGTGTATTTCTATGTCCCTGCATTCTAGAAGTAAAGTAAAAGAAAGATGTATTTTTCTTCCTATAAAATTGCAAAAAAATAATGAAAAACAATTACAACAATGACATTTTTACTGTCATTTAAAAAAAATAATAAACATCACACATCAGCAAATAACATATTTGGTGTCCCCGCAATGGTAACAACCTGAACAGCACAGTGATCAGATTATTTATGGTGATCGGTAAATGGCTTAAAAAAAGCCGTGATTGATTTTTCTTCTTCATTAAAGCCAGAAATGTTTTTATGAAAATGGAACGCTGAGACCATATTCACACATAGAGTAAATGCTACAAAATTTCAACTGCGTTTTTTCTGCCGTGTCTGCACCACACAACACAATAACAATATTCTCTGATTATTGAGTGTTTGCTGCATTTCTTAATAGGATTTCACCCTTATTTGATGCATTTTTGGTGCAGACTAGTACAGGAAAGCTTTTACTCTACACTAGTGTTGAGCATTCCGATACTGAAATGTCGGGTATCGGCCGATATTCGCGGTATCGGAATTCCGATACTTAATTCCGATACTTTTACAATATCGAATACCGGAATCGGAAGTTCCCATAATGCCTGCGCTCTGCAGTGTCTCTGAAGGATGACAAGCTGGATGGCAGTGCTCAGCTGAGATCCAGCCTGTCATCAGAATGCCATCCCAGCGGGGGAGAATTCTCCTGATTGTTTAAAAGCCGGCGCGCGGTAAAAAGCCGCCGGCTTTTAAACAATCACACAGCCCCATACTGTTTCCCCGCAGCCTCCCACCCCGATCCTCCGCTCCCCTCACCACCTCCAATCCCAATCGTAAGTTAGGACCGGGCGGGGAGCGCAGCACCAAGGAGCGAAGGACCCGGGCGGGGAAGCTGGCAGTGAAAAGACTTCACCGCCGGCTTTCCCGTTCTGTGCTGCGCTTTCCCGCCAGTTATTTCAAATAAACAGCTGAGGTATCAGGTGATGCCGATCAGCTGTTCATTTGAAGTAGCCGCGGTGCCCTCAGAGGGTTCATGTGAGTTCATGCTTGACTGCATGAACTCACATGAACTTTCCCACGGCCGCACAGGTCAGCCTCACCTCCCAGACCATCAGACCGGTCATGATTAGTGTGTGTGCGGGTGTCTGTGCGTGTGTGTGCGGGGTGTGTGTGCGATGTCTGCGTGTGTGTGCGGGGTGTCTGTGCGATGTTTGTGGGTGTGTGCGGGTGTGCGCGGTGTCTGTGCGGTGTCTGTGCGATGTGTGCGGGTGTGTGCGTGCAGGCAGACATAGGCCGATGTGACACTACTACTCCCATCGGCCTATGTCTGTCCCCCGTCCACTCGTGCCAGCAGGATCATCTCGATGGGAGCAGTAGTTCCCATCAGCCTGATCCTGCTATATAAATTGCACTACTGTGTCCCCAATAAATTTTAAATACATGTCATTGGTGGCCAGTGGTTACCTACAATAAATTAGTTCATACATTACCTGTCCCCGCCGATCGCCACCTAAAATAAAGTAAAAAATAAAAAACTACACCTATACTCACCTAGACACCTAATTCCCCGAAGCCATCGATCTCCTGTAATAAAATATAAAATAATAAACCACAACCTTATCCTTACCCCTCCGTAGTAGTCCACGAGTGTCCCACGAAGATCTCCAGTTCAGAGCAGCCACATAGAATGTGACCGCTCTGAACCGCTGCCGCCGCTAGAATGACTGGGCCGTAAGGGTTCGCCGGAGTTCAGGCAGCGCTGCTCCGGTTAGCTCCTTTACGGCCCTGCTGTATCGTGAGAAATTCCCACGGTACAGCACTGCCATAAAGGAGGTCTCCGGAGCTGCGCTGCCTGAATGCACTCCGGTGACCTCAGTCAGTGGCTCCCGCTGCCGGGAGCGGACGTGTTCCCGGCAGTGTGAGCTTGCAGCAGCCATGCACAGCTGTCACCATCTCCAGATGTGACAGCTGTGCATGGGAGATCAGCGCAGGAACGTGGACAGGTAACTATTATTTTTAGTAAACTAAGAATTAAATAAAATTGTCTGTTTTATTTCAAATAAATTATTTTTTTCTGGGTGTAGTGTGTTTTTTCTTTTTAACACTTTGTAGGTTAGTAATGGGGGTGTCTTATAGACGCCCATCATTACTAACCTGGGCTTCATGGCAGCTGGCGCTGACATGAACCCCACCACTATTACCCCCTGCCACCGCACCAGGGCAGCGTGGAAGAGCGAGGCTAAGTGCCAGAATTGGCGCATCATATGGATGCGCCATTTCTGGGGCGGCTGATGGCTGGTGTTTCTAGCCTGGGAGGGGGCCATTATACATGGCACCCTTCCTGGGCTATTAATATCAGCCCCCAGCTGTCTGCCTAGCCTTTGCTAGCTATTAAAATAGGGGGGACCCCACGTCATTTTTTTGGGGGGGGTCCCCCATTTTAATAGCTAGTAAAGGCTAGGTATTCAGCTGGGGGCTGATATTAGTAGCCTGGGAAGCTCTGTGGGTTTTACCCCCTTCCCAGGCTTCAAACATCTGCCCCAGCCGTCTGCTTAACCTCCGCTAGAGACTAAAATTATGGGGGATCCCACGCCATTTTTTTTTTTAAATAAATCCTTTATTTTAACACTAAATGACATTTGAGGAGTTAATAAAGATGCAGTCCCTAAATTATTATTTATTTTTTAATTAATTTTTCCCAAAACTTTTGACTTGGGCTTCGCCATATTTTTGTATGCCAGCCAGGTACAGCATCCAGCTTCTATGAACGTGCCATTTTCCGGGGCGGCTGCGGACTGCAATTTGCAGCGGGTGGGGCCCAGAAAGCTCGGGCCTCCCTGCGCTGCAGATTCCAGCCCCCAGCTGCCTAGTTGTACCTGGCTGGACACAAAAATAGGGCGAAGCCCCACGTATTTTTTTTTTAAATTATTTCATGAAATTCATGGAATAATTAAGAAAAAAAGGGCTTCCCTATATTGTTGTGTCCGGCTAGGTACAAATAGGCAGCTGGTGGTTGGGGGCAGCCCGTTCCTGCCTGCTGTACCTGACTGGACACAAATATAGGGCGAAGCACGACATCAATTTTTTTTAATTATTTCATGAATTTCCTGAAATAATTTAAAAAAATTGACGTGGGGCTTCGCACTATATTTGTGTCCAGCCAGGTACAGCAGGCAGGAACGGGCTGCCCCAAACCACCAGCTGCCTATTTGTACCTGGTTGGACACAACAATATAGGGAAGCCCTTTTTTTCTTAATTATTTCATGAATTTCATGAAATAATTAAAAAAAAAAAATACGTGAAGCTTCTCCCTATTTTTGTGTCCAGCCAGGTACAACTAGGCAGCTGGGGGCTGGAATCTGCAGCGCAGGGAGGCCCAAGCTTTCTGCCCCCCCCCGCTGAAAATTGCAGTCCGCAGCCACCCCGGAAAATGACGCGTTCATAGAAGCTGGATGCTGTACCTGGCTGGCATACAAAAATATGGCGAAGCCCACGTCAAAAGTTTTGGGAAAAATTAATTAAAAAATAAATAATAATTTAGGGACTGCATCTTTATTAACTCCTCAAATGTCATTTAGTGTTAAAATAAAGGATTTATTTTAAAAAAAATTGATGTGGGGCTTCGCCCTATATTTGTGTCCAGCCAGGTACAGCAGGCAGGAACGGGCTGCCCCCAACCACCAGCTGCCTATTTGTACCTGGCCGGACACAACAATATAGGGAAGCCCTTTTTTAAAAAAATTATTTCATGAAATAATTAAAAAAAAATTGACGTGGAGCTTCGCACTATATTTGTGTCCAGCCAGGTACAGCAGGCAGGAACGGGGTGCCCCCAACCACCAGCTGCCTATTTGTACCTGGTTGGACACAACAATATAGGGAAGCCCTTTTTTTCTTAATTATTCCATGAATTTCATGAAATAATTAAAAAAAAAATGCGTGGGGCTTCGCCCTATTTTTGTGCCCAGCCAGGTACAACTAGGCAGCTGGGAGCTGGAATCCGCAGCCCTGGGAGGCCCAAGCTTTCTGGGCCCCACCCGCTGCAAATTGCAGTCCGCAGCCGCCACAGAAAATGGCGCGTTCATAGAAGCGCCATCTTCTGGCGCTGTACCCAACTCATCCAGGGCCCTGGTGCGGTGGCTCACTGGGTAATAAAGGGGTTAAGGCCAGCTTGGCATTATCAGCTGGCCCTAAGCCCGAAATTCATGGGGTCACGCCAATATTAGACATGACCACCATGAATTTCTAGTAAAGTATTTAAAAAAACACAACACCCAGAATAAAGTCCTTTAATTGAAATAAACACACAATTCTTTATTGTTCTAAATTAAACTATACTTACCATCACGCCCATTCCAGCTGAAGCCAACGATCTCCTGCAATAAAAGTAAAATAATAAAGCAACCTCATCCTTACCTTTCCATGGTTCCCACGACAGCTTCAGCTCTGCTACATCGAGATGACAGGCTGGACCGCAGCAGAACGCTGCCATTCAGCCTGTCATCCCGCAGACACTGAGAAGCGCAGGCATACTTGCACTCCTCAGTGTCTGGCTGTGACGGCATAAAGATGAGCCGAGGTCATGTCCAATGAACTCAGCTCACCTCATGCACGTCACTGACAGCGTGGGAAAATTCTCACGCTGAAGCGCTGAGTGCAGGAGAATTTTCCCACGCTGTCAGTGACGTGCATGAGGTGAGGTCATGTCCAATGAACTCAGCTCACCTCATGCACGTCACTGACAGCGTGGGAAAATTCTCCTGCACTCAGCGCTTCAGCGTGAGAATTTTCCCACGCTGTCAGTGACGTGCATGAGGTGAGCTGAGTTCATTGGACATGACCTCACCTCATGCACGTCACTGACAGCGTGGGAGAATTCTCACGCTGAAGCGCTGAGTGCAGGAGAATTTTCCCACGCTGTCAGTGACGTGCATGAGGTGAGCTGAGTTCATTGGACATGAGCTCACCTCATGCACGTCACTGACAGCGTGGGAAAATTCTCCTGCACTCAGCGCTTCAGCGTGAGAATTTTCCCACGCTGTCAGTGACGTGCATGAGGTGAGCTGAGTTCATTGGACATGACCTCGGCTCATCTTTATGCCGTCACAGCCAGACGCTGAGGAGCGCAAGCAAGCCTGCGCTTCTCAGTGTCTGCGGGATGACAGGCTGGATGGCAGCGTTCTGCTGCGGTCCAGCCTGTCATCTCGATGTAGCATAGCTGGAGCCGTCGTGGGAACCATGGAAAGGTAAGGATGAGGTTGCTTTATTATTTTTCTTTTATTGCAGGAGATCGTTGGCTTCAGCTGGAATGGGCGTGACTGTAAGTATGGTTTAATTTAGAACAATAAAGAATTGTGTGTTTATTTCAATTAAAGGACTTTATTCTGGGTGTTTGTGTTTTTCTTTAACTTTCACTATGGGGTTAGTAATGGGGGTGTCTTATAGACGCCTCTCCATTACTAACCTGGGCTTGATGTCAGCTGGCATTATAAGCTGACATCAACCCCAGCCCTATTACCCCACTGCCACCGCTACAGGGCAGTGGGAAGAGCGAGGCTAAGTGCCAGAATTGGCGCATCCTATGGATGCGCCATTTCTGGGGCGGCTGACGGCTGGTGTTTCTGGCCTGGGAGGGGGCCAATATTCATGGCACCCTTCCTGGGCTATTAAAATCAGCCCCCAGCTGTCTGCCTAGCCTTTGCTAGCTATTAAATTAGGGGGGACCCCACATTATTTTTTTGGGGGGGTTCCCCCATTTTAATAGCTAGTAAAGGCTAGGTATTCAGCTGGGGGCTGATATTAGTAGCCTGGGAAGCTCCGTGGGTATTACCCCCTTCCCAGGCTTCAAACATCTGCCCCAGCCGTCTGCTTAACCTCCGCTAGAGCCTAAAATTAAGGGGAACCCCACGCCAATTTTTTTTAAAATAAATCCTTTATTTTAACACTAAATGACAAGTACAGTAATCAACACTATCACTGTACTTCATATATATGTGACTGACATGTTTCTATCTATCTAATCTATGTGTGATTCTCTATTCTTTCTATTCTAAATTGTCAGGTACCGCTGCTGAATTGCCGGCCGGCTTTTTTAAAGAGACGGTGCACGAAAACACTAATATTTTTTTAAATAAATCCTTTACACTAAATGACAAGTTCTGTAAGCAACACTGTCACTGTACTTCATATATATGTGACTGACATGTTTCTATCTATCTAATCTATGTGTGAAGCTCTATTCTGTCTGTTGTAAATTGTCGGGTACCGGTGAATGCCGCTGATGAATTGCCGGCTTTTCATGTCATTCTACATTATTCTTAGTTGTTTTACTTCATGTAGAATTAACCTACAAGGAAAGAAAGGGTTTATTTTCATTCCGATATTTGTGTCCCATTGACTTGCATTGGTTTCCGGTATTGGAATCGGCGATATCCGATACTTTTTGGGTATCGGCCCGATCCAATCCGATACGATATTTCCTGATATCGGAAGGTATCGCTCAACACTACTCTACACTTAAAAATGCAACGGCATATTTTTTTACATGCTTTTCTTTCAGGTTCCACATAGAAGCCTATAGAGAGAAAATGCACCAAAACCGACCAGCATCTTTAGATGCACCGAGGGCTGAGTTTTCATGAAACCACATCCTCTTTTCTTGGACATTTAAGCTGTGTTCACATGTAGTGTAAATGCTGAGTTTTTTTCTGCTGCTTTTTATTTTTTGCACAGAAATTCTGCTGTGTTTAACTGTTAAAGCAAAGCGGATGTGATTTCATGAAAACTCCGTCCACTGTGCATTTAAAGACTCTACTGTTCAATTTGGGTGCTTTTTGTATCTCTAGAAACTTCTATGTGAAGCCTAAAAAAAAGTATGTAAAAACTGCAGATAGTTTTTTAACTGCAAAGTCAAAGCTTTTCTGTACTGTAAAAAACACTGCTTCAAATCTGCACCAACAACGCAAAATAATGGGGAAAATGCAATAAGAAACTGCAGTAATAATGGAGTAATCACTCCCCCCTCTGACATCTCCTCCTGCAAGGCTAGAAAGAAATGGTAAATGGGTGGCTTGGGGTGTGGTTAAGGGGGTGGTCAAAATTTGCCAAGGTGCTCATAGGGCGCCACATGGTTTGTCCCGCTTTCTATTCTGTAAAAGTTTGGAGGTATCGAGAAACTGAAAAAGAGAGATTGTAGCAGCTTAATAGAATCCTCTGATTGGCTGCAGCGCTCACACGGCATAACAATGCCATGCAAACCTTGGCAGATCTGATGCAGACAACCCCAGAAAAGTGATGTGGAAGGCGAGTATAAGTCATTTTTATTTTATAAAGGAGACTACTTTATTTAAAAAGACGTTGTACAGATAGTGGGCAACCACTTCATGAAGTGTTTGAGTGGGACTGAAAAATGTGAGGTTGCTACGACACATAACTGTAGATTACGTGGAATTTAAGGGTGACACCCAAGAAACTGATTCTGCTCTCCAACAGTTTGAACAGCTAATGTAGTTTTTTCAAGAGCTTGCTGACTTCTCACCTGAATTAAAACTGTAGATGGTCACCGCTCACCTTATATTATGTATACACCTGTGGGTGTGTAGAGGGCAAAATTGGCTTCAGCAAAGATAATGGGCTTAACCATCTTGTAGCTGCTTCTAGTACATGTGCTGACATGTTTGATAAGCTTTTGTTTCTTATTTTTATTATGCCATGAATAGTTGGCTGGCTGAATCATATAAATGATTGGAGTATAAATAAATATGACCTATTTTTTTTTTTTAGAATGGACACATAACATGATTAATTTAAATGGCATTGTTTGAGTCTATAAATATTCTTTATTTAATTACAAAACTAATCTGACATCATCCTACAGTCATCCATTAGTCATTCGTGCTGTATTTATCAAATTGTAGTTAAGACCTGTAAGCAAATAATAAATTCTAAGTAATAAAACCATTTAAAATAATTATTGTAAATTTCTCAGCAATTACCTGATTTAAAAACATCACAATCTATCTCCTTGTTTCAGTGGCAGACACGGGTGAAAAAGGGCCCATGTGCAAGAACAGTATATGGGCCCCTCTTTGTGTCTGTGACAGAACCAGCTTGCTGCTTTGAATGTAGAAGTGAACCCCTAACCTGTTGGGCCCCTCTGCGGCTGCACAGGTTGTACCAATGGTATATCCACCCCTGCCTTGCTTGCAATATGTAAAGAATAAAAAAAAGCTGTTATTAACCAATTTACAACATATGACGTATATTTACAGTTGAAACCTGAAATTTACATACACTATATAAAAAGACACATATGCATGTTTTTCTCAATATCTGACATGAAATCAGAATAAACCTTTCCCATTTTAGGTCAATTAGGATTACCATAATTTTTAATATTTGCCAAATGCCAGAATAATGAGAGAGAGAGAATGTTTTAAGACATTTTTATTACTTGCTGCAAAGTCAAAAGTTTACATACATTTCATTAGCATTTGGCACCATTGCCTTAAACTGAATGACTTGGGTCAAACGTTTGGGATATCCTTCCACAAGCTTCTCACAATAGTTGGTCAGAATTTGGGCCCATTCCTTCAGACAAAACTGGTGTAACTGATCCAGGTTTATAGATCGCCTTGCTCACACCTGCCTTTTCAACATTGACTTTGTTATCCTTAAGCCACTTTGTTACCATTTTAGCAGTATGCTTCGGGTCATTGTCCATTTGGAAGACCCATTTCCTCCCCAATCATTAACTTCCTGGCTGATGTCTTGAGATGTTGCTTCAGTATTGCCACATAATCTTCTTTTCTCATGATGTCATCTATTTTGTGAAATGCACCAGTCCCTCCTGCAGCAAAACAACCCCACAACGTGATGCTGCCACCCTCGTGTTTCACAGTTTGGATGGTATTTTTAGGCTTCCAAGCTTCTCCCTTTTCCTCCAAATGTAACGATGGTCATTATGCCCAAAAAGTTCAATTTTAGACCACAGGACATGTCTCCAAAAATTAAGGTCTTTGTTCCTGTGTGCATTTGCAAACATTAATCTGGCTTTTTTATGTTTCTTTTGGAGTAATGGCTTCTTCCTGGAAGAGTGGCCTTTCAGCCCATGTTGATACAGTACCCATTTTACTGTGGATATTGACATAATCTTACCAGCTTCTGCCATCATCTTCACAAGGTCTTTTGCTGTTGTCCTTGGGTTGATATGCACATATCGGACCAAAGCACGTTCATCTCTGGGACACAGCACCCGTCTCCTTCCTGAGCGGTATCATGGCTGTACATTCTCATCTTGTTTGTTCTTGCGTATAATTGTACAGATGAACAAGGCACCTTCAACTATCTTAAAATTGTACCCAAGGATGAGCCAGACTTGTGCAAGTCCACAATTCTCTTCCTGATATCTTGGCTGATTTCTTTAGACTTTCCCATGATGCTACCCAAAGAAGCAGTGTGTTTCAGGTGTCCATTTAAATACATCCACAGGTTTGTCTCTAATTTACTCAGATGTTGCCAAAAAAAACTATCAGAAGCTTCCAAACAGATGACATCATCATATGGAGAGTCCAGAATTGTTTAAAGGCATAATAATCTTAGTGTATGTAAACTTTTGACTTTGCAGTAAGTAATAAAAATGTCTTAAAACATTCTCTCTCTCATTATTCAGGCATTTGGCAAATATTAAACATTATTGTAATCCTAATTGACTTAAAACTAGAAAGATTTATTCTGATTTCATGTCAGATATTGAGAAAAACATGCATATGTGTCTTTTTATATACTGTATGTAAACTTCTGGCTTCAACTTTATGTCATATGTCATGTTGCTGCCTTTAATGCAGGCTCCGACACTGTCTGATCTTTCCCCGCACATGACAGCCGATTTAATCAGCTGTCATGTGCCTTTCTCAGCAGTTGTTAATCAGTTAAATTCTGCTGTCAGTCTCTGAAAGGGGGATTCAACATGCACCGGCCGAAAGCGCAACACAAATATCGCCCATCGGCACCCCTGTAACGTGATCGCAGGGCGCCAATGGGTTGTAATGACAGCCGAAGGTCTGCAGAAGACCTCCGTGCCTGTCATTTTGATACTCCTGTGAATGCTAGCTTGTGGCCGGCGTTCATTGGAGATCGTGATTTCCGCTACACATAGCAGTGCTGAAGTACTGCTATGTATAGCACAGGCGATTGGACAATTGCTTTTTATGTCCCCTAAGGCTATGTGCCCACGTTGCATTTATGAAGCAGAAAATTTCTGCTGCATAAATGCAAGTCCTCTCCCGGAAAAACGCATGCGGAATTCCGCACGCGTTTATCGCGCATTTTTCGCGCGTTTATCACACGTTTTCCACATGCGGAATTGCCTTGCGTTTTTTATGCATTGGACAAAGGCAATTCCGCTTGCGGAAACGCAAAATTAAATGACATGCTGCGGATTTTTGAACGCGGCATAAACGCTGCGGAAAAATCCGCAGCATGTGCATAGAACTTGCGGAATCCCATTGGGGACCATGGGGTGCGGATATACATGCGTTTTTCAAGCGTTTACGCTGCGGAAATTCCGCAGCATATACGCTTGAAAAATGCTACGTGGGCACACAGCCTAAGGGGACTATTAAATAAAGTAAAAAGTGAAAACATTTTTCTTTTTTTAAAATATGAAAAAATAAAAAAAAACACAAAAGTTCAAATCACCGTCCTTTTGCCACAATGAAAATAAAACAATTAAAATAAAAAAATACACATTTGACAATACTGTGATCAGAAACGTACGATTTATCAAGATATAAAATAATTTAATCCGATTGGTAAATGGCGTAACGCTAAAAAAATCATAACGCCAGAATGCGTTTTTTTTTTTTTGGCCGCCGCAATATTGTAATAAAATGCAATAACAGGCGATCAAAACATCGTATCTACCCTAATATGGTATCAATAAAAAGGATAGCCTAGGGCGCAAAAAATAAGTCTTCATCCAGCCCCTGATCCTGAAAACTTGAAAGGCTATGGGTCTTTGAAATTGGCGACTTAAGCAGAATTTTTTTTTCTTACACATTTTGTAATTTATTTTCACCACTTAAATTAAAAAGAACCTATACATGTTTGGTATCTGCTTACTTGTACTGACCTGGGGAATCATAATGCCAGGTCAGTTTTACCATACAGGGAACATTGTAAATAAAAAAAAACAAAAAGCAATTGTGGAATTACACTTTTTTTTGCAATTTCACCCCACTTGAAATTTTTTTCCCTTTTTCCAGTACACTATATGGTAAAATTAATGGTGCCAATCCAAAGTACAACTCGTCCCACAAAAAACAAGCCCTTATATGGCTATATTGAACGAAATAGAAAAAGTTATAGCTCTTGGAAGAAGGGAAAGAAAAACTGAAAAAAAAAGGAAAATAGCCATGGAGTGAAGGGGTTAAGTTGCTTTTATTGCAGTATATCTCAGATCAATCAATTCAGTGACACTGACTAAACTGCAACAGCCCTTCCATATATATTTCACTGTGAATTACTATTCACAGACTGAGACTAGTATTCCCATTTTCAGTCTGCTGAAGCACTGAAAAACAGTACATCACAATCATAAAATGATGCTTCTTGACTGACCCACATCTTTTATACTGGCTGTGAATCCCACCCTACTTGGTAGCCAGGGCCAATGTCAGCACCCGGCGCACCTGGGCAAGTATGGGGCCCTGAGCAGGCGGAGGGCCCGCTCGCTGTCGGGCACCCCGCCGCGCTATGGGACCCGTGAGCAGAGGAGACCGGTGTTAGCTCCCTCCCCCCCGCTTGCTCAGGGCCCCGGCAGCTGGCACAATACTTACCTCTCCCTGTGAGACTCCGCAGCAGGTCCTGTCTCTTCCGCGGCTGCTGCACTGTGACGTCTCAGGTCAGAGGGCGCGGTGACGTGCTGTTGGTAGCACTAGTCCATGTGATGTAATAGCTACAGGGCATTATAGAGTAGCCCGTCTGTTGCCATTAGCCAAGTCTTTTAGTCTTCAACAGTGTTTGAAATGGCGCTGGTAAGTTTTTTTTTTGCAAATCCTCACTAATCAAATTGAAGAGCGTTTTGCATTCGTGTGGAACCACAAATTTCAAGAAATTTAGCTTTACCTTAATCCTCTGGGGATCAATCTACTCATCTCTAGTTTTTCACAAAGGTTACTTCTTTAGTGGCTTTAGATATTTTAATCAGATGTTTATATGGTTAGTGAAGTACAATTATAAGCATTTCATTTTTTTAAAACATTTAACAAATACATCAAGTTTCTGCAAAGATTCAATATGCTGACCCTTGTTTTTCAAGACTTCTGCAGTTCAGCCTGGCATGCTGGACATCAGCTTGTGGGCCAAATTTGGACTGATGGCAACCAATTCTTTCCTAATCAGTACTTGGAGTTTATCAAAATTTCTCTGCTTTTGTGTGCCTATCTGCTTTTCGAGTATTGACTAATTGTAGCCCATGGGACTGAGATCTGGGTAGTTTCCTGACTATGGACCCACAATTTCAACGTTTTCTTTACCCAGCCAATTAGTTATAGCTTTTGCCTTGTGATATGGTGTTCCATAATGCTAGAAAATATTTTTCTTGGATCAATGGCAGAAGTTGCTTTTGGAGGATGTTTAGATTCCATTTGCTCTTCATGGCAAAGTTCTTAGGCAAAATTGATAGTGAGCAAACTACCTTGAATGAAAAACAGACCCACACTTGAATGGTCTCAGGGTGCTTCACTGTTGACATGATACATGACTAATGGTAGCACTCACCTTTTCTTCTCTGGACAATCATACTTCTGGATGTCCCAAACAGTCTGAATGGGCTCTCAGAGAAAATAACTTTACTCCAATCCTTTGCAATCCATCCATATACGTCCTGCCTAATTTGAGTCTGTCCTTGAATATTTTTCTTGAAGAAAGTTGGCTTCTTTGCTGCCCTTCTTGACAACAGGTTAGCTTCCAAAAGCTGTCACCTAACTGAGCATGCAGATGAACTGACACCTGCCTGCTGCCATTACTGAGCAAGCTCTGCTCTGGTGTTGAACTGATCCTATAGCTGAATTCTCTCTAGGAGAATTGAAGCAGTTGAACCACTCTACTTGAATTGAGTTTTTGTGATTGTTAATTTTCATGGCAAGGAATGAGTTTGCAATTTTTGTAAATTCATCTGATCACTCTTCATAACAATCTAGAGTTAATGCAAATTACCACTATAAAACCTAAATTGTCAAACTCGAAATTTTTGGCTATGGCTATAGATTATTTTGAAAGATGATGCTTTGTGCTATGGTAAATATTCAGAACATAAAACTATGAGTCATACATGCTTGGTAGCATGTTAAATTTCTATATAACATCTTATGCCCTGAACTTCAGTGCTGGTTTCAAAGGGAAATACATTTCTATTTGCCATTTTCTTTTATGAGTCAGTGTATATAACTGCTAACAAACAGATATTATTTCTAAATTAAACCTGGTCTATTTGTCTATTACATGGATTCCCACTTCCCATTTAATTGGTCTCATGTAATAATATTCTGCTACTGCACATCAGAATTGCAGCTGGTTGACCTTCTCCCACCATGAGTAGTTTTACAGGAGTTTTGAGTTCCTAGCAGGTGACAAAAAGTCTTAAAGAAGCACTCCAATGATGTTTTGTTTAACTAATTCTATGTATATGTGTATGTACTGTAGTTTGTGTTTCTATTAATATACTCACCTACTGCCGCTTTCTCCAATATCCAGTTCTGTTTTGCTCCTCTTCTCAGTGAAGTCATCACTTTTTCTCTTGGTCACACTGTGCTCTGTGTAACCTACAAGTGGATTTTGCAATGTAAGACTATGGAATGTCTGAATGAGGCACCATAGTCTCACATTTTAAATGAAATTTCCGGCTCACACATAGAGTATAGAGTGATCCGGATAGTCTGAAAGGCAGTTATGTAACTCAGAAGAGGAGCGGAACGGCACTGAATACCTGAGAAGACGGCAGTAGGTGAGAATATTAATACACACACTACATTATATACCATATGCACAAATTTAGTGAAAAAAATGAGAGTTCTTCTTTAATAAAAATCTAAACTTCAATGTTTATTTATGGCTGTTGAATAGTTAACGTATAATTTAGTTCAATACACTTAGAGTAGTTGTGATTGACACATATTTAATGCAAATATTAAATAAGAGAAAAGGTAATCATAATGAATCAATTTTACTTTTAAATATGTATCTGTCCTTTCTTTATATTGTACAATTTGAATTGTCTATGTGGTGATGGTCATATTGCTATAAATGTAGCTGTGGGACATTTTTAATTGGAATCACAGGATACTATTTAATGCTTGTGTGTCCCCAACAGCAGATGCCTGAAAAAGTGGTGCGTCCTTGAAACCTCTATGTGTGTGTACACAGAAGACAAAAAAGTACTGCAAAAGGCGAACATGACCACCTGGGGCGGATATTTATTGTAAACTATTACTATCTTTGGAGCAGTAATCAACGGAATTTTGCACATTGTTCAATTGTTATTTATGTTGTCTAGGAAATAAAGATTTTGCAAAGTGAAAATTTTGTGTGGATCTTTTCAATTACTGACTTGTGCAATTTTCACACTGGCCAATGGGGTCATTTATACTCTAACTTCCGGTTGTTTCAGTAAACAACACATGTACTTACTACAATGATTGGATCCCCAACCTGTTCTTTTGTTTTAAAGCATTTCATGAGCTTATACAAAGTAAATTGTGAAGTGTGGGTGGACTGTGACATCACCTATTGTGACTGGTAGATCTTGTGTTATTAACTATGTATAGAGGTGTTACCTGTTATTATAATCCTGCCTCTGATGATCAGGAGCCTTGCTAAAATCTATTCTTGAAAGGAAGAAGTAGGAAAATGACAAGATTAATCATTTTGCGTTTTAACCTGCTATCGCCGAAGCCTATTTTCATCTTCCTGAGCAGGCCAAATTGCTCAAATCTGACATGTATTACTTCATGGGGTAATAACTCTGGATGGCTTCCACATATATCAATGATTCTGAGATTGTATTTTTTCATGACACATTGTACTTTTTTGGGATAGAAAGGAAAATGTAGTCCACCTGGTGCAATACCTTCAATGAGGAAAAAGGGTTTCCTGAGTACTCTCACCTTTTGATGAGGGCACAGCACCAGATAGGACATAAAAATCAACCCACCATTGCATTTCTGCTGCATTCATTTGTGGTCCAAGAGATAAGAATGGATATTTTAGATATGCATCGGGTGCAAAAGGAACTCTGGGAAAAATGTAATAGGACCTACCGTAGTTGTGGATGCACTTGATGAACACAATGGCTCTAGATGAAGTGCTGAAATACTAAGAGCTTGAGGACTACAAAATGTATTCAATAAATAATTAAAGTAGATACAGCAATGCGTTTCAACCACCATCATCAGGCTTATAAAAATAGACTAGTTGCACACACTATAAATACTTCCTGCACATGAAATATACAATTAATTACATTTATAATTGACTAGGTAAAATAAAACACCTCACCTGAGTATTTACTCTGTGAATTACCAGAATTGCTTTGTCTGTGAAGCTTTGGTATATGGCATTACAATAGAATGGCTGAGATGCTATGAGGGTGTCTACTGGGTCTGATAGATCTTTTGGTGGAATTAAGTATTTAATTCTTGCAATGTTCCTGTAATGGAAATTTTGATTAAAGAGAGACAAATATCCATCAATGTCCCCAATATACTAATATACCCAAAATGCATTATTGATCTGTTCTCCGAAGAATTGTGTCTTTAAGGAATATGGATGTGGAAGTTTCTCTTTTGCTGTCAAGTACTGACCTCTGAAGAGAACTTAAGCGAGAGACACAGCCATTACACAGTACACAGTCTGTGAGCAGGAGAAGTTTTGTCCCTTCCATTCTTGCACTCCTAATGGATAGTCTGTGTTATGCACACGCCCGGACTGACTGGCGTGTGCGTGTTTAGTGATCCCACTGGAACATGAACCGGAGAGTGTCTGGAGGGGCGTAACTAAGTATCTACCCGATCTGACCAAAGTCGCACGACGGCTAACGACGCCAGTGCACCAGGGAGGAACCGAGCAGAGGGACCAGGTGCTACACCAGGTCAGACCCCGGACACGGCTGTTGACCCACACCGGAGAATACAGGAACAGGCAGGTTAGGCTGGCACACTGACAGGTGGGTATAGGCAGGCACGGCAGGTATGAAGACAGGCGGGCACTGGTAAGCACGACTGGTATGCAGGGAGGGAGTACTGGCAAGCACGGCAGGAGTGCCGATAGGGAGGCACTAGCAGGTTGGAGCACAGACTGGATAAGGTCCAGTACAGACTGGGACTCAGGAACAGAACCGCAGATGCAGTAGACAAGCAGAGCAGAGCGAGGCCACCGGAGTGGTGAACAAGAGCAGAGCAGGGCGAGGCTGCCGGAGTGGTGAGCAAGAGCAGAGCGAGGCCACCTGGAGCGGTGAGCAAAGGCAGGGCAGAGCGAGACCGCCTGGAGCGGTGAGCAAAGGCAGAGCAGAGCGAGACCGCCTGGAGCGGTGAGCAAAGGCAGAGCAGAGCGAGGCCACCTGGAGCGGTGAGCAAAGGCAGAGCAGAGCGAGGCTGCCTGGAGCAGTGAGCAAAGGCAGAGCAGAGAGAGACCACCTGGAGCGGTGAGCAAAGGCAGAGCAGAGCGAGACCGCCTGGAGCGGTGAGCAAAGGCAGAGCAGAGCGAGGCCGCCTGGAGCGGTGAGCAAAGACAGATCAGAGCGAGGCCGCCAGGAGCGGTGAGCAAAGGCAGAGCAGAGCGAGAACCGTTGGAGCGGTGAGCAAGGCAGAGAAGGCAGGAACCGCCGGAGCGGTGAGCAAGGCAGAGCAGAGAGAAACCGCTGGAGCGGTGAGCAAGGCAGAGCGGGCAGAGACCACCGGAGTGGTGAGCAAGGCAGAGCAGGCAAGAACCACCGGAGTGGTGAGCAAGGCAGAGTAGAGCGAGAACCGCCGGAGCGATGAGCAAGGCAGAGCAGGCAGGAACCGCCGGAGCGGTGAGCAAGGCAGAGCAGAGAGAAACCGCCGGAGCGGTGAGCAAGGCAGAGCAGGCAAGAACCGCCGGAGTGGTGAGCAAGGCAGAGCAGGCAAGAACCGCCGGAGCGGTGAGCAAGGCAGAGCGGGCAAGAACTGCCGGAGCGGTGAGCAAGGCAGAGCAGGCAAGAACCGCCGGAGCGGTGAGCAAGGCAGAGCAGGCAAGAACCGCCAGAGCAGTGAGCAAAGGCAGAGCAGAGGGGACAGGGCTCTGCTCACACAGAACAGACTGGAAGGGAAAGGCAGAACCAGATACACACAAGATACTTGCAATGAAGTAGCGAGTGGACTCTAAACTCACAAACGGAAGTACAGCGACAACGAGTAGGAGTTAGGTGCAGGTTCAGACTCTGCAGAAAAAGGGAAGGTAGGACATAGAGAAAGACAGGTAACAGGCTAGGAGAGTGTTCAGACAGGAACTGAGTGTTCAGAGAGGAACTGACACTGCAGCAAGATACATGAGCGAGTCTGGGTATGCGGCCCCCAGAAAAGGCGGAACGAACAGGCTAGGAGCGTGTTCAGACTGGCCCGGAAATACAGCCTCCAGGAAGGCGGACAGACAGGAAAGAAAACACAGATAACAGATCTAGGTATGCGGCCCCTAGAAGGCGGGACAAACAGGCTAGGGTACAGTTCAGACAGGAACTGCTACAGAAAGAGATACAGCAGCCAGTCTGGGAATACAGTCCCCAGAGTGGTGGAAATAGACAAGAACAGAACAGGACCTGGCACACTCAGAGTCAAGGAGAACACTGAATGATAGCGTTGCTCAGGCATCAGCTTCCAGGTGAAGCTGGTTTAAATGTCCAGTGACTGACAGCAATAGGCTGAGGATGCATTAGGGGTGTGCCCACAGCAGCTACAAGAAACAGGAAGTGACCGGGCCGCCGCCCGAAGCAGTCAGAACAGAGACAAACAGACAGCATGGAAAGAAGCCAGGCTAGCAGACTGGACTGATGATCAAGTTTGCGATCTTGCATAGTGGGAGATGGTGCCCTATGCAAGAATGCCGCCAGGTATGTTACAGTCTGATCTTACATCAGCAATCCTAATATCTCCAGTGTGAGAAAAGGCTGCTCACACTGCTGTCCTGTCATTCTGATCTAATACTATAGATACCAGAGGTGCTGAGGTAAGAAGAGGCTGCTCACACTGCTGTCCACTCTGTCTATATGATCTAATACTATAGATACCAGGGGTGCTGAGGTAAGAAGAGGCTGCTCACACTGCTGTCCACTCTGTCTATATGATCTAATACTGGAGATACCAGGGGTGCTGAGGTAAGAAGAGGCTGCTCACAGTGCTGCCAACACTGTCTATCTGATCTAACACTGGAAATACCAACGGTATGTGGTAAGAAGAGGCTGCTCACACTGCTGTCTACCCAGTCTTTCTGGTCTAATACTGGAGATACAAAGGATGCTGAGGTAAGAAGAGTCTGCTCAAATTGCTGTTTGTCCTATCTTTCTGATCAGTGTAACAAAATGGTGGCCATTTTAATCCTTCAGTGATTACCTCCCTGGACAAAACAAGTGTGATTTGCTAATTAAAGGTATTTTGGAATTTATGTACACTGATATTTCCTTTAGTTTTTTTCTATTCTATTACTGGACAAGTAAAATTATAATACTCATATCAGGAGATGTCGGTGCTATATACTTCTGTGTATGGACCTCTGTGGTTGTGATGTGAATAACAGCCTGTCCAGATTTTTGTTAGGATTCACATTATTTTAATGAATTTGAAAAGTTGTTTTGTGAGGAATTGGGAGTACATAACTGTAGTTTTCATTTTTATTTCATAAATCAATAGTACACATGAAAATAAGCAACTTTGTGACATATCTTATCAGAGGAATCTGCTTCTTTCTCTGCCAAAATTGATCAATCAGTATCAACATTCTCAATTCTGAGGTAAAATATGTATTCAGTGAAGAGAGACTTCCCCATTTGTGAGATAGCAGATAATAGGGAGAGCCGGAGCAAGTGGACTCCAAGTGCGCTGCTGATTAAAGAACAGACTGAAAGACAAATTACGGTAATTGAAGATGGTTTATTTGTCAACGCGTTTCAGAGTCAAATCTGACAGTTTCCTCAGGACAACCACATGACCTTCACATGTGAATTCCGAAAATGGACTTCTCCGGGATGTCCGTTTTAGGCTGAATGCCCACGTAGCGTTTTTCAAGCGTTTATGCTGCGGAATTTCCGCAGTGTAAACGCTTGTTAAACGCTAGGTAATCCGCACCCCATAGTCCCCAAGGGGATTCCGCAAGTTCTATGCACATGCTGCGGATTTTTCCGCAGCGTTTATGCTGCGTACAAAAATCCGCAGCATGTCCATTAATTTTGCGTTTCCGCAAGCGGAATTGCCTTGTGCAATGCATTAAAAAACGCAAGGCAATTCCGCATGTGGAAAATGCGCGATAAACGCATGAAAAACGCGCAATAAACGGGTGCGGAATTCCGCATGCGTTTGTCCGGGAGAGGACTTGCAGAAATGAAGCAGAAATTTTCTGCTTCATTTCTGCAACGTGGGCACATAGCCTCAGTGTTTAGAGTTCGGATGCTGAGAGAAAGATTCTGTGGGGGTACTCTGCTTCCTTTGGCAGCCCCCTAACCCTTACTATGACCATTTTAGAGCACCCAAGTTCAGGTTCCCATTGACATCTATGGGGTTCGGGTTCAGGTTAGGGTAGAGTTCTGGTACCTGAATTCAATTTTGGACTAAAGTTCGGTTGAGTCCGACGAACCTGAACATCCGCGGGTCCGCTCATCCCTATCTATGAGGTAAGCATTATTATTTTTGCATTTTTTAATCATTTCCCTGGCCCTCTATGGTTCAGCAAATTGGCTGCCGCAGCTGGAGGCCGTTTTTCTTGAGAATGCCAACTTTTGTAAAATTCAAGAAAAATTCTATTCCGTTCAAAAAAATTTGCTCATCTCTACTATAACATGTACCCTGCTATTCAATGCAACAAAAACATATATAATAAAGGATAAATATTTTACATTAAAAGCCATATACTACTGTGTGGCAGCTTCCAAAAATTATATTATAAAAATTTACATCTTATGCAGTTTCACAATTTCTGTTATTCTTTTCTTCCAATGCTTGTAGGACTTTCTCACTACAGAATAGCACGGAGAGTCTCTAGAGACATCCTGAGATGGAATCTATCAGTGATAATTAGCCAAGCTATTCCCAATTCCTGAATGGATTTATCACCATGGTGCAATGAGCATAGAAGCTTAGGAGGGCTTTGATAAGTTGGCAAATTATGGGCAAATGGTGTTGAACATCTGTTTTTAATGCTTCAGGGATGAAGACATTTCAATATTGACTGCAGAGTATCATTAAATTGTATCATTTAACTACCACTGACTTTATAAACTCTTCTATTTAATTAGAGAAGACAAAGTACATTGAGTATCTTATTAAAATAAATAACACACTTGGAATTTTTCCTGTCAATTTTCTATGTATGTATAATGGACTTGACCAATTTCTGAGTTAAAGTATTCTGCTACATAGTAATAACTATTAAGTGACAGGTGCCATTATCAGCCACTATAGTAATGCCAATAAGGTTGCTCTCTTTTCTTGTCTTTTCAACCTTGAATCACTATTAATGTTAGATATCTGTTGGGCATTATATTTATAAAGTGTCTACTTTCTAGAAATATTATAGTAAAAAACACATACAAAACATTATTTAAAATAGTAATTTAATATAATAGTAATTTAATAGATAAAAATATAGATGAAGTACATATACTATATATATATATATATATATACAGTGCTGGCCAAAGGTATTATTTTGGCTAAAGGTTGTGCTGGCCAAAAGTATTATTTTGGCTAAAGGTTGTGCAACCAAGTATTAGGCTGCGGGTGCCAATACTTTTGTCCGGACCTTTTTTGGAGTTTTGTGTGAAATGATCAATGATTTGATTTTTGCTTCATTCTCTTTTGTGTTTTTTCCTTGCAAGCAAATTAAATGAAGAGAATAATACCAAAGAATTTGTGATTGCAATCATTTTCAGGAAGAAACTGAGTATTATCTGACAGAATTGCAGGGGTGCCAATATTTTTGTCTAGCACTGTATATATACATGTATATATATATATATGTATATAAATAATATGTGTGTATATATACAGTACAGACCAAAAGTTTGGACACACCTTCTCATTTAAAGATTTTTCTGTATTTTCATGACTATGAAAATTGTACATTCACACTGAAGGCATCAAAACTACGAATTAATGCATGTGGAATTATATACTTAACAAAAAAGTGTGAAACAACTGAAAATATGTCTTATATTCTAGGTTCTTCAAAGTAGCCACCTTTTGCTTTGATGACTGCTTTGCACACTCTTGGCATTCTCTTGATGAGCTTCAAGAGGTAGTCACCGGAAATGGTCTTCCAACAATCTTGAACGAGTTCCCAGAGATGCTTAGCACTTGTTGGCCTTTTTGCCTTCACTCTGCGGTCCAGCTCACCCCAAACCATCTCGATTGGGTTCAGGTCTGGTTACTGTGGAGGCCAGGTCATCTGGCGTAGCACCCCATCACTCTCCTTCTTGGTCAAATAGCCCTTACACAGCCTGGATGTGTGTTTGGGGTCATTGTACTGTTGAAAAATAAATGATGGTCCAACTAAATGCAAACCGGATGGAATAGCATGCTGCTGCAAGATGCTGTGGTAGCCATGCTGGTTCAGTATGCCTTCAATTTTGAATAAATCCCCAACAGTGTCACCAGCAAAGCACCCCCACACCATCACACCTCCTTCTCCATGCTTCACGATGGGAACCAGGCATGTAGAGTCCATCCGTTCACCTTTTCTGCATCACACAAAGACACGGTGGTTGGAACCAAAGATCTCAAATTTGGATTCATCAGACCAAACCACAGATTTCCACTGGTCTAATGTCCATTCCTTGTGTTTTTTAGCCCAAACAAGTCTCTTCTGCTTGTTGCCTGTCCTTAGCAGTGGTTTCATAGCAGCTATTTTACCATGAAGGTCTGCTGCACAAAGTCTCCTCTTAACAGTTTTTGAAGAGATGTGTCTGCTGCTAGAACTCTGTATGGCATTGACCTCTTCTCTAATCTGAGCTGCTGTTAACCTGCGATTTCTGAGGCTGGTGACTCGGATAAACTTATCCTCAGAAGCAGAGGTGACTCTTGGTCTTCCTTTCCTGGGGCGGTCCTCATGTGAGCCAG
This sequence comes from Phyllobates terribilis, assembly GCF_046119375.1. Classification (NCBI taxonomy): domain Eukaryota; kingdom Metazoa; phylum Chordata; class Amphibia; order Anura; family Dendrobatidae; genus Phyllobates; species Phyllobates terribilis. The sequence continues at coordinate 87,050,275 of NW_027362771.1, forward strand.
TTTCTTTGTAGTGCTTGATGTTTTTTGCAACTGCAGTTGGGAACACTTTCAAAGTTTGCCCAATTTTTCAGACTCACTGACCTTCATTTCTTAAACTAATGATGGCCACTCGTTTTTCTTTACTTAGTTGCTTTTTTCTTGCCATAATACAATTTCTAACAGTCTATTCAGTAGGACTATCAGCTGTGTATCCACCTGACTTCTGCACAACACAACTAATGGTCCCTATCCCATTTATAAGGCAATAAATCCCACTTATTAAACCTGACAGGGCACACCTGTGAATTGAAAACCATTTCCGGTGACTACCTCTTGAAGCTCATCAAGAGAATGCCAAGAGTGTGCAAAGCAGTCATCAAAGCAAAAGGTGGCTACTTTGAAGAACCTAGAATATAAGACACATTTTCAGTTGTTTCACACTTTTTTGTTAAGTATATAATTCCACATGTGTTAATTAATAGTTTTGATGCCTTCAGTGTAAATGTACAATTTTCATAGTCATGAAAATACAGAAAAATCTTTAAATGAGAAGGTGTGTCCAAACTTCTGGTCTGCACTGTATATATATATATATATATATATATATATATATATATATATATATATACTGTACATTTTTTTAAATGATAAGATATTGTTATAGTTAAAGGTAACAACCAGAAAAGATGTATCAGTGACCCTTGATAATTAATAACCAGAAAGAGAAAAAAACCTAGAAACAATTACTTTATTCAAGTAACTAAAAGCACTACAAGTAAGCAAATATAAAAAACAGGAGACCAGATAGAAAGAAATGTCAATACACCAGATGGGGCAATGATTAGCCCCATGTAATGGTTATATTGGAGGGGAGAAGGAGGGGAAAGAATCCCTTTCCTGGCCCTAAGGTTGTCTCTTCCTTACCGCAGAAGTTGGCACCCTAATTAAGCAATATGGCGCCCCCCCTCAGCATCGAGTGTCCCAGACTAGCCCTGATATAAAACAATACTGTCCCTTCAAACAACTCCTCCAAATGTGCAAAGGTGAATAAAATTGGATGCCCTATTAATACTAAAGATGAATAAAATTGGATACCCTGTCAATACTAAAGGGAACCAAGATGCACAGAACTATCTCTATAGATGTATAATGCAGATGTAAGAGTTGATAGTTAGAATCTAAAAAGAAGTAGTAGAAAATGAATCCACTATAATTAGCTGTATGAAATTCCACAGACATCACACTACCGGTGAAAAGATGTACATGAAGTCAGTATCAACTGTCAACATATCTGGTAGTTTCACCAAAAAATAAATATGAGGTCACTCAGTGAATAAACATCTGCAAGGAGTTTGTATGTTCTCCCCATAGTTACATAGTTACATAGTTACATAGTTAGTAAAGCCGAATAAAGACTTGCGTCCATCAAGTTCGACCTGTTAGTTCTGTAATTGCTAAAGTTGATCCAGAGGAGGGCAAAAACCCCAAATGATTTGGCCAATCTTCACCTGAGGAAAAATTCCCTCCCGACTCTGAAACCAGCAGTCAGAATAAATCCCTGTATCAACCTACTATTTTATTCTATTTTTAAGTATACGCTGAAATCTGCCTGGTATCTAGAAATGCATCCAGTCCCCGCTTGAACTGGTTTAGTGAATCCGACATTACCGTCTCCTCACTCAATGAATTCCATATTCTCACTGCTCTTACCGTAAAGAACCCCTTCCTATGCTGGTGCTGAAACCTTTTCTCTTCCAGTCTTAGTGAATGCCCTCTTGTTACCGTAATATCCCTCCTTTTGAACAAATCCCGGGCAAGGTCTCTATACTGTCCCCTAACATATTTGTACACATTTATTATGTCCCCCCTCAACCTTCTCTTTTCCATGTTTGTGTGGGTTTCCTCCAGGTTCTCTGTTTTCCTCCCACACTCCAAAGACATACTGATAGGGAATGTAGATTGTGAGCACCAATGGGGACAGTGCTGATAATGTCTGTAAAACTCTGTGGAATTAAAGGCGCTATATAAGTTAGTAAAATAAATAAATAAATAAATAAATAGTTAATACAAAAATAACCTGCATCATAAATAAATCTTAGCTGGTTTACAATGTATATTGTTCCACAGTGCATTGTCCCACCGCATTTTCCCCCTATTCTTTGGCCTAGGGGTTCATCTGGCAATCCTCATAATAGAGAAGTACGAGAAGAGTTGCTGGCAATAAGCACACTTGATCCCCAGGCCACAGAGGCTACGTTGCATGGGTTCAACATCAAGCGCACATAGTACATATAGTGACGCGGGAAAACTCCCACTCTCTTATGTCATCAGAACTCACGTCAATGCATGCTGGAACACATCGTGCATTCCAGCACCAGAGTGAATGACGTAACTGCTAAATCTTGAAATGCAAATGCTCTCCAGTGGTAGCACTAGCCATGGAATGCACCAAACAGTTCTAAATCTGCATAGATCATGTTTGGCTGATATACTAGCTGTACAGGGAAAAGAAACCACAGGGAAGTATTCCCAGGGGCCAATTTATGAGACTTCACGGGAATGATGATGATGATGGATTTTTAGACTCAGGCATGCAATCTTAAAAGTAGGTTTTTACAAAGGGAATATCCACCTGATATTATAAACTCAGCACATAAATATGCCCTTTAAATTACCGCATAGCATCACAGCTAATTGTTTTTGTGAAGTAAAACAGTTCTCTGCCTGTTTTTAAACAATGTTTTACCTTAAAGAAAGAAGCAGCTGTGATCCTCTGCTGTTCTGTCTGTATACTCTCTTTTATGTCCTCCCCTGTCCAGGGTATGATCAGATCATGTTCCTTACACGGTCAGACACGGCCATTACACAGTACACAGCAGGGGCACATTTATAAGATTATCTCAGCACAGGGACATTTTATTTAACACATCCAATTGTGGAAATTATTTTTATACCAAGATGTGTTGATTAAAATGAACTTTGTTTCTAGGACAACCCCTTTTAAAGAGAATTTGTCAGTAGGATCAACCCTCCTAAGCCATTCACATGGGCATGTAGGTCATAGGAAGTTGATTACAATAATACTTTGATATCTTTGATTCAATATTTTTTTCCTGAGAAACCCATATTTTTCATAATATGTAAATAAGCTGGTAAGATCGTACACTGATAACGCCTCCTTTCACTTAAAATAAGCCCTGAAGGCAGATTCTCAGGTAGATCTATGCCCAGCCTAGAGATCTTTATAGCTCATTTACATACTAATAAAAACATGTATTTCTTGTTAATAAGACATCGGATCACAGATTTCAAGGTATCATTTTATTCAACTTCCTATGACCTACATGCCCATATAGACAGCATAGGAGGGTTGATCCTACTGATAGATTCTCTTTAATACATCCTAATCACTGGACTGGACAGGCTTTTGGTTGCACATAAACCTTATTATCCCTTGTATATCATGATTCTTTTCATGTGATCTTTCTTGTGATTAGTTCCAGCCCTACACGAGTTGACACTGAGCATAATAGAGAAGATAACCTGATATAGAAAATATAAAAGTCACATAAGCTTCTTCTTCTGGAACATATAGTCCTGATCACTGGTCAGTTTGCAGTTATATTGTCTATATAAAAGAACATGGCACATGTTTATAGACCTATGTACCTATTTTTCTTTTACTTTACTGTTTACCCTATTGAATTATTGCCATGGGGTATTTTCATAACTTTTTAATTCCATAAGCTCCAATCTGTAGAAAAAATGCAGTTTGTTGATGAACTCTCAAAACATGAATGGGTTTTGCATAATCAGCATTTTTTCTTTTTATACGTACTGTACATGTACGGTAATGAAGAAAAAAGCAAGTCATGAGTCTCATTCAGTGTTTTACAATATGATAACATTATGCTTTTATGGGATTTTACTGCAGAAGTCAGATGCATACTGTTAGGCAATGCAAGATTTTTTGGTCATCTAGCAAATTAAAACATGCATTAATTTACAACAAATGTACATGCACTCCTTTATTGTTTTTACCTTCTAAAAGTTTTTTTTTATCAAAACATAGAGTAGTTATCTAAGAAATATTTTTTTTATGAGACACAAAACCATTTAGAGTACATATGTAATTTTTTTTTTTAAATTACTAAATTATAACATGGGGACAAAAGTTTTTTTTTTATGCTACTTTGTTTTATGTCATTTACCCCAGGAATAGTTTCATACAGGTAACGTACAAATTTTTAGTTATGGGCAGCTGGATGTGTCTATTTTTCTGGTCTATTCTAATGAATATTTTTTTAAATATTACAATATTTAATGCTTTTAGCTAAAAATGTGTTCTATATAGAGATAAGTGGTTTGATCCGCAGAGGATTAAATTTGAGTCGAAAAACCTGAAATTTGGGGTTTCACGATTAAACAGTTTGAGATTTCATTTATAGTTCACAAAAAAACCTGTCTGGCATAATTTCCCACTCTGCTGAGGCATCACAGAACAGGCTAATGTCTTTTGCGTTGCCACTCAGGCCTCCCCATAATTCCCTGCAGCCATGACATCTTATATTTTATCATACCTTGTACAGATGTGGTCAGTACCTGGGATATCACAAATCATGGTCAGTGGGGTCCTCTCTTCTGTAGAGTGTAAGCTCTTATGGTCAGTGGGGTTCTCTCTTCTATAGAGTGTAAGCTCTCATGGTCAGTGGGGTTCTCTCTTCTGTAGAGTGTAATCTCTTATCGTCAGTGGGGTTCTCTCTTCTGTAGAGTGTAAGCTCTCATGGTCAGTGGGGTTCTCTCTTCTGTACAGTGTAAGCTCTTATGGTCAGCAGTGTACTCTGTCTCTCTCTTCTATAGAGTGTAAGCTCTTATGGTCCGCAGGGTCCCCTCTCTCTCTCTTCTGTAGAGTATAAGCTCCTATGGTCAGCAGGGTCCTCTCTCTCTCATGTAGAGTGCAAGCTCTTATGGTCAGCAGAGTCCTCTCTCTCTCTTCTGTAGTGTGTAAACTCCTATCGTCAGCGGGCTTCTCTCTCTCTTTCTCTACTGTAGTATGTAAACTCTTACATAGTTACATAGGTTGAAAAAAGTCTCAGGTCCATCAAGTTCAACTTTTCTCCACCAATTATACATTCTTTGTCACTAAATTATCTATATTCTCTCATCTCTTGGCATCAAAGACTTGGCCCTACCTTGGATCTCCTCATACTTAACAGACAGGACCTTCAGTGTTTCTCACTCACACACCACCTCCTCATCTCACCCCCTATCTGTCGGTGTGTCCCCCAAAGTTCAGTCCTAGGACTTCTGCTCTTCTCAATCTATACCCTCAGCCTGGGACAGCTCATAGAGCCCCACAGCTTTCAGTATCATCTCTATGCTGACGACACACAGATTTACCTCTCTGGACCTGATATCACCTCATTACTAACTAGAATCCCACAATGTCTGTCCTCTATCTCATCCTTCTTCTCTGCTAGATTTCTAAAACTTAACATGGATAAAACTGAATTCATCATCTGTCCCCCATTTCACTCAGCCCCCCCATCTGACCTATCCATCAAAATCAATGGCTGTCCACTTTCCCCAGTGCCACAAGCTCGCTGCCTTGGGGTAACCCTTAACTCTTATCTCTCCTTCAAACCGCATATCCAAGCCATTTCCACTTCCTGCCGACTCCAACTCAAAAACGTCTCCCGGATCCGCACATTCCTCAACCACAAATCTGCAAAAACACTAGTGCACGCCCTCATCATCTCCCGCCTCGACTACCGCAACCTCCTGCTCTGTGGCCTCTCCTCTAACACTCTCTCACCCCTCCAATCTATCTTAAACTCTGCTGCCCGGCTAATCCACCTGTCCCTCCGCTATTCTGCGGCCTCTCCTCTCTGTCAAACACTTCACTGGCTCCCCATTGCTCAGAGACTCCAGTTCAAAACCCTAACCATGGCATACAAAGCCACCCACAACCTGTCTCCTCCATACATCTGTGACCTAGTCTCCCGGTACATACCTGCACGCAACCTCCGATCCTCACAAGATCTCCTTCTCTACTTCCCTCTTATCTCCTCCTCCCACAATCGCATACAAGATTTCTCCCGTGCATCTCCTCTACTCTGGAACTCTCTATTCCAAAGCATTAGACTCGCCTACCCTGTAAACCTTGAAATGGAACCTGAAGACCCACCTCTTCCGACAAACCTACAACCTGCAGTAACCCTCACTCCACCACACCGCTGCATGACCAGCTCTACCCTCACCTACTGTATTCTCACCCATCCCTTGTAGACAGTGAGGCCTCGTGGGCAGGGTCCTCACTTCTCCTGTACCAGTTTGCCGTTGCGTCTTTGTTCAAGATTTTTGTAATTGTTTCTGCTATGTATACCCCCTTTTTCACATGTAAAGTGCCATGGAATAAATGGCACTATAATAATAAATAATAATAATATCCCGTAATTTATGATCAAGGGTTTTCTTTCTCTCTCTTATTGAGAGTAAGCTTTTATGGTCAGTGGGGTCCTCTCTCTTCTCTTACCAACGTGTATTTTCTGAGAAATTTCAAACTTTCCAATATTGAGAGATTTGAACAAATTTATACGTCGCAAATCATATTTTTGGGGAAAATTCATCAAAACCGGTGAATTTGAATTTCAAAAGATCCGCTCATTTCTACATATTATTATCAGGACCAAAACCTCGAACAGTACCTGAGCTCCAGGACTACTGTAGTTTTAATACATGAAGTTTGGTGCCTTTTATTGTACTTTAGTATGTTCTGTACAATAAAAAATTATATTATGGTACCATGTTAGCCAAAAAAAACAATGTAAATACTTATGTTTGCAAGCATTCAGAGCACAGGGGCTTCTTTGTCAGGAACGTTTACAAAAGTTTATAAGTTTTTATTTGTAAACTTGCCTGATGAAGGAGCCTCTGTGCTTTGAGAGCTTGCAAATATACGTTTTTTGGTTAGCCAATGAAGATATCACTCTTAGAATACTTTTGTCTTTTGGGGCATAAAAGTATTTACTTGATACTTTACTAAATAAGTAATGAAGGTATGAACAAATATTCACAGTAAGGCTGTGTGCCCACGATGCGTATTTCATGCGTTTTTGGTGCAGAAATTTCCGCAGCGTAAACGCATGATAAACGCATGGTAAGCCTTCTGCCATGGTCCCCTATGCAATTCCGCACTTTCAATGCCCATGCTGCGGATTTTTCCGCAGCGTTTATGCTGCGCTCAAAAATCTGCAGCATGTTCATTAATTTTGCGGAAGCGCAATGTTTTCGTCGCCATTGACTTGCATTAGAACGTGCCGATTCCGCAAGACTGCATCTGTACTTGCGTAATTGGCGCGTTCTAATGTGCGGATGGTACCCGGGTGTAGAGGAGAGGAGAGTCTCATTCACACCCTGGTACCATTAAAAAATCTGTAAAAAAAGAATAAAATAAAAAATAAATGTATATTTACCTTCCGGCGGCCCGCGCTGCACTCCTGCTTGCTTCCTGGCACTTCGCAGTGGATTGAAGGACCTGCGCTGACGTCAGAGTCATGTGACGGGTCACGCGACGCTGATGTCGGCAGGTCTTTCAATCCACCGCTGTCGGCAAGGGAGAACGGAGTGTAAAGCAGGACACCGGGGGCCATCGGAGGGTAAGTATACATTTATTTTTTTATTTTTAACCATTCTCTCGGGTCACACTATATAAATCCATGCGGTTTGCATGGATTTATATAGTGTGACCTAGTTGTCACACAAGCACTTTCCAAGTGATGCTAATCACTTGGAAAGCGCTTGTCAATCCGCATGCGGAAATGTCAGTGAATAACGCTCCATTTCCGCATGTCCCTGGCAGGAAAACGCATGTACAATCCGCATGTACAATCCGCATGTACAATCCGCATGTACAATTCGCATGCGTTTTTTTCTGCCAGGGAGATGCAGAAACGCTCAGGAAAAAATCCTGAGCATTTATGCATCGTGGGCACATAGCCTAAGAGTTTTCAAGCTGTTTAAGCTGTTCAGATATTACTTTTATAATGCATACATGAATATCCATATTATCTCATTATTCTGTTTCATGAAACCTGTAAGATCAAAATGCATCAATATTGCATTACATGGAAAAGCTGTCTCCTGGACAATTACAGTGTGCAGCAGATATCTGGGAAGAGCACATGGACAGACACATTGCTCACTTCCCACACTTAGTCACAGCTGTCTTTCATACCTATGACACCTTGCTTGTATTTTAGGCATGTCCTGTCTACTTTGTAAGTTCTGGAATCCTGAACATTGCATTCTACAACAGAAATTACTTTCTCATCTGAAATGTTTTCAATTCCCAAAAAAAACAAAGCAATGATTCAGCGGTGTTAATGTCATTCTAAATGTTCTTATGTGATAACTATTATCCTAAGGGAAGTAGCTTGACTAATATCCTATTGTGAATTAATTTTATCGGAAATATTAGAACAAGGTGTACCTTAAGCTTATTATATGTAAGCATTAACCCGACAATCACCAGTCTACCTGTTTTTTCATTTGTTAGCTAAGTACCTATAATCACTAGAAAACCACTATGCCCCTATTCTGCAAAATAGACATAAATTGCTTTGTCGCAAATTATCTCATCACTGACATAAGATTACAACAGTGCTGGTATGTGAATATGAACCTAATAAATGTCCCCAAATTAATGGGTTAAAGCAATTCTACCTTTATTTTTAGGCATTGAAGGGTGAAATGAGGTCAAAATAGTGCTATGGCACCTTTATTTAGAGTATGAAAGTATATTTCTGCTCATGTTTGACACATATATGACAAGACACAAATAACTAAGCTGAGTTTTCTCTTTAACCTCTTATTGACACAGGGCGTCATGGTACATCATAAGTCGGCTCACTGTCTTTCATGTCAGCTCATGAGTTGAGCCTGCATCTTTCTCCTCTGATAATGACTATGCTATTCAGCAATTATCTGCCTCTACCAGCTGTGAGTGTGGCAAAGCTCCTCCCCTGATTGTCATTATCAGTAGTTGGACAGAGACAACACAGGCTATGGTTCAAAAAGGACCATACAGCCAGAGATCACCGGATTGAGCTCCGAAGTCGAGCCATGACACTGATTCTAGCAGCTTTATTTTCTTTCTCTGAAACCAATTAAGAGTTTCCTTGGCTGTGTGTTTGGGACCAATAATCTCATGTGATGAGGCTATATTCTCCCAGTATGTCACAGACTTGTCTAAATGTTGTTAAGCAAGCTTTAAACATGCTTTGAACATGCTTTTTGTTCAGCAATGGAGTCTTGCGTGGTGAACGTAAATACAGGCCATGGAGGTTGAGTACATTACTTATAATTTATTTGAAAAAATTCTACTTGTTGATTCCAGGTCTTTCTGTAGCTCTCCACTGGTGGTCATTGGCTCTTGGACAACTCATCTGATAATTAGTTTCACTCTTTTGTCTGAAATCTTGCATGTAGCACTTGGTCGTGGCTGGTTTATGGTCAAATGTTGTTCTTTTCACTTCAGGATTATGGCCCCAACAATGCGCACTGGCACCTTCAGTAGTTTAGAAATTCTTCTGTAACCAATACCATCAGTATGTTTTGCAGCAATAAAGTTGCAAAGGTCTTGAGATAACTCACTGGTTTTATCAATCATGAGATGTTTCTTGTGTGGCACCTGGGTAATAAGACTCCTTTTTATAGGCCATAAGTTGAAACAGTTGATAATATTTTTCATTAAGTGGCAGGATTGCTTTCTAATTACTGATATATTTCAGCTGGTGTCATGCCTCTTCTTGGCTTTTTACACCTTTCTTTCTTCATATGTTCAGTATGTTTTCTCTGTGTCATTTTTCATTATTAACTTAATTTATGGACTTGTATGGTTTTATTTCTTTGCCTGTGTGGATTGGATGGGTTGTTACCGACATCTGGTGAGAATTTCATGTCAATGGCCCCTTTTAAAATATATTTACTTAGAAAATTGGTGATGTGTTCAATACCTATTTCACCCACTGTATCTTTTACTTTTATGGTTATAATAGATTTGCGATTTTATAGTATTTATTTTAAAGGCAATGATTAAAAATGCACAGCAGCAGTACTCCTACTTATCTTACAGTACATTGCTGACATATCCTAGTAATATGTCAGCATAGTCTATCAAGAGATAACCTTTTAATGGGAGTTATACTGCTATCTGTGCAATTTTTTTTGTAAAGTCCAGGATTTTCTACACCATTTATCTTTTACTGTCATGGTCATTTGTGTTTTTTCTTTTATTCATTTTAAAAGCAATGATTAAAAATATGCAATGGGAATTCTTTTCTAACAAGCTGCTTTACTTTACTAGAAAATGATTCCTTGATTTCCCTTCTTCTAGGCTACAGTATGTAGAAAAAAACATTTATCATTTTCTATTTTTATGTCTTCATCTCAATAAGATTGTCTGGCTTCACTATGCATTGCATATTACCACTATAGCTATCATCACAATGTATTAGTAAATCAACATCACTGTGCCATCTGCTTATAAGTTTCCATTTCCAGCATCCAGTCTTAAGAGAGTTCTCATGGTTACTCAGCAGAGCAATATGGGGACATGTATTTTGTAACTTATTTTCCAGGCATTAACTCTCCATTTCCTGAGTTATCTGAACCAATTATGGCCCCAATCATGTTTATTTCTAAATACTTTATATATCTGATGTGTCAGATATGTAGCCTGGAGGCTGATGAAAGGAAAAAAAAACTAGTAAAAAATAAGGAACTATTAATGTAAGATGCATTCTTGGATGATTGTGAGTAAAGTTTTGGGGCAGTCAGCAGGGCCAGCTCCAGGTTTTCGTGGGCCCCGGGCGAAAGAGTCTCAGTGGGCCCCTTTAACACATACCACGATTCATGATGCACAGATACCGCAGATAAATATAAATATATATATATATATATATATATATATATATATATATATATATATATATATATATATATATATAGTACAATGCCAAAGATTTCACATCTTACATTACAGGAGTGATATCTATTGTAAATTCTACAATAGCTCAGAAATTGGCAAATCCTCACAGAGCACAGTGCGTGCCCTGGGGAGATTCAAAAGATTTCATTTTAGACCAGACAGTATAGTCCTCCATACAGTATTATGGGCACCATAAAGTCCTCCATACAGAATAATGGACCCCATATAATGCTCCATACAGAATAATGGACCCCATATATTGCTCCATACACTATAATGAGCCTCATATATTGCTCCATACAGAATAAGGGATTCCATATTCTGCTCCATACAGAATAATGGACCCCATATAATGCACCATACAGAATATTGGACCCCATATAATGATGCATACAGAATAATGGGCCCCATATAATGCTGCATACAGAAAAATGGGCCCCATATAATGCTGCATACAGAATAATGGACCCCATATAATGCACCATACAGAATATTGGACCCCATATATTGCTCCATATAGAATAATGGGTCCCATATAATGCATACAGAATAATAGGCCCCATATAATGCAGCATACAGAATAATGGGCCCCATATAATGCTCAATACAGAATAATGAGCCGCATATAATGCTCCATACAGAATAATGGACTCCATATAATTCTCCATACAGAATAATGAACCCAACATAATGCTGCATACAGAATAATGGGACCCATATAATGCGCTATGCAGAATATTGGACCCCATATAATGCTGCATACAGAACAATGGACCCCATATAATGCTGCAAACAGAATAATGGGCCCCATATAATGCACTATACAGAACATTGGACCCCACATAGAGTTCTATACAGAATAATGGACCTCATATAATGCTCCATACAGTATAATGGACCCCATATAATCCTGCATAAAGAATAATGGGCCCCATATAATGCGACATACAGAATAATGGGCCCCATATAATGCTCCATACAAAATAATGGACATCATATAATGCTCCATATAGAATAAGGCTATGTGCGCATGATCAGAATTTGAAGCAAAAATTTCCTATGTATTTCCGCATCTCATTGGCAGGAAAAACGCATTCTGAAATTCAGAACTGGGGTGAACATATTGGTTAATTTAAATGATTAAAGAATGCGTCTGTTGTATTTCAAATAAAACTCTGTGTTTGTGTGTTTATTTAACTCTTTACTTTATTTAATTAGGTTTGGTCATGAAAAGGTCTGATTGACACCTTGTCATAACCACACAAAAGAGCTAGGTGTCAGCTAGTCCCATTCACCCAATCTTCATTAGCATTTCTATTCACGTAATTTATTCGGCTGCTGTGAGCTTCTATTTTTACCTAGGAAGGTGCCATTTGCAAACATGGTCTCTGGCTATAATTAACAGCTCACAGCTGGTTCGTTAGCAGCTACTTCCCCCCGATCAGCACTCAGCAGCACTTTGGACACAGCATATTTTTGTTGTGTCCAAAATGCGGTGTTCTAATGCCGCACTTTTCATGTCGGTACATGTGAATCCACCGCATATAATGACACTTCAATCGGTCAAAATCTGCAGCGGAGACTATCGTGTCCACTACAGAAATTGACAGGCTGCGGGTGAGTTTGGGTATGTGGCCATGATCAGGAGCCGCTGCGGGTTTGAAGCTGCGTGTTTATACAGCATCAAACCCACAGTGTCCAGATGTTACAGCATGGTGGATGGGATCTCTAGAAATCCCATGTCCACTATGCGTGCATCAGAGGCTGCGGATCACCCATGGACAATGACATGCAGTGCGTCTTTCAGGACCACAGCATGTCAAATTCTCTTGCGGAGTCGCTAGTCTCCGCAACAGAAATTTGACCACTAGAATGGATAGAATGCGGTAAATCCGTATGGTTCAGTGAACACATTCATATTTACTTGCGTTCAATAGAACGCAATGTTTTGGATGCAGCAAAAATATGGGTCCAAAACACTGCTACGTCCGGATCGTGGGCACAGAGCCTAAAATTTAAAAAAAAAATGACGTGAGCTCCGGCGTCATTTTTATAACCAGCAGAGGGAAAGCCGACCTCTGGGGGCTGATATTAGTAGCTGGGGAAGGGGCCATTAGCCAACAATGTTCCCTGGCTATTACTATCAGCCCACAGCTGTTTGTTTAGCTTTTACTGGCTAGATTACAGGAGGACCCCAGAAAAAAATTGACGTGGGGTCCCCCTATAAAATCTAACCAGCAAAGGCTAAACAGACAGCTGCGGGCTAATATTAATAGCCAGGGAAGGGGCCATGAATTCTAGCCCCCTCCATGGCTATTAATATTAATATTAATATCACCCCCAAGCAGTCCCAGAAATGGCGCATCCATAAGATGCGCCAAATCTAGCGTTTAGCCTCTGCTCTTCTAACTGCCCTGTAGCGGTGGCGAGTGGGGCAATGAGGTTGGGGTTCATGTCAGCCTTGTATTGGAGGCTGACGTGAAGCCCAGGTTAGTAATGGATGTTGTCTATAAGATGCCCCCATTACTAACTGCGTAGTAAAATGGTTGCCACTTTTTCAATAAAAGACATGGCCAGAATAACGTATTTTAATGAAATAAAAAACAAAAGGTTCTACAATTTTTTTATCACCCATCGATCTTCTGAAAAAAGCATAAAATAACAAAACAACCATATCCCTCACCTGTCCACCATCAATGACGCAGTCCACGTACCGCCAACGATTGTCCCATGGCGATCCGGGTCACTTCTACAGCAGTGACATCAGCAATCATTGATGTCACTCTTGTAGAAGACAGCAGTGTATACTGACAGGAGTGTAAAATCACTCCTATCAGTATACATTGTTGTGCACGAGGTCACTGGGGTTGATGAGCTGAAGATCAGCTGATCAACCCCGGTGAACTTACCAACATGGGAGCATTCTTTAGAATGTTCCCACAGGGAGGTCACGTGACCAATCAGATGATCGCTGACGTCACTGCAGGTCCTGGCAAATCCTTACACTGCTGGGAGCGAGCGCGCTCCCGCAGTGTACCGCTGACCGCCGGGAGCATCGGATCGCCACTGTTATCAGCGGGAGCGGCGGTCGGATGAGAGGAGTTGTAGTTCTCCTCTCCCGACCCAGGTACCACCCGCACCGCATTTCCCGCGTGAATTCGCGGCCATTGGTTTTAATTGAAACGCAGCAAATTCGCAAGGGCAGATATTATAGCTACGGGTTTGCTGCGGTTCAATGCAAGTCATGGGGCATGAATTTGCGGTGGAAACGCCTGAACAATGGTCATTCTGCATTTTTTTCCGCAATGGTAATCCTGAGCGGAAATTTCCGCATCATGGGCACAGCACATCAGGATTACCATTGCTACAGATGGCAGACCTATTAACAAGCGTTTTCACAGCATTTCCACATTGGGAAAACCGCCGCGAAAGCGCATCAAAAACGCTTTGTGTGCACTTAACCTAATGGACACCATATATTGCTCCATACAGTATGGGTCCCATATATAGCTCCATCCAGTAAGCGGCTCCATATATACAGTGGTGGCCAAAAGTATTGGCACCCCTGCAATAGTTTCTTCCTGAAAATGATTGCAATCACAAATTCTTTGGTATTATTATCTTCATTTAATTTGTCTTCAATGAAAAAAAAACACAAAAAGAATTGTCCTAAAGCCAAATTGGATATAATTCCACACCAAACCTAAAAAAGGGGGTGGACAAAAGTATTGGCACTGTTTGAAAAATCATGATTCTCTAATTCGTGTAATTAACAGCACCTCTAGCTTACCTGTGGCACCTAACAGGTGTTGGCAATAACTAAATCACACTTGCAGCCAGTTAACATGGATTAAAGTTGACTCAACCTCTGTCATGTGTCCTTGTGTGTACCACATTCAGCATGGAGAAAAGAATGAAGACCAAAGAACTGTCAGAGGACTTGAGAAACCAAATTGTGAGGAAGCATGAGCAATCTCAAGGCTACAAGTCCATCTCCAAAGACCTGAATGTTCCTGTGTCATCAAGAAGTTTAAAGCCCATGGCACTGTGGCTAACCTCCCTAGATGTGGACGGAAAAGGAAAATTGACGAGAGATTTCAACGCAAGATTGTGCGGAAGGTGGATAAAGAACCTCGACTAACATCCAAACAAGTGCAAGCTGCCCTGCAGTCCGAGGGTACAACAGTGTCAACCCGTACTATCCGTCGGCATCTGAATGAAAAGGGACTGTATGGTAGGATACCCAGGAAGACCCCACTTCTTACCCCGAGATATAAAAAAGCCAGGCTGGAGTTTGCCAAAACTTACCTGAGAAAGCCTAAAACGTTTTGGAAGAATGTTCTCTGGTCAGATGAGACAAAAGTAGAGCTTTTTTGGAACAAGCATCAACATAGAGTGTATAGGAAAAAAAAAAGAGGCATTCAAAGAAAAGAACATGGTCCCTACAGTCAAACATGGTGGATGTTCCCTGATGTTTTGGGGTTGCTTTGCTGC
Organism: Phyllobates terribilis; assembly: GCF_046119375.1. Classification (NCBI taxonomy): domain Eukaryota; kingdom Metazoa; phylum Chordata; class Amphibia; order Anura; family Dendrobatidae; genus Phyllobates; species Phyllobates terribilis. Next base: position 87,065,738 of record NW_027362771.1, read on the forward strand.
CTCTGCCACTGAACTGCTTGACCGTGTGCATGGCATTATGAAGTCTGAAGACTACCAACAAATTTTGCAGCATAATGTAGGGCCCAGTGTGAGAATGCTGGGTCTCCCTCAGAGGTCATGGGTCTTCCAGCAGGACAATGACCCAAAACACACTTCCAAAAGCACTATAAAATGGTTTGAGAGAAAGCACTGGAGACTTCAAAGGTGGCCAGAAATGAGTCCAGACCTGAATCCCATAGAACACCTATGGAGAGATCTCAAAATGGCAGTTTGGAGAAGGCACCCTTCAAATATCAGGGACCTGGAGCAGTTTGCCAAAGAAGAATGGTCTACAATTCCAGCAGAGCATTGTAAGAAACTCATTGATGGTTACCGGAAGCGGTTGTTCGCAGTTATTTTGGCTAAAGGTTGTGCAACCAAGTATTAGGCTGAGGGTGCCAATACTTTTGTCTGGCCCATTTTTGGAGTTTTGTGTGAAATGATCAATGATTTGATTTTTGCTTCATTCTCTTTTGTGTTTTTTCCTTGCAAGCAAATTAAATGAAGATAATAATACCAAAGAAATTGTGATTGCAATCATTTTCAGGAAGAAACTGAGTATTATCTGACAGAATTGCAGGGGTGCCAATACTTTTGGCCACCACTGTAGCTCCATACAGAATGGGCTCCATATATTGCTCCATGTAGTATGGGCCCCATATATTGCTTCATTCAGTATGGGCCCAATATATTGCTCCATTCAATACGGGCCCCAAATATTGCTCTATACAGTATGTGTCCCATATATTTCTCCATTCAGTATGGGCCCCATATATTGCTCCATTCAGTATGGGCCCCATATATTGCTCCATTTAGTATGGGCTCCATATATTGCTCCATTCTGTATGGGCTCCATATATTTCTCCATTCAGTATGGGCCCCATATATTGCTCCATTCAGTATGGGCCCCAAATATATTTCTTTTCAGTATGGGCCCCATATATTGCTATGCTCAATATGAGCCCCATATATAGCTCCATTCAGTATGGGCTCCATATATTGCTCTTTTCAGTATGGGCTGCACCATATATAGCTCCATTCAGTATGGGCCCCATATATTGCTCTTTTAAGTATCGGCCCCATATATAGCTCCATTCAGTATGGGCCCCATATATAACCAAATACAGTATGGGCCCTATATATAGCTACATACAGTATGGGCCCCATATATATATAAAAAAAAAATACTCACCTCTCCTTGCTGACGGCAGTTCAGGACTCCTCAGCAGCTTCCCACACTCTGCACTGTCTGAGCAGAGGGCACACTGTAGTGACATCAGTGCGCCCTCTGCCCTGACACGTTAACAGAGTCAGGGGATGTGGAATACATGGGAGCTGTGGAGGATCGAGGAGAGGTAAGTATGGCAAGTGCCGGGGCCCTAAGGAAGCAGAGGGCCCACTCATGGGCGCTGGCACCGAACTCTACCGACTCACCGGGCCCATAGCGTGCTGGGGTCCCCGACGGCAAGTGGGCCCCCCCCGCTTCCTCAAGGCCCTGGTACTTGCCCGGGTGCGCCGGGTTAGGACGCCGGTCCTGCAGGAGTAATCTGACAATGAAAACAGGTAGTCAATGTTTGTGGAGGCACTTAGAGAAAACATTGAGTGGAAGTACAGTTAATATATACATGAATGTAACGTTTTATCATGATGCAATTTTCACATTTTTATTAACCCCCTAATGACCGGGCCAAATTTTTTAAATCTGACGTGTCAATTTATGTAGTAATAACTCTGGAATTGTTCAACATATCCCATTTATTTTGAGATTATACTTTATGATCATGGTAAATTTAGTTTTTTGTGTTTTGTGTTTATTTATAAAAATATCAGAAATGTGACAAAAATTGTAAAAAATTTGCAATCTTCAAACTTTATATGACTATCCCTTTAATCCAGATTTTCATATCACAAAAACATTAATAAATAACATTTCCCTCATGTCTGCTTTACATTAGCACCATTTGTAAAATGTTATTTTATTTTGTTAACATTTTAGAAGGTTTAAAAATGTAGCAGTAATGTTTCATTTTTTGAAAGGAAATTTACAAAACTTAATTTTTTTAGGGACCTATTTGGTTTTGAAGTGACTTTGGGGGTCTTATATAATGGAAACCCCCAAGAGTGATACCATTTTAAAATCAGCGCCCCTCAGCATATTCAAAATTGCTTTTAGGAAGTTTATTAACTCTTCAGGTGCTTTTCAGGAATTAATGCAAAGTGACATGACAAAAATGGAAAAAATTATTTTTACCACCTAAATGTTTCTAACTTGTGAACAGGTCACTATAGCTAGAAGACTTTAAGGCCGTTATTTGGCCATGGTCATGGCAAACATCAGTACCACATGATCAAGATCTCAGGGGCCCATGCAGTGAAGAGGGAACCCCCACACTCTGTTAACCATCTAGATCCTGTAGTCACTATTGACAGTAGTATTTAAAAGGTTAAACGGTCATGGGCGGTGTCAATACAGATTATGACTGGTGATGATTGTGACCCGTCAGAGGATGCTAGTCCCTTATATCGCATGTCAGTTTTAAGTCGTATTGGCGGTCATTAAGGGGTTAAACCATACACATAGGTATAAAAAAATACTAACCATATACAGTTAACCACAGTTCATAAGACTACTATTGTAGGCCAAAGTAGTGCCAGATGGTTAGCACTCTGTCCCTTACAGAGACTGGGAGTGTGTAAGAGGTGTTTGGTAGGGACGGACTGACCTTCAATAAACTATTGCAGACAATAATAGTCACAGAAGATTTTGTCTTTGTTCTTCACATAATGGTGCAACAAATTCACATATACAAACATATTAAGTTGCACATTACGCTTGCTGGTTACAGTCACTAAAATAAAGCACAATTTGCATGGCTGCTACATTTCACAGCACATGGCACTGTATGCTTGGTGGTTGCACCTCATTAGAAATTGCCCTATTGGCATGTTGATTGCAGCACACTCATAGTAGCAGGGAGCATTTGAACATTGTAGAACTTTATGCAGCCAATGTTAACTTCACAGAGGCCACATGAAAGTGTTACTTATACACAAACTTTCATGACTATGCATATTTCAACTTTAGCTTATAATGTTACATAAAACTCTAAAGGGGATTTCTTCTTTCAGCATTCTGCATCCCATCGGCATACCTGTATTAAAAGAAATACAAACAGCTGTTTCTTATCCTCTCCGAGTGCAACATTGTGTTTCTGTAGCTGCTTCAGTGATGGTTTACCGACTGCAGCTGTGACATCACATTAAGAGGCCTGCAGTAAATTACTAGTCTGAGCAACTCATGTCATCTACAATCACAGGAGCAGTGGTGGAGAGGCAATATTAGTCCCAGAGAGGGTGATTAATGGCTGTTTTAAAGGCATGTAAAAGCAGAGAACTATACTAAGGTCTAAGTGGTAACGTTTCTTCTTGTGGAAAGTGACATACCAGCTCTGGCATGCCAATGTAAGGAGACTTATTCGCCGTGCAATGCTCCTCTGGGAAACTTATTATGCAAATTGCCTCTTCAGAGAGGAAGAGGACTTGAACTCTATAGCACCACCTGTACACACTTCTATTGAGGAGGAAGGTTTCTCTCCACTCACCACTCACTTCCTAAGCGCTCTTCTAAGCACCCTTCTTGAGGAAAACCCTGCCATGCTCCAATTTAATCAACTACAGTATATCATGGGACTGTATCATAAAGATTACATAATGTGTCTCAGGGCAAAAAAAAAACGTTTGGTTCAGCGAAGAAGAGGAAAAACCTGAAGCACAACAACAAAAAAGTCCCTGTCGTGAAGGGGTTAAATGCCAATATTATATCTAATATATAAATCTTAGATCTTGTTGGACCCCAATATATAACTACCATAAAAATTTATTAAGATAAGGAGCAAATGCCGCAATTAAAATATGTCATACAAATTACTTTATTAATTAATTTATTTTTTTAAATAAATAGCTACCGCTCAGTTCACTGCAGGCAATACCAGGCCATTTTCCTCAAATAGTACTGTTGACAGTCAACAAGCCCCTAGGTCACAAACACTCTGTGATCTTCTAAAATGGTAAATTTCCTCTATGAATACAATTTACTCTGTTTCCATGGCCACAATGACTTTAGTGGGCCACTTCTGAAGGCTATTCATCAAACACTACATGCTGTACTTATTTATTATCTGGCCATAAAAGCAATAACATGTAACCATTTAAAATAATCATCCACTGGCTGAATAGGGTAATCAGGGCAAAATGAAAATTCTGAGTATGTAAAATTACATTTATGTTCCTCTAAGGACAGCATGTTCTCATTCATCAGCCTAATTCCAGTACTCTATTAATGAGTGAGAGATCTTATCCAGGGAAACTCGTAATTCCAGGTTAGTCACGTGAGGTTGTTACAAAAAAGGTGTGCAAATAAATGGCTAAATGTTCACTTCCTATTTCCAACAACTTGTAATTACTTTGGGTGATAAATATCTAATGGTATTATCAAAGATTTATATTTTGTTTTTTTTCTATTCAATCTTTATTTTTTCTCCTTCCTGACATATCCACATGTCCTATTTGCAAGGGTTTTTCTGTAAATGGACATATAAATACATCCAGGTGATTGTGCCAGGACAGGAGCAATGCACGATGCAATCATCTTAACTGACAGCCTAGCTCCTGCATCTATCTTGCCAGTTTAACTCTCTAGCAGGCACTGTCAATAGGTTCTTCAGTGTTTAGATGGTTTTGGGAGGCTCCCACTTTAACCCCGTTAGGCATTCCTGTGCAACAATCATGCTAATAGTTGTAATGGCAATCAGAGGTCAAACAATGGCCTCAGAGTCTGCCAGTTATTGTTGCCTGTTAGGCCCTGTCATAAATAGGGTGTAACAGGCCACCTGTTGATGTATCATTGACTGGTTTAATGCACTGCAATACTGCAACACTGGAATACTGCAACACTGCAACACTGGAAAACATGTAGGTCCCAATTTATCAAAGCGATGACATCAGAATTCTGGCAGACATTGCTTTAAAAAGTTGCAAAATTTTTGCGACTTTTAGAGATTTCTCACAAGCTTTGACCAGCTTTGCCAAGGTGGGCATAGATAGGGCATGATGTGGGTGTGATGGTGACCATAGCTTGTCATAAATCAGTCTCTGATTAGTGTAAGATTTGTGCCGAAGCACACACGAAGATACACGTCAATTGTCAGACTCTCCTCATTCATGCGTGCTTCTATTAATGAATCAGGAGCATGTGACTCTAACAAGCCGCTCATGAAGACCGGCGTGAACCTTGCTGAATCGTGGCTCTAATTTTTTGTTTCCTCGTTCCAGCATTATAACATTATGTGAAGCAACTGTGGGTCTAAAATGTTCACTATGCCCCTATGTGCATAGTATCCAAATTGGGATCACTTGATTGTGGTTTCTGCTGTTTTCAGGTACTCTGCAAATGCACTGAGTAGCTTTTGTTTTCATTTAATTTTGTGCTCATTCTGTGAAGCAGCTGAAGTGTTAATAAGCTTTTTGAATGTGGTTTTGAATTATTTGAGAGGTGCAGTTTTTAAATGAAACTTTGTTTGATGGTTTTCTGACAAATAGTCCCCTCCAAGTCACATTAAAATGAAGTGGTGCCTTATATTTTGTAAATTTTGCTAAAAAATTAAAAAATGTTGCTAAAATTTTAAGTCTTCTAACATCCTAACAACATAAAAGGACAATTAAAAAATTATGTAAACTGGACATATTGTACTGTATATTTATTAACTTTCTTTGTGTGCTTTTACGACTGATTTAGAACAAAAAATAAAATATTTTAAAAGCTGCAATTTTTTTTTTTTACATTTTAGATATTAAATTAATGCAAATCATATTAACCTAATTTCACCACTAAGATAAAGAGCAATGTGTCAAGAAAAAAACAGTCTCAGAATCATTGGGATATGTAGAAGCGTTCCAGATTTATTACCATATAAAGTGACATATTTGAAAAATCTGGTCTGGTCAAGCCTGTTGCCTAAAAGTTGACCGCAGTGGGAAGTGGTTAAAAAGGATCTTTTACTTGCCAATAATATGTTGTTGTATTGATTGCTATAAACACTGCTATTCTCCTTAGCATGGCATGTTTTTTTTTATAGTTCCTGCACCTTTTGTTCCTGAGATATGACTCACTTCTTCCTTATATGTATATCTAGTCTTGTTAGCTAAGCGGGTGTGATCTTCATAAAGATGCCCACAGGTAAGAGATGAAGATCACACTGCTAAAAAGACTAGAAACAGGATGAGGTATAAAACAATAAAAAATCAATATTAGTTTAGGAGAACAGGGGCATTTAGATCAAGTAAAAATTAGACCTGTTATTTAACCGCTTCCCGACCGCCCACTGTACATAAACGTCGGCGCTTGCTTGGCTCTATGCAGCGCCGACGTTTATAAACGGTCGGTGGTCCCGCAGCCCTCAGGACCCCCAGGGTCCTGCAAGCGCTGCGGGTGTGGTGCAGAGCGACAGCTCTGACAGGGGACATCATCGGGACCTGATTGGATCAGGTCCCAATCATGTTAACCCTTTGCTATCTTCTATATGCCGCGATCTATAGTGATCGCAGCATTTAGAAGATAGTGAGAGGAGAGGGGGTCGTCCACTTACCTCTCCGATGGCCCCCTGATGTCTGACAGGACCTGCCATTGTCATGGCAGCCGGAGGTCACATGACCGCCTCCGGGTCTGCCATGTACGGAGTCCTGCTAGACTCAGCCTGCATTGCATGAGATCAGTGATTAAAAAAATAAAAATTAATGTCCCATACAGGGACTAAGTAAAAATGTAAAAAAAGTCTAAAAAATGTTTTCAAACTGTTAAAAAAAATCACAAAATAAATAAAAATAAATAAATAAAATATTAAACCAATAAATCCGTATATTTATGCAAAAACAAAAAAAGTACACATATTTGGTATCGGCGCATCTGAAACAACCCGATCTATAAAACTGTCACACTAATTAACTCCTTCTGTGCACACCGTAATAAAAATAAATAAAGAACGGAGCAAAAAACTATGCTTTTTCATCATATCGCCAAACAAAAAGTGGAAAAAAATGCGATCAAAAAGCAAAATGGAAATAAAAATGGTATCGCTGAAAACGTCATCTTGTTCCGCAAAAAAAAAGCCACCATACAGCTTCATCAGCCGAAAAATAAAAAAAGTTATAGCTCTCAGAATAAAGCGATGCAAAAAAAATATTTTTTCTATAAAATTGTTTTATTGTGTAAGAGCGGCAAAACATTAAAAAAATATACGGTAAGTGTAGTATCGCTGTAAACGTACTGACCTGAAGAATAATGCTGCCTTATCACTTTTACCACACGCAGAACGACATAAAAAAAAACTCAAAAAACAATTCTTGAATTGTTGGTTTTTGTTAATTTTACCTCCTAAAAAACGGAATAGAAAGCGATCAAAAATTGTCACGTACCCAAAAATGGTACGAATAAAAATGTCAACTCGTCCTGCAAAAAACAAGCCATCACATGACTCTGTTGGCCGAAATATGGAAAAATTATAGCTCTCAAAATATGGCGATGCAAAAACTAGATTTTGCAAAAAAAGCGTCTTTTAGTGTGTGACAGCTGTCTGTCATAAAAACCAGATATAAATCTGGTATTTCTGTAATCGCACCGACCCGAAGAATAAAGTAATCTCATCACTTATACTGCACGAGGAACGGCGTAAAAAATAAATAAAACCAATTCTTCACCTGCTACTGATTGGTTTATTATGTCTCCCAAAGATCGCAATATGGCTCTGCTCATATTTATCCTGCGCTCTGCGCTGAGCACTTACACCAGAGTTTCCGTGTAAATCTCAGAAATACGTGATTCAGACGGAAGATTCCCTGTAATGAGGCAGATATAGGCCACTGTGGATGCCGTCTGGCCTGTGATCCCACGGTGTCAGTTTTTTTAGGCGTGCATAAAAGTGCGGTTGGCCACAGTTTTCTGCACTTCTGAAAAAAAGGACACCGCTAAACAGAGGCCAGATGGAGTCCAGAGTAACTCTGCTGCCTCATTACAGTGAATGGATCCTGCAGGGGTTTCATCTGAATTACATCACTTGGAAATTGAGATGGAAACCCCGATGTGAGTGCTCAGCATAGAGCGCGGGTAAACAATATGTAAAATGTTCCCAATAAAAGCTTCAACTCAGTCCTCAAGAAAAGCTAGTCCCCACTCAGGTCCGTTATCTGTTAAAAATATAAGGGACTTCCAAGTTACTGGTAGCAGAAAGTCTCTGGAAAAGCAAAATGGCCCTTGCCCCCCAAAAGAAATTCAGAAAATTTTGTGCTCCCAAATAAAAATGCCTATTCTACAATAATTTGTTCTCCAATTGTCAAATAGCATTCTGTCCCTCCCAGATCTCGCCATATGACTAAGCGGTAAGATACAGCCACATATGGGGTATTGCCACTTTTAGAAGAAATTGTGTGACACATTTTGGCACCATTTTTACCCATTGCCCCGTGTGAAAATGTAAAATCTGAGGGTAAAACATTTTTTTGTGGGAAAAATATAATTGTTTTCTTCACTGCCCAATGATATAAATTTAAAAATTAAAAAATACTCACTACTTCCCTAGATGAATTCCTTGAGAGGTGTAGTTTACAAAATGGGGTCAATTGTGGGGGTTTCTGCTGTTTCGGCATGTCAGCGACTCTTCAAATGTGACATGGTGTCTGCAACCTATCCCAGCCAACATAGCGCTCCCTTCTCTTCCAAACCCTGCCGTACACCAAAGCAGTGTTTTTCCCCCACATATGGGGTATCGGCGTACTCAGGAGAAATTGCACAACAAATTTCATGGTGCAATTTCTCCTGTTATCCTTATGATAATGCAAAATTAAGGGATGAAAAACATTTTTTGTGGGAAAAATGTGAAAATTTTATTTTTACGGCTCAATATGATTAACTTCTGTGAAGCACCTGGGGGTGCAAGGTGCTCACCACACATCTAGATAAGTTCTCTAAGGGGTCTAGTTTCCAAAATGGTGTCACTTGTGGGGGGTTTCTGTAACGGGACTGGGAGGCGGAACCTCTGAGCAACTTATACAAGGGGGTGGTCCTTGTAAGGAAGCGGGTGGCGACCAGGGAAGACAGGCAGGCAGTCACAGCAGGTGACCGGGACAGTCTCTGGGTAAACAGGCAGGAGGTCACGGCAAGTGACCGGGACAGTCTCTGGGTAAACGGGCAGGAGGTCACAGCAAGTGACCGGGACAGTCTCTGGGTAAACGGGCAGGAGGTCACAGCAAGTGACCGTGACAGTCTCTGGGTAAACGGGCAGGAGGTCACGGCAAGTGACCGGGGCAGTCTCTGGGTAAACGGGCAGGAGGTCACAGCAAGTGACCGGGACAGTCTCTGGGTAAATGGGCAGGAGGTCACAGCAAGTGACCGGGACAGTCTCTGGGTAAACGGGCAGGTACGACCTGTGATGGCTGAGCCTCCAGGTAGGCTAGCAGGCAGATGGCAGATGAGTGCTCCCAGGTGAGCAGGCGAGAGTCTCAGGATAAGCAGGTGGTCACAGCATGTGACGGCGGAGCCTCCAGGTTGGCTAACAGGCAGGTAACAGATGAGCGCTCCCAGGTGAGTGGGCAAGAGTCTCTGGACTGGCAGGTGGTCACAGCACGTGACGGCGGAGCCTCCAGGTAGTCTAACAGGCAGGTAACAGATGAGCGCTCCCAGGTGAGCAGGCAAGAGTCTCTGGACTGGCAGGTGGTCACAGCACGTGACGGCGGAGCCTCCAGGTAGGCTAGCAGACAGGTAGCAGGTGAGCGCTCCCAGGTGAGCGGGCAAGCTGGTCCATAGACAGACTGACAGGTGTCGGAAGGCAGACCGTCGGACCTCAGGCTAGCAAGCAGGAAAGCGGATGACAGGCAGGAATCAGGCAGCAAACTGGCAGGAAACTGGCAGGCAACTGGCAGGCAACGGGCAGGCAACTGGCAGGTAACAGGCAGGTAACAGGCAAGTAACAGGCAACGGGACCTGAGGGCTGAAGCAGAGTAGTGAACAGTGCAACAACATTGCTCGGGCACCTCCATTTTGGAGGAGGTGCCTTATATATGGAGGGATCCTCCGGCCATTGGCCGGGGACTGCTTAGGGTGACGCGCGCGGCCCCTTTAAGAGAGGGGGAGCGCGCGCGCGCGCGCCCTAAGCACAGTGACCGGGGGAGAGCGGGCGCTGCAGGCAGAGCGGGAGGAAGCTGCCGGGCACAGAGCAGAGAGGTGAGGGAAACAGCGTCCCTGCCTAGCAGGAGGCAGGGACGCCGACGCTACAGTACCCCCCCCTTTAGGCCCCCCTTTTTTAGGCCAGACAGAAATTTAGCAAGGATGAGAGGGGCATGGATGTTCTCCCGGGGCTCCCATGTTCTCTCCTCAGGACCAAACCCCTTCCAATCCACTAGAAAAAAGGTCTTTCCTCTTACCCTTTTGGTGGCCAGAATGTTCTCTACCTCAAACTCGTCTTCAGCAGAAACCGGAGCAGGAGGCGTACCTGTAGACTTGGAAAAGGAGTTACGTACCACGGGTTTGAGAAGAGATACATGGAAGGAGTTAGGGATCCGTAAGTTGGCCGGGAGTTTCAATTTATAGGCCACCGGGTTGATCTGTTTGATAACCTCCAGTGGGCCGATGAACCGAGGCCCTAACTTATAGGAAGGAATCTTGAGCCGGACATATTTGGATGAGAGCCAGACTTTATCTCCGGGACGAAATTGTGGGGAATCCAGGCATTTTTTGTCGGCGTGTCTCTTCATCCGCTCGGACGACTGAAGGAGTGCGGATCGGGTAGTCTCCCAAATGGAGGAAAATTTGCTAACGAGAGATTCCGCGGCCGGGTTGTCCACAGAGGTGGAGACAGGAAAAGGGATCCGAGGATGCTGACCGAAGACTACAAAAAACGGGGATTTAGAAGAAGATTCGCTCTCGTGATTGTTGTAAGAGAACTCGGCCCATGGTAGGAGATCCACCCAGTCTGAATGGTGGGCATTAACGAAGTGCCGGAGGTAACTGGTCAAATTCTGATTGATCCGCTCCACTTGACCATTGGACTGTGGGTGATAAGCGGAGGAGAAGTCCAGAGTGACGTCGAGCAGTTTACATGTGGCTCTCCAGAAGCGTGAGGTGAACTGAACCCCACGATCCGACACGATGTGGAGAGGCAGACCATGGAGACGGAAGATGTGGCGGATAAAGTCCTTAGCTAGCTCGTGAGCAGACGGGAGGCCTGGCAGGGGAATAAAATGAGCCATTTTGGAAAAGCGGTCAGCGACCACCCAAATGACCGTACAACCGGCAGAGACGGGGAGATCTGTTATGAAGTCCATAGCTATATGTTGCCACGGGGCAGCAGGCACAGGCAGAGGAAGAAGGCGGCCGGCAGGCAGGTGTCTCGGAACTTTGTTGCGGGCGCAGGACACACAGGCAGAAATAAAGTCAATTACATCCTTGTGCAGGGTAGGCCACCAGTAGTGCCGGGTAATAAGCTGGAGGGTCTTTTTCTGACCGGCGTGCCCAGCTAGCTTAGACGATTGACCCCAGTGTAGAAACTTCTCCCGATCGGACTCCGTTACGAACGTCTTACCGGGAGGGAGACGATTTAGGCCCACGGGGGCTACCTGCATTACTCTGGCGGGATCGATGATGTGTTTAGGCTCCTCCTCAAGATCAGACACCAGAAAAGATCGGGACAGGGCGTCAGCTTTGATGTTTTCGTCAGCCGGATGAAAATGAAGAATGAATTCAAAGCGGGCAAAAAACAAAGACCACCGGGCTTGGCGCGGGTTAAGTCTCTGGGCGCTCTGGAGATATGCCAAGTTCTTGTGGTCAGTGTAAATTATTACCGGGTGGAGCGCCCCCTCGAGCAGGTAACGCCACTCCTCCAGTGCCATCTTAATGGCCAACAGTTCTCGGTCTCCTATAGAATAATTGCGCTCAGAAGAGGAGAAAAGTTTGGAGAAAAAAACGCAGGTTACCTTTCTTTCGGAAGAAGATTTTTGGGTAAGTACCGCCCCAGCTCCGGAGGAGGAGGCGTCAACTTCTAGGAAGAATTGTTTGTTGCCGTCCGGACGATGCAGCACCGAGGCGGAGAGTAAGGCCTGTTTTAAGGAAAGAATTGCCTCCTCTGCTTCGGGCGGCCATTCTCTGGGGTTCGTACCTTTACGGGTGAGAGCAGAGATAGGGGCGGTCCGGGAAGAGAAGTGCGGTATGAACAGGCGGTAATAGTTGGCGAAGCCCAGGAACCGCTGAATAGCCTTCAACCCCTCTGGTCGGGGCCACTTCTGGATGGCAGACAGTTTCTCAGGATCCATTTGTAGACCAGTCTGAGAGATTAAATAGCCCAGAAATGGAAGAGAGGTCTGCTCAAAGATGCACTTCTCATATTTAGCGTATAGGTGGTTCTGCCTGAGCCTGAGCAGGACCTGACGAACGTCCCTCCGGTGAGTAGGAAGATCCGGAGAGAAGACCAAGATATCGCCCAGGTACACCACCACGCAGGAGTAGAGAAGATCACGGAAGATGTCATTGACCAACTCTTGAAAGACGGCAGGAGCGTTACAGAGACCGAAGGGCATCACAAGGTACTCATAGTGGCCGTCCCGGGTATTGAATGCCGTCTTCCACTCATCCCCCTGACGGATACGGACCAGGTTATACGCCCCACGGAGATCCAGTTTGGTGAAGATTCTAGCCCCCCTCAGACGGTCAAATAATTCAGGAATAAGCGGAAGGGGGTATTTATTCTTCACAGTAATCTGGTTTAGGCCTCTATAGTCTATACATGGACGGAGTGAGCCGTCCTTCTTTTTGACAAAGAAGAAGCCTGCTCCCGCCGGGGAGGTAGATTTCCGGATAAATCCCCGGGCCAGGTTCTCCTCAATATATTCAGACATGGACCGGGTTTCAGCAGCGGACAAAGGGTAGATTCGCCCATGGGGAGGAGTAGAGCCGGGCATCAGGTCGATTGGGCAGTCGTATGGTCTATGAGGAGGTAAAGTCTCTGCCTCTTTTTTATTGAAGACATCCGCATAAGACCAATAGGGAACCGGAAGACCGGGCAGATTGGCTGGGGTAGGAGAAGGACGGGCAGGATGAACGGGAACTAGACAAGTCTTATGGCAGTCCTGTCCCCAGCGAAGGACCTCTCCGGTCTGCCAGTCAAGCACGGGTGCATGTCTCTGGAGCCAAGGCAGGCCAAGCAATAGTGCGTGAGAGAGTCCAGGCAGAACATGAAAGGAGATGCTCTCAGAATGCAGCATTCCCACCTGTAGAGTCAGAGATTCGGTGATGAGTTGGATGGGATGTGATAAGAGACCCCCATCCACGGCGGCGACAGATATAGGTACAGCCAGAGGTTTGGTGGGAATGTGGTATTTTTCTACCAGGGATTGAGAGATGAGATTTCCAGCAGCTCCAGAGTCAAGTTGAGCCAGTTCAAAATAGCGGTTCTCTCCGCAGAGGATAGAAACAGACAGTATCAGGGATGGAGAGGGTTTACTTTTGTCTAGGGCGACCTCTCTGAGCGATCCTAGACACAGGCGTTTCCCGACCTCTCAGGGCAGGAACGGATCCGGTGCTCCTTACTGCCACAGTAGAAACAGCTCCCCTCGGCACGACGTAAGTCTTGACGGGTCTTGACCATCTTGGTCTGGTCGACCTGCATAGGCTCAGGTGAGTGTGCCTGGGGAGTAACAGAGGGAGTGACGGGTCTCTGGAAGGTAGGGACTAGACGTGGAATCCTCCTCTCACGGGTGACCTCCCTAGCGCGCTCCTGGAACCGGATGTCAATCCGGGTGGCAAGTGTAATCAAGTCGTCGAGAGTGGTAGGAATGTCCCGACCGGCGAGTTCATCCTTAATACGGCCGGACAGACCCTCCCAGAAGACGGACACCAGGGCGTCGTTATCCCAGGCCAGCTCCGAAGCAAGGGTACGGAACCGTATGGCATATTGGCCCACGGTGAGACTCCCTTGACGGAGGCGTAGCAGAGATGAGGCGGATGAGGTCCTCCGTCCGGGTTCGTCGAAGACCTTCCGGAAAGCCGTGAGAAAGGCTGGCAGGTCGGACACCAGAGGGTCTCCTCTCTCCCATAGAGGATTTAGCCAAGCCAGTGCCTCTCCCGTGAGATGGGACATGATGAAGGCTACTTTGGCCCGGTCGGAATTAAACTGGTGGGACTGGTGTTCAAAGTGCAGGGTGCACTGGTTAATGAAGCCCCGAGCTTGAGCGGAGTCGCCTCCGAAGTGAGGAGGTGCAGAAAGCCGGATTCCAGAGCAGGATACTATGGTATTGGTGGGCAGCGGAGCAGCCGGGCTGCGAGTCATGACACTAGCGGTGGTTGCTGGTGGGGCAGTCAAAGTGTCCAGGCGAGTATTGACATTCTGCAGGTGACCCAGGATGGACTCCTGTTGGGACCTCTGTCGGGACAGTTCATGACAAAGGTCCGAGAGCGAGGGAGCTTGGGTGCCACCGGGTTCCATGGCCCGAGCAAACTGTAACGGGACTGGGAGGCGGAACCTCTGAGCAACTTATACAAGGGGGTGGTCCTTGTAAGGAAGCGGGTGGCGACCAGGGAAGACAGGCAGGCAGTCACAGCAGGTGACCGGGACAGTCTCTGGGTAAACGGGCAGGAGGTCACGGCAAGTGACTGGGACAGTCTCTGGGTAAACGGGCAGGAGGTCACAGCAAGTGACCGGGACAGTCTCTGGGTAAACGGGCAGGAGGTCACAGCAAGTGACCGGGACAGTCTCTGGGTAAACGGGCAGGAGGTCACGGCAAGTGACCAGGGCAGTCTCTGGGTAAATGGGCAGGAGGTCACAGCAAGTGACCGGGACAGTCTCTGGGTAAACGGGCAGGTACGACCTGTGATGGCTGAGCCTCCAGGTAGGCTAGCAGGCAGATGGCAGATGAGTGCTCCCAGGTGAGCAGGCGAGAGTCTCAGGATAAGCAGGTGGTCACAGCATGTGACGGCGGAGCCTCCAGGTAGGCTAACAGGCAGGTAGCAGATGAGCGCTCCCAGGTGAGCGGGCAAGAGTCTCTGGACTGGCAGGTGGTCACAGCATGTGACGACGGAGCCTCCAGGTAGGCTAACAGGCAGGTAACAGATGAGCGCTCCCAGGTGAGCAGGCAAGAGTCTCTGGACTGGCAGGTGGTCACAGCACGTGACGGCGGAGCCTCCAGGTAGGCTAGCAGATAGGTAGCAGGTGAGCGCTCCCAGGTGAGCGGGCAAGCTGGTCCATAGACAGACTGACAGGTGTCGGAAGGCAGACAGTCGGACCTCAGGCTAGCAAGCAGGAAAGCGGATGACAGGCAGGAATCAGGCAGCAAACTGGCAGGAAACTGGCAGGCAACTGGCAGGCAACTGGCAGGTAACAGGCAGGTAACAGGCAGGTAACAGGCAACGGGACCTGAGGGCTGAAGCAGAGTAGTGAACAGTGCTCGGGCACCTCCATTTTGGAGGAGGTGCCTTATATATGGAGGGATCTTCCGGCTATTGGCCGGGGACTCCTTAGGGCGACGCGCGCGGCCCCTTTAAGAAGCACAGTGACCGGGGGAGAGCGGGCACTGCAGGCAGAGCGGGAGGAAGCCGCCGGGCACGGAGCAGAGAGGTGAGGGGAACAGCGTCTCTGCCTAGCAGGAGGCAGGGACGCCGACGCTACAGTTTCTACTGTTTAGGCACATTAGGGGCTCCCCAAATGCGACATGGCGTCCGCTAATTATTCAAACAAATGTTACATTCAAAAAGTCAAAAGGCGCTCCTTCCCTTCCAAACCCTGCCGTGCGCCCAAATAGTGGTTCTCCTCCACATATGGGGTATCAGCGTGTTCAAGAGAAATTGCACAACAAATTTCAGGGTGCAATTTCTCCTATTACCCTTATGATAATGCAAAATTAAGGGATGAAATATATTTTCGTGGGAAAAATGTGAAAATTTTATTTTTACAGCTCAATATTATAAACTTCTGTGAAGCACCTTGGGGTTCAAGGTGCTCACCACACATCTAGATAAGTTCCCTAAGGGGTCTAGTTTCCAAAATGGTGTCACTTGTTGGGGGTTGCCACTGTTTAGGCACATCAGGAGCTCTCCAAACGCAACATGGCGTCCGCTAATTATTCATACAAATTTTACATTCAAAAAGTCTAATGGCGCTCCTTCCCTTCCGAACCCTGCAGTGCGCCCAAACAGTAGTTTTCCCTCACATATGGGGTATCAGTGCGCTCATGAGAAATTGCACTACAAAGTATGTAGTCCATTTTTTCCTGTTACCCTTGTGAAAATAAAAAAATTGGGTCTAAAGTAACATTTTTGTGAAAAAAAGTTAAATGTTCATTGTTTTCTTCCACGTTCCAAAAATTCCAGTGAAACACCTGAAGGGTTAATAAACTTCTTGAATGTGGTTTTGAGCACCTTGAGGGGTGCAGTTTTTAGAATGTTGTCACTTTGGGTATTTTCTGTCATAAAGGCCCCTCAAAGTCACTTCAAATAAGATGTGGTCCCTAAAAAAATGTTAATTTTCAAAATTGCAAAATTTATGATTTTTTCACAAATAAACGCAAGTGATATCGAAGAAATTTTACCACTATCATGAAGTACAATATGTCATGAAAAAATATTCTCAGAATCAGGGGAATCCGTTGAAGCATTCCAGTGTAATTACTTCATAAATTGACAGTGGTTAGAATTGAAAAAAATTGGCCTGGTCACAAAGGCAAAAACAGGCTCTGGTGCGAAGTGGTTCAAGCAAATGACAAGTACTCTTTAAAGAGAACCTGTCAGCATGATTTTGTAAAGTGAGTAAAGACATGGCTGTAATGGTGCTGTAATACTGATTACATTGATGCCGTTGGTGAAAAGATCCATCCACTCTGTTGTTCTTCTTTAATCCCCATTTGAAGAATTCTGCTAATTAAATTTTGTTGCGCAGAGACTGGTCTGTTTAATGGGTCTTCCCTCCTTGTCTGTGATTCCCCAGCCCCTGTCCCTGCCTCCGGTCTTTGGATGACCTGCCTCCTCTCTTTGAAATCTCCTCTACTGACCTGTCATTAAAAGACCAGGTTTGAACAGAGAGATGGGAGAATCACAGGTCGGAACGAGATGACCCAATGCTCTGTGCACCGAAATATAATTTAAGGTATCAATTTCATCTGTGTTACAGCGTCATTACAGCCACGTCTTTATTTTACATTACAAAATCATGCTGATTGATGGGTTCTCTGTAAATTGATTTTCCAGTGTGTTCACATGGATCTAAACAGACCATATACCAACATGACAAACATTAGGAACACTATAATCTTGTTGGGGCATTATCATAAATCAGAAAACATCCTTATTACTAACAAAAGCAAAAAGGTAAATATTAAAAAATGTAAGGAGTGTGTAAAATCTTAGTACCTATATGTAAAATGAGCAAAAGTGAAGACAAATAGGTCAAAAGTGGTCTTTGGGAAAGGGTGACAGTTAAAAAACATACCTTAGACATTGAAACTGGGCCAAGTGACTGAACTATGCATGAAAACATAGGAACTAAAAAATGACAGCATGTGCTGCGGATTGAGTCAAAATGGAAAATATTTGATTGTAACAGAAGGCTGCTGGATTGTTGGTGGGCTGAAAACGATACAATAAGGCTATGTGCCCACGATGCAGAAATGCTGCATATTTCTTACGCTTCTCCCTGGCAGGAAAAACGCATGCGTTTTTTACGTGCGTTTTTCCCGCCAGGTAGAACCGTTTGTAAAGCGTCTTTGCATGTGTGTCACCCTGACCTGGATGCCACAAGTGTAATTAAAGCTGTGTCTGAGAGCAAGGGGGAGGTTCTCTAGTCAGGGGAACATTAGCATGCAATGCCTCCTGTCTCAGGCCAGTAGGGGGAGCAGGCTGCCCCTATAAAAGCTGGTGCTGGGGGCAGGGTTAGGGAGAACTGGAAAGCCTGTCTCAGCACTGAGACGTGTCCCAGAGTGGAGCAGGGACAGAAAGTTGATTGCACCTAAGAGGAAGTGTGGCAGTAGGAGAGCCACAAGCCAGAGACAAGAGGCGAAGAGAGCCTGTCTTGGCAGAGAAAAGACTTAATTTTACCAGACTTTGGTGTCTGAGGCTGGAAGGATTCCACATCCCCCAGCAGAGAACCAGTCCGCAAGGGACTGTATATTCCTTGGCCTAAGAAGCCTGGAGGCCCTGCCACAACAGAAGGGACCAGTAAAGCCATACAAGGCTGGGAGCAGAAAGGAACCCACGTCGCAGGCCATACAGGCGAGAAAACACGGAAAGCTCGGAAACGTGGGCTGTTACCCTATCAGGAGGAGATAGCCAGAAGGAGCGCAGAAAGCACGGTAGGCCTACACCCTCAAACTGACCAGGGCCAATTTCCCCGTTGCTCTCAGACATCCAGGTCCCCTCCTAGCCGGGACTGTTTGTGGGTCAGATTTCCTGTTTAGTAAAGACCCTGGACTGCAACCTGTTGTCTGTGTGCTCCTTGCTCCTCCGGCACTATCAGCACTGGAACTCTCACTACCATCACTCCCACCATCCACTATACTGCCCTGGGGCCGCACTCTTCCCGTGGGGAGTCACACTACCCTAGCTGCACACCTCATCAACCCCAGCGGTCTGCATGCAGCGGCGGTTCCTAATAACCGCAATCCACGGGTGGCGTAGTTGGACATAAACATCAGTACATAACGGACTACCACTGGCCTGACCACCCTGAGCCACGGAACCGGGTTGCCACTACTACTCCCACCGTTTCCCTAATTGCCCGGATCCGAGTGCCCCACGGCCCAGGGGGCGAGTCAGCTTTGGCGTAGTCGGCAGGAATTCGTGCCCGCAACCACCGGGTACTGCGTGCCTGAAAAAGACTTTTGTAACTTACCTGTGGAGTCGTTTCCCGCCATCCGGAGCCGATTCCCGCCATCAGACGCCATCTTGGACCGTTTCCCGCCGTCTTCTGCCGTCTTCCCGCCATCCGCAGCTGCTTCCCTCCATCGGACGCCATCTTCAGGACGCCGCGCGGGAAGAAGAGAGGCGTGGACGTCAAAACCGCGCGAGATCCGAAGCTCCGCCCCACGCTCCGACGCTGCGCAAGGTCCTGGAAGGGAGAGAGAGCGACGCTGACGTCATCAGGACGCGACGCCAGGTCCTCGTCCATAGCAGCAGCAGCAGAGCCGCGGCCTACAGAGGATCGCCGGTAGGTAGGCCACGCTTAACTAGGGGGGAGGCAGATGTCGGACACAGAGGCGCCCACTACCTCCAACGCAGCTGCAGCAGCGGTGATGCCCTTTTCCCTGCCCTACATCCCTGGAGCGGCCTGGCTGCCCAAATACTCAGGGGAGCCCCATGCCCTAACTGACTTTAAAGAAAGGCTGTACAGTTTGTTCCAGGTTTACCCCCTGACAGAGGAGCAGAAGGTCAGCATATTGACAGGGCAGTTAACTGGCGCAGCCCAAAGGGAGGTAAAGTCATATCCCACTGAGGATAAAAGGACTGTGAAGGGTATTCTGGCCCGGCTGCGGGGTACCTTTGATACACGTACCTCCGCTGAGATTAAAATGAGGTTCTATGGATGTAGGCAGCGGGCACAGGACAGCATCAGAGACTATGCCCTAAATCTGCAGGAAGCCTTGAGGGCTATTCAACAAACTGACCCTGGCAGTGTGCAGGAAACGGATAAACTGCTAACAGAACAATTCATAGAGGGTCTGCTGTCTAGCGCCCACAGGGCCCAACTGCGCCTCATGTTCTTTCAGAACCCCGACCTGACCTTTGCCCAATTTAAGGACAGGGCCATAAGGGTGCTCCGTGAATCTGCAACCAGTGGCGCTATAAACCCCCGGCGCCCTGCTATCACCTACCACCAGGAGGCGGCGCCCTCCTCTATGGACTCCATGGAGGCTGATGCACAGGCCCTGAACCAAGCCCCGTCGAAAGGCCTGCACCACCAAGTCCAGGAGCTGACCAGGAGCGTCGCGGCGTTGACCAGGACCGTCCAGGCGTTGCAAGTGGACCCGTCAAGACCCATCGAGCTGGCTTCAAGTCCGGAGGATGTCCCGTGGCGTCGACAGAGGAGGATCCCGTCGTTCCGAGGGAGGCCCACAGACCGCTACGCAGAGGATGGACAGCCCATTTGCCGTCGTTGCAACCAGCCCGGACACATTTCCAGGTACTGTAATTTAAACGGGTCCAACCTGGGGCAGAGGGCCGACCCCCAGGCATAAGATCACCAGGCCCTTATAATTGGCGTGATAAGTACGTTGGGGGGCGCCTGGTTTTACCCGTGGTGCTGCACGGTATCCCCATGAGCGCCTTGCTGGATACTGGGTCGCAAGTAACCACAATCACTTATGTACTTTTTAAGCAGTATTGGACTGATGCTGATATCACACGGTATCCAGACAGTAACTTGAGCATCATCGCCAGTAATGGCTTACCCGTGCCGCAGATGGGGTTCAAGGAGATGACCATTAAAATTGGTAAAGTTGAACTGCCGGCACAGGGAGTGATTATTGTGGACATTGACCGTCATGAAAGTCACCCTAAAATAACTGTGGGTACTAACATAATTGAAAATTGTCTTTCAGAGGTAATTGTAATTCTACAACAGGTGGCGGTGAATGCTAGTTCCAGCTAACAGAGGGTCCTCAACAAGGAGATAAAAGCCCTGATGAGACGGCAGCAGGTAGAACTGTCTGGTGGTGAGATCGGTAGCGTAAGACTCAGTGATCCATTCCCCATTTCCATGCCTCCCAAAAGTGAAATGATGATCTGGTGTCGGACTGCAATCGGGTTGAGAGGTAGAGACTACCAAGCCATGGTAGAACCCGTGTACTCAGACAGCAGGCCCACCATTTTGACAGCCCGGGGGGTGGTTGATGTCCGTCATGGGAGGGTGCCCGTCCGCATCCTCAACATTGGGGAGAGGGAAGTACACTTACCCAGGTACGCTAAACTGTTTGTTGTCGAACACCAAGCTATCAGGGCCGTGGAACCCTTGCCTCCATCTCCTCAGGCGGAGGGTAATGGCTCCCAGAAACAAAAAGAGGACTGGTGCCAGAAACTCCACGTGGGTGCTGACTCCACTCCCCTGCACCAAAAACAAGGAGTCTACCGGGTGGTACTTGAGTACGAGAGAGTCTTTAGTAAGCACCCGCTAGACTTCGGCAGAGTAAAAGGGATAGAACACCACATCCCCACAGGGAGCCACCCACCGATAAAGGAAAGACACAGACCTGTACCCCCTGCACATTATCAGAACGCAAAGGGCATGCTAAGAGAGATGAAAGTAGCTGGGGTCATTAGAGACAGCTGTAGCCCCTGGGCAGCCCCCTTGGTTCTGGTCAAAAAGAAAGACGGCACCATGAGAATGTGCGTGGACTATAGACAAATCAACCGTATCACCCACAAAGACGCATATCCACTGCCTAGAATAGAAGAGTCTTTAGCCGCACTAAAATCTGCTAACTTCTTTTCTACTTTGGACCTTACTAGCGGGTACTGGCAGGTTCCTGTGGCAGAGGCTGACAAGGAGAAGACCGCCTTCACCACCCCGATGGGACTGAGCGAATTCAACTGCATGCCTTTCGGGCTCTGCAACGCACCAGGGACCTTCCAGCGGCTGATGGAATGCTGTCTAGGGCACCGAAACTTCGAGACGGTCCTCCTCTATCTGGACGACGGGATCGTCTATTCGAAGACCTACGAGGACCATCTCAAGCACCTGGCTGAGGTGTTCGAAGCCCTGGCAGGCTATGACCTGAAGGTGAAACCATCGAAATGTCACCTGCTGAAACCAAAGGTCCAGTACCTAGGGCACGTGGTAAGCACGGAAGGAGAGGCTCCCGACCCTGACAAGGTCACGGCAATCAAGAGCTGGCCAAGCCCCTCGAACATCAAAGAGATGAGACAGTTTCTCGGGTTGGTAGGCTACTACCGAAGGTTCATCCCCGGGTTCACTAAGATGGCAGCTCCTATGCAGGACCTCCTGATCGGACAGTCTAAGTCCTGAAGTCAAAAGCCACCCTTCAAGTGGGATAAACCGGAAGAGGAGTCCTTCCGCCAGCTAAAGATGGCCCTCACGGGGGATGAGATCCTGGCCTACCCTGATTACGGCCAGCCTTTCATTCTCCACACAGATGCCAGTAATGTGGGACTGGGAGCCGTACTGTCCCAAAACCAACAGGGCAGAGAACGGGTGATCGCATACGCCAGTCGGAAGCTGAGGCCCACCGAGAGGAACCCGGAGAATTACAGCTCCTTCAAGCTAGAATTCTTGGCGGTGGTGTGGGCCGTGATGGAACGCTTCAAGCATTACCTGGCCTCCGCGAAGTTCACCGTGTACACGGACAACAACCCGTTGACACACCTGGACAATGCAAGACTGGGTGCCCTGGAACAGCGGTGGATGGCCCGTCTCTCCAACTATGACTTCGTGATCAAGTACCGGGCAGGCAAAACCAACACCAACGCGTATGCCCTATTAAGGATGCCTCACTTACCTGAAGGTGACGAAGACCCAGAAGAGCTGGAGGAGGTAGAACTCCCTGCGTTTCACCGGTATGGAGCCGCTCAACACTCTCACCGCGTGAAGGAGGAGGATCTAACAACTGTGATGATGAATCCCCTACCTCACCACAGCTGGGCCGAGACCCAAGATAGTGACCCTGCAGTCCGCCTGGTGAAAGATCTGCTGACCCGGGAAGACGCCCGCCTAGATCCAGATGCCCCAGAGGAAGCCAAGCAGCTATGGAAGGAGAAGAGCAAGCTGTTCCTCTACGAAGGCAAGTTGTGCAGAAGGATTGTTAACCACCGGACGCACGAGCTGACCTGGCAAGTCGTGGTCCCAAGGCGGGATGCAGCTATGGTCCTGGGGGCTTACCATGACAGAGCGGGACACTTCGGTTGGAAGAAACTGGAGTTCCTGCTAAGAGGAAGGTTCTTTTGGGTCGGCATGAGAGGAGCTGTAGAAAAATGGTGCAGAGACTGTGGCCCTTGTCACCTAAGGAGGAAGGACCGTGCCAGCCAGAAGACACCCTTGAGGCCCATCGACACCACGCAGCCTCTTGAGCTGGTAGCTCTGGACCGCGTCAAATTGGCTCCAAGCCGGTCTGGATACATCTATGCCCTGACAATCGTGGACCACTATTCCCGTTTTCTAGTGGTGGTCCCGGTAAAGGACTTGACAGCCCAAACAGCGGCCAGAGCCTTCCAACAATACTTCTACCGTCCACACGGGTATCCGGAACAGGTCCTGACAGACCAGGGTCCAGCGTTCGAGGCTGAAATCTTCCAGGAGTTCTGCAACCTCTATGGCTGTAAGAAGATTCGTACAACGCCTAACCACCCCCAAACCAACGGGATGTGTGAGAAGATGAACAATATAGTCATTGATCTCCTGAAGACGTTGCCCCTGGAGGTACGCAGCCTGTGGCCAGAAAAACTTCCGGACCTGATAGACCTATACAACAATATCCCGGTGAATGCTACAAACTGCACCCCGGCTTACCTGATGTGAGCTAGACCAGGTAAGCAGCCCGTAGACCTGGAGATGGGAGTCCTAATACCTGAGGACACCTCCCCGGATGCGGACTGGGATACGGAAAGGCAACTGCAGTACAAGAAGGTACAGGAGAGTGTGGAGAAGAGCCTGGCCCAGGTGAGAGAGAGGCAAGAAAAACTCTTCAATCAACACGCCCCTGCTAGTCCCCTAGAACCTGGTGAGCAAGTCATAAAGCGAAAAAGAAGGCTACATAAGTTGGACGACCAGTGGGAAAGGGAACCCTACACCGTACTGCAGTCTGACCACGACAACCCAAAGGTGTGCGTAATCACCAAGGACGGAGGAGAAACCACTAGTGTCGTCTCCAGAGACCACCTCAAAAGGTGCCCCGAGCAACTCCGTAGTGCAGAAGAGGATCAGAGTGACCTTGAACCTGCAGAGGACAAGGAAGAAATGATCAGCACCGTTCTCGGAGAGTTCCCTCAGTCCTGGACTCGCATAAATGATGCTATAGTGGTACCCGTCCTGCATTTCCTGCAACCAGCACAGCAACAACCAACACCAGAGCCGGAAGGTGAAGAGGAGCAAGCGGTTCCAGAGGCAGAAGAGCCTGTACCAGCAGCCCAGGAGAGTCAACCCTCTGCTGACAGTGAGCCTGCCATGCCTGCGGTAAGCCAAAGGACCCGCAGACAGCTGCCTGCCCTACCTGTACACCCAGCTGGTAGCTGTACCCCTAACGCTAGTGGGGAAAGCCAGGTTGGTCCACCACCAGACAGTGGGTTAAGGAGGTCAACCAGGAGCACAAAGGGACAGATACCCGCTCGCTGGAGAATATAGAGTGTACTAAAAGTGTAAATAACCCTGTTGCCAAATGTTGAATTGTTTGCCAAGTTACATGCATGTTTGGTAATTCTGTGTTTCAGTTTCTTGCAGCTACTGTAAGGACTCACAGGTTATGGACTTTGTATAACCGGGACCTGGTATGGACTGCATTCTGAGCCTAGCCCAGGAATGAACTAAGACTGTAAAGGACTTGGGGTAGGACAGACCCCCACCTGGTTAAGGCTCCCGTTGTTTTTGGTGATATGGACACCCGGTCACAGACCACACTGTGACCTAAAGAACTCAATTTGTGCGTCGTCTGTCTATTAATGTTTTATTGTTATGCATATTGTCTTTGTTTATTGTTTAGTCACGGAGTACTAAATTTCACTAGGGGGGAATGTGTCACCCTGACCTGGATGCCACAAGTGTAATTAAAGCTGTGTCTGAGAGCAAGGGGGAGGTTCTCTAGTCAGGGGAACATTAGCATGCAATGCCTCCTGTCTCAGGCCAGTAGGGGGAGCAGGCTGCCCCTATAAAAGCTGGTGCTGGGGGCAGGGTTAGGGAGAACTGGAAAACCTGTCTCAGCACTGAGACGTGTCCCAGAGTGGAGCAGGAACAGAAAGTTGATTGCACCTAAGAGGAAGTGTGGCAGTAGGAGAGCCACAAGCCAGAGACAAGAGGCGAAGAGAGCCTGTCTTGGCAGAGAAAAGACTTAATTTTACCAGACTTTGGTGTCTGAGGCTGGAAGGATTCCACATCCCCCAGCAGAGAACCAGTCCGCAAGGGACTGTATATTCCTTGGCCT
Organism: Phyllobates terribilis; assembly: GCF_046119375.1. Lineage (NCBI taxonomy): Eukaryota > Metazoa > Chordata > Amphibia > Anura > Dendrobatidae > Phyllobates > Phyllobates terribilis. Next base: position 87,090,941 of record NW_027362771.1, read on the forward strand.
AAGAAGCCTGGAGGCCCTGCCACAACAGAAGGGACCAGTAAAGCCATACAAGGCTGGGAGCAGAAAGGAACCCACGTCGCAGGCCATACAGGCGAGAAAACACGGAAAGCTCGGAAACGTGGGCTGTTACCCTATCAGGAGGAGATAGCGAGAAGGAGCGCAGAAAGCACGGTAGGCCTACACCCTCACCCTGACCAGGGCCAATTTCCCCGTTGCTCTCAGACATCCAGGTCCCCTCCTAGCCGGGACTGTTTGTGGGTCAGTTTTCCTGTTTAGTAAAGACCCTGGACTGCAACCTGTTGTCTGTGTGCTCCTTGCTCCTCCAGCACTATCAGCACTGGGACTCTCACTACCATCACTCCCACCATCCACTATACTGCCCTGGGGCCGCACTCTTCCCGTGGGGAGTCACACTACCCTAGCTGCACACCTCATCAGCCCCAGCGGTCTGCATGCAGCGGCGGTTCCTAATAACCGCAATCCACGGGTGGCGTAGTCGGACATAAACATCAGTACATAACGGACTACCACTGGCCTGACCACCCTGAGCCACGGAACCGGGTTGCCACTACTACTCCCACCGTTTCCCTAATTGCCCGGATCCGAGTGCCCCACGACCCAGGGGGCGAGTCACATGCATTTCTGCATGTGGGTTATCAAGCGCTTTTCCAAGCGATTTTAGCATCACTTGGAAAAGTGCTTGACAACTTGCTCACACTATATAAATCCATGCAGCCGGCATGGATTTATAATAGTGTGACCAAGTTAGTTAAAAAAAAAAAAATAAGAATGGTAAAACATAAAAAAATAAAGTTTATACTCACCTTCCATTGTCCTCCCGGTGTTTTGTCTGCTCCGTCCGGTGTGTTGGGCATCTCGCGGTGATGTGAAGGACCTGCGGTGATGTCATTGAGCCATGTGATGGGTCACATGACTCAGTGACGTCATGGCAGGTCCTTCACAACAGCGTGAGCATTGCAAGACACCGGACGGAGCGGACAAAACACCGGGAGGACAACGGAAGTTGAGTATAAACTTTATTTTTTATTTTAAATTCTTTTTTTTACAGTTTCTATGGTACCCAGGTCTGGATGAGAGTCTCCTCTCCTCCAGACTTAGGTACCATCCGCACATAGAAACGCATAATATCCATGTGTACAAATGTACTGACACAGATATTATACGTTTCAATGCAAGTCAATGGCGGCGATTACACTGCGTGTCCGCAAAATTAATGGACATGCTGCAGATTTTTGAGCGCAGCATAAATGCTGCGGAAAAATCCGCAACATGGGCATTGACATTGCGGCTTGTCATTGGGGACCATGGGGGGCGGATTACCAAGCATTTCCCAAGCGTTTATGCTGTGGAAATTCCGCAGCATATACGCTTGTAAAACGCTACGTGGGCACATACCCTAAGGCTGTGTGCCCACGATGCGTTTTAATGCGTTTAAGCAGCGTTTTTGCAGCTGCGGAAACGCTGCGGAAATGCATTAAAAACGCATGGTAGAAGGGCAGCAATGTTCCCCAATGATAATCCGCATGTGCTCTGCACATGCTGCGGAAATTTCCGCTGCGGATTATCATTGCAGAAAAAAAAGCAGCACTACCAATTATTTTGCGGAAGCGCTGCCTTTTCGATGCCATTGACTTGCATTAGAACGCACAAATTCCGCAAGACTGCATCTGTACTTGCGTAATTGGTGCGTTCTAATGTGCGGATGGTACCCGAGTGTGGAGAAGAGAAGACTCTCCTCCACACCCAGGTACCATAGAAACTGTAACAAGAATAAAATAAAAAATAAAGATTATATTCACCTTCCGACGGCCCCCGGTCTCCTTCCCTGTGCTTGCGGACAGGACTGAAGGACCTGCGGTGACGTCACAGTCATGTTACGGCAGGTCTTTCAGTGCAGTGTCCCGCGATCAGCTGGCAGCCAGGAAGGAGCGCAGCAACACACGCCGGGCCATCGGAAGGTAAGTATAGGTTTATTTTTTTATTTTTAACCACTCTCTCGGGTCACACTATATAAATCCATGCCAGTTGCATGGATTTATATAGTGTGACCTAGTTGACAAGCACTTTCCAAGTGATGCTAAAATCGCTTTGAAAGCGCTTGTCAATCCGCATGTGGAAACGCATGTGAATCTGCATGTATTTCGCAGGAAAAACGCATGTACAATCCGCATGCGTTTTTTTCTGCCAGGGAGATGCAGAAATGCTGCAAAAATTTTCTGCTTCATTTCTGCATCATGGGCACATAGCCTAATAGGTATCTGAAAGGAACAATGAAGCATGATGAAGGTTCCTGGCAAATTTCGGGATGCATTTTAGCAAATGAAGTTGTGAATTCATGTAATCAAAAATAATTTAAATGGGACAAGTGACAGTAGACTAAATGTACCCAAAAGTAAAAAAATAGGGGCCAACAAGTAATAAGGTATAAAATGGATAAAGTTTATTAATGAGCATATAAAAAGTTTCAATAGACAGTATGGGAAAAATCAAACTAAAATATTAACATCAGAATAATCTAGATGGTGTAATAGTCCATACCACAAGACCAAAAATTTTCCTGATGGAAGAGGCAAGAAAGCCTCTTCCCCCTTATTATAATGAAGTAAATATGAATCGATAAAAAAAATACATAATAAACATATGTAGAATGGCACTGGCAATCAGCACTTCAAATAGATTAGGCAAAACAGTAGTATGCTAAAATAGATACACAGAGACTTCAAAGAAATATACAGTATAATAATAAAAATGATGAGGACAAATCCCATAATCATTTTGACCTAGGAGAAGCCCAAAAGAGTAGTGGACTATACCAGACAATAATAATAATAATATGTGAAGTAATTTGAACTCTCTGTATGTCTACTTTAGCACACTACTGTTTTATTAGTCTGCTATTTGGACTGCTGATTGCCAGCCAGTACCATTCTACATTTATCATTTATATTAGTTGATTTATATACACTGCTCAAAAAAATAAAGGGAACACTTAAAGAACAGAATATAACTCCAAGTCAATAATACTTCTGTGAAATCTACCTGTCCAGTTATAAAGCAACACTGATTGTGAATCTGACTCGCCCCCTGGGCCGTGGGGCACGCGGATCCGGGCAATAGGGGGAACGATGGGAGTAGTAGTGGCAACCCGGTTTCGTGGCTCAGGGTGGTCAGGCCAAAGGTAGTCTGCTACGTGCTTCAGATAATGTCCGACTACGCCACCCGTGGATTGCGGTTATTAGGAACCGCCGCTGCATGCAGACCGCTGGGGCTGATGAAGTGTGCAGCTAGGGTAGTGTGACTCCTCACGGGAAGAGTGCGGCCCCAGGGCAGTGTAGTGGATGATGGGAGTAATGGTGGTGAAGGTCCCAGTACCGGTAGTGCCGGAGGAGCGAAGGAGCACACGGACAACAAGTTACAGTCCAGGGTCTTTACTCACAGTTCGTTTGTTCCGGGTCACTTCCGTCGGCAGTGACCGCCCGAGCCATACTGCGTCCACCAGGTGAGGGGCTCGGTCAACTCCCAGGCAGTTCAGGAGCATGTCACAGGACCCCCTTTAATCCTTTCTCTGGCCTGCCTCACCAGTGACCCACTTTTGTCCAGCTGCCGCGGACTCGTGCGGTTAAACGTGGGCCCCGTCCTCCGCTGTCCTATATGGTGCCTTCTTAGCAGGTTTGATGAGGTGTCGCACCAATAGATGATCACGACGACCGGTCTTTGGCTGAGGGTAGTTTCTCCTCCACCAACTTGGGCTCCGGTACCCTTAATCTGCCTGACCCTTCACCCTGGATTCTCGTGGGTTCTTAGGGTCCCTTCCACCTTCTTGTTCCTGAGCCCTTCTGTTTCTCTCTCTCTTTCTTTGCAGTTCCTTTCTGTTTCTGTTCCTTTCTGTTCCTTTCTCTTGGAGCTGAGATGAGCCAAAATCTCAGCTCCCCTTCACCTCCTCCTCGGCCTCTCACTAGGCCCTTCTGGAGTAGAGCTCCTACAGAGCCTCTACTCCCTGTCTTCTCCTCTGGCTGAACGAACCTTGATCTAAGATGGTGCCCACCTTTTATACCTCCCTCTGACCATGAGCCCAGGTGACCAGCAACCAATGGGCTCCTTCCTACGCTCAGGAACCAACCCCTATCTGCTCCTACAGCACTGGGTGTTCCACCCCCCTCCCCACTCCAGGCAGGGACATAGTCGGTCGTGCCTGCACTTATGTCTAGTGGTAGCACCGTTGAGCTGTCCCTCGGAAATGGGGTGTGTGTGCTGTATGCAGCTAACTGAGCCCTGGTCCATACTCCATCCTTACCTGGGAGTGGAATATCACACCTCTGGTCTGAGGTGCAATACCCCTGTAGCGGCCGAACCCTCGGGACGCTACAAATCAATATCTCCTGCTGTTGTGCAAATGGAACAGACAACTGGTAGAAATGATAGGCAATTAGCAAGATACCCCATATAAAGGAGTGGTTCTGCAGGTGGTGACCACAGACCATTTCTCTGTTCTCATCCTTTTTGGCTGTTGTTTTGGTTACTTTTTCATTTTGCTTTTGCTCTCACCTCTAGAGGTACAGTAGCATGAGGCGGTGTCTACAGTAAAACCCACAGAAGTTGCTCAGGTAGTGCAGTTCATCCAAGATGGCACATGAGTGCGAGCTGTGGCAAGAAGCGTAGCTGTGTCTGTCAGCATAGTGTCCAGAGCATGGAGCAGATACCAGGAGATGTGGAGGGAGCAATAGGAGGGCAACAACCCAGCAGCAGGACCGTTACCTCTTCCTTTGTGCAAGGAGGAACAGGAGGAGCACTGCTAGAGGCCTGCAAAATGACCTCCAGCAGGCCACAAATCTGCATGTGTCTGCACAAACGGTTAGAAACCGACTCCATGAAGGAGGTATGAGGGCCCGACGTCCACAGATGGGAGTTGTGCTCACAGCCCAACACTGTGCAGGACGCTTTGCATTTGCCACAGAAGACCAGCATTGGCAAAGTTTCCATTGGCACCCTGTGCTCTTCACAGATGAAAGCAGGTTTACACTGAGCACATGTGACAGATGTGACAGAGTCTGGAGACGCCATGGCGAGCGATCTGCTGCCTGCAACATCCTTCAGCATGACCGGTTTGGCAGTGGGTCAGTAATGGTGTGGGGTGGCATTTCTTTGGAGGGCCGCACAGCCCTCCATGTGCTCGCCAGAGGTAGTCTGACTGCCATTAGGTACCGAGATGAGATCCTCAGACCCCTTGTGAGACCATATGCTGGTGCGGTTGGCCCTGGGTTCCTCCTAATGCTGGGCAATGCCAGACCTCATGTGGCTGGAGTGTGTCAGCAGTTCCTGCAAGATGAAGGCATTGAAGCTATGGACTGGCCCGCCCATTTCCCAGACCTGAAACCGATTGAGCACATCTGGGACATCATGTCTCGCTCCATCTACCACCGTCAGTTGCACCACAGACTGTCCAGGAGTTGGCGGATGCTTTAGTCCAGGTCTGGGAGGAGATCCCACAGGAGACCATCCGCAACCTCATCAGGAGCATGCCCAGGTGTTGTAGGGAGGTCATACAGGCACGTGGAGGCCACACACAAAACTGAGCCTCATATTGACTTGTTTTAAGGACATTACATCAAAGTTGGATCAGCCTGTAGTGTGTTTTTCCACTTTAATTTTGGGGGTGACTTCAAATCCAGGCCTCCATTGGTTGATAAATTTGATTTCCATTGATGATTTTTGTGTGATTTTGTTGTCAGCACATTCAAATTTGTACAGAACAAAGTATTCAATGAGAATATTTCATTCATTCAGATCTAGGATGTGTTATTTGAGTGTTACCTTTATTTTTTTGAGCAGTGTATATTACATTGTAGTAAGGGGAAAGGTCTTTCTTATATCTTACATCATGGATATTTGTGGTCCTTTTACGGACTAGTACACCATCTGCCCAAATACACAGCCAATGACATTAAGAACTATCTCATAGTAAAAAATATCATAAAGGCCTGGGAAGTGATGATATCGCCCCACAAAGCCCTGATCTCAACATTGTCTGCATGGGATTACATAAGGAGACTTAAGGAATTTCACAACTGTATATTCACAGGAGATCTGTGGCTAGGTTTCCAAATTGTTACCTCCAAAAAGTATTTGAAAGTGTAGCTAAAGGTATTGATTTAACCATTCCCCCCCCGAAGGTGGATTGCACGTTAATGACTAGGCCAATTTTTACAATTCTGGCCACTATCACTTTATGAGGTAATAACTCTGGAACGCTTCAACGGATCCCACAGATTCTGAGACAGCTTTTTCATTACATATTGTACTTCATGATAGTGGTAAAATTAATTTATTTTATATGATTTGGGTTTATTTGTGAAAAAATCGGAAAATTTAGAAAATTTAGCAATTTTCAAAATTTGAATTTTCATGCCCTTAAATCAGAGAGATGTGTAACTCAAAATAGTTAATAAGGGTTAAAAGTTGACCAGCGATTTCTCATTTTTCCAACAAAATTTACATTACCATTTTATTAGGGACCATAGCACATTTGAAGTGACTTTGAGGGGCTTTTATGACAGAAAATACCCAAAAGTGACACAAATCTAAAAACTGCTCCCCTCAAGGTGCTCAAAACCACATTCAATAAGTTTATTAACCCTTCAGGTGCTTCACAGGAATTTTTGGAATGTGGAAGAAAACAATGAACATTTAACTTTTCTTCACAAAAATGTTGGTTTAGACCCAATTTTTTTATTTTCGCAAGGGTAACAGGAAAACTGGACCACAAACTTTGTTCTACAATTTCTCCTGAGCACGCTGATACCCCATATGTGGGGGAAAACTACTGTTTGGGCACACGGCAGGGCTCAGAAGGGAAGGAGCGACATTTGACTTTTTGACTGTAACATTTGCTTGAATACTTAGCGGATGCCATGTCACGTTTGGGGAGCCCCTGATGTGCCTAAACAGTGGAAACCCCCACAAGTGACACAATTTTGTAAACTAGACCCCTCAAGGAACTTATCTAGATGTGTGGTGAGCACCTTGAACCCCCAGATGCTTGACAGAAGTTTATAACATTGAGCAGTAAAAATAAAATGTTCACATTTTTCTCACAAAAATGTTTTTCAGCCCCAATTTTGCATTTTCATAATGGTAACAGGAGAAATTGCATTATGCAATTTTTATACAATTTCTCCTGAGTAAGTCGATACCCCATATGTGGGGAACAACCACTCTTTGGACACACGGCAGGGTTCAGAAGGGAAGGAGTACCATTTGACTTTTTGAAAGTAAAATTTGCTTGAATAATTAGAGGATACCATGTCGCATTTGGGGAGCCCCTGATGTGCCTAAACAGTGGAAACCCCCCAAAAGTGACACCATTTTATAAACTAGACCACTCAGGGAACTCATCTAGATGTGTGTTGGGCACCTTGATCCCCAAGGTGCTTCACAAAAGTTTATAAGATTGAGCCGTAAAAATAAAATTTTCACATTTTTCCCACAAAAATGTTTTTCAGCCCCCAATTTTGCATTTTCATAGGAGTAACAGGAGAAATTGAATCATACCATTTCTTGTGCAATTACTTCTGAGTAAGCAGATACCCCATATGTGGGGAACAACAACTATTTGGGTGCACGGCAGGGTTCGGAAGGGAAGGAGTGCCATTTGACATTTTGAATGTAAAATTTGCTTGAATAATTAGCGGACGCCATGTCGCGTTTGGAGAGCCCCTGATGTGCCTAAACAGTGGAAACCACCCACAACTTACCCCATTTTGGAAACTATACCCCTCAAGGAACTAATCCTAGATGTATGTTGAGCACCCTGAACCCCCAGGTGCTTCACAGAAGTTTATAACATAGAGCAGTGAAAATAAAAATATCAAACTTTTTCCACAAAAATGATCTTTTAGCCTCAATTTTTTTATTTTCACAAGGGTAAGAGGAGAAAATGGACCCCGAAAACTGTTGTGCAATTTTTCCAATATGTGGGGAAAAACTCTGTTTGGGCACACGGCAGGGTTCAGAAGGGAAGGATCACTGTGTGACTTTTTGAACGCAAATTGGCTGGAATTGAGAGCAGACGCCATGTTGTGTTTGGAGAGCCCCTGATGTGCCTAAACAGTGGAAACCCACCACAAGTGACCCCATTTTGGAAACTAGACCCCTCAAGGATTTTATCAAAGGGTTTAGTGGACATTTTTAACACAGAGGAACGACACAGAATTTGATAACATTAGGTCGTTATATTGAATAGGTTGTCATTAGTCTTGAGTGCAAGTGCTCGCTACTTGAGTTTGCACTGGGTACTCGGGTATGCACCAAGTATCGTGGGTGATCGATTGACAAGCTTGAGTCCCCGCCCCGCATGTTTCATGGTTGTTAGACACCCAAAATAAAACATGTGGGGATTGCCCGTGCTTGGCAAGCAATACCGGCATGTTTTTTTTTGGCTGTATAAGTGCCGCAAAACATATAGGGCAGAGATTTGAGCATGTCACTCGAGCACCCGGGATACTCGGTGCATACTCAAGTAGCGAGCACTTGCGCTCAACACTAGTCACCATATCGTCATCATTTTTTTCTTTATTTTTGATAAAATCCCAACCCCAACACAACCCTAACACAACCCTAACCCCAAACCTAATACAACCCTAAAACTAACCCTAACCCTAACACAACCTTAACCCTAACCGTAACCCTAATCCTAACCTTAACACAACTCTAGCCCCAACACAACCTTAACCCTAACATAACCCTAACCCTAACACAACCCTAACACAAGCCTAACCCTAGAGTTTATTTTTTACGCCATTCCTCATGCGGTGTAAGTGATTAAATGACTTTATTCATTGGGTCGATGCGATTACAGAAATACCAGATTCATATCAGGTTTTCATGTTTGGCAGCTGTCACACACTAAAAGACGCTTTTTTTTTGCAAAGATTAGCTTTTGCAATCATTTTTCCATATGTTGGCCGACAGAGTCATGTACAGGCTTGTTTTTTGTGGGACAAGTTGACGTTTTTATTGATACCATTTTCGGGCAATAAACATCTTTTGATTGCTTTCTATTCCGATTTTTGGGAGGCAGAATAAACAAAAACAAACAATTCAGGAAATTTATTTTATTTTTTTTTTATGCCGTTCCAGGTGTGGTAAAATTGGTTAGGTAGCTTTATTCTTTGGGTCTGTACATTTACAGCGATACTACATTATATCTTATGTCTTGGCGCTTTTATAAAATAAAAACTATTTTAAAGAAAAAATATATTTTTTTTGCATTTCTTTATTCTGAGAGCTATAACTTTTTTTTTTCATCTGATAGAGCTGTATTGCAGATTGTTTTTTGCAGGACAAGATGATGTTTTCAGCGATACCTTTTTTATTTACAATCGTCTTTTTGACTGCATTTTATTCCATTTTTTGTTTGGTGGTATGATGATAAAGCATCGTTTTTTTTTTTTTACCGTGTCTACTAAAGGGATTAACTAGTGGGACAGTTTTTTAGGTCAGGTCGTCACAAACATGTCGATACCAAATATGCGTACTTTTATTGTTTTTTTAGCTATATATATGCTACATATATATATATATATATATATATATATACTGTATATATAATATATGATATATTTTGTTCATATTTATCTATTGGTACAGTATATTTTTATTTTTTTGGATTATGTTTTCTTTTTTTTATGCATTTTTAAGAAAATTTTTAGTTTTTTTCAATTTCTGACATTTTTTTTCATTTTTACACTTTGTCCTACTATGGGACTTTCATTTTTTGAAGGTTGATCGCTTGCTGATCGCTTGCATAGCATAGGGATGCAGCAGCAGCAGCATCCCTGTGCTATGCAGGCTGTAAGCTCTGCACTGGCACAAGTTAGATACGGGTGCTTCTCACAAAATTAGAATATGATCAAAAAGTTAATTTATTTCTGTTCTTCAATACAAAAAGTGAAATTGATATATTATATAGAGTGATTACAAACAGAGTGATCTATTTCAAGTGTTTATTTCATTTAATGTTGATTGAAAAATGTTTTTAAAATCCAAAATGTTGGCCTACTGAAATGTATGTTCAGTAATGGCATTCAATACTTGGTCGGAGCTCCTTTTGCATCAATAACTGCATCAATGCAGCGTGGCATGGAGGCGATCAGCCTGTGGCAATGCTGAGGTGTTATGGAGGGCTTTGATAGCAGCCTTCAGCTCGTCTACATTGTTGGGTCTGGTGTCTCTCATCTTCCTCTTGACAATACCCCATAGATTCTCTATGGGGTTAAAGTCAGGCGACTTTGCTAGCACAGTGATACTGTTGTTTTTAAACCAGGTATTGATACTTTTGGCAGTGTGGACAGGTGCCAAGTCCTGCTGAAGAATGAAATTTCCATCTCCAAAAAGCTTGTCGGCAGAGGGAAGAATGAAGGGCTCTAAAATTTCATGGTAGACGGCTGCGTTGCCTTTGGTCTTGATAAAACACAGTGGACCTACAGCAGCAGGTGACATGGCTCCCCTAACCATCACCTATTATGAAAACGTCATACTAGACCTCAAGCAGCTTGGATTGTGGCCTCTCCACTCTTCCTCCAGACTCTGGGACCTTGATTTCCAAATGAAATGAAAAATTTACTTTCATCTGTAAACAACACCTTGGACCACTGTGTAACTGTCCAGGTCTTTTTCTCCTTGGCCCAGGTAAGACGCTTCTGACGTTGTTTTTGGGTCATGAGTGGCTTGACCCAAGCAATGCGACACTTGTAGCCCATGTCCTGGATACGTCTGTGTGTGGTGGCTCTTGAAGCAATGACACCAGCAGCAGTCCACTCCTTGTGAATCTCCCCCAAATTTTTGAATGGCCTTTTCTTTACAATCCTTTCAAGGTTGTAATTATTCTGGGTGCTTGTGCACCTTTTTCTGCTACACTTTTTCCTTCCACTCAACTTTCCATTAATATGCTTGGATACAGCACTCTGTTAACAGCCAGCTTCTTTAGTAATGACCTTTTGTGGCTTACCCTCCTTGTGAAGTGTGTCAATGACTGCCTTCTAGACATCTGTCAAGTCAGCAGTCTTCTCCATGATTGTGGAGCCTACTGAAACAGACTAAGGGACATTTTTAAACGCTTTGGAAGCCTTTGCAGGTGTTTTTTGTTAATTATTCTAATTTACTGAGATATTGACTTTTGTGTTTTCATTGGCTGTTAGCCATAATCATCAACCTTAACAGAAATAAACACTTGAAATAGATCACTCTGTTTGTAATGACTCTATATAATATATGAGTTTCACTTTTTGTATTGAAGAACTGAAATGAATTAACTTTTGATGATATTCTAATTTTGTGAGAAGCACCTGTAGATCGTGCACTGCGCATGATCTATCTAACTTCCTGATGTCTGGTGACATTGGGTCATCATAGCAAGGGGCACTCTCACCTCTGCCTGCCCCGCAAATGCTGCGATTGACACAGCATTTTGGGGGTTAATGTGCGAGACCACTCCTGGCACATAGTACCGGGTGTCAGCTGTCAAAATTAGCTGACACCCGGCAGCGATCGTTCCCTCACAGCTTGCGTGCGGGCGCGATCTGTGAGGCGTAATAATACGTACCTGGTTTTTAAGGCCCAGGTCCCAGAGACGTATTATTATGCCTCATGTCAAAAAGGGTTAAATTTTCCTTTTGTTCATTCAATTTGAATTAACTATTAAACACTTCTATTTTTCAAACCATTCTTGCTCTGCAGCACTTTTTCCACATATGCCTAAAACTTTTGCACAGTTACTGTACATACAGTGGGAAAAATAAGTATTTGATACACTGCCGATTTTGCAAGTTTTCCCACCTACAAAGAATGGAGAGGTCTTTGTTATCGTAGCACTTCAACTGTGAGAGATAGAATCTTAAACAAAAATCCAGAAAATCACATATTTCATCACCTACCAACCAGCAAGAATTCTGGCTCTCACAGACCTGTTAGATTTTATTTAACAAGCCCTCATACTCTGTACTCATTGCCTGTATCAATTGCAGCTGTTTGAACTCATTACTTGTATAAAAGACACCTGTCCAAACACTCAATCAAACACTCTATACAGCTTTATTAAAAATGTGAACATTATGTACAATCTCTTTTTAATAAGTTTTTATAAAGTATAGCAAGAATCATACAGTGTATCAAAGTTGATATGCAAAAACATGGTGGTACCATAAAAGATCAATATAACAAGCCCAACAGCTAATCTCAAGGGGCCCGCAAAATAGCATTAATTGAGGGGAAACCACAAATATTGAGTTGTTCTCGGATCAATTCTCCCTTGCCTAATCTATATAAAAGGATTAGGTAACTAAAAATAAATAAGAAAAGAAAGGTAGACCAAGGTGAGAGAACAGAAAAGAGAGAAGGGAGAGAGAGAAAAGAAAAAAAGAAGACAAAGAAAAAAATTGATTTGTGAAGGGGATTGTAAACATACAGGCATCCTGTGATAGGCAATACTTGACAGCCAATCATTGACTACATATTAGTAATTATAAGCCACTGCACACATGCCCAGCTATTTTAGGAAGTTCATGGGAAGAAAATTTTAATGAAGACATCAGAGCGGTCATGGTCCTCTGCTATTATCTCCATCGTTCTCATAATGTTGTATAGCTCTAAACCCATGCACAGAGAGAGTAAACCACATTCGTCTTCAAATGCAGAGAGATCAGTAATACATAGCTAAACAGTTGAGAATCAGAAAAAGCCAGAAGATCTGTCAGGTTTTACCTGGGGGCCTAAACATGGAGCTGTTACCAAATTGCATGGCAACGATTCATCTCCAGCTTCACACATGATTTACAATCTTTATTATGTGCCCAATCCTGAAGACAGGCTAGGATTTCAGCATCATGGTGGAGCGGTAGATAAGGTATACCAGCCACACCCAATTTTTTTGATTTAGTGAATGCCTTCTTTCCTAATCTAGGCATATCCTAACTCAATTTAGCAAATGCTCTCTCTGTAAAGTCTTGAAATATTTGGTTGACACACAAATAAAAAAGTTTGGATAAAATATTCATTTATGTACATTCATGTACTCAAACCATGAAAGATGGTTATGTCTAGATTTTTTAGATCATCCAACGCACTCCTCTGTAGTATAAGGTAATTAACCCCTTCACGACATTTGACGTCGGTTTACATCATGGTCGGAAAAGTAATCCCGCAAAATCACGTAAATTTACTACATGGCGATCAAGTGGGCACAGAAGCAGTGCCCACCTGATCGCCGCCGGGAGCTCGGCTTAAGTGATAGCCAAGCACTGGCTGTCACAGCAAGGAGCCTTGTCTGCACCACCACTAGATGTTTAACTCCCTAAATGCTCTGATCGATAGCAATCACAGCATTTAGAAGGCTGTAATAGGGAGTGGGATCCCTATCCCACGTGATCGGCAACTCTGCAAAGCCTTCACGGGCTGCCGATCGTTGCTGAGGTTGTCATGATGATCTCCATGTCTGCCTGCTACAGTGGCCTGCTTAGGCCATGCAAGGATTATGGTCTAAGAGGCTTCTGTCAGTGCAGCACTGACTGACAGGTAGAATGTATTGCAATGCTGGTGCATTGCAATGCATTATATCAATGATGAGAGTAATAATAAGTCTAAGTAAAACCGGTTGAAAAAGTAAAAATATTTTTTTAAAAATCACAAAATAAAAAACAAAAAAAAAAAACAAATTATACCAATAAATAGGCATATTTACCGTCTGTAAAAAAAAAATAAACAAAAAAAATACATATATTAGTTATTGTGGCATCTACAATGACCCGATCTATAAAACTGTCACACTATTTAATCCCTTCAGTGAACTCCATAAATAAAATAAATAAAAAACATGGCAAAAAAACTATTCTTTTTAATCATACTGCCAAAAAAGATGGAATAACACATGATCAAAAAATTTAATGCAAATAAAAATAGTATCGCAAAAAGCATCATCTTGTCCTGCAAAAAAACAGCCAGCATACAGTTCTGTCAGTGGAAAAATAAAAGTTATAGCTCCTAGAATATAGCAATGCAGAAACAATTCTTTTTTCTATAAAATAGTTTTTATTGTGTAAAAGTGGCAAAACATAAAAAAAATGAAATATATGTGGTATCACTGTAATCGTTCTGACCCAAACAATAAAGCTGCCTTATCAATTTTACCACATGTTGAACAGCAAAAAAAAAAAAATAAAACAATTCCTGAATTGCTGGTGTTTGTTCATTCTGCTTCCAAAAAATCAGAATAGAAAGCGATCAAAAAATGTTAGGTGCCCGAAATTGGTACCATTGAAAACGTCAACTTGTGCCACAAAAAACAAGCCCTTACATAACTCTGTCGGCCGAAATATGGAAAAATTATTGCTCTCGAAATATGACGATGCAAAAACTTTCTTTTGCAAAAAAAGCAATTTTAGTGTGTGATAGTAGCTAAACACAAAAAAAAAATTATATAAATGTGGTATCACTGTAATAGCACAGACCAGAAAAATATAGTAGTCTAATCACTGTTCACACACGTTGTGTTTTGCTGCGTATTTTGCTGCAGATTTTTCTGCAAATTTTCAGCTGCGTCTAGCAGTACCAGCAAAGTCTATGAGAAACCAGAATTCTCTGTTCACACATGTTGCTTTTTGTTTGCTGCACATTTTCTGCCTTGCTTGCGCATGTGGAAAATAGAGCATGTCACTTCTTTCAGCGTTTCTGCAGCAGTAAATGCACTTGCGTTTTTGCTGTGTATTTGCTGCGTTTTTTCACCCATAGGAAGTAATGGGTGGTCAAAAATATGCAGCAAATACACAGCAAAAACCGCAACCAATACGCCGCAATTACGCGCATTTTTTACGCAGCTATTTTCCTGCCAGAAAAGTTAGCAGCAGATTTGTAGCAGATTTGCAGCAGAAAAAAACACGTGTGTGAACATAGCCTTTTACCGCACAAAATATAATAAAATAAAAAAAAACAATTCTTCACTTGCTGCTGATTTGTTCATTCTGCCTCCCATAGATCGAAGACTCGTCTCACATTTATTTTGCGATCTGTGCTGAGCGCTTACACCGGGGTTTCCATGTAAATATCTGAAATACGTGATTCAAACAGAACCCCCGGCAGAAGATTCCCTATAATGTGGCAGATGGAGGCACTGTTGGCGCCGTCTGACTTGTGATCTGTGGTCCGGCAGTGTCCGTCTTTTTAGGCGTGCATAAAAGTGAGGTTGGCCACAGTTTTGTGCACCTCTGGAAAGAAGGACAACGCTGACCAGAGGCCAGATGGAGTCCATAGTAACTGCTGCCTAATTGTAGTGCTTTCACAACATATTTTTACCACATGAACTATTTGTGTACAATTATGTATTTTATGTGGTAATAATGTGTTGTAAAGGTTTTACAGACTGTAGCATGGCCAAGGAAAGACCGTAAGCTGAGGAGCCCATAGTGTGGGCCAGAAGAGGACATTAGCTATGGAGGCTGTATTGTGGCCTAGGAAGAGCAGGAGGGTGGAAAGGCTGCTCAGGAAAGGCCAATAATTGCAAAAACTGTATTGTAGTCAAGGAAGAACCATAAGTTGAAATACCTGTGGTGTAGCCCAGGAAAGACCATAGGCTGAAGAAACTGTAGGGTCACTCAGGTGAGGCTATAGGCTGCAGAGGCTTGAGTGTGGCTCACGAAAAGTCATAGGCCATAGAGGCTGTAATGTGGCTCAGGAAAGACCATAGTCTGCAGAGGTTGTAGTGTGGCTTAGGAAAGACTGTAGGCTTTGGAGGCTGTAGTATAGCTCTGGAAAGGCCATATGCTACAGAGTCTGTAGTGTGGCTCAGGAAAGACCATAATCTGCAAAGTTTGTAGTATGGTTTAGGAAGGACCATAGACTGCAGTGGATGTAAAATGCCTTTAAATTACTCCTTAAACAAGTAGAAATACTATACAATACACATATGCAAATATATCAAATTTTATTACGTACAACAAATATATACACAGATACTAAAGGAAAAAGTTTAAAAACACCCCATAAAAAAAACCAAAAGAGCAGACAGTGTGGTAAATGGTAAATCCCACAATGGCTTAATAAAATCAATCAAGTATATGACATACTAGTAGGGCAGTAAAGGTACAATGCAGAAAATTTCATGATAATGAAAAACATGATATAGGAACTCAACGCATGATTTTGAAACCAAACAACATAATAGATATAATTTAAAATCCCCTGATTTGAGAATAAACCACTCATAAGAGAGCTCCTAAAAGTATCCAGCAACTGAAGAGAAAAAATACCCCACACATGTCATAATTTGTGGAACAAAGAAAAAAACACACTGCCCAGTACCCCGACACGCGTTTCGCATTTAGCTTTGACAGTATGGCTCAGGAAAGATCGTAGGCTATAGAGGTTGTAGTGTAGTTCAGAAAAGACCAGAGTATGTAAAATACCTAAAATACCTTTAAATTACTTCTTAAACCAAAAAGAAAAAAAACACTATATATGTACATATATTAAATTTTATTAAGTACAAACAAATATATAAATAACGACTACAGAAAAAGTTTAAAGACTCTCCATAATAACCAAAAAGAAGGGACAGTGTGGTAAATGGTAAATAACACAATGGCTTAATATCAATCAAGTAAATGACATACTAGTAGGGTACTAAGGTACAATATTGGGACAAAGAGCAAAGGACAAACCTCCAGAGAAAGATGTGACAAGGAGTAGAGTCGGGAAAAGCAACTGCCGCTGCCGGAGTGAGTACTGAGCTCGAAGCCTGAGGATTCTGCCCACACTGCAAATCTTCTGAACCTGACTCTCAAAAGTAAAAATGCTCCAAAAAGACTCCCAAGAGTATGATTCTATCCAAACAGGTATGTTTCAAAGCAGAGTTAGATGCAAAAACTCCTTTTAACACATAGGGACTCGTACAGGGAACCAGTAGCAGTAATTCAGGAGTCAGACACAAAACCAGAGTTTTCTTCTTAATTTGTAAATTCAGATAAGGAGCATCCCAGAAGGGATAGAAATGATTTCTCTCCACAAGTGGATTCCTCAGCATCTGGAAAACAAATAGACCTTATATTGAACATTAGGGTTACTGATCAGGCTGCTTCTGAATATTATATAAGAAATTCGATAATGGCTATAAAAAGTTCTTTGAAAATTGATATGGATGAACAAATTAATATTATACAGGCATCATTTCAAGCCATTGCTCATTAAATGGACTGCACATGCAGTCAAATTGTGGACCTCTCAAATGCTAATAAAGTTATAATAAAGGATCAATCAACAATTAACCCCTTTAACACCCGAGGGTGCTTTGCACGTTAATGACCAGGCCAATTTTTACAATTCTGACCACTGTCACTTTATGAGGTAATTACGGTACTCTGGAACGCTTCTACGAATCCCCCTGATTCTGAGATTGTTTTTTCATGACATATTGTACTTCATGAATGTGGTAAAATTTCTTCAATATCACTTGCGTTTATTTGTGAAAAAAAAGGAAATTTTGTGAAAATTTTGAAAATGTCACAATTTTCAAATGTTGAATTTCCATGCCCTTAAATCAGAGAGATATGTCACAAAAAATAGTTAATAAATAACATTTCCCACATTTCTACTTTACATCAGCACAATTTTGGAACAAACATTTTTTTTTTGTTAGGGAGCTATAAGGGTTAAAAATTGACCAGCGATTTCTCATTTTTACAACACAATTTACAAAACCATTTTTTTAGGGACCACATCTTTTTTTAAGTGACTTTGAGTGACCTTTATGACAGAAAATACCCAAAAGTAACACCATTCTAAAAACTGCACCCCTCAAGTTGCTCAAAACCACATTCAAAAAGTTTATTAACCCTTCAGGTGCTTCACAGGAATTTTTAGAATGTGGAAGCAAAAAACGATCATTTATTTTTTTTCACAAAAATGTTACTTTAGACCCCAATTTTTATATTTTAGCAAGGGTATCATTAAAAAATGAACCCCAAACTTTGTTGTACAATTTCTCCTGAGCACGTAGATACCCCATATGTGGGGAAAAACCACTTTTTGGGCGCACGGCATCGTTCGGAAGGGAAGGAGCACCATTTGACTTTTTGAATGTAAAATTTGCTTGAATAATTAGCGGACGCCAAATGTTTGTTGCGTTTTGAGAGCCCCTGATGTGCCTAAACAATGGAAACCCCCCCACAAGTGACAACATTTTGGAAATTAAACCCCTCAGGGAACTTATCTAGATGTGTGTTGAGCACCATGAACCCCCAGGTGCTTCACAGAAGTTTATAAAATTGAGTGGTAAAAATAAAATTTTCACATTTTTCCCACAAATTTTTTTTTCAGCCTCCAATTTTGCATTTTTATAAAGGTAACAGAAGAAATTGTGCCAAATGATTTGTTGTGCAATTTCTCCTGAGTAAGCCGATACCCCATATGTGGGATAAAACCACTGTTTGGTCGCACGGCAGGGTTCGAAAGGGAAGGAGCACCATTTGACTTTTTGAATGTAAAATTTGCTTGAATAATTAGCGGACCCCATGTTGTGTTTGGGAAGCCCCTGATGTGCCTAAACAATGGAAACCCCCCACAAGTGACACCATTTTGGAAACTAGACCCCTCAGGGAACTTATATAGATGTGTGTTGAGCACCCTGAACCCCCAGGTGCTTTACAGAAGTTTATAACATGGTGCCGTGAAAATAAAAAAATCTAACTTTTTCCACAAAAATTATGTTTTAGCCCCCAATTTTTTTTTCACAACTGTAAGAGGAGAAAATTTTTGTGCAAATTGGCTGGAATTGAGAGCGGATGCCATGTCGCGTTTGGAGAGCTCCTGATGCGCCTAAATAGTGGAAACCCCCCACAAGTGACCCTATTTTGGAAACTAGACCCCTCAAGGATTTTATCAAGGGGTATAGTGAACATTTTGAACCCAGAGGTATGACACAGACTTTGATAACATTAGGTCATCATATTGAATAAGTTGTCGTTAGTCTTGAGTGCAAGTCCTCATTACTTGAGTTTGCATCGGGTATTCGGGTATGCATCATGTATCGCGAGTGCTCAAGTGACATGCTCTAGTCCCTGTCTCGCATCTTTCACGGATGTTAGACACGCAAAAAAAACGTGCAGGGATCGCTCGTACATGGCAGGCAATCTCAGCGAGGTTTTTTTGGCCACGAAGCATATGGGGCGGAGACTCGAGCATGTCACTCGAGCACCCGGGATACTTGGTGCATACATGAGCACCAGATGCAAACTTAAGTAGCGAGCACTTGTGCTCAACACTAGTCGCCATATCGTCATCATTTCTTTTTTCTTTACTTTCGAAAAAATCCCAACTCCATCACAACCCTAACCATAGCACAACCGCAACCTTAGCACAACCCCAACTATAGCACAACCCCAACCCTAGCACAACCCTAACCCTAGCACAACCCTAACCCTAGCACAACTCTAACCATAACCCTAGCACAACTGTAACAATAATCCTAGCACAACCATAACCCTAACCCTGGCATAACCCTAACCCTAACACAACCCTAACCGTAACCCTAGAGTTTTTTTTTTACGCCGTTCATCGTGAGGTATAAGTGATTAGACGACTTTATTCTTCGGGTCGGTGCGATTACAGCGATGCCAGATTAATAGCGGGTTTTTATTATTGACAGCTGTCACACACTAAAAGACGTTTTTTTTTGCAAAGACTAGTTTTAGCATCGCCATATTTTGAGAGCTATAATTTTTCCATATTTCAGCCGACAGAGTCATGTGTCGGCTTGTTTTTTGCGTTTTTATTAGTACCATTTTCAAGGATGTGACATTTTTTGATCGCTTTCTATTCCGATTTCTGGGAGGCAGAATAAACAAAAACTAAGAATTCAGGAATTTTTTTTTTATGCCGTTCCGCGTGTGGTAAAATTGATAAGGCAGCTTTATTCTTCAGGGCAGTACGTTTACACCGGTACCACATTTATATAGTTTTTCTATGTTTTGGCGCTTTTACACAATAAGGCTATTTGCCCACGAAGCAGAAATGCTGCGGATTTCATCATCTCCCTGGCAGAAAAAACCCATGCAGATTTTACATGCGTTTTTTCAGCTAGGGATAAGCATTTGTCACGCGTTTTGCTCATGCGATTTCGCATGTGAGTTGTTAAGCGCTTTCCAAGTGATTTTAGCATCATCTGGAAAAGTGCTTGACAACTTGGTCACACTATATACACTGTGTGCAGAATTATTAGGCAAGTTGTATTTTAGAGGATTATTTTTAATATTGATCAACAACTATGTTCTCAATCAACCCAAAAGACTCATAAATATCCAAGCTTAATATTTTTAGAAGTTGGAGTGTTTTTTTTTAGATTTGGCTATCTTAAGAGGATATCTGTTTGTGCAGGTAACTATTACTGTGCAGAATTATTAGGCAACTTAATAAAAACCAAATATAATCCTATCTCACTTGTTTATTTTCACCAGGTAAACCAATATCAGTGCACAAAATTTAGAAATAAACATTTCTGACACGCAAAAACAAAAACCCCAAAAATTAGTCATCAATATAGCCACCTTTCTTTATGATGACACTCAACAGCCTTCCATCCATAGATTCTGTCAGTTGCTTGATCTGTTTTCGATCAGCATTGCTTGCAGCAGCCACCCCAGCCTCCCAGACACTGTTCCGAGATTCTATGATGGACCACAGGTTCTCTATGGGGTTCAGATCAGGTGAACAAGGGGGCCATGTCATTATTTTTTCTTCTTTTAGACCTTTACTGGCCAGCCACGCTGTGGAGTAGTTGGATGCATGTGATGGAGCATTGTCCTGCATGAAAATCATGTTTTTCTTGAACGATACCGACTTCTTCTTGTACCACTACTTGAATAAGTTGTCTTCCAGAAACTGGCAGTAGGTCTGTGAGTTGAGCTTCACTCCACCCTCAACCCGAAAAGGTCCCACAAGTTCATCTTTGATGATAGCAGCCCATACCAGTACCCCACCTCCACCTTGCTGGTGTCTGAGTCGGAGTGGAGCTCTCTGCCCTTTACTGATCTAGCCTCTGGCCCATCCATCTGGCCCATCAAGAGCCACTCTCATTTCATCAGTCTATAAAACCTTTGAAAAATCAGTCTTAAGATAATTCTTTGCCCATTCTTGAAGTTTTATCTTATGTTTCTTGTTCAAAGGTGGTCGTTTTTCAGCCTTCCTTACCTTGGCCATGTCCCTGAGTATCGCACACCTTGTGCTTTTTGATACTCCAGTAACGTTGCAGCTCTGAAATATGGTAAAACTGGTGGCGAATGGCATCTTGGCAGCTTCACGCTTGATTTTCCTCAATTCTTGGGCAGTTATTTTGACCAACACGCTTCTTGCGACCCTGTTGGCTGTTTGCCATGAAACGCTTGATTGTTCGGTGATCACGCTACAAACGTTTGAAAATTTTAAGACTGCTGCATCCCTCTGCAAGACATCTCACAATTTTGGACTTTTCAGAGCCCGTAAAATCTCTCTTCTGACCCATTTTGCCAAAGGAAAGGAAGTTGCCTAATAATTAAGAACACCTTATATAGGGTGTTGATGTCATTAGTCAACACCCATCCTCATTACAGAGATGCACATCACCAGATTTACATAATTGGTAGTTGGCTCTCAAGCCTATGCAGCTTGGAGTAGGACAACATGTATGAAAAGTATCATGTGATCAAAACAGTCATTTGCCTAATAATTCTGCACACAGTGTAAATCCATGCAACCGGCATGGATTTTATATAGTGTGACCAAGTTAGTTAAAAAGAAGAATAAAAATGGTAAAAAATAAAAAAAAAACATTGTACTCACCTTCCGATCGCCCCCGGTCTCCTTCTCCAATGCGTCTGGTCTCTCTGGTGTCTCGCAGTGGTGTAAAAGGACCTTCCATGATGTCATTTAGTCATGTGACAGGTCACGCGACCGCCAACGTCAGCGGTCGCGTGACCTGTCACATGACTGAATGATGCATGGAAGGTCCTTTTACTCCATCGCGAGCCACCAGGGAGCCAAGACATACCAGATAGAAGATCGGGGGCCATCAGAAGGTAAGTATAATGTGTTCTTTTATTTTAAATTCTTTTTTTTTACAGGTACAGGTCATGACATCAGGGTCACCATGACAACCACGGAACCCGGCCTCAGATAGCG
Organism: Phyllobates terribilis; assembly: GCF_046119375.1. Taxonomy (NCBI): domain Eukaryota; kingdom Metazoa; phylum Chordata; class Amphibia; order Anura; family Dendrobatidae; genus Phyllobates; species Phyllobates terribilis. The sequence goes on from NW_027362771.1 coordinate 87,113,153, forward strand.
TGGGACGCCAGGGAAGAGGTGAGTACCGGCGCTTACCTCTGGAATGCAGCACCGCTCCCAGCACATAGTACCGGGTGTCAGCTGTGACAATCAGCTGACATCCGGCGGCGATCGCGCCCGCACAGCATGTGTGCGGGCGCAATCGCCAGGGCATGTTAATAAGTACCTGGCTCTTAAAGGCCAGGGCGCAGGTTCGTATTAGTACGCCCTTGGCTGTAAAGGGGTTAAAGATGAAGTCAAAGCTCTTAGAGCAAACTAGTTAATTTAGAAGATAGGAATCAGAGAAAAAAAAATTAGAGATGAAAGGGATTCCAGAGATCATGTAATCTGACAATTTGCAAATCAAAAATCTTATAAAAGAGTCATCCCACAACTCACAGATCTAGAATTAACAGATGATCACGCTTATCGCCTGACAAGGCCAAAATTTATCACCAACAACATTCTATGAGACATAGTCTTCTTGTACACTTTTTTCAAGTTAATAACTTATTAACGAATTACTTAAAGAAAAATAGAAACCTCCCTGATCCTTTTCAAAATATTAAAGTTTTCATGGACTTATCTAAAGAAACTTTACAGTTAAGGAAATCATTTGGACGAATTACAATGTCCATATGGCAAAAAGGGGTAATATATAGATGTGGATACCCCACTAAATTACTGATCTCTTATCAAGAAAAAATTACACCATTACTGTCTTCAGAAGAAGGGAAAAAAATTCTCGAAAAACTGGGAATTGATGTTCCATAAATATATAATCCTTTTCTGAACATTCAAGACCTTAATGAATGTGTATATATATATATATATATATATATATATATATATATATATATATATATATATATGTACACTCTTTTTTTCCTCTTCATAAAGAATTAGAAATGGCTACTTACAAATTTTATTTAAAATTTAAAATCTTTTTCTCTTTAAATGTGGTAATAACTACATATACAATTTGATCTATGATCCTTTTGTACTCCTAAGTACCCTACAAAAAGGATAATCATTTTGACATAATTTAAAAAAGAAGAAAATAACTATTTTAAACAATAACATTTAATCTCTGGATATTTATATCTATAATGAGAAGTATCATTGGATATTTGATTATCTCTAGTGTTGAGCCACCCCCGTAGTGTTCGAGTTCGGTTCGGTTCGTCGAACACCCGTGTGTTCGCCGAACTGTTCGTCGAACTGTTCGTCGAACACCTTCGAACACCGTTAAAACCAATGGCAGGCAAACAAAAACACATAGAAACACATAGAAAACACCTTCAAAGGTGTCCAAAAGCTGACAAACTGCTCAGAAGACACAACTAACACATGGAAAAGTGACAAGTACATATAGTCATGCGAAAAGAAAAGAGGTGGAGGAGTAAAAGGAGGGGGAGACACAGATATAGGCATGTCATGCCCTTCTAAAATCCAAAAAGTGAGAAGCCGAGACGGCCAGTCCGCTCCTGCCCGTGCCACCTCCGTGTCGCCGGGTTTGTGCCAGAGCCGCGGTGAACCCTGACGGCCAGCCCCCCTCTCCCAATACTGGTGCCTGTCCGCTGGTGGGTCGAGAGAGCCCCCCTGTGGTGGAGGCAGCTCTAAGCTTTTTAATTTAAATTGTCCCTCTAATTTGAATGAATACACTTTAAATCCATTTACAAGGATCTATTGGAGGGCAAGTCTCATGCCAGCAGCCGCGTAATTCCAGCTCCAGTAGCGTCCACTAAAGCTGCTGCAGTTAAAAAGCTTTTATAAGGATCGAGCTCGGCTGTCCACCGCAAGGCATCCTAGTGCCAGTCCCAGCCCCTATGCCTTGGGGTGCCTCCTGATGCTCTTCACTGAGTATCCCGTGGTCCCGAAGCATTTCCTTTGAAAAAATTAAGTGTCCAAACTACAGGTGGTGTAGCTTGCTTAACAGCCGGGATAATCCGCTGACTAGCAGACACTGCTACTAGGCACAAAGTATTTCCTGGGCTAGATGCAGTTAAAAATTTGTAAGTAGATACTCTCGTTGGATGCTGAGAAAGCATTCCATAGAGTCTCCTGGCACGCCATATATGATTCTCTTAAAAAGCTTGGGGTAGGGGTCTAGGGGACCCTTTTATAGCCAAAATCACGGCCCTGTATCACAATACGTCACCTAGGCTGAAGATAAATGGAACTGTAGCACCGAGGGCTCGGTTGCTACAGACGTATTGCACCTCACCCAGAGGTGTGATATCTCACTCTCAGATAAGGATGGAGTGTGGATCAGGACCCGACACCTGCATGCATTACACCACATTGCCGTGGGGCAGGGCGACCAATATGCCCCTGAGATGGGCACGACAGTCCCTGTCCCTGGCTGGAGTGGGGGGAGGGAACACTGAGGAAGGGGAACCCTGCAGTGCAGGAGCAGGGAGGAAGCAGTTCCTGGGTGCATTGAGAAGGGAGTATAAAAGGTGGGCACCATCTTAGTTCAGTGCAGAGAAGTCTGAGCAGAAGTGGCAGGGAGCAGGGGCTCTGCATGAGCTCTGCTCCGGAGGCGGGCCTAGTAACAGAGGCCCAGGCCTGCAAGAGGGAGAAGGAAGGAAGAGGAGCGGAGAAGGCTCCAGGAACGAGGAATGAAGGGATCCCAGGGGTGCGGACGGGCGAGTCGCCACCGCACGCCCGAATCCACCTGCGTGGAGGGGTCAGGCCAAAGGGGGAGACCGGTCCCCGAACTAGTGGAGGCAGGAAACGACCCTCAGCTAGAAACCGGAGGCTCTGACATTTTATGTGGCGCAGCCCCTTGCTCCACCCGCTAGGAAGGCACCACATAGGGTCAGGGAAACTGGCGCCAAGTTTACCAAGAGGAGGCCCGAGGCAGCCGGACAGAAGTGTTGGTAAGAAAGGCCAGACAAAGGACACACAAAGGGGGTCCTGTGAAGCGCTCCAAAGTTATCTGGGAGTTGTCTGAGCCCCTCACCTGGTGAGCACAGTACGACGTGGGCAGCCGTTACCTGCAGACGTGGTCTGGATAATAAGAACTGTGAGTAAAGGCCCTGAACTGCATCACTGACTCCGTGTCGTTACTGCTGCTGCCCTGCACCATCACCCCCATCCTCCGCATACACTGCCCCGAGGCTATACTCCTCCCGTGGGGAGTTATGCTACGCTCTGCTGCACCCACAACACTAGCCTTAGCGGTCTGCCCTGTAGCGGCGGTTCACTCTGACCGCAATCGACGGGTGGCGTACTCGGACATTTAAACATCAAAACCACATAAATAGTTCCGCCACTGGTTTGACCGCCCTGAGCCACGGAACCGGATCGCCGCCACGAAGACTACAACCACCAGCATCCACCAAAAAGGGTCCGGCTCCGGGTGTCCCAAGGCCCAGGGGGTGCGTCAGAACAATTTCATCACCTTTCACAATCACCAATGGGACAAGGCAGGGATGTCCTCTGTCCCCTCTCTTATACATCCTAGTGACGGAGCACCTGCTCTCATCAATTCGCCATAACCCCAATATTAGGTGGATTGAGGTGGGAGGCACCGAGTACAAGTGCTCTCAATTTGCTGATGATGTCCTAGTATATATCACTCAATCACATATATCCATCCCTGCTGTTATGGCTGAAATAGATCACTTTGTTACATGGTAAAATTTTAAAATCAATGCAGCGAAGTCTGAGGCCCTCGATGTCTCCCTCCCTAAATCCATATAGGATTCCATCCAGTCCAACTTTCCCTTTGCCTGGCCCTCACAGGGTATCAAATACTTAGGAATTCCTATTCATAGAGACCTCTCCCATCTATGTTATCTTAATTTTGGGCCCTTTATTGAACAATTCCATACAGACCACGGTTGGCAAGTTAGAACTGTAAGATTCACTACGTGAACCACTGGTGTTTTGTGGAAAAGCACATGTACACCGCGTTCCAAATTATTATGCAAAAAGTGTTTAGGAGTGATAAGGGAAGAATTTGTTTGTTTGTCAGTTAAACTCATTGATGGTGATGTGTGTCAGGGCTCTTTATATCACTGTAAGCAATTGCAGACACCTGTGCTAATTAGTTTGGCAGGTGTGTCCAATGAAAGGCAAGACTACTTAAGAAGGCTCTCTCACATTATTAAGCAGCCTACATTTTCTGCCAAAATGGGAAAGAAAAAGGATGTGTCGGCTGCTAGGAAGCAACAAATTGTGGAGTGTTTAGGTCAAGGCATGACTACAATCAACATTGTGCGATGATCAGGATGAAGTGTCTTGGCAATCAAGAAGTATGTAGCTGATTCACAGTACACACGTGTGCGTGCTGATAAGGGCAAATTGAGGACTCTTTCCTACAGGCAATTACGTCAGGTTGAAAGAGCAGCGGCAAAAAAGCCTTGTCATAGCAGCAGACAAGTTTTTGAAGCTGCTTGTGCCTCCAACGTCCCCCGAACAACAAGATGCAGGGTCCTTCAGAGGTTTGCAGCTGTGCATACGCCATCCTGTCGACCTCCTCTATCCACTTCACACAAGCAGAAATGGCTCCAGTGGGCCAAACATTACATGAAGACTGATTTCAAAACTGTTTTGTTCACGGATGAGTGCCGTGCAGCGCTCGATGGTCCAGATGAATGGAGTGGAGGATGGCTGGTTGATGGACACCCCACGCAAACACGGCTACAGCGCCAACAAGGAGGAGGTGGAGTAATGTTTTGGGCTGGAATCATGGGGAGAGAGATTGTCGGCCCCTTTAGGATCCCTGAAGGCGCTAAAGATGAACTCCATAATGTATGTGGATTTTCTCAAACAGCACTTCCTGCCATGGTTCAAGAAGAAGAACCGTGTATTTCACAGCAAGATCATTTTTCTGCATGATAATGCACCATCTCATGCTGCACATAAAACATCTGCATCTCTGGCTGATATGGGCATAAAAGGGGACAAACTTATGGTGTGACCCCCATGCTCCCCTGACCTCTACCCCATTCAGAACCTTTGGAGCATCATTAAAAGGAGTGTCTATGATGGCGGGAGGCAGTTCACATCTAAGCAACAGCTCTGGGAGGGTATTCTGTCCTCATGCAAAACAATTGAAGCAGAAACCATCCAAAACCTGACAAATTCAATGGACGAGAGAGTTCAGAAGCTCCTTTCGAACAAGGGGTCCTATGTGAAAATGTAACATCACCTAGAATAAAGTTTTGAGTTGAAAACTGTTTGATTTCAGTTTCTAACAACCTGCTAATGCTTATAATTTCAAAAATGACCATTTTTTTGGTCTTTATTAAAATGAAAAGGTTGATCGAAAAGTTTGGGGGATCTAAGAGTGTGGCAACCCAGTAGTCATGATTACTTCGAATTCTGACAATATGAGGGTCATGCTGCAGGTAGTGCAGCAAGAAGGCACTTATGTGTCTTGCGCATCTCGGAGCCCCAAAATTATTTTCCGGGCTAGATGCAGCTAAAAATTATTTTTAATTTTAAATCTGGTGAAGCTTATTATAGATGGCCTAATAGGATCAGTGCTGCACACTGCTACAAAGCCCAAATTATTTTCCAGTCAAGATACAGATAAACATGATTAGTAATTTGAAAGCTTAAAACGGTTGGTAGGGTGATTTTAACCAATCATCAAGCTTTTACTCTCCCCAGGATGACACAGGGGTAGAAAAGTCGTTTCGGATCCATGATTTGTTCATCTTTATGAACGTGAGTCTATCTACATTATCAGTGGAGAGCCGCGTGCGCTTATCTGTCAGTACACCACCAGCAGCGCTGAACACACGTTCAGACAGAACGCTGGCTGCGGGGCATGACAAGATCTCCAAGGCGTAAGTGGCTAGCTCCGGCCATTTATCCAGATTGGAAGCCCAAAAAGAGCAAGGGTCCAGTGACACAGTCGTGGCTTCAATGTTTACTTGGAGATACTCCTGTACCATCGTCTCTAGGCATTGACTATGTGTCAGACTTCTTGTCTCCTGTGGCCTTGCAAAGGATGGGCTAAAAAAGTGGTGAAATGATTCCGCAAAATTGATGTTACCAGCAGATACTGTGGTTCTGTTACGGTTTGAGTGCTGAACACTTGACGGTCCCACGGTTGGCAAGTTGGAACTGTGAGATTCACTACGTGCACCACTGGTATTTTGTGGAAAAGCACATGTAAGATTCTGCAACAGTCTCTGCTGATACTCCTGCATGCGTGCATCCCTTTCTATGGCAGGAATAATTTCTGCAAATTTACTTTTGTACCGGGGATCTAACAGTGTGGCAACCCAGTAGTCAGGATTATTTCTAATTCTCACAATTCGAGGGTCATGTTGCAGGTAGTGCAGCAAGAAGGCACTCATGTGTGTTGCGCATCCAGGAGCACCAAGTCCCTGTTGTGTTGGTGGCGAGGTAACAATCATGCTTCCTTCCTCTGTCCTCTCCCCCCAACCTCGCACAACAGAAATGTGATCAAGGTCTCCCTCATCTGATGAGTCTTCCATCAGTTCGTCCTCCACTTCTTCCTGGGCTCCTGCACCTTCCTCACTAGTTTGGCTGCTACCATGCGCCCTGGTAAAATCATCTCCCCCACCCTCACATGCCTGCCGCCTTGGTGCTGCCGACCGTCTGGACCTTGCAGATGTTAGCCCTTCCGCATACAACTCCTCCTCCTCTACTTCCTCCACCTCCTCTTGTGCCACCACCTGACTCCGAATTCTGTTTAACATGTGCTCCAGCATGTAAATCACCGGAATAGTCATGCTGATAATGGCATCGTCAGCACTAAACATCTTCGTCGCCATTTCAAAACTGTGCAGAAGGGTGCATAGGTCCCTGATCTGAGACCACTCCTCCAGCGTGATTTGCCCCACCTCTGAATCTCGTTGGCCCAGGCTATACGTCAGAACGTATTGCACCAGGGCTTGTCGGTGCTGCCACAGTCGCTGCAACATGTGCAGAGTTGAATTCCACCGGGTAGGCACATCGCATTTTAGCCGGTGAAGTGGCAGGCCCAACGACTTCTGTAGAGATGTAAGTCGCTGAGCTGCGGGATGCGAACGGCGGAAGTGAGCACACAGCGACCGTGCCCTCTGCAGAAGGCCATCTAGTCTGGGACAGTGGGCTAAAAATTGCTGGACAACCAGGTTCAACACGTGAGCCATACAAGGCACGTGTGTGACATTGCCCCGGCGAAGGGCCGCACCCAGGTTTGCAGCATTGTCGCACACGGCCTTCCCTGGTTTCAGGTCCAGTGGAGACAACCATTCATGAAATTGGTTCTCCAGAGCTGACCACAACTCCTCAGCTGTGTGACTCACATTTCCCAGACATTTCAATGTAAAAACCGCCTGATGACGTTGAGCCCTACTGCCAGCATAGTAAGGAGGTGTGCAGGATCCCTTCTGCGCAGTTAGAAAGCTTGTGGCATGACCAGACAGGCTTTGGGTGCAGGTGGAAGACCGAGAGGAGGTTGAGGAGGCAGAAGCAGTGGAGGAACTTTGACATAAAGAGGATTGACGCACAACTCGTGGGGACGGCAAGACTTGGACAGCAGCCCCTTGTCCTGCTGTCACCATAGTTACCCAGTGCCCAGTCAGCGACATGTAACGCCCCTGTCCATGCCTACTCGTCCAAGTGTCTGTGGTGAAATGCACCCTGTCACACACAGAGTTTCTCAAAGAAGCGGTGATGTTGTGTGCGACATGCTGGTGGAGCGCAGGCACACCTTTCTTTGAGAAGTAGTGCCGACTGGGCATCTGGTACTGGGGCACTGCGACGGACATAAGGTCTCGAAAATCCTCTGTGTCCACCAGGCGGAAAGGCAGCATTTCTGTAGCCAAGAGCTTGCAGATGGTGAAATTCAACCTCTTAGCTTTCTCATGGCTAGGAGGAAATGGTCTTTTACTTGTCCACATCTGAGGGACCGAGGGCTGGCTATTGTGCTTAGACGGGGTTGATAAGGGTGTCCCCGGCAAACTGCCGGTCTGTGAGGAAGATGCAGGCGGACATGTTAGGTTGCATTGATCCAAAGGTGGTGCTATCGATGTCGGACAGCGCTCAAGACCAGCTGATGTTACCACCTCCAAAGAAAATGATGACCTGCCAATCACGCTGGCTGTTGCGGGTAAAGAGGTGGCAGGTCTGCGCCCCAAAACAGGTGTGACTGCTGTCCCCCCAGTCACAGAGGATGAAGAGGCCGCGGATGCACAAGATATGGCAGACGGTGGTTGGCCCGGCCGGCTAGGCCGCATTGTAGCACACTGAGCTTCCCACTGCAACTTATGCTTCATGTCCATGTGCCGGTTCATGCATGAAGTACTCAAACTATGTATTTTTTGGCCTCTACTTAGCTTTTGCTGACAAATGTTACAGATAACACGAGTTGGGTCATCTTTATCGATCTGAAAAAATGCCCAGGCTATGCAAGGCTTAGCACCCATGCGACCTGAAGAGCCACCACGACTTGTGGTGATAGGCAGAGTTGTGTTTGAGGATGCAGTTGTTGACGTGCTTCCAGTACTACGTCTCTGTCCAGGAAGGCGCAACCTGACCTCGTCGTCACTAGCATCTTCCTCCACCTCCTCTGCTGACCTCATCTCTTGGCTGACTGTGGGTTGACAGTAAGTGGGATCTCCGACCTCATCATCATCACCCTGTGCGTTATCACACCCGTCGTCCTCAGAGCCAACCTGTTCCTGCCCTGACAAAAAACTAAAGTTGTCGCTCCAATCAGGTATTTGAGTCTTATCATCGTCTTCCTCATTGTCTCCACCAACAGGAGTTACAGTTTGGGAATGAGGGTCTACATTATGGTCAGAACCTTCTGCGTCTGGTCCTGGATCCGACTCATAAAGATTCTGGGCATCAGTGCAGATCATTTCCTCGTCTGGATTCACAGAAGCGCTGGAGTCGACCTCTGATTCCCAGGCTATAGTATGAGTAAACAGCTCTGCAGACTCAACCATCTGTTCTACCTCATACTCAGACGGGCAGCTGGAGATTTGGGAGCTGTGAGGAAGCAAGTGCGATTTGGGTGACACCTTTGAGGACTGGAGTATTTGTGATGTTGAAGTTGATGTGGAGGAGAGCCCACTTAAAGGAGCACTTGATATCCGTTGAAGCACCTGCTGTTTTTGTGCCTCATCTGGAATTTGTAGCGATTGGCGTGGCCGTAAGAAAGGGATCTTATCACATTGTCCGTTAAAAGAAGTAGACATTTTAGTTTGGCTGGAAGATGGTCTTTCTTCTGCACCTACCCCACGGACACAACCTTTTTTCCCCTTCCCAACACGCCTATTCCCCTTTCCACCAGCAGCAGGCCTTTTTCCACTCATTTTGGTGGTTAACTAATTCACAACTCTGGAGTTGTTTGCACAAAAAAACAATGGATGGTAACCGAGCAGAGCTGAGTGGCCAAACTGTGGTATTAGGCCAAAACTATTGGCTGGGTTAGATGCAGAAAAAAATTATTTTTAATTTGCAACCTGATGGAGGTCAGTATAGATGGACTAATAGACCAAGTCCCACACACTGCTAGAAGCCCAAATATTTTTTCAGAGCTAGATGCAGAAAAAAATTATATTCAATTTGCAACCTGCTGGAGGTCAGTATAGAAGGACTAATAGAACAAGTCCCACACACTGCTAGAAGCCCAAATATTTTTTCAGAGCTAAATGAAGAAAAAAATTATTTTTAATTTGCAACCTGATGGAGGTCAGTATAGATGGACTAATAGACCAAGTCCCACACACTGCTAGAAGCCCAAATATTTTTTCAGAGCTAGATGCAGAAAAAAATTATTTTTAATTTGCAACCTGATGGAGGTCAGTATAGATGGACTAATAGACCAAGTCCCACACACCGCTAGAAGCCCAAATATTTTTTCAGAGCCAGATGCAGAAAATTTTTTTATTCAATTTGCAACCTGATGGAGGTCAGTATAGATGGACTAATAGACCAAGTCCCACACACTGCTAGAAGCCCAAATATTTTTTCAGAGCTAGATGCAGAAAAAAATTATTTTTAATTTGCAACCTGATGGAGGTCAGTATAGATGGACTAATAGACCAAGTCCCACACACTGCTAGAAGCCCAAATATTTTTTCAGAGCTAGATGCAGAAAAAAATTATTTTTAATTTGCAACCTGATGGAGGTCAGTATAGATGGACTAATAGAACAAGTCCCACACGCTGCTAGAAGCCCAAATATTTTTTCAGAGATAAATGAAGAAAAAAATTATTTTTAATTTGCAACCTGATGGAGGTCAGTATAGATGGACTAATAGACCAAGTCCCACACACTGCTAGAAGCCCAAATATTTTTTCAGAGCTAGATGCAGAAAAAAATTATTTTTAATTTGCAACCTGATGGAGGTCAGTATAGATGGACTAATAGACCAAGTCCCACACACCGCTAGAAGCCCAAATATTTTTTCAGAGCTAGATGCAGAAAAAAATTATATTCAATTTGCAACCTGCTGGAGGTCAGTATAGAAGGACTAATAGAACAAGTCCCACACACTGCTAGAAGCCCAAATATTTTTTCAGAGCTAAATGAAGAAAAAAATTATTTTTAATTTGCAACCTCATGGAGGTCAGTATAGATGGACTAATAGACCAAGTCCCACACACTGCTAGAAGCCCAAATATTTTTTCAGAGCTAGATGCAGAAAAAAATTATATTCAGTTTGCAACCTGATGGAGGTCAGTATAGATGGACTAATAGAATGATGCTATGCCCAAAAGATTTTACTTCACTAGGTGCAGTAAAAAAATTGGTATTCTATACACAGGTGGTATATCTTGCAACACAGATAGGCTACTCCACTGACTAACACACTCTGCAATAGGCCAAAAAGGATTAGCTTTGCTAGATTCAGCCAAATGCTGTGAAAAAAACTTGCACAGCACTGGCACAGACCTGCCTGGCAAAAACTGATAGGAACTGATGTAACCTAGTCCTGAAAAGGACTCCAATTACAATTAGTCTTTACTCCCACAATCTATCTATTTAAGAGCACAGACCTGCTTGATAAAAGTCGTAGGAAATGCTGTAACCTAGTCCTTAAAAGGACTGCAATCACAACTATTCCCTACTCCCAAGCTATCTGTATATTTGTGTGAAAATTGGCTTGAAATTAACAAGGTATAGCGCACACAGCAACAGCGGTGCCGTCTAACACGCAGCTGCAGCAGTGAGAAAATGGTGGCGACGGGGAAAATGGCTTGGTCTTATAGGGCAAGGACATGTGACATACACTGCCAATCACACATGCCCTTGCTTGTGTGAAAAAAAGCACTTCGCTCCGTGTGTGCGCTGCTGATAGGCTGACAGATTGCACCTCCCCACTGCAAATGCGGGAAAGAGAAAAAAAAATGGAGATCTTCATTGTTCCTGCAGAGATCCATCCCCTGCCCCTCCCCCCGCCCCGCTGTACACTCAAACTGCGTATTAACATTAATTTTCATCATTACTGAGAAAAAATCCAGTTATGATTTTGGTGCACGAACAGTTATCGAACATAACCTCGAACAGCCGAATTTTTCTCAAATTGTTCGTGTTCGCCGACCGGCTCGAACACCGCCCAAAACAGCTCGAATTTGAGATTGGCGAACAGTTCGAGTAGAACAACGCTCATCTCTAATTATCTCCCCTTTAATTTTCTCTACTTAAAGGTGAATACACAGGATATACTGTGAACTTTTACCCCACATGGATGTGAACCATATTTTTATTCTTGCAAGTTCTTCTGAAAGGACAAGGCATTATAACTTTGGTTTAATATGTTTTTATCTCTTTTTCTTGCTTAACCCCTTTTTTTCTAGGTCATTATAGGTCATTAAATAAGTACACTCACCTGTAACAAATTGTATCTGGAATTATCAGTCACTCACTTTTTAAAAAATAAACACATTCATGGACTTGAAGAAAATATGAAAATGAATCATCAAAAATACAAATTGCCTAATAATTGTGCACACAGTATGGCACTAAAATAATACCTAGTCAGTGGGGATCTACAGACATGCACTAGGAATTGGGTAGACAGTGGCCTGATTGAGGGAAACATAAAAGCTAGCATGACTGGAGAGGTTGGTCCCATTATTGCATTGATAAATGACTAAGCTGGTTAGTATTTTGTTAGGCCACCAGGGTGTCCCTTTTGAAGGCATTGTGAAGTCACTTTCCTTAAACGCCAGAAAGAAAGCTAACGCAAAGGATGACCTGAAGAATTTTGTCTTGTAAGAGGCTGAGCAAGACAACAATAGTAAATTAACAAATCTGTCAGTAGGCTAATGATAAACAGTCATCTATCTTCTTTCATTGGTCCCTGTTTCTTCCAACCTTTTAATTTTCTTTTCTGGTCAATAATTGCTTGCTGACATCTCCTTACCCTCTTAGTTAGAAATGAAAAGGTACACCCAAAATGTTATGCTGTGCCATAATTCTTGATACCCCATCTTTGCACAATTGCTTTAAATAATACAATGTAACTTTTAGTCGGTTTGTAGGCGAAATAACAACCCTGTGGTTTCTGATGTGCTTTTGGCACTCATTCTACGCCTTACCGTACACAGCCCATGTAGCTAGAATAATGGAATTCTTTACCAGCGAGATCACTTCCTAGTAGCTAGCTCCCAGAGGCTGTCTTTGTCTGGTTTTGGAAATTGCTCCAAAAACACCTAAAATTGGAAACATTACAAGGAATCAGCTAAGACATTTTGAACCCCCTGTGACATGAAGTTCTTTGAAACATATACATACTTCTCTCCACGCAGTGGAGTACCAAATGTCACAGAAGATTTAGGACTGGAAGGGAGGGAGAAGAGGTTAAACAATTGATTGAGTAGACCACACTAATATTGTCAAAATCAAATCTTTTAATTTGATGGACCTTGGCCCAATGTTTCATATATCACCACCACTATGGGGAAAAGCTCAAGTACAGTGAGGTTTTTGCCTAAACTACTGTTTTTTATGTGTAAAGCAAGCCTAGGAGCACCAGTGTATCCAAAAATTTGCCCCAAAACTGAAAGATCCTCATGAGTCAGTGTACAGCAAAAATGTAAAAATTGGAGACTTCTCCAACTAAGCAGCATATGTAGTCATTGTAACTTTTAATAAAGATCTCCAAATTGTGAAACCCTTCCGCAACTGATATCCTTATCCTATGACCTAACCTGCAGGTAGGAAGAGACAGGAACCACGAAAAAACTGAGCCTATGGATACTATCCAGCAGGTGAAAACCAAGAGGCCCAGCAAGGATTGTATTTTCAGTAGCGACACTTTTTTAACGCTTTAGAAGTCTGAAATAAGATCTAACAAGGTGGTCCATCTTGTACCTTGGCAAACAGAAAACAATGGCCCTGGTGTCTAATTCTTTACCTAAGAATGATAAACATTTAGTTGGCCCTTCTGGTTTTTCTTCAGACAAGGAAACACAAAAATGGGTCATCATGAAAGAAAAAGCTTTTAAAAGGAACTTTCAATTATTGAAAACTGCTGAGGCAACAAATAATGGATGACAGCTGTAGAACCAGTCTCAAGTCATTTCATCTATTCAAGAAAACAGCTAAACATCTCAAAACAGTGGCACAAAATTAAGCAGCCCTTTTGGAAGCACTTATCAAAAAATAATGATCCTCTGCTTTACAATCTAGCAAGTCGAAGCAGTCAGGGTGCACTGGTAATAATCTGAAAATTGAGATGAACAAAAGGAGAATCTTTAACAGGAACATGAATTCTCTCCTAAGCTTCTTCCTTGTTCCTTATACAGAGCTCATAAATATGGAGGACTGTATGGCATCAGGTTTACTAATCCACTACTGATAAACTCTTGCTGATAAAACAGCAATTTTCTATTTTTCTCAAAACTACAGCAAGCAGCTCAGTAAGTGGCACATTGCTGGAATCAGGATCTCAGTCTGTACATTATGCTGTTCTCAGATAAGGAGGCAAAAACTTGGTGACATATTCCAATTAAGATGTGTCGATATAATGTATATATGCTGAATATTTAAGTTATCATTTTGATGTGAATTAAATTCATGTAGAATTTTTAAGCTTTGCAAAAATCAGCAAAATTTGCTGCTGCTATTTTACATAATGCAGAAGATTACATCAGTCGCCTGGCCTCTAAGAGTACGTTGGGGTGCTGGGGAACATGTCAGGAGGAAAATCACACTATATTGTCTTTACGACATTTATGAATTCCAAAGCCAAGGAATGATGCTATCATCTAGTGATCTGTTCAAACAAGATTCCTCGATGATTTTAAGTAATTCACTACAAAGCAACAAAGAGTTAATGCATAAATACAAAAATATGTGGCATGAGAAAATGGGACTATAGTGGACAAGACCTAACTTGGATATTTATTCCAGTGAGAAGTTAATCCCAAGAGGGTACAAATATATCTATTGTTTGGAGTAAAAATTGAAGGTGGGAAGGAATAACATCCAAATGTTCTTTCAGCTTCATACAATTGATAATTGAAATTAATAGAATCATGCTGAAAGAAATGGAAGTTTAAATCAATAAACTACACAAAGATTTGCAATAAAAAATACAAACTGAAGCTTTACAAAAATTCTATACAGAATTATAGAAATATTTTAAAAAATAGGAAAGGGAAATAAGTCAAAAGCAAAAAACTTTTAGAAGAAATGTTTGCGATTATGAGACAAACTGAGATGGCAAAGAGAAGCCTCTAAATGTAATGATGAAATTTCTAGAACAGGGATGTCAAATTCAAGCACACAGAGGACCAAAATGAAAAACTTGGACAAAGTCGCAGGCCAACCAGTATACGGTATAATGGCTCCACATAGTTCTCCATACAGAATAATGGCCCCACATAGTCCTCCATAAACTTAATGTACAGTGAATATGTTTGAGTACCCAAAAGCTTATACATCTCATATAAAGCAATATGTTTCTACAGTTTGTATTTCATGCTTCAACAATTGTATCTATTTAAACATTATGTGATTTTAAAAGAAAATTAGCACATTGTTGTGAGCTTCAAAGAGGGACTTAAAAAGACAGGCACCAAATCAGCAAAGCCTCAGCTACAGACACACTTGGAACAAGCTGCCTAGCTAGGTGAGCACTTGAGGGCTGGGAATACTCTTCAACCATCTCCCATTATATTGGAAGGGGGACTTTGGCAGAGCCCTTATCAGGCCCACTGTTGCCAGTCAGCTGGCATCTGGTGACGCGACTGGTGCCTAGTTAAGGACCAGTTGAGTACCTCTGCAGAAACCCGAGAAAGCATAACCAAAAGAGAATGAGAAAACCCTGTTGTAATAGCAAAACCTAATGCTAACACCACAAACCACAAAGTACGTGGGAAGCTGGAATAAACAGCAAAGGACTGAGTAGGGAGCAAGATTATATAGTCCGCCTAAAGATCGGGTGCTGACTACCTCCCAATCATCCCCAGACAGCCACTCCCTGCTATCTTCAACAGCAGGCTAGAAAAAATCCCACCATTGCTTTTTGAAAAACAAAACTGCATCCTGTGTTGCATGGCAACCAGGGAAGACTGCGTCTCATCTTCCCTGGGCAGAGAAATCAGTGAGGGACACTGCATCCCGTGTCCTCACACATTCCACAACACCAGAACTAGAGATTGGGACAATTTCCCTGCATGCGTGGCAACTCTGCTTCCCAGGTCAGGACAATGGCGGCGCTTGCGACTGGAGTAGGCCGTACCGGACCAGCTCCATTACCAGGAGGGAGCACAGAATCACAATTCATAACACACATTTCTTCTTTTTTCTGGTAATCATATATGGCTATTTGAGATGTTATCAGTTATTTTCTATGTGTACCAATGCCAGTTCAGGTGACATTTAAGTTGGTATATATTCATAGGTAGAAAGCTGCCAGTCAGTGGTAGAGTAAGGAATTATAAAGAGCTCATGAATATGGAGGACTACATGGAAACAAGTTTAATAGTTCTCCAGTGATGATCTGCTGCTGATAAAACAGTGATTTTATCAAAACTAGAGCAAGCAGCCCAGTAAGTGACACAACCTGGTAACAGATTTCCTTTAAGCTAGAAACCATCCAACATAAAGTATTGTTCCCAACTGAGCGAGGAAGATAATTTTGTGCTTTCTATAAGATGTAGTAGGTATTAGCAAAGATAAACTGTTAACATCTCAACATATGGTGCTTTTTAGTGGAAAACATTTAATAACATTTACAAATATATTGTTGACAATTGAAGGAATTCATGATAAGATAACTGACAAAATTATATTACTCAATTGAGAAATTTTACATATATATCTATTAAAGGTGTTGTCCAGGAGTCCAACTGAAAAATGGATGACCTACACCTACAATTTAAACCAGAAGTTTACATAAACTATATAAAAAGACACATATTCATGTTTTTCTCAATATCTGACATGAAATCAGAATAAACCTTTCCCGTTTTAGGTCAATTAGGATTACCATAACTTTTAATATTTGCCAAATGTCAGAATAATGAGAGAGATAATGTTTTAAGGAATTTTAATTACTTACTGCAAAGTCAAAAGTTTACATAAATTTCATTAGTATTTGATACTATTGCCCTTAAACTGAATGACTTGGGTCAAACGTTTGGGATATCCTTCCACAAGCTCCTCACAATAGTTGGTCGGAATTTGGGCCCATTCCTCCTGACAAAAGTGGTGTAACTGATCCAGGTTTGCAGGTCACCTTGCTCACACCTGCCTTATCAGCTTTGCCCATACATTTTCAACAGAATTGAGATCAGGGCTTTTTTAATCTTAAGCCAATTTGTTACCATTTTGGCAGTATGCTTTGGGTCATTGTCCTTTATGAAGACTCATTTCCTCCCAAGCTTTAACTTCCTGGCTGATGTCTCGAGATGTTGTTTCAGTATTGCCACATAATCTTCTTTTCTTATGATGCCAACAATTTAGTGAAGTACACCAGTCCCTCCTGCAGCAAAACAACCTCACAAAATGGTGCTGTCACCACTGTGTTTCACAGTTGGGATGGTGTTATTAGGCTTCCAAGCTTCTCCCTTTTTCCTCCAAATGTCACGATGGTCATTATGCCCAAAAAGTTAAATTTTAGTTTCATCAGATCACAGGACATGTCTCCAAAAATTAAGGTCTTTTTTCCTGTGAGCATTTGCAAACATTAATCTGGCTTTTTTATGTTTCTTTTGGAGTAATGGCATCTTCTTGGCAGAGTGGCCTTTCAGCCCATGTGGATACAGTACTCGCTTCACTGTGGATATTGACACAATCTTACTAGCTTCTGCCATCGTCTTCACAAGGTCATTTGCTTTTATCCTTGGATTGATATGCACATGTCGGACCAAAGCATGTCTATCTCTGGGACACAGAACACGTTTCCTTCCAGAGCGGTATGATAGCTGGACATTCCCATCTTGTTTGTACTTGCGTATAATTGTTTGTACAGATGAACGAGGCACTTTCCGGTATCTTGAAATTGTACCTAAGGATGAGCCAGACTTGTGCAAGTCCACAATTCTCTTCCTGATATCTTGGATAATTTCTTTAGTCTTTCCCATTATGCTACACACAAAAGCAGTGTGTGTTTCAGGTATACATTAAAATACATCCACAGGTGTGTCTCTAATTAACACAGATGTTACCAAAACAGCTATCAGAAGCTTCCAAACATATGGCATCATCATATGGGCAGTCCAGAATTGTTTAAAGGCATAGTAATCTTAGTTTATATAAACTTTTGACTTTGCAGTAATAAAAATGCTTTAAAAAATTCTCTCTCTCTCATTATTCTGGCGTTTGGCAAATATTAAAAATTACGGTAATCCTAATTGACCTAAAACGGGAAAGGTTTATTCCGTTTTCATGTGAGATATATTTCAACTGTATGTTTTATAGTACACGGGCCAATAATCAGGAACAAATGTTCCTAGGAACGATAATGAGCCATTGTAAACAAGCTGTCAATCATCTGACAAACAAGCATTCTTCTCAACTGTTCATCACCCTGTGTAAACAGGACATGTGCAGCTAAGAACATTGATATTCTATGGGCACAAAATGACACCATTAGGCTATGTCCACACGTTAAGTATTTACTGCAGACATTTCTCAACCAAATACATGTTTCTTGGCTGCAAAAACACTGTGTAAAATATAGATGTTCATTTTTACTACATTTTTGTGGGCTTTTTTTCCCATTTATTTGAATAAGAGAAAAACAATACAAGAATGCTAAAAGAATTCACATGTGGCAGTTTTGAAACTGCTTCAAATCTGCAAGGAAAAAATAAGCAGCGTGTGCATGATATTTCAGAAATTTCATTTACTTTGCTGGTACAGTAAAAAGCTACATTGTTTCATGGAAAAAAACATGAGAAAATACATTGCAAAAATGCAACGTGTGAATAAGACCTTGATTATATATCTGTGCGCATAGAAGTACGATGAGCATGACTAGACAGGCCAATAAATGACCGCTGATCCCAGGTATTGCAGCCCAGCCTCTATTCAAGCGTGTTTTAATATTTTGGATTTATTAAAAAATTATTTCATTGGAGGTTAAAGACTTACTTATAAGGCTATGTTCCCACAATGAGCTTTTGGTGAGTTTTTGATGTTGCAGAATGTCTGCTCCATTTCTACACCTATTATTTAAATTAGGTTACTTGCATTTTTTCATTGCCTTTTTGTGTTCATTTTTTTAACATGCATTTTTATTTAGTTTTTGATGCAGTGTTTTTTGCACTGTTTTTGCTATGTCATGCTTTAAATAAAGCTGCTTTGTTTTTGATACTTCTTAGTATTTGGTTTTAACAAAACTTTATTGATATACCTAGGTGCAGATTACATGTGCTATTTTTGCATTTCCGCATGTGACTTTCTTTACTGCAGATTTTTTCCGCATCTAATGCAATTCTATGGGGAACATCTGCACATAAAATTCAGCGTCCACGCAAGAGAGATTGACATGTTGCGAATTTGAAGCATGCACCGGAAGTCAGAGTGAAAAAAAGCATATAGAGAGTGAAATTTCTATAAATCCCATCCACTTTACTGGAACGTTTTGACTCAGTGAAAACACTGAAAGTGAAAAAATCACCAAAAGCTCATTGTGGGAACATAGCCTTAGGCTAAAACATTGCACCCACTGTGGGTAGCCATGTTCTGGTAACTCTTGTCACCTATTAGCTTAAATGCTAATATTAGCTTTATTAAAGCCCAATTTTTACTATTAGGCCACGGCCCCACTATCAGTATTTGGTCAGTAATCGGTCAGTATTTTTTCTCAGGAGTGTGAGTCAAAACCAGGAGTGGGTGATAAATACAGAATTGGTGACTTGTTTCTATTATACCTTTTCTCTGATTGTTCCTCACCTGGTTTTGGCTCCCACTCCTGAGAGAAAATACTGACCAAATACTGATAGTGGGGCCGTGGCCTTAGACATTATTTTCCTGTTATTATATAAAGACGTATTGTAAAGTTGGCTGCAGTTGTGAACTAATAAGTGTACCTGACACTATACAGTTAATAAAGAAACAGAACTGTGCTGCTATTTACATAAAATAATATGGTTTGCTCAATCAGACATGTATTGTTCTAGATGGACAACTCTAGCAGTCCCCTTTGTCTTGTCTACAAAAGATATTTTTTTATGATTAATAAAGGAATACACGATGGAGCATTTACTACGAAAGCCTGTCATTTATCATGTTTTTCTTCCCACTCTGAAAAGTTTCTGAGCATGAAGTGCCTAATTGCACATAATGTAGAATGCTGTTTAACAATAATAAGTTTGCTAATTAGTCAAAAGACCTAATGAGATCTCGAAAAGCTATCAAAGTAATTAATAGCCCATTCCATTCCCAAACCAAATTGTTACTTGCAAGCTTTGACCCAGATTCACACTGCGGAACTGAAGCCCCTTATGTAAAACAACAGGTTAAAAGATATGCAAAGTGTTTAAGAGCTTTATTATTATTAATAATAATAATCAATGTGTGCACATAGAGACTTTCAGGGCATACTTCCCACAGTCTATAAATAATCTGTTATAATTGCACCACTGCCAATTGCACATTGCTGAAGATGACAGGAGCCATTGTTCCAGCTTGTTACATACATTGTTAAAGGGGAAGAATGGAGCTGTCTCACGCCCTGCAAGCGCTTTGTCCATCCACACTTTGTGTAATTTAGATCCTACTTCTAATTGCAGGCGTTAACTATCATGTACAGAACAACTAGTAAAAAATCTTCAGGTAATAGGATAAACTTCAAAATAAACTACTTCTACACGTATCCTGCATTATTCTGCTGAAGGAAAAATGTTAAAATTATAGTTAAAAGTAATATGAAAAATATGACATTTAATATATTTAATTTTATTTATGTAATGGCAAACACATTTTTATAGCAACTAATCGTATCAATTTAACTTCAGAATCCTTTGCTTATCTGTTATGGGACAGTGTCCCCGAGTAAAATGTTTACATGGGCTAATTTATTTATTTTATTTTACTCACTTACACAGCATGATTAATTCCACAGTGCTTTACAGACATTATCAGCACTGTCCCCATTGGGGTTCTCAATCTAGAATCCCTATCAGAATGACTTTGGAGTGTTGAAGAAACCCACGTAAACACGGGGAGATCATACAACTCCTTGCAGATGTTGTCCTTGGTGGGATTTGAACTCAGGACCCCAGTGCTGCAAGGCTGCAGTGCTAACCACTGAGCCATCGTGCTGCCCTAACAGGACATATGTGCAAGGATTGCAATACTAATATCTGAAGGAAATGACTGATTTGCTTTGAATTCATGCTTTCTTATTCCCAAATTATACTTACTGGACCTGTGGATGATATTCCTTCTGAGTGCACTGCAAAATTTTATTGACATCCAGGTGCCAAGTAAATGATGTATATGCAGTGTACATACAGTACAGACCAAAAGTATGGACACACCTTCGTATTTAAAGATTTTTCTGTATTTTCATGATTATGAAAATTGTACATTCACACTGAAGGCATCAAAACTATGAATTAACACATGTGGAATTACATACTTAACAAAAAACTGTGAAACAACTGAAAATATGTCTTATATTCTAGGTTCTTCAAAGTAGCCACCTTTTGCTTTGATGACTGCTTTGAACACTCTTGGCATTCTCTTGATGAGCTTCAAGAGGTAGTCACCGGAAATGGTCTTCCAACAATCTTGAAGGGGTTCCCAGAGATGCTTAGCACTTGTTGGCCCTTTTGCCTTCACTCTGCAATCCAGCTCACCCCATCCATCTCGATTGGGTTCAGGTCTGGTGACTTTGGAGGCCAGGTCATCTGGCGTAGCACCCCATCACTCTCCTCCTTAGTCAAATAGCCCTTACACTGCCTGGGGGTGTGTTTGGGGTCATTGTCCTGTTGAAAAATAAATGATGGTCCAACTAAACGCAAACCGGATGGAATAACATGCCTCTGCAAGATTCTGTGGTAGCCATGTTGGTTCAGTATATCTTCAATTTTGAATAAATCCCCAATAGTGTCTCCAGCAAAGCACCCCCACACCATTACACCTCCTCCTCCATGCTTCACGGTGGGAACCAGGCATGTAGAGTCCATCCGTTCACCTTT
This sequence comes from Phyllobates terribilis, assembly GCF_046119375.1. Taxonomy (NCBI): domain Eukaryota; kingdom Metazoa; phylum Chordata; class Amphibia; order Anura; family Dendrobatidae; genus Phyllobates; species Phyllobates terribilis. Next base: position 87,134,726 of record NW_027362771.1, read on the forward strand.
TCTGCGTCGCACAAAGACTTGGTGGTTGGAACCAAAGATGTCAAATTTGGACTCATCAGACCAAAGCACAGATTTCCACTGGTCTAATGTCCATTCCTTGCGTTCTTTAGCCCAAACAAGTCTCTTCTGCTTGTTGCCTGTCCTTAACAGTGGTTTCCTAGAAGCTATTTTACCATGAAGGCCTGCTGCACAAAGTCTCCTCTTACCAGTTTTTGAAGAGATGTGTCTGCTGCTAGAACTTTGTGTGGCATTGACCTGGTCTCTAATCTGAGCTGTTGTTAACCTGCGATTTCTGAGGCTGGTGACTCGGATAAACTTATTCTCAGAAGCAGAGGTGACTCTTGGTCTTCCTTTCCTGGGGCGATCCTCAAGTGAGCCAGTTTCTTTGTAGCGCTTGATGGTTTTTGCAACTGCACTTGGGGACACTTTCAAAGTTTGCCCAATTTTTCGCACTGACTGACCTTCATTTCTTAAAGTAATGATGGCCACTCGTTTTTCTTTACTTAGCTGCTTTTTTCTTGCCATAATACAAATTCTAACAGTCTATTCAGTAGGACTATCAGCTGTGCATCCACCAGACTTCTGCACAACACAACTGATGGTCCCAATCCCATTTATAAGGCAAAAAATCCCACTTATTATACCTGACAGGGCACAACTGTGAAGTGAAAACCATTTCTGATGACTTAAATCCAGGGATTTAATCTGACTGCCAGATTGGTGTCGGGAAGTGAATTTTTCCTCAGTGATGTAAATTGGCCTATACCGCATGGTTTTTTGTTGCCTTCCCCTGGATCAACGCTGCGGAATAGCTGCAGTGCACAAGAAATAGGCTGAACTGGATGGACGCTTGTCTTTTTTCGGCCTTATAAACTATGCATATACTATGTATAAACTATGTACCTCTTGAAGCTCATCAAGAGAATTCCAAGAGTAAGCAAAGCAGTCATCAAAGCAAAAGGTGGCTACTTTGAAGAACCTAGAATATAACCATATTTTCAGTTGTCTCACACTTTTTTGTTTAGTATATAATTCCACATTTGTTAAATCATAGTTTTGATGCATTCACTGTGAATGTATAATTTTCATAGTTATGAAAATACAGAAAAATCTTTAAATGAGAAGGTGTGTCCAAACTTTTGGTCTGTACTGTACATCGGTTAATGTTAAAAATGAGTGGATCTATGCATGGAGGATCGACTTTAAGTCAAATTTCCCAAAATTCGTAGGTCTCCACAAATTCGAACATGCTGCAATTAAATTTGCGACTATCACCAACAAGAAAAAAAGTCTGACGCCATTTCATACACTGCTGAAGACTCAGAGAACCTGACATCAAGTGCAGACACATCAGTTTTCGCAAATTCTGCAGCACACCACATGACCTAGGCCAGCCAATAAAGAGGGTTATCATAGCCAATATAAAAGATGGTGGCCGGCCAAGCAGAGCAATTTTATGACTATATATTGTAGGGACAGAAAGTCAATGAACACAGCTCATTCTACCTAGGCATAGAAAAAGGCCTAATCTGTGAATAACAATTCAAAAATTCAAGTTGTATAGAAGGAAGTGCTTTACTCAATGTGACTGTGAACTGATTGATCCTGCAGTAACAGCATCTTATTAACAGCCTTTTTTCTTCTTCACACTTTGCAAACAAGGAGGGCAGTATTAAGCACCTGAGTGATAATTTTACTACTAAACCAGAATCTGAATCTAAGGCTTCTGTGTCACCGAAAGTTTCCTTCCTGTGTTGTAAGATGGATAAGACATATATTTATTAAACTCAAAAGAAAAATCTCCATAAAACACCACAGTGTACCTTACAAAGTGTGTGTGTTATTTTTTTTATTTTTACACACTTCTTTGTAATAATAAATTCCAGCTGACCACACCGGCAAGTCTTCATCCTCTGGTGTCCAGAGCCCAGAGCAAAGTCAAGACAATAAATCCACTGTGAGAAAGAGACTGGTACGCTGTCTTCCTTATAAAAACAAATCAGTTTATTTAATGAATGAATGATATAAGACCACATATAGACTCAAACATGCAGACATTTTACGTGTTTCAGAAATTGCATATCCTTATTCATTACCCTTGTTGTAATAGTCCAATATTAGACGCATACAGACCTTCAAAATATCACTGTTGATTACCAATGGTTACCATTCAATGCAGTCCTAGAAGAAACTCAGATTGTTATACATGTATTTTCCAGTAAATAAGAAGCTTTTTAGCACTGCAATTAAATTTGCTGCAAACTGAATTTCGGACAAAAATTTGGCAAAGCTGGCAAATTTGAATTTCAAATGATCTGCCCAACTCTAGTTATTGTCCTTGGTCCACAAGTCTAAAGTTCATATAAAGAATCCATACAGATTACATTATTTTCGGCCCAACAAGCTGACTTTGACAGAACTAGCCAATTGTCAAATGTGTATGGGGGCCAACCAATTCTTCACCAACAGATTATGTAGGGTGTAGAAGGATTAACTATGTTACAATTAAAGCCCCATTGTACATTAGATAAAAGTCGGCCAAAACAGGGATCAGCTGATGATCTAGTATTTATGGGGCCTTCCCAAACTCGATCCATATGTTGGGAGAGAGAAGGAACTGGCCTTTGGAATTTCAATGGACATTCTTTTCGTTTAGTGCTAAGAAAAGGTGCAGCCAAAGTGAACAGAAGAACGTTTGGCGAGCCAAGTATTCCTACATATGGGGGAGTTAGGAGTGTTAGCTGTCGGATGAACGATAGTTCTGCTAACAGCTCTCTACTGTGTATGGCTATCTTTACAGTGTCCAATATTGTTGTTTTTTTGGGAGATAAGTTGCTGTGAAAAATCAGAAAAGATAACTTTTGAGTGAATGTGTAGGCAGCTGACTGTTATCCAAAGTTCATGGTATTATAGGACAAGCAAGTCTCTGTCAGGCATTCTGAAATAATCATATCAGGGAAGAAGAACAAGGAAGATGTTTTGAGATAATCCTTGATTAATACACATAAAAAAATATATACAGTACAGACCAAAAGTTTGGACACACCTTCTCATTTAAAGATTTTTCTGTATTTTCATGACTATGAAAATTGTACATTCACACTGAAGGCATCAAAACTATGAATTAACATATGTGGAATTATATACTTAACAAAAAAGTGTGAAACAACTGAAAATATGTCTTATATTCTAGGTTCTTCAAAGTAGCCACCTTTTGCTTTGATGACTGCTTTGCACACTCTTGGCATTCTCTTGATGAGCTTCAAGAGGTAGTCACCGGAAATGGTCTTCCAACAATCTTGAAGGAGTTCCCAGAGACGCTTAGCACTTGTTGGCCCTTTTGCCTTCACTCTGCGGTCCAGCTCACCCCAAACCTTCTCGATTGGGTTCAGGTCTGGTGACTTTAGAGGCCAGGTCATCTGGCGTAGCACCCCATTACTCTCCTTTTTTGTCAAATAGCCCTTACACAGCCTGGAGGTGTGTTTGGGGTCATTGTCCTGTTGAAAAATAAATGATGGTCCAACTAAACGCAAACCGGATGGAATAGCATGCCGTTGCAAGATGCTGTGGTAGCCATACTGGTTCAGTATGCCTTCAATTTTGAATAAATCCCCAACAGTGTCTCCAGCAAAGCACCCCCACAACATCACACCTCCTCCTCCATGCTTTACGGTGGGAACCAGGCATGTAGAGTCCATCCGTTCACCTTTTCTGTGTCGCACAAAGACACGGTGGTTGGAACCAAAGATCTCAAATTTGGACTCATCAGACCAAAGCACAGATTTCCACTGGTCTAATGTTCATTCCTTGTGTTCTTTAGCCCAAACAAGTCTCTTCTGCTTGTTGCCTGTCCTTAGCAGTGGTTTCCTAGCAGCTATTTTACCATGAAGGCCTGCTGCACAAAGTCTCCTCTTAACAGTTGTTGTAGAGATGTGTCTGCTGCTAGAACACTGTGTGGCATTGACCTGGTCTCTAATCTGAGCTGCTGTTAACCTGCGATTTCTGAGGCTGGTGACTCGGATAAACTTATCCTCAGAAGCAGACGTGACTCTTGGTCTTCCTTTCCTGGGGCGGTCCTCATGTGAGACAGTTTCTTTGTAGCGCTTGATGGTTTTTGCAACTGCACTTGGGGACACTTTCAAAGTTTTCCAAATTTTTTTTCACTGACTGACCTTCATTTCTTAAAGTAATGATGGCCACTCGTTTTTCTTTACTTAGCTGCTTTTTTCTTGCCATAATACAAATTCTAACAGTCTATTCAGTAGGACTATCAGCTGTGTATCCACCAGACTTCTGCCCAACACAACTGATTGTCCCAACCCCATTTATAAGGCGAGAAATCCCACTTATTAAACCTGACAGGGCACACCTGTGAAGTGAAAACCATTTCAGGTGACTACCTCTTGAACTCATCAAGAGAATGCCAAGAGTGTGCAAAGCAGTCATCAAAGCAAAAGGTGGCTACTTTGAAGAACCTAGAATATAAGACATATTTTCAGTTGTTTCACACTTTTTTGTTAAGTATATAATTCCACATGTGTTAATTCATAATTTTGATGCCTTCAGTGTGAATGTACAATTTTCATAGTCATGAAAATACAGAAAAATCTTTAAATGAGAAGGTGTGTCCAAACTTTTGGTCTGTACTGTATATACAGTGGTGAAAAAAAGTATTTAGTCAGCCACCAATTGTGCAAGTTCTCCCACTTAAAAAGATGAGAGAGGCCGGTAATTAACATCATAGGTAGACCTCAACTATGAGAAAACAGGAAAATAGGTATTTGGTCAATTACAAACAAGCAAGATTTTCTTCTTTAAGAGGCTCCTCTGTCCTCCACTCATTACCTGTAGTACTGGCACCTGTTTGAACTTGTTATCAGTATAAAAGACACCTGTTCGCAACCTCAAACAGTCACAGTAAAAACTTCACTATGGTGAAGACCAAAGAGCAGTAGGAGGACACCAGAAATAAAATTGTAGCCCTGCACCAGGCTGGGAAGACTGAATCTGCAATAGGCAAGCAGCTTGGTGTGAAGAAATCAACTGTGGGAGAAATAATTAGAAAATAGAAGGCATACAAGACCACTGATAATCTCCCTCGATCTGGTGCTCCACACAAGATCTCACCCCGTGGGGTCAAAATGATCTCAAGAACGGTGAGCAAAAATCCCAGAACCACACGGAGGGACCTAGTGAATGACCTGCAGAGAGTTAGGACCAACGTTACACAGGCTACCATCAGAAACACACTACGCTGCCAGTGACTCAGATCCTTCAGTGCCAGACGTGTGCCCCTGCTTAAGCTATTACATGTCTGGGTCCATCTGCAGTTTGCTAGAGAGCATTTGGATGATCCAGAGAGTATTGGGAGAATGTCATATGGTCAGATGAAACCAAAGTAGAGCTGTTTGGTAGAAACACAACTCGTCGTGTTTGGAGGAGAAAGAATGCTGAGTTGCATCCAAAGAGCATCATACCTACTGTGAAGCAGGGGGGTGGCAACATCATGCTTTGGGGCTGTTTCTCTGCCAAGGGACCAGGATGACTGATTCGTGTACATGAAAGAATGAATGGGGCCATATATTGTGAGATTTTGAGTGCAAACCTCCTTCCATCAGCAAGAGCATTGAAGATCAAACGTGGCTGAGTCTTTCAGCATGACAATGATCCCAAGCACATCACAAGGGCAACAAAGGAGTGGCTTCGTAAGAAGCATTTCAAGGTCCTGGAGTGGCCTAGCCAGTCTCCAGATCTAAACCCTATAGAAAACCTTTGGAGGGAATTGAAAGTCCTTGTTGCCCAGTGGCAGCCCCAAAACATCACTGCTCTAGAGAAGATCTGCATGGAGGAATGGGCCAACATACCAGCAACTGTGTGTGCCAACCTTGTGAAGACTTAGGTCATTGCCAACAAAGGATATATGACAAAGTATTGAGATGAACTTTTGTAATTGACCAAATACTTATTTTCCACCAAAATGTGAAAAAAAATTCTTTCCAAATCAGACAATTTGATTTTCAGGATTTGTTGTCTCATTTGTCTCTCATAATTGAGGTCTACCTATTATGTCAATTACAGGCCTCTCTCATCTTTTTAAGAGGGAGAACTTGCACAATTGGCGGCTGACTAAATACTCCCCCCCCACTGATATATATATATATATATATATATATATATATATATATATATATATACAGTACAGACCAAAAGTTTGGACACACCTTCTCATTTAAAGATTTTCTGTATTTTCATGACTTTGAAAATTGTACATTCACATTGAAGGCATTAAAACTATGAATTAATACATGTGGAATTACATACTTAACAAAAAAAGTGTGAAACAACTGAAAATATGTCTTATATTCTAGGTTCTTCAAAGTAGCCACCTTTTGCTTTGATGACTGCTTTGCACACTCTTGGCATTCTCTTGATGAGCTTCAAGAGGTTGTCACGGGAAATGGTCTTCCAACAATCTTGAAGGAGTTCCCAGAGATGCTTAGTACTTGTTGGCCCTTTTGCCTTCACTCTGCCGACCAGCTCACCCCAAACCTTCTCGATTCGGTTCAGGTCTAGTGACTGTGGAGGCCAGGTCATCTGGTGTAGCACCCCATCATGCTCCTTCTTGGTCAAATAGCCCTTACACAGCCTGGAGGTGTGTTTGGGGTCATTGCCCTGTTGAAAAATAAATGATGGTCCAACTAAACGCAAACCGGATGGAATAGAATGCCGCTGCAAGATGCTGTGGTACCCATGCTGGTTCAGTATGCCTTCAATTTTGAATAAATCCCCAACAGTGTCACCAGCAAAGCACCCCCACACCATCACACCTCCTCCTCCATGCTTCACGGTGGGAACCTGGCATGTAGAGTCCATCCGTTCACCTTTTCTGTGTCGCACAAAGACACGGTGGTTGGAACCAAAGATCTAAAATGTGGACTCATCAGACCAAAGCACAGATTTCCACTGATCTAATGTCCATTCCATTGTGTTATTTAGCCCAAACAAGTCTCTTCTGCTTGTTGCCTGTCCTTAGCCGTGGTTTCCTAGCAGCTATTTTACCATGAAGGCCTGCTGCACAAAGTCTCCTCTTAACAGTTGTTGTAGAGATGTGTCTGCTGCTGGAATTCTGTGTGGCATTGACCTGGTCTCTAATCTGAGCTGCTGTTAACCTGCGATTTCTGAGGCTGGTGACTCGGATAAACTTATCCTCAGAAGCAGAGGTGACTCTTGGTCTTCCTTTCCTGGGGCGGTCCTCATGTGAGCCAGTTTCTTTGTAGCGCTTGATGGTTTTTGCAACTGCACTTGGGGACACTTTCAAAGTTTGCCCAATTTTTCGGACTGGCTGACCTTCATTTCTTAAAGTATTGATGGCCACTCGTTTTTCTTTACATAGCTGCTTTTTTCTTGCCATAATACAAATTCTAACAGTCTATTCAGTAGGACTATAAGCTGTGTATTCACATGACGTCTGCACAACACAACTGATGGTCCCAACCCCATTTATAAGGCAAGAAATCCCACTTATTAAACCTGACAGGGCACACCTGTGAAGTGAAAACCATTTCCGGTGACTACTTCTTGAAGCTCATCAAGAGAATGCCAAGAGTGTGCAAAGCAGTCATCAAAGCAAAAGGTGGCTACTTTGAAGAACCTAGAATATAAGACATATTTTCAGTTGTTTCACATTTTTTTGTTAAGTATATAATTCCACATGTGTTAATTCATAGTTTTGATGCCTTCAGTGTGAATGTACAATTTTCATAGTCATGAAAATACAGAGAAATCTTTAAATGAGAAGGTGTGTCCAAACTTTTGGTCTTTGCTGTATATATATATATATATATATATATATATATATATAATATATATATATATATATATATATACATATAGTATATATATACAGTTGAAACCAGAAGTTTACATACACTATATAAAAAGACACATATGCATGTTTTTCTCAATATCTGACATGAAATCAGAATAAACCTTTCCCTTTTCTAAGTCTATTAGGATTACCATTATTTTTAATACTTGCCAAATGCCAGAATAATGAGAGAGAGAGAAAGTTTTATGGCATTTTTATTAATTACTGCAAAGTCAAAAGTTTACATACATTTCATTAGTATTTGGTACCACTGCCCTTCAACTGAATGACTTGGGTCAAACGTTTGGGATATTCTTCCACAAGCTTCTCACAATAGTTGGTTGGAATTTGGGCCCATTCCTCCTGACAAAACTGTTGCAACTGATCCATTTTTGTAGGTCGCCTTGCTCGCACCTGCCTTTGTGATGGCCACTCCAAAATATTGACTTTGTTATCCTTAAGCCACTTTGTTACCATTTTGGCAGTATGCTTCAGGTCATTGTCCATTTGGAAAACCCATTTCTGCTCAAGCTTTAACTTCCTGGCTGATGTCTTGAGATGTTGATTCAGTATTGCCACATAATCTTCCTTTCTCACTTTCTCATGATGCCATCTATTTTGTGAAGTGCACGAGTCCCTCCTGCAGCAAAACAACTCCACACCATGATGCTACTACCCTCGTGTTTCACAGCTGGGATGGTGTTCTTAGGCTTCCAAGCTTCTCCCTTTTTCCTCCAAAACAAACGATGGTCATTATGCCCAAAAAGTTACATTTTAGCTTTATCAGACCACAGGACATGTCTCCAAAATTATGGTCTTTGTTCCTGTGTGCAATTGCAAACATTAATCTGGCTTTTTTATCTTTCTTTTGGAGTAATTGAATCTTCCTGGCAGAGTGGCCATTCAGTCCATGTTGATACAGTATTCATTTCACTGTGGATATTGACACAATCTTACCAGCTTTTGCCATCATCTTCACAAGGTCTTTTGCTTTTGTCCTTGGGTTGATATTCACATGTCAGACCAAAGCACGTTCATCTCTAGGACATAGAACCCATCTACTTCCTGAGCGGTATGATGGCTGGACATTCCCAACTTGTTTGTACTTGTGTATAATTGCTTCTACAGATGAACAAGGCACCTTCAGGTATCCTGAAATTGTATCCAAGGATGAGCCAGACTTGTGCAAGTACACAATTCTCTTCCTGATATCTTGGCTGATTTCTTTAGACTTTCCCAATGATGCTACACAAAGAAACAGTGTGTTTCAGGCGTGCACATTAAAATACATCCACAGGTGTGTCTCTAACTCAGAAGTTGCCAAAAATCAGAAGCTTCCAAACACATGACATCATAATATGGGCAGTCCAGAATTGTTTAAAGGCATAGTAATCTTAATGTCTGTAAACTTTTGACTTTGCAGTAAGTAGTAAAAAAGCCTTAAACATTCTCTCACTCATTATTCTGGCATTTGGCAAATATTAAAAATTATGGTAATCCTAATTGACCTAAAACGGGAAAGGTTTATTCTGATTTCGTGCCAGATATTGAGAAAAACATGCATATGTGTTTTTTTTATATAGTGTATGTAAACTTCTGGTTTCAATTGTATATGTATTCTGATCAATCAGTGCTGATGTTAGACTGTAGAGACACATCTCATTGACAAGGAGAATGATATTGTTCATTTGTCAATTTATTTATAAATATTCTGGAAGAATGGCAGAGGAATAGCAAAATGTAGAGTCATAAGAAAATATGCCCGAGAATTGGAATTTTATTAGAAATGCAAATATTTACTAAAACACATCTTAGGAGAGCTTTCAGGTCAGGTTTTTTAAACCCATTACTGTTCATTGCTATTGCTCTAAAAAAAAGTTGATTGTCTTCCGCGTAATTGAGTTTTCCACTGTCAGTAATAATCACATCTATAAATAAACCTCATTTGAACATACAAGTGGTTAAATTCCAATTTGCAATAACACCACACCTTTACATCTCTTGTTCATTTCTCTTTCTAGTTTCCTGCTTTTCTTTGCCACCTGAGAAGGGTATTAATTAAACTTATAGTTGTATACTTAAATATAAACACAAGCCTCATATTCACAACACCAATCCTTAAAATATTACAAAGTAATCTTTTTTTCATACATTATAAAAACACATAAAGCAGGAAAATGCATCATAAAAAGGCAACAAATGAACAAAGAAAACGAAACATGAACATATTGAAAATAGCACAAAAAGTTTGCTGAACAAGAAACAAGAACTTTATATCATTTAGATACAAAGCACATTGACCCCAGCATTTGAGTGTCGCGCTGTTCTTTTTTTCTGCCATGTTTTTTTTTGCATTTACCCTTTTAAAAAAGTCTTACTTTATTTTTTTTATTTCATATTTGTTGTCCTTAGTTTATTTATTTTTTATTGTTCCATTTACATTTTTTTCTTCTTTCTGGTCATTTAGGTAAAAAAAATATTTGTTTAAATGGGAGAAATTATTTTATTATTAGTACAGCATTAAAAATAAATAACGGATCATAACTGCTAAACTGGTAACCGGTCCCTTGTGTTTATTATCAACTGTCTCGAGGTTGCTTAGTGTAGAAGGTTCTCAGGGAATCACTAGCTAAGACAAGTAGTGCTCAGGCTGAGACATTATGCAATAGTTTTTCACATTCTATTACAGCTGGGTTAATGCTTCACTTAGTGAAGTGTTTAGATCTATTAGGAAGAGAAGACAGTACAGACAATCCTCTTCTGTTGGGACATGCTGTTGCTATAAAGTCACAGGAAGTTCAACAGATACTGCAGCAGGTACAGTAAGTGGCAGGATGAAGATGCTCCATTGCACAGCACATTGGCTATCCACACCCTAGCCTGATTATATAAGATTTTAAAAGCATGTGTCATTGCAAGCCTGTGTTAATAATTGATTATACGGCTCTGATGAACCATTTTCAAGCACTTACTCGCCTCACCTGACACATGTGTTTTCTCAAGTTTACTGTGAAAAACACAGGAGTTGACTTCAGGTTATAAAACATGAAGAAAAAGAACCGAGTCCCAGTAGACACTCATGATACCCAAATACTTCTAATGGCAAACAGAGCAAAGTACTCTCTTGAAATGCCTTTGCTTAGAGATAATCATAGCTCATGCTCTGGAATCTGAGATACGCTTAAAGGGAAACCATGGTTAAGATACTTGTCCTTGCTATCTAAGGGAGTTATGTAAGAAACACAAGTGCGCCATTTAATCTATTTTAATTTGCATTCCTATTGCAGTACCAGCATACGCTGCTCAATTCCTGCAAATCCATTCCATTCAACATCACAGTGTACTCTATTTATGTAACTTGGTCATCTTGATTCTGTATACAGATGAATTGTAATGCACAGTCCACAGAAAAATGTTTTATACTGTATATTGTGAAGTTTATATAATTAAAAAAAATTCTAAATATTAGGTTAGGTTCATACCATATCATGGAAATAAAATGTGGTCAACTGTATTTTTCAATATAAGGCTACTGTGTCCTGATAATTAAAAGTGAAAGGTATCCCAAAAGTACTCTGCTTATGAAAAGAAATGTTTTCTGCTTGATATCACCAATTATTAGAGCTGGATATCATGTTAAAATATTTTTTTTTCTTCTCTGTAAAACCAAAAGATATTAAAATCAGCGTTGCATTCTTCTACTTTTTATTAAATAAACCAGGTTTACCAATTGCTCAGAGCAGGAAAACGCTGATTACATCTGCTACAAGCAGCACGGTCCACCAAAATCAGCAGATCTCGTGAGGTCTGCAATCTGCAAAAAGGGAACCTTAATTGTAAATCCTATTAAAATTAAATCCTTTATTGTTCATGTAGTTCTTTAATGAGCTAATCAGCGGAAAAATGTCTGACAATGATTACTACTTTACGTTACATATCTCAAGCTCTGAAAACTTTCAGAAGCGATGACATGTAAATGTACTTATATTAGTAGCATTTTATAAGTTTTAGTTTTATTTGCATACTACTTTAGGATCACTCAGACGTCCAGTTTTCATGTACTTGTTCTATCCATGGTTTTCACAGATAGAATATGTACCCAATATAATTTATGAAGCTGCTTGTATGTCCATGTTTTATTTTGTGGACTGTGTGTCTGCAAAAAATATCACAGAAACATGTTTGTTTTTTGTAGCGCTGGCGTCCCTGCCCTCTGCTAGGCAGGGACGCTGCTCCCCTCACCGCTCTGCTCCGTGCCCGGCGTCCTCTCCCCGCTCTGCTCTCAGCGCGCGCTCCTTCCCGGCCCCTGTGCTTAGGGCGCGCGCGCGCGCGCTCCCCTCCTCTTAAAGGGACCGCGCGCGCCGTCCTAAGGAGTCCCCGGCCAATGGCCGGAGGACTTCATCATATATAAGGCACCTCCTCCAAGATGGAGGTGCCCGAGCAATGTTGTTTGCACCTGTGTCTCACCTGTGCTTCAGCCCTCAGGTCCCGTTGCCAGTTACCTGCCAGTTACCTGCCAGTTTCCTGCCAGTTTCCTGCTAGTTACCTGCCTGATTCCTGCCTGAATACTTGTTACCTGTCTGCCAGTCTGAGGTCCGACGGTCTGCCTTACTACTCCTGTCAGTCTGTCTAAAGGACCAGCCTGCCCGCTCACCTGGGAGCGCATATCAGCTACCTGCCTGCTTGCCTGAGGTCCGACGGTCTGCCTTACTACTCCGGTCAGTCTGTCTATGGACCAGCTTGCCCGCTCACCTGGGAGCGCTTCTCCGTTATCTGCCTGCTTGCCAGCCCGGAGGCTCCGTTGTCACGTGCTGTGACCACCAGCTATCTCAGAGACTCTTGCCCGCTCACTTGGGAGCGCATCTCCGTTACCTGCCTACTTGCCAGCCCGGAGGTCCCGTTGTCACGTGCGGTGACCACCAGCTATTCCAGAGACTCTTGCCCGCTCACCTGGGAGCGCTTCTCCGTTACCTACCTGCCTGCCAGCCCGGAGGTTCCGCCGTCACGTGCCGTGACCACCTGCTATTCCAGAGACTCTCGCTTGCTCACCTGGGAGCACACATCTACCACCTGCCTGCTAGCCTACCCGGAGGCTCTGCCATCACAGGTCGTACCTACCCCTTACCCAGAGACTGCCCTGATCACTTGCCGTAACTCCCTGTCCGTTCACCCAGAGACTGCCACCCGCTCCCTTACAAGGGCCGCCCCCTTGTATAATAGCTCAGAGGTTCCGCCTCCCGGTCCCGTTACAGTTTGCTCGGGCCATGGAACCCGGTGGCACCCAAGCTCCCTCGCTCTCGGACCTCTGTCTTGAACTGTCCCGTCAGAAGTCCCAACAGGAGGCCATCCTGGGTCATCTGCGGAATGTTAATACTCGCCTGAACACCCTGTCTGATCCACCAACAACCTCCGCCAGTGCCATATCTTGCAATCCGGCAGTTCCGCTGCCCACTAATACTATGGTATCCTACCCCGGACCCCGGCTTTCTGCACCTCCTCGCTTCGGAGGCGACCCCGTCCAGGCTCGGGGCTTCATAAATCAGTGCACCCTGCACTTTGAACTTTTGTCCCATCAGTTTAATTCCGACCGGGCCAAAATTGCCTTTATCATGTCCCATCTCACCGGGGAGGCCCTGGCCTGGCTAAATCCTCTATGGGAGAGAGGAGACCCCCTGGTGTCCAACTTGCCTGCTTTTCTCTCGGCTTTCCGGAAAGTCTTCGACGAACCCGGACGGAAGACCTCATCCGCATCCTCTCTGCTACGCCTCCGTCAGGAGGGTCTCACCGTGGGCCAATATGCCATACGGTTCCGCACCCTTGCCTCGGAGCTGGCCTGGGATAACGACGCTCTGGTATCCGTCTTCTGGGAGGGTCTGTCCGGTCGTATTAAAGATGAACTTGCTGGTCGGGACATTCCTACCTCTCTCGATGATCTAATAACCCTTGCCACCCGGATTGACCTACGGTTCCAGGAGCGTGCCAAAGAGGTCACCCGTGAGAGAAGGATTCCACGTTTAGCTCCTACTTTCCAGAAACCCGTCATTCCCTCCATCTCTCCCCAGGTACACTCTCCTGAGCCTATGCAGGTCGACCAGACCAAGATGGTCAAAACCCGTCAGGACTCACGCCGTGCCGAGGGGAGCTGCTTCTACTGTGGCAGTAAGGAGCACCGGATCCGTGCCTGCCCGGAGAGGTCGGAAAACGCCTGTGTCTAGGTTCGCTCAGAGAGGTCCACCTAGACAAGAATAAATCCTCTCCATCCCTGCTGTTGTCAGTTTCGATCATCTACGGGGAGAACCGTTATTTCGAACTAGCCCAACTTGACTCTGGAGCAGCCGGGAACCTTATTTCACAGTCCCTGGTTGAGAAATACCGCATCCCTACCAAACCTCTGGCTGTACCCTTGTCTGTCGCTGCCGTGGATGGGGGCCTCTTACCTCGCCCCATTCAACTCATCACCGAATCCATTACCCTGCAGGTGGGAATGCTGCATTCTGAAAGTATCTCCTTTCATGTTCTGCCTGGACTCTCTCACGCCCTCTTGCTAGGTCTGCCCTGGCTCCAGAGACATGCACCCGTGCTAGACTGGCAAACCGGAGAGGTCCTTCGCTGGGGACAAGACTGTCATAAAACCTGCCTGGTTCCCGTCCATCCCGTCCGTCCCTCTCCTACCCCAGCTAATCTACCTGGACTTCCGATTCCTTATTGGTCTTATGCAGATGTCTTTAATAAAAAGGAGGCAGAGACATTACCACCACATAGACCATACGACTGTCCCATCGATCTGCTACCCGGTACTACTCCTCCCCGTGGGCGTATCTATCCTTTATCCGCTGCTGAGACCCGGTCAATGTCCGAATATATTGAGGAGAATCTGGCCAGAGGATTCATCCGGAAATCTACCTCCCCGGCGGGAGCAGGCTTCTTTTTCGTCAAAAAGAAGGACGGCTCTCTCCGTCCCTGTATAGACTATAGAGGCCTAAACCTGATCACGGTGAAGAATAAGTACCCCCTTCCGCTCATTCCAGAATTATTTGATCGCCTGAGGGGGGCTAGGATCTTCACCAAACTGGACCTTCGTGGGGCGTACAACCTGGTTCGTATTCGTCAGGGGGATGAATGGAAGACGGCATTCAACACCCGGGACGGCCACTATGAATACCTGGTAATGCCCTTTGGTCTCTGTAACGCTCCTGCCGTCTTTCAAGAGTTGGTCAATGACATCTTCCGTGACCTTCTCTACTCCTGCGTAGTGGTGTACCTGGACGACATCTTGGTCTTCTCTCCGGATCTCCAGACTCACCGGAGGGACGTTCGTCAGGTCCTGCTCAGGCTAAGGCAGAACCATCTCTACGCTAAATTTGAGAAGTGCCTCTTTGAGCAGACCTCGCTTCCGTTTCTGGGCTACATTATCTCTCAGACCGGCCTACAAATGGATCCTGAGAAACTGTCTGCCATCGAGAAATGGCCCCGACCGGAGGGGTTGAAGGCCATTCAGCGATTCCTGGGCTTCGCCAACTACTACCGCCTCTTCATTCCACACTTCTCTTCCCGGACGGCCCCAATTTCTGCGCTCACCCGTAAAGGTACTAATCCCAAAGAGTGGCCACCCGAAGCAGAGGAGGCCTTTCTTTCCCTTAAACAGGCCTTCTCTTCCGCCCCGGTGCTGCATCGCCCAGATGGCAACAAACAGTTCTTCCTGGAAGTTGACGCCTCCTCCTCTGGAGCCGGAGCGGTACTTACTCAAAAATCATCTTCCGGGAGGATGGTAACTTGTGGCTTCTTCTCTAAACTCTTCTCCTCCTCTGAGCGCAACTATTCCATAGGAGACCGAGAGTTATTGGCCATCAAACTGGCATTGGAGGAGTGGCGTTACCTGCTCGAGGGGGCTCTTCACCCGGTAATAATTTACACTGACCACAAGAACTTGGCTTACCTCCAGCATGCCCAGAGACTTAACCCGCGCCAAGCCCGGTGGTCCTTGTTTTTTGCTCGTTTTGATTTTGTCCTTCATTTTCGCCCGGCTGACAAAAACGTCAAGGCGGACGCCTTGTCTCGGTCCTTTCTGGTGTCTGATCTCGAGGAGGATCCGAAACATATCATCGATCCCGCCAGAGTAATGCAGGTGGCTCCCGTGAGTCTAAATCGTCTTCCTCCTGGTAAGACGTTCGTACCAGTACCTGATCGGGAGAAGATCCTACACTGGGGTCATTCGTCTAAACTAGCTGGCCACGCCGGTCAGAAAAAGACACTCCAGCTTATTACCCGGCACTACTGGTGGCCTAACCTGCACAAGGATGTAATAGACTTTGTTTCTGCCTGTGTGTCCTGCGCCCGCAACAAAGTTCCGAGACACCTGCCGGCCGGCCGCCTCCTACCTCTGCCAGTACCTGCTGCCCCCTGGCAGCATATAGCGATGGACTTCATTACTGATCTACCCGTCTCTGCCGGTTGTACGGTCATTTGGGTGGTCGCTGACCGCTTCTCCAAGATGGCTCACTTCATTCCACTGCCAGGTCTTCCGTCTGCACCCGAGCTGGCTAAAGACTTTATCCACCACATCTTCCGTCTTCATGGCCTGCCCCGTCACATCGTGTCGGATCGTGGGGTACAGTTCACTTCCCGTTTCTGGAGAGCCACTTGTAAATTGCTGGACGTCACCCTGGACTTCTCCTCCGCTTACCACCCACAGTCTAATGGTCAAGTGGAGCGGATCAATCAGAACCTGACCAGTTACCTTCGGCACTTCGTTAATGCCCACCATTCTGACTGGGTGGATCTCCTGCCATGGGCCGAATTCTCGTACAACAATCACGAGAGCGAGTCTTCCTCCAAATCCCCGTTTTTTATAGTCTTCGGTCAGCATCCTCGGATCCCGTTTCCCGTCTCCACCTCGGCGGACAATCCGGCTGCGGAATCTCTTGTTAACAAATTTTCCTCCATATGGGAGAGTACCCGGTCCGCACTCCTTCTGTCATCCGAGCGTATGAAAAGACACGCTGACAAAAAACGTCTGGACCCTCCTCAATTCCGCCCTGGGGATAAAGTCTGGCTCTCGTCCAAATATGTCCGGCTCAAGATCCCTTCCTATAAGTTAGGGCCTCGGTTCATCGGCCCACTGGAGGTCATCAGTCAGATCAACCCGGTGGCCTATAAATTGAAACTCCCGGCCAACTTACGGATCCCTAACTCCTTCCATGTGTCTCTCCTCAAACCTGTAGTGCTTAACTCTTTTTCCAAGTCTACAGGTACGCCTCCTGCTCCGGTTTCTGCTGAGGACGAGTTTGAGGTAGAGAACATTCTTGCCACCAAAAGGGTAAGAGGAAAGACCTTTTTTCTGGTAGATTGGAAGGGGTTTGGTCCTGAGGAGAGAACGTGGGAGCCCCGGGAGAACATCCATGCCCCTCTCATCCTAGCTAAATTTCTGTCTGGCCTAAAAAAGGGGGGGCCTAAAGGGGGGGGTACTGTAGCGCTGGCGTCCCTGCCCTCTGCTAGGCAGGGACGCTGCTCCCCTCACCGCTCTGCTCCGTGCCCGGCGTCCTCTCCCCGCTCTGCTCTCAGCGCGCGCTCCTTCCCGGCCCCTGTGCTTAGGGCGCGCGCGCGCGCGCTCCCCTCCTCTTAAAGGGACCGCGCGCGCCGTCCTAAGGAGTCCCCGGCCAATGGCCGGAGGACTTCATCATATATAAGGCACCTCCTCCAAGATGGAGGTGCCCGAGCAATGTTGTTTGCACCTGTGTCTCACCTGTGCTTCAGCCCTCAGGTCCCGTTGCCAGTTACCTGCCAGTTACCTGCCAGTTTCCTGCCAGTTTCCTGCTAGTTACCTGCCTGATTCCTGCCTGAATACTTGTTACCTGTCTGCCAGTCTGAGGTCCGACGGTCTGCCTTACTACTCCTGTCAGTCTGTCTAAAGGACCAGCCTGCCCGCTCACCTGGGAGCGCATATCAGCTACCTGCCTGCTTGCCTGAGGTCCGACGGTCTGCCTTACTACTCCGGTCAGTCTGTCTATGGACCAGCTTGCCCGCTCACCTGGGAGCGCTTCTCCGTTATCTGCCTGCTTGCCAGCCCGGAGGCTCCGTTGTCACGTGCTGTGACCACCAGCTATCTCAGAGACTCTTGCCCGCTCACTTGGGAGCGCATCTCCGTTACCTGCCTACTTGCCAGCCCGGAGGTCCCGTTGTCACGTGCGGTGACCACCAGCTATTCCAGAGACTCTTGCCCGCTCACCTGGGAGCGCTTCTCCGTTACCTACCTACCTGCCAGCCCGGAGGTTCCGCCGTCACGTGCCGTGACCACCTGCTATTCCAGAGACTCTCGCTTGCTCACCTGGGAGCACACATCTACCACCTGCCTGCTAGCCTACCCGGAGGCTCTGCCATCACAGGTCGTACCTACCCCTTACCCAGAGACTGCCCTGATCACTTGCCGTAACTCCCTGTCCGTTCACCCAGAGACTGCCACCCGCTCCCTTACAAGGGCCGCCCCCTTGTATAATAGCTCAGAGGTTCCGCCTCCCGGTCCCGTTACATTTTTGATCTGAGTCACGGTTAAAAATTACCCATACAAGTCTATGAGTCTTTTTAGTTTCAGCAGGAGCCTCGCTATGTAAATCAGTCAGGTTCCTGCAGGTTTCGGCAGCTGATGCTGCTGGTGCACAGACAATAATCGCCCAATAAGCATGACATATTTCTTAGAGATAACTGGCTCTTTTGAAATTTTAATTCAGCAACTTTGCAAAATTTTCTCCAAAAATTCAGTTTGCAGTGAATGAGTTTGTGTGAATTTTAATGCAGGAAAGCTTGTAAAATACATATGAGGGATAGGAGAGAGAGAGAGACAACCTCGCTGACCATAAGAGCTTACACTCTACAGGAAAGAGAGGACCCCGCTGAACATAAGAGCTTACACTCTACAGGAAAGAGAGGACCCCGCTGACCATAAGAGCTTATATACTACAGTATAGAGAGAGGACCCTCCTGACCATAAGAGATTACACACTACAGGAAAGAAAGAGAGGATCCCACTGACCATAAGACCTTACACACTACAGGAGAGAGAGAGAATACCCTACTGACCATAAGAGCTTACACACTACAGGAGAGAAAGATGACCCTGCTGACCATAAGAGTTTACACTATACAGGAAAGAGAGAGAGGACCCTGCTGACCATAAGAGCTTACACTATACAGGAAAGAAAGAGAGGACCCTGCTGACCATAAGAGCTTACACTATACTGGAAAGAGAGAGGGCCCTGCTGACCATAAGAGCTTACACTATATAGAAAAGAGAGAGAGGACCCTGCTGACCATAAGAGCTTACACTATATAGAAAAGAGAGAGAGGACCCTGCTGACCATAAGAGCTTACACACTATAGGAGAGAGAGCGGACCCTACTGACTATAAAAGCTTACACTCTAAAGGAGAGAGAGGACGCCGCTGACCATAAGAGCTTACACTCTACAGGAGAGAGAGGACACTGCTGACTATAAGAGCATATACTTTACAGGAAAGAGAGGATCCCACTGTCCATAAAAGCTTACACTATTCAGGAGAAAGAGGACCCACTAATCATAAGAGCTTAAACTTTACAGCTACAGGTGAGAGAGAGAGAGGATCCTGCTGACCATAAGAGCTTAAACTCTATAGGAGAGAGAGAGAGGACCCCGCTGACTATAAGAGCTTACACTCTACAGGAGAGAGAGGACCCTGCTGACTATAAGAGCTTTCACTCTACAGGAAAGAGAGTATCACACTGTCCATAAGAGCTTACACTCTACCGAAGAAAGAGACTTATCCAGCAACTCTGGATATGGAAAATAATTCTGCTGTACAAACTGTGCTTCACCGGGAACTGCTTATTTCTGATGGTCTAAGTAATGATCCCCCACCTATACAAGGTATGATAATCTGCAAGATGTCATAGATGCAGGGTATTATGAGGAAGCCTGCATGGTAATGCAAAATGACATTTGCCTGCTCTCTGATGCTTCAGCAGCTCTCTCTCTCTCATCAGTCAACAAGGTGGGAAATGTTGCCAGGCAATTTTTTTGGAGGAGAACGGTTAATCAAATCTCAAAGTTTTTGAATTTGTATGAAACCACAAATTTCAGAAAATTTTACTAGATCTCGATCCTATGTGAATCTATCCACTCATCTCAAGTATCTAACCATCATGGATTAATAACTTACCGGTATTGTTAATGGATATACAGTATATATCATGGATTGATAATTGGGTTAATAAGTGGCACTAATTGTTTTCTAAAGTAGTAAGTGACACCCTGGATAGACAGGAATATTGAAATCAGGCAATGTCACCTGCCTCAAACTATTATGTAATGGCTCAGATATATTAATAAGGAGGTCAGGTCATAAATTATTCAATAGAAGCTCTGTAAGTCTCCCTTATGAATATAAATAAAGTTACGGCTGTACTTTCCCTTTAAGTTATAAGTAATTAAACTGTTTCACAACCATTGAATAGGTTGTTACAGTCTCATATTCACAAAATATAAACCAGGTGTAACAGTGATGGACACCATAAGGTGACCTTCTGAGCCCACCAAATGGCATCAGGTTAGAATTGTGTTTTTCTTTCCTAGTAAAGCTTTTCAAACTAAAATGGTACATTCAAGCAGGCCAATGCTATTTATAAAGCTTGAATTCTTTGGAAAGGATCTAGTAGGACAATATATGGACATTGATCTCTGTATTAAAGGCTTATATCGGTATAACTGTGGAGAAAGGGAGAAAACAAGTCTGCTTTATCAAATTGACCCATGGGATGCTCGGAGATTTATTTTGACATACAAAGACTGGTTTTATGTTTGCAGTTGAAAGACTTTGATAAATAGTGCTTAATATATTAGACTTGCCTGTTTAGTTTTGTAATATTAATTTGCTAATATTTGAATAATTGTTTCTACAGAACCCAACTATCTAACCTATATAAAGGAGGCCTAGAAAAAAATAATTATAAAATAACTTTTAATGTAAATTAATCATGTGAACATTTTTTAAATATCTTACTTCTATACTGATACTATATTTCAAAGTAAACATTGAATAATGCAGGGAAGCAGAAGGAAGGATTAAAAAGCACTACTGATGACAATTTAACCACTTCGCGCCAGAGCCTGTTTTTGCCTTCGTGACCGGGCCAATTTTTTCAATTCTGACCACTGTCACTTTATGAAGTAATTACTCTGGAACGCTTCAACGTATTCCCCTGATTCTGAGACTTTTTTTTCATGTTGTACTTCATGATAGTGGTAAAATTTCTTCCATATAACTTGCGTTTATTTGTGAAAAAATCGGAAATTTGGCGAAAATTTAGAAAATTTTGCAATTTTCAAACTTTGAATTTTCATGCCCTTAAATCAGAGAGATATGTCACACAAAATAGTTAATAAATAACATTTCCCACATGTCTACTTTACATCAGCACAATTTTGGAACCAAAATTTTTTTTTGTTAGGGAGCTATAAGGGTTAAAAGTTGACCAGCGATTTCTAATTTTTCCAACAAAATTTACAAAAACATTTTTTTAGGGACCACATCATATTTGAAGTCACTTTGAGGGGTCTTTATGACAGAAAATACCCAAAAATGACACCATTCTAAAAACTGCACCCCTCAAGGTGCTCAAAACCACATTCAAGAACTTTATTAACCCTTCAGGTGCTTCACAGGAATTTTTGGAATGTGGAAAAAAAAAATTAACATTTAACTTTTTTCACAAAAATGTTACTTTAGACCCAATTTTTTTTATTTTCACAGGGGTAACAGGAAAAAATGGACCTCAAATTTTTTTGTGCAATTTCTCTTGAGCGTGCTGATACCCCATATGTGAGGGAAAACCACTGTTTGGGCGCACTGCAGGGTTCGGAAGGGAAGGAGCGCCATTAGACTTTTTGAATGTAAAATTTGTCTGAATAATTAGCAGACGCCATGTTGCGTTTGGAGAGCTCCTGATGTGCCTAAACAGTGGAAACCCCCCACAAGTGACACCATTTTGGAAACTAGACCCCTTAGGGAACTTATCTAGATGTGTGGTGAGCACCTTGAACCCCAAGGTGCTTCACAGAAGTTTATAATATTGAGCTGTAAAAATAAAATTTTCACATTTTTCCCACAAAACCGTTTTTCATCCCTTAATTTTGCATTATCATAAGGGTAATAGGATAAATTGCACCATGAAATTTGTTGTGCAATTTCTCCTGAACACGCTGATACCCCATATGTGGAGGCAAATTACTGTTTGGGCGCATGGCAGTGTTTGAAAGGGAAGGAGCGCCATTTGACTTTTTGAATGTAAAATTTGTTTGAATAATTAGCAGACGCCATGTCGCATTTGGGGAGCCCCTAATGTGACTAAACAGTGGAAACCCCCCACAAGTGCCACCATTTTGGAAACTAGACCCCTTAGGGAACTTATCTAGATGTGTGGTGAGCACCTCGCACCCCCAGCTGCTTCACAGAAGTTTATAATATTGAGCCGTGAAAATAAAATTTTCACATTTTTCCCACAAAAAATCTTTTTCATTCTCTAATTTTGTATTATCATAAGGGTAACAGGATAAATTGCACCATGAAGTTTGTTGTGCAATTTCTCCTGAACACGCCGATACCCCATATGTGAGGGAAAACCACTGTTTGGGCGCACGGCAGGGTTTGAAAGGGAAGGAGCGCCATTTGACTTTTTGAATGTAAAATTTGTTTGAATAATTAGCGGACACCATGTCACATTTGTGGAGCCCCTAATGTGTCTAAACAGCGGAAACCCCCCACAAGTGCCACCATTTTGGAAACTAGACCCCTTAGGGAACTTATCTAGATGTGTGGTGAGCACCTTGCACCCCCAGCTGCTTCACAGAAGTTTATAATATTGAGCCGTGAAAATAAAATTTTCACATTTTTCCCATAAAAAATGTTTTTCATCCCCTAATTTTGCATTATCATAAGGATAACCGGAGAAATTGCGCCATGAAATTTGTTGTACAATTTCTCCTAAGTACGCCGATACCCCATATGTGGGGGAAAACCACTGCTTTGGTGTACGGCAGGGTTCGGAAGAGAAAGGAGCGCTATGTTGGCTGGGATAGGCAGCAGACACCATGTCACATTTGAAGAGTCGCTGACATGCCAAAACAGCAGAAACCTCCACAAATGACCCCATTTTGTAAACTACACCTCTCAAGGATTTCATCTAGGGAAGTAGTGAGTATTTTTTAATTTTTAAATTTATACCATTGGGCAGTGAAAAAATCATAATTATATTTTTACCACAAAAAAATGTTTTACCCTCAGATTTTACATTTTCACACAGGGCAATGG
The DNA here is from genome assembly GCF_046119375.1 of Phyllobates terribilis. NCBI lineage: Eukaryota > Metazoa > Chordata > Amphibia > Anura > Dendrobatidae > Phyllobates > Phyllobates terribilis. The sequence goes on from NW_027362771.1 coordinate 87,157,927, forward strand.
GTAAAAATGGTGCCGAAATGTGTCACACAATTTCTTCTAAAAGTGTCAATACCCCATATGTGGCTGTATCGTACCGCTTAGCCATACGGTGAGATCTGGGGGGGACGGAGTGCTATTTGACAATTGGAGAACAAATTATTGTAGAATAGGCATTTGGATTTGGGAGCACAAAATTTTCTGAATTTCTTTTGGGGGGCAAGGGTCATTTTGCTTTTCCAGAGCCTTTCTGCTACCAGTAACTTGGAAGTCCCTTATATTTTTAACAGATGACGGACCTGAGTGGGGACTAGCTTTTTTTGAGGACTGAGTTGAAGCTTTTATTGGGAACATTTTACGTAACATTTATCCGGCGCTCTAGGCTGAGCACTTACATCGGGGTTTCCATCTAAATTTCCAAGTGATGTAATTCAGATGAAACCCCTGCAGGATCCATTCACTGTAATGAGGCAGCAGAGTTACTCTGGACACCGTCTGGCCTCTGTGTAGCGGTGTCCTTTTTTTCAGAAGTGCACAAAACTGTGGCCAACCGCACTTTTATGCACGCCTAAAACAAATGACACCGTGGGATCCCAGGCTAGACGGCGTCCACAGTGACCTATATCTGTCTCATTACAGGGAATCTTCCGTCATGGGTTCCGGCTGAATCATGTATTTCAGAGATTTACACGGAAACTCTGGTGTAAGTGCTCAGCGCAGAGCACAGGATAAATGTGGGCAGAGCCTTACTGGGATCTTTGGGGACATAATAAACAAATCAGTAGCAGGTGAAGAATTGGTTTTATTTATTTTTTACGCCGTTCCTAGTGTGATATAACTGATTAGATTACTTTATTCTTCGGGTCGGTGTGATTACAGAGATACCAGATTGATATCGGGTTTTTATGACTGACAGCTGTCACACACTAAAAGACGCTTTTTTTGCAAAATCTAGTTTTTGCATCACCATATTTTGAGAGCTATAATTTTTCCATATTTCGGCCGACAGAGTCATGTGACGGCTTGTTTTTTGCGGGACGAGTTGACATTTTTATTGGTACCATTTTTGGGGACGTGACATTTTTTGATCGCTTTCTATTCCGTTTTTTGGGAGGTAAAATTAACAAAAACAAACAATTCAGGAATTGTTTTTTGAGTTTTTTTTTATGCCGTTCTGCGTGTGGTAAAAGTGATCAGGCAGCTTTATTCTTCGGGTCAGTACGTTTACAGCGATACTACACTTACTGTATTTTTTTTATGTTTTGGCGCTTTTACACAATAAAACTATTTTATAGAAAAAAATATTTTTTTTGCATTGCTTTATTCTGAGCGCTATAACTTTTTTATTTTTCGGCTGATGGAGCTGTATGGCGGCTTTTTTTTTGCGTAACAAGATGACGTTTTCAGTGGTACCATTTTTATTTCTATTTTGTTTTTTGATCGCATTTTTTTCCACTTTTTGTTTGGCAATATGATGAAAAAGCATATTTTTTTGCTCCGTTTTTTATTTATTTTTATTACGGTGTGCACAGAAGGAGTTAATTAGTGTGACAGTTTTATAGCTCGGGTTGTTTCGGACGCGGCGATACCAAATATGTGTACTTTTTTTGGTTTTGTAAAAATATACAGATTTATTGGTTTAATATTTTATTTATTTATTTTTATTTATTTTGTGATTTTTTTATTAATAGTTTAAAAACTTTTTTTTTACTTTTTTTCACATTTTTTCTTAGTCCCTGTATGGGACATTAATTTTTATTTTTCTGATCTCTGATCTCATGTAATGTAATAGACATATATTACATTACATGAGATCTTCCCTGACTGTTTCAGTCAGAGTCTCCTGTCTGGCTACAGCTGCAGCTGAGCCAGACAGGACACCATATATGGCAGAGCTGGAGGCGGTCATGTGACCTCCAGCTGCCATAGCAACCCCAGGTCCTGGAAGGACTCGGAGGTCTTCGGAGAGGTAAGTTGACGACCCCCTCTCCTCCTGCTGTCTCCTATATGCCGCGATCACTATAGATCACAGCATATAGAAGACAGCTAAGGGTTAACATCACTGGGACCTGATCTAATCAGGTCCCGATGATGTTCCCTGTCAGAGCTAACGCTCTGCACCGGAATCGCAGCGCTTGCAGGACCCTGGGGGTCCTGAGCGCTGCGAGACCACCCACCGTTTTTAAACGTCGGCGCTGCACAGAGCCCGGCAAGCGCCGACGTTTATCTACAGTGGGCGGTCGGGAACCGGTTAAGATAGCAGCATAGAATATTAAGTTGTCAATTCCTGCTTGCTGCTACATCTTAGGGATTTTTCGGTCCAAGTGATGTAAGTAAAAGAAATGGACCACACTCGGCTTTTCTGCATTTGAAAAGTATCGGCCCATGCACTAGTTTCTTCCATAAATTGGATGAGACTTGCCGATTCAAGTTTATGGGTGTGCAAAAAAAAATCGGATGCAATACAGTGCAACAGTTTAGCATCTGTTTTTTATGGATACAATGCAATTCTGTAACATAGGAAACTGTAAATCAGGGGTGCACAACCTTTTTTGGTCTAAGGGCCACACTGACATGCTGAACTAATCCGGGAGCTGCACTAAAAATTTAAGGGATGTTATTTTCTGTGACATTTCTGGTACACAAAAAGTATATACCATAAATATCTGATAGGTACAAATTCTACTTACAGGACTCTTACCTCCAAATATCAGCACTCTAATGGCATGTTCACACTGAGTTATTTTAGAATATAGAAATAGATTCTGTTCCTAAATCCATATCAAATACCCTTGGATTAAGTTTCCAACTGATTCTTATAGTAAAGCTCCTTTAGTGTACAGAGGACTGTTTTTTTCACGTTATTTTGCAGTAAAGCTAATAGGAAGCTTATTCAAAGAGTATTTAAAGCATTTTTTTATGGATTTGCAGTAAAATCCGGTTCTAAATCCTCATAAAAAACTGTGTGAATAGATGCTAAAGAGGAAGTCAACAGGAATATCCCCCCTACACACACACACACACATACAAACACTGCCCCTCTGCAAAAGATACCTCCCACACACACACACTGACCCTCTGCAAAATATCCCCCCCAAACACACTGCCCCTCTGCAAAATATTCCCCCCACACACACTGCCCATCAGCAAAATCCCCCCCCACACACACCCACACTGCCCCTCTGAAAAATAGCTCATCAAAACACACACACTAACCCTCTGAATAAAGTAGCCCCCATTCCCCCACACTGCCTCTAGCAAAATTTTGCACCTTTTCATTGTGCATATCAACCCAAGGACAAAAGCAAAAGACCTTGTGAAGATGATTTCAGAAGCTGGCAAGATTGTGTCAATAACCACAGTGAAACGAGTACTGTATCAACTTGGGCTGAAAGGTCACTCTGCCAGGAAGAAGCCATTACTCCAAAAGAAACATAAAAAAGCCAGATTAATGTTTGCAAATGCACACAGGAACAAAGATCTTAATTTTTGGAGACATGTCCTGTGGTCTGATGAAACTAAAATTTAACTTTTTGGGCATAATGACCATTGTTACTTTTGGAGTAAAAAGGGAGAAGCTTGGAAGCCTAAGAACACCATCCCAACTGTGAAACATTGGGGTGGCAGCATCATGTTGTGGGGTTGTTTTCCTGCAGGAGAGATTGGTGCACTTCACAAAATAGATGGAATCATGAGAAAAGAAGATTATGTGGCAAGTGGCAATACTGAAGCAACATCTCAAGACATCAACCAGGAAGTTAATGTTAGAACCCTCCTGTTTGTTTTTTCCATCTTGTGTTTTGCGGTCACATGACCATCTACCTTTATATTCCAGCTCTGCCCTTTTGGCTGTGCTGGACTTCAGTGTTTGACTGTTTCTCTAGCCAGGTGCTTCTGTGCCTTTCTCTGTCAGTTCGCTTGGTCCTTCTGGGACCTCTAGTACCTTTTTGTCAATGTATCTTTTTGTGTTCTACAACTACTTCTCTGTTTAGGAGGTGTCCCATTTTGTCCCAGTCCTTAGTTCTTTTAGGGACCCCTCCCTTTATGCTATAGGTCTTCGTTCAGACTAGCCAAGGACTAAGGCGGGTCTGTTCGCTAGGAACAGGCAGCCCGCTACATCGATTCAAGGATTCAACTTAGTCTTACTGTAGGGACAGCTTTCCCCTATCTTTCCTTAGTTCATGTTGCAGATCATAACAGTAAGTCCAGCCCAAAAAGCTAAAAGGAAAGAAATTTGGGGATCAGTATGGTTTCCGTCCAGGATTTGGCTCAACGCCTGCAGGGATTGTCTATGGAGGTGGCCGAGCTTCAGCAACACGCGAGTAGCTGTTCTGGAGCGCATTTTGTCGAACCCAAGGTAGGACTGCCGGATGTATTTTATGGTAAACAGCAAGATTTTTTTTCCTTAAAAATGCTTGTTTGTTATATTTTTATTTGAGACCAAGGTCCTCTGGGAATGAATCACAGCGCAATGGTTTTATTATGTCACTTTTGCGCAATGAACCACAGGGGTGGGCCTTTTCTCTCCAACCTATTTATCCGTGTTTAAGGTCTGTTGAAGAATTTTTTTTCTGCTATGTGGATATTATATGACGATCCTGATCGAATCTCATCTGCTGAGGCAGAACTCAGGCGTTTGAATCAGGGATCAGGTGATGTTGAAAATTATTGCACACACTTCAGGAGATGGGCCTCAGAAGTTAAATGGAATGAACCTGTGCTGAAATGTTTATTTCTTGCTGGTCTGAGTGAAAGGGTTAAGGATCTGCTAATTGCATTCCCTGCACCTGAGACTTTGCAGGATGCCATGCAATCAGCTGTTCGTGTGGACAGGAGACTGAGGTCCAGGGTGAATGAGGTAAAGACTCCAGTAATGTCAGTTCCTAGTAGCCAGAAAATCTGCTCTGACGGCGGAGAACCGATGGAGGTTGGGGCTAAGTCGCTCCCCTTTCAGGAAAGAGACTAGAGGTTCGCCGAGGGATTGTGTCTTTATTGTGGTAAAGCTGACCATTTGATTAAGTATTGTGAGCATCGTTTAAGTAAAGAAAAAAAAAAGGTCAGTTACGCCCATATAGCTTGTTTACGCTCTGAAGGAGTATTTCTTTCTGGGAGTACTACTTTGCAGGGAGACTTGATTGAATTTCAGGTATTTGTGGATTGTGGTTCAACACTTAATGTGATTGATAAAGGGTTTTTGGAAAACCTTAAATTGAAATCCAAACCTTTGTCATCACCTATTTCTGTGATTGCAATTGATAACACTCCCTTGAAATGTATTACTCACAAGGTTGCTGCATTTCCCCTCACTATCAATGGAGTTCACCAAGAAATTTTGGACTTGGTTGTTTTAGATAATTTACCCTCTCCAGTTGTTCTAGGATTGCCTTGGTTAAAACTGCACAATCCTTTACTGAACTGGTCTACTAATGTGATTAAGTCTTGGAGTCCGAAGTGCTATGATAAATGTTTTAATGGTCGCATTGCGGCTGTGGAAAAAGGGAAATTACCTGTACCTATTCAAGATTTTTGGAGGGTTTTTTCGGAGGAGGAGTCGCAAGTTTTACCTCCTCATAGGGATTATGATTGTGCCATTGAGTTTGTTCCTGGAGCTACTCTTCCCAATAGTCGCTTGTTTAATCTGACTATCCCTGAAAGAAAGGCCTTGGAGGAATACATACAGACTAGCCTGGCTGCTGGTCACATTAGACCTTCTAAGTCGCCTGTGGCAGTTGGATTTTTATTTTTTAATAAAAAGGACGGGGGTTTACGTCCATGTCTGGATTTTCGTGAAATTAATAAGATTACCATACGCAATTCCTACCCATTGCCGTTAATTCCTGACTTGTTTAACCAGTTAGTGGGGGCCAAGTGGTTCTCTAAAATTGATCTCAGGGGGGCATACAATTTGTTACAAGTGAAGGAGGGTGGTGAATGGAAAACTGTGTTTAACACCAAGGTAGGTCATTTTGAGAATCTGGTGATGCCTTTTGGTCTTACCAATGCACCTGCATTTTTTCAGAACCTTATTAATGACATCCTGAGACCTTTGATTGGTAAGAATGTGGTTGTGTATTTGGATGACATTTTAATTTATTCACCAGATCTAGAGTCCCATTGGCAGAGTGTACGTGAAGTTTTGCAGTTATTGAGTGATAATTCACTCTTTGCTAAGCTGGAGAAATGTGAGTTCGCTATGCAGAAAAGTAGTTTTATGGGCTACATTGTCTCGAGCGAGGGCTTTGAGATGGACCCTGTGAAGGTTCAGGCTGTGCAGGAATGGCCTAGGCCTATTGGTTTGAAATCTATACAGAAATTTTTGGGTTTTGCCAATTATTACAGGAAATTCATTAAGAATTTTTCTATAATTGTTAAATATCTAATCGATCTCACCAGGAAAGGAGCGAATACGGCCCAGTGGACTACTGAGGCCATTGAAGCGTTTGAGTATCTCAAAGAGAGGTTCAGTTCTGCCCCTATCCTTATGCAGCCTGATGAGACCAAGCCTTTTTTGGTCGAGGTCGATGCTTCATCGGTGGGGGTCGGAGCAGTTTTGTCTCAGGAGAACACGGGTGGAGTACATCCTTGTGCCTTCTTTTCGAAAAAATTTTCGGAAGCCAAACTGAATTATGATATTGGAAATCGGGAGTTGCTGGCTATTAATCTCGCATTTGAACATTGGCGTAATTTTTTGGAAGGCGCTAGATTTCCTATTCAGGTTTTCACAGATCATAAGAATTTGATCTATCTGGATGCTGCCAAGCGCTTGAATGCCCGTCAAGCTAGGTGGGCACTTTTTTTTTCTCGGTTTCATTTTTCTGTTACCTATATCCCTTGTACTAAGAATGTTAAAGCCGATGCTTTATCTCGCAGCTTCTCTCCTACGGTCGGTGCCGAGGAGGAGGAGAGAATTTTACAGAAAGGAGTTGTGGTGGCGGCATTGGACTCCGTGTTGGAGAATGGGATTCTGAAAGCTCAAGATGATGCTCCATCTAACACTCCCCATGGGAGGTTGTTCGTGCCTAGAGTGTTTAGGAGAGATTTGTTTGTGGAGTGTCATGAGTCTCGGTTGGCAGGTCATCCAGGAATTTTGGAGACTAAGAGACTTATCAGTCGCAGTTTTTGATGGCCTGGATGGCAGAAGGAAGTCATTAAGTGGGTGTGTCAATGTACTGTGTGTGCTAGGTCAAAGGCTTCACATGCTCCTGCTGCGGGGACACATCTCACAATGGATTTTATTACTGATCTTCCTGTGTCTGATGGTTTTACAGTCATCTGGGTGGTCGTGGACCGTTTTAGTAAGATGTGTCATTTGGTTCCATTCATTAAGTTGCCCTGCGCCAAGACACTCGCTAAGGCGTTTGTTAAGGAGATTGTCAAGCTCCATGGCGTTCCCACGGATATTGTTTCTGATAGAGGACCTCAGTTTGTGGGTCGCTTTTGGCGTGCTTTTTGTGACAGGTTGGGAGTCCATTTGTCATTTTCGTCTGGTTATTATCCTGAGTCTAATGGACAGACTGAAAGAAAGAACCAGGATGTTGAACAGTTTTTGCGTTGTTTTGTGGCGGACAATCAAGAGGTGTGGTCTGAGTCTCTGCCTCTCGCAGAATTTGCTCTTAACAATCATACATCCTCCTCTGCTGGGTGCTCTCCTTTTTTTTTGCTGTACTGGGAGACATCTATCTTTTGGTTTGTTCTCCAAATTGGGGTCGGCGGTGCCAGACGAGGAGAATTTTTCCGGTGATTTCGAGAAAGTTTGGACTAATGTACGTTGCAACCTTCAAGAGGCTAACAAGAAGTCCAAGAAGTACAGTAAAGACCAAAAGTTTGGACACAACTTCTCATTTAAAGATTTTTCTGTATTTTCATGACTATGAAAATTGTACATTCACACTGAAGGCATCAAAACTATGAATTAACACATTTGGAATTATATACTTAACAAAAAAGTGTGAAACAACTGAAAATATGTCTTATATTCTAGGTTCTTCAAAGTAGCCACCTTTTGCTTTGATGACTGCTTTGCACACTCTTGGCATTCTCTTGATGAGCTTCAAGAGGTAGTCACCGCAAATGGTCTTCCAACAATCTTGAAGGAGTTCCCAGAGATGCTTAGCACTTGTTGGCCCTTTTGCCTTCACTCTGCGGTACAGCTCACCCCAAACCATCTAGATTGGGTTCAGGTCTGGTGACTGTGGAGGTCAGGTCATCTGGCGCAGCACCCCATCACTCTCCTTCTTGGTCATATAGCCCTTACACACCCTGGAGGTGTGTTTGCGGACATTGTCCTGTTGAAAAATAAATGATGGTCCAACTAAACGCAAACCGGATGGAACAGCATGCCGCTGCAAGATGCTGTGGTAGCCATGCTGGTTCAGTATGCGTTCAATTTTGAATAATCCCCAACAGTATCACCAGAAAAGCACCCCCACACCATCACACCTCCTCCTCCATGCTTCATGGTGGGAACCAGGCATGTAGAGTCCATCCATTCACCTTTTCTGCGTCGCACAAAGACACAGTGGTTGGAACCAAAGATCTCAAATTTGGACTCATCAGACCAAAGCACAGATTTCCACTGGTCTAATGTCCATTCCTTGTGTTCTTTAGCCCAAACAAGTCTCTTCTGCTTGTTGCCTGTCCTTAGCAGTGGTTTCATAGCATCTATGGGCCTGCTGTACAAAGTCTCCTCTTGACAGTTGTTGAAGAGATGTGTCTGCTGCTAGAACTCTGTGTGGCATTGACCTGGTCTCTAATCTGAGCTGCTGTTAACCTGTAATTTCTGAGGCTGGTGACTCGGATAAACTTATCCTCAGAAGCAGAGGTGACTCTTGGTCTTCCTTTCCTGGGGCGGTCCTCATGTGAGCCAGTTTCTTTGTAGCGCTTGATGGTTTTTGCAACTGCACTTGGGGACACTTTCAAAGTTTTCCCAATTTTTCGGACTGACTGACCTTCATTTCTTAAAGTAATGATGGCCACTCGTTTTTCTTTACTTAGCTGCTTTTTTCTTGCCATAATACAAATTCTAACAGTCTATTCAGTAGGGCTATCAGCTGTGTATCTACCAGACTTATGCACAACACAACTGATGGTCCCAACCCCATTTATAAGGAAAGAAACCCCACTTATTAAACATGACAGGGCACACCTGTGAAGTGAAAACCATTTCCGGTGACTACCTCTTGAAGCTCATCAAGAAAATGCCAAGAGTGTTCAAAGCAGTCATCAAAGCAAAAGGTGGCTACTTTGAAGAACCTAGAATATCAGACATATTTTCAGTTGTTTCACACTTTTTTGTTAAGTATATAATTCCAAATGTGTTAATTCATAGTTTTGATGCCTTCAGTGTGAATGTACAATTTTCATAGTCATGAAAATACAGAAAAATCTTTAAATGAGAAGGTGTGTCCAAACTTTTGGTCTGTACTGTATTTTGACAGGAAACGTAAGGGGGGTTTCGTTTACTGTGGATGACATGGTTTGGTTGTCCTCGAAGAACCTGCGGTTGAGGATTCCCTCTAAAAAACTGGATCCTAAGTTTGTGGGTCCATTTAAAGTGCTTCAGGTTGTTAACCCATCTGCTGTTAGGTTGGATGTCCCTACTTCCTGGAAGATTAATCCTGTGTTTCATGTTTCCTTGTTGAAAAAGGCTGATGTATCTGATAGGGACGCCACTGTCACAGTTCCTCCTGTGGTGGAAGATGGCGAATATGATATTTCTTGTATCTTGAATTCTAGATGGCATAGAGGGAGATTACAGTATCTCGTCTCCTGGAAGGGTTTCGGTCCCGAAGACAACTCTTGGGTAAGGACAGATGATGTCTCTGCTCCTAGGCTTGTTAAAGCTTTCCGCAAGAGGTTTCCGGATAGACCTGGGCCTGGAGGATCCAGAGGATCCTCATAAAAAAGGGGGTACTGTTAGAACCCTCCTGTTTGTTTTTTCCATCTTGTGCTTTGCGGTCACATGACCATCTACCTTTATATTCCAGCTCCGCCCTTTTGGCTGTGCTGGACTTCAGTGTTTGACTGTTTCTCTAGCCAGGTGCTTCTGTCAGTTTGTCTTTTTGTGTTCTGCAACTACTTCTCTGTTTAGGATGTGTCCCATTTTTGTCCCAGTCCTTAGTTCTTTTAGGGACCCCTCCCTTTATGCTATAGGTCTTTGTTCAGACTAGCTAAGGACTAAGGCGGGTCTGTTCGCTAGGAACAAGCAGCCGCTACATCATAGGGATTCAGCTTAATCTTACTGTAGGGACAGCTTTCCCCCATTTTTCCTTAGTTCATGTTGCAGATCATAACAGGTAAAGCTTGGGCGAAAATGGGTCTTCCAAATGGACAATGACCCGAAGCATACTTCCTGAAATTGCAATAAAGTGGCTTAAGTATAACAAAGTCCATGTTTTGGAGTGGACATCACAAAGCCCTGATCTCAATCCTATTGAAAATTTATGGGCAAAGCTGAAAAGACAGGTGCAAGCAAGGCGACCTACAAACCTGGATCAGTTTTGTCAGGAGGAATGGGCCCAAATTCCAACCAACTATTGTGAGAAGCTTGTGGAAGGATATCCCAAATGTTTGACCCAAATCATTCAGTTTAAGGGCAATGGTACCAAATACCAGTGAAATGTATGTAAACTTTTGACTTTGCAGTATGTAATAAAAATGCCTTAAAACATTCTCTCTCTCTCATTATTCTGGTATTTGGCAAATATTACAAATTATGGTAATCCTAATTGACCTAAAATGGGAAAGGTTTATTCTGATTTCATGTCAAATATCGAGAAAAACATGCATATGTGTGTTTTTATCTAGTGTGTGTAAACTTCTGGTTTCAACTGTATGTACTGTATTTATATATATATATATATATATATATATATATATATATATATATACAGTACAGACCAAAAGTTTGGACACACCTTCTTATTTAAAGATTTTTCTGTATTTTCATGACTTTGAAAATTGTACATTCACATTGAAGGCATCAAAACTATGAATTGACACATGTGGAATTATATACTTAACAAAAAAGTGTGAAACAACTGAAAATATGTCTTATATTCTAGGTTCTTCAAAGTAGCCACCTTTTGCTTTGATGACTGCTTTGCACACTCTTGGCATTCTCTTGATGAGCTTCAAGAGGTAGTCACTGGAAATGGTTTTCACTTCACAGGTGTGCCCTGTCAGGTTTAATAAGTGGGATTCCTTGCCTTATAAATGGGGTTGGGACCATCAGTTGTGTTGTGCAGAAGTCAGGTGGATACACAGCTGATAGTCCTACTGAATAGATTGTTAGAATTTGTATTATGGTAAGAAAAAAGCAGCTAAGTAAAGAAAAACGAGTGGCTATCATTACTTTAAGAAATGAAGGTCAGTCAGTCCGAAAAATTGGGCAAACTTTGAAAGTGTCCCCAAGTGCAGTTGCAAAAACCAACAAGCGCTACAAAGAAACTGGCTCACATGAGGACCGCCCCAGGAAAGGTAGACCAAGAGTCACCTCTGCTTCTGAGGATAAGTTTATTCGAGTCACCAGCCTCAGAAATCGCTGGTTAACAGCAGCTCAGATTAGAGACCAGGTCAATGCCACACAGAGTTCTAGCAGCAGACACATCTCTACAACAACTGTTTAGAGGAGACTTTGTGCAGCAGGCCTTCATGGTAAAATCGCTGCTAGCAAACCACTGCTAAGGACAGGCAACAAGCAGAAGAGACTTGTTTGGGCTAAAGAACACAAGGAATGGACATTAGACCAGTGGAAATCTGTGCTTTGGTCGGATGAGTCCAAATTTGAGATCTTTGGTTCCTTCCACCGTGTCTTTGGGCGACGCAGAAAAGGTGAACCAATGGACTCTACATGCCTGGTTCCCACCGTGAAGCATGGAGGAGGAGGTGTGATGGTGTGGGGGTGCTTTGCTGGTGACACTGTTGGGGATTTATTCAAAATTGAAGGCATATTGAACCAGCATGGCTACCACAGCATCTAGCAGCGGCATACTTTTCCATCCGGTTTGCGTTTAGTTGGACCATCATTTATTTTTCAACAGGACAATGACCCCAAACACACCTCCAGGCTGCGTAAGGGCTATTTGACCAAGAGGGAGAGTGATGGGGTGCTACGCCAGATGACCTGGCCTCCACAGTCACCAGACCTGAACCCAATCGAGATGGTTTGGGCTGAGCTGGACCGCAGAGTGAAGGCAAAAGGGCCAACAAGTGCTAAGCATCTCTGGGAACTCCTTCAAGATTGTTGGAAGACCATTTCCGGTGACTACCTCTTGAAGCTCATCAAGAGAATGCCAAGCGTTTGCAAATCAGTCATCAAAGCAAAAGGTGGCTACTTTGAAGAACCTAGAATATAAGACATATTTTCAGTTGTTTCACACTTTTTTGTTAAGTATATAATTCCACATGTGCTAATTCATAGTTTTGATGCCTTCAGTGTGAATGTACAATTTTCATAGTCATGAAAATACAGAAAAATCTTTAAATGAGAAGGTGTGTCCAAACTTTTGGTCTGTACTGTATATATAAATAGATAGATAGATAGATAGATGTGTATATATTAGATGCTTTATACTATACATATATATGTAAATATACATACATTGCTCAAAAAAATAAAGGGAATACTTAAACAACAGAATATAACGCCAAGTAAATCAAACTTCTGTGAAATCAAACTGTCCACTTAGGAAGCAACACTGATTGACAATCAATTTTACATGCTGTTGTGCAAATGGAATAGACAATAGATGGAAATTATTGGCAATTATCAAGACACACTCAATAAAGGAGTGGTTCTGCAGGTGGGGATCACAGACCACATCTCAGTACCAATGATTTCTGACTGATGATTTGGTCACTTTTGAATGTTGGTTGTGCTTTCACCCTCGTGGTAGCATGAGACGGACTCTACAACCCACAGAAGTTGCTCATGTAGTGCAGCTCATCCAGGATGGCACATCAATGCGAGCTGTGGCAAGAAGGTTTGCTGTGTCTGTCAGCGTAGTATCCAGAGGCTGGAGGCGCTACCAGGAGACAGGCCAGTACACCAGGAGACGTGGAGGCGGCCGTAGGAGGGCAACAACCCAGCAGCAGGACCTCTATCTCCGCCTTTGTGCAAGGAGGAACAGTAGAAGCACTGCCAGAGCCCTGCAAAATGACCTCCAGCAGGCCACAAATGTGCATGTGTCTGCAAAAATGGTTAGAAACCGACTCCATGAGGGTGGTATGAGGGCCCGACGTCCACAGATGGGGATTATGCTTACAGCCCAACACCGTGCAGGACGCTTGACATTTGACACAGAACACCAGGATTGGCAAAGTCGCCACTGGCGCCCTGTGCTGTTCACAGATGAAAGCAGGTACATACTGAGCACATGTGACAGACGTGACAGAGTCTGGAGACGCCGTGGAGAGCGATCTGCTGCCTGCAATATCCTTCAGCATGACCGATTTGGCAGTGGGTCAGTAATGGTGTGGGTGGCATTTCTTTGGAGGGCCGCACAGCCCTCCATGTGCTCGCCAGAGGTAGCCTGACTCCCATTAGCTACCGAGATGAGATCCTCAGACCCCTTGTGAGACCATATGCTGGTGCGGTTGGCTCTGGGTTCCTCCTAATGCAGGACAATGCCAGACCTCATGTGGCTGGAGTGTGTCAGCAGTTCCAGCAAGATGAAGGAATTGAAGCTATGGACTGGCCCGCCCGTTCCCCATACCTGAAACCGATTGAGCACATCTGGGACATCATGTCTCACTCCATCCACCACCGTCAGTTGCACCACAGACTGTCCAGGAGTTGGCGGATGCTTTAGTCCAGGTCTGGGAGGAGATCCCACAGGAGACCATCCGCAACCTCATCCGGAGCATGCTCAGGCATTGTAGGGAGGTCATACTGTCATGTGGAGGCCACACACAATACTGTGCCTCATTTTGACTTGTTTTAAGGACATTACATCAAAGTTGGATCAGCCTGTAGTGAGTATTTCCACTTTAATTTTGGGGGTGACTCCAAATCCAGGCCTCCATTGGTTGATAAATTTGATTTCCATTGATGATTTTTGTGTGATTTTGTTGTCAGCACATTCAACTTTGTACAGAACAAAGTATTCAATGAGAATATTTCATTCATTCAAATCTAGGATGTGTCATTTGAGTGTTCCCTTTATTTTTTGGAGCAGTGTATATACAGCTTTCAGAATATGATCTTGCAAAAAATATTTTTTTTGTTAAATAGGGGTGCAGGGAGCAATTCCAGTCAGTATAACTCGCTATAATCATTCCCTTGCATTTTGATTGATACCCAGCTCTGCACACGCACACTATAGAGAGGGCTGTCAATCCATGTGCTGGGGTGGGGGGGGGGGTGCTTACAGCCACACTCCCCTATGACTGAAAGTGATCGGCTTCATGGTGGCTATAGGTTCATTTTCTCCCTGTAGCTGCTGATTCAGTAAGGAATACAGGTCAGATTTTACTGATATTTACCTCCAGATTAACCCTATATCTACAGGTAAATAGTATTTCCTAACATGACAAGTTTTCTTTAATATATCACACAAACATGTAATCTAATTTTGCAATAAAAAATTATAACCGAGTACAATTTTAACCAGTTGATATCCAGTTTTTTTTAATCCATTGGTCATGTTTAAACCATATTAGTTTAACATTCACTAAACATGGCTAATGGATTGAATGTAACTTTTATTCCATGGATGGGACTTTTGCTGAATTTTTCCCCCCAGACCATTAAAGCTTTTACATATGTTTGTTTGTATATTACGCTTATCGTTTGTAAAAAAAATATGTATTGTAATTTGCATTTATATTGTAGCTACTGATGAATTGTATTTGTCAATATTTATTACAGTTGGATTTACAAATTGAATTGGACTGCACAGATATAAGACTGGTGGTTCCAAAAGGGGTTTCCAGAATTAGAAAACAAATTACTACATTCTCCCATAAACACCACCATACCCTCTCCCAGGTTGTGTGCGGTATTGCAGCTTACCCAACCTTCAGACAGTTGTGGGTCTTTTTTGGGAAATAAGCAGCTATATATCTAATCCTGGACAGGTCCTTTAAATAGTTCAAAGTCATTTTGACAACATGTTTAATGTTTATAAGCATAACACCATTGCTGCTTGTACTTTATGACTTTATGCACTTCTTAGCCACACACATCGCTCCTCTGTGAAATAGCTGTACAAACACACTTGTGTGTACAATATATTTTTTGCATATCTTCAGGTTCGGTCAGTAAATGACAAATATAATGCAGATACCAGTTTACATAATGCAACAATGATAGAGGACGCTTAAAGAGTAATGAAATGAACAATAACTTATTGCTGCCCTGGTGATATCAACTGAATGAGGTGAGCTATGACATACTGTATGAACCTGTAAAAAAATTATATATATGTATACATTGTTGACGACCCTTCAGATGAATAGAGGTTGTCCCAACCAGACAAATAATTTCAAGTCAAAAATTTACTGCACCCTTAGGGATTAATGGAAACATTATAAATTGAAATGGCAGGCTTCTTGTATTTCAGCATAAATAAAAAGTGGTATTTTTCAACCAAAACAACCTCCATTATGCACTGAAAGCTGGGTCGTGATATGTTCCCAAAGACAAGAATGCAATATTTTCTCCAAGAAAGCTTTTTACATGAGGCAAAATGTTGTATTTTATGGCCAAATTTTTGTTGACCAACGAATGTTTTGCCTATTACAAAATAATAATTTCTAATCTATTGGCCAGAATTAAAAGAGTTGTCAAGAATTTGGAAAAGGTATCTTCTGCTTTACAGAAACAACTCGAATAGGGATGAGTTGAAATGCCAGACATAGCGAAAAACAGATGTAGTGCTGTTTCTGGAAATAGGCAGATCTTTTGTTTTTCTAATCCTGGACAACACCTTTTAAGCCTAGTCCCATAAAAATATATATTATTAGCCAAATAAAACTAGCTTTAAGCAATTATTCACTTTTATCTGCTTATTTGCATTACATCCCCTGGGAGCCATCTTTCGTGACTGTTCTGGTTTCCTTGGTGGAGCATCTTTGCCATGTTCTCTCCCAAGCATTATTTCAAATATTGTCTTTGACCCTGACAGTTAGGAATGTTAGGAGATTACATTCTGTAGTCAATGAGAAAGGAAGTGATGTCAGTTTAGAAATAGCTACAGACAGGATGGAGCAGGTACATATTGTATGTTTCATGTAAGTCACACGTTGTCTCTGAACTTGGACTCTAGTGTGGAATCTCAGACTATGGCTCAGAGCAGTATTAAGTCATCACTCTGCAATTGCATAGTCAATTCTTTTCAAAATATACCACAGAGCACAGGCTGTATTTAGCCGAAAATCATTCTGAGTTTTTATAACTAATTTTTTTTTAACCAGTTTTTCACATTTACTTTAAATAGACTATAATTTGTTTTACTTTTTTTGCAGGTTAGTAAACTGATTTTTTTGCATTTTTAACTAGCTATTTTTAGCAACATTCTCCTTTTATTGCTAAAAAAAAGTCCAAACTATCTTTTTTCATTTTTTTTCAGCATTATTTAATGGTTACTTTGATATTTGACAAGCACTAGTTAATGACACTCCATTGGAAGCAGGGCTTTGTTTACTTTTTTATATAATTATTTAACAATTTTGTTATATTATACATTTT
The DNA here is from genome assembly GCF_046119375.1 of Phyllobates terribilis. Classification (NCBI taxonomy): domain Eukaryota; kingdom Metazoa; phylum Chordata; class Amphibia; order Anura; family Dendrobatidae; genus Phyllobates; species Phyllobates terribilis. The sequence goes on from NW_027362771.1 coordinate 87,174,593, forward strand.
GTGTTTTACTTCTATCTTATTCTCTTTATGACATGTCCTTCAATAGGTCAGAAAAAATCTTTGGGGCATTTTTTCTATTTTTTCTTTTATTTACCTATTTCTGGATTATGTGATCACTGGAATAGTGAAAGTAGTAGCACTGTATATTGTGGGTGCCTTGTTGCCTCATAGTTACAGTGCAGCTCACCGTTATTGGCACCCCTTTTTTTTCATAGACTGTACAATATCTTCAGAAATAAATGGAAATGTACCAAACTCATATCCTTAGGATTTTTTAATTAGTTGTCCAAAGAAATACAACAATAAAACATTGTTTTTCAACTTCCATGTTGCAATTTCAAAGAAGAAACAGAATAAACAGCATGTGCAGCAATAAAGGCACCCCTAATTAATATTTGGTTGCACACCCTTTGGCATTGCTGACAGCCTCCAAACATTTCTTGTAGCCATCTATAAGCTTCTTGCATTTCTCTGCTGAAATTTTCTCCCACTCTTCCTTTGTAGTTTGTTTAAGCTCTTGAATGTTTGCAGGGTTCTTTTTCCCAATGGCAGATTTCAGCTCAACCCAAAGATTTTCAATGGGATTGACGTCAGGTCTCACTGCTGGCCATTTTAAAACAGTCCATTTTTTCTTTGTCAACCATTCCTGTGTACTTTTGGATGTGTGCTTTGGGTCATTGTCTTGCTGGAGGACCCATGATCTTCAACTCAAACCAAGTTTTCTTACACTGGGTAGGACATTTCACTCTAAAATATCTTGATAATTCTCTGATTTCATGATTCCTGTGATGCAGTCAAGGCCTCCAGTACCAGACGCAGCAAAGTAACCCCATAGCATTATGGATCCTCCACCATGCTTAATTGTTGGTAAGGTGTTTTTTTTTCCTTATAAGTTTTTTTGCGCCATCTGTAAACGAACTGCTGCTTTGCATTGCCAAAAGCTCTATTTTTGTTTCACCTGTCCACCGATCATTTTCCCACAAGGATTGTGGTTTGTGAAGATACTCTTTGGCAAAGATCAGTCATTCATTTTTATGTCTTTTCTACAGCAATGGTTTTCTTCCCATAATGCTCTGCTTGGTATAATGTGCGGTGTATGGTACTTGTTGAAAACATGACCCCAGACTGTTTCAGGTTGGCCTTCAGGTCCTTGGATGTTTGACATAGTGTGTTTTCCACCATTTACACCAACCTTCGAAGACATCTCTTGTCAATTTTACTCTTTTCCCCACATCCAGGGAGGCTCTTTATGGTTCCGTGCTTGGAAAACTTTTTAATAACATTGTGCACTGTTGAACTGTGGGATACCAAGGTCTTTAGAGATGGCCTTATACCCTTTAGAAGTCTTGTGTTTGCTAATAATAGCAGTTCTGACGTCCTCAGACAGCTCCTTTGTCTTCTCCATTGTGACAAAGGAACAGGGCTTACTATGTGGGTTTTAAAAATTATCATTCATTGGCTAATTCATGTCACATAGGCACAGACAATTAATCACAGGTGAATCTCTTTTGTGATTTACCACAGGTGAGTCAAAATGTGTTTCCATAGTAAATTAGCGTAAAGTATGCCAATACCAGTGACACAGCAAGCTTTAGGTTTTTCTATTTTTCCCGCTAATTGTTTTTTATTTTAAATTATTGTTTACCATTTGCTCTTTTGTATTTTACATGAGTGCTCTATACAAAAAAACTGTTTCACTTGATTAATTTTTTTCAGGAGGTATTCCACATTATCTACTTAAACTTCATGGGTGCCAATATTGATGAGTAGGATTGTACATAGTTTAAAAGAAGACATAGGTTCATAAAGATAAACCTTTCTCCACCAGTTATACATTCTCTATTGCTAGATTATTTATAACTCAAAATGCCATTTGTTGTGAGAAAAGCATCCAGTCCATTTAATAATACTGTTTTAGTATCTCCCATTACTACCTTTTGTGGTAGGGCACTTCACAGTCTGCATGCTCTAACTGTAAAGAACCCTTTTCTGTTTAGCTGTTGGAACCATCTTTCCTTCAAATGTAATGATTGTCTCCAGGTCCTTTGTAAGGTCTTTGTAAGAAATAAGTCATGTGCCAGTTAGTGATGAGCGAGCACTAAAATGCTCGGGTACTCGTTGCTTGGGTTGAGCAAATTGGAATACTCGGGTGTTAGGAGGGCGGTTGCAGACAACTTTATTTTAATGGAACGCAACCGACCCCGGGGTCCGCGATGCAGCCTGGAGGACTGCTGCCGAACACTTTCCGGGTGAAGCGGAAAGCAACCAACTTAAAGGATAAACCCTTCCATGTTACTACACACAGGAACGGGTATAGTGGTTCGCTCTATCTCCGTTAACAGCACGGGAGATGTGCGACCGGGAAACTATCTGTAGCCCTGTTAACTACACAGGGACTACACTGGCGGCGCTAGGATGCGTGTGTGACTACGCCGACGGGTACACGTGCCTCCAGCCGGCGTGCTACCGGACTGCAGGGTATTACTCCACGTGTCTGACATAGCGGTGAACAGGACGTCTGCAGGCTGCTGGGGGTGTTAGTCGACCCTTTTGGCTGAGCCAGACAGCTAGACGAAGCTACCTGCCTCTATGGAGCTAACCTGCCTCTATGGAGCTAACCTGCCTAGCGGAAACTACACGTGGAACAGAGTCGTCCACACAACAGCATCACTGCTCAATGATCAGAGTGCGCCGCCATGTTTGTGGGCAGGCCTTTTAAAGACTAAGCCCTGCCCACCGACGCGCCATTGGTGACGCTACCCATGGACCAATCAGGCGGTGCCAGGTCACCGGGTCAGTTGGGTGCCAAACCACCAATCACGATCCACCAGGTCACGGGCATGCTCAGTGCATCGAATCCTGGACTTAGACTCCAAAAGCCCTGTCTCCCTCTGCAATCTATGCTTAACGTTGCTAGGCACAAATACCCGGGAGACAATCTGCACATCTCGTGGGCCAGCTAGGCGTTGGGGCTGCGACAACGCTGAGCAGCATCAGCCCTGGCTGGACCGAAGTGGGAGACCGCAGAAGGTTCTGGACCCATTTAGAATCCAGCAACAGACCGACACCTAACTTCGAGTGCTCGGCCCGAGCAACGAGCCCAATGTAAGTCTATGGGAAACTGGAGCATTTTTCAGGCAGCTGCCCCCAGCGGTCTTCAGAGGGCCTAAAAATTGACCAAATCGATGGGAACAGTGCTCAAATGACATGGCGACAGCATGGGGAAGACCCCTGGAAGCATTTCTGACTCCCAGGTCACTTCTGTCAACTACGTTGTCAGAGGTATTACGCCACTTTTATGGACTCACAATAAAACATACCAAAACGAAACCAAAATGGATTTTCCTGGGAAATATGTTAAGGAACATCCTTTCCATGACATGTACAATGTATATAAAGCAAAATAAATAACCAAAAACAAAAATACTCCTCCACACCTTGGGCTATGTTCACACATAGCATTTTTGATGCGTTTTTACACTTTTGCATTGCTTTCAAAGAAGACAAATGCATTCACCAGGAAATTTCATTTTAACATTTTACAACCTTATCTGGCCATGTGGTGTGTGACACATCATCAGACACAAGCATGCAGTGCTGAATAGTCATGGGAACAGCATGGGGAAGACCTCTGGAAGCATCTCTGACTCACAGGTCACTGCCTAAAAGTGTGCCCATCATAAGTGATCCTTGGCGCATGCGAAGATGCCTCCCGCCATAAACCTGTTGTTGCAGACTTGCAACAATCACCGTCCACATCCTTGTCCCACTGCAGCGTTCAGTTGTCCCTACCCCATTCCTTGGAATGCAAGCGCAAGTATGCAGGCAGCCAGCCACCCACCAACCCACAGGCTGCAATACTATATTGCCAAATTTTTGACAGCTGCTTGCACTTGAAATGTGGCCTTTTAGGCTCGTGGAGGCGGAAGCTTTTCATAACCTCATGCCGGTGGCAGTCGGGTGTCCATACTCGGTCACCAGCCGCTACTATATTTCCCGGTATCGCCTCCGCCTTCCACAAGCACAGGTCCCACAACATTACCCGTGCCCTCCCCAGTGCACTTACTGGGAAGGACCGCCTAACCACAAACACGTGGACAAGTGAATGTAGCCAGGGACGGTATGGAGCCAGCCCACAACTTTTTTTGCTGACAGTTGTATTTAGCTCGGTGAAAGGACTGGCATAGAGGGAAACCCTATCTATCCTGCATGTCATTTCTCACAGGAAGTCTGTAATGCAGCTTGTTGCAGAAGCAATGGCAGCCCGTCCAACATCAAGTCGCCCTTGTCGGTGGTGCTTTGACACACACACATCTTTCTTTGTGCAATTAATTTCTTGAATACAGAGTTGGACAATGGCCTGATCTGTAATGCGGTTTGAGAAATAACATGTATAACATGGCCGATCCACATTAAAAAAGCAGCCATAGAGTGTCCGGGAACCTTCCCCCACACTTTTCTTAGCCAGGGCTGCTTTTCGGCAGGGTTGGACGGGCCCACGAGAGAACCGGAGACTCCTCCGGTGGGCCCTGGCTTCTCCTTCAGGAGAGTTCATAGTGCCGAGGTGAGGCCATGATGATGATAGAGGCCACCATCTGCTTAGTTTTCTGTTACTTGGAATGCAAGTGCAAGTATGCAGCCAGCCACCCACCCACAGGCCGCAACACTAAACTGCCAGATTTCTGGGCAGCTTTTGCACTTGAAATATGGCCTTTTAAGCTCATGGAAGTGGAAGCTTTTCACAACCTCATGCCGGCGGCGGCCGGGTGTCCATACTCGGTCTCCAGCCACCACTATATTTCCCGGTATCGCCTCCGCCTTAAACAAGCACAGGTCCCACAACATTACCCGTGCCCTCCCCGGTGCACTTACTGGGATGGACCGCCTAACCACAAACATGTGGACAGGTGAATGTGGCCAGGGACCGTACGGAGCCAGTCCACAACTTTTTTTGCTGACAGTTGTATTTAGCTCTGTGAAAGGACTGGCATAGAGGTGAACCGTATCTACCCTGCGTGTCATTTCTCCCAGGAAGTCCTCTAAAGCTGCTTGCACTTGAAATGTGGCCTTTTAGGCTGGTGGAGGTGGAAGCTTTTCACAACCACATGCCTCATGCCTCGTGTCCATACTCGGTCCCCAGCCGTCACTATTTCTCCCGGTGTTGTGTCCGTCTTCTACAAGCGTGGGTCCCTGAACATTACTGCTAGTGGGAATTTGCTTGCCTCCTACCAGCCTGGAATATTTCCAGCAAACTATGGTACGACGCCATGGTATTAGCACTGCCCCCAGTACCAGTAGCGAAGCCATCCCCAATTTCCTTCTCAGGAATTTTATTTGGTAGACTGAGTGGCTGCCCAAATAAATTTTCTCACAAAGGAGCTGAAGATAGAGTGGCAGTAGGTGCAAGTTTCTCCAGCCTGTTAGATATTAGAGGGTGAACGGAAGCACATTGGATCAGTGGTTTCAAATCCCAGCAAGGACAACATCTGCAAGGACTTTGAATGTTCTCCCCGTGTTTGCGTGTGTTTCCTCCTCAGTAAAAAAGCAGCCATAGAGTGTCCGGGAACCTTTCCACACACTTTTCTTAGCCAGGACTGCTTCTTGGCAGGGTTGGACGGTCCCACCAGAGAATCCTCTGGTGTGCCTTGGCTTCTACCTCTGGAGAGTTCTTTATAGCGCTAACTTTGCAGCTGCTATGGGGCTCTTGAGCAGGGGAGAAAGGTTAGCCCTCAGAATCAAATCCTCTGGTGGGCACAATGTTTTTCAATCTGAAACAGCTTCTCTGTGGGTGTTGTATTTCACCACAGCCATATTCTTTAGCTCGGTGAAAGGACTGGCATAGAGGGAAACCGTATCTACCCCGGCTGTCATTTCTCCGTCACCAGGTTCTGCCCATTGTCACACACGACCATGCCTGGCTTTATGTTCAGCGGTGAGAGCCACAGATCAGGCTGCTGTGTTACAGCTTTCAACAACTCTGCAGCGCTGGGCGGTTTGTCAATTAAGCATTAAGCATGTTATCTTCAGCACAGCCTGTTGCCGCTTGGCCAAGGCAGTGCTGTCAGCTTGTGACTGATGTGGTCATTTCGGAGATGGAGGAGGAGGTGCATGAGCTGAACAATGGAATTACATTGCTGTTAAATTGGTGACGCTGTTTTTTATACTAAAGAAACATCCTATTGTTTTGGGTTTTTTTACATTTTTTTTTTAAGACAAATGCATTCACCGGGAAATGTCATTTTAACATTTTACAACCTTATCTGGCAATGTGGTGTGTGACACATCATCAGACACATCCTGTTTTATTTATGATGGAGGGACTCTGAAAGTCATAAAGCCTATTTTTATAGGGACATCAGATGGCCCTTACTATTCTTAAAAGGCCAGCAGTCGGCCCTAGCTATTGTTAGAGAGAGCCATCAGCTGGCTATGCTTTATTGTTCCCATTATTAACAAGTGGGTCTCCTATACTGTTATTGCGTATCCAGTGACTGCAAGGGCTGCCAAAAATTTGGACGCAACCCAATACCCCTTTGAAGAGACATAGAGGAAGGTCTCAGTAAAAAAAATGTTCCCATTATAAAGGAGCGGGTCTCCTATAGTTGTAATGCCCATGCTGTGACTGCAAGGGCTTCCAAAATTTGGGAAAAACCCCACTAAGAATTTAAAGACACATAGAGCAGGGCCACAGTAACAAGGTACGACATGTTCCCATTAGAAAGGAGAGGGTCTGCTATACAGTTATAGGGTATGCAGTGAGTCCAACGGCTGACAATTTTAGTTAAAACCCCACTAAGACTTTAAAGACACACAGAGCAGGGCCACAGTAACAAGGTACAACATGTTCCCATTAGAAAGGAGAGGGTCTGCTATACAGTTATAGGGTATGCAGTGAGTCCAACGGCTGAAAATTTTAGGAAAAACCCCACTAAGAATTTAAAGACACACAGAGCAGGGCCACAGTAACAAGGTACGACATGTTCCCATTAGAAAGGAGAGAGTCTGCTATACAGTTACAGGGTATGGAGTGAGTCCAACGGCAGACCAATTTTAGGAAAAACCCCACTAACAATTTAAAGACACACAGAGCAAGGCCACAGTAACGACAAATTCCAATTAGAAAGGAGAGAGTCTCCCATAGTGTTGGCCTATGCAGCGAATGCAAGGGCTGCCAAAAATTTGGAGGCACTTCAATGCCCCTTGAAAGAGACGTGGATGAGGGCCTCATAAAAAAATGTTCACATTTGAAAGGAGCGGGCCTCCTATACTTGTAATGCCCATGCACTAAGTGTATGGGCTGACAAACATTTACCCCTGGGGGGTATACATGAACATACTGTATAAAAACATTTTTTTACAGGCATCATAAACACCCTTTAAAAAAATTATGTGGGTGTTGCATCACGGACCACGATCACCCTGGTGATATGGTGGTGGAGGATGAGGAGAAGGAGGAGGACAAGAGCAAATAACCAAAATCAGGAAGCGTATACCCATGTGTGGGTGTGAAAAGGTGTATGGGAATACACCTCCCAAGAAAAGACACTGGATTGGAGTTTATGTTACGCTGCTATCATTCGGTGGTGTTGAGATGTTGGCCAAATCCAGCCCTTGTTCATTTTTATAAGAGTCAGCCTGTCAGCATTTTCAGTTGACAGGAGGATGCACTTATCAGTTATAATTCCACCAGCGGCACTAAAAACCCGCTCTGATAAAACGCTGGCGGCAGGGCAAGCCAGGACCTCCAAGGCATAGAGAGCCAGTTCATTCCACGTATCCAGCTTGGATAACCAATAATTATAAGGCACAGTGGAATCACGGAGGATGCTGGTACGGTTGGCAAGGTACTCCCTCAGCGTCTTCCCAAACTTTGCACTCCTTGTGAGAGTACCCCGTGCCTCAGGGCCTGTCTGATGGGAGGGTCTGAGAAAACTCTCCTAGAACTTTGACAGTGTTTCCCTGCCTCTGCTGGATTGAAGTTGTGTCTCTCTCGCCTGTACTCCTTGGTTGTCCAACGAAGTGTGCCCTCTGCCGCCAGCGTTTTCAAATTGGAATTCTTTTAATACTTCCGCAACAAGGGTCTTCTGGTATGGCCCCATTTTTGTGGACCTGTCCGCCTCAGGAATAAGAGATATAAAGTTCTCCTTGTAGCGTGGGTCTAGAAGTGTCACCAACCAGTAATGACTGTCACCCAAAATTTTGAGAACATGAGGGTCATGGAAAAGGCAGCATAACATAAACTCGGCCATGCGTGCCAGACTACTAACAGGCAAGACTTCCATGTCCGCACCAAGAGGATGACTGACCATGCTCTCCTCCGCCTCCTCCTCTCTGTCCTCTGGCCATCCATGCTGAACAGACGGTATGACAGCTGTGCAGGTAGTACCGTCTATAGTGCATGAAACTAGCTCTTGTCCTTCCTCCTCCTCCTCCTCTTCCTCATTGTCACCCAATCCACATTGGGATGAGATGAGGCTTGGCTGTGTGTAATCACCCTGTATGGTTCCTTGCTCCATCTCATCGTGCTCCGCCTGCAATGCATCCTCTTTGATTGTGAGCAGAGAGCGTTTCAGAAGACAGAGAAGGACGATGGTGACGCTAATTATGGCGTCATCGCCGCTCACCATCTTGGTGGAGTCCTCAAAATTTTGGAGGATGGTACATATGTCTGACATCCATGTCTACTCCTGAGGTCTTATGTGTGTAGTCTGAACTGAATACCGACGGCCTTGTTGATGCTGGTACTCAACAACTGCCCTCTTCTGCTCACAAATCCTTCCCAACATCTGCAGTGTAGAGTTCCAACGCGTGGAGACATCACACACCAGTCTGTGAGCCGGATGCTGAAAGCGCTGCTGAAACACTGCAAGGGCGGCGGAAGCTGTAGCTGACTTTCTAAAATGGGCACACAGGCGGCGTACTTTAACAAATAGATCCGACAGCTCTGGATAGGATTTGAGAAACTGCTGAACCACGAGTTTAAGCACATGGGCCAGGCATGGTACATGTGTGAGCTTGCCTTGCCTCAGAGCCGCCACCAGGTTCCGGCCATTGTCACACACGACCATGCCTGGCTGTAGGTTCAGCAGTGTGAGCCACAGATCTGCCTGCTCTTTCAGAGCTGTCCACAACTCTTCAGCATTGTGCTGTTTTTCACCTAAGCATATTAGCTTCAGCACAGCCTGTTGCCGCTTGGCCGAGGCAGTGCTGCAGTGCTTCCAGCTTGTGACTGATGTGGTCATTTCGGAGATGGAGGCTGAAGAGGAGGCTAAGAAGGATGAGGTGCAGAAGTTGTAGACCGTGGGGGCAACCCTGATTGACCTAGGGCCCACAATCCTTGGCGTTGGAAGGACGTTTTCCTGTTAGAACCCTCCTGTTTGTTTTTCTTGTGGTTTGCGGTCATGTGAAAATCTGCCTTTATATTCCAGCTCCGCCCTTCTGGCTGTGCTGGACTTCAGTGTTCTACTGTCTCTCTAGCCTGATGCTTCTGTGCCTTTCTCTGTCACGTTTGCTTGGTGCTCTGGGACCTCTAGTACTTTTTGTCAGTTTGTCTTTTTGTGTTCTGCAACAACTTCTGTTTAGGAGGTGTCCCTTTTTGTCCCAATCCTTAGTTCTTTTAGGGACCCCTCCCTTAATTCTATAGGTCTTCGTTCAGACTAGCTGAGGACTAAGGCGGGTCTGTTCACAAGGAACAGGCAGCACGCTACATCGTAGGGATTCAGCTTAGTCTTACTGTAGGGACAGTTTTCCCCTATCTTTCCTTAGTACAGGTTGCAGATCATAACAGTAAGTCCAGACCAAAAAAAAAACTAAAAGGAAAGAAATTCGGGGATCAGTATGGTTTCCGTCCAGGATTTGGCTCAACACCTGCAGGGAATATCTCTGGAGGTGGCCAAGCTCCAGCAACACGTGAGTAGCTGTTCTGGAGCGCATTTTGTCGAACCCAAGGTAGGACTGCCTGATGTTTTTTATGGTAAACAGCAATATTTTTTTTCCTTTAAAAATGCTTGTTTGTTATATTTTTGTTTGAGACCAAGATCCTCTGGGAATGAATCACAGCGCATTGGTTTTATTATGTGACTTTTGCGCAAAGAACCACAGGGGTGGGCCTTTTCTCTCCAGTCTAATGATCCGTGTTTAAGGTCTGTTGAAGAATTTTTTTCTGCTATGGGGCTATTATATGACGATCCTGATCGAATCTCATCTGCTGAATCAGAACTTAGACGTTTGAATCAGGGGTCGGATGATATTGAAAATTATTGCACACAGTTCAGGAGATGGGCTTCAGAAGTTAAGTGGAATAATTCGGCGCTGAGATGTTTATTTCTTGCTGGTGTGAGTGAAAGGGTTAAGGATTTGCTAATTGCTTTCCCTGCACCCGAGACTCTGCAGGAAGCTATGCAGTTAGCTGTTTGAGTTGATAGGAGACTGAGGTGCAGGCTCAATGAGGTAAAGACTCCTGTAATGTCAGGTCGCAGTCCCCAGAAAATCTGCTCTGACGGTGGGGAACCAATGGAGGTTGGGGGGATGTCACTCTGCTCTCAGGAAAAAGACCGGAGATTCGCCGAGGGATGGTGTCTTTATTGTGGTAAAGCTGACCATTTGATTAAGTATTGTGAGCGTCGTTTAAGTAAAGAAAAAAAAAAGGTCAGTTACGCCCGTATAGCTTGTTTACGCTGTGCAGTAGTGTTTCTTTCTGAGAGTACTACTCTGCAGGGAGATTTGATTGAATTTCAGGTATTTGTGGATTGTGGTTCAACACTTAATGTGATTGATAAAGGGTTTTTGGAAAACCTTAAATTGAAATCTAAACCTTTGTCATCACCTATTTCTGGGGTTGCAATTGATAACACTCCTTTGAAATGTATTACTCACAAGACTGCTGCATTTCCTCTCACTATCAATGAAGTTCACCAAGAAATTTTGGACTTGGTTGAGTTGGATAATTTGTCCTCTCCAGTTGTTCTAGGATTGCCTTGGTTAAGACTGCACAATCCTTCACTGGACTGGTCTATTAATGTAATTAAGTCTTGGAGTCCGAAGTGCTATGATAAATGTTGTAATGGTCGCATTGCGGCTGTGGAAAAAGGGGAATTACCAGTACCTATTCAAGATTTTTGGAGGTTTTTTTCGGAGGAGGAGTCGCAAGTTTTACCTCCTTATAGGGATTATGATTGCGCCATTGAGTTTGTTCCGGGTGCTACTCTTCCCAAAAGTCGCTTGTTTAATGTGACTATCCTGTTTGTTTTTCTATCTTGTGGTTTGCGGTCATGTGACCATCTGCCTTTATATTCCAGCTCCGTCCTTCTGGCTGTGCTGGACTTCAGTGTTCTACTGTCTCTCTAGCCTGGTGCTTCTGTGCCTTTCTCTGTCAAGTTCGCTTGGTCCTCTGGGACCTCTAGTACTGTTTGTCAGTTTGTCTTTTTGTGTTCTGCAACAACTTCTGTTTAGGAGGTGTCCCTTTTTGTCCCAGTCCTTAGTTCTTTTAGAGACCCCTCCCTTAATTCTATAGGTCTTCGTTCAGACTAGCCGAGGACTAAGGCGGGTCTGTTCACAAGGAACAGGCAGCCCGCTACATCGTAGGGATTCAGCTTAGTCTTACTGTAGGAATAACTTTCCCCTATCTTTCCTTAGTACATGTTGCAGATAATATCAGTTCCGTCCCAAGGTCCGACTGGGTCCATTATATTAACCCAGTGTGCCGTCAGCGAGATGTACCATCCCTGCCCACAAGCATTTGTCCATGTGTGCGTGGTTAAGTGGACTTTACTGGTAACTGCATTGTTGAGAGCACGGCTAATGTTTTGGGACACTTGCTTGTGTAATGCGGGGACGGCACACCGGGAGAAATAGTGGCGGCTGGGGACCGAGTACCGAGGGACAGCCGCCGCCATCAGGTTGCGGAATGCTTCCGTCTCCACGAGCCTAAAAGGCAACATTTCGAGTGCAAGCAGTCGTGAAATGTGAGAATTTAGAAGTGCGGCCTGTGGGGCGTTGGCTGCATATTTGCTCTTACGTTCCAAGGACTGGGGTATGGACAACTGAACACTGCGCTGGGACAAGGACATGGACCTGCTTCCTGATGCTGCTACTTGAGAGTGTGCAATGACAGGTGCAGGGCAGGAGGCATCTTCGCATGCACCATGGACAGGGGATTGGCTTGCATGTGACGCGCCCCCTGGGCCGTGGGATACCCTGAGCCATGACCCAGGGCGGTCAAACCAGGGTAGTTTATGTATGTCTGTTATATATAGTCCGACTACGCCACCTGTGGAATGCGGTTATTGGGAACTGCCGCTGCGGAGCAGTCCACTGAAGCTGGTGGTAGGTGCAGCAAGGTGATGTAACTCCCCACAGGAAGAGTTGAGCTTCAGGGCAGCGTGTATGGATGATGGTGGTAGTAGTGCAAGGTATCAGTAATGACAACACGGAGTCTTTGCAGTGCAGTCCCAGGGTCTTTACTGTTGGCAATTATATGGGCCCCAATGGGAGTACCGGCTAGTGATGAGGACCTGATCAGTCTGGGATCAATCCTAGAGTCCTCCTGGCCAGGTGGAGCTGTAGGCCTGCCGTTCTGACTGTTCTCTTTGGCTATCCCAAAGTTGTGTTGTAGCCCACGTCCCTAAGTGTAACCTGTCACCCGTATGGCTGGCAGCTCGGGCCTTGTGGATGCCTCGCTCCTCAGTAGCGGTACTGGTCCTTTCGTGTGGCTGAGCCTCCGGGCTTCTGATGGGGCCAGGAGACCTGCAATCTCCTGCCTTGCGGTATCTGCTGCTGGATATACAATCCCCACAGCCTCGGACTCCGGTGTCCGGTCCTCTGTATGCTGACCAGGACGAGCTATGCCCAGCTCCAGTACCTGGCTTCTTACTCCTCTGTCCTCAACTCGACTACTGGCCCTGTCTGAGCTAACCCCGCCTCCAGATCCAGTTATAAAGGGGAAGGATCCTCCCCTTTCTGGCCGGGGGCAAGAGGTGTTGCATGTAGTGTGTTCCCTAACCAGGAAACCCCTGTTTTGCTCCCAGACATGGTATTACTACCACTGTGGCAACCAGACCCCCTGGGGTGCCACATTCCCCCCTAATAAATTTCAGTACTCCGGGACTGAGCATATTTTGCAAAAATATAACAGATAACAATAAACCCAATTGCACCCAACAAGGTGCACTTATGAGGGACCTGTCCCAAACCCTCCACGGAGGCCCTGGGGTGGCTATAGGGCATTGATGATCCGGATGTTGGACCACGTCTTCAGCCACCTCCACCGATTTTTGTTCTGTGGTCTGGCACAAAGGGGCACTTTAACAAGTGCAACTATTTACAAGGGAAAGTTTTTGGTTATTCACTGTCCATAACCTAAAAGTCTTTGGACCCTTTTCGGGTAACTGGAAAAACATAATTAGTACATACATATAAAACATTTCAACATTTGCAATACTACAGTTATGGGTTACATCTAAATCCTCCAGCGAGCAGGGATTTGACCTCTGGTGCTTCTGGTAGATCTACGGAGTACACTATCTGTCAGTGCTCTACCCTGGTCCCTTGTGTCTACCCCTGGTGTGGTGGGTTCAATGTTCACCACACTACAGGTGTTTGGAGGTGTCTCTGGTAGGTTGGGCAGCTTCCTATGGATCCTTTGGCTTACCGTGGGTACGACAGGCTCGCTACTAGCAGAGGGTAGATTCTCCTGGTCTGCTGATGAGGAATCTTCTGTCTCCGGGGCCAATGGTTCTTCCAACTCTACTGGGACTTCTACAGCTCGGGCTGGTTGGACAAATGTAAGGACTGGCACAAAAATGGCATTATTCACTTGCGTCCATGACCGGGGAAATTCTCTGAGTACTGTGCTGACCATTTCTTCCACTTCCTCTGCAGGTTGAGGGGTATCTTGGCCTTCTTCAGCATGCTGTAGCTGCTTGGGACATTTCTTCAGGTGGTCTCTGGAAACTGTTGCTGTCATTTCTCCTCCATCCTTATTTATGAGGTACACCTTGGTGCTATCATGACTTGATGGTAGAATGGTGTACGGCTCTTTTTCCCACTGGTCATCCAATTTATGGAGCCGCCTTTTTCTCTTTAGGACTTGCTCTCCCGATGACAAGGAGGCAGCAGGTGCATGTTGATTGTAAGTCTTCTCTTGCCTTTCTCTTGCTTGGGACAGACTTCTTTCAACACTTTCCTGTACCTTACGGTATTGCTGTTGCCGCTCAGTGTCCCAATCTGCATCCGGTGAGGCGTCCTCTGGTGTCAGAACTCCCATATCCAGATCGATGGGCAGCTTACCAGGTCTCGCTCTCATCAGGTAAGCAGGTGTGCAGTTGGTGGAATTCACTGGGATGTGATTGTAGAGATCCACCAGGTCCGGCAACTTTTCTGGCCACAGGCTGCGTTCCTCCAGGGGCAACGTCTTCAGTAGGTCTATCACCACCTGATTCATCTTTTCACACATCCCGTTGGTCTGGGGATGATAAGGCGTTGTACGGATCTTCTTGCAGCTGTACAGGTTGCAGAATTCCTGGAATACTTCTGCCTCGAAGGCCGGACCTTGGTCAGTTAGTACACGTTCTGGGTAACCATGCGGGCGGCAGAAGTGCTGCTGTCTGAGCCGTTTGGTCCTTGACTGGCACTACTACCAGGAACCGGGAGTAGTGGTCTACGATGGTGAGAGCGTAGACATAGCCTGACCTGCTTGGGGATAGCTTCACATGGTCCTGGGCTACCAGTTCGAGTGGCTGCTTGGTGATGATGGGCTGCAGGGGAGCCCTCTGGCTGTCACTGTCTTTACTTCTCAGGTTGCATGGTCCGCATTCTCGACACCACCTCTCGACTTCTTTCCTCATGCCAACCAATAGAACCGTTCATGTAGCAGGACTTCCAGCTTCTTCCATCCAAAATGTCCCGCTCCATCGTGGTACGCTTCCAAGACCATAGACGCATCTCGCCTTGGGACTACCACCTGCCCGACCAGCTCATGTGTCCGGGAGTTGACAGTTCTTCGACACAGCTTCCCTTCATAGATGAACAGCTTGCTCTTTTCTTTCCACAGCTGTTTGGTCTCTTCTGGAGCATCTGAATCAGGGTATGAGTCAGCTTGTGTCAGCAAGTCTTTGACTAGACGAACAGCCGGGTCACTGTCTTGTGTTTCTGCCCATCCATGGTGGGGCAATGGATTGAATGTGGCTTCTCTGTTGGCAGAGCACCTGTTCTTCACACAATGGGAGCACTGCTTTATCCCATGGCGGTGGAACGCGGGGATTTCTATCTCTTCCAGCTCCTCTGGGTCTTCTCCCCCGTCTGGCAAGATAGGCATTCTGGACAGCGCATCTGCGTTTGCAATCTTGTGCCCAGCCCGGTACTTGATGGTGAATTCGTAATTAGACAGTCGGGCCATCCATCTTTGTTCCAGGGCACCAAGTTTTGCAGTGTCCAGGTGTGTCAGTGGGTTATTATCCGTGTACACAGTGAATTTGGAAGAGGCGAGATAATGTTTGAAGCGCTCCGTCACAGCCCAGACGATGGCAAGGAACTCCAACTTGATGGAGCTGTAGTTTTCTGGGTTTCTTTCTGTGGGCCAGAGCTTCCTGCTGGCGTACGCTATAACCCTTTCTCTGCCTTGCTGGATCTGGGACAGCACCGCTCCTAGTCCCACGTTGCTCGCGTCCATGTGAAGGATGAAGGTTTGGCCATAATCAGGGTAGGCCAGGACCTCGTCTTCTGTTAGGGTCATCTTCAACCTGGTGAAGGACTCATCTTCCAGCTTGCCCCATTTGAATGGTGGTTTCTGGTTCTTGGCATTGCTGGACTGGCCTATCAGGCGGTCCTGCATGGGTGCCGCCGTCTTGGTGAAGCCTGGTATAAACCTTCGGTAGTAGCCTACCAACCCGAGGAACTGTCGCACTTTTTTAATGGTGGAAGGTCTCGGCCAGTCCTTGATTACGGTGATCTTGTCGGGGTCTGGTGCTACACCATCAGCACTTACCACATGTCCTAAGTACTGTACTTTGGGCTTCAGCAGCTGGCACTTTGACGGCTTCACCTTCAGGTCAAAGCCAGCCTGGGCTTCAAACACTTCCGCCAGGTGCTTCAGATGATCCTCATATGTCTTGGAGTATACTATGACATCATCCAGGTACAGCAGGACTGTCTCGAAATTCTTATGCCCTAGACAGCACTCCATCAACCGCTGGAAGGTTCCTGGGGCATTGCAGAGCCCGAATGGCATGCAGTTGAACTCGCTGAGGCCAATCGGGGTGGTGAATGCGGTCTTTTCCTTATCCGTCTCTGCTACAGGAACCTGCCAATACCCACTAGTAAGATCCAAAGTAGAGAAATAATTAGCAGATTTTAACGCAGCTAGTGACTCCTCTATCCTGGGTAGCGGGTATGCATCTTTATGTGTTATGCGGTTAATTTGCCTGTAGTCTACACAAATTCTCATCCTGCCATCCTTTTTCTTTACAAGAACTAATGGAGCTGCCCAGGGGCTACAACTGTCTCTTATTACCCCAGCCTCCTTCATCTCTCGCAACATCCCTTTGGCATTTTGGTAGGGTGCTGGCGGTACAGGCCGGTACCTTTCTTTAATGGGTGGATGGTCTCCCGTGGGGATATGGTGTTGAACCCCCTTTACCTGCCCGAAGTCGAGTGGGTGTTTACTGAAGACCCTTTCATACTCTAGGACCACCCGGTATACTCCTTGTTTTTGGTGTTGAGGGGTGGAGTCAGTGCCCACATGCAGCTTCTGACACCAGTCCTCCATTACCCTCCGCCTGTTTGGATGGAGGTAAGGGTTCCACTGTTTTTATAGAATTTTGATTGATGGTAAATAGCTTGGCTAGGGTGGCATACCGGGGCAAATGGACTTCTTTTTCCCCAACGTTCAGAATGCGGACTGGCACTCTCCCATGGCGGACATCAACCACCCTCCTGGCTGTCAAAATGGTGGGCCTACTGTTAGAGTAGACGGGCTCACCAGGGCCTGGTAATCTCTACCCCAGAGACCGATTGCTGCCCAGCACCATATCAGCATTTCACTTCTTGGGGGCATGGCAATAGGGAATGGGTCACTCATCCTAACACTGCCAATCTCACCACCAGACAGTTCTACCTGTTGTCTTTTCATCAGGGCTCTGATCCCTCTTTGTAGAACCCACTGCTGGCTGGAACGGGCAGTTTCCGCAACCTGCTGTAACAAGACAATTATTTCTGCAAGACAATTTTCAAGGACATTAGTGCCTAAGGTTATCATGGGATGACTTTCTCGGCGATCAATGTCAGCAATAATCAGTCCTTGTGCTGGCAGTTCGACTTTGCCAACCTTTATGGTCACTTCTTTGTACCCCACCTGAGCTACGGGTTGACCATTACTAGCATAAATACTCAAATGTTCATCTGGACGGCGGGTAATGTCCCAATCAGTCCAGTACCGTTTGAAAAGAATGTAGGGGATAGTGGTCACCTGGGACCCAGTGTCCAGCAACGCGCTCATTGGAAAGCCATCCTGCACAATAGGTAGGACTGGTCGTCCTCCCACATATTTGTCTTGCCAGCTTGATGGGCCTGGTGGTCTCACGCCTGGGGGTTGGCCCTCTGCCCCAGGTTTTGCTCGTTTAAATGACAGTACCTTGCATAATGTCCTGGCTGGTTACAACGGCGGCAGATGGGTTGTCCGTCCTGGTCGTAGCGGTCGCTGTTCCTCCCTCTGGATGGTGGAATCCTCTTCTGTCGGCGCCACGGGACGTCCTCCGGACTGGAAGCCAGCTGGATCTTTCCTTTGGGATACACCTGCAAGAACTGCACAGTTTTGGCTATCGCAGCTACACTTTTAGTTAACTCTTGGACCTGATGGTGCAGGTCTGTAGACGGGGCATTGTCCAGAGTCTGTGCATCAGCTCCTATAGGCTCCGGGGAAGAGGGTGCCACCTCCTGGTGGTAGGTGATAGCTGGGCGCCGGTGAGCTGTAGCGCCACCTGGTGCTGGTTCTCGTAGCACCCGGATGGCCCTGTCCTTAAACTGAGCAAAATCCAAGTCAGGGTTTTGCAGAGCCATTATGCACAGCTGGGTTCGGTGGGCGCTGGACAGTAAACCCTCAATAAATTGCTCAGTTAACAGCCTGTTTTCATCATGCACACTGTCAGGGTCTACCTGTTTGATGGCCCTCAGCGCCTCCTGCAGGTTTAAAGCATAATCCCGTACACTGTCCTGTGCCCGTTGTTTGCACCCATAAAACTTCATCTTTATCTCTGCCATAGTACAGGTGTCAAAAGTGTCCTTTAGGTGGGCCAGTATTTCTTTTACAGTCCCTTTATCTCTGGCTGACCAGGATTTTACTTCTCCCTGGACTGCACCAATCAACTGGCCTATGAGAATGCTCACTTTCTGCTCCTCGGACAGGGGGTATAGTTTAAGTAAACTGCTTAGTCTCTCTTTGAAGTCACTCAGGGTGTGCGACTCTCCTTAGTACTGGGGCAACCACGCCGCCCCCGGTATATATGGCATGGAGAATGGCATTACCGCGGCAGCGGTCGCGCCGGTGGTTGAAGTTCCCTCCATATCGGGCGTCTTCCTCCCCCCTAGTGAACCGTGGCCTACCTTCCTTCTCTTTTCTTCCGTAGGCCGCAGTTCCGCAGGCGATGGTCTCTGTCGAGGACCTGGTGTCGTACACGTCTGACTTCAGCGTTCACTGTGGCTCCTTTCAGGACCAGGCGCTGCGTCCATGCATGGGGTGGGGCTTTGGACTTCGCGCATTTCCAGCGATCACGCCCCTCTTCTGCCCGCGCGGCGACTCGAAGATGGCGGACAATGGCGGGAAAACGACGACAAATGGCGGGATATCTTCACCACGGTATGCGACACAGTCTGTGAAGGCGCGCAGTACCCGGTGGTAGCGGGCACGCCATCCTGCCGACTACGCCAAAGTTGACGTGCCCCCTGGGCCGTGGGATACCCAGAGCCGGGCCTTGTAGATGCTGGGGGTTGTAGTCACAGTGGTGGTGACCCGGTCCGTGACCCAGGTGGTCAATTTATGGATAGTTTATGTGTGTCTGTTATATATAGTCCGACTACGCCACCTGTGGAATGCGGTTATTGGGAACCACCGCTGCGGAGCAGTCCACTGAAGCTGGTGGTAGGTGCAGCAAGGTGATGTAACTCCCCACAGGAAGAGTTGAGCTTCAGGGCTGCATGTATGGATGATGGTGGTAGTAGTGCAAGGTATCAGTAATGACAACACGGAGTCTTTGCAGTGCAGTCCCAGGGTCTTTACTGTTGCCAATTATATGGGCCCCAACAGGAGTACCGGCTAGTGATGAGGGCCTGATCAGTCTGGGAACAATCCTAGAGTCCTCCTGGCCAGGTGGAGTTGAAGGCCTGCCGTTCTGACTGTACTCTTTGGCTATCCCGCTTATAGTTGTGTTGTAGCCCACGTACCTGAGTGTAACCTGCTGTTCTCACCTGTATGGCTGGCAGCATGGGCCTTGTGGATGCCTCGCTCCTCCGTAGCGGTACTGGTCCTTTCATGTGGCTGAGCCTCCGGGCTTCTGATGGGGCCAGGAGACCTGCAATCTCCTGCCTTGCGGTATCTGCTGCTGGGTATACAATCCCCACAACCTCGGACTCCGGTGTCCGGTCCTCTGTATGCTGACCAGGACGAGCTATGCCCAGCTCCAGTCCCTGGCTTCTTACTCCTCTATCCTCAACTCGACTACTGGCCCTGTCTGAGCTAACCCCGCCTCCAGATCCAGTTATAAAGGGGCAGGATCCTCCCTTTTCTGGCCTGGGGCAAGAGGTGTTGCATGTAGTGTGTTCCCTGACCAGGAAACCCCTGTTTTGCTCCCAGACATGGTATTACTACAACTGTGGCAACCAGACCCCCTGGGGTGCCACAAATGCACAACAGCGGAAGAAGCAATGGTGCCACCCGCAGACACTGTTCCTGGACCATGGGGATCGGCCCTCAAAGTCGGGTGCTTTGCTGCCATGTGCCTGATCATGCTGGTGGTGGTCAGGCTGGTCGTTTTGCCACCCCTGCTGATGCTGGCATGGCAGGTGTTGCAAATGGCCTTTTTTGGGTTATCGGCAGAGTCTTTAAAAACAACCAGACTCGGGAAGATGTAACAGTTGTACTGGCAACTTCCTATATGTTGGTATTACGGGTAACGGTTGCCTGCCTTCTGTCTGTGGCCACCACACTGCTTCTTCCTGCCTGTTGGGGTGCTCTGCCTCCCTCCCCCTGTGTGCTGCTGTCCTCGCTGTGCATGTCCTCCTGCCAGGTTGGGTCAATTACTATATCATCCACCACCTCATCTTCCACATCCGCACCCTGGTCCTCCTCCTGACTTTCTGGCAATTGTGTCTCATCATCGTCCACCTCTTGTGACACTTTTCCACCATCGCCTTCGTGTGAACGTGGCTGCTCAAATATTTGGGCATCGCTACAAGCGGTCTCCTCTCGCCCCGCTTCAAGTGAACCGGGCGAGAGGCCCGAATCTATAAATGGAAAAGTGAACAGCTCTTCAGAGTGTCCAAGTGTGGGATCAGTTGTCTCTGGGTACTCGGCATGGTGGGAGGAAGAAGGATTAGGGTGAGGAATATACGGTCCAGACTCACGGTACTGAAACTTGACCATGTGGAAGACAGGGTAGTGGTGGTGGTGGCTAAGTGACTGGAAGCATTATCCACTATCCAACCAACAACCTTTTGACACTGCTCTGTGTTCAGTAGTGGTGTGCTGCAGTCCCCTAGAAATTGGGACAGGAAGTTCAGGCGAGAAGATGTGGGTGTTTGTTGTGGACCAATTTCGGCTTGCCCACAGCCTTGTCCTTGGCCTCTGCATGCACCATTACCATGACATCCAGTTCCTCGTCGCCTGCCACGTGTCTTGCCCATTTTAAATGGAGGACAGTATCTTCCACGCTCACTACAAATGACTGAGTTTGGAGCGAATTTATATGTGATTCGTGTGATGGAGAGAACACAGTTTTAAATACCTTGCCTGTAGGTAACTATTTTGAACAGCAATCTGGTGTCAAATGCTTCACTGACACACTGAAATTTTTTTTTAAAGGAGGCCAGAAATGGCAGTATTTTCTGAAAACGTATATGTAATCCGTGTGACGGAGAAAACACAGTTTTAAATACCTGGCCTGTAGGTAACTGTTTTGAACAGCAAACCAGTGTCAAAAATTTTGCTGACACACTGAAAAAAACTTTAATGGAGGCCAGAAATGGCAGTATTTTCTGACAACGTATATGTGAGCCGTGTGATGGAGAAAACACAGTTTTAAATACCTGGCCTGTAGGTAACTATTTTGAACAGCAATCTCGTGTCAATTGCTTCACTGACACACTGAAAAATTTTTTAATGGAGGCCAGAAATGGCAGTATTTTCTGAAAACGTATATGTAATCCGTGTGACAGAGAAAACACAGTTTTAAATGCCAGGCCTGTAGGTAACTGTTTTGAACAGCAAACCAGTGTCAAAAACTTTGCTGACACACTGAATAAAATTTTTAATGGAGGCCAGAAATGGCAGTATTTTCTGACAACGTATATGTGAGCCGTGTGATGGAGAAAACACAGTTTTAAATACCTGGCCTGTAGGTAACTGTTTTGAACAGCAATCTGGTGTCAATTGCTTCACTGACACACTGAAATTTTTTTTTAATGGAGGCCAGAAATGGCAGTATTTTCTGAAAACGTATATGTAATCCATGTGACGGAGAAAACACAGTTTTAAATACCTGGCCTGAAGGTAACTGTTTTGAACAGCAAACCAGTGTCAAAAACTTTGCTGACACACTGAAAAAAATTTGAATGAAGGCCAGAAATGGCAGTATTTTCTGACAACGTATATGTAATCCATGTGACGAAGAAAACACAGTTTTAAATAGATGGATTTTTAGA
This sequence comes from Phyllobates terribilis, assembly GCF_046119375.1. Classification (NCBI taxonomy): domain Eukaryota; kingdom Metazoa; phylum Chordata; class Amphibia; order Anura; family Dendrobatidae; genus Phyllobates; species Phyllobates terribilis. Next base: position 87,196,499 of record NW_027362771.1, read on the forward strand.
GCTGTAATATGGAAAGGACCTGGCTGTATTCTGCAGTGCCAACAAGCAAATGGCGCAGAAAAACTGTATTCTCTGGATTGCTTTTTAAGCAAATAATGAGGATTAAGATGCAAAAAAATTATTCCTGGCCCTGAGACCTGGGCCTATTTCCAGAAATATCTAACAGCAGCAGCTGACAGAACTAGAAGGGAGCCTCTTGTGCTATATGCACTGCAGTCTGCTATATACACTGCCTGCCTGCCTATATACACTGCCTGATATCTCTGCAGATGGATTAGTCCTCAAAAGGACTGTTTGTTAAGATGGATATGTGTAATGTACGTTTTTTCTCCCTACACTACCTAATAAACAAGCAAAGCTCTCCCTGAGGCAACAGCACCTCTCCCTACACTGTCTGATCCGGAGTGACTGTGACGAGCACAACGGCGCCAGGTCTGATATACACCTGATGACGCTGTGCGGCCAGCCAATCACTGTAATGCCACAACTAACATGGCTGCGGCATTACAATGCATGGCAGGCAATCCCTGCATGTTCATTGGCTCTCTAAAGAGCGCCAAACATGCAGGGAGGGGACCCGAGTTCCCGTCCGAGCAACCCGGAAATACTCGCCAAGCGCCGAGCTTGTCGAGCACCATGATGCTCGGGCGAATACCGAGTAGTAGCGAGCACGTTCGCTCATCACTAGTGCCAGTCTTTTGAATTGACCACACATGTATTCATACATATAAATTAAATAGACTCCGAGGTGTATTTTTTCTAAGCTAAACAAGCCCAACTTTTCTAACGTCTCATTATAAGATGTAATAATAATCTAGCTGCCCATCTATGAACTGACTAAATTTCCAATATCTTTTTTAAAATGTGGAGTCCAAAACTGGAACCCCTATTCAAGATGTGGACTTACAAGTGATTTATAGAGGGGTAAACATATAGATCACAGGATTCGCTGTCTCTCTTTTTATACATCATAAAATCTTATTTGATTTTGCAACTGCTGCATGACATTGAGCACAGCTACTTTTCTTACTTATTATTAGAATACCCGCCTTTGTTCACAGTGCGCTAAATACATGGTGCTGCAGAGTAAAGCAGTAGTAGTAGCAGTGCTGTGAGCTACCAGCACTGCAGATGTCAGTGTTCTTTTCAATGCAAAGGGTGAAACAGGTGGCATTACAGAACAATTTTCACAACATTATCTGCAGTGGTATTTCACAGTGTGCATGTCTACTGTGAGAAGTCCATAGCTGAAATGGGAATGTGCCCCCCAAAGCAAACCATACGTCATCCACACAGTCTCCCCGGCACGCCGCTCCTGTGGAGGAGTACTTCTCTGCCCTGACGAAGGCAGAGCAAAGTACTGCAGTGTGCAAGCATCGGGAAAGGTCAAAGAGCCACGGCGCATGTACACTGTAGAACTTTACTCTGGACTAGTCAGGGCAGAGAAGTACGCCTGCGCAGGAGCGTGATGCTGAGGAGACTGTGTGGATGATGTAGGGACGCGTCATCCACACAAAGGAAGAAGGAGGACAGCATCGAAAGAAGAAGAGAGGCACCGGACCTGGACCAGCGATGCCCCTCGGACCCCACCGCCCCCCCAGGTGAGTACAATAAAAGCTCTTTTTCTTGTCTTCCAGGTCAGATTGGGGGCTTATATACAGCATTATAGAGTGCTGTATATCAGGCCTGAAAGGTGGTGGCTATATCTAATATGGATCAAACCTTGTGACCGTTTCCCTTTAAGAATGGAGAAACAGACACATAACTGAACCCTAGCATAATAAGCAATGGGGTCTCTGTGCTACAGTTTGCATTAGTTATACAGCAGAGCCTTTTTGGACATTCATTTTGTCTGTTTCTAAAAATGGAAAAGACAAATGGAATGTCTGAAGACAAGTGTGAACACTGTTAAGTTTTCTCTGTTTTGCAGTCTCCAATTAAATCATGTTTACTTCTTGATTAGTAACTTCAGAGACAAGCTGAGAGGATTACCAAAGCTAATTAACTCACATTTCATAGATCAAGGACGCTATTGCTAAAACACAAAAAAGAACCTATAGCTTTGCGTGTAACTGTTTCAAGCTGTATCAACTCGTGGAATGGTTAAAAAGCTTCCAGAACAATAAAAAAAGATTTTATATATATATACACTGCTCAAAAAAATAAAGGGAACACTTAAACAACAGAATATATCTCCAAGTAAATCAAACTTCTGTGAAATCAAACTGTCCACTTAGGAAGCAACACTCATTGACAATCAATTTCACATGCTGTTGTGCAAATGGAATAGACAATAGATGGAAATTATTGGCAATTATCAAGACACCCTCAGTAAAGGAGTGGTTCTGCAGGTGGGGACCCCAGACCACCTCTCAGTACCAATGCTTTCCGGCTGATGTTTTGGTCACTTTTGAATGTTGGTTGTGCTTTCACACTCGTGATAGCATGAGACGGACTCTACAACTCACAGAAGTTGCTGAGGTAGTGCAGCTCATCCAGGATGGCACATCAATGCGAGCTGTGGCAAGAAGGTTTGCTGTGTCTGTCAGCGTAGTGTCCAGAGGATGGAGGCGCTACCAGGAGACAGGCCAGTACACCAGGAGACGTGGAGAGGGCCGTAAGAGGGCAACAACCCAGCAGCAGGACCGCTACCTCCTCCTTTGTGCAAGGAGGAAAAGGAGGAGCACTGCCAGAGCCCTGCAAAATGACCTCCAACAGGCCACAAATGTGCATGTGTCTGCACAAACGGTTAGAAACTGACTCCATGAGGGTGATATGAGGGCCCGACGTCCACAGATGGGGGTTGTGCTCACAGCCCAACACCGTGCAGGATGCTTGGCATTTGCCACAGAACACCAGGATTGGCAAAGACGCCACTGGCGCCCTGTGCTCTTCACAGATGAAAGCAGGTTCACACTGAGCACATGTGACAGACGAGACAGAGTCTGGAGACGCCGTGGAGAGCGATCTGCTGCCTGCAACATCCTTCAGCATGATCGGTTTGGCAGTGGGTCAGTAATGGTGTGGGATGGCATTTCTTTGGAGGGCCACACAGCCCTCCATGTGCTCGCCAGAGGTAACCTGACTGCCATTAGGTACCGAAATCAGATCCTCAGACCCCTTGCGAGACCATATGCTGGTGCGGTTGGCCCTGAGTACCTCCTAATGCAGGACAATGCCAGACCTCATGTGGCTGGAGTGTGTCAGCAGTTCCTGCAAGATGAAGGCATTGAAGCTGTGTACTGGCGCGCCCGTTCCCCAGACCTGAATCTGACTGAGCACATCTGGGACATCATGTCTCCCTCCATCCACCAACGTCATGTTGCACCACAAACTGTCCAGGAGTGGGCGGATGCTTTAGTCCAGGTCTGGGAGGAGATCCCACAGGAGACCATCTGCAACCTCATCAGGAGCATGTCCAGGCATTGTAGGAAGGTCATACAGACACGTGGAGGCCACACAAAATACTGAGCCTCATTTTGACTTGTTTTAAGGACATTACATCAAAGTTGGATCAGCCTATAATGTGTTTTTCCATTTTAATTTTGGGGGTGACTCCAAATCCAGGCCTCCATTGGTTAATAAATTTGATTTCCATTGATGATTTTTGTGTGATTTTGTTGTCAGCACATTCAACTTTGTACGGAACAAAGTATTCAATGAGAATATTTCATTCATTCAGATCTAGGGTGTGTCATTTGAGTGTTCCCTTTATTTTTTTGAGCAGTATATATATATATATATATATATATATACATATATATATATATACAGTGTGTATATATATACATATATATATATATATATATATATATATGTACTATTTAAGTTATTTGTTCTTATTTAATGCATCATTCTTTGTTTTAAATTATGCTGTTTAAAGAGGTTATCTCATCTTCTGTCTTCAGGAACGAATCATTCCACTGTCTCCCGGCTTCCTGCTTGCTGAGTAATGGTGCACTCCTGAATATTGACAGTTTGGGCTGTGGTATAATTGGGCTGCTGATCTGAACTGTGCCCTCTCTGGTTCTACAAGCAGAAACAGCTTTGCCTTTCAGGAGTGGAGGACCGCATGAGCACTGAAGCCTGATCTGACAAGCTTCAGAGCATGGCTTGCAATGTCTAAGGCTGCGTGTCCATGATGCGGATTTAATGCGTTTCCGAGGCACCTTTTCCGCTGCGAAAATGCATTAAAAATGCTTGTTAAGTTGTCTGCCATGTTTCCCAATGATAATCCGCATGTGCTGTGCACATGCTGCAGAAATTTTCGTTGCGGATTATCATTGTGGAAAAATCCGCAGCACAACCATTAATTTTGCGGAATCGTGGCAAAATCACCGCCATTGATTTGCATTGGACCGCATAACCTCCGCATGACTACACATACACATACATATATTATGCGATTTAATGCGCAGATGGTACCCGGGTCTGAAGAAGAGAAGATTCTCCTCCAGACCCGGGTACCATAGTACCTGTAGTTAAAAAAGAATTAAAATGTAAAAAAAAACATATACTTACCTTCTGATGGCCCCCTGTCTGCTCCCAGCGGCGCTGCTGGCTCTTCGGCTGCTAGCGGTGGTGTAAAAGAACCTTCCTTGACGTCATTTAGTCATGTGACAGGTCACGCGACCGCTGCCGTCGGTGGTCGCGTGATCTGTCACATGACTAAATGACGTCATGGAAGGTCCTTTTTAGAGCACTGCGAGCCGCTGATGACACTGGATGCACCGTAGAGGAGACCGGGGGCCATCGGAAGGTGAGTATAATGTTTTTTTTTACTTTTCAAAATTTTTATTCTTTTTTACTATTGATGTTGCATTTGCAGCATCGGAACTTGATCACACAACATAAAACCATGCCGGTTGCATGGATTTATATAGTGTGACCAAGTTGTCAAGCACTTTTCCAAGTGATGCTAAAATCGCTTGGAAAAGCGCTTGACAACCCGCGTGCGAAATCGCATGTTAAAAACGCTTCACAAACGCTTCTACCTGGCAGAAAAAATGCATGTAAAATCTGCATGCGTTTTTTCTGCCAGGGAGATGCAGAAACGCTCCGGAAAAATCCGTAGCATTTCTGCATCATGGGCACTTAGCATAAAGCAAAATGCTCGCAAGTGGGTACTCCTTGCCCAGTAAATAAGCAATTTTACAAGAACTTTGCAATACTATGCATTTAACAAGACAATGCAGTCCTACTAACTCACAAATGTCAATCAAACAGTTCTTAAAAAAAGGTACGTTTCATGTCTTCATCCATGTCGTTAATCAAGCAGTATTTTCACTGGCTTCCCACCATGTATCGTATAATGCCTCCAACTATGGAACAATTATACTGGAAATAAGCAAATTTTTAGCTATGTTGATATGAATGATCTATTCTCAATCTCTCACCAGGACAAACTTTTTCAAAGATGCACTCCCATGGAGATTTTCATTGGCTAAACCTGTGTAAAAGTGCATGTAGTGTAGTTACGTGCATTAATATACTTACCGATTGCTGTCTTTGGCCACGTTCCCACCTTCAGTATTTGGTCAGTATTTTACATCAGTATTTGTAAACCAAAACCAGGAGTGGCTGAAAAATGCAGAACTGGTGTCAGTTTTTTTATTCTACTTTATCTCTGATTGTTCCACTCCTGGTTTTGGCTTACAAATACTGATGTAAAATACTGACCAAATACTGAAGATGGCAACGGGGCCAGTTTTCAGCTCCACACCGGCACTATTATTGGTCACGTGATGACTATTCTGACTTGCCGGCTCACACTGGGCCAGAAGTTGCTTTTACAATGTAAGCCCATGGAGCCTCATGCTAATGGTCTAATATTAATGGTCTTCATAGGAGCACCATCATAGCAGACACAGAGATCTTCAGCAGGCCCACGATTACCATAAAAACCCTGCAGTACCCTGCAATTTCATTTTGGGGGGACTGATTGGCTCTTTCAACACCGTGCCTCTGTGCCACATGCTGTAAATTACGCTGTCAAATTTAACAGGATAACAGTAGTGGACAGAGCTCAGCTATACCCACTGCTGTTAGATGTAGATGGTGGCTGAATAAGGCTGCCATCATTTGCTGAGTATGGTACATGCTTAGCTCCTGAACCTGCTCCATACATCCACTCTCAATGAGTGCCGTATGTATATGGTGCTCATTTTAAAGGGAATCTGTCACCCCCTGGGACTTATCTGAACTCTAATATGAGCATACAGGTGACTGAAATTTAAATCTATACCTACCTGTATGTCTCATATTAGAGGTCTTGTTGCCGTGAAATGTCTTTTTATTCTTTGAAGTTTCCGATGCCCTGAAGAAATCCCTGCCTACTGTGATAACTATAATGTTTCCCCCCTCCCCTGCACGTCATAGTGCCTTGTGATGTGCAGTTGCGATGGCAAGATCCTGCGCATGCACACTTCACTTTTTACAGAAGGTGCATAGTACTGCAGGGATCTTGTGCGCAGGCGCCGAGTCACAACAGTGATATTACATGGAAGTGGAATTCCCTCAAAAATTGATGAAAAAACAAGAAGCTAATTGTTCAGAGAGACTGCCAAGAGGCCTACAGCAACCTTAAAGGAGCTGCAGGATTTTCTGTCAAGCACTGGTTGTGTACTGCATGTGATCACAATTTCCAATATTCCTTATATGTTTAGCCTGTGGGGTAGGGTGGCAAGACAGAAGCCTTTCCTTACAAAGAAAAACATCCAAGCCTGGCTATGTTTAACCAAAACCTATATCAAGTCTGCCAAAAGCATGTGGGAAAACTTGTTATGGTCTGACGAGACCAAGGATGAACTTTTCGGCCATAATTCCAAAAGGTGTGTTTAGTGTAAAGCCACCAAAAGAACATTATACCCATGGTGAAACATGGAGGCGGCAGCGTTATTGTAGCATCGGCGTCTCTGCCCCCTGCCAGGCAGAGAAGTCTTCCTTCTCACCTCCCCCCTCCCCGCGCGGCGTCCTCCTGCGCTCCTCTTCCTGCTGCTGCCGGCTCGCGCAGCTTCCCGGGCACTGTGCTTAGGGCGCGCGCGCGCTCCCCCTCTCTTAAAGGGGCCGCGCGCGCCGTCCTAAGGAGTCCCCGGCCAATAGCTGGAGGACCTCCCATATAAAAGGCACCTCCTCCAAAATGGAGGTGCCCGAGCAAAGTTGTAGCACAGCATACATACCTCTGCTTCAGCCCTCAGGTCCAGTTGCCAGCCTGACTACTGTTCCAGTCCGCCAGTCTGACTACTCTCCAGCCCGACAGTCTGCCTTCCGTTCTACCCGCCAGTCTGTCTATGGGCAAGTCCGCCTGCTTACCAGGAAGCACCTGCCAGTTACCTGACTGCTACCTGCCGTACCTGCTACCCCGCTCACCTGGGAGCACTTGCCTGTTACCTGCCTGTTACCTGTTAGCCTACCTGGAGGCTCTGCCGTCACTTGCCGTGACTACCTGTCTGCTAACCTAGAGACTTCAGCCTGCTCTGCCGTCACGTGCCGTGACCACCCGTCTGCTAACCTAAGAGACTTCTGCCTGCTCTGCCGTCACGTGCCGTGACCACCCGCCTGCTAACCTAGAGACTTCTGCCTGCTTGGCCGTCACTTGCCGTGACCACCGGATAGCCTACCTGGAAGCTCCTGCTGTCACTTGCCGTGACTACCCGTCTGCTACCTAGAGACTTCTGCCTGCTGGTTGTGTCCATCCGCTATACCGGTCAGTTCCAGTCTGCTGACCAGTGGGAGCCACCTGCTCTCTTACAAGGTCGTCCCCAGAGTAGCACCTGGTCCCTCTGCTTGGTCCCTCCCTGGTCACGGAGTTGTTAGCCGCCGTACAACCAGGGTCGGGCTGAGTTGATACTTAGTTACGCCCCTCTGGGTCCCTCCTTGCACCGCGGCACAGAGGTTCCACCACCCGGATCCGTAACAGTTTGCTCGGGCCATGGAACCCGGTGGCCCCCAGACCCCCGCAATCTTCGACCTGCACCAGGAGGTCTTACGTCAGAGGGCTCTACAGGAGTCGGTCCTGTCCTTCCTGCGGTCTGTTAACTCTCGCTTAGGGGCTTTGTCCGATCCGTCTATGTCCATCTCTGGTCAGGCAGCACCTGCTTCCGCGGCACCACAACCTAGTCCTATTATGACGTCCGGCTATGGACCCCGGCTCTCGGCACCTCCACGTTTTGCTGGCAACCACGCCTTAGCTCGATGTTTCATAAACCAGTGTTCCCTGCACTTTGAACTCTTGGCACATCAGTTTATCTCCGACCGGGCCAAAGTGACATTCATCATGTCCCATCTCACTGGGGAAGCACTGGCATTGCTAAATCCCCTGTGGGAGAGAGGGGATCCCCTGGTGTCCGACCTGTCATCTTTCCTCGCTGCTTTCCGGAGAGTCTTCGATGAACCAGGGCGAAAAACCTCTTCAGCTTCCTCTCTGCTACGTCTCCGCCAAGGGAGTCTCACCGTGGGCCAAATATGCCATACGGTTCCGTACCCTCGCTTCTGAGATTGCCTGGGAAAACGAGGCTCTGGTGTCCGTCTTCTGAGAGGGTCTTTCCGGTCAAATTAAGGACGAGTTAGCCGGCCGGGACATTCCTACCACCCTGGATGACCTGGTGCCACTCGCTACCCGGATTGACATCCGGTTCCAAGAACGCACCAGAGAGACCACCCGGGAGAGAAAGTTCTCCCGCCTTGCTCATACTTCTCAGAGACCTGCCTCTCAACCAGTCACTGCCCGGGCGCACTCACCCGAACCCATGCAGATCGACCAGACCAAGATGGTCAAATCTCGCCAAGAGTCACGTCGAGCCGAGGGGAGCTGTTTCTATTGTGGCAGAAAAGAGCACCTGATCCATTCCTGCCCGGAGAGGCCGGGAAACTTCAGTGTCTAGGAACGCTCGGAGAGGTCGTCCTAGGCAAAAGTAAGCCCTCTCCATCCCTGACTTTGTCTGTCTCTATCTCCTGGGGAGAGAACCGTCTCTTTGAAATTGCTCATCTGGATTCTGGAGCAGCTGGAAACCTCATCTCCCAGTCTCTGGTAGAGAGATACCGAATTCCCACCAAACCTCTGGCTGAACCATTGACCGTCGCCTCTGTGGATGGAAGACTCCTTCCGGTGACCATCCTGCTCATCACTGAGCCCCTAACCCTGCAGGTGGGAATGCTGCACTCGGAGAAAATCTCCTTCCATGTGCTGTCCGGACTCTCTCACTCCCTATTGCTAGGTCTACCCTGGCTCCAGATACATGAACCCGTGCTGAACTGGCAATCCGGTGAAGTACTCCGGTGGGGGCAGGATTACCATAGGACCTGTCTGGTTCCGGTTCACCCGACTCGTCCACCACCTACTCCAGCCAATTTACCCGGTCTACCGGCTCCTTACTGGTCCTATGCGGATGTCTTTGGTAAAGAGGAAGCAGAGACACTGCCACCTCATAGGCCATATGATTGCCCGATCGACCTGGTACCTGGCGCCACTCCACCCCGTGGGCGTATTTACCCGTTGTCGGCGGCCGAAACACGGGCCATGTCTGAGTACATAGAGGAAAATCTGGCCAGGGGATTCATCCGGAAATCTACCTCCCCGGCTGGAGCCGGATTCTTCTTTGTCAAGAAGAGGGATGGCTCGCTACGCCCCAGTATTGATTATAGAGGACTCAATCAGATCACGGTAAAAAACAAATATCCCCTGCCGCTCATCTCTGAGTTGTTTGATCGCCTTAAGGGCGCCAGGATCTTCTCCAAGCAGGATCTACGTGGAGCGTATAACCTGGTCCGAATCCGTCAAGGAGACGAGTGGAAGACGGCATTCAATACCCGGGATGGTCACTATGAATACTATGTGATGCTCTTCGGTCTTTGCAATGCTCCCGCTGTCTTCCAAGAATTGGTCAATGACATCTTCCGTGATCTTCTTTACTCCTGCGTGGTGGTATACCTGGACAATATCTTGGTCTTCTGTCCGGATCTTCCTACACACCGGAGGGATGATCGTCAGGTCCTGCTTAGGCTCAGGCAGAACCACCTCTATGCAAAATACGAGAAGTGCCTCTTCGAGCAGACCTCTCTTCCATTCCTGGGATACGTTATCTCCCAGACAGGCTTACGAATGGATCCCGAGAAGCTCTCTGCTGTCCTAAAGTGGCCCCGTCCGGAGGGGTTGAAGGCGATTCACCTTTTTTCTGGTGGATTGGAAGGGGTTTGACCCAGAGGAGAGAACTTGGGAACCCAGGGAGAACATCCATGCCCCACTTCTCCTTGAAAAATTTCTTTCTGGCCTAAAAAAGAGGGGGCGTAAAGGGGGGGGTACTGTAGCATCGGCGTCTCTGCCCCCTGCCAGGCAGAGACGCCGTCCTTCTCACCTCCCCGCTCCCCGCGCGGCGTCCTCCTGCACTCCTCTTCCTGCTGCTGCCGGCACGCGCAGCTTCCCGGGCACTGTGCTTAGGGCGCACGCGCTCCCCCTCTCTTAAAGGGGCCGCGCACGCCGTCCTAAGGAGTCCCCGGCCAATAGCTGGAGGACCTCCCATATAAAAGGCACCTCCTCCAAAATGGAGGTGCCCAAACAAAGTTGTAGCACAGCATACTTACCTCTGCTTCAGCCCTCAGGTCCAGTTGCCAGCCTGACTACTGTTCCAGTCCGCCAGTCTGATTACTCTCCAGCCCGACAGTCTGCCTTCCGTTCTACCCGCCAGTCTGTCTATGGGCCAGTCCGCCTGCTTACAAGGAAGCACCAGCCAGTTACCTGCCTGCTACCTGCCGCGCCTGCTAGCCCGCTCACCTGGGAGCACTCGCCTGTTACCTGCCTGTTACCTGTTAGCCTACCTGGAGGCTCTGCCGTCACTTGCCGTGACTACCTGTCTGCTAACCTAGAGGCTTCAGCCTGCTCTGCCGTCACGTGCCGTGACCACCCGTCTGCTAACCTAAGAGACTTCTGCCTGCTCTACCATCACGTGCCGTGACCACCGGATAGCCTACCTGGAAGCTCCTGCTGTCACTTGCCATGACTACCTGTCTGCTACCTAGAGACTTCTGCCTGCTGGTTGTCTTCTCCATCCGCTATACCGGTCAGTTCCAGTCTGCTGACCCGTGGGAGCCACCTGCGCTCTTACAAGGTCGTCCCCACAGTAGCACCTGGTCCCTCTGCTCGGTCCCTCCCTGGTCACGGAGTCGTTAGCCGCCGTACGACCAGGGTCGGTCTGAGTTGATACTTAGTTACGCCCCTCTGGGTCCCTCCTTGCACCGCGGCACAGAGGTTCCACCACCCGGATCCGTAACTGTTATACTTTGAGCTCTTTTTTCTGCAGCTTGAACTGGGGCTGTACTCAAGGTGGACAAAACTATGAACAGTTCCAAATATCAGTCAATTTTGCATCAAAACCTTCAGGCTCTGCTAGCTGAAGATGAAAATGAATTTCACCTTTCAGCACGACAATGATCCTAAATATGTCTCCAATTCAACAAAGGAATGGCTTTGTTAGAAGAAGATCAAAGCTTTAGAATGGCCCAGGCATAGACCAGACATCTATCCAAATGAAAATCTTTGAATTAGCCTGAACAGATTTGGAGCACAATTGCAAGGATTAGTGGGCACAGATTGTCAATTTTAGATGTGCCATGTTGACTGTTTGCTACCCAAAAGGACTAAATGAGATCATAAATTGAAAGCCTACTTCAACAAGTGTGTCTATTTATGCAATCACATTATTTTATTTTTTTGTTTTTTTTTCTATCCAAAAAGATTTTTTGTTTTTCCACTTGAGTTGTACAGAATATATGTGACCATAAATTCTGAAATTATTCTTATTGGTATGATTTTTTTTACATGACATAAACCTAACATTTTAACAAGGGTGTGTAGATTATTTCTATCCAGTGTATGGCAATGCTATAGAACAAATCTAGATATGTAGTCAATAGTGGAAAATAATCTTATTCCAATTTTTTAAATTGTTGAAGGTCACATGGCAGTAGTCTGTAGGGATATTCAGAATATATTGCATACTCATCAGTATAAAATGTAACATCTAAAAGCTTTCGATTTTAGATTTGTTTTTAACATTATGTAACATTTGTTAACTATATCTTAAATATTGTATGTTCTTTTTAACTTTTTTTTTTAAATATTTTTATTTTGTTATATTTGAATTATGTGTTTTTCTAGTGTTTTTGAAGTTCCTGCAGAGGAGTTCTTTGGCAAAGGGGAATTAAAAGCTATACCCAGAGCATGTAGTGTAAGTGACCACTTACTATGGGGTGGCTTCCTATGAAAAATCCTGTTCTGCACTATAAAGACATATTAAGAGATTTCTAGTGACTGCCTAATATTGATAGTGCTCAAAATAATCCAACAGTACTTGTTTGCCCAGTAATGTCCCTTTGGTTTCCTCTGCATGCCTATGCCATTATGCCACTCCCATACCAGGTGCTAGAACCTTACTAAGTCATTCCTGTCAATCAATTTTGCGTGGTGTGGCTGCAGTGCATCACAATGTGATCAGTGTGAGCCTGCTTTGTTAAGATTGCAATATTTATTCTGCACACCATCTAGAAGAGTCCTGTGGACAGCCTCTATATGCTATTTTCTTTGTACTTGCCTCATATTGCTTATGTTCTATGGATAGGGCTTAGAAAAAAAGGCAATATACTAATTTATTTAATTAATTTAATTCAGAATCCTATAGCTCAATGCAAAAGAGAGCTATCATAGCTTTCCTATAGTTGTAACAAGCCATTCTCATGTGCGAACAATATGGTTTCCTTGCAATGATTGCAATGACCTCAAATGAAGATCGTGAACAGTGAGAAAATGGATAGGCTTTATTTGATGAAATCTGATAAAAAAACGGATAAAAAAACTTTTTTATATTAAATTTCAAGTTAAAGGGAACCTGTGAGCTTAATTTGCATTGTCAATCAAAGGTGTTGCTGTTTACGTCAGCGAGCCACAATTCCCAACATATCTCTTTGTTTCAGATCTGTTGTACCATTGTTGAAAATCTTAATTTTATCTCTTTGCAAAGTCGACTGCAAGTGTATAGGTAGTCATATCATTGCACTTGCAGTCCATGTCTCCTGTGCTGTTCTCTCTCCTTGTTGACGACCTCCACTCATTGACTAACAGTGTAGACAGGCTCTGGGGTGTGATGCAATTCTGCTATATTGAGTATTTACCTATTGTTATGGATCCGGGTGGTGGAACCTCTGTGCTGGGTGCAAGGAGGGACCAGAGGGGCGTGACTAAGTATCTAAACGGCCTGACCAGGGTCGCATGGTGGCTCAGTCGACTCCGTGAACCAGGGAGGGACCGAGCAGAGGGACCAGGTGCCACTCTGGGACCGACCTTGTATGAGAGCAGGTGACTCCCACGAGTCAGAAGGCAGGAACTGACTGGTACAGCGGAAGAGCACGGCAGGCTGACGGGTGGTCCAGGTAGTCAGGCAGGCTAATTCGGCTGATAGCCAGACAGGTGCTCCGGGTAGGAAAGCTGGCGGGCACAACAGATAACAGGGAGGAGCTTCCTGGTAAGCAGGCCGGTGGGCATGGCAGGTAAAGGCAGGCAAGCGGGCACGGCAGGTAACAGGCAGGTGCTTCCAAGTAAGCAGGCAGGCACGGCAGGTAACAGGCAGGTGCTTCCAGGTAAACAGGCTGGCGTGCACGGCAGGTAACGGACAGGTGCTTCTGACGCGCCCCTGGGCCTGTGTCGCGCTGCGTTGCGCACGCGGGAGCTTACCCGGAGCCGGATCTCTTGAGGTTTGTAGTCTCGTGGCGGCGACCCGGTCCGTGCCCAGGGAGTCAAACTGAGCGGCGATGTACTAGCAGTAGATGGTTGGTGACTACGCCACCCGTTGAATGCAGCTATGGAGCTGCAGCTGCAGGGCAGACCGCTGAGGCCGGTGGAAGGATGGTGCAGCGTGGATGGTACAACCCCCAACGGGAGGGGTATGGCCTCAGGGCAGCGGACGTGGATGATGGGGGTAGCAGGAACCACTCAGAGACGGTGCGGTGTAGTTCAGGGTCTTTACTGGTGACAAAGATAGACCCTCCCGGAGTACCTGCCAGTGATAGGGGCCTGGTCAGTCCTTGAGCAGATGGGATTTCCCCTGGCCAGGCGGAGTTGTAGGCCTTCCCAACTAACTGCACTCCTCTGGCTACCCTGCTAGAGGCGGGAATAAGTAGCCCACGTCCCTGAGTGCACCGTGTGGTGCTCACCCGCATGGCCGGTGACTCGGGGCCTTCTAATGGCTTCCGCTCCACGACGGCGGCGCTGGTCCCACGCGTGTGACCGTGCCCTCGGGCCTCCGGGCCAGAGGACCCGAAATCCTCTGCCGGACGGCTTCCGCTGCTGGGTAGGAGTTAGTCCCCACAGCCTCGGACTCCGGGTCCGGTTAGAAATCTTCTCAGTCAGGGCGAGCTCTGCAGCTGCCAGCCCCTGACTCCTTGTAACACTGCTCCCCACAGAGCTCCTGATGTTTCTTGCTATGCTGCTTCTCTTCTCTACTCTTGTTCTGTCTTCTTTTCTCACTCACTCTGCCTCAGCCCCGGGTTTATATAGGGGAAGTCCTTCCCCTCCCAAGACTGGGCAGGAGGTGTGGCATGCACAGGATCCCTGACCAAAGGACCTCCCACCTGCTCTCAGACGTAATATCTCTATCACTGTGGCAACCAGACCCCTGGGGTGTCACATTCCCCCCTAGTGAAATTTAGTACTCCGGGACTAAACATATTTTTTAGAAAAACATAACAAGGTATAGCAATAACAATACAATAAGAAAAACACATAAGATGGTTACGGCGTGTCCGCAACCGGGTGCAGTTTTGAAAAGCAAGGTGTCCATTTCACCAAAACAGGGAGACGTAACCAGGTAGGGGCCTGTCCTGCCCCGAGTCCTTAACAGTCTTTAGTCCATCCTGGGTTACGCTCCAACTATGTACAAGGATTCCCGGTAAATCCACCAAGGACTCCTAAAAAGAACTAGAAACACAAAATTATACACAAGCAACTATAAACAAGTAAACATTATAAGATAGCTTAAACATTTAGATCCTCCAACGTGCGGGTAGCTGGCCTCTAGTGGCCCTAGTGGACCTACGGAGCTGACTGTCTGGCCCTGAACTACAGGGTGTAGGAGCTGTCAAGGGTAAACTGGGCAGCTGTCTATGGGCCCTCTGGCTCACTAGGGGTATGGCAGGCTCACTATAAGCAGAGGGTTGACTTTCCGGGTCTGCTTGTGTAGAGTCTTCTGCCTCCTGGACCGGCTGTTCTTCCAGCTCTACCGGTTGCTCCGTAGATTCTTGGGATGATGGTTGGAGGAAGGTGAGTACGGGTACCACAACTGCACCATTGACTTGAGTCCAAGACCGAGGGAATCCCCGAGCACGGTACTAACCATATCTTCCCTTTCCTCTACGGGTCGATGGTCTTCTTGTTCCTCTTCAGGGTTCCTCAGTTGTTCGGGACACTTCTTCAGGTGGTCCCGGGATACAATGGCTGTGGTTTCCCCTCCGTCTTTACTGATGGTACAGACCTTCGGGTTTTCGTGGCTTGAGGGCAGTACGGTGTACGGGTCCTTCTCCCACTGGTCGTCCAACTTGTGGAGCCGTCTCTTCCTCTTCAAGACCTGCTCTCCGGGTACCAGGGGAACAGCGGGAGCATACTGGTTATAAGTTTTCTCTTGTCTTTCCCTAGCCTGACAGAGACTTCGCTCCACGCTCTCCTGTACTCTCCGGTACTGCTGCTGCCTCTCTGTGTCCCAGTCTGTTTCTGGTGAAGTGTCCTCGGGTGTCAGGACTCCCATTTCCAGGTCAACAGGTAACTTACCAGGTCTTGCCCTCATTAGGTAAGCCGGGGTACAGTTGGTGGAACCTACCGGGATGTGGTTGTATAGGTCCACCAGATCGGGCAACTTTTCAGGCCACAGACTGCGTTCTTCCAGGGGCAACGTTTTTAGAAGATCCATTACCACCTGGTTCATTTTTTCACAAAGTCCATTAGTCTGCGGATGGTATATAATTTTGCTAGCGTGGCATACCGGGGCAGGTACACTTCCCTCTCCCCGATATTGATTATGCGAACGGGCACCCTCCCATGGCGTACATTGACCACCCCCCGTGCTGTCAAAATGGTGGGCCTACTGTCTGAGTAAACTGGTTCTACCATTGCCTGGTAATCTCTACCTCTCAGACCAATAGCTGCCCGGCACCAAATCATCATTTCACTTTTTGGGGGCATGGCAATAGGGAAAGGGTCACACATTCTTACGCTACCAATCTCACCGCCGGAGAGTTCCACCTGTTGCCGTCGCATCAGTGCCCGGATCTCTTTCTGGAGCACTCGCTGCTCGCCGGAGCTGGCGTTCTTGGCAACCTGCTGTAGAAGGAAAATCACTTCTGCAAGACAATTCTCAATTACATTAGTTCCTAGAGTTATTTTTGGGTGGCTCTCATGTTTGTCAATGTCTACAATGATCAGTCCCTGTGCTGCCAGTTCGACTCTACCGATTTTGATGGTCACCTCTTTAAATCCGATTTGTGGCACGGGCTGGCCATTGCTGGCGATGATACTCAAGTCGTCGTCAGGGTAGCGGGTAATATCCGAGTCATTCCAGTACTGCTTAAAGAGCACGTACGGGATGGTGGTGACCTGTGACCCGGTGTCCAGTAGGGCACTCATGGGAATGCCATCCAGTACCACAGGCAAGACTGGACGTCCTCCCACATATCTGTCGCGCCAGTTCGATGGGCCTGGTGATCTTTTTCCTGGGGGTTGGCCCTCTACCCCAGGTTGTGCCCGTTTAAAGAACAGTACCTTTCCATATGTCCGGGTTGATTGCAGCGGCGGCAGATGGGTCGTCCGTCCTCGCTGTATCGGTCACTGGGTCTTCCTCTGGCCGGTGGGGTCCTCCTTGGTCGACGCCACGGGATGTCCTCCGGTCCGGATGCCAACTGGATCTTCCCTGGGGTGGAAACCTGTAAAGACTGCACAGTTCGGGTTAGCGCAGCAATGCTCTTAGCTAGTTCTTGGACCTGATGGCGTAGGTCTGGAGCCGGGTCATTGTCCAAAGCCTGCGCATCAGCTCCCACAGGCCCTGCCGACAAGGGCGCCGCCTCCTGGTGGTAAGTGATAGCTGGGCGCCTGTGGGTCACAACGCCACCCGGTGCCGGTTCTCGGAGCACCCGGATGGCTCTGTCCTTGAACTGTGCAAAGTCTAGATGGGGATCCTGTAAGGCCATTGCCCGCAACTGGGTTCGGTGGGCATTGCAATATAAACCCTCTATAAATTGTTCAGTCAACAGCCTGTCCTCGTTTCCCACCCCATCAGGGTCGGTCTGCTTTATGGCCGTCAGGGCCTCTTGTAGGTTTAGTGCATAGTCCCTTATACTCTCATGCGCTCGCTGCTTGCACCCGTAGAATCTAAGCTTAATCTCAGCTGAGGTGCGGGTATCAAAGGTGTCCTTCAGCCGGGTTAGTATCCCTGCGACAGTCTTCCTCCCAGGTGGCCAGGATTTTACTTCCCTTTTGGCTGCCCCAGTTAGTTGGGCCACCAGGATGCTCACTTTTTGCTCTTCTGTGAGGGGGTACACCTGGAAGAGGCTATCCAGCTTTTCTCTAAAGTCATGCAGGGTATGTGACTCCCCTGAGTACTGGGGTAGCCAAGCTGCTCCCGGGATATAGGGCATGG
The DNA here is from genome assembly GCF_046119375.1 of Phyllobates terribilis. NCBI lineage: Eukaryota > Metazoa > Chordata > Amphibia > Anura > Dendrobatidae > Phyllobates > Phyllobates terribilis. The sequence continues at coordinate 87,214,168 of NW_027362771.1, forward strand.
TGAAGGGCATAACTGCAGCAGCGGTGGCGCTGGCGGGGGTTGAGGCAGTGAAGCTCTCCTCCGTATCCGACATCTTCCTCCCCCCTAGTGGACCGTGGCCTACCTTGCGATGATCCTGTTCCATAGGCCGCGGCTCCGCAGTGGATCGTCAGGGTTGAGGACCTTCCGTCGCGCTCCGGTGACGTCGGCGTCCGCTGGGCTCCTTCCAGGACCTTACGCAACGTCCGGATGTGAGGCGGGGCTTCAGTTCTCGCGCGCTTTCGGAGTCCACGCCCCTCTTCTTCCCGCGCGGCGTCCTCAAGATGGCGTCCAATGGCGGGAAAACTCCACGGATGGCGGGAAGAAGGTCGAAGATGGCGCCGGATGGCGGGAAAACTTCGCGGATGGCGGGAAGAAGGTAGAAGATGGCGCCGGATGGCGGGAAACCTCCACGGATAGCGGGAATCTTCACCACTGGTAAGTTTGAACAGTCTTTGCTTTTCAGGCACGCAGTACCCGGTGGTTGCGGGCACGAGATCCTGCCGACTACGCCAAAGTTGACGCGCCCCTGGGCCTGTGTCGCGCTGCGTTGCGCACGCGGGAGCTTACCCGGAGCCGGATCTCTTGAGGGTTGTAGTCTCGTGGCGGCGACCCGGTCCGTGCCCAGGGAGTCAAACTGAGCGGCGATGTACTAGCAGTAGATGGTTGGTGACTACGCCACCCGTTGAATGCAGCTATGGAGCTGCCGCTGCAGGGCAGACCGCTGAGGCCGGTGGAAGGATGGTGCAGCGTGGATGGTACAACCCCCAACGGGAGGGGTATGGCCTCAGGGCAGCGGACGTGGATGATGGGGGTAGCAGGAACCACTCAGAGACGGTGCGGTGTAGTTCAGGGTCTTTACTGGTGACAAAGATAGACCCTCCCGGAGTACCTGCCAGTGATAGGGGCCTGGTCAGTCCTTGAGCAGATGGGATTTCCCCTGGCCAGGCGGAGTTGTAGGCCTTCCCAACTAACTGCACTTCTCTGGCTACCCTGCTAGAGGCGGGAATAAGTAGCCCACGTCCCTGAGTGCACCGTGTGGTGCTCACCCGCATGGCCGGTGACTCGGGGCCTTCTAATGGCTTCCGCTCCACGACGGCGGCGCTGGTCCCACGCGTGTGACCGTGCCCTCGGGCCTCCGGGCCAGAGGACCCGAAATCCTCTGCCGGACGGCTTCCGCTGCTGGGTAGGAGTTAGTCCCCACAGTCTCGGACTCCGGGTCCGGTTAGAAATCTTCTCAGTCAGGGCGAGCTCTGCAGCTGCCAGCCCCTGACTCCTTGTAACACTGCTCCCCACAGAGCTCCTGATGTTTCTTGCTATGCTGCTTCTCTTCTCTACTCTTGTTCTGTCTTCTTTTCTCACTCACTCTGCCTCAGCCCCGGGTTTATATAGGGGAAGTCCTTCCCCTCCCAAGACTGGGCAGGAGGTGTGGCATGCACAGGATCCCTGACCAAAGGACCTCCCACCTGCTCTCAGACGTAATATCTCTATCACTGTGGCAACCAGACCCCTGGGGTGTCACACTTCCAGGTAAGCAGGCTGGCAGGCAAGGCAGGTAACAGGCAGGTGCTTTCAGGTATGTGTGGCGCCCCTGGGGGTTCAGTCGCCACAGAGGTACTGCACCTCACCCAGAGGTGTGGTGTCTCCTTCTCTCAGGTAAGGAGAGAGTGCTGCCTGGAACCCCAACACCCGCATTCAACACTACACTACTCCAGGCCGGCTGGAAGGACACTATGCACTTCTTCTGCTTCCCTGTCCCTGGCTGGAGTGGGGGGAACCAAAGAGATGGGGAACCAGTAGTGGGTGTGGATGGAGGATGTAGAATAGAAGAGCACCATTATAGGAGGTATATAAAGGGAAGCCATCTTAGTTAGAGGTGTGTTGAGTTAAGTTCAGTCAGTGAGTAGTAAGGAGAGGAGGGGAGCAGAGTCTCTTCAGGAGCTCTGCTCCATGACTGGGGCCTAGTAAGAGAGGCCCGGAGGGGAGCAGAGGAAAAAGGCTCCAGTAAAATAAGGGATCCCAGGGGTACGGAAGGAGCAGGAAGCCACCCATACGCCCGAGTCTGCCAAGTGTCAGAGGGATCAGGCCTCAAGAAGGGAACCGGTCCCTGGACCAGCCGTGTTACTCCAGGTCTCGGCTGGAAAAACCGGAGGCTTCTGCACTTCCATGGTGCAGTTGCCACAACCTCACCCTAGCTGCCATGAAGGGCACCAAATAGGTCCGGGAACTCCACATTACCCAGAGGGACTTCAGAGTACCCGATCGGGACTTTGTGTGGGGAAGCGCAGGGAAGGAGGGAGAAGACCCGGCGCGAGAAGGCAGTCTAGTAAGGAACATAAAGAAAGCGGGGTTCCGTCAAGCGCTCCTGATATACTTGAAAAAGTGCTGAACCCCTTGTCTGGTAGACGCGGTGCAACGTGGGAGGCTGACACCCGTACAGTGTACCTGAGGAACTTGAACAGAACTGTGAGTAAACTCGGATGACTGCACTCCACGGCCTCCGTCGGTTATTTCCGCTGCGCCATCTCTCTCTTCTGCACTGCAACGCCCAGCATCACCATCTGCACCTACACTGCCCCGGGGGCTCGCTCCACCTGTGGGGAGCAGAACCATCCCAGCTGCCATCCCATCACCCCCGGAGGTCTGCAGCAGCGCCGATAACTATTACGGGACACCGCAGGTGGCGTCACGAGGCAAACTGTACACTAAAACCCCTTTTCAAGAGAGACCCCAGAGTACGGGCCCGGGAGCCGACTGCTGTGACATCCTAAACAAGGTAAAAGGCCCGGGTACTGAGTCCCCTATATCCCCCTGGGCGAGACACTCTCTTCCAGGCGTCACGAACAGGATTTCGTGCCAGTTGCCACCGGGTACTGTGTGCCGTAATAGAACTGTGTTTGTACTGTGGTGAACATTGCCGCCATTACTGCGTCGCCTCGCGGGAAGAAGATGGGCGTAACCACGGGAACCAGAGAGGCGTGACCGTTAGTAGCGCGCGAAGCTCAAGCCCTGCCTCGCGCTCTGCCGCAGCTCCAGGAAGCGTCAGGTCCTGGAAGGAGACCGTGATCTGCGGAGCTGCGCCCTACCTGATAAAAGTAAAGAAGGTAGGCTACGGTTTACTAGGGGGGCGCAACCATGGCTGACGACCAGCAAAACTCCGGAGCACCGGTTAACGCTCCTGATGCTCAAATCGCGCCCGGCGCTGCTCAGGCCGCAGCGGCCGTCCCACCAGCGGGGATCATGGCTCCAGTGATACCCATGGCCCTGCCGTATGTCCACAGGGTGGTGGAGGAGAGCAAACCCTCGCCACCTAGAGCTGATGACCCGGCTGGGCCAGCCTATTCTGGACAGGTGCTTCCCCGGAGGCAGCACCATTATTGAACTGCTGAAAAGTACTGTACATAGTTACTAGTGTTGAGTGAGTATGTTCTATTAACCCTTTCGCCGAGTACGCTCGGGCCGAGCTCCGAGTATTTATAGCTGCTCGGTGATAAGGATAAATCGCTCCCGTGTGCATGATTTGCAACTGTTTGACAGTTTTATTACATGGGAGGAATGTCTATTTCTTACACATTCCTCACATGTAATAAAGCTGTCAAACAGTTGCAAATCATGCACACGGGAGCGATTTAACCTTATCACTGTCAATACTCGGAGCTCGGCCCGAGCATACTCGGACAGAACATACTCGCTCAACCCTAATAGTTACCCGTAAGAGTACAACCAGTTATTAGTGTGAGAACTGAAAAATTATGTGTGCATTTGGTTACCCGTGAGGGTATACAGACTTGTAGGCTGAGGACTGTGAGCAGACAAAAAACTTTCCAGTGTATATAGTTGCACTTATTAAAGTGCCCTCTATTGGTTTTATATTTGCAACCAACCGACCTCAGAACAAAAACCCGTTTAGCGTGGCCGAATAAGTGGTCCATCACCAGGAACACTTAAGCCCTACAGCCACGCCCAGGACCTACGTGGAGGGTTTTCGGACGGGTCCCTCATGCTGCTAAAAATGTTGAAAATGTTTTTACATGATAAAATATGTGTAGCATCGGCGTCTCTGCCCCCTGCCAGGCAGAGAGGCAGTCCTACTCACCTCCTCGCTCCCCGCTCTGCGTTCTCCAGCGCTCCTCTTCCTGCTCCCCGGGCACTGAGCTTAGGGCGCGCGCGCTCCCTCCCTCTTAAAGGGGCCGCGTGCGCCGATCTAAGGAGTCCCCGGCAAATAGCCGAGGGCCCTCCCATATATAAGGCACCTCCTCCAAAATGGAGGTGCCCAAGCAAAAGTTGTTGCACAGTGTTTCTTACCTCTGCTTCAGCCCTCAGGTCCCGCTGCTAGCCTGACTACCAGTCCTGCCCGCCAGTCTGTTACCTGCCTGTTACCTGCCTGTTACCTGCCTTGTCTGCCAGCCCGCTCACCTGGGAGCACTTGCCTGTTGCCTGCCTGTTGCCTGCCGTGCCTGCCAGCCCACTCACCTGGGAGCACTTGACAGTTACCTGCCTGTTACCTGCCGTGCCTGCCGGCCCGCTCACCTGGGAGCACTCGCCTGTTACCTGCCTGTTACCCGCTTGTTACCTGCCGTGCCTACCCGGAGGCTTCTGCCGTCACTTGCCGTGAACACCTGCCAGCCTACCTAGAGACTCCTGCCGTCATTTGCCTTGTCTACCTTCTGGGAGGGCCTTTCCGGTCGGATTAAGGACGAGTTAGCCGGCCGGGACATTCCTGCCACCTTGGATGAGCTGGTGTCACTCGCTACCCGGATCGACATCCGTTTCCTGGAACGTGCTGAAGAGATTACCCGGGAGAGAAAGTTTCCTCACCTTGCTCGTACTTTCCAGAGACCTGCCTCTCAACTAGCCACTCCCCGGGCGCACTCGCCCGAACCTATGCAGATCGACCAGACCAAGATGGTCAAATCTCGCCAAGAGTCACGTCGAGCCGAGGGGAGCTGTTTCTATTGTGGCAGTAAGGAGCACTTCATCCGTTCCTGCCAGGAGAAGCCGGGAAACTCCAGTGTCTAGGACCGCTCGGAGAGGTCCTCCTAGGCAAAAGTAAGCCCTCTCTGTCCCTGAGTTTGTCTGTCTCTATCTCCTGGGGAGAGAACCGTCACTTTGAAATTGCTCACCTGGATTCTGGAGCTGCTGGAAACCTCATTTCCCAGTCCCTGGTAGAGAGATATCGAATTCCCACCAAACCTCTGGCTGAACCATTGGCAGTCGCCTCTGTGGATGGAAGACTCCTTCCGGTAACCATCCTGCACGTCACAGAACCTATAACTCTGCAGGTGGGAATGCTGCACTCTGAGAGGATCTCCTTCCATGTGCTGTCCGGTCTCTCTCACCCCCTATTGCTAGGTCTACCCTGGCTTCAGAGACATGAACCCGTGCTGAACTGGCAATCCGGTGAAGTACTCCGTTGGGGGCAGGATTGCCATAAGACCTGCCTGGTTCCAGTTCGCCCGGCTCGTTCTCCACCTACCCTGACTAATTTACCCAGTCTACCGGCACCTTACTGGTCCTATGCAGATGTCTTCGGTAAAAAGGAAGCCGAGACACTGCCACCACATAGGCCATATGATTGCCTGATCGACCTGGTACCCAGTGCCACTCCACCCCGTGGGCGCATTTACCCATTGTCGTCGGCCGAGACCCGGGCCATGTCAGAGTACATCGAGGAGAATCTGGCCAGGGGATTCATCCGGAAATCTACCTCTGCGGCTGGAGCCAGATTCTTCTTCAAGAAGAAAGATGGTTCATTACGCCCCTGTATTGATTATAGAGGACTCAACCAACTCACGGTCAAAAACAAATACCCCCTGCCGCTCATCTCCGAGTTGTTTGACCATCTTAGGGGAGCTAGGATCTTTACCAAGCTAGATCTACGTGGGGCGTATAACCTGGACCAGATCCGTCAAGGAGACGAGTGGAAGAAGGCATTCAATACCCGAGACGGTCACTATGAATACCGTGTGATGCCCTTCGGTCTTTGCAATGCTCCCGCCGTCTTCCAAGAATTAGTCAACGACATCTTCCGTGACCTTCTATATTCTTGCGTGGTGGTGTACCTGGACGATATCTTGGTCTTCTCTCCGGATCTTCCCACACACCGGAGGGATGTTCGTCAGGTCCTGCTTAGGCTCAGGCAGAATCACCTCTATGCAAAATTTGAGAAGTGCCTCTTCGAGCAGACCTCTCTTCCATCCCTGGGCTATGTAATCTCCCAGACAGGTCTATGAATGCATCCCGAGAAGCTCTCTGCTGTCCTAAAGTGGTCCCGTCTGGAGGGGTTGAAGGCGATTCAGCGATTCCTGGGCTTCGCCAACTACTATCGTCTCTTCATCCCGCACTTCTCTTCCCGGACTGCTCCCATTTCTGTGCCCACCCGTAAGGGAGCAAATCCCAAGGAATGGCCGCCCGAAGCTGAGGAGGCCTTTCTTTCCTTAAAGCAAGCCTTCTCCTCTGCCCCTGTGCTGCACCGTCTGGACTGCAACAAACAGTTCTTCCTGGAGGTTGATGCTTCCTCCTCCGGAGCCGGAGCGGTGCTCACCCAAAGATCTTCATCTGGGAGAATGGTAACCTGCGGCTTCTTCTCCAAACTCTTCTCCTCGTCTGAGCGCAACTACTCCATTGGAGACCGAGAACTGTTAGCCGTTAAATTGGTGATGGAGGAGTGGCGTCACCTGCTTGAAGGGGCTCTATACCCGGTGATCATCTATACGGATCACAAAAACCTGGCATATCTCACGAATGCCCAAAGACTCAATCCGCGTCAGGCCCGGTGGTCTTTGTTCTTCACCTGCTTCGACTTTATCCTACATTTTCGCCCGGCGGACAAGAATATCAAAGCTGACGCCTTGTCCCGATCCTTCCTGTCCTCCGATCAAGAGGAGGAGCCTATGCACATCATCGACCCCTCCAAAGTGATGAATGTGGCCCCCTTGGATCTGACTCGTCTTCCACCCATTAAGACATTTGTAGGGGTACCAGATCGTGAGAAGGTTCTTCACTGGGGTCATTCATCTAAACTAGCCGGCCATGCTGGCCAAAAGAAGACCTTCCTGCTCATTACCCGGCATTACTGGTGGCCTACCCTGCGCAAGGATGTGGTAGACTTCGCCTCGGCCTGTTCGTCCTGTGCCCGCAACAAAGTTCCCAGACATCTTCCAGCCGGTCGCCTCCTGCCTCTTCCCGTACCGCACATTGCCATGGACTTTATCACTGATCTCCCTGTTTCTGTCGGTTGTACTGTCATTTAGGTGGTCGCCGACCGCTTTTCTAAAATGGCCCACTTCATTCCTCAGCCTGGTCTCCCGTCTGCATTGGAGCTGGCCAAGGATTTCTTCCGTCATATCTTCCGTCTCCATGGCCTACCCCTCCACATTGTGCCGGATCGAGGGGTTCAGTTCACCTCACGTTTCTGGGGAGCTACCTGTAAGCTACAGGATGTCACCCTGGATTTCTCTTCTGCCTATCATCCACAGTCCAATGGCCAAGTGGAGCGTATCAACCAAATCCTTACCAGCTACCTCCGGCACTTTGTTAACGCTCACCATACCGATTGGGTGGAGCTCCTACCATGGGCCGAGTTCTCCTACAACAACCATGAGAGCAAATCTACTTCTAAATCCCCGTTCTTCGTGGTCTACGGTCAACTTCCCCGGATTCCGTTTTCCATCTCCGCCTCGGTGGACAACCCTGCCGCGGAGGCTCTTGTCAGAGAATTCTCCACCATTTGGGAAAATAGAAACATGCTGACAAAAGACGTATGGATCCGCCTAAATTCCGCCCGGGAGATAAAGTCAGGCTCTCTTCCTCGGTTCATCGGTCCATTTGAAGTTCTCAAGCAAATCAACACAGTGGCCTACAAGTTAAAACTCCCGGCCACCTTACGGATTCCCAACTCCTTCCATGTATCTCTCCTCAAACCAGTTGTGTTTAACTCTTTTTCCAACAATCCAGGTACTCCCCCTGCTCCGGTTGCCGCTGAGGACATTTTTGAGGTAGAGAACATTCTGGCTAGTAAGAGGGTATTAGGAAAGACCCTTTTTCTGGTGGATTGGAAGGGGTTTGGCCCAGAGGAGAGAACTTAGGAACCCAGGGAGTACATTCATGCCCTGCTTCTTCTTGAAAAATTTCTTTCTTGACTAAAAAAGAGGGGGCGTAAAGAGGGGGGGTACTGTAGCATCCCACTCACCTTCTCGCTCCCCGCGCTCCCCGCTCTGCGTTCTCCAGCACTCCATTTCCTGCTGCCGGCGCGCGAAGCTCCCCGGTCACTGTGCTTATGCCGCGCGCTCCCTCCCTCTTAAAGGGGCCGCGCGCACCATCCTAAGGAGTCCCCGGCCAATAGCCGAGGGCCCTCCCATATATAAAGCACCTCCTCCAAAATGGAGGTGACAGAGCAAAAGTTGCTGCACAGTGTTTCTTACCTCTGCTTCAGCCCTCAGGTCCCGCTGCTAGCCTGACTACCAGTCCTGCCCGCCAGCCTATTACCTGCCTGTTACCCGCCTGTTACCTGCCGTGTCTGCCAGCCCGCTCACCTGGGAGAACTGGCCTGTTGCCTGCCTGTTACCTGCCGTGCCTGCCAGCCCACTCACCTGGGAGCACTCGCCTGTTACCTGCCTGTTACCCACTTGTTACCTGCCGTGCCTACCCGGAGGCTTCTGCCGTCATTTGCCGAGAACACCTGCCAGCCTACCTAGAGACTCCTGCCATCACTTACCGTGTCTACCTGATAGCCTACCTGGAGGCTTCTGCTCGCCAGCCTGCCAGCTGTGCCCATCTGCAATTCCGGTCAGTCCCTGCCATCTGTACCGTGGGAGTCACCTGCTCCCTTACAAGGTCGTCCCCAGAGTAGCACCGGGTCCCTCTGCTCGGTCCCTCCCTGGTCACGGAGTCGTTAGCCGCCGTACGACCAGGGTCAGTCCGAGTTGATACTTAGTTACACCCCTCTGGGTCCCTCCTTGCACCGCAGCACAGAGGTTCCACCACCCGGATCCGTAACAATAAGTATATGCAAGTGAAAAGTTTTATATTGTTTTTGATAACATTAACCTGTAACGTTTAAGAAATGTGCCTCCCATAAAGGGAAGAAAAAGTTTTATAATCTTCTAAGTGATGCATCTGAAAATTTTGTATGTCTAAAATACCGTGTTTTTGCTCAGTTCCAGCCTGCGGACGTGCTGTGTTTTACCAGGGGGGAGTGTGTCGCTCCTGGGGGTTCAGTCGCCACAGAGGTACTGCACCTCACCCAGAGGTGTGGTGTCTCCTTCTCTCAGCTAGGCAGGGAGTGCTGCTCGGAACCCCAACACCCGCATTCAACACTACACTACTCCAGGCCGGCTGGAAGGACATTATGCAATTCTTCTGCTGCCCTGTCCCTGGCTGGAGTGGGGGGAACCAAAGAGATGGGGAACCAGTAGTGGGTGTGGGTGGAGGATTTAGAATAGGGGAGCACCATTATAGCAGGTATATAAAGGGAAGCCATCTTAGTTAGAGGTGTGTTGAGTTAAGTTCAGTCAGTGAGTAGTAAGGAGAGGAGGGGAGCAGAGTCTCTTCAGGAGCTCTGCTCCATGACTGGGGCCTAGTAAGAGAGGCCCAGGAGGGGAGCAGAGGAAAAAGGCTCCGGTAACATAAGGGATCCCAGGGGTACAGAAGGAGCAGGAAGCCATCCGTATGCCCGAGTCTGCCAAGTGTCAGAGGGATCAGGCTGCAAGAAGGGAACCGGTCCCTGGACCAGCCGTGTTACTCCAGGTCTCGGCTGGAAAAACCGGAGGCTTCTGCACTTTAATGGTGCAGTTGCTACAACCTCACCCTAGCTTCCGTGAAGGGCACAAAATAGGTCCGGGAACTCCACGTTACCCAGAGGGACTTCAGAGTACCCGATCGGGACTTTGTGTGGGGAAGCGCAGGGCAGGAGGGAGAAGACCCGGCGCGAGAAGGCGGTCTAGTAAGGAACATAAAGAAAGCGGGGTTCCGTCAAGCGCTCCTGATATACTTGAGAAAGTGCTGAACCCCTTGTCTGGTAGATGCAGTGCAACGTGGGAGGCTGACACCCGTACAGTGTACCTGAGGAACTTGAACAGAACTGTGAGTAAACTCGGATGACTGCACTCCCCGGCCTCCGTCGGTTATTTCCGCTGCGCCATCTCTCTCTTCTGCACTGCAACGCCCAGCATCACCATCTGCACCTACACTGCCCCGGGGGCTCGCTCTGCCTGTGGGGAGCAGAAACATCCCAGCTGCCATCTCATCACCCCTGGAGGTCTGCAGCAACGCCGGTAACTATTACCGGAGACCACAGGTGGCGTCACGAGACAAACTGTACACTAAAACCCCTTTTCAAGAGAGACCCCAGAGTACGGGCCCGGGAGCCGACTGCTGTGACATCCTAAACAAGGTAAAAGGCCCGGGTACCAAGTCCCCTATATCCCCCTGGGTGAGACATATGCCGGCGGGCAGAGCCCATAGACAGACTGGCGGACTGGACTGAAGGCAGACTGTCGAGCTGGAATGTAGTCAGACTGGCGGACTTGACTGAAGATCAGACTGGCGGATGGGACTGAAGATCAGACTGGCGGACAAGACTGACTTGCAGAGGACCTGAGGGCTGAAGCAAAGTAAGAATCACAGAGCAACAACCTTGAAAGGGCACCTCCATATTGGAGGAGGTGCCTTATATAGGGAAAGTGCTCCGGCCATTGGCTGGGGACTTTTTATGACGGTGCGCGCGGCCCCTTTAAAAGGGAGGGAGCGCGTGACCTAAGCACAGAGCCAGGGAAGCTGCGTGCACCAGCAGCAGCTGCAGAGAGGCCGAAAGACGCCAGAGCAGGACCGCGGCTGTAAGGGGGATGGCGTCTCTGCCTCGCAGGGGGCAGAGTCGCCGATGCTACAGTACCCCCCCCCTTTATGCCCCTCCTTTTTCAGGCCAACAAGATATTCTTTAAGGAGAAGAGTGGCATGGATGTTCTCCCTGGGTTCCCAAGACCTCTCCTCCAGGCCAAACCCCTTCCAATCCACCAGAAAAAATGGTTTTTCCTCTTACCCTTTTGGTGGCCAAAATTTTCTCTACCTCATAGACGTCCTCAGCGGAGACTGGAGCTGGAGTGGTACCTGGATCATCAGAAAAGAATTAAGAACAACTGGTTTGAGGAGAGATACGTGGAAGGAGTTGGGAATCCGTAAGGTGGCCGGGAGTTTTAGCTTGTAAGCCACTGGATTGATTTGCTTGAGAACCTCAAACGGTGAACAGATGAACCGCGGACCCAACTTACACAATGGTATTTTGAGCCGAACATGTTTGGAGGAGAGCCAGACCCTGTCTCCCGGACGGAATAGAGGCGGATCCAGACGTCTCTTATCGGCATGTTTCTTCATCTGTTCAGAGGACTTAAGAAGTGTGGATCTAGTGTCTTCCAAAATAGTAGAAAATTCGCTGACCAGAGACTCCGCGGCAGGATTGTCCACAGAAGCGGAGACAGGAAACGGGATCCGAGGGTGTTGACCGTAGACCACAAAGAACTGGGATTTGGAAGAAGACTCACTCTCATGGTTGTTGTAGGAGAACTCAGCCCATGGTAGGAGCTCAACCCAATCATTATGGAGAGAATTGATGAAATGCCAGAGAAAGTTTGTAAGGACCTAGTTGATACGTTCCACTTGACCATTGGACTGGGGATGATAAGCAGAGGAGAAATCCAGGGTGACATCCAGCAGCTTACACGTAGCTCTCCAGAAGTGCGAAGTAAACTGGACCCCGCCATCAGACACAATGTGGAGGGGTAGGCCATGGAGACGAAAGATGTGAAGGATGAAGTCCTTAGCCAGCACAGATGCGGAGGGGAGACCAGGCAGAGGGATGAAGTGGGCCATTTCAGAAAAGCAGTCAGCGACCACCCAAATCACAGTACAAACAGCAGAAACAGGGAGATCCGTAATAAATAAATAAATTCCATAGCAATGTGTTGCCACGGAGCGGAAGGTACGGGTAGAGGCAGGAGACAGCCAGCGGGAAGATGCCTGGGAACTTTGTTACGGGCACAGGAGGAACAAGCCGTGACGAAATCCGCAACATCCTTGCGTAGCGAAGGCCACCAGTAATGCCGGGCAATGAGCAGGAAGGTCTTCCTCTGGCCAGCATGGCCTGATAGTTTGGATGAATGGCCCCAGTGAAGAACTGTCTTACGATCCAGAACAGCTACAAAAGTCTTACCGGGTGGAAGACGAGACAGGTCAAACGTTGCCACAGTCATTACTCTGGAGGGGTCGATGATATGCAGAGGCTCCTCCTCTTGGTCGGAGGACAGGAATGAGCAGGATTGAGCATCGGCTTTAACGTTCTTGTTCGCAGGGAGGTAAAACAGAATCGGGCAAAGAACAGAGACCACCGGGCCTGACGTGGATTGAGTCTCTGGGTGTTTTGGAGATAGGCCAGGTTTTTGTGATCTGTGTAGATGATCACTGGGTGCAGAGCCCCTTCCATCAGGTAGCGCCACTCCTCCAGCGCCAATTTGATGGCAAGCAGCTCACGATCTCCTATGGAGTAGTTGCGCTTGGACAAGGAGAAGAGCTTGGAGAAGAAGACGCAGGTTACCATTCTCCCGGACAGGGATTTCTGGGTGAGCACCGCTCCGGCTCCAGAGGAGGAAGCATTAACCTCCAGGAAGAACTGCTTGTTGCAATCCGGACAGTGCAGCACAGGGGCAGAAGAGAAGGCTTGTTTTAGGGAGACGAAGGCCTCCTCCACTTTGGGAGTCCATTCCTTGGGATTTGCTCCCTTACGGGTGAGCGCGGAGATGGGAGCGGTCCAGGAGGAGAAATGAGGAATTAAGAGGCGGTAATAATTTGCGAAGCCCAGGAATCGCTGAATCGCCTTCAACCCCTCCAGTCGGGGCCATTTTAAGATGGCAGAAACCTTCTCGGGATCCATCCAAAGACCAGTCTCCGAGATAATATATCCCAGGAATGGAAGGGAAGTCTGCTCGAAGAGACATTTTTCAAATTTTGCGTAGAGACGATTCTGCCGGAGCCTTAGAAGAACCTGACGAACATTCCTCCGGTGTGAGGGCAGATCTGGAGAGAAGACCAAGATATCGTCCAGGTACACCACTACGCAAGAATACAAGAGGTCATGGAAAATGTTGTTAACTAGCTCCTGGAAGACGGCTGGGGTATTACAGAGACCAAAGGGCATTATGTGGTATTCATAGTGATCGTTCCGGGTGTTGAATGCCGTCTTCCACTCGTCTCCCTGGCGGATCCGGACCAAATTGTACGCCCCACGTAGATCGAGCTTGGTGAAGACCCTCGCGCCTTTAAAGCGGTCGAACAGCTCCGAGATGAGAGGCAGGGGAAACTTATTCTTGATGGTAATTTGGTTAAGCCCCCTGTAATCGATACACGGCCAGATGTTTGGTGGGAATCTGATACTGCTCCACAAGACATACTTGCCCACGGTGAGACTCCCTTGGCGGAGATGGAGCAGTGAGGAGGCAGTAGAAGTCTTCCGTTCAGGCTCATCGAAGACCTTCCGGAAGGCAGTGAGGAAAGCCGGAAGATCGGACACCAGGGGATCCCCTCTCTCCCTTAGGGGGTTTAGCCATGCCAATGCTTCCCCAGTGAGGTGACACATGAAGAACGCTACCTTGGCCCGGAAACTGATGTGTCAGGAGTTCAAAGTGCAGCGTGCACTGGTTTAGAAAACCCCGACATAAGATGGGGTCACCACCTAAACGTGGAGGCGCAGACAGCCGGAGTCCAGAGCTGAATGACATGGCACTAGTAGGCTGAGGCGCTGCCAGAGCGGGTGCCACTCGGCTCGAGACGGACACAGGTGGGATGGACAGCATGTCCAGGCAGGAGTTGACAGACAGCAGGTAGGTCAGGATAGTTTCCTTTTGGGATCTCTGACGAGAAACCTCTTGGTACAGGTCAGAAAGCGAAGGAGCCTGGGAGGCACCGGGTTCCATGGCCCGTGCAAACTGTTACGGATCCGGGTGGTGGAACCTCTGTGCTGCGGTGCAAGGAGGGACCAGAGGGGTGTGACTAAGTATCTACTCGGCCTGACCAGGGTCGCACGGCGGCTCAGTTGACTCCGTGAACCAGGGAGGGACCGAGCAGAGGGACCAGGTGCCACTCTGGGACCGACCTTGTATGAGAGCAGGTGACTCCCACGGGTTAGAAGGCAGGGACTGACTGGTACAGCCGAAGAGAACAGCAGGCAGGCTGATGAGTGGTCCAGGTAGTTAGGCAGGCTGATTCGGCTGATAGTCAGACAGGTGCTCCAGGTAGGTAAGCTGGCGGGCACAACAGATAACAGGCAGGTGCTTAAAGGTAAGCAGGTTGGTGGGCATGGCAGGTAAAGGCAGGCAAGCGGGCACAGCAGGTAACAGGCAGGTGCTTCCAGGTAAGCAGGCAGGCACGGCAGGTAACAGGCAGGTGCTTCCAGGTAAGCAGGCTGGTGGGTATGGCAGGTAACGGACAGGTGCTTCCAGCTAAGCAGGCTGGCAGGCATGGCAGGTAACAGGCAGGTGCTTCTAGGTAAGCAGGCAGGCAGAGCCCATAGACAGACTGGCAGACTGGACTGAAGGCAGACTGTTGGGCTGGAAAGTAGTCAGACTGGCGGACTGGACTGAAGATCAGACTGGCGGACGGGACTGAAGATCAGACTGGCTTCCAAGACTGACTTGCAGAGGACCTGAGGGCTGAAGTAAAGTAAGAATCACAGAGCAACAACCTTGCACGGGCACCTCCATATTGGAGGAGGTGCCTTATATAGGGAAGTCCTCCAACCATTGGGCGGGGACTTTTTAGCACAGCACGAGCGTCCCCTTTACGAGGGAGGGAGCTCGTGCGCGCCCTAAGCACAGAGCCAGGGAAGCTGCGTGCACCAACAGCAGCTGCAGGGAGGCCGGAAGACGCTGGAGCAGGACCGCAGCGATAAGGGGGACGGCGTCTCTGCCTGGCAGGGGGCAGAGACGCCGATGCTACACGTATCTGCTATGTCAGACAGACACAACTCTGCTACACCCAACTCCACATTGAATATACAGTACAACACTGTTCATAGCCAGTCAGGAACTCAGTACTCTGTAAATATGATATATTCAGAGCACTGTGCTACTATTCAGCTTTGGAAAGTCACATCTATTTTATACAAGTAGGGTACAGAGCTGTGTGTAGCAGAGCTGTGTCTGCTCAATGTAGCAGAATTGCATCACACTAAAGTTTGTCTTCATGGTCAACTAGTGGAGGGCAGTGCCGGGCAGAGAAAACAAAACAGGAAACGTGGACTGCAAGTGCAATGATACACCAGCAGTGCACTTGCAGATGAATTTGAATATAGATAAAACAACATTTTCTTAACAATGACGCAGAAGATCTGGTCCTAAGAAGTATTATAGGAATTGTGGCACACTGACCTACACAGCAGTACCTTTTGTTGTCAATTAATGATGAGCGAACGTGCTTGCCACTGCTCGGTGCTCGCCCGAGCATCACTGTGCCTGAGCATCACTGTGCTCGACCAGCTCGGGGCTCGGCGAGTATTTCCGGGTTGCTCGGGTGGGAACTTGGGTCCCCTCCCTGCATGTTTGGCGCTCTTTAGAGAGACAATGAACATGCAAGGATTGCCTGCCATGCACTGTAATGCTGTAGTCATGTTGGTTGTGGGCATTACAGTGATTTGCTGGCTGCCCAGCATCAACAGGTGTATATAAGACTGGGCACCACCATGCTTGTCACAGTCTACCTCGGAATCAGGCAGAGTAGGGAGAGCTGTTGCTGTGTCAGAGAGAAATTTGCTTCTTCATAGTTAGTATAGGTATTCCACAACATATACAGTACAGACCAAAAGTTTGGACACACCTTCTCATTTAAAGATTTTTCTGTAATTTCATGACTATGAAAATTGTACATTCACACTGAAGGCATCAAAACTATGAATTAACACACGTGGAATTATATAGTTAACAAAAAAGTGTGAAACAACTGAAAATATATCTTATATTCTAGGTTCTTCAAAGTAGACATATTTTGCTTTGATGACTGCTTTGCAGACTCTTGGCATTCTCTTGATGAGCTTCAAGAGGTAGTCCCCGGATATATATATCCATCTGAACTAACAGTCCTTCTGAGGACTAATCCAGCTGCATATATTCAGTGGTGATAGCAGGAATTAAGCAGGCAGGCAGTGTATGTGGCAGACTTCAGTGCATATAGTGCAAGAGGGTCCACTGAACGTTCCTGCTGCGGCTGTTCTTACAGATATCAGGGGCCAGGTAAAAAAAATTTTGGATCTTAATCTTGGCTATTTGCTTAAAAAGCAATCCAGGGTACACCATTTTTCTGCTCCATTTTCTTGTTCTCACTGCAGAATAAAGCTAGATCTGTTCCATATTTCAGAGATAAAATCCAGAAGTTTAAACTGAACATGGAAAATATTGGCCTCTTTTTCCATTCTGTTGCAGTGTGTCGGTCAAGCTATTCACACTAGGTGAAGGATAGTATTAGCAAATTACAGGCCTGCTATTTAAAACCGTGGTTCTTTGTCAGACATAACACCTATAAAAGAATTCCAAAATCTGACATTTCTTCCATCTTCATTCCAGTGCAGTGTGGCGGTTAAGCTATTCACACCAGGTGTTTGTGAAGGATAGTATTAGCAAATTACAGGCCTGCTATTTAAAACTGTGGTTCTCTGTCAGACATAAAACCTATAAGAGTGTTCCAAAATCTGACATTTTTTCCATTTTCATTCCGTT
Organism: Phyllobates terribilis; assembly: GCF_046119375.1. Lineage (NCBI taxonomy): Eukaryota > Metazoa > Chordata > Amphibia > Anura > Dendrobatidae > Phyllobates > Phyllobates terribilis. The sequence continues at coordinate 87,230,940 of NW_027362771.1, forward strand.
GCAGTGTGTCAGTCAACCTATTCACACTAGGTGTCTGTGAAGGATAATATTAGCAAATTTCAGGCCTGGTATTAAAAATTGTGGTTCTCTATCAGACTTATCACATAGAACTGGGTTCCAAAATCAGCCATTTCTCGTGAACGTGGAAAATATTGTCCTCCTTTAAAAATGAGCAAGGTGCGTGGCAAGGGATGGGGAAGTGGACGTGATGGCGATGGTGCATGCAGAGGCCGAGGACGTGGCCGCCGGCAAGCTGAAATTGTGCTACAACAAACACCCACATCTTCACTCAACCTTTCTGTCCCAATTAATAGGGGACCGCAGAAAACCACTATTGAACACAGAGCAGTGTCAAAAGTTATTGGTTGGACAGCAGATAATTAGTCCAGTCACTTAGCCACCGCCACCACCACCCTGTTTTCCACAAGGTCAAGTCTCAGTAGCCGTGATCCTGGACCGCATGATCCTCACCCTGATCCTCCTTCCTCCCACCATGCCGAGTGCCCGGAGACAACTGATCCCACACTTGGACACTCTGAAGAGCTGTTCACTTTTCCATTTGTAGATTCAGGCACCTCGCCCGGCCAGCTTCAAGCGAGTCAAGAGGAGAACGCGTATAGCGATGCCCAATTATTGGAGCAGCCACTGTCAAACGAAAGCGACGGTGGGAAAGTGTCGCAAGAGGTGGACGATGATGAGACACAATTGCCAGAAAGTCAGGAGGAGGACCAGGGTGCGGAAGTGGAAGACGAGGTGGTGGATGATATAGTAACTGACCCAACCTGGTTGGGGAACATACAGAGCAAGGACAGCAGCAGGAGGAGGGAGACATAGCACCACAACAGGCAGGAAGAAGCAGTGTGGTGGCCGCAGACACAAGGCGGGAAAGCGTTCCTCATAACGCCAATACGACGGAAGTTGCCAGTATAACTGTTAGGTCTTCCCAAGTCTGGTTATTTTTTAAAGACTCTGCAGATAACCGCAAAAAGGCCATTTGCACCACCTGCCAGGCCAGCATTAGCAGGGGTAGCAAAACTACTAGCCTGACCACCACCAGCATGATCAGGCACATGGCAGCAAAGCACCCGACTAAGTGGGCCGAACCCCAGGGTCCAGCAACAGTGTCTGCCGGTGACATCACTGCTTGTTCTTCTGTTATGCATGCACGCCAATCTCCTGTCCGTGGCGCATGCCAAGATGTCTCCCACCCTGCACCTGTCATTGCACACTCTCAACTAGCACCATCAGCAAGCACGTCCGCGTCCTTGTCCCAGTGCAGCGTTCAGCTGTCCCTACCCCAGTCCTTGAAACGCAAGCGCAAATACACAGCCAACGCCCCCCAGTCCACACTACTAAATTCCCACATTTCGAGACTGCTTGCGCTAGAAATGTTAGCTTTTAGGCTCGTGGAGACGGAAGCATTCCGCAACCTGATGGCAGCTGCTGTTCCTCGGTAGTCGGTCCCCAGCCGCCACTATTTCTCCCGGTGTGCCATCCCCGCATTACACAAGCACGCATACATCTCGCTGACGGCACACTGGGTTAATATAGTGGAAGCCAGGACCCTGTCGAACCTTGGGACGGAACACGTCCTCCCGAAGATTGTGGGTCCTGTGTCATTCAGGGTTGCCCCCACATTCTACAGCTCCTTCACCTCCTTCTCCTCCTCAGCCTCTATCTCCGAAATGACCACATCAGTCACAAGGGATAGAAGGTAGAGGGTGGTTATAAATGGAATATACTCAGATTGGGTAAGCGTCACTAGTGGGGTACCACAGGGGTCTGTACTAGGCCCAATGTTATTTAATATCTTTATTAACGACATAGTCAACGGGATAAATAGTAAAATATCAATATTTGCAGATGACACAAAGTTATGTAAAACAATTAATACAAAAGAGGACAGTGCAGACCTACAGAGGGATTTGGATAAGCTGGGTAGGTGGAGCATTAAATGGCAAATGAGGTTTAACGAGGAGAAATGTAAGGTCATACATATGGGAAGGAAAAATGGAAGTCACCAGTACTCACTGAATGGGAAATCATTGGGGAATTCAGAGATGGAGAAGGACTTGGGCATCTTGATTGATAGCAAACTAAATTGGAGTGCCCAAAGTCAGGCCGCTGCTGTAAGGGCAAACAGGGTAATGGGATGTATCAGAAGAGGTATAGCTGCAAAGGATGAGAACATTGTTCTTCCACTGTACAAAGCACTGGTCAGACCACACTTGGAATACTGTGCTCAGTTATGGGCCCCAATATATAGAAAGGATATAAATGAGCTTGAAAAGGTACAAAGGAGGGCAACAAAATTAATAAAGGGAATGGAGGGACTGCAATACCCAGAGAGGTTGGCAAAACTAGGACTATTCAGCCTGGAAAAGAGAAGGTTGAGGGGGGACATAATAAATGTGTACAAATATGTTAGGGGACAGTATAGAGATCTTGCCCGGGATTTGTTCAAAAGGAGGGATATTATGGTAACAAGAGGGCACTCACTAAGACTGGAAGAGAAAAGGTTTCAGCACCAGCATAGGAAGGGGTTCTTTACGGTAAGAGCAGTGAGAATATGGAATTCACTGAGTGAGGAGACGGTAATGTCGGATTCACTACACCAGTTCAAGCGGGGACTGGATGCATTTCTAGATACCAGGCAGATTTCAGCGTATACTTAAAAATAAAATAAAATAGTAAGTTGATACAGGGATTTATTCTGACTGCTGGTTTCAGAGTCGGGAGGGAATTTTTCCTCAGGTGAAGATTGGCTAAATCTTTTGGGGTTTTTGCCCACCTCTGGATCAACTTTAGCAATTACAGAACTAACAGGTCGAACTTAATGGACGCAAGTCTTTATTCGGCTTTACAAACTATGTTACTATGTTACTATGTTAAGCTGGAAGCAATGCAGCACTGCCTCGCCCAAGTGGCTACAGGCTGTGCTGAAGCTAATATGCTTAGGTGAAAAATCGCACAACGCTGAAGAGTTGAGGACAGCTCTGAAAGAGCAGGCAGATCTGTGGCTGACACCGCTGAACCTACAGCCAGGCATGGTCGTATGTGACAATGGTCGGAACCTGGTGGCGGCGAGGCGAGCTCACACACGTACCATGTGACCCATGTGCTTAACCTCGTGGTTCAGCTGTTTCTCAAAACCTACCCGGATCTGTCTGATCTGCTTGTTAAAGTACACCGCCTGTGTGCACATTTTAGAAAGTCAGCTACAGCTTCCACCACCCTTGCTGTGCTTCAGCAACGTTTGCAGCTTCCAGCTCACTGAATGATCTGCGATGTCCCCACGCATTGGAACTCTACATTGTAGATGTTGGGAAGGATTTGTGAGCAGAAGAAGGCAGTTGTTGACTACCAGCATCAACAAGGCCATTGGTATTCAGGGCAGACTCCTCACATAAAACCTCAGGAGTGGACATGGATGTCAGACATATGTACCATAATTATGCCATAATTATCGTCACCATCCAACTTCTCTGTCTTCTGAAATGCTCTCTGCTCACAATTAAAGAGGATGCATTGCAGGCGGAGCATGGTGAGATGGAGCAAGAAACCATACAGGGTTGTTCCACACAGCCCAGCCTCATCTCATCTAAACATGGATTGTGTGACAATGAGGAGGAGGAAGAAGAACAGGAGTTAGTTTCTTGCGCTATAGACGGTACTACCTGCACAACTGTCATACCGTCTGTTCAGCGTGGATGGCCTGAGGACAGAAAGGAGGAGGAAGAGGAGAAGGATGAGGAGGAGAGCATGGTCAGTCGTCCTCTTGGTGAGGACACGGAAGTCTTGTCTCTTTGCAGTCTGGCACACATGGCTGAGTTTATGTTACTCTGCCTTTCCCATGACCCTCGCTTTGTCCAAATTTTGGGTGACAGTCATTATTGGTTGGTGACACTTCTAGACCCACGCTACTAGGAGAACTTTCTGTCTCTTATTCCCTTACAGGACAGGCCTAATAAAATGAGGCAGTACAAGAAGGTCCTTGTTGCGGAACTATTAAAAAAAATCCCATCTGAAAACGCTGGTGGCAGAGGTTACAGTTCATTGGACAACCAAAGAGAACAGGTGAGAGAGACACAAATGCAATCAAGCAGAGGAAGAGGAACACTGTCAAAGTTCTGGGACAGTTTTCTCAGACCCTCCCATCGCACAAGCCCTGATATGCGGGGTACTCTCTCAAGGAAGGAAAAGTTTCAGAAGATGGTGAGGGAGTACCTTGCCGACCGTACCAACGTCGTCCATGATTCATCTGTGCCTTATAATTATTGGGTATCCAAGCTGGACACGTGGCATGAACTGGCTCTCTACGCCTTGGAGGTCCTGGCCTGCCCTGCCTCTAGTGTTTTGTCAGAGCGGGTTTTTAGTGCCGCCGGTGGAATTATAACAGATAGACGCATCCGCCTGTCAACTGAAAATGCTGACAGCCTGACTCTTATAAAAATGAACAAGGGCTGGATTGGGCCAGACTTCTCAACACCACTGAATGATAGCAACGTAACATAAACTCAAATAAAGTGTCTTTTTTTTGGGAGGTCTAACTCTATTCCCATGCACCTATCTTCACACCCAGACATGGGTATATGCTTCCTAATTTTGTCTATTTGCTTTTGTACTCCTCCTTCTACACATCCTCATCCTCCACCACCAAATCACCACCATATGTACCATATCAACATATCTACATCTCTTGCAAGGGGCATTGGAGTTCCTCCAAATTTTTGGCAGCCGTTGCTTCACTGCATAGGCAAATAGTATGGGAGACCCACTTCCTAATAATGGGAACAATGTATTCAGGAGGCCCTCCGACCTCTACGTCTCTTGCAAAGGGCATTGGAGTTCCTCCAAATTTTTGGCAGCCGTCGCTTCACTGCATAGGCAAAAAGTGTGGGAGACACACTTCCTAATAATGGGAACATTTTTTGCAGGAGGCCCTCCGACCTTTATGTCTCTTGCAAGGGGCATTGGAGTTCCTCCAAATTTTTGTCAGCCATTGTTTCACTGCATAAGCAAAAAGTACGGGAGACACACTTCCTAATAATGGGAGCATTTTTTGCAGGAGGCCCTCCAACCTCTACATCACTTGCAAGGGGCATTGGAGTTCCTCTAAATTTTTGGCAGCCATTGCAGTCATTGCATACGCAATAACAGTATAGGAGACCCACTCATTAATAATAGGAACAACAAAGCATAGCCGGCTGATGTTTCTCTAACAATAGCGAGGGCCGACTGCTGACCCTTTAAGAATAGTAAGGGCCACCTGATGGCCCTATAAAAATAGGCTTTGTGACTTTCAGAGTACCTCCATCATAAATGAAACAAGATGTGTCTGATGATGTGTCACACACCCCATGGCCCGGGAAGGTTGTATAATGTTAAAATGACATTTCCTGGTGAACGCACTTGTCTTGGTTGAAAGCAATGCAAAAGTGCAAAACGCATCAAAAACGCTACGTGTGAACATAGCCCAAGGTGTGGAGAAGCATTTTTGTTTTTGGTTATTTATTTTGCCTTATATACAAGTCATTACCCTGGAAAGGATGTTCCTTAACATATTTCCCAGGAAAATCCATTTTTGTTTCGTTTTTGTATGTTTTATTGTGAGTCCGTAAAAGTGGCGTAATATCTCTGACAACGTTGTTGACAGCAGTGACCTGGGAGTCAGAAATGCTTCCAGGGGTCTTCCCCATGCTGTTCACATGTCATTTGAACACTGTTCCCCATCGATTTGGGAAATTGTTAGGCCCTCTGCAGACCGCCGGGGGGAGCTGCCGGGAAAATGCTCGAGTTTCCCATAGACTTACATTGGGCTCGTTACTCGGTCCGAGCACTCGAGCATTCCAATTTGCTCGACTCGAACGAGTACCCAAGCATTTTAGTGCGCACTCATAACTATCGACAATGGAAATTGAAGCTGACAGTTTACCTTAAAAATTAGCACAAGCCAATCCAAGAACATATCTATAGATATCTGAGGGAGTAATTGCTACATTCTCAATTGTCCTGTTTTCCTGTATTGTACATTGACAATAGACCTTTAAAAATGTTTAAGCTCTCATAGAATTACCTTTCTGTTTTTATAATCTATAGTGAACTGAACAATTTACAAAAGCACATGCTGTGGTATTTTCTCTAAATGTCTGAATAATTATATGGGAATTAGCGTGCAATCTTAGCTAAATAAATAAGTAAATGAAAATAAAAGAATAAAGGAACTGACACATTTCCAGGGATGCTGACATTTTCAGGAAAAGTACAGGACTAATAGTTAAAGGGGTTGTCTGTTTTTTTTTCCTATTCTGTGTGTGTACCTAGGCTGCAGAATGCTGACAGTTTGTAATATACTGCACTGTTGCCTAGATACCACATTTGGAGATGTAATCAGCTCTCTTCTGATTCTGGAGGAGGTGGTCACACCCCGTCAAGAGTTTTCTTGTCTGACAGACAATGAACGTAACATCACAGCAAACACCATGCCACCAGTCTGCCAGAATCTGCTGCAAAACCCTAAAATGGAAAAGGCTTCTATATAGGTGAGTAGAATGTACTGTTGTGTCTGTCTATGTATCTGAAACGTGGCGCAGAACAGAAGCCATGGGCAAGGTACTTGCGTTTTACGCCTAAGAACGCTACAAGAAAATCGGAGTCCTGGCTGTGTGTGTTCTTGTACTGTCATGGTGATACCGGATTATTAGTGAAGGAGACCATAGTTAAAAAAAACCTTTTTACTGAAGAATAACTTGGAATTAAATATATACAGCAGATAATAACAAGAGTGGTTGCTTATAGTGCAGGGTTGCGCCTTGATGCGCGTTTCGCCGCCTGGAGACCGGCTTTCTCAAGAGGCAATAAGGGAATGAGGAAAAGGACCTGATTTTATGTAAATCGATTGGTCATATGACCGCCGCATGATGAGTCACGCGATCATTATGGGAACTACCCAATAGGTGTATTGGGGCGCATGCGCCGGGGACCTGCTCCCTGGCCACCACGCACCCGCCAGCCATCAGACACGCCACGCATGTAGAGAGCCCGCAAAAGGCGGGCCCCGGGAACACGGGGCGGGCCACTAGACGGCCGGGAACTCGCGTGGCCGGGTGAGCCCCCAGCGCACGCCCACCTCACCCAAAGAGGAGTAGTAATGGACCGGCAAGTACCACAGCATTAAGAACAAAGTAAGTAGTAACAGACATAGCAGATAAAAGGTCTTTCATATGCTCATTAAGTAAAGTCTTATAATGAATAAGCGGTGGTTGTTGTCCAGCCATAATCCAAAAGTGATGATGTGGACGATGCACCACAGACATTAATAGCAGCAAGGAGGTAATGAGGAAAAGAAGAAAAAAGGTCTATCACCGGATTAGACCCTATATAATTAAAATGACAAAAAGATCAAATTAAAAACAATACAAGAAGCACTAAACATAAATATATTAATAAGGGTGATCATAAATGCACTCAAAGAGAGCGAGAATGTCACATGGAGGGGGTAGGGGTCAAATTGAGGGGCAGTGGTTTCGTACAGCCCTAAGCGAAATTCATTTATAAAAAGGGAGAAACACTTAAGGATTCATTCAATCCTCAGGAAGTCATTGTATCCAAGGTGGTAATCCACCTGGTCTCCTTCTGTGCCAGAATTTTTTTGGCATTACCACCGCGGGCACTCAGGTGCAGCACATCGATACCCTGAAAATGTAATGACTTCGGATCAGAGTTGTATACAGTCAAAAAATGAAGGGGCAAATTCTTGAGATCACGTATGTCAACCACTGTCCGAGCCGCAGCAATGTCCCGCACATGCTCACGCACCCGTACTCTAAATTCCCTAGTGGTAAAGCCGATATAATTTAAATTACACCCACAAGTGGCGTAGTAAATAATGTTTGAGTTGCCACAAGAAATGTAATGTTTGATGTTGAATTGACGGGTGCCGTCAGAGGTTGAGAAGGTGATACAGCACGTTACATTGCGGCAGGCCAGACAGTGACCACAGGGAAAAGAACCACAGACAGGTCCCCAAGACCCAAATGGATTTATGGTCTGGGGAACATAGTGACTGTTGACCAGCAAATCTCCCAGATGTTTTGCCCGTCTTCAGTCTTAAGTGTTAGAACCCTCCTGTTAGTTTTTGCTATCTTGTATTTTGCGGTCACGTGATCAGCTGCCTATATATTCCAGCTCCGCCCTTCTGGCTTTGCTGGACTTCAGGGTTTTTTGCCTGTCTATCTAGCCTGGTGCTTCGGTGCCTATCACTGTCTAGTTCGCTTGGTCCTTTGGGACCTCTAGTACTTTTTGTCTGTTTGTCTTTTGCTCTGCAACAACTTCTGTTAGGAGGTGTCCCATTTTTGTCCCAGTCCTTAGTTCTTTTAGGGACCCCTCCCTTTATTCTATAGGTCTCCGTTCAGACTAGCCGAGGACGAAGGTGGGTCTGTTCACAAGGAACAGGCTGCCTGCTACATCGCAGGGATTCAGCTTAGTCTTACTGTAGGGACAGCTTACCCCTTTCTTTCCTTAGTTTATGTTGCAGATCATAACAATAAGTGGACAGTCACCAAGGGTGACACGCAGGGAGGGCTCCGTACTGAGGACATTCCAGTGTTTCAAAATGATTGCCCAGATGGTACTCCATTCATGATTAAATGTGGAGATGTAATGTACTTTGTCACACCTGTCCCGAGATTTGTGTGGTTGTCCGTATAAGTGGGAACTATGAGATGTGTGCCGTGCCCTCTCATAGCCATGCCTGATGCTTCGCCCACTGTATCCGTTGCTTGAATTTGTTAGAAAGGTCAATAGCCTGTTTTTCAAATCGATCAGAGGTGGAGCAGATCCGCCTCACCCTCAGAAACTGTCCGACCGGGACGGCCCCAATCGTTGACCAGATATGAGCCGAACTCGCGTGGATCAGGGAATTCACTGCCATCAGTTTCCTGAAGACATTGGTCTGGAGAGTTGAACAAGAGTCGACCTCCAGAGCAATGTCCAGAAAATCGATGTTAGATGCGTGGTAGGTATATGTTAGCCTAATTCACCGCAAGTTGGAATTCAAATGGGACATAAAATTGTCGAGCTCCTCCACCGTGCCATGCCAAAAAAATAAAATATCATCGATGTACCAGAGCCATGACACGACCAGGTCCACGGCCCCCGCCCTATCTCCACCAAAAATCTCCCTCTCCCATGCCCAGAGGAAGAGATTGGCGTACCAGGGGGCGCAGGTATACCACATCCTTAAACAAAAAATAGTTGTGGGTAAGGGCAAAGAGGAGGAGCTCGAGAAGAAAATCAAAAAAAGAGCTGCCCAGGTCGGAGGCACCGAGGAATAGGCGGACCGCCGCCAAACCTAATTCATGGCTGATGCAGGTTGTGAGGCAGTGACCGGGATCATATACGAGGGACGCTACATATCCCCCAGAATGTGTACAGAGACCTATTAAATCCATTGGAGTGCATTAGGGGTTAAAAAGACGCAAGAACGAATCTTGCAGCGGTTCTTTTGGCCGCAGATTTACGCGGAGGTCCAAAAGTACTGCGAATCCTGCCCCGAATGTCAACTGACCACGCCCACCGCCAGTTTCAGTAGCCCATTGGTACAACTGCCAGTGATAGAGGTACCTTTTGAACTGATTGCAATGGACTTCGTAGGGCCCTTTGTAAAATCCACTCGTGGCCACCAACATATACTGGTGGTCGTCGACTATGCCACCCGGTACCCGGAGGCTATACCGCTACGCCACACCTCAGCTAAACTGATTGCACGGGAGCTGTTTGCCATGTTCTGTCGCCTTGTACTACCTAAGGAGATCCTGATGGATCAAGGGACCCCTTTTATGTCCAAGATGACAAGGAAACTGTGCAAAATGCTAAAAAAATAAACAGTTGCGTACCTCGGTGTACCATCCTCAAACCGACAGGCTAGTAGAACGGTTCAATAAAACCCTCAAGTCCATGTTAAAAAAGGTGGTTTCTAAGGACGGAAGGGATTGGGACATGTTGCTACCCTATTTGATGTTCGCCGTCCATGAGGTACCCCAGGCTTCCACAGGGTTCTCTCCCTTTGAGTTATTGTATGGCAGACACCCTAGGGGTCTGTTAGACGTAGCCAAAGAGACGTGGGAGCAAGAGCCGACTCCACATAGGAGTATAATTGAACACGTGGCTAGTATGCAAGACCAGATTGCGGCGGTCATGCCCATCGTGAAAGAACATCTGTTAGATGCCCAGGCAGTCCAGAGGCTAACATATAATAAAAGAGCCACGGTCAGGTCTTTTAACAAGGGCAATCGGGTATTAGTACTGGTACCCACAGCTGAGAGTAAGCTCATGGTCAAGTGGCAAGGGCCATATGAGGTTCGAGAAAAGGTGGGGGAGGTAAATTACCGGGTGTATCAACCCGGAAGGAGGAAACCTGAGCAGCTTTACCATGTAAACCTGCTAAAACCTTGGAAAGATCGAGAGTGTTTAGTTACAGACGTCACTTCGGGCATATCGCCAGAGAGTTCTCTTCCTTCAGCCAGGGATGCGTCCGGAGGAGAGGTCAGGATAAGTGATGCTGTCACTAAACAGCAGCGACGGGAGGCTCGCTCGCTGGTGCAGCAGAATACCGACGTGTTCTCAGAGCTACCGGGTAGGACTACAGTTCTCCAACATGACATTGTCACCGAACCTGGGGTAAGGGTGCGAATGAGACTGTACCGGGTACCCGAAGCCCGGAGGCAAGCCATCACTGCTGAGGTAAATCAAATGCTCCAGTTAGGCGTCATCGAGGAATCACGGAGTGAGTGGGCTAGCCCCATCGTACTGATTCCGAAACCAGAAGGATCGTTACGCTTCTGTAATGATTTCCAGAAATTAAATGAAGTGTCGAAATTTGACCTATATCGAATGCCCAGGGTGGATGAGCTGATTGAGAGACTGGAGCAGGCCCAGTACTTTACCACGCTCGATCTCACCAAGGGTTACTGGCAGGTACCTCTCACGGAATCGGTGAAGGAAAAGACCGCCTTCATAACCCCGGAGGGTCTATATCACTATGTGGTCTTACCTTTTGGGTTACATGGGGCCCCGACTACATTCCAGAGGCTGATGGACATAGCACCCAAGAGCCATTAGGAGTACGCGTCCGCGTATCTAGATGATATTATCATCTTTAGCACCGACTGGCATATGCATCTATCCCAGGTACAAGTGGCGCTGGATTCTCTCAGAGCCGCGGGGTTAACGGCAAACCCCCAAAAATGTGCGATAGGGCTAGAGGAAGCCCGATATTTGGGGTATGTGATTGGCCGAGGAGTTATCAAGCCACAAATCAATAAAGTTGAGGCCATAAAAAACTGGCCTAAACCGTCAAGTACAAAATAGGTGAGAGCATTCCTTGGCATCCTTTGGTATTACCGTCGGTTTATACCTAATTTTGCGGCCCTGACCGATCCCTTGAAAGGAAAAAAATCAGTAATGGTTCGGTGGAACCCTCAGGCAGAAGAAGCCTTTCAGTCCATGAAGTTGGCGCTGTGTGGACAGCCGGTCCTCATCAGCCCCAACTTCAAGGAAACCTTCATTGTACAGACAGACGCCTCGGAAGTAGGCCTCAGGGCGGTATTGTCACAAAAAGTGAATGGCAAAGAGCACCCGGTCACCTACTTGAGTAGAAAACTATAGCGTGGTAGAGAAGCAGTGTTTGGCTATTAAGTGGTCCTTGGAATCACTACGTTATTATTTACTCGGGCGTCAGTTCCGCTTGGTGATGGACCACTCACCCTTGGTATGGATGAGGAATGCCAAGCAGAGGAATGCGCGAGTCACCAGGTAGTTCCTGTCACTGCAAAATTTCAGTTTCTCTGTAGAACATCGCCCTGAGAAGTCACAGGCAAACGCGGATGCCCTGTCCCGGGCACCGTGTATGGTGACAAATGTTCAACCCCACAAGTTTGAACAGAGGGGGTAGGATATGTGAGGCAGTGACCGGGATCATATACGAGGGACGTTATATATCCCCCAGAATGTGTACAGATACCTATTAAATCCATTGGAGTGCATTGCAGTCACAAACTCACCTGCGGCTGCAATGCAGGAATGAAGGTGAGAATTGACCTGGTCAGGCTATCTGGCTAAAGCACATTAGTAAAACCCGGCAGGGCCTTCATTTCTTGGGGGAGGCTACAGGAAGGCAGTGGGGCAGCCTCCTCCCTCCAACACGGGTTTTCCAGTGGCTCTTGCCACAGGTCCTTTAAAAACCCTGCACTAAGGATTAAGGTTGTTCAGTGTTGGGACCTGCTAGAAGCATAGCAGGAAAGTTTGGCGGGCCAGTGAGCAGCTGAACTCACGCCTGGGAAGGCTCTGCACCCATCAGGTTTTGAGCGGCCTGGCGCGGCCATTGCCCATGGCAACCGTTGTTTAAGGACTCATGTTAACCCGGCTGCCAACCGGAGGACTTTTCTGTTTACCCGTGAGTTGCTGAATAAAGCTGTTTATGTTGGACTTGCTTGGGTCACTCCCACAGTTACTACACGGTGTGAACACTGCCGCCTTACAAGGTATACAGGGACTCAACATCAGCCGTGACCATGAGGGTTCCTGGTTCAACAAAGACGCCGTCAACCCATTTTAGGACGTTCGTCATGTCTTTAACGTAAGATGTTAATGTTTCCACAAAGGGTTTCAAAAAATGGTCAATGTATTTACAAATTTGTTCGCACATTCCACCAAGACCAGACACGATCGGATGTCCCGGTGGGTTGATGGCATCTTTGTGAATTTTTGGCAAGAGGTAGAAAGTTGCAGTCTTGGGAATATGGACAGTGAGAGCATTGACAGTTTTTTTGTTGATCACGTTTCCCTCACAGTCCCTAGCAAGGATCCCCTGAAGGGCAGCGGAGAAGGAGGCAGTGGGGTTGAAATGTAATCGGGTGAATGTACTTTTGTCCTTCAGCTGTCTGAGTGCTTCTCGTTTGTACAAAGAGCAGGGCCAGATAACAATGTTTCCCCCCTTGTCCGCTGCCTTGTAGACATAGTCACGGTAGGACTGTAACTGATTAAATGCATCACATTGTGACCGAGTTAGATGTGACATTCTCGCTCTCTTTGATGCCCCCCCAGTGCATTTATGATCATCCTTATTAATATATTTATGTTTAGTGCTTCTTGTATTGTTTTTAATTTGATCTTTTTGTCATTTTAATTATATAGGGTCTAATCCGGTGATGGACCTTTTTTCTTATTTTCCTCATTATCTCCTTACTGCTATTAATGTCTGTGATGCATCCTCCACATCATCACTTTTGGATTATGGCTGGACAACAACCACCGCTTATTCATTCTAAGACTGTACTTAATGAGCATATGAAAGACCTTTTATCTGCTATGTCGGTTATTACTCACTTTGTTCTTAATGCTGTGGTACTTGCCGGTCCATTACTACTCCTCTTTGGGTGAGATGCGCGTGTGCTGGGGTCTCACCCGGCCACACGCGAGTTCCCGGCCGTCTAGTGGCCCGCCCCGTGTTCCTGGGGCCCGCATCGGCCATGAATTAGGTTTGGCAGCGGTCCGCCTCTTCCTCAGTGCCTCCGCCCTGGGCAGCCCTTTTTATGACTTTCTTCTCGAGCTCCTCCACTTTGCCCTTTCCCACAACTATTTTTTGTTTAAGGATGTGGTATACTTGCAGAGGCATGGCACGGCCACGGGGTGGCCTGCGCCCACTCATACACCAATCTCTTCCTCGGGGCATGGGAGAGGGAGATTTTCGGTGGCGAGGGGGCGGGGGCAGCGGACCTGGTCATGTCATGGCTCCGGTACATCGATGATATTTTATTTTTTTGGCATGGCATGGTGGAGGAACTCGACAGTTTTATGTCCCATTTGAATTCCAACTCGCATGGAATCAGGCTAACATATACCTACCACGCGTCTAACATCGATTTTCTGGACATTGCTCTGGAGGTCGACTCTTGTTCGACTCTCCAGACCGATGTCTTCAGGAAACCGATGCTAGTAAATTCCCTGACCAACGCGGGTTCTGCTCATAACTGGTCAATGATTGGGGCCATCCCGGTCAGACAGTTTCTGAGGGTGAGGAGGATCTGCTCCACCTCTGATCGATTTGAAAAACAGGCTATTGACCTTACTAACAAATTCAAGCAACATGAATACAGTGGGTGCAGCATCAGGAGTGGCTATGAGAGGGCACGGCACACGCCTCGTAGTTCCCTCCTATATGGACAACCACACAAATCTAGGGACAGGTGTGACAAAGTACGTTACATCTCCACATTTAACCATGAATTGAGTACCATCCGGGCAATCCTTTCGAAACACTGGAATGTCCTCAGTACGGAGCTCTCCCTGTGTGCCACCCTTGGTGACTGTCCACTTATGACTGTAAGACGGGCAAAAAATCTGGGAGATTTGCTGGTCAACAGTCACTATGTTCCCCAGCCCATAAATCCATTTGGGTCTCGGGGACCTGTCTGTGGTTCTTTTCCCTGTGGTCACTGTCTGTCCTGCAGCAATGTCGCGCGCTGTATCACCTTCTCAATCTCTGACGGCACCGGTCAATTCAACATCAAACATTACATTTCTTGTGGCAACTCAAACATTATTTACTATGCCACTTGTGGGTAATTTAATTTATATCGGCTTAACCACCATGGAATTTAGAGTACGGGTGCGTGAGCATGTGCGGGACATTGCTGCGGCTCAGACAGTGGCAGACATATGTGATCTCAAGACTTTGCCCCGTCATTTTTTGACTGTACACAACTCTGATCCGAAGTCATTACGTTTTTGTGGTATTGATGTACTGCACCTGAGTGCCCGCGGTGGTAATGCCAAAAAAATTCTGGCACAGAAGGAGACCAGGTTGATTACCACCTTGGATACAATGACTCCCTGGGGATTGAATGAATCCTTAAGTTTTTCTCCCTTCTTATAAATGAATTTCGCTTAGGGCTGTACGAAACCACTGTCCCTCAATTTGACCCCTAGCCCCTCCATGTGACATTCTTGCTCTCTTTGATGCCCCCCCCAGTCCATTTATGATCACCCTTATTAATGTATTTATGTTTAGTGCTTCTTGTATTGTTTTTAATTTTATCTTTTTGTCATTTTAATTATATAGGGTCTAATCCGGTGATGGACCTTTTTTCTTCTTTTCATCATTACCCCCTTGCTGCTGTTAATGTCTGTGGTGCATCCTCCTCATCATCACTTTTGGATTATGGCTGGACGACAACCACAGCTTATTCTTTATAAGACTGTACTTAATGAGCAAATGAAAGACCTTTTATCTGCTATGTCTGTTATTACTCACTTTGTTCTTAATGCTGTGGTACTTGCCGGTCCATTACTACTCCTCTTTGGCTGAGGTGCACGTGCGCTGGGGCTCACTCGGCCGCGCGCGTTCCCGGCCGTCTAGTGGCCCGCCACGTATTCCCGGGGCCCGCCATCGGCGGGCTCTGCGCACACACGGCGTGTCTGTCTGCTGGCGGGCGCGTGGCGGCTGGGGAGCGGGTCCCCGGTGCATGCGTCGCAATACACCTATTGGGTAGTTCCCATCATGATCACGTGACTCATCATGTGGCGGTTATATGACCAACCGATTTACATTAAATCAGGCCTGTTTCCTCATTCCCTTATCGCCTCTTGAGAAAGCCGGTCTCCTGGCGGCGAAACGTGCGTCGAGGCACAACCCTGCACTATAAACAACCACTTTCTCCTCCCTAAAACCTGGCCGTACCTGATTCTTCAGTGGTGGTAAGGAGGCCTTATTTATATAACATATATGCACTACTGCTAAGTCTTACATTGTACGAAATGACCATATATTTAGAGCTTACCTGCCAAACCATCTGTATTCACACATGTGTGGGTACTTTATCATGTGCACTTCTCTAGGGAGTTTTTGAAATATGTTATTGCCACTCATTTTCTGTTTGTCCAATTATGCTTGATTTATGTTAAATACCTTCTTTTCCCACCCCTCCCTATTTTTCATTTTTTGTATGAGTAAATAAAAATTAACTCTTTTATACCTTTAAAGACTCCGCATTCCTCCTTGTTTTTTTTATATACAGCAGATAGTAGGCATTTATCTTTGAGGATGTTTCTTCAACAACAAGGGACATCATCACACACATTTCCTTCTTTCCTGGAAACACTCTAGCTTCCTCGGTTACTTCTTCTACTCTTTGCACAGCCCAGCTCACTACTTCGGAATCTTCTCTTATTCTTAATAACGTCACTACAGTCCAGTGCAGTCCAGTGCCGGCTGATGGTGGTAGTAGTACCATCAGCCGGCGCTTATGAGCCGCGGTAAGCTTTTTACTGCGAGTCACAGCTGTGACATCATGCTGATACCTGTCAGCATGATGCCACAGTGCTCTGACCGCGGTACTGCTATTACCGCCGATCAGAGCCTGTGTTTCCTGCGCTGTCATGCACCCCAACCCGAGCCCGAACAGTAACACAGACTTCCTGAGGAAGTCCGTGTTCGGGGTCCGTGCCCGAACAGTAGGTGTTCGGTACGGACCTCGAACTTTACTGTTCAGGTTGCCCATCTCCATTCATCACCAAATTGCTCCTGGACCATTGAGAAAAGTTGCTCTCGGAGGATGTTTACATATTATTCTCTATTCATGGTAATGTTCTTAGGAGAACTTCTGAGTGAACTCACTTCTTTGAAATAGCATAGATAACAATAGATAAAACAACAACCAAACACATGAATGGTATCAGGATGCATCACTGTTGGCATGACACAGAACTAGAAATTGGCACATCTATTTAAGTGGAATTGAATTCTACCCAAATTGTACAAAAATCCATGTCCTTCAGAATACTGAATACTGCAAAATGGTGGCCAGCTGCAGCCACTATTTTGATGAATTTTAAAGTGCCAATAAAAAGTTAGCTAAAAAATCCTACTTATATCACCACTCAACTGTCCCATCATCTCCATTGATTCCAATGTCTATTACCCACCATTCGGTTCTTATGATCTCATCTTTCCACAGTTGCACTCCGGTGTGTCTTCTACAAAACAGGACTTCTTGACTTCATGATGTGCCCTGACCTCCAAGACTTGGTTGTGACCAGAACCCCTGTTTTAGAGTGAAGACTGTAGAGCTGTGATAGAAGCCCCTGCATGGTGTTCCCTTCCCCCTATATGCAGGGACTACAGCCTACTGCCCTGGTCCCACGGCGTGGTCCCCGCCATGCTTCTTGCCCTCTGCTGTACTGTGCACCACATTTCTCAGTGGCGCACCTAATGTGCTGGCGCACTCCCCTGCTCTTAAAGGGTCAGCGTGTGCATACAGTAAATGCCCTCAGCTTGAAACTGAGAGACATTTAGTATAATGGTGCACCTGCAAGATGGCTAACCCAATAGCTGTGAGGCATCTTGTATAAAAGACTCCTTCTCCCTTAGGTAGCATGGTGTTCTACCAGTGCAGCTTTGAGGTCCCCTGATCCCAGTGCAACTAGGATGCTGAACCCCAATTTCTTTGTGGATAAAACACTGATAAAACATTGATGTCAGGCAAAAGGTATTTTTGCCCGAGTTTTTAAAAATGAGAGATGTTTTAAAAAAGGAAAAAAAAAAAACCCCACCCCCTATCTGTTTGTAAGTGAAGACACAGAACTCACTTTTGCTTTTCCCCAAACCAGGAATTTTTATGACCCGCCATAAAACCTCAGTCCAGGGCAAGCGCTAGTACAAACCGGAAAATCCCTCCAAAAAATCCCATTGTTTAATTGTACAAACGTTTTATGCCAATTTTAATCACGCACAGGTCTGACAGAAACATCGGAACCACGTTTTTTGAATGCTCACCTTTTTCCCATTACAATAGTATAACTTGCATAACTGAGGAATGACCGGGAACTGAGATAATGGATTCTGAGCTTCTGAGCGTCATAGAGGTTTCATATTTAATATCTATCTTCATGAATATTGGTGACGGTCAAGATGATGTCTCCCTCTTGGATGTGGGACCCCCCCACACCAAGATATGGAATCTGAAGGATCTGTTAGGTCTTCTGCAGCTGGGTGGGCTCGCAAAGCCGAGCCCCCCTTGTAAGGTAAATAAGGGGTGTTCCCCAGAGTTTTGGCTGCTTACTAAAAAGCAAATCGGCCATTTTCAGGTCATTCTTCTCAGGGACGTCGAACGCACGCACTTCACGCGGCGTAAGAAGAATCACCTCTAATTTCCGGGGAGCCGTCCCTCCCACAGAATCTGAGACCATCACCTTGTGAAGCAGGTTTTGCTATTACTTATCCCTTTTATTTTAATAACTGTTTATGCATACATGTAAATTGTCTCCTTTATAATATCTTGTATATATTTTGTAAACACTGCCCACCTTTTGGGAGTAAATCATTAATTATTTACCAGTTTCTTTCTTCTTGTCCTATGTCGAGCAAACACGTTCCTCACCCGCTAATTCACGTTACCTACCAGGTACCCGATCCACCTGTTAAGCGATCGGTGGTGGCAGTATACCAGTATTTATGTGATATTGTGGTTTGAGGGTGGCTGGTCGGAGGTATATATACGTTCCTGGAAGGAACTGGTGGTATATATACGTCCTGTCACATCACGTGCCGCAATAGTCGACATAAATGAGAGCAGCTGCACCCGTGCTTATCCTCTGTCAATACCGTGTTTGACCAGCAGGATAAGGGGGCGCCAGAGAGCTGCAAGGTCTGACCCAAGAGTGGGTGTTGTTTTCATGACAAATTGGTGGCAAGCGGTGGGATCATAGGACATTAGTGATCTGGTTTGAGCAATCATTCCTCTCACTAAAAACTTGCACAAAAGTTTTGAAGATCGAACTCAGTGTTTATTAGATCTGAGACAATACTGTATGTGTAGCAGTTACCCCTACCCTTCTTCGCTTTTTCTTTTCTATTTTTATTTTGGTGATCATGGTCGTAGTTGGGGAGTCCTGGTATCACCAGCAGAAAAAGGACACTCTTACTGGAATATGTATAACCAAAGGCATTGACCCCCACGGCAAAAGCAAAGAACAAATGATTTCTGAACTGTTACAAGACGCTGCAGAGCCCGTCCGACAGCAGAGCCCTGATGAGGGGGCGGCCAGCCAGGGCCCGGATGGTGTTGCTGCCGGGGTCCAACCGGTGATTGCCAGCCATACCCGCAACCAGGGTAGTGTGGACCCCCACCTGCAGATGGCCTTGGAGGAGCTCGCCACAGACAATCATGATGGACGACTGGAGCTGATCCTGAAATTCCAGGAGCGGGCTGAGCGACAAGCTGACCGAGAGGCTGCTGAGCGACAAGCTGACCGACAACACCAGCTGGAGCTAGCCCGGATTCAGAAGGAGTCGCCCTCTACGCAGACCCGTGAGTCCAACAGTGCCAGCTGCTTTAAACCTCGTCCTGAGCACTTCCCTGTGATGGAAAAGGATGGGGACTTGGACACATTTCTGCGAGGCTTTGAAAAGGCCTGCAGGCAGTATCAGCTGCCCATGGACCAATGGGCAAGATATTTGACTCCAGGGCTCCGAGGAAAAGCTTTGGAGGTGTTTGCTTCCCTCCCTCGAGAGCAGGATGGAGACTATGAGGCCGTCAAGCAGGCCCTGATAAAAAAGTACCAGCTGACTCCGGAGGTTTACCGGAAAAAATTCAGAACCCTCCAGCGTGGACCACAGGACACCTACCGTGATGTGGTAGACGGGCTCAGAATCAACTTTGAGCAGTGGATCCAAGGACTGTCAGCGACCACCTTTGAGCAGCTAAAGGACCTGATGGTGAAAGACCAGTTCCTGCATCTGTGTCCGACTGAGGTACGGCAGTTCGTGATGGATCGGGAGCCACCTGATGCCAATAAAGCAGCGCAGATCGCAGACACCTACGAGGCCAACCGGAGACCAGAGGTGCGGAAGCCGGTCGTCGCCAGCTGGAAAGGGGGTAAGCCATCAACCACCATCCCTGCCCCTGCCAGCCGACCTTCCGGAGGCCTTTTTCCCGTTGCCAAGGCCCTGCCTGCATCCGATGCCCGCAGGTGTTATTCCTGCAACCAGACTGGTCATCTCAGCGCCACTTGCCCAGAGAAGCAGAGGAAGAACCCCCCATCCAAGGCCCCAGGGCCTAATGCTTCAGTTCTTTTGGTGGGTGGGCCGGTTGGGAGGGCCTGTGAAAACTTTCAGTCTGTCAGGGTGGGGGACACTCTCACTGTAGGCCTCAAGGACACTGGGGCCGAACGAACCCTCATCCGACCTGAACTGGTGTCCCCTGAAGCGCTTATTCCAGGAAAGACCCTGACTGTCACTGGGATTGGGGGCGTCCGATGCCCCTTGCCCATGGCCCGGGTTTTTATTGATTGGGGTGCGGGGAGTGGGGTGAAGGAAGTGGGAGTATCCAAAAACCTACCTGCAAATGTTTTGTTGGGAACTGATTTGGGGAGGATGTTTGCTTATTATGTCCCTGACACCCCTCCCCGATCTGATACGGTTGGTAAGGTTAATGCTAATAATGTGAATGTCAATGCTTTACATGATGATGGTGATGATGATGATGATGATGATGATGATGATGATGATGATGTTGTTGTATTGGAAGGTGCAGGAGAACTCAGCCATGTCACTCTGCGGGGTGATGTTGCTGAGGATCCCCTAGCAGGAGCAAATGTCAGTGCCAAGGGTAATGGGGAGAGGCACGAGGACCATGAAGCAGGTGGTGCTGTGCCAGTGACCAGTGTCACAACAGATGGAGACCTGGCTGATGGTAGCTGCCGCATACGTAGCACTGTGCCTGAGGTAATGGAGGATGATGGAGAAGTAGTTCTCATGGCCTCTCAGGCTAATGAGACGGTGTTATTCCCCGGGGAGACGGCCTATATAGCCGCTGTTACCCGCAGTCAGAGTGCCCAGAATGCAAGTAACGCCCTGCCTTCTGGACCCCCCTCGAACAGAGGAATAACTGAATCAGGTATGGACCCAGAGCCGGTCCCAGAGGGTCCCAGTGAGGACGTGGCCTTAACCTCACTTCTGGCTTCCTCCAGCCAGGAGTTTCAGGCAGCTCTGCACTCAGATGATAGTCTGGAGACGTTAAGGAGCCTCGCGGAGAAACCCACCTCCGAGTCGGATAAGGAGAGGGTATTCTGGGACCAAGGGAGGTTGTACCGGGAGACAGTTCCCTGTACACCCCAACAGGAGTGGCTGAGGGAAAGACAGCTGGTCGTCCCCTACCAATTCAGGGACGAGTTGTTGCGGATCGCCCATGAAATTCCACTCGCTGGACACTTGGGGGTTAGCAAAACCAAGGCCCGGCTGTCTCATCACTTTTATTGGCCCAAAATGAGGACAGATGTGGTGAACTACTGTCGCTCCTGTACCACGTGTCAAAGAGTGGGAAAGTCAGGGCCGGCCCCCAAAGCCCCCCTGATCTCTTTGCCAGTGATAGAGGAGCCTTTCCAGAGGATTGCTGTGGACATTGTGGGACCACTGGCCATACCCAGCAGCTCTGGAAAACGATTCATCCTTACCGTGGTAGACTATGCTACCCGGTATCCGGAGGCAGTGGCCCTGTCCTCAATTAGGGCGGATAAGGTGGCGGACGCCCTCTTGGCCATCTTTTCGCGAGTAGGATTTCCCAGGGAGATGCTTACCGACCAGGGGACTCAGTTCATGTCACGCTTAATGGAGGCCCTATGTAAGAAAATGCAGGTGCAGCATCTGGTATCGAGTGCGTATCACCCACAGACCAATGGTTTGTGTGAGCGATTCAACGGTACCCTCAAACAGATGTTAAAAATGCTGGTTGAGACCCAGGGTCGCGACTGGGAGCGTTACCTCCCACACCTGCTATTTGCTTACAGAGAGGTTCCACAGGCCTCGACGGGGTTCTCCCCCTTTGAGCTCCTGTATGGCAGGCGTGTCCGAGGACCCCTTGGGTTGATAAGGGAATTCTGGGAAGAAGAGCCGAGCTCCCCAGGAGTGTCCATCGTGGAGTATGTCATGCGCTTCCGTGACAAGATGCAGACCTTGACGCAGTTGGTGCATGACAACATGGCGCAAGCCCAGGCTGACCAGAAGCATTGGTACGACCAGAACGCCCGAGAACGGACCTACCAGGTGGGTCAGAAGGTGTGGGTGCTGGTCCCCGTACCAAAGGACAAGCTTCAGGCGGCCTGGGAAGGCCCGTACGTCATTCACCAACAGCTCAACCCGGTCACCTACGTGATCACACTTGACCACGAGCGGGGTAGGCGGAAGGCGTTTCACGTTAATATGATGAAGGCTCATCAAGAACGTGGAACCTGCGTCCTACCGGTCTGCAACCTGCCCGAGGATGGGGAGGATGACCCCCTCTTGGACATGCTCGCCCAAGCGAAGGCCAGCGGGTCCCTAGAGGATGTAGAGCTAAGCGACTTGCTATCCGCAGACCAGAGGTCTCAGATGCAAGCAGTGCTGAAACCCTTCCAAGCAGTGTTCACCAACCTGCCTGGCAGGACTGAAGTGGCGGTCCATGAAGTGGACACCGGGAATCATGCCCCACTCCGGCGGACAGCCTATCGAATCTCCGACGAGGTGCAGCATGTCATGCGCCAGGAGGTCGAGGAGATGCTGCAGTTGGGGGTGATTAAGCGGTCCAAGAGCGCGTGGGCCTCACCTGTAGTCCTGGTGCCTAAGAAGGACCGGACCACCCGGTTCTGTGTGGACTACAGGGGGCTCAACGCTATCACCGCCTCTGACGCACAACCAATGCCACGCATTGAGGAGCTGCTGGAGCGGTTAGCCAGCGCAAGCTATCTCTCCATTATGGATTTGAGTCGGGGATATTGGCAGATTCCCTTGAGCCCCGGGGCTCAGGAGAAGTCCGCCTTTATCACCCCCTTCGGATTGTATGAATCCACGGTCATGCCCTTCGGCATGAAAAATGCCCCTGCCACGTTCCAGCGAATGGTCAACCACCTGCTCCAGGGACTGGAGAGGTACGCAGTAGCGTACCTGGATGACATTGCCATCTTCAGTCCCACCTGGGAGGATCACCTCGAGCATCTGCAGCAGGTGCTCGGGCGCATTCACCAGGCGGGCTTGACCATCAAGCCGGGAAAGTGCCAGATGGGCATGAACGAGGTCCACTACCTGGGGCACCGGGTAGGTGGGGGTACTCTGAAGCCAGAGCCTGGGAAGGTGGACGCTATCGTGTCCTGGCCCACCCCCAGGACCAAGAAGCAGGTGCAGTCCTTCTTGGGCACCGCAGGGTACTATAGACGCTTTGTGCAGGACTATAGTAGCCTTGCGAAGCCCTTGACAGACCTCACCAGGAAGAGCCTACCCCATTCCGTCAAATGGACGGATGAATGCGAGGTGGCCTTTAGGGCTTTGAAGACTGCCCTGAGCAGCTCTCCTGTACTAAAGGCGGTCGACGGCACACGGCCACTCTTAGTACAGACCGACGCCAGTGAATTTGGCCTCGGTGCTGTACTCAGCCAGGTCGACTCGGGGAACCAAGAACACCCCGTGTTGTACCTAAGCCGGAAACTGCTGCCGAGGGAAGTGGCCTATTCCACCATAGAGAAGGAGTGCCTGGCCATTGTATGGGCCCTCAACCGCTTACAGCCTTACTTGTACGGGCGCCCCTTCACTGTCGTGACTGACCACAACCCCCTGAGTTGGCTGCACACCATGTCAGGTGCCAACGGAAGGTTGTTACGCTGGAGCCTCACCCTCCAGCAGTACGACTTTACTGTTCAACACCGCAAGGGCAGCGAGCATGGCAATGCCGATGGGTTGTCCCGGCGAGGGGAGCCTCCAGACATACGCTTGGAG
Source organism: Phyllobates terribilis (assembly GCF_046119375.1). Classification (NCBI taxonomy): domain Eukaryota; kingdom Metazoa; phylum Chordata; class Amphibia; order Anura; family Dendrobatidae; genus Phyllobates; species Phyllobates terribilis. The sequence goes on from NW_027362771.1 coordinate 87,254,740, forward strand.
GAGTACCAGAAGGTCCTACCTCCATAGCGCAGTCAAAAAGGGGGAGGTGTCAGGCAAAAGGTATTTTTGCCCGAGTTTTTAAAAATGAGAGATGTTTTAAAAAAGGAAAAAAAAACCCCACCCCCTATCTGTTTGTAAGTGAAGACACAGAACTCACTTTTGCTTTTCCCCAAACCAGGAATTTTTATGACCCGCCATAAAACCTCAGTCCAGGGCAAGCGCTAGTACAAACCGGAAAATCCCTCCAAAAAATCCCATTGTTTAATTGTACAAACGTTTTATGCCAATTTTAATCACGCACAGGTCTGACAGAAACATCGGAACCACGTTTTTTGAATGCTCACCTTTTTCCCATTACAATAGTATAACTTGCATAACTGAGGAATGACCGGGAACTGAGATAATGGATTCTGAGCTTCTGAGCGTCATAGAGGTTTCATATTTAATATCTATCTTCATGAATATTGGTGACGGTCAAGATGATGTCTCCCTCTTGGATGTGGGACCCCCCCACACCAAGATATGGAATCTGAAGGATCTGTTAGGTCTTCTGCAGCTGGGTGGGCTCGCAAAGCCGAGCCCCCCTTGTAAGGTAAATAAGGGGTGTTCCCCAGAGTTTTGGCTGCTTACTAAAAAGCAAATCGGCCATTTTCAGGTCATTCTTCTCAGGGACGTCGAACGCACGCACTTCACGCGGCGTAAGAAGAATCACCTCTAATTTCCGGGGAGCCGTCCCTCCCACAGAATCTGAGACCATCACCTTGTGAAGCAGGTTTTGCTATTACTTATCCCTTTTATTTTAATAACTGTTTATGCATACATGTAAATTGTCTCCTTTATAATATCTTGTATATATTTTGTAAACACTGCCCACCTTTTGGGAGTAAATCATTAATTATTTACCAGTTTCTTTCTTCTTGTCCTATGTCGAGCAAACACGTTCCTCACCCGCTAATTCACGTTACCTACCAGGTACCCGATCCACCTGTTAAGCGATCGGTGGTGGCAGTATACCAGTATTTATGTGATATTGTGGTTTGAGGGTGGCTGGTCGGAGGTATATATACGTTCCTGGAAGGAACTGGTGGTATATATACGTCCTGTCACATCACGTGCCGCAATAGTCGACATAAATGAGAGCAGCTGCACCCGTGCTTATCCTCTGTCAATACCGTGTTTGACCAGCAGGATAAGGGGGCGCCAGAGAGCTGCAAGGTCTGACCCAAGAGTGGGTGTTGTTTTCATGACAATTGATGAAAATCAAATTAACAAAATGATAAAAATCTGAGTATTTTTTACATACCAGAACAAAATGCAGTTCAGTGGAATATAAGGCCCTGAATAAATTAAGAAAAGGGCCAAGGACTGTGAGGGAGTTGGTGTTGAGACCCTTAAGGGTTAATTAAAAGTGCAGGAAAGGTCTGGGGCTGCAGGAGAGATTTGGGGGCGTGGTATGCAAAAGGTCATACACACGGAGGAAAAGGCAGCAAAGAACAGTCACACAGCGTCTTACCTGAGAAGAAGAAACAAGATGTCAGGCTTGGAAGAGCTTTTGAGGGAGAAAATTGCCCAGGAAGGAGTTGGCTGGTTGCAGGCATTCATAGATAACCCCCCTCACCCCCCGGAAGCCATGTATGAAACACAGGATAACAGATTACAGCAGAGTCGTCCCAGACGGCGTGCAAGGCCTCCATCACGTCTTAGCCCAAGTCCAGGTCCATCTACAGGAAGACGCCGGGCTCGCATGAATGACACCAGTGGAAGTAGTTCATTTCAAAGAAAAGGACGTTCAGCTACCATGACTGGACAGGAGAGAATTGCAGCTGAACCAGAGAATTGCGGTGAGCAGGACAATGTATTGCTGACAAAACACAGGGAACAGTTTATTGATATAGATAAGGGGGGAGCTGGTACACACAGCCAAAGAGAGGAGATAAGGGGGGTGCAATCTGCCTAGAGAACTTGAGGGAGGATGTGACAACAGGCAATGCAAGGTTAACCCCTTCAGGAATCATGCAGATGGAAAGTATTATACAAATGGATACAGAACAGATGTCAGGAAGAGAAGAATCAATAGGCAGAAGGGTGCCTTCCACAAGTAAGAGAAATTTGATCAATAGTCAAGGCAGAGGTTGTGTTTCTGATCACACAACAAATAGAACTCTGTCCACATATAGATGTGGAGCTGAATATTATAAAAATGTGAATATTACATCGGGGAGGGATGATCGCGGGAGTTGCCGCCCTCATCGCACGAATGGAGATATTTCGGAAGCAGCTTCTTCTTCGGATCATTCTTTTGCAGGGTCCAGCAGAATTACAGAAAGGAAGGCACAGAGATGGAGTGTGATAAGGGACATCGCAGTTACGGTAGAAGACGACATGAAGGGAAAAGAATTTCGCCGGTCGATAGCCGCTCATCCTCACGGTCTGGCACTTCGGTCTCTTCACCTGAAAAAGAACGGCATAGGCGGCACATGGTTCCTTGTGAATGCAGGGATGATCGTTTCGCGGCACGGGGAGATGGAGCATCTGCATGGCCGGTGACGGGAGTTTCCACACAGAGAGCTGGATATACAACTCAGGAAGTCGGCCGGTGCAACATCAAGGACACAGATCGGGAGTCGTATGGAGGGTGAGTGTCCAGTGCTACGGGCATGGTCCACACCACTTCAAACACAGAATAAAAATAAAGATTTAGTTACGGCTTTAAAAAATGTGATAACAAGTTTGGAACTGGAAAGTGGGCAGTGTATCCCCCATTAACACCGGGTGGGGAGTGTTCTCCTTAGCCTGGGGTGGATTCTATAACACAAGGTTTAATTTTCAGGGACTCCGTTTATTGCGGAGTAGCATCTTTGGGTACTCACATGGTCGGGGAACCAAGGGAGAAGATCAGGCGTGGTGAATATATTGATATTTGGTCTCTTGTTTCCGCTGATCAGGTGACTATTGATAAAGAACGTTCTTTTGAAAGGAACGACAAAAAGGTTAAAGTGGCGAAGACATTCGGGAATTGGTTACAGGCTTTTCTTGTCTTGGCTCATGAGACCTGTCGGCTACACCTGGAAAAAGGTCCTGAATTGATGGTTTACATGGATATCATATTTAGTGCGCATAAATTACACGGGGGATCGGCCTGGTGGAAATACGATGAGGAGTTCCGCCGACGCATGGCACTATGTCCAGGGGTCGGTTGGGCAACAAAAGCTACGGATGTATGGATTCAATTAATTTTGGCCCAGAGACCACAACAGCGGTCCTTTCCCATCAGCTCATCTTCCACCAGTCAGTCCCACGCGTCAGCTATACCAAAGCCTATTGGGACATGTTGGTTATACAATGAGGGACACTGCCGATTTTATGCCACATGAAAATTTAAGCATGAATGCACAATATGTGGGGGAGCACATGCCGCAGTGCGGTGTTTCCGGAGACAAAAACAGAATACCAGAGTGGGTTCTGCCAGTGAAAATGAGAACACCAGTGAAAAAGGAAGCTCTACTGTATTGGTTAGATCGGTATCACAAGAGGGAGGAAGCAAAGGTCCTACAGGAGGGATTTTGTGAGGGTTTTAGGATACCTTTTCAATTATCAGCAGTGTCTCTGTTCAGTTCAAACTTAAAGTCAATTGAAGATAAAAAGGATATAGTTAAGGAGAAACTGATGAAGGAGGTGGAGCTTGGCAGAATGGCTGGACCTTTTTTGGTTCTTCCAATTGAAAACCTGAGAGTGTCTCCTCTGGGTTTAGTACCAAAGAAGGAGCCTGGCAAGTACCGCCTCATTCATCATTTGTCATTTCCACAAGGGTTATCCATCAACGATGGTATATCGAAAGAGGAAGCAAGATTGAAATATACATCTTTTGATAGGGCAATATTCTTGGTCAAACAAACAGGTAAAGGCGCGTTATTAGCAAAGTCAGACATTGAAGCAGCCTTTAGACTTTTGCCAATACATATGAATTGTATACACTTACTTGGTTGCCATTTGGATAGAGTTTTTTTGTAGATATGTGCCTACCAATGGGATGTTCTATATCTTGTTTTTATTTTGAAATGTTTAATTGTTTTTTAGAATGGTTGCTGAAATGGGAGACTGGTTTATGTTCTTTGACGCATTATCTTGATGATTTTTTGTTCGTAGGCCCAGGTGATTCCCAGATTTGTCGTTACTTGTTACTTACTTTTCGTAAGTTGATGAAGTCACTGGGTATCCCTTTGTCAGAGGAGAAGACAGAGGGCCCAGTGAGTTGTTTGACGTTTTTAGGAATTGAGATCAACACGGAGCAGTTTGTTTTGCGGTTGCCCATGGAAAATGTTCAGAAATTGCAGTTTTGCGTGGATCAGGTTAGCAGTTCTAAAAAAGTTACGCTACACCAATTACAGGTTTTGTTAGGTTTGTTGAATTTCGCGTGTAAAGTGATACCAATGGGCAGAGTTTTTTCCAGAAGATTGTCTCTTGCAACCAGAGGCATTGGGCAAGCGCATCACTTTATTAGGGTGACTCAGAATATGAAGGATGATTTATTGGTCTGGAAAGATTTTCTGCTCACATTTAACGGCAGAACGTTATTTCAAGAGGAGGAGGTCTCTAGTGATGATATGGGCTTATTCACGGATGCAGCAGGAGATGATGGATTTGCAGCGATTTTTGGTAATCAGTGGTGTAGGAAGCAATGGCCTCAGCATTGGCGTGATTGGGGTCTGATCAAGAATATTGCACTATTAGAATTATTCACAATAGTGGTGGCTTTGGAGGTTTGGGGTAAGCAGTTTAGTGGTAAAAGGATTTGTTGCTGGACAGATAACATGGCGGTCGTATCAGCCATTAATTTACAAACATCATCATCCCCACCGGTCTTAGCTTTGATAAGACACTTAGTGCTTAGGTGTCTCCAACAAAATATTTGGTTTAGAGCCAAACATGTTCCGGGATCACAAAATGTTGTGGCTCATACTCGATCTCGTTCTCAAATGCAGGTTTTTCGTGAACTTCATCCATCAGCGGATCCGGTGGGTTGTCATTGCCCTCATTTCTTATGGAGCATAGAAGAGGGGAACTTGGCGATTTAGTCAGGAATTCTGTATCGGCTTATATGTGGCGAGGACATGAAAGAGCGTGGATGGATTGGTTAGTATGTTCAAACGGCAAAGCCCCGGATGAGCCCATGGATTTGTTATCGGTAACTTTGGATTATTTAAGAGTTTTAAGACAGATGGGTGCTTCGGCAAGCAAGGTGACAAAGTGTCTATCCGGCATAGCTTTCTTTCTAAAATTGCATGATAAAAGGGATGTGACAAAATTTTTCTCAGTGCGACAAATAGTAAAAGGATGGCGAAAGGAGTCAGTGGTTTTGGACAATCGACGCCCCATATCATATAATTTGTTGGTCAAATTGATGCGTATTATGGTCATTATTTGTAGGGACATGGAGGAGGTATCGCTATTTAGAGCAGCTTTCTCATTGCCATTTTTCGGAGCATTAAGGATTGGAGAGTTAGTTCCACATTCAAAGAAATCTAGAAACGGGCTGTTGGTTTCGGATGTGGTAATTTCCGGGAGAATATTAAAAATATGCATCAGATTCAGAAGATCTAAGACGGATGTGTTTGGACGGGGCACTTGGTTATCTGTTAATGAGTTACAGACTGAGTTCTGCCCAGTAAAATTGATAAAAGAGTATATAGCGATCAGAGGTGAAGGTAGTTTTTTCTTGTTACACAGGGATAACACACCTATGACTCATTACCAATTTTCAGCAGTTTTTAAAAAGGCCATTGGTGAACTAGGATTAGATCCCTCGGAATTTGGAACACACTCTTTTCGTATAGGCGCAGCGACAACAGCAGATGCATGCGGTATGTCATCAAAGGAAGTCAAAGCACTGGGCAGATGGAAATCGGATTGTTTAGAACAGTGGTCCCCAACCTTTTTTGCACCAGGGACCGGCTTGAAGCAAGATCATTTTTCCATGGCCCAGCAAGGAGGGGGTGGGGTGGGCGGGGCTTTGGTCATATGGGGGCGGGGTAATGGAGGGATTTGGAGTTTAGTGCATACTTATCATATAGTGTAGACCAGGTCCCCGCCAGGAGCTATGCCAGGAGCCCCACATAATGTGCTGTGCCAGGAGCCGCATCACTGAGGCCCCATCACGCCCTGCAGCAGGACAGGGCAGCTGTCCTGACAGCTGCTGTTCAGCTGCATTTACTTCATCCCAGGGGCGGACACAGACTGTAGTGGGCCCCTGTGCAAGAAATTTTTGGGGGCCACCCCCGCCCTTCATAAGGCAACAAAGTTATGTAAACATAACCCCCCCATGTGCATCTCTCACCCCCCCATGTGCAGCTCACCCCCGTGCATCTCTCATCCCCCTCCGTGCATCTCTCATCCACCCCCCGTGCATCTCTCATCCCCTCCGTGCATCTCTCATCCCCTCCGTGCATCTCTCATCCCCCCGTGCATCTCTCACCCCCCCGTGCATCTCTCACCCCCCCGTGCATCTCTCATCCACCCCCCGTGCATCTCTCATCCCCCCCGTGCATCTCTCACCCCCCCGTGCATCTCTCATCCACCCCCCGTGCATCTCCCATCCACCCCCCGTGCATCTCTCACCCCCCCCGTGCATCTCTCACCCCCCCGTGCATCTCTCATCTCTCCCCTCCCTCCCATGTGCATCTCTCATCTCTCCTCTCCCTCCCATGTGCATCTCTCATCTCTCCCCTGCCCCCATGTGCATCTCTCATCTCTCCCCTCCCTCCCATGTGCATCTCTCATCTCTCCCCTCCCCCCATGTGGATCTCTCAACTCTCCCCTCCCCCATGTGCATCTCTCATCTCTCCCCTCCCCCCATGTGGATCTCTCATCTCTCCCCTCCCCCATGTGCATCTCTCATCTCTCCCCTCCCCCCCATGTGGATCTCTCATCTCTCCCCTCCCCCATGTGCATCTCTCATCTCTCCCCTCCCCCCATGTGGATCTCTCATCTCTCCCCTCCCCCATGTGCATCTCTCATCTCTCCCCTCCCCCCATGTGCATCTCCCATTCCCCCCACTCCTAGTTAATTGTATTTAAAAAAAAATAAAACTTGTTATACTTACCCCCATGCGATCCCTGCAGAATCCTGGCGCTCGTCCAAATCGCTGACACCAGGTTCTCCTGACTTCCGGCCATGTGACGGCGCCGTCACATGACCGGAAGTCAGGGGAATCATGAAGGTGCTGCCGCAGCAGCGCAGCGCTAAGATGTCCCGGACCCGGCGCTTAGCATGCGGCCGGGGGCCCCATGAGGAGAGAGATGCACAAGAGGGGGGCTCCGAGGGGGCTCCTGCCGGCCGGGCCCCATACTGGAGTCAGGGCAGTCATGCCCTGATGGCGGCCCTGTTGGAGGCTGGAGGGGCCCCCTCTCCCAGCGGACCGGCTGAAAAACCCCAACGGCCCGGTCCTGGTCCGCGGACCGGCGGTTGGGGACCTCTGGTTTAGAAGATACATTCATCCCGATTTAGTGAGATAGATTTCATGTTTATGGTAAATATCAAGTGTTTTTATAGTTGGCATAGCATTTTGACTCTATGGTTTAGTTGTTTTTGTCTCTTTTTGTTTCAGGTTTCGGGCCGAAACAAACGGTTTTTGTAATAGGACATTCTTTCATTTTTTGGCCGGAAAAAAGAGCAGGTATATGTCCATTGGGTCTTAATTTAGGATCTTCACAGGCTTCGTTTTTTTGGAAAGGGGTTAGAGGTCTTCGATGGACACAGGTGCTGCCTATGGTGGTTCAATGCAGCCGACAGTTTGGAGGCAAGGTAATTTTGATAATTCACGCAGGGGGCAATGACCTGTGCAAGGTAAAGGTAGGACATTTGTTATCCTTGATGAAGCAGGATTTTGACAGGTTTAAAGAATTCTTTTCTAGTGCAACGATAGTATGGTCAGAAATTGTACCTAGAGTTAATTGGTGAGAGGCAAGGAGCGTAGCTGGTGTCGAGCGAGCAAGATGATTGTTAAATGTTAGGATTTCAAAACACGTTCAGGCTTTGGGCGGGGTGGCAGTAAGACATAGGGAGTTAGAAGGGGACAACAAGGATTTGCTTAGGAGTGATAGGGTGCATCTTAATGAGATAGGTATGGATATTTTTTTGTCAGGACTACAGGATGGATTGGAAAGGGCATTATTAGTTTCGGATGGGGTTGGTTGGAATTCAATGTAGGTATACATTGCCTTCTGCTGTGGCGGTTCTCGTCAGTGCTCGATAAGTTTTATTCACAAGGCCCACGGTAAACCAGCGGTTGGCCTTTGGTTATTTTATCAGAAAAAATGAGCATGGACGAGGAAGGTTTTTTGGCAATGTATGTACAGTGGTTTTTAGGTTAAATAAAAAAGCTGTGGGCAACCCACATAACCCAACATTGGTTTTACAGTATCTTTATTAAGGTGGCTCCTCAGGCCGCGGTCAATGTGTAATAGTGGGGAAGGGCGTAGCCTTCCCTTGGTACTGAGATAGTTAAAGGAAGTGTCCCTGAGGTCAGACCTCCCTCTCTGTGGTAGACCAAGCTAAGGGGGTTAGCTTTAGTGGTCCAGTTAGTAGAGTAGAGGGGGAACTTAGTGCCCTTATCAAGCCTAGACAGATATAAAGCTTGTTCCTGGTGTAATTCCTTCTGGGCTGTAGTACCTGAAAACAGCCACAAGATGCCACTGTTCTGGGTGCAGATGTCAGGTTGAGTCTGCCAGCAAAGTTATAGACAGTGATGGGTTAAAGTTCTGTGATGACAGCTCACTGAGGGTGGGCATATTAGGAAAGTCTCTGTTTAGTTTCCAGAATCAGGAAGTGATTCTTCAGTACGAGTTGAGACCTCAAGTTGTTCAGACAGCCTGATTATAGTGGCTGCTAGGGTAGACGGGAGCTCCGTACCCTCAGACAGTGGGATCCCAGTGTGCAAGTCTCCCCACACAAGAGCACGAGTCCTGTCAGCCCGCCGGAGAAACTCATCAAAGCGTAGTGAGGACACGGGGCACTTCTAGTCTGCAGGAAGCAGAGGAAGCTAAATAGGACTCCAGGCTAAGACGTGGGGGAGAGATATCGGATCCGGGTCACTGTCAATACAGAGGAGTCTCTTGGGCCAGGGATTATAGCCACAGAGATGCTCCGCTTAAAGAGGGAACCAGGGCTGAAGCAGTTAACAGCGCCTGTGAGAGAGATGATTGCCTGTCGGGCCTTATCCATTATATCTGACTGTAAATATTGTATATATTCCTCTTCCCCAAGTAAAGTCCAAGTTCTGGTTAAGAACCTCGTGTCCTCTGAAATTATTGCTGCCCTGGTCTCAGAAGAAAATTGCCTGGAGACAGCCGCGATCGGATGGCTTGAAGTAAGTGAAGAGCACTACATACACAGCCACACTTCAGAGGGAGGACACGTATTGCCTGTAGGGTGCCATAGCGAGAGGGGGCTACAGCTCGCCCACGACTACCTCACTGGGGCACCTTACAAATGGTTGGTTTATGCAGCCCCAGGACACTGGTAAGGAAAGGTATGGTGATGTGTTACACTCCTCGCAGTCTATAAGGCCCTGAATAAAATAAGAAAAGGGCCAAGGACTGTGAGGGAGTTGGTGTTGAGACCCTTAAGGGTTAATTAAAAGTGCGGGAAAGGTCTGGGGCTGCACGAGAGATTTGGGGGCATGGTATGCAAATGGTCATACACACGGAGGAAAAGGCAGCAAAGAACAGTCACACAGCATCTTACCTGAGAAGAAGAAACCCGCCCACCCTCCCCGTTTCATTATGTTTCGGATGGTAGGAAAACAAGTGGAAGAAGAAATTTTTTCGTGTATTAGTGTGGTTTTTGTTAGTTGTCACAGCGTGGCGGTTCTCGTCAGTGCTCAATAAGTTTTATTCACAAGGCCCGCTGTAAACCAGCGGTTGGCCTTTGGTTATTTTATCAGAAAAAATGAGCATGGACGAGGAAGGTTTTTTGGCAATGTATGTACGGTGTTTTTTTGGTTAAATAAAAAAGCTGTGGCCAACTCACATAACCCAACATTGGTTTTACAGTATCTTTATTAAGGTGGCTCCTCAGGCCGCGGTCAATGTTTGGTTAATGCAGCCCCAGGACACTGGTAAGAAAAGGTATGGTGATGTGTTACACTCCTCGCAGTCTATAGCAAATGTCTACCACATGCAAATATATGAGATTCCTGAGATTTTAGTGCAACAAAATATCAAAAGCATACACACAGGGTGAAAAAGTCATGCATGTGTATAGCCATGGTTGTACTGCAACAGTTACAATTGAAGCTGTAACACTTAGGTAATTCCATTTACTGGTGCACAGTCAGTCTTCAGGATTTATACATGGTCCAAAAATAGTTCAGAGAACTCAGGTATGTATTTCCTCTTCATCACTATCGGTTTTGTCAGTAGCTTATGTAGTGGCAGGGTTTAGTATGCTTGTTTCCCTATTGCATGCAAAGCAGTGGTGGAGAGCTCCTGCTGAAGCCAAATTGCCTTACAGTGAGAGACAGGACCTGTCTGAGCTTTGTCAGAATTAGAGGACTAGGGAATGGTTAAATCCCACAGTCAAATACACAGTAGTATATTTTTTTACATTTATCATGAGTTTAATTTTTTTGTCTATTTTGTCCTGTATATTTATCTTTTATTTAGTGAAATTTTCATTGTATATACAATTTATGGATGAGAATCTTCAGCAGTGCTGCAAAAGGAAGTGCAGTGTTTGTTTAAAGACCGAGTGAAAGAGACATGCGTAGGATCAATGTACTCATTCCTTGCCCCCTTTCTTAACCAGTTTTCTGTGAATCACCTGGTTTTGACCCCATACATTGACCTAACTAATTGTGAGTCACTTGTCTTTAGATCTAATACATAATTGGAACATGCAGGACATCTTATCAGTTTTTAGTATAGATTAGAAATAAAATACAGTCAACAAATAGGTTACTCTGAGCAAATGCCCTAGCTTATGCCTGGATATGGTATATAGAAGTGTTGAATTCATCCAATATTAATTACTTGTATTTCCATGTTTACGTCAGAATGAATATGATCTTAGTCTTAGGTCTTAGGTCTTAGTCTTAGGCCAACAGCCCGAAGCACCGTGTCTGCAAATTGAGATTCTGATTTGGCTTTTATCCTAAGTCATATTGCACGACTCGTTAAAGGGTTGATTGTGACTTGTAGGATTACTACTTCCAATAGGTGGCGCTATAGAGTACAAGTCCTCTTTTTCTCTGAAGAGGCAATTTGCATATTAAATTTCCCAGAGGAGCATTGCATGGCGAATAAGCCTCCTTACTAGTGTTGAGCGAGCATGCTCGACACTGCTCGGTACTCGTCCGAGCATCTCGCTACTCGGGATGTTCGGCGAGCACCGAGCATTTCCGGGTTACTCGGGCGGAAGCTCGGGCCTCCGCCCTGCACGTTTGGCGCTCTTTACAGAGCCAATGAACATATAGGGATTACCAGCCAGTCACTGTAATGCCGCAGCCATGTTGTTTCTGGGCAATACAGTGATTGGCTGGCCGCACAGCATCACCTCGAGTATTTAAAACCGGGCGCCGCCATCTTGGACACAGTCGCTCCGGATCAGAGAGTGTAGGGAGAGTGCTGCTGAGTTAGGGAGAGATATATAGTGCGAAATAGGTAGTGTAGGGTTTCTAAAGCCTGCAAAATCAAACAAACAGTCCTTCTCAGGACTAATATCCATCCCAGATATCAGGCAGGCAGGCAGGCTGTATAGGAAACGCAGTGGTTATACCAGAAAACGCTGCATTACAGTCCTGTGTACTCCTGCTGGTCAAATTGCTAGACTTATCCCCCGGTCTCAGGGGCCAGGAAAAATCCTTTTTTTTCCATCTAAATCCTGTATTTTTTTTTTTCCTCAGTCAGACTGTACAAATACGCGTCTTATTAACCTTTTGGTATTTCCCCCCCCCCCCCCAAAAAAAATTGAGTGTGCCTGTGACTGTTCAGACACCAATATATCTGTTTAAAAGAGTCTGGTGTAGGCCAGATAACTAGAACTTTGGTTTTGCAGTTCCACGGTTCAAGTCTCTGTATTATCTTGCTTTTGCCATTTTTACCGTAAAAAAAACTGTAATAGTGTCTCCCTGATTGTTCAGACACCAATATATCTGTTTAAAAGAGTCTGGTGTAGGCCAGATAACTAGAACTTTGGTTTTGCAGTTCCACGGTTCAAATCTCTGTATTATCCTGCTTTTGGCATTTTTTCCGTAAAAAAACAGTAATAGTGTCTCCCTGACTGTTCAGACACCAATATATCTGTTTAAAAGAGTCTGGTGTAGGCCAGATAACTAGAACTTTGGTTTTGCAGTTCCACGGTTCAAATCTCTGTATTATCCTGCTTTTGGCATTTTTACCGTAAAAAAAAACAGTAATAGTGTCTCCCTGACTGTTCAGACACCAATATATCTGTTTAACCCTTCCCGACCCATGTCACAGTGTCTGTGACATGGAAACCGGTGCGTTCCCAACCCATGTCACAGCGTCTGTGACATGGCGGGATCGCGCCCCCGCAGCGAGTGCAAGCGGGGTCACTCAGATGTCACAGTTGCTGCTGCAACTGGACAACCTGTAGTTGACCCCATGGGGGATGGATTAACCCCCCCATGCCTAGGACCCCTCCGATTGGCAGTTTCATTAAAGTGAAAGTGAAACTGCCAATTGGAATGAATTAAATATTTCACCAATGGAAATTGGTGAAATATTTACAATCTGGGCATGGCCTGATGCATATAGCATCAGCCATTGGCTGGGGGGAGTTTCAGCTCTGTCCCCCCCTCCAGATCTGATTGAGGCTAGTGTCCATGTGACGCTAGCCTTCCATTCAGTTGTGGAGGGGGTTGTTTACAATGGCTGACCAAGCTCCCCAGCTTCATCCCGTCAGTGGAAGCTGAGGAGCTTGGTCATCCCACCACCGATCCGCCGCCACCACCGATCCACTGCCTATCCGCCGCCGTCAGGACCGATCCACCGCTGCCAGGACCGATCCGCTGCCGCCGCCACCACCGATCTGCCGTCACCGATCCGCCGCCGCTGGTAATATTTCTCTGCTCCCCCCTTGTCCGATTCCAGACCCCACTTCCCCCCCGCCCGCCCCCCCCTCTAACGCCCTTCCCCTCCAGTCCAATTTCATACCTCCACCCCGACCTCCGGTCCCTCCACTCCATCACCCACATCTGCATCCACAAGCTGGTGCTCTCCTACTGCCAGCCAGTGTACGGTGATCACAGGCAGCAGCAGGGCAGGCTCACTGTAAATCCCCTGCGCCTGTGATCACCCACCATCCCTCCCAGTGATCATCCCCCCTCCCAGTGATCATCCCTCCTCCCAGTGATCATCCCCCCTCCCTGTGATCATTCCCCCTCCCAGTGATCACACCCCCTGTCCCAGTGATCACCCTCCATCCCAGTGATCACCCCCCCCAACCCAGTGATCACCCCCCCTGCTGCAGCCGGCTCCTGCTCCCCTTTCTGCCCCAGTGATCACCCCCCTGCTGCTGCCGGCTACTGCCGGCCTCCTACCCCCCTTGCTGCTGCCGGCTCCTGCCCCCCTTTCTGCCCCAGGGTTCACCCCCCTTGGTGCTGCTACTGCCGGCTCCTGCCCCCCTTTCTGCCCCCTTCTGCCCCAGTGATCACCCCCCCCTGCTGCTGCTACGGCCAGCTCCTGCCCCCCTTTATGCCCCAGTGATCACCCCCCCTGCTGCTGCCGGCTACTGCTGGCTCCTACCCCCTTGGTGCTGCCGGCTCCTGCCCCCCTTTCTGCCCCCTTCTGCCCCAGTGATCACCCCCCTCGCTGCTGCTACTGCCGGCTCCTGCCCCTCTTTCTGCCCCAGTGATCACCCCCCTTGCTGCTGCTGCTGCTGGTTCCTCCATCTCCTCAGCCCCCTCCTACGCCTGACCGCCCCCTCCTGCGCCCCATGTGCCTGAGCGTGCCCCGTGTGCCTGAGTGCGCCCCCTCCTGCACCCCCTCTGCCTGAGCGCGCCCCGTGTGCCTGAGCGTGCCCCGTGTGCCTGAGCACGCCCCCTCCTGCGCCCCCTCTGCCTGAGCGTGCCTCGTGTGCCTGAGCGAGCCCCCTCCTGCGCCCCCTCTGCCTGAGCACGCCCCGTGTGCCTGAGCATGCCCCATGTGCCTGAGTGCGCCCCCTCCTGCACCCCGTGTGCCTGAGCGTGCCTCTTGTGCGTGAGTGTGCCCTGTGTGCCTGAGTGCACCCCCTCCTGCGCCCCATGTACCTGAGCGCGCCCCGTGTGCCTGAGCGTGCCCCGTGTGCCTGAGCGCGCCCCCTCCTGCGCCCCCTCTGCCTGAGCATGCCCGTGAGCCTGAGCACGCCCCCTCCTGCGCCCCCTCTGCCTGAGTGCGCCCTGCGTGCCTGAGCGTGCCCCGCGTGCCTGAGCGCGCCCCCTCTGCCTAACCGTCCCCTACGCCTGACCGTCCCTTACACCTAACCGCCCCCACACGTGACTGCAGAAGGTTACACCAAGCACTCACACATACACACACACGTACACTCACACTATAATAAAGTTTCGATTTTTTTACACACGTACACAGCACACAAAATGTCCCGCCCGTCCCGCTCATCCCAGTCTAGGGCGTACTCAGCTGAGGAGGCATATTCTATTATTGCCTCCGAAGCTGATAGTGAGGGAGAGGACCCCACGTTCCTCTGTTCCTCCCATTCTTCCTCCTCCAGTGACACCGACTCAGCACCAAGACGACGTTGCAGGTCAAGACATCGCCCGGAGGCCGTGGAAGAAGACCCACAGCCATCTGTGAGTAACCCTCAACCTGGTGCTAGTCACGCCCAACCTAGCACCAGGGCCCCCGTGTGGACCCCCGTCAATGAAAATTACACTCCACGGATTCCTGATTTCCTTCCCCAATCAGGAATCCAGTTCGAGACAGCAAACCTCAGGGAAATAGACTTTTTTAAAGTCTATTTCCCTGAGGCCATTGTGAGTCTCATAGTGGAGCAGACCAACATCTACGCCCAACAGTTTTTGGCTGCAAACCCAAATTCAATGCTTTCTACTTTGAGTCCCGTTGACTCAGTAGAAATGTTGAAATATTGGGGACTGGTACTTCACATGGGGATTGTGAAGAAACCAGAAATCCGCCAATACTGGAGTACCGATATTTTATATCAAACTCCAGTGTTCGGAATGGTGATGACCCGCAAAAGATTTGAGGTCATTCACAAGTTCTTACATTTCCGGGATAACGCGGACAGCCTTCCCCGCGATGACCCGAATTTTGACAGACTGCTCAAAATTCGTCCGGTCATCGAACACTTCAGCAACAAGTTTGCTGAAGTGTACATTCCCCAAAGGGAAATTTCTGTGGATGAATCCCTCATCCACTTCAAAGGGAGGCTTCAATTCCGACAATACCTGCCCAGTAAGAGGGCCAGGTACAGAATAAAACGCTACAAGCTGTGCAAGAGTGCCTCAGGTTACACTCACAGCTTTAGAGTGTATGAAGGAAAGGATTCGAGGATCCAGCCGCCAGAATGTCCACCTGCTCTGAAGGTGAGAGGGAAAATAGTGTGGGATTTGATCTGCCCACTGCTTGATAATGGTTACCATCTATACGTTGATAACTTTTACACAAGCATTCCACTATTTCAGTCCTTCTCTGCCAGAACTACCGCCGCTTGCGGTACTGTGTGCAGAACCCAGAGGGGTCTCCCTTTGACGCTAATTTAGCAGCCTCTCCCAAAGGGTGAGAGCCGAGCCAATGAAGCGGCAACATGGTTGTGGTGAAGTTCAAAGACAAAAGGGACGTCTTTTTCTTGACCACAATCCATGGTCCCGGCACCACGGCCACCACCGTTAGAGGTACCCCAGCACCGGTTCACAAACCGGACTGTGCCCTGAGGTACAACAACCACATGGGGGGGGTTGATCTTTCTGATCAAGTCCTCCAGCCCTACAGTGCCATGCAGAAGGCAAAGGTTTGGTACAAAAAACTGGCCGTGCACATCATTCATATGGCACTGTATAACGCATACGTGCTATCACGATGTGCAGGCCAGACCACCAAAACTTTCCTCCACTTCCAGGAGGCGGTGATAAAGGCCCTGATTTTTAGAGGTGAAAAAGAAGCGGGCCCCAGCACCCCTGGAACTCGAGTCTCCCGTGTGGTACCAGGGCAACATTTTCCCAGTGAGGTCACAGTAAGAAAAAGGTGCCGGGTCTGCCATAAAAGGGGGACAAGAAAGGACAATGTGAAACGTGTCCTGACAAACCGGGACTGTGTTTGAATGAATGCTTCAAAATTCATCACACGTCGCCTGACTAAACACATCCTGACCTTCCCTACAGAACTCACCCACACTAACATGACATACACAACATCACACACACACACACACACACACATACACACACACAACAACCTCACGTACACTACAACATACACACCAACCTATGTCAGGTTTAGGGGGTCTAGTTTCCAAAATGAGGTCACTTGTGGGGGAGCTCAATGTTTAGGCACACAGAGCTCTCCAAACGCGACATGGTGTCCGCTAACAAATTGAATGGAAAATAGGCTCAAATTGTTAGTGGACACCATGTTGCGTTTGGGGAGCCCCTGTGTGCCTAAACATTGGAGCTCCCCCACAAGTGACCCCATTTTGGAAACTAGACCCCCCAGGGAACTTATCTAGATGCATAGTCAGCACTTTAAAACCCCAAGGTGCTTCACAAATTGATCTGTGAAAACGAAAAAGTACTTTTTTTTTTCGCAAAATTTTATTTTAGCCTAAAATTTTTAATTTTCACATGGGTAACAGGATAAAATGCTTCCTAAAATGTGTTAGGCAATTTCCCCTGAGTACACCGATACCTTATATGTGGTCATAAACCACTGTTTGGGCGCACGGCAGGGCTCAGAAGGGAAAGAGCGCCATTTCACTTTTTGAATGGAAAATTAGCTCCAAAAGTCAAACTGTGCTCCTTCCCTTCTGAGCCCTGTCATGCACCCAAACAGTGGTTTATGACCATATATGAGATATCAGTGTACTCAAGAGAATTTGACCAACAAATTTTAGGATCCATTTTATCCTGTTGCCCATGTGAAAATGAAAGAATTGAGATTAAAAGAAAATTTTTATTAGAAAAATTAAAATGTTCATTTTTTCTGTCCACGTTGCTTTAGTTCCTGTGATGCACCTGAAGGGTTAATAATCTTCTTGAATGTAGTTTTGAGTAGCTTGAGGGGTGCAGTTTTTGGAATGGTGTCACTTTTGGGTGTTTTCTGTCATGTACACCCCTCAAAGGGACTTCAAATGTGATGTGGTCAATAAAAAAATGGTTTTGTAAATTTTGCTGGAAAAAAGAAAAATTGATGATGAACTTTGAACCCTTCAAACTACCTACCAACAAAAAAAAATTTCTCCGAAATTGTGCTGATGTAAAGTAGACATGTGGGAAATGTTATTTATTAACTATTTTGTGTCACATAACTCTCTGGTTTAGCAGAATAAAAATTCAAAATTTGAAAATTGTGAAATTTTCAAAATTTTTGCTCAATTTTTGATTTTTCACAAATAAACGCAAATATTATCGACCTAAATTTAATACTAACATGAAGCCCAATATGTCACCAAAAAACAGTCTCAGAATCGCTAGGATCCGTTGAAGTATTCCAGAGTTTTTACCTCGTAAAGGAACACTGGTCAGAATTGACAAAAATGCCAAGGTCTTTAGGGTCAAAATAGGCTGGGTCCTGGAGGGGATAAAAGAGTCTGGTGTAGGCCAGATAACTAGAACTTTGGTTTTGCTGTTCCACGGTTCAAATCTCTGTATTATCCTGCTTTTGGCATTTTTACCGTAGAAAAAAACAGTAATAGTGTCTCCCTGACTGTTCAGACACCAATATATCTGTTTAAAAGAGTCTGGTGTAGGCCAGATAACTAGAGCTTTGGTTTTGCAGTTCCACGGTTCAAATCTCTGTATTATCCTGCTTTTGGCATTTTTAACGTAAAAAAAACAGTAATAGTGTCTCCCTGACTGTTCAGACACCAATATATCTGTTTAAAAGAGTCTGGTGTAGGCCAGATAACTAGAACTTTGGTTTTGCAGTTCCACGGTTCAAATCTCTGTATTATCCTGCTTTTGGCATTTTTTCCGTAAAAAAAAAACAGTAATAGTGTCTCCCTGACTGTTCAGACACAAATATATCTGTTTAAAAGAGTCTGGTGTAGGCCACATAACTATAACTGTGGTTTTGCAGTTCCATGGTTCAAATCTCTGTATTATCCACCTTTTTGCCTTTTTTACATAAAAAAAAAAAAAAATTGAGTGTCTCGCTCAGTGTTCAGACACAAATATATCTGTTTAAAATATTCTGGTGTAGGCCAGAGAAATAGAACTGTGGTTTTCCTCTTCCACAGTTCTAATCTCCTTTTTATTACCCTTTTTCCATTGATAGTGCGAGTGTAAGCTATTTTACTTCATTTACAATGGGCAAGGAGCGTGGCAAGGGACGTGGAACTGGACGTTCTGGTGATGGTGCGTGTATAGGACGGGGCCGTGGCCATGGTGAAAATGTGCCACAACCAACAGCTACATCTTCTCACTCCCACTCCTTGACCGAATTACTAGGGAGCACACTACATCACCAGTATTGCGAACTGATCAGTGTGAACAGGTTATTAATTGGATAGCAGATAATACTTCCAGTTACCTGGGCACCACCACCTCCGGTCTGTCTTCCACACGGTCAAGTTTTAGTAGCCGTGAGTCTTGACCGCATACTCCTCGTCACCCTGATGCTCCTTCCTCCCACCATGCCGAGTGTCGTCAGACAGCAACTGATCCCACACTTGGACACTCTGAAGAGCTGTTCACTGGTCCATTTCCATATTTGGGCCCCTCGCCTGCTCCGCTTGAAGTGGTGGAAGAGGAGATCCCATGTAGCGATGCCCAAATATTTGAACAGCCACGGCCAGAGGAAATCAACGCGGGCAATTTGTCACAAGAGGTGGACGATGACGAGACACAATTGCCATGAAGAGAGGAGGAGGATCGTGGTGCGCAAGTGGAAGAGGAGGAGGTGGTGGATGATCTAGTAACTGACCCAACGTGGCAGGAGGACACGCAGAGCAAGGCCAGCAGCACACAGGGGGAGGGAGGCTGAGTACCCCAACAGGCAGGAAGAAGCAGTATGGTGGCCGCACACAGATGGCGGGCATCAGTTCCCCGTAACACCAACATGAGGGACGTTGCCAGTACAAGCGGTAGGTCTTCCAGAGTCTGGAATTTTTTTAAAGACTCTGCTGATAACCCCAAAAAGGCCATTTGTACCACCTGCCATGCCAGCATCAGCAGGGGTGACAAAACATCCAGCCTGACCACCACCAGCATGATCAGGTACATGTCAGCAAAGCACCCGACTTTGTGGGGTGAACCCCAGGGTCCACGACCAGTGTCAGCGGGTGTCACCACTGCTTCTTCCGCTGTTGTGCATGTAATTGAACCCCCTGTTGTGCGTGCAAGGCAATCCCCTGTCCACGCTGCATGCAAAGATGCCCCCTCCTCTCAGTCTTCACTTGTTATGGCAGTTTCTCAAGAAACAGCATCAATGTCCACGTCCATATCCCAGAGCTTTGAATGAAAGAGCAAATTCGCAGCCAATGCCCCACAGGCCACAGTCCTAAATGCGCACATTTCACGACTGCTTGTGTTGGAAATGCTGCCTTTTAGGCTGGTGGAGACGGAATCATTCCGCAACCTTATGGCGGTGGCCATCCCTCGGTACTCGGTCCCCAGCCGACACTATTTTGCCCAGTGTGCCATCCCCACACTATACAAGCACGTGTCCCAAAACATCTGCCGTGCCCTCAACAACGCAGTTACTAGGAGAGTCCACCTGACAACGGACACGTGGACTAGTGCTTGTGGCCAGGGATGGTACATCTCCCTGACAGCACACTGGGTAAACATAGTGGAGGCCGGGACCCAGTCGGACCTTGGGACGGAACACATCCTCCCCACACCGAGGATTGCGTGCCCTATGTCAGTCAGAGTAGCCCCCACAGTGTACAGCTCCTGCGCATCATTCTCCTCCTCCTCCTCATGTTCAGCCTCCATCTCAGATATCACCACATCAGTTACAAGCTGAAAGCACTGCAGTACTGCCTCAGCCAAGCGGCAACAGGCTGTGCTGAAACTCATAATCTTGGGTGATGACCCTCACACTGCTTGTGAGTTGTGGACAGCTGTGAAAGAGCAGGCAGATCTGTGGCTGAGACCGCTGAACCTACATCCAGGCATGGTCGTGTGTGACAATGGCCGTAACCTGGTGGCGGCTCTAAGGCGAGGCGAGATCACACACGTACCATGCCTGGCTCATATGCTTAACCTCGTGGTTCTGCGGTTTCTTAAATCGTACCCCGAGTTGCCAGATCTGCTCGTCAAAGTTGGCCGCCTGTCAGCTCATTTTCGCAAGTCGAATACAGCTTCCGGCGCCCTTGCTGTGTTTCAGCAGCGTTTGTAGCTTCCAGCACACCGACTGGTGTGTGATGTCCCCACACGTTGGAACTCTACCCTCCACATGTTACAAAGGATTTGTGAGCAGAAGAGAGCAGTTGTGGAGTACCAGCTGCAACAAGGCCATCGATATTCAGGTCAGACTCCACACATAAGACCTCAGGAGTGGACCTGGATGTCTGACATATGTACCATCCTGACAAACTTTGAGGAGTCCACAAAGATGGTGAGTGGCGATGATGCCATCATTAGGGTCAGCATCCCACTTGTCTGTCTTTTGCAACGCTCTCTGCAGAGAATTAAAGAGGAGGCATTGCAGCCGGAGTATGATGAGATGGATCAAGAAGCCGTAGCTGGAGATTACACATAGCCCAGCCTCATCTCATCCCAATGTGCATTGGGGGACAATGAGGGAGAGGAGGAGGAGGAAGAACAGGAGCTGGTATCATGCGCTGTAGACGGTAGTACCTGTACAACTGTCATACCGTCGGTTCAGCGTGGGTGGCCTGAGGACAGGGGGGAGGAGGAGGAGGAGAGCATGGTCAGTCGTCATCTTGGTGAGGACACGGAAGTCTTGACCGTTACCAGTCTGGCACGCATGGCTGACTTTATGTTACGCTGCCTTAACCATGACCCTCGCGTTGTCAAAATGTTGGGTGACAGTTATTACTGGTTGGTGACACTTTTAGACCCCCGCTACAAGGAGAACTTTCACTCTCTTATTCCTGAGGTGGAGAGGTCTACAAAAATGAGGCAGTACCAGAAGACCCTTGCTGCAGAACTGTTAAAAAAATTCCCATCTGAACATGCTAGCGGCAGAGGTCACAGTTCGTTGACCAACCAAGGCGTACAGGCAAGAGAGACGCAACTCCAATCCAGCAGAGGCAGGGGAACACTGTCAACATTCTGGGACAGTTTTCTGAGACTCACCCAGCTTACAGGCCCTGAGGCGCAGGGTACTCTCACAAGGAGTGGAAAGTTTCAAAAAATGGTGAGGGAGTACCTTGCCAACCGTACCAGCGTCCTCCGTGATTCCTCTGTGCCTTTTAATTATTGGGTATCCAAGCTGGACACTTGGAATGAACTCGCTCTGTACGCCTTTGAGGTCCTGGCCTGCCCTGCCGCTAGCGTGCTATCGGAGCGTGTTTTTAGTGCCGCTGAAGGAATTATAACTGATAAGCGCACTCGCCTGTCAACTGACAATGCTGACAAGCTGACCCTTATCAAAATGAACAAGGGCTGGATTGGGCCAGACTTCTCATCACCAGCAAATGACAGAAGAGTAACATAAAGTCAAATCCACTGTGTTATTTCGGGAGGTGTATTCCCATGCACCGCTTCACACCCACACATGGGTATACGCTTCCTCATTTCAGCTGTTTTTAGTTCTTATCCTTATCCTCAGCCTCTACCACCACTATACCACCAGGGTGACAGTGGTCCGTGTTGGCAGCATTGCAAGTTCCTCCGTCCTAATTTTTGGCAGCTTTTGCTTGGAAGGCATAAGCAAAGACTATGGGAGACCCACTCCCCAATAATGGGAATGATGTTTTTAATATGCTGTACTGCATGGCTCTTGTAAGGGACATTAAAACCGTCTTGTTAAACTACTGCGACCTCCACTGCTCTTCCAAGGGGCATTAAAACCGTGTTGTTAAGCTACTGCGACCTCCACCGCTCTTACAAGAGGCATTAAAACCGTCTTGTTAAGCTACTGCGACCTCCACCTCTTCTCCAAGAGGCATCAAAACCGTCTTGTTAAGCTACTGTGACCTCCACCACTTTTCCAAGGAGCATTAAAACCGTCTTGTTAAGCTACTGCGACCTCCACCACTCTTCCAAGGAGCATTGATATTGTTTTTTAATTCCACTGTAACCTCCACTACTCTTCCAAGGGGCATTAAAACCGTCTTGTTAAACCACTCTGACCTCCACGTCTCTTCCAAGGGGCATTAAAACCATCTTGTTAAGCTACTGCGACCTCCACCACTCTTCCAATGGGCATTGATATTGTCTTTTTTTTCCACTGCGACCTCCACCATTCTTCCAAGGGGCATTAAAACTGTCTTGTTAAGCTACTTTGACCTCCACGTCTCTTCCACGGGGGCATTGATTTTGTCTTTTTATTCCACTGTAACCTCCACCACTCTTCCAAGGGGCATTAAAACAGTCTTGTTAAACCACTCTGACCTCCATGTCTCTTCCAAGGGGCATTAAAACCGTCTTGTTAAGCTACTGTGACCTCTACCACTTTTCCAAGGGGCATTAAAACCATCTTGTTAAGCTACTGCGACCTCCACCACTCTTCCAAGGGGCATTGATATTGTCTTTTTATTCCACTACGACCTCCACAACTCTTCCAAGGGGCATTGATATTGTCATTTTATTCCACTGTGACCTCCACGTCTCTTCCAAGGGGCATTGAAACCATCTAGTTAAGCTACTGTGACCTCCACCACTCTTCCAAGGGGCATTAAAACCATCTTGTTAAGCTACTGCGACCTCCACCACTCTTCCAAGGGGCATTAAAACCATCTTGTTAAGCTACTGCGACCTCCACCACTCTTCCAAGGGGCATTAAAACCGTCTTGTTAAGCTACTGCAACCTCCACCGCTCTTCCAAGGGGCATTAAAACTGTCTTGTTAAGCTACTGCGACCTCCACCACTCTTCCATGGGGCATTGAAACCATGTTGTTAAGCTAATGCGACCTCCACCGCTCTTCCAAGGGGCATTAAAACCATCTTGTTAAGCTATTGCAACCTCCACGTCTCTTCCAAGGGGCATTAAAACCATTTTGTTAAGCTACTGCGACCTCCACCACTTCTCCAAGGGGCATTAAAACCGTCTTATTAAGCTACTGCGACCTCCATGTCTCTTCCAAGGGGCATTAAAACCGTCTTATTAAACCACTCTGAGCTCCACAGCTCTTCCAAGGGGCATTGAAATGTTGTTTTTAATTACCTCTAACCTCCACGACTCTTCCAACGGGCATTGCATTTCCTCCTAATTTTAGTCAGCTTTTGATTTTTAATGCATAGGCGAACACTAAGGGAGACCCACTCCCCAATAATGGGTATAAGGTTTTTAGTATGCTGTAATCCACGTCTGTTTCAAGGGGCATTGCAGTTCCTCATCATTTTTGGAAAGCGTTGTATTCACTGCTTAGGCCAACAGTGTACAGGAGACCCAGTTGCTATAAATGGAAAAAACGGTTTAGTTAATGCCCTCTGACATAGATGTCACTTCCAAGAGGCATTGGAGTGCCTCGAAATTTTTGGTAGACATTGAACTCACTGTATGCCCTATAACTGTGTAGCCGAACCGCTCCTTTTGGTACAGAAACATATCCTACAAGACATGTGTGGTTGACTGGCCTGATATTGATGTGAATGGTCCCTGTTCCTCCTGCTCTTTCTCCTTTGCCACCACCTCATCCATCATTCATCACCTGAAGCTTTGTTTTAACGGGAGTCATAGAACTGGGATAGTAGCAAGAAAACATCCAGCAATCCTCAGAGGAGGTTGGATATGCGCTGACCACCTCAGGCCTAGCCGCTACTACATACATGCGCTTGCATTCCAAGGAACAGAAAGCTAAGGAGATGGATGGCCTCATGATCATGAATAATTTACTTGTTGTGTAGGAGGCCGACCACTGCTGCTGTCTACCATCTGAACTTTGTGTTGAAGCCTGATTGACCCAGGACCCGCAATCCTCTATGTCTGGAGGACGTGTTGCATCCCAGTGTCCAACTGTGTCCCGGCTTTCACAATATTAACCCAGTGTGATGGCATCAGTCAGATGGACCATCCCTGGCCACATTCACTTGTCCACGTGTTTGTGGTTAGGCTGTCCTTCAAATAGGGGCGGCTGGGGACCGTTTATGGACACCCAGCCGCCTCCAGGCGGCTGGGGACCGTGTGTCGGCACCCGGCCGCGGGGCGGCTGGGGACTGAGTATGGATACCAGGCCGCCGGCGCAGCCATGACTGGGGGTGGGTGGGTGGCAGGTTGCACACTTACGCTTGCATTCCAAGAAAACAAAGCAGATGCTAACTTCTATCATCATCATCACGCTCCTCACCTTGGCACTCTCAACTCCCCTGATGGAGAAGCCAGGGCCCACCGGAGGAGTCTGGTTCTCTGGTGGGCTGGTCCAATGCTGCCCTAAAGCAGGCCAGGCTAAGACAAGTGTGGGGGAAGTTCCCAGGAGAAATAGGGGCGGCTGGGGACCGTTTATGGACACCCAGCTGCCCCCAGGCAGCTGTGGACCGTGTGTGGACACCCGGCCGCGGGGCGGCTGGGGACCGAGTATGGACACCCGGCCGCCCCCTGGCGGCTGGGGACCAAGCGTGGACACCCGGCTGCCAGGCGGCTGGGGACTGAGTATGGATACCAAGACTTAGACAATAAACTAATACCAGTAGGAAATTGAATGTGAATCAGCTTAATTAACATACAAGAGCTTCTTGTAGTGAAAAGACTATGAGGGTGTGCATTGTGCATGGACAAATAGTTTAGAAAGGAAAAGGTCTTTTAAGGATAAAAGGGAATATCTGACACTCTTTAGAAATAACCACAGTCACCCAGCATACACATTCCTTTCATCAGCACAGTTTCAGCAGTCGGGACGTCTCCAAAAGAAAATATAGAATATTGCAATTTATATAATTCCGATATTAATGAGAGATACCTTTTCAGCACTGGGGCTAGCCAGGGAAAAAGATACATATATTCTCATAACTGTAGCACCTGATAATGAGCCATAAATCCACAGTGGTCAGATAACTGACAACAGCTATGCCATGCTTGGTCTCTAAGTAAAGAGAAAATCCTGATGGAAAATATGGCATCAAGCTCCAACCTCTACGATCATCCGGAGAGGAGTTAGTGCATAAGTTGGGGGTTTCATAAAATCATGAAGGGCTAAGAGCAGCCCGCAACCTGGCTTATGTGAGGTCATCAGACGGGAGTGGGTGGGACTCAGGGGCTTATAAAAGATCAATCCGAATTATGATCTATGTTCGTGTAGAAAGATACATATCGTGTATGCAAGAACCCATTTGTGAAACAGCCAAATGAAGTGCTCTCCTTCGGCTAAACTGAATAGTCGCTGTGATCGATATAGTAAGTTCTCTTGATAATCCCCTGTATTTTCTGTAACTGTATATGCTGTATTGTTTTGTCCCCTTTGTAAAATCTTTTGTATATTTTTCATTAACACTGTCTCCCTTTGGATTAAATATAAAATGTATTAGTTCTTTTCCTTTTGTTCTGTAACCGCGCCTCGCCTCAAAGCCATATGCTACCTATCAGGTGTCCAATCGGCCTGTATTTTGTATAAAAAACGGATTGGTGCTTTTAGCGAGTAGTCTGGGGATATCGTGGGATTTGCAGTGACAGTATCAGAGGTATATAAATACAGTGGGGAAAATAAGTATTTGATACACTACTGATTTTGCAAGTTTTCCCACCTACAAAGAATGGAGAGGTCTTTAATTTTTATCGTAGGTACACTTCAACTGTGAGAGACAGAATCTAAATAAAATCCAGAAAATCACATTGTATGATTTTTACATAATAATTTGCATTTTATTGTATGAAATAAGTATTTGATACAATAGAAAAACAGAATTTAATATTTGGTACAGAAACCTTTGTTTGCAATTACAGAGGTGGAGGTCATATGTCTCCTGTAGTTCTTGACCAAGTTTGCACACACAGCAGCAGGGATTTTGGTCCACTCCTCCATACAGATCTCCCCAGATCTTTCAGCTTTCGGGGATGTCGCTGGGCAACATTGAGTTTCAGCTCCCTACAAAGAATTTCTATTGGATTCAGGTCTGGAGACTGGCTAGGCCACTCCAGGACCTTGCAATGCTTCTCACGTAGCCACTCCTTAGTTGCCCAGGCTGTGTGATTCGGGTCTTGGACATGCTGGAAGACCCAGCCACAAGCCATCTTCAATGCTCTTACTGAGGGAAGGAGGTTATTGGCCAAAATCTCGCAATACATGACCTCATCCATCCTCCCTTCAATACGGTGCAGTCATCCTGTCCACTTTGCAGAAAAGCACCCCTAAAGTATGATGTTTTCACCACCTTGCTTCACGGTTGAGACGGTGTTCTTGGGGTTGTACTCATCTCTCTTCTTCCTCCAAACACGGCGAGTGGAGTTGATATCAAAAAGTTCTATTTTGGTCTCATCTGACCACATGACTTTCTACCATGCCTTCTCTGGATCATCCAGATCGTCACTGGTGAACTTCAAATGCGCCTGGACATGTGCTGCCATAAGCAGAGGCACCGTGCGTTCCCTGCAGGATTTTAATCCATGCCGACATAGTGTGTTACTAACGATAATGTTTGAGACTGTGGTCAGAGCTCTCTTCAGATCATTGACCAGGTCCTCCCATGTAGGTGTGGGCTACTTCCAGACCTTTCTCAGAATCATCCTTGCCCCACAAGGCGAGATCTTGCATGGAACCCGAAACCGAAGAATATTGACAGTCATCTTGTGTTTCTTCCATTTTCTAACAATTGTGCCAACAGTTGTTGCCTTCTCACCAAGTTGCTTGCCTATTGTCCGGTAGCCCATCCCAGCATTGTGCAGGTCTACAATTTTGTCCCCAGTGTCCTTAGACAGCTCTTTGGTCTTGGCCATGGTGGAGAGGTTGGAGTGTGATTGAGTGTGTGGACAGGTGTCTTTTATACATGTACAAAGTTAAAACTGGTTCAATTATTACAGGTAATGAGTGCAGAGTAGAGGGGCTTCTTAAAGAGAAACTAACAGGTCTGTGAGAGACAGAATTCTTGCTGGTTGGTAAGTGATCAAATACTTATTTCATGCAATAAAATGCAAATTATATATGTAAAAATCATACAATGTGATTTTCTGGATTTTTTTAAGAGTTTGTCTTTCACAGTTGAAGTGTACCTACGATAAAAATTACAGACCTCTCCATTCTTTCTACAGTAGGTGGGAAAATTTGCAAAATCGGCCGTGTATCAAACAATTATTTTCCCCACTGTATATATTTTAGATATTATCTTTATATTTCTCTGGGGTCTGCAATTAGGGACATTCAGTTCATGGAGTTCAACTTCTCTGCAAATTTTATCTCCCATAAAAAATCTGAACAAACTGCACAAATTCTAATTTTTCCTGATATGCTCATCTCTAATTGGCTGTATTTTTTAAACCTTTTATGTTTTACTGCAGTCTTTTGGTGAAAGCGTGCTTTCGAAAGGTGTCTTGGAAGAATGAGGCAGGTCCAAGGCAGCTTCCCCCTGCCCGATTACCTTAGGGCAGGTTCATTCAAGTGTATTTTCAGTCCAAGTGCTGTCCGTGAAACGTGAAAAAACAGAGAGTACACAAATTAATGTTATTCAATGAGCAATTTTTTTCACTAACTGAAAGATTTGCAACATGCACTAGTTTCTTCCATTTGTCTGATGAAACTCACCTATTCAAGTCCATTGGTGCTCCAAAAATATTGGATACCAAACAGAGCTACAGTAAATCACCGTAGGAAACTGTAAATGGACTTGTAAATTATTAAAAGCTGCTGCTGTAAAATTGATTGTATACGGATTGCACATCAAGTAACAAGTAAGAAAAAAATCATCGGAGTTTTCTAGATTAAACATTGACAATTTTTTATAAAGTCTGTGTGAACTTAGCCACAGGCTAGGGACACATGACCATTTTTCTCTCAGCCGAGAAAAGTGGGCTGATTGTGTTAATCACACTCTGATCGGAGTGTGATCGGAGTGTAATCAGATTTTTTTGGACGAAGAGAGAAAAGAATTCTCTGTCTTCCCCATTCAGTCTGTCAATGAAAATCTACCGCACTCGGATATCATCAGAGTGAGGTCCGATGACCATAGACACGAATGCCCAAGTGCAATCCGATAATTGGATGCAACTTGTGCATGCTGTGATTTCTGACTCGGTCCAAGGAAAAAATCAGACATGTGCATAGCCCATAGAATAAAATTGGGACGAGTGACAGCCATCCAAATAACGGATATTACTCATCCGATTTTTATGGTCATGTGCACGAGGGAGAAACCTGTCAGCCTAGGGAAGTTGGCTTTTCAAAATATGTTTTCTCTGAAACACTGAAAAGTTTTAGAGTAAAATATATGTGGCTGCATAACCAATGTTTGATTTCTCCTTCCCATGATACAGACAGCATGAATTTCTTTTCAGGTTTACTTTAACAAACTAAAATATAAGTCCATTTGTAGGTGGTCTCTTCTGACTCCCCCATAGACAGGAGTGATCAGCTACTGTGTTCACTTGAGAAAGCCGCTGCCAGACACCTCTGGAGTGGATTATTTCAAGGGAGTATAAAATTATCATTCGTTGAGATTCATCAGGTTGGATCTGTCTCACCTCCAACATCATCTATAGGGTGAAAGCCAATAAGGTCATTTACACATTAAACTATCAGCTGATGCAGACAATATTGGCAGGTTAGCCAGTCTGTAGTCTAATGTGTATGGGGACCTTTAATGATTAGCAGATACAAAGCATACCAAGTAAGACATTGCTTGAAAAGTTTGCCTCAGTTTTTTTTTTCATTTCAAGAACCGATCATACCACATCTACAATGCACTATCCTGCTCGATATTTTAGAAAAGTGAGGAAAATAAACATGGATAGGTATTCCATGTTACATTCTGGAGTAGTTACTTAAGACATAAAATATCTGCACCTTGTATTATTAGTGTATGGCTTTTCATTATGTATACAACCAAGTTGAATAAAGTATATAATATAAAAAAATGTAACTTGCCTGTGCTAACATATTTCTCATCAGTGCATTACAAGTAGAAAATGACAAGATATTTTAAAATGACAACCATTCTAGGGAACTGTATGCTGCACCTTGTACTCTTTTGTGATATTAAATTGAACATGCTATAGATGTTATATCACAAATGCTCATTGTTCTCTCTGTTATGCTTTTTCATGTTACAAAATGAGCTTCTGTTTTGTACCTGTCAATAAAAATTAAAATAAAAAAGTCAGCCAAAAAATAAAAGAACTATCTATTCACTGACTGAATTTTACCAGCAGTAGAGACAAACAGTGAGAATCAGATTACCTTCACATGACAAAGTTCAAAAAACAAAGTTTACTGGTTTCTACCACCTACCACCTAAAAGATCACTCATCAAGTCCCAATGTAAACAGGACAACAGATAGAGAAATATTAGGGAAAAGATATGCTTTAGTTAAATATTTACTATTAGGCATTGTTCACAAGTGGCACTTCAAAAACACCAAAATAAAATAAAACATGTGAAAACTAGTCCTTACTGGTCAGGACTAAAAACAAGAATATGTAACAATTGAGGGATTCTAGTAAAAAGGGAGGAGCTGCTACAACTTGCAACTTGGAGCTGTAACAACTTTTCATGGAAAACAGTTGTCTCATAAATGTATGATGTAAATATAAGATGGATGCACTAATAAACTAAGGATAAACTAAACTAGGGCAAGGTATTATATTTCTCGTAGCAGATCATGCTACTTTCAATAGGATTGAATGCAGGTTTAATATATCGTAGTCTGTCAGGGTGAGGAACAACTGCCATCTCCTATCTCAGTAATAGGAAAGTCAGGATTCACTGAATACACATTTTACCCCAGCGCTGAGAATTATGAGAATGAATGATCATGTGTACAATTTATTTATGAAATAAAAATTAAAACAACGGTTACTCTTTAAATAAAGTTTGAATTTTATTCAAGGAGCCAGAACAAACCTGTCACGATTCCACTACTCAGGGTGTCCTATGGATGCTGTGAATGACAGCTCTGCTTCCCTATGGGATTGTGGGCTTGCTGAGCTGTCAGGATTGTGAGTGACAGCTCTACCGCTCAATCTGAAGCAGAGGTGTGTGTATTGTGAATGATAGCTCAGTTATCCTATTTGGCTGAGTCGGTGGGATCTCCTCCAGATCCCATCCTTTCTGGGTGATTATAGGGCTATTTAGCCCTCTGAGAATGGTCAGACAATTGCCCATAGTAGCTTTGCTCAAGTGGTGTGTGTGTGCTTGCTCTGTGCTCTGAGTTGTATTCTGATCTCCTTTGCTGACCTTGGATTTACCTTGGACCATCCATTTGACTTACCCCTTTGTCTTGATCCACTACCTTCCTGGAGAAACAGAGGATAAATAAAGCTCAGTTTGTCATTTTCACCTAGTGGAAGCCTACGAAGTAAAAATAATAATTCTTGGAAAACCCTTTTGAGGAAATGGGAGATTTTTGTATAATTCCTACAGTGAGAAGACAATGTGATTTTAGGAGCTGATTATCAAAACTCTTTACAATGGATTGCTGCTATTTCTCTCCGACTTCAGTATATGCAGAATACTTACATACTGTAGGATACAGTATATATTTTTTTCTTTTTTTAAGAACAGCGGAACATTTTTTCAATATGCGACCTGAAGGAAGATGTCCGTCTCGGCACCAATATTGTGTCTCTGTTTAAATGCATAGATTCACCATTATAAGCATTGGCTTATTATATCCCTATCAGTACTCTTTGAGGACAGATCGATACAGACCAGACATGTTATAAGGGGTTTACCAAGTTTAGGCTATGTGCCCATGTAGAAGATTTGATGCAGAGCGTTTTTGCCTCTCTGGCAGAAAAAAACGCATGCAGATTTACATGCGTTTTTTCTGCCAGAGAGAAGCGTTTTTTCAGCGTTTTTACTTGCGTTTTCGCATGTGTTTTTTCAAGCAGTTTTCCAAGTGATTTTGAGCATAATTTGGAAAACTTGACAAGTTGGTCACACAATATATGCAACCGGCATGGATTTATAATGTGTGAACAACTGATGCTTTAAATGCTGCATCTATAGTAAAAAAAAAGAGAATTAACGCTAAAAATAAAAAAAAAACCTGTATACTCACCTCTCCGGTCTCCTCAAGTCTGCTCCCGGCGGCGATCCTCTCTCTTCGTCGTCCCGCATTGTAGTGTCAGGACCTGCGGTGATGTAATTTAGTCAGCTGATGGTCACGTGACCATCACCTGACCGCCGACGTCAGCGGTCACGTGACCATCAGGTGACTAAATGACGTCACCGCAGGCCCTCACAGTACACCACGGGACGCCAAGCAGAGAGGACGTGGCCGGGAGCAGATCGGGGACCGCCGGAGAGGTGAATATACAGGTTATGCTTATTTTTAACTTTTTTATTTCTTTTTTTCACCGTGTGGTAGCCGGGATGAAGAGGAGTTGTAGTCTCCTCTTCATCCTGGGTATCACACGCACCGCGATTACGCTGCAAATTCGTGGCTATTGAATTTAATTAAAACGCAGCAAATCCACATATACATGCGGGTTTGCTGCGTTTCAATGTTCCTCAATGGCCGCGAATTTGCAGCGTAATCGCGGTAGAAATGGTCATGCTGCGTTTTGCAACGCAATGCGAATTCGACGCGCAAATTAGCGCATCATGTGCACAGCACATCCAACTTCACATTGCTTTGCATGGCAGACTGTTTTACAAGCGTTTTCGCGGCCGTAAAAAAGCCCCAAAAATGCTACAAAAACGCTACGTGGGCACTTAACCTTAGAGTTCACAAATGGAGTCATTCTCATTTTGGAGAATTTTTGAATATCTCTAATTATACAACTGTGTGCCTCCGCCCTCCAGTTCCAGACTCGGCCATCTCCCCTTCTATGCATGAAACAGTTTCAACATGTAACTTCAGTATTTACTTGAGCTTCTTGGCTCCCCCTCATATAGTATAGCCGCTCCACCTTGTAATGTACTTCCTCTGCAAATTATCTTTTCTATTTTGGCTGTCCAAGAATTTCCTCAAGGATATAGGCAGCACACCTGCTGCTCAATGCATCATGAGAAGGTCCATTTCTTGAGAATAAAAAAAATTCACTGGTAATGAGTTCTAATAGTATAACGAAGCTACAAGTCTATGTTCATCCGTTAACTCCTAGAAAGTCACTGGGGACTATGAATGAAATAACAGGCTCCTACTTCTCGGGTTCTGCTGCCTCCCAGTGAAATGTCCTTCATACTGTTCTACAGCTAGGATCATTTCCTCCAGAATAGAGGCGGTCACAGTGGAGACGCTTTCAGTTTACTGCATACTGGTATTCTGATATGTCTTATTAACCTATTATTTGCTAGATAACGTGATAGCAATGCAACGATTTTATGAGTTTTTTTCCCAGCAGTAAACCATAAATGTTCAGTCTTGTCCAATATCATATAGAACAGGTCTTTCTGTCTAAAATGGAAAATATTGCACACAATAAATTTCAAATCTAAATACAATACATCCGTAAATTAAAAAAATAATAATCACAAATAATAATAATAATCTTTTTATTTATATAGCGCCAACATATTCCGCAGCGCTTTACAATTCAGACAATTTACAGGCAGACATTATGGGCTCTGTCCCCATTTGGGGCTCACAATCTTGATAATTAAATAGAAAAACTAGAAGGTGTGTCTTCTGTACAGTCGTTATATCTGACACTGGGAAAGCTGGGTGACAACCAATGTGGTTGATAATCAAATGGATATGTACAGCATTTCTAGGCAGATTAGCAAATTAGGTGTGCAGGAAAGGTGGATGACAAGCTCTGCGGGATCTGTGGTAATGGCTATATTGGATTTATCCAGCTTTCCCAGAAACTGATGAAATTAAAAGCACATTGAATAGCATTTAGAACTTTACAGGAAAGGAAAAATCATAGACCAGGAGCTAAACATTTTTTTCTGTGTATATCAAAAGGGATATCAGGTAAATAGCCCTTTCTCTTTACTTCGCAAATATAGACAGGGGCTTCCATGATGACATCATAAAATTCATAAGGTAAAATGACTATGCATTAAGGCAAAAATAGTACATGCTATAAACCAATTATTTTCAAATATTCAAATTCACACTACTAGCTTATAATAAATATTAAATTCTTACATTTTCAATGTATTCAATATTTTTCATTATGATGTTCTTGATTATATGTTTCTAAAACAGGAGAGTGACTTGAAGGGGTATGCTTAAGTTATGAAATTGCTTTAGTTACACAGCATGAAAATAAGCAAGTTTGTAATTGACTTACTTTTTTTATCTGCTGTCTTTCTCCTACAATGACAGATTTTATCTTTCATAGTGTACAGCTAGTTTCAATGGAGCTTGGCCACTAGATCTTGACCAGACCCTGGCCAGGCGTGTGCAATAGTTACATTCTAGGACAGAAATTAAAAGGAACCTGTCAGCAGGTTTTTGCTACATATTATGAGAGCAGCATAGCATGCATCACTTACTGGGCTGCTTGGTGTAATTTTCATACCTGTTTTTTCTAATGTAGATGTAGCAGAGCTAAGAGTTTAACTGTTTATAACCCCGCCCACACCAATGACTGTCAGCTTCCTGTACACTGTGCATTGTGAGCAAGCTGCTACTCAGTGGTGGGGGTGGGGTTACACAAATTAGCCTGACTGCTGGTCCCATGAGCTGTAGTCCTGTAGTGTTAATCTCCTGCAAATAAACCAGTTTGGATTTAAACTACAGCACACAGCCTAATAAGTGACATATTCCCAGAATCAGGGTCTCAAGCCCTATATTATGCTACTCTCAGATTAATTAGCACAAGCCTGCTGACAGATTCCCTTTAAGTCCTAACATCCCAATCAGCTCTTTCCAGCTCATTGATTTCTATACAGCAGTTAGCTGCTCCCCTAACTCACCCTCCTTCTCAGCTCCTGACAAACTGCTGTTGTAAATCTTTCAAAATGACCAGACCCCACCATCAATGGCAGGTGTCTACTTTCTTGAGTATGTACTTGTTCAAATTCCCTGTTATCTCTATGTGTAAATATAGTGATAGCAGTGTACACTCCAGAACAAACACTGACAGCTAAATATGTTACAGCAGAACTTGTGCTGAGCTTTATAGTTCTAATACTACAGTTCTGCTTCTGCTGTTCACCAGAACAGTCACTCAAGGAGGAGTCCCCACTAGTGTTGAGCCACCCCCGTAGTGTTCGAGTTCGGTTCGGTTCGTCGAACACCCGTGTGTTCGCCGAACTGTTCGTCGAACTGTTCGTCGAACACCTTCGAACACCGTTAAAACCAATGGCAGGCAAACAAAAACACATAGAAACACATAGAAAACACCTTCAAAGGTGTCCAAAAGCTGACAAACTGCTCAGAAGACACAACTAACACATGGAAAAGTGACAAGTACATATAGTCATGCGAAAAGAAAAGAGGTGGAGGAGTAAAAGGAGGGGGAGACACAGATATAGGCCCTTCTAAAATCCAAAAAGTGAGAAGCCGAGACGGCCAGTCCGCTCCTGCCCGTGCCACCTCCGTGTCGCCGGGTTTGTGCCAGAGCCGCGGTGAACCCTGACGGCCAGCCCCCCTCTCCCAATACTGGTGCCTGTCCGCTGGTGGGTCGAGAGAGCCCCCCTGTGGTGGAGGCAGCTCTAAGCTTTTTAATTTAAATTGTCCCTCTAATTTGAATGAATACACTTTAAATCCATTTACAAGGATCTATTGGAGGGCAAGTCTCATGCCAGCAGCCGCGTAATTCCAGCTCCAGTAGCGTCCACTAAAGATGCTGCAGTTAAAAAGCTTTTATAAGGATCGAGCTCGGCTGTCCACCGCAAGGCATCCTAGTGCCAGTCCCAGCCCCTATGCCTTGGGGTGCCTCCTGATGCTCTTCACTAAGTATCCCGTGGTCCCGAAGCATTTCCTTTGAAAAAATTAAGTGTCCAAACTACAGGTGGTGTAGCTTGCTTAACAGCCGGGATAATCCACTGACTAGCAGACACTGCTACTAGGCACAAAGTATTTCCTGGGCTAGATGCAGTTAAAAATTTGTAAGTAGATACTCTCGTTGGATGCTGAGAAAGCATTCCATAGAGTCTCCTGGCACGCCATATATGATTCTCTTAAAAAGCTTGGGGTAGGGGTCTAGGGGACCCTTTTATAGCCAAAATCACGGCCCTGTATCACAATACGTCACCTAGGCTGAAGATAAATGGAACTGTAGCACCGAGGGCTCGGTTGCTACAGACGTATTGCACCTCACCCAGAGGTGTGATATCTCACTCTCAGATAAGGATGGAGTGTGGATCAGGACCCGACACCTGCATGCATTACACCACATTGCCGTGGGGCAGGGCGACCAATATGCCCCTGAGATGGGCACGACAGTCCCTGTCCCTGGCTGGAGTGGGGGGAGGGAACACTGAGGAAGGGGAACCCTGCAGTGCAGGAGCAGGGAGGAAGCAGTTCCTGGGTGCATTGAGAAGGGAGTATAAAAGGTGGGCACCATCTTAGTTCAGTGCAGAGAGGTCTGAGCAGAAGTGGCAGGGAGCAGGGGCTCTGCATGAGCTCTGCTCCGGAGGCGGGCCTAGTAACAGAGGCCCAGGCCTGCAAGAGGGAGAAGGAAGGAAGAGGAGCGGAGAAGGCTCCAGGAACGAGGAATGAAGGGATCCCAGGGGTGCGGACGGGCGAGTCGCCACCGCACGCCCGAATCCACCTGCGTGGAGGGGTCAGGCCAAAGGGGGAGACCGGTCCCCGAACTAGTGGAGGCAGGAAACGACCCTCAGCTAGAAACCGGAGGCTCTGACATTTTATGTGGCGCAGCCCCTTGCTCCACCCGCTAGGAAGGCACCACATAGGGTCAGGGAAACTGGCGCCAAGTTTACCAAGAGGAGGCCCGAGGCAGCCGGACAGAAGTGTTGGTAAGAAAGGCCAGACAAAGGACACACAAAGGGGGTCCTGTGAAGCGCTCCAAAGTTATCTGGGAGTTGTCTGAGCCCCTCACCTGGTGAGCACAGTACGACGTGGGCAGCCGTTACCTGCAGACGTGGTCTGGATAATAAGAACTGTGAGTAAAGGCCCTGAACTGCATCACTGACTCCGTGTCGTTACTGCTGCTGCCCTGCACCATCAGCCCCATCCTCCGCATACACTGCCCTGAGGCTATACTCCTCCCGTGGGGAGTTATGCTACGCTCTGCTGCACCCACAACACCAGCCTTAGCGGTCTGCCCTGTAGCGGCGGTTCACTCTGACCGCAATCCACGGGTGGCGTAGTCGGACATTTAAACATCAATACCACATAAATAGTTCCGCCACTGGTTTGACCGCCCTGAGCCACGGAACCGGATCGCCGCCACGAAGACTACAACCACCAGCATCCACCAAAAAGAGTCCGGCTCCGGGTGTCCCAAGGCCCAGGGGGTGCGTCAGAACATTTTCATCACCTTTCACAATCACCAATGGGACAAGGCAGGGATGTCCTCTGTCCCCTCTCTTATACATCCTAGTGACGGAGCACCTGCTCTCATCAATTCGCCATAACCCCAATATTAGGTGGATTGAGGTGGGAGGCACCGAGTACAAGTGCTCTCTATTTGCTGATGATGTCCTAGTATATATCACTCAATCACATATATCCATCCCTGCTGTTATGGCTGAAATAGATCACTTTGTTACATGGTAAAATTTTAAAATCAATGCAGCGAAGTCTGAGGCCCTCGATGTCTCCCTCCCTAAATCCATATAGGATTCCATCCAGTCCAACTTTCCCTTTGCCTGGCCCTCACAGGGTATCAAATACTTAGGAATTCCTATTCATAGAGACCTCTCCCATCTATGTTATCTTAATTTTGGGCCCTTTATTGAACAATTCCATACAGACCACGGTTGGCAAGTTAGAACTGTAAGATTCACTACGTGAACCACTGGTGTTTTGTGGAAAAGCACATGTACACCGCGTTCCAAATTATTATGCAAAAAGTGTTTAGGAGTGATAAGGGAAGAATTTGTTTGTTTGTCAGTTAAACTCATTGATGGTGATGTGTGTCAGGGCTCTTTATATCACTGTAAGCAATTGCAGACACCTGTGCTAATTAGTTTGGCAGGTGTGTCCAATGAAAGGCAAGACTACTTAAGAAGGCTCTCTCACATTATTAAGCAGCCTACATTTTCTGCCAAAATGGGAAAGAAAAAGGATGTGTCGGCTGCTGAGAAGCAACAAATTGTGGAGTGTTTAGGTCAAGGCATGACTACAATCAACATTGTGCGATGATCAGGATGAAGTGTCTTGGCAATCAAGAAGTATGTAGCTGATTCACAGTACACACGTGTGCGTGCTGATAAGGGCAAATTGAGGACTCTTTCCTACAGGCAATTACGTCAGGTTGAAAGAGCAGCGGCAAAAAAGCCTTGTCATAGCAGCAGACAAGTTTTTGAAGCTGCTTGTGCCTCCAACGTCCCCCGAACAACAAGATGCAGGGTCCTTCAGAGGTTTGCAGCTGTGCATACGCCATCCTGTCGACCTCCTCTATCCACTTCACACAAGCAGAAACGGCTCCAGTGGGCCAAACATTACATGAAGACTGATTTCAAAACTGTTTTGTTCACGGATGAGTGCCGTGCAGCGCTCGATGGTCCAGATGAATGGAGTGGAGGATGGCTGGTTGATGGACACCCCACGCAAACACGGCTACAGCGCCAACAAGGAGGAGGTGGAGTAATGTTTTGGGCTGGAATCATGGGGAGAGAGATTGTCGGCCCCTTTAGGATCCCTGAAGGCGCTAAAGATGAACTCCATAATGTATGTGGATTTTCTCAAACAGCACTTCCTGCCATGGTTCAAGAAGAAGAACCGTGTATTTCACAGCAAGATCATTTTTCTGCATGATAATGCACCATCTCATGCTGCACATAAAACATCTGCATCTCTGGCTGATATGGGCATAAAAGGGGACAAACTTATGGTGTGACCCCCATGCTCCCCTGACCTCTACCCCATTCAGAACCTTTGGAGCATCATTAAAAGGAGTGTCTATGATGGCGGGAGGCAGTTCACATCTAAGCAACAGCTCTGGGAGGGTATTCTGTCCTCATGCAAAACAATTGAAGCAGAAACCATCCAAAACCTGACAAATTCAATGGACGAGAGAGTTCAGAAGCTCCTTTCGAACAAGGGGTCCTATGTGAAAATGTAACATCACCTAGAATAAAGTTTTGAGTTGAAAACTGTTTGATTTCAGTTTCTAACAACCTGCTAATGCTTATAATTTCAAAAATGACCATTTTTTTGGTCTTTATTAAAATGAAAAGGTTGATCGAAAAGTTTGGGGGATCTAAGAGTGTGGCAACCCAGTAGTCATGATTACTTCGAATTCTGACAATATGAGGGTCATGCTGCAGGTAGTGCAGCAAGAAGGCACTTATGTGTCTTGCGCATCTCGGAGCCCCAAAATTATTTTCCGGGCTAGATGCAGCTAAAAATTATTTTTAATTTTAAATCTGGTGAAGCTTATTATAGATGGCCTAATAGGATCAGTGCTGCACACTGCTACAAAGCCCAAATTATTTTCCAGTCAAGATACAGATAAACATGATTAGTAATTTGAAAGCTTAAAACGGTTGGTAGGGTGATTTTAACCAATCATCAAGCTTTTACTCTCCCCAGGATGACACAGGGGTAGAAAAGTCGTTTCGGATCCATGATTTGTTCATCTTTATGAACGTGAGTCTGTCTACATTATCAGTGGAGAGCCGCGTGCGCTTATCTGTCAGCACACCACCAGCAGCGCTGAACACACGTTCAGACAGAACGCTGGCTGCGGGGCATGACAAGATCTCCAAGGCGTAAGTGGCTAGCTCCGGCCATTTATCCAGATTGGAAGCCCAAAAAGAGCAAGGGTCCAGTGACACAGTCGTGGCTTCAATGTTTACTTGGAGATACTCCTGTACTATCGTCTCTAGGCGTTGACTATGTGTCAGACTTCTTGTCTCCTGTGGCCTTGCAAAGGATGGGCTTAAAAAGTGGTGAAATGATTCCGCAAAATTGATGTTACCAGCAGATACTGTGGTTCTGTTACGGTTTGAGTGCTGAACACTTGACGGTCCCACGGTTGGCAAGTTGGAACTTTGAGATTCACTACGTGCACCACTGGTATTTTGTGGAAAAGCACATGTAAGATTCTGCAACAGTCTCTGCTGATACTCCTGCATGCGTGCATCCCTTTCTATGGCAGGAATAATTTCTGCAAATTTACTTTTGTACCGGGGATCTAACAGTGTGGCAACCCAGTAGTCAGGATTATTTCTAATTCTCACAATTCGAGGGTCATGTTGCAGGTAGTGCAGCAAGAAGGCACTCATGTGTGTTGCGCATCCAGGAGCACCAAGTCCCTGTTGTGTTGGTGGCGAGGTAACAATCATGCTTCCTTCCTCTGTCCTCTCCCCCCAACCTCGCACAACAGAAATGTGATCAAGGTCTCCCTCATCTGATGAGTCTTCCATCAGTTCGTCCTCCACTTCTTCCTGGGCTCCTGCACCTTCCTCACTAGTTTGGCTGCTACCATGCGCCCTGGTAAAATCATCTCCCCCACCCTCACATGCCTGCCGCCCTGGTGCTGCCGACCGTCTGGACCTTGCAGATGTTAGCCCTTCCGCATACAACTCCTCCTCCTCTACTTCCTCCACCTCCTCTTGTGCCACCACCTGACTCCGAATTCTGTTTAACATGTGCTCCAGCATGTAAATCACCGGAATAGTCATGCTGATAATGGCATCGTCAGCACTAAACATCTTCGTCGCCATTTCAAAACTGTGCAGAAGGGTGCATAGGTCCCTGATCTGAGACCACTCCTCCAGCGTGATTTGCCCCACCTCTGAATCTCATTGGCCCAGGCTATACGTCAGAACGTATTGCACCAGGGCTTATCGGTGCTGCCACAGTCGCTGCAACATGTGCAGAGTTGAATTCCACCGGGTAGGCACATCGCATTTTAGCCGGTGAAGTGGCAGGCCCAACGACTTCTGTAGAGATGTAAGTCGCTGAGCTGCGGGATGCGAACGGCGGAAGTGAGCACACAGCGACCGTGCCCTCTGCAGAAGGCCATCTAGTCTGGGATAGTGGGCTAAAAATTGCTGGACAACCAGGTTCAACACGTGAGCCATACAAGGCACGTGTGTGACATTGCCCCGGCGAAGGGCCGCACCCAGGTTTGCAGCATTGTCGCACACGGCCTTCCCTGGTTTCAGGTCCAGTGGAGACAACCATTCATGAAATTGGTTCTCCAGAGCTGACCACAACTCCTCAGCTGTGTGACTCACATTTCCCAGACATTTCAATGTAAAAACCGCCTGATGACGTTGAGCCCTACTGCCAGCATAGTAAGGAGGTGTGCAGGATCCCTTCTGCGCAGTTAGAAAGCTTGTGGCATGACCAGACAGGCTTTGGGTGCAGGTGGAAGACCGAGAGGAGGTTGAGGAGACAGAAGCAGTGGAGGAAAAATGACATAAAGAGGATTGACGCACAACTCGTGGGGACGGCAAGACTTGGACAGCAGCCCCTTGTCCTGCTGTCACCATAGTTACCCAGTGCCCAGTCAGCGACATGTAACGCCCCTGTCCATGCCTACTCGTCCAAGTGTCTGTGGTGAAATGCACCCTGTCACACACAGAGTTTCTCAAAGAAGCGGTGATGTTGTGTGTGACATGCTGGTGGAGCGCAGGCACACCTTTCTTTGAGAAGTAGTGCCGACTGGGCATCTGGTACTGGGGCACTGCGACGGACATAAGGTCTCGAAAATCCTCTGTGTCCACCAGGCGGAAAGGCAGCATTTCTGTAGCCAAGAGCTTGCAGATGGTGAAATTCAACCTCTTAGCTTTCTCATGGCTAGGAGGAAATGGTCTTTTACTTGTCCACATCTGAGGGACCGAGGGCTGGCTATTGTGCTTAGACGGGGTTGATAAGGGTGTCCCCGGCAAACTGCCGGTCTGTGAGGAAGATGCAGGCGGACATGTTAGGTTGCCTTGATCCAAAGGTGGTGCTATCGATGTCGGACAGCGCTCAAGACCAGCTGGTGTTACCACCTCCAAAGAAAATGATGACCTGCCAATCACGCTGGCTGTTGCGGGTAAAGAGGTGGCAGGTCTGCGCCCCAAAACAGGTGTGACTGCTGTCCCCCCAGTCACAGAGGATGAAGAGGCCGCGGATGCACAAGATATGGCAGACGGTGGTTGGCCCGGCCGGCTAGACCGCATTGTAGCACACTGAGCTTCCCACTGCAACTTATGCTTCATGTCCATGTGCCGGTTCATGCATGAAGTACTCAAACTATGTATTTTTTGGCCTCTACTTAGCTTTTGCTGACAAATGTTAAAGATAACACGAGTTGGGTCATCTTTATCGATCTGAAAAAATGCCCAGGCTATGCAAGGCTTAGCACCCATGCGACCTGAAGAGCCACCACGACTTGTGGTGAGAGGCAGAGTTGTGTTTGAGGATGCAGTTGTTGACGTGCTTCCAGTACTACGTCTCTGTCCAGGAAGGCGCAACCTGACCTCGTCGTCACTAGCATCTTCCTCCACCTCCTCTGCTGACCTCATCTCTTGGCTGACTGTGGGTTGACAGTAAGTGGGATCTCCGACCTCATCATCATCACCCTGTGCGTTATCACACCCGTCGTCCTCAGAGCCAACCTGTTCCTGCCCTGACAAAAAACTAAAGTTGTCGCTCCAATCAGGTATTTGAGTCTTATCATCGTCTTCCTCATTGTCTCCACCAACAGGAGTTACAGTTTGGGAATGAGGGTCTACATTATGGTCAGAACCTTCTGCGTCTGGTCCTGGATCCGACTCATAAAGATTCTGGGCATCAGTGCAGATCATTTCCTCGTCTGGATTCACAGAAGCGCTGGAGTCGACCTCTGATTCCCAGGCTATAGTATGAGTAAACAGCTCTGCAGACTCAACCATCTGTTCTACCTCATACTCAGACGGGCAGCTGGAGATTTGGGAGCTGTGAGGAAGCAAGTGCGATTTGGGTGACACCTTTGAGGACTGGAGTATTTGTGATGTTGAAGTTGATGTGGAGGAGAGCCCACTTAAAGGAGCACTTGATATCCGTTGAAGCACCTGCTGTTTTTGAGCCTCATCTGGAATTTGTAGCGATTGGCGTGGCCGTAAGAAAGGGATCTTATCACATTGTCCGCTAAAAGAAGTAGACATTTTAGTTTGGCTGGAAGATGGTCTTTCTTCTGCACCTACCCCACGGACACAACCTTTTTTCCCCTTCCCAACACGCCTATTCCCCTTTCCACCAGCAGCAGGCCTTTTTCCACTCATTTTGGTGGTTAACTAATTCACAACTCTGGAGTTGTTTGCACAAAAAAACAATGGATGGTAACCGAGCAGAGCTGAGTGGCCAAACTGTGGTATTAGGCCAAAACTATTGGCTGGGTTAGATGCAGAAAAAAATTATTTTTAATTTGCAACCTGATGGAGGTCAGTATAGATGGACTAATAGACCAAGTCCCACACACCGCTAGAAGCCCAAATATTTTTTCAGAGCTAGATGCAGAAAATTTTTTTATTCAATTTGCAACCTGATGGAGGTCAGTATAGATGGACTAATAGACCAAGTCCCACACACTGCTAGAAGCCCAAATATTTTTTCAGAGCTAGATGCAGAAAAAAATTATTTTTAATTTGCAACCTGATGGAGGTCAGTATAGATGGACTAATAGACCAAGTCCCACACACCGCTAGAAGCCCAAATATTTTTTCAGAGCTAGATGCAGAAAAAAATTATTTTTAATTTGCAACCTGATGGAGGTCAGTATAGATGGACTAATAGACCAAGTCCCACACACCGCTAGAAGCCCAAATATTTTTTCAGAGCTAGATGCAGAAAAAAATTATATTCAATTTGCAACCTGCTGGAGGTCAGTATAGAAGGACTAATAGAACAAGTCCCACACACTGCTAGAAGCCCAAATATTTTTTCAGAGCTAAATGAAGAAAAAAATTATTTTTAATTTGCAACCTGATGGAGGTCAGTATAGATGGACTAATAGACCAAGTCCCACACACTGCTAGAAGCCCAAATATTTTTTCAGAGCTAGATGCAGAAAAAAATTATTTTTAATTTGCAACCTGATGGAGGTCAGTATAGATGGACTAATAGACCAAGTCCCACACACTGCTAGAAGCCCAAATATTTTTTCAGAGCTAGATGCAGAAAAAAATTATTTTTAATTTGCAACCTGATGGAGGTCAGTATAGATGGACTAATAGACCAAGTCCCACACACCGCTAGAAGCCCAAATATTTTTTCAGAGATAAATGAAGAAAAAAATTATTTTTAATTTGCAACCTGATGGAGGTCAGTATAGATGGACTAATAGACCAAGTCCCACACACTGCTAGAAGCCCAAATATTTTTTCAGAGCTAGATGCAGAAAAAAATTATTTTTAATTTGCAACCTGATGGAGGTCAGTATAGATGGACTAATAGACCAAGTCCCACACACCGCTAGAAGCCCAAATATTTTTTCAGAGCTAGATGCAGAAAAAAATTATATTCAATTTGCAACCTGCTGGAGGTCAGTATAGAAGGACTAATAGAACAAGTCCCACACACTGCTAGAAGCCCAAATATTTTTTCAGAGCTAAATGAAGAAAAAAATTATTTTTAATTTGCAACCTGATGGAGGTCAGTATAGATGGACTAATAGACCAAGTCCCACACACTGCTAGAAGCCCAAATATTTTTTCAGAGCTAGATGCAGAAAAAAAATTATATTCAGTTTGCAACCTGATGGAGGTCAGTATAGATGGACTAATAGAATGATGCTATGCCCAAAAGATTTTACT
Source organism: Phyllobates terribilis (assembly GCF_046119375.1). Taxonomy (NCBI): domain Eukaryota; kingdom Metazoa; phylum Chordata; class Amphibia; order Anura; family Dendrobatidae; genus Phyllobates; species Phyllobates terribilis. Next base: position 87,298,968 of record NW_027362771.1, read on the forward strand.
TCACTAGGTGCAGTAAAAAAATTGGTATTCTATACACAGGTGGTATATCTTGCAACACAGATAGGCTACTCCACTGACTAACACACTCTGCAATAGGCCAAAAAGGATTAGCTTTGCTAGATTCAGCCAAATGCTGTGAAAAAAACTTGCACAGCACTGGCACAGACCTGCCTGGCAAAAACTGATAGGAACTGATGTAACCTAGTCCTGAAAAGGACTCCAATTACAATTAGTCTTTACTCCCACAATCTATCTATTTAAGAGCACAGACCTGCCTGATAAAAGTCGTAGGAAATGCTGTAACCTAGTCCTTAAAAGGACTGCAATCACAACTATTCCCTACTCCCAAGCTATCTGTATATTTGTGCGAAAATTGGCTTGAAATTAACAAGGTATAGCGCACACAGCAACAGCGGTGCCGTCTAACACGCAGCTGCAGCAGTGAGAAAATGGTGGCGACGGGGAAAATGGCTTGGTCTTATAGGGCAAGGACATGTGACATACACTGCCAATCACACATGCCCTTGCTTGTGTGAAAAAAAGCACTTCGCTCCGTGTGTGCGCTGCTGATAGGCTGACAGATTGCACCTCCCCACTGCAAATGCGGGAAAGAGAAAAAAAAATGGAGATCTTCATTGTTCCTGCAGAGATCCATCCCCTGCCCCTCCCCCCGCCCCGCTGTACACTCAAACTGCGTATTAACATTAATTTTCATCATTACTGAGAAAAAATCCAGTTATGATTTTGGTGCACGGACAGTTATCGAACATAACCTCGAACAGCCGAATTTTTCTCAAATTGTTCGTGTTCGCCGACCGGCTCGAACACCGCCCAAAACAGCTCGAATTTGAGATTGGCGAACAGTTCGAGTAGAACAACGCTCATCTCTAGTCCCCACCTGGCCAGAAACCATGAAGTTAGGAAGTTATAAAATTAACTACAAATGACTTCTAAAGATGGGACTAAACCTTTAAAGTGGATCAGTTGGCTATGTAATAGCAATTCTGGAGCAACATTTCTTACAACTCTACACTTTTCAGTTCTTCAGCTATTCTTTTTGGGAATGTATGAATACATTTACAACATGATGTTACCATTCTCCTTATCAAAAAGGGTGTGTCCCTACCAGTGTTTATTAGAAAGTGTACCTGGTACAGCACAGGACGGCATAAATCGGACAAATTCTATCTGTGGTTTTTAGCACGGATGCCTGCCTATGTTATTCTATGTGGCTGTGCGCATGTCCGATTTTTTCCTCTGCCCGCAAATCACAGAATGCATGATTTGCCGATTTGCCTCCGATAATTGTATGCAACTCGCCTCTTCAAGTCTATGGGTCCAGGAAAAAAATCGGAACGGACTCAAATGACATCCGAGTGCAGTCTAATTTTCACGGACTAACTGAATGGAGAAGGTGGAGAAACTTCCCCCCCCCCCCCCTGAGAAAAATGAATGCCACTCTGATTAAACCCTGATTAGAGTCTGGTTAGCATAATGGGACCGATTTTCTCAAATGGAGAGAAATGGGTCGTGTGACCCTAACCTCAGAATTTGTATGGTCATATTTTATTGGCAAGGTAAATTGACACCCAGTTTATTCATTCATATACAGGAGAAGAAGCAAAGGGAGAAACAGAACACAGCAGGGTTATAAGAAAAGAAGCTCCAGAATTGCCATTTCATGGACAATATAGTCATTTACTTAAACAGGCATGTCAGGATAGTTTACAGGTCCTTTTTAAAATATTTCTTCCACAGTGATAGTCACTTAGCTATTTTATGATACTTGCAATGGTGCAGCAGAAAACCATGCACTCAGTGCACTGAAGGATCATGTTTAGTATTTATTTACATGTTTCTTGTTTGGGTTTGCTGCATTCTAAAAATGCAGTTTTTGAATGAGATGTTATAATGTCCTATTTACCACAGTGTAGCATTTGTATTAAATATCTATCCAAGTGAATAACTAACCATATCATGTACAGTTAGGTCCAGAAATATTTGGACAGTGATCGAATCTTCGTGATTTGGGCTCTTCAATACCGCTATTTTTTATTTAAAGTTAAACAACTGAGATGCAATTGAAGTGCAGACTTTCAGGTTTAATTAAAGGGGTGGAACGGAAATACCCTGTGAAACATTTAGGAATTGCAACCATTTTTCTACAAAGCCTCCTCATTTCAGGGGCTCAAAAGTAATTTGACAAATTCACTTTACCATAAATAAAATGTTAATTTTTAATACTTCGTAGAGAATCCCTAGTCTGGAAGCCATGGACGTCTCTGCCTTAGAGGGGATAGTGTTCTTCCGTGGGTGGATGTTGTGAAGGGGTTTTTCTTCACCATGGAAAGGATTCGGCGATCATCCAGCACTGTTGTCTTCAGTGGATGTCCAGGCCTTTTTGCATTCCCAGTGCGCTCTTTTATTTGCAGAAATGTAACAAACTGTTGATTTGGCAACCCCTAACATTACTGCTATCTCTCTGATGGATTTCTTCTTTTTTTCAGCCTAATGATGGTCTGTTTCTCTTTTATTGAGAGATCCTTCGCATGTTGTGGGCTCACAGTAACAGCATCCAAATGAAAATGCCACACCTGTAAACATCTCCAGACCTTTAGCCTGCTTAATTTATGATGAGTTAACGAAGGAATAGCCCATGCAGCCCATTAAATAGCTTAAAGAGATATCTGTTCAATTACTTTTGGTCCCTATGAAAAGAGGCAGCTGCATATTAATGAGCTGTAATTCCTAAACCCTTACTCCAATTTGGACATGAATACTCTCAAATTAAAGCTGAGAGTCTGCACTTAAAGCTCATATTGATTATAGAACTGTATCTTGAATATGTTTTGGTAAACGGCTAAAATGTCAAAACTTGTGGTGCTGTCCAAATATTTCTGTACTTAAATGGACCTGTACATCAAGCAAAGATACCAGAGATTTTTTGCTATTTGGATCTTAGAGGGGTCCTGAGTGGAGGAAAGGACTAGTTTGGTGTTGGGAAGAGGCTGTACTTTTTGGTGGTGGAGCTTCCATGATCCCCTACATAGGGTAAAAACAGAGGAAACAGGGAGAAAAAGTGGAGCTATCTGTTACTAAAAAAACACTTTTTATTAGTGGCCACTGATAAAATCAGAGTAAACACAGTGCTGTGTGAAAAAAATAAAAATAAAATATCTAAACAAACCTGCACTAGGATCTTCTTCAGGTTCAAAATCACTTACTTACTATTACTGACAGCGACATTTAAGTTGCACCATTCTAATTTACTGAAATAATAAGAAACTTTACAAGTTTGGTATGACAGTAATCGTACTGACCAACTGACAGAATTATATTGCTAGGTCACTTTTACTGCACAATCAACTCTGTGAAAACAAACCCCAAAAAACAATGTCGGAATTGCATTTTGTTTCACTCTATCACCTCACTTGGAATTTTTTTAGTGTATTTCAGTAGATTATATGATGAAGTGAATAGTGTCATCCAAAAGTTAAAAACACGCAATAATACCTCTATGTAAACAAAAAAGTAAAAAAAAAATGTAGGACTTGAAAAATGAGGGAAAAAATGGAGCACAAAAGAAAATTGTCTGCTTCTTTAATATTATTGACACCTATGTTGTTATGGAGGCTTCATGAGAGACTTTCCAGTACTTTTTACCTCTTCAGTAAATAATCCAATTGTATGTATATATACTGTATATATACAGGTGCTTCTCACAAAATTAGAATATCATCAAAAATTTTATTTATTTCAGTTCTTCAATACAAAAAGTGAAACTTAAATATTATATAGAGTCATTACAAACAGAATGATATATTTCAAGTGTTTATTTCTGTTAATGTTGATGATTATGGCTTACAGCCATTGAAAACACAAAAGCCATTATCTCAGTAAATTAGAATACTTAACAAAAAACACCTGCAAAGGCGTCCTAAGCGTTTATAAAGGTCCCTTAGTCTGTTTCAGTAGGCTCCACAATCATGGGGAAGACTGCTGACTCGACAGATGTCCAGAAGGAAATCATTGACACACTCCACAAGGAGGGTAAGCCACAAAAGGTCATTGCTAAAGAAGGTGGCTGTTCACAGAGTGCTGTATCCAAGCATATTAATGGAAAGTTTAGTGGAAGGAAAAAGTGTGGTAGAAAAAGGTGCGCAAGCAACCGAGATAACCACAGCCTTGAAAGGATTGTTAAGAAAAGAACATTCAAAAATTTGGGGGAGATTGACAAGGAATGGACTGCTGCTGGAGTCATTGCATCAAGAGCCACCACACACAGTCGTATCCAGGACATGGGCTACAAGTGTTGCATTCCTTGTGTCAAGCCACTCATGACCAATAGACAACGCCAGAAGCTTCTGACCTGGGCCAAGGAGAAAAAGACCTGGACTGTTGCTCAGTGGTCCAAGGTGATGTTTTCAGATGAAAGTAAATTTTGCATTTCTTTTGGAACCCACGGTCCCAGAGTCTGGAGGAAGAGTGGAGAGGCACACAATCCAAGCTGCTTGAGGATTAGTGTGAAGTTTCCACAATCAGTGATGGTTTGGGGAGCCATGTCTTCTGCTGGTGTAGGTCCACTGTGTTTTATCAAGACCAAAGTCAGCGCAGCCGTCTACCAGGAAATTTCAGAGCACTTCATGCTTCCCTCTGCCGACAAGCTTTTTGGAGATGGAAATTTCATTCTCCAGCAGGACTTGGCACCTGTCCACACTGCCAAAAGTACCAATGCCTGGTTTAAAAACAACAGTATCACTGTGCTTCATTGGCCAGCAACCTCGCCTGACCTTATGAACTATTGTCAAGAGGAAGATGAGAGACACCAGACCCAACAATGCAGAAGAGCTGAAGGCTGCTATCAAGCAACCTGGGCTTCCATAACACCTCAGCAGTGCCACAGGCTGATCGCCTTCATGCCACACTGCATTGATGCAGTAGTTGATGTAAAAGGAGCCTCGACTAAGTACTGAGTGCATTTACCGAACATACATTTCAGTAGGCCAACATTTCAGATTTTAAAAACATTTTTCAAGTTGTTGTTATAAAGTATTCTTATTTACTGAGATAATGACGCTTGTGTTTTCATTGGCTGTAAGCCATAATTATCAACATTAACAGAAATAAACACTTGAAATAGATCACTCTGTTTGTAATGACTCTATATAATATATGAGTTTCACTTTTTGTATTGAAAAACTGAAATAAATTACATTTTTGAGGATATTCTAATTTTGTGAGAAGCACCTGTATATATATATATATATATATATATATATATATATATATATATATAGTGCTGGCCAAAAGTATTGGCACCCCTGCAATTCTGTCAGATAATACTCAGTTTCTTCCTGAAAATGATTGCAATCACAAATTCTTTGGTATTATTATCTTAATTTAATTTGTTGCAAGGAAAAAACACAAAAGAGAATGAAGCAAATATCAAATCATTGATCATTTCACACAAAACTCCAAAAAAGGGCCGGACAAAAGTATTGGTACCCTCAGCCTAATACTTGGTTGCACAACCTTTAGCCAAAATAACTGCGAACAACCGCTTCCGGTAACCATCAATGAGTTTCTTACAATGCTCTGCTGGAACTGTAGACCATTCTTCTTTGGCAAACTGCTCCAGGTCCCTGATATTTGAAGGGTGCCTTCTCCAAACTGCCATTTTGAGATCCCTCCACAGGTGTTCTATGGGATTCAGGTCTGGACTCATTGCTGGCCACCTTAGAAGTCTCCAGTGCTTTCTCTAAAACCATTTTATAGTGCTTTTGGAAGTGTGTTTTGGGTCATTGTCCCGCTGGAAGACCCATGACCTCTGAGGGAGACCCAGCTTTCTCACACTGGGCCCTACATTATGCTGCAAAATTTGTTGGTAGTCTTCAGACTTCATAATGCCATGCACACGGTCAAGCAGTCCAGTGCCAGAGGCAGCAAAGCAACCCCAAAACATCAGGGAACCTCCGTCATGTTTGACTGTAGGGACCGTGTTCTTTTCTTTGAATGCCTCTTTTTTTTTCCTGTACACTCTATGTTGATGCTTTTTCCCAAAAAGCTCTACTTTTGTCTCATCTGTCCAGAGAACATTCTTCCAAAACGTTTTAGGCTTTCTCAGGTAAGTTTTGGCAAACTCCAGCCTGGCTTTTTTATGTCTCGGGGTAAGAAGTGGGTTCTTCCTGGGTATCCTACCATACAGTCCCTTTTCATTCAGACGCCGACGGACAGTATGGGTTGACACTGTGTACCCTCGGACTGCAGGGCAGCTTGAACTTGTTTGGATGTTAGTCGAGGTTCTTTATCCACCACCCGCACAATCTTGCATTAAAATCTCTCGTCAATTTTTCTTTTCCGTCCACATCTAGGGAGGTTAGCCACTGTGCCATGCGCTTTAAACTTCTTGATGACACTGCGCACGGAAGACACAGGAACATTCAGGTCTTTGGAGATGGACTTGTAGCCTTGAGATTGCTCATGCTTCCTCACAATTTGGTTTCTCAAGTCCTCAGACAGTTCTTTGGTCTTCTTTCTTTTCTCCATGTTCAATGTGGTACACACAAGGACACAGGACAGAGGTTGAGTCAACTTTAATCCATGTTAACTGGCTGCAAGTGTGATTTAGTTATTGCCAACACCTGTTAGGTGCCACAGGTATGTTACAGGTGCTGTTAATTACACGAATTAGAGAAGCATCACATGATTTTTCAAAGGGTGACACTACTTTTTTCCACCCTCTTTTTTAGGTTTGGTGTGGAATTATATTCAATTTGGCTTTAGGACAATTCTTTTTGTGTTTTTTTCATTGAAGACAAATTAAATGAAGAGAATAATACCAAAGAATTTGTGATTGCAATCATTTTCATGAAGAAAACTGAGTATTATCTGACAGAATTGCAGGGGTGCCAATACTTTTGGCCAGCACTGTATATACAGTACAGACCAAAAGTTTGGACACACCTTCTCATTTAAAGATTTTTCTGTATTTTCATGACTTTGAAAATTGTACATTCACACTGAAGGCATCAAAACTATGAATTAACACATGTGGAATTATATACTTAACAAAAAAGTGTGAAACAACAGAAAATATGTCTTATATTCTAGGTTCTTCAAAGTAGCCACCTTTTGCTTTGATGACTGCTTTGCACACTCTTGGCATTCTCTTGATGAGCTTCAAGAGGTAGTCACCGGAAATGGTTTTCACTTCACGGGTGTGCCCTGTCAGGTTTAATAAGTGGAATCTCTTGCCTTATAAATGGGGTTGGGACCATCAGTTGTGATGTGCAGAAGTCTGGTGGATACACAGCTGTTAGTCCTACTGAATAGACTGTTAGAATTTGTATTATGGCAAGAAAAAAGCAGCTAAGTAAAGAAAAACGAGTGGCCATCATTAAAATCAAGGTCAGTCAGTCCAAAAAATATATATATATATACAGTACAGACCAAAAGTTTGGACACACCTTCTCATTTAAAGATTTTTCTGTATTTTCATGACTAAGAAAATTGTACATTCACACTGAAGGCATCAAAACTATGAATTAACACATGTGGAATTATATACTTAACAAAAAAGTGTGAAACAACTGAAAATATGCCTTATATTCTAGGTTCTTCAAAGTAGCCACCTTTTGCTTTGATGACTGCTTTGCACACTCTTGGCATTTTCTTGATGAGCTTCAAGAGGCAGTCACCGGAAATGGTCTTCCAACAATCTTGAAGGAGTTCCCAGAGATGCTTAGCACTTGTTGGCACTTTTGCCTTCACTCTGCGGTCCAGCTCACCCCAAACCATCTCGATTGGGTTCAGGTCTGGTGACTGTGGAGGCCAGGTCATCTGGCGTAGCACCCCATCACTCTCCCTCTTGGTCAAATAGCCCTTACACAGCCTGGAGGTGTGTTTGGGGTCATTGTCATGTTGAAAAATAAATGATGGTCCAACTAAACGCAAACTGGATGGAATAGCATGCCGCTGCAAGATGCTGTGGTAGCCATGCTGGTTCAGTATGCCTTCAATTTTGAATAAATCCCCAACAGTGTCACCAGCGAAGCACCCCCACACCATCACACCTCCTCCTCCATGCTTCACGGTGGGAACCAGGCATGTAGAGTCCATTCGCTCACCTTTTCTGCGTCGCACAAAGACACAGTGGTTGGAACCAAAGATCTCAAATTTAGACTCATCAGACCAAAGCACAGATTTCCACTGGTCTAATGTCCATTCCTTGTGTTCTTTAGCCCAAACAAGTCTCTTCTGCTTGTTGCCTGTCCTTAGCAGTGGTTTACTAGCAGCTATTTTACCATGAAGGCCTGCTGCACAAAGTCTCCTCTTAACAGTTGTTGTAGAGAGGTGTCTGCTGCTAGAACTCTGTGTGGCATTGACCTGGTCTCTAATCTGAGCTGCTGTTAACCTGCGATTTGTGAGGCTGGTGACTCGGATAAACTTATCCTCAGAAGCAGAGGTGACTCTTGGTCTTCCTTTCCTGGGGCGGTCCTCATGTCAGCCAGTTTCTTTGTAGCGCTTGATGGTTTTTGCAACTGCACTTGGAGACACTTTCAAAGTTTGCCCAATTTTTCGCATTGACTGACCTTCATTTCTTAAAGTAATGATGGCCACTCGTTTTTCTTTACTTAGCTGTTTTTTTCAGGCCATAATACAAATTCTAACAGTCTATTCAGTAGGACTATCAGCTGTGTATCCACCTGACTGCTGTACAACACAACTGATGGTACCAACCCCATTTATAAGGCAAGAAATCCCACTTATTAAACCTGACAAGGCACACCTGTGAAGTGAAGACCATTTCCAGTGACTACCTCTTGAAGCTCATCAAGAGAATGCCAAGAGTGTGCAAAGCAGTCATCAAAGCAAAAGGTGGCTACTTTGAAGAACCTAGAATATAAGACATATTTTCAGTTGTTTCACACTTTTTTGTTAAGTATATAATTCCACATGTGTTAATTCATAGTTTTGATGCCATCAGTGTGAATGTACAATTTTCATAGTCATGAAAATACAGAAAAATCTTTAAATGAGAAGGTGTGTCCAAACTTTTGGTCTGTACTGTATATTAACCCCTTTACAGCCCATGACGTATTAATACACGTCTGTGCCCTGGGCTTTAAGAGCCTGACCCGTAATAATACGTCATGGCGATCGCGCGCGCACGCAGGCTGTGCGGGCGCGATCGCCGCCGGGTGTCAGCTGATTGTCACAGCTGACAGCCGGTACTATGTGCAGGGAGCGGTCCCGCACTGCTCCCGGCACATTAACCCCCACAATGCTGTGGCTAAGGGGAGGTGACCGCAATACTCACCTCCTCTTCTGGCCTCCAGCGCTGTCTGCCGCGGCTTCCCGGGTGTTGCCATGACGACCCGATGTTGTCATTACAAAATCCGGGTCACCAGACAGCAGGAAGATTGTTTGCTCATGCGCAGTGCATGAGCAAACAATCGTCTCGCTGTGCAGCACTTACTGACTGCATAGCACAGGGATGGTGCTCCATCCCTATGTTATGCAGGCGATCAGAATAAAAAAAGTGAAAGTCCCAGAGTGGGACAAAGTAAAAAAGTGTAAAAACTCTCAGAAAGTGAAAAAAAAAAAAAAAATAGTAAAAATATTTTAAAAAAAATAAAAAATATAATCCACCAAAAATAAAAATATAATGTACCCATCAATAAATATTATGAAAAAAACAAAACAATAAAAGTACACATATTTGGTATCGCTGTGTCCGGAACGACCCAACCTATAAAACTGTCCCACTAGTTAACCCCTTCAGTGAACACGGTAAAAAAATAAAATAAAAAACAAAGCAAAAAACAATGCTTTATCATCATTCCGCCAAACAAAAAATGGAATAACACGCGTTCAAAAAGACGAATATAAATAAAAATGGTACCTCTGAAAACATCATCTTGTCCCGCAAAAAACAAGCTGCCATACAGCTCCATCATCTGAAAAATCAAAAAGTTATAGCTCTCAGAATAAAGCGATGCAAAAAAATAATTTTTTCTATAAAATGGCTTTTATTGTGTAAAAGCGCCAAAACATAGAAAAACAATATAAATGTGGTACCGATGTAAACGTACTGACCCGAAGAATAAAACTACCTTATCAATTTTACCACACGCAGAGTAGAATAAAAAAATTAAAAAAAAAACAATTCCTGAATTGTTGGTTTTTGTTTATTCTGCCTCCCAAAAGCTGGAATAGAAAGCGATCAAAAAATGTCACATGCCTGAAAATGGCACCAATAAAAACGTCAACTTGTCCTGCAAAAAACAAGCCATCACATGACTCTGTCGGCCAAAATATGGAAAAATTATAGCTCTCAAAATATGGCGATGCAAAAACTAGATTTTACAAAATATGTGTCTTTTAGTGTGTGACAGCTGTCAGTCATAAAAACCCGATATGATTCTGGAATCTCTGTACTCGCATCGACCCGAAGAATAAAGTAATCTCATCACTTTTACCGCACGAGGAACGGCGTAAAAAATAAACGCTAGGGCTGGGGTTGGGGTTAGGGTTGTGCTAATGTTAGGGTTGAGGTCAGGGTTGGGCTAGGGTAGGGTTAGGGTTGTTTTTTTTTTTTATAAAAGAAAAAAAAAAATGACGATATAGCAACTAGTGTTGAACGCAAGTGCTCGCTACTTGAGTTTGCATCGGGTGCTCGGGTATGCATTGAGTATCGCGGGTGCTCGAGTCTCCGCCCCATATGCTTCGCGGCCAAAAAACCTTGCGGGGATTGCCTGCCATGCTCGAGCGATCCCCGCATGTTTTTTTTTGGGGTGTCTAATAACCGTGAAACATGCGGGCGGGGACTCGAGCATTTCACTTGAGCACCCGTCATACATGGTGCATACCTGAGTACCTGATGCAAACTCAAGTAGCGAGCACTTGCGCTCAAGACTAATGACAACTTATTCAATATGATGACCTAATGTCATCAAATTCTGTGTCGTACCTCTGGGTTCAAAATGTTCACTATACCCCTTGATAAAATCCTTGAGGGGTGTAGTTTCCAAAATGGGGTCACTTGTGGGGGGTTTCAACTATTTAGGCACATCAGGGGCTCTTCAAACGCAACATGGCGTCCGCTCTCGATTCCAGCCAATTTTGCGTTCAAAAAGTCACACAGTGCTCCTTCCCTTCTGAACTCTGCCGTGCGCCCAAACACTGTAGTTTCCCCACATATGGGGTATTGGCGTACTCAGGAGAAATTGCACAAAAGTTTTTGGGGTCCATTTTCTCCTCTTACCCTTGTGAAAATAAAAAAATTGGGCTAAACCATCATTGTTGTGGAAAAAGTTTGATTTTTTTATTTTCACGGCTCCATGTTATAAACTTCTGTAAAGGACTTGGGGGTTCAGGGTGCTCACCACACATCTAGAAAAGTTCCCTGAGGGGTCTAGTTTCCAAAATGGTGTCACTTGTGGGGGGTTTCCACTGTTTAGGCACATCAGGGGCACATCCGCTAATTATTCAAGCAAATTTTACATTCAAAAAGTCAAATGGCACTCCTTCCCTTCCGAAACCTGCCGCGCGTCTAAACAGTGGTTTTCTCCCACATGTGGGGTATCTGCTTACTCAGGAGAAATTGAACAACAAACTGCATGGTGCAATTTCTCCTGTTACCCTTATGAAAATGCAAAAATGGGGGCTGAAAAACATTTTTGTGGGAAAAATGTGAAAATTTTATTTTCACGGCTCCATGTTATAAACTTCAGTAAAGGACTTGGGGGTTCAAGGTGCTCACCACACATCTAGATAAGTTCTCTGAGGGGTCTAGCTTCCAAAATGGTGTCACTTGTGGGGGGTTTCCACTGTTTAGGCACATCAGGGGCTCTCCAAACGCAACATGGCGTCCGCTAATTATTCAAGCAAATTTTACATTCAAAAAGTCAAATGGCGCTCTTTCCCTTCTGAACCCTGCTGTGCGCCCAAACAGTGGTTTTCCCCCAAATATGGGGTATCTGCTTACTCGGGAGAAATTGCACAACAAATTTTGGGGTCCATTTTTTCCTGTTACCCCTACGAAAATAAAAAAAATTGTGTCTAAAGGTTTTGTGAAAAAAGTTAAATGTTAATTTTTTCTTCCACATTCCAAAAATTCCTGTGAAGCACCTGAAGGGTTAATAAAGTTCTTGAATGTGGTTTTGAGCACCTTGAGGGGTGCAGTTTTTAGAATGGTGTCACTTTTTGGTATTTTCTGTCATAAGGACCCCTCAAAGTGACTTTAAATATGATGTGGTCCCTAAAAAAATGGTTTTGTAAATTTTTTTGGAAAATTGAGAAATCGCTGGTCAACTTTTAACCCTTATAGCTCCCCAATAAAAAAAAAAAATTGTTTCCAAAATTGTGCTGATGTAAAGTAGACATGTGGGAAATGTTATTTATTAACTCTTTTGTGTGACATATCTCTCTGATTTAAGGGCATAAAAATTCAAATTTTGAAAATTGCAAAATTTTCAAAATTTTTGCCAAATTTCCATTTTTTTCACAAATAAACGCAAGTGATATCGAAGAAATTTTACCACAATCATGAAGTACAATATGTCACGAAAAAACAATCTCAGAATCAGGGGGATCCGTTGAAGCGTTCCAGAGTAATTACCTCATAAAGTGACAGTGGTCAGAATTGTAAAAATTGGCCTGGTCATTAACGTGCAAACCACCCTCGGGGGTAAAGGGGTAAAGGAGTAAAGAGGTAAAGGGGTTAATATACATAGTTGCCTATATGCATAGTTTTGTACGATATCTGTTTGATTTGTGACAAATGCCTGAAGCTGCCGGTATAAATACATTATATGTATATATATATATATATATATATATATATATGTGTGTAGAGATAGATAGATAGATAGATAGATGGATAGATAGATAGCTACTAGATTTATTCCCATATATACTTGGTTTATTCACCTATGAGGTAAAAAGTAATGAAAAGGCTTTAATGAAGACTACAGAGAAAATATATATGTATGTATGTATGTATGTATATATATATTTCTAGTTTTGTAGGATATCTGTGTAGTTGGTGACAAATGCCTGAACCTGACGGTCATTTTGCCCGTGTCAGAAGTGAAAGCTGCAGACGCCACTCAGGACAGACAGTGCTGCACATAGCAACCAAGGACTTTATTAGGGAGAAGGAACAGCGCGTCCCTTCGGCTGGACATAGTAATGAGCCTGTCACTGTGGCTACAGCGTTTCCACACGTGTGAGTGGAGTGTGAGTGAGAGCAGCCACTAGTGACAGGCTGCGAGTGAAGAGTGCGGCACACACACGACTTGTACGGATAGAGCAACGCTCATCCTCTCTTGGGATTGGATGGTAGCTCATGACGTCACGGCAGGGTGTTGATAAAAGCACCGGGCAGGGAGCACACTTCAGAACTAGCAGTGACTGTCAGCTGTGCTGGAGCCAGAGAGCGGCAACTGTCACTGTCACCACTGGAGCTGATGACCGACACCGGGCAACGGCAACTGCCCAACGGGTGACTGCAGCGCGGGCTTCTACATGCAGGAAGACAGCATCTCCAGCGCTGGCTGACAAGTGACTTCTACTAAGAAAAGTTGTGCAGCGCTATGGGTTGGTTCAACGCTTCTTATAACATAACGCTGAGTGGTAACCTCACCAATGACACCACCAGCAGGACGGCAAGAGAGGTGACAGACGCCTGGATGGTGGGCATGGGAGTCCTGATGTCCCTGATCGTCATGGTCATCGTATTTGGGAATATCCTGGTGATCATCGCTATTGCCAGGTTCCAGAGACTCCAGACCGTCACCAACTACTTCATCATGTCCTTAGCCTGTGCGGACCTGATCATGGGCATGATCGTGGTGCCCCTGGGGGCCAGTGTCATCATCAGGGACACCTGGGTGTTTGGGAACCTGGGGTGTGAGTTCTTCACATCGGTGGACATCCTGTGTGTGACTGCCAGCATTGAGACACTCTGTGTGATTGCATTGGACAGATACTTTGCTATCACCTCTCCATTCAGGTATCAAAGCCTATTGACCAAGTGCAAAGCCAGGATTGTGATCCTCATAGTTTGGGTTGTGTCCATCCTCACCTCCTTTCTTCCCATTAACATGCACTGGTATAGGGCTGAAGAACCCAGAGCAGTGACCTGCTACAAGTTGGATACCTGCTGTTACTTCTACACCAACACTGCTTATGCCATCTCCTCCTCTATCATCTCCTTCTACCTACCCCTGGTAGTTATGATATTTGTCTACTTCAGGGTCTTCCAGGAGGCCAAGAAACAGCTGAGGAAGATTGACAAATGTGAAGGGAGGTTTCACAACCAACAAGATGCCAATGGCAAAGGAGTTAACAGGCGGACTTCCAAGTTTTGCTTGAAAGAGCATAAAGCACTGAAGACACTGGGCATTATTATGGGCACTTTTACCTTGTGCTGGCTCCCTTTCTTCATAGTCAACATTGTCCAGGTGATTTACAAGGAAGTCATCCCTATCGAGGTTTACACCTTCTTGAACTGGGTGGGCTATGTCAACTCTGCCTTTAATCCACTCATCTACTGCAGAAGTCCAGACTTCAGATATGCCTTTCAGGAGATCCTGTGTATGAAGAAGGCCAGCACCAAGCTCTACACCAATGGATACCCCCAGAGCAATGGGAACAGTATGTATAATGAAGAAACTGATGCAGATGCTGCTGTTCAGCTAGGTAAAGACAGAACTAGTGAAGTCTTCTTCAAGGAGGACAAGTCTCCCAGTGAATCCATATTGAACTGTGAAGGTATTATGCTAGAATACCACATAGATCCTCTCAGCAAGAATCACAACCATCATGACGATTGCTTGTTATAGGATCCCTTTTAGGAACACTCACAATAAACTGGATCGTTTGCAATACAAGGGTCAGAGAGAGATTTTTATTGTGTTCACAAGAAGGAAAAAGAGGTTTTTGTATTAAAGTTATATCTTTAATTTTGGGCGGTGCCCCTGACTCGCAGGATGTATACATTTTAATAGGGAAGTGTTTATTTCTGTATAGTTTCACTTCTACTTAATTTAAGGTAAGAGGACATTCACTAAGCATTAAGGCGCTTTATTGTGTTACTGTCTTATTTAGTTTGGCAGAGCGAGAAGAATCTACCTCATGGATCTGAAAAAAGAGAACTGTTTTTTTTTATGTTGTTCATATTGTTTTTTTTATTTGATGCTGTTATTTTTTATTTTTAATTTGTGGTTACAATATTAACACTGCACTGCGGGAATGGCTGGTCTGTCCAGCAGTGCCTGGGTTAACTTGGTGGATGTCGATTCCAGATGTCAGGGACAACAAACAAAATAGAAAGAGTGTAGGAATTTTGTGAGACTGTCATTTCTAGAACCTAAATTCTTTAACCTCTTCATCTTTGGGCTCTTCAACAATGAGTTAAGTGATTATTAAACACGCTCTGTCATTTCTCCTCACGTGTTTGTTTTAGTAAATACTTGTATTCCTTATAAAGTAACAATTTTTGGAGCCTTAAAAAAAAGTCTGTTTTTTTAACCATTGCCCAGTTATTCCTTATGGAAATATATAAATAATTGACAACTAGGTGTTACCATTCCATTGTCAAAAGGGTGTGTCCCTATACAGTCAGCACTGATTGGACGGTGTCAGAGTATGGAGGGACACACCCCCAATTGGCAACAACCAGCTGATAATTTATTCATGAATTACTAGTAGGTATAACAGAGGGATAGAGTAACACTGCAGTATATTAATAGATGTTCCAAAATTCTTACTTTTGAGTGTTTACTTGGACAAACCTGTCAAGAGAGCTGATAGTTCCTCTGTAGGTAGAACTTATACAGGTGTCACACATGTACAACGCAGCCATAGATGTAATGATTTCTCTATAATAAGATGATTTTTTTCCAACATCCCAATGTCCTGCATAGGTAATGATTAATCCTAAAATAATTTGTGCACGCTCTTGATCATCCACCTCATCAAATTACCAACTTCATGTCAAATAAACAATAAATTATAATGTAAAAATCTGCGCAATCTATTTAGAAGACACTGTTTCCATCTTATTTTATGAAAAATTGTTACGTCTGTGGCTGGCTGTAGGCGACAGCTAAGTGATTGACCTTTAAGAGAAGAATGTGCCCAGGGCATGAAGGGGTTAACGGTTAGGTTGAGTTCACTCAATTTTAGAACTAAAGTCCAAAGTCGATGTGAAGAACCCATCTCCTACATAACTGAGACCTAGCGACCATGACGTTAGGAAGGCATAGCCATCGATGACTATGCCGGAATTACTAGCCACATCATATTATTACAAGTCGGCTGGAGAGAGGGGAACAGATGTTCCTTGCTGCCTTGTGTGCAGCTAAGTACTCCATGGCAAGTTAATCAATTATCTGAAGCAGTCCTGCTGGTACAGACAGGTTTTTGGTCTGAAGATTGTCACTAAGTAATTTTTCATTCTTCCTATCCAGTTTAACTCCACTATTGACTTAATTGGGCATTGCTAAAACCTTTAAGTAGCAAGTAATGAAGTCCATAGTCAGTAAAGTGTTTCTTCTTTCCCCTGCGTGTGGAAAGAAGAAAGACCACATAACTGGTCTTTCCACTGAAGGAAGATTTTCTGTTTCCTGGCTGAGAACGTGCCAGGTTAATCAATTACTGCTTTAGTAATATTAGGAAGGATCTTTTTCCACAGTCAAATCACCCGAAGAACCCAATGTCGCAGTTCTATGGGGATGGGTTCTTATATATCCACAATAAGGTATTCCTGTCCACCTCACAGCATGCAGGGCCACCGTTAGATCAGCTCTTTGCACATTTCCAAGCCGTACAGTATTGTATGTTGCTCTCATTAAAGGTCATTGTACTATATTTCTACCTGGTTTGTCTTTTTCTATTGTTTTATTTTAATCATTTTGTTTCTGGATATAGAGCATTAATAGATTTCTATGGGATGAGACAGCATTTGACTTAAAAGTAACTAAATCTGATGTACAGATGCAGCGGAACTGAGTTTGCAATTTGGCCCAACTCATGGAAATATCAATCTATATAAGCGGTGGGTTTTATACAGGACAGCAGGTGAACTGACTGATGCATACGAATATACACCTAAGGCCAAGGCCCCACTATCAGTATTTGGTCAGTATTCGGTCAGTATTTTTTCTCAGGAGTGGGAGCCAAAACCAAGTGAGGAACAATCAGAGAAAAGGTATAATAGAAACAAGTCACCAATTATGTATTTATCACCCACTCCTGGTTTTGGCTCCCACTCCTGAGAAAAAATACTGATAGTGGGGCCGTGTCCTTACAAATGTATACATGGATCAGCCTCAAAGGGGTGAATGGGATGTCACTTATTTACATTTACTGTGCACTTAAGGCCACGTTCACACATAGTATAAACACTGCATTTTTTCAGCTGTTGTTTTTGTGCAGTAAAACGTTACATTTAACTGTGCAAGCAAAGTGGATGTGATTTCATGAAAACTCCTGCCCACTGTGTGTCTAGGGATGCTGCTGAACTGTGTTGTTTGTGGTGCGTTTTTTTAACTATATGGGGAGCAATTGTTTTTAAGTGTAGAATCAAAGCTTTTCTGCACCAAAACTCATCAAAATACAGGGTAAAACACAGCAAATAATGCATCAAAAACGCAATAATCTATAAAGAGTGCGTATGGTGCAGACACCTCCAGAAAATAAATAATAAGAAAAAACACAGCATTTTCCTTTATGTGTGAACATGGCCTAAATGGATATCAAGGATTATAAAAAAAATGGCATGATGGAAAAAAAATAATACTCACCTGGTAAATTTCCTACCGCTCCTGTGGTCCACCTGTTCTCTTCCATTCCAGTGATCATGTGCCCAAATGCATGTGACCACTGCAATCATTTACCGGCCTCACTGGTAATGCCCTTATGGCACGAGAAAACTAAGGCCAGAGATTGGTTGCAATGGCCACGTGGAGGGATTCTAAGTAGAGAAAAAGTCTGGGGACCATCGGAATGACTGATCTAGAGTGGCAGGGAATTAAACAATAAGTAATGTCTTTATTCTCCTTTTTATAACATTTCGGCTATTAGAAAATAAAAATAATCCCTTTAAATCCATTTTAGTACTCCCCAAAGTAATCTGGGTAGGACTGCAGTGTTGTTTAGTAGGATTATAAAGTCTAGAATATTACTTGCCCCCATGATCTCTGCTTTATCTGTCATCTCTCCAGTCTGGGGAGACATTTACACATATAATTGTGAATGATATTACAAGATCCTAATATAAGCTGCAGAAGCGGTTTGTAGCAATCCAGGACAGTAGTTTTGATAGGATCACCATCTGCTTGACACATAGTGAATACTTTTATGAGTACCACAGTGCGGCACGCTCAATAATCACAGATTAACTACAGGATAAAGAGAAATGTATGTAAAATGGTTAGTCCTGGTTATTTTATTGTGCACTGTGCGGCGCCTTTCTCCTTTACCATACATACAGGGCTCCAAGCCTTCTGCAGAGTGAAAGGATAGCTGAGAACTGTCTTCTGCGAGCGAGCGCTCCAGTGCTGTCACTGTGACATAAACCCCAACAGGTGCAGCACTGACTCATGTCCCGGACTGCATAGGGCACCAGCAGACAACACAACATGGAAACCACACTATTTGTATTTGATAACGCTCTTGACAATGTGTAATATATTATATTGACATACGGGAATAGGAGTGTGGGCGGGGGGATGTCTTTACTACAGTAACATTAAAGGAATTCTTATGGCTTGTAAATTAGCTATAAGAAAAGGATGACTTAAACTGTCCATAGAAGTAACTATTTTTTCTCTTAAAAAAACAATATAGTTTGGATCAGAGTGTGGTATTTTTTTGTTAACGGTATCCCATAAACAAAACAATCATAACAGCGTGAACGATTTTCTACACGCTTGGCTAAGTGTGGTAAATGGGCAGTAAGGTGAAATGTTCTTCACAACCTTTTCTACATTTGGATGTTTTTTAAAACATCTTAAAATCTTCTGAATGTATGCAGTCACTTTGGTATCACAGACCCTATCTGACCCAGATTTACTGGGCTCATTTTTGATTAGTTGTTATACAATTAAATACTTGAATGGTCACTTTTTCTTTATTGTTGATTGTGCTGTGTACATATGCATACAATATATTTACATTTATTCATTTGCATTATGGTATATTTCATGCGTCTTTAAGGGAATCTGTCAGCAGGTTTTTGCTGCCTCATGTGAGAGCAGCCTGATGTAGGCAGAGAGAAGCTGAATCCAAGGATGTATCACTTAGATTACTGGGTGCAGCCGTTCTCACACAATCAGAGCTTTTAGATTTAGCAATGCAGCAGAGCTGAGAAAGCTGCCCCCGCCCACACCAGGGTCTCCATGTACAAAGTCCATAGACAGTGGGGTGCTTATCACAGGAGGGGGCATTGCAGGACTAGTCCGGAAATCTTAATCTCTTAGGATAAATCTTTCACAGTTCGTAAACAACAGCACTCAGTTTGACAAGTGACACATCCCTGAATTCTGTATTTCATCCTCTATCTCCTGCTGTCTTCAGATTACATAGAAAAAAACCTGCTGACAGATTCCCTTTAAATGTTAAAGGGAACCTAATAGGATACTCATTTTGCTGAACCATGGGCAGCGAGAATCTGAGATTGCAACGTTTGAAAGTAAAGGATACATTGCTGCAATAATGTTGCCTGTCTTTAATTTGTGCTGCCTGTGGTGATTCAGCAGCATGAATTTCCAAAAAGGTTCCCTTTAAAGGGGAATCTGTCACCATGATAATTCACACCTCCCTGAAGGCACCATGTTTTAGAGAAGGGGGAGTTGAGAAGATTAATATATATTTTTGTGAGAAAAGATTCAGTATAGAGTGCTTTATTAATTTAATTCTCTGTTCTTTATGAGATTTTGGGTCCAGTGGGCGCTCCTATCAGTGACTGACAGCTGTCTCTGTATGCATACTTATACAAGGAAAGCTGTCAGTTACTATTAGGACCACCCAATGGACCCAAAATCTCACAAAGAACAGAAAATTAAATTAATAAAACACAGGTTATACCGAATCTTTTCTCACAAAAACATATATTAATCTGCTCTACAACATAGTGGCTGCAGATTGGATGGCATTTTCATGGTGACAGGTTCCGTTTAAATTGAGGATCTACTAGTGTACAATCTATATATGATATAAGCTTTATTGCAACCAACCATATGGCATGTACAATATGTGCAGAACCAGAAGAGCCACATTAAATGAAAATAATGTCTGTACGGTTGCTCAGAAAAACCCAGATAGTTCATGATTAACAAAAAATTTTTGCATGGAGTTTCAAAGCCAGCAATAATTATTAGAACACTAAGGGCATTTCCACATGGAACTGATGTTCTGCAGAATTTTTTGCAGCTGAAAATCCACATTGGCAAATTTTTATACAAAACATGCAGAATTTTTGCAGATTTTATTGTAGAAATGCTGCATATTTGCCTCAGATTTTTCCCTCTTCCATTGAAAAAGGTGAAAACCTTGGTACAAATCTGCGGCATCTTTCAATTGGATTTTATATCTAGGCGGATATTCCTTTAAGAAACTAGACAAGTGGAGGAGCCGTTATGACGGCCATATCAGTTCTAGCTTCACCAAGAACAGATAAAATAATTAAACCGTGAACAGAATTTTCATAGCTGGACAGTAGTGGCGGTTAAGCTAAAAAGACATCTTGTGGTAATGAAAACTTGTGAATGCAAATGTATCTCCACAACAGACATACATAGGATCTCACTAGCCGGATGAGCACAAACCACCACCTGATGTAATCAGTAAATGAGTTCAACACAGTTTTGCTTGTCTAGTCTAATTTTTAGTAACAACCATAGATCCTGCTCGAGGTCATATATTATCACTGTTGTATGGATCAGTAATGGTGTTACTGTAGAAACCCATGTGCCCTTACTCCATATTCCCTACATTTATTATTGAGCATTTGGATGTTCTTTCTGGATTCAGGTTTTTTTTTGTGTGCAGAAAATCCACTGCATTTAGCAATTAATATATATGTGGACCTTGTTAGCCAGTAGAATAAAAAAAATATAAAAATTTGAGAGTCCTCAGTGGTTGTTACCTTTTAATGGCTAACTGAAAAGATGGTAACAAACAGCAAGCTTTCAATACTACGCAGGTCTCTTCATCAGGCATAGTATAACACAAAATCTGAAGAATCACATATTTATACACAACAGCGCATAGAATTATTCCGAAAATAAGATAAGTGACATGAAGCAGAACTATCAATATGGGAAGGGGAGAAACAGTTGTGGCCATAAATATTGGAGAAGTTCATGGATAAGGAGTGCGAAAGTTTTATTATTCCCTGATTGAAGTCTGCTCCAGGGTTGTGATGCCCTCAAATGGTCTGAGGAGCACATTCCTTAACTGATGTAAAAGACAAATCCATGTGACAAATTCATTCCTGCTCTGAATGTGTCAAAGGTAATCATAAGTTTGTACTCCCAGACACTTCTGTCTTTCTGGGATGTGAAGTTACATTTCAATACCAGCAATTTCATGTCCATGATGCTGTGATCAGGGCTATAAACTACACATCTCTGTAGCCCTGATGACCTTATAAAGTTATGATGACCTTTGACACAGAGTAGGAATGAATGTGTTGCATAGATTTATGTGTTTTACATCAATTAAGACCTCAGACCATTTGGGAATATCACAACCAGACCTCAATTATGCAGACCCCAGAGCATAATAAATGTAATATGTAAAAAAAAAATCATTATGCTCACCCTTTACTTACCTCTCTAGCCCTAACGCTACTCACTCACACCCATCCTGTGCTTGCCGCATCTTCTTATCCCACAAGAAGCGCATAAATTCCATAGTGAATGGCGGGGGATGAGAAGATGCGGCGAGGACTGGACAGGTGGCAGTGAGTAGCTGAGAGGCCGGAGAAGTAAGTGTTGAGGGGTGTATAATGAATTTATTTATTTTTTTAAACTTTTTAATGGCCCATTATGGTTCAGAAAATTTGGCTTCCATTGGTCGCCATTTTGATAAATCCGTGCTCAAACAAACTTTAAAAATATCGTCATTTTGGTGAGTGCAGATTTTAGGAAAATGCAAGTAGAATTCAATTCTACTTGAATTTATTCACTCATCTCTACTTCCAATACATACATGGGGAAAACAGTAACAGAAGGAGACACGATGTGGTGGGACAGGGAGAGACTTCTACTACCTAAAGTGCTTTCCTGTTTTCACACGAATTTGGGCCACAAGCAGTTAATTCTTTAAAACAGCAGAATAGGTATTACTTACAGGTTGAACCCTTTTCTGTTGCATTGCTGCCTTCGCGCTGTTTTCCTGCAGTGGTGATGTCTAGTCTACAACACCTGAATAGTGATGAGTGAGAATGCTCGTTACTCGAGATTTACAAGCATGCTCGGCTGTTTTCCGAGTATCTTCAGCGTGCTCGGGTGTTACGTTTCAGTCACTCTGTGCGCATGATTTGCCACTGTTTGACAGCTTTAATACATGTGAGGAATGCCTGTATCTTAGGTATTAAAGCTTTCAAACAGTCGCAAATCACCCGAGCACGCTGAAGATACTCGGCGAGCACCCAAGCATGCCCTCTGAAAAGGTTAACAGAACATACTCACTCATCATTACACCTAAACGCTGCAGCCAGTCACTGATCTTAGCTATGATGCTAAAGCAGACAGTAAGACACCAGTGAAAGCAGTGATTAGCTGTAGTGATCATGTTTTTTAGATGAAATGTCCCCGATTTAGATCAATACATAAAACCGGTGGTGAAGAGGTGGCATTGGAACAGCCAGGATTGACAGGTGTCTCACGTGTATACATCGGGAGAAGCCTGTTAGTCAACTATGGAGAAGTAGGCCAGGAGTGACACTGGATGCTGTCTTGTCTCTGTCTAAAGTCCCCAGACGGATCTTTAAACAGTTTTCTTTGAAACGCTGAAGAGTTTCAGAGAAAGATATTTCTGGCTGCATTTGTGCAGCCAGACTCTAATTCATTCTGCCCACTGTTTGGGCAGCATGAATCAGGTGACAGGTTCTGTTGAAAGGGAACATGTCACTAGATTTTTCCCTACATAAACTAAATCCACCACCTTTAATTAAATCATCTAAAATTGCACTCCAGCAACATGAGTCCCTGCATTTCAAAGAAAATCTGAACGCGTTGCCTTTGATCACATTATGGGTCTACTTTTTAAATTGTTCGAATAAACTTGGAAATTTTAAGGTGCTGTTATCCTCCCCTTTTTTGTCTGGCATCACACGTGGAGTCACATGCTTATCCTTTGCTCCTGCATGCTCTGAGACACCCAGGTGAGCTGGTTACTTTTTCTTACTAGATATCAAAGAAAATACCTTTTATAATCCTCTGATAGGTGTCGCTGGGGTACTCAGCCATGTCACATCAATACAAGAGGATGGCAATTGCGGGGACAGAGTAGGCGCTTAGTATAGAGCAGCGACACCCATCGGACTGGAGCATATTGATTAATGTATGATGCTGTAGGATTATAAAAGGTAATTTGATGAGCAGGGGAACTTGGCTTTTATAAACAGGTTGCTGGTGCTGTTTAATACAACTTAAATGTGGTGGATTTAGTTTATACTGGGAAAACCTGGTGACATGTTCCCTTTGAAGGGAATGTTTCTTTTAGGCTGAAAAATCAGAAAAAGCTGATTTAAAAAAATGCATAATTTCTGTGTGTTTTTTTCTCTCTAAAGTTGCCTCAAAAAATATCATATTACATTTTTCTGTCACAATGCCTAATTTAAAACTGCATAGAGAAATTGTGATCTTGCATATTGGTGGTACAGAATCTTCCCAGTCAGCCTTACTGGTTGCTGTTTTATATATTCATTTCTAGTTTTACAGAGCACAGTATACAAATTATGGACAGGTTGTGGGTTTTTTGAAATTGTTTGCAATGGTAGTGCTTGGTCTACTGCGATTTTGTTCTACAACCTGCACTATAACTGTACTTTAAACCCTAGCATGCGTGACGTCACAAATCTATACTTTTACGTAACGGGGGCCTTTTAGCAAATCATATGGAGAAACTCACATAAATAACTTTTACAAATTTATTTCAAAATTGCAAAATAAGATATGAATAATGCACAACATTTTAATTATAATTTTTTTGTAGAAAACACCAAAAAACATTTATTTTTCCAAATTTCAAACAAAGATATGAAAAACACAAAAAGGTATAAAAATCTAGAGTAAACTAGCTGCAGCTACATTTTTTTTTGTTAACTTTTTCTTTTAATTTTATTGGTCTTCCAAACAATATTCACATGTTATCTTTTCTGAAGAATATTCTTTACAGACATTTTCCCCACAAGTGGTACCATATCGCTCAGTATTCCTCTCTAAGTTTCTTGGACAAATGAAACAACGCTTACGTTTTCTTTCCCCTGGCCCTGGAATATCCTGAAACTGTACGCTACACCTTTTCATTGCTTCTTTAGTTTGCTTTGGCAAGCATTTCATGTTGCTTCCCTCCATCATGTGAGGCATTACAAGTTCATGGCAAAGGTCCTTCAAGAATAGGCGTCTCCTATCCTTCCTCCTTGCATGGAATTCTGGATGAGTTTCTGTATAAATAATGAATGAATTCAGGGCTGCTACATCAAGCATATTTGAAAAAATTACTACAGGCCAACGTCTTGTTTGCCTCTTGCATGAATATTCTCCCACCATTTCATCCATTTTGTCTACGCCTCCTTTAGTTTTATTGCAATACAGGATGATTTCTGGTTTCAATTTCCTGTCATTGCTGTCAATACTGCAATCATAATGCATGGCACTGAGTAATATAACGGATTTCTCCTTCTTCACTTTGTAAGATACCAGTGTCGCTTTGTTGTTGAAACCAAAGACACTCTCATAAAGTGTGCGCTGTGGATTGTGTTTCATTGCTTGAGGAATTTCTCGTCGGTTTGGCTTCATAGTACCAACAAGTGTAACAGCTTTTTCAAGCAGAAAATTGCCCAGTGCAACATTGGTAAAATAATTGTCCATGGTAATGTTTATACCTGAATTGTATATTGGTACAGCAAGTGTTTTCACAATCTCAGACCCTAGATCTTTCTGTACTGGTGCATCAACTTCTTTGCCACAGTAGATAAGCCCATTTATGCCATAATAATTTGCAGAATCACACATCCAGAAGATTTTTATTCCATACTTGGCTGGTTTACTGGGCATGTATTGTATGAACTTGCAACGTCCTCTGAAGGGTACAAGTTGCTCATCTACTGTAACATTAGTACTAGGATTGTAAAGTTTGGTGCAATTTTTGATAAATATGTTCCAGATATAACTGATAGGGGCTAATTTGCCTGTTTGGAACCTCGCTGCACGAGTTCGCTTATCATCAAATCGAATGTTTCTTCTAATTTCCTCATATCTGTCCACTGCCATTGTCTCTTTATAGCGTGGATCAGAAAGTGGGTCCAGAAATAATTCTCTGATTGGAACATCATACGATTTTTGACTCCCTGCCAGCAGTAAAAGTCCAATATATGCATAAAGTCCCTCTTTTGAGATATTTTTCCAGGACTTATTTTTTGCAGAAGCGATATGTCTTCCTTCTAGGCCTTATCACTCCCTCCCAAAATCACATGACATCCTCACATGGCATGATCCACCCCCTGGCACCTCCACCAGCAACCCTGACTACAAATAAAGTAACTTGAGACACAAACACTGCTGAGTACATGATAAAAATAGCAGGGGCCTAAAAGGTCCCCGTTCCGTACAGATGTGGTTTTCCCCAAAAAAGCATTGTTACACCTAAATGCCTATCAAAAAAATTATATGAAAAACTGGATATTACCAACAACGACATACTTCAGGAATACCTAGAGTTTCAAAATTCTAACTAAAGTAATTTTGCAGATAATAGCAAAAAAGTAAGCACCGGGGCCTAAAAGGCCCCCGATACACATTGTAGGGTTAAACTTTTAATAGATCAATTCCGCTGCAGAAACGCTTAAAAAACACTTGGTAGAAGGTCTGCCATGTTCTCCAATGATAATCCGCATCTGCTGTGCACATGCTGCAGAAATTTCCGCTGCGGATTATCATTGCGGAGAAATCCGCAGCACTACCAATTATTTTGCAGAATCGCGGCGTTTTCGCCGCCATTGACTTGCATTGGACCGCATGACCGCAGTTCAATGTGCGGATGGTACCCGGGTTTGTAGAAGAGGAGACTCTCCTCCAGACCTGGGTACCATGGTACCTGTAAAAAAAAGAATAAAATAAAAAATATACATTATACTTACCCTCTGATGGCCCCCGGTGTCCTCCGATCCGTCCTGGCTTGCCAACAGCTTGCGGTGGACTAAAAGGACCTGTGGTGACGTCATTTAGTCATGTGACTTGTCACGCGACCGCTGACGTCGGCAGTCGCGTGACCCGTCACATGACTAAATGACGTCATGGCAGGTACTTTTAGTCCACCGCGAGCTGCCGGCAAGCCAGGATGGATCGGAGTACTCCGGGGGCCATCAGAAGGTAAGCATAATATTTATTTTTTATTTTTTACCATTCTTTTACGGTCACGCTATATAAATCCAAGCCGTTTGCATGGATTTATATAGTGTGACCAAGTTGTCAAGCACTTTCCAAGTGATGCTAAAATCGCTTGGAAAGCGCTTGACAACCTGCATGCGGAAATGCATGTGAAAAACGCTTCACTTCCGCTTGTCACTGGCAGGAAAAACACATATAAAATCCGCATGCGTTTTTTCTGCCAGGGAGATGCAGAAACGCTCATGAAAAATCCGGAGCATTTCTGCATCGTGGGCACATAGCCTTAAGTATAATTTAAAGGGTTTGTCTAGGACGTAGATTTTAATAACATATCCATAAGATAGTTCATAAATATTTGTTTGGTGGAGGTCAGACAGATCACACCCCTTACTGATCAGCTGTTATTTGTTCCCATGGTTGCCGAAATTATGCAGAGTATAGAAGTGGAACACCACAAGCACAACTCTTCCTTAAAGGGAATCTGCCATGTCAAAAAAACTCTATTAAGCTGAACATATTTGGTTAATTTGCAGGTTAATAGCGTTCTGAAGCTGCCTGACGCCAGCACTGAAAGTCTGGCTGCTGAGAGGAAATGAACTTTATTCCAACCGACAGTCTTAGGCTTTCAGTCATAGAGGCTCGACTGGCACGGCTTTAGTTAACACTCAGTACATTGTGAGTTGTGTCTGTAACCATGCCCCGATACTGACTGACAGCCTGTTTAGCAGTGCATCTGAGCCGGCTGTCACTCAGTGCTGTGGTGTGGTCACAGCAGCTGCTCACTATGTACTGACTGGTGACTGAAGCTGCATCTCTTTGACTAAAAGCCGGGGGCTGCCGGGAGGAATACAGTTCATTTCCTCTTGGCAGCTGGACTTTCAGTGTGCTGGCTGCATGACTTTAGAACACTATAACCTGCAGATCAACCCCATTTCACCAGGTTAGTAGCATTTTGGGATGTTATCGGTTCCCTTTAATGGAAGCCGAGCTGCAGTAACTGAGATCAGCCACTATATAGTGCACAGAGCTGTGGTGCTCCAGCTCTGCAGGAACTGGTAACTGCTTCATATCTAAGTTCTAACAACCCCTATGAAGAGCACCTTATGCTTTACATACATTATGATAGGTAATGATAATAAACTGGGAAGTCTCGCGTCTATTCTGTGTGCCACTTAGACATTTAAGGGAACCTGTCACCAGAAATAACACTATTAACCTGCAGATATGCGGTTAATCTGCAGGTTTTAAGCGTTATTATGCTGCCCGGTGCCTGCACGCACCCAAATGCAGCAGGGAGAAAATTGACATTTTTCTCTCTGCCACCATTCGACTTCAGTCACTGGCATGCCGCAAGTTCAGTCATCGCTCTGAGAATACAGAGAAGTGGCTGTAACCGTGCCTTCGGCCCTGACTGGCAGCCGCACCCAATGCAGAGGGAGTGTCAGTCAGGGCCAGGGGCGTGGTTACAGCAGCTGCTCTGTATTCTCAGAGCAATTACTGAACCCGCGGTGCCCCCGTACCCGTGAGTGAAACCGAATGCTGGTGGGGAGAATAAAGTTAACTTTCTCCCCGCTGCATTCGGCTGCGTGCAGGCGCCAGGCATCATAATGATGCTATTAACTTGCAGATTAACCATATATCTACAGGTTAATAGTGTTTTTTCTGGTGACAGGTTCCCTTTAAAAAGCAGAGTAACTGTTGGCAAATTGAAGTACTCTAGATTTTTTGGACAACTTAATCTGATAAATAGATGATTTAGTTAACACAAAACAAAAGGGGATATTGCAATTCTTCAATATTTGTGTATGTCTGGAACTAACTAATGATTTAGTCGCATGTTTGTGAATGTGGCTACAGATAAATGTGTCTTTCAACTATCTTAAAAAATAATCTATGACGGCAATCATGTTGCGGCATCGTACAGCATGTTTACTGTCCATATTATTTCCTCTAAAACTGGGATAAGTTCCAATGGGGAAGTTTAGGTGTCTGGATGTTGGATCCAACGAGGAAGTATCTTAGCAACAATGGAAGTGGTTATTTTGTTGGGCCGAGACAGTATGCTTCAGTGTATGAACCATTTAATTCATTAGGAATTAGGCACAATCACGTTTGGGCACGGTGTATGGTAAGGAAGTTCTTCCAATGCTAGTATCTTTAACTTACCTATACAATTAGCAAATGTCTGGCAAACAGTGTCGTTTTGGAATATGTTGCACCGGTATATATTGATATAACTGTACCTATACTGAAGAGTTTAGTGTCAGGATGTTTTTCCACGTAAAAAAATAATATGAAATTAGACTATTCTACAATTTGACCAAACTATTATAACTGAACAATTATTACATGGGATCCAATTTATCAAAACTGTTAACAAAAGCTGACCTTATTGTTTAACAGTCAGAGCTCAGGTTTCACTTCTTAAACATTCTTGGTAAAAATAATGCTGCACTTAGATTGGTTGCTATGTTCAATAAATAAATGAGGCCCAGTGGTGTGTGCTGGTTACTATAAGCAACAAATTAATGAGACATAGTTGTGTCTGTTGGTTGCTATAAGTAATAATAAATGAGGCTTAGTGGTGTGTGCTTGTTGCTATGCGCAATATATGAGGCCTAGTGGTGTGTGCTGGTTGCTATGTGCAATAAATAAATGGTGTCTAGTGGTATGTGTTGGTTGCTATGTGCAATAAATGTGGCCTAGTGCTGTGTGTTGGATGCTGTGTGCAATAAATGAGGCCTAGTGCTGTGTGCTGGTTGCTATGTGCAATAATTGAGGCCTGGTGGTGTGTGCTGGTTGCTATGCGCAATATATGAGGACTAGTGGTGTGTTTTGGTTTCTATGTACAATAAATGAGGCCTAGTGGTGTGTGTTGGATGCTGTGTGCAATAAATGAGGTCTAGTGGTGTGTTTTGGTTGCTATGTGCAATAAATGAGGCCTAGTGGTGTGTGCTGGTTGCTATGTGCAATAAATAAATGAGGCCTAGTGGTATGTGTTGGTTGCTATGTGCAATAAATGTGGCCTAGTGCCGTGTGCTGGTTTCTATGTGCAATAATTAATGTGGCCCAGTGTTGTGTTAGGTGCTATGTGCAATAAATTAATGAGGCCCATCAGTGTGTGTTTATTAAGAAAAAAAACCTGGCAAGTATTGTCAATATCGTCAGAGCGGCCGGATCAATGCTTCCGCTTTAAATAAAGAAAGCATTGGCTTGCTGTAGGCAACGCTGGCACTTTTCGTCGTTTGTACAATTATGTCTTCCTTGACTATGTGTGAGTGATAGGTACACATAATTAAATTAAAGTTTTCCCAGTTACGCAATATGTCATATTGAGAAAGTCATGCTGTGAATAGGGCAAGCATAATCCTATTTTCTGTTTAATGTATGTTTGTTTTTGTTTTTTAGCCATTAAATTTTCGCTGCCTGGACTCAATTATGAATATTTTTTAAATTATTATGTAGTCAACATTTTTTTAAACTTACTTTTATCAAAGCACCACTTCAGCGGTGAAAAAAAAAGTGCTTGAGTGGTGCTTCTAAACTTACCTGCTGCCATCTTCACCTTCTATCGGCGCCGCTCCGGTCCCACACCGCCATCTTGTGACCGCAACTTTTGACTGTCCAGAAGTCAGAGGTAATGGTCACAAGCTCTCAGTGCCAGTCAGTGAGAGCCATGACTATGAGAGCCTCGTGCTGGCTCTCATTGACTCGCATTGAAAAGTGACCTCAGGCTCACCCAGCACTACCTAATCTGGTAGGTAACAAACTACTGGTGACCGTTAGGAGCAACAGCGATGGAAGGTGAAGATGGCGGATGGTAAGTATAAGACTTACATTAGTAGCACAACTTCAGCGTGGCAATAAAAAATAATGCTCGAGTGGTGCTTTAAAGGGTAAATCAGTTTGTGTGGTTGCTAACTGGCCAACAAGCAAATAATGACAGTTCTCTTATAGGCGGTCTTCAAGTCTGAGCACCACAGCAGTTTTCTCTTAAAAGGGTTTGCTTGGTTCTATTAAAAAAACAAAACTGAGCACTGAATCTCTCTGTGTAATATTTGTTTTGCAGTAATTCTATTCCTGACGTGCTCCATGTATGCTTTCCTCATCAGGGAAGCACTCTGTAAACATTCAGAGTTCTCTTGCTAGCTATGGTCCTTGAGATTCAAGGGGATTAAATTAGTGAAGAAAATATACAAACAATTGTGATCACATAAATATTTTTAATTATCTTTTTTTTCCCCTTAATCCTAGCAGAGTTTGCTATATCTTGATGTGTATGACATATGACATATTCATTCTCAAATTTCTGAAGCATATATCTTTCAAAGTGAGTGTACGTTATCTGGCATACTAATTTAATCTATTAAAAAAAAAAAACACAAAATACCTGTTTTTGGCTTTCATGGATGGTAAAAGTCAGTAAGTTGTTACTAATTACAAAAAAATAATACATGTGTAAAGATGTATTTAAAATTGAGAAGGGGTAAAAAACAAGCAACATTTTCTTGAGGCGACGTTCCCACGATGAGCTTTTGCTGAATTTTTGATTTTGCAGATTTTCTGCATCATTTCTGCACCCATTAAGTAAAATAGGTTTCTTGCATTTTTTTAGAAAATATGCAGCATAAAAAACTCGCCAAAAACTCATCATGGGAACGTAGCCTAAAAGGGGTTGCCTGGGCTTAGGACAAAAATATGCAGTCACTCTGTGATTGTATACTGCTGATTTTCCATGTATTGTCGGTGTGAGTGGTGTCACGTAACCGCATGTATGCGATATGCCTAATTGTGGTCGCGTGTCGGTTAGATACTGGACATGGTTTTTCAGTCTGGCCACCTGAACCAGGTCTTACTGACATATTCCCACCATAGTGTGACATCATATAAGGCACCTAGAACATGACAGCACATATAAAGCCACATTCCCACATTCAGTATTTAGTCACTATTTACATCAGTATTTGTAAGCACAAACCAGAAGTGGAAAAAATAAGAGGAAAAGAATAATAGAAACACGTCAGCACTTCTGTATTTATCACCCACTCCTGGTTTTAGCTTACAAATACTGAGGTAAAATACTGACCAAATACTGAATGTGTGAACGTGGACTAAGTAAGATACTGTTCACACTAGTGTCGTGGCTACCGATAAAGGAAACCATGACACTATGATGGCTGTACTGAATTTTCTCTCATAGGGACATGCACCCATGAATTTATTTTCATAGGGAATAATGTTGGACCTTATCGAATTTAATGGGGTCTGTCAGGATTCCGTTAGGGTTTCAGAATTGATATTGTTAAGGATTGCACTGCCATTAAAAATCATTAAAAATCCCAAACAGTCAGGGGGAAATGTCTAAAGATCCCTGTAATGCAAGTGTAAACTGCAACTAGGGAATTTTTGGGCTTATTTTTGTGATAGTGTATTGTACATCATGAGTCACAGGGAACACATGAGGAAATTTAATGGTCTCTGTATCTGACACACAATATTAAGAGAGGTTCTATTGTTTGTTAAAGGGGTTGTCCAATAGAGAATGATTATAAAGATAACCCATTGATTTTTTATTGGCACTGTGTAATGCACTTTTTCTCAGGTATTCCTGATTATAGCTGGCTGCTGGGGGTGGCAGCAGGGGGACACTTTGTGATCAACTTATTCTGATAGGACCTTTCTAACAGGTAGGGATACTCTAAACTGGAGAACATCTTTTAACAGATTTTGTAACAAAAAATGCATGATTAAATAGTCCCTGTGATTTAAACAAACTTTACATAAATCAATAGTATATTTGAATATAAGAAACTTTGTAATATATATTATCCCAGAAATATGCTTCCTTCTCCTCTTATGAGCTACTTCTCTTCCTCTTTCCTGCCTCTTGATTACCAAGTTAAAACAGCTTTAATACATGCATGCTTGTAGAAATGAGTGAGCATGCTTGCCACTCCTTGACACTTGATCGAGCATTGTGGTGCTCGGGCACACTCATTGCACAATCGAATATCGCCATACTCGAGTCCCCGGCCCGCATGTTTCACGGCAGTTAGACAGTGAATAAGCATGGGGGGATTTAATGCCATACACGGGAATACCATAGCTATATTGGCTAATCGCACTGTGATCGGCCGGCCGCATTGCATCATCAGGTTTTACAGAAGACCTGGTGACACGATGCTTTGCACACTGTCCTGCAGAAGAAGTTCAGAGTTATTATAGGAGGGAGAACTTAGATTAATGTGTCCTCTCCCTAAATATTATAAAGTTGCACTCTTTAGTGCCTTTCATGTGGCACTAAAGGGTGTTTTTTAACCTTTTTTGAGCCTATTAAATAAATAATTAATTTAAAAAATGACCTGGGGTCACCCTTATTTTTAATAACCAGCCAAGGTAAAGCAGACAGCTGAGGGCTGATAATATCAGGCCAGGAAGGTCCATAGATATTGTTCCCTTCCAAGCCTTGAAATACCAGCCCACAGCTGCCCCAGAATAGGCGCATCACATTAGATATGCCAATTCAGGCACTTTGCCTTCCCAATTGCCCTGGTGCATTAACAATCGAGGTAATATTTTTGGGGGTTGATGTCAGCTGTGTAGTTTCAGCTGACATCAAGCTCAAGGGTTGGTAAATAGAGAGGCATCTTTCAGACACCCCATACAGGGCTGCCACCAGGAATTTCAGGGCCCCATACTGGCAAAATTTTCAGGCCCCCTTGAGACTCCACCCAGGCTCCACCCTAGCTCCACCTCCGTCCCTTGAACCTTCCACAGTCACACTGCCCACTCTTGAAAAAACTCCACTTCTGCACCACATCCTCACCAATCACACATGAACAGTTCCCATCAAACACCATATCACATACACAGCCAGCAGCTTCTGTTTTGGCCACAAGATTTTTTAAGCTGCCACCACGACAAGGTAGACTCTTCTGGCTGGGCCTACACTACTCTAACTTATTAAACAGTTCTTAAAATACCCAATACTCTTTTTAGGTATATTTTTTTATTTATTTTTCTTTAAGGGAATGTGTCACACACATTTTTAAAATGACCAATAATATCACATACAAGGGACAAATACCATCACACCATGACCAGACCACATATTACCACCTCATAGAGGCCAAATAATACTACATACAAGGAACAAATGCTTCCACACCATGACCAGACCACATGTTGCCACCACATAGTGACCGAATACTACAATACTGATCATTAATAAAAAAATCCCACAATACTAATATTACCATGAGTGCCATTATACAAAGGAGCTCTGTACATAGTATACAGTTCATAGTGTCAGTGTACAGGTAATACAGGGATCACCAATGACATTATACACAGGAGCTCTGCTCATAATCTCAGTGTACAGGTATTACAGTGATCACCAGCGACATTATACACAGGAGCTCTGTACATAATGTCAGTGTACAGGTAATACAGGGATGATCAGTGACGTTATATACAGGAGCTCTGTACATAGTATACAGCACATAGTGTCAGTGTACAGGTAATACAGGCATCACCAGTGACATTATACACATAAGCTCCCTATATAGTGTATAGTGTACAGGTAATACAGTTATCACCAGTGACATTATACACAGGAGCTCTGTACATAGTAAATTTTGTTAGTGTACAGATAACACACTGACTCACAAGTGACATCTCTAGTTGAAGTCCTTCATCTTCGCTTTTCGCCTTCATCCAGCGCAGATCACCATCACTACTTCCAGCCAGGACTCGTCTCTGCATAAAATAATACACAGTTATCTAGCGCACATTCACCAACTTCTACACTATGCAGCTGAATACAGACGTGCACCCACCAGTAATATATAATTAGTTATTATGCAACCCACCATTCCAAATATAAAATGTAATCCACCACTGTGATCGCCACTAACTATAAATAGCCACTTTTCCCAGCCAATAAATATATAAATTAATTAGCACCTGTACTCTTTCCCCCAATTCATTACCAGTCACACTACATCATCCTCAATGCCCCCCCTCCCAATTCCTTATTTTTACATGCCCCCCTCTGCCCCAATTAATTTTGTCATGTCCTCTCTCTCCCACCCCCACTTAATCATCCTTTACTCTCCCCCACCCCCAATTCATAATCATTTGTTGTCCCCCACCCTCAATTCATGATCATTTGCTATCCCTACCCCCACCCTCAATTAATTAGTTGGTCTCCCCATCCCCTACTCCCAATTCATTTACTCTCCCTACCCCCCACTCTTAATTCATCATTAGCTCTCCCAAACCCCCACTCCCAGTTCATCATGAGCTCTCCACACCC
Source organism: Phyllobates terribilis (assembly GCF_046119375.1). Classification (NCBI taxonomy): domain Eukaryota; kingdom Metazoa; phylum Chordata; class Amphibia; order Anura; family Dendrobatidae; genus Phyllobates; species Phyllobates terribilis. The sequence goes on from NW_027362771.1 coordinate 87,333,915, forward strand.
CCCCCAATCCCAGTTCATCAAGAACTGGGATTAGGGGCTGGGGAGACCAATTAATTAATTCTATTAAAAAAATGTTTTTCATACTTACCTCGGACTGGCATCTTGGCGCTTGATGCCGGCGAGTGTGCAATAATGTCATTGCGTACACTCCTTCTCCAACGCGTCACGGAAGAGGCGGAGGGATTCCATTGGAGCTGCACGGGCGATCTGCCATGAGAGTTCCAAGGCTGAGCTCCCTGCACTGAGATGTATGCCAGTAGCGGCACGCCAGCACGCGACACCACGAGGTCCGGTGAGCAGAAAAACAAGAGGGGGGCCCCAGTATGAGCCCCCCGCTATTTACTGCTGTTCACCAGGCCCCATACAGCAGTAAGGGCAGTAATGGCCTGATGGCGGCCCTGCCCCCATTACTAACCCAGTAAGTTAAGAGAAAAAAAGTAAATGCAAAAGTATTTTATTTAAGAAAAACCTCTCTGACTCCCTGACTCACCAATTTACTAATTTAAAATAAAAAGCCATGCTGGTCCGAAGTAGCCCAAGGATTCCGACGTAGTCCACAAATGGCAACCCTAAAGACATAAAAAGAGAGAATTAAATAAATAAAGACAAGAGACGGTCACTCATTTACCAATGTATTAACCCTGCAGCTCTGATGTAGTCCATGGCATTCCAATGATGTCCACCAATTCTGTAGTACAACCTATGGAGCCTCGTTCTGAGAACGAAGCTTCATAAGTCACTCCCAGTCATGCTGTCCTCTGTGTGACCTGGCGAGAACGATGATGTCAGTAACATTACTAACATCATCATCGCTCCAGTCTGGTCTCATGGAGTGTAGTCTGACCGGGAGTGACCTTAGAAGCATCATTCTCAGAATGAGGCACCATAGGTTGTACTACGGTGGATGCCGTGGGAGCGTCATGGACTACGTCGGAGCTGTTGGGTTAATAAATTGGTGAACAAGGGACTGTCTCTTGTCTTTATTTATTTAATTCTCTCTTTTTATGTCTTTAAGGTTGCCATCTGTAGACTACGTCGTAATCCTTGGATTACTTTGGACCTGCCTAGCTTTTTTTTTCTATTAATAAATTGGTGAACCAGGGAGTCAGGGAGTGTTTTTTAAAATAAAATATTTTTGTCGTTGGCTGTTGGACACACATGAATTGGCCAATTTATGTACTAAGTATGTTCATTTTAACTTATTTTCTAGAACAGCAATGCTGCTTTCATTTATTCCATGTTTGCACATTATACCATTACAGAGTGCAGCTTTGTTAGTTTCACCAGAATACTGGCATAAAACACTTTCAAATGTCACAAATATTTTGTGCGACATGAAATTGCCCCCCAAAAATGTGTGTCTTTTGGCATTTGGAGCCACTTTTGGTCATCTCTGCTAAAATTGGTGGAGCCGGTGTGAGATAGGGTATGATGAATCCCGCCTGATAAATTCATCAAAAGTTGTGGCGTTACTTATTTCTGGTCAGACGCACGCAGGCGCACATCAGTGATAAGATGCGCAGAATTCATTAAGTGGCGTGCACCTCTAAATGAATTAGGAGCATCTCAGCCCTGCACACTCATCATTAAGATTGGAGTACAAAAAGCCAGTCTCAATGAATCAGGCCCAGGTTAAAGAAGCACTCCCATCAAAATTTTTATCTTTATATGTTGCAGTCATCATATTACATAGCACTGTGTACTTACAATTGCTTATTTTGCCTTTCTACCCATCTAATTATTTTATTTTTCATTAGGTCTATAACATCAAATGATTAAAAACTGACTAGCTGAATCCTTTTAAGCTCTATGTAGAAACAGGAGGTCAATTTTTCCTGTATGAGTCATAAGTCACTGCAAAAGTCCCTGGCAGGGGGAGGAGGGAGCAGCTGGGTCAGAAGTTGAAGAGGGTAAGAATAATTGCTGGGACAAGAGACCTGTTTCTATATAGAGCAGAGAAAGGGGTAGAAAGGCAAAATAGGCAATTGTTAGTACGCAGAGCTATATAATATGATTGCAATATATTAAGAGGATAAAAACTTTGCTGTGAGTGCTTCTTTAATGATTTAAACACATCATATCAATTCTGCATTAAATAATTTTCACGCAGTGTATTCTAAAAAGAGACAAGAATTTTCTGCTCATAAATCAGCTATTTTTATAGGTTTAATGACAATCAATGATTGAAATATTGTATAACTGAGTGACAAAAGCTTAATGGTTGAACAACTTATAGAAAGTTTTAATCTGTTCTAAAATGTAAAGCTAAACAATTACTGGAATGACATATGAGAACTTACTTTACTTCCTCTGTTATGTATTAGCATGTTACAAGTTATAGAGAAGTTAAACTACCATATAAAAGCAACACTTTACTGCTTCGACTTTCTGTATAGAGTTCACATACAGTAGCTTGGAATTTGTAGTATAGCCTTACCTGGAATTACACATTTAATTAGTATATATCATTTCTTAAAAAGCTGCCTCATACATTACTGTCATTTACCCCTTAAGGACTGGGCTATTTTTCATTTTTGCGCTTTCATTTTTTTCCTCCTCTTATTCCAAAAACCATATCTCTTTTTATTTTTATGTTGACATTGCCATATGAGGGCTTGTTTTTTGCAGGACAAGCTGTACTTTTTAATTGCACCATCCATTTTATCATGTGATGCAATGAAAAGCGGATTTTTTTTTTTCCAAGTGTGGCAAGACAGCAAAAAAAACGCAATTGTTTTTTTTTTTCATTTTCAGAGTTCATTTTACTATAAAACTGACCTAGAAATATTATCAGTATGATTACGGCGATACCAAACATGTTTAGTTTTTTTTTTTTTATTTTATTGGTGAAAAAAAATTCAGAAATTTGTAAAGGAAAACATTTTTTGCTTGTGTTTCCATTTACCAAGAGCCATAATGTTTTCAATTTTCAGAATATGGAGCCGTGTGAGAGCTTGATCTTTGCACTCCGAGCCAATGTTTTTATTGATATAATTTTGGGATGGATACAATGTATTTATTGCCTGTTATTAAATCTTTGTGTTGTTGCGATGGCCGAAAAACCTAAATTCTGGAGTTTTGATTTATTTTCTCACTATGCTGTTTACCGATCGGATTCATTTATTTTATGTTATGATAGATGGGACTTTAACAAATGCAGTGTTTTCAAATATGAGTATTTTTTATTGTTTTTATTTCCTAATTTTCAAAGTGGAGTGGATATTTTATTTTTTAAAACATTTTTTGACTGTCCACTGTATTTGTTAGTCCCCTTAAAGGACTTTATCCTGTGATCATCACACTAGCGATGGGCTGGCTTTCACAGAGTTACTGTTATGACAGGCACATGGGGTCTTCAGCAGACCCCATGGCAACCCAACCCAATGGCATCCCATGATAGTGTTGCAGTAGCACCAATGAGTGGTTAAAATAGCACGCCCCCTGTGCTGTTAATGCTGTTGTCATAGACCGACAGCAGTATTTGACAGGTTTACAGCCGTGGGTGGAGTGTTGCTACCCCTGTAGCTGTTAGAGACAGATCATCTTCTCATCATCTGTCAGGAAAGATGCAGGCTCGGCTTGAGAGCCCGAATCAGAGACAGGAAGACGGCATATGACATACATACTAAGTTATATGTCGTTAAGAGGTTAAAGAAAATTTGTAAGGAAGATCAACATTTCCCTCGCCCACCCACCCCCCTTTCAAAAAAAATATGCATATATGGGCATTCTGGTATCTGACAGCTAAATTCATTGACATCTTTATATTTTCTATCTGTAGCTGTATTCCTGAGAAATCAGCAATTTAATTTATATCCAAATGAGGTGTTAATTGCTTTGGGCATGGCAGAGCACTTAACAAGCTTCTGCCTCCTATGTTTGTTTCTTTGCCACGCCTCTTTAGCTTGATTGATAGTTCACTGTCTGATTTTGTTGCCTGGTGCCCACTGTCACACAGACAATGAGCTATCAAGGAGGCTAAAGCAGCTGATGATGGGCAGGAGAGCAACCTCAGGACTCAGAGACTTGTTAAGTGCTCTGTCACACCCAAAATGCTAAACACCTAATTTGCTTATTCAAAAAAACTCTGTTGTTTTCTCAGGAGTGCAGCAACAGATAAAAGATATAAAAGTGTCCATGGACTTAACTTTCAAAGACCTGCATGCTCATATATGCAGTGTGGGGGTTGATCTTACTGACAGATTCTTTTTAGCTGAAAAGGTGTCCTCAGGTTAATAAAAGCATCTTTCCAGTTGGTTGCTGTAGGTTATAGCAGTTACCTCGTCTTCTGGCAATGCTAGTAAATTTCCTTTTTTGTGATATTTAATAGATTTCATTCTCTTGAATCCAATTATCTGTTACGTGCCTTTGGGGAGGCAAAAATATATTATGTTCAATAAAAATAATCAGCATAAACTTTCTTTGCCCTGTGGATCACAGCTTTCAGTCCTGTACTATGGTTATTTTGCAGGAGCAATACATGCTAAAGCTCAACGGACTTGTCAATGTACTGTATTTATTGGGAAAATGTAAGTGTTACTCCTCAGGCTAATAAGACAATGACACATATATGTCAAGAATTGCCTAATAAAGATCAGCAAGCTTATATATTCATCCATGAAATTCTAATATAATTATAAGTTAAAAAAAAATAAAAAATTAATAATAAAAAAAGTAATTATAAGTTAATAAAAAGTACAAAAAAATGACTGCTTTCATCCAAAAACCCTGACAGTGTAGCATTTTGTAGTTAATTTTGTAGCATTTTGTAGTTGGTTTATTTTGTAGTTAGCTGGTATTTGTAGTGCATTGAAGCTGGAGTTGACCAGTAATGCCGGACAAAACCTCTGAACAGATTTAGTCCTGTTTTGGAGGAAAACCTATCATGTTTTTCTAGTACTGGACAACCCTCTTAAATCTGTCTAGCTGTTAAATGAGAAAACACAGTAGGTAAGTTTATAGTATAAACTTTTTGTCTATTTTGCTCAATTCATCACTTAGATGAATGCAGCCAGCAATTTAGACCAATCCATTGGTTTCTGTCCCGGGACTATTTGTCCATCTGTCCATTTACCTATCTATCTCTGATTTTAGAATTGGTTCAATAATAAGCCTTAAAGCACCACTCCAGCATTTTTTTTTATTGCACCTCTGGAGTGGTGCTTTAAATGTAATTTCCCTGCCCCCTGTCTCATACTCACCTGCCGCCACCTTCATTCGTTTCCTGCGTCACTCCGGTTTGTCGCTGGTGAAAAGGGACCTGTCGGCTGCTCCAGTGTTTCATGGAGGTCACTTTTCAATACAAGTCTATGAGAGCCTTGTTTTGGTCTCGTTCTGGCTCTCATAGACTTGCATTGATAGCGTGTGATATAGGTTCTGATTTCCGGCAAATCAGAAGCTACTGTCACAAGATGGCGCCCCCCGACCGGAGCGGCACCAAAAAAACTCCGAAGACCCCTGGAGGGTGAGTATATGACCGTGGGCAGGGGACTCAAATTTAAAGCACCACTCCAGAGCTGAAAAAAACCCAAAAACGCTGGAATGGTGCTTTAACTGGTTGAGGAAATGTTTGCAGACAAAATACACATGTTACTGTCTTCAGAATCCTTAAAAAAATTCTCATGTATATAGTCACTCACTCCCTTTGAAGCACTGGGTAATGTTTGACATCTTAACGTGATATGTACTCGGGGTAAAAGTTTTGTTGGTCCGTCTGGCTGATGTCCACAGTGTGTGCACAAATTGCTTACGTGGATTATTTATTAAAACGATTCTCTCACAAAAAGTACTTATCAATGAACATGGAAAAATAAATGATTCATTCTTTATGGGATTGCCAGAGATAGCGTGGCTATCTACAGCAATCCTATGCTAAAGAGATTAAATGGAGTGGGAGTGCACATTCGCGACCAAAGAATCACCGTTCTGGCTATGGGTGGGAGTCTGAGCAGTCGGACCCCCACTGTGAGAAGTCTAATTTGTTTCTACTGTAATAGCTTATTAAGCATGCATTACAATTGAATTCATATCAAGAATAATAATTAAGATCATGTTTGAAAGTGTTGCAGTCAGTAGTAAAAACCTGTGATCAAATACTCATCTGCTCTTCTTCCTACTATGCTCTAAATCAGACTTTTCATTTATGCTCTTCAGTGGGTCATTACAGCGACTACATTATGTAGCAGTGTGCTTACTATATGTTCAGTCGAAGAAGTGTATAAAGGTCATGTAAAGCCTTGCTGCAGTGCTGTAGCTCTGGTTTATAGTTCAACCACTTGATCCCTGAACATCTTGCTCTTTATAGGTGCTATATTTACAATGCACATGCTTTACAGCCCACATACAGACCATTGTTTCTGGTGGGTCTAAAATAGAAATATGTATTCCTTTTAGTAATATAATGCTTAATCCTAAAGCTATTTTCTCCTTTTAGAACTGATCTACTGTATAAGATATTTAGAGCCATCTGCTTAATTGAAAAAATAAATAAATTAATAATATAAAAAAATTATATGTATACATACATATAAATATACAGAGTATATATACAGTACAGACCAAAATTTTGGACACACCTTGTCATTTAAAGATTTTTCTGTATTTTCATGACTATGAAAATTGTACATTCACACTGAAGGCATCAAAACTATGAATTAACACATGTGGAATTATATACTTAACAAAAAAGTGTGAAACAACTGAAAATATGTCTTATTTTCTAGGTTCTTCAAAGTAGCCACCTTTTGCTTTGATGACTGCTTTGCACACTCTTGGCATTCTCTTGATGAGCTTCAAGAGGTAGTCACCGGAAATGGTCTTCCAACAATCTTGAAGGAGTTCCCAGAGATGCTTAGCACTTGTTGGCCCTTTTGCCTTCACTCTGCGGTCCAGCTCATCTCAAACCATCTCGATTGGGTTCAGGTCTGGTGACTGTGGAGGCCAGGTCATCTGGCGTAGCACCCCATCACTCTCGTTCTTGGTCAAATAGCCCTTACACAGCCTGGAGGTGTGTTTGGGGTCATTGTTCTGTTGAAAAATAAATGATGGTCCAACTAAACGCAAACCAGATGGAATAGCAAGATGCTGTGGTAGCCATGCTGGTTCAGTATGCCTTCAATTTTGAATAAATCCCCAACAGTGTCACCAGCAAAGCACCCCCACACCATCACACCTCCTCCTCCACGCTTCATGGTGGGAACCAGGCATGTAGAGTCCATCCGTTCACCTTTTCTGCGTCGCACAAACACACGGTGGTTGGAACCAAAGATCTCAAATTTGGACTCATCAGACCAAAGCACAGATTTCCACTGGTCTAATGTCCATTCCTTGTGTTCTTTTGCCCAAACAAGTCTCTTCTGCTTGTTGCCTGTCCTTAGCAGTGGTTTTCTAGCAGCTATTTTACCATGAAGGCCTGCTGCACAAAGTCTCCTCTTAACAATTGTTGAAGAGATGTGTCTGCTGCTAGAACTCTGTGTGGCATTGACCTGGTCTCTAATCTGAGCTGCTGTTAACCTGCGATTTCTGAGGCTGGTGACTCGGATAAACTTATCCTCAGAAGCAGAGGTGACCCTTGGTCTTCCTTTCCTGGGGTGGTCCTCATGTGAGCCAGTTTCCTTGTAGCGCTTGATGGTTTTTGCAACTGCACTTGGGGATACTTTCAAAGTTTTCCCAATTTTTCGCACTGACTGACCTTCATTTCTTAAAGTAATGATGGCCACTCATTTTTCTTTACTTAGCTGCTTTTTTCTTTCCATAGTACAAATTCTAACAGTCTATCCAGTAGGACTATCAGCTGTGTATCCACCTGACTTCTGCACAACACAACTGATAGTCCCAACCCCATTTATAAGGCAAGAAATCCCACTTATTAAACCTGACAGGGCACACCTGTGAAGTGAAAACCATTTCCGGTGACTACCTCTTGAAGCTCATCAAGAGAATGCCAAGAGTGTGCAAAGCAGTCATCAAAGCAAAAGGTGGCTATTTTGAAGAACCTAGAATATAAGACATATTTTCAGTTGTTTCACACTTTTTTGTTAAGTATATAATTCCACATGTGTTAATTCATAGTTTTGATGCCTTCAGTGTGAATGTACAATTTTCATAATCATGAAAATACAGAAAAATCTTTAAATGAGAAGGTGTGTCCAAACTTTTGGTCTGTACTGTATATATGTATATATATATATATATATATATACATATGGCATTGAAGCAAAGATAACAAGCTCACATATATTAATTTGTTAAAAAAAGGCTGTATCAAAATTACACATTTTATTCTTGTTCTCAGGCGGATCATAATCAGTAAGGGGTTGATTTCACTACGTTTGTTCATATAGATTTTTTTGACCAGTGAAAGGATTTATATATGGCAGTTGAGTGCTTGGGTTAGATATACATCACATACGATTTTTATTTCATGTTGGGAATCTGACTCATCACATATCATTGTGTAATTCTTATTAAAGAAAAGCTGTAGGCAAAATGACACGTTTTATTATTGTTCTCAAGTGGATCATAATCTTTATGAGATAAACACATTGGGGGACATTTTTGTAACGCTAACAGTTTTCTTTCCTTTGTAAATGTATCCAAGAAAATTTTGATAAATTATTATTATTTCTATTCCACTTGATACATTGCATTGTTGATCTGTATTACAAATAGGTTGAGATCAGGTCTCCAGAGATTTTGAGCAAACGCACTTCAGGCTCGTATCTTAGCGTACATGCTGCATTTCTGTTACTTAGATCCCCACTGGCGGCTTCACTAGGAATATGCAATTTTTCTACTTCAGCAGATCAGCATTTTTTGCTTTTTTTGCCGTGTCTACAATACCATGGGGCATTAAAGTAAATAAGTGACAACCTCACATATTATATATTCATGTAGCTCTTTGTACAAGTGATTTAACACATTTTAACCAATAAAATTGATAAAGTCATTTTCTCAATCTGCATTAATGACAATTCCTCTTTAGTCAAAGCTTTCTAGTATGAACAGGAGCAGTGGGCTATAATCAGCTGCTCAGGTAGATTATGAATGCTGTACTTGTGGAAATCTGGAGCAATTTGTAAGGTGCAATAAAAGCTAGCCAAGGTTTCCTCAAAATATCAGCAAACAAAATGACTCTATAAAATATGTCAGCCAAAGTGTTGCCCAAAACAGTGCCAGTGCTAACTCTACTTTTAACCTGTTACCAACATCCACTGTAGATGTACGGTGCACGTCGGTAGCAGGTGTATGGGGTGAACTCACAGGGTTAGCTCGCCCCATACCCAGCAGGTAATGACGGTTTGTTACTGACAGAACCTAATTGTTAACATGTTAAATGCTGCTGTCAAACTCTGACAGCAGCATTAACAACGCACCGGCTGAAGGGCACGTCATTCAGTGCCATCATCAGGGAACAGCGGGGGTCTGTTGAAGACCTACATGCTTGTCATTACAGAGCACCCTGAAACCTTGCCTGTGGCCAAGCTGCAAAGAAAGATTTTTACTGTAGGCAGCAATACTGTTGTGTTGCTCTATATAGCCAAGCAATCAGACAATTGCAGGTTAAAGTACTAACAAGTACAGTGAATAGTAAAACAAAGTTTTAAAAAATATGAAAAAAACAAAACACAAAAGTTCAAATCAACCCCATCTTTTCCCCCATTAAAAATAAAGATAATAAAAAATATGTGATATCGCCGCATTTAGAAAAGTATGATTTATTAAAATATAAAAATAATTACCCAAACGATAAACACTGTAAACTGCAAAAATTTAAGAATGCTAAAATTAAGTTTTTTTTGTTTCTGCAATACCGCAAAAAATGCTGTCAGAAGCGATCATAATGTCACATCTGTCCCAAAATTGTATCAATAAAACATCTCGCGCTGCAAAGAATAAGCCATCACACAGTTCTATCGACTAAAAAATAAAACGTTATGGGTATCAGAAAATGATGACGCTTTTTTTTAAAAAAAAGTCAGATTTTTTTTTTACAACTAAAATAAATAAACTGGACATGTTTGATATCGCTGTAATCATACTGATAAGCAGAATTATATTGAGAGGTCATTTTTACCACACAATGTACGCTATCAAAAAACAATTCTCGAAAAACAATGTCAGAATTGCATTTTTTTTCACAATTTCACTGCACTTGAAATTTTTTTTCCCATTTTCCAGTACATTATGTGTTAAAATGAATGGTGCAAAAAGGATAGAAAAAGCAGCAGCAATATATTATATTAGAAGTCAAAATACATGAATAAATTGAAAATATTGAATCTAGACTGATTTGTCACTTGATGAAATGTACTTACAAAATGAAGGTTTTTAGCGCATAATTTGGCCAATTCATGTGTGCCCATCAACCGTGACAAGGTAACCTCTGTCTGATGGGTAACTAACAGTGTTTGTAGTCATTGCAGCAGGTATGTGTTCACACTATAAGAATTGCTGGTCCGTTTTCTTCTTTATTCAACATTGAGGTTTGACAGCCTCTCTTCTGACCATGCACTCCTCCCATTGACCCATAGGTGGTTTTAATTAGCTCTACCAGTCCATACATTGTAGGTTTATAGCCTAAGCAGAGACATATTGTCTATACAGGCTTATAGGCCAAGTGTGTCATATCCAGTGGTAGCGTAGTTTCCCATCAGACGGAGGTTACCTTGTCACGGTTGATGGGCACACATGAATTGGCCAAATTATGCACTAAAAACCTTCATTTTGTAAGTATATTTCTTTAAGTGACAAATCAATCTAGATTCAATATTTTCAATGTATTCATGTATTTTGACTTCTAATATAATATATTGCTGCTGCTTTTTCTATCCTTTTTACAGTGTTTGTAGTCATTGCAGCAGGTATGTGTTCATACTATAAGAATTGCTGGTCAGTTTTCTTCTTTATGTAATATAAATGGTGTCATTCAAAAGTACAACTTGTCCTGCAAAAATCAAGCCCTCATATAATGTCTCTGTGGACAGAAAAATAAAAGAGTTGTGGCTCTGGGTAGAAGAGGAAAAACTAAAACCCAAAATCGGTAATTGCCCATGCCAGAACGTGGTTGTAATGACCGGAGGTCTGAGAGAGATCCAGTGAGTCACAAACTGAGAGAGAGGCTGTGTGCCCACGATGCATTTTTCAAGCGTTAACGCTGTGGAATTTCCGCAGCGTAAACGCTTGGGAAACGCTTGGTAAACCTTCCCCCATGGTCTCCAATGCAATTCCGCACTTTTAATGCCCATGCTGCGGATTTTTCCGCAGCGTTTATGCTGCGCTCAAAAATCCGCAGCATGTCCATTAATTTTGCGGAAGCGCTGCGTTTTCACCACCATTGACTTGCATTAGAACTCGCCAAATCCACAAGACTGCATCTGTACTTGCGTAATTGGCGCGTTCTAATGTGCGGATGGTACCCCGGTGTGGAGGACAGGATACTCTCCTCCACACCCAGGTACCATAAAAAAAAGAATAAAATAAAAAATAAAAATTATATTCACCTTCCGACGGCCCCCGGACTCCTTCTCTTCGCTTGCCGACAGATCGCGCAGGACTGAAGGACCTGCGCTGATGTTACAGTCATGTGACGGCAGGTCTTTCAGTACAGCGTACCGCGATCTGCCGGCAGCCAGCACAGGAGCGCAGCAAGTCTCGGGGGCCATCGGAAGGTAAGTATATATTTATTTTTTTATTTTTAACCACTCTCTCGAGTCACACTATATATGCCGTTTGCATGGATTTATATAGTGTGACCTAGTTGTCACAAGCACTTTCCAAGTGATGCTAATTGCTTGGAAAGCGCTTATCAACCCGCATGTGGAAATGCCAGTGAAGAACGCTTCATTTCCGCCTGTCCCTGGCAGGAAAACGCATGTACAATCCGCATGCGTTTTTTTCTGCCAGGGAGATGCAGAAACGATCAAGAAAAAATCCTGAGCATTTCTGCATCGTGGGCACATAGCCAGAGACAGAAATAAACAACACTTTCTTTACTAAAACAGGGATTAGACTAAAATTCAGTATTGAATGAATCAGTCTCAGGTTCTACCTGGGACACTGTCTCTACTAAATACACACAATCAGCAAAAGCTGAAATCAATGTGCCAATCTCAAGGTTTCCAGTTTATGTGAATTATACTAAAGATCTTGAACAATTTTACCTAAACACAGTGTCAATCTAGTGAGGGTGGTCTATAGGGACCCCTGAGATGGCACACTGAGTACAATCCTACCACTATTAACAATAACAATGCATGAAAGTATACCAATTACTCTTTTACCCCTAGTATAGGGATACCCAGGTATCTTACAGTTACGGTACCGTTAACCTCAGATGTGGTCTATCACAGGCCTGTGAATCACGGTGGCTGCAGCTAGTCTGGGAAAACGTTGGCGTCAAATAAAAAGCAATGTTCACAAAAACAGCAAAAGTTACTTGTCTTGTCGGCTGTAGCCGAGCCCACACGCCGGGGGCTTTAGTCCTGTAGCCTCAGGTTATGGTCTGGGAAGAACTCTTCACCAGGCTTGTCAGTATCCTCTCAATATGAATGGCACCGGACCCCGTCTCTCCTCTCGCTGTCACTCACTGTTTTCCAGACCACCGACCATGTGCTCCGTCACAGAGATGGATTCCTCAGTCTCTTTCCCTCTCACTCGACATTTGGCTCGTTCAGCACAAAGTCTCTAGTCCACTCAGCATGGACTTCCACAAAACTATAAAGAGCCACACAGCTTTCCCCAGTTCAGCACTCGTTCTTAAGCAGGGACACAGCTTCACTAGGGACAGGGGTTATCAATCCCCACAGGGAAGCTTGTAGAGACAGCTTCTTGTTGCAGCTCAGTCCTCACAGTTCTCCTCAGACTCCCCTCCAGCGTCTCACACAGCAGACACCCTCAGAACACACAGGGTCTCCTGATCTGCCCCTGCTCTGAGCTCAGCCAGGCAAAACTCACAGGGTCCTAATGCTCTCCTGCTCTCCTCACAGTTCACACTCTCACATGGTGACTATGGCTTTGTTTCAACAAACTGCCATAATAAATTCCCCCATAATAATGTCTGATGTAATATACTGGTGCCTATAGAAGTGTGCCACCTAGAGTATAAGCTTGAATTGTGTGAAACACTTCATCATGGGCAGTGCCACCCTAAAAATGATTATTAAGAAAATATTGCCATGGCCCTTTGGGGGAAGTAGAAATGTATATGCTAGTAATTGATCTGTGCGGCAGTGCACAGTTCTATACTGCTACTTCCTCTAAGCACAGAGCGTTGCAGAACCTTGAAGCTGCTCCAACACGGGGAAATAATCCACTTGAAGACATTAAGATGATGAGCATGAATGTGAATAATAATGTCTTGTGTTGATGTTGGTAATGGATTTGCCGTCTTAAAATTATGATAAACATCCCAGAGAGCGGTTTACTGTTATGAAATAAAGTCACTGGTGGCAGCTTAGATAAGACACAGGCACAGCAAAATAACATGAGCAGTTAAACTGAAAGCACATTTAACTGAAGCAGAACATGCCCAATCCTCATATAACCCTGGCTCACGGCTTAGATCACCCAGAAAATGTCAATTTCATGTTAGTGATGTGAAATATGAGGATCATAGATACTTACTATAGATTATGCCATGTGATGGATTCCTTCATTGAAAGAATGGATAAAGTACTGATATGATATTGGTGGACATCGTACAAGCTTGTGTTGTACTAGGCATAAGGATATCATTTTTTTATATTTGTAATATTTATTTTAATTGCCTAGTGTTTCCTGGATGTCATCTAAGGGTATGAATTATCTCTGCATTTCACATCAGCTTGTTTGTCCTGGTTTTGATAACACAATATTGCTCTGTGTTTTCTTGGACCTTGGATGATTTTTGCTGTTTATGTGCTTATTTTTATCCATTTGCCTTATATAAACTGGAAGAGTCATTTAAAGGGGTTATTGCACACAGCCCAATGGATGCCAACTGGACGGTGGCATCACTAGACAGAGCGCGGCCTTGCTCTATACAACCCACAAGGTTCTGGCCGGAGTACGTATAACGCATAAGTACACACCTGTCCTGGCTCAGAAGCACCGTGCGCTGGGGGATTCATAAGTCTACAGTTACACAGAGTAACTGCAGACTTATAATTTTGTACCGGACAACCCCTTTAAGGCCCTGTCCACAAATGCATAGTCCCATCAGACTTATCCCCTAAACATATGCAACTATAAGCCTGGTCTGTAATTGTCTCCCACTGCATACCACCATGTATACATATATTTTGGGGTCTGATATTATTTAAATGCATAATGAACTACTGTTTTCAAAACCTTTTGAAAACACATCCAAAACTTTAGTAGCCGCCATATGTCTTATCAATGGACATATCATCATAAATAGAATGGCCCTGCGCTCACTTACATTGAACGAAAACGTAAAAAAAAGTACCTGAATTTTAAAGAATTATATGGTAAAGTTGTATATGGATTTTTCAATTGACTTCTGGTGTGTATTATGATCCAGATGGAGTAATGGGTCGTCCAATTAAAATTCAGAAATATGGTATTCTTTTTTTAAAGTTTTCGTTCAATATACAGTTAGGTCCATATATATTTGGGCAGAGACAACATTTTTCTAATTTTGGTTCTAGACATTACCACAATGAATTTTAAACAAGACAATTCAGATGCAGTTGAAGTTCAGACTTTCAGCTTTCATTTGAGGGTATCCACATTAAAATTGGATGAAGGGTTTAGGAGTTTCAGCTCTTTAACATGTGCCACCCTGTTTTTAAAGGGACCAAAAGTAATTGGACAATTGACTCCAAGGCTATTTGATGGACAGGTGTGGGCAATCCCTTCATTATGTCATTCTCAATTAAGCAGATAAAAGGCCTGGAGTTGATTTGAGGTGTGGTGCTTGCATTTGGAAGGTTTTGCTGTGAAGTAAACATGCGGTCAAAGGAGCACTCCATGCAGGTGAAACAAACCATCCTTAAGCTGCAAAAACAGAAAAAACCCATCCGAGAAATTGCTACAATATTAGGAGTGGCAAAATCTACAGTTTGGTACATCATGAGAAAGAAAGAAAGCACTGGTGAACTCATCAATGCAAAAAGACCTGGGCGCCCACGGAAGACAACAGTGATGGATGATCGCAGAATAATCTCCATGGTGAAGAGAAACCCCTTCACAACAGCCAACCAAGTGAGCAACACTCTCCAGGAGGTAGGCGTTTCAATATCCAAATCTACCATAAAGAGAAGACTGCATGAAAGTAAATACAGAGGGTTCACTGCACGGTGCAAGCCACTCACAAGCAACTAGAATAAAAAGGCTAGACCAGACTTTGCTAAAAAACATCTAAGAAAGCCAGCACAGTTCTGGAAGAACATTCTTTGGACAGATGAAACCAAGATCAACCTCTACCAGAATGATGGAAAGAGAAAAGTATGGCGAAGGCGTGGTACAGCTCATGATCCAAAGCATACCACATCATCTGTAAAACACGGCGGAGGCAGTGTGATGGCTTGGGCATGCATGGCTGCCAGTGGCACTGGGTCACTAGTGTTTATTGATGATGTGACACAGGACAGAAGCAGCCGAATGAATTCTGATGTATTCAGAGCCATACTGTGTGCTCAGATCCAGCCAAATGCAGCCAAACTGATTGGTCGTCGTTTCATACTACAGATGGACAATGACCCAAAACATAAAGCCAAAGCAACCCAGGAGTTTATTAAAGCAAAGAAGTGGAATATTCTTGAATGGCTAAGTCAGTCACCTGATCTCAACCCAATTGAGCATGCATTTCACTTGTTAAAGACTAAACCTCAGACAGAAAGGCCCACAAACAAACAGCAACTGAAAACCACCCCAGCGAAGGCCTGGCAGAGCATGAAAAAGGAGGGAACACAGCGTCTGGTGATGTCCATGAGTTCAAGACATCAGGCAGTCATTGCCAACAAAGGGTTTTCAACCAAGTACTAGAAATTAACATTTTATTTACAATTATTTAATCTTTCCAATTACTTTTGGTCCCTTTAAAAACAGGGTGGCACATGTTAAGGAGCTGAAACTCCTAAACCCTTCATCCAATTTTAATGTGGATACCCTCAAATGAAAGCTGAAAGTCTGAACTTCAACTGCATATGAATTGTTTTGTTTAAAATTCATTGTGGTAATGTCTAGAATCAAAATTAGAAAAATGTTGTCTCTGTCCAAATATATATGGACCTAACTGTAAGTGAGCGCAGTGCCATTCTATTTATGCTTTTTATTTTGCCTTGACAGATGTGGATGCAGACCCTGTTGTGTACTTGCAGCTCCCTTTAATTTCTACAACTTTTCTTTTAACTAGTCACTGCGACATTTTTTTAAATCTAATTTAAATAAATATACGTTTTTTACCAAACTTTCCTTTTACTAAGTGTAGGGCGCTAATACATCACTCATTATTTAGACATATAATCAGACTATAGTGACCCTAATTTGTGTGAACTGAGCATTATTTAAACAGGCTGCAATGAGAAATGCCAGTGATTTTCATCTTAGACATAATTATAAGAACTAGAGCTCACTTTGATTAACCATAAATACACAGCCGAGAATATGAGTTCGGTGGCTGCCGGATCCTGCTGGTGTGGCCCAGCAATTCAGAAGGTGACGAGATGGATATTCGGAGCATCCATCCAAAGGAATAAAAATCCTTTTATTACAAATCCATTAAAACTTCCATCCAATGGAATAAAAATCCTTTTATTATAAATCCATTCAAACATGCAATTGCATGTTAGGAGATTATAAAACTGATGCGTTTCTGGCATAAGTATGATTAAGGGTGATTGTAAAGCCAGAAACGCGTCAGTTTTTAAATCTAATATGGAATTTCTCTTTTTATCGGATTTATAATAAAATTATTTTTTATGCCAAATATCCCTTTAGTCACCTTCTGATTTTCATCTTAAAGGGAATCTGTCACCCCCTGGGACGTATATAACCTATTAATATGGGCATACATGTAATAGAAATGTTAATCTAGTCCTACCTGTATGCCTCATATTAATGATTTTGATGTTTTGAAATCTTATACCTTTATGGTAATGATTGCTCCAGACCCCGGGGCCATAAGGAATCCCCACCTCCTGTCTTCATTATCATAGTTTCCCCCTCCCCTGCACCTCAGTGTCCTGTGACGTGCAGTTGCGGCTATAATCCCACTCCTGCGTGTTGAACTCCCTCCACAATCCTCCCTCCCACGAGTCTCCATGACTCACCGGTGCCTGCGCAGAAGACCACAAACTAGTGTATTCTGTGATCTCTGAGCAGGCGCATCACTGCCGATGACGTCCCCTGTGCTCCGCAACAGACTGTAAGCAGAGCCGGACTGACCCGCCCGCCATCTTCCCAGAGACCCGTTTTACCCTATGGACTAGAGAATTTCAGCACGTCACTGAGTCATGGAGACTCGTAGGAGGGCGGGAGGATTGTGGAGGGAGTTCAATGCGCAGGCGCGAGATTACAGCACCGCAACTGCACTTCACATGACACTGTGACATGCAGGGGAGGGGGTTGCTATGATAATGAAGACAGGAGGTGGGGATTCCTTACGGGCCAGGGGCCTGGAGCAATCATTGCCATAAAGTTATAATATAATGTTTCAAAACACCAAAACCATTAATATGAGGCATATATGTCACAGGGGGTGACAGATTCCCTTTAAGTTATCCACAGTCACCCGAATCTATAGCATGTTATTGAGAATATGTTTTATCTACTTCCTCTTTTATCAAAGTGAAACTGTTGGAAAATAACTTGATTTAAGATACTGATCTGTCATGCTTTTGAGAAAACCAAAGTACAGTAAAGTAATCCACAATAACTAAATAATGAACAAACAGGGGTCGTCCTCCTGTTCATACAAGGATTATAATACCATATAGTATGGAAATGCAGGTAAATGTCCGACCCTCTGTCCTCCAGAAGAGAAGGATGTAGACATGAAAACAACTTTAGCATTTTAGAGCAGGAGCACAGGCACTGCATGATGTCACTACTGTAAAAGTATAGATACTTTTTACAGCTCTAGTGTGTTAACAGTGACCTCTGGAAGACAGAGAGTTGGAGTTCTAACTATTATTATTATAGCGCCATTTATTCCATGGCGCTTTACATGTGAAAAATGGGTATACATAGCAAAAACACTTACAATAATCTTGAACAAAATGAGTCAATGACTGGTACAGGAGAAGAGAGGACCCTGCCCGCGAGCGTTCACAATCTACAAGACTTATTTGAATTATGTGGTATTTCACCACAGGGTGATGTGATATATAGTAACTTGATTTTTTTAAAGATTTTAACAATAATCTATAACCTGGTTTTGCTACCCCATCCGAGAGCAGCATAGTGTGGGAGCAGAGACCCTGATTCCAGAGATGTACAGCATCACTTACGGCACTACTTGCTGAAGTTTTTTTATTTTTTTTAAATAAATCATTGTTTTATCTGCTGCAGATTTACTAGTTCTCTGAATGCTGAGCTCTGTATAAACCTATTCACACTACTGATTGGCAACTTTCTGTATATACTGTGGATAGGCAGAAAGTTGCCAATCAGTGATGGTGGCGAGGTTATACAGGAGCTAATTAATATGGAGGACTGCATTGCAGCAGGTTTACTGGAACTCTAGACATAATCTCATGCCGCTAACACAGTGATTTTATCAAAACTATAGCAATCAGCCCAGAAAGTGAGACCGCCGGAATACAACTCGTTGTCTCTACATTATAATGCTCTCAGATGTCAAAAACCTGGTGACAGATTCCCTTTAACCCCTTCACGACCTTTAACGTACTCCTACATTATGGTTGGATATGGGTTCCCGACCTTTGACGTATGGGTACTACATGGCAATCATGTGGGGCACAGGAGCTGTGCACACATGATCGCCATCTGGAGCTCAGCTTAAAGAGGTTGTCCGACCCCAAATTCCAATTTTTTTTAAGCTAATCTGTGCTTTATAGTAATATACATCACCCCTCTAAATTTTGTTTTTTTGTCTCTGCCTTTAGTTCCTCCTGAATTTCACTTAATTCCCTGCACCCACCTGTTTACCTGTGGCTCTACCAAACTTGACAGCTGCCTGTGCTTCATTATCTAACCTCACAGCCAGCGCTAGCACAGTCCAGCCTCAGTGTCCAGCACCGCTCTCTGCACACTCATTGGCTGTCAGTAATCTGCCCCTGCGCTGACCTCTGTCATCACTCCAGTATTGGAAATAACAGAGCAGTGTCCTGAGTCCTCATCTGTCAATTCTTTTGTCAAATTTTCAATATTTTCATAAACAAATGCAAATTGTAACTGCCTGAAATACAATATGTCACAAAAAAATAGTCTCAGAATCACTTGGATATGTTGAAGCGTTCCAGAATTATTACCACTGGTCAGAATTGAAAAAAATTTCCTGGTCAGGGGGGTGAAGGGGTTTAAAGGTAATATAACTTATTACGAGGATAGTACAATGCTACCTACACCGGGATTAATGTCTTGTGTGGGCAAGATGACATGAGAATATTTAACCAGCAAGATGCGAACGTATATGCCACAACCGATTAAGCAATGTTCAGTGACAAAAAGGAAAAAGACAAATAAGACTGTACAGGCTTGTTCTACCCTGCCAAAAATACATAGGAGTGAAGAGCGTCTAGCCAAAACCAGTTTAGTAAAGAGAACAAACAAGGACTCTGGTGTCTAAAGTTCTATGACTGAAGCAAACATTTGCTATAATGCTCACTTGTTACTCGCTGTAAGATTAACGTAGAACAAAGCAGTTTAAACTAAAGTGATCTTTGGAAAATCTTTTTATTTCAGTAAACTTTTTGATGTCTGGTAAGGCAGCTCTCTGACATTGAGCTGTTTGTCAATGGACCAGCAGCTGTAAACCTCAGATATCTGCTCATATCTCTACTATACAGCCACGTTTCCTAAGCAAATGTAAGATTAGCCAAAGGGCACTAAAGTGAGTAAACGATGATATAATACATAGTTATGCTAAGTTATCCAGAGAGAGAGCTGTGACTTAGGCTATGTGCCCACGATGCAGAAATGCTCCGGATTTTTCCTGAGCGTTTCTGCATCTCCCCTGGCAGAAAAAACGCATGCGGATTGTACATGCGGATTGTACATGCGGATTGTACATGCGGATTGTACATGCGGATTGTACATGCGGATTGTACTTGCGTTTTTCCTGCCAGGGACATGCGGATGTGAAGCGTTCTTCACATGCATTTCTGCATGCGGGTTGTCAAGCGCTTTCCAAGCGATTTTAGCATCACTTGGAAAGTGCTTGTCAACTTGGTCACACTATATAAATCCATGCAAACGGCATGGATTTATATGGTGTGACCGAAAGAATGGTAAAAAATAAAAAATAAATATCATACTTACCTTCCGATGGCCCCCGGAGTCTTGCTTCGCTCCGTCCTGGCTGCCGGCAGAGCGCGGTACACTGAAGGACCTGCCGACGTCAGCATCGCGTGACCCGTCACATGACTATTACGTCAGCGCAGGTCCTTCAGTCCACCGCGATCTGTCGGCATGGGAGGATGAGAGCAGCGGGGGCCGTCAGAAGGTAAATTTAACATTTGTTTTTTATTTTATTTTTTTTTTTACAGGTTCTATGGTACCCGGGTCCGGAGGAGAGTCTCCTCTCCTCCACACCCGGGTACCATCAGCACATTAAACCGCATGGAATGCACATGTACAGATCCATTGATGCGGATTCCATGCGTTCCAATGCAAGTCAATGGCGGCGAAAACCCAGCGCTTCCGCAAAATTATTGATAGTGCTGCGTTTTTTTCCGCAATGATAATCCACAGCAGAAATTTCCGCAGCATGTGCACAGCACATGCGGATTATCATTGGGGAGCATGGCAGGTCTTCTACCAAGTGTTTTTTAAGCGTTTCTGCAGCATTTTTGCCGCTGCGGAAACGCTTAAAAAATGCATCGTGGGCACACAGCCTAATAGAAGGATTTCATGATTGGTTTTAGAGGAATGGATACCTCCCTTTGTTAGCTTACCATTATAGAGGACCTGTCACTGAATTTTTGTTTTCGCCACTTTTCCAAAGTTATGTCCCTTAATAATAAAGATGCAAATTTTCCATTTAACCAACTGGGTGTGTACTATAGAACTTCTGTTTTGATTGGCCAGCATCAGTGAAGAAAATGCAGACAGAGAAGTTCTGTGGTATATCCCAGTTAGTTAAAGGAAAATTTTGCACCATTTTTACTGAGTGGCATAGCTTTGGAATGGGGGGAGGGGTGCAGGAGGAAAAGGAAAACTGTTCCTGAATCAGTGGAGCAGCACCAATTGGAAACAGTTTAAAGTGAAAGGTGTCCTTTTCTGAGACTTGAACAGTAATGTCTTATCGTTAGGATAGACGACCAATGCTTTACAATCCCAAAGGCTCGTGTCAAACAGTAGAATTGTAAGGATTTTCAAGCTTGTGATATTGATGACCTATCCTTTATAACATATTTAATTAACTAGTAGCAGAGCTGCAGTTTTGACAATGGCCTATACTGCTCTATTCATTCTTTATATACAGATGCTGCCAGATCAGAAAACAGATGATTGGTGGAAGAACCGGGTGTCAGACCCCCCACTGATCTGATGTTGACCTATTCCAAGGATAGGTTATCAACTTCAAAATCTTGTGGACAACACCTTTAAGAGATTGTAGTATCTTTATTGTTACATAGAACGTTGTCTCGTCTCTAGGGCCCACTGTGTCCAATACTAAGCTCAGTTTCATTTGAATGGGTTAGGCCCCTGCCAATCATTCATTTAAAGGGATTTTCCCATGAACAAAAGTTGGTTTTAATCAAAAGATCTTGGAATAATAATAATTTCCACAATTGGATGTGTTTAAATAAAATGTTCCTGTGCTGAGATAATCTTATAAATGTGCCCCTGTGTACTGTGTAATGGCTGTGTCTGACCTTGTACGGAACATGTTCTGATCATACCACAGCTCCTGGGCAGGGGGGGAAGCAAAAGAATATACAGACATTACAGCAGGGGATCACAGCTGATACTTCTGGTTCTGGCTTGTATCCTAAGTCATGTGATAAGGCTCGTTAAAGGGTCACTATTGTCTTTTAGGATTATTACTTCCTGTAGGTGGCACTAGAGTTCTCAGAGGAGCATTGCAGCTTTAAAAGTCTCCTCACCGTGACATGCGTAACATGTCACTCTCTGCAAGGAGAAATGTTACCCCTTATATACAATATATGAAATAATTGCAATCTATATTTTCTACTGACTTTCTATATTACTAAATTGACTACTTTTTGGGGGCCTCAATATCTGTAAGCCTGTCTTTCCCAACTATAAGTCACTGTAGCCACATCAATACTGGTTCTAATGAGTTAATTCCTAATTATAAGACTGCATGAAAAAAGTCAGTGAGTTCAACAACAACTTGCAGCACAGAATTAGATTACCACTCCACAAAAGATCACTAGACACACCTCAACCATGTGAAAAACAGAAAAACAGCACCCACCAAGCAGCATTCATACCATGGAGCAGTTAGCATAGGTCAGCATCAAGCAAAGCTTCACATAGAGATGGCTGGAGAACTAGGTCTTTTCTCAGAGACATAGAGTTAATTCAAGCAGTGATATAATGATTAATAACTGCATAAAGAGTCTGTATGAGAGTACTCCAGCATTTTCCAGAAACACTCTTGCACACAGGCTGTGCTAGATGAGTCCCGTTCAATGCTGAACTCAACATAATCAATGCCATTAGAAACTTTGTTTTTTAAAGTATTTTTATTTTTTTACCAATGAAATTTATTAATGTAGAACATGGAACTTGGTTTACTTGAACACATTTGCTTCTGTGCTTCGATCAGTGTTTTTAAACAGGAAGAGTAAGGGCAAACCACAGAGCTGTTGCCAGCACATTCTTGTACATTTGTAACACAGGTACTTTAGATGCAGTGACACAGAAACACAGAGTAGCCAATACAGGGTTAATAAACAGGGGAGGTTTATGATAACAGGTTCAATCTCCACGCAGGAAGTAACAGGGGAAAATATGGGGAAAAACAAGGGAAGTAGAGGTAAAAGTCTATGACTGACAGTTCACAGTTTAACTAGATGTAGCAGAGTCGAACCGGTTGTAATCGACAGTTTTTACACTTAGCTGACTCTTATCCTTCACAAGCCAGTCGCTAGCTGATGCCGGTGTTGCTTTCTTCAGGCTTCACCGCCCAAACAATGCTCCATCTACTGGCGGTAGCGGGCTGTCTCCGGTTTTACCCGCTGAGCCTCTAGTCCATAACACGGCACCTCACGTGCTCCACGGAACCTGCGTCTCTTCTCCCTCTAGTCGGCTTGACTCCTCCGTAGAGATGAGCGGTGTTCGACTCAAACTGTTTGCCAATCTCAAATTCGAGCTGTTTTGGGCGGTGTTCGAGTCATTCGACGAACTCGAACGATTTGCAAAAAATTCGGCTGATCGAGGTTATGTGCGATAACTGTTCGTGCACCAAAAGCGTAACTGGATTTTTTCACAGCAATACTGTTAATCAATGTTAATAGATAGTTTCAGTGTAGAGTGGGCGGGGGGAGGGGCAGGGGATGGATCTCTGCAGAAATAATGCCGATCTCCATTTTTTTTTTCTTTCCCGCATTTACAGTGGGGAGGTGCAATCTGTCAGCCTATCAGCAGCGCACACACGCAGCGAAGTGCTTTTTTTTCACACAAGCAAGGGCATGTGTCATTGGCTGTGTATGTCACATGTCCTTGCTCTATAAGACCCAGCCATTTTCCCCGTCGCCACCATTTTCTCACTGCTGCAGCTGAGTGTTAGACGGCACCGCTGCTGCTGTGGGCGCTATACAGTATAACTGTGAATTGCGAGCGAATTTCCAGTTACATAGAGAGGATAGGTTTAGGGAGTAGGGACTAGTTCTAATTGCAGCCCTTTTGAGGGCTAGGTTACAGCAGTTCATAGCACTTTTGACCAGGCAGGTCTGTGCCAGTGCTGTGCAAGTGTTTTTCACAGCATTTGGCGAAATGTAGCTCAGCCAATCCTGTTGGGCCTACAGCAGTGTGTGTTAGTCATTGGAGTAGCCTATTTGTGTTGCAAGCTACACCACCTGTGTATCTAATACCAATTTTTTACTGCATCTAAGCCAGCCAATCCTTTTGGGCCTGTAGCAGTGTCTGGTAGTCAGTGGAGTAGCCGATCTGAAGCAAGCTACACCACCTGTGTATCTAATAACATTTTTTTACTGCATCTAACCCAGTAAATCCTTTTGGGCATAGTAGCAGTGTCTCGTAGTCAGCGGAGTAGCCCACCTGTGAAGGAAGCTACACCGCCTGTGTATCTAATTCTAATTTTTTACTGCATCTAACCCAGGAAATCCTTTTGGGCCTAGTAGCAGTGTCTGGTAGTCAGTGGAGTAACCCATCTGAAGCAAGTTACACCACCTGTGTATCTAATAACAATTTTTTACTGCATCTAACTCAATAAATCCTTTTGGGCATAGTAGCAGTGTCTCGTAGTCAGCGGAGTCGCCCACCTGTGAAGGAAGCTACACCGCCTGTGTATCTAATTCTAATCTTTTACTGCATCTAACCCAGGAAATGTTTTTAGGCCTAGTAGCAGTGTTTGGTAGTTAGTGGAGTATCCCATCTGAAGCAAGCTACACCACCTGTGTATCTAATAACAATTTTTTACTGCATCTAACCCAGTAAATCCTTTTGGGCATTGTAGCAGTGTCTCGTAGTCAGCGGAGTAGCCCACCTGTGAAGGAAGCTACACCGCCAGTGTATCTAATTCTAATTTTTTACTGCATCTAACCCAGGAAATCCTTTTGGGCCTAGTAGCAGTGTCTCGTAGTCATTGGAGTAGCCCAGCTGTGAAGCAAGCTACACCGCCTGTGTATCTAATAAAATTGTTTTACTGCATCTAACCCAGCCAATCCTTCTGGGCTAGTACCACAGTTTGGCCACTCAGCTCTGCTCGGTTTCCATCCATCGTTTTTTGTGCAAACAACTACAGAGTTGCCAATTAGTTAACCACCAAAATGAGTGGCAAAAGGCCTGCTGCTGGTGGAAAGAAGAATAGTCGTGTTGGAAAGGGAAAAAAAGGTTGTGTCCGTGGGGTAGGTGGTAAAGCAACAGTAACATCTGCAGAAGAAAGACCATCTTGCAGCCAAACTAAGATGTCTACTTCTTTTCGTGGACAATGTGATAGGATCCCTTTCTTACGGACATGCCCATTGCAACAAATTCCAGATGAGGCACAAAAACAGCAGGTGCTTCAACGGATATCAAGTGCTCCTTCAAGTGGGCTCTCCTCCACCTCAACTTCAACATCACAAATACTCCAGTCCTCAGAGGTGTCACCCTAATCGCACTTGCTTCCTCACAGCTCCCAGGTCTCCAGCTGCCCATCTGAGTATGGGGTAACACAGATGGTTGAGTCTGCAGAGCTGTTTACTCATACTATAGCCTGGGAATCAGAGGTCTGCTCCAGAGCTTCTCTGAATCCAGACGAGGAAATGATCTGCACTGATGCCCAGAATGTTTGAGTCGGATCCAGGCACAGATGAAGAAGGTTCTGAGCATAATGTAGACCCTCGTTCCCAAACTGTAACTCCTGTTGGTGGAGACAATGAGGAAGACGATGATGAGACTCAGATACCTGATTGGAGCGACAACTTGACTTTTCGGTCAGGGCAGGAAGAGGTTGGCTCTGAGGACGACGGGTGTGAGAACACACAGGGTGATGATGACGAGGTTGGAGATACCACGTACTGTCAACCCACAGTCAGCCAGTCGATGAGGTCAGCAGAGGAGGTGGAGGAGGATGCTAGTGACGACGAGGTTAGGTTGCGCCTTCCTGGACAGAGACGGAGTACTGGAAGCAAGTCAACAACTGCATCCTCAACCACAACTCTGCCTCTGACTACAAGTCGTGGTAGCTCTTCAGGTCGCATGGGCTCTAAGCCTTGCATAGCCTGGGCATTTTTTGAGATCGCAAAGGATGACCCAACTCGTGTTATCTGTAACATCTGTCACCAAAAGCTAAGTAGAGGCCAAAAAATCCATAGTTTGAGTACTTCATGCATGAACCGTCACATGGATATGAAGCATAAGTAGCAGTGGGAAGCTCACTGTGCTACAATGTGGCCTAGCGGGCCGGGCCAACCACCGTCTTCCCCATCTTGTGCATCCGCGGTCTCTTCATCCTCTGTGACTGGGGGGACAGCAGTCACACATGTTTTTGGACACAGACCTGCCACCTCTTTACCCGCAACAGCCAGTGTGATTGGCAGGTCGTCAGTTCATTTGGAAGTGGAAACACCTGCTGGTGTTGAGCGCTCTCCGACATCAAGAGCACCACCTTTGGATCAAGGCAACATAACATGTCCGCCTGCATCTTCCTCACAGACCGGCAGTTTGCCCGGGGACACCCTTCTCAACCCCGTCTAAGCACAACAGCCAGCCCTTGGTCCCTCAGATGTGGACAAGTAAAAGACCATTTCCTCCTAGCCATGACAAAGCTAAGAGGTTGAATTTCACCATCTGCAAGCTCTTGGCTACAGAAATGCTGCCTTTCTGCCTGGTGGACACAGAGGATTTTCGAGACCTTATGTCCGTCGCAGTGCCCCATTACCAGATGCCCAGTCGCCACTACCTCTCAAAGAAAGCTGTGCCTGCGCTACACCAGCATGTCGCACACAACATCAGCGCTTACTTGAGAAACTCTGTGTGTGACAGGGTGCATTTCACCACAGACACTTGGACGAGTAGGCATGGACAGGGGCATTACATGTCGCTGACTGGGCACTGGGTAACTATGGTGACAGCAGGACAAGGGGCTGCTGTCCAAGTCTTGCCGTCCCCACGAGTTGTGCATCATCCTTTTATCTAGAAGTTCCTCCACTGCTTCTGCCTCCTCAACCTCCTCTCGGTCCTCCACCTGCACCCAAAGCCTGTCTGGTAATGCCACCTGCGTTCTAACTGAGCAGAAGGAATCCTGCACACCTCCTTACTATGCTGGCAGCCGGGCTCAATGGCATCAGGCGGTGTTTACTTTGAAATGGCTGGGAAATGTGAGTCACACAGCTGAGGAGTAGTGGTCAGCTCTGGAGACCTAGTTTCATGAATGGTTGTCTCCACTGAACCTGCAGCCAGTGAAGTCTGTGTGCGACAAGGCTGCAAACCTGGGTGCAGCCCTTCGCCGGGGCAATGTCACACACGTGCCTTGTATGGCTCACGTGTTGAACCCGGTTGTAAAGCAATTTTTAGCCCACTATCCTGGACTAAATGGCCTTCTGCAGAGGGCATGGTTGCTGTGTGCTCACTTTGCATCCCGCAGCTCAACGACTTACATCTCTACAGAAGTCGTTGGGCCTGCCAGTTCACCGGCTGAAATGCGATGTGCTGACACGATGGAATTCAACTCTGCACATGTTGCAGTGACTGTGGCAGCACCGACGAGCCCTGGTGCAATACGTTATGATGTATAGCCTGGGCCAACGAGATCCAGAGGTGGGGCAAATCACGCTGCAGGAGTGGTCTCAGATCAGGGACCTATGCACCCTTCTGCACAGTTTTGAAATGGCGACGAAGAAGTTTAGTGCTGACGATGCCATTATCAGCATGACTATTCTGGTCATTTACATGCTGGCGAACACTTTAAACAGTATTCAGAGTCAGGTGGTGGGACAAGAAGAAGGGGAGGTAGTACAGGAGGAGTCGTTTGCGGAAGGGATAACATCTCCAAGATCCAGACGGTCGGCAGCACCAAGGCGGCAGGCATGGGAGGGTGGGGGAAAGGGATTAACGAGGGCGCATGGTAGCAGCCAAACTGTTGAGGAAGGTGCAGGAGCTGAGGAAGAAGTGGAGGACGAACTGGCAATGGGCATGGAAGACTCATCAGATGAAGGAGACCTTGATCACATTTCTGTTGTGCGAGGTTGGGGGGAGAGGGCAGAGGAAGGAAGCATAATTCTTACTTCGCCACCAACACAAAAAGGACTTGGTCCTCCTGGATGCGCAAGACACATGAGTGCCTTCTTGCTGCACTACCTGCAACATGACCCTAGGATTGTCAGAATTCAAAGTAATCCCGACAACTGGGTTGCCACACTCTTAGATCCCCGGTACAAAAGTAAATTTGCCAAAATAATTCCTGCCATGGAAAGGGATTCACGCATGCAGGAGTATCAGCAGAGGCTGTTACAGAATCTTACATCTGCTTTTCCACAAAACACCAGTGGTGCACATAGTGAATCTCACAGGAGTATCTCCAAGTGAACATCGAAGCCATGACTGTGTGACTGGACTCTTGCTCATTTTGGGCTTCCAATCTGGAAAAATGTCCTGAGCTCGCCACTCACGCCTTGGAGATCTTGTCGTGCCCCGCATCCAGGGTTCTCTCTGAACATGTGTTCAACTCTGCTGGTGGTGTGCTGACAGATAAACGCATGTGGGTGTCCACTGGGAATGTAGACAGACTCACGTTCATAAAGATGAACAAATCATGGATCCGCAAGGACTTTTTTACCCCTGTGTCATCCTGGGGAGGCTAAAAGCTTGATGATTTTGGAAAATCACCTCACCAACCATTTTAAGCAACTCTGGGGCAATTGATGCCACTTAAGTGGTGCCTGTGCCACAATTTTTGGAAAAAATGGAGACTCTTTTTGGAGTCCCCGTACTGTGTTTTACATGACGTTGGCATCGTCAATTCCAGGTGGGTCGGGTCGCTCCCGCCCCCCTTTTAACCGTAAGAAACTACATACACTATGGCTTGGGGTAACACATATGGTTGAGTCTGCAGAGCTGTTTACTCATACTATAGCCTGGGAATCAGAGGTCTGCTCCAAAGCTTCAGTGTCTGCTAGTCAGCGTAGTAGCCCAGCTGTGAAGCAAGCTACATCGCCTGTGTATCTAATAACAATTTTTTACTGCATCTAACCCAGCCAATCATTTTGGGCTAGTAGCAGTGTCTCGTAGTCAGCAGAGTAGCCCATCTGAAGCAAGCTACACCACCTGTGTATCTAATAACAATTTTTTATTGCATCTAACCCAGGAAATAATTTTGGCCTAATAGAAGTGTATCGTAGTCAGCGGAGTAGCCCTTCTGAAGCAAGCTACACCGCCTTTGTATCTAATAACATTTTTTAACTGCATCTAGCCCAGGCAATACTTTGGGCCTAGTAGTAGTGTCTGCTAGTCAGCGGAGTAGCCCAGCTGTTAAGCAAGCTACACAGCCTGTAGATCTAATTACAAATTTTTAACAGCATCTAGCCCAGGCAATACTTTGGGCCTAGTAGCAGTGTCTGCTAGTCAGCGGAGTAGCCCAGCTGTTAAGCAAGCTACACCGCCTGTTGATCTAATTACAAATTTTTAACTGCATCTAGCTCAGGCAATACTATGGGCCTAGTAGCAGTGTCTGCTAGTCAGCGGAGTAGCCCAGCTGTTTTGCAAGCTACACCACCTGTAGATCTAATTACAAATTTTTAACTGCATCTAGCCCAGGCAATACTTTGGGCCTAGTAGCAGTGTCTGCTAGTCAGCGGAGTAGCCCAGCTGTTATGCAAGCTACACCACCTGTAGATCTAATTACAACTTTTTCACTGCATCTAGCCCAGGCAATACTTTGGGCCTAGTAGCAGTGTCTGCAAGTCAGCGGAGTAGCCCAGCTGTTAAGCAAGCTACACCACCTGTGACACTCAGTCAAGAGCATCGGGGAGGGGCCCCAAGGCAAAGGGGCGGGGACTGGCGGTAGCACGCCTTGCGACGGACCGCCAAGCTCGATCCTTATAAAAGCTTTTTAACTGCAGCTGCTTTAGTGGACGCTACTGGAGCTGGAATTACCGTGGCTGCTGGCACCAGACTTGCCCTGCAATAGATCCTTGTAAAAGGATTTAAAGTGTACTCATTCAAGTAACAGAGCTTAGACCGGCCTCCACCGCGGGGTGTCTCGACCCACCAGCGGACAGGCACCAGTATTGGGAGAGGGGGGCTGGCCGTCAGGGCCCACCGCCGCTCTGGCACAAACCCGGCATCACGGAGGTCGCACGGGCAGGAACGGCCTGGCCATGTCGCCTTCGCACTCCAGCGTAGTCCCTCTGCCCGCTCGCACCCGTATCCTCAAAAGGATGCGCAAGCGGCTTTTCTTCCCAGGGCTGTTCCCTGCCCAGCAGGAATGTGGGGGAGCTCAGGTCGGCCTTCCACCATACTCCCTTACCTCCCTCGCCCTCTTTCCTTCTTCCGTTCTCCATCTAACCCCTCGGCTCTGTGGTGTCCGCTCTCCCTCCAGCTCTCTCCTTCTCACAGGTGGACTACCACGTGTATTCACACTGTGGCGAATCTTTTGGGCCCAGGCATAAGAAGTCGTCGAGGTAATGGATAATATGTGCCCCCTTAGAAATGTCCATGACGACCCCTTCGAGGAAGCAACTAAATGCCTCAAATAGTGAGCAGGATATGGAGCACCCCATGGGCAAACAGTGATCTATATAGTATGCTCCTTCCCAGAAGCAGCCCAATAGGCGGACAGTATTTGG
The DNA here is from genome assembly GCF_046119375.1 of Phyllobates terribilis. Taxonomy (NCBI): domain Eukaryota; kingdom Metazoa; phylum Chordata; class Amphibia; order Anura; family Dendrobatidae; genus Phyllobates; species Phyllobates terribilis. The sequence continues at coordinate 87,364,523 of NW_027362771.1, forward strand.
AGACACAGGAAGTAAGTAACCGGAATGCCCCCTCGATGTCTGTTTTGGCCATTAGGGTGCCCCTTCCCAACTTCTTGACCCGCCTGATTGCCTTGTCAAAGGAGGTACAGTATATTCTACTTTGCTTGGTTCAGCGTCGATGTTGTCGTTTACTGACGTGCCCCTTGGATATGACAAATGGTGGATTAGTCCGAATGTATTGGGTTCCGTTTTTGGCCCGACTCCTAACGGGGATACCACTACGTCTTGTAAGGAAAGTGTTCTGAATGGAACCGCCATTCTACCTAAAGATATTTATTTTTTTAATTTTCTTGTCACGACGTCTGGGTGTTGGTAGGCTGATTTTTGATTTTTACTCCAGCCTTTCTTGATTTTAGAAGGGCATGACATGCCAATATCTGTGTCTCCTCCTCCTTTTACTCCTCCACCTCTTTTCTTTTCGCATGACTATATGTACTTGTCACTTTTCCATGTGTTAGTTGTGTCTTCTGAGCAGTTTGTCAGCTTTTGGACACCTTTGAAGGTGTTTTCTATGTGTTTTCTATGTGTTTCTATGTGTTTTTTTTGCCTGCCATTGGTTTTAACGGTGTTCGACGGTGTTCGACGAACCGTTCGGCGAACATGCCGGTGTTCAACGAACCGAACCCGAACACTACGGGGGTGGCTCAACACTACTCCTCCCGTCTACTGCTCTCTGATCTTGCTCCAAGTACTGGAGCCAAGAGCCTGGACCCTCTCACAGTGCTCTCCTGAGCGGGACTCTCCTACCGCTCTCCCGCACAAAAGTCCTCGTCTCCCCCTCTCTCTAGCCACGCCACCAGTTTCCTGGTCACCTGACCTCCCAGCTCTCACTCTGGACATGCCCCCAGCTTCCCAGTCACCTGACTCCTGTGCTCGCAGTCTGTCTTCCCCCTGCAACCAGAGGTACGGCCCCGGCAGTTCCGGATCCCTTGTTCTGAAAGTACTTACACCCCAGTCTTCCCCCTTACACATTCTTGCTATCATAAAGCCTCATATATCTGTATATCCGTAGTGCCGTTTATATGTCATGTGTCAACCTAGTCATGTTCAGCAGTGCTGTCTGTACACAGGTTTATTCAAATAGTTGGGCTATCGAGCAGTGCCTGGGGACCAACCACTGAACAGACGTATAGAACCACATTCTTTCTATATGGATCAAGGAACACAATGATTGATTCCCACCTAACATCAATTGAGTCTCTGACCATTTCACAAAAGAGGAAATGTATCATTGCTGCTAGAATCCGCTTTAGCACAGTGAATTACAGCCAGTCAGGATTATAAAGAAAGAGGATCTTTCCTATTATAAAGTGAGCCTTTTTATTTATTGTGTTTATTATTTTACCCGTGGCCGTAGTTCACTGCAGGATTAGCCCTGATCATAATGTGACTACGTAAAGCGATCCAAAAATTTTCTGTCACATGGTGGGACTGTGTAACTTGGCAGGTCTGTGGAAGTGAGGTTGCATCAGGGGGATAAGCTATCTTCATGATACACTGTTCTATAAATATGACACAAATGCTGCTCTATCTGGAATCGTAACTTGAAACTAATTAAATTACTGTTTGCATGGGGAATTTATAGGAAAAATGACTGAACTTAGAAGGCATTGCGTTTTTGCTGTGTTTTTTTTTTCTTCAGGAAAACCTGCTCTCTTGGCAAAAAAAGAAGTAGTGTCAAAAACGCAGGTTTTGGTGCATTTTTCAGGATCCCAAAGTTCAGCTTTGCTTCTACCACAGAAGCATGAACACAGGTCACCAATTGCACTGCATTGAGTTTGTAGGACACTGTTTACTTTTAAACTTTGGTCTGCCATTCAGTTGTTCAGGCATTGTTTAATTTCACACTTCGATCAGCCAATGTTAAATTTGTACACATCACTAATTTAATTAACCCCTTAGTGACTGAGCCAATTTTGACCTTCATGACCAAGCCAAATTTTACAATTCTGACTACTGTCACTTTATGAGGTAATAACTCTGGAATGCTTCAATGGATCCCACTGATTCTGAGACTGTTTTTTTCGTGACATATTGTACTTCATGATAGTGGTAAAATTTCTTCGATATGACTTGCGTTTATTTGTAAAAAATGGAAATGTGGCGAACATTTTGAAAACTTTGCAATTTTCAAACTTTGAATTCTTATACCCTTAAATCAGAGAGATATGTCACATAAAATAGTTAATAAATAACATTTTCCACATGTCTACTTTACATCAGAGCAATTTTTGAAACAAAGTTTTTTTTGTTGTTAGGAAGTTGAGTTAAAATTGACTGGTGATTTCTCATTTTTCCAACAAAATTTACAAAACCATTTTTTTAGGGGCCACATTACATTTGAAGTGAATTTGAGGGGTCTATATGACAGAAAATAACAAAAAGCAACACCATTATAAAAACTGCATCCCTCAAGGTGCTAAAAACCACATTAAGGAAGTTTATTAACCCTTCACGTACTTCACAGGAACTGAAGCAACGTGGAAGGAAAAAATAAACATTTAACTTTTTTTCACAAAAATTTTACTTAAGACACAATTTTTTTTATGTTTACAAGGCTATCAAAAGAAATGGACCACAAAATGTGTTGTGCAATTTCTCCTGAGCATGCTGATACCCCATATGTGGGGGAAAACCACTGTTTTGGTGCACGGGAGGGCTCGGAAGGGGAAGGAGTGCCATTTGACTTTTGGAACTCAAAATTTACTGGAATCGAGAGCGGACTCCATGTCGGGTTTGGAGAGACTCTGATGTGCCTAAACAGTGGAAAACTTCCACAAGTGACCCCATTTTCGAAACTACACCACTCAAGGATTTTATCCAGGCATAAAGTGAGCATTTTGAACCCACAGGTATGACACAAAATTTGATAAGATTAAGTTATCATATTGAAAAAGTTAATTTTTTTCACAAAAATCTTGCTTTAGCCCCAAATTTCTCCCTTTTGCAAAAGGTAACACCGAAAAGTGGACCCCACAGTTTGATACCCACTTTGATACCCCACATGCAGTCAAAAAGTTGTGTTTGGACAAACAGCAGAGCTCGGAGCGGAAAGAGCAATATTTGAATTTTGGAACACAAATTGGCTGAAATAGATTGCGGGAAACATGTTTCATTTTCAGGGCCCCTAAGGTACCCAAACAGCATAAGCCCCCCACAACTCACCCCATTTTGGAAATAATAATGAGGATTTTGAACCCAAAAGTACTACACGTTTGATAACATTAGGTAGTCATATTGAATACGTCGTCATTAGTGTTTAGAGCAAGTGCTCGCTGCCCGAAATTGCATTATGTGCTTGGTTATGCACCAAGTATCACCGGTGCTTAATTGACATGCTTGCATCTCCGCCCCACATGTTTTGCGGTTGTTAGATAGGAAAAAAAAACATGCAGGGTTTGCCTGTGTATGGCAGGCAATCTCAGCATTTTTTTTGGATGTCTAACAGCCGTGAAACATGTGGGGCGGAGACTCAAGCATGTCACTTGAGGACCTGGAATATTCGGTGCATACCCGAGCACTCAATGGAAACTCAAGCAGCGAGCACTTGCTCTCAACAATAGTTGTCATATCGTCATCATTTTTTTTTTTTAACTTTTGAAAAAAAAACAATGCAAACCCCAACCCTAACCATAATTGCAACCCCAAGCCTAACCCTAACATAACCCTAACCCAAAAACAATCCTAACCCTAACCATATCCCTAACACAACCCTAACCGTAACCCTAAGAAACCCCTAACCCTAACACAACACTAACCCCAACCGTAACCCTAACACAACCCTAACCCTAACACAACCCTAACCCTAATACAACTCTAACCCTACCCCTAACCTTAACACAACCCAAACCCCAACCCTACCCCTAACCTTAACACAACCCTAACCCCAACCCTAACTGCAAAGAATGAATTTTTAGTTTATTTTATATTTTTTATATGACTAAGGGCATATATACCCAGTACATACCTGGGATCAACTAACGATATAATATGTCTGATGATGAATTTCAGCATTCCTAATACTTTGTTTCGCTGGTGATGCCCACAGACATGCAAATCTGGCTTAATTCATTTTTGTCTAATTTGAAGTCAATAGAGATTATTGGATTGATCTGCAAAGAATCAACTTTGAGTTGAATTTCCTGAAATTTGCAGATCAATCCAATAATAAATCAATCCAATAATAATTTGCAGGTCCCTGCAAATTTGAAGCTTTAAAGTTATTTCACGCAGATTGGTCACATACGAACAGCCCAGAGCCATTTTACCCACAGCTGAAGAGCCACAGAGCCATCAGAACAGTCAGCATAAAAGATGGGGGCCAGCCAAGTAGCACCATTTTATGTTTTTTGTTTTAGAACTGTTTTAATAGTAGAATTTAATAGCAATATGCGCTGGGACAATAATGCTACCTGTTACCGCAAAATATTTTCTGTACACATACAGTGGGGAAAATAAGTATTTGCTACACTACCGATTTTGCTAGTTTTCCCACCTACAAAGAATGGAGAGGTCTGTAATTTTTATTGTAGGTACACTTCACCTGTGACAGATTCTTAAAACAAAATCCAGAAAATCACAGTGTATGATTTTTACATAATTAATTAGCATTTTATTGCATGGAATAAGTATTTGATACAATAGAAAAACAGAACTTAATATTAGGTACAGAAACCTTTGTTTGCAATTACAGAGGTCAGACATTTCTTGTAGTTCTTAACCAAGTTTGCAAACAATGCAGCAGGGATTTTAGCCCACTCCTCCATACAAATTTTGTCCAGATCTTTCAGGTTTCAGGGCTGTTGCTGGGAAACATTGAGTTTCAGATTTTTCCAAAGATTTTCTATTCCGTTTAGTCTGAAGACTGGCCAGGACCTTGAAATGCTTCTTACGGAGCCACTCCTTAGTTGCCCTGGTTGTGTGTTTCGGGTCATTGTCATGCTGGAAGACCCAGCCATGACCCATATTCAATGCTCTTACAGAGGGAAGGACGTTGTTGGCCAAAATCTTGCGATATATGACCCCATCCATCCTCCCTTCAATACGGTGCAGTCACCCTGTCCCCTTTGCAGAAAAGCAACCCCAATGTATAATGTTTCCCCCATCATGATTTATTGCTGGGACTGTGTTCTTCAGGTTGTGCTCATCCTTCTTCCTCCAAACTTGGTGAGTGGAGTTGATACCAAAAAGTTCTCCCATGCCTCCTCTGGATCATCCACATGGTCATTGGTGAACTTCAAACGGGTCAGGACATGTGTTGGCGTGAGCAGGGGAACCTTGTGTGCCCTGCAAGATTTTAATCCATGATGACATAGTGTGTTACTAACAGTAATGTTTGAGACAGTGGTCCCAGCTCTCTTCAGGTCATTGACCAGGTCCTCCCAAGTAGTTCTGGGCTGATTCCTGACCTTTCTCAGAATCATCCTTACCCCACTAGGCAAGACCTTGCATGGAGCCCCAGACCAAGGAAGATTGACAGTCATCTTGTGTTTCTTCCATTTTCTAATAATTGTGCCAAACAGTTGTTGCCTTCTCACCAAACTGCTTGCCTATTGAACTGTAGCCCATCCCAGCCTTGTGCATGTCTATAATTTTGTCCCTGGTGTCCTTAGACAGCTCTTTGGTCTTGGCCATGGTGGAGAGATTGGAGTGTGATTGAGTGTGGGGACAGGTGTCTTTTATACAGGTAACGAGTTCAAACAGGTGCAATTTAATGCAGGTAATGAGTGGAGAGTAGGAGGGCTTCTTAAAGAAAAACTAACAGGTCTGTGAGAGACAAAATACTTGCTGGTTTGTAGGTGATCAGATTCATGTAATAAAATGCAATTTAATTACAATGTGATTTTCTGCTTTTTATTTTTAGATTCTGCCTCTCACAGTTGAAGTGTACCTACGATAAAAATTACACACCTCTCCATTATTTGTAAGTGGGAAAACTTGCAAAATCGGCAGTTAATCAAATGCTTATTTCCCCCACTGTACCTCCCTAGTAACAAGGGTAGGGATAAATTAAAAATAAAAACTTGAACCAAGAAAGGTTAAAGTTTTACCACTGTGTTACTAGTTTAACAACCGCAGAACAATACTAATGTCTGTTGCCGCAAATTACTTACTGCACGTGTACCTAACAAACAATGTAGCATTCTGGGTAAGGTTTTTTAGTCATGTGGCATGACAGCATTTTTTAAAAAAAAGATATTTGAAAACATTACACATATGATTTTACATTTTTTCATACCTGTTTGACTATACAATTTGGCAACCATACACCCCACAACTGTACTGTGGGCTGTTGCTGCATTTTGAGACCATGTTGTTACCTCCTGCCATCTGTTCTTCTTATGTGTTTATTTTTGGGTAGCAGGCATTAATTGTTAGGAATCATGGTTCTGTGCTCCCACCTGGGAATAGAACAGGTCCAGTGTTGTGCTACTCTGGTTGCAGGTGCCGCCATTGTCCTGACCCTGGAGGCGGAGTTACTGCGCATGTACAGAGACTGTCCCAATGTTGTGGGGTGTCGCGTTCTTGTGTTGTGGGATGGGTGGGGATGCGGGACATCATGTCTTTCACTGATTTCACAGGTTGCCAGGCAACGCAGGACATTGCTTTGTCTGATACTAAGCAGTAGTGGAATTGTGTTCATTTTGCTGTACAGGCTAGCAGGGAGTGGCTGTCTGGGGATGATTGGGAGGTATTCAACACCTGATCATTAGGCGGGCTATATAATCCTGCTCCCTGCTCAATGCCTTGCTGTTTATTGCAATTACTATGTGCATGGTGGTGAGTGGTGCTAGCATTAGGTTTTGCTAACTTTTCAGGGGTTTGTCTCATTTTCTCTTCTTGGGGTTCTTGTAGAGGTATTGACATGGTTCTTTACTGGGCACCGGTAACGTCACCAGACGCCAGCTGTCCGGCGACAGTGGGCTTGGGAAGGGCTCTGCCAAAGTCCTTCTTCCATTTATTGGGATCTGGGTGAAGAGTATTTCCGGCCCTCAAGGGCTTGCGCCAAGTGCGTCTGTGGCTGCGCCTTTGCTGGTTTTGTACCAGTCTTGCTGGGTCCCTCTGCAAAGCGCATAACATTAATTTACTTTAACAAAACTTTTAAATACAAATTATTTGAACAAATTGAGACATTTAACAGTGAAGGTCTGTTTTGGCACATCTGTTTAATTGTCAAATTGGAAACACATATACACTGCTTCAATATTACAGGTAGCCTTCTTGGCTGTTACGTGGCTCCTGCCTTGCATTTATGGTTGATTGCATAGTTTTCCAGGGTTGGTTAAATGTTGCTGGTAACACACTTTGGTAAAGGACTTAAACGTTATACTTGTGGCCAAACTGTATGTACAACCAAAATGTGGCACTAGCAATGGACGTGGTACTGTCAGACAAAAAATACTTTCCATACCACAGCGAAAAATGTCAGAGCCACTAGCAGCAGCACCACAAGCACTTTTGGTTGCAACCATTTCAGCAGTAATACAAAACGCAGGTCACATTTGACCTCCCTTTTTTATGGCAAGCATGTCAGTGGGAGGAAGTAAAGGGTAAAGTGAAATATCTGTCACATCGCTTGTCAGTCACAGCAGAATAATGTAGTCTCTGACAGCTACACCATCAGTCTGAATCAGTGTTCTGCCGAGTCCTCCTCTGCCACAATAATGCTTAATGTTGTACAGAGTGGAATTTCCATTCAATTACACCTGTTTCTGTTCTGTCCCTTAGCCCCTAACCCACAAAACCCTGGAGGCTAAGTAAAATACTACATGAGAACAACTTATTTCAGTTAATTTATTGAAAGAGATGAATAGTTAGACATGAGGCCAAAGGAGATAATGGATTCAATTTTAATGCCAAGCTGTATTGCCATGGTGTTAAGGGCGCTGGCAATGGTAGTAGCATTCTGAATCAGGGCGGATCTCGAGTTGAGAATCAGGCAGTGAGTGAGGTGAACAAGGAAGGGGGCGAGGAGCTCTGACCACTTTCCAAACAGAGGCATCTGTCAGTTGTATCCAGGCAAAAAGATCATCTGGAGCAAAATCTGATTGTTCTTCAGTCAGTTCTGGAGCAGGTGATGTCACGACTGTTGTTGGTGTAGGAGACTGAAATCTGTGGTGGTGATTCCTATGTGCTGGCATCTCGGATGTGGGACTTATTTTCCATGTTGCCTAAGGAACAATCTAATGCAAAGAGCAGGCTTTTCTGTTCGAAATAAGTGAGGTACAGTATATCCGGGCTCACATGGGCTAGGAACTACGTCATTACGTCAGTACATGAAACGGAATCAACTGTTCATGTGGAAAAAGCAAACTGTGCAGCAAGCTGAGCAAAGCTCAAACTGTCCTCCTTCTTCTCCTCGTGACTGTGTTTCTGGTAACCAGTCGTACCCGCAATTATTGCCTTCTCAGTATCATGAGCCCCATAATCATCCTCATTAGTGTTGAGCGAGCATGATCGACACTGCTCATTACTCGGGCGGGAGCTCGGGTCTCCGCCCTGCACGTTTGGTGCTCTTTACAGAGCCAATGAACATGCAGGGATTGCCAGCCAGTCACTATAATGCCGCAGCCATGTTGTTTGTGGGCATTACAGTGATTGGCTGGCCGCACAGCGTCATCTCGAGTGTTTAAAACCGGCCGCCGCCATCTTGGACACAGTCGCTCCAGATCAGACAGTGTAGGGTCAGTGCTGCTGAACTAGGGAGAGCTTTATCCTGCAAAATAGTTAGTGTAGGGTCTCTAAAGCCTGCCAAATCAAACAAACAGTCCTTCTCAGGACTAATATCCATCTCAGATATCAGGCAGGCAGGCTGTATAGGAAACGCAGTGGTTATACCAGCAAACGCTGCATTACAGTCCTGTGTGCTCCTGTTGGTCAAATTGCTAGACTTATCCCCCGGTCTCAGGGGCCAGGAAAAATACTTTTTTTTTTCATCTAAATCCTTTTTTTTTTCCCCTCAGTCAGACTGTACAAATACGCGTCTTATTAACCTTTTGGTATCCCCCCCCCCAAAAAAAAAAATTGAGTGTGTCTGTGACTGTTCAGACATCAATATATCTGTTTAAAAGAGTCTGGTGTAGGCCAGAAAAATATAACTGTGGTTTTGCAGTATCACGGGTCAAATCTCTGTATTATCCTGCTTTTGGCAGTTTTTGCCGTAAAAAAAACTGTAATAGTATCTCCCTGACTGGTCAGACACCAATATATCTGTTTAAAAGATTATGGTGTATGCCACATAACTATAACTGTGGTTTTGCAGTTCCATGGGTCAAATCTCTGTATTATTCTGCTTTTGGCATTTTTTGCTGTAAAAAAAACTGTAATAGTGTCTCCCTGACTGGTCAGACACCAATATATCTGTTTAAAAGATTATGGTGTACGCCACATAACTATAACTGTGGTTTTGCAGTTCCACGGGTCAAATATCTGTATTATCCTGCTTTTGGCATTTTTTGCCACAAAAAAAAACTGTAACAGTGTCTCCCTGACTGGTCAGACACCAATATATCTGTTTAAAAGAGTCTGGTGTAGGCCAGGGAAATAGAACTGTGGTTTTGCAGTTCCATGGGTCAAATCTCTGTATTATCCTGCTTTTGGCATTTTTTGCCGTAAAAAAACTGTAATAGTGTCTCCCTGACTGGTCAGACACCAATATATCTGTTTAAAAGATTCTGGTGTACGCCACATAACTATAACTGTGGTTTTGCAGTTCCACAGGTTAAATCTCTGTATTATCCTGCTTTTGGCATTTTTTGCCATAAAAAAAAACAGTAATAGTGTCTCCCTGACTGGTCACCCACCAATATATGTTTAAAAGTGTCTGGTGTAGGCCAGAGAAATAGAACTGTGGTTTTGCAGTTCCACGGGTCAAATCTCTGTATTATCCTGCTTTTGGCATTTTTTTACGTAAAAAAAAACAGTAATAGTGTCTCCCTGACTGGTCAGACACCAATATATCTGCTTAAAAGATTTTGGTGTACGCCACATAACTATAACTGTGGTTTTGCAGTTCCACGGGTCAAATCTCTGTATTATCTTGCTTTTGGCATTTTTTGCCATAAAAAAAACTGTAATAGTGTCTCCCTGACTGGTCAGACACCAATATATCTGTTTAAAAGAGTTTGGTGTAGGCCACGTAACTATAACTGTGGTTTTGCAGTTCCACAGGTCAAATCTCTGTATTATCCTGCTGTTGGCATTTTTTTGCCGTAAAAAAACCCAGTAATAGTGTCTCCCTGACTGGCCACACACCAATATATCTGTTTAAAAGATTCTTGTGTACGCCGCATAAGTATAACTGTGGTTTTGCAGTTCCACAGGTCAAATCTCTGTATTATCCTGCTTTTGGCATTTTTTGCCGTAAAAAAAAACTGTAATAGTGTCTCCCTGACTGGTCAGACACCAATATATCTGTTTAAAAGAGTCTGGTGTAGGCCACATAACTATAACTGTGGTTTGGCAGTTCCTCGGGTCAAATCTCTGTATTATCCTGCTTTTGACATTTTTTGCCATAGAAAAAAACAGTAATAGTGTCTCCCTGACTATCTAGACACCAATATATCTGTTTAAAAGACTCTGGTGTACGCCACATAACTATAACTGTGGTTTGGCAGAACCACGGGTCAAATCTCTGTATTATCCTGCTTTTGGCATTTTTTGCCGTAAAAAAAAAACTGTAATAGGGTCTCCCTGACTGGTCAGATACCAATATATCTGTTTAAAAGAGTCTGGTGTAGGCCACATAACTATAACTGTGGTTTAGCAGTTCCACGGGTCAAATCTCTGTATTATCCTGCTTTTGACATTTTTTGCCATAGAAAAAAACAGTAATAGTGTCTCCCAGACTGGCTAGACACCAATATATCTGTTTAAAAGACTCTGGTGTACGCCACATAACTATAACTGTGGTTTTGCAGAACCACGGGTCAAATCTCTGTATTATCCTGCTTTTGGCATTTTTTGCCTTAAAAAAAACAGTAATAGTGTCTCCCTGACTGGTCAGACACCAATATATCTGTTTAAGAGTCTGGTGTAGGCCAGAGAAATAGAACTGTGGTTTTGCAGTTCCATGGGTCAAATCTCTGTATTATCCTGCTTTTGGCATTTTTTGCCATAAAAAAAACTGTAATAGTGTCTCCCTGACTGGTCAGACACCAATATATCTGTTTAAAAGAGTCTGGTGTAGGCCACGTAACTATAACTGTGGTTTTGCAGTTCCACGGGTCAAATCTCTGTATTATCCTGCTTTTGGAATTTTTTTGCCGTAAAAAAACCCAGTAATAGTGTCTCCCTGACTGGTCACACACCAATATATCTGTTTAAAAGATTCTTGTGTAAGCCGCATAAGTATAACTGTGTTTTTGCAGTTCCACAGGTCAAATCTCTGTATTATCCTGCTTTTGGCATTTTTTGCCGTAAAAAAAAACTGTAATAGTGTCTCCCTGACTGGTCAGACACCAATATATCTGTTTAAAAGAGTCTGGTGTAGGCCACATAACTATAACTGTGGTTTGGCAGTTCCACGGGTCAAATCTCTGTATTATCCTGCTTTTGACATTTTTTGCCATAGAAAAAAACAGTAATAGTGTCTCCCTGACTGGCTAGACACCAATATATCTGTTTAAAATACTCTGGTGTACGCCACATAACTATAACTGTGGTTTGGCAGAGCCACGGGTCAAATCTCTGTATTATCCTGCTTTTGGCATTTTTTGCCGTAAAAAAAAAACAGTAATAGTGTCTCTCTGACTGGTCAGACACCAATATATCTGTTTAAAAGAGTCTGGTGTAGGCCATATAACTATAACTGTAGTTTTGCAGTTCCACGGGTCAAATCTCTGTATTATCCTGCTTTTGACATTTTTTTGCCATAAAAAAAACAGTAATAGTGTCTCCCTGACTGGCTAGACACCAATATATCTGTTTAAAAGACTCTGGTGTACGCCACATAACTATAACTGTGGTTTTGCAGAACCACGGGTCAAATCTCTGTATTATCATGCTTTTGGCATTTTTTGCCTTAAAAAAAAACAGTAATAGTGTCTCCCTGACTGGTCAGACACCATTATATCTGTTTAAGAGTCTGGTGTAGGCCAGAGAAATAGAACTGTGGTTTTGCAGTTCCACGGGTCAAATTTCTGTATTATCCTGTTTTTGACATTTTTTGCCATAAAAAAAACTGTAATAGTGTCTCCCTGACTGGTCAGACACCAATATATCTGTTTAAAAGAGTATGGTGTAGGCCAGAGAAATACAACTGTGGTTTTCCTCTTCCACGGTTCTAATCTCCTTTTATTACCCTTTTTCCATTGATAGTGCGAGTGTAAGCTATTTTACTTCATTTACAATGGGCAAGGCGCGTGGCAAGGGACGTGAAACTGGATGTTCTGGTGATAGTGCGTGTAGAGGACGGGGCCGTGGCTAAGGTGAAAATGTGCCACAACCAACAGCCACATCTTCTCGCTCCCACTTCTTGACCGTATTACTAGGGAAGCACACTACAACACCAGTATTGCGAAATGATCAGTGTGAACAGGTTATTAATTGGATAGCAGATAATACTTCCAGTTAACTGGGCACCACCACCTCAGGTCTGTCTTCCACACGATCAAGTTTTAGTAGCCATGAGTCTCGACCGCATACTCCTCCTCACCCTGATGCTCCTTCCTCCCACCATGCCGAGTGTTGTCAGACAGCAACTGATCCCACACTTGGACACTCTGAAGAGCTGTTCACTGGTCCATTTCCATATTTTGGCCCCTCGCCTGCTCCGCTTGAAGTGGTGGAAGAGGAGATCCCATGTAGCGATGCCCAAATATTTGAACAGCCACGGCCAGAGGAAGTCGACGCTGGCAATTTGTCACAAGAGGTGGACGATGACGAGACACAATTGCCACGAAGTGAGGAGGAGGATAGTGGTGCGCAAGTGGAAGAGGAGGAGGTGGTGGATGGTCTAGTAACTGACCCAACGTGGTAGGAGGACACGCAGAGCAAGGCCAGCAGCACACAGGGGGAGGGAGGCAGAGTACCCCAACAGGCAGGAAGAAGCAGTGTGGTGGCTGCACACAGAAGGCGGGCAACAGTCTCCCGTAACACCAACACGAGGGACGTTGCCAGTACAACCGGTAGGTCTTTCAGAGTCTGGAATTTTTTTAAAGACTCTGCTGATAACCCCAAAAAGGCTATTTGTACGACCTGCCATGCTAGCATCTGCAGGGGTGACAAAACTACCAGCCTGACCACCACCAGCATGATCAGGCACATGGCAGCAAAGCAGCTGACTTTCTGGGCCGAGCCCCAGGGTCCACGACCAGTGTCAGCGGGTGTCACCACTACTTCTTCCGCTGTTGTGCATGTAATAGAACCCCCTGTTGTGCGTGCAAGGCAATCCCTTGTCCATACTGCATGCAAAGATGCCCCCTCCTCTCGGTCTTCACTGAGGCAGTTTCTCAAGAAACAGCATCAACATCCACGTCCACGTCCCACCGCAGCATTCAATTGTCCATATCCCAGAGCTTTGAACGAAAGCGCAAATTCGCAGCCAACGCCCCACAGGCCACAGTCCTAAATTCACACATTTCACGACTGCTTGCATTGGAAATGCTGCCTTTCAGGCTGGTGGAGAAGGAATCCTTCCGCAACCTTATAGCGGTGACCGTCCCTCGGTACACGGTCCCCAGCCGACACTATTTTGCCCTGTGTTCCATCCCCGCACTACACAAGCACGTGTCCCAAAACATCTGCCGTGCCCTCAACAACGCAGTTACTGGGAGAGTCCTCCTGACAACGGACACATGGACAAGTACTTGTGGCCAGGGATGGTACATCTCCCTGACGGCACAAAGGGTAAACATAGTGGAAGCCGGGACCCAGTCGGACCTTGGGACGGAACACATCCTCTCCACACCGAGGATTGCAGACCCTATGTCAGTCAGAGTTGCCCCCACAGTGTACAGCTCCTGCGCATCCTCCTCCTCATGTTCAGCCTCCATCTCAGATATCACTACATCAGTTACAAGCTGGATGCATTGCAGTACTGCCTCAGCCAAGCGGCAAGAGGCTGTGCTGAAACTCATAAGCTTAGGTGATAAACCTCACATTGCTTATGAGTTGTGGACAGCTGTGAAAGAGCAGGCAGATCTGTGGCTGAGACCGCTTAACCTGCATCCAGGCATGGTCGTGTGTGACAATGGCCGTAACCTGGTGGCAGCTCTGAGGCGAGGCAAGATCACACACATACCATGCCTGGCTCATGTGCTTAAACTCATGGTTCAGCGGTTTCTTAAATCGTACCCCGAGTTGCCAGATCTGCTCGTCAAAGTACGCCGCCCGTCAGCTCATTTTCGCAAGTCGGCTACAGATTCCGCCGCCCTTGCTGTGTTGCAGCAGCGTTTGCAGCTTCCGGCACATCGACTGGTGTGTGATGTCCCCACACGTTTGAACTCTACCCTCCACATGTTGCAAAGGATTTGTGAGCAGAAGAGAGCAGTTGTGAAGTACCAGCTGCAACAAGGCCATCGATATTCAGGTCAGACTCCACACATAAGACCTCAGGAGTGGACCTGGATGTCTGACATATGTACCATCCTGACAAGATGGTGAGTGGCGATGACGCCATCATTAGCGTCAGCATCCCACTTGTCTGTCTTTTGCAACGCTCTCTGCAGAGAAATAAAGAGGAGGCATTGCCGCCAGAGTATGATGAGATGGATCAAGACCCCATAATGGGCGATTACACACAGCCCAGCCTCATCTCATCCCAACGTGAATTGGGGGACAATGAGGGAGAGGAGGAGGAGGAGGAAGAACAGGAGCTGGTATCATGCGCTGTAGTCAGTAGTACCTGTACAACCGTCATACAGTCGGTTCAGTGTGGGTGGCCTGAGGACAGGGGAGAGGAGGCGGAGGAGGAGAGCATGGTCGATCGTCATCTTGGTGAGGTCACGGAAGTCTTGCCCCTTACCAGTCTGGCACGCATGGCTGACTTTATGTTACGCTGCCTTAACCGTGACCCTCGCATTGTCAAAATGTTGGGTGACAGTCATTACTGGTTGGTGACACTTTTAGACCCCCACTACAAGGAGAACTTTCACTCTCTTATTCCTGAGGTGGAGAGGTCTACAAAAATGGGGCAGTACCAGAAGGCCCTTGCTGCAGAACTGTTAAAAAAAATCCCATCTGAACACTCTAGCGGCAGAGATCACAGTTCGAGACAGACGCAACTCCAATCCAGCAGATTCAGGGGAATACTGTCAACGTTCTGGGACAGTTTTCTGAGACCCACCCAGCTTACAGGCCCTGAGGCGCGGGGTACACTCACAAGGAGTGGAAAGTTTCAAAAGATGGTGATGGAGTACCTTGCCGACCGTACCAGTGTCCTCCGTGATTCCTCTGTGCCTTTTAATTATTGGGTATCCAAGCTGGACACTTGGAATGAACTCGCTCTGTACGCCTTGGAGGTCCTGGCCTGCCCTGCCGCTAGCGTGTTATCGGAGCGTGTTTTTAGTGCTGCTGGGGGAATTATAACTGATAAGCACACCCGCCTGTCAACTGACAATGCTGACAAGCTGACCCTTATCAAAATGAAAAAGGGCTGGATTGGGACAGACTTCTCATCACCACCAAATGACAGCAGAATAACAAAGTCAAATCCACTGTGTTATTTCGGGAGGTGTATTCCCATGCACCGCTTCACACCCACACATGGGTATATGATTCCTCATTTCGGCTATATTTTGCTCTTCTCCTTATCCTCAGCCTCCACCACCACTATACCACCAGGGTGACCATGGTCTGTGTTGCCAGCATTGCAAGTTCCTCCGTCCTAATTTTTGGCAGCTTTTGCTTGGAAGGCATAGGCAAAGACTATGGGAGACCCACTCCCCAATAATGGGAATAATGTTTTTAATATGCTGTACTGCATGGCTCTTGTAAGGGGCATGAAAACCGTCTTGTTAAGCTACTGCGACCTCCACCACTTTTCCCAGGGGCATTAAAACCATCTTGTTAAGCCACTGAGACCTCCACGTCTCTTCCAAGGGGCATTAAAACTGTCTTGTTAAGCTACTGCGACCTCCACCACTTTTTCAAGGGGCATTGATATTGTTTTTTTATTCCACTGCGACCTCCACCATTCTTCCAAGGGGCATTAAAACTGTCTTGTTAAGCTACTGCGACCTCCACCACTATTCCCAGGGGCATTAAAACCGTCTTGTTAAGCTACTTCGACCTCCACCACTTTTCCCAGGGGCATTGATATTGTCTTATTATTCCACTGCGACCTCCACATCTCTTCCAAGGGGCATTAAAACCGTCTTTTTAAGCCACTGCAGCCTCCACGTCTCTTCCAAGGGGCATTAAAACCGTCTTTTTATTCCACTGCGACCTCCACATCTCCTCCAAGGGGCATTAAAACAGTCTTGTTAAGCTACTTCGACCTCCACGTCTCTTCCAAGGGGCATTAAAACCGTCTTGTTAAGCTACTGCGACCTCCACGTCTCATTCAAGGGGCATTAAAACCGTCTTGCTAAGCTACTACGACCTCCACGTCTCTTCCAATGGGCATTAAAACCGACTTGTTAAGCTACTGCGACCTCTACCACTTTTTCAAGGGGCATTGATTTTGTCAAATTATTCGACTGCGACCTCCACCATTATTCCAACGGGCATTGCATTTCCTCCTAATTTTAGTCAGCTTTTGCTTTTCAATGCTTAGGCGAACACTAAGGGAGACCCACTCCACAATAATGGGAATAATGTTTTTAAAATGCTGTACTGCATGGCTCTTGTAAGGGGCATGAAAACCGTCTTGTTAAACTACTGCGACCTCCACCACTTTTTTAAGGGGCATTGATATTGTCTTTTTATTCCACTGCGACCTCCACCATTCTTCCAAGGGGCATTAAAATCGTCTATTTATTCCACTGCGACCTCCACGTCTCTTCCAAGGGGCATTAAAATCGTCTTGTTAAGCTACTGCGACCTCCACCACGTTTCCCAGGGGCATTGATATTGTCTTTTTGTTCCACTGCGACCTCCATGTCTCTTCCAAGGGGCATTAAAACCGTCTTTTTATTCCACTGCGACCTCCACTTCTCTTGCAAGAGGCATTAAAACCATCTTGTTAAGCTACTGCGACCTCCACCACTTTTCCCAGGGGCAATAAAACCTCCATGTTAAGCTACTGCAACCTCCACCACACTTCCCAGGGGCATTAAAAGCATCTTGTTAAGCTATTGCGACCTCCACCACTTTTCCTAGGGGCATTGATATTGTCTTCTTACTCCACTGCGACCTCCACGTCTCTTTCAAGGGGCATTAAAACCGTCTTGTTAAGCCACTGCGACCTCCACGTCTCTTCCAAAGGGCATGAAAACCATCTTGTTAAGCTATTGCGACCTCCTCCACTGTTCCCAGGGGCATTAAAACCGTCTTGTTAAGCTACTGCGACCTCCACCTCTTTTCCCAGGGGCATTGATATTGTCTTATTATTTCACTGCGACCTCCACCTCTCTTCCAAGGAGCAATAAAATCATCTTGTTAAGCTACTGCGTCCTCCACCACTTTTCCCAGGGGCATTGATATATTCTTATTATTCCACTGCGACCTCCACGTCTCTTCCAAGGGGCATTAAAACCGTCTTGTTAAACTACTGCGACCTCCACGTCTCTTCCAAGGGGCATTAAAACCGTCTTGTTAAGCTACTGCGACCTCCACCACTTTTTCAAGGGGCATTGATATTGTCTTTTTATTCCACTGCGACCTCCACCATTCTTCCTAGGGGCATTAAAACCGTCTTGTTAAGCTACTGTGACCTCCACCACTTTTCCCAGGGGCATTACAACCATCTTGTTAAGCTACTGCAACCTCCACCACTTTTCCCAGGGGCATTGATATTGTCTTATTATTCCACTGCGACCTCCACGTCTCTTCAAAGGGGCATTAAAACCATCTTGTTAAGCTACTGCGACCTCCACCACTTTTTCAAGGGGCATTGATATTGTCTTTTTATTCCATTGCGACCTCCACCATTCTTCCAAGGGGCATTAAAATCATCTATTTATTCCACTGCGACCTCCATGTCTCTTCCAAGGGGCATTAAAATCATCTTCTTAAGCTACTGCGACCTCCACCACGTTTCCCAGGGGCATTGATTTTGTCATTTTGTTCCGCTGCGACCTCCATGTCTCTTCCAAGGGGCATTAAAACCGTCTTTTTATTCCACTGCGACCTCCATGTCTCTTCCAACGGGCATTAAAACCATCTTGTTAAGCTACTGCCACCTCCACCACTTTTCCCAGGGGCATTAAAACCTTCTTGTTAAGCTACTGCGACCTCCACCACTCTTCCCAGGGGCATAAAAAGCGTCTTGTTAAGCTATTGCGACCTCCACCACTTTTCCCAGGGGTATTGATATTGTCTTCTTATTCCACTGCAACCTCCACGACTCTTCCAAGGGGCATTAAAACCGTCTTGTTAAGCCACTGCGAGCTCCACGTCTCTTCCAAGGGGCATGAAAACCATCGTGTTAAGCTACTGCGTCCTCCTCCACTTTTCCCAGGGGCATTAAAACCGTCTTGTTAAGCTACTGCGACCTCCACCACTATTCCCAGGGGCATTGAAATTGTCTTATTATTCCACTGCGACCTCCACCTCTCTTCCAAGGGGCATTAAAACCATCTTGTTAAGCCACTGTGACCTCCACCATTCTTCCAAGGGGCATTAAAACCGTCTTGTTAAGCTACTGCGACCTCCACCACTTTTCCCAGGGGCATTGATATTGTCTTTTTATTCCACTGCGACCTCCACGTCTCTTCCAAGGGGCATTAAAACCGTCTTTTAATTCCACTGCGTCCTCTACATCTCTTCCAGGGGGCATTGAAACCATCTTGTTAAGCTACTGAGACCTCCACGTCTCTTCCAAGGGGCATTAAAAGCGTCTTGTTAAGCTACTGCGACCTCCACCACTTTTCCCAGGGGCATTAAAACCATCTTGTTAAGCTACTGCGACCTCCACCACTTTTCCCAGGGGCAATGATATCGTCTTTTAAATCCACTGCGAACTCCACGTCTCTTCCAAGGGGCATTAAAACCGTCATTTTATTCCACTGTAACCTCCACATCTCTTCCATAGGGTATTAAAACCATCTTGTTAAGCTACTGCGTTCTCCACCACTTTTCCCAGGAGCATTAAAACCGTCTTGTTAAGCCACTGCGACCTCCACCACTTTTCCCAGGGGCATTGATATTGTCTTTTTATTCCACTGCGACCTCCACTTCTCTTTCAATGGGCATTAAAACCGTCTTGTTAAGCCACTGCGACCTCCACGTCTCTTCCAAGGGGCATTAAAACCATCTTGTTAAGCTACTGCCACCTCCACGTCTCTTCCAAGGGGCATTAAAACCGTCTTGTTAAACTACTGCGACCTCCACCACTTTTTCAAGGGGCATTGATATTGTCTTTTAATTACACTGCAACCTCCACCTTTCTTCCAACGGGCATTGCATTTCCTCCTAATTTTAGTCAGCTTTTGCTTTTCAATGCATAGGCGAACACTAAGGGAGACCCACTCCCCAATAATGGGTAGAAGGTCTTTAGTATGCTGTAATCCACATCTGTTTCAAGGGGCATTGCAGTTCCTCATATTTTTTGGAAAGCCTTCCATTCACTGCTTAGGCCAACAGTGCACAGGAGACCTAGTTGCTATAAATGGAAAAAACGGTTTAGTTAAGGCCCTCTAACCTCCATGTCACTTCCAATGGGCATTGGAGTGCATCGAAATTTTTGGAAGGCATTGCACTCACTGCATGCCCTATAACTGTGTAGCCGAACCGCTCCTTTTGGTACAGAAACTTATCCTACAAGACATGTGTGGTTGACTGGCCTGATATTGATGTGAATGGTCCCTGTTCCTCCTGCTCTTTCTCTTTTGCCACCACCTCATTTATCATTCATCACCTGAAGCTTTGTTTTAACGGGAGTCATAGAACTGGGATAGTAGCAGGAAAATATCCAGCAATCCTCGGAGGAGGCAGGATATGCGCCAAAACGCTGACTGTAGCACCCTGAGGATTCGGCTGCTACAGGGGTATTGCACCTCAAGCCAGAGGTGTGGTATTCCACTCCCGGGTAAGGATGGAGTGTGGAACTGAGCTCAGTAGGCTGCATGCACTACATACATCCCATTTCCGGGGGACAGATCAATGGTACTCCCACTAGGTATATGTGCAGGTACGACAGTGTCTGTCCCTGGCTGGAGTGGGAGGGGGGTGGAACATCCCAGTAGTGTAGGGGCAGATAGGGGGAGCAGTCTGGGTAATGCTAGGAGCTCATTGGGTGCTGGTCACCTGAGCTCACACATAGAGGGTGTATATAAGGTGGGAACCATCTTAGATCAGGGTCAGACAGGCAGACAGTTACCAGTCAGTCTTTTGTAGAGGGTCAAGCAGTCCTGAAAGAAGAGAGAGAGGAGAAGAGAAGGACCCAGAGGGGAAGAAGAGGGAACCCCAAGAGCCCAAATACAACCAGAAGGGTGAAGGGTTGGCACAAGGGTACCGGATCCCAAGCTGGTGGAGGGCACTAATCCTCAGCCAGAGACCGGAGGTTGTGGGCAGGATCTGCCACGACCCCCCACTAAATCCACTGCGAAGGCATACCGAGTATAGGGTCAGGGAACCCAGAGACAAGGGTTTTACCAACAAGAGGCCCGAGGGAGCCGGACATAAGTGGATCCCTGGTGGGGAAGGCCAGAGAAAAGGAACGTCAGAAAGGGAGCTCAGGATCACGCTCCAGAATTACCTGGGGGTTGGCCGAGTCCAGGACCTGGTGGACGCAGCACGGCTCGGGCGGTCACTCAAGGCCGGAGTGACCAGCACAACAGCAGTAAGTAAAAACCCTGAACTGCACAGCCCGACTCTGAGTCTTATTACCATCCTCACTGCACCACCACAACCACCACCCTCTACAACTGACCCCCTGAGGCTATACCCCTCCCGTTGGGGGTTATACTACCAGAAGCTGCACACACACCACCAGCCTCAGCGGACCCTGCTGCAGCGGCGGCCGTATTGACCGCAAATCAACGGGTGGCGTAGTCGACACTAAAGAACATCCAGCAACATCTGTAGGACTGCCACACACTGAGCTTGACACCCTGGGCACGGACCGGGTCACCGCCACTCGGAGACTACAACCCCCATCTGATCCGGCTCCGGGTATCCCCCAAACAACACTGGCCCAGGGGGCGCGTCAACTTTGACGTAGTCGGCAGGATAACGTGCCCGCAACAACCGGGTACTGCGTGCCTGAAGAAAAGTTCACTGTTACCTCAAAAAGAAGTCTCCCGCCGGTTCCGGAGGGTCCCCGCCAACGGACCCCATCACAGGTCGTTTCCCGCCGGTTGTCCGCCATTTGCAGCTTTTTCCCGCCATCCATGGAGTTTCCCGCCACTGGGAGACGATTCCCGCCATTTCCAAAGATTTCCCGCCTTGGAAGAGCGGACGCCATTATGGGCGTGCCAGAGGGTGGCAAAAGGCCACCTCCCATCGTGGGCCAGGTCGAAGAATGGCGCCAAAAGCGGAAACCGCGCCCACCAACAGAGACTGTGATGCTGGAAGTGTCCATCAGCGTGAGAGAACTGCCCCTGGAACTGACAATCACTAAGTTGCCCCGGGACCACCCTCAATGTGGGCGGAGACGGAACAAAAGAGCGAAGATGGGTGCAGCCTGGAGGGGTCTGGAGAGAGCGCACCCGGAGACAAGAAGTCTGGAGAGGAGTCCAGAGAAAGCGTACCCGGAGATGGAGGGAGAGACAGGCAGCACCGACCCAGTGGTCAGGAGCCTGCTGCAAGCAACAACCCCACTAGGCTTAGTGGAGATCCTAGCACAGCTCCCCCGAGACCGGGAGTGTGCACAGACCGCGCTGGAGGGCCTCGCACGGAGGATGGCCCAGGTGCAGCAAGACACGCTGACGGAGTGGAGCCGTGAGATGGCCCAGCAGACCGGAACCCGTCAGCGGAGCACGCCACCCGAGACGAGGAGACAGACCGCCTCTGAGGATGGTGCAGGAGGAGTGAAGGCCGGAGACGGCGCCGAGGAGGGAGCTGAACGGACGGAGGCAGGTAAAGGGGACGTCTCTACCCTGAGCCGAGAAACCGTGTACCTGTCCCAGCTCCCCGTCGCAGAGCCCGAAATTCCCCCTGCTGTGCCCGTCGCTGCATCGTCACCGTGCCAGACTAGGCCTCAAGTAGAAGCCGCGGCCGCGACCCCTGTGACGTCACACGCCTCGACCCTGAGCGCGACCAAACAGGAAATACCATCGGCCTGGTCGCAAGGTCTAGTACCTCCGGGCGCCGCAATTCCAACAGCGCCCCCTACCTCCGCGGAGCCACCGGCCTGGTCGCAGGGCCGAGTACCCCCGGGCGCCGCCGTCCTTACGGTGCCCTTTACCTTTAGGGTGCCCCAAGCCTGGTCGCAAGGCCTGGTCAACCCGGGCGCCGCTACCATCAACGCGCCCTCAACATCTCGAGTGCCGCACCTGGGCGAAGATCTATTTGCCCAGCACACGTGCCCGGATGGGCAGCCCTTTGTATGGCCCCAGGAGTACTACCAACTGGAACTCCAAAGAGCAAGGCCCCTGTGCGAGCCCCTGATTCCGGCTCCGAAGCCCGTCAGGAGAACCCCGCTCCCGCTAGAAGAAGCACAATTCGAGTGGGACCCCACCGGAGGAGACCTCATGGGGTTCACTCAAGAAACGCGGGCAGCCGCAGCAGAGCGAGTGGAGTGCTGCCGCCAGCAGTTGGCAGCCTTCGAGCAAGAGCGGAAAGAGAGGCGGATCCGTGAGCAGCGGCTGCAGGAACAGAGCGCAGGGCAGAAGAGCCGGACCAGGAGGAACCCCCGTGCAGCTCATGGTCCCCGTACCACCGGGACTGTGATTAAATTCAACCTGCAGCATGGGTGGGGCTTCATAAGAGACCATCATACCCCCGGCGACGTCTTTGTAACCCGCAGAGACATAGAAAGCCATCTGCCGGAGGGACACAGAGGTCGTGACCTGTACGTAGGGGAGGAGGTCACGTTCACCCGGCACAAGTGTGCCAAAGGACCCTACGCCCTCCATGTGCATCGCCTGACGGAGGAGGAGCTGCGGTGTGAGGTGGAGCAAGAGGACCCGGACGGGTCTGAAGACAAAGAAGGAGCAGGAGGACACCGTCGTTAAAGTACGGTAAAGAGACTGTAAATAGTTACCCGTCGGGGTACAGTGAACTGTTGCTGCTTTAAATATGTCCCCGTTGGGACAAGTGTAAACTGTTACCCGTATGTCCCTTAATCCCACTGACCGAGGACTGAGAGCGGTCATTCCTTCCTTATACCTGGCCGAGGACTGAGAGCGGCCACTTTCCCCCTGTATATAGTTGCGCTTTCTAAGGCGCCCCCTACTGGTTTTATAAGGAAACCGTTTTTCTACAAGAGACTGTCGCACTTTACCCGGTCACAAGTCGCACCGTGGCCGGAGGAGCAAGAGTGTTAACAAGAATATTGATATATATATAATGTTTTATATGTTATTGTTGTTATGAAAATTTGTATGTTTGATGTTTTTATTCTCTTACAGCCCGAGGACGTGCTGTGATTTACCAGGGGGGAATGTAGCACCCTGAGGATTCGGCTGCTACAGGGGTATTGCACCTCAAGCCAGAGGTGTGGTATTCCACTCCCGGGTAAGGATGGAGTGTGGAACTGAGCTCAGTAGGCTGCATGCACTACATACATCCCATTTCCGGGGGACAGATCAATGGTACTCCCACTAGGTATATGTGCAGGTACGACAGTGTCTGTCCCTGGCTGGAGTGGGAGGGGGGTGGAACATCCCAGTAGTGTAGGGGCAGATAGGGGGAGCAGTCTGGGTAATGCTAGGAGCTCATTGGGTGCTGGTCACCTGAGCTCACACATAGAGGGAGTATATAAGGTGGGAACCATCTTAGATCAGGGTCAGACAGGCAGACAGTTTCCAGTCAGTCTTTTGTAGAGGGTCAAGCAGTCCTGAAAGAAGAGAGAGAGGAGAAGAGAAGGACCCAGAGGGGAAGAAGAGGGAACCCCAAGAGCCCAAATACAACCAGAAGGGTGAAGGGTTGGCACAAGGGTACCGGATCCCAAGCTGGTGGAGGGCACTAATCCTCAGCCAGAGACCGGAGGTTGTGGGCAGGATCTGCCACGACCCCCCACTAAATCCACTGCGAAGGCATACCGAGTATAGGGTCAGGGAACCCAGAGACAAGGGTTTTACCAACAAGAGGCCCGAGGGAGCCGGACATAAGTGGATCCCTGGTGGGGAAGGCCAGAGAAAAGGAACGTCAGAAAGGGAGCTCAGGATCACGCTCCAGAATTACCTGGGGGTTGGCCGAGTCCAGGACCTGGTGGACGCAGCACGGCTCGGGCGGTCACTCAAGGCCGGAGTGACCAGCACAACAGCAGTAAGTAAAAACCCTGAACTGCACAGCCCGACTCTGAGTCTTATTACCATCCTCACTGCACCACCACAACCACCACCCTCTACAACTGACCCCCTGAGGCTATACCCCTCCCGTTGGGGGTTATACTACCAGAAGCTGCACACACACCACCAGCCTCAGCGGACCCTGCTGCAGCGGCGGCCGTATTGACCGCAATTCAACGGGTGGCGTAGTCGACACTAAAGAACATCCAGCAACATCTGTAGGACTGCCACACACTGAGCTTGACACCCTGGGCACGGACCGGGTCACCGCCACTCGGAGACTACAACCCCCATCTGATCCGGCTCCGGGTATCCCCCAAACAACACTGGCCCAGGGGGCACGTCACTGACCACCTCAGGCCTAGCCGCTACTACATACATGCTCTTGCATTCCAAGAAAACAAAGCAGACGCAAACTTCTATCATCATCATCATGCTCCTCACCTTGGCATTCTCAACTCACCTGATGGAGAAGCCAGGGCCCACCGGAGGAGTCTGGTTCTCTGGTGGGCTCGTCCAATGCTGCCCTAAAGCAGGCCGAAGAAAAGTGTGTGGGACTTCCAAGGAGAAATAGGGGCGGCTGGGGACCATTTATGGACACCCGGCCGCCCCCAGGCTGCTGGGGACTGTGTGTGGACACCCGGCCGCGGGGCGGCTGGGGACCGAGTATGGACACCTGGCCGCCCCCTGGCGGCTGGGGACCGAGCGTGGACACCCGGCCGCCGGGCGGTTTGCGAGTGAGTATGGATACTTCGCTGCCAAAGCAGACATGAGGTAGTGGCCAGCTTCGGCCTCCTCCAACAAGTGCAAGCTAGCAGTATGGTATTGCAGCCTGGGGGTGGGTGGGTAGCAGGTTGCACACTTACGCTTGCATTCCAAGAAAACAAAGCAGATGCTAACTTCTATCATCATTATCATGCTCCTCACCTTGGCACTCTCAACTCACCTGATGGAGAAGCCAGGGCCCACCGGAGGAGTCTGGTTCTATGGTGGGCTCGTCCAATGCTGCCTTAAAGCAGGCTGGGCTAAGAAAAGTGTGGGGGGAACTTCCAAGGAGAAATAGGGGTGGCTGGGGACCGTTTATGGACACCCGGCTGCCCCCAGGCGGCTGGGGACTGTGTGTGGACTCCCGGCCGCAGGGCGGCTGGGGACCGAGTATGGACACCTGGCCGCCCCCTGGCAGCTGGGGACTGAGCGTGGACACCCGGCCACCGGGCGGCTGGGGACTGAGTTTGGATACCTCGCTGCCAAAGCAGCCATGAGGTAGTGGCCAGCTTCGGCCTCCTCCAAACTACAAGACCCCATTTCAAGTGCAAGCTAGCAGTATGGTATTGCAGCATGGGGGTGGGTGGGTTGCAGGTTGCACACTTACGCTTGCATTCCAAGAAAACAAAGAAGATGCTAACTTCTATCATCATTATAATGCTCCTCACCTTGGCACTCTCAACTCACCTGATGGAGAAGCCAGGGCCCACCGGAGGAGTCTGGTTCTATGGTGGGCTCGTCCAATGCTGCCTTTAAGCAGGCTGGGCTAAGAAAAGTGTGTGGGGAAATTCCAAGGAGAAATAGGGGTGGCTGGGGACCGTTTATGGACACCCGGCCGCCCCCAGGCGGCTGGGGACTGTGTGTGGACTCCCGGCCGCAGAGCGGCTGGGGACAGAGTATGGACACCTGGCCGCCCCCTGGCAGCTGGGGACTGAGCGTGGACAACCGGCCACCGGGCGGCTGGGGACTGAGTTTGGATACCTCGCTGCCAAAGCAGCCATGAGGTAGTGGCCAGCTTCGGCCTCCTCCAAACTACAAGGCCCCATTTCAAGTGCAAGCTAGCAGTATGGTATTGCAGCATGGGGGTGGGTGGGTTGCAGGTTGCACACTTACGCTTGCATTCCAAGAAAACAAAGCAGATGCTTACTTCTATCATCATCATCATGCTCCTCACCTTGGCACTCTCAACTCACCTGATGGAGAAGCCAGGGCCCACCGGCAAAGTATGGTTCTCTGGTGGGCTCGTCCAATGCTGCCCTAAAGCAGGCCGGAATAAGAAAAGTGTGGGGGTGAACTTCCAAGGAGAAATAGGGGTGGCTGGGGACCGTTTATGGATACCCGGCCGCCCCTAGACTGCTGGGGACAGTGTGTGGACACCCGGCCAAGGAGCGGCTGGGGACCGAGTATTGACTACCGGCCGCCCCCTGGCGGCTGGGGACCGAGCGTGGACACCCGGCCGCCGGGCGGCTGGGGACTGAGTATGGATACCTCGCTGCCAAAGCAGCCTTGAGGTAGTGGCCAGCTTCGGCCTCCTCCAAACTACAAGGCCACATTTCAAGTGCAAGCTAGCAGTATGGTATTGCAGCATGGGGGTGGGTGGGTTGCAGGTTGCACACTTACGCTTGCATTCCAAGAAAACAAAGCAGATGCTTACTTCTATCATCATCATCATGCTCCTCACCTTGGCACTCTCAACTCACCTGATGGAGAAGCCAGGGCCCACCCGAGTAGTCTGGTTCTCTGGTGGGCTCGTCCAATGGACACCCGGCCGCCCCCAGACGGCTGGGGACCCTGTGTGGACACCCGGCCGCCCCCAGGCGGCTGGGGACCGAGTATGGACACCCGGCCGCCCCCTGGTGGCTGGGGACCAAGCGTGGACACCCGGCCACAAGGCTGCTTGGGACTGAGTATGGATACCTCGCTGCCAAAGCAGACATGAGGTAGTGGCCAGCTTGGGCCTCCTCCAAACTAAAAGGCCCCATTTCT
Organism: Phyllobates terribilis; assembly: GCF_046119375.1. Classification (NCBI taxonomy): domain Eukaryota; kingdom Metazoa; phylum Chordata; class Amphibia; order Anura; family Dendrobatidae; genus Phyllobates; species Phyllobates terribilis. The sequence continues at coordinate 87,391,792 of NW_027362771.1, forward strand.
AGTGAAAGCTAGCAATATGGTATTGCAACCTGGGGGTGAGTGGGTGGCAGGTTGCACACTTACGCTTGCATTCCAGGAAAACAAAGCAGATGCTAACTTCTATCATCATCATGCTCCTCCTCACCTTGGCACTCTCATCTCCCCTGATGGAGAAGCCAGGGCCCACCGGAGGAGTCTGGTTCTCTGGTGGGCTCCTCTAATGCTGCCCTAAAGCAGGCCGGGCTAAGAGAAGTGTGGGGGAACTTCCAAGGAGAAATAGGGGCGGCTGGGGACCATTTATGGACACCCGGCCGCCCCCCGGCTGCTGGGGACCGTGTGTGGACACCCGGCCACGGGGCGGCTGGGGACCAAGTATGGACACCTGGCCACTTCCTGGCGTCTGGGGACCGAGCGCGGACACCCGGCCGCCAGGCAGCTGGGGACTGAGTATGGATACCTCGCTGCCAAAGCAGCCATGAAGTAGTGGCCAGCTTCAGCCTCCTCCAAACTAAAAGGCCCCATTTCAAGTGCAAGCTATCAGTATGGTATTGCAGCCAGGGGGTGGGTGGGTGGCAGGTTGCACATGACGCGCCCCCTGGGCCGTGGGGTACTCGGCAGCTGGGCCTCTGGTTGCCGGGGGGGGGATAGCATGGTGGCTGGCCCGGTCCGTGACCCAGGGCGGTCAGTGAAAAGGGGGATAAATATGGGGGATTTGGACAGTTAGTAACGCCACCTGTGGAATGCAGCTAAGGGGTGGCGCCGCTGCGAAGCAGTCCTCTGGAGCTGTTGTTATGGCAGCAGGGATGGTATGGCTCTCCACAGGTAGAGCTAGCTCCAGGGCAGGCTGGGGTGTAATGGATGATGGTGCAGGGGAGAGATGGCAGGACGGTCCCGGAGGAAAGATGGACACTCACACGGGGGTAAGCTTCAGTACCTTAACTGGTGATGCTGCAGGCATGGTCCAGGGTAATCCAGGTGAAGGGCGCACTTTTGGACTCTCCCCAGTGAGCTGGTATAGGGCCTCCTGATCCATTGCTTTCTTCTCTAAGCTTCTGACCTGCCTGGAGCTAGGCCTAGCTTGGTTACTGTCTCTCTTAGCACCTGGTGACCTGGTGGTAGGGCCTTCAATTTGGAGATCACTCTCCCTGAACGCTGGGACCTCCGTGACTCCTAGCCCTGGTATTGTAGCCAGCGTTTGGCGAACCTGGGACCCGTAGTCCTTCAGGGGTTCCAGTGGTTCCTACTGAGTATAAATGTCCCTGTAGGCGCGGACCCGGTGTCCGGTATATATATCGGGGTGAGCCTGGTATGCTCCTCTGCCCCCTTGCTACTTCTTCCTTCTCCTCTCGCCTTCGGCCCACTCAAGGCCCTCACTAGGCCTTCACATGTGCTGTAGGCCTTGACTCGCCTAAGCACAGCCTCCCGCTCTCTGCCTCTTCACTGCTCTCTGTGTGTCAGCACGCTCTCAGCTCAACTCTGAGCTCTGTCCCTCTCTGTCTCTTAGCAGGAACTAATCTGAGCTGCCTGGCTCCACCCTCCCTATATATCTCCCTAACGGGCTCCCTCTGCTGGTCTGAGGTGGTAGGGTGGAGGTGTGTGAATGTGTGAGGGCCTCTTGTGGAGAAGTCCATCCATGCACCCTTCTGGGTTCTGTGGCACCATTGCACAGCAGGGCACCACATTCCCCCCTAGTAAAACTCAGTACTCCTGGACTGAAGCATTTTTTTCAAAACATGTTAACAATAACATTTCTTCCCTTTATGGGAGGCACTTTTCTTAAACGTTACAGGTAACACTATAATACAATAATAACAATTATAAATAACATTAATTAAGTCACAGTAAGTCCCATAACCTGGTGTCCATTTCACCGATGGAAGAACATGAGGGATCCGCCTGAAAACCCTCAACGTAGGCCCTGGGTGTGGCTACAGGGCATAGATGATCCAGGTGCTGGACCACATCTTCGGCCACGCCAAACGGGTTTTTGTTCCGTGGTCACTTAAGGGGCACTCCAGGGAGTGCAACTATATACATGACAGTTTTGGGCTGCTCACAGTCCTCAGCCACCGAGTCCTTGTACCCTTACGGGTAATTAAATGCAACAAGAAAAGTGTCCATGTCACCTAAATTGTCCATTGTAAGGCAAAAATACGTCAATACAGACATGAAAATTACACAAGAACAATCATACCCCAAGGGGCAACTATTTATACTTCCAGAGATTCTCTTCCTACTCTCTGTATCTGACAGGGGTCTGACCCTGCGTGCTACGTGTTGACCTACGTAGTGTAGTGCCGGCGTCCCTGCCCTCTGCTAGGCAGGGACGCTGCTCCCCTCACCGCTCTGCCCCGTGCCCGGCGTCCCTCTCCCGCTCTGCTGTCAGCGCGCGCTCCTTCCCGGCGTCCTCCTCCCGCTCTGCTCTCAGCGCGCGCTCCTTCCCGGCCCCTGTGCTTAGGGCGCGCGCGCGCGCTCCCCTCCTCTTAAAGGGGCCGCGCGCGCTGTCCTAAGGAGTCCCCGGCCAATGGCCGGAGGACTTCATCATATATAAGGCACCTCCTCCAAAATGGAGGTGCCCGAGCAATGTTGTTTGCACCTGTGTCTCACCTGTGCTTCAGCCCTCAGGTCCCGTTGCCAGTCACCTGCCAGTTACCTGTCAGATTCCTGCCTGATTACTTGCTACCTGTCTGCTAGTCTGAGGTCCGACGGTCTGCCTTACTACTCCTGTCAGTCTGTCTAAGGACCAGCCTGCCCGCTCACCTGGGAGCGCACCTCAGCTACCTGCCTGCTTTCCTGAGGTCCGACGGTCTGCCTTACAACTCCGGTCAGTCTGTCTATGGACCAGCTTGCCCGCTCACCTGGGAGCACTTCTCCGTTACCTGCCTGCTTGCCAGCCCGGAGGCTCCGCTGTCACGTGCTGTGACCACCAGCTACTCCAGACTCTTGCCCGCTCACCTGGGAGCGCTTCTCCGCTACCTGCCTGCTTGCCTGCCCGGAGGCTCCGCTGTCACGTGCTGTGACCACCAGCTACTCCAGACTCTTGCCCGCTCACCTGGGAGCGCTTCTCCGCTACCTGCCTGCTTGCCTGCCCGGAGGCTCCGCTGTCACGTGCTGTGACCACCAGCTATTCCTGAGACTCTTGCCCGCTCACCTGGGAGCGCTTCTCCATTACCTGCCTGCTTGCCTACCTGGAGGCTCCGCCGTCACGTGCTGTGACCACCTGCTATTCCAGAGACTCTCGCTTGCTCACATGGGAGCACACATTCTTCATCTGCCTTGCTAGCCTACCTGGAGGTTCAGCCATCACAGGTCGTACCTACCCTTTATCCAGAGACTGCCCCGATCACTTGCCGTGTCCTCCTGCCCGTACACCCAGAGACTGTCCTGGTCACCTCCTGTGACTACCTGCCTGGTCGCCACCCGCTCCCTTACAAGGACCGCCCCCTTGTATTGTAGCCCAGAGGTTCCGCCTCCCAGACCCGTTACAGTTTGCTCGGGCCATGGAACCTGGTGGCACCCAAGCTCCCTCGCTCTCGGACCTCTGTCTTGAACTGTCCCGTCAGAGGTCCCAACAGGAGTCCATCCTGGGTCACCTGCGGAATGTCAATACTCGCCTGAACACTCTGTCTGATCCACCAACAACCTCCGCCAGTGCCATATCTTGCAATCCGGCAGCTCCGCTGCCCACTAATACCATGGTATCCTACCCCGGACCCCGGCTTTCTGCACCTCCTCGCTTCGGAGGCGACTCCGTCCAGGCTCGGGGCTTCTTAAATCAGTGCACCCTGCACTTTGAACTTTTGTCCCACCAGTTTAACTCCGACCGGGCCAAAATTGCCTTCATCATGTCCCATCTCACCGGGGAGGCCCTGGCCTGGCTAAATCCTCTATGGGAGAGAGGAGACCCCCTGGTGTCCAACTTGCCTGCTTTTCTCACGGCTTTCCGGAAAGTCTTCGACGAACCCGGACGGAAGACCTCATCTGCATCATCGTTGCTACGCCTCTGTCAGGAGAGTCTCACCGTGGGCCAATATGCCATACGGTTCCGTACCCTTGCCTCGGAGCTGGCCTGGGATAACGACGCTCTGGTTTCCGTCTTCTGGGAGGGTCTGTCCGGCCGTATTAAAGATGAACTTGCCGGTCGGGACATTCCTACCACTCTCGATGACTTAATAACTCTTGCCACCCGGATTGACCTACGGTTCCAGGAGCGTGCCAGAGAGGTCACCCGTGAGAGGAGGTTACCACGTCTAGCTCCTACTTTTCAGAAACCCGTCACTCCTTCTGTCTCTAACCAGGTACACCCTCCTGAGCCTATGCAGGTCGACCAGACCAAGATGGTCAAGACCCGTCAGGACTTACGCCGTGCCGAGGGGACCTGCTTCTACTGTGGCAGCAAGGAGCACCGGATCCGTGCCTGCCCGGAGAGGTCGGGAAACGCCTGTGTCTAGGTTCGCTCAGAGAGGTCCACCTAGACAAGAATAAATCCTCTCCATCCCTGCTGTTGTCAGTTTCAATCGTCTACGGGGAGAACCGTTATTTCGAACTAGCCCAACTGGACTCTGGAGCGGCCGGGAATCTTATTTCACAGTCCCTGGTAGAGAAATACCGCATCCCCACCAAACCTCTGGCTGTACCCTTGTCTGTGGCTGCCGTGGATGGGGGGCTCTTACGACGCCCCATCCAACTCATCACCGAATCCATTACTCTGCAGGTGGGAATGCTGCATTCTGAAAGTATCTCCTTTCATGTTCTGCCTGGACTCTCTCACGCCCTCTTGCTAGGTCTGCCTTGGCTCCAGAGACATGCACCCGTGCTTGACTGGCAAACCGGAGAAGTCCTTCGCTGGGGACAAGACTGTCATAAGACCTGCCTGGTTCCCGTCCATCCCATCCGTCCCTCTCCTACCCCAGCTAATCTACCTGGACTTCCAATTCCTTATTGGTCTTATGCTGATGTCTTTAATAAAAAGGAGGCAGAGACATTACCCCCTCATAGACCATACGACTGTCCCATCGACCTGTTACCCGGTACTACTCCTCCCCGTGGGCGTATTTATCCTTTATCCGCTGCTGAGACCCGGTCGATGTCCGAATATATTGAGGAGAATCTGGCCAGGGGATTCATCCGGAAATCTACCTCCCCGGCGGGAGCAGGCTTCTTTTTCGTCAAAAAGAAGGACGGCTCTCTCCGTCCCTGTATAGACTATAGAGGCCTAAACCAGATCACGGTGAAGAATAAGTACCCCCTTCCGCTCATTCCAGAATTATTTGATCGTCTGAGGGGGACTAGAATCTTCACCAAACTAGACCTCCGTGGGGCGTACAACCTGGTTCGTATCCGTCAAGGGGATGAATGGAAGACGGCATTCAACACCCGGGACGGCCACTATGAATACCTGGTAATGCCCTTTGGTCTCTGTAACGCTCCTGCCGTCTTTCAAGAGTTGGTCAATGACATCTTCCGGGACCTTCTCTACTCCTGCGTAGTGGTGTACCTGGACGACATCTTGGTCTTCTCTCCGGATCTCCAGACTCACTGGAGGGACGTTCGTCAGGTCCTGCTCAGGCTCAGGCAGAATCACCTCTTCGCTAAATACGAGAAGTGCCTCTTTGAGCAGACCTCGCTTCCGTTTTTGGGCTACATTATTTCTCAGACCGGCCTACGAATGGATCCAGAGAAACTGTCTGCCATCGAGAAATGGCCCCGACCGGAGGGGTTGAAGGCCATTCAGCGGTTCCTGGGCTTCGCCAACTACTACCGCCTCTTCATACCACACTTCTCTTCCCGGACTGCCCCAATTTCCGCGCTCACCCGTAAGGGTACTAATCCCAAAGAGTGGCCGCCCGAAGCAGAAGAAGCCTTTCTTTCCTTAAAAAAGGCCTTCTCTTCCGCCCCGGTGCTGCATCGCCCGGACGGCAACAAGCAGTTCTTCCTGGAAGTGGACGCCTCCTCCTCTGGAGCTGGAGCGGTACTTACTCAAAAATCTTCTTCCGGGAGGATGGTAACTTGCGGCTTCTTCTCTAAACTCTTCTCCTCCTCAGAGCGCAATTATTCCATTGGAGATCGAGAGTTATTGGCCATCAAACTGGCATTGGAGGAGTGGCGTTACCTGCTTGAGGGGGCTCTTCACCCGGTAATAATTTACACTGACCACAAGAACTTGGCTTACCTCCAGCATGCCCAGAGACTTAACCCGCGCCAAGCCCGGTGGTCCTTGTTTTTTGCTCGTTTTGATTTTGTCCTTCATTTTCGCCCGGCTGACAAAAACGTCAAGGCGGACGCCTTGTCTCGATCCTTTCTGGTATCTGATCTCGAGGAAGATCCGAAACACATCATCGATCCCGCCAGAGTAATGCAGGTGGCTCCCGTGAGTCTAAATCGTCTCCCTCCCGGAAAGACGTTCGTATCAGTACCTGATCGGGAGAAGATCCTTCACTGGGGTCACTCGTCTAAACTGGCTGGCCACGCTGGTCAGAAGAAGACCCTCCAGCTTATTTCCCGGCACTACTGGTGGCCTACCCTGCACAAGGATGTAATAGACTTTGTTTCTGCCTGTGTGTCCTGCGCCCGCAACAAGGTTCCGAGACATCTGCCAGCCGGTCGCCTCCTTCCGCTCCCAGTACCTGCTGCCCCCTGGCAGCATATTGCAATGGACTTCATAACTGACCTCCCACTCTCTGCCGGTTGTACGGTCATTTGGGTGGTCGCTGACCGCTTCTCCAAGATGGCTCATTTCGTTCCCCTGCCAGGCCTCCCGTCTGCACCCGAGCTAGCTAGAGACTTTATTCGTCACATCTTCCGTCTTCATGGCCTGCCCCTCCACATCGTGTCGGATCGTGGGGTACAGTTCACCTCACGCTTCTGGAGAGCCACTTGTAAACTACTAGACGTCACCCTGGACTTCTCTTCCGCTTACCACCCACAGTCCAATGGTCAAGTGGAGCGGATCAATCAGAACCTGACCAGTTACCTCCGGCACTTCGTTAATGCCCACCATTCTGACTGGGTGGATCTCCTACCATGGGCCGAGTTCTCTTACAATAATCACGAGAGCGAATCCTCCTCCAAATCCCCGTTTTTTGTAGTCTTTGGTCAGCATCCTCGGATTCCTTTTCCTGTCTCCACCTCGGTGGACAACCCGGCTGCGGAATCTCTCGTTAGCAAATTTTCCTCCATTTGGGAGAGTACCCGATCCGCACTCCTTCAGTCGTCCGAGCGGATGAAAAGACACGCTGACAAAAAACGCCTGGATCCTCCTCAATTTCGTCCAGGAGATAAGGTCTGGCTCTCATCTAAATATGTTCGACTCAAGATACCCTCTTACAAGTTAGGGCCTCGGTTCATCGGACCTCTGGAGGTCACCAGTCAGATCAACCTGGTGGCCTATAAATTGAAACTCCCGGCCAACTTACGGATCCCTAACTCCTTCCATGTATCTCTCCTCAAACCTGTGGTACTTAACTCTTTTTCCAAGTCTACAGGTACGCCTCCTGCTCCGGTTTCTGCTGAGGACGAGTTTGAGGTAGAGAACATTCTTGCCACCAGAAGGGTAAGAGGAAAGACCTTTTTTCTGGTAGATTGGAAGGGGTATGGTCCTGAGGAGAGAACGTGGGAGCCCCGGGAGAACATCCATGCCCCTCTCATCCTAGCTAAATTTCTGTCTGGCCTAAAAAAGGGGGGGCCTAAAGGGGGGGGTACTGTAGTGCCGGCGTCCCTGCCCTCTGCTAGGCAGGGACGCTGCTCCCCTCACCGCTCTGCCCCGTGCCCGGCGTCCCTCTCCCGCTCTGCTGTCAGCGCTCCTTCCCGGCCCCTGTGCTTAGGGCGCGCGCGCGCGCGCGCTCCCCTCCTCTTAAAGGAGCCGCGCGCGCCGTCCTAAGGAGTACCCGGCCAATGGCCGGAGGACTTCATCATATATAAGGCACCTCCTCCAAAATGGAGGTGCCCGAGCAATGTTGTTTGCACCTGTGTCTCACCTGTGCTTCAGCCCTCAGGTCCCGTTGCCAGTCACCTGCCAGTTACCTGTCAGATTCCTGCCTGATTACTTGCTACCTGTCTGCTAGTCTGAGGTCCGACGGTCTGCCTTACTACTCCTGTCAGTCTGTCTAAGGACCAGCCTGCCCGCTCACCTGGGAGCGCACCTCAGCTACCTGCCTGCTTTCCTGAGGTCCGACGGTCTGCCTTACAACTCCGGTCAGTCTGTCTATGGACCAGCTTGCCCGCTCACCTGGGAGCACTTCTCCGTTACCTGCCTGCTTGCCAGCCCGGAGGCTCCGCTGTCACGTGCTGTGACCACCAGCTACTCCAGACTCTTGCCCGCTCACCTGGGAGCGCTTCTCCGCTACCTGCCTGCTTGCCTGCCCGGAGGCTCCGCTGTCACGTGCTGTGACCACCAGCTACTCCAGACTCTTGCCCGCTCACCTGGGAGCGCTTCTCCGCTACCTGCCTGCTTGCCTGCCCGGAGGCTCCGCTGTCACGTGCTGTGACCACCAGCTATTCCTGAGACTCTTGCCCGCTCACCTGGGAGCGCTTCTCCGTTACCTGCCTGCTTGCCTACCTGGAGGCTCCGCCGTCACGTGCTGTGACCACCTGCTATTCCAGAGACTCTCGCTTGCTCACCTGGGAGCACACATTCTTCATCTGCCTTGCTAGCCTACCTGGAGGTTTAGCCATCACAGGTCGTACCTACCCTTTATCCAGAGACTGCCCCGATCACTTGCCGTGTCCTCCTGCCCGTACACCCAGAGACTGTCCTGGTCACCTCCTGTGACTACCTGCCTGGTCGCCACCCGCTCCCTTACAAGGACCGCCCCCTTGTATTGTAGCCCAGAGGTTCCGCCTCCCAGACCCGTTACACGTAGTACTGGGATGCATGTGGTACTGGTGTTTGTACTACCTCCCATTCTGTTAGTTTTAGGTGTGGAAGGACTGCAAGACTGCCTTAACCTCTCTACGAGACTGGCAAGTGTACCATTGGCTGGGCCTTCTTGCTCTGCTCCAACCGGGGATCCTTCTTCCGGGGATTCTTCCTGAGCAGGCTCTTCTGGGGCACCTACAGGTTCCTCTTGCTGTGGAGGGTCTTCTGGCTGTTGGTAGAAGTGTAGCACAGGTATTATCACTGCTCCTCCTAGTTGGGGCCAATCTGCCGGGAAATCTAATTCTGTATGTATTACTGCTTCTTTAGGCTCCTCCGGTACAGTGAGAGGCACTTCCTCCTGTGGCTTCAGCGGACTTGGGTACAACTTCAGATGGTCTCTTGATACCGTTGCAGTTGTTCTTCCTCCGTCTTTGCTGATTAGACAAGTTTTCCTATTGTCGAACCTGGAATTCAACACAGTGTAAGGTTCCCTTTCCCACTGGTCGTCAAGCTTGTGGCTTCTTCTCTTTCGTTTCAGCACAACTTCTCCAGGTGTCAAGGGTTCAGCTGGTGCACTCCTGTTGTACTGTGCTTCCTGCATGTCTCTTACCCTATTCAGACTGTCTTCGACACAGGCTTGTACTCTCCTGTACTGTTCCTGTCGCGTCGTGTCCCAGTCTTCAGTGGACATATCTGCTTCGGGTTCTACTACACCAAGCTCCAGGTCCATGGGCAACTTTCCGGGTCTTGCTCGCATGAGATATGCTGGAGTACAATTGGTGGAACTCACAGGTATGTGGTTGTACAGATCTACCAGGTCAGGTAGCTTGTCTGGCCACTGGTTTCTTTCTTGTAGCGGTAAGGTCTTCAACAGGTTGATGACGATGTTATTCATCTTTTCACATAACCCATTGGTTTGGGGGTGGTACGGTGTAGTCCGGATCTTCTTACACCCGTACAGATGGCAAATCTCCTTGAACAATTCGGCTTCGAAGGCAGTGCCTTGATCTGTCAGCACCTGCTCCGGGTATCCATGGGGCCTGCAGAAGTACGCCTGAAATGTCTTCGCCGCAGTTTCTGCCATCAGATCCTTGATGGGGGCGACTACCAGGAACCGGGAGTAGTGATCCACCATGGTCAGGGCATAGGAATATCCTGACCTTCTGGGTGACAGCTTGACATGATCCAGGGCCACGATCTCCAAGGGTCGAGTTGTCTTGATGGGTTGCAGGGGTGCCTTCTGGCTGCTGTAGTCTTTTCTTCTGAGGCTACAGGGTCCGCAATCCCGGCACCATCTCTCTATGGAACTGCACATTCCAACCCAATAAAACCGACCTTTCAGCAAGGTTTCTAGCTACTTCCAGCCAAAGTGTCCTGCTTGATCGTGGTAGGCCTCCAACACCATCTGGATGTCCGTCCTGGGCACTACGATCTGCCATACCATCTCATGAGTCCTCGGGATAACATTCCTTCGGCACAGCTTCTCTCTATAGATGAACAGCCGGCTTCTCTCATTCCACAACTGCTTGGCTTGTGGAGACGCGTCCTTCTTCAGGGAGGAACCTTCCTGGGTTATCAGTTCTTTAATGCAGCTGACAACCGGGTCGCTGTCCTGGGTCTCCTTCCAGCCGTGGTGAGGCAAAGGGTTTAGTGTCTTACCACGATACCTCCTGGAGGTGCGCTGCTCGTGGACCATCCCATTCCTATGGAAGGCTGGTAGCTCAACCTACTCCAGGTCATCCACTTCTTCTTCAGTGTCCGACTGGTGAGGCATCCTGGACAGGGCATCGGCGTTGGCATTCTTGCGGCCTGCCCGGTACTTAATGGTGAACTGGTAGGTTGACAGTCGAGCCATCAATCGTTGTTCCATGGCTCCTAACTTGGCTGTTTCCAGATGAGTCAAGGGGTTATTATCAGTGTAGGCAGTGAACTTACTGGAGGCTATATGGTGCTTGAACCGCTCGGTGATGGCCCAGACCAGGGCCAGGAACTCCAACTTAAAGCTGCTATAGTTCTCTGGGTTCCTCTCGGTCAGGCGGAGCTTCCTGCTTGCATAGGTGATCACCTTCTCTCGGCCATTCTGCTTCTGACTTAGCACAGCTCCTAATCCCTCGTTGCTGGCATCAGTGTACAGCAGGAACGGTTGGCTGTAGTCAGGGTAGGCTAGGATCTCTTCGCCGGTCAGGATCTCCTTCTTCACCTCCAAGGATTCAGCTTGCTCCTTACCCCACTGGAACGGGGGGTTTCTGCCTCTCCCGGACTGTCCTACCAGGAGATCTTGCAAAGGTGCCGCTTTCTTGGTATAGTCCTTCACAAACCTCCGGTAATACCCGACTAGTCCCAGGAACTGACGTACCTCCTTGAGGCTCTTCGGCTCCGGCCATTTCTGGATGGCAGTGACCTTCTCCGGGTCCGGTGCTACTCCTTCTGGACTGACGATGTGCCCCAGGTACTGTACCTTTCGCTTGAGCAGGTGGCACTTGGAGGGCTTCAGCTTCATCCCATACCGGGACAGCGACTCAAATACCTCTGCCTGGTGCTTTAAATGGTCCTCGTACGTTTTGGAGTACACAATCACGTCATCCAGGTATAGCTGTACAGTCTCGAAGTTGCGGTGTCCCAGGCAGCACTCCATCAATCTCTGGAACGTTCCGGAGGCGTTGCAGGGTCCGAACGGCATACTGTTGAACTCGCAGAGTCCCATCGGGGTAGTAAAGGCCTTCTTCTCCCCATCCTCCTCAGCAACTGCTACTTGCCAGGACCCACTAGTGAGGTCAAGGGTGGAGAAGTAATTTGCAGACTTTAATGCAGCCAGGGATTCCTCTATATGGGGCAAAGGGTATGCATCCTTGTGTGTTATTCGATTTACCTGTCTGTAATCTACACACATTCTCATGCTTCCATCCTTTTTCCTGACTAGGACTAGGGGAGCTGCCCAGGGGCTACAGCTATCTCTTATTAACCCTGCCTTCCTCATGTCGTGCAACATCTCCTTCGCCTTCTTGTAGTGTGCTGGTGGTATGGGCCTGTAACGTTCCTTGATGGGTGGATGGTCACCTGTGGGTATATGGTGTTGTACCCCTTTAATCCTCCCAAAGTCAAGTGGGTGTTTACTGAATACCTGCTCATATTCCTGAACCACCCGGTGTACACCCTGTTTCTGATGGGCAGGAGTGGTGTCTGTCCCAACATGGAGCTGTTGACACCAATTCTCCACCTGGGTTCCTGAGTCATTATCCTCCACTTCGTCTGGTGAGGTTAAGGACTCCGCCGTGTGTATGGAGTTGTTATCTACTGTGTACAGTTTGGCAACAGTGGCGTAGCGTGGCAATCTAACCTCGTCCTCCCCATAGTTTAGGAGGCGTACGGGCACCCTCTCATTGCGTACATCCACTACCCCTCTGGCAGTCAAGAGTGTAGGTCTATGCTCCGAGCTAAGGGTCTCTACTACCGCCTGGTAGCTCCATCCTTTGAGACCTATTGCTGCTCTACACTAAATCAGCATCTCACTCATCGGGGGGATCACAATAGGTATCGGGTCTGTCACCCGTACATTACCAATTTCACCACCTGTTAGCTTTACCTATTGCTGGTACATAAGGGCTCGAATCTCTTTCTGGAGCACACTTCTCTGCCCTGGTTTGGCAGTGTCGGCCATCTGTTGGAGCAAAAACAACACTTCTCCCAGTTACCGACAATATTTGTGCCAAGTACCATATACAAGTCTGTATCATCAGGATTAGTCTCTACTACAATTAGTCCCTGGTCCTTCAGTTCCACTCTTCCCACCTTTACTGCCACATCCTTAACCCCGACTAGGTTAAGGGGAAGGCTATTGGAGGCATACACGGAAAGGTTTGGAGCTGGCGGGCGAAGTTCGTCTATGGACCAGAACCTTTTGTAGAGGACATCTGGCATGATGGTTAACTGAGATCCAGTGTCCAGCAGGGCAGGTGTCGCGATGCCGTCCAGCACAATGGACAGGAAAGGTCTTCCTCCCACGAACCGATGGTACCAGTTTGATGGGCCTGCTTCATTCACTCCTGGGTGTCCGCCCTCGGCCCCAGGGTTTGCTAGTTTAAAGGAAAGTTCCACACTGTGTGGCCTGCCTTCTGGCAGCGGTAGCAGATGAATTCTCCAGGAGGGTGACGTTGATCGTTGGTCCTCCCACGGGGTGGCGTTGTCCTCCTCCGGGGTGGCGTTGTCCTCCTCCGGGGTGGCGTTGTCCTCCTTCTTCTTCTCATCCAGGCGACATCCTTAGTGCTGTCGGTGAGTAGTATCCTTCCTTCCGGCTCGGGCTCCTCCTGTAGCTGCAGGGTGCTCAGGACAGTGGCCAGGGTTTTACTTAACTGGCACACTTCAGAGCATAGGCTGTCCAGCTCGCTAGGAGGCACTGTTTGCATCTTTGTTTCAGCCATGAATGAAGGAGCAGTGGGTGCTGCAGGCACTGGGGTGGCCCCACCCTGGTAACGCTGGATAGCAGTATCTGATGTTTCCAGGGGTTGCAGACCCTTTATAGCCATGTCCTTAAGGGTGTCAAAGGTGGCATTTGGATGACCTAAGGCCCACCACCATACAGTTCTGCTCTCTTCTTGGGACCTCAACCCCCGGATGAACTGTTTCATCAGCATTTTATTTTCATTCTGTATGCTGGCTGGACTAACCTGTTTCAGGGTCCGCAGGGCTTCCTGTAAGCGCCAGGCATAGTCCCAGACACTGTCCTCAGTCTTCTGGACACAGTGGTAGAACCTCATCCAGAGATCCGTCTTGGTGCGGTTTTCAAACACAGTCTGCAGTCTCTTAAAGATGATGGATACCGATTCCTGGTCTGCTGCTGGCCAGGTTTCAACTTCCCACTCTGCGGCACCAGTCAATTGTCCCAACATGACAGCAGCTCTCTGTTTGCCAGTCAAAGAATACATATCTAGCACACCGCATATTCTTCTCTTGAATCCGGACAAGGTGTCCGGTTTGCCGTTATACTGGGGGAGCCACTTCGCTCCCGGGATATACTGCAGGGCCATAGGTAATAACGGGGTCACGACCCCTGTTGGTGGAGTGGCTGCGCAGCGCCGGGTGCAAGTTGGGCATCAGGAGCGTTAATCGGTGCTCCGGCGGCTTGCTGGTCGTCGGCCATGGTGGCGCCCCCCTAGTGAACCGGACCCTACCTTCTTCGCTTTCTTTAACAGGTAGGCCGCAGCTCCGCGGGCGACGGTCTTCTTCCAGGACCTTGCGTCGCTCGCGTCTGACGTCAGAGCGTCCTCTCGGCTCCTTCCAGGACCTGACGCTTCCTGGTTCGACGTCAGGGGCAGGGCGTGTCTAAGGCTTCGCGCGCTTTAGCAATTACGCCTCCCAGGTTCCCGCGGTTACGCCCCTCTTCTTCCCGCGCTGCAGCGCATTAATGGCGGCGATCCTCACCGCAGTTTAACACACAGTTCAGTTCAGTAAAGGCGCACAGTACCCGGTGGCAACGGGCACGGAATCCTGTTCGAGACGCCAAAGCTGACGCGCCCCCTGGGCCGTGGGGTACTCGGCAGCCGGTCCGTGACCCAGGGCGGTCAGTGAAAAGGGGGATAGATATGGGGGATTTGGACAGTTTGTGACGTCACTTGTGGAATGCGGCTAAGGGGTTCCACCGCTGTGGTGCAGTCCTCTGGATCTGGTGTTACGGCAGCAGGGATGGTATGACTCTCCACAAGTAGAGCTAGCTCCAGGGCAGGCTGGGGTGTAATGGATGATGGTGCAGGGGAGAGATGGCAGGACGGTCCCGGAGGAAAGACGGACACTCACACGGGGGTAAGCTTCAGTACCTTTACTGGTGATGCTGTAGGCATGATCCAGGGTACTCCAGGTGAAGGGCGCACTTTTGGACTCTCCCCAGTGAGCGGGTATAGGGCCTCCTGATCCGTTGCTTTCTTCTCTAAGCTTCTGACCTGCCTGGAGCTAGGCCTAGCTTTGTTACTGTCTCTCTTAGCACCTGCTGACCTGGTGGTAGGACCTTCTCTTTGGAGATCACTCTTCCTGGACGCTAGGACCTCCGTGACTCCTAGCCCTGGTACTGTAGCCAGCATTTGGTGAACCTGGGACCTATAGTCATCCAGGGGTTCCAGTGGTTCCTACTGAGTATAAATGTCCCTGTAGGCGCGGACCTGGTGTCCGGTATATATATCAAGGTGAGCCTGGTATGCTCCTCTGCCCCCTTGCTACTTCTTCCTTCTCCTCTCGCCTTCAGCCCACTCAAGGCCCTCACTAGGCCTTCACACGTGCTGTAGGCCTTGACTCGCCTAAGCACAGCAGCCAGCTCGCTGCCTCTTCACTGCTCTCTGAGCATCAGCACGCTCTCAGCTCAACTCTGAGCTCTGTCCCTCTCTGTCTCTTAGCAGGAACCAATCTGAGCTGCCTGGCTCCACCCTCCCTATATATTTCCCTAATGGGCTCCCTCTGCTGGTCTGAGGTGGTAGGGTGGAGGTGTGTGAATGTGTGAGGGCCTCTTGTGGAGAAGTCCATCCATGCACCCTTCTGGGTTCCGTGGCACCAATGCACAGTAGGGCGCCACACACACTTCAGCTTGCATTCCAAGAAAACAAAGCAGATGCTAACTTCTATCATCATCATCATGCTCCTCACCTTGGCACTCTCAACTTACCTGATGGAGAAGCCAGGGTCCACCAGAGGAGTTTGGTTCTCTGGTGGGCTCATCCAATGCTGCCCTAAAGCAGGCTGGGCTAAGAAAAGTGTGGGGGGAACTTCCAAGGAGAAATAGGGGCGGTTGGGGACCGTTTATGAACACCCGGCCGCCCCCAGGTGGCTGGGGACCGTGTGTGGACACCCGGCCGCCCACAGGCGGCTGGGGACCGAGTATGGACACCCGGCCGCCCCCTGGTGGCTGCAGACCGAGCGTGGACACCCGGCCGCTGGGCTGCTGGGGACTGAGTGTGGATACCTCACTGCCAAAGCAGCCATGAGGTTGTGGCCTGCTTCGGCCTCCTCCAAACTAGATGGCTCCATTTCAAGTGCAAGCTAGCAGAATGGTATTGCTGCCGGGGGGTGGGTGGGTGGCAGGTTGCACACTTACGCTTGCATTCCAAGAAAACAAAGCAGATGCTAACTTCTATCATCATCATCATGCTCCTCACCTTGGCAGCAGTGGGAAAATTCTCACGCTGAAGCGCTGAGTGCAGGAGAATTCTCCCACGCTGTCAGTGACGTGCATAAGGTGAGCTCATGTCCAATGAACTCAGCTCACCTCCTGCACGTCACTGACAGCGTGGGAGAATTCTCCTGCACTCAGCGCTTCAGCGTGAGAATTCTCCCACGCTGAAGCGCTGAGTGCAGGAGAATTTTCCCACGCTGTCAGTGACGTGCATAAGGTGAGCTCATGTCCAATGAACTCAGCTCACCTCCTGCACGTCACTGACAGCGTGGCAGAATTCTCCTGCACTCAGCGCTTCAGTGTGAGAATTCTCACGCTGAAGCGCTGAGTGCAGGAGAATTTTCCCACGCTGTCAGTGACATGCATGAGGTGAGCCGAGTTCATTGGACATTAACTCGGCTCATCTGGATGCCCTCACAGAGAGACACTGTGGAGCGCAAGCAAGCCTGCGCTTCTCATTGTCTGCGGGATGACAGGCTGGATGGCAGCGTTCTGCTGCGGTCCAGCCTGTCATCTCGATGTAGCAGAGCTGAAGCTGTCATGGGAACCATGGAAAGGTAAGGATGATGTTGGTTTATTATTTTTCTTTTATTTCAGGAGATCGTTGGCTTCAGCTGGAATGGGCGTGACGGTAAGTATGGTTTAATTTAGAACAATAAAGAATTGTGTGTTTATTTCAATTAAAGGACTTTTTTCTGGGTGTTGTGTTTTTTTTAAATACTTTACTAGAAATTCATGGTGGTCATGTCTAATATTGGCGTGACCCCATGAATTTTGGGCTTAGGGCCAGCTGATAATGCCAAGCTGGCCCTAACCCCTTTATTACCCAGTGAGCCACCGCATCAGGGCCCTGGATGAGTTGGGTACAGCGCCAGAAGATGGCGCTTCTATGAACGCGCCATTTTCCGGGGTGGCTGCGGACTGCAATTTGCAGCGGGGGTGGCCCAGAAAGCTTGGGCCTCCCTGCGCTGCGGATTCCAGCCCCCAGCTGCCTAGTTGTACCTGGCTGGACACAAAAACAGGGCGAAGCCCCACGTCAATTTTCTTTAAATTATTTCATGAAATAATTAAGAAAAAAAGGGCTTCCCTATATTGATGTGTCCGGCCAGGTACAAATAGGCAGCTGGTGGTTGGGGGCAGCCCGTTCCTGCCTGCTGCACCTGACTGGACACAAATATAGTGCGAAGCCCCACTTCAATTTTTTTTAATTATTTCATGAAATTCATGAAATAATTAAGAAAAAAAGGCCTTCCCTATATTGTTGTGTCCGGCCAGGTACAAATAGGCAGCTGGTGGTTGGGGGCAGCCCGTTCCTGCCTGCTGTACCTGGCTGGACACAAATATAGTGCGAAGCCCCACGTCAATTTTTTTTTAATTATTTCATGAATTTACTGAAATAATTTTAAAAAATTGAAGTGGGGCTTCGCACTATATTTGTGTCCAGCCAGGTACAGCAGGCAGGAATGGGCTGCCCCCAACCACCAGCTGCCTATTTGTACCTGGCCGGACACAACAATATAGGGAAGGCCTTTTTTTCTTAATTATTTCATGAATTTCATGAAATAATTAAAAAAAATTGAAGTGGGGCTTCGCACTATATTTGTGTCCAGCCAGGTACAGCAGGCAGGAACGGGCTGCCCCCAACCACCAGCTGACTATTTGTACCTGGCCGGACACAACAATATAGGGAAGGCCTTTTTTTCTTAATTATTTCATGAATTTCATGAAATAATTAAAAAAAAAATACGTGGGGCTTCGCACTATATTTGTGTCCAGCCAGGTACAACTAGGCAGCTGGGGGCTGGAATCTGCAGCGCAGGGAGGCCCAAGATTTCTGGCCCCCCCCCGCTGCAAATTGCAGTCCGCAGCCACCCCGGAAAATGGCGCGTTCATAGAAGCGCCATCTTCTGGCGCTGTACCCAACTCATCCAGGGCCCTGGTGCGGTGGCTCACTGGGTAATAAAGGGGTTAGGGCCAGCTTGGTATTATCAGCTGGCCCCAAGCCCAAAATTCATGGGGTCACGCCAGTATTAGACATGACCGCCATGAATTTCTAGTAAAGTATTTAAAAAAACACAACACCCAGAATAAAGTCCTTTAATTGAAATAAACACACAATTCTTTATTGTTCTAAATTAAACTATACTTACCATTACGCCCATTCCAGCTGAAGCCAACGATCTCCTGCAATAAAAGAAAAATAATAAACCAACCTCATCCTTACCTTTCCATGGTTCCCACGACAGCTTCAGCTCTGCTACATCGAGATGACAGGCTGGACCGCAGCAGAACGCTGCCATCCAGCCTGTCATGCCGCAGACACTGAGAAGAGCAGGCATGCTTGCGCTCCTCAGTGTCTCGCTGTGACGGCATCCAGATGAGCCGAGGTCATGTCCAATGAACTCGGCTCACCTCATGCACGTCACTGACAGCGTGGGAAAATTCTCACGCTGAAGTGCTGAGTGCAGGAGAATTCTCCCACGCTGTCAGTGACGTGCATGAGGTGAGCTCATGTCCAATGAACTCAGCTCACCTCATGCACCTCACTGACAGCGTGGGAAAATTCTCCTGCACTCAGCGCTTCAGCGTGAGAATTCTCCCACGCTGTAAGTGATGTGCATGAGGTGAGCCGAGTTCATTGGACATGACCTCGGCTCATCTTTATGCCGTCACAGAGAGACAATGTGGAGCACAAGCAAGCCTGCTCTTCTCAGTGTCTGCGGGATGACAGGCTGGATGGCTGCGTTCTGCTGCGGTCCAGCCTGTCATCTCGATGTAGCAGAGCTGAAGCTGTCGTGGGAACCATGGAAAGGTAAGGATGAGGTTGCTTTATTATTTTATTTTTATTACAGGAGATCGTTGGCTTCAGCTGGAATGGGCGTGATGGTAAGTATGGTTTAATTTAGAACAATAAAGAATTGTGTCTTTATTTCAATTAAAGGACTTTATTCTGGGTGTTTGTGCTTTTTTTAACTTTGACTATGGGGTTAGTAATGGGGGTGTCTTATAGACGCCTCTCCATTACTAACCTGGGCTTGATGTCAGCTGGCATTATAAGCTGACATCAACCCCAGCCCTATTACCCCCTGCCACCGCACCAGGGCAGCGTGGAAGAGCGAGGCTAAGTGCCAGAATTGGCGCATCCTATGAATGCGCCATTTCTGGGGCGGCTGACGGCTGGTGTTTCTAGCCTGGGAGGGGGCCAATATTCATGGCTCCCTTCCTGGGCTATTAATATCAGCCCCCAGCTGTCTGCCTAGCCTTTGCTAGCTATTAAATTAGGGGGGACCCCACGTCATTTTTTTGGGGGGGTCCCCCATTTTAATAGCTAGTAAAGGCTATGTATTCAGCTGGGGGCTGATATTAGTAGCCTGGGAAGCTCCGTGGGTATTACCCCCTTCCCAGGCTTCAAACATCTGCCCCAGCTGTCTGCTTAACCTCCGCTAGAGCCTGAAATTAAGGGGAACCCCACGCCAATTTTTTTAATAATAAATCCTTTATTTTAATACTAAATGACAAGTACAGTAACCAACACTATCACTGTACTTCATATATATGTGACTGACATGTTTCTATCTATCTAATCTATGTGTGAAGCTCCATTCTGTCTGTTATAAATTGTCGGGTACAGATGCTGAAATGCCGGCCGGCTTTCTTAAAGAGACGGTGCATGAAAACACTATTATTTTTTTTAATAAATCCTTTACACTAAATGACAAGTACAGTAAGCAACACTGTCACTGTACTTCATATATATGTGACTGACATGTTTCTATCTATCTAATCTATGTGTGATTCTCTATTCCTTCTATTTTAAATTGTTGGGTACAGATGCTGAATTGCCGGCCGGCTTTTTTAAAGAGACGGTGCATGAAAACACTATTATTTTTTTTGATAAATCCTTTACACTAAATGACAAGTACAGTAATCAACACTGTCACTGTACTTCATATATATGTGACTGACATGTTTCTATCTATCTAATCTATGTGTGATTCTCTATTCCTTCTATTCTAAATTGTCGGGTACCGCTGCTGAATTGCCGGCCGGCTTTTTTAAAGAGACGGTGCATGAAAACACTATTATTTTTTTTGATAAATCCTTTACGCTAAATGACAAGTACAGTAAGCAGCACTTTCACTGTACTTCGTATATATGTGGCTGACATGTTTATATCTATCTAATCTATGTGTGAAGCTCTATTCTTTCGGTTCTAAATTGTCGGGTACCGGTGTATGCCGCTGCTGAATTGCCGGCTTTTCATGTTTCACTGTTGGCACTGTTCCCATCGATTTGGGCAATCACTGTAATGCCACAACCACCATGGCTGTGGCATTACAGTGAGTGGCAGACAATCCCTGCATGATTGGTGCTCTAAATAGCGCCAGACATGCAGGACACGCTTTTGGTGCACGAACAGTTATCGAACATAACCTCGAACAGCCGAATTTTTTGCAAATCGTTCGGGTTCGTCGAACAACTCGAACACCGCCCAAAACAGCTCGAATTTGAGATTGGCGAACAGTTCTAGTCGAACACCGCTCATCTCTAGTAGAGAAGTCCAGGCTCGATATATATGCAACTAGGCCTAGGACGTTTCTGCACGTGTGTTGTCGACTTTGTGAGGTTACGCTGTGCGACGCATGACTTTGCGAATTCGTGAAGAATAAATTCACTGTGAATAGAATTTTCTAGTAAAATCTGCGCAATTTGGCAAATTTGAATTCAATTAGATCTACTAATCTGTAATCAAAATGAATCAGACAAGGATCAGTGTCTATTTTCATACAGTTACAGCTGTTGCTGATGATTATATTGGCTGTATTTGCCTGAATGTCTGTTGTCTGTCTTCTACGCAATTCTGCTCAGCCAGGCATCTACTCCCTGTCCATCATGTAGTAGTAGTACTGCTGCTGCCGGGGTTGTTGTTGCTGACTTTATATTGCCTGACATCTTCTTGCTTTCCACATCCTAATCCTTTACCGTGCGACTTCTGCCACTGCCACTGAACAAGTGTGTCATCCATATATCTCCTGACTGCACACTGTATTTAATAATAATAAAGAGTACTTCTGATGCAGAATGTACTCTCTTAAGGTTAAACAAATATCAAACATATTACAGAATAGGGCTAATTGTTTGAAAGGCTTGTTGACAACAAGCCATTACTTTTTCATTTTGAAATCGGCTTGCCTGTTCCTGCTTTTATTAAAAATAGATTATTTTTGGAAGATGTCACCAATAACAGCCGGGGGGGGGGTCACACAGATCCCACCGCTGCCGCCAGTTTGTCACGGATAACAGCTGGAGATGTAACGCAGACCCCACCACTGCCACCATGGATAACAGTTGGGGGAGTCAAGCAGATACCATTGCTGTCACCAGTCTGTCAGGGGACGCAACTCCGCTGCCTCCAATAACCAGGACAATTACACAATTGACTGACGAGTGACAAACGAGGCAACAGCTGATTCCACTGCTAAGCCAGTTAGTGGAGAACTCCCAGTGAGCGTGTGGTATATATACAGTACAGGCCAAAAGTTTGGACACACCTTCTGCACAACACAACTGATGGTCCCAACCCCATTTATAAGGCAAGAAGTCCCACTTATTAAACCTGACAGGGCACACCTGTGAAGTGAAAACCATTTCCGGTGACTACCTCTTGAAGCTCATCAAGAGAATGCCAAGAAGGCGCAAAGCAGTCATCAAAGCAAAAGGTGGCTACTTTGAAGAACCTAGAATATAAGACATATTTTCAGTTGTTTCACACTTTTTTGTTAAGTATATAATTCCACATGTGTTAATTTATAGTTTTGATGCCTTCAGTGTGAATGTACAATTTTCATAGTCATGAAAATACAGAAAAATCTTTAAATGAGAAGGTGTGTCCAAACTTTTGGTCTGTACTATACCTCTGATTCCAATGCATGGAATATATAAACACTGCTCAAAAAATAAAGGGAACACTCAAATAACACATCCTAGATCTGAATGAATGAAATATTCTCAATGAATACTTTGTTCTGTACAAAGTTGAATGTGCTGACAACAAAATCACACAAAAATCATCAATGGAAATCAAATTTATTAACCAACGGAGGCCTGGATTTGGAGTCACCCCCAAAATTAAAGTGGAAAAACACACTACAGGCTGAACCAACTTTGATGTAATGTCCTTAAAACAAGTCAAAATGAGGCTCAGTATTGTATGTGGCCTCCACGTGCCTGTATGACCTCCCTACAATGCCTGGACATGCTCCTGATGAGATTGCTGATGGTCTCCTGTGGGATCTCCTCCCAAACCTGGACTAAAGCATCCGCCAACTCCTGGACAGTCTGTGTTGCAACGTGACGTTGGTGGATGGAGCGAGACATGATGTCCAAGATGTGCTCAATCGGATTCAGATCTGGAGAACGGGCGGGCCAGTCCATAGCTTCAATGCCTTCATCTTGCAGGAACTGCTGACACACTCCAGCCACATGAGGTCTGACATTGTCCTGCATTAGGAGGAACCCAGGGCAAACCGCACCAGTATATGGTCTCACAAGGGGTCTGAGGATCTCATCTCGGTACCTAATGGCAGTCAAGCTACCTTTGGCGAGCACATGGAGGGCTGTGCGGCCCTCCAAAGAAATGCCACCCCACACCATTACTGACCCACTGCCTAACCGATCATGCTGAAGGATGTTGCAGGTAGCAGATCGCTCTCCACGGCGTCTCCAGACTCTGTTACATCTGTCATATGTGCTCAGTGTGAACCTGCTTTCATCTGTGAAGAGCACAGGGCACCAGTGGTGACTTTGCCAATCCTGGTGTTCAGTGGCAAATGCCAAGCGTCCTGCACGGTGTTGGGCTGTGAGCACAACCCCCATCTGTACACGTTGGGCCCTCATACCACCCTCATGGAGTCGGTTTCTAACCGTTTGTGCAGACACATGCACATTTGTGGCCTGCTGGAGGTCATTTTGCAGGGCTCTGGCAGTGCTTCTCCTGTTCCTCCTTGCACAAAGGTGGAGGTAGTGATCCTGCTGCTGGGTTGTTGCCCTCCTACAGCCCCCTCAACGTCTCCTGGTGTATTGGCCTGTCTCACGGTAGCGCCTCCGGCCTCTGGACATTACGCTGACAGACACAGCAAACCTTCTTGCCACAGCTCGCATTGATGTGCCATCCTGGATGAGCTGCCCCACCTGAGCAACTTCTGTGGGTTGTAGAGTCCGTCTCATGCTACCACGAGTGTGAAAGCACAACCAACATTCAAAAGTGACCTAAACATCAGCCAGAAAGCATTGGTACTGAGATGTGGTCTGTGGTCCCCACCTGCAGAACTACTCCTTTATTGAGTGTGTCTTGATAATTGCCAATAATTTCCATCTATTGTCTATTTCATTTGCACAAAAGCATGTGAAATTGATTGTCAATCAGTGTTGCTTCCTAAGTGGACAGTTTGACTTCACAGAAGTTTGATTTACTTGGAGTTATATTCTGTTGTTTAAGTGTTCCCTTTATTTTTTTGAGCAGTGTGTGTATATATATAATGTATATAATATACCCTGATACGGTCACTGCCAACTCCACAATAGCAAAAAGGAACCACTATCTGCCACAACCAATCATTTGTACATTCAGATTGGACACCCATTACAAGGTAATGTATGGCTTAAGGGGTGCAGTTTAACCCTTTTACCACCCAAGGTGGTTTGCACGTTAATGACCAGGCCAATTTTTACAATTCTGACCACTGTCATTTTATGAGGTAATTACTCTGGAACGCTTCAACAGATCCCACTGATTCTGAGATTGTTTTTTCGTGACATATTATACTTCATGATAGTGGTAAAAGTTCTTCGTTATCACTTGCATTTATTTGTGAAAAAAATGGAACTTTGGCAATTTTCAAACTTTGAATTTTCATGCCCTTAAATCAGAGAGATATGTCACACAAAATAGTTAATAAATAACATTTCCCACATGTCTACTTTACATCAGCACAATTTTGGAACCAACATTTTTTTTTTGTTAGGGAGCTCTAAGGGTTAAAATTGACCAGCAATTTTTCATTTTTATAACAAAATTTACAAAACCATTTTTTTTAGGGACCACATCACATTTGAAGTGACTTTGAGGGGTCTATATGACAGAAAATACCCAAAAATGACACCATTCTAAAAACTGCACCCCTCAAGGTGCTCAAAACCACATTCAAGAAGTTTATTAACCCTTCAGGTGCTTCAGGAATTTTTGGAATGTGGAAGAAAAAAATGAACATTTTTTTTTTCATAAAAATGTTTAGACCCCAATTTTTTAATTATCGAAAGGGTATCATTAAAAATTGGACCCCAAAATTTGTTGTGCAATTCCTCTTGAGCACGCCAATACCGCATATGTGGGGGAAAACCACTGTTTGGGTACACGGCAGGGTTCGGAAGGGAAGGAGCGCCATTTGACTTTTTGAATGTAAAATTTGCTTGAATAATTAGCGGAAGCCATGTTGCGTTTGGAGAACCCCTGATGTGCCTAAACAGTGGAATCCCCAAAAAAGTTACACTATTTTGGAAACTAAACCCCTCAGGGAACTTATCTAGATGTGTGGTGAGCACCCTGAACCCCCAGGTGCTTCACAGAAGTTTATAACATGTCGCCGTGAAAATAAAAAATCAAACTTTTTCCACAAAAATGATGTTTTAGCCCGAAATATTTTATTTTCACAAAAGTAAGAGGACAAAATGGACCCCAAAAACTTTTGTGCAATTTCTCCTGAGCATGCCAATACCCCATATGTGTTGAAAATACACTGTTTGGGCTCACAGCAGGGTTCAGAAGGGAAGGAGCACTTTGGGACTTTTTGAACGCAAAATTGGCTGGAATCGAGAGCGGACGCCATGTCGCATTTGGAGAACCCCTGACGCGCCTAAACAGTGGAAACCCCCCAGAAGTGACTCCATTTTGGAAACTAGACCGCTCAAGGATTTTATCAAGAGTTATAGTGAGCGTTTTGAACCCAGAGGTACGACACAGAATTTGATAACATTAGGTTATCATATTGAATAAGTTGTCATTAGTCTTGAGCGCAAGTGCTCGCTACTTGAGTTTGAACCAGGTACTCGGGTATGCACCGTGTATCTCAGGTGCTCAAGTGACATGCTTGAGTCCCCGCCCTGCATGTTTCACAGTTAGAAGAAGCGAAGACGAGTAAAGATGGCATAAAGGGACAATATTTTATTATTCAAAAATAAATATATAAATAGTAATACCAAAAGGGTACATACAAAAACATTGGGTGATCATAGGACATGGGAACATCCCGCTACAGCTTAAAACCCCTCATAGATATACATTCCTATCCAAGGTGGATACAGACACAGTTCATAAAGAGTTAAAGATTAAAGGGAGAAAAAGAGGCGACTGCTGTGGTTGCTGTGACCCCCGCGCATGCGCCCTATGGGTGGCCCTCACGGCAGTCGTGACGCGGCGATCACATGATCGCCCATGTGATCTATCAAGGTCCTATTTATTCTAGGTCCTTGTGTATTATTAACACGTGCCTCTTGATAAAGCTGACGCGAAACGCGCGTCGAGGCCCTCTGTGGATGTGAACGATCTGCCCCCTTGTGCCCCCTACATCATAGAGACTATACTAACTGCCTGGGTGAGTCTGTCTAATAATTTATTGAAAAGTACCATTTCTTCACTTGAGATAATGGGTGTCTCACCTTGGCTGTACTGACACTTAGTATTTTCCCTATGTACCCATTTTTCCTGCGGATTCATGTCCTTCTTTTTTTTTTCCCTCTTTTTCTCCCTTTAATCTTTAACTCTTTATGAACTGTGTCTGTATCCACCTTGGATAGGAATGTATATCTATGAGGGGTTTTAAGCTGTAGCGGGATGTTCCCATGTCCTATGATCACCCAATGTTTTTGTATGTACCCTTTTGGTATTATTATTTATATATTTATTTTTGAATAATAAAATATTGTCCCTTTATGCCATCTTTACTCGTCTTCGCTTCTTCTATCTTGCTTTCCGAGTAGGCATTCTTTTCCTGCGGCTATGGGTGGTGAGCAGGTTTTCTCCTGTCACCACCTTCCCGTGAGTTGCTAATATGCTGGCCATAGTGTTTCTCATGTTTCACAGTTATTAGACACCCAAAAAAAACCATGCAGGATCGTTCGTGCATGGCAGGCAATCCCGCGAGATTTTTTTTGCTGCATACCCGAGCACCCGATGCAAACTCAAGTAGCGAGCACTTGCGCTCAACACTATTCGCCATATTGTCGTCATTTTTTTTCTTCACTTTTGTAAAAATCCCAACTCCAACAAAACCCTAACCCTAGCCCAACCGCAACCCTAACCCTAGCCCAACCGCAACCCTAATCCTAGCCCAAACCTAACCCTAACCCAACCATTACCCTAGCCCAACCCTAACCCTAGGCCATCCCTTACCCTAGCCAAGATTTTTGGGAGGCAGAATAAACAAAAACCAACAATTCCGGAATTGTTTTTTTTTTTTTTCATGCTGTTCCGAGTGTGGTAAAATTGATAAGGCAGCTTTATTGTTCGGGTCAGTACGTTTACAACGGTACCACATTTATAACTTTTTTTTATGTTTTGGCGCTTTTACACAATAAAAACAGTTTTATAGAAAAAAGAATTGTTTTTGCATTGCTTTATTCTGAGAGCTATAACTTTTTTATTTTTTGGTCGTTGGAGCTGTATGGCAGCTTATTTTTTGCGGGACAAGATGACATTTTTAGTGGTACCATTTTTATATGCATTCGTCTTTTTGATCGCATTTTATTCCATTTTTTTGTTTGGCGGTATGATGATAAAGCATCATTTTTTACTTCGTTTTTTATTTGTTTTTTTCACCATGTTCACTAAAGGGGTTAACTAGTGGGAAGTTTTATAGGTCAGGCCGTACCAGGCGCAGCGATACCAAATATGTGTACTTTTATTGGTTTATTTTTTTTTTCATAATAAATAAATATTATGGGTACAATATATTTCTATTTTTTGGGGATTATTTTTTTCTTTTTTTATATTTTTATAAAAAAAATTTCCCCCCACTTTCTGGCACTTTTTTTTACTTTTACACTTTGTGCCACTATGGGACTTCCACTTTTTGCAGCCTGATCAGCTGTATAGCATAGAGAGCAGCAGCTCCCTATGCCATGCAGCCTGTCAGTGCTGCACACAGGGAGAAGTTACTTCAGTCGTGCACTGCGCATGACCAAAGTAACTTCCTGCTGTCTGGTAACCTAGATGTTGTCATGACGACATCGGGTCATCATGACAACATCCGAGATCCGCCGCAGACACCGCGGGACGCCGGAGATGAGGTGAATACCGGCGCTTACCTACCCTTGCCCCTGCAAAACTGCAATCGACTTCGATCGCAGCATTGTGGCGGTTAATGTGCCAGGTGCATTGCGGTGCTCCTAGCACATAGCACCGGGTTTCAGCTGACACTCGGCGGCGATCGCCCCACTTGTGTGCGGGCGCGATCGCAGAGCGCGTAATAGTACATAGCTGGCCATATAGGTCCAGGGCGCAGCTACGTACTATTACTGACAAAATCGGAAAGGGGTTAAACAGGAAGAGGAACAGAGTTATTACATTTTATATACTTAATCCGGAAAATTAGGCAGTGTTAATAAAAAATATACAAATATGATACAAAAAAGGAACAAAACATTACGATTTATACAATTACATGTGATAAAAAAAGGAATAGCGAAAGCAAATGACTAAACCTGTGTCACGGAAATGGCTCAGAGCTTAGCGGAGGGAGGTACTCCTTAGGAAAATGGGCAAAACCACAGCAATCTGTACCTCCCAGGACTGACAAAAAACACAAACACAAATTCTGTTTTTTAGTAGATCAAGGTTATACCCACATACCTCCCCTTGGTGAGCTCTTGTGGGGGCTGATTGTGGGATGTGTTAGGTCTTTTAGAATTTTATGAGATCCCCAACTTACTGCATATCTTCACCCCTGGAGGTCCCAGGCAGTAGATATTGTCAGCATGTTTCCCATTCCGATTTTACCTTTATATAGAGATCAAACATGGCTTAGATAGCATCATCCATCGGATGATGTGAGTAAATGCATTATATTCGTCCCTTTGCTATGACGCTGAAAATCTATCTCTCATAAATATCGAATTGTTGCAAACCCCAATATTCATCTCTGAGTACTGGCTCCAAAATGTCTCAGGACAGTGCTTTGATCAGACGAGGCTTTACCACTGGCATGTGTACTTCTCCATCTCTGCATAAACGGATCCTCGTCTTAGTGTCTGGCTCTCAGAGCAAATCTCCTGTCGTAATTACCTGGTCATCGCAGGAGGTCATTAATTAAATAGAGGTTTAAGTGTCAGCTCTTTCTCACTTCCCCAGTTATAATAAATTCCATATGTTCAGTGTGAGGGTGATATGTCCCCTCTCTGGAGATGTCTGTATGGATTTTAATTTTTCTCTATAACAGAAGACTTGATAAAAAGCCTATGTAAATGTTTATTAATTTGAAAATAGCAAGGCTTTTTTGCGGATCCCAAAAAAGGGATAATTTTTTTTACTACCAGTTGAGAAAGCATTATTTCTTCACTTTCAAAAGTGCTAAGCACACCTATTTTTACTCCCTAAATAAAGGGATAATTTTTTGACCTTTTCTACAATTTAAGCAGTCTAACAAGTCTGACACTGCAGTGTCTTGTTATATAGCCTATTTTTTAACACTGGTTCCCATCCATTTCACTTAGCTAGATAAGTTAAGGTCACTTGCACATTAATAAAGCTGTGTTTGCATTAAAAAGCTAAAACCATGTTCAGTACAGTTTTAAAAGAGACCCCTGCTGCGAGTGTTATACACTTATTTCGAGAGCTATTAGAAGGTTTATAATATTGAGATTCGCAGCAAATGTATTCTTTGCAAATTAAATTTTTAGGTAAAAATTTAGTAACACTGGTGAATTTGAATTTCAAAACGGTTCGATCGTCTCTAGAAGGCAGGAAGGATAGCTGTCACTTGACAGTACTGCCAGCATTAAACTATTGTTCCATTGATTTTTATAAGATGTGAACTATGCAGTGTCCAATCTAGCATCAGCTACTGAAGGTCAACAATATGAACTGTATTCCCCTCCAATCCTTTTCTGTTGCTAAAAACCGTATGCCTAGAAGTTCAGTTCAAAGACAGCAGCCGCTTTGCAGTTTTGGCTTTTCCATTTGAGCCCTTGAAATACACTGTCATGTTATGTATAACACTTGTCAGTATGTACCGCCTAGAGCAATGATTTACTGTAGTATCACTGGAAGCACAGGATCACCTTTACTGACCCCAACTTATCAGTTACATAATTATATAAGCTTAAGTTTTTCAAGGTAAGTTTATGTATTTACAAACTTGCGCCTCAAAGTATTTTTGCAGTGAATTTTGACTCGTGTAGGGAAAATAGACCTGTTTCTACATAGAGCTTAGAAAGATCCAACTAATTGTTTATGTGGTGAACTCTGGGAAAATGGCCGCCGTAAGCGGTGCCTGTGACGCGCCCCCTGGGCCATATTCTTTAGGGGAATACCCGGAGCCGGATCAGATGGGGGATGTAGTCTCCGAGTGGCTGTGACCCGGTCCGTGCCCAGGGTGTCAAGCTCAGAGTATGTGGCAGTCCTACAGATGTTACAAAGTTCGTTATGTCGACTACGCCACCCGTTGGATTGCGGTCACTACGGCCGCCGCTGCAGCAGGGTCCGCTGAGGCTGATGGTGTTGGTGCAGCTTTAGATAGTATAACCCCCAACGGGAGGGGTATGGCCTCAGGGGGTCAGGTGCAGAGGATGGGGGTTGTGGTGGTGCAGCGTAGATGATAATTAAAGACAGAGTCGGGTTGTGCAGTTCAGGGTGTTTACTTACTGCAGATATTCCGGTCACTCCAGCCTTGAGTGACCACCCGAGCCGTGCTGCGTCCACCAGGTCCTGGATTCAGCCAACCCCCAAGCAAGTCCGGAGCGTGTCCCTGAGCCCTCCTTCTTGTCCTTTCTTCTGGCCGTCCCCACTAGTGATCCACCTAGGTCCAGCTCCCTCGGGCCTTCTGTTGGGAGACCCTTGGCCTTGGGTTCCCTGACCCTCCACGTGGTTTGCCTTCAGGGTGGATGTGGTGGGTGGCCGTGGCAGATGCTGCCCACGGCCTCCGGTCTCTGGCTGAGGTATGCTTTAGCCCCCACCAGTTTGGGATCCGGTACCCTGTTGCCAACTCTTCACCCTAGGGTTGTACTTGGGTTCTCAGAGTTCCTTCTGTCTCCCCCTCTGGGTCTTTCTTTTTCTCCTCTCTCACTCTTGCTCTGGGGCTGCTCTGCTCTTCTGCTCTCTTCCACTGCTCTGCAAGTCTGATGTCTCACTGACTTCTCACAGACTGACTGACTGTGGCTGACTGACCCTGATCTTAGATGGTGCCCACCTTAAATACTCCCTCTATGTGTGAGCTCAGGTGACCAGCACCCAATGAGCTCCTAACTTTACCCAGGCTGCTCCCCCTATCTGCCCCTACACTACTGGGATGTACCACCCCCCTCCCACTCCAGCCAGGAACAGACTCGGTCGTACCTGCACATTTCTAAGTGGGAGTACCGTTGGTCTGTTCCTCGGAAATGGGATGTGTGTAGTGCATGCAGCTTTCTGAGCTCAGTTCCACACTCCATCCTTACCCGGGAGTGGAATATCACACCTCTGGGTTGAGGTGCAATACCCCTGTAGCAGCCGAATCCTCAGGGTGCTACATTACCCCCTGGTAAATCACAGCACGTCCTCGGGCTGTAAGAGATAAACATCCACAAACATACATTTTTTTTTCATATAAACAACATAATAAAAACATATAAAATATCATATATATATCAGCATCATCATAAAACTTTTCATATTAATAACATTCTCGTCGCCTCTGGCTCCTCCTCCGGTCACTGTGCAACGTGTGACCGGGTAAAGTGCGACAGTCTTTGGAACTCGTGGCTTTCCTATAAAACCAGTAGGGGGCGCTTTAGGACGCGCAACTATTTACAAGGGATATGGCCGCTCTCAGTCCTCGGCCAGAGGGATTAAGGGAAATACGGGTAACAGTTCAATTCTCTGGTCCCAACGGGGACTATAATAGCAGCAACGGTTCACTGTGCCCCGACGGGCAACTATATACAGCTTCTACTCTGCTGTACTCAACGACGACGTCCTCCTGCTCTTTCTTTGTGATTAACTTTAGCTTCAGACCCGTCCGGGTCCTCTTGCTCCTCTTCACACCGCAGCTCCCCCTCCGTTAGGCGATGCACATGGAGGGCGTAGGGTCCTTTGGCACACTTGTGCCGGGTGAAGGTGACCTCGTCCCCTATATAAAGGTCACGACCTCTGTGTCCCTCCGGTAGGTGGGACTCAACGTCTCTCCTGGTCACGAAGACGTCGCCTGGGGTGCGGTGATCTCGGATGAAGCCCCACCCGTGCTGCATATTGAACTTGATCACAGTCCCGGTGGAAGGGGGACCATGAGCTGCACGGGGACTCCTCCTGGCCCGGCTCTTCTGCTCCGCGCTCTTTATTTGGGCTTGTTGTTCCCGGACCCGCCTCTCTCTCCGCTCCCTCTCAAAGACCTCGAGCTGCTGCCGGCAGCACTCTGCACGCTCCGCTGCAGCCGCCCGGGTCTCCTGAGTGAACCCCATGAGGTCTTCTCCGGTGGGGTCCCACTCAAACTGGGTCTCTTCTAGCGGGGGCGAGATCCTCTTTATGGGCTTTGGAGCCGGGATCAGGGGTTCGTCTAGGGGTCTCTCTTTCCGGAGTCGGGGATGATGAAACTCCGGTGGCCATATAAAGGGCTGCCCATCCGGGCACGTATGTTGGGCGAACAGATCTTCTCCCAGATGCGGCACTCTTGGTTTTATGGGCGCGGTGGTGGTGGCGCCCGGGTTGCCCAGGCCTTGCGGCCAGGCCTGGGGCACCTGGAAAGTGAAGGGCACCGTAAGGACGGCGGCGCCCTGGGCTACTTGGCCCTGCGACCAGGCCGGTGGCTCCGCGGAGGTAGGGGGCGCTGTTGGTATTGCGGCGCCCGGGGGTACTAGGCCCTGCGACCAGGCTGGTGGTACTTCCTGCTTGGTCACGCTCGGGGTCGAGGCGTGTGACGTCACAGGGGTCGCGGCTCCCATTTGAGGCCTAGTCTGCGGCGGTGACGTTGCAGCGACGGGCACGGCAGGGGGTACTTTGGGCTCTGCGACGGGGAGCTGGGGCAGGCACGCGGTTTCCCGGTTTGGGGTAGAGACGTCCCCTTTACCTGCCTCCACTCGTTCGGCTCCCTTCTCGGCGCCGTCTCCGGCCTTCAGTCCTCCCGCGCCATCCTCAGAGGCGGTCTGTCTCCTCGTCTCGGGTGGCGTGCTCCGCTGACAGGTCTCGGTCTGCTGGGCCATCTCACGGCTCCACTCCGCCAACGTCTCTCGCTGCACCCGGGCCATCCTCCTTGCGAGGCCCTCCAGAGCGGTCTGTGCACACTCCCGGTCTCGGGGAAGCTGTGCTAGGACCTCCACTAGGCCTAGTGGGGTCGTTGTTTCCAGCAGGCTCCTGACCAACGGGTCGGTGCTGCTCTGCTCTCCTTCTGTTGTCTCCAGCAGGCTCCTGGCCAGCGGGCCGGTGCTGCTCTGCTCTCCCTCCTCTGTTTCTAGCAGGCTCCTGGCCAACGGGCCGGTGCTGCTCTGCTTTCTCGCCATCTCCGGGTAAGCTCCTCCGATACTCTTCTCCAGGCTTCTTGCCTCCGGGTGCGCTCGCTCCAGACTGCTCCAGGCGACACCCATCTTTGCTCTCTTCTCCTCAGTCCTCCCACTTCGAGGGCGGTCCCGGGGCCACTTGGTGATTGTCAGCTCCAGGGGCAGTTCTTTCACGCTGACAGACACCTCTAGCATCACAGTCTCTGTTGGTGGGGGCGGTTTCCACTTTTGGCGCCATTTTCGGTCCTGGCCCACGATGGGAGGTGGCCTCTTGCCATACTCTGGCACGCCCATAATGGCGTCCGCTCTGACAAGGCGGGAAACCTTTGGAAATGGCGGGAATCGTCTCCCAGTGGCGGGAAACTCTGCAGATGGCGGGAAAAAGCTGTTAATGGCGGACAACCGGCGGGAATCGATCTGTGATGGAGTCCGATGGCGGGGACCCTCCGGAACCGGCAGGAGACTTCTTTTTGAGGTAAACTTGTTCTTTTCTTCAGGCACGCAGTACCCGGGTGTTGCGGGCACGTAATCCTGCCGACTACGCCAAAGTTGACGCGCCCCCTGGGCCATATTCTTTAGGGGAATACCCGGAGCCGGATCAGATGGGGGATGTAGTCTCCGAGTGGCTGTGACCCGGTCCGTGCCCAGGGTGTCAAGCTCAGAGTATGTGGCAGTCCTACAGATGTTACAAAGTTCGTTATGTCGACTACGCCACCCGTTGGATTGCGGTCACTACGGCCGCCGCTGCAGCAGGGTCCGCTGAGGCTGATGGTGTTGGTGCAGCTTTAGATAGTATAACCCCCAACGGGAGGGGTATGGCCTCAGGGGGTCAGGTGCAGAGGATGGGGGTTGTGGTGGTGCAGCGTAGATGATAATTAAAGACAGAGTCGGGTTGTGCAGTTCAGGGTGTTTACTTACTGCAGATATTCCGGTCACTCCAGCCTTGAGTGACCACCCGAGCCGTGCTGCGTCCACCAGGTCCTGGATTCAGCCAACCCCCAAGCAAGTCCGGAGCGTGTCCCTGAGCCCTCCTTCTTGTCCTTTCTTCTGGCCGTCCCCACTAGTGATCCACCTAGGTCCAGCTCCCTCGGGCCTTCTGTTGGGAGACCCTTGGCCTTGGGTTCCCTGACCCTCCACGTGGTTTGCCTTCAGGGTGGATGTGGTGGGTGGCCGTGGCAGATGCTGCCCACGGCCTCCGGTCTCTGGCTGAGGTATGCTTTAGCCCCCACCAGTTTGGGATCCGGTAGCCTGTTGCCAACTCTTCACCCTAGGGTTGTACTTGGGTTCTCAGAGTTCCTTCTGTCTCCCCCTCTGGGTCTTTCTTTTTCTCCTCTCTCACTCTTGCTCTGGGGCTGCTCTGCTCTTCTGCTCTCTTCCACTGCTCTGCAAGTCTGATGTCTCACTGACTTCTCACAGACTGACTGACTGTGGCTGACTGACCCTGATCTTAGATGGTGCCCACCTTAAATACTCCCTCTATGTGTGAGCTCAGGTGACCAGCACCCAATGAGCTCCTAACTTTACCCAGGCTGCTCCCCCTATCTGCCCCTACACTACTGGGATGTACCACCCCCCTCCCACTCCAGCCAGGAACAGACTCGGTTGTACCTGCACATTTCTAAGTGGGAGTACCGTTGGTCTGTTCCTCGGAAATGGGATGTGTGTAGTGCATGCAGCTTTCTGAGCTCAGTTCCACACTCCATCCTTACCCGGGAGTGGAATATCACACCTCTGGGTTGAGGTGCAATACCCCTGTAGCAGCCGAATCCTCAGGGTGCTACACCTGCGCAGATTGAGATCTCGGCACCGAGGTCTCGGGTGTCCACCGCATAGAAAACATGGAAGTGTGGGGGCTCCAGACTTTCACAAAATGTCAGCAGAGCCCCATCACTGCTGAGTATCACTGAGGACCGTCAAACAACCCCTCCTACCACCCTGAGACTCACAGCATCGCCCCACAGCGTTGTTCCTCCAGACATCCCCTCCTCCAAGCGCAGGACCCACAGCATCGCCCTCAGTATCGACCGACTGCTGGCGCTGAGCACCTATGAGCAGCCCCTTCTTCCAGCCTGGGATGGGACTCGCAGAATCACCCTGCAACGTCGCACCTCCGAACACCTCTTGTGTCCCCGCTCCACCACCGCCGCCGCTGCCCACCGCCGGTAAGCTGAATTCGGACTCTAAGACGGACCCCCATTTGACACATTACATCTTTTTCCCTATTCTCCTCCTGAAAATTTGGGGTGCGTCTTATGGTCCTGTGCGTGTTATAGTCCGAAAAATACGATATATGCAGTGATGCTGTGGCATCACTGTATATAGCACAAGTGATCAGCCCCCTAAGGGGGCTGACAAGAACAGTAAAATAAAAAAGTTTTAAAAAATATGAAAAAATTAAAAAATCCTAAAGGTTCAAATCAACTCGTCTCCCCCACCCCATTGAAAATAAAGATATTAAAAAGATAAAAAAAATGCACATATGTGGTATCGCCATGTTCAGAAAAGTCTGATTGATCAAAATAAAAAAACAATTAACCCGTTTGGTAAACACCGTAAACGGAAACAGTTCAAGAATGGCAAAAATACATTTTTTTGGTCGCCACATTTCCAAAAAAAAAGCTGTAACAAGCAATCAAAAATTCATATTTATCCTAAAATGGTACTAATGAAAACGTCATCTCGCCGAGCAAAATATAAGCCATAGCATAGCTCCCTCGGCCAAAATCTAAAAATGTTACGGGTCTCGTAAAATGGCGACACGACCCTCCTAATTATTTTTTGCAAACTTCTGTTTTTTTTTTTCACCACTAAAATAATAAAAAAACTGAACATGTTCGGTATCGCCGGTTTCTTTATATCTTATGCGACTCTTTCCTCTTTCCTTCTCTATGCCCATGATGTACAGTACCATTGCATATTGTATATGTGGCGCCCCTGCAGGTTCAGTCGCCACAGAGGTACTGCATCTCACCCAGAGGTGTGGTATCCCACTCTCAGGTAAGGAGGGAGTACTGCCCGGGACCCACCCACCTGCATCCAACACTACACCATTCCAGACCAGCAGGCAGGGGCAAGATGCATGCGTACAGTGCTGAGCCCTGTCCCTGGTTGGAAGGGGGGAACCAACAGAGGGGGAACCATGTAGTGGGTGTGAGTGGAGGAAGTAGTTCAGGGGAGCACCTTCATCTTGAAGGAGAGAGATCAGTCTGAGGAGAGAGTGATAGAGAGAGAGTTGGGAGCAGGAGCTCTGTAGGAGCTCTGCTCAGGAGGAGAGGAGGAAGGAGCGGGCCTAGTCTGGGAGGCCCAGGAGAACAGACTGAGAGAGGACTGGAGCAGAAGGAAGGCTCCAAGAGGAACAGAGGGGATCCCAGGGGCACGGGAAGTGCAGGAAGCCACCCGTGCGCCCGAATCTACATGGACATGGAGGAATCAGGCCGCAGAGGGGACCGGCCCCTAACTAGTGGAGAACTACAAGGCTCATCTAGATAACTGGAGGCGACTGTACTTTCAAGATGCAGCTGCCCAAAACCACAATTATTTCACCGAAAAGGTGGCCGCATAGGATTCAGGGTACTGCACGTCGCCCGACAAGATTCGAAGCTACTGGCTTGGGACACTGCTTGTGAGGCGCAGGGCAGGAGGGTGAGAGCCAGCGCAGAAAGACGACCGAGGAAGGCACATAGAATGAGGTCCCGTTTAAGTACTCCTGAAATACCTGAGAGATTGCTGAACCCCTTCCTTGGTGAACGCAGGACGACGTGGGAGGTTACACACTGGCGCTGGTAACCTCTTGTCTTGAACAACTGTGAGTAAAACCTTGAAGACTGCACCCCACTGTGTCCTAGAATTATTGCTGCACCATCACCAGCCCTGCACTACACAGCACCAGTAACATCTACCCTACAACATCATCATATCCTGCCTTGGGGCTAAGCTCTGCCTGTGGAGAGCTGAACCAACTCTGCTGCGTCACCATCAGCTCCAGAGGATCTGCACCGCAGTGGCGGCCCCATATAGCCGCATACCACAGGTGGCGTCCCGAACATAAATCTCTAAAAACATTGTTATCCTTTTACTTTATTCCCCTTTAATTGACTGCCCTGGGTCACGGACCGGGTCACTGTCACTGTGACATCCCCCAGCATCGACCGGTCCGGCTACCGAGTACCCC
This sequence comes from Phyllobates terribilis, assembly GCF_046119375.1. Lineage (NCBI taxonomy): Eukaryota > Metazoa > Chordata > Amphibia > Anura > Dendrobatidae > Phyllobates > Phyllobates terribilis. Next base: position 87,428,689 of record NW_027362771.1, read on the forward strand.
ACAGCCCAGAGGGCGCGTCATATGCAATCAGAATCTCTTCTTCACACTCTAGTCTTTATGGCAACATGCTATTTCCCTCAATAACCCTCATTATCTGTAGTACTACTACTCCCATTAAGAATTTGGTGTGCTTCATTATGCCTGTCAACTCTTTTAATCCTTATTTGATTTGTTATTTTACTGAGTTTGATTGTCTTGATTTCTTGGTTACATCACTATGTGATTCTGGACTATGTTATGTTGTACTATGCCCAATAGGAGAAAGCTGTAAGACAATAGCGCAAAATAGCTTCTTACCCGGATAGAGGATATGAGAACTATAGGTGCCGGGATGTGCTCACCTGGCAGGGTTGTTGTGTACTACACCAAAGAAAGCTTATTAGAGCGGCTGCTGCAGATCCAGGATACATACAATGGAAAGAAAAAACATGGAGGATGATCTTTAACTGCGCTCCCGAAGACACTATATGATGAAAAAGGAGATCCAGGAGGTGATGTGTTGAAAAACTGCAGTTTTATTAGTCAACGCTTTTCAAAGTTCACAGACTTCTTCTTCAAGTCAAACCACATTGTCCTAATAAAGAAGTCTGTGAACTTTGAAAGGCATTTACTAATAAAACTGCAGTTTTTCAACACATCGCTTCTTGGATCTCCTTTTTCATCATATGGTGTCTTTGGGAACCCAGTTAAAGGTCCATCCTCCATGGTTTTTCTTTCCATTATTTTGTACTATATAACTTATTTATTGTATATATTGTACAGCACATTTATTGTATTATATTTTAATTTCTTCCATAGCGACTATTTGAAAAAAAAACCTGGGACCAGTCAAAACGTCAAAGGCATTTCCTGTCGCTTTTTGTCCCCTTACCTAGCACCACAGTGATTTATTCTGCATCACTAAAAAAACAGAATGATTAAAAATTCCAAGGTCTTCTTGTGAGTGTGGTTGATTTTTGTATAGAATATCCTAAGAATAGGCCATCAATATTAAAGTCCTGTACATCCCCTTTTAATTGCTTTTATTTGACAATCTTAGAAAATGCTGCAAAATACTATGTATGAAGAGAGCCATACTTTGTACATAATTCATAGTACCTGTATATCACTATATTCCATTGTGCATTAACATACAGAATATGGGTTTTTCGAATATAATTGAAATTATATTAACCTTAGCTGAATTAGTTAACACATTTAGAAACAAATTAATTTGCCTTGAGGCCCTGCGGTTGGAAGATATGTGGGAACAACAAAAGAAGACTATTATGACACCTATATTCCCACCCTGTGTGAATAGAAGTTGTCCTGTTGCTTGTATGTGCTTGTTGTGTTATTTTTGTCTCTACTATTAATGAATATGTCTTATTACTTTCCAGAATAATCTACAATGAATATAAAAAGTTTACACCCCCTGTTAAAATGCAATGAGGGGTCTCGCTAGTGTCAAAGATCTGGAAACTTTTTTCCCGGAGCTTCGAATCTCCTGCGACCACCCCATTGAACTGTGTCAGCTTCAACATGATGCAAACACAGTACAATCCCATGATAGAGCAGTGAACCACAATTTCCGTGCTTTATCACTGTCCGTCTCGTAAATTGCAGACCGTTACAGGCCTTTTGGCTTATGAGACGTCAGCGTACTACTCACGCATACAGCGCGATGACATCATTGCAATGCGTCGCCTCTGTTTGGGATGTAGAGAGGAGACGGAGACTGCAGTGTCGGGAATCAAGATTAGATGTTTCTCAAACTCCAGTCCTCACAGCCCGCAATAGATCATGTTTTCAGGATTTCAATAGTATTGCACAGTTGATGCAATTATTATCATGGCATCAGAAATTGCCCTAGGCTCTCTCACCTGTGCAATACTAAGAAAATCCTAAAAAAATGATGTGTTGGAGGCAATGAGGACTGGAGTTATGGAAACACTGCTGTAGAAAAAGACATGGACCACACATCCAAATATCATAAGTTGATTTAATGTCTCTAGGCAAAAATTCACAAAACTGAACGAGGTTCTTAGTTTAATATTCTGATCGGACTATATGAAGCCCACTGCCAAATCACGGCAGACCTCTCAATGGGTCCCTAACTTATATAGCCTCAAAGGTGAGGTCATATGAGCCAACCACCACCACAACGACAATGCACTAGCAGGGCAGGTGACCTGGTGCCTCACAGAACCCATGCTGCAAGGCTGAGTCCCCATGACTCCAGGCCACACTGCCTCACAGGCACAAAAAATATAGCAACAATGGTCGCAACAAAGCACTAACACTAAGTTGAAAGGAGCAAAAAACTCACCTTCCACAAGCCCTCAGACTGTGAACCAAGAGCAAAAATAGGTAGAACCCCTTTTATTGTCTCTTGCTAATTAAAAGCACCGGTGCCAAATGGGAGGAGTGCTGGTCCAAGTAAACAAAAAATAGGGGACAGACAATGCAATATGCCAATGCTGTACAAAAAGACATGGGCCGCACATCCAAAAATCACCGCAGCAGTGGGTTTCATACAGTCTGATCAGAATGTTAAACTAAGAACCTCATGTTTAGTTTTGTGAATTTCTGACTAAAGGCATTAGATCAACATATGATTTTTGTATGTGTGGTCCATGTTTTTTTCTACAGCATTGGATTATTATTTTTTATATGATTGGGCTGTGGGCAGTGGCATACCGCCAATGGCGGCAGACCACGCCACTGCTATGGGGCCCATGGCCGGAGGGGCCCGTGAGCTGGGAGGGCCCCAAGCAGCATGGGAACGAGGAGGATAGGTGAGTAGGAGGTTGCGGCGGCAGAGGAGCGGGTTGCGGCAGTGGAGGAGCGGGGCACACGCAGTAGCTCCTGCCGCAGCTACTACGTGTGCCCGCTGCTAAAGGGACATGAATATTCCCTCTTCTCCACTCCCATGGGCGTGGAGAAGAGGGAATATTCATTCTCTTCGGCAGTGGGCACGGAGGAGCGCTGAGCCGCGGCTCCTGTCAGTACCCGCTGCTAAAGAGAAAGCATATTCACGCTTCTTCACGCCCATAGTCTCGGCGTGGAGAGGAGTGAATGTGCCGGCAGCGGCAGCAGCAGCTCAGCTCGGCTTCTGAGAGCGCGCGCTGCTCCGATGCCGACATGAGCTGCTGCAGACAGGACTCAGCGCTGGAGCAGAGGAGAGGAAGAAAGGTGAGTATAAGTGTTTATTGTTTTGTGTGCAGTGATTGAGGGATGAGGGGGCCACACATACCAAAATATTTGGATTGAGGAGGCCACACATACCAGGAATGGGGGATTGAGGAGGCCACACATACCAGGATACTTGGATTGAGGAGGCCACACATACCAGGAATGGGGGATTGAGGAGGCCACACATACCAGGATTTGGGGATTGAGGAGGCCACACATAGCAGGATTTGGGGATTGAGGAGGCCACACATAGCAGGATTTGGGGATTGAGGAGGCCACACATTCCAGGATTTGGGGATTGAGGAGGCCACACTTACCAGGATTGGGGGATTGAGGCCACACATACCAGGATTGGAGGATTGAGGAGGCCACACATACCAGGATTGGGGGATTGAGGAGGCCACACATACCAGGATTGGGGGATTGAGGAGGCCACACATACCAGGATTGGGGGATTGAGGAGGCCACACATACCAGGATTGGGGGATTGAGAAGGCCACACATACCAGGATTGGGGGATTGAGAAGGCCACACATACCAGGATTTGGGGATTGAGGAGGCCACACATTCCAGGATTGGGGGATTGAGGAGGCCACACATACCAGGATTTGGGGATTGAGGAGGCCACACATACCAGGATTTGGGGATTGAGGAGGCCACACATACCAGGATTTGGGGATTGAGGAGGCCACACCAGGATTGGGGGATTGAGGAGGCCACACCAGGAGTGGGGGATTGAGGAGGCCACACATACCAGGATTGAGGGATTGAGGAGGCTACACATACCAGGGATTGTGGGATTGAGGAGGCCACACATACCAGGGATTGGGGGATTGAGGAGGCTACACATACCAGGGATTGTGGGGGCCACAGATACCAGGGATTGTGGGATTGAGGGGGCCACACATGCCAGGATGGGAAATTTAGCTGCTGCTGCATTTCCCACCCTAGGCTTATACTCAAGTCAATATATATTATATTATATTATATTCGGGTCAGTTTATTTAAAATATACGGTATTTTAAAATCAGTGAGTACGTGGTGCCCATAATACTGCAGGACTGTGGCGTGCATTATACTATATGGGGGCTGCATTTTACCCTATGGGGTGTGTAATATACTGTATGGAGGACTATGGAGAGTGCATTATATTCTATGGAGGACCATGGGAAGTTCATTATACTATATGGAAGATTATGGGGGGCGCATTATACTATATGGAGGATTATGGGGGCGCATTATACTATATGGAGGATTATGGGGGGAGAATTATACTATATGGAGGATTATGGGGCGCATTATAGTATATGGAAGATTATCGGTGGTATATTATACTATATGGAAGGCTATGTTGGGCCATTATAATATTTGAGGGCTATGTGGGGGGCCAATATACTGTATGAAAGCAATTATACAGTGTGAAGGTTTGTGTGGGGTCCATTATACTGTTTGGAGGGCTGTGTGGGGGCCATTATACTGTTTGGAGTGCTGTGTGGGGGCCATGAGAGTGTATGGAGGGCTCTGTGGGGTTCACAGTTGGGGGATTATACTGCATTAGGGTCACCATACTTTGCCGTGGGAGGTGAAGTGGGGTACAATAGGGTCATTATACTGTGCATGTGGAGGAATGCACCATAGGGGTATCATACTGTTTGGGGGGCACTTTTGTTGGCATCATACTTTATGGGGCAATGAAAGAGGAATCTACGACTTCAGAAGGAGGAAAATTTCTATGTAAAGGCTGGAAAGTTATGATATCTGCTCTTCTGTGACACAGACAAATATTTATTTATTTTTTGTGGGGGGGGGCCAATTAGAGCTTCTGCTATGGGGCCCCATGACTTCTATGTACGCACCTGGCTGTGGGGACAATCATATTCTATATAGAGGGGATTAGGACCATTATACTATATGCAAAGAGACATCATACTATATATAAGGGTCTGTGGGGGACATAAAGTGGCATATAATGGGTTGTGGGGGACCATAATACTATATATTGGGAGTTGTAGGGGCCATAACAGTAGATTATGGGCTGTGAGGCCACAATACTATATATAGTGAGTTGTGGGGCTACAATAAAGTGTATAACAGGCAATAAGAGTACAATTATATAGTATATAAAGGGCCGTGGGGGTCATAATACTGTATATAGGGAGCTGTGGGGGCCATATAACAGTATATTAGGGGATGTGGAGGCCATAATACTATATTTATAGGCTGTAGTGGCCACAATACAGTATATAAGGAACTGTGGGATTCATAGTACAGTATATAAGGGGCCGTAGGGGCCATAATACAGTATATCAAGGTCTGTGGGGGTGATAATACAGTGCTGAGGTGGTCATAATACAGTATATTAGGGTTGTGGGAGCCATAATACTATATATAGGGAGCTGTGGTGGCCACGATACTATATATAGGGAGCTGTGTGGGCCATAATACTATATAAAGTGAGCTGTGGGAGCCATAATACAGTGTATTAGGGGCTGTGGAGTCCATAATAATGTGCATAAGGAGCTGAGAGGACCATAGTATTGTATATAAGGGGCTGCGGGGAGCATAATAGAGTATATAAGGGGCTTTAGTGACCATAATACAATATATAAAGGATTGTGGGTTCCATAATACAGTATATAAGGGGCTGTGGAGGCCATAATACAGTTCATAAGGGGCTGTGGGGACAATAATACAATATATGAGAAGCTGTGAGTGCTATAATACAGTATATAAGGTGCTGTGGTGGCCATAATGCTGTATATAAGGGGCTGTGGGGGGGCATTTTAGAGTATATAAGGGGCTGTGGGGGCATAATGCAGTATTTAGGGAACTGTGGGGGCCGTAATGCAGTATAAATGGAGCTGTAGGGGCCATAAAACGGTAAGGGGATTTGAGGGCCATAATACAGTGTATAAAGGCCTGTGGTGGCCATAATACAGTATGTAAGGGGATGTGGAGGCCATGATACAGTATGTAAAAACCTGTGTGGGCCATAAAACTGTACATTGGAAGTTGCAGGGGCCATAATACAGTGTATAAGGAGATGTGGGGGCAATAATACAGTAGATAAAGGACTGTGAGGGCCATATTACTGTGTATAAGGAGCTCAGGGGGATATAAAACAGTGTATAAGTGGCTGTGAGGGCCATAATACTGTATATAGGGAGCTTAGAGTGCCATAATACAGTGTATAAGGGGCTGTGGGGGGCATAAAGCTGTATATACGGAGCAGTGGAGGTCATAATACATTATATAAGGTACTGTGTATATAAAGAGCAGTGAGGGTCATAATACAGCATATAAGGGGTTGTGGGGGCTATAATACAGTATATAAAGTACTGTGAGGGCCATATCACTGTGTATAAGGAGCTGAGGGGGATATAAAACAGTGTATAAGTAGCTGTGAAGGCCATAATACTGTATATTGGGGTTGTGGGGGCCATAATACTATATATAGGGAGCTGTGTGTGTGGGGGGGCAAAATAAAGTGTATAAGGAGCTGTGGGGGCCATACCAAAGTACATTATATAAGAAGCTGTTGGGACCATAATACTGCATATAAGGGGCTGTGGGGGGCATAGTGCAGAGTATATATAGGGCTCTGGGGGCCATAATACAGTGTATAAGGGGCTGTTGGGATGATAATTAGTGTTGAGCGAGTATGTTCTGTTCTGAGTATGCTCGGGCAAGCTCCGAGTATTTACAGCTGCTCAGTGATATGTTTAAATCACTCCTGTGAGCATGATTTGCGAGTGTTTGACAGCTTTATTACATGTGAGGAATATGTAAGAAATAGACATTCCTTACATGTAGTAAAACTGTCAAACAGTCGCAAATCATGCACACAGGAGTGATTTAAACATATCACCGAGCAGCTGTAAATACTCGGAGCTCCGCCCGAGCATACTCGGCGAAAGGGTTAATAGAACATACTCGCTCAACACTAATGATAACATAATATATTAGGAGCTGTGGAAGCCATAAAAAAGTAAAGAAGGTGGTCTGGTGGCCATACAATAGTATATTAGGGACTGTGGAGAGCATAATACAGTATATAAGGGGATCAAGGCCATAATACAGTATATAAGATAATTTGGGGGGCCATAATACAGTGTACAAAAGCCTGTTGTGGCCATAATACAGCATGTTAAGGGCTGCGAGGGCCATAATACTGTATATAGGGAGATGTAGGGACCATAATACAGTGTATAAGGAGATGTGGGGGCCATGATACAGTATATAAAAGATTGTGAGGGCCATAATACTGTATATAATGAGCTGTTGGGGTCATAATACAGTATATAAGAGGATATGGGACGCATAATAGAGTATATAAGGGGCTGTGGGGCCATAGTATACTATATAGGGAACTGCGGGGGCCATAATGCTGTATATAGGGAGCTGTAAAGGCCATAATAAGGTATGTAGGGGATGGTGGACATACAGTATGTAAGGGAATTTGATGGCCATAATACAGTATATAAAGATCTGTGTGGGCCAAAATACTGTATGTAAAGGGCTTTGAGGGCCTTAATTTTGTATATTCTGAGCTGCAGGGGCTATAATACAGGGTTTAAGGAGATGTTGGGTCGTAATACCGTTTATAAAGGATTGTGAGGGCCATGATACTGTATATAGGGAGCTTAGAGGGCCATAATACTGTGTATAAGGGGCTGTGGGGGGGCATAATACTGTATATACGGAGAAGTGGAGGTCATAATACATTATATAAGGTACTGTGGGGACCATAATACAGTATATAAAGAGCAGTGGGGGTCATAATACAGCATATAAGGGGTTGTGGGGGCTATAATACAGTATATTAGGGGTTGTGGGGGCCATAATGTTATTTATATAGAGCTGTGGGGGGCAAAATAAAGTGTATAAGGAGCTTTGGGGCCCATTATACTGTAATACTGCATATAAGGAGTTGTGGGGACCATAATACTGTATATAGGGAGCTGTGGGAGCCATAATACAGTATATTAGGGGCTTTGAAAGCTATAACAATGGGTATAAGGAGCTGAGGGGACCATAATACTGTATATAAGGGACTGTGGGGGCATAATACAGTGTATAAGAGGCTGTGGGGGCCATAATACTGTATATGGGGAGCTGTGGGGGGTCATAATACAGTATATAAGGGACCGAGGGGTGCCATGATACAAAATATAAAGAGCTGTGGGAGCCATAATACAGTATATTAGGGGTTGTGTGGGCCATAAAACTATATATAGGGAGCTGTGGGGGGGATAAAGTGTATAAGGAGCTGTGGGGGCCATAATATTGTATATAAGGAGCTGTTGGGACCATAATACTGTGTATAGGGAGCTGTGTGGGCTATAATACTGTGTATAGCGAGCTGTGGGAGCCATAATACAGTATATTAGGGTCTTCTGGGGCCATAATACAGTGTATAAGGAGCTGAGGTGTCTGTGAGGGCATAATACAGTATATAAAGGGCTTTGGGGACCATAATACAAAATTTAAAGGCCCGTGGAGGCCATAATAGAGTATATAAGGAGCTGCGGGGCCATAATACAGTGTATAATTTGCTGTAGGGGCCATAATGCAGTGTGTAAGGGGCTGTGGGGTCCATGATACAGTGTATAAGGGACTGTGGGGGAGATAATATAATATATTAGGAGTTGTGGGGGGTCATACACAGTTTATAGGGTGATGCTGTGGCCATAAAACAGTATATTAGGGGCTGAGGGGGCATATTATAGTATATACAGGTGCATCTCACTAAATTAGAATATCATCAAAAAGTTAATTTATTTCAGTTCTTCAATACAAAAAGTGAAGCTCATATATCATATGGAGTCATTACAAACAGAGTGATCTATTTCTGTTAATGTTGATGATTATAGCTTACAGCCAATGAAAACACAAAAGTCATTATCTGAGTAAATTAAAATAACAAAAAAACCTGCAAAGGCTTCCTAAGTGTTTAAAAAGGTCCCGTAGTCTGTTTCAGTAGGCTCCACAATCATGGGGAAGACTACTGACTTGACAGATGTCCAGAAGGCAGTCATTGACACACACCACAAGGTCCCAGAGTTCCAATTTTCATTTGGAAATCAAGGTCCTAGAGTCTGGAGGAAGAGTGGAGAGGCCACAATCCAAGCTGCTTGAGGTCTAGTGTGAAGTTTCCACAATCAGTGATGGTTTGGGGAGCCATGTCATCTGCTGGAGTAGGTCCACTGTGTTTTATCAAACCAAAGTCAGCGCAGCCATCTACCAGGAAATTTTCGAGCACTTCATGCTTCCCTCTGCCGACAAGCTTTTTGGAGATGGAAATTTCATTCTCCAGCAGGACTTGGCACCTGTCCACACTGCCAAAAGTACCAAAACCTGGTTTAAAAACAACAGTATCACTGTGCTTGATTGGCCAGCAAACTCGCCTGACCTTATGACCTATTGTCAAAAGGAAGATGAAAGACACCAGACCCAACAATGCAGACGAGCTGAAGGCTGCTATCAAAGCAACCTGGGCTTCCATAACACCTCAGCAGTGCCACAGGCTGATCGCCTCCATGCCACGCCGCATTGATGCAGTAATTGATGCAAAAGGATCCCCGACCAAGTCTTGAGTGCATTTACTGAACATACATTTCAGTAACCAAACATTTCGGAATTTAAAAACATTTTTCAAGCTGTTGTTATAAAGTATTCTAATTTACTGAAATAATGACTTTTGTGTTTTCATTGGCTGTAGCCATAATCATCAATATTAACAGAAATAAACACTTGAAATAGATCATTCTGTTTGTAATGACTCTATATAATATACGAGTTTCTCTTTTTGTATTGAAGAACTGAAATAAATTAACTTTTTGATGCTATTCTAATTTAGTGAGATGCACCTGCAAGAGGCTGTGGGGGCCATAATACAATATATAGGGAACTGTGAGAATATGGGTGGGGGAAAGTATTTGGGGTCACAGTATAGAGACTGGGTAGTGTGGGGGGGAAGTATACAGAGTGGGCAGCATGATGGTGACAGTATGCAGTGGAGGGTGTGAGAGGAGCGTGCACAGTATAGAGACAGGGCAGTATATGGGGACACATTGTGGAAGAACAATGTGAAGAGGGGTCCCAGTATGGAGAGGGGGTAGCGTGGAGGGGGAACACTTAAAGGGAACCTGTCATGTCCCCAAAAGCTAGTAACCTTCAGATTTGGGTTAAATCTGCAGATTAATAGCATTCTAAAGCTCTCTGGCCTGCGCACTGAAAGCACAGCTACTGGGAAGAAATTTATTTTATTTTTCCTGGCAGCTTCTGGCTTTCAGTCATGGAAATGTTCTAGCACATTTCAATCACCACTCAATACACAGTGAGTGGCTGTAAGCATGTCTCGGCAGTGACCGACAGCCGGCTCTGCACTGATGCACTTCTGAGCTAGCTGTTAGTCAGTGCTAGGGCATGGTTACAGCCGCCGCTCATTGTGTATTGAGCAGTGACTAAAAACGTGGTGGAATTCCTATATGACTGTAGGCCGAATGCTACCCGGAGGAATAAGGTTAATTTCCTCCCAGTAGTTGCGTTTTCAGTGGGGCAGCCAAGCAACTTTAGAACGCTATTAACCTGCACATTAATCTTATATCTGCAGGTTAAAAGCATTTGTCGACATGACAGGTTATCTTTAATAGAGGGAGAGAATGGAGGTTATAGCTAATAATGGTGGATAGTGTCCCAGTTATAAGCTATAACCACCACTGTCCTCCTTTATTAGCTATAAGGGTGGACATTGCGACATTGTGGAGACAGTATTTTATAGGAGAGGGCAGTGAGGAGGATATGTACCATAAGAGAGAGAGTGGGGGGTCATATTTAGTGATGGGCGAGCACTAAAATGCTCGGGTGCTCGATGCTCGGGTCGAGAACATTGGAATACTCGGGTGCTTGACCCTAGCGACAAGCCCAATGTAAGTCTATGGGAAAAGTGAGCATTTTTCAGGCGGCTCCCCCCTGGCGGTCTGCAGAGGGCCTAAAAATTGCCAAAATCAATGGGAACAGTGCTCAAATGACATGGGAACAGCATGGGGAAGACCCCTGGAAGCATTTCAGACTCCCAGGTCACTACTGTGAACAACGTTGTCAGAGGTATTATGCCACTTTTACGGACTCACAATAAAACATACAAAAATGAAACCAAAATGGATTTTCCTGGGAAATATGTTAAGGAACATCCTTTCCAGGGTAATGCCTTGTATATAAAGCAAAATAAATAAAAAAAAAAAAATACTCCTCCACACCTTAGGCTATGTTCACATTTAGCGTTTTTGATGCGTTTTTGCACTTTTGCATTGCTTTCAACTTTGACAAATGCATTCACCAGGAAATGTAATTTTAACATTTTACAACCTTATCTGGCCATGTGGTGTGTGAGATATCATCAGACACATTGTGTTTCATTTATGAAGGAGGTACTCTGAAAGTCACAAAGCTTATTTTTATAGGGCCATCAGGCTGCCTTTACTATTCTTCAAGGGTCAGCAGTCGGCTATGTTTTATTGTTCCCATTAATAAAGAGTGGGTCTCCTATACTGTTATTGTGTATGCAGTGAGTGGCAGGGCAGCCCAAAATTTGGACGCATCCCAATACCACTTTGAAAATTTGGACACACCCCAATGCCCCTTTGAAGAGACTTAGAGGCGGGCCTCCTGAAAACAATGTTCCCATTATTAGGAAGTAAATGTTTGTCAGCCCATGCACTTAGTCCATGGGCATTACAAGTATAAGAGACCCGCTCCTTTCTAATGGGAACATTTTTTATGAGGTCCTCCTTCACGTCTCTTCCAAGGGGCATTGGAGTGCCTCCCAATTTTTGGCAGCCCTTGCATTCACTGCATAGGCAAACAAAATGGGAGACCCACTTCCTAATAATGGGAATATTGTTTTCAGGAGGCCCTCTGACCAATACTTTTATTTTTTACTATTAAAACACACCTATACCCGTGTATACAAAATATAGAATATTTCTATGTTTGTAAGAAATTAAATAATGGCACATCTCCCTAAGGAGGATAATTATTCCAAGATACAGCAAGGACTTATATAGCCCTACTATGCCTCTAATATGATCCTGCCTGACGCGGAGGTTGGCACCCTAATACCGTTTTTTGGCGCCCCCGCTCAATGGCGGCTGTCCCTGTCTGTCCCTGTTACACCCTACGGGGTGAACTAAACATGATATAGAAAGGTGACGACCTAGTCTAATACATAGATATTCCTAATATAACATAGGCATACTCTGAATGAAAGTTAAGTCTATCAATTGATTTTTGTCCATCTATATATTTTTTATCATTTGTTATACTAGGAATATCTATGTATTATACATTCAAACTGAGTGATTGCAGCCTTGGCCACCTGTATATAGATACTGGGCCTATATATATATTGAAATCATATACTCATTTATGTATATATATATTAAAACCATACATTTATATCATCAGGTTAATGACTTATTTAAGTAATGGGGGTCATTGGTATTATTTATCTAAATCATGGGACACTTTGTTGAATCTCTATATGCGCTCCAGGCTGAAGCGCTGATGCCATTTCCGGGAATGGATAAAGATAAACCGGATATTACACAGATGCCATTTGGTTGACTCGCCATTCAGACCCTGGTGACGCGCATGCGCTCCCCTGTGCTTTCCATGGTGGAGCGCACGCATCATTTCCGGGAGCACGGCTAATGCGTTCCATGTTGGAGCGCAAGCGTCATTTCCGGGTGTGCGGCCAATGCATGCGATACATTACCGTGGCACGCAGACGTCCTGTATCCTCCCCTCCGATGTCAGGGCGCCTATGCACTTACTCCAACTGCATACCTCTTGGGTATAACTATCAGACATGCGCTGTAGCACTAGTGGGACAGGGATGCCTATGACAGAGCATAAGACTTCTAGAATGTGAGCCCTCGCGGGCAGGGTCCTCGCTCCTCCTGTACCAGTCGCTGACTCGTTTTGTTAAGATTATGTAAATGCTTTTGTTATGTATATCCCTATCACATGTAAAGCGCCATGGAATAAATGGCGCTATAATAATAAATAATAATAATAAGACTCTTTTCTATGGGGGTGTATGTCTTTCTATCTTCATATCAATTAGGGGGATATTTAAACCTGGTCTCTGACACTCCTTTTGTGTCAGCAATCAGCCTCCTGCAATATACATCATGCAACTTCATCATTCCTTGACATAGAATCCCAGTATTGGCCTCCTGATGAACCTAATGATGGGGGAAACGCGTCGAGGCATACTCTGAATGAAAGTTAAGTCTATCAATTGATTTTTGTCCATCCATATATTTTTTAGCATTTGTTATACTAGGAATATCTATGTATTAGACTAGGCAGTCACCTTTCTATACCATGTTTAGTTCACCCCGTAGGGTATAACAGGGACAGACAGGGACAGCCACCGTTGAGCGGGGGCGCCAAAAAACGTTATTAGGGTGCCAACCTCCGAGTCAGGCAGGATCATATTAGAGGCATAGTAGGGCTATATAAGTCCTTGCTGTATCTTGGAATAATTATCCTCCTTAAAGAGATGTGCCATTATTTAATTTCTTACAATCATAGAAATATTCTGTATTTTGTATACACGGGTATAGGTGTGTTTTAATAGTAAAAAATAAGTATTGTTTTTAGAGGGTTTATATGTTTACCTATGCAGTGAATGCAAGAATTGCCAAAAATTTGGAGGCACTCCAATGCCCGTTGGAAGAGACATGTAGGTCAGAGGGCCTCCTGAAAACAATATTCCCATTATTAGGAAGTGGGTCTCCCATTTTGTTTACCTATGCAGGGAATGCAAGGGCTGCCAAAAATTGGGAGGCATTCCAATGCCCCTTGGAAGAGACGTGGAGGAGGACCTCATAAAAAATGTTCCCATTAGAAAGGAGTCAGTCTCCTATACTTGTAATGCCCATGCACTAAGTGTATGGGCTGACAAACATTTACCCCTAGGGGGTATACATGAACATACTGTATAATTTTTTTTTTTTTTACGGGCATCATAAACACCCTTTAAAAAAATTATGTGGATTTTGCATCATGGGCCATGGTCACCCTGGTGATACGGTGGTGGAGGATGAGTATGAGGAGAAGGAGGAGGACAAGAGCAAATAGCCAAAATCAGGAAGCGTATATCCATGTGTGGGTGTAAAGAGGAGCATGGGAATACACCTCCCTAAAAAAAGACACTGGATTTGAGTTTATATTACACTGCTATCATTCGGTGGTGTTGAGAAGTCTGACCCAATCCAGCCCTTTTTCATTTCTATAAGAGTCGGCCTGTCAGCATTTTCAGTTGACAGGCGGATGCGCTTATCAGTTATAATTCCACCAGCGGCACTTAAAACCCGCTCTGATAAAACGATGGCGGTAGGGCAGGCCAGGACCTCCAAGGCGTAGAGAGCCAGTTCATTCCACGTATCCAGCTTGGATAGCCAATAATTATAAGGCACAGAGGAATCAAGGAGGACGTTGGTACGGTCGGCAAGGTTCTCCCTCAGAATCTTCCCAAACTTTGCACACCTTGTGAGAGTACCCCACGCCTGTGCGATGGGAGGGGCTTAGAAAATTCTCCCAGAACTTTGATATTTTTCCCCTGCCTCTGCTGGATAGAAGCTGTGTCTCTTTTGCCTGTACTCCTTGGTTGTCCAACGAAGTGTGAACTCTGCCACCAGCGTTTTCAGATGGGAATTTTTTTAATAGTTCCGCAACAAGGGCCTTCTGGTACTGCCCTATTTTTGTAGACCTGTCCGCCTCAGGAATAAGAGATAGAAATGTCTCCTTGTAGCATGGGTCTAGAAGTGTCATCAACCAGTAATGACTGTCACCCAAAATTTTGAGAACGCGAGGGTCATGGGAAAGGCAGCGTAACATAAACTCAGCCATGCGTGCCAGACTGCTAACAGGCAAGACTTCCGTGTCCTCACCAAGAGGATGTCTGACCATGCTCTTGTGGCGCCCCTGAGGGTTCGGTCGCCACAGAGGTACTGCACCTCACCCAGAGGTGTGGTGTCTCCCTTCTCTCAGGTAAGGAGAGAGTGCTGCACGGGACCCCAACACCTACATCCAACACTACACTACCCCAGGCCAGCAGGAGAGGCAAGACGCAATGTAGTATTCTGCTGAACCCTGTCCCTGGCTGGGGTGGGGGGAACCCAAAGGCAGGGGGAGCCAGTAGTGGGTGTGGGTGGAGGAAGTAGTTTATGGGAGCACTCATCCAGTAGATATATAAAAAGGTAGACATCTTAAAAGTTGGAGTCGTTGGTTGGGTAGGAACAGTCTGGGAGAAGAGTCTCTGTAGGAGCTCTGCTCCACTACAAGGGCCCAGGACTGAGGCCCAGGAGGGGAGCAGGGAGTGAGCTCCGTTCTGCAGAAGGGATCCTAGGGGAGTATGGCGAGAGCAGGCGGCACCCGTACACCCCGAACCTGCCAAGTGTCAGGAGGATCTAGGCCGCAAGAAGGGGACCAGCCCCTGGCCCAGTCGTGCAGCTTCAAGCCTCGGCTGGAAAAACCGGAGGCTTCTGACTTCTATAGCCAGAAGCCAAACCCCCGCTCCAATCCTAGTAAGGTCAAGCAGGTCTGTGCAACTGTGACGGGCAGGGGGGACCTCGCAGCACCCGAACAGGATTCACAGTGGGAAGCGCAGGGCAGGAGGGCGTAAGTGTGAAGTAGGTCTAGAGAGGTACATAAGAAAGTGGGGTTCCGCCAGGTACACCTGAGCTGCCTGAGGAAGGACTGAACCCCTGCCCGGTGAACGCAGTGCGACGCGGGAGCTTGCACCAGTACAGTGCACCTGTGGACTGTCTAAGAACTGTGAGTAAATCTTGGATGACTGCACTGAGCTGCCTCCGTTCCTTTCTTTTGCTGGTGCCATTTCCCTCCCTGTACTACAACGCCTAGCTCACATCCATTTATTTACACTGCCCTGAGGCCTGCTCCACCTGTGGGGAGCCGTTCCATCTCAAGCTGCCCTAACACCTGCCTCAGAGGACTGTCGCAGCGCTGCTGATCCTCACCAGACATCACAGGTGGTGTCACGACAAATTCTGGGTCACGGAACGGGCCAGCCACCGCGATATCCCCCAGCAGCCAGAGGCCTGGCTGCCGAGTACCCCACGGCCCTTGGGGCGAGTCACTCTCCTCCTCTTCCTCTCTGTCCTCTGGCTATCCACGCTGAAAAGACGCTATGACAGTTGTGCAGGTAGTACCGTCTACAGAGCATGAAACTAGCTCCTGTTCTTCCTCCTCCTCCTCTTCCTCATTGTCACCCAATCCACGTTGAGATGAGATGAGGCTGGGCTGTGTGTAATCACCCTGTATGGTTCTTTGCTCGATTTCATCGTGCTCCGCCTGCAATGCATCCTCTTTGATTGTGAGTAGACAGCGTTTCAGAAGACCGAGAAGCGGGATGGTGATGCTAATTATGGCGGAGTCCTCAAAGTTTTGGAGGATGGTACATATGTCTGACATCCATGTCCACTCCTGAGGTCTTATGTGTGGAGTCTGAACTGAATACCGACTGTTATGTTCTGCTACCAGAGCTAAGGAAAGAGAGGAGATCTGTCCCTACGATAGAACTCAGCTTAATCCCTACGATGTAACAGGGGACCTGATCCTGCGATCAGACCTGCTAAAGTCCTAAGCTAGTCTGTACGGAGACCTATAGATGTGGGGAAGGAATCCCTACAAGTACTAAGGACTGGGAGGAAAATGGGATACCTCCTAACAGAAATAGTAGCAGACAGACGAACAAACAAAATATAAAGAACACAGAGGTCCGTAGACCAAGCAAACTAACAGAGTAGATACAGAGCAAAGGCTAGCTAGAAAGTAGATAAACAATGAAGTCCAGCAAAGCCAGAAGGGCGGAGCAGGCTTAAATAGGCCAACAAGGTCATGTGACCAGCAAAGGAAAAAAAACCTAAGAGCAAGGTTCTAACAGTACCCCCCCTTCTAAGAGGATCCTCCGGATCCCCTAGGACCAGGCTTATCAGGAAATCTCCTGTGAAACGCTCTGATAAGTCTGGACGCGGAAACATCATCCGACCTCACCCAAGAGTTATCCTCGGGTCCGAAACCTTTCCAGGCCACAAGATACTGCAAACTACCTCTATACAGTCTAGAGTTAAGGATGCGAGAAATTTCATATTCCCCGTCCTCCACCACCAGAGGAACAGAGGCAGAGGCGTCACAATCCGATACAACAGCTTTTTTCAACAGAGAGACATGAAATACCGGATTAATTCTCCAGGAGGTAGGAACCTCCAACCTAACAGCAGATTGGTTGACAACCTGAAGCACCTTAAAGGGCCCTACAAACTTGGGACCCAATTTCTTAGAAGGAATCCTCAACCGCAGATTCCTAGAGGACAACCAAACCATGTCACCAACAGCGAACAAAACCTCCTGTCGTTTCCTATCAAAGTAGTCCTTAGATTTTCTGTTGTGCTCCTGAAGATTACCACGCACATCCGTCCAAACTCTCTCCAAATCACCGGAAAAATTCTCCTCCTCAGGCACGGCATATCCCAACTTGGAGAACGACCCAAACGACGGATGTCTCCCAGAACAACAAAAAAAAGGCGAACAACCAGCAGAAGAAGATGTATGATTGTTCAGAGCAAATTCAGCAAGTGGCAGAAACTCAGACCACCCCTCTTGATTGTCTGCCACAAAACAACGCAAGAACTGCTCAACATCCTGGTTTTTCCTTTCTGTCTGGCCATTAGATTCAGGATGATATCCGGACGAGAACGATAAATGAACTCCCAACCTGTCACAAAAGGCACGCCAAAAACGAGCCACGAACTGAGGACCCCTATCAGAAACAATGTCAGTAGGAACGCCATGAAGTCTGACAATTTCCTTGACAAAGGCCTTAGCGAGAGTTTTAGCGCAGGGCAGTTTGACGAAGGGAACCAAGTGACACATCTTGCTAAAACGGTCCACAACCACCCAGATGACAGTAAAACCCTCAGAGGGGGGAAGGTCAGTTATAAAGTCCATAGCCAAATGTGTCCAAGGAGCACTGGGAACCTCCAAAGGACAAAGCAACCCCGCAGCAGGAGTACGTGAGGACTTAGATCTAGCACATATAGTACATTGACGCACCCACTTAATGACTTCCTTCTGCCATCCAGGCCACCAAAAACTGTGACCCACCAGTCTCTTGGTCTCAGAGATTCCGGGATGACCTGCCAACCGAGATTCGTGACACTCAACAAACAAATCTCTCCTAAAGGTCCCAGGCACAAACAACCTCCCATGAGGAGTGTTAGATGGGGCATTCTCCTGTGCTTTAAGAATCTCATCTTCCAAAACGGAGTCCAAAGCAGCTATCACAACACCTTCTTGTAAAATGTTCTCCTCTTTCTCAGCACCGACTATGGGAGAAAAACTGCGAGACAAGGCATCCGCCTTAACATTCTTAGTACCAGGGATGTAAGTAACGGAGAAATTAAACCGCGAGAAAAACAGTGCCCACCTAGCCTGACGGGCATTCAGGCGCTTGGCAGCATCAAGATATATCAGATTTTTATGATCCGTAAGAACCTGAACGGGAAATTCCGCACCTTCCAAGAAGTGGCGCCAGTGTTCAAATGCGAGTTTAATAGCCAATAATTCCCGATTACCAATATCGTAATTCAGTTCAGTCTCCGAAAATTTTTTTGAAAAAAAGGCACAGGGATGTAACCCATCCCCGTTATCCTGAGACAATACTGCGCCAACCCCCACAGAGGAAGCATCAACCTCAACCAAAAACGGCTTAGTCACATCAGGCTGCATAAGGATGGGAGCAGAGGTGAACCTCTCCTTGAGATACACAAAAGCTTCAATGGCCTCAGAAGACCACTGAACCGCATCAGCACCTTTCCTGGTGAGATCGGTCAGAGGTTTGACAATACTAGAAAATTTTTTTATGAATTTTCTGTAATAATTGGCGAAACCTAAAAACCTCTGTATCGATTTCAAACCAATAGGCCTAGGCCATTCCTGTACAGCTTGAACTTTAACCGGGTCCATCTCAAAACCTTCGCTGGAGATAATGTAACCCAAAAAACTAATTCTCTGTACAGCGAACTCACATTTTCCAGCTTAGCAAAAAGCGAATTGTCCATTAATAACTGTAATACCTCACGTACGCTCCACCAATGAGACTCCAGATCCGGCGAATAAATCAAAATGTCATCCAAATACACAACCACATTTTTGCCGATCAAAGGTCTAAGGATGTCATTAATAAGATTCTGAAGAAATGCAGGAGCATTAGTAAGACCAAAAGGCATAACCAGATTCTCAAAATGACCCACAGGAGTGTTAAAAGCAGTCTTCCATTCGTCACCCTCCTTCATGCGCAACAGATTGTATGCCCCCTTAAGGTCAATTTTAGAGAACCACTTGGCCCCCATTAACTGGTTAAACAGATCAGGAATCAATGGCAGTGGGTAAGGATTGCGTACAGTAATTTTGTTAATCTCACGAAAATCCAGACAAGGACGTAAACCGCCGTCCTTTTTTTTTACAAAAAAAAATCCAACCGCCACAGGAGACTTAGAGGGCCTAATGTGACCGTCGGCCAAACTTGTCTGTATGTATTCCTCCAAAGCCTTCCTCTCAGGAATAGTAAGGTTAAATAAGCGACTTTTAGGAAGAGTCGCTCCAGGGACAAATTCAATAGAACAATCATAGTCTCTATGGGGAGGCAAAACCTGCGATTCCTTCTCAGAAAAAACTCTCCAAAAATCCTGAATAGGAACAGGCAATTCTCCCCTATCCAAAGCTGCAATACGCCCGTTACAACACTTGTCATAACATTTATGGCTCCAGGATTTAATTTCACTGGTAGACCAATCCAGTACAGGATTGTGAAATTTTAACCAGGGCAATCCCAATATTACTGGAGAAGGCAAGTTATTCAAAACTACCAAATCCAATTTCTCATGGTGAACACCATTAATAGTGAGAGGAAATTCACAGACCTTGAGAGTAATATTCTTCAAAGGGGAACCATCCACAGAAACCACAGCAATGGGGGATGATAAAGGTTCGGGTTTTAAATTGAGTCTTTCCAAGAATCCCCCATCAATTACATTCAGAGTAGACCCACAATCAACAAACACCCGAAATTCCATTAATTTTTCCTGAGCAATCGTGGAAGCAGCTAAAAATATACCCTTGAAATTTAAACAGGCAATACGGGCATGACTGACCATTTTTTTTTCTTTCTTCATACGAAGCTCACAGCCTTTAATCAAATGACCAGATTTTCCGCAATAGAAACACAAGCCTCCAGAAAATCGACGGTCTTTTTCTTGAGAGCGAGGTGCCACCGATCCAATCTCCATCGGTTCACCACTGTTAGTACACACATTCTCATAACCAGAAACTGACATAGCAGAGGATTTGCTCTCATTAACCCTTGCACGCAGTCTCCTATCCACCCGTATAGCTAATTGCATAGCCTGTTGCAAATCTTCAGGTGTAGGATAAGCAATTAGCAGGTCTTTAACCCTTTCATTGAGCCCAGCAAGAAATAGACTTTTCAGAGCAGAATCGTTCCACCCTGTTTGAGTAGACCAACGACGGAAATGAGTACAATATTTTTCCACACTACCTGATCCCTGTCTCAAACGTCTTAACTCAGTCTCAGCTGATGCGACACGGTCAGGATCATCATATAATAGCCCCAAAGCAGAAAAAAAACTATCCACTGATCTGAAGCATGTATCACTAGGTTGCAAAGAAAAGGCCCACTCCTGAGGCTCTTTGCGCAAAAGTGACATTATGAACCCTATGCACTGGGATTCATCCCCAGAGGACTTGGGTCTCAAACGAAAATACAATAAGCAAGCATTTTTAAATGAAAAAAATTCTCGGTGTTCACCAAAAAATAAATCCGGCAAACATACCTTAGGCTCCAAGAAATGTGCTCCAGGACAGTTACTCACGTGCTGACGGAGCTCGGCCACCTCCAGAGAGAGTCCCTGCAGGCGATGAGCCAAATCCTGAACCGACACCATGATGGAACAGAAAAATCTTTCCTTAGAGAATTTGCAGGCTGGACTTACTGTTATGTTCTGCTACCAGAGCTAAGGAAAGAGAGGAGATCTATCCCTATGATAGAACTCAGCTTAATCCCTACGATTTAACAGGGGACCTGATCCTGCGATCAGACCTGCTAAAGTCCTAAGCTAGTCTGTACGGAGACCTATAGATGTGGGGAAGGAATCCCTACAAGTATTAAGGACTGGGAGGAAAATGGGACACCTCCTAACAGAAATAGTAGCAGACAGACGAACAAACAAAATATAAAGAACACAGAGGTCCGTAGACCAAGCAAACTAACAGAGTAGATACAGAGCAAAGGCTAGCTAGAAAGTAGATAAACAATGAAGTCCAGCAAAGCCAGAAGGGCGGAGCAGGCTTAAATAGGCCAACAGGGTCATGTGACCAGCAAAGGAAAAAAAACCTAAGAGCAAGGTTCTAACACCGACGGCCTTGTTGATGCTGGTACTTAACAACTGCCCTCTTCTGCTCACAAATCCTTCCCAACATCTGCAATGTAGAGTTCCAATGCGTGGGGACCTCACACACCAGTCTGTGAGCCGGAAGCTGCAAACGCTGCTGAAACACAGCAAGGGCGGTTGAAGCTGTAGGTGACTTTCTAAAATGGGCACACAGGCGGCGTACTTTAACAAGCAGATCCTGCAGCTCCGGGTAGGATTTGAGAAACCGCTGAACCATGAGGTTAAACACATGGGCCAGGCGTGCTATGTGTGTGAGCTCGCCTCTCCTCAGAGCCGCCACCAGGTTCCGGCCATTTTCACACATGACCATGCCTGGCTGTAGGTTCAGCGGTGTGAGCCACAGATCTGCCTGCTCTTTAAGAGCTGTCCACAACTCTTCAGCATTGTGCGGTTTGTCACCTAAGCATATTAGTTTCAGCACAGCCTGTTGCCGCTTGGCCGAGGCAGTGCTGCAGTGCTTCCAGCTTGTGACTGATGTGGTCATTTCGGAGATGGAGGCTGAAGAGAAGGAGGAGGCTGAGGAGGATGAGGTGCAGGAGCTATAGATTGTGAGGGCAACCCTGATTGACCTAGGGCGTTGGGAGGACGTGTTCCGTCCCAAGGTCCGAATGGGTCCCGGCTTCCATTATGTTAACCCAGTGTGCCGTCAGCGAGATGTACCGTCCCTGCCCCCAAACACTTGTCCACGTGTCCTTGGTTAGGTGGACTTTCCCGGTAACTGCGTTGTTGAGGGCACAGCTAATGTTTTGGGACACGTGCTTGTGTAATGCAGGGACGGCACACAGGGAGAAATGGTGACAGCTGGGGACCGAGTACTGAAGGACGGCCGCCGCCATCAGGTTGCAGAATGCTTCCGTCTCCATGAACCTAAAAGGCAACATTTCAAGCGCAAGCAGTCATGAAATGTGGGAATTTAGTAGTGTGGCCTGTGAGGCGTTGGCTGTGTATTTGCGCTTGCGTTCCAAGGACTGAGGTATGGACAACTGAACGCTGCGCTGGGACAAGGACGTGGACGTGCTTCCTGATGCTGCTACTGGAGAGTGTGCAATGACAGGTGCAGGGCAGGAGGCATCTTCGCATGCACCATGGACAGGGGATTTGCTTGCATGCACAACAGCGGAAGAAGCAATGGTCCCATTCGCAGACACTGTTCCTAGACCCTGGGGTACAGCCCACAAAGTCGGGTGCTTTGCTGCCATGTGCCTGATCATGCTGGTGGTGGTCAGGCTGGTCGTTTTGCCACCCCTGCTGATACTGGCCTGGCAGGTGGTGCAAATGGCCTTTTTGGGGTTATTGGCAGAGTCTTTAAAAAACAACCAGACTCGGGAAAACATAACAGTTGTACTGGCAACTTCCTTCGTGTTGGTGTTAGGGGGAACAGTTGCCTGCCTTCTGTCTGCAGCCACCACACTGCTTCTTCTTGCCTGTTGGGGTGCTCTGCCTTCCTCCCCCGGTGTGCTGCTGTCCTCGCTCTGCATGTCCTCCTGCCAGGTTGGGTCAGTTACTATATCATCCACCACCTCGTCTTCCACTCCCCCACCCTGGTCCTCCTCCTGACTTTCTGGCAATTATGTCTTATCATCGTCCACCTCTTGTTACATTTTCCCACCATCGCCATCGTGTGACCGTGGCTGCTCAAATATTTGGGCATCGCTATATGCGATCTCCTATTGCCCCGCTTCAAGTGGACAGGGCGAGAGGCCCGAATCTATAAATGGAAAAGTGAACCGCTCTTCAGAGTGTCCAAGTGTGGGATCAGTTGTCTCTTCGCACTAGGCATGGTGGAAGAAGGAGGATCAGGGTGAGGAATATGCAGTCCAGACTCACGGCTACTGAGACTTGACCATGTGGAAGACAGGGTGGTGATGGTGGCAAAATGACTGGAAGCATTATCCGCTATCCAACCAACAACATTTTGACACTGCTCTGGGTGGTGTGCTGAGGTCCCCTAGGAATTGGGACAGGAAGGTTGGGCGAGAAGATGTGTGTGTTTGTTGTGGCACATTTCAGCTTGCCAACGGCCTCTGCCTCAGCCTCTGCATGCACCATCACGTCCAGTTCCCCATCCCTTGCCACGTGTCTTGGCCATTTTAAATGGAGGACAATATCTTCCACGCTCACTACAAATATCTGAATTAGGAGCGAAGTTATATGTAATCCATGTGATGGAGAAACCACAGTTTTAAATACCTGGCCTGTAGGTGTCAAAAACTTTGCTGACACACTGAAAAAAATTAGAATGGAGGCCAGAAATGGCAGAATTTTCAGAAAATGTATATGTGATCCATGTGACGGATGAACCACAGTTTTAAACACCTGGCCTGTGGGTAACTATTTTGAACAACAAACTGGTGTCAAAAACTTTGCAGACACACTGAAAAAAAATTTGAATGGAGGCCAAATATGGCAGTATTTTCAGCGCAATTATATGTAATCTGTGTGACGGACAAACCACAGTTTTAAATAGCTGGATTTTTAGTGCTGTAATATGGAAAGGACCTGGCTGTATTCTGCAGTGCCAACAAGCAAATGGCGCAGAAAAACTGTGTTCTCTGGATTGCTTTTTAAGCAAATAATGAGGATTAAGATCCAAAAAAAAATATTCCTGGCCCCTGAGACCTGGGCCTTTGTCTAGAAATATCTAACAGCAGCAGAAGGTAGAACTGGAATGGAGCCTCTTGTGCTATATGCACTGCAGTCTACTATATACACTGCCTGCCTGATATCTCTGCAGATGGATTAGTTAGTCCTCAGAAGGACTGTTTGTTGAGATGGATATGTGTAATGTACTTGTTTTCTCCCTCCACTACCTAATACACAACCAAATCTCTCCCTAGCTCAACAGCACCTCTCCCTACACTGCCTGATTGCGGAGTAGACTGACGAGCTTGGCGTTGCTAGGTCGGATATAGACCTGATGATGCTGTGCTGCCAGCCAATCACTGTAATGCTACTAACATGGCTGCGGCAATACAGCGAGTGGCAGGCAATCCCTGCATGTTGATTGGCTCTCTATAGAGCACCAAACATGCAGGGTGGGGACCTGAGCATCCCGCAAGTACTCGACGAGCTCCGAGCATCTCAGTACTCGAGATGCTCTGGCGAGTACCGACTACTTGCGAGTATGCTCGCTCATCACTAGTCATATTTTGTGCAGGGAACACAGAGGTGAAATCATTTATTCAGGAGCATGGTAATGACACTTATTGTTAAGTTCACTGTGTTTGGATTTGTTGCAGAAGAAATGAGAAGATGAAGTCTGTTAATCAACATTAACAGAAATAAACACTTGAAATAGATCACTCTGTTTGTAATGACTCTATATAATATGTGAGTTTCACTTTTTGGATTGAAGAACTGAAATAAATTAACTTTTTTATGATATTCTAATTTAGTGAGATGCACCTGTACTTGCTGTGTTTCATCAGTGCTATGATTCCTGTATGGTCCGCAGTCTGATGATGGCAGGTAACAACAACTCCCAGCATCTCTGTAACATACCTGGCGGCGTCCTTGCATGGTGGTCCATCTCCCACTGTGCAAGAGGGCGCACTTGATCTCCTGTCCAGAATGTCTCCCTGGCTTCCCTCCATGCTGTCTGTTTGTGTCTGTTTCTGCTGCTTAAGGGCGGCGCCCGATCACTTCCTGCCTTTTGTACCTGCTGTGGGTCACACCCCTTGTGCGTCCTCAGCCTATTGCTGTCTGTCACTTGGTATATAGCTCAGCAGCTCCCTTCTATCCCTGCCTGAGCATAAGTGTTTTCCTTCAGTGTGTGCTTGCACTCTGAAGGTGCCAGGTCCCGTCTCTTGTCTCCTGCTTTTTGTATCAGTTCCCGTGTCTGAACTGAGTCCTGTATGTCTCCTGCTTTGCGGTATCAGCTCCCGTGTCTGAACTGAGTCCTTTCTGTGTTCTCCTGTCTGCCTATCCTGGAGGCTGTATTTCCAGGCCTGTCTGAACACGCTCCTAGCCTGTTCCTCCTGCCTTCTAGGGGCCGATTACCTAGACCCGTTCCTGTATCTTGTCTGACCTGTCTGAACTCGCTCCTAGCCTGTTTCTCTCGCCTTCTAGTGGCCGATTTCCTAGACCCGCTCCTGTGTCTGGTCTGTCCTGTCTGAACACGCTCCTTGCCTGTTCGTTCCGCCTTTTAGTGGCCGTTTTCCTAGACCCGCTCCTGTGTCTGGTCTGTCCTGTCTGAACACGCTCCTTGCCTGTTCGTTCCACCTTCTAGTGGCCGATTTCCTAGACCCGCTCCTGTGTCTGGTCTGTCCTGTCTGAACACGCTCCTTGCCTGTTCGTCCCGCCTCTCTGGGGGCCGTATTCCCAGACCCGCTCCTGTATCCCTCTGCAGTGTCGGTCTCCTCCGTACACTCAGTTCCAGTCTGAACTCTCTCCTGTCCTTTACCTGTTTTGCCTCTATGTCCGTTCCCTTCCTTTTTCTGCAGAGTCTGAACTCGTACCTATCTCCTGCTTGTTGTCTCTGCAAGTACTGTGTGAGTATCTGGCTCTGTCTTTCCCTTCCTGTCTGTTCCGTGTGAACAGAGCCCTGTCCTTCCTGCTCAGCCTTGTCTGCACTCTAGCTGTGCTTGCCTGTAACCCTCTGCCTGTATTGTTCCTGAGTCCCGGGGTGTACTGGGTCCTATCCCGCCTGTGTTCCTACCTGCTAGTGCCTCCCTGTCTGCACTCTAGCTGTGCTTGCCTTTACCCCCCTGCCTGCATACCCGCCTGCCTGCATACCAGTCGTGCCTGCCTATACCCTCCAGTCTGTGTGCCAGCCTACCAGCCTGTTCCTGTATTCCCCTGTGTGGGTCAACAGCCGTGTCCGGGGTCTGTCCTGGAGTAGCACCTGGTCCCTCTGCTCGGTTCCTCCTTGGTGCACTGGCGTCGTATGCCGTCGTGCGACCCTGGTCGGATCGGGTGAATACTTAGTCACGCCCCTCCAGGCATTCACTCTCCGGCACGGTCCAGTGGAATCACTACCAATCACACGCACACGCCGCTTAGCCCGGGCGTGTGCATAACAGCATGCTCAGGCCATGGTTCCCGTTGAGCCCCACGGCCTTCGCTCTTTGAGAAGTTTTTCCAGCGAATACATGCATTAAAATAAAATAAATAAATTTTTTTCCCCCTTTAGCTGAGTTCCAGGCGAGTTACGCACCCGTCCAGATGGATCTATCAGCCCTCGTTCCTGCGGATCCGCCACGTTACTATGGGGATCCAAGACAGTGTCGTGCATTTGTGGAGCAATGCATGCTACACTTTAAGGCCTACCCTCTCTATTTTCCTTCCGATTGGGCTAAAGTGGCCTTTATGATTGACTACCTAGCGGGTGATGCCTTGAAATGGGTCACCCCCCTATGGGAAGCATGGGATCCTGTCATCCTTGACCTGCAGGCCTTCCTGGTGGCCTTTCGTATGGTCTTCGAGGACCCTAACTCTGAAGCCCCTGCTGAAGCTTCACTTCCCAATATCCCGGAGCAGCCCCGACGGGTAATGTGTGTGGGTAGCGCAATAGTCCTCCAGCCCAATGAGACTACTGCCCACCCAGAATCCTCACAGGGTGACTACGCTTTCCGGAATACTTCTCTCAACCTCAAGAGGCAGTCCAGACGTGCTAGACTTAGAGGCAAGCCGTCACGCCAGGGTCTGTCCTCCCTGAGACCTCCTGACCCCAACCTTGAAGTCCCTACTGAAGCTTCATCTCCCTGTATCCCGGAGAAACCCCAATGGGTAATGTGCGTGGGTAGTGCACCAGTTCTCCTGGCCGAAGAGACTTCTGCCCATCCAGACTCCACACAGGAGAACTTCCTGCACCCGGCATCAGATGCTTCTTTCTCTTTAACCGGTGTGCATGTCCAAGGATGCTCCAAAGCTGTGGTTACCTCAGAGTCTGTGCACCTCTACTACCTGGCGGAGGATCCCCTGTTGCCTCCTGAACCCTCCGGGATACCACTCGATGACAAATGGAGAGAGACTTCTCTACACCCGGTACTCAATTCTTTGTCCGCTTCGTCCTGTGAGCCTGACAATGGGTACCCCAAAGTGGTAGTTACCTCCGAGTCTCTACACCCCTCCGACCAGGCGGAGGATCTCCAGTTGTCTCCTGAACCCTTCGGGGTGCTACCTGGTAGCGAAAGGACAGAGACTCTCTTATACTCTGTACCTGATACCTCGCTCGCTTCGTCCAGTGAGTCCAACCTAGTGTACTCCGAAGCAGAGGTTACTCCTGAGTCTCTACACCCCTCCGACCAGGCGGAGGACCTCCAGTTGTGTTCAGAATCCTTCGGGGTGCCACCTGGTGGTGAATGGACAGAGACTTTCCTATATCCTGGATCTGATACCTCGCTTGCTTCGTCCAGTGAGTCCGACCTAGTGTACTCTGAAGCAGAGGTTACCCGTGAGTCTCTACACCCCTCTGACCAGGCGGAGGACCGCCAGCTGTCTCCAGAACCCTTCGGGGTGCCACCTGGTGGTGAATGGACAGAGACTTTCCTATACTCGGTACCCGATACCTCGCCTGCTTCCTCCAGTGAGTCCGACCTAGTGTACTCTGAAGCAGAGGTTACCCGTGAGTCTCTACACCCCTCTGACCAGGCGGAGGACCGCCAGCTGTCTCCAGAACCCTTCGGGGTGCCACCTGGTGGTGAATGGACAGAGACTTTCCTATACTCGGTACCCGATACCTCGCCTGCTTCCTCCAGTGAGTCCGACCTAGTGTACTCTGAAGCAGTTGTTTTCTCTGAGCCTCTGCACTCTTCTGACCCGGCGGAGGACCTCCAGTTGTTTCCTGAATCCTCCGGGATACCACCAGATAACAAAGAGACAGTGACTTTTCCTCATTATGTACCTGATAACCCGTCTATTTCTTCCTGTGAGCTTGACAAGATGTACCTCGAAGCAGAGATTACCCTTAAGTCTCTGTCCCCCTCCAACCCAGTGAACGACTGGCCCTCGAATTCCCTGCGGAAGATTCTGGCAGGCCTGAAGAAGAGGGGGCGTAAGGGGGGAGGTACTGTAACATACCTGGCGGCGTCCTTGCATGGTGGTCCATCTCCCACTGTGCAAGAGGGCGCACTTGATCTCCTGTCCAGAATGTCTCCCTGGCTTCCCTCCATGCTGTCTGTTTGTGTCTGTTTCTGCTGCTTAAGGGCGGCGCCCGATCACTTCCTGCCTTTTGTACCTGCTGTGGGTCACACCCCTTGTGCGTCCTCAGCCTATTGCTGTCTGTCACTTGGTATATAGCTCAGCAGCTCCCTTCTATCCCTGCCTGAGCATAAGTGTTTTCCTTCAGTGTGTGCTTGCACTCTGAAGGTGCCAGGTCCCGTCTCTTGTCTCCTGCTTTTTGTATCAGTTCCCGTGTCTGAACTGAGTCCTGTATGTCTCCTGCTTTGCGGTATCAGCTCCCGTGTCTGAACTGAGTCCTTTCTGTGTTCTCCTGTCTGCCTATCCTGGAGGCTGTATTTCCAGGCCTGTCTGAACATGCTCCTAGCCTGTTCCTCCTGCCTTCTAGGGGCCGATTACCTAGACCCGTTCCTGTATCTTGTCTGACCTGTCTGAACTCGCTCCTAGCCTGTTTCTCTCGCCTTCTAGTGGCCGATTTCCTAGACCCGCTCCTGTGTCTGGTCTGTCCTGTCTGAACACGCTCCTTGCCTGTTCGTTCCGCCTTTTAGTGGCCGTTTTCCTAGACCCGCTCCTGTGTCTGGTCTGTCCTGTCTGAACACGCTCCTTGCCTGTTCGTTCCGCCTTCTAGTGGCCGATTTCCTAGACCCGCTCCTGTGTCTGGTCTGTCCTGTCTGAACACGCTCCTTGCCTGTTCGTCCCGCCTCTCTGGGGGCCGTATTCCCAGACCCGCTCCTGTATCCCTCTGCAGTGTCGGTCTCCTCCGTACACTCAGTTCCAGTCTGAACTCTCTCCTGTCCTTTACCTGTTTTGCCTCTATGTCCGTTCCCTTCCTTTTTCTGCAGAGTCTGAACTCGTACCTATCTCCTGCTTGTTGTCTCTGCAAGTACTGTGTGAGTATCTGGCTCTGTCTTTCCCTTCCTGTCTGTTCCGTGTGAACAGAGCCCTGTCCTTCCTGCTCAGCCTTGTCTGCACTCTAGCTGTGCTTGCCTGTAACCCTCTGCCTGTATTGTTCCTGAGTCCCGGTGTGTACTGGGTCCTATCCCGCCTGTGTTCCTACCTGCTAGTGCCTCCCTGTCTGCACTCTAGCTGTGCTTGCCTTTACCCCCCTGCCTGCATACCCGCCTGCCTGCATACCAGTCGTGCCTGCCTATACCCTCCAGTCTGTGTGCCAGCCTACCAGCCTGTTCCTGTATTCCCCTGTGTGGGTCAACAGCCGTGTCCGGGGTCTGTCCTGGAGTAGCACCTGGTCCCTCTGCTCGGTTCCTCCTTGGTGCACTGGCGTCGTATGCCGTCGTGCGACCCTGGTCGGATCGGGTGAATACTTAGTCACGCCCCTCCAGGCATTCACTCTCCGGCACGGTCCAGTGGAATCACTACCAATCACACGCACACGCCGCTTAGCCCGGGCGTGTGCATAACAATCTCCTTACCATTGTTAAAGGGATTCAGTCAGCACTGAATGAATGTTCAAACCAAGTACAGGAGCTCAGTGCATCATGGAGCGGCCAATATATAACTTTCCCACCTGCTTGTTTTCCCTCTATCTCCACCATCCCTTTCTTCTTTGATTGACAGCTCTGGCTTCATAGAGCCAGAGAGGGGTGGAGATAGATGGAAAACAAGCATGTGGTAAGGCGCACTTAAATGTTTGGCCACGCCATGATGCACTGAGCGCTTATACTTGTTTGAACAGTCAATTTGTGTTGACTGAGTTGTAGGTTCATGCAACACAATTGTATATGTGGCTGACCTGACATTACGATTGATCACTGCACATATGAGCAATCAAATCACTACTACTCAAACTGCTTAGCTGTGTATAGGAGGAGGCATAAATCAGAATTGTTGCCCCGGGTGCACCTTTGAGTAATAGTTTAATATATTTCAGTCATCATGTAGTACAAGGTGTAGGGTGATCTTACTGGTGTTCATACAGTGTGTTTTATTATAAAGAGATAATGCTCAAATTATCTTATATATTCACTATGTAGTGGTAATGATAATAATGGACGTTGTGCAGCAGTATTATTTTGGCCTTGTACAGCAATTTTGGTAACATTGGTCTATGTATAGTGTGTTTTAGAGTTAGTGGTATTCAATAATTATATATGTATAGATAATATTTTAAGTAGTGAGAAGGGAGTCATATGCAGAGACATTTAATTTGGGGCTTGGGCCCCTGACCTTTTAGGACCCTTGCAATGTCCCTGATGCCAAGTATTTGTAGTATAAAAAAAATCATACCAAGAAGAACAATTTCATAACTTTGTCTACTTTTAACCCCTTCACGACCTTTGACATATGCACATCAAAAGTACCTTCGATGCGGGCTTGCACGATGAGCTCGTATTTTTCCCAGCATATGATGGCTGATTTAATCAGCCACAATGTGCCTTAACAGCCATGGGTAGAGCGGAGCCATTACAGACAGGGGTCTGCTGAAGACTTCCATGCTTGTCATGACAAGTGTTGAGCCACCCCCGTAGTGTTCGAGTTCGGTTCGTCGAACACCCGTGTGTTCGCCGAACTGTTCGTCGAACTGTTCCTCGAACACCTTCGAACACCATTAAAACCAATGGCAGGCAAACAAAAACACATAGAAACACATAGAAAACACCTTCAAAGGTGTCCAAAAGCTGACAAACTGCTCAGAAGACACAACTAACACATGGAAAAGTGACAAGTACATATAGTCATGCGAAAAGAAAAGAGGTGGAGGAGTAAAAGGAGGGGGAGACACAGATATAGGCATGTCATGCCCTTCTAAAATCCAAAAAGTGAGAAGCCGACACGTTCAGTCCGCTCCTGCCCGTGCCACCTCCGTGTCGCCGGGTTTGTGCCAGAGCCGCGGTGAACCCTGACGGCCAGCCCCCCTCTCCCAATACTGGTGCCAGTCCGCTGGTGGGTCAAGCGAGCCCCCCTGTGGTGGAGGCAGCTCTAAGCTTTTTAATTTAAATTGTCTCTCTAATTTGAATGAATACACTTTAAATCCATTTACAAGGATCTATTGGAGGGCAAGTCTCATGCCAGCAGCCGCGTAATTCCAGCTCCAGTAGCGTCCACTAAAGCTGCTGCAGTTAAAAAGCTTTTATAAGGATCGAGCTCGGCTGTCCACCGCAAGGCATCCTACTGCCAGTCCCAGCCCCTATGCCTTGGGGTGCCTCCTGATGCTCTTCACTGAGTATCCCGTGGTCCCGAAGCATTTCCTTTGAAAAAATTAAGTGTCCAAACTACAGGTGGTGTAGCTTGCTTAACAGCCGGGATAATCCGCTGACTAGCAGACACTGCTACTAGGCACAAAGTATTTCCTGGGCTAGATGCAGTTAAAAATTTGTAATTAGATACTCTTGTTGGATGCTGAGAAAGCATTCCATAGAGTCTCCTGGCACGCCATATATGATTCTCTTAAAAAGCTTGGGGTAGGGGTCTAGGGGACCCTTTTAGAGCCAAAATCACGGCCCTGTATCACAATACGTCACCTAGGCTGAAGATAAATGGAACTGTAGCACCCTGAGGGCTCGGTTGCTACAGAGGTATTGCACCTCACCCAGAGGTGTGATATCTCACTCTCAGGTAAGGATGGAGTGTGGATCAGGACCCGACACCTGCATGCATTACACCACATTGCCGTGGGGCAGGGCGACCAATATGCCTCTGAGATGGGCACGACAGTCCCTGTCCCTGGCTGGAGTGGGGGGAGGGAACACTGAGGAAGGGGAACCCTGTAATGCAGGAGCAGGGAGGAAGCAGTTCCTGGGTGCATTGAGAAGGGAGTATAAAAGGTGGGCACCATCTTAGTTCAGTGCAGAGAAGTCTGAGCAGAAGTGGCAGGGAGCAGGGGCTCTGCATGAGCTCTGCTCCAGAGGCGGGCCTAGTAACAGAGGCCCAGGCCTGGAAGAGGGAGAAGGAAGGAAGAGGAGCGGAGAAGGCTCCAGGAACGAGGAATGAAGGGATCCCAGGGGTGCGGACGGGCGAGTCGCCACCGCACGCCCGAATCCAGCTGCGTGGAGGGGTCAGGCCAAAGGGGGAGACCGGTCCCCGAAACTAGTGGAGGCAGGAAACGACCCTCAGCTAGAAACCGGAGGCTGTGACATTTTATGTGGCGCAGCCCCTCGCTACACCCGCTAGGAAGGCACCACATAGGGTCAGGGAAACTGGCGCCAAGTTTACCAAGAGGAGGCCCGAGGCAGCCGGACAGAAGGGTTGGTAAGAAAGGCCAGACAAAGGACACACAAAGGGGGTCCTGTGAAGCGCTCCAAAGTTATCTGGGAGTTGTCTGAGCCCCTCACCTGGTGAGCACAGTACGACGTGGGCAGCCGTTACCTGCAGACGTGGTCTGGATAATAAGAACTGTGAGTAAAGGCCCTGGACTGCATCACTGACTCCGTGTCGTTACTGCTGCTGCCCTGCACCATCACCCCCATCCTCCGCATACACTGCCCTGAGGCTATACTCCTCCCGTGGGGAGTTATGCTACGCTCTGCTGCACCCACAACACCAGCCTCAGCGGTCTGCCCTGCAGCGGCGGTTCACTCTGACCGCAATCCACGGGTGGCGTAGTCGGACATTTAAACATCAAAACCACATAAATAGTTCCGCCACTGGTTTGACCACCCTGAGCCACGGAACCGGGTCGCCGCCACGAAGACTACAACCACCAGCATCCACCAGAAAGGGTCCTGCTCCAGGTGTCCCAAGGCCCAGGGGGTGCATCAGAACATTTTCATCACCTTTCACAATCACCAATGGGACAAGGCAGGGATGTCCTCTGTCCCCTCTCTTATACATCCTAGTGACAGAGCACCTGCTCTCATCAATTCGCCATAACCCCAATATTAGGTGGATTGAGGTGGGAGGCACCGAGTACAAGTGCTCTCTATTTGCTGATGATGTCCTAGTATATATCACTCAATCACATATATCCATCCATGCTGTTATGGCTGAAATAGATCACTTTGTTACATGGTCAAATTTTAAAATCAATGCAGCGAAGTCTGAGGCCCTCGATGTCTCCCTCCCCAAATCCATATAGGATTCCATCCAGTCCAACTTTCCCTTTTCCTGGCCCTCACAGGGTATCAAATACTTAGGAATTCCTATTCATAGAGACCTCTCCCATCTATATTATCTTAATTTTGGGCCCTTTATTGAACAACTCCATACAGACCACGGTTGGCAAGTTAGAACTGTAAGATTCACTACGTGAACCACTGGTGTTTTGTGGAAAAGCACATGTACACTGTGTTCCAAATTATTATGCAAAAAGTGTTTAGGAGTGATAAGGGAAGAATTTGTTTGTTTGTCAGTTAAACTCATTGATGGTGATGTGTGTCAGGGCTCTTTATATCACTGTAAGCAATTGCAGACACCTGTGCTAATTAGTTTGGCAGGTGTGTCCAATGAAAGGCAAGACTACTTAAGAAGGCTGTCTCACATTATTAAGCAGCCTACATTTTCTGCCAAAATGGGAAAGAAAAAGGATGTGTCGGCTGCTGAGAAGCAACAAATTGTGGAGTGTTTAGGTCAAGGCATGACTACAATCAACATTGTGCGATGATCAGGATGAAGTGTCTTGGCAATCAAGAAGTATGTAGCTGATTCACAGTACACACGTGTGCGTGCTGATAAGGGCAAATTGAGGACTCTTTCCTACAGGCAATTACGTCAGGTTAAAAGAGCAGCGGCAAAAAAGCCTTGTCATAGCAGCAGACAAGTTTTTGAAGCTGCTGGTGCCTCCAACGTCCCCCGAACAACAAGATGCAGGGTCCTTCAAAGGTTTGCAGCTGTGCATACGCCATCCTGTCGACCTCCTCTATCCACTTCACACAAGCAGAAACGGCTCCAGTGGGCCAAACATTACATGAAGACTGATTTCAAAACTGTTTTGTTCACGGATGAGTGCCGTGCAGCGCTCGATGGTCCAGATGGATGGAGTGGAGGATGGCTGGTTGATGGACACCCCACGCAAACACGGCTACAGCGCCAACAAGGAGGAGGTGGAGTAATGTTTTGGGCTGGAATCATGGGGAGAGAGATTGTCGGCCCCTTTAGGATCCCTGAAGGCGCTAAAGATGAACTCCATAATGTATGTGGATTTTCTCAAACAGCACTTCCTGCCATGGTTCAAGAAGAAGAACCGTGTATTTCACAGCAAGATCATTTTTTTGCATGATAATGCACCATCTCATGCTGCACATAAAACATCTGCATCTCTGGCTGATATGGGCATAAAAGGGGACAAACTTATGGTGTGACCCCCATGCTCCCCTGACCTCTACCCCATTCAGAACCTCTGGAGCATCATCAAAAGGAGTGTCTATGATGGAGGGAGGCAGTTCACATCTAAGCAACAGCTCTGGGAGGGTATTCTGTCCTCATGCAAAACAATTGAAGCAGAAACCATCCAAAACCTGACAAATTCAATGGACGAGAGAGTTCAGAAGCTCCTTTCGAACAAGGGGTCCTATGTGAAAATGTAACATCACCTAGAATAAAGTTTTGAGTTGAAAACTGTTTGATTTCAGTTTCTAATAACCTGCTAATGCTTATAATTTCAAAAATGACCATTTTTTTGGTCTTTATTAAAATGAAAAGGTTGATCGAAAAGTTTGGGGGATCTAAGAGTGTGGCAACCCAGTAGTCATGATTACTTCGAATTCTGACAATATGAGGGTCATGTTGCAGGTAGTGCAGCAAGAAGGCACTTATGTGTCTTGCGCATCTCGGAGCCCCAAAATTATTTTCCGGGCTAGATGCAGCTAAAAATTATTATTAATTTTAAATCTGGTGGAGCTTAGTATAGATGGCCTAATAGAATCAGTGTCACGGGTGTGTTGCCACGAAGATCGTCACGAGTACACAGCCTGACTTCTCGCAGCTGACTTGTTGGTGCTTTGTGTTTCTCGGCAGTGAGGGAGTTAATTCTCTCTCTCTCTCTGGGCTAGATGAGGTCCAGCCTCGCCCAGCTGCAGTCAATACTTCTGTAGTGAGACTCCTTCATATACCTGCTGGTCTGTTTGGGAGGTGTCGGTGAAAGCATTTCATTCAGGCAGACAGAGCGGATCGTGGTGTTTGGAGTTGCTGAGATAAGTGTATTTGGAAGTGTTTTTTCCCTTTCCTCGCTTTATCATTTATCTCCTTTCCCGTTGGTTTTCCCTCTGTTGTAGTTGAGTAGTTGTTTGTATGCAAGGTGGTTTTGGTTTTTCCCTTGTACTGTCTCGTTCGTCTAAATACTGTGTTTGGGCATATTATTTCTTGTTCCCTTTGGTTGTGATCGGGGTCCTTCTCAGGACTAGATTACTGAGGTGCAGGGATCTTCAGGAGGTAGGGGTTACGCTGGCGGCCTGGACCTCTGTACCTTTAACAGTACCTCCAGGTTGAGGGATTAGTCAGGGCCCCAGCTTAGGGTCAGCTTAGGCCCCCTACCTCCAGTATACAGAGACAGCGTGACATTTTCACCGACCCACTTAGTTTTTCTCCAGCTACTATGGATCCAGTAGCCGGTCTAGCTCGGCAATTGCAGAGTTTGTCCATGGAGCTGGCGGACGTTAGGTCCAAGGTTTGGCATCCTCAGGAGCAAGCCGGACCAGAACCTAAAGTAGCTCTCCCTGATAGGTTCACTGGGGGGCGGGACAAGTTTTTTGTTTTCCGGGAGGCATGTAAATTGTACTTTCGGCTGCGGCCTCGGTCATCGGGGAGTGAAGAACAAAGGGTGGGAATTGTCATCTCGCTCCTACAAGGGGACCCACAATCTTGGGCGTTCTCTCTTCCCCCGGGTTCCCCGGCTCTCCAGTCAGTGGATAGGTTTTTCGCTGCCCTGGGACTCGTATATGATGACCCAGATCGGATCTCCCTTGCTGAGTCTAAGTTACGTAGGATCCAGCAGGGAGATCGTCCGGCAGAGGAATTCTGTTCGGAGTTCCGTAGGTGGGCCACGGACACCCAGTGGAATGACCCGGCTCTTAGGAGCCAGTTTTGTCATGGTTTATCCGACAAATTACAGGATGTGTTGGCACAGTATGACTCTCCCGTGTCTCTGGAAGCCGCTATGGCCCTCGCTATTCGCGTGGACAGACGGCTTCGGGAGAGGTGCGGGATAACTCTACCCCCTGTGATGACTCCACCTCCTACAAGGTCCCCTCATATGGTGGTTCCCCTGGTCAGTCCAGAGGAGCCTATGCAATTAGGAGGGACATCATTTCGGGGGAGGGGACCGGTGGTGCGCCATAAGGCAGGAAGGTGTTTCTTCTGCGGGAGAAAGGGACATTTTATTGGGGGGTGTCCATCCCGTCCCTTGCAGAGTGAAGAGTCGTCGGAAAACTGTTGATCCCAGGTTGTGTGGTGGACGGCAATCTGGGAGTAGGTATTTCGTCCCTAGGTTCGTCTCAGTTTCTCGTACCGGCGGAGGTGGTGGTGGGTACGAGAACTGAGAGGATATCTGTTCTTCTGGATAGTGGGGCCGGGGCTAATCTGGTTGATGCTCGGTTTGCCCGGGTTCAAGGTATGCGGTTGAGTGAGTTGGCTAAACCCATCCCCATATTCTCGATCGATGCCAGGCCTCTCGGGCAGGGAAGTTTTTTGCAAGTTGTGCATGACGTAAAACTTCAAGTGGGGGCAATACATAAAGAACAGTTGTCTTGCTACGTGTTGGAGGGTCTTCCCACTCCTATTGTGTTGGGCCTTCATTGGTTAGCTAAGCATAACCCGGTTATTAATTGGCAAACCAGGGAGATAAGCCAATGGAGTAAATTCTGTAATAAAAACTGAATGAACACGGTCATTGGTGCAGTTACTCCTTGGGTCTTACCTCCATTTCTGGCGGACTTTGAGGATGTATTCTCGGAGAAAGGGTGTCAGGAACTACCTCCTCATCGCGTGTATGACTGTTCTGTAAAACTGCTCCCTGAGGCCAAGTTACCTAAAGCTAGGTTGTATAACCTTTCTGGTCCTGAGAGGCAGGCCATGAAGGATTATATCTCAGAAAGTCTGGCTAAGGGGCATATTAGACCTTCATCTTCACCGGTGGCTGCGGGGTTCTTCTTTGTTAAGAAGAAAGATGGAGGCCTACGCCCTTGCCTGGATTTCCGTGAACTTAATCGGATTACGGTCCGAGATCCGTATCCGCTCCCACTTATTCCCGATCTCTTTAATCAGATCGTGGGCGCCAAATGGTTTTCTAAGTTGGATCTCAGGGGGGCGTACAATCTGATTAGGATGAAGGAGGGGGATGAGTGGAAGACGGCGTTTAACACTCCGGAGGGGCATTATGAGAACCTTGTCATGCCATTCGGTCTGACTAATGCCCCGGCGGTGTTTCAACACTTTGTTAATGACATTTTTCGCCGCTTGGTGGGACAGTTTGTTGTCATATATCTGGATGATATCCTAATTTACTCGCCGGATCTGGTGTCTCATCAGGAGCACGTTAGGCAGGTGTTACAGATCTTGCGGGATAATAAACTGTATGCCAAGTGGGAAAAGTGTGTGTTCGCCGTACAGGAACTCCAGTTTTTAGGCTTCCTGGTTTCAGCGTCCGGTTTTCGTATGGACCCTGGGAAAGTGCGGGCAGTTCTTGAGTGGGATCGGCCAGAGAATCTTAAGGCACTACAACGTTTCCTGGGGTTTGCTAATTATTACCGGAAGTTCATTCGTAATTTCTCGTCCATGGTTAAGCCTCTCACTGACATGACTAAAAAGGGGACGGATTTTTCTAGGTGGTCTGACAAGGCTTGTCAAGCATTCTCCTCTTTGAAAAAATGTTTTGCCTCGGCGCCCATACTCATTCAACCTGATGCGTCTCAGCCATTCATTGTAGAGGTAGACGCTTCCGAGGTAGGGGTGGGAGCAGTATTGTCACAGGGTTCGTCCCCTGGTAAGTGGCATCCGTGCGCCTTTTTCTCTAAAAAATTGTCGTCCGCTGAGAGGAATTACGATGTCGGCAATAGGGAACTCTTGGCCATTAAGTTAGCTTTTGAGGAGTGGCGCCATTTTCTGGAGGGGGCTGTTCATCCAGTCACCGTCATCACCGATCACAAGAACCTGCTATATCTGGAGTCCGCGAAACGTCTGAATCCCAGACAAGCTAGGTGGTCATTGTTTTTTACCAGGTTTAATTTTGTCGTTACATATCGTCCTGGGTCAAAAAATGTAAAGGCGGATGCCTTATCTCGTAGTTTCCCGGGGGCCGGGAATACGGATGACCCGATTCCTATCCTTCAGGAGGGGGTGGTGGTTTCGGCAGTATGCTCTGAGCTGGAGGAGGAGGTATTGGAGGCTCAGGGGGACGCCCCTGTTGGACCTCCAGGGAGATTGTTTGTTCCAGATCAGTTGCGACAAAAGGTGATCGAGGCACACCATAACTCAGTTTTTGCAGGACACCCGGGGAGTAAAGCTACTGTGGATCTCCTCTCGCGTCGGTTTTGGTGGCCTAATTTACATAAGGAGGTGGTAACTTTTGTCGCGTCCTGTGGGGTTTGTGCGCGCTCTAAGACCTCACATACCCGTCCGTCTGGGGCCCTCTTACCTTTGAAGATCCCGGAGCGTCCTTGGACTCATCTGTCTATGGACTTTATTACGGACCTCCCTCCGTCTTCGGGTAAAACGGTCATACTCGTTGTAGTGGACAGGTTCAGCAAGATGGCACATTTTATCGCTCTTCCGGCTCTCCCTAATGCTAAAACTCTTGCGCAGGTGTTCATTGGGGAGATTGTGAGGCTTCACGGGGTACCCTCCGAGGTGGTGTCTGATCGGGGGTCTCAGTTTGTGTCTAAGTTCTGGAAGGCGTTTTGTGCACGGCGGGGGATGCAGTTGTCATTCTCATCGGCTTTTCATCCTCAGACCAATGGTCAGACGGAACGTATGAACCAGAGCTTGGAGACATATCTCCGGTGTTTTGTGTCAGAGAACCAGGAGGACTGGGCTTCTTTCTTACCTCTGGCAGAGTTTGCTCTTAATAATAGGCGGAGCGAGTCCACTGGTAAGTCCCCGTTTTTTGGGGCATATGGTTTTCACCCCCAGTTTTGTACTTTCAGTGGGGGGGGCTCTTCGGGGGTTCCTGAGGAGGAACGATTTTCCTCATCACTCGCTTCAGTATGGAGAGGGGTGCTGAAGAATCTGAATACTATGGGGAACCGATACAAACGTATGGCTGATAGGAGGAGAGTGTCTGGTCCGGACCTAAGTGTGAACGATCGGGTATGGTTGTCTACCAGGAATATAAAACTTAAGGTTCCCTCCTGGAAACTGGGTCCCAGGTTCATCGGGCCGTACAGAATCAGTTCTATTATTAATCCGGTGGCATTCCGTCTTGACCTCCCCCCTACGTTTAAAATTCACAACGTGTTTCACAGATCATTGCTTAAGAGGTATGTGGCGCCGGTGGTACCGTCACTTTTACCTCCCCCTCCAGTGGTTGTCAATGGTAACTTGGAGTTCCAGGTATCGAGGGTCATTGATTCACGCTTTAATCGCCGGTCCCTTCAGTACCTGGTTCATTGGAAGGGGTATGGTCCTGAGGAGAGGATGTGGGTTCCTGCGTCGGATATCAACGCAGACCGATTAGTTCGGGCCTTCCACACGACTCACCCGGATAAACCTGGCCCTGAGGGTCCGGAGGCCCCTCGTAGAAGGGGGGGTACTGTCACGGGTGTGTTGCCACGAAGATCGTCACGAGTACACAGCCTGACTTCTCGCAGCTGACTTGTTGGTGCTTTGTGTTTCTCGGCAGTGAGGGAGTTAATTCTCTCTCTCTCTCTGGGCTAGATGAGGTCCAGCCTCGCCCAGCTGCAATCAATACTTCTGTAGTGAGACTCCTTCATATACCTGCTGGTCTGTTTGGGAGGTGTCGGTGAAAGCATTTCATTCAGACAGACAGAGCGGATCGTGGTGTTTGGAGTTGCTGAGATAAGTGTATTTGGAAGTGTTTTTTCCCTTTCCTCGCTTTATCATTTATCTCCTTTCCCGTTGGTTTTCCCTCTGTTGTAGTTGAGTAGTTGTTTGTATGCAAGGTGGTTTTGGTTTTTCCCTTGTACTGTCTCGTTCGTCTAAATACTGTGTTTGGGCATATTATTTCTTGTTCCCTTTGGTTGTGATCGGGGTCCTTCTCAGGACTAGATTACTGAGGTGCAGGGATCTTCAGGAGGTAGGGGTTACGCTGGCGGCCTGGACCTCTGTACCTTTAACAGTACCTCCAGGTTGAGGGATTAGTCAGGGCCCCAGCTTAGGGTCAGCTTAGGCCCCCTACCTCCAGTATACAGAGACAGCGTGACAATCAGTGCTGAACACTGCTACAAAGCCCAAATTATTTTCCAGTCAAGATACAGATAAACATGATTAGTAATTTTAAATCTGGTGGAGCTTATTATAGATGGCCTAATAGAATCAGTGCTGCACACTGCTACAAAGCCCAAATTATTTTCCAGCCAAGATACAGATAAACATGATTAGTAATTTGAAAGCTTAAAACGGTTGGTAGGGTGATTTTAACCAATCATCAATCTTTTACTCTCCCCAGGATGACACCGGGTTAGAAAAGTCGTTTCAGATCCATGATTTGTTCATCTTTATGAACGTGAGTCTGTCTACATTATCAGTGGAGAGCCGCGTGCGCTTATCTGTCAGCACACCACCAGCAGCGCTGAACACACGTTCAGACAGAACGCTGGCTGCGGGGCATGACAAGATCTCCAAGGCGTAAGTGGCTAGCTCCGGCCATTTATCCAGATTGGAAGCCCAAAAAGAGCAAGGGTCCAGTGACACAGTCATGGCTTCAATGTTTACTTGGAGATACTCCTGTACCATCGTCTCTAGGCGTTGACTATGTGTCAGACTTCTTGTCTCCTGTCGCTTTGCAAAGGATGGGCTAAAAAAGTGGTGAAATGATTCTGCAAAATTGATGTTACCAGCAGATACTGTGGTTCTGTTACGGTTTGAGTGCTGAACACTTGACGGTCCCATGGTTGGCAAGTTGGAACTGTGAGATTCACTAAGTGCACCACTGGTGTTTTGTGGAAAAGCACATGTAAGATTCTGCAACAGTCTCTGCTGATACTCCTGCATGCGTGCATCCCTTTCTATGGCAGGAATAATTTCTGCAATTTTACTTTTGTACCGGGGATCTAACAGTGTGGCAACCCAGTAGTCAGGATTATTTCTAATTCTCACAATTCGAGGGTCATGTTGCAGGTAGTGCAGCAAGAAGGCACTCATGTGTGTTGCGCATCCAGGAGCACCAAGTCCCTGTTGTGTTGGTGGCGAGGTAACAATCATGCTTCCTTCCTCTGTCCTCTCCCCCCAACCTCGCACAACAGAAATGTGATCAAGGTCTCCCTCATCTGATGAGTCTTCCATCAGTTCGTCCTCCACTTCTTCCTGGGCTCCTGCACCTTCCTCACTAGTTTGGCTGCTACCATGCGCCCTGGTAAAACCATCTCCCCCACCCTCACATGCCTGCCGCCTTGGTGCTGCCGACCGTCTGGACCTTGCAGATGTTAGCCCTTCTGCATACAACTCCTCCTCCTCTACTTCCTCCACCTCCTCTTGTGCCACCACCTGACTCCGAATTCTGTTTAACATGTGCTCCAGCATGTAAATCACCGGAATAGTCATGCTGATAATGGCATCATCAGGACTAAACATCTTCGTCGCCATTTCAAAACTGTGCAGAAGGGTGCATAGGTCCCTGATCTGAGACCACTCCTCCAGCGTGATTTGCCCCACCTCTGGATCTCGTTGGCCCAGGCTATACGTCAGAACGTATTGCACCAGGGCTTGTCGGTGCTGCCACAGTCGCTGCAACATGTGCAGAGTTGAATTCCACCGGGTAGGCACATTGCATTTTAGCCGGTGAAGTGGCAGGCCCAACGACTTCTGTAGAGATGTAAGTCGCTGAGCTGCGGAATGCGAACGGCGGAAGTGAGCACACAGCGACCGTGCCCTCTGCAGAAGGCCATCTAGTCTGGGATAGTGGGCTAAAAATTGCTGGACAACCAGGTTCAACACGTGAGCCATACAAGGCACGTGTGTGACATTGCCCCGGCGAAGGGCCGCACCCAGGTTTGCAGCATTGTCGCACACGGCCTTCCCTGGTTTCAGGTCCAGTGGAGACAACCATTCATGAAATTGGTTCTCCAGAGCTGACCACAACTCCTCAGCTGTGTGACTCACATTTCCCAGACATTTCAAAGTAAAAACCGCCTGATGACGTTGAGCCCTACTGCCAGCATAGTAAGGAGGTGTGCAGGATCCCTTCTGCGCAGTTAGAAAGCTTGTGGCATGACCAGACAGACTTTGGGTGCAGGTGGAAGACCGAGAGGAGGTTGAGGAGGCAGAAGCAGTGGAGGAACTTTGACATAAAGAGGATTGACGCACAACTCGTGGGGACGGCAAGACTTGGACAGCAGCCCCTTGTCCTGCTGTCACCATAGTTACCCAGTGCCCAGTCAGCGACATGTAACGCCCCTGTCCATGCCTACTCGTCCAAGTGTCTGTGGTGAAATGCACCCTGTCACACACAGAGTTTCTCAAAGAAGGGGTGATGTTGTGTGCGACATGCTGGTGGAGCGCAGGCACACCTTTCTTTGAGAAGTAGTGCCGACTGGGCATCTGGTACTGGGGCACTGCGACGGACATAAGGTCTCGAAAATCCTCTGTGTCCACCAGGCGGAAAGGCAGCATTTCTGTAGCCAAGAGCTTGCAGATGGTGAAATTCAACCTCTTAGCTTTCTCATGGCTAGGAGGAAATGGTCTTTTACTTGTCCACATCTGAGGGACCAAGGGCTGGCTATTGTGCTTAGACGGGGTTGATAAGGGTGTCCCCGGCAAACTGCCGGTCTGTGAGAAAGATGCAGGCGGACATGTTAGGTTGCCTTGATCCAAAGGTGGTGCTATCGATGTCGGACAGCGCTCAACACCAGCTGGTGTTACTACCTCCAAAGAAAATGATGACCTGCCAATCACGCTGGCTGTTGCGGGTAAAGAGGTGGCAGGTCTGCGCCCCAAAACAGGTGTGACTGCTGTCCCCCCAGTCACAGAGGATGAAGAGGCTGCGGATGCACAAGATATGGCAGACGGTGGTTGGCCCGGCCGGCTAGGCCGCATTGTAGCACACTTAGCTTCCCACTGCAACTTATGCTTCATGTCCATGTGCCGGTTCATGCATGAAGTACTCAAACTATGTATTTTTTGGCCTCTACTTAGCTTTTGCTGACAAATGTTACAGATAACACGAGTTGGGTCATCTTTATCGATCTGAAAAAATGCCCAGGCTATGCAAGGCTTAGCACCCATGCGACCTGAAGAGCCACCACGACTTGTGGTGAGAGGCAGAGTTGTGTTTGAGGATGCAGTTGTTGACGTGCTTCCAGTACTACGTCTCTGTCCAGGAAGGCGCAACCTGACCTCGTCGTCACTAGCATCTTCCTCCACCTCCTCTGCTGACCTCATCTCTTGGCTGACTGTGGGTTGACAGTAAGTGGGATCTCCAACCTCATCATCATCACCCTGTGCGTTATCACACCCGTCGTCCTCAGAGCCAACCTGTTCCTGCCCTGACAAAAAACTAAAGTTGTCGCTCCAATCAGGTATTTGAGTCTCATCATCGTCTTCCTCATTGTCTCCACGAACTGGAGTTACAGT
The DNA here is from genome assembly GCF_046119375.1 of Phyllobates terribilis. Taxonomy (NCBI): domain Eukaryota; kingdom Metazoa; phylum Chordata; class Amphibia; order Anura; family Dendrobatidae; genus Phyllobates; species Phyllobates terribilis. Next base: position 87,473,178 of record NW_027362771.1, read on the forward strand.
TTGGGAATGAGGGTCTACATTATGGTCAGAACCTTCTGCGTCTGGTCCTGGATCCGACTCATAAAGATTCTGGGCATCAGTGCAGATCATTTCCTCGTCTGGATTCACAGAAGCGCTGGAGTCGACCTCTGATTCCCAGGCTATAGTATGAGTAAACAGCTCTGCAGACTCAACCATCTGTTCTACCTCATACTCAGACGGGCAGCTGGAGATTTGGGAGCTGTGAGGAAGCAAGTGCGATTGGGGTGACACCTTTGAGGACTGGAGTATTTGTGATGTTGAAGTTGATGTGGAGGAGAGCCCACTTAAAGGAGCACTTGATATCTGTTGAAGCACCTGCTGTTTTTGTGCCTCATCTGGAATTTGTAGCGATTGGCGTGGCCGTAAGAAAGGGATCTTATCACATTGTCCGCTAAAAGAAGTAGACATTTTAGTTTGGCTGGAAGATGGTCTTTCTTCTGCAGATGCTACTGTTGCTTTAACACCTACCCCACAGACACAACTTTTTTTCCCCTTCCCAACACGCCTATTCCCCTTTCCACCAGCAGCAGGCCTTTTTCCACTCATTTTGGTGGTTAACTAATTCACAACTCTGGAGTTGTTTGCACAAAAAAACAATGGATGGGAACCGAGCAGAGCTGAGTGGCCAAACTGTGGTATTAGGCCAAAACTATTGGCTGGGTTAGATGCAGAAAAAAATTATATGCAATTTGCAACCTGATGGAGGTCAGTATAGATGGACTAATAGAGAAAGTCCCACACACTGCTAGAAGGCCAAATATTTTTTCAGAGCTAGATGCAGAAAAAAAATATATTCAGTTTGCAACCTGATGGAGGTCAGTATAGATGGACTAATAGAGAAAGTCCCACACACTGCTAGAAGGCCAAATATTTTTTCAGAGCTAGATGCAGAAAAAAATTATATTCAGTTTTGCAACCTGATAGAGGTCAGTATAGATGGACTAATAGAACAAGTCCCACACACAGCTAGAAGCCCAAATATTTTTTCAGAGCTAGATGCAGAAAAAAATTATATTCAGTTTGCAACCTGATGGAGGTCTGTATAGATGGATTAATAGAACAAGTCCCCCACACAGCTAGAAGCCCAAATATTTTTTCAGAGGTAGATGCAGAAAAAAATTATATTCAGTTTGCAACCTGATGGAGGTCTGTATAGATGGATTAAAAGAACAAGTCCCTCACACAGCTAGAAGCCCAATATTTTTTCAGAGGTAGATGCAGAAAAAATATATATTCAGTTTGCAACCTGATGGAGGTCAGTATAGATGGACTAATAGAGAAAGTCCCACACACTGCTAGAAGGCCAAATATTTTTTCAGAGCTAGATGCAGATATAAATTATTTTTAATTTGCAACCTGATGGAGGTCAGTATAGATGGACTAATAGAGAAAGTCCCACACACTGCTAGAAGCCAAATATTTTTTCAGAGCTAGATGCAGAAAAAAATTATATTCAGTTTGCAACCTGATGGAGGTCAGTATAGATGGACTAATAGAACAAGTCCCACACACAGCTAGAAGGCCAAATATTTTTTCAGAGGTAGATGCAGATAAAAATTATTTTTAATTTGCAGCCTGATGGAGGTCAGTATAGATGGACTAATAGAGAAAGTCCCACACACTGCTAGAAGGCCAAATATTTTTTCAGAGCTAGATGCAGACAAAAAATTATTTTGAATTTGCAACCTGATGGAGGTCAGTATAGATGGACTAATAGAGATAGTCCCACACACTGCTAGAAGGCCAAATATTTTTTCAGAGCTAGATGCAGACAAAAAATTATTTTTAATTTGCAACCTGATGGAGGTCAGTATAGATGGACTAATAGAGAAAGTCCCACACACTGCTAGAAGGCCAAATATTTTTTCAGAGCTAGATGCAGATAAAAATTATTTTTAATTTGCAACCTGATGGAGGTCAGTGTAGATGGACTAATAGAGAAAGTCCCACACACTGCTAGAAGGCCAAATATTTTTTCAGAGCTAGATGCAGATAAAAATTATTTTTAATTTGCAGCCTGATGGAGGTCAGTATAGATGGACTAATAGAGAAAGTCCCACACACTGCTAGAAGGCCAAATATTTTTTCAGAGCTAGATGCAGACAAAAAATTATTTTGAATTTGCAACCTGATGGAGGTCAGTATAGATGGACTAATAGAGATAGTCCCACACACTGCTAGAAGGCCAAATATTTTTTCAGAGCTAGATGCAGAAAAAAATTATATTCAGTTTGCAACCTGATGGAGGTCAGTATAGATGGACTAATAGAACAAGTCCCACACACAGCTAGAAGCCCAAATATTTTTTCAGAGGTAGATGCAGATAAAAATTATTTTTAATTTGCAACCTGATGGAGCTCAGTATAGATGGACTAATAGAACAAGTCCCACACACTGCTAGAAGCCCAAATATTTTTTCAGAGCTAGATGCAGAAAAAAATTAGATTCAATTTGCAACCTGATGGAGGTCAGTATAGATGGACTAATAGAATGATGCTATGCCCAAAAGATTTTACTTCACTAGGTGCAGTAAAAAAATTGGTATTCTATACACAGGTGGTATATCTTGCAACACAGATAGGCTACTCCACTGACTAACACACTCTGCAATAGGCCAAAAAGGATTAGCTTTGCTAGATTCAGCCAAATGCTGTGAAAAAAACTTGCACAGCACTGGCACAGACCTGCCTGTCAAAAACTGATAGGACCTGATGTAACCTAGTCCTGAAAAGGACTGCAATTACAATTAGTCTTTACTCCCACAATCTATCTATTTAAGAGCACAGACCTGCCTGATAAAAGTCATAGGAAATGCTGTAACCTAGTCCTTAAAAGGACTGCAATCACAACTATTCCCTACTCCAAAGCTATCTGTAGATTTGTGCGAAAATTGGCTTGAAATTAACAAGGTATAGCGCACACAGCAACAGCGGTGCCGTCTAACTCTCAGCTGCAGCAGTGAGAAAATGGTGGCGACGGGGAAAATGGCTTGGTCTTATAGGGCAAGGACATGTGACATACACTGCCAATGACACATGCCCTTGCTTGTTTGAAAAATAGCCCTTCGCTCCGTGTGTGCACTGCTGATAGGCTGACAGATTGCACCTCCCCACTGTAAATGCGGGAAAGAGAAAAAAAAATGGAGATCTTCATTATTCCTGCAGAGATACATCCCCTGCCCCTCCCCCCACCCCGCTGTACACTCAAACTGCGTATTAACATTAATTTTCATCATTACTGAGAAAAAATCCAGTTATGATTTTGGTGCACGAACAGTTATCGAACATAACCTCGAACAGCCAAATTTTTCTCAAATCGTTCGTGTTCGCCGAACAGCTCGAACACCGCCCAAAACAGTTCGAATTTGAGATTGGCGAACAGTTCGAGTCGAACAACGCTCATCTCTAGTCATGACAATCCTCCTGAGAAAGCCAGCCTGTGGCTGGCGTTCATAGGAGATTGTGGTTTTAGCCATACATAGCAGTGCTGATGCACTGCTATGTATAGGACAAGCGATCGGATGATCACAGCTTCTAGTCCCCTAAGGAGGCTATAAAATACTGTAAAATGTAAAAAAAGGTTTAAAAAATAATAAAAACGAAAGTTCAAAAGTTCATATCACTCCTCTTTTGCCCCATTAAAATTAAAACAATTCAAAAAAATAAACAATACACATATTTGGTATTTCTGCATTCATAAAAGTCCAATCTATCAAAATATAACGTAAATTATTCTGAACAGTAAACGCCGTAACAAAAAAAAAATCTACATTGCAAAATTATGTTTTATTTTACCATTACAACATAGCAATGAAATGCAATAAGAGGTAATAGAAACATCATATCTACCCCAAAAATGGTATCAGTAAAAACTTCAGCTCAGGGCGCAAAAAGTAAGTGTGCACACCAGGGGTCTGGTTTCCACAGTAACAAGCAATGTTATGTCTGAGAGCAGGTGGGAGGTCTCTTGGCCAGGGATCCTGTGCATGCCACACCTCCTGCCCAGTCTTGGGAGGGGAAGACCTTCCCCTATATAAACCCTGGGCTGAAGCAGGGTTAGGCAGTCAAGGAGAGTAGAGACAAGAAACAGTCACAGGAAGAAACAGCAGAAGCTCAGTGGGAGCAATACTACTACAAGTCAGGGGCTGGCAGCTGCAGAGCTCGCCCTGACTGAGAAGCTTTCTTACCGGACCCGGAGTCCGAGGCTGTGGGGACTAACTCTTACCCAGCAGCAGAAGCCGACCGGCAGGGGATTTCAGGTCCTCAGGCCCAGAAACCCGAAGGCACGGTCACGCGCGTGGGACCAGCGCCGCCATCGTGGAGCGGAAGCCATTAGAAGGCCCCGAGTCACCGGCCATACGGGTGAGCACCACACGGTACACTCAGGGACGTGGGCTACTTATATCCGCTTCTAGCAAGGTAGCCAGAAGAGAACAGTCAGTTTGGGAGGCCTACAACTCCGCCTGGCCAGGGGAGATCCCATCTGCTCAAGGACTGACCAGGCCCCGTTCGCTAGCAAGTACTCCGGGAGGGTCTATCGTTGTTACCAGTAAAGACCCTGAATTACACCGCACCGTCTCTGAGTGGTTCCTGCTACCCTCATCTTCCACGTCGGCTGCCCTGAGGCCATACCCCTCCCGTTGGGGGTTATACTATCACGCTGCACAATTCTACACCGGCCTCAGCGGTCTGCCCTGCAGCGGCAGCTCCATAGCTGCAAATCAACGGGTGGCGTAGTCGACACTCAAATAACATCTATCAAGACTGCCACACACTGAGTTGACTCCCTGGGCACGGACCGGGTCCCCGCCACTCGGAGACTACAACCCTCATCTGATCCGGTTCCGGGTAAGCCCCCGTGCGCGAGACGCTGCGCGACACAGCAGGCCCAGGGGCGCGTCAACTTTGGCGTAGTCGGCAGGATTTCGTGCCCGCAACCACCGGGTACTGCGCGCCTGAAAAAGAGACATTTAAAACTTACCATCCGTGAAGTTTTCCCGCCATCGGTGAAGATTCCCGCCATCCGGCGCCATTTTCAGCCTTCTTCCCGCCATCTGTGAAGATTCCCGCCATCCGGCGCCATCTTCAGCCTTCTTCCCGCCATCCGTGGAGTTTTCCCGCCGTTGGACGCCATCTTGAGGACGCCGCGCGGGAAGAAGAGGGGCGTGGACTCCGAAAGCGCGCGAGAACTGAAGCCCCGCCTCACGTCCGGACGTTGCGTAAGGTCCTGGAAGGAGCCCAGCAGACGCCGACGTCACCGGAGCGCGACGGAAGGTCCTCAACCCTGACGATCTACTGCGGAGCCGCGGCCTACGGAACAGGATCATCGCAAGGTAGGCCACGGTCCACTAGGGGGGAGGAAGATGTCGGATGCGGAGAAGAGCTTCATTGCCTCAACCCCCGCCAGCGCCACCGCTGCTGCAGTTATGCCCTTCACCATGCCCTATATCCCGGGAGCAGCTTGGCTACCCCAGTACTCAGGGGAGTCACATACCCTGCATGACTTTAGAGAAAAGCTGGATAGCCTCTTCCAGGTGTACCCCCTCACAGAAGAGCAAAAAGTGAGCATCCTGGTGGCCCAACTAACCGGGGCAGCCAAAAGGGAAGTAAAATCCTGGCCACCTGGGAGGAAGACTGTCGCAGGGATACTAACCCGGCTGAAGGATACCTTTGATACCCGCACCTCAGCCGAGATTAAGCTTAGATTCTACGGGTGCAAGCAGCGAGCGCATGAGAGTATAAGGGACTATGCACTAAACCTACAAGAGGCCCTGAGGGCCATTAAGCAGACCGACCCTGATGGAGTGGGAAACGAGGACAGGCTGTTGACCGAACAATTTATAGAGGGACTATATTGTAATGCCCACCGAACCCAGTTGCGGGCGATGGCCTTACAGGATCCCCATCTGGGCTTTGCACAGTTCAAGGACAGAGCCATCCGGGTGCTCCGAGAACCGGCACCGGGTGGCGTTGTGACCCACAGGCGCCCAGCTATCACTTACCACCAGGAGGCGGCTCCCTTGTCGGCAGGGCCTGTGGGAGCTGATGCGCAGGCTTTGGACAATGACCCGGCTCCAGACCTACACCATCAGGTCCAAGAGCTAGCTAAGAGCGTTGCTGCGCTAACCCGAACTGTGCAGTCTTTACAGGTTTCCACCCCAGGGAAGATCCAGCTGGCATCCGGACCGGAGGACATCCCGTGGCGTCGACCAAGGAGGACCCCACCGGCCAGAGGAAGACCCAGTGACCGATACAGCGAAGACGGACGACCCATCTGCCGCCGCTGCAATCAACCCGGACATATGGCAAGGTACTGTTCTTTAAACGGGCACAACCTGGGGTAGAGGGCCAACCCCCAGGAAAAAGATCACCAGGCCCATCGAACTGGCGCGACAGATATGTGGGAGGACGTCCAGTCTTGCCTGTGGTACTGGATGGCATTCCCATGAGTGCCCTACTGGACACCGGGTCACAGGTCACCACCATCCCGTACATGCTCTTTAAGCAGTACTGGAATGACTCGGATATTACCCGCTACCCTGACGACGACTTGAGTATCATTGCCAGCAATGGCCAGCCCGTGCCACAGATCGGATTTAAAGAGGTGACCATCAAAATCGGTAGAGTCGAACTGGCAGCACAGGGACTGATCATTGTAGATATTAACAAACATGAGAGTCACCCAAAAATAACTCTAGGAACTAATGTAATTGAAAATTGTCTTGCAGAGGTGATTTTCCTTTTACAGCAGGTTGCCAAGAACGCCAGCTCCGGCGAGCAGCGGGTGCTCCAGAAAGAGATCCGGGCACTGATGCGACAGCAACAGGTGGAACTCTCCGGCGGTGAGATTGGTAGCGTAAGAATGTGTGACCCTTTTCCTATTGCCATGCCCCCAAAAAGTGAAATGATGATTTGGTGCCGGGCAGCTATTGGTCTGAGAGGTAGAGATTACCAGGCAATGGTAGAACCAGTTTACTCAGACAGTAGGCCCACCATCTTGACAGCACGGGGGGTGGTTAATGTACGCCATGGGAGGGTGCCCGTTCGCATAATCAATATCGGGAAGAGGGAAGTGTACCTGCCCCGGTATGCCACGCTAGCCAAATTATATACCATTAACCAAAATGCTATACAATCTGTGGAACCCTTGCCTCCATCTCACCCGGAGGAAGGTAACGGCTCTAAGAAAACAATGGAGGACTGGTGTCAGCAACTACATTTGGGTACTGACTCCACTTCCTCACATCAGAAACAGGGAGTCTATCGGGTGGTTCAAGAGTACGAGAGAGTGTTTAGTAAACACCCGTTAGACTTCAGGCGAGTCAAGGGGGTAGAACACCACATCCCCACGGGAGACCATCCTCCCATAAAAGAGAGGTATCGACCCGTACCCCCTGCACACTACCAACACGCCAAGGGGATGCTTAGAGACATGAAGGAGGCTGGGGTGATCAGGGATAGCTGTAGCCCCTGGGCAGCTCCACTAGTCTTAATCAGAAAAAAAGACAACACCATGAGGATGTGTGTAGATTACCGGAAAATCAACCGTATCACACACAAGGATGCGTACCCCTTACCAAGGATAGAGGAGTCATTGGCTGCTTTAAGATCTGCTAACTTCTTCTCTACCTTGGATCTCACTAGCGGGTACTGGCAGGTTCCTGTAGCAGAGGCGGACCGGGAGAAGACCGCATTCACCACCCCGATGGGACTTAGCGAGTTCACCTGCATGCCGTTCGGACTCTGCAACGCACCAGGAACCTTCCAACGACTAATTTAGTGTTGTCTGGGCCACAGAAACTTCGAGACGGTCCTGTTGTACCTGGACGATGTCATCGTATATTCCAAGACGTATGAGGACCACCTGAAACACCTGGCGGAAGTGTTCGAAGCTCTGGCGAGTTACGGCCTAAAGGTGAAACCCTCCAAGTGTCACCTCCTGAAACCAAAGGTGCAGTACCTGGGACACGTGGTGAGCGCTGACGGAGTGGCTCCCGACCCTGATAAGATCACCGCAATTAAGGAATGGCCAAGCCCCTCCAGCGTAAAAGAAGTGCGGCAGTTCCTCGGGTTGGTAGGCTACTACCGAAGGTTTATTCCCGGTTTCACCAAAAAGGCAGCAACTATGCAGGACCTCCTGATAGGCCAGTCCCGGAAGGCCAAGAACCAGAAGCCGCCCTTCAAATGGGAGGAGCTGGAAGAAGAGTCCTTCCGCCAGCTGAAGATGGCCCTCACGGGGGACGAAATCCTGGCGTACCCGGATTATAGCCAGCCCTTTATCCTCTACACCGACGCCAGTAACATCGGGCTAGGAGCCGTACTGTTCCAGATCCAGCAGGGGAAGGAACGAGTAATTGCCTATGCCAGCCGAAAGCTGCGACCCACCGAAAGGAACCCCGAGAATTACAGCTCATTTAAGCTAGAGTTCCTGGCCGTAGTATGGGCAGTCACCGAGCGCTTTAAGCATTACCTCGCTTCTTCCCGGTTCACCGTGTACACGGATAACAACCCGTTGACACACCTGGACACGGCAAGACTCGGTGCCCTGGAGCAGAGGTGGATGGCCCGTCTGTCCAACTACGAGTTCACAATCAAATACCGGGCCAGACGCTCCAATACCAACGCGGACGCCCTGTCCAGGATGCCCAACCTGCCGGACGAAGGAGAAGATCCGGAGGGACTGGAAGAAGTTGAACTCCCTGCGTTCCACCGTCATGGGACTATCCAGTACTCCCACCGGGTAAGGAGTAAGCAGGCTGCTACGTTGAACCCCTTACCTCACTACAACTGGGCGGAAACGCAAGACAGCGACCCTGCCGTCCGACTGGTGAAGGAGATGCTGACTCGCCCGGAGGCTTGCCTTGAACCAGACGCTCCGGAGGAAGCCAAACAACTATGGGCAGAGAGGAGTCGACTGTTCCTTTACAAGGGGAAGTTGTGCCGCAGAATGGTTAACTCCCGGACGCATGAACTACTCTGGCAAGTAGTGGTGCCACGAAGAGACGCAGCCATGGTGATGGAGGCATACCACGACGGAGCTGGACACTTCGGGTGGAAGAAGCTGGAGTTCCTGCTGCGCGAGCGATTCCACTGGGTAGGCATGAGGGGAACCATTGAGAAGTGGTGCAGAGACTGTGGCCCGTGCGACCTAAGAAGGAAGGACCGTGCCAGCCAGAAGACTCCCCTGCAGTCTATCGTCACCCGGCAGCCGTTGGAACTGGTAGCCTTGGATCATGTAAAACTGACCCCAAGCAGAAGTGGCTACGTCTACGCACTAACCATCGTGGATCACTACTCCCGGTTCTTGGTTGTCGTCCCCGTCAAGGACTTAACAGCTCGAACAGCAGCGAGAGCCTTCCAGCAGCATTTCTGCCGTCCACACGGGTACCCGGACCAAGTGTTGACAGACCAGGGACCTGCCTTTGAAGCGGAGGTCTTCCAAGAATTCTGCACTCTGTATGGCTGCCGGAAGATAAGGACGACACCCTATCATCCGCAAACTAATGGACTTTGTGAGAAAATGAACCAGGTGGTAATGGATCTTCTGAAAACGTTGCCCCTGGAAGAACGCAGTCTGTGGCCTGAGAAGCTGCCCGATCTGGTGGACCTATACAACCACATCCCGGTAGGTTCCACCAACTGTACCCCGGCTTACCTAATGAGGGCAAGACCTGGTAAGTTACCTGTTGACCTGGAAATGGGAGTCCTGACACCCGAGGACACTTCACCAGAAGCAGATTGGGACACAGAGAGGCAGCAGCAGTACCGGAGAGTACAGGAGAGCGTGGAGCGAAGTCTCTGTCAGGCTAGGGAAAGACAAGAGAAGACTTACAACCAGTATGCTCCCGCTGTTCCCCTGGTACCCGGAGAGCAGGTCTTGAAGAGGAAGAGACGGCTCCACAAGTTGGACGACCAGTGGGAGAAGGACCCGTACACCGTACTGCCCTCAAGCCACGAGAACCCGAAGGTTTGTACCATCAGTAAAGACGGAGGGGAAACTACAGCCATTGTATCCCGGGACCACCTGAAGAAGTGTCCCGAACAACTGAGGAACCCTGAAGAGGAACAAGAAGACCATCGACCCGTAGAGGAAAGGGAAGATATGGTTAGTACTGTGCTCGGGGACTTCCCTCGGTCTTGGACTCAAGTCGATGGTGCAGTTGTGGTACCCGTACTCACCTTCCTCCAACCAGCATCCCAAGCACCTACGGAGCAACAGGTAGAGCTGGAAGAACAGCCGGTCCAGGAGGCAGAAGACCCCACACCCGCAGACCAGGAGGATCAACCCTCTGCTTGCAGTGAGCCTGCCATATCCCTAGTGAGCCAAAGAGCCGGTAGACAGCTGCCCAGTTTACCCTTGACAGCTCCTACACCCTGTAGTTCAGGGCTAGACAGTCAGCTCCGTAGGTCCACTAGGGCCACTAGAGGCCAGTTACCCGCACGCTGGAGGATTTAAAGTGTATAAATTGTTTTATTTATGTTTACCTGTGTATTGTTGCTTGTGTATAATTTTGTGTTTCTAGTTATTTTTAGGAATCCTTGGTGGATCTACCGGGAATCCTTGTACAATTAGTTGGAGCGTAACCCAGGATGGACTAGAGACTGTTCAGGACTCGGGGTAGGACAGACCCCTACCTGGTTACGTCTCCCTGTTTTGGTGAAATGGACACCTTTGTTTCTTCAAAGACTGCACCCGGTTACGGACATGCCGTGACCACCTTTATGTGTTTCTTTATTGTATTGTTATTGTTATATCTTGTTATGTTTTTCTAAAATATGTTTAGTCCCGGAGTACTAAATTTCACTAGGGGGGAATGTGGCACCCCAGGGGTCTGGTTTCCACAGTAACAAGCAATGTTATGTCTGAGAGCAGGTGGGAGGTCTCTTGGCCAGGGATCCTGTGCATGCCACACCTCCTGCCCAGTCTTGGGAGGGGAAGACCTTCCCCTATATAAACCCGGGGCTGAAGCAGGGTTAGGCAGTCAAGGAGAGTAGAGACAAGAAACAGTCACAGGAAGAAACAGCAGAAGCTCAGTGGGAGCAATACTACTACAAGTCAGGGGCTGGCAGCTGCAGAGCTCGCCCTGACTGAGAAGCTTTCTTACCGGACCCGGAGTCCGAGGCTGTGGGGACTAACTCTTACCCAGCAGCAGAAGCCGACCGGCAGGGGATTTCAGGTCCTCAGGCCCAGAAACCCGAAGGCACGGTCACGCGCGTGGGACCAGCGCCGCCATCGTGGAGCGGAAGCCATTAGAAGGCCCCGAGTCACCGGCCATACGGGTGAGCACCACACGGTACACTCAGGGACGTGGGCTACTTATATCCGCTTCTAGCAAGGTAGCCAGAAGAGAACAGTCAGTTTGGGAGGCCTACAACTCCGCCTGGCCAGGGGAGATCCCATCTGCTCAAGGACTGACCAGGCCCCGTTCGCTAGCAAGTACTCCGGGAGGGTCTATCGTTGTTACCAGTAAAGACCCTGAATTACACCGCACCGTCTCTGAGTGGTTCCTGCTACCCTCATCTTCCACGTCGGCTGCCCTGAGGCCATACCCCTCCCGTTGGGGGTTATACTATCACGCTGCACAATTCTACACCGGCCTCAGTGGTCTGCCCTGCAGCGGCAGCTCCATAGCTGCAAATCAACGGGTGGCGTAGTCGACACTCAAATAACATCTATCAAGACTGCCACACACTGAGTTGACTCCCTGGGCACGGACCGGGTCCCCGCCACTCGGAGACTACAACCCTCATCTGATCCGGTTCCGGGTAAGCCCCCGTGCGCGAGACGCTGCGCGACACAGCAGGCCCAGGGGCGCATCATAAGCCCTCACACAGCCCCAGATTACAAAAACTAAAAATATTATTGGTCTCAGAAAACATGCAAATTTTTTTTTATTTTTTACAAATTTCCGAATTTTCTTTTCACCACTTGATGAGCTAACATGCTTGGTTAAGGGGTCAACCGAGCACGCTCGAGTGCTTACCAAATATCATCGGCATGCTCAAACTATGTTCATGTGGCGCCCCTGAGGGTTCGACCGCTACAGGGATGCTGCACTTCTCCAATGGAGTGTAGTGTTCCTCCTCTGAGGTAAGAACAGTGTGATGATCAGTACCCTACCTCCACATCCAACACCACACTTCTCTCACCAGAGGGGACTAATAGGCACCAGGTGCTGCCTCTTCTGGTATTCGGGAGACTGGGAACACAAAAGTGAGAGGAACCAGTTAGTGGGTGAGGGTGGAGGACTCACATTTTAGTGACACCTTAAATTTCATATTTAATACTCTGCCATCTTGGCTCTTGATTCTTTGACTGTTATCAGATCGTGATCTCCCTCCCTGAGAGTGGATCCTGTGTGGATCTGCAGAGGATGGGGACACGGCCCTCGTCCCCTGGCCTTGGGATGATGGGCAGGCGGGAGATAAGGAATATCTCAGCCCGGTCGAGGACCATGACCAAGAAGGCCCGGAGCTTTAGAGTGTAGCTCCACCGCAAATGGGTCCCGGGGAGGATGCAGACGGAGCGGTGTACGCCACCTGTCCTCGCCTACCTGATCTATTCAGAGGGATTCTGGCTGCAAGAGGGGACCGGCCCCCAACACCAGACCTTGCAACTCTATGTCCTGGTCAGGGAAGCCCGGTAGGCCCTGAGGATCCCACCGGGAACGGGAAGAATGGCGCTGCCACCCGTACCCTTGTTCTGAGAGAAGCTCAGAGGGAGACCCGGCCTATTCACACCCACACAGACAGGAAAGGACTAGGTCCATTGTCTAGGAACACTCTGGTGCAGGGTCCTGATGTAACACTGGACTTACTCGGAGGTTGTCGGACCCCCTCGTCTCTGGTGACCGCAGAACTCCGCAGGAAAAGGGAGTCGCCTTCCTACTGCCATCTCTATCGTGAGTAAAAACTTGGAAGTTCACCCCTATGGCCTCCGGACTCTTTATTCTGCACCACACCCTTCTACATAGCATCAGACCTCCTGGACATATACCCCTTCCTCCCTGCCCCGCTGCCCCGAGGCCCTGCTCCACCTGTGGGGAGTAGTAAGAACTAAGGCCGCAATAACACCATGCCTCGGTGGACTGCAGCGGCGCTGGTGGCTCGTCACCAGGTGCCACAGGTGGCGTAGTCGGAATCAGCCACTCAACCCGGATAAGCCCACAACATCATTTTCAATGTGACGGCCCTGGGCTCGGAGCGGGTCCGGGCCACGGCTGCACCCCCCCATCTACAACATCGGGACCCGTCTCTGAGTCCCCATCTCCCAGGGCGAGGGCTTTGAGGCGTCACATCACTGGCGTAGTCGGCAGGATCGCGTGCCTGCAGCAAAGGAAGGAATTACCCATTACTACCGGGTACTGTGTGCCTTACACCTTGAACTGTCGTTTTCCACTTAAAATGGCGCTCGCCCAAGAAGAACAGGCGCCATAATGCTGTGAAAAGACTGTCTCCTAACACCTCCTATCGTGTGCCAGGCTCCCAAATGGCGCCAAAAATGTGGACTTCCCCTTCCATTAGAGACTATCCGCGGGGTAATGCAGATGGGCTGAACGAAAGCGTGCCTGTCAGCATACCGCCCTGAAGCCGCCCCAAAGAGAGGAGGGCATGGAAAGCTACAAGGTGCGGCCATTGCAGTTGGAGCTTGGTGATCTTCGGGAGCAGACATGGACGCTACTGGAGCGCAACCAACCGCTCCTTCCAACCCCGGCCCAGGTTCTTCACTCGGCAGGGAGCATAGCGGCACAAGGCTCACAGCGGGAGATATACAGTTTCTCCATCAGGAAGCCCCGAGTCTGGTACGGAGACTGGACGAGGCCTAGAAGGCGGTGTCTGCTGCGTGGCGGGAAGAAATGCTGCTGCGCAGCCGGACCCGCCACCAAGGAGCTGAACCTCAGGACGGACTGGTGACAGAGGTCGCTTGTGGCCCAGTGGCAGGTGAGTGTACTGCCCCTGCCCCAGCTGCTGAACCTACTGTGCCCATGCTGGACCTCATGACCGAGTACCTCCTACCTGGCGCGGTCACCTGGGAGCAGGAATTTGGTCCGGAGCTGCAAGCTTTGGCTGTAGGCGGAGATCTGTAGTGCCACCCAACTCCCATATCTGAAGTGCCTGAGGCTGCTGGGGTATCCCCTGACCTCAACCCGGACTGGTTCGCATTTCTAGAGGACCCGCAGCAACCTCTGCTGACACCGTTGCCCGCACCGACAGTCACCTGGCCGGCGGCTGAGGAGTGGGCCTGGGACAACCATGGGGGGGACCTGATGGGCTTCCCCCGGGAGACCCGGGCTGAAGCGCAGAGGAGGAGTGAACTGTGCCGCGAGCAAATTCTTCAGCTCACTCAGGAGCAGCGACAGAGGGAGGTCCGCTGCGAGCGCCTCGGGGTGCGGGCCAAAGCTGCCAAGTCCCAGGCCCGACAGGAAGAGGCAACCCGTCCGAGTCCTCGTGTGGAAGGGCAAGTCGTCCGCTTCCACCATGAGGCAGGGTGGGGGTTTATAAGGAGTCCTCATCACCAGGACGATGTCTTTGTCAGCAGGCAGGACGTCGAGCCGCGGCTAAAGAAGGGACATCCTGGCCGGAACCTTTTCCCAGGTGACATAGTCACTTACACCCGCCACCAAGGGGTGCAGGGGTGGTACGCCCTGGATGTCCACAAGGTGTCCGGGAGCGATGCCCCCTTGCTCTCAGCCTCAGAGGACCGGTCAGCCTCCGTTGGGAGGAACGAGCCTTTTCCAAGGAGGGAACCCGAGATTTAAGCAGCCGGGCAGTTGTAACCTGTTCCAAGTTATTATGTTGACGTTTATGTTTTGATTTATTCCTCCGGTTTCTAGAGACATTCGTCCCTGCGGACTTGCAGCAGACAGACTCTTACCTTGTATATAGTTATGCATCTCTTTAGGTGCTCCCTATTGGTTTTATGTGAAACCGCGGACATTTCTACCTCAGACCTCAGAAGAAAAACCTGTCAGGGTGGCTCTCCTGGAGGTCCAACTCGGGATCTTCATGCCCTGCAGCCACCCCAGGGCCCACGTTGGGGGTTTGGAACAGGTCCCTTCTGCTTCTGAACGGACTCTTCTTTCTTGCACTTTAACTCGTCTGTCTGTGCATAAATGTCTCTGGAAAATGCTAGCACTTTTATAATTTTATATTTCTATACTTTTGTATTTTTATACTATATATTGTAATGTTTGCAACGTTTAAGAAGATGTGCCTCCCATAAAGGGAAGATGGTTTGTTGTTATATAAATAGAAAACTTTCCTAGGTGTTACTCTTTTGCAGCCCGCGGAAGTGCTGTGTTTCACCAGGGGGGAATGTGACACCCCTGAGGGTTCGACCGCCACAGGGATTCTGCACTTCTCCAAAGGAGTCTAGTGTTCCTCCTCTGAGGTAAGAACAGTGTGATGATCAGTACCCTACCTCCACATCCAACACCACACTTCTCCCACCAGAGGGGGCTAATAGGCACCAGGTGCTGCCTCTTCTGGCATTCGGGAGACTGGGAACACAAAAGTGATAGGAACCAGTTAATGGGTGAGGGTGGAGGACTCACATTTTAGTGACACCTTAAATTTCATATTTAATACTCTGCCATCTTGGCTCTTGGTTCTTTGTTATCAGATCGTGATCTCCCTCCCTGAGAGTGGATCCTGTGTGGATCTGCAGAGGATGGGGACACGGCCCTCGTCCCCTGGCCTTGGGACGATGGGCAGGCGGGAGATAAGGAATATCTCAGCCCAGTCGAGGACCATGACCAAGAAGGCCCGGAGCTTTAGAGTGTAGCTCCACCGCAAATGGGTCCCGGGGGAGGATGCAGACGGAGCGGTGTACGCCACCTGTCCTTGCCTACCTGATCTATTCAGAGGGATTCCGGCTGCAAGAGGGGACCGGCCCCCCCGACACCTAACCTTGCAACTCTAGGTCCTGGTCAGGGAAGCCCGGTAGGCCCTGAGGATCCCACCAGGAACGGGAAGAAAGGCGCTGCCACCCGTACCCTTGTTCTGAGAGAATCTCAGAGGAAGACCCGGCCTATTCACACCCACACAGACAGGAAAGGACTAGGTCCATTGTCTAGGAACACTCTGGTGCAGGGTCCTGATGTAACACTGGACTTACTCGGAGGTTGTCGGACCCCCTCGCCTCTGGTGACCGCAGAACTCCGCAAGAGCAGGGAGTCACCTTCCTACTGCCATCTCTATCGTGAGTAAAGCCTTGGAAGTTCACCCCTATGGCCTCCGGACACTTTATTCTGCACCACACCGTTCTACGTAGCATCAGACCTCCTGGACATACTCCCTGAAGAAGCGAGGAGCGAAACAGCGTTGGAGTGGTGTGAGGGGGCCAGGGTATGTTCACTTAGTACTCCCTTTATATTGATGTGGTCTCCCATATTTGGATTTATTATATGAATCGCTCAGGATCTCCCCATTAGTGAGAGCCTGCATATGGCAGGAATTTTAGAAAATGTATGGCAGCTAATTTTCCCTGAATGGATATTCTGTGGTGAATTAAATTAGATTATTTTCTTATATTTATAGCACAAGCACTTTATGCTTAATGAAATATGCATGGTATTGTAAGGCAGCGCTAGACATCATAATGGGGCAAACTCGCTTCGCTGCGACAATCAATGCACACGTGCAATGTCTTTGCATTTTTCTCACAATGCTGCAGTTTATTACTTCATAAGCCACAGTTCACCGGGTCCAACTCAGTGGCACGCCGACACACACATCTATAATATTCACGAGCCAAGTGGCACACAGGCCCACTTGCTCCAGGTTACAGCCTACGGCAAGGTAATAAATTATCAATGTCCATAACACAGTCCATGTAACAAAGTGTATTACCTTTGCCGGGTTTAGTTGCTGCAGTCCATTTAATCTGCCACCACTGTGGCTTTGTGGCTTCCCAGGTAGGGGTCTCCAGCCGTCGTTCCCTCAAAGGCCACTGACATCCACACAGGATCCAGGCTTTGCCTTTCAGGACTCCTCACCAAGCCGGCTCTCCCTCAAAGGCCACTGACATCCACACAGGATCTAGGCTCGACCTTTCAGGTACCAGGCTTCACTCCAAAGCCGCTGCCTTCCAAGGCCACTAGCATCCGCACAGGATCCAGTCTTTGCCTTTCAGGCTGCCAGGCTTCACTTCGCCTCACTAGGCCTCTCACAAATGGTGTCCCACACACACGGAGCACAGGCCTCACGCCTCACACCGAACACACCTGTCTCAAATTACCAGGGTTTATATATCCTGTGCACACACACACACAAACTGACAAGACCTTGCTGATGTCACAGTCATGTGATCAGTCAGCTGTGTGTATAGGTCCTGTGTGCTGTCCCAGTCATGTGTACAGACCTTTACTGTGCATACAGGACCTGTGTGATGTCACAGTCATGTGACCAGTCAGTTAAAGGGGAAGGTACATGGTCAGGTAGAAAACACATCCTGGACCATTTACAGTAATACTATCAAGCTGCTGCATTACATATCCCTCCCCTCTGTTCAAACTTGTGGGGTTGAACACATAATATACACAATAACATTATAACCCCCAGCTCACATAGAGACCATGTACTTTACAATTGTGCTACTCAGCCCCTGGAACCTTAGTCAATGACATTAGCCCATTCCTTAGGGACCTACCATTTGTCACTGTCACTGACTTCGTCAGGTCACCTTTCCGTGTCGTAACCTTGTCAGGTCTCCCCCGCTCCCAGCGGTCAGTCATAATCTTGTCAGACCTCCCCCGCTCCCAGCGGTCAGTCGTAACCTTGTCAGGTCTCCCCCGCTCCCAGCGGTCAGTCATACAGCGGTGTGACTCACTTGCCCTGGTATCTAAGGTCCGGTTCGACTTCGTAATGTCCCGTCCTCTATTGGGTCATTTGTATGGGCTTCTCAAACCTGAGTTACTGGAGGTCTCACTACCTCTAAACCCACGCCCACTACTCACAGGACATCTTGAAAGGTCCCTAACTCCAGCTGTAGCTGTTCTGGTATTTAGGGGGCCCTTTCTCTGTCGGGTCTAACTATTTCTAGACGGCTGGCATCTTCTGCTGCTCAGATGATGCTGTCTATCTACTCGCAGTCTAGCGAGATTCAATTGTTCTACCTCCTGCAGGTAGGTCACTCGGTATTCAATCAGCATGCGTATATATTCTAGGCTTTCTTCTGTTCCTACAGCGGAGAAGGACACCATGCCGTCTTCGTCTGGTATCCAGTCCTGATGATCACGTGGACTGCTTACTTTCACCACACCAGACTTCTTGACCATCATCTGCATGGCTCGACCGCTTCTCCCAATGAGCTTTCTCACCAGAACATGAGGCACCCGGATGACCTCTTCACGCATACTGTGAGCTTTCCTCATCAGCTCCAGTTGTCTAACGGCTTGTTCAATCTTCAACCGGAGAAACCACTTCGTGCGAATACATCGCCAGTGCATATCACTTAGGATCGCCACCCTCTTCATTGTGACTTCGGTCATGGACAGAACCACCAGCTGTTTAGCTTCGGAGGTCAAGTACACCTTACAGGCTCTCACAGCCTTCTTAAACTCTTCATGCATGGACTCACGGGTGCATTCTTCTCTCAAATCCTCGGGTACATCTATGAAGCATTTATACCAAGACATTTCGGACTCACCAGTAGTTTCCAGACGATCAACCAGCTCAGGGTTCAGGGACAACTGACTTTCAGCTTCTTCCCCCTGTATGCTTACCCTGAGCTGACTCACAGCTACAAATTCACGAATTTTCGTCTTGACCACTTCCACTTCATATTTATCTTCTGTTACCCTGCTCTTAGCTCTCCTCAGGTCCACCTTCTCATGGTATAAGGGAGTGAGTACAACGTGTTCGCCCTTTTCCTTCTCCAAGAAGGCCTCGTTCACTGAGTGATACTTTGTCAGGCGACTTTTGAGCCCGAAAACTTCTTCCTCTAGCTCCGCCACTCGCCTCTCAGCGGCCCGTCTCTGAAGCTCTTCCTGCTTCAACTGCTCTTCCAGCAGCAGAGTTCTCTCAGACCTCTCCATCTAGCAGCGGTCAACTCCTGGCCCTGGTCTGTGGCTTTTCCGATGGACTCCTCCATCCTCTCTCGCTCAGCTTCCATCTTGCTGACTGTTTCCTTAAGGTACGTCTCTGCCTTCTGGAGAGTATCACGGGACATCTGTAGCTCCTTCACCTGAGCTTCCAGAACTAGGGTCTTTCCCCGGAGACCATCATTCTCCTCACGGGTGTCTTGCAGAGTGGTCTCAACCACTTGGCGCACTTGCTCTGCACCCGCCTTATCCTCCTCTAGTTTTTCCTTCACCTTGAGGAGATCCTCATTATATCTCTTACTCTGTTGCAGTTCCCTACTGCGTTCACCACACTCCTTCTTGGAGTCACACAGCTCCTGGTTGAGCTGTTTGCGCAGACGTTCTAGGATTTGTTCACGTCCAGAAACACCATCCTGCTGCGCCTCCTTCTCAAGCTTCAACTGCAAAACCTCTTCCTTGATTTTGTGGCGGTCCTCCTTAATTGCGTAGAACATTTCCTTCCAATGGATAATTTCCGCATTGCTTCCCTCCACGTCTCACTGCCAGTTCCTCATAACCTGGTATATTTTCTGCTGTTCAGACTCCAGGTTCAGCTGGTCTGCGGACACGTTCCCCAGGTTTTTCAGTCAGCTGTGTGTATAGGTCCTGTGTGCTGTCCCAGTCATGTGTACAGACTTTTACTGTGCATACAGGACCTGTGTGATGTCACAGTCATGTGACCAGTCAGTTAAAACGGAAGGTACATGGTCAGGTAAAACACATCCTGGACCATTTACAGTAATGCTAGCAAGCTGCTGCATTACAGTATATATATTATTATCATCACATTTCCACTTTTTAAGTGATTACATATGCCTAATTTATAATAGTGTGGGATTCCTCTGGGCTATCTAATATGCTTCTCTATATATGGCGGTATTTATAGTAATAATTTCACACTTAGTGCTCTGCTATTATTATATTATTTTAACTTAATCTTTCTAAGTTTGGATAATAATTATTGATAATCAATATATTTTTTGCACTGGCTCTTTATTATTTATTATTTTCTACATTCTTGGCATATATTGACACTATACCGCCATATCTAGATGAGTATGTTTGTTGAAACGGTGACTATGAATAATTTACCTAGCAATTAAGTCTATGTGTTGGACCCATCTGACTTCATTTTTTGTGAGCATCCCCCTTCCCCCTCTTGAGTCTTATTTTAATTATGTTTTATATTTATTTTTAATGTTGGTCTTGTTGTCTGTTTTTATTTGCTTCATGTATTCAATAAAAATTATGTATTAATAATTGTCTAAATTGTAGTTCTTTATACCTCTTTGTTGGTCTACTCCTGGACATACAGTACAGACCAAAAATTTGGACACACCTTCTCATTTAAAGATTTTTCTGTATTTTCATGACTATGGAAATT
Organism: Phyllobates terribilis; assembly: GCF_046119375.1. NCBI lineage: Eukaryota > Metazoa > Chordata > Amphibia > Anura > Dendrobatidae > Phyllobates > Phyllobates terribilis. Next base: position 87,493,664 of record NW_027362771.1, read on the forward strand.
GTACATTCACACTGAAGGCATCAAAACTATGAATTAACACATGTAGAATTATATACTTAACAAAAAAGTGTGAAACAACTGAAAATATGTCTTATATTCTAGGGTCTTCAAAGTAGCCTTTTGCTTTGATGACTGCTTTGCACACTCTTGGCATTCTCTTGATGAGCTTCAAGAGGTAGTCACCGGAAATGGTTTTCACTTCACAGGTGTGCCCTGTCAGGTTTAATAAGTGGGATTTCTTGCCTTATAAATGGGTTGGAACCATCAGTTGTGTTGTGCAGAAGTCTGGTGGATACACAGCTGATAGTCCTACTGAATAAACTGTTAGAATTTGTATTATGGCAAGAAAAAAGCAGCTAAGTAAAGAAAAACGAGTGGCCATCATTACTTTAAGAAATGAAGGTCAGTCTGTTCAAAAAATTGGGCAAACGTTGAAAGTGTCCCCAAGTGCAGTTGCAAAAACCATCAAGCGCTACAAAGAAACTGGCTCACATGAGGACCGCCCCAGGAAAGGAAGACCAAGAGTCACCTCTGCTTCTGAGGATAAGTTTATCCGAGTCACCAGCCTCAGAAATCGCAGGTTAACAGCAGCTCAGATTAGAGACCAGGTCAATGCCACACAGAGTTCTAGCAGCAGGCACATCTCTTCAACAATTGTTAAGAGGAGACTTTGTGCAGCAGGCCTTCATGCTAAAATAGCTGCTAGGAATCCACTGCTAAGGACAGGCAACAAGCAGAAGAGACTTGTTTGGGCTAAAGAACACAAGGAATGGACATTAGACCAGTGGAAATCTGTGCTTTGGTCTGATGAGTCCAAATTTGAGATCTTTGGTTCCAACCACCGTGTCTTTGTGCGACGCAGAAAAGGTGAACAGATGGACTCTACATGCCTGGTTCCCACCGTGAAGCATGGAGGAGGAGGTGTGATGGTGTGTGGGTGCTTTGCCATTGACACTGTTGGGGATTTATTCAAAATTGATGGCATACTGAACCAGCATGGCTACCACAGCATCTTGCAGCGGCATGCTATTCCATCCGGTTTGCGTTTAGTTGGACCATCATTTATTTTTCAACAGGACAATGACCCTAAACACACCTCCAGGCTGTGTAAGGGCTATTTGTCCAAGTAAGAGAGTGATGGGGTGCTATGCCAGATGACCTGGCCTCCACAGTCACCAGACCTGAACCCAATCGAGATGGTTTGGGGTGAGCTGGACCGTAGAGTGAAGGCAAAAAGGCCAACAAGTGCTAAGCATCTCTGGGAACTCCTTCAAGATTGTTGGAAGACCATTTCCGTTGACTACCTCTTGAAGCGCATCAAGAGAATGCTAAGATTGTGCAAAGCAGTCATCAAAGCAAAAGGTGGCTATTTTGAAGAACCTAGAATATAAGACATATTTTCAGTTGTTTCACACTTTTTTGTTAAGTATATAATTCCACATGTGTTAATTCATAGTTTTGATGCCTTCAGTGTGAATGTACAATTTTCATAGTCATGAAAATATAGAAAAATCTTTAAATGAGAAGGTGTGCCCCAAACTTTTGGTCGTTACTGTATGCCCCTTCCTCCCTGCCCCGCTGCCCCGAGCCCCTGCTCCACCTGTGGGGGGTAGTAAGAACTAAGGCCGCCATAACACCATGCCTCGGTGGACTGCAGCGGCGCTGGTGGCTCGTCACCAGGTACCACAGGTGGCGTAGTTGGAATCAGCCACTCAACCCGGATAAGCCCACAACCTCATTTTCAATGTGACGGCCCTGGGCAAAGAGCGGGTACGGGCCATAGCTGCACCCCCCCATCTACAACTTCGGGACCCGTCTCCAAGTCCCCATCTCCCAGGGCGAGGGCTTTGAGGCGTCACATTTAAGTCTCTATGGCTGCATGTCATGCGGCTGTTAGGCTGTGTGCCCACTACGCGTTTTTTAAGCCTTTCCGCAGCGGCAATGCCACCGCAGAAACGCTTAAAAAATGCTTGCTAGAAGGTTTGCTATGTTCCCCAATGACAATCCGCATGTGCTGTGCACATGCTGCGGAAATTTCCGCTGCGGATTATCATTGCAGAAAAATCCGCAGCACTATCAATTATTTTGCGGAATTGTGGCGATTTGGCCAGCATAGACTTGCATTGAATCGCTTAATATCCGCATGACTACATGTGCACATGCAGATATTAAGCCATGCGATGTGCGGATGGTACCCGGGTCTGGAGAAGAGGAGACTCTCCTCCAGACCCGGGTACCATAGTACCTGTAAAAAAAAAAGAATTAAAATAATAAAACACATTATACTCATCTTCCGATGTCCCGCGGTCCTCTATCCGGTACGTCTTGGCTCCCCGGGGGCTCGTGATGGAGTAAAAGGATCTTCCATGACATCATTCAGTCATGTGACAGGTCACGCGACCGCTGACGTCGGCGGTCGCATGACCTGTCACATGACTAAATGACGTCATGGAAGGTCCTTTTACACCACCACGAGACATCGGGAAGACCTAAGAAGGAGACCGGGGGCAATCGGAAGGTGAGTATAATGTTTTTTTCTTTTTTTTACCATTTTTATTCTTTTTTTTAACTAACATGGTCACACTATATAAAAGCCATGCCGGTTGCATGGATTTATATGGTGTGACCAAGTTGTCAAGCACTTTCCAAGTGATGCTAAAATCGCTTGGAAAGCGCTTGACAACCCGCATTCGAAATCGCATGTGCAAAACACGTGACAAACGCTTGTCTCTGGCTGAAAAAATGCATGTAAAATTCGCATGCATTTTTTTCTGCAGGGAGATGCAGAAACGCTCAGGAAAAATGGGGAGCATTTCTGCATCGCGGGCACATAGCCTTAGACAGCTGCTACACATGCAATGATTGCAGGGATGCAATGGATTGCAGGGATGCAGGGATGCAGGGATGCAGGGATGTTAGACAGCTATAAGACATACAGCCACGGCGACTCGAACATAGTTTTCGGGCACGCCGAAAATACTTGGTAAGCACCCGTGCTTGCTCGCTTAACCCCTTAACTGAGCACGTTCACTCATCACTATTCACCGCTTAAATAAAGAAAACTGTACGTCATGTTTGGTATCTTCATATTTGCATTGACCTAGAGAATCATATTGCTCAGCTAATTTTACCATATAATGAACTCGGTGAATAATCCCAAAAAACAATTGTGGACTTTTTTTCCAATTTTACCGCACTTTAATTTTTTCTATCGCTTTCTAGTCCATCACATAATAAAATGTGTGATGTCATTCAAAAATACAACTTGTCCCTCAAAAAACAAGTCCTTATATGGCTAAGTGGATGGAAAAATAAAAAGATATGGCTCTTAGAAGGGGAGAGAGAAAAAAGAAAAAATTGAAAATTGCCCCTGGGCAAAGGAGTTAATGTCACCCACAATTGGGAAACAAGCTGAAAGAATTTTGTGTGGGGGAAATAAAAAAACAACAAAAGTAAAATATTGTAGTTTGAGAAGTGTGAACATCCTCATATAATTAGGATGTGTTTGTGTTCAGAATTTGTCAATCACATTTAAACTCATGCTATATAGTTGTCATCTCAGTTCACAGCTGTCATAATTTAAAGTGATTTTGATTAACCTCATACAAATATTAGCTGTTCTAGTAGGAGTTCTCTGACATTTTCTTAGTTGAATTTTACAGCAAAAGCCATAGTTCATAAACAGCTTACAATACAGCAAAGGGATTTCATTGTTGAAAGTTATTCAGGAGAAGGGTAAAAAAAATTCCCAAGGCATTAGATATACATTGGAACATTGTGAAGGCAGTCATTAAGAAGTGGCTCAATTTTGGCACAACAGTGACATTGCTTAGAACTGGATATCCCTCAAAAATTTATGATAAGACAAGAAGCAAATTGGTCCAGGAGAAAAGTTTACATACCCTGGCAGAATTTTTCCTGTCTTGGCCTTGTTTCAGAGAATATGAATGATAACAAAAAAACTTATTCTCCACTCATGGTTATTGGTGGGGTGAAGCCATTTATTGTCAAACTACTGTGTTTTCTCTTTTAAATCTTGTTGACAACCAAAAACATACAAATGACCCTAATCAAAAGGTCACATACCCCATTTCTTAATACCGTGTATTGCCCCCTGGTAAAGCTGCCCATTCTTCTTGGCAAAAAGCCTCCAGTTCCTGTAAATTCCTGGGCTGTCTAGCATGAATTGTGCTCTTGAGATCTTCCCAGAGTGGCTCAATGATAATTAGGTCAGGAGACTGAGATGCCCACTCTAGAACCTTCACTTTGTTCTGCTGTAGCCATTGACAGGTCGATTTGGCCTGGTGTTTTGGATCGTTGTCATGTTGGAACATCCAAGTACGTCCCATGCGCAGCTTCCAGGCTGATGAGTGCAAATTTGCCTCCAGTATTTGCTGATAACATGTTCCATTTATCTTTTCTTCAACTTCTACCAAGTTTCCTGTGCCTTTGTAGCTCACACGTCCCCAAAACATCAGCGATTCACCTCCCTGCTTTACTGTAGGAATGATGTTCCTTTCATCATAGGCCCTGTTGACCTCTCCCCAAATATAACGTTTATGATTGTGGCCAAAAAGTTCAATTTTGGTTTGATCACTTCAAATTACCTTGTACCAGAAGTTTTGAGGCTAGTGTCTGTGCTGTTTGGCGTATTGTACACGAGATACTTTGTGGCATTTGCGCAGTAATGTCTTTGTTCTGGCGACTCGAGCATGCAGCCCATTTTTATTCAAGTGCCTCCTTATTGTGCATCATGAAACAGCCACACCGCTAGTTTTCAGAGAGTCCTGAATTTCAGCTGATTTTATTTGTGGGTTTTTCTTTGTATCTCGAACAATTTTCCTGACAGTGGATGAATTCTTTTTTGTCTATGTTAAGTTTTAGACATCTAGCAGAGAAGAAGGATGAAATAGCGGACAGACATTGTGGGATTCTGGTTAGTAGGGAGGAGATATCGGGTCTGGAGCGGTAGATCTGTGTGTTATCAGCATAGAGATGATACTGAAACCCATGAGACTCGATGAGCTGTCCGAGGCCTAGAGTGTAGATGGAGAAGAGTGGGGGTCCTAGAACTGAACCTTGGGGGACACTGACAGATAGGGGGCGAGATGAGGAGGTGGTGTGTCAGTGGGAGACACTGAATGTCCGGTCTGTTAGGTATGAGGAGATCCAGGATAGTGCCAAGTCTGTGATGCCGAGAGATGAGAGAGTTTGTAGTAAGAGGGAATGGTCCACTGTGTCGAAGGTAGATGACAGGTCTAAGAGGAGGAGGACAGAGTAGTGTCGCTTGGATTTGACAGTTAGTAGGTCGTTGGTAACTTTAGTCAGTGCAGTTTCAGTAGAATGGTGTAGTCGGCAACCAGATTGTAGGCGGTCAAAGAGGGAACAGGAGGAGAGGTGGGAGGACAGTTCAGAATGGACGTGTTGTTCCTGTAGTTTTGAGGCATAGGGGACAAGTGATATGGGGCGATAGCTAGACAGAGAGGATGGGTCAAGGGAGGGCTTTTTGAGGATGGGTGTGATCGAGGCATGTGTGGAGCATGAGGGAAAGATGCCAGTTGTAAGTGACAGGCTGAAGAGGTGGGCTAGGGTTGGGATGAAGATAGTGGTAAGGTTTGGGATGAGGTGGAACGGGATTGGGTCAAGTTCACAGGTGGTGAGGTGTGATTTGGAGAGTAAAGAGGAAAGTTGATCTTCCGTAATGGTGGAGAAGGTGGTTTTGGAGGAGGAGGGTTGAGTAGGTGTGAGGAGGGGCTGTGGGGACTTTAGGCAAAAGCTTTGTCTGATAGTGTCAATCTTCTGCTTGAAGAATGAGGCAAAGTCTTCCGCTGAAATAAGAGAAGAGGGAGGAGGCACTCGGGGACGGAGGAGAGAATTGAAGGTGTTGAATAGTTGTTTGGGGTTGTGAGACAGGGAGGATATGAGAGATGTGAAGTACTGTATGTGTGTTTTGCTGCAGTGAGTGTGGACTTGAAGGTAGTGAGGGACTGTTTGAAGGCGATGAAGTTCTCATTGGAGTGGGACCTTTTCCATCAACGCTCAGCAACCCTGGAGGCCCGTCACAGTTCTTTAGTTAGGCTGGTGTTCCAGGGTTGTCTGTTTATTGTGCGAGCTTTGGTATGTGTGAGGGGGGTGACCGAATTGAGAGCTGCAGCTGTTGTGGTGTTGTATAAAGTGGCAGCAACATTCTCATCACGTAAAGTTCTAATGTCTGTAAGAGGGAGAAGGGATTAGTAGCCATTCAAACTCATTTGTATCAAATTCTTTGCATGTTATCAGGCCAAAATCACCAGGGTATGTGAACTTTTGATCAGGGTGTTTAAAAAGAGAAAACACAGTAGTTTGACAATAAATTGCTTCACCCAACCAATAACCATGAGTGGAGAATACATTTTTTTGTTATCATTCATATTCTCTGAAACAAGGCCAAGAAAAGAAAAATTCTGCCAGGGTATGTAAACTTTTGAGCACAACTGTATCTACCGCAACTTTAAAGGAGTACTTATTGTGCACTGCTTGTGACAACAATCTCTTGTATTCTTCATACATCTGGCCTGTGGGGTAGGTGGTAAGACGGAAGTCTTTTCTTTCATAAAAAAAATCCAAACCCTATGTTTTGCTAAAATCAACTGTTAGAACAGCACTGTTGCCCCTGATTGAGTCCTCTTCCTCCTCCCAGTAGGGATGCCGGGGTGTTCAATTACCCGCCTGAGCTCCCTCAGCATCTGTTTCCTCCCAGGACCTGCACACAGCATACAAGTCTCCTGGGAGTGTGCTTAGAGCATGCGTGCTCCCTGCCTCTTAAAGGGACAGTGCACACTTCTGAAAACGTCCCCAGCCAATAGCTGATATTTAAGACACCCTCTCCTATTGGGAGGTGCCTTATCAATTTTAGTTACCAGTGTGTATCTTGCTACCTACTGTAGTTGTAGAATTGGAATGACCCAGCCAAATCTTAGTCCAATGGAAAATCTCTGGGTTGACCTGAAGAGGGTTGTACACAGTAGATCCAAGTCTCTCCAAATCTGTCAGATTGCTAGAGTACTGCAAGGAGAGTGGGCAAAGATTGCTAATTGTAGATGTGCTATGCAGATATACCCCTGCCCAAGAGGGATGAATGCTGTCATAAACTGAAAGGGTACTTCAACAAAGTATTAAAGAGTGTGCATATTTATGCAATCACATTATTTTAGTTCTTTCATTTTCTTTTTCCATCCCAAAAGATTTCAATTTGTTTATCAATTGAATTGTACAGATAATGAGTTACATTAAAGGTGAAAACAGTTCTGAAATGTTTTTTCTTACTTTGTTTTTTTACATGACAAAAACCTGACATTTTAATAGGTGTGTAGACTTTTTATATCCACTGTATTATGGTTTTGACTAATGAAGTCTTATTTTTTAGATCAATCCTTTTGACATAACTCACATATTTTAAATAATTCTCTAAATTATTATTCAAAGTGGCTCTATTCAACAAATCCCGACATCCCTGTCATTGATATCACTCTTTATGAGCTTGAGAATCCATTATCAGACCAGTGATCCTAGGAATCTCTATCTTGTCTACAATAAAGCAAACACATTTTTTACTGGTGAGCTGAAGAAAAATTTTGGATAATTTAATTTAGCCTTGACTTCTTTACTTTATTATTGGTTTTTTTCTTCTTTTGTTGGTAGCAATTAAAATTCTAGAAGTATTCAATGCAATTTGCTAAACTACAAGTGTAGAAAATGTTAGCAGCAGTGCCACCAATTCATGCCTGTACCATGTCATAGGGATTCACCTTTGTTTGTTTCATATTATGAGCTTTCAGAAACCTTCATTTATTAAGAGATCTACAAAACTTGCTCTAAAACATTATGTACAACACTTTCTAGCTTTAAACTACCCAAGTTATCAATGATCATTGTTGGCTCTTTGCTGACATAATGTGTAAACATAGGTCTAAAGCCCCCGTCTCACATAGCGAGATCGCTAGCGAGATCGCTGCTGTGTCACGGTTTTGGTGATGCAACAGCGACCTCACCAGCGATGTCGCTATGTGTGACACTTCGCAGCGATCAGGCCCCTGCTGTGAGGTCGCTGATCGCTGCAAAGTGTCTTGGACCATTTTTTGGTCGTTGCTCTCCCGCTGGTCAGCACACATCGCTGTGTGTGACCAGCGGGAGCAGCGATCAGGCTGGTAACCATGATAAACATCGGCTTACTAGGGGCACACGCGCACCTAGTAACCCGTTGTTTATCATGGTTATGAGCCTGCTAAAGTGAGCGGTAACCTCCCGCTCACTGTAGCAGAGTGGTAACCATGATAAACAACGGGTTACTAGGAGCCCCTAGTAACCCGATGTTTACCATAGTTACCAGCCTGCTCCTGCTTCAGCAGGCTCGTAACCAGGAGCAGGACATCGTGGAAAGATTCTTTCCTCGATGTCGCTGCTCCCCTGATCGTTGGTGAGCCTGCCTGTTTGACAGCTCACCAGCGACCACATAGCGACGCAGCAATGATTCCTGACACGTCGTATCGTTGTCGGGATCGTTGCAGCGTCGCTAAGTGTGACGAGGCCTTAAGGGGTAACGTTTCTCCTTGTGGAGAGTGACATACTGGCTCTGGCACGTCAAGCGTCAAAGTAAGGAGGCTTATTCGCCGTGCAATGTTCCCCTGGGAAATTGAATATGCAAATTGCCTCTTCAGAGAAAAAGAGGACTTGAACTCTATAGCGCCACCTATTGGAATCAGCAATCCTACAAGTCACAATCAACCCTTTAACGAGTCGTACAATATGACTTAGGATAAAAGCCAAATCAGAATCTCAATTTGCAGACACGTTTCGGGCTGTTGGCCCTCGTCAGTGAAAAGTATGAGATCTGATTTGGCTAGGTGAGAGGCTCTGGATTGAGGTCAAAGGGGTAACGTCCTGTCATCCTGCAACATGCATCATCATTAGTTCTGTGCATAAAGTCTTTCTGCTGGCCTCCTCATGAACCTAACAGACGAGGAAATGTGTGGAGGCGATTGTACTGCTCAGAGTTAAGTATCATACTGCTCTGCATTTTTTCATATTTTTCTGAATTGATTTTTATGCTAGGATTATTTATGTATTAGAATAGGCAGTCACCTATTTTCCTGCTATAGCTCAAGCACAGGGCAGAACAGGGAAAAACAGGGACAGACTTCGTTGAGCAGGGGCTCCAAAGTTCGTTATCAGGGTGCCAACCTCCACGCTAGGCAGGATCACGCGTCGGGGCGTTCGGTGGTGGCCCGCAGTACCTCACATTGACATGGGTAAGTTGGTCCCATAACTTGGTGCATGTTTCTGACAGCACGACTATGTGGATAGGTTGGTCTTGAGACACATATAATCACTATGACTATTTGGTTATTCGATTTACATATCAATGCAGTGTTACACCTTCCTTGAATCTTGTATATTTCCAGGGACTAGACCATGGAATAGTGTCTCTAATTAGGGAATATATAGATTGTGTTAGGACACCTTACCCAACATTGGGTTACCTGCCGTTCTTTTGCTTGCAAATCCATCCTTTTCTTACCTCTGTGCAGTTCTTGCATTTTTCTGCACTTTTAAAGTTGTTTGCTTTTATAATTAATAAAATTGATTTATTTTACACATGTATTGTCAGTGGTGTTTTTGGATGCTTTGCATCCAAAATATAGGTTTATAAACTGCATAACCCACTGTATTCTACTTTGGTTTACCTTTAATGAGGAGATTGGACAATGTTATATCTCCAGCCAAAATGAATTATCTATGTTTTTTGAATATTGGTTTGAGTATGTGCAATCTGTTGTAGTGCTATTGCTGGCACCACTACATAGTGTCCCATGCCCCACCGGCTTAATCACTGCCCCCATCCTTGACGTGGTCTCCGGCGTGCTCCTGCCTCCTGCTTCCTGTTGCTGTGCACGCCGCACTGTGTTTCGGCACGGCGCATAGTGCACGCGCTCCCCTGTTCATCAATAGGCAGCACGCGCACATGGTAAATGCCACCAGCTAACAACTGGGAGGCATTTAGTTTGTGTTCATCTGCAAGGTGTCTCCCAGCCAATAGCTGGGAGACATCTTAAATCAAAGGCACACTCCCCAGTAGGGAGGTGCCTGAGCAACCCCTATAGTTACTATTAGGTGGTTTAGTGTGTATAACTGTATGTTGCCAGGTCCCCCGTCCCTAGTCTATTAAACTTATTCCCGTATCCTGTGTCCCGTTAGTCCAGTATAGTTTGTCCTTGTTTCCTGTGACCGCTTCAGTGGTATCTGAATCCTGAAACCGCATCCGCGGTATCTGCACCCCATTGCCGCATTGGGGGTACCAGAACTGTTACCTCTCTGCATAGTCTGAACCTGTCCCAGTGGCCGTCCTGTCTGCACTGTCTGAACCTGTCCCAGTGGCCATCCTGTCTACACAGCCTGAACCTGTCCTAATTGCCTTCCTGTCTGCACACTCTGAACCTGTCCCAGTGGCTGTCCTGTGTGCACAGTCTGTTCCTGTCCCAAGTGGCCATCCTGTCCCATCTAGGAATCTGAATTTACATCACTGATCCTTGGAGTCAGCTGCTACTGCCGGATGGTGCACTGGAGTGGCACCTTGCAGCTACCTGCTGCACAAGCCTGACCTCACCATTAGACGCTCCAGTGAACACCAAGGTAGCTGCTTAGTTACGCCCCTCCATGGTAAGTCTGGTCCATGGCACAGTGGGTCCATGAGCACCCTCTTCTCAGACTGGCTGTTACCCACAGCAGGGAGCTTCACACTGCTGTGTGACATATTGTCACAGATAGGAGGGGGAGCAGTGAGGAGCAGCACTTGTCACACTGAATTACAAGTTTTCTAAAGATAATAGAAGTGTACTGGGCAGCTTATATTTATTGTTTATGAGGGCAGAGACAGTACAACATTTTTTTATCTCCCCGGAGTACCCCTTTAAGGAGTGGATGTTGTGACCATAAAAGCAGTCACATGTTGTGCTTCTCAAGTGTTTTACTGTGTGACATTTCTGCACTTCAGACACCTGCAGCAGAGGTGTGTGTATAATAGCTGTGGCAAAGCTGTTTCTGTACTATGGTTGTAGCAGGCCGTGTTTGTGAATGCACTATAGTTGTAGTGTATATAAACCATGGCTATAACAGAGCTCTGTGTGTTACTTTGGTTGTAGCATTGATGTGTGTGTGTGTGTACTTTTGTGACATGCAGAAATAATGCTGTTGCTTCCAAAGCATTCAGCAACTGTTACAAATAACACAAGCACAGGAGACAGGAAGTGTTGTGCTTCAGAAGCATCCAGTAAATAGAGGGGTTAACGCAGTCACAGAAGACAAGGAGTGTTTTAGCAGAGCACCAGGGGGATTGTGGGGAACTTGTTATTGTAGTCTGGCTGAAGCCGAAGAGAAAGGTGGTGTGTTATCTAGATCGGAAAGAAGGCAACTGAACTGGACTCAGATCAGGAGAGAAACGAAACACAGGTCAGATAAACTCCCTAACAGTGCACAGTATTATCGGGCAGGAAGATAAGGATTGGAAGGAATTGTGTCACAGGGATCATCTCCCTCATCAAACCCTCCCACCGCTCCATCTCCATGCAGGATAAAGAATGCTGTGTACTATTATATCCTTGTAAAGAAAAGCCTATGGTTGTGTATGCATAGAACTGTGCTGCTAACAGATCTAATCTATGCTGAATTATGCTACTGAAGATACTGTAATACTATGCCTTGGGAAGAAACTACTGTATTGTTACTGGAGCCAGTTGCTCAAGAAACTCAGACTGTACTGTAATGAAGATTGTTGCTGTGATATCCCTGAATTGCACTGGCCGTGCTTCAGATTAAATTCCACTGTTAAACTGTTGAAAAAGACTCTTGTCAGATGTGACTGGTCAGCAATTGAATCTATCGTGTGTCTGAAAGAAGCTGCAGCCTATGGTAGCCCTGAGTAACAGTTCCCCCAGGATTACAAAGAATTCATGAAACCTGTCTCGCCCTATCTGAACCTAGCGGCGTGCTTGTAACACTTTGGCTATAACACAGCTGTGTGTGTACTATGGATAGTAGAGCTGTGGGTGTACTATGGTTTTAGTAGAGTTGTGTGTGTACTATGGCTTTATTGTGTGTGTTTATGTACTTTGGCTGTAATCGTGTGTACTGTGGTTTTAACATAGCTGTGCTTGTACCATTGCTATAGCAGAGCTACAGTTGTGCTCAAAAGTTTACATACCCTGGCAGAATTTTTCCCTTCTTGGCCTTGTTTCAGAGAATATGAATGATAACAAAAAAACTTTTTTCTCCCCTCATGGTTATAGGTTGGGTGAAGCCATTTATTTTCAAACTACTGTGTGTTCTCTTTTTAAATCTTAATGACCACCAAAAACATCCAAATGACCCTGATCAAATTTTCACATACCCTGGTGATTTTGGCCTGATAATATGCACAGAATTTAACACAAATGGGTTTGAATGGCTACTAAAGGTATCATCCTTACCTGTGACCTGTTTGCTTGTAATCAGTGTGTGTGCATAAAAGCTGAGTGAGTTTCTGGTATCCAGACAGACTCTTGCGTCTTTCATCCAGCCACTGACGTTTCTGGATTGTGAGTCATGAGGAAAGCAAAAGAATTGTCAATGGATCTATGGGAAAAGGTAGTTGAACTATATAACATAGGAACGGGATACTAAAAAATATCCAAGGAATTGATAATGCCAGTCAACAGCGCTCAAACTGTGATTAACAAATGGAAAATCAGGGGCGCTGTCAAAACCAAACCACGGTCAGGTAGACCAACAAAAATTTCGGCCACAACTGCCAGAAAAATTGTTTGGGATGCAAAAAAACCCCACAAATAACATCAGCTGAAATTCAGGACTCTCTGAAAACTAGCGGTGTGGCTGTTTCAGGATGCACAATAAGGAGGCACTTGAATAAAAATGGGCTGCATGCTCGAGTCGCCAGAAAAAAGCCATTACTGCGCAAATGCCACAAAGTATCTCGCCTACAATACACCAAACAGGACAGAGACAAGCCTCAAAACTTCTGGTACAAGGTCATTTGGAGTGATGAGACCAAAATTGAACTTTTTGGCCACAATCATAAATGTTACATTTGGAGAGAGTTCAACAAGGCCTATGATGAAAGGAACATCATTCCTACAGTAAAGCACGGAGGTGGATCACTGATGTTTTGGGGATGTGTGAGCTACAAAGGCATAGGAAACTTGGTAGGAATTGAAGGGAAGATGAATGCAGCACGTTATCAGCAAATACTGGAGGCAAATTTGCACTCATCAGCCCGGAAGCTGCGCTTGGGACGTACTTGGACGTTCAAACATGACGACGATCCAAAACACCAGGCCAAGTCGACCTGTCATTAGCTACAGCAGAACAAAGTGAAGGTTCTGGAGTGGCCATCTCAGTCTCCTGACCTTAATATCATTGAGACAATCTGGGGAGATCTCAAGCACACAGTTCATTCTAGACAGCCCAGGAATTTACAGGAACTGGAGGCTTTTTGCCAGCAAGAATGGGCAGCTTTACCATCTGAGAAATTAAAGAACCTCACCCACAACTACCACAAAAGACTTCCAGCTGTCATTGATGTTAGAGGGGGCAATACATGGTATTAAGAACTGGGGTATGTGAACTTTTGATCAGGGTCATTTAGATGTTTTTGGTTGTCATTAAGATTTAAAAAGAGAAAACACAGTAGTTTGTCAATAAATGGCTTCACCCAACCAATAACCATGAGTAGAGAAGAAGTTTTTTTGTTATCATTTATATTCTCTGAAACAAGGCCAAGAAAGGAAAAATTCTGCCGGGGGTACGTAAACTTTTGAGCACAACTGTATATGTGCATAATATGGTTGTAGCAGAGATGTGTTTGTGTGTACTCTAGCTGTAGCAGAGCTGTGTGTACAAATGTGTGTGTTCACTAAGGCTGTAGTAGATCAGTGTGTGTATTCTGGCTGTAGCAAAGCTCTGTGAGTGCATTATAGCTATTGCAAACCTGTGTGTGCTGTGGCAGAGTTGTTTGTATGCAATATGTCTGTAACAGAGCTAGGTGAGTGTGTTTTTACTGCCTATAGCAAAGTTGTGTGGCTAAAGCATGGATGTGTAGCACCCTGAGGATTCGGCTGCTACAGGGGTATTGCACCTCAACCCAGAGGTGTGATATTCCACTCCCGGGTAAGGATGGAGTGTGGATCTGAGCTCGGTAGGCTGCATGCACTACACACATCCCATTTCCGAGGAGCAGACCGACGGTACTCCCACTTAGAAATGTGCAGGTACGACCGAGTCTGTTCCTGGCTGGAGTGGGAGGGGGGTGGTACATCCCAAGTAGTGTAGGGGCAGATAGGGGGAGCAGCCTGGGTAAAGATAGGAGCTCATTGGGTGCTGGTCACCTGAGCTCACACATAGAGGGAGTATATAAGGTGGGCACCATCAAAGATCAGGGTCAGTCAGTCTTTGCAGAGGAGTCAGTCTGCCACAATCGGTCAGTCTGTCAGAGTCAGGAAGAGGAGCAGAGAAGCCCCAGAGAGAGAGAGAGGAGAAAGCAAGAAAGACCCAGAGGGGGAAACAGAAAAGGAACTCTGAGAACCCAAAGTCCATCAGCGGGTGAAGAGTTGGCAAAAGGGTACCGGATCCCAAGCTGGTGGGGGCCAAAGCACACCCTAGCCAGAGACCGGAGGCCGTGGGCAGCGTCTGCCACGGCCACCCACCACATCCACCCCGAAGGCAAACCACGTGGAGGGTCAGGGAACCCAAGGCCAAGGGTCTCCCAACAGAAGGCCCGAGGGAGCTGGACCTAGGTGGATCACTAGTGGGGACGGCCAGAGGAAAGGACAGAAGGAGAGCTCAGGGTCACGCTCCGGACTTGTTTGGGGGTTTGCTGAATCCAGGACCTGGTGGACGCAGCACGGTTCGGGTGGTCACTTGAAGCTGGAGTGACCGGAACATCAGCAGTGAGTAAATACCCTAAACTGCACAACCCGACTCTGTCTTCCTTTAACATCTATGCTGCACCACCACAACCCCCATCCTCTGCACCTGACCCCCTGAGGCTATACCCCACCCGTTGGGGGTTATACCATCAAACGCTGCACCTACACCATCAGCCTCAGCGGACCCTGCTGCAGCGGCGGCCATAGTGACCGCAATACAACGGGTGGCGTAGTCGACAATAAAGAACTTAATAACATCTGTAGGACTGCCACATACAACTGAGTTTGACACCCTGGGCACGGACCGGGTCACAGCCACTCGGAAGACTACAACTCCCATCTGATCCGGCTCCGGATATTCCCCCTAAAGAATATGGCCCAGGGGGCGCGTCAGATGCTGCAGTGGAGAGTGACCATATATGTTAAGGTGCTTTCACATTCCGTTATGTGTCCTCATCGGGGCATACGTCCTAAAATTCCCAACAAAAGGGGGATGCTGTGACTAGGGCCATAGACAGCAATGGTGACGGCAGAGTGAACGTGAGCTCTGCTGTGCATTTTTTTCGAGAGTGTACGCCCACAGGAGGCGGACAATCAGACGCAGGAGCCTACGTCCCCATTTTGTGGGGAATTTTAGGACGTATGCCCCGATGGGGACACAGAACGCAATGTGAAAGCACCCTTAGGCTCAGTTTATATCGACGGTATACAAATAGATTCTTCAGAGAGCAAGGGGGCCCAAAATCTAGCTCCACCTATTGGATGTAGCAATCTTAAAGTCAGTATTGATTCTTTAATTCCTTCCCAACATGATTGTTTTTTCCTCCCCGTCTTGCAAGTCATAACTTTTTTATTTCTCCGTCCACATGAACATATGAAGGCTTGTTTTTTACTAGACAAGTTGTACTTTTTAATGATATCATTAATTTTACCATACAGATTACTGAAAAATGGGAAAAAAAATTCCATGTACGATGAAATTGCAAAAAAATAAAATAACTTCAATTATGACATTGTTTTTGTGGAATTATTTTTACGTTTTAAATTATGTAGTAAAATTGATCTAGCACCATGATTGTCCAGGTCAGTATGATTATGGTGATAAGCATATCCAGGTTTTATTATTATTTTATTGATGAAAAAAAAATTGGAAATTTCTAAAAAGAAATGCTTTGTTTGAGTTGCCATTTTCAAAATCCATAACATTTTCATTTTTTGGGTGATGGACTGTGTGATTGCTTATTTTTTGCTGGGCGAGCAGACCATTTTATTGATAACATTTTGGTATAGATGTGAAATTTTGATAGCTTCTTACTGCATTTTTTGCAGTGTTGCGGCGACCCAAAAAAACACAATTTTGGTTTTAAATTTTGCTTTTTACCATGTTTACTAATCGAGTTAACTAATAAATAAATTGATAGATTGGACTTTTATGTGTATTTTTTTAATATTTTTATCTTTATTTTTATTGGGAAAAAAAGAAAGGCTCATTCAAATTTTTATGTTTTTTTACTTCATATTTTTAAAACATTTTCTTTTATTTTTTATTGTACTTGTTAGTGCCCTCAGGGGGCTTGAACCATATGATCACTTCTACCATGTACAGCAATCCTAAAGCATTGCTGTATATAGTAAAAACACTGTCTCCTTTGAAGCCCAGCTACAGGCTGAGTTGCAAGGGAGCTCTATGACAGCAAGCACATGGGCCTTCAACCACCCTCCATAGTCATAGCAACCCATTGGTGCCCAGGAATATAACACAGATGGCCAATGAATGTATAGAATGACATGCCCACATGCCGGCATGCTGGTAATGCCGCTGTCACAAATTGACAGCTGCTTTTAAAGAGAAGATTAAACAGAACCTGTCAGCACAATTTTGTAATGTAAAGTAAAGACATGGCTGTAATGGTGCTGTAATACAGAATAAATTGATACCTTTCATGAAGAAATACACTATGTTGTTCTTCTTTAATAATCATTTGAAGCTTTCTGTTAATTAGATTTCGGTGCACAGGGGCCGGATTGTGCACTAGGTCTCAACCCTGTCTGTGATTCTCCTGTCCCTTTCACTTCCTCTGGTCTGTGAATGACCTGCATCTTCTGTTTGAAATCTCAGAAGTGACCTGTAATTCACAGACTGGAGGTATGTGGAGGGGATGGGGAATCACAGACAGGGAGGAGACGATCCAGTGCACAATCTGGCACCTGTGCACCGAAATCTAATTAGCAGAAAACTTTAAATGGTCATTAAAGAAGAACCACAAGGCAGATTTCTTCACCATAGGTATCAATTTAATCTGCCATGTCTTTACTTTACATTACAAAATCATACTGACAGGTTCTCTTTAACAGTTGAAGGTTGAGCTCTGTTAGAGGCAGATCCTGGTTGTGACACACAGCCATTATGTACCGGGTATGTGGCCTGTGAACCCACCCGCTTCCGGCTTGCACTGTACATGTACAGCAGATATCAGAAAGGGGTTTGCGAGCCTTCTCGCATGACTTACGATAAAAATCAAAAACAGAAACTGCATTTGCAAACGTGTTTTGGGGTGTTTGCCCCTCATCACTGCAAAGTAGGAGGACTGTTTAAGCAAGGTTAGAGGCCTCTGACATGGAATCTAAGGGTGAAGAGGCTATTTGCATTATTTGCATATTTAAATTTCTAGTGGAGCACTGCATGGCCTATAAGTCTCCTTACATCAACTTGGCACTCTCCACAAAGAGACATATTTCCTTATAGACCCCCGGTCGGAGCTATGGAGCTACAGTAAAATAGTCTTCATAAATATAAAATTAGTCTACAGTCTATATATACATACTGCTGGTGTTAGGATTGTGCAAAAGAATGCAAAGCTATGAAACTGCAATACCTATCCATATTTTACATTATGACAATATCCATATTACAAATGCGTATTGATATCATATCTGTAATATGGAGGAAAATAATGCTCTCTGTCCTGCGTCCTGCTTCTCTTGATTACTTGAAGAAGTGAGGAAACTCAGTAAACACGCAGACAAGGAAAGTGATGGGTCTGCAGTTCTAGGGAGAAGCAGTGTCTGTTCAGCTATGTGAAACTGAATGCAGAGTAGGGCAAAAGGAGCTGAAGAAAGACATAAAAGGACAAGAAGGGAAGTTTATATCGAGCTTGGTCTGTATATTACCACTAGATATGCTGATACTGTGCTATCTGAAAAATAACGAGATTGTGAGAGTAACACTTAAACCATGTAATTTGTAAAAGAACTTTAAGACTATTGAGGAAAATACTTAACTCTAAATGAAACAAGTTCTATAAAGTTGAGCATAAAATCTTTGTGTTGCTACCATTTGTCACTGACTGTCAAAAGTAGCTAGATGTCTATGTGAATTTGGTATTTCTATGTCTTCCAGCATTTTCCAGCCAGAGATTTAAGCTACTGTGCCACAGGGGAGAAACTTGTCAACGGCAGTATTGTGTGGGAAAAATGAAGCCTATAAAGCAAATCTGTCAATGATGCTGTACTACCCACCCATTATAGCTACTCTACTCAGCTTGTAAATATTGTGCACATCATAACAATGGTCATTGCTACAAAAATATTTTTTTTTCCCCATACTAGATTGTCATGTTTTTAATCTAAAATGCAGAAGTCAGCATTTTTTTGCATTATACTTTTAGACAACAGTTTTAAATCAATGCTTGAGTGATCATTTCTGCATTGCCTGAATGGCACTTACTTCTGAATGAAAATCTATTTTTCACCCCTGCTTATAGTTCCTTATCATCAATGAATGATACAAATCTTCAGTAGAGAAGCTTTCCACATTTTTAGATATAGACAAAAACAAAATGAGCAGTAAGCTGTTGTATTTTGTTTCAATTTACAAAACCTGCAGGAGCTATATCCTGGACTCCATCCATGAAGATGGAGCACAGCCTATCCTAAAATGCTATTTTCAAGCGAAACTACAAAAATTCTTAAACTAATTTTGTTGATACCTTTAAGATGGAAATAAACTACATGGAAGAAAGTATTTGAACATCTACACATTATACAGGAGCTTTTATGAAATCACATTCTAAATCTATAGACATTAATATGGCCAAATCAGGCTTGTGTATTAGACTGTAAAACAGAGAAGAAAAACTTGGCACTCCGTAAGAACATGTGTTTCCACTGCTCCAGAGTTCAGTGACGGTATAAATTCAGAAATGGTTTTAGACAAAGATTGGGGCAAAGATTAAAAGTGAGGCCCCAAATGTTAACATATTGCACCATCACAAAGAAACATTTAGGGTACATTTACACAATTTCAGACTTTTAAACGAGTGTGACCATCTCAGGGTTCCTCCGCTTTCTGTATGCAAGGATTCTTGATCATGCCGACTACGCCAAGTTGTACGATGCTCAGAAAGGTAGTAATGGATGAGGGCTGCTGTATTCCTACACCCTGGCATCTTACAGTTAAAGAGTGTCTCGGTTCCCATGTGCTGTGCATGTGGTGCAGAACACTCACATTTTAGCTGCAGGCCCCCGCTGTATCCAGGCTCCCGAATCCAGGAACATGAGCACATAAATCAGGGGACACTCGCTTCTTAACAAACAGTTCAACTTTACTTAGCAGTTCAACTGATGTTACAGTACAGTACGTTTCCATGTTCTCTGTTAGTTTGGCCTGAGCAATCCCTTCGCTTAATGGCTCCCGTGGCCCCTGGGATACTCCATCCAGCCCTACGGCTCTCATGAGTTCCATCCCATCTGCCTGACAAGTCTTTGTCCAGCTTCCACTTGTGGGAAGGGAATAAGGCACACTTTCCAGTGCCTAATTCTGTCCATAGGCCCCGAACATTGCAGGAATGTCCGCAGAAAACAGTAGCCAACCGTCTCATGCTACCCAAACAGTCTGTACTTCTTGTGCCCTCCAGCCTTCTGACCTTGAATGCTGCTAACACTTTCTTTATCTTCCAATCTAATCTCCCACTCCAGACTCACTGCACTAACCAGGAAGTGCTCCCCTTCTTAACTAACCTTTCCTCTGAAATGTTGGGGCTGATCCTGAACATTTTACTGTATCCTAATCTGTGCAATTCTCTTCCTACTTCCTATATCTAGTATTCATCCAACTGAATCTTTCCTTTCCTAACTTAATGCCTAAGTCTTATGCTATGCCTATGTCTTATACTTAACCCTAGACTTTCCCTATATGTTACACATAAATGACTACCAACTTCAAGAGCATGATTAATCAGAAAATATTTTTGTCAACAAAGGAAACCCCAATACTATAAATACCACCAAAAAGAGACAATAGGTGCTTATCGACAATAAAAAATATTTTTTTAATTAAGTAAAGATTAAAATACAATTCTATAGAGTATAGCAATGGAAGACCACAAAACACCAACACATAAAGAATATTATATATTAATCATATTGCATCTTATTCACTGTGCACATTAGTGCCTATAAGATTCTATGGAGTTTCACATTTTTCATTACTCATACAATACAATAAAACCATGTTCTAACACATATTCACACACAGTTACTGCAGACGTTGTCTTTAGGAGGAGAGGCAGCTCTTGCACAGTATCATATTATCAGCAGCACATCTCCTGTTTACACAGGGTGATTTGTTCCTGAGAACTATGATTTTTGTTCTGACATAAGCAATCCACTCACTCATCCTATGAATGAGCACCATTTAGCTTGTGCCATGGGTGGTTGCTGACATGATTACACCTATGAACTTCCATCTGTGGTACCGGTATTTATAGGTGTGGATGACATACACACACTGCATGTTACACAAACATGCACACATACAAATCCATATATAACATACAGATACTACATGTTACATACACACTAGTATATAACATACACACTTATGTATATACACATAGTTAGAAAAATATTCAGCTCACCGTTTCATATATCTTTAGATCATTCCGAACCCGGAAACACTGTTTCAGAGCGTGGAAGCATTCAATGGAAGAAGTGTAGTGGGGAGCACCCAGGGCCGTTACCATCACGCTGTGTGCTGAAACTCTGTATTCTTCGCCCAATGCCCCCTCTACTATTAAGGACTGAGACCAGAGTGTGTGCTGTAATGGAGGATTTTCTGTACTCACTGTTACACCGTCCCTGGGACCGACACCGACTTCAAGCAAGACAGGCGATCATAGATCCAGGTTAACAGACTCTCTTTTACTGTGCAATTCTTCCATACACGTATGCAATATACAGATCAAGACAAGTTCTTTGGTTAGTGAAGTATCCTTGGTAATGTGCCTTTCCAGTGTTTTCTCTCGTCCCTTCCTGAGACCCAACATTATCCACTTCTTCTGCGACCCAGCTAAGAATCTCCACTGTAGGGATATAGAGGCCTCACCTTGAGCACCTCTGACAAGCCATGAGCCTAGGACTGTGCCGGCGTCTAGATTCAGTCTCAAATGTGTCCTCATTCTGTTCTGATAAATTGCACTAGTAAAACACCTCTTCACTGCTGATACTGCTGATACTGCTGATGGAGTCTGCTTTCCTGTCTGCTCAGTCTTCCTCCACACTCCATCTCTCTCTATGTATGGAACAGACCCTACACCGGTCCTGTGCAGTCGGGTCTTGAAACCAGGACTGAGGTGGCCTGACACAGGCCTCCCCTAACAGCAGTCTCACTCTGCCTACTGCTCCTCACTACTCACTCTCCCCCACTCTGTTTGCAACCTGGAATTAGTTTTCTATAAAACAACTCTAAACCCCTCTCAGCTGATGATGTAAACCCCTGTCTTAATTCTCTAGTGTCTAAGCAGTGTAGTGTAACTAAATCCCTTACCTGTTGCATGGTTCCCCTCTGGGCAGACCTCCCAGGGACGGCCTTAGGCCATGGGCCCACTGTCAGTATTTGGTCAGTATTCGGTCAGTATTTTTTCTCAGGAGTGGGAGCCAAAACCAGGAGTGGGTGATAAATGCAGAACTGGTGCACTTGTTTCTATTATACCTTTTCTCTTATTGTTCCTCACCTGGTTTTGGCTCCCTGAGAAAAAGTACTGACCAAATACTGATTGTGGGGCTGTGGCCTTAGGCAGAGCCTATGGAGAACCAGATACAATAATGGCCATAAGGATTTCACACAGCAAAACACTTTATCAAATAAATAACTATAAACATATATAACAATTATCAGACAATTAAACAACCCCTTTTGGACTCGGCGTCTTCATCACCAACCAGTCCTACAAAAGGAAGGGATCCAGCTCAATGAATAGTGAACACACTTTATTCACAAAAGGTACATAGTAGAGGATAAAACTGGATACTCATGGTGATAGTTATATCAACACATTTCAAGTGACATCGCACACTTATTCATGATGATGCCCAACATGAGTGAGTAACTTGTTATATATTTAGTTCCAATGAGCACACTGGTGTATTGATTAATTAATTTCATTACTCATTAAAGCACATGTTACTCCCAAAGGTGGCGTACGTGATTTTGTGGATCCACTGTTCCACAGGGCCGGGTCTGCCTAGGTACGGGCATAGCTGAGCGGCTACCTGGTATTCACTGGAGCTCATGATAGTGGAGAAAGACTGGGCTGCAGGTAGCTGGCAGGTACCACTCCTAGGCAGATCCCGGTACTACAACAGCTGACCCCAGGGATCAGGTTAGCTGATACAGACTCGGGCTCTGTTCAGAATAATAGGTTCAGGAACATTGCAGACTGGTTACTGACACAGAGACTCAGACGGGTACTTCAGAGATAGGTTGCAGCATTCCGGAAACATGGATACTCAAATAGGGAAATGTTCATATACTGGCAGCACCAAGACCTGGGGGTTTCGAGAACAGGACTAGCCACACCAGGACCAGGGAACAATGTTCAGGCACTGTTCGCACCGAGATCAGGGGACTCCGGGGAAAGGACTGACCGCCCCAGGGAAACAATGTTCAGGCACTGGCCACACCACGACCAGGGGACTTTGGGAACAGGACTGGCCGCACCAGGACCATCAGACAATGTTCAGGCTCTGGCCACACGGGGACCAGGGAACATCTGGGACAGGACTGGCCACACCAAGACCAGGGGACAATATTCAGGCACTGGCCACACCAGGACCAGGGATTAGGGTTCAGGACGCTGGCCGCAGGGGCACCATGGGATCTAACAACTCACTAGTAAGGGAAACTAGGCAGTACTGAATGCTATTGCTTCGGCGACTCCCTAAGGGAGAGGGAGCTATTGACTGGGAGCCATCTTGCAGGTGTACAAATTATACTAAATGCCTCTCAACTACAAGCTGAGGGAATTTACTATAAGTACAGCAAAGGACAGGGAGCACGCCGGGGACCATACCAAGGGCCGGGGTGGTGAGTAAGCCGGCGTCCCTGCATGGAGGAAGAAGGGGACACCGTGCAGGGGCTCCGGCCATTGCACTACAGCACATATGCAAAGTTGTTAAAATGTTGTTAAAATACTTTGGTTAACAATAGATTACGGGAATTCAAGAAAGATTCTATTGACATAATGCAGCTTATGAAAACATGTCACAATCATTCTGCAGTAATATAACTTGGAAGGTTGATATATGTAAAGAGAACATTATGTAAACTAGCTATGCATCATTTCCAAAACCAAATGGAACTTGAACTGAAGACACTCTCTGAAACTTTGCATGACAAACCTATGTATAGTGATAACCTTAAATTCAGTTTACATCTAGCATTTAAACAACTAAAAGAAAATGACAACCTAGTCATTAAAAAATCTGATAAAGGTGGTTCTGTGGAAGTCATCAATAAAGGTAATTATATAGACTGTGTCGAAGGTATGTTATCTGCCATTGCTGTGTGCAAACCTTTAAGTAACTCTATTTAATATTTTAGAGAATTTTTTTTTGCTTTAATAGACAAAGGTTTAAGTATAGGATGTTTAAATAAAAAAGAAACAGAATATTTGAAATGGAACAATCCTGCTACACCTATTCTGTATTCATCGGAGCTGAATATATTAGAAGTTACTCACTTACAATAAGAGCATAAAAGAAAGAAGTGTGCGGACCATAGCAGCTTACACACTACAGAAGAGAGAGAGGACCTCACTAACCATAAGAGCTTACACACTACAGAAGAGAGAAAGGACCCTGCTGACCATACAGTGGGTACGGAAAGTTTTCAGACCCCTTTAAATTTTTCAATCTTTGTTTCATTGCAGCCATTTGGTAAATTCTATAAAGTTCATTTTTTCTCATTAAAGTACACTTTGCACCCCATCTTGACTGAAAAAAAACAGAAATGTAGAAATTTTTGCAAATTTATTAAAAAAGAAAAACTGAAATATCATATGGTCATAAGTATTCAGACCCTTTGCTCAGTATTAAGTAGAAGCACTCTTTGAGCTAGTACAGCCATAAGTTTTCTTGGGAATGATGCAACAAGTTTTTCACACCTGGATTTGGGGATCCTCTGCCATTTTTCCTTGCAGATCCTCTCCAGTTCCATCAGGTTGGATGGTGAACGTTGGTGGATAGCTATTTTCAGGTCTCTTCAGAGATGCTCAATTGGGTTTAGGTCAGGGCTCTGGCTGGGCCTGTCAAGAATGATCACAGAGTTGTTCTGAAGCCACTCCTTTGTTATTTTATCTTCGTGCTTAGGGTCATTGCCTTGTTGGAAGGTGAACCTTCAGCCAAGTCAGAGGACCAGAGCACTCTGGAAGAAGTTTTCATCCAGGATATGTCTGTACTTGGCCGCATTCATGTTTCCTTCAATTGCAACCAGTCGTCCTGTCCCTGCAGCTGAAAAACACCCCATAGCATGATGCTGCCACCACCATGTTTTACTGTTGGGATTGTATTGGGCAGGTGATGAGCAGTGAGTGGTTTTCTCCACACATACCGCTTAGAATTATCACCAAAAAGTTCTTTCTTCATCTCATCAGACCAGAGAATCTTATTTCTCATAGTCTGGGAGTCCTTCATGTGTATTTGAGCAAACTCTATGCGGGCTTTCATATGTCTTGCACCGAGGAGAGGCTTTCGTCGGGCCACTCTGCCATAAAGGCCTGACTGGTGGAGGGCTGCAGTGATAGTTGACTTAGTGGAACTTTCTCCCATCTCCCTACTGCATCTCTGGAGCTCAGCCACAGTGATCTTGAGGTTCTTCTTTACCTCTCTCACCAAGGCTCTTCTTCCATGATTGCTCAGTTTGGCTGGACTGTCAGGTCTAGGAAGACTTCTGGTGGTCCCAAACTTCTTCCATTTAAGGATTATTGAGGCCACTGTGCTCTTATGAACCTTGAGTAATGCAGAAATTCTTTTGTAACCTTGGCCAGATCTGTGCCTTGCCACAATTCTATGTCTGAGCTCCTTGGGCAGTTCCTTTGAGCTCAAGATTCTCATTTGGTCTGACATTCACTGTGAGCTGTAAGGTCTTATATAGACAGGTGTATGCCTTTCCAAATCAAGTCGAATAAGTTTAATTAAACACAGATGGACTCCAATGAAGGAGTAGAACCATCTCAAGGAGGATCACAAGGAAATGGACAGCATGTGACTTAAATATGAGTGTCTGAGCAAAGGGTCTAAATAGTTATGACCATGTGATATTTCAGTTTTTCTTTTTTAATAAATTTGCAAAAATTTCTACATTTCTGTTTTTTTTTCAGTCAAGATGGGGTTCAGAATGTAGTTTGAGAGAAAAAAAATGAACTATTTAGAATTTACCAAATCGCTGCAATGTAACAAAGAGTGAAAAATTTAAAGGGGTCTGAATACTTTCCATATTTCATAGAATCAGAGAATCATAGAATGGTAGAGTTGGAAGGGACCTCCTGGGTCATCTGGTCCAACCCCCTGCTCAAAGCAGGATTCACTAAATCATCTCAGACAGATGTCTGTCCAGCCTCTGTTTGAAGACGTCCATTGAAGGGGAAATCACCACCTCTGGTGGCAGCCTGTTCCACTCATTGATCACCCTAACTGTCAAAAAGTTTTTTCTAATATCTAATCTGTGTCTCCTCCCATTCAGTTTCATCCCATTGCTTCTAGTCTTTCCTTGTGCAAATGAGAATAAAGATGATCCTTCTACAATGTGACAGCCCTTGACATATTTGTAGACAGCTATTAAGTCTCCTCTCAGTCTTCTTTTCTGCAAGCTAAACATTCCCAAATCCTGCAACCGTTCCTCTTAGGACATGGTTTGCAGACCGGTCACCATTCTGGTCGCTCTTCTCTGAACTTGCTCCAGTTTGTCGAAGTCTTTTTTAAAATGTGGTGCCCAAAACTGGACACAGTATTCCAGATGAGGTCTGACCAAAGAGGAGTAAAGTCCAATAATGACTTCACGTGATCTAGACTGTATGCTTCTGTTAATACATCCCAGAATTGTATTTGCCTTTTTTGCTGCTGCATCACACTGTTGACTCATGTTCAGTCTATGATCTATTAGTATACCTAAGTCTTTTTCACATGTACTGTTGCTTAGCTCTATTCCTCCCATTCTGTATATGCCTTTTTCATTTTTATTGCCCAGATGTAGTACTTTGCATTTTTCCCTGTTAAAAACCATTCTGTTAGTTGCTGCCCACTGCTCCAGTTTATTTAGGTCTTTTTGAATCCTCTCTCTCTCTTCTTTAGTATTAGCTATCCCTCCTAGCTTTGTGTCATCAGCAAATTTAATCAGTTTACCCTCAATTCCTTCATCTAGATCATTGATAAAGATGTTGAACAATACAGGTCCAAGGACAGAACCCGGTGGTACCCCACTTGAGACATTCATCCAGCTGGATGTGAAGCCATTTACGACCACCCTTTGAGTCCGATCACTAAGCCAGTTATGAATCCACCTAACAGTTGCCTGGTCCATTCCATACTTGGTCATTTTTTCAATAAGAATGGTGTGAGATACTTTGTCAAATGCTTTGCTGAAGTCAAGATATACTATATCTACAGCATTTCCCTTATCCACCCAGTCAGTGATTCTGTCATAGAAGGAAATTAAGTTAGTCTGACATGACTTGTTAGTTGCAAACCCATGCTGACTCTGGTTAATCACTTCATTCTTATCCAGGTACTTACATACATGTTGTTTAATAATTTGTTCAAAGATCTTTCCTGGTATAGAAGTCAGACTCACCGGCCTATAGTTCCCTGGGTCCACCTTCTTCCCCTTTTTGAATATAGGAACAACATTTGCTCTTCTCCAGTGTTCTGGGACTTCTCCTGTTCTCCAAGAATTTTCAAAGATTATGGAGAGTGGTTCTAAAATTTCTTCTACGATCTCCTTCAGTACTCTGGGGTGTAATTCATCTGGACCTGGAGACTTGAACGTTATTATGTTAGTTAAATATTCCCTCACAATCTTTCTGTTTACAGATAACCTGGATTATTCAATTCCTTTAATAGGACATTGAAGATCAGTTGATGTTACATTTTCTTTCTGAGAGAAAACAGATGCAAAATAGGAATTAAAAAGTTTTGCCTTCTCAACATCCTTTCTTACCATTTCACCATTTTCATCCTGTAAAAATCCTACAGCATCTTTGACTTTTCTTTTACTTTCGACATACCCCCAAAATCCTTTTTTATTGCTTTTGACATCTCTTGCAAGTCTTAATTCATTATCAGCTTTAGCTAACCTGATACGTGCCCTGCAGGATCTGCAGACTGCATTATAATCTTCTTTAGATATGCTTCCCTCTTTCCATTTGCTAAACATTTCTTTCTTTCTTTTTAGCATGTGTTTAAGTTCTGTGTTCATCCATCCTGGTTTCCTTAAATGCTTCCCATTCTTCCTACTTTTCGGGATTGTTAACGATTGTGCTTTGAGAATCTCATTTTTAAAAATTTCCCATCCTTCCTGGACATTTTTGTCCTTAAGGACATCCAGCCATTGGATCCCACCTATTCTATTTCTGAGTCTCTTAAAATCAGCCTTTCTGAAATCTAACCTTGAAGTTTGAGTCTTCACATGTCTTCCTCCTCTAGTTATCCAAAATTCTATAATCGCATGATCGCTGCCTCCTAGGGTCCCAGCCACTTTTACCACCTCAACCATTTCCTCCCTGTTTATAAGGATTAGATCCAAAGTAGCAGATCCTCTTGTTTCTACTTACTGTAAGAGCTTACACAATATAGGAGAGACTTACCCAGTGATCCTGATGATAGAAACCACTCTGCTATACAAACTGTGCTGCATTGGGAACCACCGATCTATTTATGGCCTAGGTAGTGATCACCACTCTACAAGGATTGATAATCTGCTAGATGACATAGCTGCAGATGGGGAAGCCCTTGCAGCCACATAAAAAGACATTAGTCCACTCTCTGATGCTTCAGCAGTGTGAAAAAAAAGGTGCTGTGTGTGTTTTCTTTTTTTACGAACCGCTAATGGAATCTCAAAGTGTTCCAATTTATGAAAAAACACAAATTTCAGTAAATTTGACTTCCACAGATTGATATGCTCATCTCTACCTGGTATGCTAGATATCAGCTTCTGGGACAAATTCTGACTGGTGGCAAAAGTGATAAATATATGGCTTGGTGTACCAAACATTGAAATTTTGGATCCATGGCCAAGAAACTCCCCAGATCTCAATCCCATTGAGAAACTTTGGTCAATCTTCAAAAAGTGAGTGGACAACACCACAGAAATTGTGATAAACTCCAGGCACTGATCAGACAAGAATGGGTTGTCATCAGTCAGGATGTGGCCCAGAAACTGATATAAAGCATGCCAGGTAGAGATGAGCGGATTGTTGGGCAGAGCTGGAGCAGAACGTTTCGTGACATCACAGTTCGTTTAATTCAAGATGAGATGACATACCTAATGCCAAAAATCTTATTCTAGTTCCTGTTTGAAGTAAGATTTTTGGTGCACTGATGAGGACAACATCAAACGTGCCTATTAATTAAGGGGTGTGCACCTATTAATGAATCAGGATCATCTCACTCCAACATGCCCCTTGAGCAACACCAGTCTTTATGACTTAGGGTCTGAATCTTTGCATAAATATAATGTCAATAAAAGTGTAAAAAGTTATAGAATGATTATAATTGTGCTTTAGTAACCACACAAAAATCTCACTAAAAAATCTAAAAACATTGTGGCAGCAAACTTTGTGAAAACCAAAATCTATGTCGGCCTCAAACTTTTTGGCTACAAATGTGCACACAGCACATACACACACACACACACATATGTATTAAAAACATAGCTGATGCGCACACATGTTGAAAATAATTTTAATAGTTATGTTCCTCATACACATATATTTCCTAAACTTTTTGTTATAACTTATCCTAACTGCACTGTAAGTCATGTACCTTTTCGACAGTACATCATATGACAGTGTATCTGTCACAGTGCAAAGTTCTTTTTGGCAAACAGCAATCGGAATTCCTTTTTAGGGCTAAGTGGATTGTACAAACTTCCTGTCATGTCGTCTCCAACAATTTTATCAGGTACATTGTGATGTTATGGTAAAAATGTCCAATATAAATACTGTAGAAATTTCAAGATTAACAGTGAATATTCCAAAGAAGAGAACAAAACTAGTCATCACATCCAGGAGAACAAACATATGGTTGGTGAAATTCTCAAGAATCCTACAGTGTAATATTGTATTACTGTCACTTCTTACTGTATAATGTTTGCTTTAAACACACTAGAGTAAAGGTGGTCTGGGGTAAGCAATGAAAAGTTACAGTCATTAGACTCATCTCCTGATGTGCCCTTCATTCTTTTTCTCTCTCTACTTTACCTTCACATACTGTATACCTCACTAATGTTTTCATTCATTGTTACATGGTTCTACGATATGTGGGTAACATAGACTTAGCATTTCTGCTCTTGTATTAAGCTTATACTACAAGACAGCTCGTCAAGCTTTGATTTTTGTACTTGAAATCAGCAATAAAAGGAAAAATGCAATCGCTCACCCCTAACCGAGCCTCAATCAATGGCATGGACTGCATATGGCAATTATATTTCCGAAGGTAAGGCTTGTCTCTGAATGACTCAAATACATACTTGTCACAAAAGATGAAGATTTCAAACACTACTATTTCATCACTATAGATAAATTCAAAGATGTGAGATCATCTCAGTATTTCTCTGGCTTGTATAAACTGTCTTTATTTCACATTTTTTTTTAAAGAAATAATACACTACATTCATGACACTATGTCTGAGATAGAATGGACATACAAACAATGAGATCTTGACATACTCAAGGATAAAGGCTAAATTCATGTAATCAATACGTATATGCAGAATATATATACACACGTGGTCAAAATTGTTGGTACCCATCCTTTAATGAAAGAAAAACCCACAATGGTCACAGAAATAAATTGAATCGGACAAAAGTAATAATAAATTAAAAATCTATGAAAATGAACAAATTAAAGTCAGTCATTGCTTTTCAACCCTGCTTCCACAGAATTTTTTAAAACATTAAACTCATGAAATAGGCCTGGACAGAAATGATGGTACCCCTGAAAATAATGTGACAAAAGGGACATGTTAAATCAAGTTGTGTCCACTAATTAGCATCACAGGTGTCTGCAATCTTGTAATCAGTCAGTGGGCCTGTATATAGGGCTGCAGATACTCACTGTGCTGTTTGGTGACATGGTGTGTACCAGACTCAACATGGACCAGAGGAAGCAAAAGAAAGAGTTGTCTCAGGAGATTAGAAAGAAAATAATAGACAAGTATGTTAAAGGTAAAGGTTATAAGACCATCTCCAAGCAGCTTGATATTCCTGTGACTACAGTTGCACATATTATTCAGAAATTTCAGATCCATGGGACTGTAGCCAACCTCCCTCGACGTGGCCGCAGGAGGAAAATTGATGACAAATCAAAGAGATGGATAATACGAATGGTAAAAAAAGAGCCCAGGATAACTTCCAAAGAGATTAAAGGTGAACTTCAAGCTCAAGGAACATCAGTGTCAGATCGCAACCTCCGCCGTTGTTTGATCCAAAGTGGACTTCATGGGAGACGACCAATGAGAACACCATTGTTGAAAAAACCCATAAAAAAGCCAGACTGGAATTTGCCAAACTACATGTTGATAAGCCACAAAGCTTCTGGGAGATTGTCCTATGGACAGATGAGACAAGAATGGAAGTTTTTGGCAAGGCACATCAGCTCTATGTTCACAGAAGGAAAAATTAAGCATATCAAGAAAAGAACACTGTCCCTACGGTGAAACATGGTGGAAGCTCTGTTATGTTCTGGAGCTGCTTTGCTGCATCTGGCACAGGGTGTCTCGAATCTGTGCAGGGTGCAATGAAATCTCAAGACTATCAAGGGATTCTAGAGAGAAATGTGCTGCCCAGTGTCAGAAAGCTTGGTCTCAGTCGCAGATCATGGGTCTTGCAACAGGATAATGACCCAAAACACACAGCTAAAAACACCCAAGAATGTCTAAGAGGAAAACATTGGACTATTCTGAAGTGGCCTTCTATGAGCCCTGACCTAAATCCTATTGCACATCTTTGGAAAGATGCCGTCTGGAAAAGGCAACCTTCAAACACGTAACAACTAGTGTTGAGCGATACCTTCCGATATCGGGAAATATCGGATCGGATTGGATCGGACCGATACCGAAAAAGTATCGGATATCGCCGATTCCGATACCGGAAACCAATGCAAGTCAATGGGACATAAATATCGGAATTAAAATAAACCCTTTCTTTCCTTGTAGGTTATTTCTACATGAAGGAAAACAACTAAGAATAATGAAGAATGTATTGGGGGAGGTGGGGGAGACAATAAAGGCATAGAGGTTTAGCCCAGTCAAATGGAATAGCAGGAATTACTATTTTTTTATTATGTTCTGAGTTACGGAAATATTAACTATGTTAAGTATTTTTATATTTTGTCAGATATTTATGTTTCACTACTTCCATGCTCTTCACCTTCTTTTTTACTTCTCCCACACTTTCTCCTTCATCATCCTCAGCATCTTTTTCATCCACTTCTTCTTCACCTTCTTCTTCTTCACCTTCTTCGTATTATTCTTTTTTTTACATTCTTCATATTCTACTTCTTCATCTTCTTCATATTCTTCTTCTTCATCATATTCTTATTTGTGACAGGCATTCCTGTAGTTATCTATAAAAGGTTGGACATTACACCTTTCGTTCTGCCCGTCACAAAAGATTTACAACAGGATTTGTCCGCGTTCAGTTTGGCCTGCAGCAGCAGGTCTTTTCCAGGGGCACCACGAGGAGGAACGGACTCACCCCCATACACTGCTTAGTCATCTTCTGCTTATAATTTAGATATTATCTTTTGCTCTGATTTTTAGTCTTATGCTTAATGTTCTTCCGCTTTTTGTTCTGCAGCTTCTTGTATTTCTGCTTCTTGGTTTTCTGTCTCTTGTTCTTCTGTATCTTGGTGCTTGTCTTCTCTTCTTTGTCTTCTTGGTCAACTTCTTCAGGGTCATCTTCTTGGTCTTCTTCGGGGTGGTCTTCAGGGTCGTCGTCTTCGGGGGTCCTCGTCTTCGGGGTCCTCGTCTTCTTCGGGTTGGTCTTCTGGGTCCTCGTCTTCGGGGTCCTCGTCTTCTTCGGGGTGGTCTTCAGGGTCCTCGTCTTCTTCAGGGTGGTCTTCAGGGTCCTCGTCTTCTTCGGTGTGGTCTTCAGGGTCCTCGTCTTCAGGGTCATTGTCTTCGGGGTCCTCGTCTTCTTAGGGTTGGTCTTCAGGGTCCTCGTCTTCAGGGTCCTCGTCAGGGAGATCCAGAGTGATTACCAAGAACCATTTCAAAAAGCTTGAACTTGGAAATGTAGCAGAAGGTACAAGAAAGCTGAGGAACTACCGAGGACCAGCTGACGGTACTGGAACCCGGATGGGTAGCAGAAGGTACAAGAGCCAATGGAACTACCGAGGACCAGCTGATGTTACTGGAACTTGGTTACTAAGCAGGAGGTACCTGTGCCAGAAAGCACTACCAAGGACCAGCAGACGTTGGTGGAACTTGGATACCGAGAAGGAGGCACCTAATCCAAAGGCACTGCCGAGAACCAGCTGACGGTACTGGAACCCGGATGGGTAGCAGAAGGTACCCATGTAAAAAAAAGTTCAAGGCCGCGAGCCGGCCGCAGTTACCAAAACCCACAGTCCTACAGGGGGTGCTTGTCCTATTGGCACTATGGAACCAGCCTTCATTGCCAGATCCCGCAGCCCACATAGGAGTCACCTAAACTGCAGGCACCATAGAGTCGGCTAACCCGACCGCAACACGACAGGACAACGCATTGGAGGCAAAGTGACGTTGACACTACCCGGAAACAGCTGGCGTGCTGGAACCAGGCTGGGCAGGAGGGAGTACCCGTGCCAAAGACACTGCCGAGAACCAGCTGACGGTACTGGAACCCGGATGGGTAGCAGAAGATACAAGAGCAAATGGAACTACCGAGGACCAGCTGATGGTACTGGAACCCGGATGGGTAGCAGAAGGTACAAGAGCCAATGGAACTACCGAGGACCAGCTGATGTTACTGGAACTCGGTTACTAAGCAGGAGGTACCTGTGCCAGAAAGCACTACCAAGGACCAGCAGACGTTGGTGGAACTTGGATACCGAGAAGGAGGCACCTAATCCAAAGGCACTGCCGAGAACCAGCTGACAGTACTGGAACCCGGATGGGTAGCAGAAGGTACCCATGTAAAAAAAAGTTCAAGGCCGCAAGCCGGCCGCAGTTACCAAAACCCACAGTCCTACAGGGGGTGCTTGTCCTATTGGCACTATGGAACCAGCCTTCATTGCCAGATCCCGCAGCCCACATAGGAGTCACCTAAACTGCAGGCACCATAGAGTCGGCTAACCCGACCGCAACACGACAGGACAACGCATTGGAGGCAAAGTGACGTTGACACTACCCGGAAACAGCTGGCGTGCTGGAACCAGGCTGGGCAGGAGGGAGTACCCGTGCCAAAGACACTGCCGAGAACCAGCTGACGGTACTGGAACCCGGATGGGTAGCAGAAGATACAAGAGCAAATGGAACTACCGAGGACCAGCTGACGGTACTGGAACCCGGATGGGTAGCAGAAGGTACAAGAGCCAATGGAACTGCCGAGAACCAGCTGGCGGTGCTGGAGCCCAGGGTAAATACTAAAAACAGAGGAGCCAGAGGTGTATTTGGAGGAGGTTTTAATTCCGTAGTACAGTGGATGTGGACAAAGCAGGAGAATTTGCCGGACACACAGCTGGGGATCAGCTGACGTTACTGAACCCCAATAACACTGGAGCAAGCGTTGACTGTGCAGACGGCACTTCTGAGCAGCAACTAGCGGTATTGGAGCCCAGGGTAAATACTAAAAACGGAGGAGCCAGAGGTGTAATTGGAGCAAGTTTTAAATAAGTAGCACAGTGAATATGGACAGAGCAGGAGAAATTGCCGTGAACACAGCAGGGGAACAGCTGACGTTACCGAACCCCAATAACACCGCAGCAAGTGTTGACTGTGCAGACGGCACTTCCGAGCGCCAACTGGCGGTGCTGGAGCCCAGGGATAAGAATGAAAACAGAGGAGCCAGAGGTGTAATTGGAGCAACTTTAAAATGTGTAGTACAGTGGATGTGGACAAAGCAGGAGAAATTGCCGTCCGTACAGCAGGGGAACAGCTGACGTTACCGAACCCCAATAACACGGCAGCAAGTGTTGACTGTGCAGACAGCACTTCCGATCGCCAACTGGCGGTGCTGGAGCCCAGGGATAAGAATAAAAATAGAGAGGAGCCAGAGGTGTAATTGGAGCAAGTTTTAAATAAGTAGCACAGTGAATATGGACAGAGCAGGAGAAATTGCCGTGAACACAGAAGGGGAACAACTGACGTTACCGAACCCCAATAACACGGCAGCAAGTGTTGACTGTGCAGACAGCACTTCCGAGCGCCAACTGGCGGTGCTGGAGCCCAGGGATAAGAATAAAAATAGAGAGGAGCCAGAGGTGTAATTGGAGCAAGTTTTAAATAAGTAGCACAGTGAATATGGACAGAGCAGGAGAAATTGCCGTGAACACAGCAGGGGAACAGCTGACGTTACCGAACCCCAATAACACGGCAGCAAGTGTTGACTGTGCAGACAGCACTTCCGAGCGCCAACTGGCGGTGCTGGAGCCCAGGGATAAGAATAAAAATAGAGAGGAGCCAGAGGTGTAATTGGAGCAAGTTTTAAATAAGTAGCACAGTGAATATGGACAGAGCAGGAGAAATTGCCGTGAACACAGCAGGGGAACAGCTGACGTTACCGAACCCCAATAACACCGCAGCAAGTGTTGACTGTGCAGACGGCACTTCCGAGCGCCAACTGGCGGTGTTGGAGCCCAGGGATAAGAATGAAAACAGAGGAGCCAGAGGTGTAATTGGAGCAACTTTAAAATGTGTAGTACAGTGGATGTGGACAAAGCAGGAGAAATTGCCGTCCGCACAGCAGGGGAACAGCTGACGTTACTGAACCCCAATAACACGGCAGCAAGTGTTGACTGTGCAGATGGCACTTCCGTGCGCCAACTGGCGGTGTTGGAGCTCAGGGATAATACTGAAAACAGAGGAGCCAGAGGTGTAATTGGAGCAACTTTAAAATCTGTAGTAGTGAGAATGTGGACAGAGCAGGAGAAATTGCCGTCCGCACAGCAGGGGAACAGCTGACGTTACTGAACCCCAATAACATGGTAGCAAGTGTTGACTGTGCAGACGGCACTTCCGAGTGCTAACTGGCGGTGTTGGAGCTCAGGGATAATACTGAAAACAGAGGAGCCAGAGGTGTATTTGGAGGAGGTTTTAAATCAGTAGTACAGTGGATGTGGACAGAGCAGGAGAAATTGCCGTCCGCACAGCAGGGGAACAGCTGACGTTACTGAACCCCAATAACACGGCAGCAAGTGTTGACTGTGCAGACGGCACTTCCGAGCGCCAACTGGCGGTGTTGGAGCTCAGGGATTACAGTTCAGGTGGTAGAAACATGAACAGAACAGGAGACCTGGATACTGTTGCCAACCAATTATTTATTCTGGAAGAGGACTGGCAAATTCATGAGAGATCCAGGCCTTGTTCATTTTGAGAAAAGTAAGCCGGTCAACGTTATCGGAGGATAGTCGCATGCGACGGTCTGTTAGTACACCACCTGCGGCACTAAAGACGCGTTCCAATAATACACTAGCAGCAGGGCAAGCTAGCACCTCCAGTGCATACTGACTAAGCTCTGGCCATGTATCCAGCTTACAGACCCAAAACTTGAAGGGAGAAGAGCCGTCTGGGAGTACACTAAGAGGGCAAGACATGTAGTCTGTCACCATCTGACGGAAACGTTGCCTCCTGCTGACTGGAGCCGTCTGTGATGGTGTAGACATTTGTGGCGGCGGGGACACAAAACTTTGCCACATTTCGGCCATACTGGTCTTGCCTTGTGCTGAGGCGCTGCTTCTGCTCCCTCTTTGTGCAGAGCTTCCTCCACTGCCTCGACGCACTGAGCTGCTTTGTAAAGCACTAGCAGCACTGCTCTCGGTTGGAATGGAGAACATGATGGAATGCACCAGTGCGTCTTGGTACTCCCGCATTTTACGCTCCCGGTTCAACGGTGTTATGAGGCTTTGTAAGTTGTCCCGGTAGCGAGGATCTAGGAGGGTGGACACCCAATAATCAGCCGTGTTGAGAATGTGGGCGATGCGGCGGTCGTTTCTCAGGCACTGCAGCATGAAATCAACCATGTGCTGCAGACTGCCAACTGGCCAAGAAACGCTGTCCCCTGCTTGAGGCGTGATCTCTGCCTGCTCTGCATCACCCCACCCTCGCTCTAGATACTGACTACTAGAGCATTGTGTACCTCCCTCCTCTGGACAGATGTCTTCCTCATCCATTGACTCCTCCTCATCCTCCTCACAAAGTGTCCCCTGCCTAGGCCTTTGTGAGGAACCACGTTGCGCAGACTGTAGAGAAGCAGATGGCATTTGTGACTCCTCATCCTCCACCTCTTCCAAAACCTCGTCCCTTAGTGCTTGCAGTGTTTTTTCAAGCAGGCAGATAAGGGGGATAGTCATGCTGACTAGTGCATCATCTGCACTCGCCATCCGCGTGGAATAATCGAAGGCATGCAAAACGTGGCAAATGTCCTTCATAGAGGCCCACTCAGTGGTGGTGAAGTGTGAACGGTGCGCACTGCGACTTGTTTGCGCCTGCTGCAGCTGGTACTCCATTACTGCTGCCTGCTGCTCACACAACCTCTCCAACATATGTAACGTTGAATTCCACCTGGTGGGTAGGTCACATATGATGCGATGTTCCGGAAGACATAATTGGCGCTGCAGAGCTGCAATGCGTGATCTTGCATTGCTGGAACGCCGCAAGTGAGCGCACTCTATGCGGACCTTGTGAAGCAGTGCATCAAGATCCGGATAGTCCCTCAAAAAACTCTGCACGACCAAGTTGAGCACATGTGCCAGACATGGGATGTGAGTGAGGTTGCCTAGGCCCAGATCTGCCACCAGATTTCGGCCATTGTCACACACTACCATGCCTGGCTGGAGATTCGCTGGCACAAACCACACGTCACTCTGCTGCTTGATGGCATTCCAGAGCTCCTGCGCTGTGTGGCTTCGATTCCCCAAAGAAATTAATTTTAATACGGCCTGTTGACGTTTGGCCACGGCTGTGCTCATATCGGTCATCATAACAGGTAACCGTTCACGGGTCGATGTGGAGGTAGACCGTGACGGCTCCTGCAGCGCTGATTCAGAGGAACTGGAGTATGAGGAGGAGTCAATGTGTACAGAGTGGATTCCTGCAATCCTTGGAGTTGGCAGAACACGTACAGCGCCACTCTCAAGATCTGTACCCGGCTCCACAACATTTACCCAATGGGCAGTGAGGGAAAGGTATCGTCCCTGTCCATGCTTACTGGTCCACGCATCAGTGGTCAGGTGGACCTTGCTACTGACGGCGTTTTGTAGCGCATGTTTAATTTTTCCCTCCACATGATGTTGCAGGGCAGGGACGGCTTGCCTGCTGAAATAAAAGCGGCTGGGCACGTTGTATTGTGGGACTGCCAATGCCATAAAGTTACGGAATGTGTCAGTCTCCACCAGCCTGAATGATAGCATTTCAAGGGCCAGTAGTTTAGCAATGCCAGCATTCAGAGCCTGTGCTCGGGGGTGGTTTGCCGAGTATGGGCGCCTTTTCTCCCATGCCTGTGCTAACGATGGCTGTAGACTGGCCTGGGAGTGTGAGGATGACTGGGAAAGTGGTGCTGTGGGTGGAATTACACTGTGTCTCTGTACAACAGTGCCAGAGATTCTTCCATGGCGATCCTGTGAGGAAGCCGAACCAGCTGTGTGTGAGCTGGAGGAAGAGGCTACAACACGAGCTGAAGAGGTGGTAGGTGGCGCTGTAGGTTGGCCTAGGTCTTCAGTGTGTTTGTGTAACTCCACCATGTGCTTGGTCCGCACATGTTTCCACATATTTGTGGTATTGAGGTTGCTGACACTTTTCCCTCTTTTCACCTTCTGATTACACAGCTTGCATTTGACAAAGCAAATGTCATCTGCAACTGTGTCAAAAAAGGACCAGGAACTGCAAGTCTTGGGAGCGCCCGCTTTGGATTTTGGAAGAGCCATGCTCCTAATGGGTGCCGAAGTGGAGGCTACAGGCAACCAAGTCTGCCCCCTCCCTCTCCCTCCTTTTTGGGCCGTTCGGGGAATCTCTTCCTCAGAGCTGCTCCCACCACCTTCCTGTCCCTCACGCCATGATGGGTCAAGGACCTCATCATCTACACCACCCTCTTCAAACAACTGCTTCTCCTGGGTAGTCTCGACAGCACAGTACGCACCAGAAAGTGGCACCTGAGTCTCATCATCAGATGCGTACTGAGGTGTGCTGCTGACCATAGGCACTGGCCCACCCGCCTCTTCAGATTCAGAGAGACAAAACGGTTGCGCATCACTGCATACTACCTCTTCTTCAAATTCTCGAATTCTGCTTGGCTGGCCCCCTCTTTCCAAGCCAAGAGATTCAGAGAACAGAAGTAGAGATGGCTCCTGTCCAGGGCTCTCTGACTGCCTAGGCAATTTAGCAGGTGGTGAAGAGACAGATGGGTGCTCTTCAGTGCTCAGGACCTGAGAGGATCTGGAACTAATTGAAGTCGATGCGTTAGCTGCCATCCATCCGACAACGGCTTCAATTTGGTCCTCGCGCAGCAGTGGGGTATGGCTAGCTCCTACAAAGCTGCGCATAAAAGACTGTTCCCTGGTAAAACTGGGGGATGCTGAGTCACTGGTGCCCGCAGCAGGCACAGAATCCCCACGTCCTCTCCCTGCAGGCACAGAATCCTCACGTCCTCTCCCTGCAGAAACTCCACGCCCACGCCCACGCCCACGACCACATGCCTTACTCCCTGCCTTCTTCATCTTGGTAGACTGATAAAGATAGGCAGAAAAGTACTAAGGGCTTAGTGTGCTTATTCCTGAACAGCTGCTAACAGGTATAAGAAACACTAATTTTATAAAGTGTGGACTAGACTTTAATATGAGCTAATGTGGCCTACACAACTGTAAAGTGGAGTGTTTGGTGAACTTTATTTAGGTTTTTTTTTGTCACAAAAAGACACTGGATGTGCCTAAAGATGTAATAACGATAGTATCACAAACTTTTTGTAGCTATTACAATGTAGGAAGGTAACCTACAATGCAATAGATGAGGCTGCAAAAAATAGGCTAATACTAATCTGGCTGGGGCTGCAGGGCCCAAGGCTGCAGAAAGGCTCCTCTATCTACTCCTATATAGTGTGTTTGGAATCAATTTAGCTGAATACGGATGGAACCACCACACTAATAGGAGATATCAGGAAAAATTATGAATTGGCAATAAAGGACAATGTATGAGGCAGTGACACACACTGAGTGCACTACAACCAGACGGGGTTGAAGCACACACTACAGGGTGAGCTGCACTCACACACCAGACCTTGCAGACAGCGGTGAACAGTACAGATGCAGAGCACTGTGCACTAGCGCTGCAAGACCAAAAAAATTTCTCTATCTACTCCTATATAGTGTGTTTGGAACCAATTTAGCTGAATACGGATGGAACCACCACACTAATAGGAGATATCAGGAAAAATTATGAATTGGCAAAAAAGGACAATGTATGAGGCAGTGACACACACTGAGTGCACTACAACCAGACGGGGTTGAAGCACACACTACAGGGTGAGCTGCACTCACACACCAGACCTTGCAGACAGCGGTGAACAGTACAGATGCAGAGCACTGTGCACTAGCGCTGCAAGACGGAAAAAAATTTCTCTATCTACTCCTATATAGTGTGTTTGGAACCAATTTAGCTGAATACAGATGGAACCACCACACTAATAGGAGATATCAGGAAAAATTATGAATTGGCAAAAAACGACAATGTATGAGGCAGTGACACACACTGAGTGCACTACAACCAGACGGGGTTGAAGCACACACTACAGGGTGAGCTGCACTCACACACACAGACCTTGCAGACAGCGGTGAACAGTACAGATACAGAGCACTGTGCACTAGCGCTGCAAGACCAAAAAAATTTCTCTATCTACTCCTATATAGTGTGTTTGGAACCAATTTAGCTGAATACGGATGGAACCACCACACTAATAGGAGATATCAGGAAAAATTATGAATTGGCAAAAAAGGACAATGTATGAGGCAGTGACACACACTGAGTGCACTACAACCAGACGGGGTTGAAGCACACACTACAGGGTGAGCTGCACTCACACACCAGACCTTGCAGACAGCGGTGAACAGTACAGATGCAGAGCACTGTGCACTAGTGCTGCAAGACGGAAAAAAATGTCTCTATCTACTCCTATATAGTGTGTTTGGAACCAATTTAGCTGAATACAGATGGAACCACCACACTAATAGGAGATATCAGGAAAAATTATGAATTGGCAAAAAAGGACAATGTATGAGGCAGTGACACACACTGAGTGCACTACAACCAGACTTGGCTGAAGCACACACTACAGGGTGAGCTGCACTCACACACACAGACCTTGCAGACAGCGGTGAACAGCACAGGGAACTGTGCACTAGCACTGCAAGGCACAGTGATTTAGAAAGTAGCTTGGGTAAAGCAGTATAGAGCAAATAGGTAGCTAAAACTGTCCCTCAGAACAACAGCGTCCTATCCCTAACTGAATTCACAGCAGAGTGAGCTCAAAATGGCGGCGGTGGCTTTTATAGTGCATCATGACATCATTTCAGCAGCCAATCACAGCCATGCCATTAGTTAAGATGCCTACATGCCTAACAGGATGTGCCCACACTTCTTAGGATCCTCATTGGCTGAATAAAATGAAAATGTCTCATTGCATTATGGGAACTTCCGATTCCGGTATACGATATTGCAAAAGTATCGGAATTAAGTATCGGAATTCCGATACCGCGAATATCGGCCGATACCCGATATTTCAGTATCGGAATGCTCAACACTAGTAACAACTGGAGCAGTTTGCTCATGAGGAGTGGGCCAAAATACCTGTCGAGAGGTGCAGACGTCTCATTGACAGTTACAGGAATCATTTGATTGCAGTGATTGCCTCAATTAAGTTAAGAGTTCCATCATTTCTGTCCAGGCCTATTTCATGAGTTTAATTTTTTTTTAAATTCTGTGGAAACAGGGTTGAAAAGCAATGTCTGACTTTCATTTGTTCATTTTCAAAGATTTTTAATTTATTATTACTTTTGTCAGATTCAAGTTATTTCTGTGACCATTGTGGGTTTTTCTTTCATTAAACGAGGGTGTACCAACAATTTTTGACCACATGTGTGTGTGTATGTATATATATACAGTATACTAGCTATTGAACCCTATCCTGGTATGTATGGCACCCCTCACCCCCAAACCGGGTATGCATGGCACCTCTCACCCCCAATCCTGGTGTGCATGGCACCCCTCACCCCCAATCCTGGTATGCGTGGTACTCCTCATCCCTATCCTGGTGTGCATGGTACCCCATCCCTCATCCATATCCTGGTATGTATGGTATCCCTCATCCTGGTATGCATGGGCCCCTCACCCACATCCTGGTATGCATGGCACCCTTCATCCCCATCCTGGTATGCATGGACCCTCATCCGAATCCTGGCATGCATGGCACCCCCTCATCTCCAATCCCGGTAAGCATGGCACCACTCATCCCCAATCCTGGTATGCATGGCAACCCTCATCCCCAATCCTGGTATGCATGGCACCCCTTATGCCCAATCCTGGTATGCATGGCACCCCTCATGCCCAATCCTGGTATGCATGGTACCCCTCATCCCCAATCCCAGTATGCATGGCACCCCTCATCCCCAATCCTGGTATGCATGGCACCCCTCATCCCCAATCCTGGTATGCATGGTACCCCTCACCCCCATCCTGGCATGCATGGCACTCCTCATCCCTAACGTGGTATGCATGGGCCCTTCATCCCCAATTCTGGTATGCATGGTACCCCTAATCCCTAACCTGGCATACATGGTACCCTCATCCCTATCCTGGCATGTATGGCCTCCTCATCCCAGAAACCTGGTATGCATGGCACCCAATCCCTCATCCTAGTATGCATGGCACCCCTCATCCTTATCCTGATATGCATGATACCCCTCATCCCTATTCTGGTATGCATGATACCCCTCATCCTGGTATGCATGGCATCCCATTCCTCATCCTGGTATGCATGGTACCCCACATTCCTCTGCTGGTATGTATGGTACCCCTCATCCCTATTCTGGTATGCATGGCACCACTCACCCCCCAATCCTGGTATACATCGTCCCCTCACCCCCCAATCCTGGTATGCATGGTCCCCTCACCCCCCAATCTGGGTATGCATGGTCCCCTCACCCACCAATCCTGGTATGTGTGGTACCCCTCACCCCCCAATCTTGGT
The DNA here is from genome assembly GCF_046119375.1 of Phyllobates terribilis. Lineage (NCBI taxonomy): Eukaryota > Metazoa > Chordata > Amphibia > Anura > Dendrobatidae > Phyllobates > Phyllobates terribilis. The sequence continues at coordinate 87,536,544 of NW_027362771.1, forward strand.
ATGTATGGTCCCCTCACCCCTCAATCCTGGTATGTGTGGTACCCCTCACCCCCCAGTTCTGGTATGCGTGGTACCCCTCACCCCCCAATCTTGGTATGCATGGTCCCCTCACCCCCCAATCCTGGTATGTGTGGTACCCCTCATCCCTCAATCCTGGTATGCATGGTCCCCTCACCCCGCAATCCTGGTATGCATGATCCCCTCACCCCCCAAATCTGGTATGTGTGGTACCCCTCACCCCCCAATCCTTGTATGCATGGTCCCCTCACCCACCAATCCTGGTATGTGTGGTACCCCTCACCCCCCAATCCTGGTATGCATGGTCCCCTCACCCCCCAATCCTGGTATATGTGGTACCCCTCACCCACCAATCCTGGTATGCGTGGTACCCCTCACCCCCCAATTCTTGTATGCGTGGTCCCCTCACCCACAAATCCTGGTATGTGTGGTACCCCTCACCCCCCAATCCTGGTATGTGTGGTACCCCTGCAGCCAGACTGCGCATCGCGCATGCGCAGTCTATCGAGGCTTCAGACAGAGACACGCATCCCCGGTTATATTATAGATATATATATTGCAGTAGGTCGACTCGCTCGGCTGCTTCCGGAAATAGACTCAGAACCGGGTTTTCTCTGCAGGCTTTATTATATGGCATAAAGATCTGCAACTCCTGCAAAAATACACACGGCCTTACTGGCAAAACAACAAAACAAAAGATGAACGATAGCACAGTCTATATGTTTGTGTGCGGTTCGCCCACACAGGCTATGTCCAGCCTTCAGCTCCTCTCTGAGCTATGGCTGTCTAGTCTGGAGACCTTGCCTCTCTAAACACAACACAGAGAAAAAAAAAACAGGACTAAACATTTAAAGCTTGCTCAGCCACACCCTGAGGTGGAGATATGGAGAATGACTTCACTCCCATCTCTACGTCATTCCCATAAAACCACACCCTTTAAAAGAGGTAACCTCCAGCATGTAACAAACTGGCAGAAATTCAATAGGTCTCAGATCACACAGGAGAGCATCCTGAGTGACACATACTTCCCTTCGCATATAATGCCAGTGACTCTGTCACAATTTATATATATATATATATATATATATATATATATATATATATACAGTGGTGGCCAAAAGTATTGGCACCCCTGCAATTCAGTCAGATAATACTCAGTTTCTTCCTGAAAATGATTGCAATCACAAATTCTTTGGTATTATTCTCTTCATTTAATTTGTCTTCAATGAAAAAACACAAAAAGAATTGTCCTAAAGCCAAATTGGATATAATTCCACACCAAACCTAAAAAAGGGGGTGGACAAAAGTATTGGCACTGTTTGAAAAATCATGTGATGCTTCTCTAATTCGTGTAATTAACAGCACATGTAACTTACCTGTGGCACCTAACAGGTGTTGGCAATAACTAAATCACACTTACAGCCAGTTAACATGGATTAAAGTTGACTCAACCTCTGTCCTGTGTCCTTGTGTGTACCACATTGAGCATGGAGGAAAGAAAGAAGACCAAAGAACTGTCTGAGGACTTGAGAAACCAAATTGTGAGGAAGCATGAGCAATCTCAAGGCTACAAGTCCATCTCCAAAGACCTGTGTCTTCCGTGCGCAGTGTCATCAAGAAGTTTAAAGCCCATGGCACTGTGGCTAACCTTCCTAGATGTGGATGGAAAAGAAAAATTGACAAGAGATTTCAAAGCAAGATTGTGCGGATAGTGGATAAAGAACCTCGACTAACATCCAAACAAGTTCAAGCTGCCCTGCAGTCCGAGGGTACAACAATGTCAACCAGTACTATCCGTCGGCGTCTGAATGAAAAGGGACTGTATGGTAGGATACCCAGGAAGACCCCACTTCTTACCCCGAGACATAAAAAAGCCAGGCTGGAGTTTGCCAAAACTTACCTGAGAAAGCCTAAAATGTTTTGGAAGAATGTTCTCTGGTCATATGAGACAAAAGTAGAGCTTTTTGGGAAAAAGCATCAACATAGAGTGTACAGAAAAAAAAAAGAGGCATTCAAAGAAAAGAACACGGTCCCTACCGTCAAACATGGCGGAGGTTCCCTGATGTTTTGGGGTTGCTTTGCTGCCTCTGGCTCTGGAATGCTTGACCGTGTGCATGGCATTATGAAGTCTGAAGACTACCAACAAATTTTGCAGCATAATGTAGGGCCCAGTGTGAGAAAGCTGGGTCTCCCTCAGAGGTCAATGGAAGCGGTTGTTCGCAGTTATTTTAGCTAAAGGTTGTGCAACCAAGTATTAGGCTCAGGGTGCCAATACTTTTGTCTGGCCCATTTTTGGAGTTTTGTGTGAAATGATCAATGATTTGATTTTTGCCTCATTCTCTTTTGTGTTTTTTCCTTGCAAGCAAATTAAATGAAGATAATAAGACCAAAGAATTTGTGATTGCAATCATTTTCAGGAAGAAACTGAGTATTATCTGACAGAATTGCAGGGGTGCCAATACTTTTGGCCACCACTGTATATATATATATACAGTACAGACCAAAAGTTTGGACACACCTTCTCATTTAAAGATTTTTCTGTATTTTCATGACTATGGAAATTGTATATTCACACTGAAGGCATCAAAACTATGAATTAACACATGTGAAATTATAAACTTAACAAAAAAGTGTGAAACTACTGAAAATATGTCTTATATTCTAGGTTCTTCAAGGTAGCCACCTTTTGCTTTGATGACAGCTTTGCACACTCTTGGCATTCTCTTGATGAGTTTCAAGAGGTAGTCACCGGAAATGGTCTTTCAACAATCTTGAAGGAGTACCCAGAGATGCTTAGCACTTGTTGGCCCTTTTGCCTTCACTCTGCGGTCCAGCTCACCCCAAACCATCTCAATTGGGTTCAGGTCTCGTGACTGTGGAGGCAAGGTTATCTGGCGTAGCACCCCATCACTCTCCTTCTTGGTCAAATAGCCCTTACACAGCCTGGAGGTGTGTTTGGGGTCATTGTCCTGTTGAAAAATAAATGATGGTCCAACTAAACACAAACCGGATGGAATAGCATGCCGCTGCAAGAAGCTGTGGTAGCTATGCTGGTTCAGTATGCCTTCAATTTTGAATAAATCCCCAACATTGTCACCAGCAAAGCACCCCCACACCATCACACCTCCTCCTCCATGCTTCACGGTGGGAACCAGGCATGTAGAGTCCATCCGTTCACCTTTTCTGCGTCGCACAAAGACACGGTGGTTGGAACCAAAGATCTCAAATTTGGACTCATCAGACCAAAGCACAGATTTCCACTGGTCTAATGTCCATTCCTTGTGTTCTTTAGCCCAAACAAGTCTCTTCTGCTTGTTGCCTGTCCTTAGCAGTGGTTTCCTAGCAGCTATTTTACCATGAAGGCCTGCTGCTCAAAGTCTCCTCTTAACAGTTGTTATAGAGATGTGTCTGCTGCTAGAACTCTGTGTGGCACTGACCTGGTCTCTAATCTGAGCTGCTGTTAACTAGTGTTGAGCCACCCCCGTAGTGTTCGAGTTTGGTTCGGTTCGTCGAACACCCGTGTGTTCGCCGAACTGTTCGTCGAACTGTTCGTCGAACACCTTCGAACACCGTTAAAACCAATGGCAGGCAAACAAAAACACATAGAAACACATAGAAAACACCTTCAAAGGTGTCCAAAAGCTGACAAACTGCTCAGAAGACATAACTAACACATGGAAAAGTGACAAGTACATATAGTCATGCGAAAATAAAAGAGGTGGAGGAGTAAAAGGAGGGGGAGACACAGATATAGGCATGTCATGCCCTTCTAAAATCCAAAAAGTGAGAAGCCGACACGGCCAGTCCGCTCCTGCCCGTGCCACCTCCGTGTCGCCGGGTTTGTGCCAGAGCCGCGGTGAACCCTGACGGCCAGCCCCCCTCTCCCAATACTGGTGCCTGTCCGCTGGTGGGTCGAGCGAGCCCCCCTGTGGTGGAGGCAGCTCTAAGCTTTTTAATTTAAATTGTCTCTCTAATTTGAATGAATACACTTTAAATCCATTTACAAGGATCTATTGGAGGGCAAGTCTCATGCCAGCAGCCGCGGTAATTCCAGCTCCAGTAGCGTCCACTAAAGCTGCTACAGTTAAAAAGCTTTTATAAGGATCGAGCTCGGCTGTCCACCGCAAGGCATCCTACTGCCAGTCCCAGCCCCTATGCCTTGGGGTGCCTCCTGATGCTCTTCACTAAGTATCCCATGGTCCCGAAGCATTTCCTTTGAAAAAATTAAGTGTCTAAACTACAGGTGGTGTAGCTTGCTTAACAGCCGGGATAATCCGCTGACTAGCAGACACTGCTACTAGGCACAAAGTATTTCCTGGGCTAGATGCAGTTAAAAATTTGTAATTAGATACTCTCGTTGGATGCTGAGAAAGCATTCCATAGAGTCTCCTGGCACGCCATATATGATTCTCTTAAAAAGCTTGGGGTAGGGGTCTAGGGGACCCTTTTATAGCCAAAATCACGGCCCTGTATCGCAATACGTCACCTAGGCTGAAGATAAATGGAACTGTAGCACCCTGAGGGCTCGGTTGCTACAGACGTATTGCACCTCACCCAGAGGTGTGATATCTCACTCTCAGGTAAGGATGGAGTGTGGATCAGGACCCGACACCTGCATGCATTACACCACATTGCCGTGGGGCAGGGCGACCAATATGCCCCTGAGATGGACACGACAGTCCCTGTCCCTGGCTGGAGTGGGGGGAGGGAACACTGAGGAAGGGGAACCCTGTAGTGCAGGAGCAGGGAGGAAGCAGTTCCTGGGTGCATTGAGAAGGGAGTATAAAAGGTGGGCACCATCTTAGTTCAGTGCAGAGAAGTCTGAGCAGAAGTGGCAGGGAGCAGGGGCTCTGCATGAGCTCTGCTCCGGAGGCGGGCCTAGTAACAGAGGCCCAGGCCTGGAAGAGGGAGAAGGAAGGAAGAGGAGCGGAGAAGGCTCCAGGAACGAGGAATGAAGGGATCCCAGGGGTGCGGACGGGCGAGTCGCCACCGCACGCCCGAATCCACCTGCGTGGAGGGGTCAGGCCAAAGGGGGAGACCGGTCCCCGAAATAGTGGAGGCAGGAAACGACCCTCAGCTAGAAACCGGAGGCTCTGACATTTTATGTGGCGCAGCCCCTCGCTACACCCGCTAGGAAGGCACCACATAGGGTCAGGGAAACTGGCGCCAAGTTTACCAAGAGGAGGCCCGAGGCAGCCGGACAGAAGTGTTGGTAAGAAAGGCCAGACAAAGGACACACAAAGGGGGTCCTGTGAAGTGCTCAAAAGTTATCTGGGAGTTGTCTGAGCCCCTCACCTGGTGAGCACAGTACGACGTGGGCAGCCGTTACCTGCAGACGTGGTCTGGATAATAAAAACTGTGAGTAAAGGCCCTGGACTGCATCACTGACTCCGTGTCGTTACTGCTGCTGCCCTGCGCCATCACCCCCATCCTCCGCATACACTGCCCTGAGGCTATACTCCTCCCGTGGGGAGTTATGCTACGCTCTGCTGCACCCACAACACCAGCCTCAGCGGTCTGCCCTGTAGCGGCGGTTCACTCTGACCGCAATCCACGGGTGGCGTAGTCGGACATTTAAACATCAAAACCACATAAATAGTTCTGCCACTGGTTTGACCGCCCTGAGCCACGGAACGGGGTCGCCGCCACGAAGACTACAACCACCAGCATCCACCAAAAAGGGTCCGGCTCCGGGTGTCCCAAGGCCCAGGGAGTGAGTCAGAACATTTTCCTCACCTTTCACAATCACCAATGGGACAAGGCAGGGATGTCCTCTGTCCCCTCTCTTATACATCCTAGTGACGGAGCACCTGCTCTCATCAATTCGCCATAACCCTAATATTAGGTGGATTGAGGTGGGAGGCACCGAGTACAAGTGCTCTCTATTTGCTGATGATGTCCTAGTATATATCACTCAATCACATATATCCATCCCTGCTGTTATGGCTGAAATAGATCACTTTGTTACATGGTAAAATTTTAAAATCAATGCAGCGAAGTCTGAGGCCCTCGATGTCTCCCTCCCCAAATCCATATAGGATTCCATCCAGTCCAACTTTCCCTTTGCCTGGCCCTCACAGGGTATCAAATACTTAGGAATTCCTATTCATAGAGACCTCTTCCATCTATGTTATCTTAATTTTGGGCCCTTTATTGAACAATTCCATACAGACCACGGTTGGCAAGTTAGAACTGTAAGATTCACTACGTGAACCACTGGTGTTTTGTGGAAAAGCACATGTACACTGCGTTCCAAATTATTATGCAAAAAGTGTTTAGGAGTGATAAGGGAAGAATTTGTTTGTTTGTCAGTTAAACTCATTGATGGTGATGTGTGTCAGGGCTCTTTATATCACTGTAAGCAATTGCAGACACCTGTGCTAATTAGTTTGGCAGGTGTGTCCAATGAAAGGCAAGACTACTTAAGAAGGCTCTCTCACATTATTAAGCAGCCTACATTTTCTGCCAAAATGGGAAAGAAAAAGGATGTGTCGGCTGCTGAGAAGCAACAAATTGTGGAGTGTTTAGGTCAAGGCATGACTACAATCAACATTGTGCGATGATCAGGATGAAGTGTCTTGGCAATCAAGAAGTATGTAGCTGATTCACAGTACACACGTGTGCGTGCTAATAAGGGCAAATTGAGGACTCTTTCCTACAGGTAATTACGTCAGGTTGAAAGAGCAGCGGCAAAAAAGCCTTGTCATAGCAGCAGACAAGTTTTTGAAGCTGCTTGTGCCTCCAACGTCCCCCGAACAACAAGATGCAGGGTCCTTCAGAGGTTTGCAGCTGTGCATACGCCATCCTGTCGACCTCCTCTATCCACTTCACACAAGCAGAAACGGCTCCAGTGGGCCAAACATTACATGAAGACTGATTTCAAAACTGTTTTGTTCACGGATGAGTGCCGTGCAGCGCTCGATGGTCCAGATGGATGGAGTGGAGGATGGCTGGTTGATGGACACCCCACGCAAACACGGCTACAGCGCCAACAAGGAGGAGGTGGAGTAATGTTTTGGGCTGGAATCATGGGGAGAGAGATTGTCGGCCCCTTTAGGATCCCTGAAGGCGCTAAAGATGAACTCCATAATGTATGTGGATTTTCTCAAACAGCACTTCCTGCCATGGTTCAAGAAGAAGAACCGTGTATTTCACAGCAAGATCATTTTTCTGCATGATAATGCACCATCTCATGCTGCACATAAAACATCTGCATCTCTGGCTGATATGGGCATAAAAGGGGACAAACTTATGGTGTGACCCCCATGCTCCCCTGACCTCTACCCCATTCAGAACCTTTGGAGCATCATTAAAAGGAGTGTCTATGATGGCGGGAGGCAGTTCACATCTAAGCAACAGCTCTGGGAGGGTATTCTGTCCTCATGCAAAACAATTGAAGCAGAAACCATCCAAAACCTGACAAATTCAATGGACGAGAGAGTTCAGAAGCTCCTTTCGAACAAGGGGTCCTATGTGAAAATGTAACATCACCTAGAATAAAGTTTTGAGTTGAAAACTGTTTGATTTCAGTTTCTAACAACCTGCTAATGCTTATAATTTCAAAAATGACCATTTTTTTGGTCTTTATTAAAATGAAAAGGTTGATCGAAAAGTTTGGGGGATCTAAGAGTGTGGCAACCCAGTAGTCATGATTACTTCGAATTCTGACAATATGAGGGTCATGCTGCAGGTAGTGCAGCAAGAAGGCACTTATGTGTCTTGCGCATCTCGGAGCCCCAAAATTATTTTCCGGGCTAGATGCAGCTAAAAATTATTTTTAATTTTAAATCTGGTGGAGCTTATTATAAATGGCCTAATAGGATCAGTGCTGCACACTGCTACAAAGCCCAAATTATTTTCCAGTCAAGATACAGATAAACATGATTAGTAATTTGAAAGCTTAAAACGGTTGGTAGGGTGATTTTAACCAATCATCAAGCTTTTACTCTCCCCAGGATGACACAGGGGTAGAAAAGTCGTTTCGGATCCATGATTTGTTCATCTTTATGAACGTGAGTCTGTCTACATTATCAGTGGAGAGCCGCGTGCGCTTATCTGTCAGCACACCACCAGCAGCGCTGAACACACGTTCAGACAGAACGCTGGCTGCGGGGCATGACAAGATCTCCAAGGCGTAAGTGGCTAGCTCCGGCCATTTATCCAGATTGGAAGCCCAAAAAGAGCAAGGGTCCAGTGACACAGTCGGGGCTTCAATGTTTACTTGGAGATACTCCTGTACCATCGTCTCTAGGCGTTGACTATGTGTCAGACTTCTTGTCTCCTGTGGCCTTGCAAAGGATGGGCTAAAAAAGTGGTGAAATGATTCCGCAAAATTGATGTTACCAGCAGATACTGTGGTTCTGTTACGGTTTGAGTGCTGAACACTTGACAGTCCCACGGTTGGCAAGTTGGAACTGTGAGATTCACTACTTGCACCACTGGTGTTTTGTGGAACAGCACATGTAAGATTCTGCAACAGTCTCTGCTGATACTCCTGCATGCGTGCATCACTTTCTATGGCAGGAATAATTTCGGCAAATTTACTTTTGTACCGGGGATCTAACAGTGTGGCAACCCAGTAGTCAGGATTATTTCTAATTCTCACAATTCGAGGGTCATGTTGCAGGTAGTGCAGCAAGAAGGCACTCATGTGTGTTGCGCATCCAGGAGCACCAAGTACCTGTTGTGTTGGTGGCGAGGTAACAATCATGCTTCCTTCCTCTGTCCTCTCCCCCCAACCTCGCACAACAGAAATGTGATCAAGGTCTCCCTCATCTGATGAGTCTTCCATCAGTTCGTCCTCCACTTCTTCCTGGGCTCCTGCACCTTCCTCACTAGTTTGGCTGCTACCATGCGCCCTGGTAAAACCATCTCCCCCACCCTCACATGCCTGCCGCCTTGGTGCTGCCGACCGTCTGGACCTTGCAGATGTTAGCCCTTCCGCATACAACTCCTCCTCCTTTACTTCCTCCACCTCCTCTTGTGCCACCACCTGACTCCGAATTCTGTTTAACATGTGCTCCAGCATGTAAATCACCGGAATAGTCATGCTGATAATGGCATCATCAGCACTAAACATCTTCGTCGCCATTTCAAAACTGTGCAGAAGGGTGCATAGGTCCCTGATCTGAGACCACTCCTCCAGCGTGATTTGCCCCACCTCTGGATCTCGTTGGCCCAGGCTATACGTCAGAACGTATTGCACCAGGGCTTGTCGGTGCTGCCACAGTCGCTGCAACATGTGCAGAGTTGAATTCCACCGGGTAGGCACATCGCATTTTAGCCGGTGAAGTGGCAGGCCCAACGACTTCTGTAGAGATGTAAGTCGCTGAGCTGCGGGATGCGAACGGCGGAAGTGAGCACACAGCGACCGTGCCCTCTGCAGAAGGCCATCTAGTCTGGGATAGTGGGCTAAAAATTGCTGGACAACCAGGTTCAACACGTGAGCCATACAAGGCACGTGTGTGACATTGCCCCGGCGAAGGGCCGCACCCAGGTTTGCAGCATTGTCGCACATGGCCTTCCCTGGTTTCAGGTCCAGTGGAGACAGCCATTCATGAAATTGGTTCTCCAGATCTGACCACAACTCCTCAGCTGTGTGACTCACATTTCCCAGACATTTCAAAGTAAAAACCGCCTGATGACGTTGAGCCCTACTGCCAGCATAGTAAGGAGGTGTGCAGGATCCCTTCTGCGCAGTTAGAAAGCTTGTGGCATGACCAGACAGGCTTTGGGTGCAGGTGGAAGACCGAGAGGAGGTTGAGGAGGCAGAAGCAGTGGAGGAACTTTGACATAAAGAGGATTGACGCACAACTCGTGGGGACGGCAAGACTTGGACAGCAGCCCCTTGTCCTGCTGTCACCATAGTTACCCAGTGCCCAGTCAGCGACATGTAACGCCCCTGTCCATGCCTACTCGTCCAAGTGTCTGTGGTGAAATGCACCCTGTCACACACAGAGTTTCTCAAAGAAGCGGTGATGTTGTGTGCGACATGCTGGTGGAGCGCAGGCACACCTTTCTTTGAGAAGTAGTGCCGACTGGGCATCTGGTACTGGGGCACTGCGACGGACATAAGGTCTCGAAAATCCTCTGTGTCCACCAGGCGGAAAGGCAGCATTTCTGTAGCCAAGAGCTTGCAGATGGTGAAATTCAACCTCTTAGCTTTCTCATGGCTAGGAGGAAATGGTCTTTTACTTGTCCACATCTGAGGGACCGAGGGCTGGCTCTTGTGCTTAGACGGGGTTGATAAGGGTGTCCCCGGCAAACTGCCGTTCTGTGAGGAAGATGCAGGCGGACATGTTAGGTTGCCTTGATCCAAAGGTGGTGCTATCGATCTCGGACAGCGCTCAACACCAGCTGGTGTTACCACCTCCAAAGAAAATGATGACCTGCCAATCACGCTGGCTGTTGCGGGTAAAGAGGTGGCAGGTCTGCGCCCCAAAACAGGTGTGACTGCTGTCCCCCCAGTCACAGAGGATGAAAAGGCCGCGGATGCACAAGATATGGCAGACGGTGGTTGGCCCGGCCGGCTAGGCCGCATTGTAGCACACTGAGCTTCCCACTGCAACTTATGCTTCATGTCCATGTGCCGGTTCATGCATGAAGTACTCAAACTATGTATTTTTTGGCCTCTACTTAGCTTTTGCTGACAAATGTTACAGATAACACGAGTTGGGTCATCTTTATCGACCTGAAAAAATGCCCAGGCTATGCAAGGCTTAGCACCCATGCGACCTGAAGAGCCACCACGACTTGTGGTGAGAGGCAGAGTTGTGTTTGAGGATGCAGTTGTTGATGTGCTTCCAGTACTACGTCTCTGTCCAGGAAGGCGCAACCTGACCTCGTCATCACTAGCATCTTCCTCCACCTCCTCTGCTGACCTCATCTCTTGGCTGACTGTGGGTTGACAGTAAGTGGGATCTCCAACCTCATCATCATCACCCTGTGTGTTATCACACCCGTCGTCCTCAAAGCCAACCTGTTCCTGCCCTGACAAAAAACTAAAGTTGTCGCTCCAATCAGGTATTTGAGTCTTATCATCGTCTTCCTCATTGTCTCCACCAACAGGAGTTACAGTTTGGGAATGAGGGTTTACATTATGGTCAGAACCTTCTGTGTCTGGTCCTGGATCCGACTCATAAAGATTCTGGGCATCAGTGCAGATCATTTCCTCGTCTGGATTCACAGAAGCGCTGGAGTCGACCTCTGATTCCCAGGCTATAGTATGAGTAAACAGCTCTGCAGACTCAACCATCTGTTCTACCTCATACTCAGACGGGCAGCTGGAGATTTGGGAGCTGTGAGGAAGCAAGTGCGATTTGGGTGACACCTTTGAGGACTGGAGTATTTGTGATGTTGAAGTTGATGTGGAGGAGAGCCCACTTAAAGGAGCACTTGATATCCGTTGAAGCACCTGCTGTTTTTGTGCCTCATCTGGAATTTGTAGCGATTGGCGTGGCCGTAAGAAAGGGATCTTATCACATTGTCCGCTAAAAGAAGTAGACATTTTAGTTTGGCTGGAAGATGGTCTTTCTTCTGCAGATGTTACTGTTGCTTTAACACCTACCCCACGGACACAACCTTTTTTCCCCTTCCCAACACGCCTATTCCCCTTTCCACCAGCAGCAGGCCTTTTTCCACTCATTTTGGTGGTTAACTAATTCACAACTCTGGAGTTGTTTGCACAAAAAAACAATGGATGGTAACCGAGCAGAGCTGAGTGGCCAAACTGTGGTATTAGGCTAAAACTATTGGCTGGGTTAGATGCAGAAAAAAATTATATTCAATTTGCAACCTGATGGAGGTCAGTATAGATGGACTAATACAACAAGTCCCACACACAGCTAGAAGCCCAATATTTTTTCAGAGGTAGATGCAGAAAAAAATATATTCAGTTTGCAACCTGATGGAGGTCTGTATAGATGGATTAATAGAACAAGACCCACACACAGCTAGAAGCCCAATATTTTTTCAGAGGTAGATGCAGAAAAAAATATATTCAGTTTGCAACCTGATGGAGGTCAGTATAGATGGACTAATACAACAAGTCCCACACACAGCTAGAAGCCCAAATATTTTTGCAGAGGTACTGTAGATGCAGATAAAAATTATTTTTAATTTGCAACCTGATGGAGGTCAGTATAGATGGACTAACAGAGAAAGTCCCACACACTGCTAGAAGGCCAAATATTTTTTCAGAGCTAGATGCATACAAAAAATTATTTTGAATTTGCAACCTGATGGAGGTCAGTATAGGTGGACTAATAGAACAAGTCCCACACACTGCTAGAAGGCCAAATATTTTTTCAGAGCTAGATGCAGAAAAAAATTATATTCAGTTTGCAACCTGATGGAGGTCTGTATAGATGGATTAATAGAACAAGACCCACACACAGCTAGAAGCCCAATATTTTTTCAGAGGTAGATGCAGAAAAAAATATATTCAGTTTGCAACCTGATGGAGGTCAGTATAGATGGACTAATACAACAAGTCCCACACACAGCTAGAAGCCCAATATTTTTTCAGAGGTAGATGCAGAAAAAAATATATTCAGTTTGCAACCTGATGGAGGTCAGTATAGATGGACTAATACAACAAGTCCCACACACAGCTAGAAGCCCAAATATTTTTTCAGAGGTACTGTAGATGCAGATAAAAATTATTTTTAATTTGCAACCTGATGGAGGTCAGTATAGATGGACTAATAGAGAAAGTCCGACACACTACTAGAAGGCCAAATATTTTTTCAGAGCTAGATGCAGAAAAAAATTATATTCAGTTTTCAACCTGATGGAGGTCAGTATAGATGGATTAATAGAACAAGACCCACACACAGCTAGAAGCCCAATATTTTTTCAGAGGTAGATGCAGAAAAAAATATATTCAGTTTGCAACCTGATGGAGGTCAGTATAGATGGACTAACAGAGAAAGTCCCACACACTACTAGAAGGCCAAATATTTTTTCAGAGCTAGATGCAGAAAAAAATTATATTCAGTTTGCAACCTGATGGAGGTCTGTATAGATGGATTAATAGAACAAGACCCACACACAGCTAGAAGCCCAATATTTTTTCAGAGGTAGATGCAGAAAAAAATATATTCAGTTTGCAACCTGATGGAGGTCAGTATAGATGGACTAATACAACAAGTCCCACACACAGCTAGAAGCCCAATATTTTTTCAGAGGTAGATGCAGAAAAAAATATATTCAGTTTGCAACCTGATGGAGGTCAGTATAGGTGGACTAATAGAACAAGTCCCACACACTGCTAGAAGGCCAAATATTTTTTCAGAGCTAGATGCAGAAAAAAATTAGATTCTGTTTGCAACCTGATGGAGGTCAGTATAGATGGACTAATAGAATGATGCTATGCCCAAAAGATTTTACTTCACTAGGTGCAGTAAAAAAATTGGTATTCTATACACAGGTGGTATATCTTGCAACACAGATAGGCTACTCCACTGACTAACACACTCTGCAATAGGCCAAAAAGGATTAGCTTTGCTAGATTCAGCCAAATGCTGTGAAAAAAACTTGCACAGCACTGGCACAGACCTGCCTGGCAAAAACTGATAGGAACTGATGTAACCTAGTCCTGAAAATGACTCCAATTACAATTAGTCTTTACTCCCACAACCTATCTATTTAAGAGCACAGACCTGCCTGATAAAAGTCGTAGGAAATGCTGTAACCTAGTCCTTAAAAGGACTGCAATCACAACTATTCCCTACTCCCAAGCTATCTGTATATTTGTGCGAAAATTGGCTTGAAATTAACAAGGTATAGCGCACACAGCAACAGCGGTGCCGTCTAACACGCAGCTGCAGCAGTGAGAAAACGGTGGCGACGGGGAAAATGGCTTGGTCTTATAGGGCAAGGACATGTGACATACACTGCCAATGACACATGCCCTTGCTTGTGTGAAAAAAAGCACTTCGCTCCGTGTGTGCGCTGCTGATAGGCTGACAGATTGCACCTCCCCACTGTAAATGCGGGAAAGAGAAAAAAAAATGGAGATCTTCATTGTTCCTGCAGAGATCCATCCCCTGCCCCTCCCCCCACCCCGCTGTACACTCAAACTGCGTATTAACATTAATTTTCATCATTACTGAGAAAAAATCCAGTTATGATTTTGGTGCATGAACAGTTATCGAACATAACCTCGAACAGCCGAATTTTTCTCAAATTGTTCGTGTTCGCCGAACGGCTCGAACACCGCCCAAAACAGCTCGAATTTGAGATTGGCGAACAGTTCGAGTAGAACAACGCTCATCTCTACTGTTAACCAGTGATTTCTGATGCTGGAGACTCGGATAAACGTATCCTCAGAAGCAGAGGTGACTCTTGGTCTTCCTTTCTTGGGGCGGTCCTCATGTGAGCCAGTTTCTTTGTAGCGCTTGATGGTTTTTGCAACTGCACTTGGGGACACTTTCAAAGTTTGCCCAATTTTTCGGACTGACTGACCTTCATTTCTTAAAGTAATGATGGCCACTCATTTTTCTTTACTTAGCTGCTTTTTTCTTGCCATAATACAAATTCTAACAGTCTATTCAGTAGGACTATCAGCTGTGTATCCACCAGACTTCTGCACAACACAACTGATGGTCCCTACCCCATTTATAAGGCAAGAAATCCCACTTATTAAACCTGCCAGGGCACACCTGTGAAGTGAAAACCATTTCCGGTGACTACCTCTTGAAGCTCATCAAGAGAATGCCAAGAGTGTGCAAAGCAGTCATCAAAGCAAAAGGTGGCTACTTTGAAGAACCTAGTATATAAGACATATTTTCAGTTGTTTCACACTTTTTTGTTAAGTATATAATTCCACATGTCGTAATTCATAGTTTTGATGCCTTCAGTGTGAATGTACAATTTTCATAGTCAAGAAAATACAGAAAAATCTTTAAATAAGAGGGTGTGTCCAAACTTTTGGTCTGTACTGTATATATTGTGACAAAGTCACTGGCAAAGTACTGGAGGGGAGATATGTAGCTCTGAAATTAATACTTGTAGTAATTATACATAGGAAAAGGTTTCAGCTCATATTTTTTCTTGTAGCGTTCTGGCAAAACCCATCCCCATATTTTCTATTGATTCTGCGCCTCTTGGTCAGGGGTGCTTTACTCAAGTGGTGCATAATTTGGGTTTTCACACTGGGGTCCTTAATAAAGAACGCATTTCTTGCTATGTCCTTAAAGGTCTTCCTACTCCTATTGCACTGGGTCTACCGTGATTAGTTATGCATAACCCCGATGTAGATTGGCAGTCTAGGGAAATAGCTAAATGGAGTGATTTCTGTAACAGTAACTGTCTTAGTACCCATCTCTCTACCGTTTCCACCAAAACCTTACCCCCTTTTCTGTCCGGTTTTGAGGATGTGTTCCCTGAAGAGGGGTGCCAGGAGCTGCCATCTCATTGGGTTTATGACTGTCCCGTTAACTTGCTTCCTGGAGCAAAACTACCCAAGATCAGGTAATACAATCTTTCAGGGCCTAAAAATCCAGCTATGAAGGAGTATATTGCGGAAAGTCTTGCCAAGTGACACATCAGACCTTCCTCTTCGCCCGTTGCCACAGGTTTATTTTTCGTCAAGAATAAAGATGGAGGTCTGCGTCCTTGTCTAGATTTTCTGGAGTCAAATCGGATTACCATCTGAGACCCTTATCCCCTTCTGCTCATTCCAGATTTGCTTAATCAAAATGGCTCTCCAAGTTGGATTTTAGAAGGGCCTATAATCTGATTAAAATCCAAAAATGGGATGAGTGTAAAATGGAGTTTAACACCCCTGAAGGGCATTTCGAAAACCTCATCATGCATTTGGTCGGACTATTACCCCGCCATTTTTCAACATTTTATCAATGATATCTTTTGTCATCTGGTGGGCAAATTTGTGGTGGTATACCTCAACGACATTTTAATTTACTCACCTGATTTTGTGACACATCAGGGTCAGTAGAAAAGATGCTTTGGGGGTTCCTGGGAGGAACGTTACTCTTCGCCACTCTCTTCCATGTGTCAAGGTGTACAGAACAACTTGAAGTGATGGGGGATAAATACAAATGCATGGCTGAAAAAAAAACATGCCAGGTCCGGACCTTTGTGTGAATGACTATGTGTGGTTGTCCACCAGGAATATTAAGTTGAAGGTTCCTTCCTGGAAACTTGGTCCCAGGTTCATTGGTCTGTATAAGATAACTGCCATCATTAATCTGGTGGCTTTTCGTCTCAAGTTGCCACTAGCGCTTAAGATCCACAATCCAAAAATATACGGTGTCATTTGAACCAGTACCTTTACCACCGCCTCTGGTTATGGTAAATGGCAATTTAGAATTTCAGGTTGCTAGAGTTGTCAACTTTCGTCTTGCCTGTCAGTCCCTCCAGTACCTGGTGCACTGGAAAGTCTCTGGTTCGGAGGGGAGAACAATGGTACCTCCATCATGCAACACTCAACAGGCTCAGCAGTGATGAAATTCTCCAGGAGCAGTATAAATCACCATTCCCAGCACACAATGGATGTTGTGACATGTCACATGATGTTTTTGGTAGGTCGTGTGATAGGTCACGTAATGAACACAGAAATACTCTGGTGCACCTCTGCAGATGTAAATAGACAGAAACAGCGGCTATACATAACAATAAGATAAGGGTTACTATGTAATAAGGGATGGCACTATACATAACAAGATGGAATGCTATTTAATAAGGGATGGCACTATACATAATAAGAAAAGACTCTCTATACTAAGTGACAGTGCTATACATACTGTAATAAGGGAGTTTCCTTTACATAAAAGTATATTAGTCCCATCATCTTTATGCAAGTAAAGCTGAATTTACACTGAAAGATAATCATGAATGAGTGTCTTAAGATATATTATTTCTGTGTAAACAGGCTGCCAATCATCCAATCAACGAGCAAAACACTCATTCATTGTTCTCGGCGGTGCATTGTCCTATGTAAATAGGACTCACATTTCTGAGAACAATGGCTCTATTACAGATTGTTTAGTACACATTGTTTACTATAATCCATCTGTGCAAAAAAGCAATTAAACGAACGCCAATTGGTAATGGTTTGCTGATCAACAGTCGTTTAGTCATGCTGGTTGTTCCTCTAAAGGGGCGTTAAACTAGAAGAAGAGGGGATGGGAAGAAAAACGCCGGACACGAACATGCAACCAGAGAACATACTAATGAAAGATATGAAGTGCGACAAAGAAGGTCCAAGACAAGATACTTGGAAGGGAGGTAAGAAAATTTCTAATACAATCCACAGGGAGAAGATTGGAACAAAACAAAATTGTGTAAACTGCGTGCTAGCAAATGCCAGGAGCCTGACAAACAAGATGGATGAACTGGAAGCAGAAATATCTACAGGTAACTATGACATAGTGGGAATAACCGAGACATGGTTAGATGAAAGCTATGACTGGGCAGTTAACTTACAGGGTTACAGTCTGTTTTGAAGGAATCGAAGAAATCGGAAAGGGGGTGGAGTCTGTCTATATGTAAAGACGTGTCTAAAGCCTACAATACGGGAGGATGTATGGGAGGGAAATGAGGAGGTCGAGTCCTTATGAGTGGAGATACATGGGGCAAAAAACAATAATAAAATTATCATAGGAGTCTGTTATAAACCACCAAATATAGCAGAAGCCACGGAAAGTCTATTAATGAGACAAATAGACGAAGTAGCAAAAAATAACGAGGTGATTATTATGGGGGGCTTCAACTACCCCGATATAGACTGGGAAACCGAAAGCTGTAGATCTCAGAAAGGAAACAGGTTTCTGTCAATTATCAAAGACAATTATTTGTCACAACTTGTGCAGAAACCAACTAGAGGGACCGCCCTTTTAGACTTAATATTAACTAACAGGCCAGACAGAATAACTGAGGTGCAGGTCGGGGGGCACCTGGGAAATAGTGACCACAACATTATACATTTCCACATGTGCTTCAGTAGGGTGCCCAGCAAGGGAGTCACAAAAACACTGAACTTCAGGAGGGCAAAGTTTGATCAGCTAAGAGATGCCCTTCACCTTATAGACTGGGATAGTATCCTTAGTAATAGGAGCATGGATAGAAAATGGGAAATTTTCAAAACAGTCCTACTTAGTCACTGTAGAAGGTACATACCTTATGGGAATAAAAGGGCTAGGAATAGGAGGAAGCCAATGTGGCTAAATAAGGAAGTCAAGAGGGCAATGAAAATCAAAAAAAGGGCTTTCGGTAAACTTAAACAAGAAGGCAGCGAGGAAGCGCTAATATCTTATAGGGAAAAAAACAAAATCTGTAAGAAACAAATAAGAATAGCAAAAGAGGAGACAGAGAGACTAATTGCCAAGGAAAGTAAAACGAATCCCAAACTGTTCTTTAACTATATAAACAGTAAAAGGATTAAAACTGATGGAGTTGGCCCATTGAAAAATAACCTGGGTAAAATCATAGAGGGCGATGAGGGTAAAGCAAACCTACTCAATAGCTTCTTCTCCACTGTTTTCACAAAAGAAAACAATTTATCGGAGAAAATGCAGAGTGATAAAGTAAACCCTCCGCTAAATATCACCCACCTAACCCAGGAGGAAGTTCAGAAACGCCTAAATAATATCAAAATAGACAAGTCACCAGGCCCAGATGGCATACACCCCCGGGTACTAAAAGAATTAAGTAATGTGATAGACAGACCGCTGTATCTTATATTCAAGCACTCTTTATGGACAGGGACTGTCCCACTAGACTGGCGCCAAGCAAATGTGGTACCAATATTCAAAAAGGGGTCTAAAAGTGACCCTGGGAACAATAGACCAGTAAGCTTAACGTCTGTTGTGGGTAAATTGTCTGAAGGATTTCTTAGAGATGCTATTGTAGAATATCTTAATGATAATAACTGTCTAACTCCATATCAACATGGATTCATGAGGGATCGCTCCTGCCAAACAAACCTGATCGCCTTCTACGAGGAGGTGAGCTCACAGCTGGACCGGGGAGAGTCAGTGGATGTTGTATACCTTGACTTCTCCAAAGCGTTTGATACCATGCCACACAAAAGGTTGGTATATAAAATGAGAATGCTTGGTCTGGGGGATAATGTGTGCAAGTGGGTAAATAGCTGGCTGAGTGATAGAAAGCAGAGGCTGGTTATCAATGGAGTAAACTTAGAGTGTGTCAGGGTTATTAACGGGGTGCCTCAAGGGTCTGTCTTGGGCCCTATATTATTTAATATATTTATTAATGATCTAGTGGAAGGGTTGCATAGTAAAATAGCAATATTTGCAGATGATACTAAACTTTGTAAAGTAGTTAATACAGATGAGGATAGGGCACAGCTACAGGAGGATTTAGATAAATTGGGGAGTTGGGCCAAAAAATGGCAAATGGGGTTCAATGCCGATAAATGTAAGGTCATGCACATGGGAAAGAAAAACAGCAGTCACCCATACATATTAAATGGGAAACCGTTGGGGAAATCTGACATGGAGAAGGACCTGGGCGTCTTGGTTAATAGCAAATTAAATTGGAGTGCCCAGTGTCAGGCAGCAGCTGCGAAGGCAAATAGAGTCATGGCATGCATCAGAAGAGGAATAGGGGCATATGATGAGAACATTGTTCTTCCTCTGTATAAAGCGCTGGTAAGGCCCCACTTAGAATATTGTGCACAGTTCTGGGCTCCGGTGCTCAGGAAAGACATATTGGAGCTAGAGAGGGTACAAAGGAGGGCGATTAAGGTAATAAAGGGAATGGAGGGACTAGAATACCCAGAGAGGTTGTCAAAATTAGGCCTATTTACGTTGGAATAGAGAAGGCTTACAGGAGACCTCATAAACATGTATAAATACAGCAGGGGGCAGTACAGAGATCTCTCCCATGACCTGTTTATACCAAGGATGGTGACAAAGACGAGGGGGCACACTATGCGTCTGGAGGAAAGGAGGTTCCTGCACCAGCATAGAAGGGGATTCTTTACGGTCAGAGCCGTGAGACTCCGGAACTCTCTGGGAGAGGAAGTGGTGATGTCCAACTCACTTAATGAGTTCAAGAGAGGCCTGGACGCCTTTCTTGAGAACAATAAAATTACATCTTATGCTTAGTGATAGTTAATTAATCCAGGGATTTAATCTGACTGCAAGATTGGTGTCGGGAAGTGAATTTTATCTCAATGATGTAAATTGGCCTATACCGCATGTTTTTTTTTTTTGCCTTCCCCTGGATCAACGCTGCGGAATAGCTGCAGTGCACAAGAAATAGGCTGAACAGGATGGACGCTTGTCTTTTTTTGGCCTTATAAACTATGTAACTATGTAAAGAGACCCTTGTGCGATCTAGATAAAGAATATTTGCATTCAGCAACTAACCGCACTGGCGGATACAGAAAGAAAAGGGCTCCTGTGCAAAAACAGTATATGGGCCTCTTTCAGTCCAATAGCTCATCATATTGTACAACTGCAACAGCCTTGAAGGTGGAAATGGACCCCTGTGCTTTTGCACAGGTTGCACCAATGGTGTACTCGCACTGGACTTACCACTGATGTCTCATCTGACAGGAGGTATTTTCTTTGCTTCCTCTTCAGCTTGACAAATCTTTACATTGAGGTCTTAGCCATGTTCACACATTGCATTTTTGCTGTGTTTTTTTCCACAGGCAAAACCTGCTCTCTTGGCAAAAAAGAAGCAGCATCACAAACGAAGGTTTTGCTGCATTTTTTTACTGCATTTTTGCTGTGTTTTTGTGCTCTTTATCCAGCGTTTTTCAGGATTCCAAAGTTCAGCTTTGCTTCCACCACAAAAGCATGAAAAAAGGTCACCAATGCAAGACATATATTCATGAAAAAATATGCATTACAAATGTAACAGTGGTGTGAGGTTACAGGTGCTTCTCACAAAATTAGAATATCATCAAAAAGTAAATTTATTTCAGTTCTTCAATTCAAAATGTGAAACTCATATATTATATAGAGTCATTACAAACAGAATGATCTATTTCAAGTGTTTATTTCTGTTAATGTTGATGATTATGGCTAGCAGCCAATGAAAACGCAAAAGTCAATATCTCAGTAAATTAGAATAATTAACAAAAAACACCTGCAAAGGCTTCCAAAGCGTTTAAACATGTCCCTTAGTCTGTTTCAGTAGGCTCCACAATCATGGGGAAGACTGCTGATTTGACAGATGTCCAGAAGGCAGTCATTGACACACTCCACAAGGAGGGTAAGCCACAAAAGGTCATTGCTAAAGAAGCTGGCTGTTAACAGAGTGATGTATCCAAGCATATTAATGGAAAGTTGAGTGGAAGGAAAAAGTGTAGTAGAAAAAGGTGCTCAAGCACCCAGAATAATTACAACCTTGAAAGGATTGTTAAGAAAAGGCTATTTAAAAATTTGGGGGAGATTCACAAGGAGTGGACTGCTGCTGGTGTCATTGCTTCAAGAGTCACCACACACAGACGTATCCAGGACATGGGCTACAAGTGTCACATTCCTTGTGTCAAGCCACTCATGACCCAAAAACAACGTCAGAAGTGTCTTACCTGGGCCAAGGAGAAAAAGACCTGGACTGTTGCTCAGTGGTCCAAGGTTTTGTTTACAGATGAAAGTAAATTTTGCATTTCATTTGGAAATCAAGGTCCCAGAGTCAGGAGGAAGAGTGGAAAGGCACACAATCCAAGCTGCTTGAGGTCTTTTATGAAGTTTTCACAATAGGTGATGGTTTGGGGAGCCATGTCACCTGCTGGTGTAGGTCCACTGTGTTTTATCAAGACCAAAGGCAACGCAGCCGTCTACCAGGAAATTTTAGAGCACTTCATTCTTCCCTCTGCCGACAAGCGTTTTGGAGATGGAAATTTCATTCTTCAGCAGGACTTGGCACCTGTCCACACTGCCAAAAGTATCAATACATGGTTTAAAAAGATAGATAATGACCTGAGATAATGAATTTTGTGTTTTCATTTGTTGTAAGCCATAATCATCAACATTAACAGAAATAAATACTTGAAATAGATCACTCTGTTTGTAATCACTCTATATAATATATCAGCTTCACTTTTTGTATTGAAGAACAGAAACAAATTAACTTTTTGATGATATTCTAATTTTGTGAGAAGCACCTGTAATTAATCAGGGAAAAGTTTACCTAAGACATTGGCAGAGCATTGAGTTTGTAGGACACTGTTTACTTTCACACTTTGGTCGGCCATTGAGTTGATCAGGTATTGTTCCGTCTCACACCTTGTACACATCACTAATTTAATTAAACTGTACTAATTATAATTTGGAAAAATCACAAAAATAAATGTGTTACACATACTGTTGTACTAGCTTTTTCACTAAAAATGTAGCAAAACCTGATACGTGCGTTTTTTGCATTGTTTTTTGCACTACCCATTGCTTTCAATGGATGAAAAACGCAGCAAAAATGCTGAAAGAAGCGACATGCTGCATTTTGCAAAAAAGCAGCTCGTTGACGAAACAATCAGGAAAAAACCCAAGGTGTGTGCATGAGATTTCTGAAATCTCCTAGACTTTATTGGTACTGTAAAATGCAGCTGAAAATTTGCATAAAAAACGTATAAAAAAATGCTGCAAACGCACAACATATGAACATAGCCTAAAGGTCATGACTCGGTCACTGCAGAGTTTGCCTCACTGATCACTGTGACCCTGGAAATAAAAGGTCACATATATGTATACATTTGTTTCATCAATAAAAAAATCCCCAACACTGCGCCGCTGAGTACAGAAATGCACCACACCATTACTATATAGTTTTCTATTGTATAACCCACCATTCACAATGTAAACTGATAAAAGCTGGCACTGTGCCCCCCGTTAACTGTAATTAGTCACTTTTCCCTGCTCAATAAAAATAGAAATTAATTAGCTACTAGAAATTAATTATAGTTTCGCTCTCATGTGTTCACAATCCCCCACCACTGTGCTCCTCCTACTCCGTCAATTCATTATCATTACATGTCTTCTCTCCAATTCATTATAATTACAAGTCCTCCCAGTTCATTATAATTACATGTCATTCTCCTAATTCATTGTCATGTCCTCTTTCCCACCCCCACTCCAATTTATTAGAAATAATGTAATGTTCCCTCCACCAATTCAGTATAATGTAAAGTCATCTCTCCCACCTTCACCCCCAATTCTTTATAATCTAATGTCTTTACTCCCAATCAACACCCTTAATTCATTATAATGTTATATATATATATATATATATATATATATATACAGTACAGACCAAAAGTTTGGACACACCTTCTCATTTAAAGATTTTTCTGTATTTTCATGACTTTGAAAATTGTACATTCACACTGAAGGCATCAAAACTATGAATTAACGAATTACATACTTAACAAAAAAGTGTGAAACAACTGAAAATATGGTAACGGCTGGTAGTCAGGCAAGTGGGCGTGGCTGGTAGTCAGGCTGGCGGGCAGCACGGGCACCTGAGGACTGGAGAGGCAGTTTAAGGCAAACTAACCACAACATTGCACAGGCACCTCCATTTTGGAGGAGGTGCCTTAAATAGCAGGCAGGCGGGCATGGCTGGTAGCCAGGCAGGCGAGCACGGGTGGTAGTCAGGCAGGTGGGCACGGCTGGTAGTCAGGCAGGAGGGCACGGCTGGTAGTCAGGCTGGCAGGCACGGGTGATAGACAGGTTGGCGGGTAGCACGGGGACCTGAGGACTGGAGAGGCAGTTTAATGCAAACAAGCCACAACATTGCACAGGCACCTCCATTTTGGAGGAGGTGCCTTAAATAGCAGATGTCCTTTGGCCATTGGCCGGGCACATTCTAAGATGGTGCGCACAGCCCCTTTAAGAAGCAGGGAGAACGCGCGTGCGTACTTCGGGAAAGCAGGGAAGGAGAGCCAGGAGTATGTACCTCTTGCATACCAAAGCTATAGAGTATGTACCTCTTGCATACCAAAGCTACAGAGAAACTGTGAATGGACACATTAAATCAGTAAATTTTGTTACCCTTTATTAATTTCTGTCAAATTTGGAAAATTTCTGCCAACTTTGATGAATTTCTGTCAATTATGATTCATTTCTGTCAACCTTGATTAATCTCTGAGAATAGATCACTGTAAAAATTATGATTCGGTCAATGGGTGCATGGAAAACATCAATCAAGTTATGCACTGAGGAAGATATGTACGTGACCAGAATATGAACACTCATTTCCAGCTGATGATACCACCTAGCACCTGTCCCTATTTTAAAAGTAAGGAAAGGTGCTATAGGTCACCCTTACACAAATCTCAGATAAGAGAGGTAATATTGTACAATAAAAAATAGAATTTAACCGGTTCCGAAGAGGATTTTTTTGTACGTTGCACCACCAAACTATGAAGAAAGGCAAGCAACCCTGCCTGCTTTCATGAATTTCTAATTACAGATCACCGTAAAAAATTATGAATCGGTCAACGAGTGCATGGAAAAAAGCAACCAAGTTATAGATTGTTGAAAGGATGTATGCGACCAGAATGAACACTCATTTCCAGCTGATGGTACCATCCAACACCTGTCTCTATTTTAAAAGCAGCTAACAGCATTATCAATATGAAATAGAACTATTTTTTTTTCAGCATGGAGTATAATACAATAATTCCTGACTAGATGCCTGTAAGACGCTATCCCAACTACTATAGATCAGCCATACATGATTCTCAGATAAGAGAGGTAATATTATACAATGAAAAATAGATTTTAACCAGCTCCCAAGAGGTTTTCTTGTTCCGTTGCAGCACCAAACTGTGTAGAAACACAAGCAACCCTGCCTGCTTTCATGAATTTGTGAGTAAAGATCACATTTAAAAATTATGAATTGGTGAATAGGTGCATGGAAAAAATCTATCAAGTTATGCACTGTGGAAGATATGTAAGTGACCAGAATATCAACACACATTTCCAGCTGATGATACCATCTAGCACCTATCCCTATTTTGAAAGCAAGGAAATGTGCTATAGGTCACCCTTACACAAATCTGAGATAAGAGAGGTAATGTTGTACAATGAAAAACAGAATTTAACCGACTCCGAAAAGGATTTTTTGGTACTTTGCAACACCAAACTGTGAAGGAAGGCAAGCAACCCTGCCTGCTTTCATGAATTTTGAATTATAAAACTATTAAAAAAAAACTGCACATTTTAACTTTTTGCATACCTGTTTTAAAATCGATGTTCACCACCAGTATATGCCTCAAGAATACTGTAAGCTGTCGCTGCATATTGCTTTCCAAGCGTGTATCTACCAAAATAGAATTTTTTATTATGGCCTTTTTGTCAAGGGGGAGAATTGCAAAAACAAATGTACACATTTAATTTTTGCATACCAGTTCAACAGCATTTGAAAGCTCTGGTGGTTGTCATGGTGGGGGCATGTCCTATGTGCAGGCATCACTGAGTGGGATTTGTTTTACACGTTGCCTGGAGGACCAATCCTATTATAAATAGACTAAGAAGTACTGCTCTCCATCAAAACATGAACATGCATCATCTGCTCTCATAGGTAAAGCAAACTGACCAGCAATGATTGTCTTTTGATATCCAGGCCATGTCCTCAAGGTCAATGTTAGAATCTCCATCATCATCATCCTCATCTTCTGCTTTAATGCTCTTCCTCCTCTTCCTCCAGTTAGTTATTTTTGTGCCCAAGAAGTGTTCATCCAGTCTTGCGTTTGTGAGGAAACTCAACTCTGAAATGTAAAATGAATTTTTTTTTTTTTACGCAGTTTAAACTCACTTGCGGTTTGTGTTTCAAATCCACAACATGCCAAATACTCTTCCGGTAAAAATGTGTTTTATTTGCGTATTTTCCCCATAGACTTGAATGAGATGAAGAAAATCTACAATGGAAATGCAATAAGTGTTCCTTTGCTATAATGTGTTAACTGATCTGTAGTGTTTTGTTTTTGAAATCTGCAACATATATATTTCTCCTATGAATACGCTGAGTTTTATGTGTAGATTTTTTCCCATAGAATTGCATTAGATACAGAAAATCTGCAGGTAAAAAACACATATGTGTTTTTAGTGTGTTTCCAATGTGAAATAGCAAAAAAATGGATATAATCCACACATGACAATATCAATAAAATTTTGTCGAAGCCAAATACCAGAAACCATCAAAACAATTATGCAACTTTGTATGATATATACAACCTCTGGCAAAAATTATAGAATCACCGGGCTCTTAGGATGTTCATTCAGTTGTTTAATGTTGTTGAAAAAAAGCAGATCACAGACATGGCACAAAACTAAAGTCATTTCAAATGGCAACTTTAGGGCTTTAAGAAACACTAAAAGAAATCAAGATAAAAAATGTGGTACTCAGTAAGGGTAATTTTTTTCAGACCAAGCAGAGGGAAAAAATCATGGAATCACTCAATTCTGTGGAAAAAATTTTGGAATCACCCTGTAAATTTTCATTTCCAAAAAAAAACCACCTGCATCAAATTAGATCTGCTTGTTAGTCTGCATCTAAAAAGGAGTGACCACACCTTGGAGAGCTGTTGCACCAAGTGGTCTGACTTGAATCATGGCTCCAACACGAGAGATGTCAATTGAAACAAATGAGAGGATTATCAAACTCTTAAAAGAAGGTCAATCATCACACAATGTTGCAAAAGATGTTGGTTGTTCACAGTCAGCTGTGTCTAAAATATGGAATAAATACAAACAACATGGGAAGGTTGTTAAAGTCAAACATACTGGTAGACCAAGGAAGACATAAAAGCATCAAGACCGGAAACTTAAAGCAATATGTCTCCAAAACAGGAAATGTACAGCAAAATAAATGAGGAACGAATAGGAGGAAACTGGAGTCAATGTCTGTGACCGAACAGTAAGAAACGGCCTAAAGGAAATGGGATTTACATACAGAAAAGCTAAACATAAGCCATCATTAATAGAGATGAGCGGTGTTCGACTTGAACTGTTCGCCAATCTCAAATGCAAGCTGCTTTGGGTGGTGTTCGAGCCGTTCGGCGAACACGAACGATTTGAAAAAAATTTGGCTGTTCGAGGTTATGTTCGATAACTGTACGTGCACCAAAATCATAAATGGATTTTTTCTCAGTAATGATGAAAATTAATGTTAATACGCAGTTTGAGTGTACAGCGGGGCGGGGGGGGGGCAGGGGATGGATCTCTGCAGGAATAATGAAGATCTCCATTTTTTTTTCTCTTTCCCGCATTTACAGTGGGGAGGTGCAATCTGTCAGCCTATCAGCAGCGCACACACGGAGCGAACTGCTTTTTTTCACACAAGCAAGGGCATGTGTCATTGGCAGTGTATGTCACATGTCCTTGCCCTATAAGACCCAGCCATTTTCCCCGTCGCCACCATTTTCTCACTGCTGCAGCTGCGTGTTAGACGACGCCGCTGTTGCTGTGTGCGCTATACCTTGTTAAT
Source organism: Phyllobates terribilis (assembly GCF_046119375.1). Taxonomy (NCBI): domain Eukaryota; kingdom Metazoa; phylum Chordata; class Amphibia; order Anura; family Dendrobatidae; genus Phyllobates; species Phyllobates terribilis. The sequence continues at coordinate 87,563,988 of NW_027362771.1, forward strand.
TTCAAGCCAATTTTCGCACAAATCTACAGATAGCTTGGGAGTAGGGAATAGTTGTGATTGCAGTCCTTTTAAGGACTAGGTTACAGCATTTCCTATGACTTTTATCAGGCAGGTCTGTGCTCTTAAATAGATAGGCTGGGAGTAAAGACTATATGTAATTGCAGTCCTTTTCAGGACTAAGTTAGATCAGTTCCTATCAGTTTTTGCCAGGCAGGTCTGTGCCAGTGCTGTGCAAGTTTTTTTCACAGCATTTGGCTGAATCTAGCAAAGCTAATCCTTTTTGGCCTATTGCAGAGTGTGTTAGTCAGTGGAGTAGCCTACCTGTGTTGCAAGATATACCACCTGTGTATAGAATACCATTTTTTTTACTGCACCTAGTGAAGTAAAACCTCTTGGGAATAGCATCATTCTATTAGTCCATCTATACTGACCTCCATAAGGTTGCAAATTGAATATAATTTTTTTCTGCATCTAGCTCTGAAAAAATATTTGGCCTTCTAGCAGTGTGTGAGACTTGTTCTATTAGTCCATCTATACTGACCTCCATCACGTTGCAAATTGAAAAAAAAAATTTTCTGCATCTAGCTCTGAAAAAATATTTGGGCTTCTAGCTGTGTGTGGGACTTGTTCTATTAGTCCTTCTATACTGACCTCCATCAGGTTGCAAACTGAATATAATTTTTTTCTGCATCTACCTCTGAAAAAATATTTGGGCTTCTAGCTGTGTGTGGGACTTGTTCTATTAGTCCATCTATACTGACCTCCATCAGGTTGCAAATTGAATATAATATTTTTCTGCATCTAGCTCTGAAAAAATATTTGGCATTCTAGCAGTGCGTGGGACTTGTTCTATTAGTCCATCTATACTGACGTCCATGAGATTGCAAATTGAATATAATATTTTTCTGCATCTACCTCTGAAAAAATATTTGGCCTTCTAGCAGTGTGTGGGACATGTTCTATTAGTCCATCTATACTGACCTCCATCAGGTTGCAAATTGAATATAATTTTTTTCTGCATCTACCCCTGAAAAAATATTTGGGCTTCTAGCAGTGTGTGGGACTTGTTCTATTAGTCCATCTATACTGACCTCCATCAGGTTGCAAATTGAATATAATATTTTTATGCATCTAGCTCTGAAAAAATATTTGGCCTTCTAGCAGTGTGTGGGACTTGTTCTATTAATCCATCTATTCTGACCTCCATCAGGTTGCAAATTGAATATAATTTTTTTCTGCATCTACTTCTGAAAAAATATTTGGGCTTCTAGCTGTGTGTGGGACTTGTTCTATTAGTCCATCTATACTGACCTCCATCAGGTTGCAAACTGAATATAATTTTTTTCTGCATCTACCTCTGAAAAAATATTTGGGCTTCTAGCTGTGTGTGGGACTTGTTCTATTAGTCCATCTATACTGACCTCCATCAGGTTGCAAATTGAATACAATATTTTTCTGCATCTAGCTCTGAAAAAATATTTGGCCTTCTAGCAGTGTGTGGGACTTGTTCTATTAGTCCATCTATACTGACCTCCATCACGTTGCAAATTGAATATATTTTTTTTCTGCATCTACCTCTGAAAAAATATTGGGCTTCTAGCTGTGTGTGGGACTTGTTCTATTAGTCCATCTATACTGTCCTCCATCAGGTTGCAAACTGAATATCATTTTTTTCTGCATCTACCTCTGAAAAAATATTTGGGCTTCTAGCTGTGTGTGGGACTAGTTCTATTAGTCCATCTATACTGACCTCCATCAGGTTGCAAATTGAATATATTTTTTTTCTGCATCTAGCTCTGAAAAAATATTTGGCCTTCTAGCAGTGTGGGACTTGTTCTATTAGTCCATCTATACTGACCTCCATCAGGTTGCAAATTGAATATAATATTTTTCTGCATCTAGCTCTGAAAAAATATTTGGCCTTCTAGCAGTGAGTGGGACTTGTTCTATTAGTCCATCTATACTGACCTCCATCCCGTTGCAAATTGAATATAATTTTTTTCTGCATCTAGCTCTGAAAAAATATTTGGGCTTCTAGCTGTGTGTGGGACTTGTTCTATTAGTCCATCTATACTGACCTCCATCAGGTTGCAAACTGAATATAATTTTTTTCTGCATCTACCTCTGAAAAAATATTTGGGCTTCTAGCTGTGTGTGGGACTTGTTCTATTAGTCCATCTATACTGACCTCCATCAGGTTGCAAAATGAATATAATATTTTTCTGCATCTAGCTCTGAAAAAATATTTGGCCTTCTAGCAGTGTGTGGGACTTTTTCTATTAGTCCATCTATACTGACCTCCATCAGGTTGCAAACTGAATATAATATTTTTCTGCATCTAGCTCTGAAAAAATATTTGGCCTTCTAGCAGTGCGTGGGACTTGTTCTATTAGTCCATCTATACTGACCTCCATCAGGTTGCAAATTGAATATAATATTTTTCTGCATCTAGCTCTGAAAAAATATTTGGCCTCCTAGCAGTGTGTGGGACTTGTTCTATTAGTCCATCTATACTGACCTCCATCAGGTTGCAAATTGAATATAATTTTTTTCTGCATCTTCCTCTGAAAAAATATTTGGGATTCTAGCTGTGTGGGACATGTTCTATTAGTCCATCTATACTGAACTCCATCAGGTTCCAAATTGAATATAATTTTTTTCTGCATCTAGCTCTGAAAAAATATTTGGCCTTCTAGCAGTGGGTGGGTCTTGTTCTATTAGTCCATCTATACTGACCTCCATCAGGTTGCAAATTTAATATAATATTTTTCTGCATCTAGCTCTGAAAAAATATTTGGCCTTCTAGCAGTGTGTGGGACTTGTTCTATTAATCTATCTATACTGACCTCCATCAGGTTGCAAATTGAATAAAATATTTTTCTGCATCTAGCTCTGAAAAAATATTTGGCCTTCTAGCAGTGTGTGGGACTTTTTCTTTTAGTCCATCTATACTGACCTCCATCAGGTTGCAAATTGAATATAATATTTTTCTGCATCTAGCTCTGAAAAAATATTTGGCCTTCTAGCTGTGTGTGGGACTTGTTCTATTAGTCCATCTATACTGACCTCCATCAGGTTGCAAATTGAATATAATTTTTTTCTGCATCTACCTCTGAAAAAATATTTGGCCTTCTAGCTGTGTGTGGGACTTGTTCTATTAGTCCATCTATACTGACCTCCATCAGGTTGCAAATTGAATATAATTTTTTTCTGCATCTACCTCTGAAAAAATATTTGGGCTTCTAGCTTTGTGTGGGACTTGTTCTATTAGTCCATCTATACTGACCTCCATCAGGTTGCAAACTGAATATAATTTTTTTCTGCATCTAACCCAGACAATAGTTTTGGCCACTCAACTCTGCTCGGTTCCCATCCATTGTTTTTTTGTGCAAACAACTCCAGAGTTGTGAATTAGTTAACCACCAAAATGAGTGGAAAAAGGCCTGCTGCTGGTGGAAAGGGTAATAGGCGTGTTGGGAAGGGGAAAAAAGGTTGTGTCCGTGGAGTAGGTGTTAAAGCAACAGTAACATCTGCAGAAGAAAGACCATCTTCCAGCAAAACTAAAATGTCTACTTCTTTTAGCGGACAATGTGATAAGATCCCTTTCTTACAGCCACGCCAATCGCTACAAATTCCAGATGAGGCACAAAAACAGCAGGTGCTTCAACGGATATCAAGTGCTCCTTTAAGTGGGCTCTCCTCCACATCAACTTCAACATCACAAATACTCCAGTCCTCAGAGGTGTCATCTGAGTATGAAGTAGAGCAGATGCTTGAGTCTGCAGAGCTGTTTACTCATACTATAGCCTGGGAATAAGAGGTCAGCTCCAGCGCTTCTGTGAATCCAGACGAGGAGATGATCTGCACTGATGCCCAGAATCTTTATGAGTCGGATCCAGGACTAGTGTTGAGCCACCCCCGTAGTGTTCGAGTTCGGTTCGGTTCGTCGAACACCCGTGTGTTCGCCGAACTGTTCGTCGAACTGTTCGTCGAACACCTTCGAACACCGTTAAAACCAATGGCAGGCAAACAAAAACACATAGAAACACATAGAAAACACCTTCAAAGGTGTCCAAAAGCTGACAAACTGCTCAGAAGACATAACTAACACATGGAAAAGTGACAAGTACATATAGTCATGCCAAAATAAAAGAGGTGGAGGAGTAAAAGGAGGGGGAGACACAGATATAGGCATGTCATGCCCTTCTAAAATCCAAAAAGTGAGAAGCCGACACGGCCAGTCCGCTCCTGCCCGTGCCACCTCCGTGTCGCCGGGTTTGTGCCAGAGCCGCGGTGAACCCTGACGGCCAGCCCCCCTCTCCCAATACTGGTGCCTGTCCGCTGGTGGGTCGAGCGAGCCCCACTGTGGTGGAGGCAGCTCTAAGCTTTTTAATTTAAATTGTCTCTCTAATTTGAATGAATACACTTTAAATCCATTTACAAGGATCTATTGGAGGGCAAGTCTCATGCCAGCAGCCGCGGTAATTCCAGCTCCAGTAGCGTCCACTAAAGCTGCTGCAGTTAAAAAGCTTTTATAAGGATCGAGCTCGGCTGTCCACCGCAAGGCATCCTACTGCCAGTCCCAGCCCCTATGCCTTGGGGTGCCTCCTGATGCTCTTCACTAAGTATCCCATGGTCCCGAAGCATTTCCTTTGAAAAAATTAAGTGTCTAAACTACAGGTGGTGCAGCTTGCTTAACAGCCGGGATAATCCGCTGACTAGCAGACACTGCTACTAGGCACAAAGTATTTCCTGGGCTAGATGCAGTTAAAAATTTGTAATTAGATACTCTCGTTGGATGCTGAGAAAGCATTCCATAGAGTCTCCTGGCACGCCATATATGATTCTCTTAAAAAGCTTGGGGTAGGGGTCTAGGGGACCCTTTTATAGCCAAAATCACGGCCCTGTATCGCAATACGTCACCTAGGCTGAAGATAAATGGAACTGTAGCACCCTGAGGGCTCGGTTGCTACAGACGTATTGCACCTCACCCAGAGGTGTGATATCTCACTCTCAGGTAAGGATGGAGTGTGGATCAGGACCCGACACCTGAATGCATTACACCACATTGCCGTGGGGCAGGGAGACCAATATGCCCCTGAGATGGGCACGACAGTCCCTGTCCCTGGCTGGAGTGGGGGGAGGGAACACTGAGGAAGGGGAACCCTGTAGTGCAGGAGCAGGGAGGAAGCAGTTCCTGGGTGCATTGAGAAGGGAGTATAAAAGGTGGGCACCATCTTAGTTCAGTGCAGAGAAGTCTGAGCAGAAGTGGCAGGGAGCAGGGGCTCTGCATGAGCTCTGCTCCGGAGGCGGGCCTAGTAACAGAGGCCCAGGCCTGGAAGAGGGAGAAGGAAGGAAGAGGAGCGGAGAAGGCTCCAGGAACGAGGAATGAAGGGATCCCAGGGGTGCGGACGGGCGAGTCGCCACCGCACGCCCGAATCCACCTGCGTGGAGGGGTCAGGCCAAAGGGGGAGACCGGTCCCCGAACTAGTGGAGGCAGGAAACGACCCTCAGCTAGAAACCGGAGGCTCTGACATTTTATGTGGCGCAGCCCCTCGCTACACCCGCTAGGAAGGCACCACATAGGGTCAGGGAAACTGGCGCCAAGTTTACCAAGAGGAGGCCCGAGGCAGCCGGACAGAAGTGTTGGTAAGAAAGGCCAGACAAAGGACACACAAAGGGGGTCCTGTGAAGTGCTCCAAAGTTATCTGGGAGTTGTCTGAGCCCCTCACCTGGTGAGCACAGTACGACGTGGGCAGCCGTTACCTGCAGACGTGGTCTGGATAATAAGAACTGTGAGTAAAGGCCCTGAACTGCATCACTGACTCCGTGTCGTTACTGCTGCTGCCCTGCACCATCACCCCCATCCTCCGCATACACTGCCCTGAGGCTATACTCCTCCCGTGGGGAGTTATGCTATGCTCTGCTGCACCCACAACACCAGCCTCAGCGGTCTGCCCTGTAGCGGCGGTTCACTCTGACCGCAATCCACGGGTGGCGTAGTCGGACATTTAAACATCAAAACCACATAAATAGTTCCGCCACTGGTTTGACCGCCCTGAGCCACGGAACCGGGTCGCCGCCACGAAGACTACAACCACCAGCATCCACCAAAAAGGGTCCGGCTCCGGGTGTCCCAAGGCCCAGGGGGTGCGTCAGAACATTTTCATCACCTTTCACAATCACCAATGGGACAAGGCAGTGATGTCCTCTGTCCCCTCTCTTATACATCCTAGTGACGGAGCACCTGCTCTCATCAATTCGCCATAACCCCAATATTAGGTGGATTGAGGTGGGAGGCACCGAGTACAAGTGCTCTCTATTTGCTGATGATGTCCTAGTATATATCACTCAATCACATATATCCATCCATGCTGTTATGGCTGAAATAGATCACTTTGTTACATGGTAAAATTTTAAAATCAATGCAGCGAAGTCTGAGGCCCTCGATGTCTCCCTCCCCAAATCCATAGAGGATTCCATCCAGTCCAACTTTCCCTTTGCCTGGCCCTCACAGGGTATCAAATACTTAGGAATTCCTATTCATAGAGACCTCTCCCATCTTTGTTATCTTAATTTTGGGCCCTTTATTGAACAACTCCATACAGACCACGGTTGGCAAGTTAGAACTGTAAGATTCACTACGTGAACCACTGGTGTTTTGTGGAAAAGCACATGTACACTGCGTTCCAAATTATTATGCAAAAAGTGTTTAGGAGTGATAAGTGAAGAATTTGTTTGTTTGTCAGTTAAACTCATTGATGGTGATGTGTGTCAGGGCTCTTTATATCACTGTAAGCAATTGCAGACACCTGTGCTAATTAGTTTGGCAGGTGTGTCCAATGAAAGGCAAGACTACTTAAGAAGGCTCTCTCACATTATTAAGCAGCCTACATTTTCTGCCAAAATGGAAAGAAAAAGGATGTGTCGGCTGCTGAGAAGCAACAAATTGTGGAGTGTTTAGGTCAAGGCATGACTACAATCAACATTGTGCGATGATCAGGATGAAGTGTCTTGGCAATCAAGAAGTATGTAGCTGATTCACAGTACACACGTGTGCGTGCTGATAAGGGCAAATTGAGGACTCTTTCCTACAGGCAATTACGTCAGGTTGAAAGAGCAGCGGCAAAAAAGCCTTGTCATAGCAGCAGACAAGTTTTTGAAGCTGCTTGTGCCTCCAACGTCCCCCGAACAACAAGATGCAGGGTCCTTCAGAGGTTTGCAGCTGTGCATGCGCCATCCTGTCGACCTCCTCTATCCACTTCACACAAGCAGAAACGGCTCCAGTGGGCCAAACATTACATGAAGACTGATTTCAAAACTGTTTTGTTCACGGATGAGTGCCGTGCAGCGCTCGATGGTCCAGATGGATGGAGTGGAGGATGGCTGGTTGATGGACACCCCACGCAAACACGGCTACAGCGCCAACAAGGAGGAGGTGGAGTAATGTTTTGGGCTGGAATTATGGGGAGAGAGATTGTCGGCCCCTTTAGGATCCCTGAAGGCGCTAAAGATGAACTCCATAATGTATGTGGATTTTCTCAAACAGCACTTCCTGCCATGGTTCAAGAAGAAGAACCGTGTATTTCACAGCAAGATCATTTTTCTGCATGATAATGCACCATCTCATGCTGCACATAAAACATCTGCATCTCTGGCTGATATGGGCATAAAAGGGGACAAACTTATGGTGTGACCCCCATGCTCCCCTGACCTCTACCCCATTCAGAACCTTTGGAGCATCATTAAAAGGAGTGTCTATGATGGCGGGAGGCAGTTCACATCTAAGCAACAGCTCTGGGAGGGTATTCTGTCCTCATGCAAAACAATTGAAGCAGAAACCATCCAAAACCTGACAAATTCAATGGACGAGAGAGTTCAGAAGCTCCTTTCGAACAAGGGGTCCTATGTGAAAATGTAACATCACCTAGAATAAAGTTTTGAGTTGAAAACTGTTTGATTTCAGTTTCTAACAACTAGAGATGAGCGGTGTTCGACTAGAACTGTTCGCCAATCTCAAATTCGAGCTGTTTTGGGCGGTGTTCGAGTTGTTCGACGAACCCGAACGATTTGCAAAAAATTCGGCTGTTCGAGGTTATGTTCGATAACTGTTCGTGCACCAAAAGCGTGTCCTGCATGTCTGGCGCTATTTAGAGCACCAATCATGCAGGGATTGTCTGCCACTCACTGTAATGCCACAGCCATGGTGGTTGTGGCATTACAGTGATTGCCCAAATCGATGGGAACAGTGCCAACAGTGAAACATGAAAAGCCGGCAATTCAGCAGCGGCATACACCTGTACCCGACAATTTAGAACCGAAAGAATAGAGCTTCACACATAGATTAGATAGATATAAACATGTCAGCCACATATATACGAAGTACAGTGAAAGTGCTGCTTACTGTACTTGTCATTTAGCGTAAAGGATTTATCAAAAAAAATAATAGTGTTTTCATGCACCGTCTCTTTAAAAAAGCCGGCCGGCAATTCAGCAGCGGTACCCGACAATTTATAACAGACAGAATAGAGCTTCACACATAGATTAGATAGATAGAAACATGTCAGCCACATATATACGAAGTACAGTGACAGTGTTGCTTACTGTACTTGTCATTTAGCGTAAAGGATTTATCAAAAAAAATAATAGTGTTTTCATGCACCGTCTCTTTAAAAAAGCCGGCCAGCAATTCAGCAGCGGTACCCGACAATTTATAACAGACAGAATAGAGCTTCACACATAGATTAGATACATAGAAACATGTCAGTCACATATATATGAAGTACAGTGATAGTGTTGGTTACTGTACTTGTCATTTAGTATTAAAATAAAGGATTTATTATTAAAAAAATTGGCGTGGGGTTCCCCTTAATTTTAGGCTCTAGCGGAGGTTAAGCAGACGGCTGGGGCAGATGTTTGAAGCCTGGGAAGGGGGTAATACCCACGGAGCTTCCCAGGCTACTAATATCAGCCCCCAGCTGAATACATAGCCTTTACTAGCTATTAAAATGGGGGACACCCCAAAAAAAATGACGTGGGGTCCCCCCTAATTTAATAGCTAGCAAAGGCTAGGCAGACAGCTGGGGGCTGATATTAATAGCCCAGGAAGGGAGCCATAAATATTGGCCCCCTCCCAGGCTAGAAACACCAGCCGTCAGCCGCCCCAGAAATGGCGCATTCATAGGATGCGCCAATTCTGGCACTTAGCCTCGCTCTTCCACGCTGCCCTGGTGCGGTGGCAGGGGGTAATAGGGTTGGGGTTGATGTCAGCTTATAATGCCAGCTGACATCAAGCCCAGGTTAGTAATGGAGAGGCGTCTATAAGACACCCCCATTACTAACCCCATAGTCAAAGTTAAAAAAAACATAAACACCCAGAATAAAGTCCTTTAATTGAAATAAAGACACAATCCTTTATTGTTCTAAATTAAACCATACTTACCATCACGCCCATTCCAGCTGAAGCCAGCGATCTCCTGCAATAAAAGAAAAATAATAAAGCAACCTCATCCTTACCTTTCCATGGTTCCCACGACAGCTTCAGCTCTGCTACATCGAGATGACAGGCTGGACCGCAGCAGAACGCTGCCATCCAGCCTCTCATCCCGCAGACACTGAGAAGCGCAGGCTTGCTTGCGCTGCTCAGCGTCTCTCTGTGACGACATCCAGATGAGCCGAGTTCATGTCCAATGAACTCGGCTCACCTCATGCACGTCACTGACAGCGTGGGAAAATTCTCACGCTGAAGCGGTGAGTGCAGGAGAATTCTCCCACGCTGTCAGTGACGTGCATAAGGTGAGCTCATGTCCAATGAACTCAGCTCACCTCCTGCACGTCACTGACAGCGTGGGAGAATTCTCCTGCACTCAGCGCTTCAGCGTGAGAATTCTCCCACGCTGAAGCGCTGAGTGCAGGAGAATTTTCCCACGCTGTCAGTGACGTGCATAAGGTGAGCTCATGTCCAATGAACTCAGCTCACCTCCTGCACGTCACTGACAGCGTGGGAGAATTCTCCTGCACTCAGCGCTTCAGTGTGAGAATTCTCCCACGCTGAAGCGCTGAGTGCAGGAGAATTTTCCCACGCTGTCAGTGACGTGCATGAGGTGAGCCGAGTTCATTGGACATTAACTCGGCTCATCTAGATGCCCTCACAGAGAGACACTGTGGAGCGCAAGCAAGCCTGCGCTTCTCAGTGTCTGCGGGATGAGAGGCTGGATGGCAGCGTTCTGCTGCGGTCCAGCCTGTCATCTCGATGTAGCAGAGCTGAAGCTGTTATGGGAACCATGGAAAGGTAAGGATGATGTTGCTTTATTATTTTTCTTTTATTTCAGGAGATCGTTGGCTTCAGCTGGAATGGGCGTGATGGTAAGTATGGTTTAATTTAGAACAATAAAGAATTGTGTGTTTATTTCAATTAAAGGACTTTTTTCTGGGTGTTGTGTTTTTTTTAAATACTTTACTAGAAATTCATGGTGGTCATGTCTAAAATTGGCATGACCCCATGAATTTTGGGCTTAGGGCCAGCTGATAATGCCAAGCTGGCCCTAACCCCTTTATTACCCAGTGAGCCACCGCATCAGGGCCCTGGATGAGTTGGGTACAGCGCCAGAAGATGGCTCTTCTATGAACGCGCCATTTTCCGGGGTGGCTGCGGACTGCAATTTGCAGCGGGGGTGGCCCAGAAAGCTTGGGCCTCCCTGCGCTGCGGATTCCAGCCCCCAGCTGCCTAGTTGTACCTGGCTGGACACAAAAACAGGGCGAAGCCCCACGTCAATTTTCTTTAAATTATTTCATGAAATAATTAAGAAAAAAAGGGCTTCCCTATATTGTTGTGTCCGGCCAGGTACAAATAGGCAGCTGGTGGTTGGGGGCAGCCCGTTCCTGCCTGCTGTACCTGGCTGGACACAAATATAGTGCGAAGCCCCACGTCAATTTTTTTTAAATTATTTCATGAATTTCCTGAAATAATTTAAAAAAATTGAAGTGGGGCTTCGCACTATATTTGTGTCCAGCCAGGTACAGCAGGCAGGAACGGGCTGCCCCCATCCACCAGCTGCCTATTTGTACCTGGCCGGACACAACAATATAGGGAAGCCCTTTTTTTCTTAATTATTTCATGAATTTCATGAAATAATTAAAAAAAATTGAAGTGGGGCTTCGCACTATATTTGTGTCCAGCCAGGTACAGCAGGCAGGAACGGGCTGCCCCCAACCACCAGCTGCCTATTTGTACCTGGCCGGACACAACAATATAGGGAAGGCCTTTTTTTCTTAATTATTTCATGAATTTCATGAAATAATTAAAAAAAAAGTACGTGGGGCTTCGCCCTATTTTTGTGTCCAGCCAGGTACAACTAGGCAGCTGGGGGCTGGAATCTGCAGCGCAGGGAGGCCCAAGCTTTCTGGGCCCCCCCCCGCTACAAATTGCAGTCCGCAGCCACCCCGGAAAATGGCGCGTTCATAGAAGCGCCATCTTCTGGCGCTGTACCCAACTCATCCAGGGCCCTGGTGCGGTGGCTCACTGGGTAATAAAGGGGTTAGGGCCAGCTTGGTATTATCAGCTGGCCCCAAGCCCAAAATTCATGGGGTCACGCCAGTATTAGACATGACCGCCATGAATTTCTAGTAAAGTATTTAAAAAAAACACAACACCCAGAATAAAGTCCTTTAATTGAAATAAAGACACAATTCTTTATTGTTCTAAATTAAACCATACTTACCATCACACCCATTCCAGCTGAAGCCAACGATCTCCTGCAATAAAAGAAAAATAATAAACCAACCTCATCCTTACCTTTCCATGGTTCCCACGACAGCTTCAGCTCTGCTACATCGAGATGACTGGCTGGACCGCAGCAGAACGCTGCCATCCAGTCTGTCATCCCGCAGACACTGAGAAGCGCAGGCATGCTTGCGCTCCTCACTGTCTCGCTGTGACGGCATCCAGATGAGCCGAGGTCATGTCCAATGAACTCGGCTCACCTCATGCACGTCACTGACAGCGTGGGAAAATTCTCACGCTGAAGTGCTGAGTGCAGGAGAATTCTCCCACGCTGTCAGTGATGTGCATGAGGTGAGCTCATGTCCAATGAACTCAGCTCACCTCCTGCACGTCACTGACAGCGTGGGAAAATTCTCCTGCAATCAGCGCTTCAGCGTGAGAATTTTCCCACGCTGTCAGTGACGTGCATGAGGTGAGCCGAGTTCATTGGACATGAACTCGGCTCATCTGGATGTCGTCACAGAGAGACGCTGAGCAGCGCAAGCAAGCCTGCGCTTCTCAGTGTCTGCGGGATGACAGGCTGGATGGCAGCGTTCTGCTGCGGTCCAGCCTGTCATCTCGATGTAGCAGAGCTGAAGCTGTCGTGGGAACCATGGAAAGGTAAGGATGAGGTTGCTTTATTATTTTTCTTTTATTGCAGGAGATCGTTGGCTTCAGCTGGAATGGGCGTGATGGTAAGTATGGTTTAATTTAGAACAATAAAGGATTGTGTCTTTATTTCAATTAATGGACTTTATTCTGGGTGTTTGTGTTTTTTTTAACTTTGACTATGGGGTTAGTAATGGGGGTGTCTTATAGACGCCTCTCCATTACTAACCTGGGCTTGATGTCAGCTGGCATTATAAGCTGACATCAACCCCAACCCTATTACCCCCTGCCACCGCACCAGGGCAGCGTGGAAGAGCGAGGCTAAGTGCCAGAATTGGCGCATCCTATGAATGCGCCATTTCTGGGGCGGCTGACGGCTGGTGTTTCTAGCCTGGGAGGGGGCCAATATTCATGGCTCCCTTCCTGGGCTATTAATATCAGCCCCCAGCTGTCTGCCTAGCCTTTGCTAGCTATTAAATTAGGGGGACCCCACGTCATTTTTTTTGGGGGGTCCCCCATTTTAATAGCTAGTAAAGGCTATGTATTCAGCTGGGGGCTGATATTAGTAGCCTGGGAAGCTCCGTGGGTATTACCCCCTTCCCAGGCTTCAAACATCTGCCCCAGCCGTCTGCTTAACCTCCGCTAGAGCCTAAAATTAAGGGGAACCCCACGCCAATATTTTTAATAATAAATCCTTTATTTTAATACTAAATGACAAGTACAGTAACCAACACTATCACTGTACTTCATATATATGTGACTGACATGTTTCTATCTATCTAATCTATGTGTGATGCTCTATCTTTCTGTTCTAAATTGTCGGGTACCGCTGCTGAATTGCCGGCTGGCTTTTTTAAAGAGACAGTGCATGAAAACACTATTATTTTTTTAAATAAATCCTTTACACTAAATGACAAGTACAGTAAGCAACACTATCACTGTACTTTTTATATATGTGACTGACATGTTTCTATCTATCTAATCTATGTGTGAAGCTCTATTCTTTCTGTTCTAAATTGTCGGGTACAGATGCTGAATTGCCGGCCGGCTTTTTTAAAGAGACGGTGCATGAAAACACTAATATTTTTTTTAATAAATCCTTTACACTAAATGACAAGTGCAGTAACCAACACTGTCACTGTGCTTCTTATATGTGTGACTGACATGTTTCTATCTATCTAATCTATGTGTGATGCTCTATTCCTTCTTGTCTAAATTGTCGGGTACCGGTGTATGCCGCTGCTGAATTTGCCGGCCGGCTTTTTTAAAGAGAGTGTCTTCTGAGCAGTTTGTCAGCTTTTGGACACCTTTGCACGTGTTTTCTATGTGTTTCTATGTGTTTTTGTTTGCCTGCCATTGGTTTTAACGGTGTTCGACGGTGTTCTAAGGTATTCGACGAACAGTTCGACGAACAGTTCCTCGAACATCCCGGTGCTCGACGAACCGAACCGAACCCGAACACTACGGGGGTGGCTCAAAACTACTAACAACCTGCTAATGCTTATAATTTCAAAAATGACCATTTTTTTGGTCTTTATTAAAATGAAAAGGTTGATCGAAAAGTTTGGGGGATCTAAGAGTGTGGCAACCCAGTAGTCATGATTACTTCGAATTCTGACAATATGAGGGTCATGCTGCAGGTAGTGCAGCAAGAAGGCACTTATGTGCCTTGCGCATCTCGGAGCCCCAAAATTATTTTCCGGGCTAGATGCAGCTAAAAATTATTTTTAATTTTAAATCTGGTGAAGCTTTAGTATAGATGGCCTAATAGGATCAGTGCTGCACACTGCTACAAAGCCCAAATTATTTTCCAGTCAAGATACAGATAAACATGATTAGTAATTTGAAAGCTTAAAACGGTTGGTAGGGTGATTTTAACCAATCATCAAGCTTTTACTCTCCCCAGGATGACACAGGGGTAGAAAAGTCGTTTCGGATCCATGATTTGTTCATCTTTATGAACGTGAGTCTGTCTACATTATCAGTGGAGAGCCGCGTGCGCTTATCTGTCAGCACACCACCAGCAGCGCTGAACACACGTTCAGACAGAACGCTGGCTGCGGGGCATGACAAGATCTCCAAGGCGTAAGTGGCTAGCTCCGGCCATTTATCCAGATTGGAAGCCCAAAAAGAGCAAGGGTCCAGTGACACAGTCGTGGCTTCAATGTTTACTTGGAGATACTCCTGTACCATCGTCTCTAGGCGTTGACTATGTGTCAGACTTCTTGTCTCCTGTGGCCTTGCAAAGGATGGGCTAAAAAAGTGGTGAAATGATTCCGCAAAATTGATGTTACCAGCAGATACTGTGGTTCTGTTACGGTTTGAGTGCTGAACACTTGACGGTCCCACGGTTGGCAAGTTGGAACTGTGAGATTCACTACGTGCACCACTGGTATTTTGTGGAAAAGCACATGTAAGATTCTGCAACAGTCTCTGCTGATACTCCTGCATGCGTGCATCCCTTTCTATGGCAGGAATAATTTCTGCAAATTTACTTTTGTACCGGGGATCTAACAGTGTGGCAACCCAGTAGTCAGGATTATTTCTAATTCTCACAATTCGAGGGTCATGTTGCAGGTAGTGCAGCAAGAAGGCACTCATGTGTGTTGCGCTTCCAGGAGCACCAAGTCCCTGTTGTGTTGGTGGCGAGGTAACAATCATGCTTCCTTCCTCTGTCCTCTCCCCCCAACCTCGCACAACAGAAATGTGATCAAGGTCTCCCTCATCTGATGAGTCTTCCATCAGTTCGTCCTCCACTTCTTCCTGGGCTCCTGCATCTTCCTCACTAGTTTGGCTGCTACCATGCGCCCTGGTAAAACCATCTCCCCCACCCTCACATGCCTGCCGCCTTGGTGCTGCCGACCGTCTGGACCTTGCAGATGTTAGCCCTTCCGCATACAACTCCTCCTCCTCTACTTCCTCCACCTCCTATTGTGCCACCACCTGACTCCGAATTCTGTTTAACATGTGCTCCAGCATGTAAATCACCGGAATAGTCATGCTGATAATGGCATCGTCAGCACTAAACATCTTCGTCGCCATTTCAAAACTGTGCAGAAGGGTGCATAGGTCCCTGATCTGAGACCACTCCTCCAGCGTGATTTGCCCCACCTCTGAATCTCGTTGGCCCAGGCTATACGTCAGAACGTATTGCACCAGGGCTTGTCGGTGCTGCCACAGTCGCTGCAACATGTGCAGAGTTGAATTCCACCGGGTAGGCACATCGCATTTTAGCCGGTGAAGTGGCAGGCCCAATGACTTCTGTAGAGATGTAAGTCGCTGAGCTGCGGGATGCGAACGGCGGAAGTGAGCACACAGCGACCGTGCCCTCTGCAGAAGGCCATCTAGTCTGGGATAGTGGGCTAAAATTTGCTGGACAACCAGGTTCAACACGTGAGCCATACAAGGCACGTGTGTGACATTGCCCCGGCGAAGGGCCGCACCCAGGTTTGCAGCATTGTCGCACACGGCCTTCCCTGGTTTCAGGTCCAGTGGAGACAACCATTCATGAAATTGGTTCTCCAGAGCTGACCACAACTCCTCAGCTGTGTGACTCACATTTCCCAGACATTTCAATGTAAAAACCGCCTGATGACGTTGAGTCCTACTGCCAGCATAGTAAGGAGGTGTGCAGGATCCCTTCTGCGCAGTTAGAATGCTTGTGGCATGACCAGACAGGCTTTGGGTGCAGGTGGAAGACCGAGAGGAGGTTGAGGAGGCAGAAGCAGTGGAGGAACTTTGACATAAAGAGGATTGACGCACAACTCGTGGGGACGGCAAGACTTGGACAGCAGCCCCTTGTCCTGCTGTCACCATAGTTACCCAGTGCCCAGTCAGCGACATGTAACGCCCCTGTCCATGCCTACTCGTCCAAGTGTCTGTGGTGAAATGCACCCTGTCACACACAGAGTTTCTCAAAGAAGCGGTGATGTTATGTGCGACATGCTGGTGGAGCGCAGGCACACCTTTCTTTGAGAAGTAGTGCCGACTGGGCATCTGGTACTGGGGCACTGCGACGGACATAAGGTCTCGAAAATCCTCTGTGTCCACCAGGCGGAAAGGCAGTATTTCTGTAGCCAAGAGCTTGCAGATGGTGAAATTCAACCTCTTAGCTTTCTCATGGCTAGGAGGAAATGGTCTTTTACTTGTCCACATCTGAGGGACCGAGGGCTGGCTATTGTGCTTAGACGGGGTTGATAAGGGTGTCCCCGGCAAACTGCCGGTCTGTGAGGAAGATGCAGGCGGACATGTTAGGTTGCCTTGATCCAAAGGTGGTGCTATCGATGTCGGACAGCGCTCAACACCAGCTGGTGTTACCACCTCCAAAGAAAATGATGACCTGCCAATCACGCTGGCTGTTGCGGGTAAAGAGGTGGCAGGTCTGCGCCCCAAAACAGTTGTGACTGCTGTCCCCCCAGTCACAGAGGATGAAGAGGCCGCGGATGCACAAGATATGGCAGACGGTGGTTGGCCCGGCCGGCTAGGCCGCATTGTAGCACACTGAGCTTCCCACTGCAACTTATGCTTCATGACCATGTGCCGGTTCATGCATGCAGTACTCAAACTATGTATTTTTTGGCCTCTACTTAGCTTTTGCTGACAAATGTTACAGATAACACGAGTTGGGTCATCTTTATCGATCTGAAAAAATGCCCAGGCTATGCAAGGCTTAGCACCCATGCGACCTGAAGAGCCACCACGACTTGTGGTGAGAGGCAGAGTTGTGTTTGAGGATGCAGTTGTGGACGTGCTTCCAGTACTACGTCTCTGTCCAGGAAGGCGCAACCTGACCTCGTCGTCACTAGCATCTTCCTCCACCTCCTCTGCTGACCTCATCTCTTGGCTGACTGTGGGTTGACAGTAAGTGGGATCTCCGACCTCATCATCATCACCCTGTGCGTTATCACACCCGTCGTCCTCAGAGCCAACCTGTTCCTGCCCTGATAAAAAACTAAAGTTGTCGCTCCAATCAGGTATTTGAGTCTTATCATCGTCTTCCTCATTGTCTCCACCAACAGGAGTTACAGTTTGGGAATGAGGGTCTACATTATGGTCAGAACCTTCTGCGTCTGGTCCTGGATCCGACTCATAAAGATTCTGGGCATCAGTGCAGATCATTTCCTCGTCTGGATTCACAGAAGCGCTGGAGTCGACCTCTGATTCCCAGGCTATAGTATGAGTAAACAGCTCTGCAGACTCAACCATCTGTTCTACCTCATACTCAGACAGGCAGCTGGAGATTTGGGAGCTGTGAGGAAGCAAGTGCGATTTGGGTGACACCTTTGAGGACTGGAGTATTTGTGATGTTGAAGTTGATGTGGAGGAGAACCCACTTAAAGGAGCACTTGATATCCGTTGAAGCACCTGCTGTTTTTGTGCCTCATCTGGAATTTGTAGCGATTGGCGTGGCCGTAAGAAAGGGATCTTATCACATTGTCCGCTAAAAGAAGTAGACATTTTAGTTTGGCTGGAAGATGGTCTTTCTTCTGCAGATGTTACTGTTGCTTTAACACCTACCCCACGGACACAACCTTTTTTCCCCTTCCCAACATGCCTATTCCCCTTTCCACCAGCAGCAGGCCTTTTTCCACTCATTTTGGTGGTTAACTAATTCACAACTCTGGAGTTGTTTGCACAAAAAAACAATGGATGGTAACCGAGCAGAGCTGAGTGGCCAAACTGTGGTATTAGGCCAAAACTATTGGCTGGGTTAGATGCAGAAAAAAATTATTTTGAATTTGCAACCTGATGGAGGTCAGTATAGATGGATTAATAGAACAAGACCCACACACAGCTAGAAGCCCAATATTTTTTCAGAGGTAGATGCAGGAAAAAAATATATTCAGTTTGCAACCTGATGGAGGTCAGTATAGATGGACTAATACAACAAGTCCCACACACAGCTAGAAGCCCAATATTTTTTCAGAGGTAGATGCAGAAAAAAATATATTCAGTTTGCAACCTGATGGAGGTCAGTATAGATGGACTAATACAACAAGTCCCACACACAGCTAGAAGCCCAAATATTTTTTCAGAGGTACTGTAGATGCAGATAAAAATTAGTTTTAATTTGCAACCTGATGGAGGTCAGTATAGATGGACTAATAGAGAAAGTCCGACACACTACTAGAAGGCCAAATATTTTTTCAGAGCTAGATGCAGAAAAAAATTATATTCAGTTTGCAACCTGATGGAGGTCAGTATAGATGGATTAATAGAACAAGACCCACACACAGCTAGAAGCCCAATATTTTTTCAGAGGTAGATGCAGGAAAAAAATATATTCAGTTTGCAGCCTGATGGAGGTCAGTATAGATGGACGAATACAACAAGTCCCACACACAGGTAGAAGCCCAAATATTTTTTCAGAGGTACTGTAGATGCAGATAAAAATTAGTTTTAATTTGCAACCTGATGGAGGTCAGTATAGATGGACTAATAGAATGATGCTATGCCCAAAAGATTTTACTTCACTAGGTGCAGTAAAAAAATTGGTATTCTATACACAGGTGGTATATCTTGCAACACAGATAGGCTACTCCACTGACTAACACACTCTGCAATAGGCCAAAAAGGATTAGCTTTGCTAGATTCAGCCAAATGCTGTGAAAAAAACTCGCCCAGCACTGGCACAGACCTGCCTGGCAAAAACTGATAGGAACTGATGTAACCTAGTCCTGAAATGGACTCCAATTACAATTAGTCTTTACTCCCACAACCTATCTATTTAAGAGCACAGACCTCCCTGATAAAAGTCGTAGGAAATGCTGTAACCTAGTCCTTAAAAGGACTGCAATCACAACTATTCCCTACTCCCAAGCTATCTGTATATTTGTGCGAAAATTGGCTTGAAATTAACAAGGTATAGCGCACACAGCAACAGCGGTGCCGTCTAACACGCAGCTGCAGCAGTGAGAAAATGGTGGCGACGGGGAAAATGGCTTGGTCTTATAGGGCAAGGACATGTGACATACACTGCCAATGACACATGCCCTTGCTTGTGTGAAAAAAAGCACTTCGCTCCGTGTGTGCGCTGCTGATAGGCTGACAGATTGCACCTCCCCACTGCAAATGCGGGAAAGAGAAAAAAAAATGGAGATCTTCATTGTTCCTGCAGAGATCCATCCCCTGCCCCTCCCCCCACCCCGCTGTACACTCAAACTGCGTATTAACATTAATTTTCATCATTACTGAGAAAAAATCCAGTTATGATTTTGGTGCACGAACAGTTATCGAACATAACCTCGAACAGCCGAATTTTTCTCAAATTGTTCGTGTTCGCCGAACGGCTCGAACACCGCCCAAAACAGCTCGAATTTGAGATTGGCGAACAGTTCGAGTAGAACAACGCTCATCTCTATCCAGGACCAGACGCAGAAGGTTCTGACCATAATGTAGACCCTCATTCCCAAACTGTAACTCCTGTTGGTGGAGACAATGAGGAAGACAATGATGAGACTCAAATACCTGACTGGAGCGACAGCTTTAGTTTTTTGTCAGGGCAGGAACAGGTTGGCTCTGAGGACGACGGGTGTGATAACTCACAGGGTGATGATGATGAGGTTGGAGATCCCACTTACTGTCAACCCACAGTCAGCCAAGTGATGAGGTCAGCAGAGGAGGTGGAGGAGGATGCTAGTGACAATGAGGTCAGGTTGCGCCTTCCTGGACAGAGACGTAGTACTGGAAGCACGTCAACTACTGCATCCTCAAACACAACTGTGCCTCTGACCACAAGTCGTGGTGGCTCTTCAGGTCGCATGGGTGCTAAGCCTTGCATAGCCTGGGCATTTTTTCAGATCGATAAAGATGACCCAACTCGTGTTATCTGTAACATTTGTCAACAAAAACTAAGTAGAGGCCAAAAAATACATAGTTTGAGTACTTCATGCATGAACCGGCACATGGACATGAAGCATAAGTTGCAGTGGGAAGGTCACTGTGCTACAATGCGGCCTAGCCGGCTGGGTCAACCACCGTCTGCCCCATCTTGTGCATATGCGGCCTCTTCATCCTCTGTGACTGGGGGGACAGCAGTCACACCTGTTTTGGGACGCACACCTGCCACCTCTTTACCAGCAACAGCCAGCGTGATTGGCAGGTCATCATTTTCTTTGGAGGTGGTAACACCAGCTGGTGTTGAGCGCTGTCCGACATCGATAGCACCACCTTTGGATCAAGGCAACCTAACATGTCCGCCTGCATCTTCCTCACAGACCGGCAGTTTGCCGGGGACACCCTTATCAACCCCATCTAAGCACAACAGCCAGCCCTCAGTCCCTCAGATGTGGACAAGTAAAAGACCATTTCCTCCTAGCCATGAGAAAGCTAAGAGGTTGAATTTCACCATCTGCAAGCTCTTGGCTACAGAAATGCTGCCTTTCCGCCTGGTGGACACAGAGGATTTTCGAGACCTTATGTCCGTCGCAGTGCCCCAGTACCAGATGCCCAGTCGGCACTACTTCTCAAAGAAAGGTGTGCCTGCGCTCCACCAGCATGTCGCACACAACATCACCGCTTCTTTGAGAAACTCTGTGTGTGATAGGGTGCATTTCACCATAGACACTTGGACGAGTAGGCATGGACAGGGGTGTTACATGTCGCTGACTGGGCACTGGGTAACTATGGTGACAGCAGGACAAGGGGCTGCTGTCCAAGTCTTGCCGTCCCCACGAGTTGTGCCTCAATCCTCTTTATGTCAAAGTTCCTCCACTGCTTCTGCCTCCTCAACCTCCTCTTGTTCCTCCACCTGCACCCAAAGACTGTCTGGTCATGCCACAAGCTTTCTAACTACGCTGAAGGGATCCTGCACACCTCCTTACTATGCTGGCAGTAGGGCTCAACGTCATCAGGCGGTTTTTACTTTGAAAAGTCTGGGAAATGTGAGTCACACAGCTGAGGAGTTGTGGTCAGCTCTGGAGAACCAATTTCATGAATGGTTGTCTCCACTGGACCTGAAACCAGGGAAGGCCGTGTGCGACAATGCTGCAAACCTGGGTGCTGCCCTTCGCCGGGGCAATGTCACACACGTGCCTTGTATGGCTCACGTTTTGAACCTGCAATTTTTAGCCCACTATCCCAGACTAGATGGCCTTCTGCAGAGGGCACGGTCGCTGTGTGCTCACTTCCGCCGTTCGCATCCCGCAGCTCAGCGACTTACATCTCTACAGAAGTCGTTGGGCCTGCCACTTCACCGGCTAAAATGCGATGTGCCTACCCGGTGGAATTCAACTCTGCACATGTTGCAGCGACTGTGGCAGCACCGACAAGCCCTGGTGCAATACGTTCTGACGTATAGCCTGGGCCAATGGGATCCAGAGGTGGGGCAAATCACGCTGGAGGAGTGGTCTCAGATCAGGGACCTATGCACCCTTCTGCACAGTTTTGAAATGGCGACGAAGATGTTTAGTGGTGACGATGCCATTATCAGCATGACTATTCCGGTGATTTACATGCTGGAGCACATGTTAAACAGAAATCGGAGTCAAGTGGTGGCACAAGAGGAGGTGGAGGAAGTAGAGGAGGAGGAGTTGTATGCGGAAGGGCTAACATCTGCAAGGTCCAGATGGTCGGCAGCACCAAGGCGGCAGGCATGTGAGGGTGGGGAGATGGTTTTACCAGGGCGCATGGTAGCAGCCAAACTAGTGAGGAAGGTGCAGGAGCCCAGGAAAAAGTGGAGGACGAACTGATGGAAGACTCATCAGATGAGGGAGACCTTGATCACATTTCTGTTGTGCGAGGTTGGGGGGAGAGGACAGAGGAAGGAAGCATGATTGTTACCTCGCCACCAACACAACAGGGACTTGGTGCTCCTGGATGCGCAAGACACATGAGTGCCTTCTTGCTGCACTACCTGCAACATGACCCTCGAATTGGGAGAATTATAAATAATCCTGACTACTGGGTTGCCACACTGTTAGATCCCCCGTACAAAAGTAAATTTGCAGAAATAATTCCTGCCATAGAAAGGGATGCACGCATGCAGGAGTATCAGCAGAGACTGTTGCAGAATCTTACATGTGCTTTTCCTCAAAACACCACTGGTGCACGTAGTGAATCTCACAGTTCCAACTTGCCAACCGTGTGACCGACGAGTGTTCAGCACTCAAACCATAACAGAAACACAGTATCTGCTGGTAACATCAATTTTGCGGAATCATTTCACCACTTTTTTAGCTCATCCTTTGCAAGGCCACAGGAGACAAAAAGTCTGACACGTAGTCAACGCCTAGAGACGATGGTACAGGAGTATCTCCAAGTAAACATTGAAGCCATGACTGTGTCACTGGACCCTTGCTTTTTTTGGGCTTCCAATCTGGATAAATGGCAGGAGCTCGCTACTTACGCCTTGGAGATCTTGTCATGCCCCGCAGCCAGCGTTCTGTCTGAACGTGTGTTCAGCGCTGCTGGTGGTGTGCTGACAGATAAGCGCACGCGGCTCTCCACTGATAATGTAGACAGACTCACGTTCATAAAGATGAACAAATCATGGATCCGAAACGACTTTTCTACCCCTGTGTCATCCTGGGGAGAGTAAAAGCTTGATGATGGGTTAAAATCACCTCACCAACCGTTTTAAGCTTTCAAATTACTAATCATGTTTATCTGTATCTTGGCTGGAAAATAATTTGGGCTTTGTAGCAGTGTGCAGTACTGATTCTATTAGGCCATCTATACTAAGCTCCACCAGATTTAAAATTAATAATAATTTTTAGCTGCATCTAGCCCGGAAAATAATTTTGGGGCTCCGAGATGCGCAAGACACATAAGTGCCTTCTTGCTGCACAACCTGCAACATGACCCTTAGATTGTCAGAATTCGAAGTAATCCTGACTACTGGGTTGCCACACTCTTAGATCCCCCACACTCTTCGATCAACCTTTTCATTTTAATAAAGACCAAAAAAATGGTCATTTTTCAAATTATAAGCATTAGCAGGTTATTAGAAACTGAAATCAAACAGTTTTCAACTCAAAACTTTATTCTAGGTGATGTTACATTTGCACATAGGACCCCTTGTTCGAAAGGAGCTTCTGAACTCTCTCGTCCATTGAATTTGTCAGGTTTTGGATGGTTTCTGCTTCAATTGTTTTGCTTGAGGACTGAATACCCTCCCAGAGCTGTTGCTTAGATGTGAACTGCCTCCCGCCATCATAGACACTCCTTTTGATGATGCTCCAGAGGTTCTGAATGGGGTAGAGGTCAGGGGAGCATGGGGGTCACACCATAAGTTTGACCCCTTTTATGCCCATATCAGCCAGAGATGCAGATGTGTTATGTGCAGCATGAGACGGTGCATTATTATGCATGAAAATGATCTTTCTGCGGAATACACGGTTCTTCTTCTTGAACCATGGCAGGAAGTGCTGTTTGAGAAACTCCACATACATTATGGAGTTCATCTTTACCCCTTCAGGGATCCTAAAGGGGCTGACAATCTCTCTCCCCATGATTCCAGCCCAAAACATTACTCCACCTCCTCCTTGTTGGCGCTGTAGCCGTGTTTGCGTGGGGTGTCCATCAACCAGCCATCCTCCACTCCATCCATCTGGACCATCGAGCGTTGCACGGCACTCATCCGTGAACAAAACAGTTTTGAAATCAGTCTTAATGTAATGTTTGGCCCACTGGAGCCGTTTCTGCTTGTGTGCAGTGGATAGAGGAGGTCGACAGGATGGCGTACGCACAGCTGCAAACCTCTGAAGGACCCTGCATCTTGTTGTTCGGTGGACGTTGGAGGCACCAGCAGCTTCAAAAACTTGTCTGCTGCTATGACAAGGCTTTTTTGCCGCTGCTCTTTTAACCTGACGTAATTGCCTGTAGGAAAGAGTCCTCAATTTGCCCTTATCAGCACGCACACGTGTGTACTGTGAATCAGCTACATACTTCTTGATTGCCAAGAAACTTCATCTTGATCATCGCACAATGTTGATTGTAGTCATGCCTTGACCTAAACACTCCACAATTTGTTGCTTCTCAGCAGCCGACACATCCTTTTTCTTTCCCATTTTGGCAGAAAATGTAGGCTGCTTAATAATGTGGGACAGCCTTCTTAAGTAGTCTTGCCGTTCATTGGACACACCTGCCAAACTAATTAGCACAGGTGTCTGCAATTGCTTACAGTGATATAAAGAGCCCTGACACACATCACCATCAATGAGTTTAACTGACAAACAAACAAATTCTTCCCTTATCACTCCTAAACACTTTTTGCATAATAATTTGGAACACAGTGTACATGTGCTTTTCCACAAAACACCAGTGGTTCACGTAGTGAATCTTACAGTTTTAACTTGCCAACCGTGGTCTGTATGGAGTTGTTCAATAAAGGGCCCAAAATTAAGATAACATAGACGGCAGAGGTCTCTATGAATAGGAATTCAAAAGAATTTGATACCCTGTGAGGGCCAGGCAAAGGGAAAGTTGGACTGGATGGAATCCTGTATGGATTTGGGGAGGGAGACATCGAGGGCCTCAGACTTCGCTGCATTGATTTTAAAATTTGACCATGTAACAAAGTGATCTATTTCAGCCATAACAGCAGGGATGGATATATGTGATTGAGTGATATATACTAGGACATCATCAGCAAATAGAGAGCACTTGTACTCGGTGCCTCCCACCTCAATCCACCTAATATTGGGGTTATGGCGAATTGAAGAGAGCAGGTGCTCCGTCACTAGGATGTATAAGAGAGGGGACAGAGGACATCCCTGCCTTGTCCCATTGGTGATTATGAAAGGTGATGAAAATGTTCTGATGCGCCCCCTGGGCCTTGGGACATCCGGAGCCGGTCCCTTTTTGGTGGACGCTGGTGGTTGTTGTCTCCGTGGCGGCGACCCGGTTCCGTGGCTCAGGGCGGTCAAACCAGTGGCGAAACTATTTATGTGGTTTTGATGTTTAAATGTCCGACTACACCACCAGTGGATTGCGGTCAGAGTGAACCGCCGCTGCAGGGAAGACCGCTGAGGCTGGTGTTGTGGGTGCAGCAGAGCGTAGCATAACTCCCCACGGGAGGAGTATAGCCTCAGGGCAGTGTATGTGGAGGATGGGGGTGATGGTGCAGGGCAGCAGCAGTAACGACACGGAGTCAGTGATGCAGTCCAGGGCCTTTACTCACAGTTCTTATTATCCAGACCACTTCTGCAGGTAACGGCTGCCCACGTCGTACTGTGCTCACCAGGTGAGGGGCTCAGACAACTCCCAGATAACTTTGGAGCGCTTCACAGGACCCCCTTTGTGTGTCCTTTGTCTGGTCTTTCTTACCAACCCTTCTGTCCCGCTGCCTCGGGCCTCCTCTTGGTAAACTTGGCGCCAGTTTCCCTGACCCTATGTGCTGCCCTCCTAGCGGGTGTAGCGAGGGGCTGCACCACATAAAATGTCACAGCCTCCGGTTTCTAGCTGAGGGTCGTTTCCCGCCTCCACTAGTTTCGGGGAACGGTCTCCCCCTTTGGCCTGACCCCTCCACGCAGGTGGATTCGGGCGTGCGGTGGCGACTCGCCCATCCACACCCCTGGGATCCCTTCATTCCTCGTTCCTGGAGCCTTCTCCGCTCCTCTTCCTTCCTTCTCCCTCTTCCAGACCTGGGCCTCTGTTACTAGACCCGCCTCTGGAGCAGAGCTCATGCAGAGCCCCTGCTCCTTGTCACTTCTGCTCAGACTTCTCTGCACTGAACTAAGATGGTGCCCACCTTTTATACTCCCTTCTCAATGCACCCAGGAACTGCATCCTCCCTGCTCCTGCACTACAGGGTTCCCCTTCCTCAGTGTTCCCTCCCCCCACTCCAGCCAGGGACAGGGACTGTCGTGCCCATCTCAGGGGCATATTGGTTGCCCTGCCCCACGGCAATGTGGTGTAATGCATGCAGGTGTCGGGGTCCTGATCCACACTCCATCCTTACCTGAGAGGGAGATATCACACCTCTGGGTGAGGTGCAATACTTCTGCAGCAACCGAGCGCTCGGGGTGATACAGTTCCATTTATCTTCAGCCTAGGTGACGTATTGTGATACAGGGCTGTGATTTTGGCTATAAAAGGGTCCCCTAGACCCCTACCCCAAGCTTTTTAAGAGAATAATATATGGCGTGCCAGGAGACTCTATGGAATGCTTTCTCAGCATCCAACGAGATTATCTAATTACAAATTTTTAACTGCATCTAGCCCAGGAAATACTTTGTGCCTAGTAGCAGTGTCTGCTAGTCAGCGGATTATCCCGGCTGTTAAGCAAGCTACACCACCTGTAGTTTGGACACTTCATTTTTTCAAAGGAAATGCTTCGGGACCACGGGATACTCAGTGAAGAGCATCAGGAGGCACCCCAAGGCATAGGGGCTGGGACTGGCGGTAGGACGCCTTGCCGTGGATAGCCGAGCTCGATCCTTATAAAAGCTTTTTAACTGCAGCAGCTTTAGTGGACGCTACTGGAGCTGGAATTACGCGGCTGCTGGCATGAGACTTGCCCTTCAATAGATCCTTGTTAAAGGATTTAAAGTGTATTCATTCAAATTAGAGAGACCATTTAAATTAAAAAGCTTAGAGTTGCCTCCACCACATGGGGGCTCGCTCGACCCACCAGCGGACAGGCACCAGTATTGGGAGAGGGGGGCTGGCCGTCAGGGTCCACCGCGGCTCTGGCACAAACGGAGGTGGCACGGGCAGGAACGGACTGGCCGTGTCGGCTTCTCACTTTTTGGATTTTAGAAGGGCATGACATGTCTATATCTGTGACTCCCCCTCCTTTTACTCCTCCGCCTCTTTTCTTTTCGTATGACTATATGTACTTGTCACTTTTCCATGTGTTAGTTATGTCTTCTGAGCAGTTTGTCAGCTTTTGGACACCTTTGAAGGTGTTTTCTATGTGTTTCTATGTGTTTTTGTTTGCCTGCCATTGGTTTTAACAGTGTTCGAATGTGTTTGACGAACAGTTCGACGAACAGTTTGGCGAACACAAGGGTGTTCGATGAACCGAACCGAACTCGAACACTACGGGGGTGGCTCAACACTAATCATTAACACCTAAACAGAAAAAAACAAGGTTACAATGGGCTAAGGCAAAGCAATCGTGGACTGTGGATGACTGGATGAAAGTCATATTCAGTGATGAATTGCGAATATGCATTGGGCAACGTGATGATGCTGGAACTTTTGTTTGGTGCCATTCCAATGAGATTTATAAAGATGACTGCATGAAAAGAACATGCAAATTTCCACAGTTATTGATGATATGGGACTGCATGTCAGGTAAAGGCACCGGGGAGATGGCTGTCATTGCATCTTCAATAAATGCCCAAGTCTGCATTGATATTTTGGACAGTTTTCTTATCCCATCAATTGAAAGGATGTTTGGGGATGATGAAATCATTTTTCAAGATGATAATGCATCCTGCCATAGAGCAAAAACTGTGAAAACATTCCTTGAAAGAAGACACATAAGGTCAATGTCATGGCCTTCAAATAGTCCGGATCTCAATCCAATTGAAAATCTTTGGTGGAAATTGAAGAAAATGGTCCATGACAAGGCTCCAACCTACAAAGCTGATCTGGCAACAGCAATCAGAGAAAGTTGGAGCCAGATTGATGAAGAGTACTGTTTGTGTAACGGGTCTGGGAGGCGGAACCTCTGAGCTACTATACAAGGGGGCAGTCATTGTAAGGGAGCGGGTGGCGACCAGGCAGGCAGTCACAGCAGGTGACCGGGACAGTCTCTGGAAGAACGGGCAGGAGATCACGACAAGTGACTGGGGCAGTCTCTGGGTGAACGGGCAGATGGTCACGGCAAGTGACCGGGACAGTCTCTGGAAGAACGGGCAGGAGATCACGGCAAGTGACTGGGGCAGTCTCTGGGTGAACGGGCAGGTGGTCACGGCAAGTGACCGGGGCAGTCTCTGGGTAAAGGTTTGGTACGACCTGTGGCGGCTGATGGTAGACTTGAGCTCCCAGGTGAGCAGGCGAGAGTCTCTGGATAAACGGGTGGTCACAGCATGTGACGGTGGAGCCTCCAGGAAGACCAACAGACAGGCAGCAGATGAGCGCTCCCAGGAGAGCGGGCAGAAGTCTCTGGACAGGCGGGTGGTCACAGCACGTGACGGCAGAGCCTCCAGGTAGGCTAGCAGACAGGCAGCAGATGAGCGCTCCCAGGTGAGCGAGCAGGAGTCACTGGACAGGCAGGTGGTCACAGCATGTGACGGCGGAGCCTCCAGGTAGACTAGCAGGCAGGTAGCAGGTGAGCGCTCCCAGGTGAGCGGGCAAGCTGGTCCATAGACAGACTGACGGGAGTAGGAAGGCAGACCGTCGGACCTCAGGCAAGCAGGCAGGTGGCTGGTGTGCGCTCCCAGGTGAGCAGGCAGGCTGGTCCTTAGACAGACTGGCAGGAGTTGCAAGGCAGACCGTCGGACCTCAGACTAGCAGGCAGGTAGCAGATAATCAGGCAGGAATCTGGCAGGTAACTGGCAGGTAACTGTCAGGTAACTGGCAACGGGACCTGAGGGCTGAAGCAGAGTAGTGAACAGTGCAACAACATTGCTCGGGCACCTCCATTTTGGAGGAGGTGCCTTATATATGGTAAAGTCCTCCGGCCATTGGCCGGGGACTCCTTAGGACGGCGCGCTCGGCCCCTTTAAGAGGGAGGGAGGGCGCGCGCGCGCGCCCTAAGCACAGTGGCCGGGAAGGAGCGCGCGCTGCCAGCAGAGCGGGAGAGGGACGCCGGGCACGGAGCAGAGCCGTGAGGGGAACGGCGACCCTGCCTAGCAGAGGGCAGGGACGCCGGCACTACAGTTTGTCACTCATTAAGTCCATGCCACAGAGACTGCAAGCTGTTACTAAAGCAACAAAATACTAGTGATGTATTGGAGTGTTCTTTTGTGTGTTTGTTTTCATGATTCCAGAATTTTTTCCTCAGAATTGAGTGATTCCATAATTTTTTCCCTCTGCTTGGTCTGAAAAAAATTACCCTTACTGAGAACCACATTTTTTGTCTTGATTTCTTTTAGTGTTTCTTAAAGCCATAAGATTGCCATTTGAAATGACTTTTGTTTTGTGCCATGTCTGTGATCTGCTTTTTGCAGATGCTCGGGATGGATGCTCGGGTCCCTTTCCTGCATGTTTGGCGCTGTTTACAGTGCCAATGAACATGCAGGGATTGTCTGCCACACACTGTAATGCCACAGCCTTGTTGGTTGTGGCATTACAGCGATTGGCTGGCCGCAGAGCGTCATCAGGTCTATATCAGACCTGGCGCCGCCGCGTTCGTCAGTCTACTCCACAATCAGACAGTGTAGAGAGAGCTGCTGCTGAGCTAGGGAGAGATTCACTTGTTTATTAGGTAGTGTAGGTAGAACAGAAGCATATTACACATATCCATCTCAACAAACAGTTCTTCGGTGGACTAATCCATCTGCAGAGATTTCAGGCAGGCAGTGTATATAGATAGGCAGGCTGCTACGGGTCCGGGGAGTGGAACCTCTGTGCTACGGTGCAAGGAAGGACCCAGAGGGGCGTAACTAAGTATCAACCAGGAGCGTCCCTGGTCATACGGCGACTAACGACTCCGTGACCAGGGAGGGACCGAGCTAAGGGACCAGGTGCTACTCTGGGGACGACCTTGTAAGGGAGCAGGTGACTCCCACGGTATAGATGGCAGGGACAGACCGGAATAGCAGGTAGGCACAGCAGGCAGGCTGGCGAGCAGAAGCCTCCAGGTAGGCTATCAGGTAGACATGGCAAGTGACGGCAGGAGTCTCTAGGTGGGCTGACAGGTGGTCACGGCAAGTGACGGCAGGAGTCTCTAGGTGGTCACGGCAAGTGACGGCAGGAGTCTCTAGGTGGGTTGGCAGGTGGTCACGGCAAGTGAAGGCAGGAGTCTAGGTGGTCACGGCAAGTGACAGCAGGAGCCTCCGGGAAGGCACGGCAGGTAAAAAGCAGGTAACAGGCAGGTCACAGGCAAGTTCTCCCAGGTGAGCGAGCTGGCAGGCACGGCAGGTAAAAGGCAGGCAAAAGGCAAGTGCTCCCAGGCGAGCGAGCTGGCCGGCACGGCAGGTAACAGGCAGGCAACAGGCAAGTGCTCCCAGGTGAGCGAGCTGACTGGCACGGCAGGTAACAGGCAGGTAACAGGCAGGTAACAGGCTGGCGGGCAAGTCTGGTAGTCAGGCTAGCAGCGGGACCTGAGGGCTGAAGCAGAGGTCAGAAACACTGTGCAACAACTTTTGCTCGGGCACCTCCATTTTGGAGGAGGTGCCTTATATAAGGGAGGACCCTCGGCTATTGGCCGGGGACTCCTTAGGACGGCACGCACGGCCCCTTTAAGAGGGAGGGAGCGCAAGCGCTCACTAAGCACAGTGCCCGGGGAGCTGCGCGCGCCGGCAGCAGGAAGAGGAGCGCTGGTGAACGCAGAGCGGGGAGCGAGGAGGTGAGTGGGACGGCGTCTCTGCCTGGCAGGGGGCAGAGACGCTGATGCTACAGTACCCCCACCCTTTACGCCCCCTCTTTTTTAGGCCAGAAAGGAATTTTTCAAGGAGAAGCGGGGCATGAATTTTCTCCCTGGGTTCCCAAGTTCTCTCCTCTGGGCCAAACACCTTCCAATCCACTAGAAAAAGGGTCTTCCCTCTTACCCTCTTAGTGACCAGAATGTTCTCTACCTCAAAAACGTCCTCAGCGGAAACTGGAGCAGGGGGAGTACCTAGATTGGAAAAAGAGTTAAACACAACTGGTTTGAGGAGAGATACATGGAAGGAGTTGGGAATCCGTAAGGTGGCCGGGAGTTTTAACTTGTAGGCCACTGGGTTGATTTGTTTGAGAACTTCAAATGGACCAATAAACCGAGGACCCAACTTATAGGAGGGTATTTTGAGTCGTACATGTTTGGAAGAGAGCCAGACTTTATCTCCTGGGCGGAATTGAGGCTGATCCAGACGTCTCTTGTCATCATGTTTCTTCATCCGCTCAGAGGACTGAAGAAGTGCGGACCTAGTATTTTCCCAAATGGTGGAGAATTCTCTGACAAGAGCCTCCGCAGCAGGGTTGTCCACTGAGGTGGAGATGGGAAACGGAATCTGGGGATGTTGACCGTGGACCACGAAGAACGGGGATTTAGAAGCAGATTCGCTCTCATGGTTGTTGTAGGAGAATTCGGCACATGGTAGGATCTCCAACCAATCGGTATGGTGAGCGTTAACAAAGTGCCGGAGGTAGCTGGTAAGAATTTGGTTGATACGCCCAACTTGGCCATTGGACTGTGGATGGTAGGCGGAAGAGAAATCCAGGGTGACATCCA
Organism: Phyllobates terribilis; assembly: GCF_046119375.1. NCBI lineage: Eukaryota > Metazoa > Chordata > Amphibia > Anura > Dendrobatidae > Phyllobates > Phyllobates terribilis. The sequence continues at coordinate 87,595,625 of NW_027362771.1, forward strand.
GTAGCTTACAGGTAGCTCTCCAGAAACGTGAGGTGAACTGAACCCCTCGATCCGATACAATGTGGAGGGGTAGGCCATGGAGACGGAAAATATGACGGAAAAAATCCTTGGCCAGCTCCGATGCAGACGGGAGACCAGGCAGAGGAATGAAGTGGGCCATCTTAGAGAAGCGGTTGGCAACCACCCAAATGACTGTACAGCCGGCAGAAACAGGGAGATGAGTAATAAAGTCCATGGCAATGTGCTGCCACGGGGCAGCAGGTACGGGAAGAGGCAGCAGGCGACCGGCTGGAAGATGTCTGAGAACTTTGTTGCGGGCACAGGACGAACAGGCCGAGACGAAGTCTACCAAATCCTTGCACAGGGTAGGCCACCAGTATTGTCGGGTAATGAGTAGGAAGGTCTTCTTTTGGCCAGCATGGCCGGCTAGTTTAGATGAATGACCCCAGTGAAGAACCTTCTCACGATCTGGTACCGCTACAAACGTCTTACCGGGTGGAAGACGAGTCAGATCCAAGGGGGCCACATTCATCACTTTGGAGGGGTCGATGATGTGCATAGGCTCCTCCTCTTGATCAGAGGACAGGAAGGATTGGGGCAATGCGTCGGCTTTGACATTCTTGTCCGCCGGGCGGAAATGTAGGACAAAGTCGAAGCGGGCGGAGAACAAAGACCACCGGGCCTGATGCGGATTGAGTCTTTGGGCATTCTGGAGATATGCCAGGTTTTTGTGATCCGTATAGATGATCACCGGGTATAGAGCCCCTTCAAGCAGGTAACGCCACTCCTCCAGCGCCAATTTAACGACTAAGAGTTCTCGGTCTCCTTTGGAGTAGCTGTGCTCAGACGAGGAGAAGAGTTTGGAGAAGAAGCCGCAGGTTACCATTCTCCCGGATGAAGACTTTTGGGTGAGCACCTCTCCGGCTCCGGAGAAGGAAGCATCAACCTCCAGGTAGAACTGTTTGTTGCTATCCGGACGGTGCAGCACTGGGGCAGAGGAGAAGGCTTGCTTTAAGGAAAGGAAGGCCTCCTCAGCTTCGGGCGACCATTCCTTGGGATTTGTTCCCTTACGGGTGAGCGCAGATATGGGACCAGTCCGGGAAGAGAAGTGCGGGATGACGAGATGATAGTAGTTGGCGAAGCCCAGGAATCGCTGAATCGCCTTCAACTCCTCCAGATGGGGCCACTTTAGGACAGCAGAGAGCTTCTCGGGATCCATCCGTAGGCCTGTCTGGGAGATAACATATCCCAGGAAAGGAAGAGAGGTCTGCTTGAAGAGGCACTTCTCGAACTTTGCATAGAGGTGATTCTGCCTGAGCCTAAGCAGGACCTGACGAACATCCCTCCGGTGTGTGGGAAGATCCGGAGAGAAGACAAAGATATCGTCCAGGTACACCACCATGCAAGAATAAAGAAGATCACGGAAGATGTCCTTGACCAATTCTTGGAAGACGGCAGGAGCATTGCAGAGACCAAAGGGCATCACACGGTATTCATAGTGACCGTCCCGGGTATTGAATGCCGTCTTCCACTCGTCTCCTTGACGGATTCGGACCAGGTTATACGCCCCACGTAGATCTAGCTTGGTAAAGATCCTAGCTCCCTTAAGACGGTCAAACAACTCGGAGATGAGCGGCAGGGGGTATTTGTTCTTTACCGTGATTTGGTTGAGTCCTCTATAGTCAATACAGGGGCGTAATGAACCATCTTTCTTCTTAACGAAGAAGAATCCGGCTCCAGCCGGGGAGGTAGATTTCCGGAAGGATCCCATGGCCAGATTTTCCTCGATGTACTCCGACATGGCCCGGGTTTCGGCCGACGACAATGGGTAAATACGCCCACGGGGTGGAGTGGCGCCGGATACCAGGTCAATCGGGCAATCATATGGCCTATGAGGTGGCAGTGTCTCTGCTACCTTTTTACCGAAGACATCTGCATAGGGCCAGTAAGGTGCCGTTAGACCGGGTAAATTAACCGGGGTAGGTGGAGGACGGGCCGGGCGAACCGAAACCAGGCAGGTCCTATGGCAGTCCTGCCCCCACTGGAGTATTTCACCGGATTGCCAGTTCAGCACGGGTTCATGTGTCGGGAGCCAGGGTAGACCTAGCAATAGGGAGTAAGAGAGTCCAGACAGCACATGGAAGGAGATCTTCTCAGAGTGCAGCATTCCCACCTGCAGGGTTATGGGTTCAGTGACGAGCAGGATGGTCACCGGAAGGAGTCTTCCATCCACGGAGGCAACTGACAATGGTTCAGCCAGAGGTTTAGGTGGGAATCCGGTATCTCTCTACCAGGGACTGGGAAATGAGGTTTCCAGCTGCTCCAGAATCCAGGTGAGCAATTTCAAAGTGACGGTTCTCTCCCCAGGAGATAGAGATAGACAAAGTCAGGGATGGAGAGGTCTTACTTTTGCCTAGGATGACCTCTCTGAGCGGTCCTAGATACTGGAGTTTCCTGGCTTCTCCGGGCAGGAACGGATGAAGTGCTCCTTACTGCCACAATAGAAACAGGTCCACTCGGCTCGGCGTGACTCTTGGCGAGATTTGACCATCTTTGTCTGGTCTATCTGAATAGGTTCGGGCTACTGCGCCCGGGGAGAGACTGGTTGAGAGGCAGGTCTCTGGAAAGTAGGAGCAAGGCGAGGAAACTTTCTCTCCCGGGTAGTCTCTTTGGTCCATTCTTGGAAACGGATGTCAATCCGAGTAGCTAGTGACACTGGGTCATCCAGGGTGGTAGGAATGTCCCGACCAGCTAACTCGTCCTTAATCCGACCGGAAAGACCCTCCCAGAAGACGGACACCAGAGCCTCGTTGTCCCAGGCAAGCTCAGAAGCGAGGGTACGGAACCGTATGGCATATTGGACAACGGTGAGACTCTCTTGGCGGAGATGTTGCAGAGAGGAAGCTGAAGAGGATTTTCATCCTGGTTCATCGAAGACCGGAAAGCAGCGAGGAAAGACGATAGGTCGGACACCAGGGGATCCCCTCTCTCCCACAGGGGATTTAGCCATGCCAGTGCTTCCCCAGTGAGATGGGACATGATGAATGCCACCTTGGCCTGGTCAGAGATGAACTAATGTGCCAAGAGTTCAAAGTGCAGGATGCACTGGTTTATGAAACCCCGAGCTAAGGCGGGGTTGCCAGCAAAACGTGGAGGTGCCGAGAGCCGGGATCCATAGCCGGACACCATAATAGGACTAGGTTGTGGTGACGCGGAAGCAGACACTGCCTGACCAGAGATGGACACAGACGGAACGGACAATGCACCTAGGCGAGAGTTACCAGACCGCTGGAAGGACAGGACTGACTCCTGTTGAGCCCTCTGACGTAAGACCTCTTGGTGCTGGTCGGAGATTGCGTGGGTCTGGGGGCCACCAGGTTCCATGGCCCGAGCAAACTGTTATGGGTCCGGGGGGTGGAACCTCTGTGTTACAGTGCAAGGAGGGACCCAGAGGGGCGTAACTAAGTGTCAACCCGGACAGACCCTGGTCATACGGTGGCTAACGACTCCGTGACCAGGGAGGAACTGAGCCGAGAGACCAGGTGCTTCTCTGGGGACGACCTTGTAAGGGAGCAGGTGACTCCCACGGTATAGATGGCAGGGACTGACCGGAATAGCAGGTAGGCACAGCAGGCAGGCTGGCGCGCAGAAGCCTCCAGATAGGCTATCAGGTAGACACGGCAAGTGACGGCAGGAGTCTCTAGGTGGGCTGGCAGGTGGTCACGGCAAGTGACGGCAGAAGTCTAGGTGGTCACGGCAAGTGACGGCAGGAACCTCCGGGAAGGCACGGCAGGTAACAAGCAGGTAACAGGCAGGTCACAGGCAAGTGCTCCCAGGTGAGTGAGCTGGCAGGCACGGCAGGTAACAGGCAGGCAACAGGCAAGTGCTCCCAGGTGAGCAGACTGGCAGGCACGGCAGGTAACAGGCAGGCAACAGGCAAGGGCTCCCAGGTGAGCGGACTGGCAGGCACGGCAGGTAACAGGCAGGCAACAGGCAAGTGCTCCCAGGTGAGTGGGCTCGATGGCACGGCAGGTAACAGGCAGGTAACAGGCAGGTAACAGGCTGGCGGGCAAGACTGGTAGTCAGGCTAGCAGCGGGACCTGAGGGCTGAAGCAGAGGTAAGAAACACTGTGCAACAACTTTTGCTCGGGCACCTCCATTTTGGAGGAGGTGCCTTATATATGGGAGGACCCTCGGCTATTGGCCGGGGACTCCTTAGGACGGCGCGCGCGGCCCCTTTAAGAGGGAGGGAGCGCGCGCGCGCCCTAAGCACAGTGCCCAGGGAGCTGCACGCGCCGGCAGCAGGAAGAGGAGCGCTGGTGAACGCAGAGCGGGGAGCGAGGAGGTGAGTGGGACGGCGTCTCTGCCTGGCAGGGGGCAGAAACGCCGATGCTACACAGGCAGTATATATAGCAGACTGCAGTGCATATAGCACAAGAGGCTCCATTCCAGTTCTGTCTGCTGCTGCTGTAAGACATTTCAAGATATAGGCCCTGGTCTCAGGGGCCAGGAATAATTTTTTTTGGATCTTAATCCTCATTATTTGCTTAAAAAGCAATCCAGAGAACACAGTTTTTCTCAGCCATTTGCTTCTTGGCAGTGCAGAATACAGCCAGGTCCTTTATATATTACAGTGCTAAAAATCCAGCTATTCAAAACTGTGTTTTCTTCGTCACACGGCTCACATATACGTTTTCAGAAAATACTGCCATTTCTGCCCTCCGTTAAAAATTTGTTTGTGTGTCAGCGAAGTTTTGACACCAGTTTGCTGTTCAAAATAGTTACCTATAGGCCAGGTATTTAAAACTGTGTTTTCTCCGTCACACGGATCACATATAAGTTTGCTCCAAATTCAGCCATTTGTAGTGAGCGTGGAAGATATTGTCCTCCATTTAAGATGGGCAAGGCGCATAGCAAGGGATGGGGATCTGGATGTGATGGTGATGGTGTATGCAGAGGCCGAGGACAAGGCCGTGGGCAAGCTGAAATTGTGCCACAACAAACACCCACATCTTCTCGCCCGACCTTCCTGTTCCAATTCCTATGGGACTGCAGCACACAACTATTGAACCCAGAGCAGTGTCAAAAGTTTGTTGGTTGGATAGCGGATAATGATTCCAGTCACTTTGCCACCACCACCAACACGTCTTCCACATGGTCAAGTCTCAGTAGCCGTGAGTCTGGCCTGCATATTCCTCACCCTGATCCTCCTTCCTCCCACCATGCTGAGTGCCCAGAGAAAACTGATCCCACACTTGGACAGCTGTACACTTTTCCATTTATAGATTTGGGCCCGGTTCACTTGAAGCGGGACAAGAGGAGATCACATGTAGCGATTTCCAAATATTTGAGCAGCAACGGTCACACGAAAGCAACGATGGAAAAGTGTCACAAGAGGTGGACGATGATGAGACACAATTGACAGAAAGTCAGGAGGAGGACTAGGGTGCGGAAATGGAAGACGAGGGGGTGGATGATATATTAAGTGACCCAACCTGGCAGGAGGACATGCAGAACGAGGACAGCAGCACGCACGGGGAAGGGAGGCAGAGCACCCCAACAGGCAGGAAGAAACAGTGTTGTGGTCTCAGACAGAAGGCAGGCCACCGTTCCCCGTAACACCAACACGAAGGACGTTGCCAGTACAACTGTTAGGTCTTCCCGAGTCTGGTTGTTTTTTTAAAGACTCTGCCGATAACCCCAAAAAGGCCATTTGCACCACCTGCCCGGCCAGAATCAGCAGGGGTGGCAAAACTACCAGCCTGATCACCACCAGCATGATCAGGCACATGGCAGCAAAGCACCCGACTTTGTGGGCCGAACCCCAGGGTCCAGGAATAGTGTCTGCGGGTGGCACCACTGCTTCTTCCGCTGATGTGCATGCAAGCCAATCCCCTGTCCATGGTGCATGCGAAGATGCCTCCTACCTGGCACCTGTCATTGCACACTCTCAAGTAGTAGCATCAGGAAGCACGTCCACGTCTTTGTCCCAGCAAAGCGTTCAGTCTTCCATACCCCGTCCTTGGAACGCAAGTGCAAATATGCAGCCAACGCCCCACAGGCCACACTACTAAATTCCCACATTTCGCGACTGCTTGCGCTCAAAATGTTGCCTTTTAGGCTCGTGGAAACGGAAGCATTCCCCAACCTGATGGCGGCGGCCGTCCCTCGGTACTCGGTCCCCAACCACCACTATTTCTCCCAGTGTGCCGTCCCCACATTATACAAGCACGTGTCCCACAACATTAGCTGTACCCTCAACAGCGCAGTTACCGGGAAAGTCCACCTAACCATGGACATGTGGACAAGTGCTTGTGGGCATGGACGGTACACCTCGCTGGTGGCGCACTGGGTTAACATAGTGGAAGCCGGAACCCAGTCGTACCTTGGGACGGAACACGTCCTCCCGACGCCAAGGATTGCGGGCCCTAGTTCAATCAGGGTTGCCCCCACAGTCTCCAGCTCCTGCACTTCATCCTCTTCAGCCTCCTCCTCCTCTTCAGCCTCCATCTCCGAAATGACCACATCAGTCTCAAGTTGGAAGCACTGCAGCACTGCCTTGGCAAAGCGCCAAAATGCTGTGCTGAAGCTAATGTGCTTTGGTGACAAACTGCACAATGCTGAAGAGTTGTGGACAGCTCTGAAAGAGAAGGCAGATCTATGGCTAACACCACTGAACCTACAGCCAGGCATAGTCATGTGTGACAATGACCGGAACCTGGTGGCGGCTCTGAGGCGAGGCGAGCTCACACACGTACCATGCCTGGCACAGGTGCTTGACCTCGTAGTTCAGCAGTTTGTCAAATCCTACCCGGAGCTGCCGGATTTGCTTGTTAAAGTATGCCACCTGTGTGCCCATTTTAGAAAGTCACCTCCAGCTTCCGCCGCCCTTGCCGTGTTACAGCAGCGTTTGCAGCTTCCAGATGACAGACTGGTGAGTGATGTCCCCACGTGTTGGAACTCTACACTGCAGATGTTGGGAAGGATTTGTGAGCAGAAGAGGGCAGTTTTTGAGTACCAGCATCAACAAGGCCGTCAGTATTCAGCTCAGACTCCACACATAAGACCAAGATCTCAGGAGTGGACATGGATGTCAGACATCTGTACCATCCTCCAAAACTTTGAGGACTCCACCAAGATGGTGATGACACCATAATTATCATCATGATCCTGCTTCTCAGTCTTCTGAAATGCTCTCTGCTCACAATCAAAGAGGATGCATTGCAGGTGGAGCACGATGAGATGGAGCACCCAATCTCATCCCAACGTGGATTGGGTGACAATGAGGAAGAGGAGGAGGAGGAAGAACAGGAGCTAGTTTCATGCTCTATAGACGGTACTACCTGCACAACTGTCATACCGTCTGTTCAGCGTGGATGGCCTGAGGACAGAGAGGAGGAGGAAAGCATGGTCAGTCGTCCTCTTGGTGAGGACACGGAAGTATTGCCTGTTAGCAGTCTGGCACTCATGGCTGAGTTTATGTTACGCTACCTTTTCCACGACCCTCGCGTTCTCAAAATTTTGGGTGACAGTCATTACTCTTTGGTGACACTTCTAGACCCACGCTACAAGTAGAACTTTATATCTCTTATTCCTAAGGCGAACAGGTCTACAAAAATGCGGCAGTGCAAGAAGGCCCTTGTTGCAGAACTATTAAAAAAATTCCCATCTGAAAATGCTGGCGGCTGAGGTCACAGTTCGTTGGACAACCAAGGACTTCAGGCGAGAGAGACACAACTCCAATCTATCAGAGGCAGGGGAACACTGTCAAAGTTCTGGGAGAATTTTCTCAGCCCCTCCCATCGCACAGGCCCTGAGGCGCAGGGTACTCTCACAAGGAGTGCAAAATTTGGGAAATTGCTGAGGGAGTACTTTGCCGACCGTACCAACGTCCTCCGTGATTCCTCTGTGCCTTATAATTATTGGCTATCCAAGCTGGATACATGGAATGAACTGGCTCTCTACGCCTTGGAGGTCATGGTCTGCCCTGCCACTAGCTTTTTATCAGAGCTGGTTTTTAGTGCCGCTGGTGGAATTATAACTGATAAGCGCTTCCGCCTGTCAACTGAAAATGCTGACAGGCTGACTCTTATAAAAATGAACAAGGGCTGGATTGGGCCAGACTTCTTAACACCACCGAATGATAGCAGCATAACATAAACTCAAATCTAGTGTCTTATTTTGGGAGGTGTATTCCCATGCACCTTTTCACACCCACACATGGGTATATGCTTCCTGATTTTGGCTATTTGCTCTTGTCCTCCTCCTTCTCCTCATCCTGAACCTCCACCACCATATCACCAGGGTGACCGTGGTCCATGATGCAACACCCACATAATTTTTTTAAAGGGTGTTTTTGATGCCGTAAAAAAAATTTTTTATACAGTATGTTCATGTACATCCCCCCAGGGGTAAATGTTTGTCAGCCCATACACTTAGTGCATGGGCATTACAAGTGTAGGAGACCCGCTCCTTTCTAATGGGAACATTTTGTAATGAGGCCCTCCTCCACGTGTCTTCCAAGGGGCATTGGAGTGCCTCTCAATTTTTCCTTGCATTCACTGCATAGGCCAACACTTTTTCATGAGGCCCTCTACGTCTCTTCCAAGGGGCATTGGAGTGCCTCCCTATTTTTGGCAGCCCTTGCATTCACTGCATAGGCCAACACTATGTGAGACCCACTTCCTAATAATGGGAACATTTTTTCAGGAGGCTCTCTGACCTCCACATCTCTTCCAAGGGGCATTGGAGGGCCTCCAAATTTTTGGGAACCCTTGCATTCACTGCATAGACAAAAATTATGGGAGACCCACTTCCTAATAATGGGAACATTGTTTTCAGGAGGCCCTCCTCTAAGTCTCTTCAAAGGTGTATTGGGGTGTGTTCAAATATTCAAAGAGGTATTGGGGTGCATCCAAATTTTGAGCTGCCCTGCCACTCACTGCATATGCAATAATAGTAGGAGACCCACTCCGGAGACCCACTCATTAATAATGGCAACAACAAAGCATAGCTGGCTGATGGCTCTCTAAGAATAGTGAGGGCCGACTGCTGGCCCTTTAAGAACAGTAAAGGCCACCTGATGGCCCTATAAAAAGAGTCTTTGTGTCTTTCAGAGTCCCTCCTTCACAAATGAAACAGGATGTGTCTGATCATGTCTCACACACCACATGGCCATATAAGGTTGTATAATGTTAAAATGACATTTCCCAGTGAATGCATTTGTCACGGTTGAAAGCAATACAAAAGTGCAAAGGCGCATCAAAAAAGCTCTGTGTGAACAATGCCAATGGTGTGTACGAGTATTTTTGTTTTTGGTTATTTATTTTGCCTAATATACAAGTCATTACCCTGGAAAGGATGTTCCTTAACATATTTCTCAGGAAAATCCATTTTGGTTTCGTTTTAGTATGTTTTATTGTGAGTCCGTAAAAGTAGCGCAATACCTCTGACAACATTGTTGACAGCAGCGACCTGGGAGTCAGAAATGCTTCCAAGGGTCTTCCCCATGCTGTTTCCATGCCATTTGAGCAATTTTCCCATTGATTTGGGCAATTTTTAGGCCCTCTGCAGACCGCCGGGGGCAGCCGCCTGAAAAATGCTCACGTTTCCCACAGACTTACATTGGGCTCGTTGCTCAGGTCAAGCACCCAAGAATTCCAATGTGCTAGACCCGAACAACGAGCACCCGCCCATCACTAATGACCTATCATACCACAATGTCAAAAACACACTAAAAAGGCACGTAAAAAATGCACTAAAAAAGGCAAGTTTTACCTAATTTACCTAATAGGAGCAGAAATGCAGTCGAAAATCTGCAACATCAAAAACTCACCAAATACTTATTGTGGTAACATAGCCTGAAAAATGTACTCAAAAACACAATGAAAAAATGCAAGTAACCTAATTTAGATAATTAGTGCAGAAATGTTGTAGAAAATCTACAACACCAAAAACTCAACATATACGATATTCATGAGAAATTCGCCCAAAGAGGTCTGGCTTATTGAGAGCTTCAGCATGGCATATAAATCTATCACCCTAGAAGGAACATAGAACAATTTTTGGGGTAGTATATACATCAGAAGCATTGTGTATATGTCTTTCATATATCAGTTACATTTTTTACTGTACTTTTAGATTTAATCACACACTTGAACTATATCAGACATAGTTCCTGTTCTGAATAAATAGTGTAGTGGTTTATAGAGTTAATATAATATTATGGAGCATTAATAAACTCAGTTTCCTTACAACCGTACACAGATGGAACCAATAATGAACTCTTTAGTGGAGGACTGAACAAAGAATATTCTAGAAATCGGTTACACTGTTATCAGTTTTTGTATTATCATTTCGGGATTGCTCATTTTAAACAGAATGGAGATAATAAAATATTTTTGCCTCATAGAATGCACACTGACAGCAGACATAATCCAGAATTCTGCTCCTCTGGAAGTGCACAAGTCCAAGAAGATTGTAACATTATGCGTCTTCCATCTAAATGACAGGTCTCTTCTAAACGTGGTTGTCTCTGTGGATCTGTGGAATGAATGTTCAACTCTTTTGTCTGCAAATGATAATGTTTTGGCCCATACTATAACATCAAACCTATCCTGCAGATATGATTATATTCTCAAATATTGTTTAATATACTTCAGACATGTATCACAGGTTCCAAACTGTCTAGGTTTAATGGAATTTGAAAATGTTTGATAACTAAGGCAAAAAGGAAAGTTTTTAACCTCTTTCTACATTTGGATATGAATTAAGGTCCTGGGAAGGGGTTTGGTTGATCTCCTTCTACATGTAACATATACATTGGCTGCAGCTTGCTCAGCTGTTAACCATCTAGATGCTACTGTTAAAGTCTGACAATGCTGGCAGTGGCATATAAATTGGAATGTGCTCCAGTGCTCGCACACGTTGGATCTCATCACCCATCCTGTGATGCAATTACAAAGGACAGATGGGTTACATTGGCAACTGAGGGCCTTCTGAAAGCCCGGTCACTGTCATCTTGGTACTCTTGTGAAGCTCAGCCATAAGCTCCTTTCATCAGCTGAGGCACCAATCTTTTCTAAATTTACTACGATAAAACCAAAAAATATGCTATACTGAAGTTGTCTTTCAAATTCCTGCTTCGTTACATTTGGATCCACAATTATCCTTAGGAAAACCACAAGTTGCAGTATTTTTCAATCTGGAGTAAAATCTTTGAGGGGGGTTGACCACTTTTTCTTGTTAATGCAGATTTCCTCACAAACTGACCAGCACTTTTGGTAATAAAATGGCTGCTGATGGAGGAGCGTATGACCAGACCTGTTCATCAGTCTTGTCCCATTGTAAAACACCTCACAAGCGAAAGCTACTTTTCTATTGGAGGAGTCTGGACATAAGTACTGTAAGGAAAGCTGCACTAACAAAAGAAAGTGGCCAACCCTTTAATGATATACCATAACTGGCACTGTTCACACAATAGGATAGCTTAAAAAACCTCTTCATTAACAATTTATCTTTATTTGCTGAAACAACATAGCTCAGGAGGTACAGATTATGTGGTTGGACCAAGCACTTAGAACTTTGTCCAGTGTGGTAGAACTAATAAAATTTTGCATTCCGAAACTCGAAAACCTCTTTTTTCCCGATGCAGTTTGTTTAAAAGAAAGCAACGTGACTTCAGAGAAAGCTCTGAAGTCACGTCGACAGGTCTGCAGTCAGTGAGCTCAGCATATCTGGGTGGTTTGAGTTGCTAAGCTCAGTTATTGTCCACAGCTCTGAAGTCCCGTCGACAGGTCTGCAGTCAATCAGTGAGCTCAGCAGGTCTGGGTGGCATGAGTTGCTGAGCTCAGTTATGTTCTTGAGCCGCAGACATTAACATACATGGGTGCAGCGGCAGAGACTCAGTACTGGAGACGGGGAGAGGGAGTAAAGCACAACTCGGTTTTTTAAACAAACTGCTCCTGGAGACAGAGGTTTTCCAAAATCAGAAAACCCTTTTAACTTTTTTTCATTGTCTTTAGTTCTAGTTGTATTATTGTCTTGTATTCAGTTTTAATACTTTCACTATAGACAGGAGAATTTGCACTAGGCTGGTTCACCGATATGAGGTCACATAGTTGGTACTTAGAATGTTAAGTGCAGCTATCGATTCCCTCAGACTAGAGCACAACACGTGACATAGATAATACTATCACTGCAGACCTGACACACAGAGGAAGTGTTCTGACACTGATTGACTCACAGATCAAGCATACTATTGCTCAATATATCTTGTAAGAGTAACTTCTGTTCTACTCTGAAAAAAAAAACAAGTAAAGACTAAACATATACAGTAGGTATCTATTCATTTATTCTGGAAAATGGGCATTAAAAACTGGCATTTCTAGACTGATCTACACAGCCTAATCCTTAATCTTACAAGCTCAAAGTAAAAAAAAAGCTGAGAAACCAATATAGATACTTATATGAGAAATAGTTATAGTTGTTTTTCATGTTTGATCCTTATCTGTAAATGGTATATATTTTTCTAAGCTGTATTATGGGCACTTAATTACAGAGACCCATCTAGTAGCATGTTGGACCCCTTTTGGCTTTTAGAACCTTAACAATCCGTCATAGCATAGTTTCCACCACTAGGTGTTAAAATTGTTCTGCAAGTTTATAAGAATATAAAAATTCTGAGTCATATGGAAAGTATAGCTGCTTGCAGTTATTGTTAATTTAATGGAATTACTGACATGCTCTGAACAGCCTGTACAACATCTCAAAGATGCTCTATAGGCAGGGATAGTTTTAGACAAAGTGCGGCCCTAGGCCAAAATTAAAAGTGGGGCTCCAAATGCTAATTTATTGTCATATATTTTCAACACACAGAAACATTTAGAGCAGTGGCGTACCGCCAATGGTGGCAGACCACAAGGCTGCTATGTGGCCCGTGATTCAAGGGGCCCAGTCCCAGTGCCGGGGCCCACCCCCCCACATGGCATCGTACTTTCAACAATATCAGTATCCTGGATGCCGATACAGTTGAAAGCAATGATGAAAGCTGTGTGCTCCCATTTCCATTATTCTGCATCTGACGTCTCATCGCAGTGGATGCGATGACATCACTGCATTATGCCCGCTGTGCATTATTATAACATTATACTGTTTGAAGGGCTATGTGGCAGCCATTATACTGTTTGGAAGGCTAAGTGGAGGCCATTATACTGTGTGGAGGGCTATGTGGGAGCCATTATACTGTTTGGAGGGCTATGTGGCAGCCATTATACTGTTATACTTATGGATGCGCCATTTCTGAGAGCTGGCGTTTGTTGTCTGGGAAAAGGGTCAATATTCATGGCCCCTTCCTAGGCTATTAATATCAGCCCCTAGCTGTCTGCCTAACCTTTGCTGGCGGTTAAAATAGGGGGACCCCACATCAATTTTTGGGGGGGTCCCCCATTTTAATAGCCAGTAAAGGCTAAGTATACAGCTCCATGGGTATTACCCCATTCCCAGGCTACAAACATCTGCTCACAGATGTTGGCTTACGACGTGCTAGAGAATACAATCACAGGGGGACCACAAGCCATTTTTTTTTATAAAATTCTTTAATCTAACAATAAATTTCATGTACAGTAAGCAACACATGCACAACACAGAATATACACCACATGCAGAATTATTAGGCAAATGGGTATTTTAATCACTTTGATACTTTTTATACATGTTGTCCTACTCCAAGCTGCATAGGCTTGAGAGCCAACTACCAATTAAGTAAATCTGGTGATGTGCATCTCTGTAATGAGGAGGGGTGTTGAATAATGACATCAACACCTTATATAAGGTGTGCTTAATTATTAGGCAACTTCCTTTCCTTTGGTAAAATGGGTCAGAAGAGAGATTTGACGGACTCTGAAAAGTCCAAAATTGTGAGATGTCTTGCAGAGGGATGCAGCAGTCTTGAAATTTCCAAACTTTTGAAGTGTGATCAACGAACAATCAAGCATTTCATGGCAAATAGCCAACAGGGTCGCAAGAAGCATGTTGGCCAAAAAAGGCGCAAAATAACTGCCCATGAATTGAGGAAAATCAAGTATGAAGCTGCCAAGATGCCATTCGCCACCAGTTTTGCCATATTTCAGAGCTGCAACGTTACTGGCGTATCAAAAAGCACAAGGTGTGCGATACTCAGGGACATGGCCAAGGTAAGGAAGGCTGAAAAATGACCACCTTTGTACAAGAAACATAAGATAAAACGTCAAGAATGGGTCAAGAAATATCTTAAGACTGATTTTCAAAGGTTTTGTGGACTGATGAAATGAGCGTGACTCTTCATGGGCCAGATGGATGGGCTACAGGCTGGATCAATAAAGGGCAGAGAGCTCCACTCCGACTCAGACGCCAGCAAGGTGGAGGTGGGGTACTTGTATGGGCTGGTATCATCAAAGATGAACTTGTGGGACCTTTTCGGGTTGAGGATGGAGTGAAGCTCAACTCCCAGACCTACTGCCAGTTTCTGGAAGACAACTTTTTCAAGCAGTGGCACAGGAAGAAGTCGGTATCGTTCAAGAAAAACATGATATTCATGCAGGACAAAGCTCCATCACATGCATCCAACTACTCCACAGCGTGGCTGGCCAGGAAAGGTCTAAAAGAAGAAAAATTAATGACATCGCGCCCTTGTTCACCTGATCTGAACCCCATAGATAACCTGTGATCCATCATAAAATGTGAGATCTACAGGGAAGGAAAACAGTACACCTCTCGGAACAGTGTCTGGGAGGCTGTGGTGACTACTGCCCGCAATTTTGATCGAAAACAGATCAAGCACCTGACAGAATCTATGGATGGAAGGCTGTTGAGTGTCATCATAAGGAAAGGTGGCTGTATTGATCACAAATTTTTGGGGGTTTTTGTTTTTGCATGTCAGAAATGTTTATTTCTAAATTTTGTGCCCTGATATTGGTTTACCTGGTGAAAATAAACAAGTGAGATGGGATTATATTTGGTTTTTATTATGTTGCCTAATAATTCTGCACAGTAATAGTTACCTGCACAAACAGATATCCTCCTAAGATAGCCAAATCTAAAAAAAAGCCCACTCCAACTTCCAAAAATATTAAGCTTGTATATTTATGAGTCTTTCCGGTTGATTGAGAACATAGTTGTTGATCAATAATAAAAATAATCCTCTAAAATACAACTTGCCTAATAATTCTGCACACAGTGTATATCTCACTCATATATTTATGTCTATGTATATATATTTCTGAATTTGTGTATGTATCTATCTGCTTCTATCTATCTATCTATCTATACATATATATACACTGTTCAAAAAAATAAAGGGAACACTTAAACAACAGAATATAACTCCAAGTAGATCAAACTTCTGTGAAATAAAACTGTCCACATAGGAAGTAACACTGATTGACAATCAATTTCACATGCTGTTGTGCAAATGGAATAGACAATAGATGGAAATTATTGGCAATTATCAAGACACCCTAAATAAAGGAGTGGTTCTCCAGGTGGGGACCACAGACCACATCTCAGTACCAATGCTTTCTGGCTGATGTTTTGGTCACTTTTGAATGTTGGTTGTGCTTTCACACTCGTGGTAGCATGAGACGGACTCTACAACCCACAGAAGTTGCTCAGGTAGTGCAGCTCATCCAGAATGGCACATCAATGTGAGCTGTGGCAAGAAGGTTTGCTGTGTCTGTCAGCGTAGTGTCCAGAGGATGGAGGCGCTACCAGGAGACAGGCCAGTACACCAGGAGACGTGGAGAGGGCCGTAAGAGGGCAACAACCCAGCAGCAGGACCGCTACCTCTGCCTTTGTGCAAGGAGGAACAGGAGAATCACTGCCAGAGTCCTGCAAAATGACCTCCAGCAGGCCACAAATGTGCATGTGTCTGCACAAACGGTTAAAAACCGACTCCATGAGGCTGGTATGAGGGCCCGACATCCACAGATGGGGGTTGTGCTCACAGCCCAACACCGTGCAGGACGCTTGGCATTTGCCACAAAACACCAGGATTCGCAAAGTCGCCACTGGCACCCTGTGCTCTTCACAGATGAAAGCAAGTTCACACTGAGCACATGTGACAGACGTGACAGAGTTTGGAGAGTGATCTGCTGCCTGCAACATCCTTCATCATGACTGATTTGGCAGTGGGTCAGTAATGGTGCTCGCCAGAGGTAGCCTGACTGCCATTAGGTACCGAGATGAGATCCTCAGACCCCTTGTGAGACAATATGCTGGTGCGGTTGGCCCTGGGTTCCTCCTAATGCAGGACAATGCCAGACCTCATGTGGCTGGAGTGTGTCAGCAGTTCCTGCAAGATGAAGGCATTGAAGCTATGGACTGGGCCGCCCATTCCACAGACCTGAATCCAATTGAGCACAACTGCTCCATCCACCAACGTCATGTTGCACCACAGACTGTCCAGGAGTTGGCGGATGCTTTAGTCCAGGTCTGGGAGGAGATCCCATAGGAGACCATCCGCAACCTCATCAGGAGCATGCCAAGGCATTGTAGGGAGGTCATACAGGCACCTGGAGGCCACACACAATACTGAGCCTCATTTTGACTTTTTTTAAGGACATTACATCAAAGTTGGATCAGCCTGTAGTGTGTTTTTCCACTTTAACTTTGTGGGTGACTCCAAATCCAGGCCTCCATTGGTTAATAAATTTGATTTCCATTGATTATTTTTGTGTGATTTTGTTGTCAGCACATTCAACTTTGTACAGAACAAAGTATTCAATGAGAATATTTTATTCATTCAGAATTAGGATGTGTTATTTGAGTGTTCCCTTTATTTTTTGAGCAGTGTATATATATATATATATATATATATATATATATATATATATATATATATATATATATATATATATACACTACCATTCAAAAGTTTGGGGTCATTTAGAAATTTCATTATTTTTTAAAGAAAAGCACATTTTTTTCAATGAGGCTAACATTAAATGAATCGAAAATACACTCTATACATTGTTAATGTGGTAAATGACTATTCTAGCTGCAAACGTCTTGTTTTTATTGTAATATCTACATAGGTGTATAGAGGCCCATTTCCAACAACCATCACTCCAGTGTTTTAATGGTACATTGCGTTTGCTAACTGTGTAAGAAGGCTAATGGATGTTTAGAAAACCCTTGCACAAGTATGTTAGCCAAGCTGAAAACGGTTTGGCTGATTTGAGAAGCTATAAAATTGATCTTCCTTTGAGCTAGTTGAGAATCTGGAGCATTACATTTGTTTGTTCTATGAAACTCTCAAAATGGCCAGAAAAAGAGAACTTTCAAACTCGACAGTCTATTCTTGTTCTTAGAAATGAAGGCTATTCCAAGCGAGAAATTGCCAAGAAACTGAAGATTTCCTACAACGGTGTGTACTACTTCCTTCAGAGGAGAGCACAAACAGGCTCTAACCAGAGTAGAAAGAGAAGTGGGAGGCCCCGCTGCACAACTGATCAATAAGACAAGTACATTAGAGTCTCTAGTTTGAGAATTCGACGCCTCACAGCTCCTCAACTGGCAGCTTCATTAAAGAGTACACGCAAAACACCAGTGTCAACTTCTACAGTGAAGAGGTGACTCCGGTATGCTGGCCTTCAGGGCAAAGTGGCAAAGAAAAGGCCATATCTGAGACTGGCTAATAAAAGGAAAAGATTAATATGGGCAAAAGAACACAGACATTGGACAGAGGAAGATTGGAAAAAGGTTTATGGACAGACGAATCAAAGTTAGAGGTGTTTGGATCACACAGAAGAACATTTGTGAGACGAAGAACAACTGAAAAGATGCTGGAAGAGTGCCTGACGCCATCTGTCAAGCATGTTGGAGGTAATGTGATGGTCTGGGGTTGCTTTGGTGCTGGTAAAGTGGGAGATTTGTACAAGGTATATTGCATTTTGAATAAGGAAGGCTATTACTCCATTCTGCAATGCCATGCCATACCCTGTTGGCAGCTCTTGATTGGAGCCAATTTCATCCTACAACAGGACAATGACCCAAAGCACTCCTCCAAATTATGCATGAACTATTTAGGGAAGAAGCAGGCAGCTTGTATTCTATCTGTAATGGAGTGGCCAGCACAGTCACCAGATCTCAACCCCATTGAGCTGTTATGAGAGCAGCTTGACCATATGGTGCGCAAAAAGTGCCCATCAAGCCAATCCAACTTGTGGGAGGGGCTTCAGGAAGCATGGGGTGACATTTCTCAAGATTACCTCAGCAAATTAACAGCTAGAATGCCAAAGGTCTGCAATGCTGTAATTGCTGCAAAGGGAGCATTCTTTGACGAAAGCAAAGTTTGAAGGATAAAATTATTTTTTCTAATAAAAATCATTATTTATAACATTGTCAATGTCTGGACTATATTTTCTAATCATTTTGCAACTCATTTGATAAATAAAAGTATGAGTTTTCATGGAAAACATAAAATTGTCTGGGTGACCCCAAACTTTTGAACGGTAGTGTATATATATATACAGTACAGACCAAAAGTTTGGACACACCATCTCATTTAAAGATTTTTCTGTATTTTCATGACTATGAAAATTGTACATTCACACTGAAGGCATCAAAACTATGAATTAACATGCGGAATTATATACTTAACAAAAAAGTATGAAACAACTGAAAATATGTCTTGTATTCTAGGTTCTTCAAAGTAGCCACCTTTTGCTTTGATGACTGCTTTGCACACTCTTGGCATTCTCTTGATTTGCTTCAAGAGGTATGTAAATCGGATGCTAGGTGAGAAAATCGCATAGCACTCGCATGAAAATCACATGACACTCGCATGACACTCGTCCGTTTTTTTCGTTCCAGTAATTGGAACGTTATTTTTCTCACATATGGGTATGAGCCCAAAGAAGGAAAGTATCCTGAGGTAGTTTCCACTGAAAAAAACTCATAGCTTTTGACTGCATCAGAAAACACCATCCGCATGTAGCCTACGATTATGATGTGCTCCTTCCTGAAGTTCAGCCATCTGTAATTTTTTCTTTGCTTCCCACATGGATCTTTGACTCTATTCTGGAAAATTTACAGACAATAGGAAAGTTCTACTTTGAAATCTACAATGAAATGAACAATGTTAGTATTGAGGTTTACGATTAGCTTCAGACCAGCTGTAAATTTATAATAAAGTTTATGTGTAGTAGTAGGTAACTCATGTCGGCTGTTATTAAAAATATACCTCAGAACTTCTGGCTTGATGAGTCCATAGCAGTTGTGCAAGTTCAGACTTACCTGAACAAGAGATTGTTTTTAGGGAAAAGTGTGATGAAGTTACATAATTGCTAACGCTGGCATAGGTGTCACCTCATACAGGAACTTGTACATAGTAATATCACAGCAAAAAAAAATAATAAATTAAAACACTTCTCTACACCATTAGCATAATCTTATTTTTATTTCTTAATAATGATCTCCATGTTACTAATGTAAAGCCACTCTGAGCTTTCCTGAGCAAAATGAATTTACAAAGGGATTCAAATTAGATCCAACATTAAAGAGCAGCTCTTCTTTCTGAAGATAGAATTGGTGTGGGTCTATGAGGTACAAACCTTGCTGACTGCTAAAACGAGGGTCAGCATCACTGAGGCAAATTCATCAAAACTTTTATGCCAGAAAAAGGGCGTAAAAGTTTTGAAAAGTTGCAAAAATTTTGCCAAATAGGGACTTGAGCTAAAAATTTGTGACTTTTGACATGTTCATACCAGGTTGAATCAGCTACACCAAAATGGAACAGAAGAGGAGTTGGGGTGTGACGGGGGCATGGCCACACCCACCTGTCAAATTCAACAAATGTGCTGGTGTTTTGTACGCCAGAAATGCTTTTCCAATCACTGGCTGGAATAGTATTTCTGTCATGGTGCACGGAGGCGCACACCACTCAGAAGAGATGTCAAATTTATTAGGTTACGTGTTCGCCTCTTAATGAATTCAGTGCCTTCTTCTCCAGCAAGACTGAAGTCTAGATGAATCGGCTCCTAAGTCTAAAGCCTCATTCATATGTCCATTTTTCACGTGCACATTCAATCTGGAATTTTTATGGATAGAACAAAGTAAACATTAGGGTTTATGGGTCACATGTCCCTAGCTCTTTCCATGTCTGTTTTTTACCGGTATCACAAATAAAAAGTACCAACACAAGTCTATGGAGCCTCACATGAAAATACATAGTCTACATAAAGGAGAGCAAAGAAACACTATGCAAACATTAGCTTACCTTAGTGTGATGGTAGGACGTTTATCTGCGGAGATGCAACACCTCATATATGTGTCCATGAACGGTAATCCAGAGTGAAGCTCCTCCACCAGTTTGTCAAATGCCTGGTTTAACATCTGATTGAAGGCAACAAACTTCTCTGGGTACTGACAAAGATCCATGTAGAGACATCGAAATTGCCATTTGGTAGCCATTTGGAACTCTATGGGATGAACCCAGAATCACCCCCCCTCTATCTTTTGCTGCCTTACATCGCTGGTTCCCAAATGTCGGGACGCCAGCCATAATATGAGGGTAAAGTCAGCAGGCATCATGGTGTAATTAGACATTTATAGGTCACAGAAAATCACGATGTTGGAGCAAACACAAACACCACAATGTTAAGTGATGGGTAGCAGGAGAAAATGGTGTGTTCGCAGTCAGGTGTGCGAACAGATGGCTTTCTATATGTTTCTTGCCAAGAGTGGGCATGTCTCTATAAAAAGGTACGTAAAAAACGGATTTCGCACAGATGTCACACAGACGTAAAAAGACAGACACATGGTTGACATGTGGATGACAATGAGAAAAAAAATCCAGAAACTCGGACGATTTTTCATATGCTCGTCTGCTGCCTGCTTAACTCTGTGGAAGGACAGATATACGTAGTTGTAAAACAACCTGATTCTGTCAATACTTGACAGGAAAGCTGCAGGGAATTTGCATTCCTCCACAACTTCCCTGCTCAATTTTTGGAATGCTGTTACATGTAAAGGGAGTGTTTCTGATACTAGACATATTTTAGATAACTACTGTTTATTTAATTCCATAATATATTAGTGAAAGTTTGCCAAAAGGGAACTTATATCTTCACATTATACTGCACATTTAGCACAATAGTCATTACAAAAATTGACTTTGTAGAAAATATACATAAAGTGTCAGGAGTGAGCTACAGTAGATCCTTAAGAAGGCTTCCCTTCACTTAGTGGTGCCCACCCTTCCATACATACCAGGGTTGCCAACCTGACTTTTTATTTTTTCTGGACAAACCATCAAAGAATCACAGACACACAATATTTTTTTACGCACATATTGGAAAACCTTAATAAATCATTATGATTCTAAGTGATACATGGCCACAACCTATAATTCTGATATGAAGACATCAGCTGCATTCACTGAAAACTGCAAAATGATGATAATTATGGTCAAAATAATCTGTATAAGTTTCTCTATTTTCATGGCGAACCTCAGAATAACCTCAGAATAAGAAACCTTTAATCAGAAAAATATTTTTAAAAAGCAGACCAACATACATATTATTGTGAAAAAACCAAACCACCAATAGGGCTCTGTGGGATAACCCAATAGAGTCCAGTACCTCTAGTGAGGTTTTTTCACAATAATATGTATGTTGGTCCGCTTTTTAAAGAGATTTTTCTGATTAAAGGTTTTTTATTCTGAGGTTACATGTTAGCCACGTTTTTTCCTCAAAACAGTTGTATTATAATATAAAAATTACTTTCTCTAGTTTCAAAAAAATCACAGGCTCCTTAAATTTTTTTTTACAGATGGCAAAAAAATGACCAATTTTTACGGTACAAATATCCAAAAAATTACCGGCACTTCCAAACAGAAAAAGACAAGTGTGAACAGGTACAAGCTAAGAGAGCCACTCTATATAACTAACAAATTAAAGCTACACTCTGACACGCTATAGCATGTAAACATTGAATATATGAAATTGAAAGTGCATTACTGCTGTAGAAAACATGTAAAAATATAAAGGTACTTAGCGCACAAATTGACTAATTAGTGTATGCCAGTGACAAGGTGTACCCCTTTGTTCGGACCCTAAACCTAATATGATGCCTTTCCCAGGCTTAAAAGCTACAATTATATGGGCAGGTAGGACAATTTTTACAGACTGTCCTAGAATTTTTGGACGGTTGTCAACCTAGATACAGTACACACACACCAATTTACCCTCAGTTTCCTCTTCATATAAAATGTATGTAACATAACTATTAATTTAATAAATACATTTTTTTGTGTTATTTTATAATTACAATAATAAAAACGGGTACATTTAGGCACAGTTCACATCATGTTATCGTCCTCTGGTTAGCGTTTCACCAGGCTACACAACACAGGCACCAAAAAGGAGTACTTTGACCTTTGATGAGCTGCAAAACATTGGTGTGCTTGAAAAGAAATGTATGGGATATACATTAAATAGAGGCCATTAGCTTTATCGGAACAATTTATCACAGTTTGCCAAATGACACATAAATACTACCACTACAACATACACAAAAAAGTGCTGCTATAATGGACAGATACATTTTGATGCATTAGTAGTGTTATAGCAGAAGATGGAGTCGCTCAAGTTTAAAGGCCCCATCTATGCTATATAAGTCTGACAGTTATTTTAGGTAAAAAAACAGCAAGCTGAAATGTTCCTTCTTGTATCAATAGCGTGTCCTTGCTAAGAAGATAACGTGTCGTCCTCCCTGGCCAGATGTTTCTTCTTGTAGCAATAATGTGTTCTTGCAAGAAAATAAAATGGCCTTGGTAACCAGATAAGTCTAATTAAATATTTTAAAGCATACAGAAACTAGCTTTTTTCGCTTGTTCAGCTAAACTGTATAATCGAACCATATATGGCAAATCCGTTTCCTGCCTTCAGGGTGTATATTAGCCCTGTGTTTTGTAATAAAGGTTAGAGTATGTTTAGACACAAACATCCTGTCCTGTGTCTTCTTCTCTCCCATATCGTAATCCAAAGGATAGAAGACCAAGAATGCAGTGACGACAGCTGGCGCCTCGAACAGGGACCTTGAGTTAATCTACCCAAGGGTGCTCGACCGGTCAGAGACGTGGGACGAGTGAAGCTCTCTGTTGGTGATATATACAGCGCTGAGGTAAGAATAACTGTTATATTCTACCTAATTATATCACTGCATAGAAGAGACTCCCTCACCCCCGAGCGGTCGGCTCCCCAGGTAATTCACAGATTGTTGTCTGGCTCAGGTCCCTTTGAACCAGTAAAATCCCCTCAGATCAGTCCTGCCTTCTATCCTTTGGAGAATTTAAGAATGAAAGTATGGATCCGATGATTGTGTTGTGGATGTGTCCCGGGATTGATGTTTTTGGTCTGTTTTTCTGGCTGGCGTATAAGTCCTAGAGAGGCTAGTAGTGGAATGGTTCAGAAACCTTTGTGGCCCATTGTCTAAGTGACCATTGTCTAAGTGACTGAGGAGTCTCTTCTAGGTGAGGAGAACCGAAAAAAAATGGGGAACCAAAATGCCAAGGAAGGCATTATAGCCAAAGACTTAGTGGTACGCAGAGAAGGGAAACAGGCACTGATTGGAATTGACAAAATATTGTGTAAAGCGGGAATGAATGAGAATGGAGAGATGAATGGAGAGAAATGGAAATCCTTCTTTAACTCCTATCATGGATGGCTGAAAGATAAGGGTGTGTTAGGGACAGTAGATGTATGGATGAATGCATGCGCTTATTTTGAAGGAAAGATTGAAGAATTAGGAGACGGACGTTACAGACTGACAAAAAACGGAATGACAGATTTTCCTCCCTGTCCGCTCCCGATGTCACCCCCACCCCAGTATCAGAATTGCCAGGAACCTAAATGTTGGGTTTGCCCCAGATGTGGACAGCAGAACCCCTTGACAGTAGACATCTGTGTGGCATGTGGAGGACCGAGACCCCACCCAGCTAGACTATTCCCAATGAGGACGGTAGTTGTGCCAGGAGCACCGGGAGCAGCAGCAGCAGCAGCAGCAGCAGGGGGGGATGCAGTGGTTACAGGTCAGGAAGCTCGCACAATGTTAATGTATAGACCATGGAGTCCTTCAGAGCAGTTGGTACTGTTCTCCCAGCTGCCAGACCCATCCCAGTCCCCTATGGGTTTCGCTAGACTGATCACCACCATACAGGATACGTACCATGCCACTAGAATAGATCTGCAGGGGGTAATTAAGGGAAAATTGGCAGATGAAGCCCGCTATGATAGGTTGATAGATGAGACAAAAAAACAGTATGCCAATAGGACCGGACCCGTAGATGCAGAATCTAATGATGCAGCAGCTGGAGTCCTATTCGCAGCAGCGTTGGTAAAAGCATGTCAAGACAGGCAAGCAGAAAAGCAAGTTACACTAGAAGATAGAGTGCAAGGGAAGGAGGAAGATCCTAAGGATTATTTCTATGCACTAAAGAAAACCTGGTCAGAAATGGGGTTCAACCCCGGGAATAAGACTAGTGAGAGGATATTAGCAAGTGCTTTCATGAATAGACTAAAGAAAGAGATTGCAGAGAAGGTAAAAGCAAGTAGACCGGACTGGAGATCAGTGAAGGCAGAAGATTTAGCTAGAATAGCTCAGGGGGCACAACATGACATAGTGCAGGCAAAAAGAGCTGCCATAATACATATAGTAGAGACGACCCCCAGAAACAACAGAGACAGAGGACGGACTGAAGGAGGAGGACAGAAACTGTGTTATGGATGAAAAAAGCCAGGACATTTTAGAAAGAACTGTAGGACCAACCCGTATCCAAATGCTCAGAGTACGGGTCCTCCAGCCGACCAAACAACGCCCCCATAGGATGAGGGTAGCTTGCACATGAACCCCCTCATCTCCTTACCCCCAACTCCCAGTTGTATAGTGCAGGTGAACCTACCAGGGGGACATGAAATCGATTTCCAAGTAGATACGGGGGCCGACAATTCAGTAATTACGCAACGTGATTGGCCATACACTGACACTGATTTTTCACATCATGTCATTGCCACCCCTTTCAATTCCCCGTCTGTCCTGCTCCCTGTCACTAAAAGAATTCCCCTGCAAATTCAAGGAGCTACTGTACATAGCCAGCTCATGGTATCGCCCCGAGGCCAATGTAATCTATTGGGAAATTATGTGTTGTCCCAATTACAAGCACATATTGAGTATCATCCCGATGGCACTGTCACCATGACCCCAGGTTTAAAACCAAGTACCCTTTGCAAAATTATGTCACTAGATATTGCCAGCATAGAAGAGACAAATGAGTTTCCCCCGATATTAGAGCAGGCTGTGCCACATGATTTTTGGTCCTCAGACAAAACAGATGTTGGTAGGTTAAGAGTTCAACCAGTAATGGTGAAATTAAAACCAGGAGCAATCTTACCTCAACAGAGGCAGTATCCCCTTAGCTCGGCTCAGGAGAATACCATAGCCCAGCAAGTCCAAAAATTACTACAGAGAGGAGTCCTAGTCAAAACCCAGTCCCCTTGCAACACTCCCCTGTTCCCAGTAAAGAAAAAGAGCGTGCCAGGACAACCAGCCGCATATAGAATGGTCCATGACCTCCGGTTGGTTAACAAAGCCACCGAACTTCTAACACCAGTTGTGCCCAACCCGCATACTCTTCTGTCACAGATACCTTCTAACTCTCTTTGTTTTTCAGTGGTTGATTTGGCAAATGCATTTTTCAGTGTACCATTACATCCTGACTGGCAGTACTTGTTTGCTTTCACATTCCAGGGTAGTCAATATACATGGACAGTGTTGCCACAGGGTGCCCAGAATTCACCCACAATGTACACTGCAAGTCTGCAGGAAATACTGGAGGGATGGTCTGAACCACATATCGTTGTTTTGCAATATGTCGATGACCTGCTCATTTGTGCCCCCTCTAGGAAACAATGTCATAGTGCAACTATATCGCTTATGTTGTTTCTCTATCGCGCTGGCTGCAAGGCATCGAAAGATAAGCTTCAGTTTTGTAAATCTTCAGTCACCTTTTTGGGACATTGCATTACACCAGGAGCTCGTCATTTAACAAATGCACGCAAACAAGCAGTACAGGCATTCACCGTCCCCATTAATGTTGCAGCCCTCAGAACTTTTCTTGGACTTGTCTCCTATTGCAGACAGTGGATTCATGCCGTCTCTGTTTTAATGCAGCCCCTCTATGACTGTCTTACTCCAACACCTTTTGTACTAACACCAGAGGCAATAGACTGTTTTTATTCTCTCAAGAACCGTATTTTGGCTGCTCCAGCTTTGGGTACCCCTAATTATGAGCTCCCATTTACTCTGTACCTTCATGAACAAGCTGGACATGCAGCAGGAGTTTTAACTCAAACACACGGTGATAATCAGAGACCTGTTGCCTATTTTAGTGGCAGATTAGACGCGGTAGCCAGAGGTGCACCATCCTGTGTACGTGCTCTGCATGCTGTTGGACTATTACTCCATAAATCCGCAGACATTGTTCTTGACCACCCGCTCACCATTCTAACACCTCATGATGTCTACACTATATTGAACTAAGTGCAACCCGCTCACCTCTCAGCAGCACGTCATCTCAGGTTACAATGTGCACTGTTAATGCCTCCCAATGTTTCTTTACAGAGGTGTACTACTCTGAATCCAGCAACTTTGTTACCTTTCTCGGATCTAAAGGAGGAGTCAGGTACTGTGCTTTTTAAGGAAGATCCAAGAGAGGAAGTTCCTCATGACTGTGTACAAATGATGGCACAAGAAACGGCAGGTTTACCTACTGTATTTGAACATGAATTACAAAATGCATATTTTGAATTTTTTGTAGATGGATCCCGTCATCAGGACGATTCAGGTACCTTCCATACTGGATATGCAGTTGTCTCCCTCAATGCAGTAATCAAGGCAGAACCAATGCTCCCACACCAGTCGGCTCAAGAAGCTGAACTTAGGGCCCTAACCGAGGCCTGTAAACTAGCAGAAGGTAGTATTGTTAACATTTACACAGATTCTAGGTACGCATTCGGTATATCGCATGATTTTGGTCCAATATGGAAGTCAAGAGGTTTCCTGACGGCAGCAGGACACCCCATTAAGAATGCTGATGCGGTCCAGCAGTTAATTGATGCGCTACAACTACCCAAACAAGTAGCTGTCATAAAGGTAAGAGCACATACCAGACGCACCGACCAGGTAAGCAGAGGTAACGCGATGGCAGATGCAGCGGCAAAAACAGCAGCCTGTAAGCCGCAACAAGGGTCAACAGTACATCAGTTAAGTGCTCCTAAAAACCCCTTTGTGTCGGAGGACATCTTATCCCAAATGCAGGCTCAGGCTCAAAAGGAGGAGGTTGATAAGTGGTTAAAGGAAGGTGCATGCCTGAATGAAGCAAATGGGGTATGGGGGAAAGGGACACGACGATGCCTTCCAAGGGCACTGTACCCAGCAGCTGCCCAGATACTACATGGGCCGACACACCAATCTAAAATGGGTGTGATAAGTGTGATGCAGAAACATTGGGTGGCACCAGGATTCTCCACCTGTATTGAAAACCTGGTACAAGGGTGCATGATATGTGCTACACATAATCAGGGTAGAGTAGTTAAAACACCACCCAAACACACACCCCGGCCCCTCTATCCATTCCAGAGACTGCAAATTGATTATATTCAGCTGCCAAAGTCAGGATCATGGGAATATGTGTTGGTCTGTATTGATTTGTTCTCAGGATGGCCAGAGGCTTTCCCGATTGCCAAAGCCACGGCTGCGGCAACCGCAAAGAAACTGCTTGCGGAGGTGGTCTGCAGGTATGGGGTACCAGAGGTAATTGAGAGTGACAGAGGTACACACTTCACAGGTGAAATAATGAATGAAGTCATGTCAGCTCTAGGAATTCAACAAGTATTCCACACCCCATATCACCCGCAAAGTAGAGGTAAAGTGGAAAGACTGAATGGGACATTGAAATTAAAAATTCAGAAAGCCATGGCTGAGACAGGAAAACCATGGCCGGACTGTTTACCGCTTGCTCTGTTTTCAGTAAGATACACGCCTAATAGAAAGACTGGACTCTCTCCATATGAGATATTGTTTGGCAACGTACCCAGCCTAGGGTGTTTCTATTCGCAAGTATTAGAAATGAACAACCATGTGCTAAGTTCCTACGTGAGGGTTTTACACAAGAAGATTAAGCAAGTACATGATAATGTCTTCAGTTCTCTTCCAGATCCAGATCAAGACTCTAGCAGCCATACGCTGCAACCTGGAGACTGGGTGGTTATAAAAAGACACGTGAGGAAAAGCCTAGATCCACGGTTTGACGGACCCTTTCAAGTTCTGCTGACCACAAGTACAGCTGTTAAGCTAGAGGGAAAAGAGACCTGGATCCACGCATCCCATTGCAAAAAGATACTAGGAGAACCAGCGGACAAAGAATGATGACATTGTTTATACTTACCTGCATCCTTACAACCACAGGTGCATGGACTAGGTTGAGCACCACAGATGGAGACGACAATAGATTCATTAGACACCATCTTGCTCTAATCGATGGACTAAAGGAGCAAAACCAGACCATTGCTAATTGTTGGATATGTACACATGCCCCTGTGACGTCCACTAGCATACCCTTTCTCGGTGTCCCGGTCTCATGGGAAGAGATAAACGTTTGGGTGAACTGTTCAGATACTTGGGCCAATAATTCCACACAGAGATTTTCCTTTCTAAATCCCGCAAATTGGGTTAAAGGTATCGGTGGGTGGTTAGCTGGTATAGTGCAAGCTATTTTACAGGTTTTGCTAATGTGTCTTGCGGTTTATTTGGTTTTTAAGCTTTTTCTAATGTGCATTCAGCGTTGTACTAAAAGAAAACATAGAGATTCGTATTGATAAATGAAGGAACAAAAGGATGGAATGTTATAGCAGAAGATGGAGTCACTCAAGTTTAAAGGCCCCATCTATGCTATATAAGTCTGACAGTTATTTTAGGTAAAAAAGCAGCAAGCTGAAATGTTCCTTCTTGTATCAATAGCGTGTCCTTGCTAAGAAGATAACGTGTCGTCCTCCCTGGCCAGATGTTTCTTCTTGTAGCAATAATGTGTTCTTGCAAGAAAATAAAATGGCCTTGGTAACCAGATAAGTCTAATTAAATATTTTAAAGCATACAGAAACTAGCTTTTTTCGCTTGTTCAGCTAAACTGTATAATCGAACCATATATGGCAAATCCGTTTCCTGCCTTCAGGGTGTATATTAGCCCTGTGTTTTGTAATAAAGGTTAGAGTATGTTTAGACACAAACATCCTGTCCTGTGTCTTCTTCTCTCCGATATCGTAATCCAAAGGATAGAAGACCAAGAATGCAGTGACGACAGCAGTAATGCTATACCACACAAACACACACATTACACACATATACTTAACCTTCTATTTGCAGGTAGCCTATATAGGAGGTGGGATCCATTACTTCCCTGCACCTCTCCAGCATAGCAGTGAAGTAGTAGTCATTAGGCCTCATTCAGACATCTGTGATTTTTCACATACGTAAATAATAGTACAAATGTCATCAATGTTTTGGTCAGTGTCAGTTTTTATCATCAGTGTGTCATCAGTATTTTTCACGTATGGATAAATGAATAAATTACAAAGCTTCTCCTATTCATAGCAATGTTAAAAGGGTTGTTCAAGCTCGAGTTTCAAGTCTGTAGTTACTCTATATGATTGTAGACTTTTGAATCTTCATAGCGCACACACTATGCGCTGTCAGGATTCTCCAATTTGCATTCATGCGGCCACATACTGACTAGACGTGGGCGGCTTTGCTCAATACAAGTGAAATGTGCGAGGCTAGACACATCTAGTCGGAATGTGACTGGAACGATGCACTGGAGAATTCTGACAATACACACTGTGCGTGCTAAGAGGATTCACATGTCTGCAGTAACATAGAGTGGCAACCTCTGTAATTACGAACAGCACATGGACTGCACACTGATAGCATCTGTTGGCTGACCGTTATTTTCAAGTACACAGACTTTCACAGACACATAGATTTTCATCTTTGACACCGCTAAAAAAATGAACATGTCCCTCTGATTTTTTGTGAACACACGGTCCACAAAAAACATGCACATGTGAGCAGCCCCATAGACTATAAAGGATATGTGTTCTATCCGTGAGAACCACTGATAGAACATGTTTGTATCAAATAGATGTCTGAATGACGCATTACTTTGTGAAAAAATCATCTTGGTTAGTTGAGTCGTGGACAGGTCTAGAAGCCTCCATGCATATTAGAATATTATAGTTCGCCAAACTGAGTTCTCCCATGTGTAGGGGAATCAGGAAAGATAACTGTCAGCCAAATGATCGTATGGCCCATAGCTATCTAATGTGTAAAGGGCCTAAAGCTTTGTATCCGCATTGCCTCCTCTACCTTGTTAAATAGACGCTAATATGTAAACCTGCACAGATTATTTATTAGGAAGACAGAAAAAATCTAAAATGAATAAATATATATTTTATTTTACTCACTTGTATTAAAGATATTCCGTAAATTTATGTTTTTATGATGTTCTCATCATGAGGATGAATGCCTATTATAAATGTGGATGGCTCTGTTTTCTGCTTGATCTGCTCTTTTTCTTTGGTTGACTTATTTTTCTTTTGGCACAGGCTGGTCAATCACAAGCTGTCTGATATCACGTCTTTCATCTGCCCTTTCATTTAGCCAGTGTGTCCAACTAAAATAATAGGAAGATTGTTGTAATTTTAATAACATCTTCACTTACTTTTAATAAATGGGGGTATCATAACTTATTAACATAATTCTGTTAAAAATGAATGAATTTCATACCACTTCATAAGTGCTAGACTTCATCAGTGAATTAGACAGATATAAAAAATACATAAAGCCATACAAAGATATGTAAGAATCATTTTGGGAGAACAACACATCCATCAGCAGTAGCTTGTTGGCAATTTTTTGGGTAGAAGCAAGAAATATTTTCCCTGCTGTGAAAGACTAATCAAAATCCAAGTGAAATAAGCAAAACATGTAATGATGGTATTTCACAGTATAAAGAATATTGCTACATTTTAGACCTCATTCAGACACCCGTGTTTCACATAAGTGTTCTATCCGTATTTTTCACAGCTACATCACATACCCATTATAATACATGATTCTATTTCATTTTCCATGTTTTTTCATGGATCATATGTCCATTTTTTTCTGGTAGCACAAATAAAAAATGGTAATAGAAGTCTATGGGTCCGTGAAAAACACATATAGCACAAGGATGGCATCTCTGTGCTGTCTGTGGTTAACATTGTAATGGATAGGAGAAGCTTTGACATTAATTTATTTATCCACTCGTGAAAAACATGAAACACTGACCAAACACCTATGACCATGAATCCAAAACATTGATGACATCGGTACCATTTTTCTACATACTTAAAAAACATGGACGTCTTAATGAAGCTTTACACTATGTATTTCAAAGAATAGAATCTGGATAGAAGTCTTCTAGGAAATCAAAATATATATTTATATCCTGACCAAAATATTACCAATAAAAACTTCAACTCATCCCACAAAAAAAATATGATAGTAATGATATGGATTTGATAATGTAAAAACAAAAGTAGTTATAGCTCTTTGGTTGCAGCAAACCAATAATGAACTTTTTCTATGAAACTACTAAAACATAAAATAAAAACTTAAAAAAATAAGCAATAGAATAAAGTTAACTTGGTTTTGTTTGAAGATTATAACATCATCATACAGCTTTACTGAAAAAAAAGTTATCACTAAAGATGAGCAAGTTAATTTAATGTGAGTCAAATTTATGTAGAATTTTGTGACATTTGCTGGACCCGGTGAATTCCAACAACTTGTAATTTGATTGTTGTGATTTGATTCATGTCCAATACCATTTTACACAAAGAAGAAGATTGCATTAGCTATAGAAGGCTCATTTTATCTCAGGAAGGGGTTTCCTCATAATGCCCTGCAGCTCAGATCAAATGGTACAGCACAGCCGACCAGGAGGGACTATCAAAGCCTGTATAGAAACTAAGATAGGGAATGCAGAAGACATTTTGTAGTGAATTTGGAAAGTAAGGGTAACATCATAGCTCACAGATTAGCAAAAGAGACAGGGAGAGAAAGCCATAAAATATTATACAAATACTGCAGAATTTGTGTTGTACCACTGCAGTAGTGAAGAAGATGAGTATAATATTCTATGAATAAAGCTACCGCCCCACTATCAGTATTTGGTCAGTATTTTTCCTCAGTATTAGTAAGTTAAAGCCAGGTGAGGAACAATCAGAGAAGGGGTATAATAGAAACACGTCATCACTTCGGCATTTTTGACCCACTCCTGATTTTGGCTTACAAATATTAATGTGAAATACTGAGCATATACTGATAGTGTGACCATAGCCAGTGATTCAGGTGTAAAGAGAGATAGGAGAGCTGGCAGCAGCAGTGCTAGTGTGATTGATCACTCAGCACTATAGTGTAGTTGACCGCTTTCGTGCTGCATTTCAATTACACGTCTTTTTTAAATCTTCATGCACAAGCAAGCAGCAAGCCAACATAATATTTCTTGCAAAAAATATTAAACTCAGTTTCTGTTAGGCGCCTTTCAGACGTCAGTGTTTTGAGTATGTGTGGTGTCTGTTTCCACATATACTGGAGACACTGACACGTAGACTCATTCAAATGAATGGGTCTGTGCACATTTCAGTATGTTTCCATGGACCGTGTGACCATGGGAAAAACACACTGACATGTCTGTTTTCTTCTGGCAGCACGCAAAACATCCCGCACACGTACAGAGTGATGACACATGGATGACATCCGTGTGTCATCAGTGTGACACGTACCGGTGCCTGGGAATCAGCGGTACAGTTAGCGCTATTCCCAAGTGCTGGGAGCTGCAGGTATCTGTCATCAATGTCCGAGGACACAGTGGGAGCAGACTACTACTCTCAACTTTGTCCCTTGCTCTCGCTGCTCGCAGCGCAAGCAGGGGACAATGATGAGGGCAGTGTTCAGCATCTGGTGCTTGGAAGAACTGTACTGCTGATTCCCAAGAGCCAGTACGTGTGATACTGATGCGGCACATGGTTGCCACATGTATGCCACACAGGTGCACAAGGACACATAGGCACAGATATCTCCAGTACCGGAAATATCTGGATGTCTGAAAGAGGCCCTAGAGAAAATGTGCATGTCACAAGTGAGCTTTTCCATTTCTTGATCAATTATTTTTGGGAAGGTACCATTTGTGTTAAAAATAATACAGAAGAAAATTAGCAAAAATCCAGACATTTAACTGCGACAGTCTACTTCACAAAGTTTGAGTATCATAAGCTATGTTTTTTTGTACACCTGTTTTAGTAGTCAAATTTGACACTTTTACACACCACAATAATACTGTGGCCTGCTGGCTTATCAGACATGTATCTAGCATTTTTTGTTCAGTACTCGTTGAGAAAGGAAGGAGGGGGGATTACTGCGTTAAAAAATAGTAAAAAAAAAATCAGACATTTAAATGTAACTGTTTTTTTGCACTCCTGTTTTTAGTAGTCAAATTTAACACCTGTAATGCCATATACACACCAATACTATTGCACATTGATGTTGCTATTGTAAGGCGGCTTTGTTCACACCGAGCAGAAACTGAGGCAGTGACCCAAGCAAGTCCAACATAAACAGCTTTTATTCAGCAACTCACGGGTAAACAGAAAGTCCTCCGATTCATTGCCGGGTTAACATGAGTCCATAAACAATGGTTGCCGGTGGCAACGGCCGCACAGGGCCGCTCAGAGCCTGACAGGTGCAGAGCCTTACCAGGAGGTGGTTCAGCCACACTCAATCCTGCTGAGCTATCCTGCTATGATTCTAGCAGGTTCCAACATAGAACAACACTAATCCTTAGTGCAGGGGTTTTAAAGGACCTGTGGCAAGAGCCACTGGAAAACCCCGGTTGGAGGGAGGAGGCCGCCCCCACTGCCTCCTGTGACCTCCTCCAAGAAATGAAGGCCCTGCCGGGTTTTACTTAATCTGCCTTAGCCAGGTAGTCTGACCAGGTCATTGCTCACCTTCATTCCTGCATTGCAGCCGCCGGTGAGTTTGTGACTGCAATGCACTCCAATGGATTTAATAGGTCTCTGTACACATTCTGGGGGATATATACCGTCCCTCGTATACGATCCCCGTCACTGCCTCACACATTCCCCCCCTCTGTTCAAACTTGTGGGGTTAAACATTTGCCACCATACAGGGTGCCCGGGACAGGGCATCTGCGTTTGCTTGCAACTTCCCAGGGCGATGTTCTACAGAGAAACTGAAATTTTGCAGTGACAGGAACCACCTGGAGACTAGCGCATTCCTCTCCTTGGCATTACTCATCCATACCAAGGGAGAGTGGTCCGTCGCCAAGCGGAACTGACGCCCGAGTAAATAATAACGTAGTGATTCCAAGGCCCACTTAATAGCCAAACACTCCTTCTCTACCACGCTATAGTTTTTCTCTGCCGGTACCAGTTTTCTACTCAATTAGGTGACCGGGTGCTCTTCACCATTCACTTTTTGTGACAATACTGCCCCTAGGCCTACCTCCGAGGCATCTGTCTGTACAATGAAGGTTTCCTTGAAGTTGGGGCTGATGAGGACTGGCTGTCCACACAGGGCCAACTTCTTGGACTGAAAAACTTCTTCTGCCTGAGGGTTCCACCGAACCATTACCGATTTTTTTCCTTTCAAGAGATCGGTCAAGGCTGCCATTCGCCTAGCAAAATTAGGTATAAACCGGCGGTAATACCCAAGGATGCCAAGGAACACCCTCACCTGTTTTGTACTTGACGGTTTATGCCAGTTTTTTATGGCCTCAACTTTATTGATTTGGGGCTTGATAGCTCCTCTGCCTATCACATATCCCAAATATCGGGCTTCCTCTAGCCCTATCGCACATTTTTTGGGGTTTGCCGTTAACCTGGGATAGATGCGTATGCCAGTCGGTGCTAAAGATGATAATATCATTTAGATACGTGGACGCGTACTCCTGATGAGGCTTGAGCACTATGTCCATCAACCTCTGGAAGGTAGCCGGGGCCCCATGTAACCCAATAGGTAAGACCACATAGTGGTATAGACCCTCCGGAGTTACGAAGGCGGTCTTTTCCTTCGCTGAATCTGTGAGAGGTACCTGCCAGTAACCCTTTGTGAGATCGAGCGTGGTAAAGTACTGGGCCTGCCCCAGTCTCTCAATCAGCTCATCCACCCTGGGCATTGGATAGAGGTCAAAGTTTGACACTTCATTCAGTTTCCGGAAATCGTTACAGAAGCGTAACAATCCGTCTGGTTTTGGAATCAGTACGATGGGGCTAGCCCACTCACTCCATGATTCCTCTATGACGCCTAAATGAGGCATTTGTTTTACCTCAGCCGTGTTGGCTTGCCTCCGGGCTTCGGGTACCCGGTACAGTCTTATTCGCACCCTTACCCCAGGTTCGGTGACAATGTCATGTTGGATAACCGTAGTCCTACCCGGTAGTTCTGAGAACACGTCAGTATTGTGCTGCACCAGCGAGCGAGTCTCCCGTCGCTGCTGTTTAGTGAGGGCATCCCGATCACCCTTGTTAAAAGACCTGACTCTGGCTCTTTTATTATATGTGCGCCTCTGGGCTGCCTGGGCAGCTAACAGATGTTCTTTCACGATGGGCATGACCGCCGCGATCCGGTCCTGCATACTAGCCACGTGTTCAATTATACTCCTATGTGGAGTCGGCTCTTGTTCCCATGTCTCTTTGGCTACGTCCAACAGAACCCTAGGGTGTCTGCCTTACAATAATTCAAAGGGGAGAACCTTGTGGAAGCCTGGGGTACCTCATGAACGGCGAACATCAAATAGGGAAGCAACATGTCCCAATCCCTTCCGTTATTAGAAACCACCTTTTTTAACATGGATTTGAGGGTTTTATTGAACCGTCCTACTAGCCCGTTGGTTTGAGAGTGGTACACCGAGGTGCGCAATTGTTTAATTTTTAGCAATTTGCACAGTTCCCTTGTCACTTTGGACATAAAAGGGGTCCCCTGATCCATCAAGATCTCCTTAGGTAGTCCAAGGCGACAGAACATGGCAAACAGCTCCCGTGCAATCAGTTTTGCCGAGGGGTGGCGTAGTGGTATAGCCTCCGGGTACCGGGTGGCATAGTCGACGACCACCAGTATATGTTGGTGGCCACGGGCGGATTTTACAATGGCCCCTATTAATTCCATTGCAATCCGTTCAAAAGGTACCTCTATCACTGGCAGGGGTACCAATGGGCTACAGAAACTTGCTGTGGGTGTGGTCAACTGACATTCGGGGCAGGATTCGCAGTACCTTTTGACCTCCGCGTAAACCCCAGGCCAAAAGAACCGCTGCAAGATACGTTCTTGCATCTTTTTTACCCATAAGTGTCCACCCAGCAAGTGTGTGTGTGCCAAATCTAGAACCACGCGACGGTACGACTGAGGTACCACTAACTGTTCCACGACCTCGTCCCTGATCTTATCTATGCTTTAGAGCAACTCACCATTGACTACCATGCGTGGAAATACAGTATCTGCACCGGGCTGTTGGGCTATGCTGTTTACTTCTACCACCCTTTCCCGCGCCTGAGTCAGGGTGGGATCCTGTAGCTGAGCCGTCCCAAACGTGTCCTGGGACACTTCCAGCTTGGGGATAGATGGGGTCTCCTCGACCTCTCCTGCGAGCACCTCTAAGGGAAACCTATTGGGGTCACACTCTGTCCCTAGTTTGGACACCCCTATGGCAGGTTCGTTGGGTACAGCGCCTGTAATACATTTTACCGGGGGAGAGTGGATTTTGTTTTTGCACAGAGTCCAGAACAGGGGCAAGTCTCTTCACAACACAGTCCCATAGAGAAGAGTTTTTACCACCCCCACCACATGTTTTATATCTCCACATGGCGTGGACAAAACTACCTCCGCAGTTGGGTACTCTCAAAGGTCCCCATGGATATACACAACCCCGACTGGCGGTCCACTGTGGTTGTCTCCTGCCACCAGCGACCCATGTACCAGAGTCACGAGGCTCCCTGAGTCCAGGAGGGCCTCCGTGGGGAACCCATTAACTAGTACCTGGCATAGTTGAAGTTCACTGTCCCAGGGGTTGGCGCTCGCTGTGCAGACGGTCTGGGCATACATTGAGACCCAGCGGCTATATCCACAGTCCATGGGTTCCGTAGTCAGGGGACAATTAGCAACCACATGTCCCGGCCCCTGACACCGCCAGCACCTAAAGGTAGAGGTACTGTTAGTTCTTATGACAGTGTTCTTATGACAGTTTGGGAGGGAATCGGTCTCCTGCCACTCTCACTCTGAGGTTCCCCTTCAGCACGGGTACAGTGCTGACTGTCTCCAGCAGAGAGACACAATCCCTTTCCTGACTCCTGGGTT
This sequence comes from Phyllobates terribilis, assembly GCF_046119375.1. Taxonomy (NCBI): domain Eukaryota; kingdom Metazoa; phylum Chordata; class Amphibia; order Anura; family Dendrobatidae; genus Phyllobates; species Phyllobates terribilis. The sequence continues at coordinate 87,633,125 of NW_027362771.1, forward strand.
GGCAGGGATCGGTGTGACAGCCGAGAGGGGGCAGAGTCTCGAATGAAGTCCTGAGTGGCCGAGTAGCGCTCGATCAGACTGACCACCTGGTCGAGGGTGCCGGTTTCCCCTTGCCCCACCCAACGTTGGATAGCGGCCGGCAGAGTCCTAACCAGCCGGTCAACCACCACCCTCTCCACCATCTGGGCTGGAGACAAAGTCTCAGGCTGGAGCCGCTTCTTTACCAGCTTCAGGAGGTCATAAGCCTGAGACCGGGTGGGTCGGGTCTCCACATAAGCCCATGAAAATACACGCTGAGCCCTCACTTATGTATTGACCCCCAGTCGGGCAAGGATCACCTTTGAGCCTCTGGTAGTTCTGAGCATCCTCCTGACTGAGGTCGAAGTAGGCCTTTTAGGCATCACCGACCAGAAACGGAACCACCACTTCTGCCCACTCGCCGGCTGGTAGGTTTTCCCGCTCCGCTATGCGCTCATAAATGGTCAGGAAGGCTTCCACGTCGTCCTCCGGTCCCATCTTCCTCAATGCTGAGCGAACCTTGTCCCGGGCCTCGCGACGTTCCGGGGCTGGTGCCGTCGGCGTCTCCCGCAGGGCAGCAATCTGTTGCAGCAAGAGTTCGTTTGTTTTTTGCTGCTGCTGGTACAGTAGCTGCTGCTGTTGATTATGCTGCTGTTCCCACTCCTGCTGTTGCCGTTCACGCTCCTGCTGTTGCCGTTGGAGACTCTGGTACTGCTCCTGCTGTTGTCGCTGAGACCAACAGCTTTAACAGCTCGTCCATTTTGTCCATGGGGTGGAACTGAAAGGTGGCAGGTCGGATTGTGGTCATGCAGCTGCCGGTGGGGGTATGCCTCAATCACTATGCCCGCATTCTCCACCAAACTGTAAGGCGGCGGTGTTCACACTGTGCAGAAACTGAGGCAGTGACCAAAGCGAGTCCAACATAAACAGCTTTTATTCAGCAACTCACGGGTAAACAGAAAGTCCTCCGGTTCGCAGCCGGGTTAACATGAGTCCATAAACAACGGTTGCCGGGGGCAACGGCCGCGCCGGGGGGCCGCTCAGAGCCTGACAGGTGCAGAGCCTTACCAGGCAGTGGTTCAGCCACACTCAATCCTGCTGAGCTATCCTGCTATGCTTCTAGCAGGTTCCAACATAGAACCACACTAATCCTTAGTGCAGGGGTTTTAAAGGACCTGTGGCAAGAGCCACTGGAAAACCCGGGTTGGAGGGAGGAGGCCGCCCCCAGTGCCTCCTGTGACCTCCTCCAAGAAATGAAGGCCCTGCTGGGTTTTACTTAATCTGCCTTAGAAAGTAGTCTGACCAGGTCATTGCTCACCTTCATTCCTGCATTGCAGCCGCAGATGAGTTTGTGACTGCAATGCACTCCAATGAATTTAATAGGTCTCTGTACACATTCTGGGGGATATATACCGTCCCTCGTATACGATTCCCGTCACTGCCTCACACTATGTTTTTCGATGTATGCCCTCTATTATTTATTGTTCAGTCTTTTTTTAGGAAGGGGGAATAATTGGGGTTGAAAAAAGTGACAAATAGTTAATTACAGTGTAATATATGGAAAAAAATAGTAATGGAAGGGATTTTGTAAAAATATGGTAGTTGGAAGCAGTAGCAGCACTACCACTATTATTGGCAGCATCTGCCTGGGCATTACTGCTATCAAACACAGTTTACCATTGCCTTTCTTTGCCTCCTTTAAGTGTAGAAATGGGGGGTAATGTAATATGTTGCATGTTACCTGTGTCAGTCATAGCAGAATTTTCTTACCTCTGACAGAGACATAAGTTAGAATCAGTGTTTTGCGTCATCCACCGCAGATACCATAACAGTTAATCTTTTACATTGCAGACTTTCATTTTGGTCAATGTCACCGCTGTTTTGGCACTTTGACACCTAAGCCACAGCACTTTGGGTGGTTATGAAAGATCATAGAATCATAGAATCATAGAATGGTAGAGTTGGAAGGGACCTCCTGGGTCATCTGGTCCAACCCCCTGCTCAAAGCAGGATTCACTAGATCATCTCAGACAGATGTCTGTCCAGCCTCTGTTTGAAGACGTCCATTGAAGGGGAACTCACCACCTCTCGTGGCAGCCTGTTCCACTCATTAATCACCCTAACTGTCAAAAAGTTTTTTCTAATATCTAATCTGTGTCTCCTCCCATTTAGTTTCATCCCATTGCTTCTAGTCTTTCCTTGTGCAAATGAGAATAAAGATGATCCTTCTACAATGTGACAGCCCTTGATATTGTACAACAACATATTATTCCAGTTGATTTAATGGATTAGATGAATAGTTAGCATTTGCACTAGGATGAAATGGTGACGGAGTAGATGGAGATCACGATTCAAGCATGCCTAGCTGTGTTGCTGTCAGTCGTGATGGTAGGTACACTTGTAATAGCAGCTAATTGCCCTGATTCTAAGTCAGGGCAAATCTAAAGGTGGAAATTAGAAGAGTTGGAGCATGGACCTCAGGACACAGAGACAACTGTCAGCCAATTCAGAACTGATGATGATTGTATCATGTACCAAGCCTGGGAATCAGATCAGGGTGACGAGGAGGTGTTGTCATCAGAGAAGGTGGGTGGTGGTATCAGTGATAAAGAACAGAGTCGACATCCAAAGGATTTTCCTGTGGCAGATCTGCTTCTTCAGTTGTCAGCTCAGTAGCAATTGATGCCGCAACTGCTGTTGGTAGAGGAGGCTCATCAACACCAGAAAACTCTGGTCTTTGTCATGGTAACAAAACATATGCATTGGCATCTCAGTTGTGAGAATTCTTTTCCATGCTGCTTTCCAATGAATTTTTTGCAGTATGCAGGATCTGCAGGAGTAAAATAAGTTATGGACATCCAAGCTCAATTAATTAGACTAATAACTAGAACTTTCCATCAGCACTTGAGGCATCATTACGTGCTCATATGGAAAAAGCAAGTTGACCAGCAATATTATAAAGACTCGAGCTGTCTCCCTACCTTTTCTGCTCATCCTTGTATTTCTGATAGGCTGGCAATATCCTGTCCTGAAGTAGTACCTTGGAGTCATCATCATCCCCATCTATTGCTTGTCATACTCCTTCACTTTCTTCTCTTTCGCACCATCAAATATCCATACCTGATAGTGTATATAGGAAAGAAAAATACATGTGTTACACGCACGCCGCCTAAGTTCAGATGGGGTGAGACTGGCTACATGAATTCGTTGGAATCCTGGGGGAACTGTTACTCAGAGCGACAATAGGCTACAGCTTCTCTCAGGCACACTATAGATTTAGTTTCTGACCAGACACATCTGACAAGAGTCTTCATAAACAGTAGAACAGTACAGTCTCCTTTGCAGCACAGCAGTACACAGTCTATTATATGGTAGCACAGTACAGCACAGTTTTAATGCATACACAATCACAGGCTTTTCTTTCACAAGGACTCAATAGTACACAGCATTCTTTATCCTGCATGGAGATGGAGGAGGGGAAAGGGTGTGATGAGGGAGCTGATCTCTATGACAGGCTTCCTTACAATCCTTATCTTCCTGGCCAATAATTCTCCACATTGTTAGCTCAGGGAGTCTAACTGACCTTTGTTTAGCTTCCCTCCTGACCTGAATTCTGTTCCCTTGCCTTCTGGGAGATACAGATCATAAGCCACCTTTCTCTTCAGCTCCGGCCAGACTGTAGACAACTTTCCCTCAATCCCCCTGGGGTTCTTCTAAAACATCTGGCCACCGTTCCTGGGGCAGAGAACAGCGAATCCTCGCAGTGAATAGTGGGTGTTCTGGGAGAATTCCAAAGTCTGCAGTCACACAGAGTGACTGCAGACTTTTCATTTTAGACGGGACAACTCCTTTAAGCACTGCCAAATTATTTTACAGTTTGTGATCATGGGTGACAAAAGTCATACAGTGGACAAGTTGCATCAAGCACCAAATACACGTGTGATGTCTCCATATCAGCTGCAACAGTGCATTTTGTAAACGACAATGCCTGGAACATTGTAGGTGCACTTAATTTGGACAAATTAATTCATGTTCATTTCACTCATAATAAGGGCTCTTTCACATGTCAGTATCTCCGGTACGAGTGGTGACAGTTTCCACACGTACCGGAGACACTGACACATTCAGACCCATTCAAATGAATAGGTCTGTGCACACCTCAGTGTGTTTTCATGGACTGGGTGTCTGTGTTCTCTTCACGGAGACAAATCCGTTTTTTTGTGGATACACGGTCCGAAAAATGCACCACACGGATGACATCTGTGTGACACGTACCGGCACCTGGGAATTAGCACTACAGTGGCATCAACTATGTCACCCTCCTAATATTTGAATTGAAAAAAACACAAGGATGCAACAAGGGATGAGGAAGAACAACAACATGTTTATCCACATGATGAGGCTGTGGAAACCCTTAAAGATAATATTACATGCAGCACGGTGGCTCAGTGCTTAGCACTGCAGCCTTGCAGCGCTGGGGTCTTAGGTTCTAATCCCACCAACGACAACATCTGCAAGGCGTTTGTATGTTCTCCTCGTGTTTTCGTGGGGTTCTCCTATCTCCTCCCATACTCCAAAGACATACTGATAGGGAATGTAGATTGTGAGTCCCAATGGGGACAGTGCTGATAATGTCTGTGAATTGTAAAGCACTGCGGAATATGTTGGTGCTATATAAATAAAAAGATTATGATTATTATTAGTGAGTAGATTAGCCATAGCATCTGCCTGCTTGTCCTATATGTTCTAAACTGTTCTACTACCACTAGTACCAAAGCCCACCCCTGCATCTCTTGTCTGTCCGTAATATTATATGTATACTGTTCTGCAGCTGCTGGGGCTGCCAGTGCTTCCCCATAGTTGGACATCTCCTTGTCTCACCTATCATATTTTATGCTGTTTGCTTGCTGCCGCTGACATTTCAATTACCACTGCCTATAGATTGCCACAAATCTCCTGCCTGTCTGTTTTGTTCTTTAGCTATACTGGAACCTTTATTCCCACTACAATTTTGCTAGGAATATTACCCTCCACCTTTTCTGGTAAATTTACCCTGTAAATAAATAAGGGTAAATATATAGGGTAAATAAACGGGAAACTACACTCCAAAAAGGATCATTTTTTACTGTTTTTTAAAAAGCTTTTCTTTCTTCATTTTCCAAACAGTAGACCAACTTTTTGCATGGCTTGTTAAAAAGCTACTGGTTCTTCATTTTCCAAACAGCAAATCTATTGCTGTTAGCAAAAATAGTGATCATTTTTTTAACCCCTTTCTGACGTATGACCCGATAGTACGTCTGGTGACCTGGGCCTATTGGATCAATGACGTACTATTAGGTCATATGGCGATTGCGCCCGCACACAAGCGGTGCGGGGAGATCGCCGCCGGCGTCAGCTGATAGTCACAGCTAACACCCGGTGCTATGTGCTGGGAGCGGTCCCGCACCGCTCCCGGCACATTAACCCCCTCAATGCTGCGATTGAAGTCGATCGCAGCATTGCAGGGGCAAGGGGAGGTGATCGCAATACTCACCTCCTCTTCCGGCCTCCAGCGCTGTCTGCCGCGGCTTCCCGGATGTTGCCATAATGACCCGATGTCATCATGACAACATCCGGGTCACCAGAAAGCAGGAAAATATTTTGGTCATATGTAGTGCATGACCAAAATATCTTCTGCATCTGTAGCACTGGCAGCCTGTATAGCACAGGGATGGTGCTGCATTCCTGTGCTATACAGGCGATCAGAATAAAAAAGTGAAAGTCCCATATTGGGACACAGAATAAAATTCCAAAAAGTTTTAAAAAGTGAAAAAAAAAATAAAAAATTAAAAAATGAAAAAAATAATCCACCAAAAATAAAAATATAATGTACCCATCAATAAATATTAGTGTTGAGAGAGCACTAAAATGCTCGGGTTCTCGAAGCTCGGGCCGAGCTCGCCGTGATACTCGGGTGCTCGACCCGAGCAACGAGCCCAATGTTAGTATATGGGAGACCCGAGCATTTTTGGAGCGGCACCCCCGGCAGTCTTTTAAACGCCTAACAAGTGCCCAAAACAATAGTGACAGTGCTCAAATGACATGGGGACAGCATGGGGATCGCCCCAGGAAGCATTTCTGACCCCCAGGTGACAGCTGTCAACAACGTGGTCAGAGGTATTAAGCCACTTTTAAGGGCTCACAATAAAACGTTCAAAAACGAAACTGAAACTGCTTTCCTGTGAAATATGTTAAGGAAGTTCCTTTCCAGGGTAAATACTTGTGTATAAGGTAAAATAATTAACCAAAAAACAAAAATACTCCTCCATACCTTGGGCTATGTTCACAAGCAGCATTTTTTATGCGTTTTTGCACTTTTGTATTGCTTTCAACCGTGACAAATGCATTCACCGGGAAATGTCATTTTAACATTTTACAACCTTATCTGGCCATGTGCTGTGTGACACATGCATACAGTGCTGAAAAGACATTGAACAGCACGGGGAAGACCCCTGGAAGCATCTCTGACACCCAGGTCACGGCCTAAAAGTATGTACATCAGAAGTGATCTTTGCTGCATTAGAAGATGCAGACTTGCAACTATACCCGTGCAAGTCCTTGTCCTAGGGCAGTGTTCAATTGTACCTCCCCCATTCCTTGCAATGCAAGCGCAAATATGCAGCCAACCACCCACCCACCCACAGGCTGCAATACTATACTGCTAGCTTGCACTTAAAATGGGGCCTTTTAGTTTGGAGGAGGCCGAAGCTGGCCACTACCTCATGGCTGCTTCAGCAGTGAGGTATCCATACTCAGTCCCCAGCTGCCCGGCGGCCGGGTGTCCACGCTCAGTCCCCAGCTGCCAGGGGGCGGTCGGGTGTCCATACTCGGTCCACAGCCGCCCCGCAGCCGGGTGTCCACACACGGTCCCCAGCCGCCTGGGGGTGGCCGGGTGTCCATACTCGGTCCCCAGCTGCCCTTATATCTCCTGTCACCTTCCCACACACTTTTCTTAGCCATGCCTGCTTTAGGGCAGCATTGGACAAGCTCACCAGAGAACAAGACTCCTCCGGTGGGTCCTGGCTTCTCCATCAGGGGAGTTGAGAGTGCCAAGGTGAGGAGCATGATGATGATGATAGAAGTTAGCATCTGCTTTGTTTTCTTTTAGCGTAAGTGTGCAGCCTGCCACCCACCTACCCCCAGGCTGCAATGCCGTACTGCTAGCTTGCACTTGAAATGGGGCCTTTTAGTTTGGAGGAGGTCGAAGCTTGCCACTACCTCATGGCTGCTTCAGCAGCGAGGTATCCATACTCAGTCCCCAGCCACCCGGCGGTCGGGTGTCCATGCTTGGTCCCCAGCCACCAGGGGGCGGCCGGGTGTCCATACTCGGTCCCCAGCTGCCCCGCGGCCAGGTGTCCACAAACGGTCCCCAGCCGCCGGCGGGCGGCCAGGTGTCCATAAACGGTCCCCAGCTGCCCCTATTTCTCCTGTCACCTTCCCACACACTTTTCTTAGCCTGGCCTGCTTTAGGGCAGCATTGGACTAGCCCACCAGAGAACCAGACTCCTCCGGTGGGCCCTGGCTTCTCCATCAGGGGAGTTGAGAGTGCCAAGGTGAGGAGCATGATGACGATGATAGAAGTTAGCATCTGCTTTGTTTTCTTGGAATGCAAGCGCATGTATGTAGTAGCGGCTAGGCCTGAGGTGGTCAGCATTTTGGCGCATATCCTACCTCCTCCGAGTATTGCTGGATGGTTTCCTGCTACTATCCCAGTTCTATGACTCCCATTAAAACAAAGCTTCAGGTGATAAATGATGGATGAGGTGGTGGCAAAGAAGAAAGAGCAGAAGGAACAGGGACCATTCACATCAATATCAGGCCAGTCAACCACATATGTCTTGTAGGATATGTTTCTGTAACAAAAGGAGCGGTTCGGCTACCCAGTTAAAGGGCATACAGAGAGTGCAATGCCTACCAAAAATTTTGAGGCACTCCAATGCCCCTTGGAAATGACATGGAGGTCAGAGGGCCTTAACTAAACCGTTTTTCCATTTATAGCAACTGGGTCTCCTGTACACTGTTGGCCTAAGCAGTGAATGGAAGGCTTTCCAAAAATTATAAGGAACTGCAATGCCTCTTGAAACAGATGTGGATTACAGCGTACTAAAAACCATCCACCCATTATTGGGGAGTGGGTCTCCCTTAGTTTTCGCCTTTGCATTGAAAAGCAAAAGCTGACTAAAATTAGGAGGAAATGCAAAGCCCGTTGGAAGAGTCTTGGAGGTTAGAGGTAATTAAAAACAACTTTTCAATGCGCCTTGGAAGAGCTGTGGAGTACAGAGTGGTTTAAGAAGACGCATTTAATGCCCCTTTGAAGAGACGTGGAGGTCACAATAGCTTAACAAGATGGTTTTAATGCCCCTCGGAAGAGACGTGGAGGTCCCAGTAGCTTAACAAGATGGTTTGAATGCCCCTCGGAAGAGACGTGGAGGTCACAGTAGCTTAACAAGACGGTTTTAATGCCCCTTGGAAAAGTGGTGGAGGTAACAGTAGCTTAACAAGACGGTTTCAATGCCCCTCGGAAGAGACGTGGAGGTCACAGTAGTTTAAAAAGATGGTTTTAATGCCCCTCGGAAGAGATGTGGAGGTCCCAGTAGCTTAACAAGATGGTTTTAATGCCCCTCGGAAGAGATGTGGAGGTCACAGTAGCTTAACAAGACGGTTTTAATGCCCCTTGGAAAAGTGGTGGAGGTCGCAGTAGCTTAACAAGATGGTTTTAATGCCCCTTGGAAAAGTGGTGGAGATCACAGTAGCTTAACAAGATAGTTTTAATGCCTCTCGGAGGAGACGTGGTGGTCACAGTAGCTTAACAAGACGGTTTTAATGCCCCCTACAAAAGCCATACAGTACAGCATCTTAAAAACATTATTCCCATTATTGGGGAATGGGTCTCCCATAGTCTTTGCTTATGCCTTCCAAGCAAAACCTGCCAAAAATTAGGACGGAGGAACTTGCAATGCCCCTTACAAGAGCCATGCAGTGCAGCATATTACAAACATTATTGACATTATTGGGGATTGGGTCTCCCATAGTCTTTGCTTATGCCTTCCAAGCAAAAGCTGCCAAAAATTAGGACGGAGGAACTTGCAATGCCCCTTACAAGAGCCATGCAGTACAGCATATTACAAACATTATTTCCGTTATTGGGGAGTGGGTCTCCCATAGTCTTTGCTTATTCATTAAAAGCAAAAGCTGCCAAAAATTAAGAGGAAATGCAATGCCCATTCAAAGAGTCTTGGAGGTTAGAGTTAAATAAAAACAACATTTCAATGCCCCTTGGAAGAGCTGTGGAGTTCAGAGTGGTTTAACAAGATGCTTTTAATGTCCAACGGAAGAGACGTGGAGGTCCCAGTAGCTTAACAAGACGGTTTTAATGCCCCTCGAAAAAGTGGTGGAGGTTGCAGTAGCTTAACAAGATGGTCTTAATGCCCCTTGGAAAAGTGGTGGAGGTCACAGTAGCTTAACAAGACGGTTTTAATGCCCCTTGGAAAAGTGGTGGAGGTCACAGTAGCTTAACAAGACGGTTTTAATACCCCTCGGAAGAGACGTGTAGGTCACAGTAGCTTAAGAAGACAGTTTTAATGCCCCTTGGAAAAGTGGTGGAGGTCACAGTAGCTTAACAAGACGGTTTTAATGCCCCTCGGAAGAGACGTGGAGGTCACAGTAGTTTAAAAAGACGGTTTTAATGCCCCTCGGAAGAGACGTGGAGGTCCCAGTAGCTTAACAAGACGGTTTTACTGCCCCTCGGAAGAGACGTGGAGGTCACAGTAGCTTAACAACACGGATTTAATGCCCCTTGGAAACGTGGTGGAGGTCGCAGTAGCTTAACAAGACGGTTTTAATGCCCCTTGAAAAAGTGGTGGAGGTCACAGTAGCTTAACAAGACAGTTTAAATGCCCCTCGGAAGAGACGTGGAGGTAACAGTAGCTTAACAAGATGGTTTGAATGTCCCTTGGAAGAAACGTGGAGGTCCCAGTAGCTTAACAAGATGGTTTTGATGCCCCTTACAAGAGCCATACAGTACAGCATCTTAAAAACATTATTCCCATTATTGGGGAATGGGTCTCCCATAGTCTTTGCTTATGCCTTCCAAGCAAAAGCTGCAAAAAATTAGGACGGAGGAACTTGCAATGCCCCTTACAAGAGCCATGCAGTACAGCATATTACAAACATTATTCCCATTATTGGGGAGTCGGTCTCCCATAGTCTTTGCTTATTCCTTCCAAGCAAAAGCTGCCAAAAATTAGGACGGAGGAACTTGCAATGCCCCTTACAAGAGCCATGCAGTACAGCATATTACAAACATTATTCCCGTTATTGGAGAGTGGGCCTCCCATAGTCTTTGCTTATGCCTTCCAAGCAAAAGCTGCAAAAAATTAGGAGGAAATGCAATGCCCATTCGAAGAGTCGTGGAGGTTAGAGTTAACTAAAACCAACATTTCAATGCCCCTTGGAAGAGCTGTGGAGTTCTGAGTGGTTTAACAAGATGCTTTTAATGCCCCACGGAAGAGACGTAGAGGTCCCAGTAGCTTAACAAGACGGTTTTATTGCCCCTCGGAAAAGTGGTGGAGGTTGCAGTAGCTTAACAAGATGGTTTTAATGCCCCTTGGAAAAGTGATGGAGGTCACAGTAGTTTAACAAGACGGTTTTAATGCCCCTTGGAAAAGTGGTGGAGGTCACAGTAGCTTAACAAGACGGTTTTAATACCCCTCGGAAGAGACGTGTAGGTCACAGTAGCTAAACAAGACGGTTTTAATGCCCCTTGGAAAAGTGGTGGAGGTCACAGTAGCTTAGCAAGACGGTTTTAATGCCCCTCGGAAGAGACGTGGAGGTCACAGTAGTTTAAAAAGACGGTTTTAATGCCCCTCGGAAGAGACGTGGAGGTCCCAGTAGCTTAACAAGATGGATTTAATGCCCCTTGGAAAAGTGGTGGAGGTCGCAGTAGCTTAACAAGACGGTTTTAATGCCCCTTGGAAAAGTGGTGGAGGTCACAGTAGCTTAACAAGACAGTTTAAATGCCCCTCGGAAGAGACGTGGAGGTAACAGTAGCTTAACAACACGGTTTGAATGTCCCTTGGAAAAAACGTGGAGGTCCCAGTAGCTTAACAAGATGGTTTTGATGCCCCTTACAAGAGCCATACAGTACAGCATCTTAAAAACATTATTCCCATTATTGGGGAATGGGTCTCCCATAGTCTTTGCTTATGCCTTCCAAGCAAAAGCTGCCAAAAATTAGGACGGAGGAACTTGCAATGCCCCTTACAAGAGCCATGCAGTACAGCATATTACAAACATTATTCCCATTATTGGGGAGTGGGTCTCCCATACTCTTTGCTTATGCCTTCCAAGCAAAAGCTGCCAAAAATTAGGACGGGGGAACTTGCAATGCCCCTTACAAGAGCCATGCAGTACAGCATATTACAAACATTATTCCCGTTATTGGGGAGTGGGTCTCCCATAGTCTTTGCTTATGCCTTCTAAGCAAAAGTTGTCAAAAATTAGGAGGAAATGCAATGCCCATTCAAAGAGTCTTGGAGGTTAGAGTTAACTAAAAACAACATTTCAATGCCCCTTGGAAGAGCTGTGGAGTTCAGAGTGGTTTAACAAGATGCTTTTAATGCCCCACGGAAGAGACGTGGAGGTCCCAGTAGCTTAACAAGACGGTTTTAATGCCCCTCGAAAAAGTGGTGGAGGTTGCAGTAGCTTAACAAGATAGTTTTAATGCCCCTTGGAAAAGTGGTGGAGGTCACAGTAGCTTAACAAGACGGTTTTAATGCCCCTTGGAAAAGTGGTGGAGGTCACAGTAGCTTAACAAGACGGTTTTAATACCCCTCGGAAGAGACGTGTAGGTCACAGTAGCTTAACAAGACGGTTTAATGCCCCTTGGAAAAGTGGTGGAGGTCACAGTAGCTTAACAAGATGGTTTTAATGCCCCTCGGAAGAGACGTGGAGGTCACAGTAGCTTAACAACACGGATTTAATGCCCCTTGGAAACGTGGTGGAGGTCGCAGTAGCTTAACAAGACGGTTTTAATGCCCCTTGAAAAAGTGGTGGAGGTCACAGTAGCTTAACAAGACAGTTTTATTGCCCCTCGGAAGAGACGTGCAGGTCACAGTAGTTTAACAAGACAGTTTAAATGCCCCTCGGAAGAGACGTGGAGGTAGCAGTAGCTTAACAAGACGGTTTGAATGTCCCTTGGAAGAAACGTGGAGGTCCCAGTAGGTTAACAAGATGGTTTTGATGCCCCTTACAAGAGCCATACAGTACAGCATCTTAAAAACATTATTCCCATTATTGGGGAATGGGTCTCCCATAGTCTTTGCTTATGCCTTCCAAGCAAAAGCTGCCAAAAATTAGGACGGAGGAACTTGCAATGCCCCTTACAAGAGCCATGCAGTACAGCATATTACAAACATTATTCCCATTATTGGGGAGTGGGTCTCCCATACTCTTTGCTTATGCCTTCCAAGCAACAGCTGCCAAAAATTAGGATGGAGGAACTTGCAATGCCCCTTACAAGAGCCATGCAGTACAGCATATTACAAACATTATTCCTGTTATTGGGGAGTGGGTCTCCCATAGTCTTTGCTTATGCCTTCCAAGCAAAAGCTGCCAAAAATTAGGAGGAAATGCAATGCCCATTCGAAGAGTCGTGGAGGTTAGAGTTAATTAAAAACAACAGTTCAATGCCCCTTGGAAGAGCTGTGAAGTTCAGCGTGGTTTAACAAGACGCTTTTAATGCCCCTCGGAAGAGACGTGGAGGTCCCAGTAGCTTAACAAGACGGTTTTAATGCCCCTCGGAAAAGAGGTGGAGGTTGCAGTAGCTTAACAAGATGGTTTTAATGCCCCTTGGAAAAGTGGTGGAGGTCACAGTAGCTTAACAAGACGGTTTTAATGCCCCTTGGAAAAGTGGTGGAGGTCACAGTAGCTTAACAAGACGGTTTTAATACCCCTCGGAAGAGACGTGTAGGTCACATTAGCTTAGCAAGACGGTTTTAATGCCCCTTGGAAAAGTGGTGGAGGTCACAGCCTTTCTTGAGAACAATAAAATTACATCTTATGCTTAGTGATAGTTAATTAATCCAGGGATTTAATCTGACTGCCAGATTGGAGTCGGGAAGTGAATTTTTACTCAATGATATAAATTTCCCTATACCGCATGGTTTTTTTTTGCCTTCCCCTGGATCAATGCTGTGGAATAGCTGCAGTGCACAAGAAATAGGCTGAACTGGATGGACGCTTGTCTTTTTTCGGCCTTATAAACTATGTAACTATGTAACTATGTTAACAAGACAGTTTTAATGCCGCTCTGAAGAGACGTGGAGGTCCCAGTAGCTTAACAAGATGGTTTTAATGCCCCTCGGAAGAGACGTGGAGGTCCCAGTAGCTTAACAAGATGGTTTTAATGCCCCTTGGAATAGTGGTGGAGGTCACAGTAGCTTAACAAGACGGTTTTAATGCCCCTCGGAAGAGACGTGGAGGTCACAGTAGCTTAACAAGATGGTTTTAATGCCCCTCGGAAGAGACATGGAGGTCCCAGTAGCTTAACTGGCTTCTGTAGCTTAACTGACTTATTAACTGGCTAAGTAGCTTCTTCCTCTGTATAAAGCGCTGGTAAGGCCGCACTTAGAATATTGTGCACAGTTCTGGGCTCCGGTGCTCAGGAAAGACATATTGGAGCTAGAGAGGGTACAAAGGAGGGCGACTAAGGTAATAAAGGGAATGGAGGGACTAGAATACCCAGAGAGGTTGTCAAAATTAGGCCTATTTACTTTTGAAAAGAGAAGGCTTAGGGGAGACCTCATAAACATGTATAAATACATCAGGGGGCAGTACAGAGATCTCTTCCATGACCTGTTTATACCAAGGATGGTGACAAAGACGAGGGGGCACACTATGCGTCTGGAGGAAAGGAGGTTCCTGCACCAGCATAGAAGGAGATTCTTTACGGACAGAGCCCTGAGACTCTGGAACTCTCTGGGAGAGGAAGTGGTGATGTCCAATTCACTTAGTGAGTTCAAGAGAGGCCTGGAAGACTTTCTTGAGAACAATAAAATTACATCTTATGCTTAGTGATAGTTAATTAATCCAGGAATTTAATCTGACTGCCAGATTGGAGGCGGGAAGTGAATTTTTCCTCAATGATGTAAATTGTCCTATACCGCATAGGTTTTTTTTTGCCTTCCCCTGGATCAACGCTGCGGAATAGCGGCAGTGCACAAGAAATAGGCTGAACTGGATGGACGCTTGTCTTTTTTCGGCCTTATAAACTATGCAACTATGTAACTATGTTAACAAGACAGTTTTAATGCTGCTCTGAAGAGACGTGGAGGTCTCAGAAGCTTAACAAGATGGTTTTAATGCCCCTCGGAAGAGACGTGGAGGTCCCAGTAGCTTAACAAGACGGTTTTAATGCCCCTTGGAAAAGTAGTGGAGGTCACAGTTGCTTAACAAGACGGTTTTAATGCCCCTCGGAAGAGACGTGGTGGTCACAGTAGCTTAACAAGATGGTTTTAATGCCCCTTGGAAAAGTGGTGGAGGTCACAGTAGCTTAACAAGATGGTTTTAAAGCCCCTCGGAAGAGACGTGGAGGTCACAGTAGCTTAACAAGACGGTTTTAATGCCTGTCGGAAGAGACGTGGAGGTCCCAGTAGCTTAACAAGACGGTTTTAATGCCCCTCGGAAGAGACGTGGAGGTCACAGTAGCTTAACAAGATCGTTTTAAAGCCCCTTGGAAAAGTGGTGGAGGTCACAGTGCTTAACAAGATGGTTTTAAAGCCCCTCAGAAGAGACGTGGAGGTCACAGTAGCTTAACAAGATGGTTTTAATGCCCCTCAGAAGAGACGTGGATGTCACAGTAGCTTAACAAGGTGGTTTTAATGCCCCTTGGAAAAGTGTTGGAGGTCGCAGAAGCTTAACAAGACGGTTTTAATGCTCCTTGGAAAGGTGGTGGAGGTCACAGTAGCTTAGCAAGACAGTTTTAATACCCCTTGGAAGAGACGTGGAGGTCACAGTAGCTTAACAAGACGGTCTTAATGCCCCTCGGAAGAGACGTGCAGGTCCCAGTAGCTTAATAAGACGGTTTTAGTGCCCCTCGGAAGAGACGTGGAGGTCACAGTAGCTTAACAAGATGGTTTTAATTCCCCTTGGAAAAGTGGTGGAGGTCACAGTAGCTTAACAAGACGGTTTTAAAGCCCCTCGGAAGAGACGTGGAGGTCACAGTAGCTTAACAAGATGGTTTTAATGCCGGTCGGAAGAGACGTGGAGGTCCCAGTAGCTTAACAAGATGGTTTTAATGCCACTCGAAAGAGACGTGGAGGTCACAGTAGCTTAACAAGATGGTTTTAATGCCCCTTGGAAAAGTGGTGGAGGTCACAGTAGCTTAACAAGACGGTTTTAATGCCCCTTGGAAGAGACGTGGAGGTCACAGAAGCTTAACTAGACGGTTATAATGCCCCTCGGAAGAGACCTGGAGGTCCCAGTAGCTTAATAAGATGGTTTTAATGCCCCTCGGAAGAGACGTGGAGGTCACAGTAGCTTAACAAGACGGTTTTAATGCCCTTTGGAAAAGTGGTGGAGGTCGCAGTATCTTAACAACATGGTTTTAATGCCCCTCGGAAGAGAAGGAGGTCACAGTAGCTTAACAAGACGGTTTTAATGCCCCTTGGAAAAGTGATGGAGGTCAAAGTAGCATAACAAGATGGGTTTAATGCCCCTTGGAAACGTGGTGGAGGTCACTGTAGCTTAACAAGTCGGTTTTAATGCCCCACGGAATAGACGTTGATGTCACAGTAGCTTAACAAGACGGTTTTAATGCCCCTTGGAAAAGTGGTGGAGGTCGCAGTAGCTTACCAAGACGGTTTTAATGCCCCTTGGAAAAGTGGTGGAGGTCACAGTAGCTTAACAAGATGGTTTTAATGCCCTTCGGAAGAGATGTGGAGGTCACAGTAGCTTAACAAGATTGTTTTAATGCCCCTTGGAAAAGTGGTGGAGGTCGCAGTACCATAACAAGATGGTTTTAATGCCCCTTGGAAAAGTGGTGGAGGTCACAGTAGCTTATCAAGACGGTTTTAATGCCCCATGGAATAGACGTGGAGGTCACAGTAGCTTAACAAGATAGTTTTAATGCCCCTTGGAAAAGTGGTGGAGGTCGCAGTAGCTTAACAGGACGGTTTTAATGGCCCTTGGAAAAGTGGTGGAGGTCACAGTAGTTTAACAAGATGGTTTTAATGCCCATTGGAAAAGTGATGGAGGTCGCAGTAGCTTAATAAGACGGTTTTAATGCCCCTTACAAGAGCCATACAGTACAGCATCTTAAAAATATTATTCCCATTATTGGGGAGTGGGTCTCCCACAGTCTTTGCTTATGCCTTCCAAGCAAAAGCTGACAAAAATAAGGACGGAGGAACTTTCAATAATGGCAACACGGACCACGGTCACCCTTGTGGTATAGTGGTGGTGGAGGCTGAGGATAAGGAGAAGAACATAAAACAACCGAAATGAGGAAGCGTATACCCATGTGTGGGTGTAAACAGTGCATGTGAATACACCTCCCGAAATAACACAGTGGATTTGACTTTATGTTACTCTGCTGTCATTTGGTGGTGATTAGAGATGAGCGGTGTTCGACTCGAACTGTTCGCCAATCTCAAATTCGAGCTGTTTTGGGCGGTGTTCGAGTCGATCGGCGAACACAAACGATTTGAAAAAAATTCGGCTGTTCGAGGTTATGTTCGATAACTGTTCGTGCACCAAAATCATAACTGGATTTTTTCTCAGTAATGCTGAAAATTAATTTTAATACGCAGTTTGAGTGTACAGCGGGGCGGGGGGAGGGGCAGGGGGTGGATCTCTGCAGGAATAATGAAGATCTTCATTTTTTTCTCTTTCCCGCATTTACAGTGGGGAGGTGCAATCTGTCAGCCTATCAGCAGCGCACACACGGAGCGAAGTGCTTTTTTTCACACAAGCAAGGGCATGTGTCATTGGCAGTGTATGTCACATGTCCTTGCCCTATAAGACCAAGCCATTTTCCCCGTCGCCACCATTTTCTCACTGCTGCAGCTGCGTGTTAGACGGCACCGCTGTTGCTGTGTGCGCTATACCTTGTTAATTTCAAGCCAATTTTCGCACAAATCTACAGATAGCTTGGGAGTAGGGAAGAGTTGTGATTGCAGTCCTATTAAGGACTAGGTTACATAATTTCCTACGACTTTTATCAGGCAGGTCTGTGCTCTTAAATAGATAGGTTGGGAGTAAAGACTAATTGTAATTGCAGCAGGGGCGGACACAGACTGTAGTGGGCCCCATGTGCAAGAAATTTTTGGGGGCCCCCCCCTGCGCTTCATAAGGCAACAAAGTTATGTAAACATAACCCCCCCATGTGCATCTCTCGCCCCCCCATGTGCAGCTCACCCCCCCGTGCATCTCCCATCCCCCCCGTGCATTTCTCATCCCCCCCATGTGCATCTCTCATCCCCCCCATGTGCATCTCTCACCCCCATGTGCATCTCTCACCCCCCCATGTGCATCACTCACCCCCCCATGTGCATCTCTCACCCCCCCATGTGCATCTCTCACCCCCCCATGTGCATCTCTCACCCCCCCATGTGCATCTCTCACCTCCCCGATGTGCATCTCTCACCCCCCCATGTGCATCTCTCACCCCCCCCATGTGCATCTCTCATCCCCCCACTCCTAGTTAATTAATTGTATATAAAACAAATAAAACTTGTTATACTTACCCCCATGCGATCCCTGCAGAATCCTGGCGCTCGTCCACGTCGCTGCCACCAGGCTCTCCTGACGTTCGGCCATGTGACGGTGCCACATACATAGCCATCAGCTTTTGTTTTGGCCAAAAGATTTTTAAAGCCGCCACCACGATAAGGTAGACTCTTCTGGCCGGGCCCTACTCTAACCTATTAAAATTTTCTTAAAATATCCAATACTCTTTTTAGATATATTTTTATTTAGTTTTCTCTAAGGGAATGTGTCATATACATTTTTTTTTAAGATGACCAATAATACCACATACAGGGAATACCGCCACACCATGACCAGACCACATATTACCACAAAATAGTGACCGAATAATACCACAGAGAAGGGGGAAAAACTGCCACACCATGACCAGACCACATATTACCACCACATTACTAATATTACCACCACATTACTAATATTACCATAAGTGTCATTATACACGGGAGCTCTATACATGGTATGTATAATGTAAGTGTCCATGTAATCTAGTGATCACTAGAGATGAGCGTTGTTCTACTCGAACTGTTCGCCAATCTCAAATTCGAGCTGTTTTGGGCGGTGTTCGAGCCGTTCGGCGAACACGAACAATTTGAGAAAAATTCGGCTGTTCGAGGTTATGTTCGATAACTGTTCGTGCACCAAAATCATAACTGGATTTTTTCTCAGTAATGATGAAAATTAATGTTAATACGCAGTTTGAGTGTACAGCGGGGCGGGGGGACGGGCAGGGGATGGATCTCTGCAGGAACAATGAAGATCTCCATTTTTTTTTCTCTTTCCCGCATTTGCAGTGGGGAGGTGCAATCTGTCAGCCTATCAGCAGCGCACACACGGAGCGAAGTGCTTTTTTTCACACAAGCAAGGGCATGTGTGATTGGCAGTGTATGTCACATGTCCTTGCCCTATAAGACCAAGCCATTTTCCCCGTCGCCACCATTTTCTCACTGCTGCAGCTGCGTGTTAGACGGCACCGCTGTTGCTGTGTGCGCTATACCTTGTTAATTTCAAGCCAATTTTCGCACAAATATACAGATAGCTTGGGAGTAGGGAATAGTTGTGATTGCAGTCCTTTTAAGGACTAGGTTACAGCATTTCCTACGACTTTTATCAGGCAGGTCTGTGCTCTTAAATAGATAGATTGTGGGAGTAAAGACTAATTGTAATTGGAGTCCTTTTCAGGACTAGGTTACATC
Source organism: Phyllobates terribilis (assembly GCF_046119375.1). Lineage (NCBI taxonomy): Eukaryota > Metazoa > Chordata > Amphibia > Anura > Dendrobatidae > Phyllobates > Phyllobates terribilis. The sequence continues at coordinate 87,652,141 of NW_027362771.1, forward strand.
AGTTCCTATCAGTTTTTGCCAGGCAGGTCTGTGCCAGTGCTGTGCAAGTTTTTTTCACAGCATTTGGCTGAATCTAGCAAAGCTAATCCTTTTTGGCCTATTGCAGAGTGTGTTAGTCAGTGGAGTAGCCTATCTGTGTTGCAAGATATACCACCTGTGTATAGAATACCAATTTTTTTACTGCACCTAGTGAAGTAAAATCTTTTGGGCATAGCATCATTCTATTAGTCCATCTATACTGACCTCCATCAGGTTGCAAATTAAAAATAATTTTTTTCTTCATTTAGCTCTGAAAAAATATTTGGGCTTCTAGCAGTGTGTGGGACTTGTTCTATTAGTCCTTCTATACTGACGTCCAGCAGGTTGCAAATTGAATATAATTTTTTTCTGCATCTAGCTCTGAAAAAATATTTGGGCTTCTAGCGGTGTGTGGGACTTGGTCTATTAGTCCATCTATACTGACCTCCATCAGGTTGCAAATTAAAAATAATTTTTTTCTGCATCTAGCTCTGAAAAAATATTTGGGCTTCTAGCAGTGTGTGGGACTTGGTCTATTAGTCCATCTATACTGACCTCCATCAGGTTGCAAATTGAATAAAAAAATTTTCTGCATCTAGCTCTGAAAAAATATTTGGGCTTCTAGCGGTGTGTGGGACTTGGTCTATTAGTCCATCTATACTGACCTCCATCAGGTTGCAAATTGAATATAATTTTTTTCTGCATCTAGCTCTGAAAAAATATTTGGGCTTCTAGCGGTGTGTGGGACTTGGTCTATTAGTCCATCTATACTGACCTCCATCAGGTTGCAAATTAAAAATAATTTTTTTCTGCATCTAGCTCTGAAAAAATATTTGGGCTTCTAGCAGTGTGTGGGACTTGGTCTATTAGTCCATCTATACTGACCTCCATCAGGTTGCAAATTGAATAAAAAAAATTTCTGCATCTAGCTCTGAAAAAATATTTGGGCTTCTAGCGGTGTGTGGGACTTGGTCTATTAGTCCATCTATACTGACCTCCATCAGGTTGCAAATTAAAAATAATTTTTTTCTGCATCTAGCTCTGAAAAAATATTTGGGCTTCTAGCAGTGTGTGGTACTTGGTCTATTAGTCCATCTATACTGACCTCCATCAGGTTGCAAATTGAATAAAAAAATTTTCTGCATCTAGCTCTGAAAAAATATTTGGGCTTCTAGCGGTGTGTGGGACTTGGTCTATTAGTCCATCTATACTGACCTCCATCAGGTTGCAAATTAAAAATAATTTTTTCTGCATCTAGCTCTGAAAAAATATTTGGGCTTCTAGCAGTGTGTGGGACTTGGTCTATTAGTCCATCTATACTGACCTCCATCAGGTTGCAAATTAAAAATAATTTTTTTCTGCATCTAGCTCTGAAAAAATATTTGGGCTTCTAGCAGTGTGTGGGACTTGGTCTATTAGTCCATCTATACTGACCTCCATCAGGTTGCAAATTAAAAATAATTTTTTTCTGCATCTAGCTCTGAAAAAATATTTGGGCTTCTAGCAGTGTGTGGGACTTGGTCTATTAGTCCATCTATACTGACCTCCATCAGGTTGCAAATTAAAAATAATTTTTTTCTGCATCTAGCTCTGAAAAAATATTTGGGCTTCTAGCAGTGTGTGGGACTTGGTCTATTAGTCCATCTATACTGACCTCCATCAGGTTGCAAATTGAATAAAAAAATTTTCTGCATCTAGCTCTGAAAAAATATTTGGGCTTCTAGCGGTGTGTGGGACTTGGTCTATTAGTCCATCTATACTGACCTCCATCAGGTTGCAAATTAAAAATAATTTTTTTCTGCATCTAATCCAGCCAATAGTTTTGGCCTAATACCACAGTTTGGCCACTCAGCTCTGCTCGGTTACCATCCATTGTTTTTTTGTGCAAACAACTCCAGAGTTGTGAATTAGTTAACCACCAAAATGAGTGGAAAAAGGCCTGCTGCTGGTGGAAAGGGGAATAGGCGTGTTGGGAAGGGGAAAAAAGGTTGTGTCCGTGGGGTAGGTGCAGAAGAAAGACCATCTTCCAGCCAAACTAAAATGTCTACTTCTTTTAGCGGACAATGTGATAAGATCCCTTTCTTACGGCCACGCCAATCGCTACAAATTCCAGATGAGGCACAAAAACAGCAGGTGCTTCAACGGATATCAAGTGCTCCTTTAAGTGGGCTCTCCTCCACATCAACTTCAACATCACAAATACTCCAGTCCTCAAAGGTGTCACCCAAATCGCACTTGCTTCCTCACAGCTCCCAAATCTCCAGCTGCCCGTCTGAGTATGAGGTAGAACAGATGGTTGAGTCTGCAGAGCTGTTTACTCATACTATAGCCTGGGAATCAGAGGTCGACTCCAGCGCTTCTGTGAATCCAGACGAGGAAATGATCTGCACTGATGCCCAGAATCTTTATGAGTCGGATCCAGGACCAGACGCAGAAGGTTCTGACCATAATGTAGACCCTCATTCCCAAACTGTAACTCCTGTTGGTGGAGACAATGAGGAAGACGATGATAAGACTCAAATTCCTGATTGGAGCGACAACTTTAGTTTTTTGTCAGGGCAGGAACAGGTTGGCTCTGAGGACGACGGGTGTGATAACGCACAGGGTGATGATGATGAGGTCGGAGATCCCACTTACTGTCAACCCACAGTCAGCCAAGAGATGAGGTCAGCAGAGGAGGTGGAGGAAGATGCTAGTGACGACGAGGTCAGGTTGCGCCTTCCTGGACAGAGACGTAGTACTGGAAGCACGTCAACAACTGCATCCTCAAACACAACTCTGCCTCTCACCACAAGTCGTGGTGGCTCTTCAGGTCGCATGGGTGCTAAGCCTTGCATAGCCTGGGCATTTTTTCAGATCGATAAAGATGACCCAACTCGTGTTATCTGTAACATTTGTCAGCAAAAGCTAAGTAGAGGCCAAAAAATACATAGTTTGAGTACTTCATGCATGAACCGGCACATGGACATGAAGCATAAGTTGCAGTGGGAAGCTCAGTGTGCTACAATGCGGTCTAGCCGGCCGGGCCAACCACCGTCTGCCATATCTTGTGCATCCGCGGCCTCTTCATCCTCTGTGACTGGGGGGACAGCAGTCACACCTGTTTTGGGGCGCAGACCTGCCACCTCTTTACCCGCAACTGCCAGCGTGATTGGCAGGTCATCATTTTCTTTGGAGGTGGTAACACCAGCTGGTCTTGAGCGCTGTCCGACATCGATAGCACCACCTTTGGATCAAGGCAACCTAACATGTCCGCCTGCATCTTCCTCACAGACCGGCAGTTTGCCGGGGACACCCTTATCAACCCCGTCTAAGCACAATAGCCAGCCCTCGGTCCCTCAGATGTGGACAAGTAAAAGACCATTTCCTCCTAGCCATGAGAAAGCTAAGAGGTTGAATTTCACCATCTGCAAGCTCTTGGCTACAGAAATGCTGCCTTTCCGCCTGGTGGACACAGAGGATTTTCGAGACCTTATGTCCGTCTCAGTGCCCCAGTACCAGATGCCCAGTCGGCACTACTTCTCAAAGAAAGGTGTGCCTGCGCTCCACCAGCATGTCGCACACAACATCACCGCTTCTTTGAGAAACTCTGTGTGTGACAGGGTGCATTTCACCATAGACACTTGGACGAGTAGGCATGGACAGGGGCGTTACATGTCGCTGACTAGGCACTGGGTAACTATGGTGACAGCAGGACAAGGGGCTGCTGTCCAGGTCTTGCCGTCCCCACGAGTTGTGCGTCAATCCTCTTTATGTCATTTTTCCTCCACTGCTTCTGCCTCCTCAACCTCCTCTCGGTCTTCCACCTGCACCCAAAGCCTGTCTGGTCATGCCACAAGCTTTCTAACTGCGCAGAAGGGATCCTGCACACCTCCTTACTATGCTGGCAGTAGGGCTCAACGTCATCAGGCGGTTTTTACTTTGAAATGTCTGGGAAATGTGAGTCACACAGCTGAGGAGTTGTGGTCAGCTCTGGAGAACCAATTTCATGAATGGTTGTCTCCACTGGACCTGAAACCAGGGAAGGCCGTGTGCGACAATGCTGCAAACCTGGGTGCGGCCCTTCGCCGGGGCAATGTCACACACGTGCCTTGTATGGCTCACGTGTTGAACCTGGTTGTCCAGCAATTTTTAGCCCACTATCCCAGACTAGATGGCCTTCTGCAGAGGGCACGGTCGCTGTGTGCTCACTTCCGCCGTTCGCATCCCGCAGCTCAGCGACGTACATCTCTACAGAAGTCGTTGGGCCTGCCACTTCACCGGCTAAAATGCGATGTGCCTACCCGGTGGAATTCAACTCTGCACATGTTGCAGCGACTGTGGCAGCACCGACAAGCCCTGGTGCAATACGTTCTGACGTATAGCCTGGGCCAACGAGATTCAGAGGTGGGGCAAATCACGCTGGAGGAGTGGTCTCAGATCAGGGACCTATGCACCCTTCTGCACAGTTTTGAAATGGCGACGAAGATGTTTAGTGCTGACGATGCCATTATCAGCATGACTATTCCGGTGATTTACATGCTGGAGCACATGTTAAACAGAATTCGGAGTCAGGTGGTGGCACAAGAGGAGGTGGAGGAAGTAGAGGAGGAGGAGTTGTATGCGGAAGGGCTAACATCTGCAAGGTCCAGACGGTCGGCAGCACCAAGGCGGCAGGCATGTGAGGGTGGGGGAGATGGTTTAACCAGGGCGCATGGTAGCAGCCAAACTAGTGAGGAAGGTGCAGGAGCCCAGGAAGAAGTGGAGGACGAACTGATGGAAGACTCATCAGATGAGGGAGACCTTGATCACATTTCTGTTGTGCGAGGTTGGGGGGAGAGGACAGAGGAAGGAAGCATGATTGTTACCTCGCCACCAACACAACAGGGACTTGGTGCTCCTGGATGCGCAACACACATGAGTGCCTTCTTGCTGCACTACCTGCAACATGACCCTCGAATTGTGAGAATTAGAAATAATCCTGACTACTGGGTTGCCACACTGTTAGATCCCCGGTACAAAAGTAAATTTGCAGAAATTATTCCTGCCATAGAAAGGGATGCACGCATGCAGGAGTATCAGCAGAGACTGTTGCAGAATCTTACATGTGCTTTTCCACAAAATACCAGTGGTGCACGTAGTGAATCTCACAGTTCCAACTTGCCAACCGTGGGACCGTCAAGTGTTCAGCACTCAAACCGTAACAGAACCACAGTATCTGCTGGTAACATCAATTTTGCGGAATCATTTCACCACTTTTTTAGCCCATCCTTTGCAAGGCCACAGGAGACAAGAAGTCTGACACATAGTCAACGCCTAGAGACGATGGTACAGGAGTATCTCCAAGTAAACATTGAAGCCACGACTGTGTCACTGGACCCTTGCTCTTTTTGGGCTTCCAATCTGGATAAATGGCGGGAGCTAGCCACTTACGCCTTGGAGATCTTGTCATGCCCCGCAGCCAGCGTTCTGTCTGAACGTGTGTTCAGCGCTGCTGGTGGTATGCTGACAGATAAGCGCACGCGGCTCTCCACTGATAATGTAGACAGACTCACGTTCATAAAGATGAACAAATCATGGATCCGAAACGACTTTTCTACCCCTGTGTCATCCTGGGGAGAGTAAAAGCTTGATGATTGGTTAAAATCACCCTACCAACCGTTTTAAGCTTTCAAATTACTAATCATGTTTATCTGTATCTTGACTGGAAAATAATTTGGGCTTTGTAGCAGTGTGCAGCACTGATCCTATTAGGCCATCTATAATAAGCTTCACCAGATTTAAAATTAAAAATAATTTTTAGCTGCATCTAGCCCGGAAAATAATTTTGGGGCTCCGAGATGCGCAAGACACATAAGTGCCTTCTTGCTGCACTACCTGCAGCATGACCCTCATATTGTCAGAATTCGAAGTAATCATGACTACTGGGTTGCCACACTCTTAGATCCCCCAAACTTTTCGATCAACCTTTTCATTTTAATAAAGACCAAAAAAATGGTCATTTTTGAAATTATAAGCATTAGCAGGTTGTTAGAAACTGAAATCAAACAGTTTTCAACTCAAAACTTTATTCTAGGTGATGTTACATTTTCACATAGGACCCCTTGTTCGAAAGGAGCTTCTGAACTCTCTCGTCCATTGAATTTGTCAGGTTTTGGATGGTTTCTGCTTCAATTGTTTTGCATGAGGACAGAATACCCTCCCAGAGCTGTTGCTTAGATGTGAACTGCCTCCCGCCATCATAGACACTCCTTTTAATGATGCTCCAAAGGTTCTGAATGGGGTAGAGGTCAGGGGAGCATGGGGGTCACACCATAAGTTTGTCCCCTTTTATGCCCATATCAGCCAGAGATGCAGATGTTTTATGTGCAGCATGAGATGGTGCATTATCATGCAGAAAAATGATCTTGCTGTGAAATACACGGTTCTTCTTCTTGAACCATGGCAGGAAGTGCTGTTTGAGAAAATCCACATACATTATGGAGTTCATCTTTAGCGCCTTCAGGGATCCTAAAGGGGCCGACAATCTCTCTCCCCATGATTCCAGCCCAAAACATTACTCCACCTCCTCCTTGTTGGCGCTGTAGCCGTGTTTGCGTGGGGTGTCCATCAACCAGCCATCCTCCACTCCATTCATCTGGACCATCGAGCGCTGCATGGCACTCATCCGTGAACAAAACAGTTTTGAAATCAGTCTTCATGTAATGTTTGGCCCACTGGAGCCGTTTCTGCTTGTGTGAAGTGGATAGAGGAGGTCGACAGGATGGCGTATGCACAGCTGCAAACCTCTGAAGGACCCTGCATCTTGTTGTTCGGGGGACGTTGGAGGCACAAGCAGCTTCAAAAACTTGTCTGCTGCTATGACAAGGCTTTTTTGCCGCTGCTCTTTCAACCTGACGTAATTGCCTGTAGGAAAGAGTCCTCAATTTGCCCTTATCAGCATGCACACGTGTGTACTGTGAATCAGCTACATACTTCTTGATTGCCAAGACACTTCATCCTGATCATCGCACAATGTTGATTGTAGTCATGCCTTGACCTAAACACTCCACAATTTGTTGCTTCTCAGCAGCCGACACATCCTTTTTCTTTCCCATTTTGGCAGAAAATGTAGGCTGCTTAATAATGTGAGAGAGCCTTCTTAAGTAGTCTTGCCTTTATTGGACACACCTGCCAAACTAATTAGCACAGGTGTCTGCAATTGCTTACAGTGATATAAAGAGCCCTGACACACATCACCATCAATGAGTTTAACTGACAAACAAACAAATTCTTCCCTTATCACTCCTAAACACTTTTTGCATAATAATTTGGAACGCGGTGTACATGTGCTTTTCCACAAAACACCAGTGGTTCACGTAGTGAATCTTACAGTTCTAACTTGCCAACCGTGGTCTGTATGGAATTGTTCAATAAAGGGCCCAAAATTAAGATAACATAGATGGGAGAGGTCTCTATGAATAGGAATTCCTAAGTATTTGATACCCTGTGAGGGCCAGGCAAAGGGAAAGTTGGACTGGATGGAATCCTATATGGATTTAGGGAGGGAGACATCGAGGGCCTCAGACTTCGCTGCATTGATTTTAAAATTTTACCATGTAACAAAGTGATCTATTTCAGCCATAACAGCAGGGATGGATATATGTGATTGAGTGATATATACTAGGACATCATCAGCAAATAGAGAGCACTTGTACTCGGTGCCTCCCACCTCAATCCACCTAATATTGGGGTTATGGCGAATTGATGAGAGCAGGTGCTCCGTCACTAGGATGTATAAGAGAGGGGACAGAGGACATCCCTGCCTTGTCCCATTGGTGATTGTGAAAGGTGACGAAAATGTTCTGACGCACCCCCTGGGCCTTGGGACACCCGGAGCCGGACCCTTTTTGGTGGATGCTGGTGGTTGTAGTCTTCGTGGCGGCGATCCGGTTCCGTGGCTCAGGGCGGTCAAACCAGTGGCGGAACTATTTATGTGGTTTTGATGTTTAAATGTCCGACTACGCCACCCGTGGATTGCGGTCAGAGTGAACCGCCGCTACAGGGCAGACCGCTAAGGCTGGTGTTGTGGGTGCAGCAGAGAGTAGCATAACTCCCCACGGGAGGAGTATAGCCTCAGGGCAGTGTATGCGGAGGATGGGGGTGATGGTGCAGGGCAGCAGCAGTAATGACACGGAGTCAGTGATGCAGTTCAGGGCCTTTACTCACAGTTCTTATTATCCAGACCACGTCTGCAGGTAACGGCTGCCCACGTCGTACTGTGCTCACCAGGTGAGGGGCTCAGACAACTCCCAGGTAACTTTGGAGCGCTTCACAGGACCCCCTTTGTGTGTCCTTTGTCTGGCCTTTCTTACCAACACTTCTGTCCGGCTGCCTCGGGCCTCCTCTTGGTAAACTTGGCGCCAGTTTCCCTGACCCTATGTGGTGCCTTCCTAGCGGGTGGAGCAAGGGGCTGCGCCACATAAAATGTCAGAGCCTCCGGTTTCTAGCTGAGGGTCGTTTCCTGCCTCCACTAGTTCGGGGACCGGTCTCCCCCTTTGGCCTGACCCCTCCAAGCAGGTGGATTCGGGCGTGCGGTGGCGACTCGCCCGTCCGCACCCCTGGGATCCCTTCATTCCTCGTTCCTGGAGCCTTCTCCGCTCCTCTTCCTTCCTTCTCCCTCTTGCAGGCCTGGGCCTCTGTTACTAGGCCCGCCTCCGGAGCAGAGCTCATGCAGAGCCCCTGCTCCCTGCCACTTCTGCTCAGACCTCTCTGCACTGAACTAAGATGGTGCCCACCTTTTATACTCCCTTCTCAATGCACCCAGGAACTGCTTCCTCCCTGCTCCTGCACTGCAGGGTTCCCCTTCCTCAGTGTTCCCTCCCCCCACTCCAGCCAGGGACAGGGACTGTCGTGCCCATCTCAGGGGCATATTGGTCGCCCTGCCCCACGGCAATGTGGTGTAATGCATGCAGGTGTCGGGTCCTGATCCACACTCCATCCTTTTCTGAGAGTGAGATATCACACCTCTGGGTGAGGTGCAATACGTCTGTAGCAACCGAGCCCTCGGTGCTACAGTTCCATTTATCTTCAGCCTAGGTGACGTATTGTGATACAGGGCCGTGATTTTGGCTATAAAAGGGTCCCCTAGACCCCTACCCCAAGCTTTTTAAGAGAATCATATATGGCGTGCCAGGAGACTCTATGGAATGCTTTCTCAGCATCCAACGAGAGTATCTACTTACAAATTTTTAACTGCATCTAGCCCAGGAAATACTTTGTGCCTAGTAGCAGTGTCTGCTAGTCAGCGGATTATCCCGGCTGTTAAGCAAGCTACACCACCTGTAGTTTGGACACTTAATTTTTTCAAAGGAAATGCTTCGGGACCACGGGATACTTAGTGAAGAGCATCAGGAGGCACCCCAAGGCATAGGGGCTGGGACTGGCACTAGGATGCCTTGCGGTGGACAGCCGAGCTCGATCCTTATAAAAGCTTTTTAACTGCAGCAGCTTTAGTGGACTCTACTGGAGCTGGAATTACGCGGCTGCTGGCATGAGACTTGCCCTCCAATAGATCCTTGTAAATGGATTTAGAGTGTATTCATTCAAATTAGAGGGACAATTTAAATTAAAAAGCTTAGAGCTGCCTCCACCACAGGGGGGCTCTCTCGACCCACCAGCGGACAGGCACCAGTATTGGGAGAGGGGGGCTGGCCGTCAGGGTTCACCGCGGCTCTGGCACAAACCCGGCGACACGGAGGTGGCACGGGCAGGAGCGGACTGGCCGTCTCGGCTTCTCACTTTTTGGATTTTAGAAGGGCATGACATGCCTATATCTGTGTCTCCCCCTCCTTTTACTCCTCCACCTCTTTTCTTTTCGCATGACTATATGTACTTGTCACTTTTCCATGTGTTAGTTGTGTCTTCTGAGCAGTTTGTCAGCTTTTGGACACCTTTGAAGGTGTTTTCTATGTGTTTCTATGTGTTTTTGTTTGCCTGCCATTGGTTTTAACGGTGTTCGAAGGTGTTCGACGAACAGTTCGACGAACTGTTCGGCGAACACACGGGTGTTCGACGAACCGAACCCAACTCGAACACTACGGGGGTGGCTCAACACTAGTGATCACCAGTGACATTATACACAGGAGCTCTGTATATAGTGTCAGTGTACAGGTAATACAGTGATCACCAGTGACATTATACACAGGAGCCCGGTACATAGTATATAGTGTAAGTGTACATGTAATATACTGACTCACTGATGACGTCTCTAGGTGAAGTCCTTCAGCTACGCTTTTCTCCTTCATCCAGCACAGACCGCCATCACGTCTTCCAGCCAGGACTCGTCTCTGCATAAAATAACACAGTTATCTAGAGCACATTCCCCAACTTCTACATTACACAGCTGAATACAGACGTGCATCCACCATCAATATATGGTTAGTTATTATGCAACCTACCATTCCAAATATAAATTGTAATCCACCACGGTGCCCCCATTAACTGTAAATAGGCACTTAATATATAATTTAATTAGAACCTCTACTCTTTCCGCCAATTTATTACCAGTTACTCTCCTGCATCCGCAACGCCCCCTACTCTATACTTCCTGCTCCCCGCATTCATTATTTACATGCACCCCCTGCCCCAATTCATTATATCATGTCCGTGCTCTCCCCACCCCATCATCATTTATCATTTACTGTCCCCCACCCCACATTCATTATGTGCAGCTCGTTATCCCCCTACTCCCAATTCCCCCATGTGCAGCTCATTTTCTCCCAATTCCCCCATGTGCAGCTCTCATCCCCCCATGTGCAGCACTCGCCCCTCCATGTGCACATCTCTCATCCCCCTCCCCCACATGTGCCCCTCTCTCATCCCCCACATGTGCACATCTCTCATCCCCCTCCCCCACATGTGCACCTCTCTCATCCCCCTCCCCCACATGTGCACCTCTCTCATCCCCCTCCCCCACATGTGCACCTCTCTCATCCCCCTCCCCCACATGTGCACCTCTCTCATTCACCTCCCCCACATGTGCACCTCTCTCATCCCCCTCCCCCACATGTGTACCTCTCTCATCCCCCACCCCCACATGTGCACCTCTCTCATTCCCCTCCCCTACATGTGCACCTCTCTCATTCCCCTCCCCCACATGTGCACCTCTCTCATCCCCCTCCACCACATGTGCACCTCTCTCATCCCCCTCCATCACATGTGCACCTCTCTCATCCCCCTCCACCACATGTGCACCTCTCTCATCCCCCTCCACCACATGTGCACCTCTCTCATCCCCCTCCACCACATGTGCATCTCCCATTCCCCTCCCCCACATGTGCACCTCTCTCATCCCCCTCCACCACATGTGCCCCTCTCTCATCCCCCCCATGTGCACCTCTCTCATCCCCCTTCACCACATGTGCACCTCTCTCATCCCCCTCCACCACATGTGCCCCTCTCTCATCCCCCTTCCCCACATGTGCACCTCTCTCATCCCCCTCCCCCACATGTGCACCTCTCTCATCCCCCTCCACCACATGTGCATCTCCCATTCCCCCCACTCCTAGTAAATTGTATTTAAAAAAAAAAAAAATTTGTTATACTTACCCCCATGCGATCCCTGCAGAATCCTGGCGCTCGTCCAAATCGCTGACACCAGGTTCTCCTGACTTCCGGTCATGTGACGGCGCCGTCACATGACCGGAAGTCAGGGGAATCATGAAAGCGCTGCCGCAGCAGCGCAGCACTGAGATGTCCCGGACCCGGCTCTTAGCATGGGGCCGGGGGCCCCATGAGGAGAGAGACGCACAAGAGGGGGGCCCCCAAGGGGGCCCCTACCGGCTTGGCCCCATACTGGAGTCAGGGCAGTCATGCCCTGATGACGGCCCTGCTGGAGGGGCCCCCTCTCCCTCGGGGCCCCCTTTCAATGAACAGGCTGCACGGGCGGTAGTTCCGCCCCTGAATTGCAGTCCTTTTCAGGACTAAGTTACATCAGTTCCTATCAGTTTTTGCCAGGCTGGTCTGTGCCAGTGCTGTGTAAGTTTTTTTCACAGCATTTGGCTAAATCTAGCAAAGCAAATCCTTTTTGGCCTATTGCAGAGTGTGTTAGTCAGTGGAGTAGCCTATCTGTGTTGCAAGCTACACCACCTGTGTATAGAATACCAATTTTTTTTCTGCACCTAGTGAAGTAAAACCTTTAGGGCATAGCATCATTCTATTAGTCCATCTATAATAACCTCCACCAGGTTGCAAATTAAAAATAATTTTTATCTGCATCTAGCTCTGAAAAAATATTTGGGCTTCTAGCAGTGTGTGGGACTTGGTCTATTAGTCCATCTATACTGACCTCCATCAGGTTGCAAATTCAATATAATTTTTTTCTGCATCTAGCTCTGAAAAAATATTTGGGCTTCTAGCAGTGTGTGGGACTTGGTCTATTAGTCCATCTATACTAACCTCCACCAGGTTGCAAATTAAAAATAATTTTTATCTGCATCTAGCTCTGAAAAAATATTTGTGCTTCTAGCAGTGTGTGGGACTTGGTCTATTAGTCCATCTATACTGACTTCCATCAGGTTGCAAATTCAATATAATTTTTTTCTGCATCTAGCTCTGAAAAAATATTTCAGCTTGTAGCAGTGTGTGGGACTTGTTCTATTAGTCCATCTATACTAATCTCCACCAGGTTGCAAATTCAATCTATTTTTTTTCTGCATCTAGCTCTGAAAAAATATTTCAGCTTGTAGCAGTGTGTGAGACTTGTTCTATTAGTCCATCTATACTGACCTCCATCAGGTTGCAAATTCAATATAATTTTTTTCTGCATCTAGCTCTGAAAAAAATATTTCACCTTGTAGCTGTGTGTGGGACTTGTTCTATTAGTCCATCTATACTGATCTCCATCAGGTTGCAAATTGAATATAATTTTTTTCTGCATCTAGCTCTGAAAAAATATTTTGGCTTCTAGCAGTGTGTGGGACTTTGTCTATTAGTCCATCTATACTGACCTCCATCAGGTTGCAAATTCAATATAATTTTTTTCTGCATCTAGCTCTGAAAAAATATTTGTGCTTCTAGCAGTGTGTGGGACTTGGTCTATTAGTCCATCTATACTAACCTCCATCAGGTTGCAAATTCAATATAATTTTTATCTGCATCTAGCTCTGAAAAAATATTTGGGCTTCTAGCAGTGTGTGGGACTTGGTCTATTAGTCCATCTATACTGACCTCCATCAGGTTGCAAATTAAAAATAATTTTTTTCTGCATCTAACCCAGCCAATACTTTTGGCCTAATGCCACAGTTTGGCCACTCAGCTCTGCTCGGTTCCCATCCATTGTTTTTTTGTGCAAACAACTCCAGAGTTGTGAATTAGTTAACCACCAAAATGAGTGGAAAAAGGCCTGCTGCTGGTGGAAAGGGGAATAGGCGTGTTGGGAAGGGGAAAAAACGTTGAGTCCGTGGGGTAGGTGTTAAAGCAACAGTAACATCTGCAGAAGAAAGATCATCTTCCAGCCAAACTAAAATGTCTACTTCTTTTAGCGGACAGTGTGATAAGATCCCTTTCTTATGGCCACGCCAATCGCTACAAATTCCAGATGAGGCACAGAAACAGCAGGTGCTTCAACGGATATCAAGTGCTCCTTTAAGTGGGCTCTCCTCCACCTCAACTTCAACATCACAAATACTCCAGTCCTCAGAGGTGTCACCCCAATCGCACTTGCTTCCTCACAGCTCCCAAATCTCCAGCTGCCCGTCTGAGTATGGGGTAGAACTGATGGTTGAGTCTGCAGAGCTGTTTACTCATACTATAGCCTGGGAATCAGAGGTTGGCTCCAGAGCTTCTGTGAATCCAGACGAGGAAATGATCTGCACTGATGCCCAGAATCTTTATGAGTCGGATCCAGGACCAGACGCAGAAGGTTCTGACCATAATGTAGACCCTCATTCCCAAACTGTAACTCCTGTTGGTGGAGACAATGAGGAAGACGATGATGAGACTCAAATACCTGATTGGAGCGACAACTTTAGTTTTTTGTCAGGGCAGGAACAGGTTGGCTCTGAGGACGACGGGTGTGATAACACACAGGGTGATGATGACGAGGTTGGAGATCCCACTTACTGTCAACCCACAGTCAGCCAAGAGATGAGGTCAGCAGAGGAGGTGGAGGAGTATGCTAGTGACGACGAGATCAGGTTGCACCTTCCTGGACAGAGACGTAGTACTGGAAGCACGTCAACAACTGCATCCTCAAACACAACTCTGCCTCTGACCACAAGTCGTGGTGGCTCTTCAGGTCGCATGGGTGCTAAGCCTGGGCATTTTTTCAGATCGATAAAGATGACCCAACTCGTGTTATCTGTAACATTTGTCAGCAAAAGCTAAGTAGAGGCCAAAAAATACATAGTTTGAGTACTTCATGCATGAACCGGCACATGGACATGAAGCATAAGTTGCAGTGGGAAGCTCACTGTGCTACAATGCGGCCTAGACGGCCGGGCCAACCACCGTCTGCCACATCTTGTGCATCTGCGGCCTCTTCATCCTCTGTGACTGAGGGGACAGCAGTCACACCTGTTTTGGGACACAGACCTGCCACCTCTTTACCCGCAACAGCCAGTGTGATTAGCAGGTCATCATTTTCTTTGGAGGTGGTAACACCAGCTGGTGTTGAGCGCTGTCCGACATCGAGAGCACCACCTTTGGATCAAGGCAACCTAACATGTCCGCCTGCATCTTCCTCACAGACCGGCAGTTTGCCGGGGACACACTTATCAACCCCGTCTAAGCACAACAGCCAGCCCTCGGTCCCTCAGATGTGGACAAGTAAAAGACCATTTCCTCCTAGCCATGAGAAAGCTAAGAGGTTGAATTTCACCATCTGCAAGCTCTTGGCTGCAGAAATGCTGCCTTTCTGCCTGGTGGACACAGAGGATTTTCGAGACCTTATGTCCGTCGCAGTGCCCCAGTACCAGATGCCCAGTCGGCACTACTTCTCAAAGAAAGGTGTGCCTGCGCTCCACCAGCATGTCGCGCACAACATCACCGCTTCTTTGAGAAACTCTGTGTGTGACAGGGTGCATTTATGCACAGACACTTGGATGAGTAAGCATGGACAGGGGCGTTACATGTCGCTGACTGGGCACTGGGTAACTATGGTGACAGCAGGACAAGGGGCTGCTGTCCAAGTCTTGCCGTCCCCACGAGTTGTGCGTCAATCCTCTTTATCTCAAAGTTCCTCCACTGCTTCTGCCTCCTCAACCTCCTCTCGGTCCTCCACCTGCACCCAAAGCCTGTCTGGTCATGCCACAAGCTTTCTAACTGCGCAGAAGGGATCCTGCACACCTCCTTACTATGCTGGCAGTAGGGCTCAACGTCATCAGGCGGTTTTTACTTTGAAATGTCTGGGAAATGTGAGTCACACAGCTGAGGAGTTGTGGTCAGCTCTGGAGAACCAATTTCATGAATGGTTGTCTCCACTGGACCTGAAACCAGGGAAGGCCGTGTGCGACAATGCTGCAAACCTGGGTGCGGCCCTTCACCGGGGCAATGTCACACACGTGCCTTGTATGGCTCACGTGTTGAACCTGGTTGTCCAGCAATTTTTAGCCCACTATCCCGGACTAGATGGCCTTCTGCAGAGGCCACGGTCGCTGTGTGCTCACTTCCGCCGTTCACATCCCGCAGCTCAGCGACTTACATCTTTACAGAAGTCGTTGGGCCTGCCACTTCACCGGCTAAAATGCGATGTGCCTACCCGGTGGAATTCAACTCTGCACATGTTGCAGCGACTGTGGCAGCACCGACAAGCCCTGGTGCAATACGTTTTGACGTATAGCCTGGGCCAACGAGATCCGGAGGTGGGGCAAATCACGCTGGAGGAGTGGTCTCAGATCAGGGACCTATGCACCCTTCTGCACAGTTTTGAAATGGCGACGAAGATGTTTAGTGCAGATGATGCCATTATCAGCATGACTGTTCCGGTGATTTACATGCTGGAGCACATGTTAAACAGAATTCGCAGTCAGGTGGTGGCACAAGAGGAGGTGGAGGAAGTAGAGGAGGAGGAGTTGTATGCGGAAGGGCTAACATCTGCAAGGTCCAGAAGGTCGGCAGCACCAAGGCGGCAGGCATGTGAGGGTGGGGGAGATGGTTTTACCAGGGCGCATGGTAGCAGCCAAACTAGTGAGGAAGGTGCAGGAGCCCAGGAAGAAGTGGAGGACGAACTGATGGAAAACTCATCAGATGAGGGAGAACTTGATCACATTTCTGTTGTGCGAGGTTGGGGGGAGAGGACAGAGGAAGGAAGCATGATTGTTACCTCGCCACCAACACAACAGGGACTTGGTGCTCCTGAATGCGCAACACACATGAGTGCCTTCTTGCTGCACTACCTGCAACATGACCCTCGAATTGTGAGAATTAGAAATAATCCTGACTACTGGGTTGCCACACTGTTAGATCCCCGGTACAAAAGTAAATTTGCAGAAATTATTCCTGCCATAGAAAGGGATGCACCCATGCAGGAGTATCAGCAGAGACTGTTGCAGAATCTTACATGTGCTTTTCCACAAAACACCAGTGGTGCACGTAGTGAATCTCATAGTTCCAACTTGCCAACCGTGGGACCGACGAGTGTTCAGCACTCAAACCGTAACAGAAACACACTATCTGCTGGTAACATCAATTTTGCGGAATCATTTCACCACTTTTTTAGCCCATCCTTTGCAAGGCCACAGGAGACAAGAAAAAACCTGAAGGTGTGAACTGGAATATAAATTGATGTGCATGCAAAATGTAACTGCATGTTCACACAAGGCCATTAGACAAAGAGAAACCAAAGACTAGAAAAATACCCAAATGATTAAAAGTAAATGTAAAAATGGCACAGTGCAAAAATAATAATAAATAATAAAGGGTATTTAGTTAACATAATTTTGATCAAAATAATGTAAAAGCTGTACCGCCACGTCACGGCATCCCTTGTGGGACAGTCCTAACTCTAATATTAAAAACATTACCATTTGTCAAGTGACATACATATGGACAAGGACAGAGAGACTGGATCCCTAGTGCAAGCATAAAACCGAGGCAGGATCAGCGTCCCAGCCCAGACAAAGGGCGACCACACCCTTTTATATGCACTCAAGCATACTAACTGCAAAGAAAAATCCTGAAGGTGTGAACTGGAACATAAATTGATGTGCATGCAAAATGTAACTGCATGTTCACACAAGGCCATTAGACAAAGAGAAACCAAAGACAAGAAAAATACCCAAGTGATTAAAAGTAAATATAAAAATCGCACAGTGCAAAAATAATAATAAATAATAAAGGGTATTTAGTTAACATAATTTTGATAAAAATAATGTAAAAGCTGTCCTGCCACGTCACGGCATCCCTTGTGGGACAGTCCTAACTCTAATATTAAAAACCTTACCATTTGTCAAGTGACATACATATGGACAAGGACAGAGAGACTGGATGCCTAGTGCAAGCATAAAACCGAGGCAGGATCAGCGTCCCAGCCCAGACAAAGGGTGGCCACACCCTTTTATATGCACTCAAGCATACTAACTGCAAAGAAAAAACCTGAAGGTGTGAACGGGAACATAGCTTTTACATTATTTTGATCAAAATTATGTTAACTAAATACCCTTTATTATTTATTATTATTTTTGCACTGTGCGATTTTTACATTTACTTTTAATCATTTGGGTATTTTTCTTGTCTTTGGTTTCTCTTTGTCTAATGGCCTTGTATGAACATGCAGTTACATTTTGCATGCACATCAATTTATGTTCCAGTTCACACCTTCAGGTTTTTTCTTTGCAGTTAGTATGCTTGAGTGCATATAAAAGGGTGTGGCCGCCCTTTGTCTGGGCTGGGACGCTGATCCTGCCTCGGTTTTATGCTTGCACTAGGGATCCAGTCTCTCTGTCCTTGTCCATATGTATGTCACTTGACAAATGGTAAGGTTTTTAATATTAGAGTTAGGACTGTCCCACAAGGGATACCGTGACGTGGCGGGACTGCTTTTACATTATTTTGATCAAAATTATGTTAACTAAATACCCTTTATTATTTATTATTATTTTTGCACTGTGCGATTTTTACATTTATTTTAATCATTTGGGTATTTTTCTTGTCTTTGGTTTCTCTTTGTCTAATGGCCTTGTGTGAACATGCAGTTACATTTTGCATGCACATCAATTTATGTTCCAGTTCACACCTTCAGGTTTTTTCTTTGCAGTTAGTATGCTTGAGTGCATATAAAACGGTGTGGCCGCCCTTTGTCTGGGCTGGGACGCTGATCCTGCCTCGGTTTTATGCTTGCACTAGGCATCCAGTCTCTCTGTCCTTGTCCATATGTATGTCACTTAACAAAAGGTAAGGTTTTTAATATTAGAGTTAGGACTGTCCCACAAGGGATGCCGTGACATTGCGGGACAGCTTTTACATTATTTTGATCAAAATTATGTTAACTAAATACCCTTTATTATTTATTATTATTTTTGCAGTGTGCGATTTTTACATTTACTTTTAATCATTTGGGTATTTTTCTTGTCTTTGGTTTCTCACAGGAGACAAGAAGTCTGACACATAGTCAACGCCTAGAGACGATGGTACAGGAGTATCTCCAAGTAAACATTGAAGCCATGACTGTGTCACTGGACCCTTCCTCTTTTTGGGCTTCCAATCTGGATAAATGGCCGGAGTTCGCCACTTACGCCTTGGAGATCTTGTCATGCCCCGCAGCCAGCGTTCTGTCTGAACGTGTGTTCAGCGCTGCTGGTGGTGTGCTGACAGATAAGCGCTTGCGGCTCTCCACTGATAATGTAGACAGACTCACGTTCATAAAGATGAACAAATCATGGATCCGAAATGACTTTTCTACCCCTGTGTCATCCTGGGGAGAGTAAAAGCTTGATGATTGGTTAAAATCACCTCACCAACCGTTTTAAGCTTTCAAATTACTAATCATGTTTATCTGTATCTTGGCTGGAAAATAATTTGGGCTTTGTAGCAGTGTGCAGCACTGATTCTATTAGGCCATCTATACTAAGCTCCACCAGATTTAAAATTAATAACAATTTTTAGCTGCATCTAGCCCAGAAAATAATTTTGGGGCTCCTAGATGCGCAAGACACATGAGTGCCTTCTTGCTGCACTACCTGCAACATGACCCTCAGATTCTCAGAATTCAAAGTAATCCTGACTACTGGGTTGCCACAATCTTAGATCCCCCACACTTTTCGATCAACCTTTTCATTTTAATAAAGAACAAGAAAATGGTCATTTTTGAAATTATAAGCATTAGCAGGTTATTACAAACTGAAATCAAACAGTTTTCAACTCAAAACTTTATTCTAGATGATTTTACATTTGCACATAGGACCCCTTGTTCGAAAGGAGCTTCTGAACTCTCTCGTCCATTGAATTTGTCAGGTTTTGGATGGTTTCTGCTTCAATTGTTTTGCATGAGGACAGAATACCCTCCCAGAGCTGTTGCTTAGATGTGAACTGCCTCCCACCATCATAGACACTCCTTTTGATGATGCTCCAGAGGTTCTGAATGGGGTAGAGGTCAGGGGAGCATGGGAGTCACACCATAAGTTTGTCCCCTTTTATGCCCATATCAGCCAGAGATGCAGATGTGTTATGTGCAGCATGAGACGGTGCATTATCATGCATGAAAATGATCTTGATGTAGAATACACGGTTCTTCTTCTTGAACCATGGCAGGAAGTGCTGTTTGAGAAACTCCACATACATTATGGAGTACATCTTTACCCCTTCAGGGATCCTAAAGGGGCCGACAATCTCTCTCCCCATGATTCCAGCCCAAAACATTACTCCACCTCCTCCTATTTGGCGCTGTAGCCGTGTTTGCATGGGGTGTCCATCAACCAGCCATCCTCCACTCCATCCATCTGGACCATCGAGCGTTGCACGGCACTCATCTGTGAACAAAACAGTTTTGAAGTCAGTCTTCATGTATTGTTTGGCCCACTAGAGCCGTTTCTGCTTGTGTGCAGTGGATAGAGGAGGTCGACAGGATGGCTTACGCACAGCTGCAAACCTCTGAAGGACCCTGCATCTTGTTGTTCGGGGGACGTTGGAGGCACCAGCAGCTTCAAAAACTTGTCTGCTGCTATGACAAGGCTTTTTTGCCGCTGCTCTTTTAACCTGACGTAATTGCCTGTAGGAAAGAGTCCTCAATTTGCCCTTATCAGCACGCACACGTGTGTACTGTGAATCAGCTACATACTTCTTGATTGTCAAGACACTTGGGACACCCGGAGCCGGACCCTTTTTGGTGGATGCTGGTGGTTGTAGTCTCCGTGGCGGCGACCAGGTTCCATGGCTCAGGGCGGTCAAACCAGTGGCGGAACTATTTTTGTGATTTTGATATTTAAATGTCCGACTACGCCACCTGTGGATTGTGGTCAGAGTGAACCGCCGCTGCAGGGCACACCGCTGAGGCTGGTGTTGTGGGTGCAGCAGAGCATAGTATAACTCCCCATGGGAGGAGTATAGCCTCAGGGCAGTGTATGCGGAGGATGGGGGTGATAGTGCAGGGCAGCAGCAGTTACGACACGGAGTCAGTGATGCAGTCCAGGGACTTTACTCACAGTTCTTATTATCCAGACCACTTCTGCAGGTAACGGCTGCCCACGTCGTACTGTGCTCACCAGGTGAGGGGCTCAGACAACTCCCAGATAACTTTGGAGCGCTTCACAGGACCCCCTTTGTGTGTCCTTTGTCTGGCCTTTCTTACCAATGCTTCTGTCCGGCTGCCTTGGGCCTCCTCTTGGTATACTTGGCGCCAGTTTCCCTGACCCTATGTGGTACCTTCCTAGCGGGTGTAGCGAGGGGCTGCGCCACATGAAATGTCACAGCCTCTGGTTTCTAGCTGAGGGTCGTTTCCCGCCTCCACTAGTTTCGGGGACCGGTCTCCCCCTTTGGCCTGACCCCTCCACACAGGTGGGTTCGGGCGTGCGGTGGCGACTCGCCCGTCCGCACTCCTGGGATCCCTTTGTTCCTCGTTCCTGGAGCCTTCTCCGCTCCTCTTCCTTCCTTCTCCCTCTTCCAGGCCTGGGCCTCTGTTACTAGGCCCGCCTCCGGAGCAGAGCTCATGCAGAGCCCCGGCTCCCTGTCACTTCTGCTCAGACTTCTCTGCACTGAACTAAGATGGTGCCCACCTTTTTACTCCCTTCTCAATGCACACAGGAACTGCTTCCTCCCTGCTCCTGCACTACAGGGTTCCCCTTCCTCAGTGTTCCCTCCCCCCACTCCAGCCAGGGACAGGGACTGTCGTGTCCATCTCAGGGGCATATTGGTCGCCGTGCCCCATGGCAATGTGGTGTAATGCATGCAAGTGTCAGGGTCCTGATCCACACTCCATCCTTACCTGAGAGTGAGATATCACACCTCTGAGTGAGGTGCAATACCTCTGTAGCAACCGAGCCCTCGGGGTGATACAGTTTCATTTATCTTCAGTCTAGGTGACGTATTGCAATACAGGGCCGTGATTTTGGCTATAAAAGGGTCCCCTAGACCCCTACCCCAAGCTTTTTAAGAGAATAATATATGGCGTGCCAGGAGACTCTATGGAATGGTTTCTCAGCATCCAACGAGAGTATCTAATTACAAATTTTTAACTGCATCTAGCCCAGGAAATACTTTGTGCCTAGTAGCAGTGTCTGCTAGTCAGCGGATTATCCCAGCTGTTAAGCAAGCTACACCACCTGTAGCTTGGACACTTAATTTTTTCAAAGGAAATGCTTCGGGACCCCGGGATACTCAGTGAAGAGCATCAGGAGGCACCCCAAGGCATAGGGGCTGGGACTGGCAGTAGGACGCCTTGCGGTGGACCGCCGAGCTCGATCCTTCTAAAATCTTTTTAACTGCAGCAGCTTTAGTGGACGCTACTGGAGCTGGAATTACGTGGCTGCTGGCATGAGACTTGCCCTCCAATAGATCCTTGTAAAAGGATTTAAAGTGTATTCATTCAAATAAGAGAGACAATTTAAATTAAAAAGCTTAGAGCTGCCTCCACCACAGGGGGGCCCGTTTGACCCACCAGTGGACAGGCACCAGTATTGGGAGAGGGGGGCTGGCCGTCAGGGTCCACCGCGGCTCTGGCACAAACCCGGAGACACGGAGACACATCTTGGTGAACTCCTCTAAGTTTGTCAAGATGGTACATATGTCAGACATCCAGGTCCACTCCTGAGGTCTTATGTGTGGAGTCTGACCTGAATATCAACGGCCTTGTTGCAGCTGGTACTCCACAACTGCTCTCTTCTGCTCATAAATCCTTTGCAACATGTGGAGGGTAGAGCTCCAATGTGTGGGGATATCACACACCAGTCGGTGTGATGGAAGCTGCAAACGCTGCTGCAACACAGCAAGTGCGGCGGAAGCTGTAGCCGACTTGCAAAACTGAGCTGACAGGCAGCATACTTTGACGAGCAGATCTGGCAACTCGGGGTACTATTTAAGAAACCGCTGAACTATGAGGTTAAGCACATGAGCCAGGCATGGTACGTGTGTGATCTCACCTCGCCTCAGAGCCGCCACCAGGTTACGGCCATTGTCACACATGACCATGCCTGGATGTAGGTTCAGCGGTCTCAGCCACAGACCTGCCTGCTCTTTCACAGCTGTCCACAACTCACAAGCAGTGTGAGGTTTATCACCTAAGCTTATGAGTTTCAGCACAGCCTGTTGCCGCTTGGCAGAGGCAGTACTGCAGTGCTTCCAGCTTGTAACTGATGTGGTGATATCTGAGATGGAGGCTGAACATGAGGAGGAGGAGGAGGATGATGTGCAGGAGCTCTACACTGTGGGGGCAACTCTGACTGATATAGGGCCCGCAATTCTCGGTGTGGGGAGAATGTGTTTCGTTCCAAGGTCCGACTGGGTCCTGGCTTCCACTATGTTTACCCAGTGTGCCGTCAGGGAGATGTACCGTCCCTGGCCACAAGCACTTGTCCATGTGTCCGTCCGTTGTCAGGTGGACTCTCCCAGTAACTGCGTTGTTGAGGGCATGGCAGATGTTTTGGGACACGTGCTTGTGTAGTGCGGGGATGGCACACCGGGCAAAATAGTGTCGGCTGGGGAACGAGTACCGAGGACGGTCACCGCCATAAGGTTGCGGAAGGATTCCGTCTCCACCAGCCTAAATGGCAGCATTTCCAACGCAAGCAGTCGTGAAATGTGCGAATTTAGGACTGTGCCCTGTGGGGCGTTAGCTGCGAATTTCGGCTTTCGTTCAAAGGTCTGGGATATGGACAATTGAACGCTGCGGTGGGACGTGGACGTGGACGTTGATGCTGTTTCTTGAGAAACTGCCATAACACGTGAAGACAGACAGGAGGGGGCATCTTTGCATGCAATATGGACAGGAGATTGCATTGCACACACAACAGGGGGTTCTATTGCAAGCACAACAGCGGAAAAAGCAGTGGTGACACCCACTGACACTGGTCATGGACCCTGGGGTTCGCCCCACAAAGTCGGGTGATTTTCTGCCATGTGCCTGATCATGCTGGTGGTGGTCAGGCTGGTAGTTTTGTCACCCCTGCTGATGCTGGCATGGCACGTGGTACAAATGGCCTTTTTGAGGTTATCAGCAGAGTCTTTAAAAAAATTCCAGACTCTGGAAGACCTACCGCTTGTACTGGCAACGTCCCTCGTGTTGGTGTTGCGGGGAACTGTTGCCTGCCTTCTGTGTGCGGCCCCCACACTGTTTCTTCCTGCCTATTGGGGTACTCTGCCTCCCTCACCCTGTGTGCTGCTGGCCTCGCTCTGCATGTCCTCCTGACACGTTGGGTCAGTTACTAGATCATCCACCACCTCCTCCTCTTCCACTTGCGCACCACGATCCTCCTCCTCACTTCCTGGCAATTGTGTCTCGTCATCGTCCACCTCTCATGACAAATTGCCAGCGTCAACTTCCTGTGGCCATGGCTGTTCAAATATTTGGGCATCGCTACATGGGATCTTCTTTTCCACCACTTCAAGCGGAGCAGTCGAGGGGCACAAATCTGGAAATGGACCAGTGAACAGCTCTTCACAGTGTCCAAGTGTGGGATCAGTTGCTGTCTGACGACATTCGGCATGGTGGGAGAAAGGAGCATAAGGGAGAGGAGGAGTATGCGGTCGAGACTCACGGCTACTAAGATTTGACCGTGTGGAAGACAGACCAGAGGTGGTGGTGCCCAGGTAACTGGAAGTATTATCTGCCATCCAATTAACAACCTGTTCACACTGATCAGTTCGCAATACTGGTGTTGTTCTGTGCTTCCCTAGTAATTCGGTCAAGAAGTGGGAGCGAGAAGATGTGGCTGTTGGTTGTGGCACATTTTAACCTTGGCCACGTCCCCATCCTCTGCAAGCACCATCACCAGAACGTCCAGTTCCATGTCCCTTGCCTCGAGCCTTGCCCATTGTAAAGGAAGTAAAATAGCTTACACTCGCACTATCAATGGAAAAAGGATAATAAAAAGTAGATTAGAACCATGGAAGAGGAAAACCACAGTTCTATTTCTCTGGCCTACACCCGACTCTTTTAAACGATCTGAACAATCAGGGAGAAACTATTACTGTTTTTCTTTACGGAAAAAATAACAAAAGCTGGATAATAGAGATTTTTTACCGTGGAACGGCAAAACCACAATTATAATTTACTGGTGTATACCAGACTATTTTAAATATATATATTTGCGGCTGAACAGTGAGCGACACACTCAAACTGTTTTTTTTAGATACAAATGGCCCAAAAGTGGATAATACAGAGGTTTGAACCATTGAACTGCAAAACCACATTTCTGTTTCTCTGGCCTACACCAAACTATTTTAAAACAGATATATTTGTGTCGAAAAAATCAGGGAGACACTATTAGTTTTTTTTTTATGGCAAAAAATGCCAAAAGCAGGATAATAGAGATTTTTTACCATGGAACAGCAAAACCACAGTTATAATTTACTGATGTATACCAGACTTTTTAAATATATATAGTTGCGGCTGAACAGTGAGCGACACACTCAAACTGTTTTTTTTTAGATACAAATGGCCCAAATGTGGATAATACAGAGGTTTGAACCGTGGAACTGCAAAACCTCACTTCTGTTTCTCTGGCCTACACCAGACTATTTTCAACAAATATGTTTGTGTCTGAAAAATCAGGGAGACACTATTAGTTGTTTTTTTTAGGGCAAAAAATGCCAAAAGCAGGATAATAGAGATTTTTTACCATGGAACAGCAAAACCACAGTTATAATTTACTGGTGTATACCAGACTTTTTTAAATATATATATTTGCGGCTGAACAGTGAGCTACACATTCAAACTGTTTTTTTATAGATACAAATGGCCCAAAAGTGGATAATACAGATGTTTGAACCGTGGAACTGCAAAACCACACTTCTGTTTCTCTGGCCTACACCAGACTATTTTCAACAGATATATTTGTGTCTTAAAAATCAGGGAGACACTATTAGTTTTTTTTTATGGCAAAAAATGACAAAAGCAGGATAATAGAGATTTTTTACAGTGGAACAGCAAAACCACAGTTATAATATACTGGTGTATACCAGACTTTTTTAAATATATATATTTGTGGCTGAACAGTGAGCGACACACTCAAACTGTTTTTTTTTTAGATACAAATGGCCCAAAAGTGGATAATACAGAGGTTTGAACCGTGGAACTGCAAAACCACACTTCTGTTTCTCTGGCCTATACCAGACTATTTTCAACAGATATATTTGTGTCTGAACTGTCACAGACACACTTTTTTTTTGGGGGGGGGGGGGGGCACCAAAAGGTTAATAAGATGAGTATTTGTACAGTGTGAAGGAGGAAAAAAAAAGAGGATTTAGATGAAAAAAAAAGGATTTTTCCTGGCCCCCGAGACCTGGAGCTAAGTTCAGCAATTTCTGCAACAGGAGCACACAGGACTGTAATGCAGCGTTTGCTAGTATAACCACTGCGTCTCCTATACAGCCTGTCTGCCTGCCTGATATCTGGGATGGATATTAGTCCTGAGAAGGACTGTTTGTTTGATCTGGCAGCCTTTACAGACCCTACACTAACTATTTCGCAGTATATATCTCTCCCTAAATCAGCAGCGCTGTTCCTACACAGTCTGATCCCAGCCGTTTGTGTCCAAGATGGCGACTCCCGGTTTTAAATACTTGAGGTGACGCTGTGCGGCCAGCCAATCAATGTAATGCCCACAACCAACATGGCTGCGGAATTACAGTGACTGGCTGGCAATCATGTTCATTGGCTCTGTAAAGAGCGCCAAACATACAGGACGGAGACCCGAGCTCTTGCCCTAGTAACCCGGAAATGCTCGGTGCTCGCCGAACATCCCAAGTAGCGTGATGCTCAGGCGAGTACCGAGCAGTGTCGAGCATGTTCGCTCAACACTAATAAATATTACGAAAAAAAACAAAAAAACCAATAAAAGTACATATATTTGGAATTGCCACGTCCGAACTGACCTGACCTATAAAACTGTCCCACTAGTTAAACCCTTTAGTGAACACGGTAAAAAAAATAGATAACAAACGAAGCAAAAAACAATGCTTTATCATCATACCGCCAAACAAAAATGGAATAACACGCGATCAAAAAGACGAATATAAATAAAAATGGTACAGCTGAAAACGTCATCTTGTCCTGCAAAAAACAAGCTGCCATACAGCTCCATCAGCCGAAAAATAAAAAAGTTATAGCGCTCAGATTAAAGCAATGCAAAAAAATATTTTTTTCTGTAAAATAGCTTTTATTGTGTAAAAGCGCCAAAACATAGAAAAACAATATAAATGTGGTACCACTGTAAACGTACTGACCCGAAGAATAACGCTGCCTTATTAATTTTACCACACGCGGAACAGCATAAAAAAAACATAAAAACAATTCTGGAATTGCTGGTTTTTGTTTATTCTGCCTCCCAAAAATCGGAATAGAAAGCGATCAAAAAATGTCCAGTGCCTGAAAATGGTACCAATAAAAACGTCAAGTCATCCCACAAAAAATAAGCCATCACATGATTCTGTCGGCCAAAATATGGAAAAATTATAGCTCTCAAAATATGGAGATGCAAAAACTAGATTTTACAAAAAATGCGTCTTTTAGTGTGTGACAGCTGTCAATCATAAAAACCCGATATGATTCTGGTATCGCTGTAATCGCACTGACCCGAAGAATAAAGTCTTCTAATCACTTATATCGCATGAGAAACTGCGTAAAAAATAAACTCTAGGGTTAGTGTTAGGGTTGTGCTAGGGTTACCGTTGGGTTAGTGTTGGGCTAGGGTTAGGGTTGGGCTAGGGTTGGACTAGGGTTAGGGTTGGGCTAGGGTCAGGGTTGGGCTAGGGATTTTTTTCAAAAGTTAAAAAAAAAAAAGATGATGATATGGCGACTAGTGTTGAGCGCAAGTGCTCGCTACTTGAGTTTGCATTGGGTGCTCGGGTATGCACTAAGTATCGCGGGTGCTCAAGTGACATGCTCGAGTCTCCGCCCGATATGCTTCGTAGCCAAAAAAACCTCCACTTCGGGGTTCAGAGTGCTCACCACACATCTAGATAAGTTCCCTGAGGGGTCTAGCTTCCAAAATTGTGTCACTTGTGGGGGGTTTCCACTGTTTAGGCACATCAGGTGCACATCCGCTAATTATTCAAGCAAATTTTACATTCAAAAAGTCAAATGGCGCTCTTTCCCTTTCGAACCCTGCCGTGCACCCAAACAGTGTTTTTTCCCCACGTATGGGTATCTGCGTGCTCAGTGAAAATTGCACAACAAATTTTGGGGTCTATTATTTCCTGTTACCCCTGAGAAAATAAAAAAAATTGGGTCTAAAGTAACATTTTTGTGAAAAAAGTTAAATGTTAATTTTTTTCTTCCACATTCCAAAAATTCCTGTGAAGCACCTGAAGCAAACTTCTTGAATGTGGTTTTGAGCACCTTGAGGGGTGCAGTTTTTAGAATGGTGTCACTTTTGGGTATTTTCTGTCATAAAGACCCCTCAAGGTGTCTTCAAATGTGATGTGGTCCCTGAAAAAATGGTTTTGTAAATTTTGTTGGAAAAATGAGAAATTGCTGGTCATCTTTTAACCCTTATATCTCCCTAATAAAAAAAAATTTGGTTCCAAAATTGTACTGATGTAAAGTAGACATGTGGGAAATGTTATTTATTAACTATTTTGTGTGACATATATCTCTGATTTAAGGGCAAAAAAAAATCAAATTTTGAAAATTGCCAAATTTTCCAAATCTTCACCAAATTTCCATTTTTTTCACAAATAAACGCAAGTGATATCGAAGAAATTTTGTCACAATCATGAAGTACAGTATGTCTCGAAAAAATAATCTCAGAATCAGGGGGATCCATTGAAGCGTTTCATAGTAATTACCTCATAAAGTGACAGTGGTCAGAATTGTAAAAATTGGCCCATTCATAAATGTGCAAACCACCCTCGGGGGTAAAGGGGTTAATACTTATTTTTATTGGTATTTTCATAAAACATAAGAACAAACCAGTTTGAAGACGATAATCAGATACCCATATGCAGACTGAGTATATAATGACATTGCTCATGGGATTGACTAGTAATGCAAACAATACAAGAATTAAGAACCATATAACTTTATAACTTACATCAACTAAGCTGACACAAAATCTAGCTGATATTCTAATTTATTGAAGCCATCGTGATGAAGTAATCCATCTATACTCATACTATAAACTCTTGCCTAGTGATTTCTCTACCCTACTCTTTCTTCCCCTTATTTAATTTAAGCGTAGTAGACCAAGGCTGTATTTAAAATCCTCCAATATATACCAAGCTGTAGAAGTGAAGGATTCAACCATTTTCTTTTTCATTTAATGAGCAACAGTTCACAATAAACTGTTTCCATTTCGTAATAAATTTGCCTGCTTGCGTTTCCTTATTACTAAGGGTGTCTTGTTGCTCCACTCCCATAAAATGTTTCATTGAGCTGTCAATTCTGCAATGGGGGGGAGTGTTGCGGTCTAGCCAATATTTAAGTAACTGTTTTTTTGCCAATATAAGCAGGGTATGGAGCAATTTGGGTGGGCCTCCCATCTTCCCACCAGGGTTCTCTGTGTAACTCCAGAAGTGCAACAAGGCTAGATAAGAAGAGAGGGTATATCCTGGACCCCAAATGGTGTAAATGATATCTGATACCTGTTGCCAATATGAAACTGACACATATGGAAGGTGACATTTAGGGCACACAGTTAGCCTATTTGATAGTGGATCTTTTTTAGGTATGTTAAAGGCATAAATGGCCGAATGCAGGGTCTGACTGGGACACTGGGACACCGGAGAATTCTCCGGTGGTCCCAGGTCCTCAGTGGGCCCCTGAGCAGGATGCACGGGGGCCCCTGGTTAACATGGCCGCCGGTGCTCCGCACTGCAAGGGCCCGGAGGGTCAGGAGGGCCCTTGCAGTGCGGCTGATGAGGGCAATCTGGCCTGCTTCTCAGACCCCCAGGCTCCGGGGGGCCCATGGCCAGATTGCCCTTATCCAGTGCAGTGGGCAGGGAGCGATCCTTCGAGCTCCGCTGCCAGCAGGAGGAAAATGGCCCGGCGCTTCTTCCCTGACACAGGCTCGCGCTGCTTGAAGAAGTCATCATGCAGCGAGAGCCTATGTTAGGGAGAAAGATGCCGGGCAGGAAGCAGAGGACGGTGCTGCGGGGGAACGCCCTGAGAGGTACGTTTTTTGTTTTTTTTTGAGGGAGAGCAATAGTGATTGAGGAGGTGGGGGGGATATGACATGGTCGGGGAAGATATGGCATTGCAATGGGGGAGGTGAGGGGAGATATGACATGGTGGGGGATATATGACATGGCAATGGGGGAGGTGGGGGTATATATGACATGGTGGGGGATATATGGCATGGCAATGGGGGAGGTGGGGCGAGATATGCATGGCATGGTGATGGAGGAGGTAGGGGGAGATATGCATGGCATGGTAATGGAGAAGGTGGGGGGAGATATGGCATGGCAATGGGGGAGGTGGGGGGAGCTATGACATGGTAAGGGAAGATATGGCATGGGAATGGGGGAGGTGGGGGGAGATATGAAATAGTGGGGGAAGATATGGCACGGCAATGGGGGAGGTGGGGGGAGATATACATGCATGGCATAGTGATTGAGGAGGTAGGGGGAGATATGCATGGCATGGTGAAGGAGGAGGTGGGGGAGATATGACATGGCATTAGTGATAGAGGATGTGGGGGAGATATGGCAATGATGATGGAGTAATGGGGGGAGATATGGCAATGATGACGGAGCAGGTGGGTGGAGATATAGCAATGATGACGGAGCAGGTGGGGGGAGATATGGCAATGATGACGGAGCAGGTGGGGGGAGATATGGAAATGATGATGCAGGTGGTGGGGGGAGATATGGCAATGAAGGAGGAGATATGACAATGATGGAGGAGGTGGGGGAGATATGACAATGTTGGAGAAGGTGGGGAAGAGCAATGATGGAGGAGGTGAAGGGAGAGCAATGATGGGGATGGGGGAGGGAGAGCAATTATGGAGGTGGGGGAGAGAAATGATGGGGAATTATTTGGACGCTATATGCTGTTAATATCTGATCTGGTCATGGTGTGGTGGCATTTCTCCCTTGTATGTGGTATTATTCAGTCACTATGTGGTGGTAATATGTGGTCTGGTCATGGCGTGGTGGTATATCTCCCTTGCATGTAGTATTATTAGGTCACTATTGAGTGGGAATATCTGGTCTGGTCAAGGTGTGATGGTATTTCCCCTTGTATGTAGTATTATTCGGTCACTATGTGGTGGTAATATGTGGTCTGGTCATGGTGTAGTGGTATTTCTCCCTTGTACAGTACAGACCAAAAGTTTGGACACACCTTCTCATTTAAAGATTTTTCTGTATTTACATGACTATGAAAATTGTACATTCACACTGAAGGCATCAAAACTATGAATTAACACATGTGGAATCATATACTTAACAAAAAAGTGTGAAACAACTGAAAATATGTCTTATATTCTATATTCCGGTGACTACCTCTTGAAGCTCACCAAGAGAATGCCAAGAGTGTGCAAAGCAGTCATCAAAGCAAAAGGTGGCTACTTTGAAGAACCTAGAATATAAGACATATTTTCAGTTGTTTCGCACTTTTTTGTTAAGTATATAATTCCACATGTGTTAATTCATAGTTTTGATGCCTTCAGTGTGAATGTACAATTTCCATAGTCAAGAAAATACAGAAAAATCTTTAAATGAGAAGGTGTGTCCAAACTTTTGGACTGTACGGTATGTGGTACAATTTGTGTTGGTACAGTGGATTGTGTTGTGCATGGCGGTCATTTGTTCTCTCTGATATTAATTTTGAAAAGATTCTTTATTTCCATTAGTGATTAAATACTTGGAACAAGATGCACTTGACTAGCCCAGGGGATGGGGATGACTCGGTACCCGGGCCTTTGCCTTGGGGGATGTCTCGGTGGTCGGCTCCCGGGCCCGTACCCTGGGGTCCCTCTTTAAAAGCGTTAATAATTGTTTATTTTATAAAAGTTCGTGATGCCACCTGTGGCTTCTGGTGAGGATCACCAGTGCTGCGCAGTCCACTTAGGCCGGTGATAAGGCAGCTCGATGGTATGGCTCCCCACAGGTGGAGCTAGGCCTCAGGGCAGTGTATGAAGGGGGATGCAGGACAGGCGAGACCCAGCCGGGTCAGAGCAAGAACAGGGACAGACACGATAGTCACTTCAGTACCTTTTACTGATGGAAATTCAGGCACATCCCGGAGCACTGCAGGGTGAAGGGTGCATGTCAAGATCCTCCCCAATGAGCGGGTTTTGGGCCTCCTGTTTCTTGCTTCTGCATAGTAAGTTTCTGACCTGCCTGGAGCTAGGCCTAACTTTGTCTCTGTCCTGCGCTGGCTGACCTTGTGGTAGGGCCTTTTCTTGGAGTACACGCACCTCAGCTTGCGGGGCCTATGTGTCTCCTTGCTCTGTTACGTATCAGCACTTTAGCGATCCTGGGACTTGTAGTTCTCCAGGGATTCCGGTTATATCTTACTGGGTCTTAGAGATCCAGGTAAACTTTGGACCCGGTGTCCGGTAAATGCTTCGGGGTGAGGTAGTTAAGCTCCTCTGCCCCCTATGTACTAACTCTCCACTCGCCTTTGGCCTACTCGGGCCCTCACTAGGCTATACACACTAACTGCAGCTTGCCGTGCTTCACCGATCTTATGGCGCTGGCACACCAAAAGCTCACTACTCCGAGCTACAACTGAGTCTGGACTGCGCTCCACTGCAGACTAACCTCTCTCAGGCTTCTTTACTGCAGGAACTCTCTCAACAGACTAACTGCTGCCTGGCTCCACCTTCCCTATTTATCTATCCCCAATGGGCTCCCTCTAGTGGTCTGAGGTGGAAGGTGCAGATGTGTGAATGGTTATGGGGGCCTCTTGTGGAGGAATCCATCAATGCACACTTCTAGAATCTGTGATACCAAGCGCAGCTGGGCGTCACATTCCCCCCTAGTTAAGCTCAGCACTCCCGGGCTGAAGTACATTTTATAAAACAATAACAATAATAACATGAACAATCTTCCCTTTATGGGAGGCACCAATCTTAAACGTTGCATAACAATATAGAAAAGTACAAAGCGTCCTCAGAATTCAAGTCTCTTGTGGTGAGGTTCCCAGACAGGATGTCCATCTCACAGGGTAGAGTACTTGGTGGTTTTGAGGGATCTGTCCTAAACCCTCAACGTAGGCCCTGGGATGGCTGCAGGGCATGAATATCCCGAGTTGGACCTCCAATAGAGCCACTCCAGACAGGTTTTCCTTCTTAGGTCACCTAAAAGGGGCACTCCAGGGAGCGCAATTATATACAATAACAGTTTTTGGGCTGCACACAGTCCTCAGCCACGAAGTTCTTAGGTAAATAGCAAAGAAATTAATAAGGTAAAGCACAAATTAATGAAGGCATACATATGCATTGAAAATACACAATTATATAATACATTTCAATTTAATACACAA
The DNA here is from genome assembly GCF_046119375.1 of Phyllobates terribilis. Lineage (NCBI taxonomy): Eukaryota > Metazoa > Chordata > Amphibia > Anura > Dendrobatidae > Phyllobates > Phyllobates terribilis. The sequence goes on from NW_027362771.1 coordinate 87,685,196, forward strand.
TACCCCAGGGGTAACTATCTACACTTGTCAGAAGTTTAACTATTTTATTCAGTGTACCTGACAGGGGTTTTACCTCTCGTGCTACGTGCTGATCTGCGTAGTACCGGTATGCGTGAAGTACTAGTAGGTGCACTACTTTCCAATGTGTCAGCACTAGGTGTGGAGGGGCTACATAACTGCATTGACCTCACTACTGGACTAGCAAGCATACCATTGGCTGGGCCTTCTTGCTCTGCTCCTACCGGGGATCCTTCATCTGGGGATACTTCTTGAGCTGGCTCTTCTGCAGCACTTACAGGTTCAACTTGCTGTTCGTAGAATTGGAGTCCTGGGATGATTACTGCTCCTCCTAGTTGGGGCCAATCTGCTGGGAAGTCTCCTAAGTCAGTGTGGATCACTGCTTCTTTAGGCTCTTCCTGGATTGTGAGAGGCACTTTTTCTTGGGGTTTCAGTAAGTCTGGACACAACTTTAGGTTGTCCCTGGACACTGTAGCAGATGTTCTCCCTCCATCTCGACTGATTATGCAGGTCTTCTTATTGTCAAATCTTGATGGTAACACAGTGTAGGGTTCTCTTTCCCACTGATCATCAAGTTTATGGTTGCGTCTTTTCCTTTTTAATACTGTTTCACCAGGTGTGAAGGGTTCTGCGGGTGCGTTTTTGTTGTATTGAGTTTCCTGCTTTTCTCTCACCCGAGTAAGACTGTCCTTGACACAAGCCTGTACTCTTCTGTACTGCTCTTGTCTGGTGGTGTCCCAGTCCTCAGTGGTCATATCAGCTTCAGGCTCAACAACACCAAGCTCCAGGTCCATGGGCAGCTTTCCTGGCCTTGCCTGCATGAGATATGCCGGAGTGCAGTTGGTGAAACTTACTGGTATATGATTATACAGATCCACTAGGTCTGGCAGTAGGTCTGGCCACTGGTTTCTTTTCTCAACTGGTATGGTCTTTAGCAGGTCGATGATGATTTTGTTCATCTTTTCGCAGAGACCATTGGTTTGTGGGTGGTAAGGTGTAGTTCTGATCTTTTTACACCCGTAGAGATGGCAGAACTCCTTGAACAACTCAGCCTCAAAGGCCGGGTCTTGGTCCGTCAGCACCTGCTCAGGATAACCATGGGGTCTACAGAAATACGCTTGGAACGTCTTTGCTGCTGTCTCTGCTGTCAGGTCTTTGACGGGGGCGACCACCAGGAAACGTGAGTAGTGATCCACCATGGTCAGAGCATAAGAGTACCCTGACCGGCTGGGGGACAGTTTGACATGGGCCAGGGCCACGATCTCCGGGGGTCGAGTCGTCTTGATGGGTTGCAGGGGTGCCTTCTGGCTGCTGAAGTCTTTTCTTCTTAGGCCACAGGGTCCACAGTCGCGGCACCACCGCTCAATGGAGCTGCGCATTCCTACCCAGTAGAATCGACATTTCAGCAGGGTCTCCAGCTTTTTCCAGTCAAAGTGCCCCGCCTAATCAAGGTAAGCTTCTAATACCATCTGGATGTCTGTCTTCGGGACCACTATCTGCCATACCATCTCATGAGTTTTTGGATTGACATACCTCCAACACAGCTTCTCACGGTAAACAGCCGGCTTCTCTCGTTCCACAGCTGCTTCGCTTGGAGAGACGCTTCCTTCTCCAGGGAGGCACCTTCCTGGGTTATCAGCTCCTTGATGCGGCTGACAACCGGGTCACTGTCCTGAGTCTCGTTCCAGCTGTGGTGAGGCAGGGGGTTTAACGTCTTTCCACGCTGCTTCCTGGAGGCTCGTTGCTCGTGGATCATCCCACTCCGATGAAAGGCAGGTAGCTCAATCTCTTCCAGGTCATCCACTTCTTCTTCTGTGTCTGACTGGTGAGGCATCCTAGACAGGGCATCGGCGTTGGCATTCTTACGGCCCGCCCGGTATTTAATTGTAAATTGGTAGTTTGACAGCCGAGCCATTCATCGTTGTTCCAGTGCCCCCAACTTAGCTGTTTCAAGATGGGTCAAGGGGTTGTTATCAGTAAAGGCAGTGAACTTACTGGAGGCCAGGTAGTGTTTAAACCTTTCAGTGATGGCCCAGACCAAGGCCAGGAACTCCAACTTAAAGCTGCTCTAGTTCTCTGGGTTCCTCTCTGTCGGGCAGAGCTTCCTGCTTGTGTATGCGATCACTTTCTCTTGGCCATTCTGCTTCTGACTTAGGACAGCTCCCAGCCCTTCGTTGCTGGCATCAGTATACAGAAGGAACAGTTGGCTATAGTCAGGGTAGGCTAGGATCTCATCGCCTGTCAGGATCTAGTTCATCTCCTGGAACGACTCGGCTTGCTCCTCACCCCAGTGGAATGGGGGGTTTTTGCCTTTGGGGGACTGCCCTACCAGGAGGTCTTGCAGAGGAGCTGCTTTCTTGCTGTAGTCTTTTACAAACCTCCAGTAGTATCCTACTAGTCCCAAGAACTGACACACCTCCTTGAGGTTCTTCGGCTACGGCCACTTCTGGATGGCAGTGACTTTCTCCTTGTCTGGTGCTACCCCTTCCGGACTGACAATGTGCCCCAGGTACTGTACCTTTCTCTTGAGTAGGTGGCACTTTGAGGGCTTCAACTTCATCCTGTACCGGGACAGTGACTCAAATACCTCTGCCAGGTGTTTCAAGTGGTCCTCGTACGTTCTGGAGTACACTATCACGTTGTCCAGGTAAAGTAACACAGTCTTGAAGTTGCGGTGTCCCAGGCAGCACTCCATCAATCTCTGGAACGTTCTGGGGGTGTTGCAGAGTCCAAACGGCATGCTGTTGAACTCGCAGAGTCCCATCGGGGTGGTGAAGGCCGTCTTCTCCCGATCCTCCTCAGCCACAGCTACTTGCCAGTACCCACTAGTGAGGTCAAGGGTGGAAAAGTAATTTGCAGACTTTAAGGCAGTTAGGGACTCCTCTATGCATGGTAAAGGGTATGCATCCTTATGTGTAATGCGATTTACTTGACGGTAATCTACACACATTCTCATGCTCCCGTCCTTTTTCCTAACCAGCACTAGGGGAGCTGCCCAGGGACTACAACTATACCTTATTACCCCCGCCTTCCTCATGTCATGCAGCATTTCTTTTGCCTTCTAGTAATGAGCTGGGGGTATAGGCCTATAACGTTCTTTGATTGGGGAATGGTTGCCTGTGGGGATATGATGTTGAACCCCCTTAACCCTCCCGAAGCCAAGTGGATGTTTACTGAACACCTGCGAGTATTCCTGAACCACCCGATGTACACCGTGTTTTTGATAGGCAGGAGTGGTGTCTGTCCCAACATGGAGCTGTTGACACCAATCCTCCACCTGGGTCGCAGCGTCATTATCCTCCACTTCGTCTGGTAAGGCTAAGGACTCTGCTTCGTGAATGCAGTTGTTATTGACAGCATGTAATTTGGCAACAGTGGCATAACGTGGCAGTCTGACCTCATCTTCCCCTAAGTTGAGAAGACGGACGGGCACCCTCCCATTACGTACATCTACCACTCCCCTGGAGGTTAAGAGCGTGGGTCTATGCTCGGAGCAAAGGGGTTCTACTACCGCCTGGTAGCTCTGTCCTCTAAGACCTATAGCAGCTCTACACCAGATGAGCATTTCACTCATTGGGGGGATGACAATGGGTATGGGGTCTGTTACCCGCACATTACCGATTTCACCGTCTGTTAACCTTACTTGCTGTTGATACATCAGGACTCGGATCTCCCTCTGCAGTGCCCTCCTCTGTCTTGGTCGACTATCTGTTGGAGCAAGAACACAACTTCTCCCAAACAGTTACCAACAATGTTAGTGCCTAGTACCATATACGTGTTGGTGTCATCAGGATTAGTCTCTACTACAATTAGCCCCTGATCCTTTAGCTCCACTCTCCCCACTTTTACCGTCACATTCTTAACCCAGAGTAGGTTAAGGGGGAGTCCATTTGAGGCATAAACAGAAAGATTTGGAGCTGGCGGACGCAGGTCGTCCATGGACCAGAACCTCTTGTAGAGGACGTCAGGCATGATGGTTACCTGAGATCCTGTGTCCAGCAGAGCATGCGTCGGGATCCCGTCCAATACGATGGACAGGAATGGTCTTCCTCCGACGAACCTGTTGTACCAGTCTGATGGGCCTGGTGAGTTTACTCCTGGGTGTCGGCCCTCGGACCCAGGGTTTTCTCGTTTAAAGGACAATTCTGGGCGATGCGTCCGGTCTTGCGGCAGCGGTAGCAGGCAGGGTCCTTCTGTGGACGGCGCTTGTCACTGGTCCTCGGTGAGGGTGGTGTTGGCCTCCTCCTCCTCCTCATCCAGGGGACATACTCATGGCTATCGGCTAACAGGATTTTCCCTCCTTCCTCGGGCTCTGTCCGCAGCTGCAGAGCACTCAGCACAGTGGTCAGGGTTTTGCTCAACTGACGCACTTCAGAGCGCAGACTGTCCAGTTCATTAGGGGACATTGCTGGAACCTTAGCTTCAGCAGCCACTGGGGAAAAGGTGGGCATAGCAGGCACTGGGGTAGCCCCACCCTGGTAACATTGGATGGCATTTGTTTCCAGGGGCTGCAGTCCTTTTATAGCCATGTCCATGAGATTATCAAAATTGGCATCTGGATGATCCAGGGACCACCAACGCACAGTCCTGCTCTCCTCTGGAGACCTCAGTCCCCGAACAAACTGTTCCTTCTGCATTTTGTTCTCATTTTCGATGCTGCTTGGACTAACCTGGTTCAGAGCCCGCAGGGCCCCCTGTAGACGCCAGGCGTAGTCCCGAACATTGTCCTCTGGTTGTTGGGAACAGCTGTAGAACCTCATCTGGAGGTCCGCCTCAGTAAGATCCTCAAACACAGTCTGTAATTTTTGAAATATTGCTGACACTGACTCTTGGTCTGCGGCCGACCATGTTTCCACTTACCGTTCCGGTCAGTTGTCCTAATACAACAGCGGCTCTTTGTTTGCCTGTCATGGAGTACATGTTCAAGATACCACATATCTTCCGTTTGAATCCAGACAGGGTATCCGGTTTGCCGTTGTACTGGGTGAGCCACTTTGCTCCAGGAATGTATGGTAAAGTCATAGGAATGACAGGTGTTACAGGCGCTGCTGGTGGAGCAGCGGCTTCGGCCTGTTCCTCATCGGGCACGGGTTGAACCTCAGGGACGTTGGCCAGCATATCGGCGTTCTGCTGCTCGTCGGACATCTTGGTGCCCCCCTAGTTAACCGTGGCCTACCTTCTGTTTTTTCTTCCGGTAGGCCGCAGCTCCGCAGGTGACGGTCGTCTTCAGGACCTTGTGTCGCTTGCGTCCTACGTCACGGCGTTCAGCGACGCTCCTTACAGGACCTGGCGCTTCCTGGTTTAACGTCGAGGCGTGGGGCGTGTCCGAGGCTTCGCGTTCTTTTGCAGGTACGCCCCTAATTTTCCCGTGGTTACGCCCTTCTTCTCGCTCAGCGACACAACAATGGCGGCAATCTTCACAACAACTTTACGTACACAGTTCAGAATTAAGGCGCACAGTACCCGGTGGCAACGAGCATAACACTCCGTCGTTGCAGAGGGCACGCTATCCTGTTCGTGACGCCAGTTGGAGATGACTAGCCCAGGGGATGGGGATGACTCGGTACCCGGGCCTTTGCCCTGGGGGGTGTCGCGGTGGTCGGCTCCCGGGCCCGTACCCTGGGGTCCCTCTTTAAAAGCGTTAATAATTGTTTATTTTATAAAAGTTTGTGACGCCACCTGTGGCTTCTGGTGAGGATCACCAGCGCTGCGCAGTCCACTGAGGCGGGTGATAAGGCAGCTCGATGGCTTGGCTCCCCACAGGTGGAGCTAGGCCTCAGGGCAGTGTATGAAGGGGGATGCAGGACAGGCGAGACCCAACCGGGTCAGAGCAAGAACAGGGAAAGACACGATAGTCACTTTAGTACCTTTTACTGATGGAAATTCAGGCACATCCCGGAGCACTGTAGGGTGAAGGGTGCATGTCAAGATCCTCCCCAATGAGTGGGTTTTGGGCCTCCTGTTTCTTGCTTCTGCGTAGTAAGTTTTTAACCTGCCTGGAGCTAGACCTAACTTTGTCTCTGTCCTGCGCTGGCTGACCTTGTGGTAGGGCCTTTTCTTGGAGTACACGCACCTCAGCTTGTGGGGCCTATGTGTCTCCTGGCTCTGTTACATCACTTTAGCGATCCTGGAACTTTTAGTTCTCCAGGGATTCCGGTTATACCTTTCTGGGTCTTAGAGATCCCATTAAACTTTGGACCCGGTGTCCGGTAAATGCTTCGGGGTGAGCTAGTTAAGCTCCTCTGCCCCCTATGTACTAACTCGCCTTCGGCCTACTCGGGCCCTCACTAGGCGCTTCACCGATCTTATGGCGCTGGCACACCTAAAGCTCACTACTCCGAGCAATAACTGAGTCTGGACTGCACTCCACTGCAGACTAACCTCTCTCAGGCTTCTTTACTGCAGGAACTCTCTCAACAGACTAACTGCTGCCTGGCTCCACCTTCCCTATTTATCTATCCCCAACAGACTCCCTCTGGTGGTCTGAGGTTGAAGGTGGAGATGTGTGAATGGTTATGGGGGCCTCTTGTGGAGGAATCCATCAATGCACACTTCTAGGATCTGTGATACTATGCGCAGCTGGGCGTCACACACTTACAGGGGTTCTCCAGGGGAAACAAGTAATCACCTCTTCACAGGATAAGTGATACATTATTGATTAGTGGGGGTCTGACTGCTGGGACCCACACCGATTGGTAGAATGTGGAGCTTTTATCCCCATTAGACTGGAGCTCACGTGCAACTTGACCACTGATCCATTCATTCCCTCAGTGGCTGTTCTTGTATTTTTTCTGGAAACCCCAAAGAGAATGAATGGAGCTGCCTTCAGACGTCCCACCTGCCGCTTCATTTTAAAATGGGGATAAGTGTCCTGACAGGGATAAAACTTCCCCATTCTTCCGATCGGTGTGGTTTCCATTGTTCGGACCCAAACGATCAGTAAGTTGTCACCTATCCTGTGGAGCCCTTGGATCGGTGATAACTTGTTTAACCAAAGAACCCCTTTACTGCAAACTACTGTAATTGTACATCCCAATTATAGCATGTGCACAGTATATCTGCAGTGATTTACAGCAGATGCTCCACTATAGCAGGGATATAGGCTATCAGGTATTTGCATATAGCTGTAGGGTGGGCCCTGAGGATCAATTCCTCCTGTGGGCCCCAGACACCCCAGTCCGACACTGGCCCCATGCATAATTTTATACTGAGCTTATCTCCACGCTTCATTTATAATTTGTTTTCTTAATAAATTCCAACCTGTCCTGATCTTATCGGGAATCTCCACATCCTCCAACTGTTGCTTCCAATGTATAAAAAAAATACCTCATTACTAAATAACGAACAAATATTGAAGGGGTACTCTTTGGAGATAGCAAAATTACATCCAACTCGCTTTGGGAAACCTCAAAGGTAACGTCTTTTAAATTGGCCATAATGGAGAGTTTGCTTTGTTCATATTGGAAATGATGTTGGGGAGGTAGGTTATATCTTTCCAAACACTCTGTAGAGGTCAACCATTTCTGCTCAGTTGGATGGAGATGATGGGATACGTTGTCCACATCTGCCTGCTGCCATTTCAAAAATTGTTTATTTTCACTACCCTGGCGGAATTCTGGTTTCAGCCATATCGGAAGGTACTTTGAGATTCTGAAGGAAAGGCCATATTTTTACCTGACTGCCTTCCAAATAGTGATCATTTTTGTACTGCTTTTGATAAAGATATTGCTTCTTTGCATTCTGAACAGCATACCTATTGATGCTCCCAAAGGATGGATAATATGTAGAAGGCTTGTAAAAAGCAGTAGCTTCCTAATTTTCCAAACAAAAAATCTGTTGCAACTGTCCAAACAGGGATAAATTGTGGATGACTGCTTGTACACAAGCACTGAAGTCTGCCCACAAAAAGGTATGATTTCTGTACCATTTTTATTATTTTTAAAATTTAAAAAGCATGTCAGTTTAATGTGTTATTAAGCAGGCTGTTGGTTTCCACCATTTGCCATATGTTTACCCATAGCCATATATGTTGAGGTCACTTTGACTTTATGAAGGCTATTTTTGCTTTAAAGAGCTTCATATGGGTTCAGTAGAGTCCTAGGAGACCTCAGAGTTTTTTATATTTTTTCAGTGCAATTGGAAGCTTTGCAGCATTTTCCATTTGTGGCAAATCTATCAGTTGCAAATCAATAAAAAAAAATGGAGGAAGTTAACAAACTTGAATTTCAATATTTCATCATCTCTTTATTATGACTCAATATAAAAAACAGTATATTGATCCTTAAACCAAAAAATTGGTCAGCTGTTAAGGGGTGAAGCAACATTGAAAAATCAGAAAAATGTCAAGTGTCAATCACTCTGGTCAGCATTTGCTGCATCTGATAGTAGAATATTAACTAGGTGGTTTAGCAAGTTGTGTGAACACAACCGTGTGACTTTATTTGAATGTCATATGAGTTCTGCTATTTCTCACCTGCGTTTCTCAGAAAAAGTAGTGATTTGTGTTCATTATACTAGTTTACTAGCTGCCTTAGAAAATGACTATTGCAGCAGTTAGCTCCAAAGTTGCATACCTTAAAGGGAACCTGTCGTGTGAAAGAATGCTATTTACCTGCATATATGGGATTAATTTGCAGGTTAATAGCGCTATGAAGCTGTCCAGCATTGGCGCTTAGACCCCTGCTGCCCAGAGGAAATAAAGTTTATTTCTCCCAATAACGTTCATGTTTCAGTCACGGGAGCGGCACCACTGCGAGTTCAGTCACCGCTCAGTGTATACACCGCGTGCAGAATTATTAGGCAAATGCGTATTTTGATCACTTTGATACTTTTTATACATGTTGTCCTACTCCAAGCTGCATAGGCTTGAGAGCCAACTACCAATTAAGTAAACCTGGTGATGTGCATCTCTGTAATGAGGAGGGGTGTTGACTAATGACATCAACACCCTATATAAGGTGTGCTTAACTATTAGGCAACTTCCTTTCCTTTGCCAAAATGGGTCAGAAGATAGATTTGACGGGCTCTGAAAAGTCCAAAATTGTGAGATGTCTTGCAGAGGGATGCAGCAGTCTTGAAATTTCCAAACTTTTGAAGTGTGATCACCGAACAATCAAACGTTTCATGACAAATAGCCAACAGGGTTGCAAGAAGCGTATTGGCCAAAAACGGAGCAAAATAACTGCCCATGAATTGAGGAAAATCAAGCGTGAAGCTGCCAAGATGCCATTCGCCACTCGTTTTGCCATATTTCAGAGCTGCAACATTACTGGAGTATCAAAAAGCACAAGGTGTGCGATACTCAGGGACATGGCCAAGGTAAGGAAGGCTGAAAAACGACCACCTTTGAACAAGAAACATAAGATAAAACTTCAAGAATGGGCCAAGAAATATCTTAAGACTGATTTTTCAAAGGTTTTATGGACTGATGAAATGAGAGTGACTCTTGATGGGCCAGATGGATGGGCCAGAGGCTGGATCAGTAAAGGGCAGAGAGCTCCACTACGACTCAGATGCCAGCAAGGTGGAGGTGGGGTACTGGTATGGGCTGGTATCATCAAAGATGAACTTGTGGGACCTATTCGGGTTGAGGATGGAGTGAAGCTCAACTCCCAGACCTACTGCCAGTTTCTGGAAGACAACTTCTTCAAGCAGTGGTACAGGAAGAAGTCGGTATCGTTCAAGAAAAACATGATTTTCATACAGGACAATGCTCCATCACATGCATCCAACTACTCGACAGCGTGTCTGGCCAGTAAAGGTCTAAAATAAGAAAACATAATGACATGACCCTCTTGTTCACCTGATCTGAACCCCATAGAGCAGTGTTCCCCAACTCCAGTCCTCAAGGCCCACCAACAGGTCAGGTTTTCAGGATCTCCTTAGTATTGCACAGGTGATGGAATTATTGCCTGTGCAGGTGATGTAATTATCACCTGTGCAATACTAAGGAAATCCTGAAAACATGACCTGTTGGTGGGCCTTGAGGACTGGAGTTGGGGAACCTTGCCATAGAGAACCTGTGGTCCATCATAAAATGTGAGATCTACAGGGAGGGAAAAAGTACACCTCTCGGAACAGTGTCTGGGAGGCTGTAGTGGCTGCTGCACACAATGTTGATTGAAAGCAGATCAAGCAACTGACAGAATCTATGGATGGAAGGCTGTTGAGTGTCATCATAAAGAAAGGTGGCTATATTGATCACTAATTTTTTTGGTTTTTGTTTTTGCATGTCAACAATGTTTATTTCTAAATTTTGTGCACTGATATTTGTTTACCTGGTGAAAATAAACAAGTGAAATGGGATTATATTTGGTTTTTATTAAGTTGCCTAATAATTCTGCACAGTAATAGTTACCTGCACAAATAGATATCCTCCTAAGATAGCCAAATCTACAAAAAACCCACTCCAACTTCCAAAAATATTAAGCTTGGATATTTATGAGTCTTTTGGGTTGATTGAGAACATAGTTGTTGATCAATAATAAAAATAATCCTCTAAAATACAACTTGCCTAATAATTCTGCACACAGTGTAGAGTATTGTGGCTGTAACTGTGCCCCCATCACTACATGAGAGAAGACTCTAATGATGAACAAGCTGTCAGTCAGTGCTGGGGGCACGGTTACAGCTGGGGCTCTATATACACAGAGCGGTGACTGAAATCATGTCGCCGCCCCCGTGACTGAAACCCAAACGTTACTGGGAGGAATAACGTTAACTTCCTCCCATCAACAGGGGTCTAAGTGATGGCACAGGGCAGATTCAGAATGCTATTAGCCTGCAGATTAACCCCACATCTACAGGTTAATAGCGTTTTTCACATGACAGATTCCCTTTAAATGTTTTCATATAGATGATATAACTACTGCTAAATATTTTACAAGTAAAAAATAATGAATGAATATGATCACAACTTAATATCAACACCTGTGTATAAAAAAGACTGTCTTGAGGAAGCCTCCCTTTGTGTTACATTTGATAATACAGAAAGTGGCTTCATTACGACAGTCTTTTTATACACACGTATTGATATAAAGTCTACTGGAGTAAGATGCGTCAATTTTACTTCTCAGATGAAAAAATGGTGATTATTACCAGGAATGGAGAGTACTAACTTGTGTCTCTAAGACTCTAAGCCTATCATCCCAGAGATGCTAGATTGGTGTCACACATACAGAAATTGGATCTTTCTCTCAGAAATTTGTATCTTTGCAAGAAATATTTAATATAAATATATAGATTGTTTTTTTTATAGCTTATTTGAGTGATCTTAAAGTAAAACTAATAATCAAATTTCCTGAAAATATATTATGGTATATTTACCTATTAGGGTATGTGCACACGATGCAGAAATGAAGCAGAAAATTTCTGCATCATTTCTGCATCTCCCTGGCAGAAAAAACGCATGCAGATTGTGCATGCGTTTTTCCTGCGGAATACATGCGGATTCACATGCGTTTAGACATGCGTTTCCGCATGTGGATTGACAAGCGCTTTCCAGGCGATTTTAGCATCACCTGGAAAGTGCTTGACAACTAGGTCACACTATATAAATCCATGCAACCGGCATGGATTTATATAGTGTGACCCGAGAGAGTGTATATACTTACCTCCGATGGCCCGCGCTGTCCTGCTTTACACTCCGTTCTCCCGGCTGCCGGCAACTTTGAATTGAAAGACCTGCCTACGTCAGCGTCACGTGACCCGTCACATGACTCTGACGTCAGCGCAGGTCCTTCAACTCACTGCAAGTGCCGGGAACCAAGCAGGAGCGGTGCGCGGGCCGACAGAAGGTAAGTATATATATATATTTTTTATTTTATTCTTGTTTTACAGATTTTTTAATGGTACCTGGGTGTGGATGAGAGTTTCCTCTTCTCCACACTCGGGTACCATCCGCACATTAGAACGCGCCAATAACGCAAGTACAAATGCAGTCTTGCGGAATTGGCGCTTTCTAATGCAAGTCAATGGCGGTGAAAACGCCGCGTTTACGCAAAATTAATTGACATGCTGCAGATTTTTGAGCGCAGCGTTTACGCTGCGGAAAAATCCGCATCATGGGCACAGCACATGCGGATTTCAATTGGGGAACATTGCTGCCCTTCTACCATGCGTTTTTAATGCGTTTCCGCGGTGTTTACGCAACTGCAAAAACGCCGCGGAAACGCATTAAATATGCATCGTGTGAACTCAGCCTTACTCCATTACAATATTTTAGAAGAAAATTGCAATTGTTAGAAAAAATGTTTAAAGAGATTTTCTGGTTTATGTAAATGTAACATGATCTGTTTATAACTAGTGTTGAGCATTCCGATACTGAAATATCGGGTATCGGCCGATATTCGCGGTATCGGAATTCCGATACTTAATTCCGATACTTTTGCAATATCGTATACCGGAATCGGAAGTTCCCATAATGCAATGAGCCATTTTCATTTTATTCAGCCAATGAGGATCCTAAGAAGTGTGGGCACATCCTGTTAGGCATGTAGGCATCTTAACTAATGGCATGGCTGTGATTGGCTGCTGAAATGATGTCATGATGCACTATAAAAGCCGCCGCCGCCATTTTGAGCTCACTCTGCTGTGAATTCAGTTAGGGATAGGATGCTGTTGTTCTGAGGGACAGTTTTAGCTACCTATTTGGTCTATTCTGCTTTACCCAAGCTACTTTATAAATCGCTGTGCCTTGCAGTGCTAGTGCACAGTTCTCTGTGCTGTTCACCGCTTTCTGCAAGGTCTCTGTGTGTGAGTGCAGCTCACCCTGTAGTGTGTGCTTCAGCCACGTCTGGTTATAGTGCACTCAGTGTGTGTCACTGCCTCATACATTGTCCTTTTTTGCCAATTCATAATTTTTCCTGATATCTCCTATTAGTGTGGTGGTTCCATCCGTATTCAGCTAAATTTGTTCCAAACACACTATATAGGAGTAGACAGAGAAATTTTTTTGGTCTTGCAGCGCTAGTGCACAGTGCTCTGCATCTGTACTGTTCACCGCTGTCTGCAAGGTCTGGTGTGTGAGTGCAGCTCACCCTGTAGTGTGTGCTTCAACCACGTCTGGTTGTAGTGCACTCAGTGTGTGTCACTGCCTCATACATTGTCCTTTTTTGCCAATTCATAATTTTTCCTGATATCTCCTATTAGTGTGGGGTTCCATCCGTATTCAGCTAAATTGGTTCCAAACACACTATATAGGAGTAGATAGAGAAATTTTTTTGGTCTTGCAGCGCTAGTGCACAGTGCTCTGCATCTGTACTGTTCACCGATGTCTGCAAGGTCTGGTGTGTGAGTGCAGCTCACCCTGTAGTGTGTGCTTCAACCACGTCTGGTTGTAGTGCACTTAGTGTGTGTCACTGCCTCATACATTGTCCTTTTTTGCCAATTCATATTTTTTCCTAATTTCTCCTATTAGTGTGGTGGTTCCATCCGTATTCAGCTAAATTGGTTCCAAACACACTATATAGGAGTAGTTAGAGGAGCCTTTCTACAGCATTGGACCCTGCAGCCCCAGCCAGATTAGTATTAGCCTATTTTTTGCAGCCTCATCTATTGCATTGTAGGTTACCTTCCTACATTGTAATAGCTACAAAAAGTTTGTGATACTATCGTTATTACATCTTTAGGCACATCCAGTGTCTTTTTGTGACAAAAAAAAACCTAAATAAAGTTCACCAAACACTCCACTTTACAGTTGTGTAGGCCACATTAGCTCATATTAAAGTCTAGTCCACACTTTATAAAATTAGTGTTTCTTATACCTGTTAGCAGCTGTTCAGGAATAAGCACACTAAGCCCTTAGTACTTTTCTGCCTATCTTTATCAGTCTACCAAGATGAAGAAGGCAGGGAGTAAGGCATGTGGTCGTGGGCGTGGAGTTTCTGCAGGGAGAGGACGTGAGGATTCTGTGCCTGCAGGGAGAGGACGTGGGGATTCTGTGCCTGCTGCGGGCACCAGTGACTCAGCATCCCCCAGTTTTACCAGGGAACAGTCCTTTATGCGCAGCTTTGTAGGAGCTAGCCGTACCCCATTGCTGCGGGAGGACCAAATTGAAGCCGTTGTCGGATGAATGGCAGCTAACGCATCGACTTCAATTAGTTCCAGATCCTCTCAGGTCCTGAGCACTGAAGAGCACCCATCTGTCTCTTCACCACCTGCCAAATTGCCCAGGCAGTCAGAGAGCCCTGGACAGGAGCCATCTCTACTTCTGTTCTCTGAATCTCTTGGCTTGGAAAGAGGGGGCCAGCCAAGCAGAATTCGAGAATTTGAAGAAGAGGTAGTATGCAGTGATGCGCAACCGTTTTGTCTCTCTGAATCTGAAGAGGCGGGTGGGCCAGTGCCTATGGTCAGCAGCACACCTCAGTACGCATCTGATGATGAGACTCAGGTGCCACTTTCTGGTGCGTACTGAGCTGTCGAGACTACCCAGGAGAAGCAGTTGTTTGAAGAGGGTGGTGTAGATGATGAGGTCCTTGACCCATCATGGCGTGAGGGACAGGAAGGTGGTGGGAGCAGCTCTGAGGAAGAGATTCCCCGAACAGCCCAAAAAGGAGGGAGAGGGAGGGGGCAGACTTGGTTGCCTGTAGCCTCCACTTCGGCACCCATTAGGAGCATGGCTCTTCCAAAATCCAAAGCGGGCGCTCCCAAGACTTGCAGTGCCTGGTCCTTTTTTGACACAGTTGCAGATGACATTTGCTTTGTCAAATGCAAGCTGTGTAATCAGAAGGTGAAAAGAGGGAAAAGTGTCAGCAACCTCAATACCACAAATATGTGGAAACATGTGCGGACCAAGCACGTGGTGGAGTTACAAAAACACACTGAAGACCTAGGCCAACCTACAGCGCCACCTACCACCTCTTCTGCTCGTGTTGTAGCCTCTTCCTCCAGCTCACACACAGCTGGTTCGGCTTCCTCACAGGATCGCCATGGAAGAATCTCTGGCACTGTTGTACAGAGACACAGTGTAATTCCACCCACAGCACCACATTCCCAGTCATCCTCACACTCCCAGGCCAGTCTACAGCCATCGTTAGCACAGGCATGGGAGAAAAGGCGGCCATACTCGGCAAACCACCCCCGAGCACAGGCTCTGAATGCTGGCATTACTAAACTACTGGCCCTTGAAATGCTATCATTCAGGCTGGTGGAGACTGACACATTCCGTAACTTTATGGCATTGGCAGTCCCACAATACAACGTGCCCAGCCGATTTTATTTCAGCAGGCAAGCCGTCCCTGCCCTGCAACATCATGTGGAGGGAAAAATTAAACATGCGCTACAAAACGCCGTCAGTAGCAAGGTCTACCTGACCACCGATGCGTGCACCAGTAAGCATGGACAGGGACGATACATTTCCCTCACTGCCCATTGGGTAAATGTTGTGGAGCCGGGTACAGATATTGAGAGTGGCGCTGTACGTGTTCTGCCAACTCCAAGTATTGCAGGAATCCAGTCTGTACACATTGACTCCTCCTCATACTCCAGTTCCTCTGAATCAGCGCTGCAGGAGCCGTCACGGTCTACCTCCACATCGACCCGTGAACGGGTTACCTGTTATGGTGACCAATATGAGCACAGCCGTGGCCAAACGTCAACAGGCCGTATTAAAATTAATTTCTTTGGGGAATCGAAGCCACACAGCGCAGGAGCTCTGGAATGCCATCAAGCAGCAGAGCGACGTGTGGTTTGTGCCAGCGAATCTCCAGCCAGGCATGGTAGTGTGTGACAGTGGCCGAAATCTGGTGGCAGCTCTGGGCCTAGGCAACCTCACTCACATCCCATGTCTGGCACATGTGCTCAACTTGGTCGTGCAGAGTTTTTTGAGGGACTATCCGGATCTTGATGCACTGCTTCACAAGGTCCGCATAGAGTGCGCTCACTTGCGGCGTTCCAGCAATGCAAGATCACGCATTGCAGCTCTGCAGCGCCGATTACGTCTTCCGGAACATCGCATCATATGTGACCTACCCACCAGGTGGAATTCAACGTTACATATGTTGGAGAGGTTGTGTGAGCAGCAGGCAGCAGTAATGGAGTACCAGCTGCAGCAGGCGCAAACAAGTCGCAGTGCGCACCGTTCACACTTCACCACCACTGAGTGGGCCTCTATGAAGGACATTTGCCACGTTTTGCGTGCCTTCGATTATTCCACGCGGATCTCGAGTGCAGATGATGCACTAGTCAGCATGACTATCCCCCTTATCTGCCTGCTTGAAAAAACACTGCAAGCACTAAGGGACGAGGTTTTGGAAGAGGTGGAGGATGAGGAGTCACAAATGCCATCTGCTTCTCTACAGTCTGCGCAACGTGGTTCCTCACAAAGGCCTAGGCAGGGGACACTTTGTGAGGAGGATGAGGAGGAGTCAATGGATGAGGAAGACATCTGTCCAGAGGAGGGAGGTACACAATGCTCTAGTAGTCAGTATCTAGAGCGAGGGTGGGGTGATGCAGAGCAGGCAGAGATCACGCCTCAAGCAGGGGACAGCGTTTCTTGGCCAGTTGGCAGTCTGCAGCACATGGTTGATTTCATGCTGCAGTGCCTGAGAAACGACCGCCGCATCGCCCACATTCTCAACACGGCTGATTATTGGGCGTCCACCCTTCTAGATCCTCGCTACCGGGACAACTTACAAAGCCTCATAACACCGTTGAACCGGGAGCGTAAAATGCGGGAGTACCAAGACGCACTGGTGCATTCCATCATGTTCTCCATTCCAACCGAGAGCAGTGCTGCTAGTGATTTACAAAGCAGCTCAGTGCGTCGAGGCAGTGGAGGAAGCTCTGCACAAAGAGGGAGCAGAAGCAGCGCCTCAGCACAAGGCAAGACCAGTATGGCCGAAATGTGGCAAAGTTTTGTGTCCCCGCCGCCACAAATGTCTACACCATCACAGACGGCTCCAGTCAGCAGGAGGCAACGTTTCCGTCAGATGGTGACAGACTACATGTCTTGCCCTCTTAGTGTACTCCCAGACGGCTATTCTCCCTTCAAGTTTTGGGTCTGTAAGCTAGATACATGGCCAGAGCTAAGTCAGTATGCATTGGAGGTGCTAGCTTGCCCTGCTGCTAGTGTATTATCGGAACGCGTCTTTAGTGCCGCAGGTGGTGTACTAACAGACCGTCGCATGCGACTATCCTCCGATAACGTTGACCGGCTTACTTTTCTCAAAATGAACAAGGCCTGGATCTCTCATGAATTTGCCAGTCCTCTTCCAGAATAAATAATTGTTGGCAAAAGTATCCAGGTCTCCTGTTCTGTTCATGTTTCTACCACCTGAACTGTAATCCCTGAGCTCCAACACCGCCAGTTGGCGCTCGGAAGTGCCGTCTGCACAGTCAAAACTTGCTGCAATGTCATTGGGGTTCAGTAACGTCAGCTGTTCCCCTGCTGTGCGGACAGCAATTTCTCCTGCTCTGTCCACATTCTCACTACTACAAATTTTAAAGTTGCTCCAATTACACCTCTGGCTCCTCTGTTTTCAGTATTATCCCTGAGCTCCAACACCGCCAGTTGGTGCTCGGAAGTGCCGTCTGCACAGTCAACACTTGCTGCCCTGTTATTGGGGTTCAGTAACGTCAGCTGTTCCCCTGCTGTGCGGACGGCAATTTCTCCTGCTCTGTCCACATTTTCACTACTACTGATTTTAAAGGTGCTCCAATTACACCTCTGGTTCCTCTGTTTTCAGTATTATCCCTGAGCTCCAACACCGCCAGTTGGCGCTCGGAAGTGCCATCTGCACAGTCAACACTTGCTGCCGTGTTATTGGGGTTCAGTAACGTCAGCTGTTCCCCTGCTGTGCGGGCGGCACTTTCTCCTGCTCTGTCCACATCCACTGTACAACTGATTTAAAACCTCCTCCAAATACACCTCTGGCTACTCTGTTTTCAGTATTATCCCTGAGCTCCAACACTGCCAGTTGGCGCTCGGAAGTGCCGTCTGCACAGTCAACACTTGCTGCCATGTTATTGGGGTTCGGTAACGTCAGCTGTTCCCCTGCTGTGCGGACGGCAATTTCTCCTGCTCTGTCCACATTCTCACTACTACAGATTTTAAAGTTGCTCCAATTACACCTCTGGCTCCTCTGTTTTCAGTATTATCCCTGAGCTCCAACACCGCAAGTTGGCGCTTGGAAGTGCCGTCTGCACAGTCAACACTTGCTGCCGTGTTATTGGGGTTCAGTAACGTCAGCTGTTCCCCTGCTGTGCGGACGGCAATTTCTCCTGCTTTGTCCACATCCACTGTACTACTGATTTAAAACCTCCTCCAAATACACCTCTGGCTCCTCTGTTTTTAGTATTTACCCTGGGCTCCAATACCGCTAGTTGCTGCTCAGAAGTGCCGTCTGCACAGTCAACGCTTGCTCCAGTGTTATTGGGGTTCAGTAATGTCAGCTGTTCCCCTGCTGTGTGTCCGGCAAATTCTCCTGCTTTGTCCACATCCACTGTACTACTGATTTAAAACTTGCTCCAATTACACCTCTGGCTCCACTCTGTTTTTAGTGTTTACCCTGGGTTCCAGCACCGCCAGCTGGTTCTCGGTAGTTCCATTTGCTCTTGTACCTTCTACTACCCATCCGGGTTCCAGTACCGTCAGCTGGTTCTCGGCAGTGCCTTTGGATTAGGTGACTCCTTCTCGGTATCCAATTCCACCAACGTCTGCTGGTTCTTGGTAGTGCTTTCTGGCACAGGTACCTCCTGCTTAGTAACCGAGTTTCAGTACCGTCAGCTGGTCTTCGGCAGTTCCATTGGCTCTTGTACCTTCTGCTACCCATCCGGGTTCCAGTACCGTCAGCTGGTCCTCGGTAGTTCCATTTGCTCTTGTACCTTCTACTACCCATCCGGATTCCAGTACCGTCAGCTGGTTATCGGCAGTGACTTTGGCACGGGTACTCCCTCCTGCCCAGCCTGGTTCCAGCACGCCAGCTGTTTCCGGGTAGTGTCAACGTCACTTTGCCTCCAATGCGTTGTCCTGTCGTGTTGCGGTCAGGTTAGCCGACTCTATGGTGCCTGCAGTTTAGGTGACTCCTATGTGGGCTGCGGGATCAGGCAATGAAGGCTGGTTCCATAGTGCCAATAGGACAAGCACCCCCTGTAGGACTGTGGGTTTTGGTATCTGCGGCCAGCTCGCGGCCTTGAACTTTTTTTTACATGGGTACCTTCTGCTACCCATCCGGGTTCCAGTACCGTCAGCTGGTTCTCGGCAGTGCCTTTGGATTAGGTGCCTCCTTCTCGGTATCCAAGTTCCACCAACGTCTGCTGGTCCTTGGTAGTGCTTTCTGGCACAGGAACCTCCTGCTTAGTAACCGAGTTCCAGTACCGTCAGCTGGTCTTCGGCAGTTCCATTGGCTCTTGTACCTTCTACTACCCATCCGGGTTCCAGTACCGTCAGCTGGTTCTCGGCAGTGTCTTTGGCACTTGTACTCCCTCCTGCCCAGCCTGGTTCCAGCACGCCAGCTGTTTCCGGGTAGTGTCAACGTCTCTTTGCCTCCAATGCGTTGTCCTGTCGTGTTGCGGTCGGGTTAGCCAACTCTATGGTGCCTGCAGTTTAGGTGACTCCTATGTGGGCTGCGGGATCTGGCAATGAAGGCTGGTTCCATAGTGCCTATAGGACAAGCACCCCCTGTAGGACTGTGGGTTTTGGTAACTGCGGCCGGCTCGCGGCCTTGAACTTTTTTTTACATGGGTACCTTCTGCTACCCATCCGGGTTCCAGTACCGTCAGCTGGTTCTCGGCAGTGCCTTTGGATTAGGTGCCTCCTTCTCGGTATCCAAGTTCCACCAACGTCTGCTGGTCCTTGGCAGTGCTTTCTGGCACAGGTACCTCCTGCTTAGTAACCGAGTTCCAGTACCATCAGCTGGTCTTCGGCAGTTCCTTTGGCTCTTGTACCTTCTGCTACCCATCCGGGTTCCAGTACCGTCAGCTGGTCCTCGGTAGTTCCATTTGCTCTTGTACCTTCTACTACCCATCCGGGTTCCAGTACCGTCAGCTGGTTTTCGGCAGTGACTTTGGCACGGGTACTCCCTCCTGCCCAGCCTGGTTCCAGCACGCCAGCTGTTTCCGGGTAGTGTCAACGTCACTTTGCCTCCAATGCGTTGTCCTGTCGTGTTGCGGTCGGGTTAGCCGACTCTGTGGTGCCTGCAGTTTAGGTGATTCCTATGTGGGCTGCGGGATCAGGCAATGAAGGCTGGTTCCATAGTGCCAATAGGACAAGCACCCCCTGTAGGACTGTGGGTTTTGATATCTGCGGCCGGCTCGCGGCCTTGAACTTTTTTTTACATGGGTACCTTCTGCTACCCATCTGGGTTCCAGTACCGTCAGCTGGTTCTCGGCAGTGCCTTTGGATTAGGTGCCTCCTTCTCGGTATCCAAGTTCCACCAACGTCTGCTGGTCCTTGGTAGTGCTTTCTGGCACCTCCTGCTTAGTAACCGAGTTCCAGTACCGTCAGCTGGTCTTCGGCAGTTCCATTGGCTCTTGTACCTTCTGCTACCCATCCGGGTTCCAGTACCGTCAGCTGGTTCTCGGTAGTTCCTCAGCTTTCTTGTACCTTCTGCTACATTTCCAAGTTCAAGCTTTTTGAAATGGTTCTTGGTAATCACTCTATATCTCCCTGACGAGGACCCTGAAGACGAGGACCCTGAAGACCAACCCTAAGAAGACGAGGACCCTGAAGACAACGACCCTGAAGACGAGGACCCTGAAGACCACCCCGAAGAAGACGAGGACCCTGAAGACCACCCCGAAGAAGACGAGGACCCCGAAGACGAGGACCCAGAAGACCAACCCGAAGAAGACGAGGACCCCGAAGACGAGGACCCCTGAAGACGACGACCCTGAAGACCACCCTGAAGAAGACCAAGAAGATGACCCTGAAGAAGACCAAGAGGACAAAGAAGAGAAGACAAGCACCAAGATACAGAAGAACAAGAGACAGAAAACCAAGAAGCAGAAATACAAGAAGCTGCAGAACAAAAAGCGGAAGAACATTAAGCATAAGACTAAAAATCAGAGCAAAAGATAATATCTAAATTATAAGCAGAAGATGACTAAGCAGTGTATGGGGGTGAGTCCGTTCCTCCTCGTGGTGCCCCTGGAAAAGACCTGCTGCTGCAGGCCAAACTGAACGCGGACAAATCCTGTTGTAAATCTTTTGTGACGGGCAGAACGAAAGGTGTAATGTCCAACCTTTTATAGATAACAACTACAGGAATGCCTGTCACAAATAAGAATATGATGAAGAAGAAGAATATGAAGAAGATGAAGAAGTAGAATATGAAGAATGTAAAAAAAAAGAATAATACGAAGAAGGTGAAGAAGAAGAAGATGAAGAAGGTGAAGAAGAAGAGGATGAAAAAGATGCTGAGGATGATGAAGGAGAAAGTGTGGGAGAAGTAAAAAAGAAGGTGAAGAGCATGGAAGTAGTGAAACATAAATATCTGACAAAATATAAAAATACTTAACATAGTCAATATTTCCGTAACTCAGAACGTCTTAAAAAAAATATTAATTCCTGCTATTCCATTTGATTGGGCTAAACCTCTATGCCTTTATTGTCTCCCCCACCTCCCCCAATACATTCTACATTATTCTTAGTTGTTTTCCTTCATGTAGAATTAACCTACAAGGAAATAAAGGGTTTATTTTCATTCCGATATTTCTGTCCCATTGACTTGCATTGGTTTCCGGTATCGGAATCGGCGATATCCGATACTTTTTCGGTATCGGTCCGATCCAATCCGATCCGATATTTCCCGATATCGGAAGGTATCGCTCAACACTATTTATAACCAAATAATCTGCAACTCAACAAAGGACTGATTTGAGATTTTCTGTACCGGGTTTCACAAGTGACAAGCAGATATCCTGACGATAAAATAGAATGTATAGTTGAAAGTCGTATAACTTTTTGTCATCTCAGGAGTAGCTTTATTTACATATATAGCAGTTAATTACTTTTATTTGTTTTAACCTTACATGATTTGCACATGCAGCAGAGCTGAATTTTGCATTTCAATATTACATGAACAGTTAATATAAAGTAAGCAGCTGCTAGAAGTATAGTTTGCAAAAAGATGCTAATAATCCACAAATTTAATGTACTGTAGTGGTTCTGAACAACCCCTTTAACCTCTTCCCTATATGTATGTAATTTAAATGAACATTTGAGAGAGAGTGTATGGAGCGACTTAACCCCTTTACAACCCAAGGTGGTTTGCACGTTAATGACCAGGCCAATTTTTACAATTCTGACCTCTGTCACTTTATGAGGTAATTACTCTGGAACGCTTCAATGGATCCCCCTGATTCTGAGAATGTTTTTTCATGACATATTGTACTTCATGATAGTGGCAAAATTTCTTCGATATCACTTGCGTTTATTTGTGAAAAAAATGGAAATTTGGCAAAAAATTTTGAAAATTTTACAATTTTCAAAATTTGAATTTTTATGCCCTTAAATCAGAGAGATATGTCATACAAAATAGTTAACAAATAACATTTTCCACGTGTCTACTTCAACTTTACATCAGCACAATTTTGGAACTAACATTTTTTGTTTATTATGGTGCTATAAGGGTTAAAAGTTGACCAGCGCTTTCTCATTTTTCCAACAAAATTTACAAAACCATTTTTTCAGGGACCACATCACATTTGAAGTCACTTTGAGGGGTCTTTATGACAGAAAATACCCAAAAGTGTTGCCATTCTAAAAACTGCACCCCTCAAGGTGCTCAAAACCACATTCAAGAAGTTTATTAACCCTTAAGGTGCTTCACAGGAATTTTTGGAATGTGGAAGAAAAAAATTAACATTAAATTTTTTTCATAAAAATGTATACTTTAGACCCAATTTTTTATTTTCGCAGGGGTAACAGGAAAAAATGGACCCCAAAATTTGTTGTGCAATTTCCACTGAGCACAAAGATACCATATGTGGGGAAAAAACACTGTTGGGGCGCATGGCAGGGTTCAGAAGGGAAGGAGCGCCATTTGACTTTTTGAATGTAAAATTTGCATGAATAATTAGCGGACACCATGTTGCATTTGGGGAGCCCCTGATGTGCCTAAACACCATTTTGGAAACTTGACCCCTCAGGGAACTTATCTAGATGTGTGGTGAGCACCTTGAACCCCCAGGTGCTTTCCAGAAGTTTATAACATTGAACCGCAAAAATAAAATTTTCACATTTTTCCCACAAAATGTTTTTCAGCCCCCAATTTTGCATTTTCATAAGGGTAACAGGAGAAATTGCACCATGCAGTTTGTTGTGCAATTTCTCTTGAGTAAGCAGATACCACATATGTGGGGGAAAACCACTGTTTGGGTGCACGGCAGGGTTTGGAAGGGAAGGAGCGCCATTTGAGTTTTTGATTGTAAAATTTGCTTGAATAATTAGCGGACGCTATGTTGCATTTGGAGAGCCCCTGATGTGCATAAACAGTGGAAACCCCCCACAAGTGACAACATTTTGGAAACTAGACCCCTCAGAGAACTTATCTAGATGTGTGGTGAGCACCTTGAATCCCCA
Organism: Phyllobates terribilis; assembly: GCF_046119375.1. NCBI lineage: Eukaryota > Metazoa > Chordata > Amphibia > Anura > Dendrobatidae > Phyllobates > Phyllobates terribilis. The sequence continues at coordinate 87,708,735 of NW_027362771.1, forward strand.
GGTGCTTCACAGAGTTTATAACATTGAGTCGTAAAAATAAAATTTTCAGATTTTTCCCACAAAAATGTTTTTCAGCCCCCAATTTTGCATTTTTATAAGGGTAACAGGAGAAATTGCACCATGCAATGTTGTGCAATGTCTCCTGAGTAAGCAGATACCCCATATGTGGCGGGAAACTACTGCTTGGGCATGCGGTAGGGTTTGGAAGGGAAGGAGCACCATTTGACTTTTTGAATGTAAAATTTGCTTGAATAATTAGCGGATGTGCCCCTGATGTGCCTAAACAGTGGAAAACCCCCTCAAGTGACACCATTTTGGAAACTAGACCCCTCAGGGAAATTATCTAGATGTGTAGTGAGCACCTTGAACCCCCAAGTACTTTACGGAAGTTTATAACATGGAACCGTGAAAATAAAAAAATCTAATTTTTCCACAAAAATGATGTTTTAGCCCCAATTTTTTTATTTTCACAAGGGTAAGAGAAGAAAATGGACCCCAGAAAGCTTTGTGCAATTTCTCCTGAGTACGCCGATATCCCATATGTGGGGAAACTACAGTGTTTGGGTGCACGGCAGGGTTCAGAAGGGAAGGAGCACTGTGTGACTTTTTGAACACAAAATTGGCTGGAATTGAGAGCGGACGCCATGTCGCGTTTGGAGAGTCCCTGATGTGCCTAAATAGTGGAAACCCCCCACAAGTGACCCCATTTTGGAAACTGCACCCCTCAAGGATTTTATCTAGGGGTATAGTGAACATTTTGAACCCAGAGGTACGATACAGAATTTGTTAACATTAGGTCATCATATTGAATAAGTTGTCATTAGTCTTGAGCGCAAGTGCTCGCTACTTGAGTTTGCATCGGGTACTCAGGTATGAACCATGTATCGCGGGTGCTCGAGTGACATGCTCGCGTCCCCGCCCATATGTTTCACGGTTATTAGACACCCCAAAAAAAACATGCGGGGATCTCTCGTGCATGGCAGGCAATCCCCGCTAGGTTTTTTTGGCCATGAAGCATATGGGGCGGAGACTCAAGCATGTCACTTGAGCACCCGCGATACTCAGTGCATACCCGAGCACCCGATGCAAACTCAAGTAGCGAGCACTTGCGCTCAACACTAGTCGCCATATCGCTATCTTTTTTTTTTTTTACTTTTGAAAAAAATCCCAACCCTAACCCTAGCCCAACCCTAACCCCAACCCCAACCCCAAACCTAACCCTAGCCCAACCCTAGCCCAACCCTAACCCTATCCCAACCCTAACCCTAACCCAAACCCCAACCCTAACCCTAGCCAAACCCTAACCCCAGCCCAACCCTAACCCTAGCCCTAATCCTAGCCCAACCCTAACCCCAACCCTAACCCTAGCCCAACAGTAACCCCAACCCCAACCCTAACCCAACCCTAACCCCACCCTTAACCCTAGCTCAACCCTCACCCTAACCCTAGAGTTTATCTTTTGCGCCGTTTCTCTTGCAGTATAAGTGATTAGACGACTTTATTCATCTGGTCAGTGCGATTATAGCGATACCAGAATCATATGGGGTTTTGATGATTGACATCTGTCACACTAAAAGACGCATTTTTTTGTAAAATCTAGTTTTTGCATCTCCCTATATTGAGAGCTATAATTTTTCCATATTTTGGCCAACAGAGCTTGTTTGTGGGATGAGTTGACGTTTTTATTGGTGCCATTTTCAGGCACGTGACATTTTTTGATCGCTTTCTATTCCGATTTTTGGGAGGCAGAATAAACAAAAACCAACAATCCAGAATTGTTTTTAAAAAAAAAAAAAAAAAATTAATGCTGTTCTGCGTGTGGTTAAATTGATAAGGTATCTTTATTCTTCAGGTCAGTACATTTTCAGCGGTACCACATTTATATAGTTTTTCTATGTTTTGGCACTTTTACACAATAAAAGCTATTTTATAGAAAAAATTATTTTTTTGCATCGCTTTATTCTGAGAGCTATAACTTTTTATTTTTTGGCTGATGGATCTGTATGGCAGCTTGTTTTTTGTGGGACAAGATGACATTTTCAGCTGTACCATTTTTATTTATATTCGTCTTTTTGATCGCGTGTTATTCCATTTTTTGTTTGGCGGTATGATGATAAAGCATTGTTTTTTGCATTGTTTTTTATTTATTTTTTTTACTGTGTTCACAAAGGGGATAACTAGTGGGACAGTTTTATAGGTCAGGTCGTTCTGGACGCGGCGATACCAAATATGTGTACTTTTATTGTTTTTTTTGTTTTTTTTTCATAATAATATTTATTGATGGGTACATTATATATTTATTTTTGGTGGATTATTATTATTTTTTTTTGTTTAAATATTTTTCCAATTTTTTTTTTTTTCATTTTTAAACACTTTTTTTACTTTTATTCTTTTTCCCACTATGGGACTTTCACTTTTTTTATTCTGATCGCCTGCATAGCATAGGGATGGAGCACCATCCCTGTGCTATACAGGCTGTCTGCGCTGCAGATGCAGAAGATACTTTGGTCATGAACTGCGCATGACCAAAATATCTTCCTGCTGTCTGGTGACCCGGATGTTGTCATGACGACATCGGGTTGTCATGACAACACCCGGGAAGCCGCTGCAGACAGCATTGGATGCCGTCAGGAGAGGCGAGTATCCCGATCACCTCCCCTTGCCACCGCAATGCTGTGATCGACTTCGGGACCACTCCCAGCACATAGCACCGAATGTCAGCTGTGACAATTAGCTGACACCCGGCGGCGATCGCACCCGGGCGCGATCGCCATGACATACTAATATTTATCTGGCTCTTAAGTCCCAGGGCGCAGATGCGTATTAGTACGTCTTGGGCTTTAAAGGGGTTAAGGACCAATGTTATATATTTGACACCTGCCTGCAATGGCTGGTAGTAGAAAAAACTCAGATTCCTGCAGTTTAAAGGTAACTTGCTGTGTCACCAAATCATTTAACAGATATGAAGTAAATCTGTAAGTTAATACCATTATAATCCTTCTCACCCACCACACTGAATGCACAGCTACCAAGAGAAATTAACTTACTTTTGACCATCTTTTAATCACAGAGGCTTTCACAGAATCACTGCTCAGTACACAGTGAGTGGTGGCTGTAAGCACACCCTGCCACTTTGTTTGACAGCTCACTCTGCACAGATGTACTGCAGAGCAATCTGTCAATCAATCAAAGTGCTTACTACGGATAAGTGAACATGCTCGGTGATACTTTGATATCAGTTGAGTATCTGGGTGCTCGGATATGTTTGACACTGGGCGAGAATTGGCTGGTGCTCGGATATGAAGCTCAAATCACTGCCCAGCATGTTGGCACCTGTTACACAGCCAATAAACATAAGGGGATTGCCTGCCAGTCATTGTAATGCTGTAGCCATCTTGGTAGTGGCATTACAGTGATTGGCTGACCGCATTACATTATGAGGGGTTAAAAAAGAACAGGTGCTGCCACACTCGGCACACTGATGCCATTGTACAGCACAGGGACAGTTCTTATTGAAAGGAGAGAGTGCTTTTCCAGGCCTGTATGTACACATTTTAATGAATCAGAGTCTTCTAGTGTTGATACTGGTCCTGATGATGAAGCATCATATTAACAGTTATTGTAAGCGCTAAACCTGTGCTTTGCTGTTTGTATCAAATACATCCTGCATTTAGCTTAGGGAGGGACAGTTGCAGGATCAGGGAGAGTGGCTGAATACAGTCCCTAGGCAGGGCTTAGGACTTTGTAGTCCGTTGCTAAATATATACTGTAGCTGCTGCAGTTGACTACATTGTTTTTTGGGGGGTGAAAAAATTAACTATATTGTCATCCATACATTTTAACGTGCTTAGTGTTACATTATCGTGGTATATAACACTCCAAAAAAGTGTTCAAAAATTATTCTGGATTCAATTAGTCATGCATAGAGTACATGCTTTGTGTTATATTTCAATGGTAATATTAACCTTCAAAAACGCTTTGCCTGCTGCAGGTGATCAATTTTTTTAAATTAAAATTAAACTTGGTTTAAGGAGACCTAGCAATTAGAAAATGCACAAGGCGTGTGGTAAGGGACGGGTAAGTGGAAGTGCTTATGATGGTGCATGCAGACACCGGAAACGTGGGGCAGGTGCGACTACGCGTGTTGCTGGAGCACAAGAAACATGCCCATCCTTGACACATAGGTTCCTGTCCTACTTTGCAGGGAGGCATGGAAGACCTTTTCTGAAGCCACACCAGTGCGAACAGTTGGTCGCTTGGATAGCAGATAATGCTTCTAGCATGCTTGGCAGCATCCTCCAGTCTTCCACACGATACAGTCTCACAAGCCAACAGTCTAGATCACCCTGATCCTCCTTCCTCACACCATGTTGAGTTCCAGTAGACTAGTGATCCCACACTAGGACACTCCGAGGAGCTCTTTACAACATAATTTCTTGATTGTGGTCTCTCACCCTGCATGGTCCAAGAGGGACAGGAGGAGATGCTGTTTAGTGATGCTCAAAACTTAGAGCAGCCACAGCCACAAGAAGATGATGGTGGGGAATGGCAAATTTTGTCTAAGGAGGAAGAAGGTGACAAGACACAGTTTCCGCTAAGTCTTGTTGTTGTTATGTCACAAAGTCAGGAGGACCAGGGTGCGGCGGTGGAAGACTAGGTGGTAGATGATGAAGTCACTGACCCAATCTGGGAAGTTGGCATGCAGAGCAAGGCCAGCAGCGCTAAGGGGGAGGGATCAGCAGCACCAAAACAGGCAGGAAGATGCAGTGGGGTGACCAGAGGGAGAAGGCAGATAACTGATCTATAGAGCACTAACACTCGTGAATTTCTCTGTTAAAGAGTTAAGTGTTCCCCAGTCTGGGACTTTTTAAAGAGAGTCATAAGACAAAAAAGTGGTCATTTGCAACCTGTGCGATCAGCAGGAGCCTGACCATTAAGATCCTAACCAGCACAGGCATGATCAGGCACATATCACCTAATCACCCGACTTAGTGGGCTGAATGCTTGGATCCACAATTGGTGCTAGCAGGTGACACAACTGCCTCTTCCACTGTGCTAGGTGCTTCCCAATCCCCTGTCCATGGCACTGGCACAGAAGGCCTTCACCTGTCCTTGCACATTCTGTGGCACCATCATGAGGCACTTCCAAATCCTTGTCCCAGCACAGTGTTCAGCTGTACCTACCCCAGGCCTTGGAACCAAAATAAAGTTCCCATCCACCCACCCACAGGCCCAGTTGCCAAACGGGCACATTTCTAGGCTGCTTGCTGTGGGGATGTTGCCGTTTAGGCTTGTAGACATGGAGGATTTCCCCTGACTCATGTCGGCAGCCATCCCTTGGTACTCGTTCCCCAGCCAACACATTTTCTCCCACTGTGGCATCCCCACCTAATACTAGCACATGTTGAGGAACATCACCCGTGCCCTTACCAATGCAGTTACTGGGATTGTCCACTTAACGACTGGCACGTGGACAAGCGCCTGTGGCCACAGACATAAATTTCCCTGACGGCACACTGATTAAACATTGTGGAGGCTGCGGCCGGGTCCCACCCTGGCACGGCACATGTGCTTTCGACGCAGAGGATTCCTGGCCCTACTTTGTTCAGCTTTTCCTCCACCTCCTACTCCTACACCAGTTCCTGCACCCCTACCTGCTCCTCCTCATCCTCCATCTCCATTTTGCTATCTCAGAGCACATCGTTCACATCAGCTGGTAGCTCTGCAGCACTGCCTCAGCAAAGCAGCAACAGGCTCTACTGGAGCTAATTTGTCTAGGAGACAAACCGCACACCGTGACACAGTTATTCAAAGGAATATCAGACCAGACAGATCTGTGGCTCTCGCCGCTGAACCTACAACCAGGCATGGTCGTGTGTGATAATGGCCGCAACCTGGTGGCGGCTGTGAAGCTTGGCAAGCTCACACGTGTACCATGCTTGGCCCACGTACTCAACTTGGTGGTTCAGTGGTTGATGAAAACCTATCTCTAGATTTGCAAGAGCTTTTGGTGAAGGTACGCCTCGTCTTCGCCTATTTCCACAAGTCGGCTATAGATGCAGCCACTCTGGCACTGCTGTAGCAGTGCAAGAAAGTGCCAGCTCACCGACTGGTGTGCGACGTCACCACATGCTGGAACTCCACACTGCACATGCTGGCAAGGCTATCTGAGCAGCAGAGGCCAGTTGTTGAGTACCAGCTCCAACACACCCGTCGATATTCTGGCAGCCTCTGCCCATAACAACTGAAGAGTGGGCATGGATGTCTGACACTTGTGCGGTTCTCCAAGATTTTGAGGACTCCACAAAGATGGTTAGCGGTGATGATGCTATATTAAGAGCAACTGAATTCTGCTTTTGTGCCTACTTAAACAGTCGCTGCTCACAATTAAAGCTGAAGCTTTGCATGCGTAACAGGTGGAGATGGAGGAAGACACGATACAGGGAGATACTACCCACCCCAGCCTCATCTCATCTGCTCAGCTCGGATTGGGTAAGAATGAGGAGGTGGAACAGGAACTGGTTGCTAGTGGAGCTGACGCGCCCCCAGGGCCGTGGTGTACTCGGCAGCTGGGCCTATGGATGCCGGTATAGGGGATATCACGGTGGCTGGCCCGGTCCATGACCCAGGGCGGTCAGTAAAAAGGGGATATTTATAAGGGATTTAAAGTGTTCGCGATGCCACCTGTGGAATGCGGCCAAAGGGAGCCGCCGCTGCAGAGCAGTCCTCTCGAGCTGGTGTTACTGCAGCAGAGATGGTGTGGCTCTCCACAGGTAGAGCTAGCTCCAGGGCAGTGTAGGTAGTGTAAGTTGCGCAGGGCGTTGTAGTGCAGGGAGGGAAGGATGGCGCAGATGAAAGAATGGACGGAGGCAGTGCGGTGCAGTCATCCGAGTCTTTACTCACAGTTCTTATGACAGTTCCACTGGTGCACTGTACAGGTGTCAGCCTCCCACGTCGCGCTGCGTTCACCAGGCAGGGGTTCAGCACTTCCTCAGGCAGATTAGGAGTACCTGACAGAACCCCACTTTTTTGTGTTCCTACCTAGACCGTCTTCACGCTGGGTCTTTCTCCCTCCTGCCCTGCGCTTCCCACTCTCAATCCCGCTGGGGTGCTCTGAAGTCCCTCCTGTCACGTTGGAGTTCCCGGACCTGCTTGACCCTCACGGGGATTAGAATGAGGTTTCAGCAACAGACTATATAAGCCAGAAGCCTCCGGTTTTCCCAGTCGAGACGTAGAGTAACACGGCTGGACCAGGGGCCGGTCCCCTTCTTGCGGCCTACAATCCCTCTGTCTTCTTACAGATTCGGGGCGTACGGGTGCCATCCTGCACTCGCCGTACCCCTTAGGATCCCTTTTGTAGATCGGAGCCTACTCCTCTGCTCCCCACCTGGGCCTCTAGGACTGGGCCCTACTTGTGGAGCAGAGCTCCTAAAAGAGACTCTGCTCCCTGACTGTCTTCCTGAACTGTTCTTCTAAACTGCTCTGCCACCTTAAGATGGTTTCCCTATTTATACCTCACTCTATAGTGCTCCCCTAAACTGCTTCCTCCACCCACACCCACTACTGGTTCCCCCTACCTTTGGGTTCCCCCCACTCCAGCCAGGGACAGGGCTCAGCACTGTGCACATGCATCTTGCCCTTCCAGCCGGCCTGGAGCAGTGTAGTGTTGGATGCAGGTGTTGGGATTCCAGGGAGCACTCCCTCCTTACCTGAGAGAAGGGGATACCACACCTCTGGGTGAGGTGCAGAACCTCTGTGGCGACTGAACCCTCAGGGGCGCCACACTCCCCCCTGGTAAAACACAGCACGTCCGCGGTCTGGAACTAAGCAAAAACACTGTAAATTAGACATGCAAATTTTTAAGAATGCCTTCACATATAAGATCATAAAACTTTATTCCCTTTATGGGAGGCACATCACTTTAACGTTACATGGTATCATAACTTTATAAGAGCACTTTTTAATAATATTTCTGTAACAGGGTATAACAGTAGCAGCATGAGGGACCCGTCCGCAAGCCTTCAACGTAGGCCCTGGGCGTGGCAGCAGGGCATAGGTGATCCTGGAGTGGGACCACGTCTTCCGCCACGCCAAACGGGTTTTTCTTTTGAGGTCATGGTTGCCAATATAAAACCAATAGGGTGCACTTTAAGAAGTGCAGAACTATGTACAACATAAGTTTTTGGCTGTTCACAGTCCCCAGCCTGAAGTCTGTATACCCTGACGGGTATTTAGGCACACATAAAACAACTGGTGGTACCCTTACGGGTGACTATTTACAGTTAGTCCCAATTACTGGCCTAGTAGTGGGGTCCCCGCCTGGGGTACTGCTGGTTCTTACCGGACCCAGCCGGGTCATACGGTATGTCCTGCGGGGGTGTGTCCTCGATGACGCGGTACACTTGTAGGGTGTACCACACGCGCTCCCCGTGATGACGTGTGTAGGTGACCCTGTCACCGGGGTATAGATTCCAGTTGGGATGGCCCTGCTCCAGCTCGGGCTCAACATTCCGCCGGTTCATGAAGATGTCCCTCGCGAAGTCGGGATCCCGTATGAAGCCCCACCCAGCCTTCAGGTCGAACTTCTCTACGAGTCCTTCTTCGTGGGGGCTGGGGTGGGCTGACTCCGCCTGACACACTTGAGCCTTTGCGGCCTTGTTCCGGGCCTCCAGGCACTCGCAGCGCGCCCGCCGAGCACGCCCACCAAGCGCGCCGCTCCTTCTCCAGCTGCTGGTGCTCCCACCTGCAGAATTCCTTCCTCCGCAGGGCTTCGGCCTGGGTCTCACGCGGGAACCCCATCAGGTCCCCCCCGGTTGTCCCAGCAAAACTCCTCTCCGCTGGAGTAAGCAACCGGGGGGCGCTGGTGTCGGGAGTAGCAGGCACAGCTGCTGGTCCTCGAACCGGGCGGACCAGTCGAAGGCCGGCACGCTGTACACTCACTTGGGTGCCGGAGGTGGAGGCTCCGGGAGGGCGTCAAATAGAAGGCCCCTGGCTTCGGCGCCCGGAAGTGGAGGTTCCTGGAGGGCACCAGGTGGAAGGTCCTCCAGTTCAGCGCCCGGTGGTGGAGGTTCCGGGGTGAGCAGCTGCTCCAGAGAGGACATGACGGGATACGGGGAGTGCTGGTGAAGTAGGCCCAGGAGCAGGTCCGGCGCTTGCAGCGCCCAGGACAGGGGATTCTTTCCTACCTGCTCCTATGCTGCTCATGGCCTCCTGGGATTCAGCGGGCTCTGCCGGGGCTGGGCTGCCGCTGCTGGCATCCAATGCTGCTCTCCGCCGGGCTTCCAACTTCTCCAGTAGCTCACTCCTTCATTTGGTGACCCCTGCCTGCTGAGCCCTCTCAACTTGCTGGCTCAGCTCCAGAATCTCGCTGTGGAGGAACTCTGCATCCTCCGGGGATAGTTTTCCGGCTTCTCCCTCCATGGGGAGGGGAGCCGCTTGCCACTGCTGCAGGCAAGAGGCGGAGGCTTGGTCCTGGCGTCCTTCCATGCTGGCTGCCGGGTGTGGTCTGTCTAGACTGGTTAAGACCACACCCTGTCACCATTCCTTCTCTCTTCCTCCCCTCCCCTTTCGGGGGCGGTCCCATGGCTGTTTGCTGTCGGTCACTCCTTGTGACGTCCTCCCTGCCTTGACGGACACATCTATGCGGACAGTCACTGTTGGAAGGGGCAAGGTGTGCTTTTGGCGCCATTCTGGGACCCGACCCACGATGGGAGGTTCCATATTGTTGTCTTTGATCACGCACATAATGGCGCCCGTTCTTCTGGGGCGGGCGCCACATTCAGTAACATAACACAGTTCTTTAGGCACACTTCACCCACCGATAACGGGTTGGTCACGTGTCCTGTTCGTGATGGCAGAGCTGACTTGCCCCCTGGGCCGTGGGGTACTCGGCAGCCGGGCCTATAGATGCCGGTATAGGGGATATCACGGTGGCTGGCCCGGTGCGTGACCCAGGGCGGTCAGTAAAAGGGGATATTTATAAGGGATTTAAAGTGTTCGCGACGTCACCTGTGGAATGCGGCCAAAGGGAGCCGCCGCTGCGGAGCAGTCCTCTGGAGCTGGTGTTACAGCAGCAGGGATGGTGTGGCTCTCCACAGGTAGAGCTAGCTCCAGGGCAGTGTAGGTAGTGTAAGTTGTGCAGGGCGTTGTAGTGCAGGGAGGGAAGGATGGCGCAGATGAAAGAATGGACGGAGGCAGTGCGGTGCAGTCATCCGAGTCTTTACTCACAGTTCTTATGACAGTTCCACTGGTGCACTGTACAGGTGTCAGCCTCCCACGTCGCGCTGCGTTCACAAGGCAGGGGTTCAGCACTTCCTCAGGCAGATTAGGAGTACCTGACAGAACCCCACTTTCTTGTGTTCCTACCTAGACCGTCTTCACGCTGGGTCTTTCTCCCTCCTGCCCTGCGCTTCCCACTCTCAATCCCGCTGGGGTGCTCTGAAGTCCCTCCTGTCACGTTGGAGTTCCCGGACCTGCTTGACCCTCACGGGGATTAGAATGAGGCTTCAGCAACTGACTATATAAGCCAGAAGCCTCCGGTTTTCCCAGCCGAGACGTAGAGTAACACGGCTGGACCAGGGGCCGGTCCCCTTCTTGCGGCCTACGATCCCTCTGTCTTCTGACAGATTCGGGGCATACGGGTGCCGTCCTGCTCTCGCCGTACCCTCTAGGATCCCTTCTGTAGATCGGAGCCTACTCCTCTGCTCCCCACCTGGGCCTCTAGGACTGGGCCCTACTTGTGGAGCAGAGCTCCTAAAGAGACTCTGCTCCCTGACTGTCTTCCTGAACTGTTCTTCTGAACTGCTCTGCCACCCTAAGATGGCTTCCCTATTTATACCTCACTCTATAGTGCTCCCCTAAACTGCTTCCTCCACCCACACCCACTACTGGTTCCCCCTACCTTTGGGTTCTGTGGCGACTGAACCCTAGTACCCACACAAGCTTTATCCCATCTTTCCTACGTAGATGGGCTGAGGAGGGCAATGAGGAGGAAGAAATGGAGGAGGAGATGGAGAGTAGTTATCATGGCAAGACAAGAAAGTGTTGGCTGTAGGGAGCATGGCACAAATGACCGACTTTATATTGATCTCGGCCAAAAAAAGAGTGCTCACCCTGCTAGACCCATGCTACAAGGAGAACCTTGCATCTCTCCTTCCTGAGGCAGACAGGTCTACTAAAATGGTGCTACATCAAAAGGCCATTGTGGTAAATATCTTGAAAAAATTCCCATCAGACAATGCTAGCAGCAAGGGGCAAGCTTCCTTGCCCAACAAGGAGGAGAGGTGAGGGAGACACATACCAGGTACAGCAGAGGCAGGGGTACACTGTCAAAAGCCTGGGTCAATTTCATGACTTCCTCCCAGTGTCCAGGCCCTGATAATCAGGTATTTTTGATGATGAGGGAAACGTCTTTAAAGATGGTCAAGCAATACATGGCCGATAAAACTAGCGTACTCTTTAATTCCTCTGCAGTCTGCAACCTTCAACTATTGGGTCTCAAAGATGGACACCTGACATGAGCTGTCCCTCTATGCCTTGGAGGTTTTGTGCCGCCCTGCCGCTAGCGTCTTGTTTGAGCGGGTTTCTAGTGCTACCGGGGGAGTCATAACAGACAGGCACTTTTGCCTGTCAACAAAAAATGCTGACAGGATCACTCTGATAAAAATGAACAAATCCTGGATTAGCCCCAACTTTTCCACACCAGATGATGACAGCAGCATATAAAGTGTTTTTAAATTTCAATATTTGAAAGAGGCCTACCACTTGTTGCCTTCAAGAGTCTATGGATGACCCCCCTTATAATTTTTTCCTGGCTTTGCACTTTGAGCAAAGATTAATGAGTGTAGGAGTACATCAACTACACTTTCAAAATATTTGAATGAGGCCCGCTAGTTGTTGCCTCAAGGGTCTATGGATGACTGTATTACCATCCTTATTTTTTCCTGGCTTTGCACTGTGTGCAAAGCCAGTATGAGTGTACAAGTGCCGCAAATACACTTTCTTAATTTTTTTTATGAGGCACTCCACTTGGTGCCTTCAAGGGTGTATGGATGACCCTGCTTATAATTTTGGGCAGGATTTGCACATAGTGCATAGCCTTTATGAGTCTAAAAGTACCACTACATGACAATTTGAACAGAAAGTATATGAGGCCCTCCGTTATATCTAATACAGGGTGTATCTGAGTCTCTCTACTATCCAATTTTTGGCACTTCTTGCTTCCTTTATAAATTACAATGAAATTTCCAATTTTTTTATGAAAATTTAAATTTTGGTTTACTTAAATTACTTTTTTTAAATCCTTTTTAAATGTTGCTTTATATAAAACTCATTATACAAAAAATAATGTTTCCTAACATTTTTTTTCCTTAAACTCCAATTTCTCGTTGATTTTGAATGTTTTATTGACAGTCCTTTAAGTGGAGTAAAAGTGTAACACCATTGTTCTCAGTAGCGATCTGGGATTCAGAGATGCTTCCAGGGGTCTTCCCCATTTTATTCTCCTTTCATTCAGCACTATTCCCATCCATTTCAACATTTTCACTGCCCCCCAGACCTCCTTGTAGGGTGCACCGTAAAAATACTAGGATTTCCCGTTAACTCCCATTTTACTCGTTACTCGAAATGAGCATCCGAGCATTAGGAATTGCTCGTTTTGAGTACCTAGCATCCAAGCATTTTAGGGCTTGCTCATCCTTAGCGCTTACAGCCGCCTCTTACAGTGCTGTGAAAGGTAACTGCTGCTGTGTATGCCTGTATGACTAAAAGCCGGCGGCTCTCAGGAGGCATAAAGTTAATTTTCTCTGGGGAGCGGCCCTTTTAGTAAGAGGATCAGACAGCTTTAGATTACTATACAGTAAATCTGCAGATAAATAGCTTATACCCATCTGCGTTAATAAAATCGGTCTGATGTTGTTCCTGAAAAGTCAGACGAGTGTCATGCGAGTGTAACGTGATTTTTATCAAAAAGCATCAGTATGACATCCGTATGACATGCGTATGCAATCCGTGTTCAATGCAATATTATCATTAGCTTTTTACATAGGGAATTACTCTGTCATTTAAAGATAGCTTTCTAAGTAAATATTCTGTAAATAAGTAACATTCTAAGTAAATGCATTGCTTTGCATGTGTAACTTACTGTACATGTATTTAAGTAATAAATAAATGAAAAAAATAGCGTGAGGTCCCCCATACTTTTTAAAATCCAGCTAAAGGGAAGCCGACCCTTGGGGGCTGATGGTTATAGCCTGGGAAGGGGGTAATAAACATGGAGCTTCCCAGGCTATTAATATCAGCTCACAGATGTATACTTAGCCTTTACTGGTTATTAAAATTGGGGACCCCCTCAAAGAAATGACGTGGGGTCTCTCCTATAATTAATAACCTACAAAATCTAGGCAGACAGCTGTGGGCTGATATTAATAGGCTAGGAAGAAGCCATGGATATTGGCCCCCTCCAAGACTAAGAACATCAGCTTTCAACCGCCTCCACTTTTCCCACTTCCCCTGGTGAGGTGGCAAGTAGGGTGATAGTACTGAAGTTGATATCAGCTTTGTATTGTCAGCTGACCATTACTAACCCCATAGTCATGTTGTAAAAACACACAGACAAAATCCAGTCCTTTTATTGAAAGAAAGACAGACTCCTATGTTTTAAATAACTACTACCCTTCCCTCTTTTTCCCATTTATTACTGTAAAATAAAAAATAATAAACCACCATTTTCCTCACCTGTTCGACGATAAGATCAGTCATATCTGTCCCACAAAGAGCTCCAGCTCTGCTACATCTAGATTCCTTGCTGATTGGTGACATGATACGACAGTTCAACCTGGCATTCAGAAGAGACACTGAGCTGCGCGTGATAGCTCAGCATCAGTGCCTCGCGGTGACATGAATAAGTTGAGTGAAGTTCATAGCTGATGAACCCCGGTCACTTCACTGACATCAGCGCCAGTGGAGAAGTTGGAGTGTAATTGATTGTGTGGACAGGTGTCTTTTATATAGGTAACAAGTTCAAACAGCTGCAACTAATACAGGCAATAAGTGCAGAGTAGGAGGGCTTCTTGAAGGAAAAACTAACAGGTCTGTGAGAGCCAGAATTCTTGCTGGTTGGCAGGTGGTCACATTCTTATTTCATGCAATAAAATGAAAATTAATCATGTAAAAATTATGCAATGTTATTTTCTGGAATTTTTTTAAGGTTTGTCTCTCTCACAGTTGAAGTGTACCTACGATAAAAATTACAGACCTCTCCATTCTTTGTAGGTGGGAACACTTTCAAAATCAGCAGTGTATCAAATACTTATTTTCCCCACTGTATATACATACATATATGTATATATATACACACACAGTTAGGTCCATAAATTTTTGGACAGTGACACAAGTTTTTGCCATTTAAGTCAAGATAGAGTTACATAATCAATATGAGCTTAAAGTGCAGACTGTCTAATTCTCATCCAGGACACTGGGACAATTTTTTTCTCACTTGTCATCTGTGTTCTGTTCGTGAGTCTGTATTTTTACTCAGCAGATATTAATCTACAGGACCATTTACAGTTTTTTATGTTACAAAATTGTAATATATCCGTAAAAATCAGATGCTATATTGATGGTTCGCATGGCATTTGATTTTTTTCTCACACCCAACAAATTTCGGAGTGAAATCGCAGCAGAGGCCACTCATTGCACTCGTCTGGTTTGTATGCTAGTGTGAACGAGCCCTTAATTTTAGGGTACGTACATCCTAATTGAAGTAAGGGTTTAGGAATTACAGCTCTTTAATATGTAGCTGCCTCTTTTTAAAGGGACTAAAAGTAGTTGGACAGAAGCTCCTTAATGGGCTGCATGGGCTATTCCCTCATTAATCCATTATTAGTGATGAGCGAGCACTAAAATGCTCGGGTGCTTGAAGCTCGGTCTAGCACATTGGAATACTCGGGTGCTCGACCCGAGCAACGAGCCCAGTGTAAGTCTATGGGAAAATCTAGCATTTTTCTGGCGGTCCCCCTCGGCAGTCTGCAAAAATTGGCCAAATCGATGGGAACAGTGCTCAATTAAACGTCAGGCAGGCAGAATATATAGGTAGACAGTAGTGTTGAGCCACCCTCGTAGTGTTCGAGTTCGGTTCGGTTCGTCGAACACCCGTGTGTTCGCCGAACTGTTCGTCGAACTGTTCGTCGAACACCTTCGAACACCGTTAAAACCAATGGCAGGCAAACAAAAACACATAGAAACACATAGAAAACACCTTCAAAGGTGTCCAAAAGCTGACAAACTGCTCAGAAGACACAACTAACACATGGAAAAGTGACAAGTACATATAGTCATGCGAAAAGAGGTGGAGGAGTAAAAGGAGGGGGAGACACAAATATAGACATGTCATGCCCTTCTAAAATCCAAAAAGTGAGAAGCCGACACGTTCAATCCGCTCCTGCCCGTGCCACCTCCGTGTCGCCGGGTTTGTGCCAGAGCCGCGGTGAACCCTGATGGCCAGCCCCCCTCTCCCAATACTGGTGCCTGTCCGCTGGTGGGTCGAGCGAGCCCCCCTGTGGTGGAGGCAGCTCTAAGCTTTTTAATTTAAATTGTCTCTCTAATTTGAATGAATACACTTTAAATCCATTTACAAGGATCTATTGGAGGGCAAGTCTCATGCCAGCAGCCGCGTAATTCCAGCTCCAGTAGCGTCCATTAAAGCTGCTGCAGTTAAAAAGCTTTTATAAGGATCGAGCTCGGCTGTCCACCGCAAGGCATCCTACTGCCAGTCCCAGCCCCTATGCCTTGGGGTGACTCCTGATGCTCTTCACTGAGTATCCCGTGGTCCCGAAGCATTTCCTTTGAAAAAATTAAGTGTCCAAACTACAGGTGGTGTAGCTTGCTTAACAGCCGGGATAATCCGCTGACTAGCAGACACTGCTACTAGGCACAAAGTATTTCCTGGGCTAGATGCAGTTAAAAATTTGTAATTAGATACTCTCGTTGGATGCTGAGAAAGCATTCCATAGAGTCTCCTGGCACGCAATATATGATTCTCTTAAAAAGCTTGGGGTAGGGGTCTAGGGGACACTTTTATAGCCAAAATCACGGCCCTGTATCACAATACGTCACCTAGGCTGAAGATAAATGGAACTGTAGCACCCTGAGGGCTCGGTTGCTACAGAGGTATTGCACCTCACCCAGAGGTGTGATATCTCACTCTCAGGTAAGGATGGAGTGTGGATCAGGACCCGACACCTGCATGCATTACACCACATTGCCGTGGGGCAGGGCGACCAATATGCCTCTGAGATGGGCACGACAGTCCCTGTCCCTAGCTGGAGTGGGGGGTGGGAACACTGAGGAAGGGGAACCCTGTAGTGCAGGAGCAGGGAGGAAGCAGTTCCTGGGTGCATTGAGAAGGGAGTATAAAAGGTGGGCACCATCTTAGTTCAGTGCAGAGAAGTCTGAGCAGAAGTGGCAGGGAGCAGGGGCTCTGCATGAGCTCTGCTCCGGAGGCGGGCCTAGTAACAGAGGCCCAGGCCTGGAAGAGGGAGAAGGAAGGAAGAGGAGCGGAGAAGGTTCCAGGAACGAGGAATGAAGGGATCCCAGGGGTGCGGACGGGCGAGTCGCCACCGCACGCCCGAATCCACCTGCTTGGAGGGGTCAGGCCAAAGGGGGAGACCGGTCCCCGAAACTAGTGGAGGCAGGAAACGACCCTCAGCTAGAAACCGGAGGCTCTGACATTTTATTTGGCGCAGCCCCTCGCTACACCCGCTAGGAAGGCACCACATAGGGTCAGGGAAACTGGCGCCAAGTTTACCAAGAGGAGGCCCGAGGCAGCCGGACAGAAGGGTTGGTAAGAAAGGCCAGACAAAGGACACACAAAGGGGGTCCTGTGAAGCGCTCCAAAGTTATCTGGGAGTTGTCTGAGCCCCTCACCTGGTGAGCACAGTACGACGTGGGCAGCCGTTACCTGCAGACGTGGTCTGGATAATAAGAACTGTGAGTAAAGGCCCTGGACTGCATCACTGACTCCGTGTCGTTACTGCTGCTGCCCTGCACCATCACCCCCATCCTCCGCATACACTGCCCTGAGGCTATACTCCTCCCGTGGGGAGTTATGCTATGCTCTGCTGCACCCACAACAACAGCATCAGCGGTCTGCCCTGCAGCGGCGGTTCACTCTGACCGCAATCCACGGGTGGCGTAGTCGGACATTTAAACATCAAAACCACATAAATAGTTCCGCCACTGGTTTGACCACCCTGAGCCACGGAACCGGGTCGCCGCCACGAAGACTACAACCACCAGCATCCACCAAAAAGGGTCCGGCTCCGGGTGTTCCAAGGCCCAGGGGGTGCATCAGAACATTTTCAACACCTTTCACAATCACCAATGGGACAAGGCAGGGATGTCCTCTGTCCCCTCTCTTATACATCCTAGTGACGGAGCACCTGCTCTCATCAATTCGCCATAGCCCCAATATTAGGTGGATTGAGGTGGGAGGCACCGAGTACAAGTGCTCTCTATTTGCTGATGATGTCCTAGTATATATCACTCAATCACATATATCCATCCATGCTGTTATGGCTGAAATAGATCACTTTGTTACATGGTCAAATTTTAAAATCAATGCAGCGAAGTCTGAGGCCCTCGATGTCTCCCTCCCCAAATCCATATAGGATTCCATCCAGTCCAACTTTCCTTTTGCCTGGCCCTCACAGGGTATCAAATACTTAGGAATTCCTATTCATAGAGACCTCTCCCATCTATGTTATCTTAATTTTGGGCCCTTTATTGAACAACTCCATACAGACCACGGTTGGCAAGTTAGAACTGTAAGATTTACTACGTGAACCACTGGTGTTTTGTGGAAAAGCACATGTACACTGTGTTCCAAATTATTATGCAAAAAGTGTTTAGGAGTGATAAGGGAAGAATTTGTTTGTTTGTCAGTTAAACTCATTGATGGTGATGTGTGTCAGGGCTCTTTATATCACTGTAAGCAATTGCAGACACCTGGGCTAATTAGTTTGGCAGGTGTGTCCAATGAAAGGCAAGACTACTTAAGAAGGCTGTCTCACATTATTAAGCAGCCTACATTTTCTGCCAAAATGGGAAAGAAAAAGGATGTGTCGGCTGCTGAGAAGCAACAAATTGTGGAGTGTTTAGGTCAAGGCATGACTAATCAACATTGTGCGATGATCAGGATGAAGTGTCTTGGCAATCAAGAAGTATGTAGCTGATTCACAGTACACACGTGTGCGTGCTGATAAGGGCAAATTGAGGACTCTTTCCTACAGGCAATTACGTCAGGTTAAAAGAGCAGCGGCAAAAAAGCCTTGTCATAGCAGCAGACAAGTTTTTGAAGCTGCTGGTGCCTCCAACGTCCCCCGAACAACAAGATGCAGGGTCCTTCAGAGGTTTGCAGCTGTGCATACGCCATCCTGTCGACCTCCTCTATCCACTTCACACAAGCAGAAACGGCTCCAGTGGGCTAAACATTATATGAAGACTGATTTCAAAACTGTTTTGTTCACGGATGAGTGCCGTGCAGCGCTTGATGGTCCAGATGGATGGAGTGGAGGATGGCTGGTTGATGGACACCCCACGCAAACACGGCTACAGCGCCAACAAGGAGGAGGTGGAGTAATGTTTTGGGCTGGAATCATGGGGAGAGAGATTGTTGGCCCCTTTAGGATCCCTGAATGCGCTAAAGATGAACTCCATAATGTATGTGGATTTTCTCAAACAGCACTTCCTGCCATGGTTCAAGAAGAAGAACCGTGTATTTCACAGCAAGATCATTTTTTTGCATGATAATGCACCATCTCATGCTGCACATAAAACATCTGCATCTCTGGCTGATATGGGCATAAAAGGGGACAAACTTATGGTGTGACCCCCATGCTCCCCTGACCTCTACCCCATTCAGAACCTCTGGAGCATCATCAAAAGGAGTGTCTATGATGGCGGGAGGCAGTTCACATCTAAGCAACACCTCTGGGAGGGTATTCTGTCCTCATGCAAAACAATTGAAGCAGAAACCATCCAAAACCTGACAAATTCAATGGACGAGAGAGTTCAGAAGCTCCTTTCGAACAAGGGGTCCTATGTGAAAATGTAACATCACCTAGAATAAAGTTTTGAGTTGAAAACTGTTTGATTTCAGTTTCTAATAACCTGCTAATGCTTATAATTTCAAAAATGACCATTTTTTTGGTCTTTATTAAAATGAAAAGGTTGATCGAAAAGTTTGGGGGATCTAAGAGTGTGGCAACCCAGTAGTCATGATTACTTCGAATTCTGACAATATGAGGGTCATGTTGCAGGTAGTGCAGCAAGAAGGCACTTATGTGTCTTGCGCATCTCGGAGCCCCAAAATTATTTTCCGGGCTAGATGCAGCTAAAAATTATTATTAATTTTAAATCTGGTGGAGCTTAGTATAGATGGCCTAATAGGATCAGTGCTGCACACTGCTACAAAGCCCAAATTATTTTCCAGCCAAGATACAGATAAACATGATTAGTAATTTTAAATCTGGTGGAGCTTATTATAGATGGCCTAATAGAATCAGTGCTGCACACTGCTACAAAGCCCAAATTATTTTCCAGCCAAGATACAGATAAACATGATTAGTAATTTGAAAGCTTAAAACGGTTGGTAGGGTGATTTTAACCAATCATCAAGCTTTTACTCTCCCCAGGATGACACAGGGGTAGAAAAGTCGTTTCGGATCCATGATTTGTTCATCTCTATGAACGTGAGTCTGTCTACATTATCAGTGGAGAGCCGCGTGCGCTTATCTGTCAGCACACCACCAGCAGCGCTGAACACACGTTCAGACAGAACGCTGGCTGCGGGGCATGACAAGATCTCCAAGGCGTAAGTGGCTAGCTCCGGCCATTTATCCAGATTGGAAGCCCAAAAAGAGCAAGGGTCCAGTGACACAGTCATGGCTTCAATGTTTACTTGGAGATACTCCTGTACCATCGTCTCTAGGCGTTGACTATGTGTCAGACTTCTTGTCTCCTGTGGCCTTGCAAAGGATGGGCTAAAAAAGTGGTGAAATGATTCCGCAAAATTGATGTTACCAGCAGATACTGTGGTTCTGTTACGGTTTGAGTGCTGAACACTTGACGGTCCCACGGTTGGCAAGTTGGAACTGTGAGATTCACTACGTGCACCACTGGTGTTTTGTGGAAAAGCACATGTAAGATTCTGCAACAGTCTCTGCTGATACTCCTGCATGCGTGCATCCCTTTCTATGGCAGGAATAATTTCGGCAAATTTACTTTTGTACCGGGGATCTAACAGTGTGGCAACCCAGTAGTCAGGATTATTTCTAATTCTCACAATTCGAGGGTCATGTTGCAGGTAGTGCAGCAAGAAGGCACTCATGTGTGTTGCGCATCCAGGAGCACCAAGTCCCTGTTGTGTTGGTGGCGAGGTAACAATCATGCTTCCTTCCTCTGTCCTCTCCCCCCAACCTCGCACAACAGAAATGTGATCAAGGTCTCCCTCATCTGATGAGTCTTCCATCAGTTCGTCCTCCACTTCTTCCTGGGCTCCTGCACCTTCCTCACTAGTTTGGCTGCTACCATGCGCCCTGGTAAAACCATCTCCCCCACCCTCACATGCCTGCCGCCTTGGTGCTGCCGACCGTCTGGACCTTGCAGATGTTAGCCCTTCCGCATACAACTCCTCCTCCTCTACTTCCTCCACCTCCTCTTGTGTCACCACCTGACTCCGAATTCTGTTTAACATGTGCTCCAGCATGTAAATCACCGGAATAGTCATGCTGATAATGGCATCGTCAGCACTAAACATCTTCGTCGCCATTTCAAAACTGTGCAGAAGGGTGCATAGGTCCCTGATCTGAGACCACTCCTCCAGCGTGATTTGCCCCACCTCTGGATCTCGTTGGCCCAGGTTATACGTCAGAACGTATTGCACCAGGGCTTGTCGGTGCTGCCACAGTCGCTGCAACATGTGCAGAGTTGAATTCCACCGGGTAGGCACATCGCATTTTAGCCGGTGAAGTGGCAGGCCCAACGACTTCTGTAGAGATGTAAGTCGCTGAGCTGCAGGATGCAAACGGCGGAAGTGAGCACACAGCGACCGTGCCCTCTGCAGAAGGCCATCTAGTCTGGGATAGTGGGCTAAAAATTGCTGGACAACCAGGTTCAACACGTGAGCCATACAAGGCACGTGTGTGACATTGCCCCGGCGAAGGGCCGCACCCAGGTTTGCAGCATTGTCGCACACGGCCTTCCCTGGTTTCAGGTCCAGTGGAGACAACCATTCATGAAATTGGTTCTCCAGAGCTGACCACAACTCCTCAGCTGTGTGACTCACATTTCCCAGACATTTCAAAGTAAAAACCGCCTGATGACGTTGAGCCCTTCTGCCAGCATAGTAAGGAGGTGTGCAGGATCCCTTCTGTGCAGTTAGAAAGCTTGTGGCATGACCAGACAGGCTTTGGGTGCAGGTGGAAGACCGAGAAGAGGTTGAGGAGGCAGAAGCAGTGGAGGAACTTTGACATAAAGAGGATTGACGCACAACTCGTGGGGACGGCAAGACTTGGACAGCAGCCTCTTGTCCTGCTGTCACCATAGTTACCCAGTGCCCAGTCAGCGACATGTAACGCCCCTGTCCATGCCTACTCGTCCAAGTGTCTGTGGTGAAATGCACCCTGTCACACACAGAGTTTCTCAAAGAAGCGGTGATGTTGTGTGCGACATGCTGGTGGAGCACAGGCACACCTTTCTTTGAGAAGTAGTGCCGACTGGGCATCTGGTACTGGGGCACTGCGACGGACATAAGGTCTCAAAAATCCTCTGTGTCCACCAGGCGGAAAGGCAGCATTTCTGTAGCCAAGAGCTTGCCGATGGTGAAATTCAACCTCTTAGCTTTCTCATGGCTAGGAGGAAATGGTCTTTTACTTGTCCACATCTGAGGGACCGAGGGCTGGCTATTGTGCTTAGACGGGGTTGATAAGGGTGTCCCCGGCAAACTGCCGGTCTGTGAGGAAGATGCAGGCGGACATGTTAGGTTGCCTTGATCCAAAGGTGGTGCTATCGATGTCGGACAGCGCTCAACACCAGCTGGTGTTACCACCTCCAAAGAAAATGATGACCTGCCAATCACGCTGGCTGTTGCGGGTAAAGAGGTGGCAGGTCTGCGCCCCAAAACAGGTGTGACTGCTGTCCCCCCAGTCACAGAGGATGAAGAGGCCGTGGATGCACAAGATATGGCAGACGGTGGTGGGCCCGGCCGGCTAGGCCGCATTGTAGCACACTGAGCTTCCCACTGCAACTTATGCTTCATGTCCATGTGCCGGTTCATGCATGAAGCACTCAAACTATGTATTTTTTGGCCTCTACTTAGCTTTTGCTGACAAATGTTACAGATAACACGAGTTGGGTCATCTTTATCGATCTGAAAAAATGCCCAGGCTATGCAAGGCTTAGCACCCATGCGACCTGAAGAGCCACCACGACTTGTGGTGAGAGGCAGAGTTGTGTTTGAGGATGCAGTTGTTGACGTGCTTCCAGTACTAAGTCTCTGTCCAGGAAGGCGCAACCTGACCTCGTCGTCACTATCATCTTCCTCCACCTCCTCTGCTGACCTCATCTCTTGGCTGACTGTGGGTTGACAGTAAGTGGGATCTCCAACCTCATCATCATCACCCTGTGCGTTATCACACCCGTCGTCCTCAGAGCCAACCTGTTCCTGCCCTGACAAAAAACTAAAGTTGTCGCTCCAATCAGGTATTTGAGTCTCATCATCGTCTTCCTCATTGTCTCCACCAACAGGAGTTACAGTTTGGGAATGAGGGTCTACATTATAGTCAGAACCTTCTGCGTCTGGTCCTGGATCTGACTCATAAAGATTCTGGGCATCAGTGCAGATCATTTCCTCGTCTGGATTCACAGAAGCGTTGGAGTCGACCTCTGATTTCCAGGCTATAGTATGAGTAAACAGCTCTGCAGACTCAACCATCTGTTCTACCTCATACTCAGACGGGCAGCTGGAGATTTGGGAGCTGTCAGGAAGCAAGTGCGATTGGGGTGACACCTTTGAGGACTGGAGTATTTGTGATGTTGAAGTTGATGTGGAGGAGAGCCCACTTAAAGGAGTACTTGATATCCGTTGAAGCACCTGCTGTTTTTGTGCCTCATCTGGAATTTGTAGCGATTGGCGTGGCCGTAAGAAAGGGATCTTATCACATTGTCCGCTAAAAGAAGTAGACATTTTAGTTTGGCTGGAAGATGGTCTTTCTTCTGCAGATGTTACTGTTGCTTTAACACCTACCCCACGGACACAACCTTTTTTCCCCTTCCCAACACGCCTATTCCCCTTTCCACCAGCAGCAGGCCTTTTTCCACTCACTTTGGTGGTTAACTAATTCACAGCTCTGGAGTTGTTTGCACAAAAAAACAATGGATGGGAACCGAGCAGAGCTGAGTGGCCAAACTGTGGTATTAGGCCAAAACTATTGGCTGGGTTAGATGGAGAAAAAAATTATATTCGATTTGCAACCTGATGGAGGTCAGTATAGATGGACTAATAGAACAAGTCCCACACACAGCTAGTAGCCCAAATATTTTTTCAGAGGTAGATGCAGAAAAAAAATATATTCAGTTTGCAACCTGATGGAGGTCAGTATAGATGGACTAATAGAGAAAGTCCCACACACTGCTAGAAGGCCAAATATTTTTTCAGAGCTAGATGCAGACAAAAAATTATTTTGAATTTGCAAACTGATGGAGGTCAGTATAGGTGGACTAATAGAACAAGTCCCACACACTGCTAGAAGGCCAAATATTTTTTCAGAGCTAGATGCAGAAAAAAATTATATTCAGTTTGCAACCTGATGGAGGTCAGTATAGATGGACTAATAGAACAAGTCCCACACACAGCTAGAAGCCCAAATATTTTTTCAGATGTAGATGCAGAAAAAAATTATATTCAGTTTGCAACCTGATGGAGGTCTGTATAGATGGATTAATAGAACAAGTCCCACACACAGCTAGAAGCCCAATATTTTTTCAGAGGTAGATGCAGAAAAAAAAAAAAATTTAATTTGCAACCTGATGGAGGTCAGTATAGATGGACTAATAGAGAAAGTCCCACACACTGCTAGAAGGCCAAATTTTTTTTCAGAGCTAGATGCAGAAAAAAATTATATTCAGTTTGCAACCTGATGGAGGTCAGTATAGATGGACTAATAGAACAAGTCCCACACACAGCTAGAAGCCCAAATATTTTTTCAGAGGTAGATGCAGATAAAAATTATTTTTAATTTGCAACCTGATGGAGGTCAGTATAGATGGACTAATAGAGAAAGTCCCACACACTGCTAGAAGGCCAAATATTTTTTCAGAGCTAGATGCAGATAAAAAATATTTTTAATTTGCAACCTGATGGAGGTCAGTATAGATGGACTAATAGAGAAAGTCCCACACACTGCTAGAAGGCCAACTATTTTTTCAGAGCTAGATGCAGAAAAAAATTATATTCAGTTTGCAACCTGATGGAGGTCTGTATAGATGGATTAATAGAACAAGTCCCACACACAGCTAGAAGCCCAATATTTTTTCAGAGGTAGATGCAGAAAAAAAATATATTCAGTTTGCAACCTGATGGAGGTCTGTATAGATGGATTAATAGAACAAGTCCCACACATAGCTAGAAGCCCAATATTTTTTCAGAGGTAGATGCAGAAAAAAAATATATTCAGTTTGCAACCTGATGGAGGTCAGTATAGATGGACTAATAGAGAAAGTCCCACACACTGCTAGAAGGCCAAATATTTTTTCAGAGCTAGATGCAGAAAAAAATTATATTCAGTTTGCAACCTGATGGAGGTCAGTATAGATGGACTAATAGAATGATGCTATGCCCAAAAGATTTTACTTCACTAGGTGCAGTAAAAAAATTGGTATTCTATACACAGGTGGTATATCTTGCAACACAGATAGGCTACTCCACTGACTAACACACTCTGCAATAGGCCAAAAAGGATTAGCTTTGCTAGATTCAGCCAAATGCTGTGAAAAAAACTTGCACAGCACCGGCACAGACCTGCCTGGCAAAAACTGATAGGAACTGATGTAACCTAGTCCTGAAAAGGACTGCAATTACAATTAGTCTTTACTCCCACAATCTATCTATTTAAGACCACAGACCTGCCTGATAAAAGTCGTAGGAAATGCTGTAACCTAGTCCTTAAAAGGACTGCAATCACAACTATTCCCTACTCCCAAGCTATCTGTAGATTTGTGCGAAAATTGGCTTGAAATTAACAAGGTATAGCGCACACAGCAACAGCGGTGCCGTCTAACACGCAGCTGCAGCAGTGAGAAAATGGTGGCGACGGGGAAAATGGCTTGGTCTTATAGGGCAAGGACATGTGACATACACTGCCAATGACACATGCCCTTGCTTGTGTGAAAAACAGCAGTTCGCTCCGTGTGTGCGCTGCTGATAGGCTGACAGACTGCACCTCCCCACTGCAAATGCGGGAAAGAGAAAAAAAAATGGAGATCTTTGTTATTCCTGCAGAGATCCATCCCCTGCCCCTCCCCCCACCCCGCTGTACACTCAAACTGCGTATTAACATTAATTTTCATCATTACTGAGAAAAAATCCAGTTATGATTTTGGTGCACGAACAGTTATCGAACATAACCTCGAACAGCCGAATTTTTCTCAAATCGTTCGTGTTCGCCGAACGGCTCGAACACCGCCCAAAACAGCTCGAATTTGAGATTGGCGAACAGTTCGAGTAGAACAACGCTCATCTCTAGTAGACAGGCAGGCAGAGTATATAGGAGGGTGCATGAAAAACATAGCAGGGCACTCAGAACACACTAGTGCCCTTCGATTTTCATGCACCCGTCTCTTTAAAAAAGCCGGCAATTCATCAGCGGCATACACCGGTACCCGACAATTTAGAACAGAAAGAATAGAGCATCACACATAGATAAGATAGATAGAAACATGTCAGTCACATATATAATAAGTACAGTGACAGTGTTGGTTTCTGTACTTGTCATTTAGTGTTAAAATAAAGGATTTATTAAAAAAAAAAATTGGCGTGGGGTTCCCCATAATTTTAGTCTCTAGCGGAGGTTAAGCAGATAACTGGGGCAGATGTTTGAAGCCTGGGAAGGGGGTAATACCCACGGAACTTCCCAGGCTACTAATATCAGCCCCCAGTTGAATACCTAGCCTTTACTAGCTATTAAAATGAGGGACCCCAAGTGTCTCTGAAGAATGGCATGCTGGATGGCAGCATTCTGCTACCATCCAGCCTGCCATCTCAATGCCATCCCAGCGTGGGAGAATTCTCCTGCTCAAGCGGTGACGTCCTTTGCCGGCACCACATGCACAGGAGAATTCTCCCACGCTATCAGTGACATGCATGAGGTGAGCTGAGTTCATTGGACATGAACTCGGCTCATCTGGATGCCGTCACAGCCAGACACTGAGGAGGTTCACTGAGGAGCTTCTCAGTGTCTGCGGCATGGCAAGCTGGATGGCAGCGTTCTGCTGCGATCCAGCCTGTCATGTCAATGTAGCAGTGCTGGAGCCGTCCTGGGAACCATGGAAAGGTAAAGATGAGGTTGGTTAATTATTTTACTTTTATTGCAGGAGATCGTTGGCTTCAGCTGGAATGGGTGATACGGTAAGTAGAGTTTAATTTAGAACATTAAAGTATTGTGTCTTTATTTCAATTAAAAGATTTTATTCTGGGTGTTGGTGTTTTTTTTAACTTTCACTATGGGATTAGTAATGGGGGTGTCTTAAAGATGCCTCTCCATTACTAACCTGAGCTTGATGTCAGCTGGCATTATAAGCTGACATCAACCCCAGCCCTATTACCCCACTGCCACCGCTACAGGACAGTGGGAAGAGCGAGGCTAAGTGCCAGAATTGGCACATCCCGTGGATGCGCCATTTCTGGGGTGGCTGACGGCTGATGTTTCTAGCCTGGGAGGGGGCCAATATTTATGGCACCCTTCCTGGGCTATTGATATCAGCCCCCAGCTGTCTGCCTAGCCTTTGCTAGCTATTAAAATAGGGGGGACCCCAAGTCATTTTTTTGGGGGGTACCTCATTTTAATAGCTAGTAAAGGCTAGGTATTCAGCTGGGGGCTGATATTAGTAGCCTGGGAAGCTCCGTGGGTATTACCCCCTTCCCAGGTTTCAAACATCTGCCCCAGCCGTCTGCTTAACCTCAGCTAGAGACTAAAATTACGGGGAACCCCACGCCAATTTTTTTTTCAATAAATCCTTTATTTTAACACTAAATGACAAGTACAGTAACCAAAACTGTCACTGTACTTATTATATATGTGACTGACATGTTTCTATCTATCTAATCTATGTGTGATGCTCTATTATTTATTTTCTAAATTGTCGGGTACTGGTGTATGCCGCTGATGAATTGCCGGCTTTTCATGTTTCACTGTGAGCACTGTTCCCATCGATTTGGGATGTGGCAGACAATCCCTGCATGATTGGTGCTCTAAATAGCGCCAAATATGCAGGACGGGGACCCGAGCTCCCGCCCGAGCATCGCACAAGTACTCGGTGAGCTCTGAGCATCTCGAGTACTGAGCTGCTCTGGTGAGTAACGAGCAGTGTCGAGCATGCTCTCTCATCACTATCCATTATCATTTAAGCAGGTATAAGATCTGGTGCTGATTCTAGGTGTGAAATTTGCATTTGGAAGCTGGTGCGGTGAACCCATAACCTGCTGTCTAAGGAGCTATCAATGGAAGAGAAACAGATCATTTTGCTGAAAAAGAGAAATCCAACAGAAAGATAGCAGAAATGTTGGGAGTGGCCAAATCAACAGTTTAGTAAATTCTGCAAAACAAAAAAAAATAAAGCACACTGGGGACTCAAAAAGGCCTGGAAGTCCACAGAAGGCAACAGTGGTGGATAATTGCAGAATCCTTCCATGGTGAAGAAAAACCCTTTCACAACATCCTACCCAGTAATGAATACTCTCCAGGAAGTAGATATATTTCAGTATCTAAGTCTAACATAAAAAGAAGACATCATGAGTGCAAAAACAGAGGATTCACCACAATGTGCAAACCATTAATCATCCTTAAAATTAGATAGGACAGATAAGACATTGCCAAAATACATCTAAAGAAACCAGTCCAGTTCTGGAAAAGTATTCTTTGCCCAGATGAAACAAAGATCACCCTGTACCAGAATGATGGGAAAAAAAGCATGGAGAAGGCTTCGAACAGCTCATAATCCAAAATGCACCATCATTGATGATCGAGCACTAGAACGCTCGAGTGCTCGGTACTCGAATCGAGCAGGTTGGACACTCGGATGGGCTCGATTCGAGAAGTGAGTATAATAGAAGTCAATGGGAAACTCAAAGATTTTTCCGGAAGACATTAACAGGAGGTCAGAGGGGGCGGGGGGGGGGGCACAAATTCGCTGAAGTGGATGGAAACAGTGCTTAAATGGAATGGGAACAGCATGGGGAAGACGCCTGGACGCATCTCTGACACCAAGGTCACTGCTGGGAAATAAATAAATAATAAAAAAACATGATGTTTGGTCCTTCCTATTTCTGATAACGAGCCAAGATAAAGCTGACTGCTGGGGGGCTGATATTAACATGCTGGGAAGGTCCATGGTTATTTGGCCCTTCCCAGCCTAAAAATTCCAGTCCGAAGCAGCCTCAGAATTGGCACTTCACATTAGATGCACCAATTCTCACGCTTTGGCCAACTCTTCCTGATTGCAGGACCACACCAGGGCAACAACAGTTACACTTGGTGACCCCCAAAACACTAACTAAACCATTTATATAGTGTTAAATTAGGGATTTAGCCTCAATACATATCATAGCTATAGTACAGTTTGTAGCGGTTAACTAGCATAAAAAAAATATTTATTTCATATGTAAAGGGGGTTACAGTGTACCTATGGCATGGCCAAGAACTTGACAGGTACATTAAAGCCACGATCACATATTGTTAATGTCAGCTATCATTGGCTCCTGTCTGCAGTAAAGTGCTGAGCGGCAGCCGTTTACAGGAACCCTTGAAGAGAGCCGGAAACATTATGTGAGCGTAACTGTGCAGATCCGCTAATTGAGTTCAGTGCTATCAAAGTGTTATTGTCAGCTCTCATTATTGGTTCCTATCTGTGGCCACCAGTTGGTACTGTACTGCAGACAGGAGCCAACAATAAGAGCCAGCAAAAACAATATCTTTCCTTGGCTGCAGAATTTCCTGTCAAACAAGATATGACAGTGCTCTGTATATAAAGTTAGGGGAAATAATTTAGGGGGCACCGAGCCCTTTGGCTACATCAAGGGCACACAGCAGCTTCTTCATTTGCATGCAAAATATATTTTTTCATGAAAGTTCCCTACATACATGTATTAATGCTTTAATTAGGGTTTTGGGGGAGACAGATTCCCTTTAACAAATTGACCAAGTTCATAGGATAGATCCTTCAGAAATAGTGTGCCCTCTGACACAGATCATCTGAGAATTCATGTTTTGTAATCACCT
This sequence comes from Phyllobates terribilis, assembly GCF_046119375.1. NCBI lineage: Eukaryota > Metazoa > Chordata > Amphibia > Anura > Dendrobatidae > Phyllobates > Phyllobates terribilis. The sequence goes on from NW_027362771.1 coordinate 87,738,284, forward strand.
CCTCCAGCAATTTATCCATAGCTAATATCAGGCAGTAACTCCCTAATTGGAGTAAATATAATTTTGTGCATCGCTGACCTTGTTTTACTCTAGTGTTTTCGCTGATGGACTGTTTGTTGCATGACAATCTGGCTGGCTAGGAGATGACTATCACCAGCAAAATGTTGTTCCTCTTGTTAGCTAGTGTGCTAAAACCTGACATTTGCTAAGAGCAATGCTTCAACAATCGGGATCATGCACAATTATATTTTGATGTAGCCTTTTGAACTACTGTATATGATGAGTGATCTGCACAGGGCTACGGTTAAAGGGAACAGAGGAGGGAGGCAATGGGACAGTTTATGGAAAAGGGCTGGGGAAAGAGGAAGGATTTTCAAACTATGAATTTTAAAGCAAGGAATCACAGTAGAAGTAATTTTTCAGCTTCTAGCAAAGCCAGATGACACATATTTCACACAGACACAGGTGCTTCTCACAAAATTAGAATATCCTCAAAAATGTAATTTATTTCAGCTCTTCAGTACAAAAAGTGAAACTCATATATTATATAGAGTCATTACAAACAGAGTGATCTATTTCAAGTGTTTATTTCTGTTAATGTTGATGATTATGGCTTACAGCCAATGAAAACACAAAAGTCATTATCTCTGTAAATTAGAATAATTAACAAAAAAACATCCGCAAAAGCTTCCTTTAAGTTTAAAAAGGTCCCTTAGTCAGTTTCAGTAGGCTCCACAATCATGAGGAAGACTGCTGACTTGACAGATGTCCAGAAGGCAGTCATTAACACACTCCACAAGTGGACTTGTTGATCCAGTAACTTGGAGGCAAAGGGGAGAAGTGAGATGGGGCAATAGCAAGACATAGGATTGGTCAAGGGAGGGCTTTTGAGGATGGGTGTGATCGAGGTATGTTTGAATCATGAGGGGAAGACACTAGTTGTTAGTGACAGGTTGAAGAGGAGGATTAGGCCTGGGATGAAGACTGTGGTACGGTTTGGGATGAAGACTGTGGTACGGTTTCGAATGAGGTGAGATGGTACTTGGTCAAGTTCACAGGTGGTGAGATGTGATTTGTAGAGTAAAGATAATCTTCCGTGATGGCGGAGAGGCGTGTTTTGGAGGAGGAGAGTTGAGTAATTATGAAGAGGGGCTGTTGGAACTTTAAGCAAAAGCTTTGCCCTACGTTTTCAATATTCTGCTTGAAGAATGAGGCTAAGTCTTCAGCTGAGATGTGAGGAGAGGGAGGGGAGCTGGTGGACTGAGGAGAGACTTGAAAGTACTGAATGGTTGTTTAGAGTTGTGAGACACGTATGATATGAGAGATGAGAAGTAGGATTGTTTTGCTGCAGTAAGCAATTGTGCAGCATTTTGAAAACTTCTGTTACTGGACTCCACTCCCTTTCTTTGGTAGCCGCACAGTGGTTCGCCTTGTAGATGAGGGTCATTAAGGACATGTGCTCCAGTAGATGACAAGCGCTGCATCATGTGGCCTCTACTCCTCTTCCTCCACCTTAACATCACACACAGTACAGTCCTCAGAGGTGGCACCCCAATTACCCTTGTTTTCATCAGCGTCACAACTCTCCAACCGGCCAACAGACTGTGGGGAAGAAAAGATGGGCGAGTCTGCAGAGCTGTTCACACAGTCTATTCAGAGGTCTGATCCAAAGCTTCACACTCAAGAGGCGGAAAGCATGTGTAGCAATGCCCAAAAATTTTTTTAGTTGATCTGGGCCTGGACGAAGTAGGGTCCAAGAAGAATCCAAACCCTCGTCACCATATGTAAACCCCTCTGGGTGGGCATGGATGGGTTGGAGAACGAAATAAATACACACCAGAACATGGAGAACTAAACTAATATACAACAGGGGTTGGAAAACTAAACTACTAAACAGCTAGGGTTGGAGAATGAAAAAAATACACACCAGAACACGGAGAACTAAACTAATAGAAAACAGGAGTTGGAGAACTAAACTATTAAGACAACAGGGGTTGGAAAACTAACCTACTAAACAGCTAGGGTTGGAGAACTAAACTACTAGACACCAGGGGATGGAGAACTAAACCACTAGACACTAAGGTGTCACTAGACAGCAAGTGTTGGAATCCCCAAGGCTTGCGGTACAAACCTCCGTATCTAACACTTCCTCCAGTGCTTCTGCATCCTCCACCTCCTCTACAGCCTCCACCTGCACCCTCAACCTCTGCCTTAATAAGACACACCTTCCAACAGTGCAGAGAGAATTCCCCCCCATCTCCGTACTTCGCAGCCAGGGCTCACTGCAATCAGGTAGTGTTAAAATGAATATGCCTTGGAGATTACAGTCATACAGCTGAAGAGTTGTGGACAGCTCACCAGGCCGAGTTTGAGCAATAGCTGTCTCAACTGAACCTGGAGCAAGGGAAGGCCGTGTGCGATAATGATGCAAACCTGGTGGTGGCCCTACACCGGGGCAACCTCACACACGTGCCTTGAATGGCTCGCATCCTCATCCTGATAGTACAGCAATTTCTCCGCTACTATCCCAGCCTGGATGCGCTGCTGCAGAAGCCACGGTCTCTATATGCTCACTTAAAACTATGAAAATAACCAGGATCTTTAGTATAAAAACCAGACTACTAGACAACGAACAAACTCCTTCATAATGTTAGAGGCCACCATCTCCTTTGCTTGCTGGTACTTTTCTGTGGGAATGAGCTTGTTTCCAACCAGCCAGGAATATCCAGTGAATGGCACTCCACGGTTTGGTATAAGCACCCAGTGCCAAAAGCAAAGCCATCCACAATTTCCGTACCTCAGGAATTTTATTTGGCAGACAGGCTGAGCAAACATTAGTTTCTCACAAAGATGCTGAATACACTGAGTGGCAGTAGGTGTAGGAGGGGAAGGAGACAGTAGATTGTGAAGTTACATTAGCTCCGGTTGTGTTGAGGTGGCAGCGAGGCAATGGCAGGCTGTAGGCTGTCTTGAAGAGATGGGTTTTCAGGTTCTTTCTGAAGGATCCGAATGTGGTGGCTAATTGGATGTGTTGAGGCACAGAATTCCAGAGGATGGGGAATATTTGGTAGTATTGGAGGCGATTGGGTAAGGAACAAATAAGTGTGGAGAGAAGGAGGTCTTGGGAGGACTGGAGATTACGTAAGGGAATATATCGAGAGATTAGTTCAGAGATGTATGGAGAAGAAAGGTTATGGATGGCTTTGTAGGTCAGTGTTAGTAGTAACAGGGCCAACCAGAGAACTGGAGACTCCTATGGTGGGCCCTGTCTTCTCCTTCAGGAGAGTTCATAGCGCAAACCTTGCAGCTGCTATGGGACTCTTGAGTGGGGGAGAAAGGTGTTCCCTCAGAATCAAATCCTTTGGTGGGCTCAATGTTCTTCAGTCTTACACTGCTTCTTGGTGACAGTTGTATTTCACCTCAGCCATATTCTTTAGCTCAGTGAAGGACTGGCATAGAAACCATACCTACTTCGGCTGTCATTTCTCCCAGGAAAGTCCTCTAAAACAGTTTGTTCCATAAGTAATGACAGCCCATCCAACATCATCTCACACTTCTCGGTGGTGCTTCGACACACAAAGATCTTTCTTTGCACCTTGAATTTCATGACTACAGAGTTGGGCAATGGCCTGATCTGCAATGTGTTTTGCATAAGCAAAGCCACAGTTTAGGCCTCTCAATATCATCATTAAGCGAAATTCATACAGCTTTCCCACAGACTGAAAGAGGAGTATCAAGACTTCTAAGACAGACAAGACTACCCTGTCCTCACCAAGAAGACGCCTGTCCATGTTCTCCTCCTCCTGCTCTTCCTCATTATCACCCAATCCGCGTTGAGATGAGATGAGGCTTGTTTGTGTAGTGTCAGCCTGTATAGTTCCTTACTCCGCCTGCAATGCCTCTTGTTTAATTGTGAGCACCAAGCGTTTCAGTAGACAGAGAAGCGGGATGGGGATGCTAATTATGGCGTCATCGCCGCTTACCATCTTGGTGGAGTCCTCAAAGTTTTGGAGGACGGCACAGATATCAGACATCCATGCCCACTCAACAGCTCTTATGTGCAGAGGCTGACCTGAATTCCAATGGGCGTGTTGAAGCTGGTACTCAACAACTTCCCTCTGCTGCTCACAACTCCTTCCCAACATCTGTAATATTGATTTCCAATGTGTGGGGACATCGCACACCAGATGGTGAGCTGGAAGCTGCAAACACTGCTGAAGCACTGCCAGGGTGGCGGAAGCTGTAGCTGACTTTCTGAAATGGGCACACACGTGTTGTACTTTCACAAGCAGCTCTAGCAGATCTGGGTAGGTTTTGAGAAACCTCTGAACCACTAAGTTAAGCACATTTAGTGCTCGCTCATTACTAATGTGTATCCCTGTATGGAGAACAATATCAGCACCAAAGAATTAAAAGATGAAATATAGCCTGCTTTATATACCACAGTACTAAGAAAAACAATTTTGATTATGTCATGTGTACACCTGTGACAACAATATCTGCACCAAAGAATTAATTTCACTAGAATAGAGCTAGTATAATGGCGACCGACAACTCTTCCACTACAGCCAACCCAGCAGATGGAGACCCAACCAGGAGTGTTCACATTTCTAAAAATTAGGGCCTGACGCCACTATTTCCATGGCCAACAAATTGGAGATGGTGAAGTTCAATCTCTTAGCATTGTCATGTGTAGGAGGAAACAATCTTTTACGTGATCACAACTATGGGACCGAGGGCTGCATTGCTGAGAGAGGGCGGAGTACGGTGAATCAGACAATCTGCTGGACCATGAGTGAGGCGCAGGCAGAGATGTTACGATGGATTGAGAAACATGTGGTGTTCGCTTCCATTACAACTGATGGGCTCTCACTCAGCCTGACTTGAGTGGGTAAAGAACCGGAGGTTCTGCGGTCAGAGACCTGCGTGACAATACTTGGCATGATAACAGAGGAGCAGGAAGAAGCAGCAGATGCAATTGATGGGGCGGCTGATGGTTGTTGAGGTCTGCTGGTCTGCATTTTATCACAGTGAGATTGCCAGTTTAAAGAATGTTCATTGCACATGTGAAAGTTCATGCTTGTAGTAGTCAAATTGTTGCACTTTTTCCCTCTACAGAGTTTTTTCTTGCAAAGTTTGCAGATAACGTGTGTTAGCTCAACCTTTGCAGTCTCAAAAAAGGCCCAGGCTAGGCAACCCTTCCCGCCTCTGCAAGCTGCAGACCCGCGATTGCTGCTGGCCGCTGCCACATTTGTGGCTAACGATGCAATGCTCGTTGCATTTGCATCACTCCATGTGTGCATCGTAAGGCTGCAACGTAACCTCCTTGTCTTCCTCCACTTCCTCAAATGAGCTACTCAGCTGCGAGCATCTGGGTTCACACCAAGTGGGATCCACAACCTCATCATCATCCAATGTGTAATCCCATTCCTCTTCCTGACAGTCACCCTCCTCCTCTTTTTGCCCTGACAGCACAGTTACAGTCCACGTGACCCTCAGGTATTTGAGTCTCATCAGGATCACCCCCCCCCCATCAGGGCTTAATGTCTGGGGACGAGGGTCAGGAAGCTACTCAGACCCAACTTGTTGTTTTTTTCCCCCTGTATGGTGAACAATATTTGCCCCAAAGAATTTTAAACTCATATGTGGTCTGCTTTCTATACCAATTTTGAGTTTATCATGTTTGTGTACCCCTGTGTGGAGAACAATATCTGCACAAAGAATTATAAGATGAAGTATAACTTGTTTTATATTCCACGGTAGAAAGAAAATCAATTTATATTTTATCATATGTACCCCTGTGACAACAATATCTACATCAAGGAATTAATTTCAATAGAGTATAACTATCATAATGGGAATCAACACCTTTTCCACTATAGCCAACCCAGTAGATGGAGACCCAATCAGGATTCTCCACATTTCCAAAAATTAGTGGCAGACACCACCAACATGGCATCAATTTCAGTACAGTAGAAATTGTAGAATTAGGAACGACAACTCTTCTACTACAGCCAACTCAGTAGATGGAGACTCCATCAGGAGTGTTCATATTATAAAAAATATAGGGCCTCAAATCACCAAAATGGCATCAATTTCACTAGAGTAGAAGTAGTATAATGGGGATCAACAACTCTTCCACTACAGCCAACCCAGCAGATGGAGACACAATCAGAATTCCCACATTTCCAAAAATTTGTGGCAGACACCAGCGAAGTGGCATCAATTTCACAACAGTAGAAATAGTAGAATTAGGAATGACACCTCTACCACTACAGCCATCCCAGCAGATGGAGACTCAATCAGGAGTGCACCATCCTCTGCTGTCGTTCACCACGTGTCAGACTTGTACTCTGTTGTGCTGGTGCACAAGCTAATCTAAAATATGTGTGAAAGGACTCACAGAAATTGCTTTTGCCACTTACACTACTGCTGCTAATATTTTTTCGTTGACGAATTGACGTGTCGGAGGTTGGAAGTGTACAGCTGCGATGCACTCTGTGTGCCTCATTGCTGTCTTGGGGAAAACCTATCTTAAGGTTGTGTAAAACCGTGTTTCGATAATCCAGCATTCGCGTGTACCTTTCCAGGGCGGGAAGCATCTGGCAAAATTGACTCTTATCAAGTGGATGTAACAGAGTGGCATCCCAGTAGTCAGCACTATTTCAAATCATAACTATACGGGGATCATGTTGCAAATAGTGTAGCAAGAAGGCAATCATATGTCGGGCTCTTCCATGAGGTTCAAGCCCATGCTGTGTTGGTGGCTGGGTAACTCTGATTCTTGTTTCCTCCGTCCCCTCCCGCCAAACATGAACAGAGAGGAGATGATTATCCTCTACATGTTCTGACTTTTCCTCGCCCATCACCTCTTCCTCTTCTGTTTGTTCCTCACCTCTTGAACCTTCACTAACAGTTTTTCTGGTATCACCAACTCCCTTCGATCATAATGAACCACCCTCCCTTGGCACCCTGAGATGTCCCCTAGTGTATGACATCAGTAACAGAAGAAAGTATTTTTTTTGTGTGGATAAGGCCTATGTAACATGAGATATTCTCCAAACTATTCCAAACTGAGATGTCCCCTGCTGTATAACATTAGGAACAGAAGAAATTATTTTTTTTTACTGTGAATGAGGTCTATGTAACATAAAATATATTCTCCAAGATATTTCAAACTCAGATGTAGCCTGCTGTATCACATTAGTCACAGCAAAAAATTGTTTTTTTTACGCTGAATAAGCTCTGCTTACAGTTGAATTTCACCGCCACAAAAGACTAGGTGACTTATGGCAGACTCTATCGCTTTTGGCAAAGAAAAAAATATTTTTGAAGTCTGGCTAGCAACAGAAAAAATATATTTTTTTACTGTGCATACAGCTGAATTTCACCCACAAAAAATGACAAGGTGGGCTACAATAGCTTGCGCTATCTCATTAGCAAATGAAAATAAAAGATTTTTTTGCTCTGCTCTCAGGAGCTCAGCAGTACAGCTAAATCTCAACCCCACAAAATCAAAAGGTGGGCTACTAGGGCTTGCTTGCTTGCTGTATCACATTAGCAAGTAAAAAATTGATTGAAGGGATACTCGTGCATAAAGCACAATACAAGCAGTGCACAACATATTTCTATGCCATGGGCCATGCTGCTTTTGTCTGAACCTCAGTAATTGCACAAGAAAAAAAAAAGTGCTGCAAGTTCGATTTCACAGGCACACAGCAGACTACTTATCTAAACTATCTGACTTCCAAACAACCACCTACCTATCTAGCTAAAATCGCTCTTTACACAGGAGCCCAGTCAGCAGCAGCAGCGTCTGTGAGCAGTGACATGCATAAAATGGCGCTGAGGGAACATGGCCGCTCTTTATATAGAGAGGACATGTGATTTCAGCAGCCAATGGCAGAAGCCCTTGTGTCTGGACAGTGTGGATGCTCCCTGCACTCTTATTGGCTATCCGCAATTTGGACACTTAAAGTTACAGGAAAAAAAAAGATTAAAAGTGCGCCGCTCCTCTGAGCTCTTCTGAGCTCTCCCCAGCCCCTCCACTCATCAAACACATCCCCAGCTCACCATACACAAGCAGTATGCTAACCAAACTGTTAGAAAACACTGCAGTTGCGCCGCAATGATTTTCTTGCCCTTGTTTGCCGAATGTTACCGATTTTCCTGAATTTAAGTAAAAATGCTCGCGTTTCCGATCACGAATCCGAATGTGCCATATTCATTTCGAATATAACTTTTGAGATAGAATTTCAAACATATTTGCTCATCTTGACCAACAAATGGCGCCGGCCTTCTTGACGCTTGGCATCTTGCATCACTGCTCCGCCTTTCGCTGCGTGGAGTCTTCTGGGGCACACCATTCCATTTCTCTGTCACCTCCATCCGTTTTCCTTTTTCATACTTTCTGGGAGGCTGGCCTTCTCCTTCCACTTCACCCTACTTCGTACTGCAGGCTGGCACTTAGAGACATGACATTCCCTTCAGTAGGTGAAACCTTTAGAGGGCTGGATGTTTCTTCGCGCCCTTTCAGATCATCTACACCCACAATGGGCATGTGTAATATGGACCCCAATACCCATTTGAAGAGACTTAGAGGAGGGCCTCCTGAAAACAATGTTCCCATTATTAGGAAGTAGGTCTCCCATTGTGTTTGCCTATGCAGTGAACGCAAGGGTTGCCAAAAATTTGGAGGCACTCCAATGACCCTTGGAAGAGACGTGGAGGTCAGAGGGCCTCCTGAAAACAATGTTCCCATTATTAGTAAGTGGCTCTCCCATTGTGTTTGCCTATGCAGTGAATGAAAGGGTTGCCAAAAATTTGGAGGCACTCCAATGCCCCTTGGAAGAGACGTGGAGGTCAGAGGGACTCCTGAAAACAATGTTCCCATTATTAGAAAGGGGTCTCCCATTATGTTTGCCTATGCAGTGAATGCAAGGGTTGCCAAAAATTTGGAGGCACTCCAATGACCCTTGGAAGAGACGTGGAGGTCAGAGGGCCTCCTGAATACAATGTTCCCATTATTAGGAAGTGGGTCTCCCATTGTGTTTGCCTATGCAGTGAATGCAAGGGTTGCCAAAAATTTGGAGGCACTCCAATGTCCCTTGGAAGAGAAGTAGAGGAGGGCCTCATAAAAAATGTTTCCATTAGAAAGGAGAGGGCCTGACAAACATTTACCCCTGGGGGGTATACATGAACATACTGTATAAAAAATTTCATAAACACTAGTGATGAGCGAGCACTAAAATGCTTGGGTGCTTGAAGCTCGGGTCGAGCACATTGGAATACTCGGTTGCTCGACCCGAGCAACGAGCCCAATGTAAGTCTATGGGAAACTCGTGCATTTTTCTTGAGGTCCCCCCCGGCGGTCTGCAGAAGGTCAAAAATTGCCCAAATCGATGGGAACGGTGCTCAATTAAACATCAGGCAGGCAGAATATATAGGCAGACAGGCAGGCAGGGTATATAGGAGGGTGCATGAAAAACATAGCAGGGCACTTGGAACACACTAGTGCCCTCCGATTTTCATGCACCCGTCTCTTTAAAAAAGCCAGCCGGCAATTCATCAGCGGCATACCCCGGTACCCGACAGTTTAGAACAGAAAGAATAGAGCATCACACATAGATTAGATAGATAGAAACATGTCAGTCACATATATAATAAGTACAATGACAGTGTTGGTTACTGTACTTGTTATTTAGTGTTAAAATAAAGGATTTATTGAAAAAAAACTAATAGTGCTTTTGTCTCTTTAAAAAAGTCGGCCGGCAATTCAACAGCAGCATACACCGGTACCAGACAATTTAGAACAGAAAGAATAGAGCATCACACATAGATTAGATAGATATAAACATGTCAGTCACATATATAATAAGTACAGTGATAGTGTTGATTACTGTACTTGTCATTTAGTGTTGCTAGCTATTAAAATAGTGGGGACCCCACGTCAATTTTTTTGGGGGTCCCCCATTTTAATACCTGGTAAAGGCTAGGTATTCAGCTGGGGGCTGATATTAGTAACCTGGGAAGCTCCGTGGGTATTACCCCCTTCCCTGGCTTCAAACATCTGCCCCAGCCGTCTGCTTAACCTCCGCTAGAGACTAAAATTACTGGGAACCCTACGCCAATTTTTTTTTAATAAATCCTTTATTTTAACACTAAATGACAAGTACAGTAACCAACACTGTCACTCTACTTATTATATATGTGACTGACATGATTCTTTCTATATAATCTATGTGTGATGCTCTATTCTTTCTGTTCTAAATTGTCGGGTACCGATGTATGCCGCTGAAGAAATGCTGGCCGGCTTTTTTAAAGAGACGGGTGCATGAAAACAGTATTATTTCTTTTTTAATTAATCCTTTATTTTAACACTAAATAACAAGTACAGTAACCAGCACTGTCACTGTACTTATTATATATGTGACTGACATGTTTCTATCTATCTAATCTATGTGTGTTGCTCTGTTCTTTCTGTTCTTTGGTACATAATCCCCACCAAGTTATTGCTCAGTAAAAAGTTTATTTTTCACTTGCGGTGTCCCTCATTGAAGTCCTCAACATTTGGTTTTGACTAGTGATGAGCGAGCATACTCGCAAGTACTCGGTACTCGCCCGAGCATCTCAGTACACGAGATGCTCAAAGCTCGCCGAGTACTTGCAAGATGCTCGGGCGGATGCTCGGGTCCCCTCCCTGCATGTTTGGCGGCTCTATACAGAGCCAATAAGCATGCAAGGATTGCCTGCCACTCACTGTAATGCTGCAGCCATATTAGTTGTGGCATTACAGTGATTGGCTGACCGCACAGCTTCATCAGGTCTATATCAGACCTGGCGCCGCTGTGCTCGTCATTCTACTCCGCAATCAGGCAGTGTAGGGAGAGGTGCTGATGCGTCACAGAGAGATTTGATTGTGTATTAGGTAGTGTAGGGAGAAAAACCGTACATTACACATATCCATCTCAACAAACAGTCCTTCTGAGGACTAATCCATCTGCACAGATATCAGGCAGGCAGGGTGTATAGGCAGACAGGGTATATAGCAGCCTGCAGTGCATATAGCCCAAGAGGCTCTATTCCAATTCTGCCTTCTGCTGCTGTTAGATATTTCTATACAAAGGCCCAGGTCTCAGGGGCTAGGAATACTTTTGTTTGGATCTTAATCCTCATTATTTGCTTAAAAAGCAATCCAGAGAACACCGTTTTTCTGCGCTATTTGTTTGTGTAGGGAGAGGTACTGCTGCGTCAGGGACAGATTTGCTTGTGTATTAGGTAGTGTAGGGAGAAAAAAACGTACATTACACATATACATCTTAACAAACAGTCATTCTGAGGACTAATCCATCTGCAGAGATATCAGGCAGGCAGGGTGTATAGGCAGGCAGTGTATATAGCAGACTGCAGTGCATATAGCACAAGAGGCTCCATTCCAATTCTGCCTTCTGCTGCTGTTAGATATTTCAATACAAAGGCCCAGGTCTCAGGGGCCAGGAATACTTTTCTTTGGATCTTAATCCTCATTATTTGCTTAAAAATCAATCCAGAGAACACCATTTTTTCTGCGCCATTTGCTTGTAGACACTACAGAATACAGCCAGGTCCTTTCCATACTAGAGCACTAGAAATCCAATTATTTAAAACTGTGTTTTCTCCATCACATGGATCACATATACGTTTTCAGAAAATACTGCCATTTCTGGCCTCCATTAAAAATTTCCTTTAGTGTGTCAGTCAAGCAATTCACCACAGTTTGCTGTTCAAACTACTTGCTTACAGACTAGGTATTTAAAACTCTAATTTCTCCATCACACGGATGACATATACGTTGTCAGAAAATACTGCCATTTCTGGCCTCCATTAAAAATTTCCTTTAGTGTGTCAGTGAAGCAATTCACAGCAGTTTGCTGTTCAAACTACTTACCTACAGGCCAGGTATTTAAAACTCTGTTTTCTCCGTCACACGGATCACATATACGTTGTCAGAAAATACTGCCATTTCTGGCCTCCATTAAAAATTTCTTTCAGTGTGTCAGTGAAGCAATTCACAGCAGTTTGCTGTTCAAACTACTTATCTACAGGCCAGGTATTTAAAACTCTGTTTTCTCCATCACACGGATATATAAGTTCGCTCCAAACTCAGTTATTTGTAGTGATCGTGGAAGAAACTGTCCTCCATTTAAAATGGGCAAGGCACATGGCAAGGGACGGGGAACTGGACGTGATGGTAATGGTGCATGCAGAGGCAGAGGAAAAGGCCGTGGGCAAGCCGAAATTGTTCCACAACAAACACCCACATCTTCTTGCCTGACCTTCCTGTCACAATTTCTAGGGGACCCCAGCACACCACTATTGAACCAAGAGCAGTGTCAAAAGGTTGTTGTTTGAATAGCGGATAATGCTTCCAGTCACTTAGCCACCACCACCACCCTGTCTTCCACACGGTCAAGTGTCAGTAGCCGTGAGTCTGGACAGCATATTCCTCACCCTGATCCTCCTTCTTCCCACCATGCCGAGTACCCAGAGACAACTGATCCCACACTTGGACACTCTGAAGAGCTGTTCACTTTTCCATTTATAAATTCAGGCCTCTCGCTCGGTCCACTTGAAGCAAGGCAAGAGGAGATCGAGTAGCCACGGTCACACGAAGGTGACGGTGGGAAAGTGTCACAAGAGGTGGACGATGATGAGACACAATTGCCAGAAAGTCAGGAGGAGGACCAGGTTACGGAAGTGGAAGATGAGGTGGTGGATAATATAGTAAATGACCTAACCTGGCAGGGGGACATGCTGAGCAAGGACAGCAGCATACAGGGGGAGGGAGGCGTAGCACCACAACAGGCAGGAAGAAGCAGTGTGGTGGCCGCAGACACAGGGCTGGAAAGCGTTCCCGGTAACACCAACACAAAGGAAGTTGCCAGTACAACTGTTAGGTATTCCCTAGTCCGGTTATTTTTTAAAGCCTCTGCAGATAACCTTAGAGGCCATTTGCACCATCTGCCAGGCCAGCATCAGCAGGGGTGGCAAAACGACCTGCCTGACCACCACCAGCATGACCAGGCACATGGCAGTAAAGCACCCGACTTTGTGGGCCGAACCCCAGGGTCCAGGAACAGTGTCTGCGGGTGGCACCATTGCTTCTTCCGCTGTTGTGCATGCAAGACAATCCCCTTTCCCTGGTGCATGCGAAGACACCTCCTGTCCTGCACCTGTCATTGCACACTCTCAAGTAGCAGCATCAGCAAGCAAGTCCACTTCCTTGTCCAAGTGCAGCGTTCAGTTCTCCCTGCCCCAGTCCTTGGAACGCAAGCGCAAATACGCAGCCAACGCCCCACAGGCCGCACTACTATATTCACACATTTCTCGACTGTTTGCGCTCGAAATTTTGCCTTTTAGGCTCGTGGAGATGGAAGCTTTCCGCCACCTGATGGCGGGACTTGGTCCAGTAATTGGTCAGCTGTCACTTTCTCTCCCGGTGTGCTGTTCCTGCATTACACAAGCATGGGTCTTAGAACATTTAGCCGTACCCTCAACAACACTGTTACTGGGAACGTCCACCTAACCACGGACACGTGGACAAGTGCTTGTGGGCAGGGACGGTACATTTCACTGATGACACACTGGGTTCTACATTCTACAGCTCCTGCACCTCCTCCTTTTCAGCCTCCATCTCTGAAATGAGCACATCAGTCAGAAGCTGGAAGAACTGTGTCAGCCAAGTGGCAATAGGCAGTGCTGAAGCTAATATGCTTAGGTGAATAACTGCACACCACTGAAGAGTTGCGGCAGATCTGTGGCTGACACCGCTGAACCTATATCCAGGCATGGTCATCTGTGACAATGGCTGGAACCTCGTGGTGGCTCGTAAGCGAGGCGAGCTCACTCACGTACCACGCCTGGCCCATGTGCTTTACCTTGTGGTGCAGTGGTTTCTCAAAATCTACCCAGATCTGTCGCATCTACTTGTCAAAGTACACTGCGTGTGTGCACATTTTAGAAAGTTAGCTACAGCTTCCATTGCCCTTGCCATGCTTCAGAAGTGTTTGCAGCTACCAGCTCAACGACTGGTGTGCGATGTCCCCATGCATTGGAACTCTACATTGCAGATGTTGGGAAGGATTTGTGAGCAGAAGAGGGCAGTTGTTGACTACCAAAATCAACACGGCCGTTGGTATTAAGGTCAGACTTCACATATAAGACCTCAGGAGTGGACATGGATGTCAGACATATGTACCATCCTCCAAAACTTTGAGGACTCCACCAAGATGGTGAGCAGCGATGACGCCATAATTAGCATCACCATCCCGCTTCTCTGTCTTTTGAAACACTCTCTGCTCTCAATTAAAGAGGATGCATTGCAGGTGGAGCATGATGAGATGAAGCAAGGAACCATACAGGGTGATTCCACACAGCTCAGCCTCATCTCATCCCAATGTGGATTGGGTGACAATGAGGAGGAGGAGAAAGAACAGGCACTTGTTTCTTGCGCTACAGATGGTATTACCTGCACAACTATCATACCGTCTGCTCAGCGTGGATGGCCTGAGGAGGAGGAAGAGGATGAGGAGGAGAGAATGGTCAGTCATCCTCTTGATGAGGACATGGAAGTCTTGCCTCTTTGCAGTCTGGCACACATGGCTGAGTTTATGCTACGCTGCCTCTCCCGTGACCCTTGCGTTCTCAAAATTGACACTTCAAGACCCATGTTATAATGAGAACTTTCTGTCCCTTATCCTCTTGCTAGACAGGCCTCTTTTCAAATGGGGCAGTACCAGAATGCCCTTGTTGCGGAATTCTTAAAAAAATTACCATCTGAAAACGCTGGCGGCCGAGGTAATAGTTCATTGGACAACCAAGGAGTACATGCGAGAGAGACACAATTGCAATCCAGCAGAGGCAGGGGAACACTGTCAAAGTTCTGGGACAGTTTTCTCAGACTCTCCCATCGCACAGGCCCTGAGGCGTGGGGTAATCTCCCAAGGAGGGAAAAGTTTCAGAAAATGCTGAGAGAGTACCTTGCCAACCATACCAATGTCCTCTGTGATTCCTCTGTGCCTTATAATCATTGGGTATCCAAGCTGGACACATGGCATGAACTGGCTCTCTATGCCTTGGAGGTCCTGGCCTGCCCTGCCACTGGCATTTTGTCTAAGTTGGTTTTTAGTGGCACTGGTGGAATTATAACCGATAGGCGCATCCGCCTGTCAACTGAAAATGCTGACAGACTGACTCTTATAAAGATGAACAAGGGCTGGATTGGGCCAGACTTCTCAACAACGCCGAATTATAGCAGTGTAGCATAAACTCAAATCCAGTGTCTCTTTTTTGGGAGGTCTAACTCTATTGGCATGTACCTCTGTCTTCACACTCAGACATGTGTATAAGCTTCCTGATTTTGTCTCTTGCAAGGGGCATTGGAATTCCTCCAAATTTTTGGCAGCCGTTGCATTCACTGCATAGGCAAACAGTATGGGAGACCCACTTCCTAAAAATGGGAACATTGCTTTCAGGAGGCCCTCCGACCTCTACGTCTCTTGCAAGGGACATTGGAGTTCCTCCAAATTTTTGTCAGCCGTTGCATTCACTGCATAGGCAAACAGTATGGGAGACCCACTTCCTAAAATTGGGAACATTGTTTTCAGGAGGCCATCCGACCTCTACATAGCTTGCATGGGACATTGGAGTTCCTCCAAATTTTTGGGAGCCGTTGCATTCACAGTGTAGGCAAATAGTATGGGAGACCCACTACTTTCTAATGGGAGGATGTCTTTACTGTGACCCAGCTCTGTGTATTTAAATTTTTATTGGGGTATTTCCTAAATTTTGTCAGCCATTGGACTCACTGCATACCCTCTAACTGTATAGCAGACCCGCTCCTTTCTAATGAGAACATATCGTTACTGTGGCCCAGCTCTATGTGTCTTTAAATTTGTGTTGGGGTTTTTCCCAAATTTAGCAGCCCTTGCAGTTACTGCATGGGTATTACCACTATAGGAGACCCACTCCTTTATAATGGGAACATATTTTTTTACTGAGACCCTCTTCTATGTCTGTTCAAAAGGGTATTGGGGTGTGTCCAAATTTTTGGCAGCACTTGCAGTCACTGCATACGCAATAACAGTATAGGAGACCCACTCTTGAATAATGAGAACAACAAAGCATAGCTGACTGCTGGTGCTTTAAGAATAGTAAGGGCAGCCTGATCGCCCTATAAAAATAGTGTTTGTGACTTTCAGAGTCCCTCCTTCATAAATGAAACAGGATATGTCTGATGATGTCTCACACATTGGATGGCCAGATAAGGTAGTAAAATGTTAAAATGCCCCTTCCTGGTGAATGCATTTTTCATAGTTGAAAGCAGTGCAAAAACCCATCAAAAACGCTATGTGTGAACATAGCCCAAGGTGTGGAGGAGCATTTTTGTTTTTGGTTATTTATTTTGCCTTATATACAAGTCATTACCCTGAAAAGGATGTTTCGTAACATTTTTCCCAGGAAAATCCATTTTGGTTTAATTTTTGTATGTTTTATTGTGAGTCCATAAAAGTGGCGTAATACCACTGACAATGTTGTTGACAGCAGTGACTTGGGAGTCAGAAATGCTTCCAGGGGTCTTCCCCATGCTGTTCCCATGTCATTTGAGCACTGTTCCCATCGATTTTGGGCAATTTTTAGAGCCTCTGCAGACCGCCGGGGGGGCGCCTGAAAAATGCTCGAGTTTCCCATAGACTTACATTGAGCTCGTTACTCGGACCGAGCACTCGAGCATTCCAATTTGCTCGACCCGATCAACGAGTACCCGAGCATTTTAGTGCTCGCTCATCACTACTCAGTACACAGCAAAGTTTAAATCAGTCAGAAGGGTACAAAAATATTCCAAGACACTAGATATACCATGAATCACTGTGAAGAGCATCATCAAGAAATTGCTTTAATTTGGCACAACAGTGACTTAGAACTGAATGTCCCTCAAAATATGATGAAAAGACAAGAAGAAAATTGATCCAGAAGGCTGCCAAGAGGCCTACAGCAACATTAAAATTGCTGCAGGAATTTCTAGCAAGTACTGTTTTTGTACTGCATGTCACAACAAGCTACCATATTCTTCATATGTCTGGCCTATGGGGAAGCCTTACCCGTTACCTCTCCTCTCACTCTCTTCTAGATCCATCACAGTCTGGCTTATACCCTCTACTTTTTACAGAAACTGCACTCATCAAAGTGACCAATGACCTTTTGACAGCAAAATGTAACTGTGGCACCCCAGGGGTCTGGTTTCCACGGTAACGGCAATGTTATGTCTGAGAGCAGGTGGGAGGTCTCTTGGTCAGGAATCCTATGCATGCCACACCTCCTGCCCAGTCCTGGGAGGGGAAGAACTTCCCCTATATAAACCTGGGGCTGAGGCAGGGTTAGAGAGTTTAGAGGGAGAGTTCAGCCAGGAGGGCTGACAGGGAGCTGTGGCTCCGGCTGGGCCCAGCTCCTGGGCCATGCCAGAAGTAGAGACAGAGAAGAGAAGCAGCTATGGGAAGAAACAACAGGAGCTCTGTGGGAGCAGTGTTACAAGGAGTCAGGGGCTGGCAGCTGCAGAGCTCGCCCTGACTGAGAAGATTTCTTACCGGACCCGGAGTCCGAGGCTGTGGGGACTAACTCCTACCCAGCAGCAGAATCCGTCAGGCAGGGGATTTCAGGTCCTCTGGCCAAGAAACCCGAAGGCACGGTCACACGCATGGGACCAGCACCGCCGTCGTGGGGCGGAAGCTACTAGAAGGCCCCGAGTCACCGGCCATACGGGTGAGCACCACACGGTACACTCAGGGACGTGGGCTACTTATACCCGCCTCTAGCAAGGTAGCCAGAAGAGTACAGTTAGTTTGGGAGGCCTACAACTCCGCCTGGCCAGGGGAGATCCCATCTGCTCAAGGACTGACCAGGCCCCAATCGCTAGCCAGTACTCCGGGAGGGTCTATCTTTATCACCAGTAAAGACCCTGAACTACACCGTACCGTCTCTGAGTGGTTCCTGCTACCCCCATCATCCACGTCGGCTGCCCTGAGGCCATACCCCTCCCGTTGGGGGTTATACTATCACGCTGCACAATCCTACCACCGGCCTCAGCGGTCTGCCCTGCAGCAGCAGCTCCTTAGCTGTACTCAACGGGTGGCGTAGTCGTCCAACATCTACCGCTAATACAGCGCCACTTAGTCTGACTCCCTGGGCACGGACTGGATCACCGCCACGAGACTACAACCCTCAAGAGATCCGGCTCCGGGTAAGCTCCCGCATGCGCAATGCAGCGCGACACAGGCCCAGGGGTGCGTCAACTTTTGGCGTAGTCGGCACTATTTCGTGCCCGCAACCACCGGGTACTGCGTGCCTGAAAAAGACTGTTCAAACTTACCTGTGGTGAAGATTCCCGCCATCCGGCGCCATCTTCCGCTTCCTTCCCGCCATCGGTGGAGTTTTCCCGCCATTGGACGCCATCTTGAGGACGCCGCGTGGGAAGAAGAGGGGCGTGGACTCCGAAAGCGCGCGAGAACTGAAGCCCCGCCTCACGTCCGGACGTTGCGTAAGGTCCTGGAAGGAGCCCAGCAGACGCCGACGTCACAGGAGCGCGACGGAAGGTCCTCAACCCTGACGATCCACTGCGGAGCCGCGGCCTACGGAATCGGATCATCGCAAGGTAGGCCACGGTCCACTAGGGGGGAGAAGGATGTCGGATATGGAGGAGAGCTTCACCGCTTCAACCCCCGCCAGCGCCACCGCTGTTGCGGTCATGCCTTTCACCATGCCCTATATCCCGGGGGCAGCCTGGCTACCCCAGTACTCAGGGGAGTCACATACCCTGCATGACTTTAGAGAAAAGCTGGATAGCCTCTTCCAGGTGTACCCCCTCACAGAGGAGCAAAAAGTGAGCATCCTGGTGGCCCAATTAAGCGGGGCAGCCCAAAGGGAGGTAAAGTCCTGGCCACCTGGGAGGAGGACTGTCGCAGAGATACTAACCCAACTAACCGAGGAGGAGCTGCAGTACTACCAATACGAGGAAAGCCAAGAGGACCCGGACGGGTCTGAGGACTACCCTCAGGAGGGAGCACAAAGAGGACATAGCTACTGAAGGGAAGTAGCGTGAATAAAGAGCTGTAAATAGTTACCCGTAAGGGTACAAGGACTGCTGCTAATTAAAATATGGTCCCCGTTGGGATTAGTGAATTGTTCCCCATGTGCCCCTATCTTAAACCAGGCTGAGGACTGTGAGCAGCCGTTCCTTATCCCCACTGGCCGAGGACTGAGAGCGGCCATATCCTGTAAATAATTATGTGTTTCTAGTAATTTATGGGAGTCTTTGGTGGATTTACCGGGAATCCTTTGTACATGGTTGGAGCGTAACCCAGGAATGGACTAAAGACTGTTAAGGACTCGGGGCAGGACAGACCCCTACCTGGTTACGTCTCCCTGTTTTGGTGAAATGGACACCTTTGTTTTCTTCAAAGACTGCACCCGGTTGCGGACACGCCGTAACCATCTTTATGTGTTTTTCTTATTGTATTGTTATTGTTTATACCTTGTTATGTTTTTCTAAAAATATGTTTAGTCCCGGAGTACTAAATTTCACTAGGGGGGAATGTGGCACCCCAGGGGTCTGGTTTCCACAGTAACGGCAATGTTATGTCTGAGAGCAGGTGGGAGGTCTCTTGGTCAGGAATCCTATGCATGCCACACCTCCTGCCCAGTCCTGGGAGGGGAAGAACTTCCCCTATATAAACCTGGGGCTGAGGCAGGGTTAGAGAGTTTAGAGGGAGAGTTCAGCCAGGAGGGCTGACAGGGAGCTGTGGCTCCGGCTGGGCCCAGCTCCTGGGCCATGCCAGAAGTAGAGACAGAGAAGAGAAGCAGCTATGGGAAGAAACAACAGGAGCTCTGTGGGAGCAGTGTTACAAGGAGTCAGGGGCTGGCAGCTGCAGAGCTCGCCCTGACTGAGAAGATTTCTTACCGGACCCGGAGTCCGAGGCTGTGGGGACTAACTCCTACCCAGCAGCAGAATCCATCAGGCAGGGGATTTCAGGTCCTCTGGCCAAGAAACCCGAAGGCACGGTCACACGCATGGGACCAGCACCGCCGTCGTGGAGCGGAAGCTACTAGAAGGCCCCGAGTCACCGGCCATACGGGTGAGCACCACACGGTACACTCAGGGACGTGGTCTACTTATACCCGCCTCTAGCAAGGTAGCCAGAAGAGTACAGTTAGTTTGGGAGGCCTACAACTCCGCCTGGCCAGGGGAGATCCCATCTGCTCAAGGACTGACCAGGCCCCAATCGCTAGCCAGTACTCCGGGAGGGTCTATCTTTATCACCAGTAAAGACCCTGAACTACACCGTACCGTCTCTGAGTGGTTCCTGCTACCCCCATCATCCACGTCGGCTGCCCTGAGGCCATACCCCTCCCGTTGGGGGTTATACTATCACGCTGCACAATCCTACCACCGGCCTCAGCGGTCTGCCCTGCAGCAGCAGCTCCTTAGCTGTACTCAACGGGTGGCGTAGTCGTCCAACATCTACCGCTAATACAGCGCCACTTAGTCTGACTCCCTGGGCACGGACCGGATCACCGCCACGAGACTACAACCCTCAAGAGATCCGGCTCCGGGTAAGCTCCCGCATGCGCAACGCAGCGCGACACAGGCCCAGGGGTGCGTCATAACAGTGACTACTCTCTGCTAATTCTTTTTTACTTCTCTGCAGCTTTTGACACTGTTGACCACCATCTCCTACTCTCTATGCTCCATTCAATCAGCATAAATGACACTGCTCTCTCCTGGTTCTCTTCCTATTTTTCTGACCTCTTCTTCAGTGTATCTTTTGCTGGCTCTATTTCTTCTCCTCTTCCTCTGACTATTGGTTCCCTCAGGGTACAGTCCTTGGCCCTCTACTCTCTCTACATGGTCCCAATTGGACAGATAATCAGCAAATTTGGCTTTCAGTACCGTCTTTATGCTGATGACACACAACTATACACCTCATCCTCTGACCTTACCCCCGCTGTACTACAGACCTCCAGTGACTGTCTGTCCGCAGATTCCAACACCATGTCTGTTTCATCAGAAACTCAACCTTTCCAAAGCTGAGCTTCTTCTGCTCCAGTCATCTACTTACCTCCCTAAATCTGACTTCTCCTTCTCCCTGTGTGGCTCCACAATAACGCCTAGGCAGCAGGCTCATTGTCTGGGTGTTATGTTTGACACCAATCTTTCCTTCACCTCCCATATACAATCTTTTGCCCGCTCTTGTTGCTTGCACTTGAAGACCTGAAGAACATCTCTAGAATCCGCCCCTTCTCATCATGGTAAAAACAAAACCCCTCACTGTGGCCCTGATCCACTACCGCCTTGATTACTGTAATTCTCTATTAATTGGCCTCCCCCTCACTCAACTTTCCCCTCTCCAGTCCATCCTTGATGTGTGTCACCCTGGCCTGGATGCCACAAGTGTAATTAAAGCTGTGTCTGAGAGCAAGGGGAGGTTCTCTAGTCAGGGGAACATTAGCATGCAATGCCTCCTGTCTCTGGCCATTAGGGGGAGCTGGCTGCCCCTATAAAAGCTGGTGCTGGGGGCAGGGTTAGAGAGAACTGGACGACCTATCTGAGGATTCAGGTCCCAGAGCAGAGAGGGACAGTTGTGTTGCACCTAAGAGGAAGTGTGGCAGGAGGAGAGCCACAAGCCAGAGACAAGAGGCGAAGAGAGCCTGTCTTGGCAGAGAAAAGACTTAACTTTACCAGACTTTGGTGTCTGAGGCTGGAAGGATTCCACTCCAGAGGAGTCTTTAGCCGCACTAAAGTCAGCTAACTTCTTTTCTACTTTGGACCTTACTAGCGGGTACTGGCAGGTTCCTGTGGCAGAGGCTGACAAGGAGAAGACCGCCTTCACCACCCCGATGGGACTGAGTGAATTCAACTGTATGCCCTTCGGGCTCTGCAACGCACCAGGGACCTTCCAGCAGCTGATGGAATGCTGTCTAGAGCACCGAAACTTCGAGACGGTCCTCCTTTACCTGGACGACGTGATCGTCTATTCGAAGACCTACGAGGACCATCTAAAGCACCTGGCCGAGGTGTTCGAAGCCCTGGCAGGCTACGGCCTGAAGGTGAAACCATCGAAGTGTCATCTGCTGAAACCAAAGTTCCAGTACCTAGGGCACGTGGTAAGCGCGGAAGGAGTGGCCCCCGACCCTGACAAGGTCACGGCAATCAAGAGCTGGCCAAGCCCCTCGAACATCAAAGAGGCGAGACAGTTTCTCGGGTTGGTAGGCTACTACCGAAGGTTCATCCCCGGGTTCACTAAGATGGCAGCTCCTATGCAGGACCTCCTGATCGGACAGTCTAAGTCCAGGAGTCAAAAGCCACCTTTCAAGTGGGATAAACCGGAAGAGGAGTCCTTCCGCCAGCTAAAGATGGCCCTCACGGGGGATGAGATCCTGGCCTACCCTGATTACGGCCAGCCTTTCATTCTCCACACAGATGCCAGTAATGTGGGACTGGGAGCCGTACTGTCCCAAAACCAACAGGGCAGAGAACGGGTGATCGCATACGCCAGCCGGAAGCTGAGGCCCACCGAGAGGAACCCGGAGAATTACAGCTCCTTCAAGCTAGAATTCTTGGCGGTGGTGTGGGCCGTGACGGAACGCTTCAAGCATTACCTGGCCTCCGCAAAGTTCACCGTGTACACGGACAACAACCCGTTGACACACCTGGACAATGCAAGACTGGGTGCCCTGGAACAGCGGTGGATGGCCCGTCTCTCCAACTATGACTTCGTGATCAAGTACCGGCCAGGCAAAACCAACGCCAACGCGGACGCCCTATCAAGGATGCCTCACTTACCTGAAGGTGACGAAGACCCAGAAGAGCTGGAGGAGGTAGAACTCCCCGCGTTTCACCGGTATGGAGCCGCTCAACACTCTCACCGCGTGAAGGAGGAGGATCTAACAACTGTGATGATGAATCCCCTACCTCACCACAGCTGGGCCGAGACCCAAGATTGTGACCCTGCAGTCCACCTGGTGAAAGATCTGCTGACCCGGGAAGACGCCCGCCTAGATCCAGATGCCCCAGAGGAAGCCAAGCAGCTATGGAAGGAGAAGAGCAAGCTGTTCCTCTACGAAGGCAAGTTGTGCAGAAGGATTGTTAACCACCGGACGCACGAGCTGACCTGGCAAGTCGAGGTCCCAAGGCGAGATGCAGCTATGGTCCTGGGGGCTTACCATGACAGAGCGGGACACTTCGGTTGGAAGAAACTGGAGTTCCTACTAAGAGGAAGGTTCTTTTGGGTCGGCATGAGAGGAGCTGTGGAAAAATGGTGCAGAGACTGTGGCCCTTGTCACCTAAGGAGGAAGGACCGTACCAGCCAGAAGACACCCTTGAGGCCCATCGTCACCACGCAGCCTCTTGAGCTGGTAGCTCTGGACCACGTCAAATTGGCTCCAAGCCTGTCGGGATACATCTATGCCCTGACAATCGTGGACCACTATTCCCGTTTTCTAGTGGTGGTCCCGGTAAAGGACTTGACAGCCCAAACAGTGGCCAGAGCCTTCCAGCAATACTTCTGCCGTCCACACGGGTATCCGGAACAGGTCCTGACAGACCAGGGTCCAGCGTTCGAGGCTGAAATCTTCCAGGAGTTCTGCAACCTCTATGGCTGTAAGAAAATACGGACAACACCTTACCACCCCCAAACCAACGGGATGTGTGAGAAGATGAACAATATAGTCATTGATCTCCAGAAGACGTTGCCCCTGGAGGAACGCAGCCTGTGGCCAGAAAAATTGCCGGACCTGGTAGACATGTACAACAATATCCCGGTGAACGCTACAAACTGCACCCCGGCTTACCTGATGCGAGCTAGACCAGGTAAGCTGCCCGTAGACCTGGAGATGGGAGTCTTAATACCTGAGGACACCTCCCCGGATGCGGACTGGGATATGGAAAGGCAACTGCAGTACAAGAAGGTACAGGAGAGTGTGGAGAAGAGCCTGGCCCAGGTGAGAGAGAAGCAAGAAAGACTCTTCAATCAACACGCCCCTGCTAGTCCCCTAGAACCTGGTGAGCAAGTCCTAAAGCGAAAAAGAAGGCTACATAAGTTGGACGACCAGTGGGAAAGGGAACCCTACACTGTACTGCAGTCTGACCACGACAACCCAAAGGTGTGCATAATCACCAAGGACGGAGGAGAAACCACTAGTGTCGTCTCCAGAGACCACCTCAAAAGGTGCCCCGAGCAACTCCGTAGTGCAGAACAGGATCAGAGTAACCTTGAACCCGCAGAGGACAAGGAAGAAATGATCAGCACCGTTCTCGGAGAGTTCCCTCAGTCCTGGACTCGCATAAATGATGCCATAGTGGTACCGGTCCTGCATTTCCTGCAACCGGCCCAGCAACAACCAACACCAGAGCCGGAAGGTGAAGAGGAGCAAGCGGTTCCAGAGGCAGAAGAGCCTGTACCAGCAGCCCAGGAGAGTCAACCCTCTGCTGACAGTGAGCCTGCCATGCCTGCGGTAAGCCAAAGAACCCGCAGACAGCTGCCTGCCCTACCTGTACACCCAGCTGGTAGCTGTAACCCTAACGCTAGTGGGGAAAGCCAGGTTGGTCCACCACCAGACAGTGGGTTAAGGAGGTCAACCAGGAGCACAAAGGGACAGATACCCGCTCGCTGGAGAATATAGAGTGTACTAAAATTGTAAATAACCCTGTTGCAAAATGTTGAAATGTTTGCCAAGTTACCTGCGTGA
This sequence comes from Phyllobates terribilis, assembly GCF_046119375.1. Classification (NCBI taxonomy): domain Eukaryota; kingdom Metazoa; phylum Chordata; class Amphibia; order Anura; family Dendrobatidae; genus Phyllobates; species Phyllobates terribilis. The sequence continues at coordinate 87,763,061 of NW_027362771.1, forward strand.
TTATTAATAGCGTGTTTCAGTTTCTTGCAGCTACCGTAAGGACTCAAAGGTTATGGACTTTTTATAACCGGGACCTTGTATGGACTGCGTTTGGAGCCTAACCCAGGAATGAACTAAGAATGTAAAGGACTTGGAGTAGGACAGACCCCCACCTGGTTAAGGCTCCCCGTTGTGCTGGTGATATGGACACCCGGTCACAGGCCACACTGTGATCTTAAGAACTCAATTTGTGCGTCGTCTGTCTATTAATGTTTTATAGTTATGCATATTGTCTTTGTGTATTGTTTAGTCCCGGAGTACTAAATTTCACTAGGAGGAAATGTGTCACCCTGGCCTGGATGCCACAAGTGTAATTAAAGCTGTGTCTGAGAGCAAGGGGAGGTTCTCTAGTCAGGGGAACATTAGCATGCAATGCCTCCTGTCTCTGGCCATTAGGGGGAGCTGGCTGCCCCTATAAAAGCTGGTGCTGGGGGCAGGGTTAGAGAGAACCGGACGACCTATCTGAGGATTCAGGTCCCAGAGCAGAGAGGGACAGTTGTGTTGCACCTAAGAGGAAGTGTGGCAGGAGGAGAGCCACAAGCCAGAGACAAGAGGCGAAGAGAGCCTGTCTTGGCAGAGAAAAGACTTAACTTTACCAGACTTTGGTGTCTGAGGCTGGAAGGATTCCACATCCCCCAGCAGATAACCAGTCCGCAAGGGACTGTATGTTCCTTGGCCTAAGAAGCCTGGAGGCTCTGCCACAACCGAAGGGACCAGTAAAGCCGTACAAGGCTGGGAGCAGAAAGGAACCCACGTCGCAGGCCATACAGGTGAGAAAACACGGAAAGCTCGGAAACGTGGGCTGTTACCCTATCAGGAGGAGATAGCCAGAAGGAGCGCAGAAAGCACGGTAGGCCTACACCCTCACCAGGGCCAATTTCCCCGTTGCTCTCAGACATCCAGGTCCCCTCCTAGCCGGGACTGTTTGTGGGTCAGTTTACCTGTTTAGTAAAGACCCTGGACTGCAACCTGTTGTCTGTGTGCTCCTTGCTCCTCCAGCACTATCAGCACTGGGACTCCCACTACCATCACTCCCAACATCCATTATACTGCCCTGGGGCCGCACTCTTCCCATGGAGAGTCACATTACCCTAGCTGCACACCTCATCAGCCCCAGAGGTCTGCATGCAGCGGCGGTTCCTAATAACCGCAATCCACGGGTGGCGTAGTCGGACATTATCAGCAGAACATAGCAGACTACCATTGGCCTGACCACCCTGAGCCACGGAACCGGGTCGCCACTACTACCCCCACCGTTTCCCTATTGCCCGGATCCGAGTCCCCCACGGCCCAGGGGGCAAGTCAGATGCAGCAGCCAGGGTCATCTATCTGGCTAATTGTTACTCGAATGTTTCTGCTCTGTGCCAGTCATTGCACTGGCTGCCCATACATTATATGATCCAATTTAAATTGCTTGTCCTCACCCACAAAGCTCTCCACAGTGTGGCACCCCCCTACGTCTCCTCCCTCATTTCTGTTTATTGGCCTACCCGTTCACTACGCTCCGCAAGCGACTTTTGACTAACATCCGCACTAATCCATACCTCCCACTCCCGGCTCCAAAACTTCTCCCAAGTTGCACCAATTCTCTGAAATGCTCTACCAAAAGAAATTAGGACTGAGCACAACTTACACAGTTTTAAGCGCTCCCTAAAACACATCTGTTTAGGGCAGCCTATCGCGTTCCCTAATCGAAGTCCTTTCATATATAGCCCATTCAATATTTCTCTAAACATAATTCTCCATCAAACTCCACTGCACCCAATAGTACTACAAATATTGGCTGGTGACTAGCTCATGCAGCCTTTATCTTTCCCCCATTTCCTCAAGATGACTGGACCATAATTGTAAATAAGCCCCTGTCCTTTGTATCACCCACACCTCATTGTAGATTGTAAGCTCTTATGAGCAGGGTCGCCATTATTTTTGCTTTAATTATTGTATTATCTTTAACTATGTTACTTATGACTGTTGTATATGAACCTCTGAATTGTAAAGCGCTGCGGAATATGTTGGCGATATATAAATAAAGATTATTATTATATTAGAAGGGTGGCAAGACTAAAGCCTTTCCTTACAATAAAAACATCCAAGCCCGGCTAAGTTTTACCAAAACCTACATCAGGTCTGTGAAAAACATGTGGGAAATCTTGTTAAGGCCTGATGAGACCAAGGTTGAACTTTTTGCCTATAAATCCAAAAGGTCTGTTTAGCGCATAGCTAACAATGTGCATCACCAAAAGAACACCATACCCATGTCAGTTAATTTTGCATCAAAACCTTAAGGCCTCTGTTAAAAAGCTGAAGATGAAGAGGAATTTCACTTTTCAGCATGACAACAACCCTAAGCATACCTCCAAATCAACAAAAGAATGACTTTGCCAGAAGATCAAAGTTTTGGAACTGTCCAGCCATAGCCCAGATCTGAATGCAATCGAAAATCTGTTGGTTAACCGGAAAAGGTGTGTACACAGGAGAGGCTCTTATTATCTGACAGATTTGGAGTGCTACTGCAAGGAAGAGTAGGGGAAGAGTGTCAATTGTAGATGTACTATGCTGATAGACTTCTACCCAAAGACACTGAAAGATCTCATAAATATGGAAGGTACTTCAACAAAGTATTAGTTTAAAAGAAACCAGTCATTTCCCCAAATGCTATTAACCTGCAGATGTGGAGTTAAACTGCATATTTATAGCATTCTAGCAGTGCAGCAGTACTGAGCCGGCTGTCAGTCAGTGCTGGGATGTGGCTGCGGCCGCCACTCATTATGTACTGAGCAGCTACTGAAGATGTGTTGGCTGTGCCTCTATGACTGAAAGCCAGAGGTTGATGGGAGGAATAAAGTTAATTTCTTCCTAGTAGCTAGGCTTTCAGTGCGGTGATCAAACAGCTTCAGAATGCTATTACCATGCTGATTTACCCTATATTGTCAGGTTTTGACATGCAAATTCTCTTTTAACGGTGTATATAATTATGCAACCACATTAGTTTAGTTCTGTATTTTTCTTTTTGCACCAAAAAATGTCAGTTTGTTTCTTCAATTGAATTGTACAGATTATTTGTGACATTTAATGTGGAGAGTGACTGATTGAATGGTATATTCTCAGACAGAGTCTGTGTTATATGCTTGACAGTGTCATGCTTTCGGGAGCAGGGCAACAGTGCTGTACATCATGGAGACATCACTATGCTGCTGCCCCTGAGAGATATTTCAGACTGCCACTGGAGGCGAGATGCAGCCCTATGTATTCACTTTCTGGATCGTCACATTCCAGCTTGTCTACTGTACATATTTTCATTTTACTGGATTATCTTTTTGGGAACAAAACTGACAAAGAGCGAGACATTAACAGGAATCACTGAGCTTGTTGTTTTTCTTCTTAGAACTTTAAGCTATTTTCCAGGTGATGTTTTGTACGTAAAATACCATAGGAATGAACTATTTCATCATTCTACTTAATAAGTGACTGGGATTAGGCCAATTCAGCTTTTCCATATTCCCCTTCTCACATTGGACTTTTTTCAGAAACAAAAGTTTCTTCAACAGTGACACATCTGAGTTTAAAATCACAAACCAAGTACTAACTATTTATAACTGCATAGTACAACCATTGCAGATAAGAATCGATATATCACTCCGGCAGCATATCTTAGGTCATATAAACTAATCTTTAGGGTATGTGCCCACATTAAGCATTCGGTGAAAAAATTCCCGCACCATTTCCACATCTTTTGGTAGGAAAAAAGCAGTGGTAAAAACACATGTTTTTTGCTGAGATTTTTTACTCACGTTTTTGGTGCAGATTTTTCCCCACTCATGGGTATGGGTGAAAACTGCAGCAAAAATGCTGAAAGAATTGACGTTCTGACGATTTAAATCCACACCAAATTATTTGCTTTGCTGGCATCAGGAAACCCTTCAGGTTTTGTGACAAATCTGCAGTAAAAAAAACGTATCAAAAACGCAATGTGTGCACACAACCTTACAATATAATACCATTAAGAAAAACTGAGATTAAATGAAGCCCCTGGTTGACTCTAAGGCTATGTTCAAACATTGCGTTTTTTTCAGCTTTTTTTTTTCTGCAGCAAAACCTGATCTCTTGGCAGGAAAGAAGCTGCATCACAAACACAGGTTTTGGTGCCTTTTTTTGTGCGTTTTTCAGGATCCTAAAATTCAGCTTTGCTTCCACCAGAGAAACAGGAGCGCAAGTCACCAATGCAAAACATATGTGAAACCATATTAACCAGAATTTCAAATGTAACAGTGGGGGGAGGTGAATTGTTCAGGAATAGTTTACCTAAGACACTGACAGTGCATTGAGTTTGTAGGACACTGTTTATTTTCACACTATGGCCTGCCATTGAGTTGCTCAGGGCATTGTTCAATTTCACACTTCCCTGGGCCACAGGTATTGTTCAATCTCACACATAGCTCAGCCAATGTTTACCTGTTAGTTCCTTTGTGGATTGTTGCCATGTTCTTCCTGGTTTCCAGTTGGGCTGACTAGTGCTCACCCTTTTCCCGTCCGTAGATAGGGCCTATCTCTAGGGTCAGTTAGGGCTAAGGTATCCTTCTCGGCAATAAGTGCGGAACCTATTTAGGGTCGATAGGGGAGTTAGGGTGTCGTTAGATTTGCTTAGGGGTCTCCACTCTCCCTTTTCCTAGTTGTAGGGCTCCCTCCCCTGTTCCCATCGTTATATGGTGGGTTCTTCCCATAATTAGCATGACATTATCACCAGCCATTTAAAGAAAAAAAAAAAAGACATTTTTTTTCCGTGTTGTTATGGATCCTGTTTCGGTGCTGGCAGAGCAGCTTCAGAGTTTATCACTGGAGGTAGCTGACCTTTGATCAGCTGTTCAAGAGAAACTTCAGTGGCCGTAGACTCCTAATGTTGTGGACTCTGTGGGTAGGCTGGTTCATCTTCTGCCCAAAATTGCCCTTCCGGACAGGTTTTCAGGAGGTAGAGACAAGTCTTTTGTATTTAAAGAAGCTTGTAAATTATACTTTAAGCTTCAACCCTACTCCTCTAGAGATGAGGAGCAGCGAGTGGGGATTGTGATCTCACTGCTACAAGGAGATCCTCAATCCTGGGCTTTCTCTTTGCTACAGGACTCTGCTTGCCTCCGATTGATTGAAGGATTTTTCGGGGCTCTGGCCCTCATCTATGATGATCCTTACCGAATCTCCTTGTCTGAATCCAGGCTGCATCGCCTTCAGCAGGGGGATCGGTCAGTGGAGACTTATACTTCCGAATTCCGTAGATGGGCAACTGATACCAAGTGGAATGACCCGGCTCTTAGAAGCCAATTTTGTCAGGGCCTTTCAGAAAGGTTGAAGGATGCCTTGGCAGTATACGAAAACCCTGGGTCCTTGGAGGCTGCCATGTCATTAACTATAGCCACCGGTAGATGCCTTCGGGATAGGTGGGTGAAACCACCTTTTCCTGAGCTCCCTTTTCGAGGCAACGCCCCATTGCTGGGGGGGACGGTCTGGGGGTGGACCTGTACTTATGGATTTGGAGGAACCCATGCAGTTAGGGGGAGCTTCTGCGTCGCATATTTCCCTTGAGATACGCAAGAGAAATGGGGTGTAGTTTTTTTGTGGTAAAAAGGGACATTTTATTTGGATCTGTCTCTCAGTTCCAAAGCAAAAAGGAACATCTGGTACTCGATTGACCCTTGGTAGTGTGGGGTTGGATAATCAGGGGGTGTGTTTGTCTTCAACATGCACTTCTCGGTTTGTCCTGATGGCAGAGGTGGTGCTAGAGAGCAGTAATGAGAATATTTCTGTGTTTTTTGACAGTGGAGCTGCAGTCAGCATGGTTGATGCTGGGTTTGGGAGAACTCATGGGCTTATTTGCTGTACGTTAACTAAGCCCATCCATATTTATGCCATCAACTCAGCACCACTTGCACAGAGATGTCTGACACAGATTGTACATACTATAAGACTGAGGGTGGGGCTTTTTCATTATGAAGTAATTCCTTGTTATGTCCTGGAGGGCCTTCCCATTCCAGTTGTACTGGGTGTACCCTGGCTGGTGAAACATAATCTGGTAGTGGATTGGCAATCTAGGAAAATTATGGAATGGGGAGATTACTGTCATGAGAACTGTTTAAAAATTTCCCTTTCTGTGGTCTCTACGGAGACCTTACTTGCATTTTTGTCTGGTTTTGAGGATGTATTTTCTAAGAAGCGGTGTCAGGATTTGCCTCCTCATCGTGCATATGACTGTCCTATTAATATGATTCCTGGAGCTAAACTACCCAAGTCCAGACTGTACAGTTTTTCTGGTCCTGAGAGACAAGCCATGAAGGATTTCATTGCTGAGAGTCTGGAGAAGGGACATATCAGACCCTCATCTTTGGCCGTGGTGGTTGGGTTATTTTTCGTTAAGATGAAAGATGGGGGTCTCCTTCCCTGTTTAGATTTCCGGGAATTGAATCAAATTACCATCTGAGATTCTTATCCTCTTCCTCTGATTCCAGATTGTTAGAACCCTCCTGTTATTTTTTTCTATTTTGTGGTCACGTGACCTGATGCCTATTTATTCCAGCTCCGCCCTTCTGGCTTTGCTGGACTTCAGTGTTACTTTGACTCTTAATCTAGCCAGGTGCTTTGTACCTTTCTCTATAGTTTGCTTGGTCCTTGGACCTCTAAGTATTTTTGTCTGTTTGTCTTTTTGCTCCACTACAACTTCTGCTAGGAGGTGTCCAATTTTGTCCCAGTCCTTAGTACTTTTAGGGACGCCTCCCTTATATCTATAGGTCTGCGTTCAGACTAGCTGAGGACGAAGGCGGGTCTGTTCACAAGGAACAGGTTGCCCGCTGCATCGTAGGGAATCAGCTTAGTCCTATTGTAGGGACAGTTTTCCTATCTTTCCTTAGTTCTTGTAGCAGATCATAACAGTAAGTCCAGCCCAAAAACGAAAAAAAAAAATCCTAAGGGACGAGTTCCGGAGATCAGCATGGTGTCTGTTCAGGAATTGGCTCAACGCCTACAGGGATTGTCTCTTGAGGTGGCCGAGCTCCAGCATCACGTGAGTAGCTGTCCTGGAGCGCATTTTGTTGAACCGAAGGTAGGACTGCCTGATTTTTTTTATGGTAAACAACAAGATTTTTTTTCCTTTAAAAATGCTTGTTCATTATATTTTTGTTTGAGACCCAGGTCCTCTGGGAATGAATCACAGCGCATTGGGTTTATCATGTCACTTTTGCGCAAGGAACCACAGGGCCTTTTCTCTCCAACCTAATGATCCGTGTTTTAGATCAGTGGAAGATTTTTTTTCTGCTATGGGGTTGTTGTATGACGATCCTGATCAAGTCTCATCTGCTGAGACACAACTGAGACATTTGAAGCAGGGGTCAGGTGATGTTGAAAATTATTGTACACACTTCAGAAGGTGGTCTTCTGAAGTGGAATGGAATGATTCGGCGTTAAAATGTTCATTTCTTGCTGGTTTAAGTGAAAGGGTTAAGGATCTGCTGATTGCTTTCTCTGCACCTGGAACCTTGCAAGAAGCCATGCAATTAGCTATACAGGTGGACAGGAGACTGCGTGCCAGGGTTAATGAGGAGAAAACTCCTGCTATGGCAGCTCCTAGTCATCAGAGGGTCTGCTCGGACGACGGAGAACCGATGGAGACTGGGGCGATGTCACTCTGCTCTCAGGAGAAAGACCGCAGGTTTTCCAAGGGATTGTGTTTTTATTGAGGTAAATCTGACCATTTTGTTAAGAACTGTGAGCTTCGGTTAAACAAAGAAAAAAAAAAGGTCAGTTATGCCCATATTGCTTGTTTAAACTCTAAAGGAGTATTTCTTTCAGGGAGTACCTCATAGGGACTATGATTGCACCATTGAGTTTGTTCCTGGAGCTACTCTTCCCAAGAGTCGCTTATTTAATCTGACTATCCCTGAAAGAAAGGCCTTGGAGGAATATATACAGACGAGCTTGACTGCTGGTCACATTAGACCTTCTAAGTCACCTGTGGCTGTTGGATTTTTTTTGTAAAAACAAAAGAACGGCGGTTTACATCCATGTCTGGACTTTCGCGAAATTGATAAAATTACAGTACGCAATTCCTACCCACTGCCGTTAATTCCTGACTTGTTTAACCAGTTAGTGGGGGCCAAGTAGTTCTCTAAAATTGATCTCCGGGGGGCATACAATTTGTTGCGAATGAAGGAGGGTGATGAATGGAAGACTGCTTTTAACACTCCGGTGGGTCATTTTGAGAATCTGGTTATGCCTTTTGGTCTTACCAATGCACCAGCGTTTTTTCAGAACCTTATTAATGACATTCTGAGACCTTTGATTGGTAAGAATGTGGTGGTGTATTTGGATGACATTTTGATTTATTCCCCAGATCTGGAGTCTCATTGGCAGAGCGTACGTGAGGTATTGCTGTTATTAAGTGACAATTCACTTTTTGCTAAGCTGGAGAAATGCGAGTTCGCTGTGCAGAGAATTAGTTTTTTGGGCTACATTATCTCCAGCGAGGGCTTTGAAATGGACCCGGTGAAGGTTCAGGCTGTGCAGGAATGGCCGAGGCCTATTGGTTTAAAATCGATACAGAGATTTTTGGGTTTCGCCAATTATTACAGAAAATTCATTAACAATTTTTCTATAATTGTTAAGCCACTGACCTATCTCACCAAGAAAGGTGCGAATACGGTCCAGTGGACTACTGAGGCCATTGAAGCTTTTGTATATCTCAAGGAGAGGTTCAGTTCTGCCCCCATCCTTATGCAGCCTGATGAGACCAAGCCTTTTTTGGTCGAGGTTGATGCTTCCTCGGTGTGGGGGGGGGGGTGTGGTTTTGTCTCAGGAGAACAAGGATGAGGTTCATCCCTGTGGTTTTTTTCGAAAAAAAATTCTGAAACCGAACTTAATTACTATGTTGGTAATCGGGAATTGCTGGCTATCAAACTCGCATTTGAACATTGGCGTCATTTCTTGGAAGGTGCTAAATTTCCCATTCAGGTTTTCACTGATCATAAGAATCTGATCTATCTAGATGCTGCCAAGCGCTTGAATGCCCATCAGGCTAGGTGGGCACTTTTTTTTTCGCGGTTTAATATTTCTGTTACTTACATCCCGGGTACTAAGAATGTTAAAGCTGATGCTTTATCTCGCAGCTTTTCTCCCATGGTTGGTACCGAGGAGGAGGAGAGCATTTTACAGGAAGGAGTTGTGATAGCAGCATTGCACTCTGTTTTGGAAGATGGGATTCTGAAAGCCCAGGAGGATACCCCATCTAACTCTCCCCATGGGAGGTTGTTTGTACCTAGAACCTTTAGGAGAGAGTTGTTTGTGGAGTATCTTGAGTCTCGGTTGGCAGGTCATCCAGGAATTTCTGAGACTAAGAGACTTGTAGGTCGCAGTTTTTGGTGGCATGGATGGCAGAAGGAAATCATTAAATGGGTGCGTCAATGTACGGTGTGTGCTAGATGAAAGGCTTCACATGCTCCTGCTGCGGGGTTGCTTTGCCCTCTGGAGGTTCCTAGTGCACCTTGGACGCATCTTGCAATGGATTTTATTACTGATCTTCCTGTGTCCGAGGGTTTCACTGTCATCTGGGTGGTCGTGGACCGTTTTAGCAAGATGTGTCACTTGGTTCCTTTCATTAAACTACCCTGCGCTAAGACACTCACTAAGGCTTTTGTCAAGGAAATTGTCAGACTCCATGCCGTTCCCACCGACATTGTTTCTGATAGGGGACCTCAGTTTGTGGCTCGTTTTTGGCGTGCCTTTTGTGACAGGTTGGGAGTCCATTTGTCATTTTCATCTGGGTATCATCCTGAGTCTAATGGACAGACAGAAAGAAAGAACCAGGATGTTGAACAGTTTTTGCGTTGTTTTGTGACAGACAATCAAGAGGGGTGGTCTGAGTTTCTGCCACTTGCTGATTTTGCTCTTAACAACCATGCATCCTCTTCTGCTGGGTGTTCTCCGTTTTTTTGTTGCACTGGGAGACATCCGTCGTTTGGTTCGTTCTCCAAATTGGTGTCGGCTGTGCCGGAGGAGGAGAATTTTTCCGGTGATTTGGAGAGAGTTTTGACTGATGTATGTTGTAACTTTCAAGAGGCTAACAAAAAATCTAAGAAGCATTTTAACAGGAAACGTCAAGTGGTTTTGTTTACGGTTGGTGACATGGTTTGGTTGTCCTCAAAGAATCTGCAGTTGAGGATTCCTTCTAAGAAATTGGGTCTGAAATTTGTGGGACCATTTAAGGTGCTTCAGGTGGTTAACCAGTCTGCTGTTAGGTTGGAGGTTCCCACCTCCTGGAAGATTAATCCGGTGTTTCATGTTTCCTTGTTGAAAAAAGCTGATGTGTCGGATAGGGATGCCACTGTCACAGTTCCTCCGGTGGTGGAAGACGGTGAATATGAAATTTCTCGTATCCTGAATTCCAGAAAGCATAGAGGGAGATTGCAGTATCTCGTCGCTTGGAAAGGTTTTGGTCCTGAGGATAACTCCTGGGTAAGGGTGGATGATGTCTCTGCTCCTAGACTTATCAGAGTGTTTCACAGGAGGATTCCTGATAGGCCTGGGCCTGGAGGATCCGGAGGATCCTCTTAGAAGAGGGGGTACTGTTAGAACCCTCCTGTTAGTTTTTTTCTATTTTGTGGTCACGTGACCTGATGCCTATTTATTCCAGCTCCGCCCTTCTGGCTTTGCTGGACTTCAGTGTTACGTTGACTCTTAATCTAGCCAAGTGCTTTGTACCTTTCTCTATAGTTTGCTTGGTCCTTGGACCTCTAAGTATTTTTGTCTGTTTGTCTTTTTGCTCCACTACAACTTCTGCTAGGAGGTGTCCAATTTTGTCCCAGTCCTTAGTACTTTTAGGGACCCCTCCCTTATATCTATAGGTCTGCGTTCAGACTAGCTGAGGACGAAAGCGGGTCTGTTCACAAGGAACAGGTTGCCCGCTGCATCGTAGGGAATCAGCTTAGTCCTATTGTAGGGACAGTTTTCCTATCTTTCCTTAGTTCTTGTAGCAGATCATAACACAGATTTATTCAACCAGGTTGTGTGAGCTAGAGTATTCTCTTAGTTGGATTTAAAGGGAGCCTATAATCTTGTTAGAATCAGAGAGATGGATGAATGGAAAACTGCTTTCAATACCACTGAGAGGAATTTTGAGAGTCTGGTAATGTCTTTTGGTCTGACCAATGCACCTGCGGTTTTCCAGCATTTCATAAACGATATTTTCCACCATTTAGTGGGCAGGTTTGTGGTGGTCTAACTGGATGATATTTTGGTTTACTCACCAGATTTAGAGACACATCAAGGTCATGTTAAACAGGTACTACAGATTTTAACAAACTATATGCCAAACTAGAGAAATGTGTTTTCGTGTCCATGAGGTGCAATTTTGGGGGTACGTTGCCATTGTCGGGTTTTCAGATGGATCCGGAGAAGATCCGTGCTGTACTTGATTGGGACCATCTAGAGAACCTGAAGGCATTACAGCGCTTTTTGGGCTTTACTGATTTTTACAGGAAATTTATCAAAAATTATTCGGTAATTGTGAAAACCCTCACTGACATGACAAGAAAGTGGTCAGATTTCTTCAAATGGTCGAATGCCGCCCAGCAGGCTTTCTTCTCTTTAAAGAGATGTTTTGCCCCAGCACCTATACTTAGTCAAACCGATGTCTCTCAACCTTTCATCGTAGAAGTTGATGCGTCGGAGGTGGAGTGTGGGGCTGTGTTGTCTCAGGGCTGGAAATACCTCCTGCATTACATATAGGTAAGAGCCTTCTAGGCCTTTCATCCCGTTTGTCCCTCTCTATGTACTCTCCTGTATTTACCCCCCTTTCTTTACTCTTAGGTCTACCTACCATACCCCGCAGGCATATCCCCTCGGTTACCTCTGGTCTCTGTATACTGACCTTTTTTTCTTAAGGCAAGTCCATTTTTGATTAGACACTGGTTTTTTATCCAGTTACTGGTACCTCATTTTCCTTTACTGTTTGTCCACAGCTTCTATCGCCGGCTGATTTCTTTTCCCTTACTACTACAACTACTGGTTCTCATTTTTGTGATTCTTCCTGAGCTTCTCTGCAGCTACTGGGATATTCTCCCAGATACTAAACAGTACATAGCAACTAGGTATTCTTTTCCCTGTTTTTACACCATTCTGCCCCTTTGTTCTGTATATACATCGCTTCCTCTTCCCTCCACTTCTATTGTTCTCCCCATTTCCCCCCCCCATCCACTCCTCCCTTTGTCTTACCCTTCCCCCCCCCACTCCCCCTATTCACCCCATTTTTTCCCCCTTGTCTTGTTCCATCCACATATACCCTTTTTTGGTGTATATTACTCATTGTATTGTCGAATATATTATATCACACTTATGTCTTTATTTTTTGTTTATTTTCTGGTTTTTAAGCGCCTCTGATGCCCCTGAGGAAAACCCCGTTGGGGTTGAAACGTTGGGCGGGCAACTGTATACTTACCACAATTTGAACCAGTTGATATTGGAGAAATAAAGCATCTATTATTTCATCACCTATTTGAGACTTTCCTACATTATTTGGTGTGCCGGAATCTTTATTTACATGGACGCATTTGTTGTATTCCTGGCACCCTTCTTTTCCATAGTTGAGCTTGGTCTTTATTGATTATTTACTTGGATTTAGTTGTAACCAAGACTCCTAATTAATACCCCCATGTCGTTTAACACATTTGCCTACAATGAGGAAGATACCGTAGCTATTCTATCCAAAATTGATAGAAATACCTTCCTTCACTCGTCTATTGAGGACAACAAGACACGAGATTATGAAAAGGAAAGAAAAAAACTAGTTGCTCTGGACCTTCACCTTTCCACCCTTGCTGAGTACCACCGTGTCAAGAGGATCCCTAGAGGACTCAGGGTGAATCTTCAACCTACTCTTTTTTCTGATAACGCCGACTTCTGCAATAAGTTTGAGAGCATACTCAACAAATGCTCCATGGACTTGATCTTACTGACCATTGAATCTATACAAAAGGAGATTACGGAACTGGAAGGGAGAATTATCTCCCTAGAAGATCAACTAATAAATACCATTTCCACTGAACAATTTGAGGGCCTTAAAAAGAAGACGACTGACATTTTACTCTCTTATAAGAAGACACTACAAGACCGCAAATTACTTAAGTTTAAGCGAGACGAGGAAGACTATTTATCCGGCAGGGTATATAGATGGCGATCCAGTCACACCACATACGGCTCCCGCTTCTATTCATCCTCCGGCAGCGACAGCGAGTATACATCCCAACGTCCCAGACGTTTTTTTGGGGCACGACAACCCCGACGCGCCAAACGCGGCGGGGCCTTAGGGGTTCAATCCGCAGAGTCCACCAGATTCCTAACCACTATTCCACCTCCTGTTCCCCCACAGGTGCAGCCCGAGAGAATGACCCTCCGATCACAGGTAGGCCCGACAACCTCGTATACAACATTTCCTCACAAATCCTTACCCCCACGGAGATTGGACTATTACAGAGGGGATTGTCTTTTTGCCCAACCCCGTCCTTCGACCCATTCACCCTAGACCTCGAACTTAGACGCTTTTTTCGGAATCTGAGACTTAGGGTACATTTCTCCATCAATGACGACCACCTGACAACTTCCTCTACTGTACCACAGAATCCTGAACAGTTATCACTGAAGGAACTGGGATTGAGGCTACCCTCACGCTTTAACCCCCCAAAAACATACCACCCAGTGGAAACTTACATTTCACTAGTCAATAAGGACATTGAAATACTCAAGACTAAAATACAACATAATGAAGACCCCTTATATACCAACCTTACTAGGGAGGAAAAACAGAGCCTTAATTCCTTATCCACAAATAACCGGATCATGATTAAGCCAGCGGACAAAGGGGGCGCCATAGTGGTCATGGACCGCTCTTACTATGTGAATGAGATAGAGGGACAGCTTAATGACGAACAAGTATACACCAAGGTCACTACTAACCCTACACATCACATTAGTCGACTTATACGGAATAAAATAGAATCACTGTTGAGCCGTGGCATTATCGATCAGAAACTAGCGGAGTATCTTATCAACACCCATCCAGTCACCCCAGTATTCTATACACTGCCCAAAATTCATAAAAATGTACTACACCCTCCAGGACGCCCCATTGTGGCATCTACAGACTCACTATTATCCCCTCTAGCCAAAACTGTTGAAAAAATCTTGACACCATTACTATCGACCATTCCGTCCTATATCAAGGACTCCTCTGATTTTCTGTCACAACTTCACCATCTGGACACCATTCCCCCTGGATGTATCCTTGTCACACTTGATGTGAATAGTCTATATACATCGATTGATCATACGCTTGGTTTGCAGGCATTACAATGGTTCCTGGACAAATATAGCGGATATCCCCGATCACGGATAGATCTTTGTAGGGATCTAGCGGACATTATCCTTAATAACAACTTTTTCCTCTTTGGGGACAATTATTACATCCAGAAACGTGGGACAGCCATGGGGTCCAATATGGCCCCACCTTATGCTAATATCTTCATGGCACACTTCGAACACCAGTACGTGCCTTTGAATACCTTCACTGATATAAAAATGTGAAAACCCTATATTGATGACGTTTTCGTCATCTGGGACAATACCGAGGTTAAACTTAGAGAATTTGTCAACTACCTTAACAATTGTACCCCTCAAATTTCCTTTACCATGAATCATGACCATCATCGCATTAATTTCCTTGATATTACCATCATCAAGGAAGAAGGGGGCCACTTCACAACGGATCTATTTGTTAAACCCACGGACCGTAACAGTCTACTTCATTATAACAGTTGCCATCCCCGACATATTAAACATTCCCTACCCATTTCACAACACACTAGAGTCAGTAGAATTGTTTCTGATCCATCTTCACGCACCGTACGACATATGGAGATGGGACAAAAATTCATTAACAGAGGTTACCCATCCTCCGCAGCTTTTCCTCTACTTACCCCCCGACAGCAGACACCCAAGATAAACCGCATGACTTTCGTTAACACCTACCATCCCTATCAGACCCTAATCCGTGATATCCTGAGGACTCATTGGCCAATACTGAGCAACTCATACCCTAAGATCCCGGACTTTCAAGGGCCAGTCATGGTATGCAATAAAAGACCTCCTAACCTTAAGAACAAACTTGTACGGGCCGACATTGGGAGTTCTAACCCAAGGACATACCAGACGACATTATCTACACCACCCTTAGGCAATTTTCCATGTCTAGGCTGCCGTCAATGTTCCAACATAACCCGAGGTAGTTCATTTACACACCCTCTGACAGGCAAAAGGTTCCCGGTTAAGGGTTACTTTACATGTGATTCTTCATTCGTAGTGCATTTGATCAAGTGTCCATGCGGTCTAGGGTATGTGGGGGAAACAACACAGCACATCAGAGATAGGATCAGCAAACATAAATCTACTATTCGTTGTAAGTATAATTTGTTACCAATCCCTAACCATTTCCTTTCCCATCATCACTCTATTGCACAACTACGCTACCAGGTGATTGATCATGTCCCACCAGGCAGGAGAGGGGGTAACAGGATCCAGAGGCTCAAAGAAAGGGAGGCCTTCTGGATCTTCACCCTTAAGACATTAGAACCTCATGGCCTCAACCGGGAATATGAGGTTCACATTTGAGATACCTTCTCTTTTGAAAGCTTTCCAGTGTTGATCCTTTGTTCTTCCTGATGTTTTTACAGGTAGATTGCGTGATATGCGGATTACCCATTATTATCCCTTTTGTTCTGTATTCCTTATATTATGTTTTTACTTTTTTCACAGACCCTACATATTTGAACTGGATATATCCTTTTTGTCACCGTATATAATTATTTCCATGTTACATTGTATAATTTATCATACTGTAGATGTTATATTACATGCACTTTATATAACTAATATTTTCCCTACCTTTCTCCTAATCTTTTTTGTATGTATATTTCTCTATATGTCTATTTCTTCTCCCCACCACCCCTTCCCCCCCCCCTTTTCCTCTTTCCCCCTTTTCCCTACATGTTCTGTCATATCCTTACTGTATATGTCTCCCCTGCCTTTCCCCTCTTTATTTTTATTTTTATTTATTTTTTCATATACTTGTTTTGTCCCTTCTCTTCACACAGACATGGCCTTTTTCTTCTTCCCCCCCCCTAGCTCCTTCCCCCCATTCATACTACCCCTATCCATTTGGAGCTACCGCTCCCCCTGTTTCTTATCTCTTCATTGTGGCTCGCTTATTCCCTTTTTACATATCCCGCGCACGCGCCGCTGTACCTTCTTTCTTCCTTGTATATCTCTCCCTTTGGGCCGCGCACATGCGCGGTCGTGCGTTCCACGCTACCGGAAGCTGCGTTCCATTTACCGGAAGTGGCGTCACCGCCCTCCGGAAACAGGAAGTCACACAGCGCTCTTTAACACCGCTAACGCTCTTGACACTACACCACCACCGGCTGGAAATACCTCCTGCATTACATATAGGTAAGAGCCTTCTAGGCCTTTCATCCCGTTTGTCCCTCTCTATGTACTCTCCTGTATTTACCCCCCTTTCTTTACTCTTAGGTCTACCTACCATACCCCGCAGGCATATCCCCTCGGTTACCTCTGGTCTCTGTATACTGACCTTTTTTTCTTAAGGCAAGTCCATTTTTGATTAGACACTGGTTTTTTATCCAGTTACTGGTACCTCATTTTCCTTTACTGTTTGTCCACAGCTTCTATCGCCGGCTGATTTCTTTTCCCTTACTACTACAACTACTGGTTCTCATTTTTGTGATTCTTCCTGAGCTTCTCTGCAGCTACTGGGATATTCTCCCAGATACTAAACAGTACATAGCAACTAGGTATTCTTTTCCCTGTTTTTACACCATTCTGCCCCTTTGTTCTGTATATACATTGCTTCCTCTTCCCTCCACTTCTATTGTTCTCCCCATTTCCCCCCCCATCCACTCCTCCCTTTGTCTTACCCTTCCCCCCCCCCACTCCCCCTATTCACCCCATTTTTTCCCCCTTGTCTTGTTCCATCCACATATACCCTTTTTTTGGTGTATATTACTCATTGTATTGTCGAATATATTATATCACACTTATGTCTTTATTTTTTGTTTATTTTCTGGTTTTTAAGCGCCTCTGATGCCCCTGAGGAAAACCCCGTTGGGGTTGAATCGTTGGGCGGGCAACTGTATACTTACCACAATTTGAACCAGTTGATATTGGAGAAATAAAGCATCTATTATTTCATCACCTATTTGAGACTTTCCTACATTATTTGGTGTGCCGGAATCTTTATTTACATGGACGCATTTGTTGTATTCCTGGCACCCTTCTTTTCCATAGTTGAGCTTGGTCTTTATTGATTATTTATATGTCTCAGGGCTTGTCCCCTGGTAAATGGCGTCCATGCGCCATTTTCAAAAAGTTATCTTCGATCGAGAGAAATTATGACGTGGGCAATAAGGAGCTTTTGGAGATTAAATTGGCTTTTGAGGAATGGCAACATTGGTTGGAGGGGGCAATTCATCCTATTACTGTTATCACGGACTATAAGAACCTGTCATATATTCAGTCTGCTAAACATTTCAACCCTAGGCAGGCTAGGTGGTCTCTGTTTTTCACTAGGTTAAATTTTGTTTTCACTTTCCGTCCATGGGTTAAAAACATCAAATCTGATGCTTTATCCCGGAGCTTCTCTGGTGGTAGTGACCATGAGAACCCTGCCCCTATTTTGCAGAAGGGGGCAGTCATTTCGGCCTCGCGCCCTGACCTGGAGGGGGAGGTGTTGAAGGGTCAGGGGGACGCCCCTGTCTCCTGCTCGTCAGGGAGGTTATTTGTACCATGTAATCTGCGTCGTAAAGTAATTAGGGAACATCACAACTCTGTGCTTGCTGGTCATCCAGGTAACAAAAAAGAGGAGAACCACCGAATGTCAGGTCCGAAAATCAATTAAACATTGGCTATATATATAAAAAACCTTTATTAACAGAATGGTCATAGTGAAATTACAGACACAAGATTGTCCGCAATCCTGAGAGAATACATACAACATCAATGTGGTCAGTAAACATGATTATGTAACATACCTGGCGGCGTCCTTGCATGGTGGTCCATCTCCCACTGTGCAAGAGGGCGCACTTGATCTCCTGTCCAGAATGTCTCTCTGGCTTCCCTCCATGCTGTCTGTTTGTGTCTGTTTCTGCTGCTTAAGGGCGGCGCCCGATCACTTCCTGCCTTTTGTACCTGCTGTGGGTCACACCCCTTGTGCGTCCTCAGCCTATTGCTGTCTGTCACTTGGTATATAGCTCAGCAGCTCCCTTCTATCCCTGCCTGAGCATAAGTGTTTTCCTTCAGTGTGTGCTTGCACTCTGAAGGTGCCAGGTCCCGTCTTTGTTTCCTTGTCTGCCTTTCCTGGAGGCTGTATTTCCAGGCCTGTCTGAACTGAGTCCTGTATGTCTCCTGCTTTTTGTATCAGTTCCCGTGTCTGTACTGAGTCCTGTATGTCTCCTGCTTTTTGTATCAGTTTCCGTGTCTGAACTGAGTCCTGTATTTCTCCTGCTTTGCGGTATTAGTTCCCGTGTCTGAACTAGTCCTGTATGTCTCCTGCTTTTTGTATCAGTTCCCGTGTCTGAACTGAGTCCTGTATGTCTCCTGCTTTTTGTATCAGTTCCCGTGTCTGAACTAGTCCTGTATGTCTCCTGCTTTTTGTATCAGTTCCCGTGTCTGAACTGAGTCCTGTATGTCTCCTGCTTTTTGTATCAGTTCCCGTGTCTGAACTGAGTCCTGTATGTCTCCTGCTTTGCGGTATCAGCTCCCGTGTCTGAACTGTGTCCTGTATGTCTCCTGCTTTGCGGTATTAGTTCCCGTGTCTGAACTAAGTCCTGTATGTCTCCTGCTTTGCGGTATTAGTTCCCGTGTCTGAACTGAGTCCTTTCTGTGTTCTCTTGTCTGTCCTGTCTGAACACGCTCCTAGCCTGTTCCTCTCGCCTTCTAGTGGCCGATTTCCTAGACCCGCTCCTGTGTCTGGTCTGTCCTGTCTGAACACGCTCCTTGCCTGTTCGTTCCGCCTCTCTGGGGGCCGTATTCCCAGACCCGCTCCTGTATCCCTCTGCAGTGTCGGTCTTCTCCGTACACTCAGTTCCAGTCTGAACTCTCTCCTGTCCTTTACCTGTTTTGCCTCTATGTCCGTTCCCTTCCTTTTTCTGCAGAGTCTGAACTCGTACCTAACTCCTGCTTGTTGTCTCTGCAAGTACTGTGTGAGTATCTGGCTCTGTCTTTCCCTTCCTGTCTGTTCCGTGTGAACAGAGCCCTGTCCTCCCTGCTCAGCCTTGTCTGCACTCTAGCTGTGCTTGCCTGTAATCCTCTGCCTGTATTGTTCCTGAGTCCCGGTGTGTACTGGGTCCTATCCCGCCTGTGTTCCTGCCTGCTAGTGCCTCCCTGTCTGCACTCTAGCTGTGCTTGCCTTTACCCCCCTGCCTGCATACCCGCCTGCCTGCATACCCGCCTGCCTGCATACCAGTCTGTGTGCCAGCCTACCAGCCTGTTCCTGTATTCCCCTGTGTGGGTCAACAGCCGTGTCCGGGGTCTGTCCTGGAGTAGCACCTGGTCCCTCTGCTCGGTTCCTCCTTGGTGCACTGGCGTCGTATGCCGTCGTGCGACCCTGGTCGGATCGGGTGAATACTTAGTCACGCCCCTCCAGGCATTCACTCTCCGGCACGGTCCAGTGGAATCACTACCAATCACACGCACACGCCGCTTAGCCCGGGCGTGTGCATAACAGCATGCTCAGGCCATGGTTCCCGTTGAGCCCCACGGCCTTCGCTCTCTGAGAAGTTTTTCCAGCGAATACATGCATTAAAATAAATAAATAAATTTTTTTCCCTTAGCTGAGTTCCAGGCGAATTACGCACCGTCCAGATGGATCTATCAGCTCTCGTTCCTGCGGATCCGCCACGTTACTATGGGGATCCAAGACAGTGTCGTGCATTTGTGGAGCAATGCATGTTACACTTTAAGGCCTACCCTCTTTATTTTCCTTCCGATTGGGCTAAAGTGGCCTTTATGATGTCTTACCTGGCGGGTGATGCCTTGGAATGGATCAACCCCCTATATGAAACACAGGATCCGATCCTCCGGGACCTAATGGCCTTCCTGGTGGCCTTTCTAGTGGTCTTCGATGATCCTAACCCGGAGGCTCCTGCTGAAGCTTCACTTCCCAATATCCCGGAGCAGCCCCAATGGGTAATGTGTGTGGGTAGCGCAATAGTCCTCCAGCCCAATGAGACTACTGCCCACCCAGAATCCTCACAGGGTGACTACGCTTTCCGGAATACTTCTCTCAACCTCAAGAGGCAGGCCAGACGTGCTAGACTTAGAGGCAAGCCGTCACGCCAGGGTCTGTCCTCCCTGAGACCTCCTGACCCCAACCTTGAAGTCCCTACTGAAGCTTCATCTCCCTGTATCCCGGAGAAACCCCAATGGGTAATGTGCGTGGGTAGTGCACCAGTTCTCCTGGCCGAAGAGACTTCTGCCCATCCAGACTCCACACAGGAGAACTTCCTGCACCCGGCATCAGATGCTTCTTTCTCTTTAACCGGTGTGCATGTCCAAGGATGCTCCAAAGCTGTGGTTACCTCAGAGTCTGTGCACCTCTACTACCTGGCGGAGGATCCCCTGTTGCCTCCTGAACCCTCCGGGATACCACTCGATGACAAATGGAGAGAGACTTCTCTACACCCGGTACTCAATACTTTGTCCGCTTCGTCCTGTGAGCCTGACAATGGGTACCCCAAAGTGGTAGTTACCTCCGAGTCTCTACACCCCTCCGACCAGGCGGAGGATCTCCAGTTGTCTCCTGAACCCTTCGGGGTGCTACCTGGTAGCGAAAGGACAGAGACTCTCCTATACTCTGTACCTGATACCTCGCTCGCTTCGTCCAGTGAGTCCAACTTAGTGTACTCCGAAGCAGAGGTTACTCCTGAGTCTCTACACCCCTCCGACCAGGCGGAGGACCTCCTGTTGTGTTCAGAATCCTTCGGGGTGCCACCTGGTGGTGAATGGACAGAGACTTTCCTATATCCTGGATCTGATACCTCGCTTGCTTCGTCCAGTGAGTCCGACCTAGTGTACTCTGAAGCAGAGGTTACCCGTGAGTCTCTACACCCCTCTGACCAGGCGGAGGACCGCCAGCTGTCTCCAGAACCCTTCGGGGTGCCACCTGGTGGTGAATGGACAGAGACTTTCCTATACTCGGTACCCGATACCTCGCCTGCTTCCTCCAGTGAGTCCGACCTAGTGTACTCTGAAGCAGTTGTTTTCTCTGAGCCTCTGCACTCTTCTGACCCGGCGGAGGACCTCCAGTTGTTTCCTGAATCCTCCGGGATACCACCAGATAACAAAGAGACAGTGACTTTTCCTCATTATGTACGTGATAACCCGTCTATTTCTTCCTGTGAGCTTGACAAGATGTACCTCGAAGCAGAGATTACCCTTAAGTCTCTGTCCCCCTCCAACCCAGTGAACGACTGGCCCTCGAATTCCCTGCGGAAGATTCTGGCAGGCCTGAAGAAGAGGGGGCGTAAGGGGGGAGGTACTGTAACATACCTGGCGGCGTCCTTGCATGGTGGTCCATCTCCCACTGTGCAAGAGGGCGCACTTGATCTCCTGTCCAGAATGTCTCTCTGGCTTCCCTCCATGCTGTCTGTTTGTGTCTGTTTCTGCTGCTTAAGGGCGGCGCCCGATCACTTCCTGCCTTTTGTACCTGCTGTGGGTCACACCCCTTGTGCGTCCTCAGCCTATTGCTGTCTGTCACTTGGTATATAGCTCAGCAGCTCCCTTCTATCCCTGCCTGAGCATAAGTGTTTTCCTTCAGTGTGTGCTTGCACTCTGAAGGTGCCAGGTCCCGTCTTTGTTTCCTTGTCTGCCTTTCCTGGAGGCTGTATTTCCAGGCCTGTCTGAACTGAGTCCTGTATGTCTCCTGCTTTTTGTATCAGTTCCCGTGTCTGTACTGAGTCCTGTATGTCTCCTGCTTTTTGTATCAGTTTCCGTGTCTGAACTGAGTCCTGTATTTCTCCTGCTTTGCGGTATTAGTTCCCGTGTCTGAACTAGTCCTGTATGTCTCCTGCTTTTTGTATCAGTTCCCGTGTCTGAACTGAGTCCTGTATGTCTCCTGCTTTTTGTATCAGTTCCCGTGTCTGAACTAGTCCTGTATGTCTCCTGCTTTTTGTATCAGTTCCCGTGTCTGAACTGAGTCCTGTATGTCTCCTGCTTTTTGTATCAGTTCCCGTGTCTGAACTGAGTCCTGTATGTCTCCTGCTTTGCGGTATCAGCTCCCGTGTCTGAACTGTGTCCTGTATGTCTCCTGCTTTGCGGTATTAGTTCCCGTGTCTGAACTAAGTCCTGTATGTCTCCTGCTTTGCGGTATTAGTTCCCGTGTCTGAACTGAGTCCTTTCTGTGTTCTCTTGTCTGTCCTGTCTGAACACGCTCCTAGCCTGTTCCTCTCGCCTTCTAGTGGCCGATTTCCTAGACCCGCTCCTGTGTCTGGTCTGTCCTGTCTGAACACGCTCCTTGCCTGTTCGTTCCGCCTCTCTGGGGGCCGTATTCCCAGACCCGCTCCTGTATCCCTCTGCAGTGTCGGTCTTCTCCGTACACTCAGTTCCAGTCTGAACTCTCTCCTGTCCTTTACCTGTTTTGCCTCTATGTCCGTTCCCTTCCTTTTTCTGCAGAGTCTGAACTCGTACCTAACTCCTGCTTGTTGTCTCTGCAAGTACTGTGTGAGTATCTGGCTCTGTCTTTCCCTTCCTGTCTGTTCCGTGTGAACAGAGCCCTGTCCTCCCTGCTCAGCCTTGTCTGCACTCTAGCTGTGCTTGCCTGTAATCCTCTGCCTGTATTGTTCCTGAGTCCCGGTGTGTACTGGGTCCTATCCCGCCTGTGTTCCTGCCTGCTAGTGCCTCCCTGTCTGCACTCTAGCTGTGCTTGCCTTTACCCCCCTGCCTGCATACCCGCCTGCCTGCATACCCGCCTGCCTGCATACCAGTCTGTGTGCCAGCCTACCAGCCTGTTCCTGTATTCCCCTGTGTGGGTCAACAGCCGTGTCCGGGGTCTGTCCTGGAGTAGCACCTGGTCCCTCTGCTCGGTTCCTCCTTGGTGCACTGGCGTCGTATGCCGTCGTGCGACCCTGGTCGGATCGGGTGAATACTTAGTCACGCCCCTCCAGGCATTCACTCTCCGGCACGGTCCAGTGGAATCACTACCAATCACACGCACACGCCGCTTAGCCCGGGCGTGTGCATAACAGATTAAATTGGATCACAAGAAACAGGTATACACTAATTGTAATAAACATGATCAAATTGGATCACAGAAAACTGGTATACAACAATAGTAATGAGTATGTCAAAGCCAGTCTAGCAAATATGGCGTAAATGGCAGTGCTTGGTGCCCAATAATGCATGTGGTGACAGAAAATGATGATACCAATAATACATAATGAATACTTCAGGTAAGTAAATAAGTAGTGATGTCACCAGGCACCATGTACAACCAAGATTGTGCCAAAATCCCTCCTTTTGGACCCAACAATCAGGTACAGTCAGTCACTTTGGCTTCCTCCCCTGCTATATTGTATGAGCACCACACAGTTACAATTTACCCCATTACAACAGCACATCTATATGCGAGGATAGATATTGACTATCATATAGTACAGTTGGTTGTACATGGTGCCTGGTGACCTCACTACTTATTTACTTACCTGAAGTATTCATTATGTATTATTGGTATTGGCCCTAAATGACCCTAGAGCTATGCCCTAGGTAGGGAGGGGAAAGAGTGAGCACTAGTCAGCCCAACTGCAAACTAAAGTGCACACCAGGGAAACAAATAAGGGAATACAGTTAGCTTTAAGATGACACCGGGAAGAACATGGCTACAATCCACAAAGGAACTCTAAGGAAATAGAATAGAAAAGGAAACTCTATCACAAGAAACTCACTTGAGAATCTGAGTATATGTAAGGATCCAGAAAGGGTGTGGTAATTAGCAGCAGAAGGTGATCACCGCTGGGTCCTAAAGGTATAATCCTCAAACAAGGTGAAGATCACTTCTGGTTCCTAGAGAGAGAGGGATAATGAAAGGATCAGGAAGATCCTCTAGGGTCAGTTAGAGCTAAGGTATCCTGCTCGGTGCGGAATCTATTTAGGGTCGACAGGGGAGTTAGGGTGTCGTTAGATTTGCTTAGGGGGTCTCCATTCTCTTTTTCCCTAGTTGTAGGGCTCCCTCCTCTGTTCCCATCATTATACGCTAGGTTCTCCCCATACCTATCATGACATTTTGATTTGTAAGTGTATGATCCTGACATAGTATTTCCTTCAGCGACTCCATACCTTCAACATTAGGAATATTTGTATATAGAATTTTGATGACCATAATTACCAAGAGGGACATTAGATATCTCTACATTGTGCATATGTCACCAAAAAATCATTGGAATCTTTCAGAAACCTGAGCAATCGTCTAACAATTCTTTGTAAATATGCATCCATGTACACTACAATTGGATGAAATATAGAATTGACTCAAACAATAGGACATATTGGCAGTTTTTAATATCTTTAAGAATTTTGGGTAACAAAGTATAGGTGTACATTGATGGAATTTACCATAAGCTCATGAGAGAAGGACCTGTGATCCCAGAAACGCTAGCATCTTACAATGCTCCATCTATTTCACATTTATAAAGCATTGTGAGGTCTTCCTTTAATTTCTCATATATATTAGTGTCTAGCATTTGGGATTCCAATTCCTTGACATATTGACTTTGATACATAATCTCAGTGGCAACAAATCTGTCAGGTTTTTTTTGATAAATTAGTCATCTTTCTTAAGGCTATAAATGACTAGTTTTACTTTTTTATCAAATTGGGGGCTGTATGTCCAGTACAAAATGCCAAAGATTGACGATGGCATTAACAGTGGTACTACGTCATTCTACATGGCCATCAATGCCTCCATGACATGATCGTGGGGTGCTGATGGGTTGCTATTGCAACGGGGGTCTGCTGAAGACCTCTGTGTATGTCATCACAAAGCTCAGTTCAAAGAAGACCATCATTTACAATTTACCCCCCTGCTATCAATCACAACAGTGGCATCCAAGTGGTTAAAAGGGGGTTAAAAGACCCTTTGACACCATTGGCCCTCTGCAATTGTAATCGTGGGTGCCGATAGTTGCCAAGGTACCCTGAAGTCATCAGATGACCCCAGGGTATGGTGGCCTGTTAGATCCTGTTATAAGTAGGGTCTAACAGGCTGAGACAGTGAAACACTGACATGTCCCAGGCACTGCAGCACACGAGTACTGAAATGCATGAGACCAGTTATCAAAGTAAAAACTATTCATGTCCCACGGTTGTACTAAGCGAAAAAGTTAAAAGAACAGTTAAATAAAATATGTAAATAAAAAACACACAAAGCGCACACAAATAAAAAAAAATGTTTTACAACTAAAAACACAGCCTTTGTGTTAAAACAAAAATAAACAAAAAAAAACCCATAGACATAGACATAATTGATATTGCCACATCCATAACGAATGGAACTATTAAACTGGCACAATATTTATTATGTACGGCCAACACCGTAAAAAATGATTAAAACCAAAAATGTCACTTTTTCATCATACTGACACATAAAAAATGTAATAAAAAGTGATCAAAAATTCATATGTAAAAAAAAATGGTACCAATACTATAAACCTGCAGCTGCCTGCTTACCTTGGCTGGTTATGAAAAATAGGGGATACCCAATGTTATTTTTTTAAACTTATTTATTTAATAGGTTTAATAAGGCTAAACACCCTTTAGTGGCACCTGAAAGGCACTTATGAGTGCTAGTCTATTATATGTAGAGGGCTTGTGACTAGTGTTGAGCGATACCTTCCGATATCGGGAAACATCGGATCGGATTGGATCGGACCGATACGCAAAAAATATCGGATATCGTCGATTCCGATACCGGAAACCAATGCAAGTCAATGGGACACAAATATCGGAATGAAAATAAACCCTTTCTTTCCTTGTTGGTTAATTCTACATGAAGGAAAACAACTAAGAATAATGTAGAATGTATTGGGGGAGGTGGAGGAGACATTAAAGTCATAGAGGTTTAGCCCAATCAAATGGAATAGCAGGAATTAATATTTTTTTTAAGACGTTCGGAGTTACAAAGATATTGACTATGTTGAGCTTTTTTATATTTTGGCAGATATTCAAGTTTCACTACTTCCATGCTCTTCACCTTCTTTTTTACTTCTCCCACACTTTCTCCTTCATCATCCTCAGCAGCAGCATCTTTTTCATCAACTTCTTCTTCACCTTACTCATCTTCTTCTTCTTCACCTTCTTCCTATTATTCTTTTTTTTTACATTCTTCATATTCTTCTTATTCAACTATTATTCTTTTTCATATTCTACTTCTTCATCTTCTTCATATTTTTCTTCTTCATCATATTCTTATTTGTGACAGGCATTCCTGTAGTTGTTATCTATAAAAGTTTGAATATTACACCTTCCGTTCTGCCTGTCACAAAAGATTTACAACAGGATTTGTCCGCATTCAGTTTGGCCTGCAGCAGCAGGTATTTTCCAGAGGAACGGACTCACCCCCATACACTGCTTAGTCTTCTTCTGCTTATAATTTAGATAATATCTTTTGCTCTGATTTTTAGTCTTATGCTTAATGTTCTTCTGCCTTTTGTTCTGCAGCTTCTTGTTCTTCTGCTTCTTGGTCTTCTTTCTCTTGTTCTTCTGTATCTTGGTGGTTGTCTTCTTGTTCTTTGTCCTCTTGGTCATCTTTTTCAGAGTCATCTTCTTGGTCTTCTTTGGGGTGGTCTTCAGGGTTGTCGTCTTCAGGGTCGTCGTCTTTGGGGTCCTCGTCTTCTTCGGGGTGGTCTTCAGGGTCGTCGTCTTCGGGGTCCTCATCTTCTTCAGGGTGGTTTTCAGGGTCGTCGTCTTCAGGGTCCTCGTCTTCGGGGTCCTCGTCTTCTTCGGGGTGGTCTTCAGGGTTGTCATCTTCAGCGTCGTCGTCTTTGGGGTCCTCGTATTCTTCGGGGTGGTCTTCAGGGTCGTCGTCTTCAGGGTCATCATCAGGGAGATCCAGAGTGATTACCAAAAACCATTTCAAAAAGCTTGAACTTGGAAATGTAGCAGCAGGTACAAGAAGGCTGAGGAACTGCCGAGAACCAGCTGACGGTACTGGAACCCGGATGGGTAGCAGAAGGTACAAGAGCCAATGGAACTACCGAGGACCAGCTGATGGTACTGGAACCCGGTTTCTAAACAGGAGGTACCTGTGCCAGAAAGCACTACCAAGGACCAGCAGACGTTGGTGGAACTCGGATACCGAGAAGGAGGCACCTAAGCCAAAGGCACTGCCTGGAACCTGCTGATGTTACTGGAACCCAGGGGGACATGTTCAAGATTTACTTCCAAAGAACCAGGCAATGGTACTGGAACTCAGATAGGCAGCAGAAGGTACACATGAAAAAAAAAGTTGCAAGGCCGTGAGCCGGCCGGAGTTACCGAAACCCACAGTCCTACAGGGGGTGCTTGTCCTATTGGCACTATGGAACCAGCCTTCATTGCCAGATCCCGCAGCCCACATACAGTAGGAGTCACCTAAACTGCAGGCACCATAGAGTCGGCTAACCTGCCCGCAACATGACAGGACAACGTATTGGAGGCAAAGTGACGTTGACACTACCTGGAAACAGCTGGCGTGCTGGAACCAGGCTGGGCAGGAGGGAGTACCCATGCCAAAGACACTGCTGGGAAACAGCTGGCGGTGCTGGAACCCTGGGTAAATACTAAAAACAGAGTGGAGCCAGAGGCCTAATTGGAGCAAGTTTGAAATCAGTAGTAGTGTGAATGTGGACAGAGAAGGAAAAATTGCCAGACACACAGCAGGGGATCAGCTGACGTTACTAAACACCAATAACACTGGAGCAAGTGTTGACTGTGCAGACGGCACTTCTGAGCAGCAACTGGCGGTGTTGGAGCCCAGGGTACATACTGAAAACAGAGAGGAGCCAGAGGCCTAATTGGAGCAAGTTTAAGATCAGTAGTAGTGTGAATGTGGACAGAGCAGGAGAAATTGCCGGACACACAGCAGGGGATCAGCTGATGCTACTGAACCCCAATAACACTGGAGCAAGTGTTGACTGTGCAGACGGCACTTCTGAGCAGCAACTGGCGGTGTTGGAGCCAAGGGTAAATACTGAAAACAGAGAGGAGCTAGAGGCCTAATTGGCGCAAGTTTAAAATCAGTAGTAGTGTGAATGTGGACAGAGCAGGAGAAATTGCCGGACACACAGCAGGGGATCAGCTGACGATATTGAACCCCAATAACACTGGAGCAAGTGTTGACTGTGCAGACGGCACTTCTAAGCAGCAACAGGCGGTGTTGGAGCCCAGGGATTACAGTTCAGGTGGTAGAAACATGAACACAACAGGAGACCTGGATACTGTTGACAACCAATTATTTAATCTGGAAGAGGACTGGCAAATTCATGCGAGATCCAGGCCTTGTTCATATTCAGAAAAGTAAGCCGATCAACGTTATCGGAGGATAGTCGGATGCAACCGTCTGTTAGTACACTACCTGCGGCACTAAAGACGCGTTCCGATAATACACTAGCAGCAGGGCAAGCCAGCACCTCCAATGCATACTGGCTAAGCTCTGGCCATGTATCCAGCTTAGAGACCCAAAACTTGAAGGGGACAGAGCCGTCTGGGAGTACACTGAGAGGGAAAGACATGTAGTCTGTCACCATCTGACGGAAACGTTGCCTCCTGCTGACTGGAGCCATCAGTGATGGTGTAGACATTTGTGGCGGGGACACAAAACGTTGCCACATTTGGCCCATACTGGTCTTGCCTTGTGCTGAGGCGCTGCTTCTGCTCCCTCTTTGTGCAGAGCTTCCTCCACTGCCTTGACGCACGGAGCCGCTTTGTAAAGCACTAGCAGCACTGCTCTTGGGTGGAATGGAGAACATGATGGAATGCACCAGTGTGTCTTGGTACTCCTGCATTTTACGCTCCCGGTTCAACGGTGTTATGAGGCTTTGTAAGTTGTCCCGGTAGCGAGGATCTAGGAGGGTGGACACCCAATAATCAGCCGTGTTGAGAATGTGAGCGATGCGGCGGTCATTTCTCAGGCACTGCAGCAGGAAATCAACCATGTGCTGCAGACTGCCAACTGGCCAAGAAACCCTGTCCCCTGCTTGAGGCATGATCTCTGCCTGCTCTGCATCACCCCACCCTCGCTCTAGATACTGACTACTAGAGCATTGTGTACCTCCCTCCTCTGGACAGATATCTTCCTCCTCCATTGACTCCTCCTCATCCTCCTCACAAAGTGTCCCCTGCCTAGGCCTTTGTGCGGAACCACGTTGCGCACACTGTACAGAAGCAGATGGCATTTGTAACTCCTCATCCTCCACCTCTTCCAAAACCTCCTCCTTTAGTGCTTGCAGTGTTTTTTCAAGCAGGCAGATAAGGGGGATAGTCATGCTGTCTAGTGCATCATCTGCACTCGCCATCCGCGTGGAATAATCGAAGGCACGCAAAACGTGGCAGATGTCCTTCATAGAGGCCCACTCAGTGGTGGTGAAGTGTGCACGGCGCGCAGTGTGACTTGTTTGCGCCTGCTGCAGCTGGTACTCCATTACTGCTGCCTGCTGCTCACACAAACTCTCCAACATACAGTACAGACCAAAAGTTTGGACACACCTTCTCATTTAAAGATTTTTCTATATCTTCATGACTTTGAAAATTGTACATACACACTGAAGGCATCAAAACTATGAATTAACACATGTGGAATTATATACTTAACAAAAAAGTGTGAAACAACTGAAAATATGTCTTATATTCTAGGTTCTTCAAAGTAGCCTTACTCCCTGCCTTCTTCATCTTGGTAGACTGATAAAGATAGGCAGAAAAGTACTAAGGGCTTAGCGTGCTTATTCCTGAATAGCTGCTAACAGGTATAAGAAACACTAATTTTATAAAGTGTGGACTAGACTTTAACATTAGTTAATGTGGCCTACACAACTGTAAAGTGGAGTGTTTGGTGAACTTTATTTACATTTTTTTTTTCACAAAAAGACACTGGATGTGCCCAAAGATGTAAAACCGATAGTAACACAAACTTTTTGTAGCTATTACAGTGCAGGAATGTAACCTACAATGCAATAGATGAGGATACAAAAAATAGGCTAATACTAATCTGGCTGGGGCTGCAGGGCACAAGGCTGAAAAAAGGCTCCTCCTATCTACTCCTATATAGTTTGTTTGCAAGCAATCTAGCTGGATACGGATGGAACCACACTAATAGGAGAAATCAGAAAAAATGAGCATCACTAATGCAAAAAAGGACAATGTATGAGGCAGTGATGCACGCTGAGCGGACTACAACCGGACGTGGCTGCAGAACACACTACAGCGTGAGCTGCACTCAAACACAGAGACCTCGCAGACAGCCATGAACAGTGCAGAGAACTGTACACTAGCACTGCAAGGCTAAAGAAAGCTTCTCTATCTACTCCTATATAGTGTGTTTGGAAGCAATCTAGCTGGATACGGATGGAACCACACTAATAGGAGAAATCAGGAAAAAATGAGCAGCACTAATGCAAAAAAGGACAATGTATGAGGCAGTGACGCACGCTGAGCGGACTACAACCGGACGTGGCTGAAGCACACACTACAGCGTGAGCTGCACTCACACACAGAGACCTCGCAGACAGCCAAGAACAGTGCAGAGAACTGTGCACTAGCACTGCAAGGCAAAAGAAAGCTTCTCTATCTACTCCTATATAGTGTGTTTGGAAGCAATCTAGCTGGATACGGATGGAGCCACACTAATAGGAGAAATCAGGAAAAATGAGCAGCACTAATGCAAAAAAGGACAATGTATGTAACGGGTCTGGGAGGCGGAACCTCTGAGCTACTATACAAGGGGGCGGTCCTTGTAAGGGAGCGGGTGGCGACCAGGCAGGCAGTCACAGCAGGTGACCGGGACAGTCTCTGGGTGTACGGGCAGGAGGTCACGGCAAGTGACCGGCACAGTCTCTGGAAGAACGGGCTGGAGGTCACGGCAAGTGACCGGGGCAGTCTCTGGGTGATCGGGCTGGAGATCACGGCAAGTGACCGGGGCAGTCTCTGGGTGAACGGGCTGGAGGTCACGGCAAGTGACCGGGGCAGTCTCTGGGTTAACGGGCTGGAGGTCACGGCAAGTGACCGGGGCAGTCTCTAGGTAAAGGGTAGGTACGACCTGTGATGGCTGAACCTCCAGGTAGGCTAGCAAGGCAGATGGAGGATGTGTGCTCCCAGGTGAGCAAGCGAGAGTCTCTGGAATAGCAGGTGGTCACAGCACGTGACGGCGAAGCCTCCAGGTAGGCAAGCAGGCAGGTAGTGGAGAAGCGCTCCCAGGTGAGCGGGCAAGAGTCTCTGGAATAGCTGGTGGTCACAGCACGTGACGGCGGAGCCTCCGGGCAGGCAAGCAGGCAGGTAGTGGAGAAGCGCTCCCAGGTGAGCGGGCAAGAGTCTCTGGAATAGCTGGTGGTCACAGCACGTGACGGCGGAGCCTCCGGGCAGGCAAGCAGGCAGGTAGCGGAGAAGCGCTCCCAGGTGAGCGGGCAAGAGTCTCTGGAATAGCTGGTGGTCACAGCACGTGACGGCGGAGCCTCCGGGCAGGCAAGCAGGCAGGTAGCGGAGGAGCGCTCCCAGGTGAGCGGGCAAGCTGGTCCATAGACAGACTGACAGGAGTAGAAAGGCAGACCGTCGGACCTCAGGCTAGCAAGCAGGCAGGTAGCTGATGTGCGCTCCCAGGTGAGCGGGCAAGCTGGTCCTTAGACAGACTGACAGGAGTTGTGAGGCAGACCGTCGGACCTCAGGCTAGACCTCAGGTAGCAGGAATAACTGGCAGGAAACAGACAGCAAACTGGCAGGACTCTGGCAGGAATCAGGCAGGTAACTGGCAGGTAACTGGCAACGGGACCTGAGGGCTGAAGCAGAGTAGAACAGTGCAACAACATTGCTCGGGCACCTCCATTTTGGAGGAGGTGCCTTATATATGGTGAAGTCCTCCGGCCATTGGCCGGGGACTCCTTAGGACGGCGCGCGCGGCCCCTTTAAGAGGGAGGGAGAGCGCGCGCGCGCGCCCTAAGAACAGTGGCCGGGAAGGAGCGCGCGCTGCCAGCAGAGCGGGAGGAGGACGCCGGGCACGGAGCAGGGAGGTGAGGGGAACAGCGTCCCTGCCTAGCAGAGGGCAGGGACGCCGGCGCTACATTGTATGAGGCAGTGACGCACGCTGAGCAGACTACAACCGGACTTGGCTGCAGAACACACTACAGCATGAGCTGCACTCACACACAGAGACCTTGCAGACAGCAGTGAACAGTGCAGGGAACTGTGCACTAGCACTGCAAGGCAAAAGAAAGCTTCTCTATCTACTCCTATATAGTGTGTTTGGAAGCAATCTAGCTGGATATGGATGGAACCATACTAATAGGAGAAATCAGGAAAAGTGAGCAGCACTAATGCTAAAAAGGACAATGTATGAGGCAGTGACGCACGCTGAGTGGACTACAAATGGACATGGCTGCAGAACACACTACAGCATGAGCTGCACTCACACACAAAGACCTCACAGACAGCCGTGAACAGTGCAGAGAACTGTGCACTAGCGCTGCAAGGCAAAAGAAAGCTTCTCGCACAGCGGTTTATAAAGTAGCCTGGGTAAAGCACAATAAAGCAAATCGCTAGCTCAAACTGTCCCTCAGAACAGCAGCGTCCTGTCCCTAACTGAATTCACAGCAGAGTGAACCCAAAATGGCGGCGGCGGCTTTTATAGTGCATCATGACATCATTTCAGCAGCCAATCACAGCCATGCCATTAGTTAACATGCCTAACATGACTAACAGGATGAGCCCACACTTCTTAGGATCCTCATTGGCTGAATAAAATCAAACTGGCTCATTGCATTATGGGAACTTCCGATTCCCGTATTCGATATTCTAAAAGTATCGGAACTCAGTATCGGAACTCCGATACAGCGAATATCGGTCGATACCCGATATTTCATTTTCAGAATGCTCAACACTACTTGTGACACTATCTATCTATCTATCTATCTATCTATCTATCTATCTATCTATCTATCTATCTATCTATCTATCTATCATGTATGTATATCTGTATATAAGTTTGCTTCATTAGTTAGAAAACTAGCTTTAAATTACATAGAAAACTACAGTATGTAAAAGATAATGTTAAAAACAAATTGCATACGGATGTCATACGGATGCTAGTTGAGAAAAATCGCATTGTCCTCTCATGACAATCGCAGGACACCTACTTTTCTGGATCAACATTAAAACGATTATTTTATATGCTAGTGTGACTCCAGCTTAAGGCCACGTTCACTTGTTCAGTATTTCGGCAGTATTTTACATCAGTATTTGTATTCAAAACCAGGAGTGGAACAATCAGTGGAAAAGTATAATAGAAACTCGTCACCACTTCTGTATTTATCACCCACTCCTGGTTTTGACTTACAAATACTGATGTAAAATACTGACCACATACTGAACATGTGAATATAGCCTAAGGGCTCATACTGATTTTAGAGAAAAACGGACGACTGCAATCTGATAAAAAATCGGATTGTACTCTGACCAATGTTAATGTATGAGTTGTAGCTCATCTGTGATTTTTTTTTCTCAGCTGAAATCGGACTGAGAAAAAATTTGCAGCATGCTGCGTATTGCTGCGTATATCAGATGAACCTCGCCAATGCAAGTCAATGGATGCGAGAAAAAAAACGGACGACGTACAGACCATCCGTATGCCAATCAAGTTTTATGGATACATTTCCATTTTGTAGAATAGAACACTGTAAATGGTCCTGTAAATGATTGAAGAATAATAGTTGCAGAGAAAAAAAAAATGCATTGCATACTGATGTCATATGGATTCTAGGTGTGAAAAATCGCATTGTCCTCTCATGAAAATCACATGACACTTGCATGGCACTCGTCCGATTTTTCGGTCCAGATATCAGAACTTTTTTTCACACATATCGTTATTTAGCTCTAATAGTTGGGCTTACAGAAGGTGGTAACTAGAAACGTTTGTGAGAGGGTAAGAAATCATTTCAGCGGTAATCTTTTCCATTGGTAATCCCACCAACAGCTATCCTTGGCAGCATCAAAACAAATGTGCAGCACAGAACTGAAATGTCTGAGCTATATTGGAATCATCCAGAAATGATTTAAACACATATATGTACAGGTGCATCTCCCTAAATTAGAACATCATCAAAAAGTTAATTTATTTCAGTTTTTCAATACAAAAAGTGAAACTCATATATTATATAGAGTCATTACAAACAGAGTTATCTATTTCAAGTGTTTATTTCTGTTAATATTGATGATTATGGCTTACAGCCAATGAAAACACAAGCGTCATTATCTCATTAAATTAAAATAATTAACAAAAAACACCTGCAAAGGCTTCCTAAGCATTTAAAAAGGTCCCTTAGTCTGTTTCAGTAGGCTCCACAATCATGGGGAAGACTGCTGACTTGACAGATGTCCAGAAGGCAGTCATTGACGCACTCCACAAGATTCCAGATTTCCAATATTCATTTGGAAATCAAGGTCCCAGAGTCTGGAGGAAGAGTGGAGAGGCCACAATCCAAGCTGCTTGAGGTGTAGTGTGAAGTTTCAACAATCAGTGATGGTTTGGGGAGCCTTGTCATCTGCTGGTGTAGGTCCACTGTGTTTTATCAAGACCAAAGTCAGCACAGCCGTCAAACAGGAAATTTTAGAGCACTTCATGCTTCCCTCTGCGGACAAGCTTTTTGAAGATGGAAATTTAATTCTTCAGCAGGACTTGGCACCTGTCCACACTGACAAAAGTACCAATACCTGGTTTAAAAACAACAGTATCACTGTGCTTGATTGGCCAGCAAACTTGCCTGACCATAACCCCATAGAGAATTTATGGGTTATTGTCAAAAGGAAGATGAGAGACACCAGACCCAACAATGCAGACGAGCTGAAGGCTGCTATTAAAGCAACCTGGGCTTCCATAACACCTCAGCAGTGCCACAGGCTGATCACCTCCATGCCACGCCGCATTGATGCAGTAATTGATGCAAAAGGAGCCCCGACCAAGTATTGAGTGCATTTACTGAACATACATTTCAGTAGACCAACATTTTGGATTTTAAAAACATTTTTCAAGCTGTTGTTATAAAGTATTCTAATTTACTGAGACAATGACTTTTGTGTTTTCATTGGCTGTAAGCCATAATCATCAACATTAACAGAAATAAACACTTGAAATAGATCACTCTGTTTGTAATGACTCTGTATAATATGAGTTTCACTTTTTGTATTGAAGAACTGAAATAAATTAACTTTTCGATGATATTCTAATTTAGTGAGATGCACCTGTATTTGTATAAGCTTTTAGAACCCATTTTAAATATAACGTAGATGGAAAAGGGTGTTAACTCCTTCATCCCAGGGCGATTTAGAGTTTTTCATTTTCGTTTTTTCCTCCCCTTCTTCCAAGAACCATAACTTTTTTATTTTTCCATCAATATAGCCTTATGAGGGCTTGTTTTTTGCAAGACAAGTTGTACTTTTGAATGACACCATTGATTTTAACATATATCATACTGGAAAATGGGAAAAAAGTTCCAGGAGCAGTGAAATTTCAAAAAATAATGCAATTCTACAATTGTTTTGGGAGTTTTATGTTTACCATGTTCACTTAATGCTAAAACTGAACTGCCAATATGATTCTCCAGATCAGTATGAGTATGCAGATACCAAACATGTATAGGTTATTTTTTATTTAAGTTGTGAACAAAAAAATTTGCTTATGTCGCCATTTTCTGATCCCCATAGCGTTTCCATTTTTTGTGATTTGGGGCTGGTTGAGGGCGACAATGCACCACCAAGGCGAGCGGCCCGGTGCCTCACAGCACCTATGCTGCAAGACTGAGTCCCCATGAATTCAGGCTGTGCCGCCCCACAAGCACAAAACCACAGCAACAATGGCCGACACTCTGCACCAACACCGCATGAAAGGAGCATTGTAACTCACCTTCCTCATGCTCTCAAGTGAGAGCAAAAATAGGCTAGACCCTCTGTGCAGTCTCCTGCTAATTAAAATCGCCTGTGCTAAATGGGAGGAGTGCTGGTCCTTTTTTTGCATTATAAAGGTAATTGCTTGCACCAGAAATTTTTATGGCCTTCATAGCAAAAGGGGCGAATACATATGCACATGCCAATTTTTAATTATTTCATGCCATGAATTAAATTTATGCTGATATTTTTCTCACTTCACTTCACCAACTAAGACTATTTAGTGCTGATGAATCACACACAAATCAGATTACGAAAATATTTAAACACATGTTGTAATGTAACGAAATAGGTAAAAAGTTAAGGGGGTGAATACTTTTGCAAGCCACTGTGGTAGCAGAAATCATGATCGCTTATGTTCATAGGAGATTTACAATGTCAGGCACAGGGGTCTTCTGCAGACCCCCAGCTGTCATGAAAACCCATCGACGCTTTGCGATCACGTGACTGGTGAACCGATGGTAGGGTCTTGTGATGCGTTGCTGATCAGCATGTGTTAAATGCTGGTGTCAGAGATTGACACCAGCATTTAACCTAACAGCCGCGGATGGATCGTAGATCGACCCGAGGCTGTTAGAGGCACATGACAGCTGATTAGACCAGCTGTCACGTGCAGGGAAAAATATGAGCTCAGCGCCGGAACCCGCATCAAATGCCGGGAGAAGACAGATGACGTATATATACTCGAGAAAGGTTCTCAAATTAGAACAAAAATGTCGCCATGATAGATCATGAAACAACACCTTTTTCAATTTGAATGGTGTGCTGCCTCCAATTTCTTGTATTATATTGAAGGTTTGGTCTATATCGGGGAGGTTTAGCACCCAGATACTATGTGGTAGTGCTGCTTTTGTTTTTTCTTTTTTTATATGTCATTGGTAGTAAAGGGGTTAAAAATATAGAGGATTTTGAAAAGAATAAGAACTTTTACTAAGTATAAATAGGTAATATTGATGGGCCAGCACTAAAATGCTCGGGTGCTCGATGCTCGGGTCGAGCAAATTCGAATACTCGGGTGATCGACTTGAGCAACGAGCCCGATGTAAGTCTATGGGAAACTCGAGCATTTTTCAGGCGGCTTTCCCGGGCGGTCTGTAGAGGGCCTAAAAATTGCCCAAGTTGATGGGAACAGTGCTCAAATGACATGGGAACAGCATGGGGAAGACCCCTGGAAGCATTTCTGACTCCCAGGTCACTGCTGTCAACATTGTTGTCAGAGGTATTACACCACTTTTACCGACTGGATTTTCCTGGGAAATATGTTAAGGAACATCCTTTCCAGGGTAATGACTTGTATATAAGGCAAAATAAATAACCAAAAACAAAAATGCTCCTCCACACCTTGGGCTATGTTCACACGTAGCGTTTTTGATTCGTTTTTGCACTTTTGCATTGCTTTCAACCAAGACAAATGCATTCACTGGGAAATGTAATTTTAACATTTTACAACCTTATCTGGCCATGTGGTGTGTGACACATCATCAGATACATGCATACAGTGCTGAAAAGACATGGAAACAGCATGGGGAAGACCCCTGGAAGCATCCCTGACTCCCAGGTCACTGCCTAAAAGTGTGCCCATCATAAGTGATCCTTGGCACATGCAAAGATACCTACCGCCATGCACCTGTCATTGCAGACTTACAACAATCACCGTCCACATCCTTGTCCCATTGCAACGTTCAGTTGTCCCTACCCCATTCCTTGGAATGCAAGCGCAATTATGCAGCCAGCCAGCCACCCACCCACAGGCTGCAATACTATACTGCCAAATTTTTGACAGCTGCTTGCACTTGAAATGTGGCCTTTTAGGCTCGTGGAGGTGGAAGCTGTCCAAAATATTATGGCGGAGGCGACTGGGTATCCATACTCGGTCACCAGCTGCCACTATTTTTTCCGGTGTCGTCTCCGCCTTCCACAAGCACGGGTCCCACAACATTACCCAAGCCCTCCCCAGTTTACTTACTGGGAAGGACCACCTAACCACAAACACGTGGACAAGTGAATGGGGCCAGGGACGGTACGGAGCAGTCCACAGCTTGTCGGTGAGTTGTATTTTACCACAGCCATATTTTTTAGCTTGGTGAAATGACTTGGGA
The DNA here is from genome assembly GCF_046119375.1 of Phyllobates terribilis. Classification (NCBI taxonomy): domain Eukaryota; kingdom Metazoa; phylum Chordata; class Amphibia; order Anura; family Dendrobatidae; genus Phyllobates; species Phyllobates terribilis. Next base: position 87,801,463 of record NW_027362771.1, read on the forward strand.
AACCATATCTACTCCAGCTGTCATTTCTCCCAGGAAGTCCTCTAAAGCTGCTTGCACTTGAAATGTGGCCTTTTAGGCTCGTGGAGGCCGAATCTGTCCACAACCTCATGCCGGCGGTGGCCTGGTGTCCATACTCGGTCCCCAGCTGCCACTATTTCTCCTGGTATCGCCCCCTCCTTTCACAAACACGGGTCCCACAACATTACCTGTGCCCTCACAAGTGCACTCACTGGGAACGACCGCCTAACCACAAACACAAATGTGGCCTTTTAGTTTCGTGAAGTTGGAAGCTGTCCACAATCTCATGCCGACAGCCGCTGGGTGTCCATACTCGGTCCCCAGCCGCCACTATTTCTCCCGGTATCGTCTCCACCTTCCACAAGCAAGGGTCCCCGAACATTACTGCTGGAACTTTTCTGTGGGAATCTGCCTGCCTCCTACCAGCCTGTAATATTTCCAGTGAACTATGGTATGACGCCATGGTATTAGCACTTCCCCGAGTACCAGTAGCAAAGCCATCCCCAATTTCTTTCTCAGGAATTCTATTTGGTAGACTGAGTGGCTGCCCAAATACATTAGTTTCTCACAAAGGAGCTGAAGATTGGCAGTAGGTGCAAGTTTCTCCAGCCTGTTAGATATCACAGGGTGAACGGCAGCACATTGGCTCAGTGGTTAGCACTGAAGACTTGCAGCGCTGAGATCTTGGGTTCAAATCACAGCAAAGACAACATCTGCAAGGATTTTGTATGTTCTCCCCGTGTTTGCGTGGGTTTCCACCTCAGTAAAAAAGGAGACATAGAGTGTCCGGGAACCTTCCAACACTCCTCTCTTAGCCAGGACTGCTTCTTGGCAGGGTTGGACAGTCCCACTAGAGAGTCCTTGGGTGGGTTCTGCCTTCTCCATCAGGAGAGTTCATGATAGCGCAAACTTTGCAGCAGCTATGGGGCTCTTCAGCGGGTGAGAAAGGTGAGCCCTCAGAATCAAATCCTCTGGTGGGCCCAATGTTTTTCAGTTTGAAACTGCTTCTCAGTGGGAGTTGTATTTCACCACATCCATATTCTTTAGCTCAGTGAAAGGACTGGCATAGAGGGAAACCGTATCTACTCCCACTGTCATTTCTCCGTCACCAGGTTCCACCCATTGTCATACATGACCATGCCTGGCTGTATGTTCAGCAGTGAGAGCCACAGATCAGGTTGCTGTGTTACAGCTTTCAACAACTCTGCAGCACTGGGCTGTTTGTCACCTAAGCATTAAACATGTTATCTTCAGCACAGCCTGTTGCCGCTTGGCCAAGGCAGTGCTGCAGTGCTTTCAGCTTGTGACTGATGTGGTCATTTCGGAAAAGGAGGAGGTGCAGGAGCTGAACAATGTGATTACACATTGGTGACTCTGTTTTTTATACTAAGGAAAGATCCTACTGTTTTTTGTTTTTTTTATCTTATTTTTTAAGACAAATTCATTCACCGGAAAATGTAATTTTAACATTTTACAACCTTATCTGGCCATGTGGTGTGTGACAAATCATCAGACACAACCTGTTTCAATTATGATGTAGGGACTCTGAAAGTCACAAAGCCTATTTTTATAGGGTCATCAAGCAGCCCTTACTATTCTTAAAGGGCAAGCAGTTGGCCCTCGCTATTGTTAGAGAGCCATCAGCCGGCTATGCTTTGTTGTTCCCATTATTGACAACACTGTTATTGTGTATGCAGTGATTGCAAGGGCTGCCAAAAATTCGGACACAACCAAATACCCCTTTGAAGAGACATAGAGGAGGGTCTCAGTAAAAAAAATATTCCCATTATAAAGGAGCGAGACTCCTGTAGTGGTAATGCCCATGCTGTGACTGCAAGGGCTGCCAAAATTTGGGAAAAACCACACTAACAATTTAAAGACACAGAGAGCAGCGCCACATTAATGACATATTTCCATTACAAAGGAGCGGGTGTGCTATACAGTTATAGGGTATGCAGTGAGTCCAACATCTGACAAAATTTAGGAATAACCCCACTAACAATTTAAAGAAGCATAGATCAGGGCCACAGTAACGACAAATTCCCATTAGAAAGGAGAGGGTCTCCCATACTGTTTGCCTATGCAGTGAAGCAATGGCTGCCAAACATTTGGAGGAACTACAATGCCCCTTGCAAGAGACGTAGAGTTCAGAGAGCCTCCTGAAAACAATGTTTCCATTAATAACAAGTGGGTCTCCCATAGTGTTTGCCTACGCAGTGAATGCATAAGCTGCCAAAAATTTGGAAGCACCCTAATTCCCCTTGGAAGAGACGTAGAGGACGGAGAGCTTCCTAAAAACAATGTTCCCATTATTAGGAAGTGGGTCTCCCATAGTGTTGGCCTTTGCAGTGAATGCAAGGGCTGCCAAAAATTGGGAGGCACTCCAATGCCCCTTGGAAAATACGTGGAGGAGGACCTCATAAAAAAATGTTCCCATTAGAAAGGAGCGGGTCTCCTATATTTGTAATGCCCATGCACTAAGTGTATGGGCTGACAAACATTTACCCCTGAGGGGTATACATGAACATACTGTATAACAATTTTTTTTTACGGGCATCATAAACACCCTTTAAAAAAATTATGTGGGTGTTGCATCACGGACCATGGTCACCATGGTGATATGGTGGTGGAGGATGAGGATGAGGAGAAGGAGGAGTACAAGAGCAAATAGCTAAAATCAGGAAGCGTATACCCATGTGTGGGTGTGAAAAGGTGAATGGGAATACACCTCCCAAAATAAGACACTAGATTTGAGTTTATGTTATGCTGCTATCATTCTGTGGTGTTGAGAGGTCTGGCCCAATCCAGCCCTTGTTCATTTTTATAAGAGTCAACCTGTCAGCATTTTCAGTTGACAGGCGAATGTGCTTATCAGTTATAATTCCACCAGCGGCACTAAAAACCCGCTCTGATAAAATGTTAGCGGCAGGGCAGGCAAGAACCTCCAAGGCATAGAGAGCCAGTTCATTCCACGTATCCAGCTTGGATACCCAATAATTATAAGGGGAGGAATCACGGAGGACGTTGGTACGGTCGGCAAGGTACTCCCTCAGCATCTTCCCAAACTTTGCACTCTTTGTTAGAGTACCCTGTGCCTCAGGGCCTGTGCGATGGGAGGGTCTGAGAAAATTCTCCCAGAACTTTGACAGTGTTCCCCTGCCTCTGCTGGAGTGGAGTTGTGTCTCTCTCGCCTGTAGTCCTTGGTTGTCCAATGAACTGTGACCTCTGACGCCAGCATTTTCAGATGGGAATTTTTTTAAATAGTTCCGCAGCAAGGGCCTTCTGCTACTGCCCCATTTTTGTAGACCTATCTGCCTCAGGAATAAGAGATATAAAGTTCTCCTTGTGTGGGTCTAGAAGTGTCACCAACCAGTAATGACTGTCACCCAAAATTTTGAGAACGCTGTGGTCATGGGAAAGGCAGCGGAACATAAACTGAGCCATGCGTGCCAGACTGCTAACAGGCAAGACTTCCGTGTCCTTACCAGGAGGATGAGTGACCATGCTCTCCTCCTCCTCTCTGTCCTCAGGCCATCAATGCTGAACAGACGGTATGACAGTTGTGCAGGTAGTACCCTCTATAGGGCATGAAACTAGCTCCTGTTCTTCCTCATTGTCACCCAATCCACGTTGGGATGATATGAGGCTGGGCTGTGTGGAATCACCCTGTATGGTTCCTTGCTTCATCTCATCGTGCTCCGCCTGCAATGCATCCTCTTTGATTGTGAGCAGAGAGCATTTCAGAAGACAGAGAAGCGGGATGGTGACGCTAATTATGGCGTCATAGCTGCACACCTTCTTGGTGGAGTCCTCAAAGTTTTGGAGGATGGTACATATGTCTGACATCCATGTCCACTCCTGAGGTCTTATGTGTGGAGTCTGAACTGAATACCGATGGCTTTGTTGTTGCTGGTACTCAACAACTGCCCTCTTCTGCTCACAAATCCTTCCCAACATCTGCAGTGTAGAGTTCCAAGGCGTGGGGACATCTCACACCAGTCTGTGAGCCGGAATCTGCAAATGCTGCTGAAACATGGCAAGGGCGGCGAAAACTGTAGGTGACTTTCTAAAATGGCCACACAGGTGGCGTACTTTAACAAGCAGATCCGGCAGCTCCGGGTAGGATTTGAGAAACCGCTGAACCACGAGATTAAGCACATGGGCCAAGCATGGTACGTTTGTGAGCTCGCCTCGCCTCAGAGCCGCCACCAGGTTCCGGCCATTGTCACACACGACCATGCGTGGCTGTAGGTTCAGAAATGTGAGCCAAAGAATTGCCTGCTCTTTCAGAGCTGTCCACACTCCTTAGCATTGTGCAGTTTGTCACCTAAGCATATTAGCTTCAGCACAGCCTGTTGCCGCTTGGCCGAGGCAGTGCTACAGTGCTTCCAGCTTGTAACTGATGTGGTCATTTTGGAGATGGAGGCTGAAGAGAAGGAGGAGGCTGAGGAGGATGAGGTGCAGGAGCTGTAGACTGTGGGGGCAACCCTGATTGACCAAGGGCCCGCGATTCTTTGGCGTCGGGAGTACGTGTTCCATCCCAAGGACTGACTGAGTTCTGGCTTCCACTATGTTAACCCAGTGTGCTGTCAGCGAGATGTACCGTCACTGAACACAAGCACTTGTCCACATGTCCGTAGTTAGGTGAACTTTCATGGTAACTGCGTTGTTGAGGGCACGGCTAATGTTTTGGGACACGTGCTATTGTAATGCGGGGATGTTACACCAGGAGAAATAGTGGCGGCTAGGGACCGAGTACTAAGGGATGCCTGCCGCCATCAGGTTGCGGAATGCTTCTGTCTCCACGAGCCTAAAAGGCAAGATTTCGAGCTCAAGAAGTCGTGAAATGTGTGAATTTAGTATTGTGGCCTGTGGGGCATTGGCTGCGTATTTGCGCTTGCGTTCCAAGGACTGGGGTATGGAAAACTGAAAGCTGCACTGGGACAAGGACGTAGACTTGCTTGCTGATGGTGCTAGTTGAGGTGCTAGCAGGAAGCATCTTCGCATGCACCATGGACAGGGGATTGACTTGCATGCACAAAAGCGGAAGAAGCAATTGTGCCACTCGCAGACACTGTTCCTGGAACCTGGGGTTCGGCCCACAAAGTCGGGTGGCTTGCTGCCATGTGCCTGATCATGCTGGTGGTGGTCAGGCTGGTAGTTTTGCCACCCCTGCTGATGCTGGCCTAGCAGGTGGTGCAAATGGCCTTTTTGGGGTTATGGGCAGAGTCTTTAAAAACAACCAGACTCGGGAAGACTCAACAGTTGTACTGGCAACTTCCTTTGTGTTTGTGTTACGGGGAACGGTTGCCTGCCTTCTGTGTGCGGCCACCACACTGCTTCATCCTGCCTGTTGGGGTGATCTGCCTCCCTCCCCCTGTGTGCTGCTGTCCTCGCTCTGCATGGCCTCCTGCCAGGTTGGGTCACTTACTATATCATCCACCACCTCGTCTTCCACTTCTGCACCCTGGTCCTACTCCTGACTTTCTGGCAATTGTGCTTTATCATCATCCACCTTTTGTGACACTTTCACACAAATATTTGGGCATCGCTACATGCGATCTCCTCTTGCCAAGCTTCAAGAGGACTGGGCAAGAGGCCCGAATCTATAAATGGAAAAGTGAACAGCTCTTCGGAGTGTCCAAGTGTGGGATCAGTTGTCTCTGGGCACTCGGCATGGTGGGAGGAATGAGGTTCAGGGTGAGGAATATGCGGTCCAGACCCATGGCTACTGAGACTTTACCGTGTGGAAGACAGGGTAGTGGCGGTGGTGGCTAAGTGACTGGAAGCATTATCTGCTATCCAACCAATAACCTTTTCACACTGCTCTGTGTTCAATAGTGGTGTTCTGCGGTCCCCCATTATTTGGGACAGGAAGGTCGAGCGAGAAGATGTGGGTGTTTGTTGTGGCACAATTTCAGCTTGCCCACGGCCTCGACCTGTGCATGCACCATCACCATCACGTCCAGTTCCCCGTCCCTTGTCATGTGCCTTGCCCATTTTAAATGGAGGACAATATCTTCCACACTCACTACAAATGGCTGAATTTGGAGCGAACTTACATGTGATCCGTATGACGGCCTGTAGGTAACTATTTTAAACAGCAAACTGGTGTCAATCGCTGCACTGCCACACTGAAACAAATTTTTAATGGAGCCCAGAAATTGCAGTATTTTCAGCGCAATTATATGTGATCCGTGTCACAGACAAACCACAGTTTTAAATAGCTGCATTTTTAGTGCTGTAATATGGAAAGGACCTGGCTGTACTCTGCAGTGCCAGCAAGCAAATGGCGCAGAAAAACTGTGTTCTCTGGATTGCTTTTTAAGCAAATAATGAGGATTAAGATCCAAAAAAAATTATTCCTGGCCCCTGAGACCTGAGCCTATGTCTAGAAATATCTAACAGCAGCAGCACCAGACAAAACTGGAATGGAGCATCTTGTGCTATATGCACTGCAGTCTGCTATATACCCTGCCTGCCTATATACATTGCCTGCCTGATATCTCTGCAGATGGATTAGTCCTCAGAAGGACTGTTTGTTGAGATGTATATATTTAATATACACTGCTCAGAAAAATAAAGGGAACACTTAAAAAACAGAATATAACTCCAAGTGAATCAAACTTCTGTGAAATCAAACTGTCCACTTAGGAAGCAACACTGATTGACAATCAATTTCACATGCTGTTGTGCAAATGGAATAGACAATAGATGGAAATTATTGGCAATTTTTAAGACACACTCAATAAAGGAGTGGTTCTGCAGGTGGGGACCACAGACCTCATCTCACTACCAATGCTTTCTGGTTGATGTTTTGGACTCTTTTGAATGTTGTTTATGCGTTCACACTCGTGGTAGCATGAGACAGACTCTACAACCCACAGAAGTTGCTCAGGTAGTGCAGCTCATCCAGGATGGCACATCAATTCGAGCTGTAGCAAGAAGGTTTGCTGTGTCTGTCAGCATAGTGTACAGAAGCTGGAGACCCTACCAGGAGACAAGCCAGTACACCAGGAGATGTGGAGGGGGTCATAGGAGGGCAACAACCCAGCAGCAGGACCGCTACCTCCGCCTTTGTGCAAGTAGGAACAGCAGGAGCACTACCAGAGCCCTGCAAAATGCCCTGCAAAATGACCTCCAGCAGGCCTCAAATGTGCATGTGTCTGCACAAATTGTTAGAAACCGACTCCATGAGGGTGATATGAGGGCCCGACATCCACAGATGGGGGTTGTGCTCACAGCCCAACACCATGCAGGATGCTTGGCATTTGCCACAGAATACCAGGATTTACAAAGTCGCCACTGGTGCCCTGAGCTCTTCACAGATGAAAGCAGGTTCACACTGAGCACATGTGACAGACGTGACAGAGTCTGGAACATCCTTCAGCAGGACTGGTTTGGCAGTGGGTCAGTAATGGTGTGGGGTGGCATTTCTTTGGAGGGCTGCACAGCCCTCCATGTGCTCGCCAGAGGTAGCCTGACTGCCATTAGGTATCGAGATGAGATCCTCAGACCACTAGTGAGACCATATGCTGGTGCGGTTGGCCCTGAGTTCCTTCTAATGCTGGACAATGCCAGACCTCATGTGGCTGGAGTGTGTCAGCAGTTCCTGCATGATGAAGGCATTGAAGTTATGGACTGGCCCGCTCGTTCCCCAGACCTGAATCTGGGACATCATGCCTCGCTCCATCCACCAACGTCACGTTGCACCACAGACTGTCCAGGAGTTGGTGGATGCTTTAGTCCAGGTCTGGGAGGAGATCCCACAGGAGACCATCCGCAACCTCATCAGGAGTATGCCCAGGCATTGTAGGGAGGTCATACAGACACGTGGAGGCCACACAAAATATTGAGCCTCATTTTGACTTGTTTTAAGGACATTACATCAAAGTTGGATCAGCCTGTAGTGGGTTTTTTCCACTTTAAATTTGGGGGTGACTCCAAATCCAGGCCTCCATTGGTTAAAGTTTGTACAGAACAAAGTATTCAATGAGAATATTTCATTCATTCAGATCTAGGATGTGTTATTTGAGTGTTCCCTTTATTTTTTTGAGTAGTGCACTTCTGTTCTACCTACACTACCTAATAAACAAGCGAATCTCTCCCTTGCTCAGCAGCACATCTCCCTACACTGTCTGATTCCGGATTGACTGTGACGAGCGAGGCTGTGTCAGGTCTGGTATAGACCTGATGACGCTGTGCTGCCAACCTATCGCTGTAATGCCACAACTAACATGGCTGCGGTATTACAGTGAGTGGCAGGCAATCCCTGCATGTTCATTGGTTCTGTAAAGAGCGCCAACCATGCAGGGAGGCAATCCCGGAAATACTCGGCGAGCGCCCAGCATCTTGAGCAGTGAGATGCTCGGGCGAGCAGCGAGCAGTAGCGAGCATGCTCGCTCATCACTAATAGGTATATGTTGGATTATTATAGCATGTATTTTATCATGTATAGCATATTGTCACACTGCACTTAGGAGTAAAAAACACACTCTTTGTAGTTCATGACTGAAAATTGTCGCTTTTGACAGCCTGCATAGCTTTTCAGAAAGAATGAGGATAAAAACAAACCTTCACAAGCTTCACTCAACGCTTTCAAAACAGGTTGATAGCTGGCAAAGATTTTGTACATGTCCCTCACTAGATCTGCTTTTATCTTACTGACAGACTTATAGGCAGAAGTGCAACAATGACATAATCAAACTGGCTAGTCATTTTCTATTTCAGTGGGAGCTAGTTTCTTATCTCATTTGGCCGAAAGTTTTCCATGTGCAGGCAGTGGGTAAACAAGATGCTGGACATAGTGTCTCTCTAACTTTGCTCTCGTTACTGATATTTAAAAAACCTCTCCAACAAGTGAAAGAGTTATGTGTTTTATATTGTATCCAAATAAAAATTATTATCAAATCATTTTATTTCAATAACCATTATGACTACATTACATAATGGTGCAGTTCATTAGTTATTTATTTAGAGCAAAGGGCAACATAAGATCACATCCTGTGAAATCGGGAAACCCTTTTAGGCTAAGTGCCCACGATGAAGAAATGCTGCAGATTTTTTCCGCATCTCCCTGGCAGGAAAAACGCATGCGGATGTTTTTGTTTTTGCATGCATTTCTGCATGAGGGTTATCAAGCGCTTTTCCAAGCGATTTTAGCATCACTTAGAAAAGTGCCTGACAACTTGGTCACACTATATAAATCCATGCACCTGGCATGGATTTATACAGTATAGTGTGACCAAGTAATAGTTAAAAAAAAAGAATAAAAATGGTAAAAAATAATAAATAAACATTATACTTACCTTTCGATGGCCCCCGGTCTCCTGTACGATGCGTTCGGTCTCTTGTACGGTCCGCTGACGTCGGCGGTTGAGTGACAGGTCGTCACATGACTAAATGACGTTACCCCAGGTCCTTTTAGACCATCACGAGCTGTACAAGAGACCGGACGCATCGTACAGGAGACCGGTGGACATCGGAAGGTAAGTATAATGTTTATTTTTTACTTTAAATTCATTTTTTAACAGGTACCATGGTACCCGGGTCTGGAGGAGGTACCATACGCACATTGAATCGCTTAATATCCGCATGTGCACATGTAGTGATGCGGATATCAAGCGTTTCAATGCAAGTTAATAGCGGCAATTACGCTGCGTGTCCGCAAAATTAATGGACATGCTGAGTATTTTTCCGCAGTGATAATCCGCAGCTGAAATTTCCGCAGCATGTGCACAGCACATGCGGATTATCATTGGGGACCATGGAGCACGTATTACCAAGCGTTTTTTAAGTGTTTTCGGTGCGGAAATTCCACGGCAAAAACGCTTGAAAAACGCATAGTGGGCACGCAGCCTTACAGTGAAGGGTTTGAGAAAAGATTTTCTAATCTCAGAATGGAATCTGATACTATCATTTGCTCAAAATACACCACTGTTGCACAAATCTGAAAATGCAGTTACTGAATGTACTTGAGTCTTTAATGTAAGCGGATATGTACAGTAGATTAACACATTTTTTTAAAATTTAATACAGAAAACATGGCTTTCATTAAAAGATCACAATATTGGCAGTGCAACAGAAACTAATACAGTGTTAGATGAATGAAACAGCCATAGAACCATTAAATGGGGAGGTTTGAAACTAAATTTTATTTTACTACTAAATCTCTATTTATTGTCATAATCTAATCTTTTTTCTAATATACTTTAATTAAAAAGTCCCAATCACCGCTGGTCTCTGATCACATGTTCTTTACTTACAATGTTCACCGACCATGCACTCTGTTGTCAGTTTCATCACTTCTGATCAGAGCCAGCGACAGAGTACATTGTCACTGTGCACTAAGAAGAACAGTGCACAGTGACAAGATCCTTCTAAGCATCTCTCGGAATTGACAACCGACGCATGCTCAGTAGAGCAGGCACTAGCCTAACCCCTGAAACGGAGGTCATTTGTAGCACCGCCGTCCCTGCATGCTCCCCTCCTCTGGCAGGAATGCCGACTCACTTTCCGCTGAGGACCCCATCCCACACTTTCTCCTCCTCTTGATGCTGCTGCCCGGGGTCTGTGCACGGCTCGCAGATTCCCGGGCACTCTGCTTGGGGCGCACTCGTGCTTCCTCCTTCTTAAAGGGACAGCGTGTGCCATCCTAAAGGGCTCACTCCAACAGATTACAGTCCTTTCTCCATTATACGCAGAAGAGGTATAGTCCTAACAGTCTAGGTATCACCTTCAGCCCGAGCTCCAGCAGCTTCCAGTGCCAAGCAGAAGTGATCAACTCCATTCAGAGTTCACACTGAATAGGTTGCAGCTTCCACACATTACTCTGTAGCTCCAACACACAAACTGCTCAGCTTTCCATCTACATCTTACATTTTCGCTGGTCACTCACCAGCTTTAACACACTCCACTCTGCTTAACATCCAGCAGACTGACACAAGGTGATCCCATTTCCTGGTTCTTAGTCAAGTTACTAAGGTACTTCTGATTAAGATCAGCAGCGTTAGGACTTAATCCTAGCCTACTTGGCATTGCTACAATAAATGGAGATTTAAAATGAAAATAAAATTTTGTTTCAGACCACCCCTTTAAGTATTATGGTCAGAAACAAAAAGGAACCAGTAGTTAGGTAAGGAGCTGAAATCAGCACAAGGGAAAAGGGGCAATTTGTGGCTTAGAACTAAACCTGAAAAATGTAGAAATGGCCTCATGTTTTAAGTGAATCAAAATCAATAACAGGTGAGTCCAAAATAAGTTGGAAGGGTCAACCAACTGTAAGATGGATACCAGACATGTCCTTGAGGGGAGATATATATCGCTGAGGATGGTAACTTCAGTGATGTAAAACCAGAAAAACATGCTCCAGCACAAGTAGTGCTGAGAGGGTTAATTAAGTGCATCAGGGCTGGTTTTTACGAGCAGTCATAAGAGATGGGGGGGATTGGCTGCTCACATATCCCCACCCCAGGGCGTGTGTATAAAATGGAGACCAAGTGTCTCATTCAGTGTCTGTAGCTGGAGGTGTGGAGAACTCCAGAGTGTTTTGTGCAAAAAAGACACTGACCATGAGCGGGTGTACCTGCCATATTGTATGGACTGGTTATTTTCTGTTTTTGTTACAGTGTGCCGGACCAGGCTTGCTTTTGTTTACTTCTGAAAGTGCGGTTTATGCAGGAATAATAAACCTGCCTTGGACATTTTTAAAGAAACAGTATCCTGTGTCTACCTCTAACGTGTCTAAATGAGTACCAAACCATACAATTAGTGCTAGAAGCATGGGCACGAATCCCAAGGGGCAGTGTGACTGCTACAGAAAGCCGTTTATGTTCTGGGTGAAGGCCGCCAGCCAGCCAGGGACGTCCGGCAGCATGGAGGAGCTGATTAAGCAATTGGTGCAGGCTAACCTTCAGCAGTGTCAACAGCAGCAACAGCAGTGACAACAGCAGCAGCAGGCACAGCAACAGCAGTGGCAACAGCAGCAGCAGATGCAACAACTACAGCACAAGATGCATATGGAGCTCCAGGCCGAGGTGATCCATGGCAGGGCAACCGCCCCACCCCCTACTCCAGGTGATGACTCTCACGTGAGGAAGACGGTAAGAAGAGCATTGCAAAAGATGACCTCGGGTGATGATGTTGAGGCACTCTTTGAGCGGGTGGCAGAACAGGAGAAATTGCCTCCTGAGCAGTGGGCGGAAGTACTGGCGCCATATTTAATAGGGGAGCCGCAGAAGGCCCCTTATGACCTGGCTTTGCAGGACACAAAGGAGTACACCAAATTGAAAAATTAGATTTTGGCACGCTTGGGAGTGACTCTGACTGTCAAGGCGCGACGGGTGCACCACTGGGCCTATTGCAATGACAAACCTCCCAGGTCCCAGATATTCGACCTCCTATACCTGGTCCAAAAGTGTTTGCAATCTGAATCCCCCCCCCCAGCACAAATGGTTGAGAAAGTTGTCATGGACAGGTTCATAAACTCCCTACCGAGGTCGGTGCAATCCTGGGTTGCCCAGGGAGATCCCCGTAATGCCGATGACTTGGTGGGGTTGGTGTAAAGGTATCAGGCGATTGAGAGTTCCTTGGGGAGACAAGGGGTCATACCGTCTCCATACTGGGGTTCCCAAAAGGGGGCAGACACCCAAAAGAGGGGAGCTAGAGCCACATATGGGGGGCTCCTAGAGCCCAGGAGGGGTCTGAGTTGCAGCCAAAGGTCCCGCCCCATAATATAGCATGTTGGAGATGTTACGCCCCAGGTCACATAGCCACCCTGTGCCCCGTGACAACTGAACCAATGGACTACAGTTCAGGACGGCATTGCTCATATTTTGCATATCCTGCCTGCAGTGCTGTTCCTCAAACAGGCTAGGGATCGCAGGCATGTCTCTTGTCGGTGAATGGTATGCAAGTGACTGCTCTGTGAGACTCGGGGAGTTTAGTAACCCTAGTAAGAGCCACAGTTCCTCACCGACTGGTTTCAGGGAAAAAGGTCAGCTTCCGTTGTATCCATGGGGACGCTAAGGACTACCCTGTGGCCTCAGTGGTCATAGACACAAACTGTGGCGCCAAGTCCCATGAGGTTGGCGTAGTCAAGGACCTGTTGCATCTGGTTATAATAGAGCGGGACTTTGCCATGCTTTGGGACTTGTGGGAGAAAGGGAGGAAGCCAGGTTTTCCGGGGCAACAACCAAGTCACCCATGAGGAAACCTCATCGCAGACCGCAGCCAACAGGTTTCTCTTTTGTGTGCTGGTTGGGGATGAGGATGAGGCAGAATCCCCGGAGTCTAACATCCCTGAACTGGAGGTGTCCGGGGGAAACTTTGGAACCGCCCAGCTCATTGACTTAACTCTAAAACAGTCGTTTAATAATGTAACGGTTCTTAATGGTGTTGATCAAGAGCCGGGGGCTGACATCTGATATCCTCACTCTTCCATAAATGGAGAGTTACTATATTGGGTCACCAAGCTCAAAGGGGAGATAATCGAGCAGTTACTAGTGCCAGGGCCATACAGACTCAGGGTGTTAGATATGGCCCATGCAGATGTCTTGGACATCTGGGGGTAGAAAAAAAACCCAGAATGAATCCTTCAGAGGTTCTACTGGCCCGGGTGTCACAGAGAGATAGTGAATTATAGGCAGGTCGTGTCCCATCTGTCTGCTGACCTCCCCGGTGGCACACTTCCGTAGCCCTTTAATGCCTCTACCTGTCATTGAGATTCTGTTCGAGCACATCGCAATGAATCTAGTGTGACCCCTGGTCAAGTCCTCCAGAGGACATCAGTACATCCTGGTGGTACTGGACTATGCTACGCGGTATCCGGAGGCCGTGCCCCTGCAAAATTCCTCCTCCAAGTGTATAGCCCGGGAGTTGGTCGGTATCTTCAACAGGACGGGGTTGCCTAAAGAGATTCTAACAGACCAAGGGTCTCCGTTTATGTCAAAGGTGATGAGAGAGTTGAGCAAGATACTGCAAATCACACAACTCAGGACCTCAGTTTACCACCCGCAGACAGATGACTTGGTGGAGCGGTTCAATAAAACCTTGAAGGCCATGTTGAAGAAGGTCGTAGAGAAAGACAGCTGGGACTGGGACTGCCTACTGCCGCACCTTCTGTTCTCCATCAGAGAAGTCCCACAGGCCTACTGGATTCTCCCTTCTGAGCTGTTGTATGGCCGACACACCCGTGGACTCCTGGACTTAGCAAAGGAGACCTGGGAGGCTGAGTCTACACCCTACACAAGTGTAATCGAACATGTGGCACAGATGCAAGAGAGGATTGCAGTAGTAATGCCCATTGTGAAAGAACACCTACTCAAAGCGCTAGAGACACAGTCGAGGGTGTACAATAGGTCGGCGAGGGTTAGACACTTCAATCCTGGAGATTGGGTACTGATGCTGGTGCCTTCAGTAGAGAGCAAATTCCTGGCCAAGTGGCAGGGTCCCTATGAAGTAGTGGAAAAGGTTGTCGATGTCAACTATAGGGTCCACCAACCTGAGAGAAGGAAGCCCTACCAGGTGTACCATGTCAACCTGATTAAAGCCATGGCGAGATAGGGAGCAGGTGGAAGCTCCGTGTTTGGTGGCGAAGTCTGAAGCCGATGTGGAAGAGGTCAAGGTGGCTGAGTTGCTGTCACGTGCCCAAAAGCAATAGTGCCGAGAGTTGCAGCAGCGGAACAGGGACCTGTTTTCTTAACTACCAGGTTGTACCCAGATAATAGAGCATGAGGTCCTTACAGAGCCTCATGTCCGGGTAAACCTGAAGCCCTATCAGATTCCCGAAGCCCGCCGAGAGGTACTCTCGAAAGAAGTAAAGCGGATGCTAAGTCTGGGAGTCATTGAAGAATCCCAGAGTGGCTGGTCCAGTGACATAGTCCTAGTGTCGAAACCAGATGGAGAATGGCGGTTTTGCAATGACTATAGGAAACTGAATGAGGTCTCTAAGTTCGATTCATACCCAATGCACAGGGTAGATGAACTAAATGAAAGGCTAGGGCCGGCCAGGTACATTACCACCCTTGACCTCACAAAAGGGTATTGGCAAATTCCTATGGCCCAAGATGCCAAGGAGAAGACAGCCTTTTCAACTCCAGATGGGTATTTTCAGTACACCAAGTTGCCGTTTGGGTTGCAAGGTGCTCCAGCTACCTTCCAGAGAGCCATGGACTGGATTGTAGCTCCCCACAAGAAGTATGCAACGGCCTACCTGGATGATATCATGATCTACAGGTCGGATTGGGGAAGCCATCTGAGTAAAGTCCAGGCAATATTCGATCCTTCAGTTCCTCCCCAACTTCGCCATGGTAGCCACCCCTTTGCCAGACCTCCTTAAAGCGACAAAGTCGATTATGGCTAAGTGGTCTCCAGAAGCAGAGACGACTTTCCAGGAACTAAAGCAGGCTCTGTGTAAACAGCCAGTGCTGGTGGCTCTGGATTTCTCAAGAGAGTTTGTGGTCCAGACGGACGTGTCAGATGGAGGACTGGGTGCTGTCCTATCACAAGAGGTGAATAGGGAGTAACACCCCATAATGTATTTAAGCCGGAAGCTGACATCCTGTGAGAAAAATTACTCCATAGTGGAGAAGGAATGTTTGGCCATCAAGTGGGCCTTGGACACCCTAAGGTGCTATCTCTTAGGCAGGAAGTTCAGACTGGTATCAGACCATGCCCCACTAAGATGGAAGAGTGAGAAAAAGGGGAACAATGCTCGAGTGACCAGGTGGTTCCTAGACCTTCAGGATTTTAGCTTCTGTGTAGAGCATAGGCCCGGGAAACGGCATGCAAATGCTGATGCATTATCGAGGGTCCACTGTTTATTAGCGGAAGGTGCCAAGCCCCCTGCCTTTGGGCAGAAGGGGGGTATGTAAGATGGCCACCAGACATGTCCTTGAGGGGAGATATGTATCGCTGAGGATGGTAACTTCAGTGATTCAAAACCAGAAAAACATGCTCCAGCACAAGTAGTGTTGAGAGAGTTAATTAAGTGCATCACGGCTGGTTTTTACGACAAGTCATAAGAGATGGGGGGGACTGGCTGCTCACATATCCCCACCCCAGGGCGTGTGCATAAAACAGAGACCAAGTGTCTCATTCAGTGTCTGTGGCTGGAGGTGTGGAGACCTCCAGAGTGTTTTGCGCAAAAAAGACACTGACCATGAGCAGGTGTACCTGCCATATTGTATGGACTGGTTATTTTCTGTTTTTTTTACACTGTGCCGGACCAGGCTTGCTCTTGTTTACTTCTGAAAGTGTGGTTTATTCAGGAATAATAAACCAGCCTTGGACATTTTAAAAGAAACAATATCCTGTGTCTACCTCTAATGCGGCTAAGTGAGTACCAAACCCTACACTACTTTACCAAGGCTTAGATTTACTGGGGGATTTAACCATGATTGTTCCCAGTTACTAAAAATTTAAAAGGGTTGTTCCTTCGGGTCATTTTTTTTTAGCCAAATGCATGTTTTTAAGGCTAAAAGTCATTTTTGCATGTGTTGTGTTATCTATAGCTGGGAGAGAGATAGAGAGAGGCTACAAATTTCAGAAAATTTAACTCGAAGTTGATCCTTCGTGGATAAAAAAAATATTAATTAAATCATAAAAGTGTATGTATCTAGATAATTGAAATGTAGTACTGTGTCACATGTTCTTCTAGGCAACGGAACCCCTCTAATTCTGATACATAGTAAATGTAAAACAGAAGTAGAATATAGACATCTCCTCTAAATCAGTCCATACACAGAACTTCAATTTAAAATTTGAGCCCATACCAGGCAAACTTTGACATCAACCAGCTGCAACTCTGTTCATGTGTCAATTGCATCAATGACTTATT
Organism: Phyllobates terribilis; assembly: GCF_046119375.1. NCBI lineage: Eukaryota > Metazoa > Chordata > Amphibia > Anura > Dendrobatidae > Phyllobates > Phyllobates terribilis. The sequence goes on from NW_027362771.1 coordinate 87,818,318, forward strand.
GACTGACACATTTTCTGCCTCTTTAATGTGGTATAGGTTACTTTCATACTGTATTGTCTGCTTTCATTTACCGTACGTGCTGGAATCGATCCCAGTTTATAGGTTAAATAAAATTTTGACTCCATTCTTACAGGATATGTTTAGGCTTACTCAGGGGAGGATTAAGAGTAGCTAGGGCCCACGGCAGTTTAGAAGGTCTGGACCCCCTCCATCCTCGTCACGCAAATTTTTCCCTTATGTACAGAACTATACATAACGTAGCGCTATACATAATAGAACAGGAGTAGGAGATTAATTTTCCCAAGGGGCCACGTGAGAGACCGTGACTGTTGTGGAGGCCAAACCAATAGGCTGAAATATGAATATATTAATTATTTTTGTATATTAATTGTATGACTTCATATTAAGCAGAATTAACCTGTCAGGTCCCGTATGCCCTCCAATCCAGCAGCATTCAGCTATATGCGATTATACCCCTCCTGTAACATTATTCATTTAAATAAATGCTTTAAAAAATCATTTATAACCTCTTCTTTCCCTATCCTAATGAGGGTTTTGACTAGTCGATGGGGTGTTAGTTCCCCAGACTAGTCAGCCCTCTTCCATATTATCATGCCCCTGCAGGTGTGATAACATAATTTGCATGAGCGGCGTCATCATCGGCTAATGCAAATATGCGCAGGTGCGGTGCTCATTCCGGCAGAGTCACTGCGCCTCTGCAGTCAGGTGTACGCTTCCCAGCTTCAGAGGCGAGCAGTGCGCATGACCGGAAGTTCAGACGATGGCTTCTGGTTATGCGCAGCATACAACATGAGCCCCCACATAGCCCCCTCAATCAACAACCAAAGAGATCAACCTATGGGGCCCTTATACATGTAAACCAGTCCATAACAAAAAAAAAAACTATAAAAATTCTCTTTATTTATTTAATTTAAAAACCCAATACATAAATGCACCCACATTTACACAGAAAAACAGTGATTTAAAAAGAAAGAGCAGAAATAATCAGAGACAGGGACGAGTTCTGCCCTTCACAATTCCCTCCTGGACAGCGGAGGTCGGCCCCTAAGATGAAGCGGTCTGGCGCCCCTGCTCCTCGTCAACTTCCCCTATGTAACTCTACCACTAGCCCAGCCCCCCCAGGATAACATAATGCCCTGCAGACCCCCAGGGTAACATCATGGCCTGCAGCCCCTCCAGGGTAACCTCATGGCCTGCAGCCCCTCCAGGGTAACATCAAGCACTGCAGTCCCCCAGGGTCACATCATGGCCTGCAGCCCCCCAGAGTAACATCATAGCCTGCAGCCCCCCCAGGGTAACATCATAGCCTGCAGCCCCTCCAGGGTAACATTATGCGCTGTAGACCCCCCCAGGGTCACATCATGGTCTGTTGACCCCCCAGAATAACAATGCCCTGCAGCCCCCCCCAGGATAACATCATGGCCTGCAGCCCCTCCAGGGTAACATCATGGCCTGCAGCCCCTCCAAGGTAACATCAAGCGCTGCAGACCCCCAGGGTCACATCATGGCCTGCTGACCCCCCAGAATAACAATGCCCTGCAGCCCCCTCCAGGATAACATCATGGCCTGCAGCCCCTCCAGGATAACATCATGGCCTGCAGCCCCCCCAAGGGTAACATCATGGTCTGCAGCCCCCCTCCAGGGTAACATCATGGCCTGCAGCCCCTCCTGGGTAACATCATGGCCTGCAGCCCCTCCAGGGTAACATCATGGCCTGCAGCCCCCCCCCAGGGTAACATCATGCCCTGCAGCTCCCCCCACGATAACATTATGTCCTGCAGCTCCCCCCCGGGATAACAATGCCCTGCAGCTGCCCCCCCTCAGGATAACACTATGCCCTGCAGCTCCACCTCCCAGGATAACATTATGCCCTGCAGACCCCCCCCCGTCAATCTATCACACTGTTACTTACCATCACCACCAGGCACCAGGTGCTGCCAGCAGGAGAGAAACATTGAAAGGCAGCACAAGATGATCAGGGGGCGGAGCCAGCACTGAGCACCGCACAGGTCCTGAGCTGCGGGAGTAGACAGCCGGGAACACCAGGGACTCTGCGGGTGAGTTCAGCAGACGTTGCCACGCAGAGTGCACTGCGTGTTCACGTCTGCTATATTGTCATGCAGGCTGTGGACAAAATGAGGGCAGTCTGGCCATGGGCCCCCCTGGAGCTTTGGGCCCAGGACGGTAGCCCAGATTGCCCTCATTATAATTTGCCTATGGGCCTTCTTTTTTCTTTAGTATAGAGTAGAATCAAAGCATAATAAAAAACTTAAATCCTCAAGATAAAATATATTAGAAAAGTTTTATTAAATAAACAGAAATCACCAAATTGCAGGGGCCATAATCTTCCTCACTTGAGGTGTACAGAAAAACATTAATAAAGATATGTACTGTGGCTGTTAATATGGTGGAGTAACACAGTGAACACAAACATCAGGGTATTGAAACCTATTGATAAGATTAAAAATACTGGTATTACTGTTATAAGATCTAAACCCACCAGTAGCGAGGCAATAGGTAACCAATCACCTGATAAAATCCCTTTTTTTAAATAAAACTACTTAATTTATTTATGGAATTTATTTCAATTAAAAATGTCTCACAGCCAGGATGCCATCCAGCACCTGGTTGAGCCTCCGCTGTATGTCTTTTCCTTTTTAACTCATATTCTATATTTATTTGCATATGCTTGGCTTTTCATAATCTTCTATTAGGTTCTAAGTCAATGCAACCCACAGAAGTCTATAAATTCTGCTCAGGGAAGAGAAACGGGCGGGCATACTGTGGAGACTGAACAAGGATGGCTTCCTATATCTATATCTAATTAATATCTCATAAATAATCCAATATTTTAAATTAAAGTAAATTGAAAGTAGGTATATTTTTAAAAAGATACTTTACTAAGATCATTTTAACTGATGGGATAGAAAAGAGTGGATGGTTAATAATGGAAGTGTTATGATCTGCTACAAGCACTAAGGAAAGAAAGGAGATCTGTCCCTACAATAGAACTAAGCTAGATCCCTACGATGTAACGGGGAACCTGATCCTGCGATCAGACCCGCTAAAGTCCTCGGCTAGTCTGTACGAAGACCTATAGATGCAAGGGAGAGATCCCTACAAGAACTAGGGACTGGGATAAAGTTGGGCACCTCCTAGCAGAAATTGTAGCAGTAAAAGACAAATACACAACATAGAACATAAAGGTCCGAAGACCAAGCTAAACAGACTGAGAAAGGTAACTAAGCACCAGGCTAACTTAAGAGTAGAAATTACAATGAAGTCCAGCAAGGCCAGGAGGGCGGAGCAGGATTAAATAGGCAAACAAGGTCATGTGACCAGCAAGATCGAAAAAACCTAACAGGAGAGTTCTAACAGTACCCCCTCTTCTATGAGGATCCTCCGGATCCCCTAGGCCCAGGCTTATCAGGAAATCTCTTGTGAAACGCTCTGACAAGTCTGGAAGCAGAAACATCATCCGCCCTCACCCATGAGTTATCCTCGGGTCCGAAACCCTTCCAAGCGACGAGATACTGCAAACTCCCACTATACGTCTAGAATTTAGGATGCGGGAAATTTCGTATTCCCCGTCCTCCACCACCGGAGGAACAGTGGCAGAGACGTCTCCATCCGACACACAAGCTCTTTTCAACAGAGAAACATGAAACACCGGATTAATCTTCCAGGTGGTAGGAACCTCCAACCTAACAGCAGATTGGTTAACTACCTGAAGCACCTTAAAGGGCCCTACAAACTTGGGACCCAATTTTTTAGAAGGAATCCTCAACCGCAGATTCTTAGAGGACAACCAAACCATGTCGCCAATAGCAAACAAAACCTCTTGCCGTTTCCTATCAAAGTACCTCTTAGATTTTTTGCTAGCCTCCTGAAGATTACCAAGCACATCCGTCCAAACTCTCTCCAAGTCACCGGAAAAACTCTCCTCCTCAGGCACAGCCGATACCAATTTGGAGAATGACCCAAAAGACGGATGTCTCCCAGAACAACAAAAAAAAGGCGAACAACCAGCAGAAGAGGATGTATGGTTGTTAAGAGCAAACTCAGCAAGTGGCAGAAACTCAGACCACCCCTCCTGATTGTCTGCCACAAAACAACGCAAGAACTGCTCAACATCCTGATTCTTCCTTTCTGTCTGGCCATTAGACTCAGGATGATATCCGGATGAAAACAACAAATGAACTCCCAAAATGTCACAAAAAGCACGCCAAAAACGAGCCACGAACTGAGGTCCCCTATCCGAAACAATGTCAGTAGGAACGCCATGTAGTCTGACAATTTCCTTGACAAAGGCCTTAGTGAGTGTCTTAGCGCAGGGCAGTTTGATGAAAGGAACCAAGTGACACATCTTGCTAAAACGGTCCACGACCACCCAGATGACTGTGAAACCCTCAGAGGGGGGAAGGTCAGTAATAAAGTCCATGGCCAGATGTGTCCAAGGTGCACTAGGAACCTCCAGAGGGCAAAGCAACCCCACTGCAGGAGTATGTGAAGACTTAGATCTAGCACACACCGTACATTGACGCACCCACTTAATGACTTCCTTCTGCCATCCAGGCCACCAAAAACTGCGACCCACAAGTCTCTTGGTCTCAGAAATTCCTGGATGACCTGCCAGCCGAGACTCATGACACTCAACAAACAAATCTCTCCCAAAGGTCCTAGGCACAAACAACCTCCCATGGGGAGTGTTAGATGGGGCATTCTCCTGTGCTTTGAGAATCTCATCTTCCAAAATGGAGTCCAATGCAGCAATCACAACACCTTCTTGTAAAATGCTCCCCTCCTCCTTAGCACCGACCATGGGAGAAAAGCTGCGAGACAAAGCATCAGCTGTAACTGGTCTGGGAGGTGGAACCTCTGAGCAACGATACAAAGCGGCAGTCCTTGTAGGGAAGCGGGTGGCTCCCAGGGTAGGCGGGCAGGTAGTCACGGATAGTGACGGGGACAGTCTCTGGGTAGAAGGGCAGGAGGTCACGGCAAGTGACGGGGACAGTCTCTGGGTAGAAGGGCAGGAGGTCACAGCAAGTGACGGCTAAGCCTCCAGATAGGCTTGCAGGCAGGTAGCAGGTGGACGCTCCCAGGTGAGCGGGCAAGAGTCTCTGGACAGGCAGGTGGTCACAGCAAGTGACGGCTGAGCCTCCAGGTGGACTAGCAGGCAGGTAGCAGGTGGACGCTCCCAGGTGAGCGGGCAAGAGTCTCTGGACAGGCAGGGGGTCACAGAAGGTGACGGCAGAGCCTCCAGGTAGGCTAGCAGGCATGTAGCAGGCGGACGCTCCCAGGTGAGCGGGTAAGTGTCTCTGGACAGGCAGGTGGTCACAGCACGTGACGGCAGAGCCTCCAGGTAGGCTAGCAGGCAGGTAGCAGGCGGACGCTCCCAGGTGAGCGAGTAAGAGTCTCTGGACAGGCAGGTGGTCACAGCACGTGACGGCAGAGCCTCCAGGTAGGCTAGCAGGCAGGTAGCAGATGAGCGCTCCCAGGTGAGCGGGCAATCAGATCCATAGACAGACTGGCAGGGCTGGTAGGCAGACTGTCGGACCGCAGGAATGTAATCAGATAGACAAGTATCAGGCAGGTATCAAGCAGGAATCTGGCAGGTAACTGGCAGGTTACTGGCAGGTATCTGGTAACGGGACCTGAGGGCTGAAGCAGAGTGATAGGCTATGCAACAACACTGCTCGGGCACCTCCATTTTGGAGGAGGTGCCTTATATATGGTGAGGTCCTCCGGACATTGGCCGGGGACTCCTTTGGACTGCAGCAGAGCGGGAGGAAGACGCCGGGCACGGAGCGGAGAGGTGAGGGGAACAGCGTCCCTGCCTAGCAGGAGGCAGGGACGCTGACGTTACAGTACCCCCCCTTTAGGCCCCCCCTTTTTTAGACCAGACAGAAATTTATCAAGGATGAGAGGGGCATGGATGTTCTCCCGGGGCTCCCACGTTCTCTCCTCAGGACCAAACCCCTTCCAATCCACTAGAAAAAAGGTCTTTCCTCTTACCCTTTTGGTGGCCAGAATGTTCTCTACCTCAAACTCGTTTTCAGCGGAAACCAGAGCAGGAGGCGTACCTGTAGACTTGGAAAAAGAGTTAAGTACCACGGGTTTGAGGAGAGATACATGGAAGGAGTTAGGGATCCGCAAGTTGGCCGGGAGTTTCAATTTATAGGCCACCGGGTTGATTTGTTTGATAACTTCCAGTGGGCCGATGAACCGAGGCCCTAACTTGTAGGAAGGAATCTTGAGCCGGACATACTTGGACGATAGCCAGACTTTATCTCCAGGACGGAATTGTGGAGGATCCAGGCGTTTTTTGTCAGCGTGTTTTTTCATCCGCTCGGACGACTGAAGGAGTGCGGATCGGGTACTCTCCCAAATGGAGGAGAATTCGCTAACGAGAGATTCCGCAGCCGGATTGTCCACCGAGGTGGAGACGGGAAATGGGATCCGAGGATGCTGACCGAAGACTACAAAAAACGGGGATTTGGAGGAAGATTCGCTCTCGTGATTATTGTAAGAGAACTCGGCCCATGGTAGGAGATCCACCCAGTCCGAATGGTGGGCATTAACGAAGTGCCAGAGGTAACTGGTCAGGATCTGATTTATCCGCTCCACTTGACCATTGGACTGTGGGGGGTAAGCGGAGGAGAAGTCCAGGGTGACGTCAAGCAACTTACATGTGGCTCTCCAGAAGCGTGAGGTGAACTGAACCCCACGATCCGACACGATGTGGAGGGGCAGGCCATGGAGATGGAAGATGTGGCGGATAAAGTCTTTAGCCAGCTCGGGTGCAGACGGGAGGCCCGGCAGGGGAATGAAGTGACCCATCTTGGAAAAGCGGTCAGCGACCACCCAAATGACCGTACAACCGGCAGAGACAGGGAGATCCGTTATAAAGTCTATAGCTATATGCTGCCACGGGGCAGCAGGTACTGGAAGAGGAAGGAGGCGACTGGCTGGCAGATGTCTCAGAACCTTAATGCGGGCGCAGGACACACAGGCTGAAACAAAGTCTATTACGTCCTTGTGCAGGGTAGGCCACCAGTAATGCCGGGTAATAAGCTGGAGGGTCTTTTTCTGACCGGCGTGGCCAGCTAGCTTAGACGAGTGACCCCAGTGTAGGACCTTCTTCCGATCAGGTACTGTTACGAACGTCTTACCAGGAGGGAGACGATTTAGATTCACGGGGGCCACCTGCATTACTCTGGCGGGATCAATGATGTGCTTAGGCTCCTCCTCTAGATCAGACACCAGGAAGGATCGGGACAAGGCGTCAGCTTTGATGTTTTTGTCTGCCGGGCGAAAATGAAGAACGAAATCAAAGCGGGCAAAAAACAAGGACCACTGAGCTTGGCGCGGATTAAGTCTCTGGGCGCTCTGGAGGTAAGCCAAGTTCTTGTGGTCCGTATAAATAATTACCGGGTGAAGAGCCCCCTCGAGCAGGTAACGCCACTCCTCCAGTGCCAGCTTAATGGCCAATAACTCTCGGTCTCCTATAGAATAATTGCGCTCAGAAGGGGAGAAGAGTTTGGAGAAGAAGCCGCAAGTTACCATTCTTCCGGAAGATGACTTTTGGGTAAGTACCGCTCCGGCTCCAGAGGAGGAGGCGTCCACTTCCAGGAAGAATTGTTTGTTGCCGTCCGGACGATGCAGCACCGGGCGGAAGAGAAAGCCTGTTTTAAGGAAAGAAAGGCTTCCTCTGCTTCGGGCGGCCATTCTCTGGGATTAGTGCCCTTACAGGTAATCGCAGAGATTGGGGCAGTCCGGGAAGATAAGTGCGGTATGAAGAGGCGGTAGTAGTTGGCGAAGCCCAGGAACGGCTGAATAGCCTTCAACCCCTCTGGTCGGGGCCACTTCTGGATGGCAGACAGTTTCTCAGGATCCATTCGTAGGCCGGTCTGAGAGATTATGTAGCCCAAAAACGGAAGCGAGGTCTGCTCAAAGAGGCACTTCTCATATTTAGCGTAGAGGTGGTTCTGCCTGAGCCTGAGCAGGACCTGACGAACATCCCTCCGGTGAGTGAGAAGATCCGGAGAGAAGACCAAGATGTCGTCCAGGTACACCACTACGCAGGAGTAGAGAAGGTCCCGGAAGATGTCATTGACCAACTCTTGAAAGACGGCGGGAGCGTTACAGAGACCGAAGGGCATTACCAAGTATTCATAGTGGCCGTCCCGGGTGTTGAATGCCATCTTCCATTCATCCCCCTGACGTATACGGACCAGGTTATATGCCCCACGGAGGTCCAGCTTGGTGAAGATTCTAGCCCCACTCAGACGGTCAAATAATTCCAGAATGAGCGGAAGGGGGTATTTATTCTTCACCGTGATCTGGTTAAGGCCTCTATAGTCTATACAGGGACGGAGTGAGCCGTCCTTCTTTTTGACGAAGAAGAAGCCTGCTCCCGCCGGGGAGGTCGATTTTCGGATAAATCCTCGGGCCAGATTCTCCTCAATATATTCAGACATGGACCGGGTCTCAGCAGCGGACAAAGGGTAAATACGCCCACGGAGAGGAGTAGCGCCGGATATCAGGTCGATTGGGCAGTCGTATGGTCTATGAGGGGGTAATGTCTCTGCCTCCTTTTTATTAAAGACGTCCGCATAAGACCAATAGGGAACCGGAAGACCAGGTAGATTGGCTGGGGTAGGAGAAGGACGGACAGGATGGACGGGAACTAATCAAGTCTTATGGCAGTCCTGTCCCCAGCGAAGGACTTCTCCGGTCTGCCAATCAAGCATGGGTGCATGTTTCTGAAGCCAAGGTAGGCCTAGCAAGAGGGCGTGAGAGAGTCCAGGCAGAACATGAAAGAAGATGCTCTCTGAGTGCAGCATTCCCACCTGCTGGGTTATGGATTCGGTGATGAGTTGGATGGGATGTGGTAAGAGGCCCCCATCTACGGCAGTGACAGATAAGGGTACAGCTACAGGTTTGGTGGGAATGCGGTATTTCTCTACCAGGGACTGAGAAATGAGATTTCCGGCAGCTCCAGAGTCAAGTTGGGCTAGTTCAAAATAACGGTTCTCCCCGCAGATGATAGAGACCGACAGCAACAGAGATGGAGAGGGTTTACTCTTATCTAGGACGACCTCTCTGAGCGATCCTAGACACAGGCGTTTCCTGACCTCTCCGGGCAGGAACGGATCCGGTGCTCCTTACTGCCACAGTAGAAGCAGCTCCCCTCGGCTCGGCGTAACTCTTGACGGGTCTTGACCATCTTGGTCTGGTCGACCTGCATAGGCTCGGGTGAGTGCGCCTGGGGAGTAATGGGAGAAGTGACAGGTTTCTGGAAGGTAGGGGCTAGACGTGGAAACCTCCTCTCACGGGTGACCTCTTTGGCGCGCTCCTGGAACCGGATGTCAATCCGGGTGGCAAGAGTTATTAAGTCGTTGAGAGTGGTAGGAATGTCCCAACCGGCGAGTTCATCTTTAATACGGCCGGACAGACCCTCCCAAAAGACAGACACCAGGGCGTCATTATCCCAGGCCAGCTCCAAAGCAAGGGTACGGAACCGTATGGCGTATTGGCCCACGGTGAGATTTCCTTGACGGAGGCGTAGCAGAGATGATGCGGATGAGGTCTTCCGTCCTGGTTCGTCGAAGACTTTCCGGAAAGCCATGAGAAAGGCTGGCAGGTTGGACACCAGGGGGTCTCCTCTCTCCCATAGAGGATTTAGCCAAGCCAGTGCCTCTCCCGTGAGATGGGACATGATGAAGGCTACTTTGGCTCGGTCGGTGGAAAACTGGTGTGCCAACAGTTCGAAGTGCAGAGTGCACTGGTTAATGAAGCCCCGTGCCTGGCTGGGATCTCCGCCAAAACGAGGAGGAGCAGAGAGGCGGGGACCGGGAAGAGATGCCATGGTGTTGATGGGCTGCGGCTGTACCGGGGTAGTAAGTGCGCGTGCGGAGGCAGCTCCCGAAGAGGTAGACAATGTGTCCAGGCGGGAGTTAACACTACGCAGATGACTCAGGATGGACTCCTGTTGGGACCTCTGACGGGAAAGTTCATGACACAAGTCCGAGAGCGAGGGAGCTTGGGTGCCACCGGGTTCCATGGCCCGAGCAAACTGTAACGGGTCTGGGAGGTGGAACCTCTGAGCAACGATACAAAGGGGCAGTCCTTGTAAGGAAGCGGGTGGCTCCCAGGGTAGGCGGGCAGGTAGTAACGGCTAGTGATGGGGACAGTCTCTGGGTAGAAGGGCAGAAGGTCACGGCAAGTGACGGGGACAGTCTCTGGGTAGAAGGGCAGGAGGTCACAGCAAGTGACGGCTAAGCCTCCAGATAGGCTAGCAGGCAGGTAGCAGGTGGACGCTCCCAGGTGAGCAGGCAAGAGTCTCTGGACAGGCAGGTGGTCACAGCAAGTGACGGCTGAGCCTCCAGGTAGACTAGCAGGCAGGTAGCAGGTGGACGCTCCCAGGTGAGCGGGTAAGAGTCTCTGGACAGGCAGGTGGTCACAGCACGTGACGGCAGAGCCTCCAGGTAGGCTAGCAGGCAGGTAGCAGATGAGCGCTCCCAGGTGAGTGGGCAATCCGATCCATAGACAGACTGGCAGGGCTGGTAGGCAGACTGTCGGACCGCAGGAATGTAAGCAGATAGACAAGTATCAGGCAGGTATCAAGCAGGAATCTGGCAGGTAACTGGCAGGTAACTGGCAGGTATCTGGTAACGGGACCTGAGGGCTGAAGCAGAGTGATAGGCTATGCAACAACATTGCTCGGGCACCTCCATTTTGGAGGAGGTGCCTTATACATGGTGAGGTCCTCCGGCCATTGGCCGGGGACTCCTTAGGACGGCGCGCGCGGACCCTTTAAGAGAGGGGGAGCGCGTGCGCGCGCGCCCTAAGCACAGTGGCCAGGAAGCAGCGCGCGCTGCCAGCAGAGCGGGAGGAAGACGCCGGGCACGGAGCGGAGAGGTGAGGGGAACAGCGTCCCTGCCTAGCAGGAGGCAGGGACGCCGACGCTACATCAGCTTTAACATTTTTGGTACCCGGGATGTAAGAAAAATTAAACCGCGAGAAAAAAAGTGCCCACCTAGCCTGACGGGCATTCAAGCGCTTGGCAGCATCAAGATAGATCAGATTTTTATGATCGGTGAAAACCTGAATGGGAAATTCAGCACCTTCCAAGAGATGACGCCAGTGTTCAAATGCGAGTTTAATAGCCAGCAATTCCCGATTACCAATATCAGTCTCAGAAATTTTTTTTGAAAAAAAAGCACAGAGATGTACTCCATCCTTGATTTCCTGAGACAACACCGCACCGACCCCCACCGAAGAAGCATCAACCTCAACCAAAAAAGGCTTAGTCACATCAGGCTGCATAAGGATAGGAGCAGAGCTGAACCTCTCCTTTAGAAACACAAAAGCTTCAATGGCCTCAGTAGTCCACTGAACCGCATTAGCACCTTTCCTGTTGAGATCGGTCAGTGGTTTGACAATAATAGAAAATTTTTAATGAATTTTCTGTATTAATTGGCGAAACCCAAAAACCTCTGTACCGATTTCAAACCAATAGGCCTAGACCATTCCTGAACCGCCTGAACCTTCACAGGGTCCATCTCAAAGCCTTCGCTGAAGATAATGTAGCCCAAAAAACTAATTCTCTGTACAGCAAACTCACATTTCTCCAGCTTAGCTAAAAGCGAATTGTCAATTAATAACTGTAATACCTCACATACGCTCCGCCAATGAGACTCTAGATCAGGCGAATAAATCAAAATGTCATCCAAATACACAACCACATTTTTGCCGATCAAAGGTCTAAGGATGTCATTAATAAGATTCTGAAAAAATGCTGGAGCGTTGGTAAGACCAAAAGGCATAACCAGGTTCTCAAAATGACCCACAGGAGTGTTAAATGCAGTCTTCCATTCATCACCCTCCTTCATGCGCAACAAATTGTATGCCCCCCGGAGATCAATTTTAGAGAACCACTTGGCCCCCACTAACTGGTTAAACAAATCAGGAATCAATGGCAGTGGGTAAGGATTGCGTACAGTAATTTTTTTAATCTCACGAAAGTCCAGACAAGGACGTAAACCGCCGTCCTATTTTTTAACAAAAAAAAATCCAACAGCCACAGGAGACTTGGAAGGCCTAATGTGACCGGCGGCCAAGCTTGACTGTATGTATTCCTCCAAAGCCTTTCTCTCAGGAATAGTAAGATTAAATAAACGACTTTTAGGAAGAGTCGCTCCAGGGACAAATTCAATGGTACAATCATAGTCTCTATGGGGAGGCAACATTTGTGACTCCTCCTCAGTAGAGATGAGCGTTGTTCTACTCGAACTGTTCGCCAATCTCAAATTCGAGCTGTTTTGGGCGGTGTTCGAGCCGTTCGGCGAACACGAACAATTTGAGAAAAATTCGGCTGTTCGAGGTTATGTTCGATAACTGTTCGTGCACCAAAATCATAACTGGATTTTTTCTCAGTAATGATGAAAATTAATGTTAATACGCAGTTTGAGTGTACAGCGGGGTGGGGGGAGGGGCAGGGGATGGATCTCTGCAGGAACAATGAAGATCTCCATTTTTTTTTTCTCTTTCCCGCATTTACAGTGGGGAGGTGCAATCTGTCAGCCTATCAGCAGCGCACACACGGAGCGAAGTGCTTTTTTCACACAAGCAAGGGCATGTGTCATTGGCAGTGTATGTCACATGTCCTTGCCCTATAAGACCAAGCCATTTTCCCCGTCGCCACCATTTTCTCACTGCTGCAGCTGCGTGTTAGACGGCACCGCTGTTGCTGTGTGCGCTATACCTTGTTAATTTCAAGCCAATTTTCGCACAAATCTACAGATAGCTTGGGAGTAGGGAATAGTTTTGATTGCAGTCCTTTTAAGGACTAGGTTACAGCATTTCCTACGACTTTTATCAGGCAGGTCTGTGCTCTTAAATAGATAGATTGTGGGAGTAAAGACTAATTGTAATTGGAGTCCTTTTCAGGACTAGGTTACATCAGTTCCTATCAGTTTTTGCCAGGCAGGTCTGTGGCAGTGCTGTGCAAGTTTTTTTCACAGCATTTGGCTGAATCTAGCAAAGCTAATCCTTTTTGGCCTATTGCAGAGTGTGTTAGTCAGTGGAGTAGCCTATCTGTGTTGCAAGATATACCACCTGTGTATAGAATACCAATTTTTTTACTGCACCTAGTGAAGTAAAATCTTTTGGGCATAGCATCATTCTATTAGTCCATCTATACTGACCTCCGTCAGGTTGCAAATTGAATATAATTTTTTTCTGCATCTAGCTCTGAAAAAATATTGGGCTTCTAGCTGTGTGTGGGACTTGTTGTATTAGTCCATCTATACTGACCTCCATCAGGTTGCAAACTGCATATATTTTTTTCTTCATCTACCTCTGAAAAAATATTGGGCTTCTAGCTGTGTGTGGGACTTGTTCTATTAATCCATCTATACAGACCTCCATCAGGTTGCAAACTGAATATATTTTTTTCTGCATCTACCTCTGAAAAAATATTGGGCTTCTAGCTGTGTGTGGGACTTGTTGTATTAGTCCATCTATACTGACCTCCATCAGGTTGCAAACTGAATATATTTTTTTCTGCATCTACCTCTGAAAAAATATTGGGCTTCTAGCTGTGTGGGACTTGTTGTATTAGTCCATCTATACAGACCTCCATCAGGTTGCAAACTGAATATATTTTTTTCTGCATCTACCTCTGAAAAAATATTGGGCTTCTAGCTGTGTGTGGGACTTGTTGTATTAGTCCATCTATACTGACCTCCATCAGGTTGCAAACTGAATATATTTTTTTCTGCATCTACCTCTGAAAAAATATTGGGCTTCTAGCTGTGTGTTGGACTTGTTCTATTAATCCCTCTATACAGACCTCCATCAGGTTGCAAACTGAATATATTTTTTTCTGCATCTACCTCTGAAAAAATATTGGGCTTCTAGCTGTGTGTGGGACTTGTTGTATTAGTCCATCTATACTGACATCCATCAGGTTGCAAACTGAATATATTTTTTTCTGCATCTACCTCTGAAAAAATATTGGGCTTCTAGCTGTGTGTGGGACTTGTTCTATTAATCCATCTATACAGACCTCCATCAGGTTGCAAACTGAATATATTTTTTTCTGCATCTACCTCTGAAAAAATATTGGGCTTCTAGCTGTGTGTGGGACTTGTTGTATTAGTCCATCTATACTGACCTCCATCAGGTTGCAAACTGAATATATTTTTTTCTGCATCTACCTCTGAAAAAATATTGGGCTTCTAGCTGTGTGTGGGACTTGTTGTATTAGTCCATCTATACTGACCTCCATCAGGTTGCAAACTGAATATATTTTTTTCTGCATCTACCTCTGAAAAAATATTGGGCTTCTAGCTGTGTGTGGGACTTGTTCTATTAATCCATCTATACAGACCTCCATCAGGTTGCAAACTGAATATATTTTTTTCTGCATCTACCTCTGAAAAAATATTGGGCTTCTAGCTGTGTGTGGGATTTGTTGTATTAGTCCATCTATACTGACCTCCATCAGGTTGCAAACTGAATATATTTTTTTCTGCATCTACCTCTGAAAAAATATTGGGCTTCTAGCTGTGTGTGGGACTTGTTCTATTAATCCATCTATACAGACCTCCATCAGGTTGCAAACTGAATATATTTTTTTCTGCATCTACCTCTGAAAAAATATTTGGCCTTCTAGCAGTGTGTGGGACTTTCTCTATTAGTCCATCTATACTGACCTCCATCAGGTTGCAAATTAAAAATAATTTTTATCTGCATCTAGCTCTGAAAAAATATTTGGCCTTCTAGCAGTGTGTGGGACTTTCTCTATTAGTCCATCTATACTGACCTCCATCAGGTTGCAAATTAAAAATAATTTTTATCTGCTTCTAGCTCTGAAAAATTATTTGGCCTTGTAGCAGTGTGTGGGACTTTCTCTATTAGTCCATCTATACTGACCTCCATCAGGTTGCAAATTGAATATAATTTTTTTCTGCATCTAACCCAGCCAATAGTTTTGGCCTAATACCACAGTTTGGCCACTCAGCTCTGCTCGGTTCCCATCCATTGTTTTTTTGTGCAAACAACTCCAGAGTTGTTAATTAGTTAACCACCAAAATTAGTGGAAAAAGGCCTGCTGCTGGTGGAAAGGGGAATAGGCGTGTTGGGAAGGGGAAAAAAGGTTGTGTCCGTGGGGTAGGTGTTAAAGCAACAGTAACATCTGCAGAAGAAAGACCATCTTCCAGCCAAACTAAAATGTCTACTTCTTTTAGCGGACAATGTGATAAGATCCCTTTCTTACGGCCACGCCAATCGCTACAAATTCCAGATGAGGCACAAAAACAGCAGGTGCTTCAACGGATATCAAGTGCTCCTTTAAGTGGGCTCTCCTCCACATCAACTTTAACATCACAAATACTCCAGTCCTCAAAGGTGTCACCCCAATCGCACTTGCTTCCTCACAGCTCCCAAATCTCCAGCTGCCCGTCTGAGTATGAGGTAGAACAGATGGTTGAGTCTGCAGAGCTGTTTACTCATACTATAGCCTGGGAATCAGAGGTCGACTCCAGCGCTTCTGTGAATCCAGACGAGGAAATGATCTGCACTGATGCCCAGAATCTTTATGAGTCGGATCCAGGACCAGACGCAGAAGGTTCTGACCATAATGTAGACCCTCATTCCCAAACTGTAACTCCTGTTGGTGGAGACAATGAGGAAGACGATGATAAGACTCAAATACCTGATTGGAGCGACAACTTTAGTTTTTTGTCAGGGCAGGAACAGGTTGGCTCTGAGGACGACGGGTGTGATAACGCACAGGGTGATGATGATGAGGTTGGAGATCCCACTTACTATCAACCCACAGTCAGCCAAGAGATGAGGTCAGCAGAGGAGGTGGAGGAAGATGCTAGTGACGACGAGGACAGGTTGCGCCTTCCTGGACAGAGACGTAGTACTGGAAGCACGTCAACAACTGCATCCTCAAACACAACTCTGCCTCTCACCACAAGTCGTGGTGGCTCTTCAGGTCGCATGGGTGCTAAGCCTTGCATAGCCTGGGCATTTTTTCAGATCGATAAAGATGACCCAACTCGTGTTATCTGTAACATTTGTCAGCAAAAGCTAAGTAGAGGCCAAAAAATACATAGTTTGAGTACTTCATGCATGAACCGGCACATGGACATGAAGCATAAGTTGCAGTGGGAAGCTCAGTGTGCTACAATGCGGCCTAGCCGGCCGGGCCAACCACCGTCTGCCATATCTTGTGCATCCGCGGCCTCTTCATCCTCTGTGACTGGGGGAACAGCAGTCACACCTGTTTTGGGGCGCAGACCTGCCACCTCTTTACCCGCAACAGCCAGCGTGATTGGCAGGTCATCATTTTCTTTGGAGGTGGTAACACCAGCTGGTGTTGAGCGCTGTCCGACATCGATAGCACCACCTTTGGATCAAGGCAACCTAACATGTCCGCCTGCATCTTCCTCACAGACCGGCAGTTTGTCGGGGACACCCTTATCAACCCCGTCTAAGCACAATAGCCAGCCCTCGGTCCCTCAGATGTGGACAAGTAAAAGACCATTTCCTCCTAGCCATGAGAAAGCTAAGAGGTTGAATTTCACCATCTGCAAGCTCTTGGCTACAGAAATGCTGCCTTTCCGCCTGGTGGACACAGAGGATTTTCGAGACCTTATGTCCGTCGCAGTGCCCCAGTACCAGATGCCCAGTCGGCACTACTTCTCAAAGAAAGGTGTGCCTGCGCTCCACCAGCATGTCGCACACAACATCACCGCTTCTTTGAGAAACTCTGTGTGTGACAGGGTGTATTTCACCACAGACACTTGGACGAGTAGGCATGGACAGGGGCGTTACATGTCGCTGACTGGGCACTGGGTAACTATGGTGACAGCAGGACAAGGAGCTGCTGTCCAAGTCTTGCCGCCCCCACGAGTTGTGCGTCAATCCTCTTTATCTCAAAGTTCCTCCACTGCTTCTGCCTCCTCAACCTCCTCTCGGTCTTCCACCTGCACCCAAAGCCTGTCTGGTCATGCCACAAGCTTTCTAACTGCACAGAAGGGATTCTGCACACCTCCTTACTATGCTGGCAGTAGGGCTCAACGTCATCAGGCGGTTTTTACATTGAAATGTCTGGGAAATGTGAGTCACACAGCTGAGGAGTTGTGGTCAGCTCTGGAGAACCAATTTCATGAATGGTTGTCTCCACTGGACCTGAAACCAGGGAAGGCCGTGTGCGACAATGCTGCAAACCTGGGTGCGGCCCTTCGCCGGGGCAATGTCACACACGTGCCTTGTATGGCTCATGTGTTGAACCTGGTTGTCCAGCAATTTTTAGCCCACTATCCCAGACTAGATGGCCTTCTGCAGAGGGCACGGTCGCTGTGTGCTCACTTTCGCCGTTCGCATCCCGCAGCTCAGCGACTTACATCTCTACAGAAGTCGTTGGGCCTGCCACTTCACCGGCTAAAATGCGATGTGCCTACCCGGTGGAATTCAACTCTGCACATGTTGCAGCGGCTGTGGCAGCACCGACAAGCCCTGGTGCAATACGTTCTGACGTATAGCCTGGGCCAACGAGATACAGAGGTGGGGCAAATCACGCTGGAGGAGTGGTCTCAGATCAGGGACCTATGCACCCTTCTGCACAGTTTTGAAATGGCGACGAAGATGTTTAGTGCTGACGATGCCATTATCAGCATGGCTATTCCGGTGATTTACATGCTGGAGCACATGTTAAACAGAATTCGGAGTCAGGTGGTGGCACAAGAGGAGGTGGAGGAAGTAGAGGAGGAGGAGTTGTATGCGGAAGGGCTAACATCTGCAAGGTCCAGACGGTCGGCAGCACCAAGGCGGCAGGCATGTGAGGGTGGGGGAGATGGTTTTACCAGGGCACATGGTAGCAGCCAAACTAGTGAGGAAGGTGCAGGAGCCCAGGAAGAAGTGGAGGACGAACTGATGGAAGACTCATCAGATGAGGGAGACCTTGATCACATTTCTGTTGTGCGAGGTTGGGGGGAGAGGACAGAGGAAGGAAGCATGATTGTTACCTCGCCACCAACACAACAGGGACTTGGTGCTCCTGGATGCGCAACACACATGAGTGCCTTCTTGCTGCACTACCTGCAACATGACCCTCGAATTGTGAGAATTAGAAATAATCCTGACTACTGGGTTGCCACACTGTTAGATCCCCGGTACAAAAGTAAATTTGCAGAAATTATTCCTGCCATAGAAAGGGATGAACGCATACAGGAGTATCAGCAGAGACTGTTGCAGAATCTTACATGTGCTTTTCCACAAAATACCAGTGGTGCACGTAGTGAATCTCACAGTTCCAACTTGCCAACCGTGGGACCGTCAAGTGTTCAGCATCAGCACTCAAACCGTAACAGAACCACAGTATCTGCTGGTAACATCAATTTTGAGGAATCATTTCACCACTTTTTTAGCCCATCCTTTGCAAGGCCACAGGAGACAAGAAGTCTGACACATAGTCAACGCCTAGAGACGATGGTACAGGAGTATCTCCAAGTAAACATTGAAGCCATGACTGTGTCACTGGACCCTTGCTCTTTTTGGGCTTCCAATCTGGATAAATGGCCGGAGCTAGCCACTTACGCCTTGGAGATCTTGTCATGCCCCGCAGCCAGCGTTCTGTCTGAACGTGTGTTCAGCGCTGCTGGTGGTGTGCTGACAGATAAGTGCACGCGGCTCTCCACTGATAATGTAGACAGACTCACGTTCATAAAGATGAACAAATCATGGATCCGAAACGACTTTTCTACCCCTGTGTCATCCTGGGGAGAGTAAAAGCTTGATGATTGGTTAAAATCACCCTACCAACCGTTTTAAGCTTTCAAATTACTAATCATGTTTATCTGTATCTTGGCTGGAAAATAATTTGGGATTTGTAGCAGTGTGCAGCACTGATCCTATTAGGCCATCTATACTAAAGCTTCACCAGATTTAAAATTAAAAATAATTTTTAGCTGCATCTAGCCCGGAAAATAATTTTGGGTCTCCGAGATGCGCAAGACACATAAGTGACTTCTTGCTGCACTACCTGCAGCATGACCCTCATATTGTCAGAATTCGAAGTAATCATGACTACTGGGTTGCCACACTCTTAGATCCCCCAAACTTTTCGATCAACCTTTTCATTTTAATAAAGACCAAAAAAATGGTCATTTTTGAAATTATAAGCATTAGCAGGTTGTTAGAAACTGAAATCAAACAGTTTTCAACTCAAAACTTTATTCTAGGTGATGTTACATTTTCACATAGGACCCCTTGTTCGAAAGGAGCTTCTGAACTCTCTCGTCCATTGAATTTGTCAGGTTTTGGATGGTTTCTGCTTCAATTGTTTTGCATGAGGACAGAATACCCTCCCAGAGCTGTTGCTTAGATGTGAACTGCCTCCCGCCATCATAGACACTCCTTTTAATGATGCTCCAAAGGTTCTGAATGGGGTAGAGGTCAGGGGAGCATGGGGGTCACACCATAAGTTTGTCCCCTTTTATGCCCATATCAGCCAGAGATGCAGATGTTTTATGTGCAGCATGAGATGGTGCATTATCATGCAGAAAAATGATCTTGCTGTGAAATACACGGTTCTTCTTCTTGAACCATGGCAGGAAGTGCTGTTTGAGAAAATCCACATACATTATGGAGTTCATCTTTAGCGCCTTCAGGGATCCTAAAGGGGCCGACAATCTCTCTCCCCATGATTCCAGCCCAAAACATTACTCCACCTCCTCCTTGTTGGCGCTGTAGCCGTGTTTGCGTGGGGTGTCCATTAACCAGCCATCCTCCACTCCATCCATCTGGACCATCGAGCGCTGCACGGCACTCATCCGTGAACAAAACAGTTTTGAAATCAGTCTTCATGTAATGTTTGGCCCACTGGAGCCGTTTCTGCTTGTGTGAAGTGGATAGAGGAGGTCGACAGGATGGCGTATGCACAGCTGCAAACCTCTGAAGGACCCTGCATCTTGTTGTTCGGGGGACGTTGGAGGCACAAGCAGCTTCAAAAACTTGTCTGCTGCTATGACAAGGCTTTTTTGCCGCTGCTCTTTCAACCTGACGTAATTGCCTGTAGGAAAGAGTCCTCAATTTGCCCTTATCAGCACGCACACGTGTGTACTGTGAATCAGCTACATACTTCTTGATTGCCAAGACACTTCATCCTGATCATCGCACAATGTTGATTGTAGTCATGCCTTGACCTAAACATTCCACAATTTGTTGCTTCTCAGCAGCCGACACATCCTTTTTCTTTCCCATTTTGGGAGAAAATGTAGGCTGCTTAATAATGTGAGACAGCCTTCTTAAGTAGTCTTGCCTTTCATTGGACACACCTGCCAAACTAATTAGCACAGGTGTCTGCAATTGCTTACAGTGATATAAAGAGCCCTGACACACATCACCATCAATGAGTTTAACTGACAAACAAACAAATTCTTCCCTTATCACTCCTAAACACTTTTTGCATAATAATTTGGAACACAGTGTACATGTGCTTTTCCACAAAACACCAGTGGTTCACGTAGTGAATCTTACAGTTCTAACTTGCCAACCGTGGTCTGTATGGAGTTGTTCAATAAAGGGCCCAAAATTAAGATAACATAGATGGGAGAGGTCTCTATGAATAGGAATTCCTAAGTATTTGATACCCTGTGAGGGCCAGGCAAAGGGAAAGTTGGACTGGATGGAATCCTATATGGATTTGTGGAGGGAGACATCGAGGGCCTCAGACTTCGCTGCATTGATTTTAAAATTTGACCATTTAACAAAGTGATCTATTTCAGCCATAACAGCATGGATGGATATATGTGATTGAGTGATATATACTAGGACATCATCAGCAAATAGAGAGCACTTGTACTCGGTGCCTCCCACCTCAATCCACCTAATATTGGGGTTATGGCGAATTGATGAGAGCAGGTGCTCCGTCACTAGGATGTATAAGAGAGGGGACAGAGAACATCCCTGCCTTGTCCCATTGGTGATTGTGAAAGGTGATGAAAATGTTCTGACGCGCCCCCTGGGCCTTGGGACACCCGGAGCCGGACCCTTTTTGGTGGATGCTGGTGGTTGTAGTCTCCGTGGCGGCAACCCGGTTCCGTGGCTCAGGGCGGTCAAACCAGTGGCGGAACTGTTTATGTGGTTTTGATGCTTAAATGTCCGACTACGCCACCCGTGGATTGCGGTCAGAGTGAACCGCCGCTCCAGGACAGACCGCTGAGGCTGGTGTTGTGGGTGCAGCAGAGCGTAGCATAACTCCCCACGGGAGGAGTATAGCCTCAGGGCAGTGTATTCGGAGGATGGGGGTGATGGTGCAGGGCAGCAGCAGTAATGACACGGAGTCAGTGATGCAGTCCAGGGCCTTTACTCACAGTTCTTATTATCCAGACCACGTCTGCAGGTAACGGCTACCCACGTCGTACTGTGCTCACCAGGTGAGGGGCTCAGACAACTCCCAGATAACTTTGGAGTGCTTCACAGGACCCCCTTTGTGTGTCCTTTGTCTGGCCTTTCTTACCAACCCTTCTGTCCGGCTGCCTCGGGCCTCCTCTTGGTAAACTTGGCGCCAGTTTCCCTGACCCTATGTGGTGCCTTCCTAGCGGGTGTAGCGAGGGGCTGCGCCACATAAAATGTCACAGCCTCCTGTTTCTAGCTGAGGGTCGTTTCCTGCCTCCACTAGTTTCGGGGACCGGTCTCCCCCTTTGGCCTGACCCCTCCACGCAGGTGGATTCGGGCGTGCGGTGGCGACTCGCCCGTCCGCACCCCTGAGATCCCTTCGTTCCTCGTTCCTGGAGCCTTCTCCGCTCCTCTTCCTTCCTTCTCCCTCTTCCAGGCCTGGGCCTCTGTTACTAGGCCCGCCTCCGGAGCAGAGCTCATGCAGAGCCCCTGCTCCCTGCCACTTCTGCTCAGACTTCTCTGCACTGAACTAAGATGGTGCCCACCTTTTATACTCCCTTCTCAATGCACCCAGGAACTGCTTCCTCCCTGCTCCTGCACTACAGGGTTCCCCTTCCTCAGTGTTCCCTCCCCCCACTCCAGCCAGGGACAGGGACTGTCGTGCCCATCTCAGGGGCATATTGGTCGGCCTGCCCCACGGCAATGTGGTGTAATGCATGCAGGTGTCGGGTCCTGATCCACACTACATCCTTACCTGAGAGTGAGATATCACACCTCTGGGTGAGGTGCAATACCTCTGTAGCAACCGAGCCCTCAGGGTGCTACAGTTCCATTTATCTTCAGCCTAGGTGACGTATTGCGATACATTGCCGTGATTTTGGCTATAAAAGGGTCCCCTAGACCCCTACCCCAAGCTTTTTAAGAGAATCATATATGGCGTGCCAGGAGACTCTATGGAATGCTTTCTCAGCATCCAACGAGAGTATCTAATTACAAATTTTTAACTGCATCTAGCCCAGGAAATACTTTGTGCCTAGTAGCAGGGTCTGCTAGTCAGCGGATTATCCCGGCTGTTAAGCAAGCTACACCACCTGTAGTTTGGACACTTCATTTTTTCAAAGGAAATGCTTCGGGACCACGGGATACTCAGTGAAGAGCATCAGGAGGCACCCCAAGGCATAGGGGCTGGGACTGGCAGTAGGATGCCTTGCGGTGGACAGCCGAGCTCGATCCTTATAAAAGCTTTTTAACTGCAGCAGCTTTAGTGGACGCTACTGGAGCTGGAATTACGCGGCTGCTGGCATGAGACTTGCCCTCCAATAGATCCTTGTAAATGGATTTAAAGTGTATTTATTCAAATTAGAGAGACAATTTAAATTAAAAAGCTTAGAGCTGCCTCCACCACAGGGGGGCTCGCTCGACCCACCAGCGGACAGGCACCAGTATTGGGAGAGGGGGGCTGGCCGTCAGGGTTCACCGCGGCTCTGGCACAAACCCGGCGACACGGAGGTGGCACGGGCAGGAGCGGACTGAACGTGTCGGCTTCTCACTTTTTGGATTTTAGAAGGGCATGACATGCCTATATCTGGGTCTCCCCCTCCTTTTAATCCTCCACCTCTTTTATTTTCGCATGACTATATGTACTTGTCACTTTTCCATGTGTTAGTTGTGTCTTCTGAGCAGTTTGCCAGCTTTTGGACACCTTTGAAGGTGTTTTCTATGTGTTTCTATGTGTTTTTGTTTGCCTGCCATTGGTTTTAACGGTGTTCGAAGGTGTTCGACGAACAGTTCGACGAACAGTTCGGCGAACACACGGGTGTTCGACGAACCGAACCGAACTCGAACACTACGGGGGTGGCTCAACACTACTCCTCAGAAAAAACTCTCCAAAAATCCTGAATAGCACAGGTAATTCCCCTTTTTCCACCGCAGCAATACGTCCGTTACAACACTTGTCATAACACTTAGGACTCCAGGACTTAATTTCATTGGTAGACCAATCCAGTACAGGATTGTGCAATTTTAACCAGGGTAACCCCAAAATTACTGGAGAAGGCAAATTATTTAATACCACCGAATCCAAATTTTCTTGATGAACACCATTAATAGTGAGGGGAAATTCACAGACCTTGTGAGTAACACTCTTCAAGGGGGAGCCATCGACATAAACCACAGCAATAGGGGATGACAAAGGTTTGGGTTTTAATTTAAGTTTTTCCAAGAATCCCCCATCAATCACATTCAGAGTAGAACCACAATCCACAAATATCCGAAATTCAATTAATTCTTCCTGAGCAGTGGTAGTAGCAGAAAGAAATACCCCCTTAGAATTTAAACAGGCAATACGGGTGTAACTGACCTTTTTTTTTTCTTTGTTCATACGAAGTACACAGTTCTTAATAAAATGATCAGATTTTAAGCAATAAAAGCACAAACCTTCAGAAGATCTGCGGTCTTTTTCCTGAGAGCGGGGTGCCATCGCCCTGATCTCCATTGGCTCTCCAATGTCAGTACAGACCCTCTCAAGACTCGGAGCTGACATGGCAGAGGATTTACTTTTATTAACCCTTGCACGCAGTTTCCTGTCCACCCGTATAGCTAATTGCATAGCCTCCTGCAAGTTTCCAGGTGTGGGATAAGCAATCAGCAAATCCTTAACCCTTTCACTTAGCCTCGCAAGAAACAAACTTTTCAAAGCTGAATCGTTCCACCCCACCTGGGCAGACCACCGACGGAAGTGAGAACAATATTTTTCCACATTACCTGATCCCTGCCTAAAATGTCTTAATTCAGTCTCAGCTGATGAGACACGATCAGGATCATCATACAACAAACCCAAAGCAGAAAAAAAACTATCCACTGATCTAAAGCATGGATCACTAGGTTGGAGAGAAAAGGCCCATCCCTGAGGTTCTTTGCGCAAAAGTGACATTATGAACCCTATGCGCTGTGATTCATCACCAGAGGATCTGGGTCTTAAAAAAACAAAAAACAATAAACAAGCATTTTTAAAGGAAAAAAAATTCCTGTTGATCACCAAAGAATAAATCAGGCAAACGTACCTTTGGCTCCACAAAATGTGCTCCAGAACAGCTACTCACGTGTTGTTGGAGCTCGGCCACCTCCAGAGAGAGTCCCTGCAGGCGTTGAGCCAAATCCTGAACCGACACCATGATGGAAACTGGAAGTCTTTCCTTAGAGATATTTTTGGGCTGGACTTACTGTTATGATCTGCTACAAGCACTAAGGAAAGAAAGGAGATCTGTCCCTACAATAGAACTAAGCTAGATCCCTACGATATAACGGGGAACCTGATCCTGCGATCAGACCCGCTAAAGTCCTCGGCTAGTCTGTACGAAGACCTATAGATGCAAGGGAGGGATCCCTACAAGAACTAGGGACTGGGATAAAGTTGGGCACCTCCTAGCAGAAATTGTAGCAGTAAAAGACAAACACACAACATAGAACATAAAGGTCCGAAGACCAAGCTAAACAGACTGAGAAAGGTAACTAAGCACCAGGCTAACTTAAGAGTAGAAATTACAATGAAGTCCAGCAAGGCCAGGAGGGCGGAGCAGGATTAAATAGGCAAACAAGATCATGTGACCAGCAAGATAGAAAAAACCTAACAGGAGACTACTAACAGGAAGACACCTAGACAGGATCAAGCTACCACAAAACTAAAAGAATCTTCTTTTTAATATGTTTATTACTTACTTTTAATATTTGCAGCTGTTACTAAAACCAGTGAAGCAATCGTCACAGGAGTGAATAATTATAATGTAGAAGAATTTGGAGAAGTAGGAAGCCTGAGTAGAGAAGTGGTAACATTTATGTAGGAAATATAAGATTGGGAAATTTTTAACAAGATTTTTGTAATAATCTGTCTGCCCATCTGTGAGCCCTAAAACACATTTTAAACTGATCACATATACATGTAGGGCACCTACTCCATTTCAAATTATATTTTTAGTTTATTAATCTATACCTCCATTCTTCTGAAAGTGCTCTTTAATCCAATATGCTATTTAAGGTACTCGATGCACCCTTGGCGTGGCCAAGCGGCTCTGTTCACTGTTCAACCCCCAGATTTTGCATTCTTCTACCTCCCTCTATATTGATTTACAGCGCTGGCTTGTTCAGAGCAAGTAGTGTCAGAAGGAGAAGCTTGGGAATGCGTGTGCTGTAGGAGTGTTGAAGTGCTTGCAGACTTCTCATCTCTGATGTGGATGTTTGCTGCATGACTACATCAAGAGGTGGCTATTCCATTAGAACAGAGTTGTACAGTTTTTGACATTTATTTTTGAGGCTCTCTTTTTATAGTTTTATGTGAGAAATGAAACATTTGTCCATTTAATCAACTTTATGCATTGGAGAGAGATGCATACATGCATGATCTCTTCCCTTCCAAAATTCAGAGCCTGGGAGAATAGGACTCCTATCTCCATATAATTCTTGAAGAAGAACCAGCACCTATAAGGCATTTTATTATTACCCTTGGGATTAGCTCAAACTCACTATGTGGTTCCAAAAAGGTGCACCTTTATAATAAATTAAATGGGTAAACTAGTGATAAGCCAATCTTTTGACATTTGAATTCACCAGCTTGGCCAAATTTTCCCCCAAATTTGATTACTGGCAAATAAATTTGCACCACTCTCTAAACTGGAAAGTTTTTAATTTTTCAGATAATACAACTGGGGGAGAAAACAGAGAGAGAATCTTGCTAATTGTAGCATCGGCGTCTCTGCCCCGTTCTAGGCAGAGACGCCGTCCCTCTCACCTCCCCGCTCCTGGCGCGGCGTCCTCCAGCGCTGCTCTCCCGCTGCTTCCGGCACGCGCTCCTTCCCCGGCAGTCTGCTTAGGGCGCGCGCGCGCGCGCTCCCCCTCTCTTAAAGGGACCGCACGCGCTGTCCTAAGGAGTCCCCGGCCAATTGCCGGAGGACCTCCCATTTAAAAGGCACCTCCTCCAAAATGGAGGTGCCCGAGCAATGTTGTAGCACTGTTCACTACTCTGCTTCAGCCCTCAGGTCCCGTTGCCAGTTACCTGCCAGATTCCTGCCAGTCTGCTGTCTAATTCCTGCCTGATATCCTGCTACCTGCCTGCTAGCCTGAGGTCCGACGGTCTGCCTTACTACTCCTGTCAGTCTAAGGACCAGCTTGCCCGCTCACCTGGGAGCGCACATCAACTACCTGCCTGCTTGCCTGAGGTCCGACGGTCTGCCTTCCAACTCTTGTCAGTCTGTCTATGGACCAGCTTGCCCGCTCACCTGGGAGCGCACATCTGCTACCTGCCTGCTAGCCTACCTGGAGGCTCCGCCGTCACGTGCTGTGACCACCTGCCTGTCCAGTGACTCCTGCCCGCTCACCTGGGAGCGCTCATCTGCTGCCTGTCTGCTAGCCTACCTGGAGGCTCCGCCATCACATGCTGTGACCACCCGCCTGTCCAGAGACTTCTGCCCGCTCACCTGGGAGCTCACGTCTACCATCAGCCGCCACAGGTCGTACCAACCCTTCACCCAGAGACTGCCCCGGTCACTTGCCGTGACCATCTGCCCGTTCACCCAGAGACTACCCCGGTCACTTGCCGTGACCATCTGCCCGTTCACCCAGAGACTGCCCCGGTCACTTGCCGTGACCATCTGCCCGTTAATCCAGAGACTGCCCCGGTCACTTGCCATGACCTCCTGCCCGTTCTTCTAGAGACTGTCCCGGTCACCTGCTGTGACTGCCTGCCTGGTCGCCACCCGCTCCCTTACAAGGACTGCCCCCTTGTATAGTAGCTCAGAGGTTCCGCCTCCCAGACCCGTTACAGTTTGCTCGGGCCATGGAACTCGGTGGCACCCAAGCTCCCTCGCTCTCTGACCTATACCATGAACTCTCCCGTCAGAGATCCCAGCAGGAGTCCATCCTGAACCACCTGCGGAATGTCAACTCCCGCCTGGACACACTGTCTGCTCCACCAGCAACCAACGCTAGTGTCACGACTCGCACCCCGGCAGCACCGTTGCCCACCAATACCATGGCATCCTGTCTCGGACCCCGGCTGTCTGCACCTACTCGCTTCGGAGGGGACCCCGCTCAAGCTCGGGGCTTCATAAACCAGTGCACCCTGCACTTTGAACTCTTGACTCACCAGTTTATCTCCGACCGAGCCAAAGTGGCATTCATCCTGTCCCATCTCACTGGGGAGGCACTGGCATGGCTTAACCCCCTGTGGGAGAGAGGGGATCACCTGGTGTCCGACCTGTCGTCTTTCCTCATTGCTTTCCGGAGAGTTTTCGATGAACCGGGACGAAAGACCTCATCTGCCTCCTCTTTGCTACGTCTCCGTCAAGGGAGTCTCACCGTGGGCCAATATGCCATACGGTTCCGCACCCTCGCTTCTGAGCTTGCCTGGGATAATGAGGCCCTGGTGTCCGTCTTCTGGGAGGGCCT
The DNA here is from genome assembly GCF_046119375.1 of Phyllobates terribilis. NCBI lineage: Eukaryota > Metazoa > Chordata > Amphibia > Anura > Dendrobatidae > Phyllobates > Phyllobates terribilis. The sequence goes on from NW_027362771.1 coordinate 87,846,197, forward strand.
TTCCGGTCGGATTAAAGATGAGCTCGCCGGTCGGGATATTCCTACCACCCTGGATGACCTGGTGTCGTTGGCTACCCGGATTGACATCCGGTTTCAAGAACGCACCAAAGAGACCACCCGAGAGAGAAGGTTTCCCCGCCTAGCTCCTACTTTCCAGAAACCTGTCTCCTCTTCTGTCACTCCCCGGGCACACTCACCCGAGCCCATGCAGGTCGACCAGACCAAGATGGTCAAATCTCGCCAGGAGTCTCGCCGAGCCGAGGGGAGCTGCTTCTATTGTGGCAGTAAGGAGCACTTGATTCGTTCCTGCCCGGAGAGGCCGGGAAACTCCAGTGTCTAGGACCGCTCGGAGAGGTCGCCCTAGACAAAAATAAATCCTCTCCAACCCTGACTTTGTCTGTATCTATCTCCTGGGGAGAGATCCGTCACTTTGAACTCGCCCACCTGGACTCTGGATCCGCTGGAAACCTCATCTCCCAGTCCCTGGTTGAGAAATACCGTATTCCCACCAAGTCTCTGGCTGAACCCTTGTCGGTCGCCTCAGTGGATGGAAGACTCCTTCCGGTGACCATCCTGCTCGCCACGGAACCCATAACCCTGCAGGTGGGAATGCTGCACTCTGAGGTAATCTCCTTCCATGTGTTGCCCGGACTCTCCCACTCCCTATTGCTAGGTCTACCTTGGCTCCAAACACACGAACCCGTGTTGAACTGGCATTCCGGTGAAGTACTCCGGTGGGGGCCGGACTGCCATAAGACCTGCCTGGTTCCGGTTCGTCCGGTTCGTCCTCCACCTACCCCAGCTAACTTACCCGGTCTTCCGGCTCCTTACTGGACCTATGCTGACGTCTTTGGTAAGAAGGAAGCAGAGACATTGCCACCTCATAGGCCATATGATTGCCCGATTGACCTGGTTCCTGGCGCCACTCCACCCCGTGGGCGTATTTATCCGTTGTCTGCGGCCGAAACCCGGGCCATGTCTGAGTACATAGAGGAGAATCTGGCCAGGGGATTCATCCGGAAGTCTACTTCCCCAGCTGGAGCCGGATTCTTCTTTGTCAAAAAAAAGGATGGCTCGCTACGCCCCTGTATTGACTATAGAGGACTCAATCAGATCACGGTTAAAAATAAATACCCCCTTCCGCTCATCTCCGAGTTATTTGATCGCCTTAAAGGCGCCAGGATCTTTTCCAAGCTGGATCTACGTGGAGCGTATAACCTGGTCCGTATCCGTCAGGGAGACGAGTGGAAAACGGCATTTAATACCCGTGACGGACACTATGAGTACCGTGTGATGCCCTTCGGTCTCTGCAATGCTCCCGCCATCTTCCAAGAACTGGTCAACGACATCTTCCGTGACCTTCTTTACTCCTGCGTGGTGGTATACCTGGACGACATCTTGGTCTTCTCTCCGGATCTTCCCTCACACCGGAGGGATGTTCGTCAGGTCCTGCTGAGGCTCAGGCAGAACCACCTCTATGCTAAATACGAGAAGTGCCTTTTTGAGCAGACCTCTCTTCCATTTCTGGGCTACGTTATCTCCCAGACGGGTTTGCGAATGGATCCCGAGAAGCTCTCTGCTGTCCTAAAGTGGCCCCGGCCGGAGGGCTTGAAGGCGATACAGCGATTCCTGGGCTTCGTTAATTACTATCGTCTCTTCATTCCTCACTTCTCGTCTCGGACTGCGCCCATATCTGCGCTCACCCGTAAGGGAGCAAATCCCAAGGTATGGCCACCCGAAGCTGAGGAGGCCTTCCTTTCCCTGAAGCAAGCCTTCTCCTCTGCCCCTGTGCTGCACCGTCCGGACTGCAACAAACAGTTCTACCTGGAGGTTGATGCTTCCTCCTCTGGAGCCGGAGCGGTGCTCACTAGTGTTGAGCCACCCCCGTAGTGTTCGAGTTCGGTTCGGTTCGTTGAACACCCGTGTGTTCGCCGAACAGTTCGTCGAACTGTTCGTCGAACACCTTCGAACACCGTTAAAACCAATGGCAGGCAAACAAAAACACATAGAAACACATAGAAAACACCTTCAAAGGTGTCCAAAAGCTGACAAACTGCTCAGAAGACACAACTAACACATGGAAAAGTGACAAGTACATATAGTCATGCGAAAAGAAAAGAGGTGGAGGAGTAAAAGGAGGGGGAGACACAGATATAGGCATGTCATGCCCTTCTAAAATCCAAAAAGTGAGAAGCCGAGACGGCCAGTCCGCTCCTGCCCGTGCCACCTCCGTGTCGCCGGGTTTGTGCCAGAGCCGCGGTGAACCCTGATGGCCAGCCCCCCTCTCCCAATACTGGTGCCTGTCCGCTGGTGGGTCGAGAGAGCCCCCCTGTGGTGGAGGCAGCTCTAAGCTTTTTAATTTAAATTGTCCCTCTAATTTGAATGAATACACTTTAAATCCATTTACAAGGATCTATTGGAGGGCAAGTCTCATGCCAGCAGCCGCGTAATTCCAGCTCCAGTAGCGTCCACTAAAGCTGCTGCAGTTAAAAAGCTTTTATAAGGATCGAGCTCGGCTGTCCACCGCAAGGCATCCTAGTGCCAGTCCCAGCCCCTATGCCTTGGGGTGCCTCCTGATGCTCTTCACTAAGTATCCCGTGGTCCCGAAGCATTTCCTTTGAAATAATTAAGTGTCCAAACTACAGGTGGTGTAGCTTGCTTAACAGCCGGGATAATCCGCTGACTAGCAGACACTGCTACTAGGCACAAAGTATTTCCTGGGCTAGATGCAGTTAAAAATTTGTAAGTAGATACTCTCGTTGGATGCTGAGAAAGCATTCCATAGAGTCTCCTGGCATGCCATATATGATTCTCTTAAAAAGCTTGGGGTAGGGGTCTAGGGGACCCTTTTATAGCCAAAATCACGGCCCTGTATCACAATACGTCACCTAGGCTGAAGATAAATGGAACTGTAGCACCGAGGGCTCGGTTGCTACAGACGTATTGCACCTCACCCAGAGGTGTGATATCTCACTCTCAGATAAGGATGGAGTGTGGATCAGGACCCGACACCTGCATGCATTACACCACATTGCCGTGGGGCAGGGCGACCAATATGCCCCTGAGATGGGCACGACAGTCCCTGTCCCTGGCTGGAGTGGGGGGAGGGAACACTGAGGAAGGGGAACCCTGCAGTGCAGGAGCAGGGAGGAAGCAGTTCCTGGGTGCATTGAGAAGGGAGTATAAAAGGTGGGCACCATCTTAGTTCAGTGCAGAGAAGTCTGAGCAGAAGTGGCAGGGAGCAGGGGCTCTGCATGAGCTCTGCTCCGGAGGCGGGCCTAGTAACAGAGGCCCAGGCCTGCAAGAGGGAGAAGGAAGGAAGAGGAGCGGAGAAGGCTCCAGGAACGAGGAATGAATGGATCCCAGGGGTGCGGACGGGCGAGTCGCCACCGCACGCCCGAATCCACCTGCGTGGAGGGGTCAGGCCAAAGGGGGAGACCGGTCCCCGAACTAGTGGAGGCAGGAAACGACCCTCAGCTAGAAACCGGAGGCTCTGACATTTTATGTGGCGCAGCCCCTTGCTCCACCCGCTAGGAAGGCACCACATAGGGTCAGGGAAACTGGCGCCAAGTTTACCAAGAGGAGGCCCGAGGCAGCCGGACAGAAGTGTTGGTAAGAAAGGCCAGACAAAGGACACACAAAGGGGGTCCTGTGAAGCGCTCCAAAGTTATCTGGGAGTTGTCTGAGCCCCTCACCTGGTGAGCACAGTACGACGTGGGCAGCCGTTACCTGCAGACGTGGTCTGGATAATAAGAACTGTGAGTAAAGGCCCTGAACTGCATCACTGACTCTGTGTCGTTACTGCTGCCGCCCTGCACCATCACCCCCATCCTCCGCATACACTGCCCTGAGGCTATACTCCTCCCGTGGGGAGTTATGCTACGCTCTGCTGCACCCACAACACCAGCCTTAGCGGTCTGCCCTGTAGCGGCGGTTCACTCTGACCGCAATCCACGGGTGGCGTAGTCGGACATTTAAACATCAAAACCACATAAATAGTTCCGCCACTGGTTTGACCGCCCTGAGCCACGGAACCGGATCGCCGCCACGAAGACTACAACCACCAGCATCCACCAAAAAGGGTCCGGCTCCGGGTGTCCCAAGGCCCAGGGGGTGCGTCAGAACATTTTCATCACCTTTCACAATCACCAATGGGACAAGGCAGGGATGTCCTCTGTCCCCTCTCTTATACATCCTAGTGACGGAGCACCTGCTCTCATCAATTCGCCATAACCCCAATATTAGGTGGATTGAGGTGGGAGGCACCGAGTACAAGTGCTCTCTATTTGCTGATGATGTCCTAGTATATATCACTCAATCACATATATCCATCCCTGCTGTTATGGCTGAAATAGATCACTTTGTTACATGGTAAAATTTTAAAATCAATGCAGCGAAGTCTGAGGCCCTCGATGTCTCCCTCCCTAAATCCATATAGGATTCCATCCAGTCCAACTTTCCCTTTGCCTGGCCCTCACAGGGTATCAAATACTTAGGAATTCCTATTCATAGAGACCTCTCCCATCTATGTTATCTTAATTTTGGGCCCTTTATTGAACAATTCCATACAGACCACGGTTGGCAAGTTAGAACTGTAAGATTCACTACGTGAACCACTGGTGTTTTGTGGAAAAGCACATGTACACCGCGTTACAAATTATTATGCAAAAAGTGTTTAGGAGTGATAAGGGAAGAATTTGTTTGTTTGTCAGTTAACACTAGGACTACTGGACTCGTGACCCCGCCTAGAACTACTGAAAGGGGTCATTTTGACTCCTTGCTTGTTTTCGTTTATTTTTAGAGTTTCATTTGTGGTTATTTATTAATAATTATATTTTTTGTAATGTATTATTATTGTGAGATCCAACAGTAATGCTTTTGATTGTTTTTTTTCTGCTTTTCTTATTTTTCTACAGAAAATAACAATAATTATAATAGACGCTTTTCAAACATTTTTTTTTATTCAAGTGCACACATATAAACAACAACTGAAGAACAAAAAGCAGAGAAAATGTAGGTGGAGGAGCATAAAAATGAAAATATGGTGCAGAATTCACCTTCTAAACATTTGGTGTTTCGCATTTTAGGCATTGCCTTTGATTTATGGCAGTACATTGCCCACACAAAGACTTACCACAAGTCTTACAATTTCCGACAGATCTATTTTTCTTGCACTTTTCTTTGATCTGGCAAAATTTTGTTTGAACCATCACTTCTGAGCATGTAGAAACTTGGGACGTGGAACCCTTTTCCCTATCTGTGACATAAGGACCACTCAACTCTCTCACAAGCGTTTGCAAAAATGCCTTGCGTGACATTTTTTGGTGGGTAATCTCCTTGAATATTATCCATGCATTTATACCCGCAAAGTCTAAGGCATTTTCAAATGCATGAACAGGCCATCTCCTTGTGCATGTTCGTGTGGTATATTTTCGTGCCATCTGATCCACTACATCTACTCCATATTTTGTTTCATTGTAAAACTTTACCGTTTCTGGAGTTTTTTTAGCGGAATCAGACGCAACAACAACATCTGGATGGACGGAACTCAAAATGACAACATTTTTGTTGGGCTTTCCTTGATATACTGTAAGTGTAAAATTGTCTTCATTTCTAAACACTTTAGTGTTGTACAATTCCTCTTTCATGGATTTTATTTCTTTAGGCACTTCTCGCCTTATCTTGTTCAGTGTTCCCACGATGGTTGTTCCTTTGCTTTTTAGCTGTTTAGCTAATTTTACTAAAGTAAAATAATTATCGGTTGTAACATTGCGACCTTTTTTCAAAAACGGGTCCAATAACTTCATTACCACATGGTCAGCTAAATGGTCCTCAGCACGGCGTGTGTCATCTTTGCCTAGATAAGGGAAGCCATTTGCCAGATATTTGCTCCTCTTATCAACAGCTAGCCAATATTTGTGGCCATATTTATCTGGTTTGGAAGGCATGTACTGCGTGAATGGACACCTAGTTTTGCTTGGGAAAAGTTGCTCATCCACCATTATGTATGGGCCAGGTTTGTAACACGCAATACAATTTTCAATAAACCTGTCCCACACAGTAGAAAATAGAGCAAACTTGTCCGTTTGCAGTCTCTCCGATCGAGTAGATTTCTCATCAAATCTGAGAAACCTCATAATTTCAACAAAGCGGTCCCTAGACATTGTCGCTTTGCAAAACGGTATTCCCCAGTCATTACACCAAATACTGCTAATCGAGTGACGGTTCGTGCCAGATATTCCACGAGCATAGAATATCGCAATGAATGCATCTAGCTCCTCATCAGATAGAGGTTGTTCAGCATTACACAGTAATACAAGCAGGTAAAACACAAGGAAAATGTGAAAAGTTGACATGTAAATTGAACTACATCTATATGAACATCAGGGTAAATAAGACAGAGTGAAAAAATTATGCACAAAACTTTATAGCAACATTTAGTGACAAAAGGACCTCAAAATATAGTAGGGAGTCAAAATGACTCCCTTCAGTAGTTCTTGGTAAATTTTGAAAAAAACGCGCAAATTTTTCACCAAAATTATTTATTCTCACAAAATCTTTTTTCACATCATATTTGAGGAAAAGTCACCGAGTTTCAAGCCGGAATTCTGAAAAATGTAGTCACAGAAGAGAAATAAAAAACGAAAGGAGTCAAAATGACTCCATCAGTTGTTCTAGTGTTAAACTCATTGATGGTGATGTGTGTCAGGGCTCTTTATATCACTGTAAGCAATTGCAGACACCTGTGCTAATTAGTTTGGCAGGTGTGTCCAATAAAGGCAAGACTACTTAAGAAGGCTCTCTCACATTATTAAGCAGCCTACATTTTCTGCCAAAATGGGAAAGAAAAAGGATGTGTCGGCTGCTGAGAAGCAACAAATTGTGGAGTGTTTAGGTCAAGGCATGACTACAATCAACATTGTGCGATGATCAGGATGAAGTGTCTTGGCAATCAAGAAGTATGTAGCTGATTCACAGTACACACGTGTGCGTGCTGATAAGGGCAAATTGAGGACTCTTTCCTACAGGCAATTACGTCAGGTTGAAAGAGCAGCGGCAAAAAAGCCTTGTCATAGCAGCAGACAAGTTTTTGAAGCTGCTTGTGCCTCCAACGTCCCCCGAACAACAAGATGCAGGGTCCTTCAGAGGTTTGCAGCTGTGCATACGCCATCCTGTCGACCTCCTCTATCCACTTCACACAAGCAGAAACGGCTCCAGTGGGCCTAACATTACATGAAGACTGATTTCAAAACTGTTTTGTTCACGGATGAGTGCCGTGCAGCGCTCGATGGTCCAGATGAATGGAGTGGAGGATGGCTGGTTGATGGACACCCCACGCAAACACGGCTACAGCGCCAACAAGGAGGAGGTGGAGTAATGTTTTGGGCTGGAATCATGGGGAGAGAGATTGTCGGCCCCTTTAGGATCCCTGAAGGCGCTAAAGATGAACTCCATAATGTATGTGGATTTTCTCAAACTCACTTCCTGCCATGGTTCAAGAAGAAGAACCGTGTATTTCACAGCAAGATCATTTTTCTGCATGATAATGCACCATCTCATGCTGCACATAAAACATCTGCATCTCTGGCTGATATGGGCATAAAAGGGGACAAACTTATGGTGTGACCCCCATGCTCCCCTGACCTCTACCCCATTCAGAACCTTTGGAGCATCATTAAAAGGAGTGTCTATGATGGCGGGAGGCAGTTCACATCTAAGCAACAGCTCTGGGAGGGTATTCTGTCCTCATGCAAAACAATTGAAGCAGAAACCATCCAAAACCTGACAAATTCAATGGACGAGAGAGTTCAGAAGCTCCTTTCGAACAAGGGGTCCTATGTGAAAATGTAACATCACCTAGAATAAAGTTTTGAGTTGAAAACTGTTTGATTTCAGTTTCTAACAACCTGCTAATGCTTATAATTTCAAAAATGACCATTTTTTTGGTCTTTATTAAAATGAAAAGGTTGATCGAAAAGTTTGGGGGATCTAAGAGTGTGGCAACCCAGTAGTCATGATTACTTCGAATTCTGACAATATGAGGGTCATGCTGCAGGTAGTGCAGCAAGAAGGCACTTATGTGTCTTGCGCATCTCGGAGCCCCAAAATTATTTTCCGGGCTAGATGCAGCTAAAAATTATTTTTAATTTTAAATCTGGTGAAGCTTATTATAGATGGCCTAATAGGATCAGTGCTGCACACTGCTACAAAGCCCAAATTATTTTCCAGTCAAGATACAGATAAACATGATTAGCAATTTGAAAGCTTAAAACGGTTGGTAGGGTGATTTTAACCAATCATCAAGCTTTTACTCTCCCCAGGATGACACAGGGGTAGAAAAGTCGTTTCGGATCCATGATTTGTTCATCTTTATGAACGTGAGTCTGTCTACATTATCAGTGGAGAACCGCGTGCGCTTATCTGTCAGCACACCACCAGCAGCGCTGAACACACGTTCAGACAGAACGCTGGCTGCGGGGCATGACAAGATCTCCAAGGCGTAAGTGGCTAGCTCCGGCCATTTATCCAGATTGGAAGCCCAAAAAGAGCAAGGGTCCAGTGACACAGTCGTGGCTTCAATGTTTACTTGGAGATACTCCTGTACCATCGTCTCTAGGCGTTGACTATGTGTCAGACTTCTTGTCTCCTGTGGCCTTGCAAAGGATGGGCTAAAAAAGTGGTGAAATGATTCCGCAAAATTGATGTTACCAGCAGATACTGTGGTTCTGTTACGGTTTGAGTGCTGAACACTTGACGGTCCCACGGTTGGCAAGTTGGAACTGTGAGATTCACTACGTGCACCACTGGTATTTTGTGGAAAAGCACATGTAAGATTCTGCAACAGTCTCTGCTGATACTCCTGCATGCGTGCATCCCTTTCTATGGCAGGAATAATTTCTGCAAATTTACTTTTGTACCGGGGATCTAACAGTGTGGCAACCCAGTAGTCAGGATTATTTCTAATTCTCACAATTCGAGGGTCATGTTGCAGGTAGTGCAGCAAGAAGGCACTCATGTGTGTTGCGCATCCAGGAGCACCAAGTCCCTGTTGTGTTGGTGGCGAGGTAACAATCATGCTTCCTTCCTCTGTCCTCTCCCCCCAACCTCGCACAACAGAAATGTGATCAAGGTCTCCCTCATCTGATGAGTCTTCCATCAGTTCGTCCTCCACTTCTTCCTGGGCTCCTGCACCTTCCTCACTAGTTTGGCTGCTACCATGCGCCCTGGTTAAACCATCTCCCCCACCCTCACATGCCTGCCGCCTTGGTGCTGCCGACCGTCTGGACCTTGCAGATGTTAGCCCTTCCGCATACAACTCCTCCTCCTCTACTTCCTCCACCTCCTCTTGTGCCACCACCTGACTCCGAATTCTGTTTAACATGTGCTCCAGCATGTAAATCACCGGAATAGTCATGCTGATAATGGCATCGTCAGCACTAAACATCTTCGTCGCCATTTCAAAACTGTGCAGAAGGGTGCATAGGTCCCTGATCTGAGACCACTCCTCCAGCGTGATTTGCCCCACCTCTGAATCTCGTTGGCCCAGGCTATACGTCAGAACGTATTGCACCAGGGCTTGTCGGTGCTGCCACAGTCGCTGCAACATGTGCAGAGTTGAATTCCACCGGGTAGGCACATCGCATTTTAGCCGGTGAAGTGGCAGGCCCAACGACTTCTGTAGAGATGTAAGTCGCTGAGCTGCGGGATGCGAACGGCGGAAGTGAGCACACAGCGACCGTGCCCTCTGCAGAAGGCCATCTAGTCTGGGATAGTGGGCTAAAAATTGCTGGACAACCAGGTTCAACACGTGAGCCATACAAGGCACGTGTGTGACATTGCCCCGGCGAAGGGCCGCACCCAGGTTTGCAGCATTGTCGCACACGGCCTTCCCTGGTTTCAGGTCCAGTGGAGACAACCATTCATGAAATTGGTTCTCCAGAGCTGACCACAACTCCTCAGCTGTGTGACTCACATTTCCCAGACATTTCAATGTAAAAACCGCCTGATGACGTTGAGCCCTACTGCCAGCATAGTAAGGAGGTGTGCAGGATCCCTTCTGCGCAGTTAGAAAGCTTGTGGCATGACCAGACAGGCTTTGGGTGCAGGTGGAAGACCGAGAGGAGGTTGAGGAGGCAGAAGCAGTGGAGGAAAAATGACATAAAGAGGATTGACGCACAACTCGTGGGGACGGCAAGACTTGGACAGCAGCCCCTTGTCCTGCTGTCACCATAGTTACCCAGTGCCCAGTCAGCGACATGTAACGCCCCTGTCCATGCCTACTCGTCCAAGTGTCTGTGGTGAAATGCACCCTGTCACACACAGAGTTTCTCAAAGAAGCGGTGATGTTGTGTGCGACATGCTGGTGGAGCGCAGGCACACCTTTCTTTGAGAAGTAGTGCCGACTGGGCATCTGGTACTGGGGCACTGCGACGGACATAAGGTCTCGAAAATCCTCTGTGTCCACCAGGCGGAAAGGCAGCATTTCTGTAGCCAAGAGCTTGCAGATGGTGAAATTCAACCTCTTAGCTTTTTCATGGCTAGGAGGAAATGGTCTTTTACTTGTCCACATCTGAGGGACCGAGGGCTGGCTATTGTGCTTAGACGGGGTTGATAAGGGTGTCCCCGGCAAACTGCCGGTCTGTGAGGAAGATGCAGGCGGACATGTTAGGTTGCCTTGATCCAAAGGTGGTGCTATCGATGTCGGACAGCGCTCAAGACCAGGTGGTGTTACCACCTCCAAAGAAAATGATGACCTGCCAATCACGCTGGCTATTGCGGGTAAAGAGGTGGCAGGTCTGCGCCCCAAAACAGGTGTGACTGCTGTCCCCCCAGTCACAGAGGATGAAGAGGCCGCGGATGCACAAGATATGGCAGACGGTGGTTGGCTCGGCCGGCTAGACCGCATTGTAGCACACTGAGCTTCCCACTGCAACTTATGCTTCATGTCCATGTGCCGGTTCATGCATGAAGTACTCAAACTATGTATTTTTTGGCCTCTACTTAGCTTTTGCTGACAAATGTTACAGATAACACGAGTTGGGTCATCTTTATCGATCTGAAAAAATGCCCAGGCTATGCAAGGCTTAGCACCCATGCGACCTGAAGAGCCACCACGACTTGTGGTGAGAGGCAGAGTTGTGTTTGAGGATGCAGTTGTTGACATGCTTCCAGTACTACGTCTCTGTCCAGGAAGGCGCAACCTGACCTCGTCGTCACTAGCATCTTCCTCCACCTCCTCTGCTGACCTCATCTCTTGGCTGACTGTGGGTTGACAGTAAGTGGGATCTCCGACCTCATCATCATCACCCTGTGCGTTATCACACCCGTCGTCCTCAGAGCCAACCTGTTCCTGCCCTGACAAAAAACTAAAGTTGTCGCTCCAATCAGGTATTTGAGTCTTATCATCGTCTTCCTCATTGTCTCCACCAACAGGAGTTACAGTTTGGGAATGAGGGTCTACATTATGGTCAGAACCTTCTGCGTCTGGTCCTGGATCCGACTCATAAAGATTCTGGGCATCAGTGCAGATCATTTCCTCGTCTGGATTCACAGAAGCGCTGGAGTCGACCTCTGATTCCCAGGCTATAGTATGAGTAAACAGCTCTGCAGACTCAACCATCTGTTCTACCTCATACTCAGACGGGCAGCTGGAGATTTGGGAGCTGTGAGGAAGCAAGTGCGAATTGGGTGACACCTTTGAGGACTGGAGTATTTGTGATGTTGAAGTTGATGTGGAGGAGAGCCCACTTAAAGGAGCACTTGATATCCGTTGAAGCACCTGCTGTTTTTGTGCCTCATCTGGAATTTGTAGCGATTGGCGTGGCCGTAAGAAAGGGATCTTATCACATTGTCCGCTAAAAGAAGTAGACATTTTAGTTTGGCTGGAAGATGGTCTTTCTTCTGCACCTACCCCACGGACACAACCTTTTTTCCCCTTCCCAACACGCCTATTCCCCTTTCCACCAGCAGCAGGCCTTTTTCCACTCATTTTGGTGGTTAACTAATTCACAACTCTGGAGTTGTTTGCACAAAAAAACAATGGATGGGAACCGAGCAGAGCTGAGTGGCCAAACTGTGGTATTAGGCCAAAACTATTGGCTGGGTTAGATGCAGAAAAAAATTATTTTTAATTTGCAACCTGATGGAGGTCAGTATAGATGGACTAATAGACCAAGTCCCACACACCGCTAGAAGCCCAAATATTTTTTCAGAGCTAGATGCAGAAATTTTTTTTATTCAATTTGCAACCTGATGGAGGTCAGTATAGATGGACTAATAGACCAAGTCCCACACACTGCTAGAAGCCCAAATATTTTTTCAGAGCTAGATGCAGAAAAAAATTATTTTTAATTTGCAACCTGATGGAGGTCAGTATAGATGGACTAATAGACCAAGTCCCACACACTGCTAGAAGCCCAAATATATTTTCAGAGCTAGATGCAGAAAAAAATTATTTTTAATTTGCAACCTGATGGAGGTCAGTATAGATGGACTAATAGACCAAGTCCCACACACTGCTAGAAGCCCAAATATTTTTTCAGAGCTAGATGCAGAAAAAAATTATTTTTAATTTGCAACCTGATGGAGGTCAGTATAGATGGACTAATAGACCAAGTCCCACACACTGCTAGAAGCCCAAATATTTTTTCAGAGCTAGATGCAGAAAAAAATTATTTTTAATTTGCAACCTGATGGAGGTCAGTATAGATGGACTAATAGACCAAGTCCCACACACCGCTAGAAGCCCAAATATTTTTTCAGAGCTAGATGCAGAAAATTTTTTTATTCAATTTGCAACCTGATGGAGGTCAGTATAGATGGACTAATAGACCAAGTCCCACACACTGCTAGAAGCCCAAATATTTTTTCAGAGCTAGATGCAGAAAAAAATTATTTTTAATTTGCAACCTGATGGAGGTCAGTATAGATGGACTAATAGACCAAGTCCCACACACTGCTAGAAGCCCAAATATTTTTTCAGAGCTAGATGCAGAAAAAAATTATTTTTAATTTGCAACCTGATGGAGGTCAGTATAGATGGACTAATAGACCAAGTCCCACACACTGCTAGAAGCCCAAATATTTTTTCAGAGCTAGATGCAGAAAAAAATTATTTTTAATTTGCAACCTGATGGAGGTCAGTATAGATGGACTAATAGACCAAGTCCCACACACCGCTAGAAGCCCAAATATTTTTTCAGAGCTAGATGCAGAAAATTTTTTTATTCAATTTGCAACCTGATGGAGGTCAGTATAGATGGACTAATAGACCAAGTCCCACACACTGCTAGAAGCCCAAATATTTTTTCAGAGCTAGATGCAGAAAAAAATTATTTTTAATTTGCAACCTGATGGAGGTCAGTATAGATGGACTAATAGACCAAGTCCCTCACACCGCTAGAAGCCCAAATATTTTTTCAGAGCTAGATGCAGAAAAAAATTATATTCAATTTGCAACCTGCTGGACGTCAGTATAGAAGGACTAATAGAACAAGTCCCACACACTGCTAGAAGCCCAAATATTTTTTCAGAGCTAAATGAAGAAAAAAATTATTTTTAATTTGCAACCTGATGGAGGTCAGTATAGATGGACTAATAGACCAAGTCCCACACACTGCTAGAAGCCCAAATATTTTTTCAGAGCTAGATGCAGAAAAAAATTATTTTTAATTTGCAACCTGATGGAGGTCAGTATAGATGGACTAATAGACCAAGTCCCACACACCGCTGGAAGCCCAAATATTTTTTCAGAGCTAGATGCAGAAAATTTTTTTATTCAATTTCAACCTGATGGAGGTCAGTATAGATGGACTAATAGACCAAGTCCCACACACTGCTAGAAGCCCAAATATTTTTTCAGAGCTAGATGCAGAAAAAAATTATTTTTAATTTGCAACCTGATGGAGGTCAGTATAGATGGACTAATAGACCAAGTCCCACACACCGCTAGAAGCCCAAATATTTTTTCAGAGCTAGATGCAGAAAAAAATTATATTCAATTTGCAACCTGCTGGACGTCAGTATAGAATGACTAATAGAACAAGTCCCACACACTGCTAGAAGCCCAAATATTTTTTCAGCGCTAAATGAAGAAAAAAATTATTTTTAATTTGCAACCTGATGGAGGTCAGTATAGATGGACTAATAGACCAAGTCCCACACACTGCTAGAAGCCCAAATATTTTTTCAGAGCTAGATGCAGAAAAAAATTATTTTAATTTGCAACCTGATGGAGGTCAGTATAGATGGACTAATAGACCAAGTCCCACACACTGCTAGAAGCCCAAATATTTTTTCAGAGCTAGATGCAGAAAAAAATTATTTTTAATTTGCAACCTGATGGAGGTCAGTATAGATGGACTAATAGAACAAGTCCCACACGCTGCTAGAAGCCCAAATATTTTTTCAGAGATAAATGAAGAAAAAAATTATTTTTAATTTGCAACCTGATGGAGGTCAGTATAGATGGACTAATAGACCAAGTCCCACACACTGCTAGAAGCCCAAATATTTTTTCAGAGCTAGATGCAGAAAAAAATTATTTTTAATTTGCAACCTGATGGAGGTCAGTATAGATGGACTAATAGACCAAGTCCCACACACTGCTAGAAGCCCAAATATTTTTTCAGAGCTAGATGCAGAAAAAAATTATTTTTAATTTGCAACCTGATGGAGGTCAGTATAGATGGACTAATAGACCAAGTCCCACACACCGCTAGAAGCCCAAATATTTTTTCAGAGCTAGATGCAGAAATTTTTTTTATTCAATTTGCAACCTGATGGAGGTCAGTATAGATGGACTAATAGACCAAGTCCCACACACTGCTAGAAGCCCAAATATTTTTTCAGAGCTAGATGCAGAAAAAAATTATTTTTAATTTGCAACCTGATGGAGGTCAGTATAGATGGACTAATAGACCAAGTCCCACACACTGCTAGAAGCCCAAATATTTTTTCAGAGCTAGATGCAGAAAAAAATTATTTTTAATTTGCAACCTGATGGAGGTCAGTATAGATGGACTAATAGACCAAGTCCCACACACTGCTAGAAGCCCAAATATTTTTTCAGAGCTAGATGCAGAAAAAAATTATTTTTAATTTGCAACCTGATGGAGGTCAGTATAGATGGACTAATAGACCAAGTCCCACACACTGCTAGAAGCCCAAATATTTTTTCAGAGCTAGATGCAGAAAAAAATTATTTTTAATTTGCAACCTGATGGAGGTCAGTATAGATGGACTAATAGACCAAGTCCCACACACCGCTAGAAGCCCAAATATTTTTTCAGAGCTAGATGCAGAAAATTTTTTTATTCAATTTGCAACCTGATGGAGGTCAGTATAGATGGACTAATAGACCAAGTCCCACACACTGCTAGAAGCCCAAATATTTTTTCAGAGCTAGATGCAGAAAAAAATTATTTTTAATTTGCAACCTGATGGAGGTCAGTATAGATGGACTAATAGACCAAGTCCCACACACCGCTAGAAGCCCAAATATTTTTTCAGAGCTAGATGCAGAAAAAAATTATATTCAATTTGCAACCTGCTGGACGTCAGTATAGAATGACTAATAGAACAAGTCCCACACACTGCTAGAAGCCCAAATATTTTTTCAGCGCTAAATGAAGAAAAAAATTATTTTTAATTTGCAACCTGATGGAGGTCAGTATAGATGGACTAATAGACCAAGTCCCACACACTGCTAGAAGCCCAAATATTTTTTCAGAGCTAGATGCAGAAAAAAATTATTTTTAATTTGCAACCTGATGGAGGTCAGTATAGATGGACTAATAGACCAAGTCCCACACACTGCTAGAAGCCCAAATATTTTTTCAGAGCTAGATGCAGAAAAAAATTATTTTTAATTTGCAACCTGATGGAGGTCAGTATAGATGGACTAATAGAACAAGTCCCACACGCTGCTAGAAGCCCAAATATTTTTTCAGAGATAAATGAAGAAAAAAATTATTTTTAATTTGCATCCTGATGGAGGTCAGTATAGATGGACTAATAGACCAAGTCCCACACACTGCTAGAAGCCCAAATATTTTTTCAGAGCTAGATGCAGAAAAAAATTATTTTTAATTTGCAACCTGATGGAGGTCAGTATAGATGGACTAATAGACCAAGTCCCACACACCGCTAGAAGCCCAAATATTTTTTCAGAGCTAGATGCAGAAAAAAATTATATTCAGTTTGCAACCTGATGGAGGTCAGTATAGATGGACTAATAGAATGATGCTATGCCCAAAAGATTTTACTTCACTAGGTGCAGTAAAAAAATTGGTATTCTATACACAGGTGGTATATCTTGCAACACAGATAGGCTACTCCACTGACTAACACACTCTGCAATAGGCCAAAAAGGATTAGCTTTGCTAGATTCAGCCAAATGCTGTGAAAAAAACTTGCACAGCACTGGCACAGACCTGCCTGGCAAAAACTGATAGGAACTGATGTAACCTAGTCCTGAAAAGGACTCCAATTACAATTAGTCTTTACTCCCACAATCTATCTATTTAAGAGCACAGACCTGCCTGATAAAAGTCGTAGGAAATGCTGTAACCTAGTCCTTAAAAGGACTGCAATCACAACTATTCCCTACTCCCAAGCTATCTGTATATTTGTGCGAAAATTGGCTTGAAATTAACAAGGTATAGCGCACACAGCAACAGCGGTGCCGTCTAACACGCAGCTGCAGCAGTGAGAAAATGGTGGCGACGGGGAAAATGGCTTGGTCTTATAGGGCAAGGACATGTGACATACACTGCCAATCACACATGCCCTTGCTTGTGTGAAAAAAAGCACTTCGCTCCGTGTGTGCGCTGCTGATAGGCTGACAGATTGCACCTCCCCACTGCAAATGCGGGAAAGAGAAAAAAAAATGGAGATCTTCATTGTTCCTGCAGAGATCCATCCTCTGCCCCTCCCCCCGCCCCGCTGTACACTCAAACTGCGTATTAACATAAATTTTCATCATTACTGAGAAAAAATCCAGTTATGATTTTGGTGCACGAACAGTTATCGAACATAACCTCGAACAGCCGAATTTTTCTCAAATTGTTCGTGTTCGCCGACCGGCTCGAACACCGCCCAAAACAGCTCGAATTTGAGATTGGCGAACAGTTCGAGTAGAACAACGCTCATCTCTAGTGCTCACCCAAAAGTCTTCTTCCAGGAGAATGGTAACCTGCGGCTTCTTCTCTAAAATCTTCTCCTCCTCTGAGCGCAATTACTCCATTGGAGACCGAGAACTGTTAGCTGTTAAATTGGCGCTGGAGGAGTGGCGTTACCTGCTTGAAGGGGCTCTATACCCGGTGATCATCTACACGGATCACAAAAACCTGGCATATCTCCAAAATGCCCAGAGACTTAATCCACGTCAGGCCCGGTGGTCTTTGTTTTTTGCCCGCTTCGATTTCATCCTTCATTTCCGCCCGGCGGACAAGAATGTCAAAGCTGATGCCTTGTCCCGATCCTTCCTGTCCTCCGACCAAGAGGAGGAGCCTATGCACATTATCGACCCCTCCAAGGTGATGAATGTGGCCCCCCTGGATTTGACTCGTCTTCCACCCGGCAAGACGTTCGTGGCGCCTCCTGACCGTGAGAAGGTTCTTCACTGGGGTCATTCTTCTAAACTTGCTGGCCATGCCGGCCAAAAAAAGACCTTCCTACTCATTTCCCGGCATTACTGGTGGCCTACCCTGCGTAAGGATGTGGTAGACTTCGTCTCTGCATGTTCATCTTGTGGCCGCAACAAGGTTCCCAGACACTTACCAGCTGGTCATCTCCTGCCGCTTCCCATACCTGTTGCCCCGTGGCAACACATCGCTATGGACTTCATTACCGATCTTCCTGTCTCTGCCGGGTGTACTGTCATTTGGGTGGTCGCTGACCGCTTTTCTAAAATGGCCCACTTCATTCCCCTGCCTGGTCTTCCATCTGCACCTGAGCTGGCTAAGGACTTTATCCGCCATATCTTCCGTCTTCATGGCCTACCCCTCCACATCGTGTCGGATCGAGGAGTTCAGTTCACCTCGCACTTCTGGAGAGCCACATGTAAACTGCTGGACGTCACCCTGGACTTCTCCTCCGCTTACCACCTCAGTCCAATGGTCAAGTGGAGCGGATCAATCAGATCCTTACCAGCTATCTCCGGCACTTTGTTAATGCCCACCATTCTGATTGGGTGGACCTCCTCCCTTGGGCCGAGTTCTCTTACAATAACCACGAGAGCGAGTCCTCTTCCAAATCCCCGTTCTTTGTTGTCTTTGGCCAGCACCTCCGGATTCCGTTTCCCGTCTCCGCCTCTGTGGACAACCCTGCCGCGCAGTCTCTTGTCAGCGAGTTTTCTACCATTTGGGAGAGTACTAGATCCGCACTTCTTCTGTCCTCCGAGCGGATGAAGAGATATGCTGATAAGAGACGTCTGGATCCGCCTCAATTCCGTCCGGGAGACAAGGTTTGGCTCTCCTCCAAACATGTACGGCTCAAGATACCCTCCTACAAGTTAGGTCCTCGCTTCATCGGCCCATTCGAAATCCTCAGGCAAATAAATCCGGTGGCCTACAAACTAAAACTCCCGGCCACCTTACGGATTCCTAACTCCTTCCATGTGTCTCTCCTCAAACCCGTTGTCTTTAACTCTTTTTCCAATAATCCAGGTGCCCCTCCTGCTCCGGTTTCCGCTGATGACGTCTTTGAGGTAGAGAGTATTCTGGCCTCCAAGAGGGTAAGAGGAAAGACCTTTTTTCTGGTAGATTGGAGGGGGTTTGGTCCTGAGGAGAGAACTTGGGAACCCAGGGAGAACATCAATGCCCCGCTTCTCCTTGAGAAATTTCTTTCTGGCCAAAAAAAGAGGGGGCCTAAAGGGGGGGGTACTGTAGCATCGGTGTCTCTGCCCCATTCTAGGCAGAGACGCCGTCCCTCTCACCTCCCCGCTCCTGGCGCGGCGTCCTCCAGCGCTGCTCTCCCGCTGCTTCCAGCACGCGCTCCTTCCCCGGCAGTCTGCTTAGGGCGCGCGCGCGCGCTCCCCCTCTCTTAAAGGGACCGGGCGCGCCGTCCTAAGGAGTCCCCGGCCAATTGCCGGAGGACCTCCCATTTAAAAGGCACCTCCTCCAAAATGGAGGTGCCCGAGCAATGTTGTAGCACTGTTCACTACTCTGCTTCAGCCCTCAGGTCCCGTTGCCAGTTACCTGCCAGATTCCTGCCAGTCTGCTGTCTAATTCCTGCCTGATATCCTGCTACCTGCCTGCTAGCCTGAGGTCCGACGGTCTGCCTTACTACTCCTGTCAGTCTGTCTAAGGACCAGCTTGCCCGCTCACCTGGGAGCGCACATCAACTACCTGCCTGCTTGC
The DNA here is from genome assembly GCF_046119375.1 of Phyllobates terribilis. NCBI lineage: Eukaryota > Metazoa > Chordata > Amphibia > Anura > Dendrobatidae > Phyllobates > Phyllobates terribilis. Next base: position 87,865,558 of record NW_027362771.1, read on the forward strand.
CTGAGGTCCGAAAGTCTGCCTTCCAACTCTTGTCAGTCTGTCTATGGACCAGCTTGCCCGCTCACCTGGGAGCGCACATCTGCTACCTGCCTGCTAGCCTACCTGGAGGCTCCGCCGTCACGTGCTGTGACCACCCGCCTGTCCAGAGACTTCTGCCCGCTCACCTGGGAGCTCACGTCTACCATCAGCCGCCACAGGTCGTACCAACCCTTCACCCAGAGACTGCCCCGGTCACTTACCGTGACCATCTGCCCGTTCACCCAGAGACTACCCCGGTCACTTGCCGTGACCATCTGCCCGTTCACCCAGAGACTGCCCCGGTCACTTGCCGTGACCATCTGCCCGTTCATCCAGAGACTGCCCCGGTCACTTGCCGTGACCTCCTGCCCGTTCTTCTAGAGACTGTCCCGGTCACCTGCTGTGACTGCCTGCCTGGTCGCCACCCGCTCCCTTACAAGGACCGCCCCCTTGTATAGTAGCTCAGAGGTTCCGCCTCCCAGACCCATTACACTAATCATAAGAGTCTACACTCTATAGGAGAAAGAGAGAGAAAGAGAACCCTGCAGACCATACAAGCTTACACTCTACAGAAGAGAGAGATGACCCCACTGACAATAAGAGTTTACATACTACAGGAGAGAAAGAGAGGACCCTGCTTACCATAAGAGCTTACACACTAGAGGAGAGAGAGAGAGGGCCCCGCTGACCATAAGAGCTTACACTCTACAGAAGAGAGTGGACCCCACTGACCATAAGAGCTTAGACACTACAGAAGAGAATGATTTACCCAGTAAGCCTGGAGATGGAAAACAACTCTGCCATAAAACTGTGCTCCACTGGTAACCGCTAACCTCAGATGGCGTAGGTCAGGGATGTCAAACTCAAACACACAGAGGGCCAAAATTAAAAACTTGGACAAAGTCGCATGCCAGCCAGTATATATAATATAATGGGCCCAACATAGTCCTCCCTATAGAATAATGGGCCCCATATAGTCATCCATACAGAATAAAGGCCTCACATAGTCCTCCATACAGAATAATGGGAATTGGATGTTTCACCCCAGCAGTTCGCCCCCGGGTACATTTCGCCCCCGCACATTTCGTCCCCAGCATTTCGCCCCCAGGATGTTTTGCCCCCGCACATCTCACCCCCACAATTTAAAGACACTAAATTGCTGGAGTTGGTCGTTGATCCCGGCATTTATTCTGATTTAATATTTAGAGCTGTAAATGATATTTTCTCCATAAAATGAGGCAATTGGCAAGTGCATAATATTTTTCCCTTCCTATGGATCAGCACTTTAGTTCAATAGATTGAACATTATAATCTTTTTCATACTTCCTCTACGTTGATGACAGTAATGATATTGCTAGATTTTAAGCTGTACTTACAATGCCACATTTGTTCTTTTTGAAAAACCAATTTCGAAACCAAGTGCTGATAGCTGAGGATTGTGCCCATTCTAAATATAAACTGGTTAGAAACAAAGCAGACATGTGGTTTATTATAATGTGGAACACTTCTGACTTCCTGTACATGCAACTTCCTCCAAACATTTACTTAGTTAAAAATAGGTAATAAGGTTTAGTTTATTACTTACATCTTATGCACTTTGGACTGCACATATCATCTTAAACTTTAAGAAGATGAGAATAAATCATTAGGTCTGCATGCCAGTCATATATCTTTTTTTCTAATAATTAAGTACTAGTGTTGAGCGAGCATACTCGACACTGCTCGGTGCTCGCCCGAGCATCTCACTACTCGGGATGTTCGGCGAGCACCGAGCATTTTCAGGTTACTCGGGCGGGAGCTCGGGTCTCTGCCCTGCATGTTTGGCGTTCTTTACAGAGCCAATGAACTTTCAGGGATTACCAGCCAGTCACTGTAATGCTGCAGCCATGTTGGTTGTGGACATTACAGTGATTGGCTGGCCGCACAGCGTCACCTCGAGTATTTAAAACCGGGCGCCGCCATCATGGACACAGTCGCTCTCGATCAGACGGTGTAGGGAGAGTGCTGCTGAGCTAGGGAGAGATTTATACTGTGAAATAGGTAGTGTAGGGTCTCCAAAGCCTGCAAAATGAAACAGACAGTCCTTCTCAGGACTAATATCCATCCCAGATATCAGACAGGCAGGCTGTATAGGAAACACAGTGGTTATACCAACAAACACTGCATTACAGTCCTGTGTGCTGTTTTTCAAATTGCTAGACTTAGCCCCAGGTCTCAGGGGCCAGGAAAAATCCTTTTTTTTCATCTAAATCCTCTTTTTTTTTTTTTTCCTCAGTCAGACTGTACAAATACCCGTCTTATTAACCTTTTGGCATTCCCCCCCCCCCCCAAAAAAATGAGTGTGTCTGTGAGTGTTCAGACACAAATATATCTGTTTAAAAGATTCTGATGTAGGACAGAGAAATAGAACTGTGGTTTTCCTCTTCCATGGTTCAAATCTAGGTGAAATCCACCTTTTTGCATAAAAAAAAACAGTTTGAGTGTCTCGCTGACTGTTCAGACACAAATATATCTGTTTAAATGATTCTGGTGTAGGCCAGACAAATAGAACTGTGGTTTTCCTCTTCCACGGTTCAAATCTGAGTGTAATCCACCTTTTTGCATAAAAAAAAACAGTTTCAGTGTCTTGCTGACTGTTCAGACACAAATATATCTGTTTAAAAGATTCTGGTGGAGGCCAGAGAAATAGAACTGTGGTTTTCCTTTTCCACGGTTCTAATCTCCTTTTTATTACCCTTTTGCCATTGATAGTGCAAGTGTAAGCTATTTTACTTCAATTACTATGGGCAAGGCGTGTGGCAAGGGACGTGGACCTGGACGTTCTTGTGATGGTGCGTGTAGAGGACGGGGCCGTGGCCAAGGTGAAAATGTGCCACAACCAACAGCCACATCTTCTAGCTTCCAGTTCTTGACCGAATTACTAGGGAAGCACACAACACCACTATTTCCAACTGATCAGTGTGAACAGGTTATTAATTGGATAGCAGATAATACTTCCAGTCACCTGGGCACCACCACCTCCGGTCTGTCTTCCACACTGTCAAGTCTTAGTAGCCGTGAGTCTCGACCGCATACTCCTCCTCACCCTGATGCTCCTTCCTCCCAACATGCAGAGTGTCGTCAGACAGCAACTGATCCCACAGTTGGACACTCTGAAGAGCTGTTCACTGGTCCATTTCCATATTTGGGCCCTTCGCCTGCTCAGCTTGAAGTAGTGGAAGAGGAGATCCCATGTAGCGATGGCCAAATATTTGAACAGCCACAGCCACAGGAAGGCGGCGCTGGCAATTTGTCACAAGAGGTGGATGATGACGAGACACAATTGCCACGAAGTGAGGAGGAGGAACATGGTGCGCAAGTGGAAGAGGAGGAGGTGGTGGATGATCTAGTAACTGACCCAAAGTGGCAGGAGGACACGCAGAGCGAGGCCAGCAGCACACAAGGGAGGGAGGCAGAGTACCCCAACAGGCAGGAAGAAGCAGTGTGGTGGCCGCAGACAGAAGGCGGGCAACCGTTCCCCGTAACACCAACACGAGGGACGTTGCCAGTACAACCGGTAGGTCTTCCAGAGTCTGGAATTTTTTTAAAGACTCTGCTGATAACCCCAAAAAGGCCATTTGTACCACCTGCCATGCCAGCATCAGCAGTTGTGACAAAACTACCAGCCTGACCACCACCAGCATGATCAGGCACATGTCAGCAAAGCACCCGACTTTGTGGGGCAAACCCCAGGGTCCACGACCAGTGTCAGCGGGTGTCACCACTGCTTCTTCCGCTGTTGTGCGTGTAAGAGAACCCCCTGTTGTGCGTGCAAGGCAATCCCCTGTCCATACTGCATGCAAAGATGCCCCCTCCTCTCAGTCTTCACTTGTTATGGCAGTTCTCAAGAAACAGCATCAACGTCCACGTCCTACCGCAGCGTTCAAGTGTCCATATCCCAGACCTTTGAATGAAAGCGTAAATTCACAGCCAACGCCCCACAGGCCACAGTCCTAAATTTGCACATTTCATGACTGCTTGTGTTGGAAATGCTGCCTTTTAGTCTGATGGAAATGGAATCCTTCCGCAACCTTATGGCGGTGGCTGTCTCTCGGTACTTGGTCCCCAGCCGACACTATTTTGTCTGGTGTGCCATCCCCGCACTACACAAGCACGTATCCCAAAACATCTGCCGTGCCCTCAACAGCGCAGTTACTGGGAGAGTCCATCTGACAACGGACACGTGGACAAGAGCTTGTGGCCAGGGACGGCACATCTCCCTGACGGCACACTGGGTAAACATAGTGGACGTAGGGACCCAGTCGGACCTTGGGACGGAACACATCCTCCCCACACCGAGGATTGCGGGCCCTATGTCAGTCACAGTTGCCCCCACAGTGTACAGCTCCTGTGCATCCTCCTCCTCCTCATGTTCAGCCTCCATCTCAGATATCACCACATCAGTTAAAAGCTGGAAGCACTGCAGCAATGCCTCAGCCAAGCGGCAACAGGCTGTGCTGAAACTCATTAGCTTAGGTGATAAACCTCACACTGCTTGTGAGTTGTGGACAGCTGTGAAAGAGCAGGCAGATCTGTGGCTGGGACCACTGAACCTACATCCAGGCATGGTCATGTGTGACAATGGCCGTAACCTGGTGGCGGCTCTGAGGCGAGGCGAGATCACACACGTACCATGCCTGGCTCAAGTGCATAACCTCGTGGTTCAGGGGTTTCTTAAATCGTACCCCGAGTTGCAAGATCTGCCCGTCAAAGTACGCCGCCTGTCATCTCATTTTCGCAAGTCGGCTACATCTTCTGCCGCCCTTGCTGTGTTGCAGCAGCGTTTGCAGCTTCCGGCACACCGACTGGTGTGTGATGTCCCCACATGTTGGAACTCTACCCTCCACATGTTGCAAAGGATTTGCGAGCAGAAGAGAGCAGTTGTGGAGTACCAGCTGCAACAAGGCCATCGATATTCAGGTTAGACTCCACACAAAAGAGCTCAGGAGTGGACCTGGATGTCTGACATATTTACCATCCTGACTATCTTTGAGGTGTCCACCAAGATGGTGAGTGATGATGACGCCATCGTTAGCATCAGCATCCCACTTGTCTGTCTTTTGCAACGCTCTCTGCAGAGAATTAAAGAGGAGGCATTGCAGCCAGAGTATGATGAGATGGATCAAGAAGCCATAGCAGGCGAATACACACAGCCCAGTCTCATCTCATCCCAACGTGCATTGGGGGACAATGAGGGAGAGGAGGAGGAGGAGGAACAGGAGCTTGTATTATGCGCTGTAGACGGTAGTACCTGTACAACTGTCATACCGTCGGTTCAGCGTGGGTGGCCTGAGGACAGGGGGGAGGAGGAGGAGGAGGAGAGCATGGTCAGATGTCATCTTGGTGAGGACACGGAAGTCTTGCCCGTTACCAGTCTGGCACGCATGGCTGATTTTATGTCACGCTGCCTTAACCGTGACCCTCGTGTTGTCAAAATGTTGGGTGACAGTCATTACTGGTTGGTGACACTTTTAGACCCCCGCTACAAGGAGAACTTTCACTCTCTTATTCCTGAGGTGGAGAGGTCTACAAAAATGGGGCAGTACCAGAAGGCCCTTGATGCAGAACTGTTAAAAAAATTCCCATCTGAACACGCTAGCGGCAGAGGTCACAGTTCGTTGCCCAACCAAGGCGTACAGGCGAGAGAGACGCAACTCCAATCCAGCAGAGGCAGGGGAACACTGTCAATGTTCTGGGACAGTTTTCTGAGACCCGCCCAGCTTACAGGCCCTGAGGCGTGGGGCACTCTCACAAGGAGTGGAAAGTGTCAAAAGATGGTGAAGGAGTACCTTGCCGACCGTACCAGTGTCCTCCGTGATTCCTCTGTGCCTTTTAATTATTGGGTATCCAAGCTGGACACTTGGAATGATCTCGCTCTGTACGCCTTGGAGGTCCTGGCCTGCCCTGCCACTAGCGTGTTATCGGAGTGTGTTTTTAGTGCAGCTGGGGGAATTATAACTGATAAGCACACTCGCCTGTCAACTGACAATGCTGTCAAGCTGACCCTTATCAAAATGAACAAGGGCTGGATTGGCCCAGACTTCTCATCACCACTAAATGACAGCAGTGTAACATAAAGTCAAATCCACTGTGTTATTTCGGGAGGTGCGTTCCCATGCACCGCTTCACACCCACACATTGGTATACGCTTCCTCATTTCGGATGTTTTTTGCTCTTCTCCTTATCCTCAGCCTCCACCACCACTATACCAAAGGGTGACCGTGGTCCGTGTTGCCAGCATTGCAAGTTCCTCCATCCTAATTTTTGGCAGCTTTTGCTTTGAAGACATAGTCAAAGACTATGGGAGACCCACTCCCCAATAATGGGAATAATGTTTTTAATATGCTGTACTGCATGGCTCTTGTAAGGGACATTAAAATCGTCTTGTTAAGCTACTGTGACCTCCAAGTCTCTTCCAAGGGGCATTGAAACCGTCTTGTTAAACCACTCTGAACTCCACGTCTCTTCCAAGGGGAATTAAAACCGTCTTGTTAAACCACTCTGAACTCCACGTCTCTTCCAAGGGTCATTAAAACTGTCTTGTTAAACCACTCTGAACTCCACGTCTCTTCCAAGGGGTATTAAAACCTTGTTGTTAAGCTACTGTGACCTCCGAGTCTTTTAATCGTCTTGTTAAACCACTCTTAACTCCACGTCCCTTCCAAGGGGCATTAAAACCGTCTTGTTAAACCACTCTGAACTCCACGTCTCTTCCAAGGGGCATTGAAAGCGTCTTGTTAAGCTACTGTGACCTCCACATCTCTTCCAAGGGGCATTAAAACCATCTTGTTAAGCTACTATGACCTCCAGGTCTCTTCCAAGGGGCATTAAAACCGTCTTGTTACGCTACTGTGACCTCCACGTCTCTTCCAAGGGGCATTAAAACCGTCTTGGTAAACCACTCTGAACTCCACGTCTCTTCCAAGGGGCATTAAAACTGTCTTGTTAAGCTACTGTGACCTCCAAGTCTCTACCAAGAGGCATTAAAACCGTCTTGTTAAGCTACTGTTACCTCAACGTCTCTTCCAAGGGGCAATAAAACCGTCTTGTTAAGCCACTCTGAACTTCACGTCTCTTCCAAGGGGCATTAAAACCGTCTTGCTAAGCTACTGTGACCTCCACTTCTCTTCCAAGGGGCATTAAAACCATCTTGTTAAACCACTCTGATCTCCTCATCTCTTCCAAGGGGCATTAAATCCGTCATATTAAGCTACTGTGACCTCCCCGTCTCTTCCAAGCGGCATTTAAACAGTCTTGTTAAACCACTCTGAACTCCACGTCTCTACCAAGAGGTATTAAAACCGTCTTGTTAATCAACTCTGAACACCACGTCACTTCCAAGGGGCATTAAAACCATTTTGTTAAGCTACTGTGACCTCCACGTCTCGTCCAAGGGGCATTAAATCATCTTGTTAAACCACTCTGAACTCCTCGTCTCTTCCAAGGGGCATTAAAACCGTCTTATTAAGCTACTGTGACCTCCACATCTCTTCCAAGGGACATTTAAACCGTCTTGTTAAACCACTCTGAACTCCACGTCTCTTCCAACTGGCATTAAAACCGTCTTGTTAAACCACTCTGAACTCCACATCTCTTCCAAGGGGCACTAAAACAGATTTGTTAAACCACTCTGAACTCCACATCTCTTCCAAGGGGCATTAAAACGGTCTTGTTAAGCTAATGTGACTACCACGTCTCTTCCAAGGGGCGTTAAAACCATCTTGTTAAACCACTATGAACTCCACGTCTCTTCCAAGGGGCATTAAAACCGTCTTGTTAAGCTACTGTGACCTCCACGTCTCTTCCAAGGGGCATTAAAACCGTCTTGTTAAACCACTCTAAACTTCACGTCTCTTCCAATCGGCATTAAAACCGTCTTGTTAAACCACTCTGAACTCCATGTCTCTTCCAAGGGGCATTAAAACCGTCTTGTTAAGCTACTGTGACGTCCACGTCTCTTCCAAGGGGCATTAAAACCGTTTTGTTAAACCACACTGAACTCCACGTCTCTTCCAAGGGGCATTAAACCATCTTGTTAAACCATTCTGAACTCCACGTCTCTTCCAAGCGGCATTAAAACCGTCTTGTTAAGCTACTGTGACCTCCACGTCTCTTCCAAGGGGCACTTAAACCGTCTTGTTAAACCACTCTGAACTCCACGTCTCTTCCAAGGGGCATTAAAACAGTCTTGTTAAACGACTCTGAACTCCACATCTCTTTCAAGGGGCATTAAAACCGTCTTGTTAAGCTACTGTGACTTCCAAGTCTTTTCCAAGCGGCGTTAAAACCGTCTTGTTAAACCACTCTGAACTCCACGTCTCTTCCAAGGGGCATTAAAATCATCTTGTTAAACCACTCTGAACTCCACGTCTCCTCCAAGGGGCATTAAAACCATCTTGTTAAGCTACTGTGACCTCCAAGTCTCTTCCAAGGGGCATTAAAACCGTCTTGTTAAACCACTCTGAACTTCACAGCTCTTCCAAGTGGTATTGAAATGTTGTTTTTAATTACCTCTAACCTCCACAACTCTTCCAACGGGCATTACATTTCCTCCTAATTTTAGTCAGCTTTTGCTTTTCAATGCGTAGGCGAACACTAAAGGAGACCCACTCCCCAATAACGGGTAGAAGGTTTTTAGTACACTGTAATCCACGTCTGTTTCAAGGGGCATTGCAGTTCATCATAATTTTTGGAAAGCCTTCCATTCACTGCTTAGGCCAACAGTGTAGAGGAGACCCAGTTGCTATAAATGGAAAAAACGGTTTAGTTAAGGCCCTCTGACCTCCATGTCACTTCCAAGGGGCATTGGAGTGCCTCGAAATTTTTGGTAGGCATTGCATTCACTGTATGCCCTATAACTGTGTAGCCGAACCGCTCCTTTTGGTACAGAAACATATCCTACAAGACATGTGTGGTTGACTGGCCTGATATTGATGTGAATTGTCCCTGTTCCTCCTGCTCTTTCTCCTTTGCCACCACCTCATCCATTATTCATCACCAGAAGCTTTGTTTTAACGGGAGTCATAGAACTGGGATAGTAGCAGGAAAACATCCAGCAATCCTCGGAGGAGGTAGGATATGTGCCAAAACGCTGACCACCTCAGGCCTAGGCGCTGCTACATACATGCGCTTCTATTCCGAGGAGCAGACAGCTAAGGAGATGGATGGCCTCATGATCATGAATAATTTACTCGTCGTGTAGGAGGCCAACCACTGCTGCTGTCTACCTTCTGAACTTTGTGTTGAAGCCTGATTGACCAAGGACCCGCAATCCTCTATGTCTGGAGGACGTGTTGCATCCCAGTGTCCAACTGTGTCCCGGCTTCCACAATATTAACCCAGTGTGAAGGCGTCAGTGAGATGGACCATGCCTGGCCACATTCACTTGTCCACGTGTTTGTGGTTAGACTGTCCTTCCCACTAAATGCACTGGGGAGGGCATAGGTAATGTTTTGGTATACACGCTTGTGTATAAGGTGCACCGGGACAAATAGAGGCTGCTGGGGGCCGTTGATGGACACCCGGCAGCCCCCAGGCGGCTGGGGACCGTGTGTGGGCACCCGGCAGTGGGGCAGCTGGGGACCGAGTATGGACACCCGGCCGCCCCCGGCGGCTGGGAACCAAGCGTGGACACCCGGCCGCTGGGCTGCTGGTGACTGAGTATGGATACCAGGCTGCCAACGCAGCCATGATGTGGTGGCCAGATTCCGCCTCCACATGCCTAAAAGACCCAATTTCAAGTGCAAGCAAGCAGTATGGTATTGCAGCCTGAGGGTGGGTGGGTGGCAGGTTGCCTACTTGCACTTGCATTGCAAGGAATGGGGGAGGTACAATTGAACACTGCCCTGGGACAATGACTTGCATGGGGATAGTTGCAAGTCTGCATCTTCTGAGCCGGCAAGGATCACTTCAGATGGGCACACTTTTAGGCAGTGACCTGGGTGTCAGAGATGCTTCCAAGGGTCTTCCCCATGCTGTTCCCATGTCTTTTCAGCACTGTATGCATGTGTCACACAGCACATGGCCAGATAAGGTTGTAAAATGTTAAAATGACATTTCCCGGTGAATGCATTTGTCACGGTTGAAAGCAATACAAAAGTGCAAAAACGCATAAAAACTGCTACTTGTGAGGATAGCCCAAGGTGTGGAGGAGTATTTTTGTTTTTGGTTATTTATTTTACCTTATACACAAGTCTTTACCCTGGAAAGGATGTTCCTTAACATATTTCACAGGAAAGCAGTTTCAGTTTCGTTTTTGAACGTCTTATTGTGAGCCCGTAAAAGTGGCTTAATACCTCTGACCACGTTGTTGACAGCAGTGACCTGGGGGTCAGAAATGCTTCCTGGGGCAATCCCCATGCTGTCCCCATGTCATTTGAGCACTGTCACTATCGTTTTGGGCACTTTTTAGGCTTTCTACAGACTGCCGGGGGTGCCGCCGTAAAAATGCTCGGGTCTCCCATAGACTAACATTGAGCTCGTTGCTCGGGTCGAGCACCTGAGTATCACTGTGAGCTCGGCCCGATCTTCGAGCCCCCGAGCATTTTAGTGCTCAATCAACACTATTAAGTACCAAAATGTAACATTTTCAATACCATACCTTATGCAAATAGTAAATCAGCATTTTCACATTCATCTTTTCAAATCTCGGCTTTTACAGATCTTCCTAAACTCCTATACAAATTTATTAAAAGACAGTGTAGGACCGTCCCAATTTAGGGTCACCGTGTCGCTGGTGTGACGGCTTGTATACTTTTTTTGATCAAAAATAGTTCACTAAGTACCCTATATTTCATATGCAACTTTGCTTTACATTTATATATAATGATGGTAGGGTATGAGATATACTTTTTGTCTTTTGTAGGTTTTGCATCTTTTTGCTAGTGTGAACATGCTCCTATTTCTTGCATGTGCACCATCTTAGACCTCAGTTCACATTGCTTGGTTTAAATTTATTAAAAGAGATGCTTAGACCATTTTTTAGTTCTTAAAGTTCATTTATATTGCAAGATTATCATGAACGAGCGTTCAAAGGGACGCTCATTATATGATATTTTTGGTGTGTTTACAGTGCCGATCACCCAGTGAACAAGCAAACAATTTGCTTATCGGCGGTTGTTTAGTGTCACCAGTTGGTTTAGTTTTCCAGTAGCAACAAAAAAGTGGGGCTTTTATGCAGGTCCTCTTCACTAAAAAAGAAAAACGGGCTCCCTATGCCCATGCCAGAATGGCAATTCTACATATGCAGTAATCTTGTATTTTTAAGCATATCTGATTTTTGTAAAGCTGACAAATTATGTAGCTCAACCACAATCAGACTTTGCGCTGGCCATTCTGTTTAGTTGAGTCTATGGGGTCTATTAGTATTTGCCCTTTAACCCATTTCCGGGAATCTGGACTTTACTGAAGGGGCTCCCAGGTTGTGTCTACAGAGTAGTTGCTGAAAGGTTAAGTGAGCTGAGGGAAAAAACAAACAAGCAAAGGTCAACCCAGAGAAAGGGCAATACTGGAGATTCATAGTCCATGAAAACCAGATCAGAGTCCAGAACACGAGTCAAATATTGCACAGACAAGCAAAAGTTAAATAAAATGGGTAGCCACGGGTTAATCCAGTGAAATAGTTAAGAAATGGATAGTTCAAAATACAAGGAAATCCCTCATGAGACAAGCATATGGATTATATTTACTACAAATACCAGAGTCCCCCTGGGTCTAAATTTAAGAAAGGAATTAATGTTATATTATTAACTTGATTTGGTACATCTTTGTTTTGCTTATTTTTAAACAAGTGTTGTTTTTAAAATATTCCAGTACAGTATCGGTCTTATTCATGTTTATGAATGTTTATGCATGTGTGGCACCCCAGGGGTCTAGTTGCCACAGTAATAGGAATATTACGTCTGAGAGCAAGTGGGAGGTTTCTCTGGTCAGGAGCCCTAAGCATGCAACACCACCCGCCCAGACCTGGGAGGGGAGGAATCTGCCCTTATAAACTGGGTCTGGGGCGGGATTAGAGAGTCAGAGCCTGGAGAGGGAAAGTTACAGCAGGAGCTCTGTAGGAGCTAGGAGCAGTAGCAGAAGACCAGGGGCTGGAAGCTGAGCAGAGCTCGCCCTGGCAGAAGAAACCAAATACCGGACACCGGAGTCCGAGGCTGTGGAGACTGATATCCACCCAGCAGCAGAAACCAGCTGGCAGGGGATTCCAGGTCCTCTGGCCATAGAAGCCCGGAGGCTCAGTCACAAGGAAGGGACCAGCACCACCATCCAGGAGCGGAGGCTAACAGATGGCCCCAAGTCACCAGTCATACGGGTGAGCACCACACAGTATACTCAGGGACATGGGCTACTTCTAACCGCTTACAGCAAGGTAGCCAGAAAGAGTGCAGTCAGACGGGGAGGCCTACAACTCCACCTGGCCAGGGGAACTCCTGTTTGCTCGCAGACTGACCAGGCCCCTTATGTTAGCCAGTACTCCCGGGAGGGTCTGCCTTAACATCACCAGTAAAGACCCTGAACTGCACTGCAAAGACTCTGAGTCATTCCTGCTTCATCGCCGCACCTGCACTACTAGTGCTGGGACTCCCGTGCACTTTCACCCTCACCATCAACTACACTGCCTTGGGGCTCCACTCTTCCCGTGGGGAGTCACACTACCTCAGCTGCACACACCATCAGCCCCAGCGGTCTGCCTTGCAATGGCGGTCCGCGCTGACCGCAATCCACGGGTGGCGTAGTCGGACAATTGACCTAAAACCCCCACAAAATACCGCCATCTGCCTGACCACCCTGAGCCATGGGACCGGGTCGCCGCCACGGAGAATACAACCCCCAGAAACCCGGCTCCGGGTAACCCACACACGTCCACACTAGGCCCAGGGGGCGAGTCAGTTTTGGCGTAGTCGGCAGGATTTTGTGCCCGCAACCACCGGGTACTGCACGCCTTCAAAAGACTGTCATACCTGCCGTGGTGAAGGTCCCCGCCATCCGGAGCCGTTTCCCGCCATCTTCAAAAGTTTCCCGCCATCTTCAAAAGTTTCCTGCCATCTTCAAAAGTTTCCCGCCATCCGCGGTCGTTTTCCCGCCATCCGCGGTCGTTTTCCCGCCATCGGATGCCATCTTCGGGACGCCGCGCGGGAAGAAGAGGGACGTGGACGCCGAAAGCTCGCGAGACCCGAAGCTCCGCCCCACGCATCGACGCTGCGCATGGTCCTGGAAGGGAGAGAGAGCGACGCTGACGTCACCAAAGCGCGACGCAAGGTCCTCCACCCTGACGATCGTCTGCAGAGCCGCGGCCTATGGAGAAGAAGCAACAGAAGATAGGCCACACTTAACTAGGGGGGAGGAAGATGACAGATACGGAGGGACCCTCTACCACCAGCGCGGCCGCTGCCGCAGTAATGCCATTTACAATGCACTATATCCCTGGAGCGGCCTGGCTGCCCCAGTACTCAGGGGAGTCGCATACCCTAAGCGACTTTAAAGAGAGACTGTACAGCCTGTTTAAGGTATACCCCCTGACAGAAGGACAAAAAGTGAGCATATTGGTAGGCCAGCTAACCGGGGCAGCCCATCGTGAAGTAAAGTCCTGGTCAGTCCGGGACAAGGAGACTGTAAAAGAAATCTTAACCCGTCTGAGGGACACTTTTGATACCCGTACCTCAGCAGAGATCAAAATGAAATTCTATGGGTGCAAGCAGCGGGCCCAAGACAGTATAAGAGACTATGCTTTGAATTTGCAAGAGGCCCTGGGAGCCATTAAACAGGCAGACCCTGACAGTGTACGGAATGCAGATGAACTGTTAACTGAGCAATTCATTGAGGGTCTGCTGTCCAATGCCCACCGAACCCAGTTACGTGCAATGGCCTTGCAGAACCCTGGTTTAGACTTTGCAAAGTTCAAAGACAGGGCCATCCGGGTGCTCCGAGAATCGGCACCGGGTAGCGCTGTAACCCACCGGCGCCCTGCTATTACCTATCACCAGGAGGCGGCGCCCTTGTCTGCAGAGCCTATAGGAGCTGGTGCGCAGGCTTTGGACAACAACCCGGCTACAGACCTGCACCATCAGGTCCAAGAGCTAACCAAAAGTGTAGCCGCGCTAGCCAGAACTGTGCAGTCTTTACAGGTCTCTCCTCCAGGGAAGATCCAGCTGGCATCCGGACCGGAGCACGTCCCGTGGCGCCGACAGAGGAGGATCCCATCGTACAGAGGAGGACCCAGCGACAGATACAACGAGGACGGACAACCCATCTGCCGCCGCTGCAATCAACCCGGACATATGGCAAGGTACTGTCATTTAAATGGGCACAACCTGGGGTAGAGGGCCAACCCCCAGGCATAAGATCATCAGGCCCATCGAACTGGCATGATAAATACATAGGGGGACGTCCGTTCTTGCCTGTGGTGCTGGATGGCATTCCTATGAGTGCCCTATTGGACACTGGGTCACAGGTGACTACCATCCCGTACGTGCTCTTTAAGCAGTACTGGAATGACTCGGACATAACCCGCTACCCAGATGATGACCTGAGCATCATCGCCAGCAATGGTCAGCCCGTGCCGCAGGTGGGATTCAAGGAGGTGACCATTAAGGTCGGTAAAGTCGAACTGGCAGCACAAGGACTGATCATTGTGGACATTGACCGTCATGAGAGTCACCCTAGAATAACCTTGGGGACTAACGTGATTGAAAATTGTCTTGCAGAGGTGATTCTCATTTTACAGCAGGTTGCCAAGAACGCCAGTTCCAGCCAGCAGCGTGTGCTCCAAAAAGAGATCCGGGCACTGATGAAGCGGCAACAAGTGGAACTATCTGGTGGTGAGATAGGTAGCGTGAGAATGTGTGACCCGTTCCCTTTTGCCATGCCCCCGAAAAGTGAGATGATGATCTGGTGCCGGGCAGCTATTGGTCTAAGAGGTAGAGACTACCAAGCAATGGTAGAACCCGTCTACTCAGACAGTAGGCCCACCATTTTGACAGCACGGGGGGTGGTTGATGTACGCCATGGGAGGGTGCCCGTCCACATCATAAATATCGGGGAGAGAGAAGTATACCTGCCCCAGTATGCCACGCTAGCCAAATTGTTCACCATAAACCAAAATTCTGTAAAGGCCGTAGAACCCTTGCCTCCATATCAACCAGAGGAAGGTAACGGCTCTAAGAAACAAATGGAAGACTGGTGTCAGCAACTGCATTTGAGTACTGACTCCACTCCCTCACACCAAAAACAGGGAGTCTACCGGGTGGTTCAGGAGTATGAAAGGGTCTTTAGTAAACACCCGCTAGACTTCGGGCGAGTAAAGGGGGTAGAACATCACATCCCAACAGGAGACCATCCACCCATAAAGGAAAGATACCGACCTGTACCCCCTGCACACTATCAGCATGCAAAAGGGATGTTGCGGGACATGAAGGAGGCTGTGGTAATCAGGGACAGCTGTAGCCCATGGGCATCTCCACTAGTTCTAGTGAAAAAGAAGGACAACACAATGAGAATGTGTGTAGACTACAGAAAGGTCAACCGTATCACACACAAAGATGCGTACCCATTACCTAGAATAGAAGAATCTTTAGCTGCATTAAAATCTGCTAACTTCTTCTCCACTTTGGATCTTAGTAGCGGGTACTGGCAGGTTCCTGTAGCAGAGGCAGACAAGGAGAAGACCGCATTCACCACCCCGATGGGTCTCAGCGAATTCAATTGTATGCCGTTCGGGCTCTGCAACTCACCAGGAACCTTCCAGCGGTTGATGGAATGCTGTCTGGGACACCGGAACTTCGAGACGGTCCTGTTATACCTGGATGATGTCATCATTTATTCCAAAACCTACGAGGACCATCTGAAACATCTGGCAGAAGTGTTTGACGCCCTGGCAAGCTATGGCCTAAAGGTGAAACCATCCAAGTGTCACCTGCTGAAACCAAAGGTGCAGTACCTGGGACACGTGGTGATTGCTGACGGAGTGGCTCCCAACCCCGATAAGATCACCGTGATTAAAGACTGGCCAAGACCCTCCAGCATAAAAGAAGTGCGGAAGTTTCTCGGGTTGGTAGGCTACTACCGAAGATTCATTTCCGGCTTCACCAAACCCTTTATCCTCCACACAGACGCAAGCAACATCGGGCTAGGAGCCGTACTGTCCCAGATCCAGCAGGGGAAAGAACGGGTAATCGCTTACGCCAGCCAAAAACTACGGCCCACAGAGAGAAACCCTGAGAATTATAGCTCATTCAAGCTATAGTTCCTGGCGGTGGTGTGGGCAGTGACCGAACATTTCAAGCATTACCTTGCCTCTTCCAAGCTCACAGTGTACACGGATAACAACCCGTTGACACACCTGGACACTGCAAGACTTGGTGCCCTGGAGCAGAGATGGATGGCCCGCCTGTCCAACTACGAATTCACCATCAAATACTGGGCGGGACGCTCAAATGCCAACGCGGATGCCCTGTCCAGAATGCCAAACTTACCTGACGTAGGGGAAGATTCAGAAGATCTAGAAGAAGTCGAACTCCCTGCGTTCCACCGTCATGGGATTACCCTGTATTCCCACCGTGTGAAGGACAGGCGCTCTGCTACGTTCAATCCCTTACCCTACTACAGCTGGGCGGAGACACAAGACAGTGATCCCGCAGTCCGTCTGGTGAAGGAAATGCTGACACAGGCTGATGCCCATCTTGACCCAGACGCTCCGGAGGAGACCAAGCAACTGTGGAAGGAGAAAAGTAAGCTGTTTCTCTACAGGGAGAAGCTGTGCCGGGGAATGGTCGACTCTCGAACACATGAGATGACCTGGCAGGTAGTGGTCCCAAGACGAGACGCGGCTATGGTTCTGGAGGCATACCACAACGGAGCAGGACACTTCGGATGGAAAAAGCTGGAGTTCTTGTTGCGTGAACGGTTCTACTGGATAGGCATGAGAGGAGCCATCGAGAGGTGGTGCAGAGACTGTGGCCCGTGCAACCTAAGAAGGAAGGACCGTGCCAGCCAGAAGACTCCCCTGCAGTCCATCATCACCAGGCAGCCACTGGAACTGGTAGCCCTGGACCATGTAAAACTGGCTCCTAGCAGATCTGGGTACGTCTACGCCCTCACCATCGTAGATCACTACTCCCGGTTCCTGGTGGTGGTCCCTGTCAAGGACTTAACGGCTCAAACAGCAGCTAGAGCCTTCCAGCAGCACTTCTGCCGTCCACACGGGTATCCGGAGCAAGTGTTGACGGACGAAGGACCAGCCTTCGAAGCGGAGGTCTTCCAGGAGTTCTGCAACCTGTATGGCTGCAAGAAGATAAGAACAACGCCCTATCACCCTCAGACCAACGGACTATGTGAGAAAATGAACCAGGTGGTGATAGACTTGCTAAAAACGTTGCCCCTGGAAGAACGCAGTCTGTGGCCTGAAAAACTGCCTGATTTGGTGGACTTGTACAATCACATCCCCGTGGGCTCCACCAACTGTACCCTGGCTTACCTAATGAGAGCAAGACCTGGTAAGCTGCCTATTGACCTGGATATGGGAGTCCTGACACCTGAGGACACCTCGCCAGAGGCAGACTGGGATACAGAACGGCAGCAGCAGTATCGGAAAGTACAGGAGAGCGGAGTCTGTCTCAAGTTAGAGAAAGGCAAGAGAAGGCTTATAACTAGTATGCTCCCGCTGTTCCCCTCGTGCCTGGAGAGCAGGTCTTGAAGAGAAAGAGGCGGCTCCACAAGTTGGACGACCAGTGGGAGAAGGACCCGTACACCGTACTGCCCTCAAGTCATGAGAACCCAAAAGTATGTATCATCAGTAAGGACGGAGGAGAGACCACAGTCATTGTCTCCAGAGACCACCTGAAGAAGTGTCCCGAGCAGCTGAAAAGCCCTGAAGAAGATCAAGAAAACCCTCAACCCGCAGAGGAAAGGGAGGAAATGATCAGTACCGTACTCGGAGACTTTCCCCGGTCCTGGACTCAGATTAACAACGCAGTCGTGGTACCCGTCCTCACCTTTCTCCAGCCAGCCCCAGAAGAGCCTACAGAAGAACAGGTAGTGTCAGAAGAGCAGCCGGCCCAGGAGGCAGAAGAACCCATACCAGCAGCCCAGGAGAATCAACCCTCTGCTTGTAGTGAGCCTGGGGTCCCCCTAGTAAGCCAAAGAGTACGCAGAAAGCTGCCAGACCTACCCGCAACACCTCCTACCTCCTGTAGTGCAGAACCAGATAGTGGGTTACGTAGGTCCACCAGGAGCACTACAGGACAAATGCCCGCTCGCTGGAGAATCTAAACTGTAATATATATTTACCTGTACATACGTAAATGTTGAAAAAGGTTAATGTTTTGTTACCTGGGTACTAATTATGTTTCTCTAGTTACCCTTCAGGTTTATTTGGACGGACAGGTTATGGACGCTGAATAACCGGAACTACATGTAGATAGTTGCACCTTGGTGCCTCTTGCAATGATGGCCGCAGAAGAGAAAAGCTGTCTGGCATGGCCTCCTTGTGGCCCAAAGTAGCTAGTCTCAGCCTTGCAGCCACGCCCAGGGCCAACACTTGGGGTTTGCTTTGGACAGGTCCCCTACTCTGTGCCAAGACTTCACCTTGTTGGGTGATATGGACACCCGGTTATGGACACGCCGTGACCTCCAAAGACTAAAGCTTCTTGTATATATGTTGTAGTATTATTGTTTATACCCTGTATTTGTGTTTTCTTAAAAATGTGTTTAGTCCCGGAGTACTAAAATTCACTAGGGGGGAATGTGGCACCCCAGGGGTCTGGTTGCCACAGTAATAGGAATATTACATCTGAGAGCAAGTGGGAGGTTTCTCTGGTCAGGAGCCCTAAGCATGCAACACCGCCCGCCCAGACCTGGGAGGGGAGGAATCTGCCCTTATAAACTGGGTCTGGGGCCGGATTAGAGAGTCAGAGCCTGGAGAGGGAAGGTTACAGCAGGAGCTCTGTAGGAGCTAGGAGCAGTAGCAGAAGACCAGGGGCTGGAAGCTGAGCAGAGCTCGCCCTGGCAGAAGAAACCAAATACCGGACACCGGAGTCCGAGGCTGTGGGGACTGATATCCACCCAGCAGCAGAAACCAGCCGGCAGGGGATTCCAGGTCCTCTGGCCATAGAAGCCCGGAGGCTCAGTCACAAGGAAGGGACCAGCACCACCATCCAGGAGCGGAGGCCAACAGAAGGCCCCAAGTCACCAGCCATACGGGTGAGCACCACACGGTATACTCAGGGACGTGGGCTACTTCTACCCGCTTACAGCAAGGTAGCCAAAAAGAGTGCAGTCAGATGGGGAGGCCTACAACTCCACCTGGCCAGGGGAACTCCTGTTTGCTCGCAGACTGACCAGGTCCCTTATGTTAGCCAGTACTCCCGGGAGGGTCTGCCTTAACATCACCAGTAAAGACCCTGAACTGCACTGCAAAAACTCTGAGTCGTTCCTGCTTCATCGCCGCATCAGCACTACTAGTTCTGGGACTCCCGGGCACTATCACCCTCACCATCAACTACACTGCCCTGGGGCTCCACTCTTCCCATGGGGAGTCACACTACCTCAGCTGCACACACCATCAGCCCCAGCGGTCTGCCTTGCAGCGGCGGTCCGTGCTGACCGCAATCCATGGGTGGCGTAGTCGTACAATTAACCTAAAACCCCCACAAAATACCGCCATCGGCCTGACCACCCTGCGCCACGGGTCCGGGTCGCCGCCACGGAGACTACAACCCCCCAGAGACCCTGCTCCGGGTAACCCACACACGTCCACACTAGGCCCAAGGGGCGAGTCACATGTGCATTCGCCTTTTCATATATCTGTTTTCATATATCTGCCTCTACATAGGAACTGCTGCAGTCAACATTCGTGTTACTTGTTTTAGTTTTTTTTTTCTTTTCCCTCACATCTGTTTTCTATTTGATTGATGATTCAGGTATATAAGAAACCTCTTTTCTTCACAGTGAACACTGATATACCAAGTCTAAGAACTTCTGTTTGAAACGCGTCTGCTAAACTACTAAATTACCCCCTGTACCACCTCCTTATGTAGTCCGCATTGTTGGAATGACTAATGTACGCACTGACATGAACTGGTTTTAACCTTTGGATACAATAAACCATTGCATTTTACTTATCTCTGATGTCCGGTGAGCTGTTTCAACATTTCTACTGAGCGCCTTCAGAGCGCTGATTACGAGCCCCTGGAGTTATCAGAAGCTGTGGAGGGTGAGCTGTTTTTTTCCTTTTTTCCCTGCATTGAGAGCTTCTTATTGCAGAAGACAAAATCTGTTTTTTTTCTGTTGCTATTGTGATATTGAAAGCTGTGTACACTAAAGTTTTTTTTAAAGTCCGATACTATTTTAGTGGAGTTGAACTTCAGGAGGTTTCAGAGTAAAAAAATATTTTTTTTCTCTTGCTATGCCCAGTTCAAATAATATTTTTTCCTGTGCCAAAAGTCATACCATGCTATAAGCCAGCTACTACGTCAGTGGTGGTCAAATTCAGCTTGTACGCGCAGTCAGTCTTAGTCCACCAAAGATTTTTTACTGTGGCAAAGTTGATCCAGTCTGCTAAAAGGCAGATCCTATTTTAGTGGCGTTGAACTTGTCCTGGTTTCACAGTAAAAAAAAAAAACTTCTCTTACTAGACGCAGTCCAAAAAATATTTTTTCCTGTGCCAAAAGTCATACAGTGCTATAAGCCAGCTAATACGTCAGTGTCGGTCAAAGTCAGCTGGACGCAGAGCTTATGCATAGTAATTCAAAATTATTTTTTGCTCTGAGTAAAGTGATACAGCTGGCTAGATCTGAGTTTGAAATATTTTGGAGCATATATTCTATGTCATACTGGCCTCATCCACATTAAAAAAAAAATAATTCTTCTGGTCCTAAAGTAATACAGCAGGGGATATCTCAGTTTGAAATTGTTTGGAGAATATCTTGTAGGTTTTATTGGCATCATGCAGAAACAAATTTCTTTTGTCTGTTAGTAACATTATATAGCAGGCCATATCTTACCTTGTCATTTAGTGTCGCTGAAATTCAGGTGTGTGCTGAGCTATTGCACAGGAAAAAAACATATTTTTCTTTAGTTAATTGCGTGCTCCTACCACTGCATCTGACCAACATGAGTGGGAAAAAGAGAGGGCGTGGTGGAAGGGGCAATAGGCTTGGTGTTCAAGGTGTACATGGGGTCGTGGAAATATTAGTGAAAACACTAGTGAACCCACACAAACAGGTCCTATATAGTGATGAGCGAGCACTAAAATGCTCAGGTACTTGTTGCTCGGGTCGAGCAAATTGGAATACTCGGGTGCTCGACCCAAGCAACGAGCCCAATATAAGTCTATGGGAAACTAGAGGATTTTTCAGGCGGCTTTCCCGGGCGGTCTGTAGAGGGCCTAAAAATTGCCCAAGTTGATGGGAACAGTGCTCAAATGACATGGGAACAGCATGGGGAAGACCCCTGGAAGCATTTCTGACTCCCAGGTCACTGCTGCCAACAATGTTGTCAGAGTATTACGCCACTTTTACGGACTCACAATAAAACATACAAATACTAAATCAAAATGGATTTTCCTGGGAGATATGTTAAGGAACATCCTTTCCAGGGTAATGACTTGTATATAAGGCAAAATAAATAACCAAAAACAATGCTCCTCCACACCTTGGGCTGTATTCACACGTAGCGTTTTTGATGCGCTTTTGCACTTTGGCATTGCTTTCAACCAAGACAAATGCATTCACTGGCAAATGTCATTTTAACATTTTTCAAACTTATCTGGCCATGTGGTGTGTGACACATAATCAGACACATGCATACAGTGCTGAAAAGACATGGGAACAGCATGGGGAAGACCTCTGGAAGCATTTCTGACTCCCAGGTCACTGCCTAAAAGTGTGCCCATCATAAGTGATCCTTGGCCCATGTGAAGATGCCTCCCGCCAAGCACCTGTCGTTGCAGACTTACAACAATCACCGTCCACGTCCTTGTAAAAGTGCAGCGTTCAGTAGTCCCTACCCCATTCTTTGGAATGCAAGTGCAAGTATGCAGCCAGCCAGCCACCCACCCTCCCACAGGCTGCAATACTATACTGCCAAATTTTTGACAGCTGCTTCCACTTGAAATGTGGCCTTTTAGGCCGCCACTATTTCTCCCTGTATCGTCTCCGCCTTCCACAAGCATGCGTCCCACAACATTACCCGTGCCCTCCCCAGTGCACTTACTGGGAAGGACCGCCTAACCACAAACACGTGGACAGGTGAATGTGGCCAGGGACGGTACGGAGCCAGTCCACAGCTTTTTTTGCTGAGTTGTATTTAGCTCGGTGAAAGGACTGGCATAGAGAGAAACTTTATCTACTCTGGGTGTCATTTCTCCCAGGAAGTCCTCTAATGCAGCTTGTTGCAGAAACAATGGCAGCCCGTCCAACATCAACTTGCACTTGTCGGTGATGCTTTGACACATACACATCTTTCTTTGCGCCTTTAATTTCATGACTAAAGAGTTGGGCAATGGCCTGATCTGCAATGCGGTTTGAGACATAACATGCATAAGCACGTCCAATCCACATTAAAAGAGCAGCCATAGAGTATCCGGGAACCTTCCCCCACACTTTTCTTAGCCAGGACTGCTTCTCGGCGGGGTTGAACGGTCCCACCAGAGAAAGAATCCTTTGGTGTGCCCTGGCTTCTATCTCAGGATAGTTCATGATAGCGCTAACTTTGCAGCTGCTATGGGGCTCTTGAGCGGGGGAGAAAAGTGAGCCCTCAGAATCAAATCCTCTGGTGGGCACAATGTTTTTCAATCTGAAACAGCTTCTCAGTGGGAGTTGTATTTCACAACAGCCGTATTCTTTAGCTCCGTGAAAGGACTGGCATAGAGTTAAACCGCATCTACTCCGGCTGTCATATCTCTGTCACGAGGTTCCGCCCATTGTCACACACGACCATGCCTGGCTGTATGTTCAGCGGTGAGAGCCACAGATCAGGCTGCTGTGTTACAGCTTTCAACAACTCTGCAGCTCTAAGCGGTTTGTCACCTAAGCATTAAGCATGTTATCTTCAGCACAGACTGTTGCTGCTTGGCCAAGGCAGTGCTGCAGTGCTGTCAGCTTGTGACTGATGTGGTCATTTCTGAGATGGAGGAGGAGGTGCAGGAGCTGAACAATGTGATTACATAGAGGTTAAATTGGAGACGCTGTTTTTTATACTAAAGAAAGATTCTATTGTTTTGGGGTTTTTTTACGTTATTTTTTAAGATAAATGCATTCACCGGGAAATGTAATTTTAACATTTTACAACGTTATCTGGCAATGTGGTGTGTGACACATCATCAGACACATCCTGTTTTTTTATGATGGAGGGACTCTGAAAGCCATAAAGCCTATTTTTATAGGGCCATCAGATGGCCCTTACTATTCTTAAAAGGCCAACAGTCGGCCCTCAATATTGTTAGAGAATCATCAGCCGGCTATGCTTTGTTCTTCCCATTATTAACAAGTGGGTCTCCTAAACTGCTATTGCATATGCAGTGACGGCAAGGGCTGCCAAAAATTTGGACGCAACCCAATACACCTTTGAAGAGACATAGAGGAGGGTCTCAGTAAAAAAAATGTTCCCATTATAAAGGAGCGGGTCTCCTATAGTGGTAATGCCCATGCTGTGACTGCAGGGGCTGCCAAAATTTGGGAAAAACCCCACTAAGAATTTAAAGACACATAGCGCAGGGCCACAGTAACGACAAATTCCTATTAGAAAGGAGAGAGTCTGATATACAGTTATAGGGTATGCAGTGAGTCCAACGGCTGACCAATTTTATGAAAAACTGCACTAAGAATTTAAAGACACATAAAGCAGGGCCAGAGTAACGACAAATTCCGATTAGAAAGGAGAGAGTCTGCTATACAGTTATAGGGTATGCAGTGAGTCCAACAGCTGAACACATTTATGAAAAACTCCACTAGGAATATAAAGACACATAGAGCAGGGCCACAGTATGACAAATTCCCATCAGAAAGGAGAGAGTCTGCTCTACAGTTATAGGGTCTGCAGTGAGTCCAACGGCTGACCAATTTTAGGAAAAACCCCACTAAGAATTTAAAGACACATAGAGCAGGGCCACGGTAATAAGTACGACATGTTCCCATTAGAAAGTAGAGGGTCTGCTATACAGTTATAGGGTATGCAGTGAGTCCAACGGCTGACCAAATTCAGGAAAAACTCCACTAAGAATTTAAAGACACTTAGAGCAGGGCCATAGTACTAAGTACGACATGTTCCCATTAGAGAGGAGAGGGTCTGCTATACAGTTATAGGGTATGCAGTGAATCCAATGGCTGACTAAATTTAGGAAAAACTCCACTAAGAATTTAAAGACATATAGAGCAGGGCCACAGTAACGATAAATTGCCATTAGAAAGGAGAGAGTCTGCTATACAGTTATAGGGTATGCAGTGAGTCCAACGGCTGACCAATTTTAGGAAAAATCCCACTAAGAATTTAAAGACACATAGAGCAGGGCCACAGTAATGACTAATTCTCATTAGAAAGGAGAGAGTCTGCTATACAGCTGTAGGGTATGCAGTGAGTCCAGCGGTTGACCAATTTTAGGAAAAACCCCACTAAGAATTTAAAGACACATAGAACAGGACTATAGTAACGACAAATTCTCATTAGAAAGGAGAGGGTCTCCCAGAGTGTTGGCCTATGCAGTGAATGCAGGGGCTACCAAAAATTGGGAGGCACTCCAATGCCCTTTCGGAAGAGACTTAAAGGGCCTCTTAAAAAAATGTTCCCATTTGCATGGGCTGACAAACATTTACCCCTGGGGGGTATACATGAACATACTGTATATATATATTTTTTTTTACGAGCATCATAAACTCCCTTTAAAAAAATGATGTGGGTGTTGCATCACGGACCACGTCACCCTGGTGATATGGTGGTGGAGGATGAGGATGAGGATGAGGAGCAGGAGGAGGACAAGAGCAAATAGCCAAAATCAGGAAGCGTTTACCCATGTGTGAGTGTGAAGAGGTGCATGGGAATACACCTCCCAAAAAAAGACACTGGATTTGAGTTTGTTACGCTGCTATCATTCGGTGGTGTTAAGAAGTCTGGCCCAATCCAGCCCTTGTTCATTTTTATAAGAGTCAGCCTGTCAGCATATTCAGTTGACAGGTGGATGCGCTTATCAGTTATAATTCCACCAGCGGCACTAAAAACCCTCTCTGATAAAACACTACTGCATGGCAGCCAAGGACCTCCAAGGCATAGAGAGCCAGTTCATTCCACGTATCCATCTTGGATACCCAATAATTAAAAGGCACAGAGGAATCACGGAGGATGTTGGTACGGTCGGCAAGGTACCCTTTCAGCATCTTCCCAAACTTTGCACTCCCTGTGCGATGGGAGGGTCTGAGAAAACTGTCCCAGAACTTTGACAGTGTTCCCCTGCCTCTACTGGATTGCATTTGTGTCTCTCTCACCTGTACTCCTTGGTTGTCCAATGAACTATGACCTCTGCCTCCAGCGTTTTCAAATGAGAATTTTTTTAATAGTTCCGCAATAAGGGCCTTCTGGTACTGCCCCATTTTTATACACCTGTCCTCCTCAGGAATAAAAGATATAAAGTTCTCCTTGTAGCGTGGGTCTAGAAGTGTCACCAACCAATAATGACTGTCGCCCAAAATTTTGAGAACGCGAGGGTCATGGGAAAGGCAGCGTAACATAAACTCAGCCATGCATGCCAGACTGCTAACAGGCAAGACTACCGTGTCCTCACCAAGAGGATGACTTACCATGCTCTCCTCTTCCTTCTCCTCCTCCTCCTCCTCTCTGTCGTCTGGCCATCCACGCTGAACAGACGGTATGACAGTTTTGCAGGTAGTACCGTCTATAGCGCATGAAAC
The DNA here is from genome assembly GCF_046119375.1 of Phyllobates terribilis. Taxonomy (NCBI): domain Eukaryota; kingdom Metazoa; phylum Chordata; class Amphibia; order Anura; family Dendrobatidae; genus Phyllobates; species Phyllobates terribilis. The sequence goes on from NW_027362771.1 coordinate 87,891,507, forward strand.
TAGCTCCTGTTCTTCCTCCTCCTCCTCTTCCTCATTGTCACCCAATCCACGTTGGGATGAGATGAGGCTGGGCTGTGTGTAATCACCATGTATGGTTCCTTGCTCCATCTCATCGTGCTCCGCCTGCAATGCATCCTCTTTGATTGTGAGCAGAGAGCGTTTCAGAAGACAGAGAAGTGGGATGGTGATGCTAATTATGGCGCCATTGCCACTCACCATCTTGGTGGAGTCCTCAAACTTTTAGTGGATGGTACATATGTCTGACATCCATGTCCACTCCTGAGGTTTTATGTGTGGAGTCTGAACTGAATACCGACGGCCTTGTTGATGCTGGTAGTGAACAACAGCCCTCTTCTGCTCTCAAATCTATACGAACATCTGCAGTGTAGAGTTCCAATGCGTGGGGACATCACATACCAGTCTGTGAGCCGGAAGCTACAAACGCTGCTGAAACTTGGCAAGGGCGGCGGAAGCTGTAGGTGACTTTCTAAAATGGACACACAGGCGACGTACTTTAACAAGCAGATCCGGCAGCTCCGGGAAGAATTTGAGAAACCACTGAACCACAAGGTTAAGCACATGGACCAGGCATGGTGTGAGCTTGCCTGACAGCCGCCACCAGGTTCTGGCCATTGTCACACACGACCATGCCTGGCTGTAGGTTCAGCGGCGTGAGCCACAGATCTGCCTGCTCTTTCAGGGCTGTCCACAAATATTCAGCATTGTGCGGTTTGTCACCTAAGCATATTAGCTTCAGAACAGCCTGTTACCGCTTGGCCAAGGCAGTGCTGCAGTGCTTCCAGCTTGTGACAGATGTGGTCATTTTGGAGATGGAGGCTGAAGAGGAGGAGGAGGCTGAGGAGGATGAGGTGCAGGAGCTGTAGACTGTGGGGGCAACCCTGATTGACCAAGGGCCTGCAGTTCTTGGCGTCGGGAAGACTTGTTCTGTCCCAAGGTCCGACTGAGTCCCGGCTTCTTCTATCTTAACCCAGTGTGCCGTCAGCGAGATGTACCGCCCCTGCCCACAAGCTTGTGCAATGCGGGGACGGCACACCGGGAGAAATAGTGGCGGCAGGAGACCGAGTACCGAGGGACGGCTGACGCCATCAGGTTGCGGAATGCTTCCGTCTCCACAAGCCTAAAAGGCAACATTTCGAGAGCAAGCAGTCGTGAAATGTGGGAATTTAGTACTGTGGCCTGCGGGGAGCTGGCTGCGTATTTGCGCTTGGGTTCCAAGGACTGGGGTATGGACAATTGAATGCTGCGCTGGGACAAGGAGGTGGACATACTTCCTGATGCTGCTACTTGAGAGTGTGCAACGACAGGTGCAGGGCAGGAGCCATCTTCGCATGCACCATGGACAGGGGATTGGCTTGCATGCACAACAGAGGAAGAAGCAATGGTACCACCCGCAGACACTGTTCCTTGACCTTGGGGTTCGGCCCACAAAGTTGGGTGCTTTGCTCCCATGTGCTTCAACTTGCTGGTGGTGGTCAGGCTGGTCGGTTTGCCACCCCTGCTAATGCTGGCCTTGGAGGTGGTGCAAATGGCCTTTTTGGGGTTATCGGCAGAGTCTTTAAAAAATAACCAGACTCAGGAAGAACTAACAGTTGTACTGGAAACTTCATTCGTGTTGGTGCTACGGAGAACGGTTGCCTGACTTCTTTCTGTGGCCACCACACTGCTTCTCCCTGCCTGTTGGGTTGCTCTGCCTCCCTCCACCTGTGTGCTGCTGTCCTCCTGCTAGGTTGGGTCAGTTACTATATCATCCACCACTTCATCTTCCACTTCCGCACCCTGGTCCTCCTCTTGACTTTCTGGCAATTGTGGCTCATCATCGTCCACCTCTTGTGACACTTTCCCACCATCGCCTTCATGTGACCATGTCTGCTCAAATATTTGAGCATTGCTACATGCGATCTCCTCTTGCCCCGCTTCAAGTGGATCGGGCGAAAGGCCCGAATCTCTAAATGGGAAAGTGAACAGCTCTTCGGAATGTCCAACTGTGGGATCAGTTGTCTCCGGGCCCTCGGCATGGTGGGAGGAAGGAGGTTCAGGGTGAGGAATATGCGGTCCAGACTCAAAGCTACTGAGACTTGACCAAGTGGAAGACAAGGTGGTGGTGGTGGCTAAGTAACTGGAAGCATTATCTGCTATCCAACTTATAACCTTTTGACACTGCTCTGTGTTCAATAGTGGTGTTCTGCGGTCCCCTATTAATTGGGACAGGAAGGTCGAGTGAGAAGATGTGGGTGTTTGTTGTGGCACAATTTTAGCTTGCCCACGGCCTCGGCCTCTGCATGCACCATCATCACCAGCACGTCCAGTTCCCCGTCCCTTGCCATGTGCCTTGCCCATTTTCCACGCTCACAACAAATGACTGAATTTGGAGCGAACTTATATGAGATCTGTGTGACGGACAAACCACAGTTTTAAATACCTGACCTGTAGGTAACTATTTTGAACAGCAAACCGATGTCAAAAACTTTGCTGACAGACTGAGAAAAAAATTTAATGGAGGCCAGAAATGGCAGTATTTTCTGAAAACGTATATGTGATCAGTGTAACGGAGAAAACACGGTTTTAAATAGCTGGATTTTTACCGCTGTAATATGGAAAGGACCTTGCTGTATTCTGCAGTGGCAAGAAGCAAATGGTGCAGAAAAACTGTGTTCTCTGGATTGCTTTTTAAGCAAATAATGAGGATTAAGATCCAAAAAAAATTATTCCTGGCCCTTGAGACCAGGGCGTTTGTCTAGAAATATCTAACAGCAGCAGAAGGCAGAACTGGAATGGAGCCTCTTGTGCTATATGCACTGCAGTTTGCTATATACACTGCCTGCCTGCCTATATACACTGCCTGCCTGATATCTCTGCAGATTGATCAGAAGGACTGTTTGTTGAGATGGATATGTGTCTCTAATATAATTTGGTACACCTACACTAACAAAAAACAAGCAAATCTCTCCCTAGCTCAGCAGCAGCTCTCCCTACACTGTCTGATTCCGGAGTGACTGTGATGAGCTTGGCTTTGCCAGGTCTGATATAGACCTGATGACGCTGTGCGGCCAGTCAATCACTGTAATGCCACAACCAACATGACTACGGCATTACAGTGAGTGGCAGGCAATCCCTGCATGTTCATTGGCTCTCTAAAGAGCGCCAAACATGCAGGGAGGAAATCCGAACTCCTGCCAAGCAACCCCGGAAATACTCGGCGAGCACCGAGCATGTCGAGCAGTGAGATGCTCGGGCGAGCATCGAGCAGTAGTGAACATGCTCGCTCATCACTAGTTCTATCCAAAGACAACTGACAACTAGTGATGAGCGAATATGTTTTGTTAACCCTTTCGCCGAGTATGCTCGGACAAGCACCGACTAGTTACAGTTGCTCGGTGTTATGTTTGAATCACTCCCGTGTGCATGATTTCCAACTGTTTGACAGCTCTAATACATGTGAGGAATGTATATTTCTTACACAGCCCGTCAGCTGTAGCGGAACCGGACATGCCTGCTGTCTTTGTTTCACCAAGCACACCACATGTTTCTCAATCCACCATAACATCCGCACCTCACTCACTCTCCACCAGTTTTTCCGGTTCACCATACTCAGCCCTCTCTCAGCACCTTAGCCAGCCCTCGGTCCCGCAGTTGTGGTCACGTAAAAGATTGTTTGATCCTACGCATGACGAAGCTAAGAGGTTGAACTCCACCATCTCCAATCTGTTGGCCACGGAAATGGTGGTCTTAGGCCCTATTTTTTTAAATGTAAACACTTCCGATTAAATCTGCATCTCCTGGGTTGGCTGTAGTGGGACAGGTATGGGTCTGCTTGTAGTCTGATGACATTGATGCCACTTCGGTGGTGTTAGGCCCTTACTTAGGGCAATGTGAACACTCCTGGTTAGGTCTCCATCTCCTCGATTGGCTGTACTGGAAGAGGTGGGGGTCTTATTTACACTATTTCTACAATAGTGAAATTGATTCCACTTTACTGGCGTCTGCCACAAATTTTTTTAAATATGGGGAATCCTGATTGGGTCTCCAACTATTGGGTTGGCTGTAGTGGAACCTTCCTGTTCTGCAGTCTAAGTTGTGTAAGGTTGCGTACCAGTCCTTGCTGCACTCCTGATACAGACTCTGCCTTCTCCACTCCTGATACAGACTCTGCCTGCTGCACTCCTGATACAGACTCTGCCTGCTGCACTCCTGATGCAGACTCTGCCTGCTGCACCCCTGACACAGACTCTGCCTGCTGCACTCCTGATACAGACTCTGCCTGCTGCACTCCTGATGCAGACTCTGCCTGCTGCATCATCTAGTCTCTCCTACTGGGTCCAGCTGCTGCGCGTTCGTTGGTCTGTCCTGGAGTGGCACCTGGCATTCATCGGGAGCCAAGTCTAACCTCACCATCATAGTCTCTAGTGAACAGTCCGGTGCTCGCTTAGTCACGCCCCTCCAGGCTCTCCTGGGTCCATGACACAGTGGTTCCACAAACCACGTCTGTGACAGTGCACCCTTGCAGGCAGGGTCTTCACTCCTGGTGTACCAGTCGGTGACCCCTTTTGACATGTAAAGCGGAACTGAATAAATGTCTCTGTCACAGTAATAATAATTATAGTACTTGTACTCTGGGTCAATTGATGGCACTTCCCTGGTGTCTATGACTAGCCCAGGGTATGGGGATGACTCGGTACCCGGGCCTTCGCCTGGCCTTTGGGGATGTCGAGGTGGTTGGCTCCCGGGCCCGTACCCTGGGGTCAGCTTTAAAAGGGGGATTGTTGGTTATTTTTATGAAAGTTCATGATGCAACCTGTGGTTTCTGGTGAGAATCACCAGCGCTGCGGCAGTCCACTGGAGCCGGTGATAAGGCAGCTCGATGGTATAGCTCCCCACAGGTGGAGCTAGGCCTCAGGGCAGTGTATGGAGAGGGGGATGCAGGACAGGCGAGACCAAGCCGGGTCAGAGCAAGAACGGGGACGGACATGGTAGTCACTTCAGCACCTTTTACTGGTGGAAAATCAGGCACATCCCGGAGCACTGTAGGGTGAAGGGTGCATATCAGGATCCTCCCCAATGAGCGGGTGTAGGGCCTCCTGTTTCTTGCCTCTGCGTAGTAAGTTTCTGACCTGCCTGGAGCTAGGCCTAACTTTGTCTCTGTCCTGCACCGGCTAACGTTGTGGTAGGGCCTTCTCTTGGAGTGCACGCTCCCAGCTTACGGGGCCTATGTGTCTCCCGGCTCTGTTACGTATCAGCGCTTTAGCGATCCTGGGACTTGTAGTTCTCCAGGGATTCCGGTTATGCCTTACTGGGTGAGCTGGCTAAGCTCCTCTGCCCCCTATGTACTAACTCTCCACTCGCCTTCGGCCTACTCAGGCCCTCACTAGGCTACTCACACTATCGGCAGCTTGCCGCGCTTCACCGATCTTATGGCGCCGGCACTCCTTATGCTCCCTATCTTGAGCTACAACTGAACTGAGCTAAGATCCACTGCAGACTGACCTCGCTCAGGCTTCTCTACTGCAGGAACTCTCTCAACAGACTAACTGAGCTCGAGTCTGTATTCAGATGTGTACTTACTGAACTCTCCAGAGGAACTGAACTGCCTAGCTCCACCTTCCCTATTTATATCCCTAACGGGCTTAACCTGCTGGTCTGAGGTGGAAGGTGGAGATGTGTGAATGTTTATGGGGGCCTCTTGTGGAGGAATCCATCAATGCACTCTTCTAGGATATGTGATACCAAGCGCAGCTGGGCGTCACATTCCCCCCTAGCAAAGCTCAGCTCTCCTGGGCTGAAGTACATTTTATAAAACAATAGGAAACATGAACAATCTTCCCTTTATGGGAGGCACCAAGCTTAAACGTTACTGTTACAGGGCGGTACTCCGTGTGTTAATTATTAATGTCAGGCTTGACTATCAGTAATCAATATCCGGCTAATACCTTGCCTGTTACTACTCCGATTCATTTACTATACACTATACTAAATGGCGACTAACTGAGACAAAAACCGTGTTATCAATAAAATATATTTATTACACAAGTCTACAGTTAATTCTACTATTTAATACCACACTGACACTGAATATAACAATAATAATACGGATATGCAATTAACCCGACAATAACCTAGTTAGACTTCCTGCCCACTTACCTAAAAACATACATACATTAATTACAGCCCACCCACCTATCACTATACTATCCCTATGGAGGAAAAGAGGTTAAAAGCAGTGATACTTAGCCACTTGAAGATGCCTTGGCTGCAGATGTGCTGCTGAATCAGGAGAGGCAGAAAAGGGGACTCAAAGGGTTCACAAGGGAGCAGAGGAGGTTGGGACAGATAAGGCTGGGGGCTGAGAGGTAGGGAGATGAAGGGGAGTAGAAGCAGAGCAGCAGAGTGTGATGATGTGAGAGGTCAGTTGCTGGCTGCTGCACACAGACACAGATGCTGCTGGTAGGTCTGCAGAGGAGAGGGCAGAGGGACAGTGGCTGGGCTAAGAGCAGTAGGACACAGAGGGGCAGACAGGACACGTGGGGCAGGAGAGGGGACACAGAGGGGAGCAAGCACAGAGGGCAGGTGTCAGCAAAAGAAGAAGAGTTACAGGGGAAGAGAGATACTCAGCCATGTGTTGTGTCCATCCTCTCCAAGTGTCCCAAGACCAAAGAGACCAGCACAAAAGTGCTCTGGGGTTTTATGTCCAGCACAGGAAATGATATATTATTCCCCGCCCACTGGCGTAGGTCTTTGTTCATGTCCAACCATACTCGCAAAACCTGTTTTAGTACATGGCTGGACATTTTGTTGATCCTGCCCCCAACAGCAGCAAACAGACTGAAACACATAAGGAGATGGGGGCCAATATATACATGTATACTTATCTGCAAACATGGCTAGCATGCAGATACATATATACATGTGCAACCTAGGACACTTCCCTTTACAGTTACATAATAACATAACCAAATACAAAGCGTCCTCAGAATTCAAGTCTCTTGCAGTGAGGTTCCCAAACAGGATGTCCATCTCACAGGGTAGAGTACTTGGCGGTTTGAGGGACCTGTCCCAAACCCTCAACGTAGGCCCTGGGGTGGCTGCAGGGCATGAAGATCCCGAGTTGGACCTCTAGTAGAGGCACTCCAGACAGGTTTTTCTTCTGAGGTCACCTAAAGGGGCACTCCAGGGAGTGCAATTATATACAAAAAGCAGTTTTGGGCTACACACAGTCCTCAGCCACGAAATTCATAGGTAAACAATAAAGGAAGTCATTAGTCAAAGTGTCCATATCACTTAAACTGTTCAATAATAAAGCAAAGCACAAAATAATATACATATGCACGAAAACACACAGAAATACAGTTCAATACCCCAGGGGAAACTATCTACATTGTCAGAAGTTTAGCTATCTTACTGATTATATCTGACAGGGGGTTTACCTCGCGTGCTACGTGTTGATCTGCATAGTGCGGTGGTCTGTGTGGTAACAGAGTCTGTATTGTCAGTTACCCTACCAGTTCTACGTGTGACTAAGTTGTAAAACTGCTTTAACTTCTCTCTTGGACTGGCAAGTTCACCATTGGCTGGGCCCTCTTGCTATGCTCCTACCGGGGATCCTTCGTCCGGGGATACTTCTTGAGCTGGCTCTTCTGCAGCACTAGGCTCTTTTGCAGCACTTACAGGTTCAACTTGCTGTGGAGGGTTTTCTGGCTGTTCGAAGAATTGGAGTACTGGGATAATTACTGCTCCTCCTATTTGAGGCCAATCTGCTGGGAAATCTCCTAAATCAGTATGTATCACTGCTTCTTTAGGCTCTTCCAGTACGGTGAGAGGCACTTCTTCTTGAGGTTTTAGCAGATCTGGACATAACTTTAGGTGATCCCGGGACACTGTTGCAGACGTTCTTCCTCCATCTCGACTGATTAAGCAGGTCTTCTTATTATCGAATCTTGAATTCAACACAGTGTAGGGTTCTTTTTCCCACTGGTCATCAAGTTTATGATTTCGTCTTTTCCTTTTCAATACTACTTCACCAGGTGTGAAGGGTTCTGCGGGCTCGTTTTTGTTGTAGTGCACCTCCTGCTTATCTCTCACCCGAGTGAGACTATCTTCAACACAGGCTTGTACTCTTCTGTACTGCTCCTGTCTGGCTGTGTCCCAGTCCTCAGTGGTCACATCCGCTTCTGGTTCTACAACACCAAGCTCCAGGTCCATGGGCAGCTTTCCTGGCCTTGCTCGCATGAGATATGCCGGAGTACAGTTGGTGGAACTTACTGGTATGTGATTGTACAGATCTACTAGGTCAGGTAGTAGGTCTGGCCACTGATTTCTCTCCTCAAGTAGTATGGTCTTTAGCAGGTCAATGTTGATGTTATCCATCTTCTCACAGAGACCATTGGTTTGTGGGTGGTACGGTGTAGTTCTTATCTTCTTACACCCGTATAGATGGCAGAACTCCTTGAACAACTCAGCCTCAAAGGCCGGGCCTTGGTCCGTCAGCACCTGCTCAGGGTATCCATGGGGTCTACAGAAATACGCTTGGAACGTCTTTGCTGCTGTCTCTGCCGTCAGGTCTTTGATGGGGGCGACCACCAGGAAACGGGAGTAGTGATCCACCATGGTCAGGGCATAGGAGTACCCTGACCTGCTGGGTGACAGCTTGACATGGTCCAGGGCCACGATCTCCAGGGGTCAAGTCGTCTTGATGGGTTGCAGGGGTGCCTTCTGGCTGCTGTAGTCTTTTCTTTTGAGGCCACAGGGTCCACAGTCTCGGCACCACCGCTCAATGGAGCTGCGCATTCCTACCCAGTAGAATCGACACTTCAGCAGGGTCTCTAGCTTTTTCCAGCCAAAGTGTCCCGCCTGATCGTGGTAGGCCTCCAACACCATTTGGATGTCTGTCTTGGGGACCAATATCTGCCATACCATCTCATGGGTTTTTGGATTGACGTACCTCTGGCACAGCTTCTCACGGTAGATAAAAAGCCGGCTTCTCTCGTTCCACAGCTGCTTTGCTTGAAGAAACCCGAATTTTCCAGGGAGGAACCTTCTTGGGTTATCAGCTCCTTGATGCGGCTGACAACCAGGTCACTGTCCTGGGTCTCCTTCCAGCTGTGTTGATGCAGGGGGTTTAACGTCGTTCCACGCTGCCTCTTCGAGGCTCGTTGCTCATGGATCATCCCATTCCAGTGAAAGGCAGGTAGCTCAATCTCTTCCAGGTCATCCACTTCTTCTTCTGTGTCTGACTGGTGAGGAATCCTGGACAGGGCATCGGTGTTGGCGTTCTTGCGGCCCGCCCGGTATTTAATTGTGAATTGATAATTTGACAGCCGAGCCATCCATCGTTGTTCCAGTGCCCCTAGCTTAGCCGTTTCAAGATGGGTCAAGGGGTTGTTATCAGTGAAGGCAGTGAACTTACTGGAGGCTAGATAGTGCTTGAACCTTTCAGTGATGGCCCAGACCAAGGCCAGGAACTCCAACTTAAAGCTGCTATAGTTCTCTGGGTTCCTCTCTGTCGGGCAGAGCTTCCTGCTTGCGTACGCGATTACCTTCTCTTGGCCATTCTGCTTCTGACTTAAGACAGCTCCCAGTCCTTCGTTGCTGGCATCAGTATACAGCAGGAATGGTTGGCTGTAGTCAGGATAGGCTAGGATCTCATCGCCTGTCAGGATCTCCTTCATCTCCTGAAACGACTCTGCTTGCTCCTTACCCCAGTGGAATGGGGGATTTCTGCCTTTGGGGGACTGCCCTACCAGGAGGTCTTGCAGAGGAGCTGCTTTCTTGGTGTAGTCTTTTACAAACCTCCGGTAGTATCCTACTAGTCCCAAGAACTGACGCACCTCCTTGAGGTTCTTCGGCTCCGGCCACTTCTGGATGGCAGTGACCTTCTCCGGGTCTGGTGCTACCCCTTCTGGACTGACAATGTGCCCCAGGTACTGTACCTTTCTCTTGAGCAGGTGGCACTTTGAGGGCTTCAACTTCATCCCGCACCGGGACAGTGACTCAAATACCTCCGCCAAGTGCTTCAAGTGGTCCTCGTATTTTTTGGAGTACACTATCACATCATCCAGGTATAGTAACACAGTCTCGAAGTTGTGGTGTCTCAGGCAGCACTCCATCAATCTCTGGAACGTTCCAGGGGCATTGCAGAGTCCAAACGGCATACTGTTGAACTCGCAGAGTCCCATCGGGGTAGTGAAGGCCGTCTTCTCCCGATCCTCCTCAGCCACAGCTACTTGCCAGAACCCACTAGTGAGGTCAAGGGTTGAAAAGTAATTTGCAGACTTTAAGGCAGCTAGGGACTCCTCTATGCATGGTAAAGGGTATGCATCTTTAAGTGTAATGCGATTTACTTGTCGGTAATCTACACACATTCTCATGCTCCCGTCCTTTTTCCTAACTAGCACTAGGGGAGCCACCCAGGGACTACAACTATCCCTTACTACCCCCCTTTCTCATGTCATGCAACATTTCCTTAGCCTTTTTGTAGTGTGCTGGTGGTATAGGCCTGTAACGGTCTTTGATGGGTGGATGGTCACCTGTGGGGATATGGTGTTGTACCCCCTTAATCCTCCCGAAGTCCTGACAGGAAGTGGTGGAGGCTGACAGGAAGTGGTGGAGGCGGAGCCTGCCGTGTGCTGCAAGAGTTGTGCTGTGTGTGGAGAGAGCTCCTGGGAAGGGAGGAGAGCCAGGCGGAGGTGACCGAGCGGACCGGGAGGACCAGTAGGAGGCGACCGGAGGGACGAGCGCAAGAGAGCGCTGTGGCAGCGTGCAGTGCCGGCCAGCGGAGGGTGCCAGGTGGTGGTGATCAGGAGGACCGGTAAGAGGCGACCGGAGGGACAAGCGCGCTGTGATAGCGTGCAGCGTCCCTAGAGGAAGTGAGTGAGGGGCAGGAGGCCGCGATAAGCGGCCCTACTGAACCCAAGTGTGTACTGTACTGTATTGTATTTGTATCTGTATTGTAATTGTATTGTATTCCCTAGTCCATATTTAATTGATTACCCCCCCGTCCATATTTAAATGATCACCCCCGTCCATATTTAAATTGATTCCCCTGAACACCCCCGTCCATATTTAACTGATCCCTCTGACCACATTAAATTGACCCCCCCGTCCTCATTTAATTGATTCTCTGACCACCCCCCGTCCATATTAAAGTGATCCCCCTGACCACATTTAAATGATTGACCCCCCCAGCCCATAATTGATTGATCCCCCTTGTCCTATTTAATAGATTCCCCTTGTCCACTTTTACTCATCCCCAGTCCCTATCTATTTGCCTTATCCCCCACCATATTTAATTAACCCCTGTCCATAATTAACTGATTGATTCCCCAGACCACAATTAATTATTTCCCCAGTCCATATTTATTGATATTATTGATACTTATTGATCCCCAGTCCTTAGTTAATTGACCCACCGTCCATACCTATTTATTTGCTTTACCCCCCATCCTATTTAATTAAACCCCCTGTCCATAATTAATTGATTGATTCCCTAGTCCACAATTAATTATTTCCCCAGTCCATACTTATTGATCCCAGTCCATAGTTAATTGACACACCGTCCATACTTAATTAATCCACCTGACCCACTCAGCTGATCCCCCGTCCATACTTAATTGATACTTAATTGATCCCCCGTCCATACTTAACTGATCCCGCGCCGATATCTAATCGATACACTTGCACATCCCTAATTGATCCCCGTCCATACACCTATATATAAATAATTGTGTTTTGTACTTGTACATATATACTGACTGTATCCCCATATTTAGAATGACGTCCATGTTGGCCGGAGCCGTGCAGTGTACATCTTGCGCAATGTATGCATTCCCTGAGCTACCGCTCAGGGATCCATACTGCTGCGAGAGATGTGAGCATATCGTGCACTTGGAAGCCCAAATCCTGGATCTAAGTGCTCAGATAGCGGTACTGAGGAGCATCGACAACATGGAACGGAGTTTGCTGCTCACCGAGCAGACACTCAATGGGTCAACACTGGGGGTGGAGCTTAGTGGGGAAGCGCAGGCTGAACAGGCAGGGAGCTGGGTAACAGTTAGAAGGGATAGAGGGAAGAAGTATAGGAAGGCTGGTTCAGAACCGGCATTATTGGAGCACGACAGATCCTCTGACCGCCGGGGGAGTGTATGCTCCAGTAATGAGGGGGAGGGGGGAAGTGTAGGGCAGGCTAGACAGGTCCTGGTAGTGGGTGACTCTATTATTAGGGGGACAGACAGGGCAATCTGTCACAAAGACCGGGATCGCCGAACGGTGTGCTGCCTCCCTGGCGCTCGAGTCCGGCACATCGCGGATCGGGTTGACAGGTTACTGGGTGGGGCTGGCGAAGACCCTGCGGTCATGGTCCACATTGGCACCAATGACAAAGTGAGTGGTAGATGGAGGGTCCTTAAAAATGATTTCAGGGATCTAGGTAGGAAGCTTAGGGCAAGGACCTCCAAGGTAGTTTTCTCAGAAATACTACCAATCCCGTGAGCCACACAGGAGCGCCAACGGGAGGTTAGGGAGGTGAATAAGTGGCTAAAGAGTTGGTGCAAGGCAGAAGGGTTTGGGTTCATGGAGAACTGGGCCGACTTCGCTGTCGGCTACAGGCTCTACCGTAGGGACGGGCTGCACCTCAATGGGGAGGGTGCAGCGGTGCTGGGGAAGAAGATGGCTAATAGGTTGGAGGAGTTTTTAAACTAGAGACGGGGGGGGAAACCAAGGAAATAGGTGGGATGTGAGGCAAGCAAGGGGGAAGGGGAGAAGTGAATATAATGAGGGTGGAGAGGGGGGTGGGGATAGTACAGTTAGATCGTTAGAGAAGAATAGGATGCTAAATAACCCCAAAGTTTTATCTTGCATGCTGACCAACGCAAGAAGCCTGACCAATAAGGCGGATGAGCTGCGGGCGCTTATATCGGAGGAGAGGTATGACATCGTAGGTATAACAGAGACTTGGCTAGATGATAGCTACGACTGGGCGGTAAATTTAACAGATTATAGTTTATTTAGAAGGGACCGGAAACAGGGGAAGGGCGGAGGAGTCTGCTTATATGTAAGGTCACGTCTAAAGCCCAGACTAAGGGAAGATATAGGAGAGGGAGAAGAGGGGGTCGAGTCCATGTGGGTAGAGATAGAGGTGGACATACTTCCTGATGCTGCTACTTGAGAGTGTGCAACGACAGGTGCAGGGCAGGAGCCATCTTCGCATGCACCATGGACAGGGGATTGGCTTGCATGCACAACAGAGGAAGAAGCAATGGTACCACCCGCAGACACTGTTCCTTGACCTTGGGGTTCGGCCCACAAAGTTGGGTGCTTTGCTCCCATGTGCTTCAACTTGCTGGTGGTGGTCAGGCTGGTCGGTTTGCCACCCCTGCTAATGCTGGCCTTGGAGGTGGTGCAAATGGCCTTTTTGGGGTTATCGGCAGAGTCTTTAAAAAATAACCAGACTCAGGAAGAACTAACAGTTGTACTGGAAACTTCATTCGTGTTGGTGCTACGGAGAACGGTTGCCTGACTTCTTTCTGTGGCCACCACACTGCTTCTCCCTGCCTGTTGGGTTGCTCTGCCTCCCTCCACCTGTGTGCTGCTGTCCTCCTGCTAGGTTGGGTCAGTTACTATATCATCCACCACTTCATCTTCCACTTCCGCACCCTGGTCCTCCTCTTGACTTTCTGGCAATTGTGGCTCATCATCGTCCACCTCTTGTGACACTTTCCCACCATCGCCTTCATGTGACCATGTCTGCTCAAATATTTGAGCATTGCTACATGCGATCTCCTCTTGCCCCGCTTCAAGTGGATCGGGCGAAAGGCCCGAATCTCTAAATGGGAAAGTGAACAGCTCTTCGGAATGTCCAACTGTGGGATCAGTTGTCTCCGGGCCCTCGGCATGGTGGGAGGAAGGAGGTTCAGGGTGAGGAATATGCGGTCCAGACTCAAAGCTACTGAGACTTGACCAAGTGGAAGACAAGGTGGTGGTGGTGGCTAAGTAACTGGAAGCATTATCTGCTATCCAACTTATAACCTTTTGACACTGCTCTGTGTTCAATAGTGGTGTTCTGCGGTCCCCTATTAATTGGGACAGGAAGGTCGAGTGAGAAGATGTGGGTGTTTGTTGTGGCACAATTTTAGCTTGCCCACGGCCTCGGCCTCTGCATGCACCATCATCACCAGCACGTCCAGTTCCCCGTCCCTTGCCATGTGCCTTGCCCATTTTCCACGCTCACAACAAATGACTGAATTTGGAGCGAACTTATATGAGATCTGTGTGACGGACAAACCACAGTTTTAAATACCTGACCTGTAGGTAACTATTTTGAACAGCAAACCGATGTCAAAAACTTTGCTGACAGACTGAGAAAAAAATTTAATGGAGGCCAGAAATGGCAGTATTTTCTGAAAACGTATATGTGATCAGTGTAACGGAGAAAACACGGTTTTAAATAGCTGGATTTTTACCGCTGTAATATGGAAAGGACCTTGCTGTATTCTGCAGTGGCAAGAAGCAAATGGTGCAGAAAAACTGTGTTCTCTGGATTGCTTTTTAAGCAAATAATGAGGATTAAGATCCAAAAAAAATTATTCCTGGCCCTTGAGACCAGGGCGTTTGTCTAGAAATATCTAACAGCAGCAGAAGGCAGAACTGGAATGGAGCCTCTTGTGCTATATGCACTGCAGTTTGCTATATACACTGCCTGCCTGCCTATATACACTGCCTGCCTGATATCTCTGCAGATTGATCAGAAGGACTGTTTGTTGAGATGGATATGTGTCTCTAATATAATTTGGTACACCTACACTAACAAAAAACAAGCAAATCTCTCCCTAGCTCAGCAGCAGCTCTCCCTACACTGTCTGATTCCGGAGTGACTGTGATGAGCTTGGCTTTGCCAGGTCTGATATAGACCTGATGACGCTGTGCGGCCAGTCAATCACTGTAATGCCACAACCAACATGACTACGGCATTACAGTGAGTGGCAGGCAATCCCTGCATGTTCATTGGCTCTCTAAAGAGCGCCAAACATGCAGGGAGGAAATCCGAACTCCTGCCAAGCAACCCCGGAAATACTCGGCGAGCACCGAGCATGTCGAGCAGTGAGATGCTCGGGCGAGCATCGAGCAGTAGTGAACATGCTCGCTCATCACTAGTTCTATCCAAAGACAACTGACAACTAGTGATGAGCGAATATGTTTTGTTAACCCTTTCGCCGAGTATGCTCGGACAAGCACCGACTAGTTACAGTTGCTCGGTGTTATGTTTGAATCACTCCCGTGTGCATGATTTCCAACTGTTTGACAGCTCTAATACATGTGAGGAATGTATATTTCTTACACAGCCCGTCAGCTGTAGCGGAACCGGACATGCCTGCTGTCTTTGTTTCACCAAGCACACCACATGTTTCTCAATCCACCATAACATCCGCACCTCACTCACTCTCCACCAGTTTTTCCGGTTCACCATACTCAGCCCTCTCTCAGCACCTTAGCCAGCCCTCGGTCCCGCAGTAGTGGTCACGTAAAAGATTGTTTGATCCTACGCATGACGAAGCTAAGAGGTTGAACTCCACCATCTCCAATCTGTTGGCCACGGAAATGGTGGTCTTAGGCCCTATTTTTTTAAATGTAAACACTTCCGATTAAATCTGCATCTCCTGGGTTGGCTGTAGTGGGACAGGTATGGGTCTGCTTGTAGTCTGATGACATTGATGCCACTTCGGTGGTGTTAGGCCCTTACTTAGGGCAATGTGAACACTCCTGGTTAGGTCTCCATCTCCTCGATTGGCTGTACTGGAAGAGGTGGGGGTCTTATTTACACTATTTCTACAATAGTGAAATTGATTCCACTTTACTGGCGTCTGCCACAAATTTTTTTAAATATGGGGAATCCTGATTGGGTCTCCAACTATTGGGTTGGCTGTAGTGGAACCTTCCTGTTCTGCAGTCTAAGTTGTGTAAGGTTGCGTACCAGTCCTTGCTGCACTCCTGATACAGACTCTGCCTTCTCCACACCTGATACAGACTCTGCCTGCTGCACTCCTGATACAGACTCTGCCTGCTGCACTCCTGATGCAGACTCTGCCTGCTGCACCCCTGACACAGACTCTGCCTGCTGCACTCCTGATACAGACTCTGCCTGCTGCACTCCTGATGCAGACTCTGCCTGCTGCATCATCTAGTCTCTCCTACTGGGTCCAGCTGCTGCGCGTTCGTTGGTCTGTCCTGGAGTGGCACCTGGCATTCATCGGGAGCCAAGTCTAACCTCACCATCATAGTCTCTAGTGAACAGTCCGGTGCTCGCTTAGTCACGCCCCTCCAGGCTCTCCTGGGTCCATGACACAGTGGTTCCACAAACCACGTCTGTGACAGTGCACCCTTGCAGGCAGGGTCTTCACTCCTGGTGTACCAGTCGGTGACCCCTTTTGACATGTAAAGCGGAACTGAATAAATGTCTCTGTCACAGTAATAATAATTATAGTACTTGTACTCTGGGTCAATTGATGGCACTTCCCTGGTGTCTATGACTAGCCCAGGGTATGGGGATGACTCGGTACCCGGGCCTTCGCCTGGCCTTTGGGGATGTCGAGGTGGTTGGCTCCCGGGCCCGTACCCTGGGGTCAGCTTTAAAAGGGGGATTGTTGGTTATTTTTATGAAAGTTCATGATGCAACCTGTGGTTTCTGGTGAGAATCACCAGCGCTGCGGCAGTCCACTGGAGCCGGTGATAAGGCAGCTCGATGGTATAGCTCCCCACAGGTGGAGCTAGGCCTCAGGGCAGCGTATGGAGAGGGGGATGCAGGACAGGCGAGACCAAGCCGGGTCAGAGCAAGAACGGGGACGGACATGGTAGTCACTTCAGCACCTTTTACTGGTGGAAAATCAGGCACATCCCGGAGCACTGTAGGGTGAAGGGTGCATATCAGGATCCTCCCCAATGAGCGGGTGTAGGGCCTCCTGTTTCTTGCCTCTGCGTAGTAAGTTTCTGACCTGCCTGGAGCTAGGCCTAACTTTGTCTCTGTCCTGCACCGGCTAACGTTGTGGTAGGGCCTTCTCTTGGAGTGCACGCTCCCAGCTTACGGGGCCTATGTGTCTCCCGGCTCTGTTACGTATCAGCGCTTTAGCGATCCTGGGACTTGTAGTTCTCCAGGGATTCCGGTTATGCCTTACTGGGTGAGCTGGCTAAGCTCCTCTGCCCCCTATGTACTAACTCTCCACTCGCCTTCGGCCTACTCAGGCCCTCACTAGGCTACTCACACTATCGGCAGCTTGCCGCGCTTCACCGATCTTATGGCGCCGGCACTCCTTATGCTCCCTATCTTGAGCTACAACTGAACTGAGCTAAGATCCACTGCAGACTGACCTCGCTCAGGCTTCTCTACTGCAGGAACTCTCTCAACAGACTAACTGAGCTCGAGTCTGTATTCAGATGTGTACTTACTGAACTCTCCAGAGGAACTGAACTGCCTAGCTCCACCTTCCCTATTTATATCCCTAACGGGCTTAACCTGCTGGTCTGAGGTGGAAGGTGGAGATGTGTGAATGTTTATGGGGGCCTCTTGTGGAGGAATCCATCAATGCACTCTTCTAGGATATGTGATACCAAGCGCAGCTGGGCGTCACATTCCCCCCTAGCAAAGCTCAGCTCTCCTGGGCTGAAGTACATTTTATAAAACAATAGGAAACATGAACAATCTTCCCTTTATGGGAGGCACCAAGCTTAAACGTTACTGTTACAGGGCGGTACTCCGTGTGTTAATTATTAATGTCAGGCTTGACTATCAGTAATCAATATCCGGCTAATACCTTGCCTGTTACTACTCCGATTCATTTACTATACACTATACTAAATGGCGACTAACTGAGACAAAAACCGTGTTATCAATAAAATATATTTATTACACAAGTCTACAGTTAATTCTACTATTTAATACCACACTGACACTGAATATAACAATAATAATACGGATATGCAATTAACCCGACAATAACCTAGTTAGACTTCCTGCCCACTTACCTAAAAACATACATACATTAATTACAGCCCACCCACCTATCACTATACTATCCCTATGGAGGAAAAGAGGTTAAAAGCAGTGATACTTAGCCACTTGAAGATGCCTTGGCTGCAGATGTGCTGCTGAATCAGGAGAGGCAGAAAAGGGGACTCAAAGGGTTCACAAGGGAGCAGAGGAGGTTGGGACAGATAAGGCTGGGGGCTGAGAGGTAGGGAGATGAAGGGGAGTAGAAGCAGAGCAGCAGAGTGTGATGATGTGAGAGGTCAGTTGCTGGCTGCTGCACACAGACACAGATGCTGCTGGTAGGTCTGCAGAGGAGAGGGCAGAGGGACAGTGGCTGGGCTAAGAGCAGTAGGACACAGAGGGGCAGACAGGACACGTGGGGCAGGAGAGGGGACACAGAGGGGAGCAAGCACAGAGGGCAGGTGTCAGCAAAAGAAGAAGAGTTACAGGGGAAGAGAGATACTCAGCCATGTGTTGTGTCCATCCTCTCCAAGTGTCCCAAGACCAAAGAGACCAGCACAAAAGTGCTCTGGGGTTTTATGTCCAGCACAGGAAATGATATATTATTCCCCGCCCACTGGCGTAGGTCTTTGTTCATGTCCAACCATACTCGCAAAACCTGTTTTAGTACATGGCTGGACATTTTGTTGATCCTGCCCCCAACAGCAGCAAACAGACTGAAACACATAAGGAGATGGGGGCCAATATATACATGTATACTTATCTGCAAACATGGCTAGCATGCAGATACATATATACATGTGCAACCTAGGACACTTCCCTTTACAGTTACATAATAACATAACCAAATACAAAGCGTCCTCAGAATTCAAGTCTCTTGCAGTGAGGTTCCCAAACAGGATGTCCATCTCACAGGGTAGAGTACTTGGCGGTTTGAGGGACCTGTCCCAAACCCTCAACGTAGGCCCTGGGGTGGCTGCAGGGCATGAAGATCCCGAGTTGGACCTCTAGTAGAGGCACTCCAGACAGGTTTTTCTTCTGAGGTCACCTAAAGGGGCACTCCAGGGAGTGCAATTATATACAAAAAGCAGTTTTGGGCTACACACAGTCCTCAGCCACGAAATTCATAGGTAAACAATAAAGGAAGTCATTAGTCAAAGTGTCCATATCACTTAAACTGTTCAATAATAAAGCAAAGCACAAAATAATATACATATGCACGAAAACACACAGAAATACAGTTCAATACCCCAGGGGAAACTATCTACATTGTCAGAAGTTTAGCTATCTTACTGATTATATCTGACAGGGGGTTTACCTCGCGTGCTACGTGTTGATCTGCATAGTGCGGTGGTCTGTGTGGTAACAGAGTCTGTATTGTCAGTTACCCTACCAGTTCTACGTGTGACTAAGTTGTAAAACTGCTTTAACTTCTCTCTTGGACTGGCAAGTTCACCATTGGCTGGGCCCTCTTGCTATGCTCCTACCGGGGATCCTTCGTCCGGGGATACTTCTTGAGCTGGCTCTTCTGCAGCACTAGGCTCTTTTGCAGCACTTACAGGTTCAACTTGCTGTGGAGGGTTTTCTGGCTGTTCGAAGAATTGGAGTACTGGGATAATTACTGCTCCTCCTATTTGAGGCCAATCTGCTGGGAAATCTCCTAAATCAGTATGTATCACTGCTTCTTTAGGCTCTTCCAGTACGGTGAGAGGCACTTCTTCTTGAGGTTTTAGCAGATCTGGACATAACTTTAGGTGATCCCGGGACACTGTTGCAGACGTTCTTCCTCCATCTCGACTGATTAAGCAGGTCTTCTTATTATCGAATCTTGAATTCAACACAGTGTAGGGTTCTTTTTCCCACTGGTCATCAAGTTTATGATTTCGTCTTTTCCTTTTCAATACTACTTCACCAGGTGTGAAGGGTTCTGCGGGCTCGTTTTTGTTGTAGTGCACCTCCTGCTTATCTCTCACCCGAGTGAGACTATCTTCAACACAGGCTTGTACTCTTCTGTACTGCTCCTGTCTGGCTGTGTCCCAGTCCTCAGTGGTCACATCCGCTTCTGGTTCTACAACACCAAGCTCCAGGTCCATGGGCAGCTTTCCTGGCCTTGCTCGCATGAGATATGCCGGAGTACAGTTGGTGGAACTTACTGGTATGTGATTGTACAGATCTACTAGGTCAGGTAGTAGGTCTGGCCACTGATTTCTCTCCTCAAGTAGTATGGTCTTTAGCAGGTCAATGTTGATGTTATCCATCTTCTCACAGAGACCATTGGTTTGTGGGTGGTACGGTGTAGTTCTTATCTTCTTACACCCGTATAGATGGCAGAACTCCTTGAACAACTCAGCCTCAAAGGCCGGGCCTTGGTCCGTCAGCACCTGCTCAGGGTATCCATGGGGTCTACAGAAATACGCTTGGAACGTCTTTGCTGCTGTCTCTGCCGTCAGGTCTTTGATGGGGGCGACCACCAGGAAACGGGAGTAGTGATCCACCATGGTCAGGGCATAGGAGTACCCTGACCTGCTGGGTGACAGCTTGACATGGTCCAGGGCCACGATCTCCAGGGGTCAAGTCGTCTTGATGGGTTGCAGGGGTGCCTTCTGGCTGCTGTAGTCTTTTCTTTTGAGGCCACAGGGTCCACAGTCTCGGCACCACCGCTCAATGGAGCTGCGCATTCCTACCCAGTAGAATCGACACTTCAGCAGGGTCTCTAGCTTTTTCCAGCCAAAGTGTCCCGCCTGATCGTGGTAGGCCTCCAACACCATTTGGATGTCTGTCTTGGGGACCAATATCTGCCATACCATCTCATGGGTTTTTGGATTGACGTACCTCTGGCACAGCTTCTCACGGTAGATAAAAAGCCGGCTTCTCTCGTTCCACAGCTGCTTTGCTTGAAGAAACCCGAATTTTCCAGGGAGGAACCTTCTTGGGTTATCAGCTCCTTGATGCGGCTGACAACCAGGTCACTGTCCTGGGTCTCCTTCCAGCTGTGTTGATGCAGGGGGTTTAACGTCGTTCCACGCTGCCTCTTCGAGGCTCGTTGCTCATGGATCATCCCATTCCAGTGAAAGGCAGGTAGCTCAATCTCTTCCAGGTCATCCACTTCTTCTTCTGTGTCTGACTGGTGAGGAATCCTGGACAGGGCATCGGTGTTGGCGTTCTTGCGGCCCGCCCGGTATTTAATTGTGAATTGATAATTTGACAGCCGAGCCATCCATCGTTGTTCCAGTGCCCCTAGCTTAGCCGTTTCAAGATGGGTCAAGGGGTTGTTATCAGTGAAGGCAGTGAACTTACTGGAGGCTAGATAGTGCTTGAACCTTTCAGTGATGGCCCAGACCAAGGCCAGGAACTCCAACTTAAAGCTGCTATAGTTCTCTGGGTTCCTCTCTGTCGGGCAGAGCTTCCTGCTTGCGTACGCGATTACCTTCTCTTGGCCATTCTGCTTCTGACTTAAGACAGCTCCCAGTCCTTCGTTGCTGGCATCAGTATACAGCAGGAATGGTTGGCTGTAGTCAGGATAGGCTAGGATCTCATCGCCTGTCAGGATCTCCTTCATCTCCTGAAACGACTCTGCTTGCTCCTTACCCCAGTGGAATGGGGGATTTCTGCCTTTGGGGGACTGCCCTACCAGGAGGTCTTGCAGAGGAGCTGCTTTCTTGGTGTAGTCTTTTACAAACCTCCGGTAGTATCCTACTAGTCCCAAGAACTGACGCACCTCCTTGAGGTTCTTCGGCTCCGGCCACTTCTGGATGGCAGTGACCTTCTCCGGGTCTGGTGCTACCCCTTCTGGACTGACAATGTGCCCCAGGTACTGTACCTTTCTCTTGAGCAGGTGGCACTTTGAGGGCTTCAACTTCATCCCGCACCGGGACAGTGACTCAAATACCTCCGCCAAGTGCTTCAAGTGGTCCTCGTATTTTTTGGAGTACACTATCACATCATCCAGGTATAGTAACACAGTCTCGAAGTTGTGGTGTCTCAGGCAGCACTCCATCAATCTCTGGAACGTTCCAGGGGCATTGCAGAGTCCAAACGGCATACTGTTGAACTCGCAGAGTCCCATCGGGGTAGTGAAGGCCGTCTTCTCCCGATCCTCCTCAGCCACAGCTACTTGCCAGAACCCACTAGTGAGGTCAAGGGTTGAAAAGTAATTTGCAGACTTTAAGGCAGCTAGGGACTCCTCTATGCATGGTAAAGGGTATGCATCTTTAAGTGTAATGCGATTTACTTGTCGGTAATCTACACACATTCTCATGCTCCCGTCCTTTTTCCTAACTAGCACTAGGGGAGCCGCCCAGGGACTACAACTATCCCTTACTACCCCCCTTTCTCATGTCATGCAACATTTCCTTAGCCTTTTTGTAGTGTGCTGGTGGTATAGGCCTGTAACGGTCTTTGATGGGTGGATGGTCACCTGTGGGGATATGGTGTTGTACCCCCTTAATCCTCCCGAAGTCCTGACAGGAAGTGGTGGAGGCTGACAGGAAGTGGTGGAGGCGGAGCCTGCCGTGTGCTGCAAGAGTTGTGCTGTGTGTGGAGAGAGCTCCTGGGAAGGGAGGAGAGCCAGGCGGAGGTGACCGAGCGGACCGGGAGGACCAGTAGGAGGCGACCGGAGGGACGAGCGCAAGAGAGCGCTGTGGCAGCGTGCAGTGCCGGCCAGCGGAGGGTGCCAGGTGGTGGTGATCAGGAGGACCGGTAAGAGGCGACCGGAGGGACAAGCGCGCCGTGATAGCGTGCAGCGTCCCTAGAGGAAGTGAGTGAGGGGCAGGAGGCCGCGATAAGCGGCCCTACTGAACCCAAGTGTGTACTGTACTGTATTGTATTTGTATCTGTATTGTAATTGTATTGTATTCCCTAGTCCATATTTAATTGATTACCCCCCCGTCCATATTTAAATGATCACCCCCGTCCATATTTAAATTGATTCCCCTGAACACCCCCGTCCATATTTAACTGATCCCTCTGACCACATTAAATTGACCCCCCCGTCCTCATTTAATTGATTCTCTGACCACCCCCCGTCCATATTAAAGTGATCCCCCTGACCACATTTAAATGATTGACCCCCCCAGCCCATAATTGATTGATCCCCCTTGTCCTATTTAATAGATTCCCCTTGTCCACTTTTACTCATCCCCAGTCCCTATCTATTTGCCTTATCCCCCACCATATTTAATTAACCCCTGTCCATAATTAACTGATTGATTCCCCAGACCACAATTAATTATTTCCCCAGTCCATATTTATTGATATTATTGATACTTATTGATCCCCAGTCCTTAGTTAATTGACCCACCGTCCATACCTATTTATTTGCTTTACCCCCCATCCTATTTAATTAAACCCCCTGTCCATAATTAATTGATTGATTCCCTAGTCCACAATTAATTATTTCCCCAGTCCATACTTATTGATCCCAGTCCATAGTTAATTGACACACCGTCCATACTTAATTAATCCACCTGACCCACTCAGCTGATCCCCCGTCCATACTTAATTGATACTTAATTGATCCCCCGTCCATACTTAACTGATCCCGCGCCGATATCTAATCGATACACTTGCACATCCCTAATTGATCCCCGTCCATACACCTATATATAAATAATTGTGTTTTGTACTTGTACATATATACTGACTGTATCCCCATATTTAGAATGACGTCCATGTTGGCCGGAGCCGTGCAGTGTACATCTTGCGCAATGTATGCATTCCCTGAGCTACCGCTCAGGGATCCATACTGCTGCGAGAGATGTGAGCATATCGTGCACTTGGAAGCCCAAATCCTGGATCTAAGTGCTCAGATAGCGGTACTGAGGAGCATCGACAACATGGAACGGAGTTTGCTGCTCACCGAGCAGACACTCAATGGGTCAACACTGGGGGTGGAGCTTAGTGGGGAAGCGCAGGCTGAACAGGCAGGGAGCTGGGTAACAGTTAGAAGGGATAGAGGGAAGAAGTATAGGAAGGCTGGTTCAGAACCGGCATTATTGGAGCACGACAGATCCTCTGACCGCCGGGGGAGTGTATGCTCCAGTAATGAGGGGGAGGGGGGAAGTGTAGGGCAGGCTAGACAGGTCCTGGTAGTGGGTGACTCTATTATTAGGGGGACAGACAGGGCAATCTGTCACAAAGACCGGGATCGCCGAACGGTGTGCTGCCTCCCTGGCGCTCGAGTCCGGCACATCGCGGATCGGGTTGACAGGTTACTGGGTGGGGCTGGCGAAGACCCTGCGGTCATGGTCCACATTGGCACCAATGACAAAGTGAGTGGTAGATGGAGGGTCCTTAAAAATGATTTCAGGGATCTAGGTAGGAAGCTTAGGGCAAGGACCTCCAAGGTAGTTTTCTCAGAAATACTACCAATCCCGTGAGCCACACAGGAGCGCCAACGGGAGGTTAGGGAGGTGAATAAGTGGCTAAAGAGTTGGTGCAAGGCAGAAGGGTTTGGGTTCATGGAGAACTGGGCCGACTTCGCTGTCGGCTACAGGCTCTACCGTAGGGACGGGCTGCACCTCAATGGGGAGGGTGCAGCGGTGCTGGGGAAGAAGATGGCTAATAGGTTGGAGGAGTTTTTAAACTAGAGACGGGGGGGGAAACCAAGGAAATAGGTGGGATGTGAGGCAAGCAAGGGGGAAGGGGAGAAGTGAATATAATGAGGGTGGAGAGGGGGGTGGGGATAGTACAGTTAGATCGTTAGAGAAGAATAGGATGCTAAATAACCCCAAAGTTTTATCTTGCATGCTGACCAACGCAAGAAGCCTGACCAATAAGGCGGATGAGCTGCGGGCGCTTATATCGGAGGAGAGGTATGACATCGTAGGTATAACAGAGACTTGGCTAGATGATAGCTACGACTGGGCGGTAAATTTAACAGATTATAGTTTATTTAGAAGGGACCGGAAACAGGGGAAGGGCGGAGGAGTCTGCTTATATGTAAGGTCACGTCTAAAGCCCAGACTAAGGGAAGATATAGGAGAGGGAGAAGAGGGGGTCGAGTCCATGTGGGTAGAGATAGAGGGGGCAAAAAATAATAATAAAATATTACTGGGGGTCTGCTATAAGCCACCTAATATAACAGAGGAGAATGAGAAACTGCTATTAGGACAAATAGACAAAGTAGCAAAACATAATGAGGTGATTGTAATGGGGGACTTCAACTACCCGGATATTGACTGGGAAACAGAAACCTGTAGATCGCAGAAAGGAAAAAGGTTCTTGACAAATATCAAGGATAATTATCTCTCCCAACTAGTGCAGGAACCAACGAGAGGGAAGGCCGTGTTGGACTTAATATTGACTAATAGGCCTGATAGAATAACTGAGGTACAGATAGGGGGGTACCTAGGTAATAGCGATCATAATATTATCAATTTCAAAATGCCCTTCAGTAGGGTTATCAATAAGGGAACAACAAAAACATTAAACTTTAGGAGGGCGAAGTTTGATCAGCTGAAAGAAAACCTTCAACTTATAGACTGGGACAAAGTTCTTAATCAAGGAAATACGAATAGTAAATGGGAAAGAGAGGTATATACCGTATGGGAATAAAAGGGCCAGAAATAAGAGGAAACCAATATGGTTGAACAAGAACGTAAAAGGGGCGTTAAATAGCAAAAAAGAGGCATTCAAGAGATTAAAACAGGAAAACAGTAAGGAGGCACTAATGTGTTACAAGGAAAAAACGAGAACCTGCAAAAAACAAATAAAAATAGCAAAGGAGGAAACAGAGAGACGTATTGCTAGGGAAAGTAGATCAAATCCCAAACTGTTCTTTACGTATATAAATAGTAAAAGGATTAAATCGAATAATATTGGACCGATAAAAAGTGATGAAGGCAAAATCATAGAGAAAGATGAGGATAAAGCTAATCTATTAAATACATTTTTTTCGTCAACTTTCACAAAGGAAAAAGAACTAACAGGCGAAATGAGAAGTGACAAGCTTAATCCTCCACTAAGTATGACAAATCTAACCCAAGCTGGGGTACAGAAACGCCTCAGTAACATTAAAATAAACAAATCACCAGGACCTGATGGCATACACCCACGGGTACTAAGGGAACTAAGTAATGTGATAGACAGACCGTTATATCTTATATTGAAGGACACTATTGAGACTGGGTCTGTGCCACTTGATTGGCGACAGGCGAATGTAGTGCCAATATTCAAAAAGGGAGCAAAAAGTAACACCGGAAACTATCGGCCGGTGAGTCTGACGTCCGTTGTGGGCAAAATTTTTGAAGGCTTTATTAATGAGGCAATTACGGAGCATCTTGATGCTAATAATCTATTAACCCCGAACCAACATGGATTCATGAGGAATCGCTCCTGCCAAACAAACCTGATTGACTTCTACGAGGAGGTTAGCTCTCGAGTAGATCAGGGGGAACCAGTGGATGTCGTGTATCTCGACTTCTCAAAAGCGTTCGATAGCGTGCCACATAATAGGTTGGTATACAAAATGAGAATGATGGGGCTGGGGAAAAATGTCTGCAAGTGGGTAGCTAACTGGCTAAAGGATAGAAGGCAGAGGGTGGTTATAAATGGAATATACTCAGATTGGGTAAGCGTCACTAGTGGGGTACCACAGGGGTCTGTACTAGGCCCAATGTTATTTAATATCTTTATTAACAACATAGTCAACGGGATAAATAGTAAAATATCAATATTTGCAGATGACACAAAGTTATGTAAAACAATTAATACAAAAGAGGATAGTGAAGACCTACAGAGGGATTTGGATAAGCTGGGTAGGTGGAGCATTAAATGGCAAATGAGGTTTAACGAGGAGAAATGTAAGGTCATACATATGGGAAGGAAAAATGGAAGTCACCAGTACTCACTGAATGGGAAACCATTGGGGAATTCAGAGATGGAGAAGGACTTGGGCATCTTGATTGATAGCAAACTAAATTGGAGTGCCCAAAGTCAGGCGGCTGCTGTAAGGGCAAACAGGGTAATGGGATGTATCAGAAGAGGTATAGCTGCAAAGGATGAGAACATTGTTCTTCCACTGTACAAAGCTCTGGTCAGACCACACTTGGAATACTGTGCTCAGTTATGGGCCCCAATATATAGAAAGGATATAAATGAGCTTGAAAAGGTACAAAGGAGGGCAACAAAATTAATAAGGGGAATGGAGGGACTGCAATACCCAGAGAGGTTGGCAAAACTAGGACTATTCAGCCTGGAAAAGAGAAGGTTGAGGGGGGACATAATAAATGTGTACAAATATGTTAGGGGACAGTATAGAGACCTTGCCCGGGATTTGTTCAAAAGGAGGGATATTACGGTAACAAGAGGGCATTCACTAAGACTGGAAGAGAAAAGGTTTCAGCACCAGCATAGGAAGGGGTTCTTTACGGTAAGAGCAGTGAGAATATGGAATTCACTGAGTGAGGAGACGGTAATGTCGGATTCACTAAACCAGTTCAAGCGGGGACTGGATGCTTTTCTAGATACCAGGCAGATTTCAGCATATACTTAAAAATAGAATAAAATAGTAGGTTGATACAGGGATTTATTCTGACTGCTGGTTTCAGAGTCGGGAGGGAATTTTTCCTCAGGTGAAGATTGGCTAAATCATTTGGGGTTTTTGCCCTCCTCTGGATCAACTTTAGCAATTACAGAACTAACAGGTCGAACTTGATGGACGCAAGTCTTTATTCGGCTTTACTAACTATGTAACTATGGATGTTTACTGAACACCTGTGCGTATTCTTGAACCACCCGGTGTACACCCTGTTTCTGATGGGCAGGAGTGGTGTCTGTCCCAACATGGAGCTGTTGACACCAATCCTCCACCTGGGTTGCAGGGTCATTATCCTCCACTTCATCCGGTGAAGTTAAGGACTCTGCCTTGTGAATGCAGTTGTTATTTACAGCATGTAATTTGGCAACAGTGGCATAACATGGCAATCTGTCCTCATCTTCCCCACAGTTGAGAATACGGACGGGCACCCTCACATTGCGTACATCTACCACTCCTCTGGCGGTTAAGAGCGTGGGTCTGTGCTCGGAGCAAAGAGGTTCTACTACCGCCTGGTAGCTCTGTCCTCTAAGACCTATAGGTAGAATTTCCCAGTAACTGCGTTGTTGAGGGCATTGCTAATATTTTGGGACACGTGCTTGTGTAATGCGGGGACGGCACACCGGGAGAAATAGTGGCGGCTGGGGACCGAGTACCGAGGGACGGCCGCCGCCATCAGGTTGTGAAATGCTTCCATCTCCACAAGCCTAAAAAGCAACATTTTGAGTGCAAGCTGTTGCGAAATGTGGGACTTTAATAGTGTGGCCTGTGGGGCGTTGGCTGCATATTTGCGTTTGCGTTCCAAGGACTGGGGTATGGACAACTGAACGCTACGCTTGGACAAGGACATGGACCTGCTTCCTGATGCTGCTACTTGAGAGTGCGCAGCGACAGGTGCAGGGCAGGAGGCATCTTCGCATGCACCATGGACAGGGGATTGTCTTGCACGCACAACAGCGGAAGTAGCAATGGTGCCACCTGCAGACACTGTCCTGGACCCTGGGGTTCAGCCCACAAAGTAGGGTGCTTTGCTGCCATGTGCCTGATCATGCTGATGGTGGTCAGGCTGGTCAATTTTCAACCCCTGCTGATGCTGCCCTGGCAGGTGGTGCAAATGGCCTTTTTGGGGTTATCGTCAGAGTCTTTAAAAAACAACCAGACTCGGGAAGACCTAACAGTTGTACTGGCAACTTCCTTCGTGTTGGTGTTACGGGGAACGATTGCCTGCCTTCTGTCTGCGGCCACCACACTGCTTCTTCCTGCCTGTTGAGGTGCTCTGCCTCCCTCCTCCTGTGCTGCTGTCCTCGCTCTGCATGTCCTCCTGCCAGGTTGGGTCAGTTACTATATCATCCACCACCCTGTCTTCCACTTCTGCACCCTGGTCCTCCTCCTGACTTTCTGGCAATTGTGTCTCATCATCGTCCACCTCTTGTGACACTTTCCCACCGTCGCCTTCGTTTGACCGTGGCTGCTCAAATATTTTGGCATTGCTACACGCGATCTCCTCTTGCCCCTCTTCAAGTGGACCAGGCGAGAGGCCCAAATCTATAAATGAAAAAGTAAACAGCTCTTCAGAGTGTCCAAGTGTGGGATCAGTTGTCTCCGGGCACTCGGCATGGTGGGAGGAAAGAGGATCAGGGTGAGGAATATGCAGTCCAGACTCACGGCTACTGAGATTTGACCATGTGGAAGACAGGGTGGTGGTGGTGGGGGCTAAGTGACAGGAATCATTATCAGCTATACAACCAACTACCTTTTGACACTATTCTGGGTTCATTAGTGGTGTGCTGCGGTCCCCTAGGAATTGGGACAGGAAGGTCAGGCGAGAAGATGTGGGTGTTTTTTGTGGCACAATTTCAGCTTGCCCACGGCCTTGTCCTTGGCCTCTGCATGCACCATCACCATCAAGTCCAGTTCCCTGTCCCTTGTCACGTGCCTTGCCCATTTTAAATGGAGGACAGTATCTTCCACGCTCACTGCAAATGACTGAGTTTGGAGCGAACTTATATGTGATCCGTGTAACGGAGAAAACAGTTTTAAATACCTGGCCTGTATGTAAGTATTTTGAATAGCAAACTGCTGTGAAGTGCTTCACTGACACACTAAAGGAAATTTTTAATGGAGGCCAGAAATGGTAGTATTTTCTGACAACGTATATGTGATCCGTGTGACGGAGAAAACAGAGTTTTAAATACCTGGCCTGTAGGTAAGTAGTTTGAACAGCAAACTGGTGTTAATTGCTTCGCTGACACAGTGAAAAAAAATTGGAATGGAGGCCAGAAATGGCAGCATTTTCTGAAAACGTATATGTGATCCGTGTGACAGAGAAAACACAGTTTTAAATAGCTGGATTTTATAATGCTGTAATATGGAAAGGACCTGGCTGTATTCTGCAGTGCCAACAAGCAAATGGCACAGAAAAACAGTGTTCTCTGGATTGCTTTTTAAGCAAATAATGAGGATTAAGATCCAAAAAAAGCATTCCTGGCCCCTGAGACCTGGGCCTTTGTATAGAAATATCTAACAGCAGCAGAAGGCAGAATTGGAATGGAGCCTCTTGTGCTATATGCACTGCCGTCTGCTATATACCCTGCCTGCCTATATACACTGCCTGCCTGATATCTCTGCAGATGTATTAGTTTGTCCTCAAAAGGACTGTTTGTTAAGATGGGTATGGGTAATGTACGGCTTTTCTGCCTACACTACCTAATACACAAGCAAATCTCTCCCTGACGCAGCAGCACCTCTCCCTACTCTGCCTGATTCCGGAGTGACTGTGATGAGCACAGCGGCGCCAGGTCTGATATAGACCTGATGATGCTGTGCGGCCAGCCAATCACTGTAATGCCTCAACCAACATGGCTACGGAATTACAGTGAGTGGCAGGCAATCCCTGCATGTTGATTGGCGCTTTAAAGAGCGCCAAACATGCAGGTAGGGGACCCGAGCTCCTGCCGAGCAACCCCGGAAATACTCGGCGAGCGCCAAGCATCTCAAGCAGTGAGATGCTCGGGCGAGCACCGAGCAGGAGCGAGCATGCTCGCTCATCACTAGTCATCGCCGCTTACCATCTTGGTGGAGTCCTCAAAGTTTTGGAGGATGGTACAGATGTCTGACATCCATGTCCACTCCTGAGGTCTTATGTGAACACCGACGGCCTTGTTGATGCTGGTAGTCAACAACTGCCCCCTTCTGCTCACAAATCCTTCCCAACATCTGCAGTGTAGAGTTCCAATGCGTGGGGACATCACACACCAGTCGGTGAGCTGGAAGCTGCAAACGCTGCTGAAGCACGACAAAACTGTAGCTGACTTTCTAAAATTGGCACACAGGCGGCGTACTTTGACAAGCAGATCCTGTAGCTCCAGGTAGGTTTTGAGAAACCGCTGAACCATGAGATTAGGCACATGGGCCAGGCATGGTACATGTGTGAGCTCACCTCGCCTCAGAGCCGCCACCAGGTTCTGGCCATTGTCACACACGACCGAGTCTGGCTGTAGGTTCAGCAGTGTCAGCCACAGATCTGCCTGCTCTTTCAGAGCTGTCTACAACTCTTCAGCATTGTGCGGATTGTCACCTAAGCATATTAGCTACAGCACAGCCTGTTGCCGCTTGGATGAGGAAGTGCTGCAGTGCTTCCAGCTTGTGACTGATGTGGTCATTTTGGAGATGGAGGCTGAAGAGGAGGAGGAGGAGGCTGAGGAGGATGAGGTGCAGGAGCTGTAGACTGTGGGGGCAACCATGATTGATCTAGGGCCCTCAATCCTCAGCGTCGGGAGGATGTGTTCCCTCGCAAGGTCTGACTGGGTTCCGGCTTCCCCTATGTTAACCCAGTGTGCCGTCATCGAGATGTACCGGCCCTACCCACAAGCACTTGTCCATTTGTCCGTGGTTAGTTGGACTTTCCCTGTAACTGCATTGTTGCGGGCATGGCTAATGTTGTGAGGCACGTGCTTGTGTAATGCGGGGACGGCATACGAGGAGACTGGCTGGGGACTGAGTATCGAGGGATGGCCGCCGCTATCAGGTTGTGGAAAGCTTGTGTCTCCCCACACCTGTTGGGTGGTATTTGCGCAGGGCCACAGAAACGACAAATTCCTATTAGAAAGTAGAGAGTCTGCTATACAGTTATAGGGTATGCAGTGAGTCCAACGGCTGACCAATTTTATGAAAAACTCAACTAAGAATTTAAAGACACATAAAGCAGGGCCACAGTAACGACAAATTCCGATTAGAAAGGAGAGAGTCTGCTATACAGTTATAGGGTATGCAGTGAGTCCAACAGCTGAACACATTTATGAAAAACTCCACTAGAAATATAAAGACACATAGAGCAGGGCCACAGTATGACAAATTCCCATCAGAAAGGAGAGAGTCTGCTCTACAGTTATAGGGTATGCAGTGAGTCCAACGGCTGACCAATTTTAGGAAAAACCCCACTAAGAATTTAAAGACATATAGAGCAGGGCTTTCTAAAATGGACACACAGGCGACGTACTTTAACAAGCAGATCCGGCAGCTCCGGGAAGGATTTGAGAAACCACTGAACCACGAGGTTAAGCACATGGGCCAGGCATGGTGTGAGCTCGCCTGAGAGCCGCCACCAGGTTCTGTCCATTGTCACACACGACCATGCCTGGCTGTAGGTTCAGCGGCGTGAGCCACAGATCTGCCTGCTCTTTCAGGGCTGTCCACAAATATTCAGCATTGTGCGGTTTGTCACCTAAGAATATTAGCTTCAGAACAGCCTGTTACCGCTTGGCCGAGGCAGTGCTGCAGTGCTTCCAGCTTGTGACAGATGTGGTCATTTTGGAGATGGAGGCTGAAGAGGAGGAAGAGGCTGAGGAGGATGAGGTGCAGGAGCTGTAGACTGTGGGGGCAACCCTGATTGACCTAGGGCCTGCAGTTCTTGGCGTCGGGAAGACTTGTTCTGTCCCAAGGTCCGACTGAGTCCCGGCTTCTTCTATCTTAACCAAGTGTGCCGTCAGCGAGATGTACCGCCCCTGCCCACAAGCTTGTGCAATGCGGGGATGGCACACCGGGAGAAATAGTGGCGGCAGGAGACCGAGTACCGAGGGACGGCTGACGCCATCAGGTTGCGGAATGCTTCCGTCTCCACAAGCCTAAAAGGCAACATTTCGAGAGCAAGCAGTCGTGAAATGTGGGAATTTAGTACTGTGGCCTGCGGGGCGCTGGCTGCGTATTTGCGCTTGGGTTTCAAGGACTGGGGTATGGACAATTGAATGCTGCGCTGGGACAAGGAGGTGGACATACTTCCTGATGCTGCTACTTGAGAGTGTGCAACGACAGGTGCAGGGCAGGAGCCATCTTCGCATGCACCATGGACAGGGGATTGGCTTGCATGCACAACAGAGGAAGAAGCAATGGTACCACCCGCAGACACTGTTCCTTGACCTGGGGGTTCGGCCCACAAAGTTAGGTGCTTTGCTGCCATGTGCCTCAACTTGCTGGTGGTGGTCAGGCTGGTCGGTTTGCCACCCCTGCTAATGCTGGCCTTGGAGGTGGTGCAAATGGCCTTTTTGGGGTTATCGGCAGAGTCTTTAAAAAATAACCAGACTCAGGAAGACCTAACAGTTGCACTGGCAACTTCATTTGTGTTGGTGCTACGGAGAACGGTTGCCTGACTTCTTTCTGCGGCCACCACACTGCTTCTCCCTGCCTGTTGGGTTGCTCTGCCTCCCTCCACCTGTGTCCTGCTGTCCTCCTGCTAGGTTGGGTCAGTTACTATATCATCCACCACCTCATCTTCCACTTCCGCACCCTGGTCCTCCTCTTGACTTTCTGGCAATTGTGTCTCATCATCGTCCACCTCTTGTGACACTTTCCCACCATCGCCTTCATGTGACCGTGGCTGCTCAAATATTTGAGCATTGCTACATGCGATCTCCTCTTGCCCCGCTTCAAGTGGACCGGGCGAAAGACCCGAATCTCTAAATGGGAAAGTGAACAGCTCTTCGGAATGTCCAACTGTGGGATCAATTGTCTCCGGGCCCTCGGCATGGTGGGAGGAAGAAGGTTCAGGGTGAGGAATATGCGGTCCAGACTCAAAGCTACTGAGACTTGACCAAGTGGAAGACAAGGTGGTGGTGGTGGCTAAGTGACTGGAAGCATTATCTGCTATCCAACTTATAACCTTTTGACACTGCTCTGTGTTCAATAGTGGTGTTATGCGGTCCCCGATTAATTGGGACAGGAAGGTCGAGTGAGAAGATGTGGGTGTTTGTTGTGGCACAATTTTAGCTTGCCCACGGCCTCGGCCTCTGCATGCACCATCATTACCAGCACGTCCAGTTCCCCGTCCCTTGCCATGTGCCTTGCCCATTTTCCACGCTCACAACAAATGACTGAATTTGGAGTGAAATGAGATCTGTGTGACAGACAAATCACAGTTTTAAATACCTGACCTGTAGGTAACTATTTTGAACAGCAAACCGATGTCAAAAACTTTGCTGACAGATTGGAAAAAAATTTTAATGGAGGCCAGAAATGGCAGTATTTTCTGAAAACGTATATGTGATCAGTGTAACGGAGAAAACACGGTTTTAAATAGCTGGATTTTTACCGCTGTAATATGGAAAGGACCTTGCTGTATTCTGCAGTGGCAAGAAGCAAATGTTGCAGAAAAACTGTGTTCTCTGGATTGCTTTTTAAGCAAATAATGAGGATTAAGATCCAAAAAAAATTATTCCTGGCCCTTGAGACCTGGGCCTTTGTCTAGAAATATCTAACAGCAGCAGAAGGCAGAACTGGAATGGAGCCTCTTGTGCTATATGTGACGCGCCCCCTGGGACATATTCCTTTTTAAGGGGAATACCCGGCACCGGATCAGATGGGGGGGGGTTGTAGTCTCCGAGCGACTGTGACCCGGTCCCGTGCCCAGGGCGTCAAGCTCAGTGTGATGTGGCAGTTCTACAGATGTTACCAAAGTTCTTTTGTGTCGACTACGCCACCCGTTGTGATGCGGTCACTGTGGCCGCCGCTGCAGCAGGGTCCGCTGAGGCTGATGGTGGGTGCGCAGCTTGGTGGGATAACCCCCAACGGGAGGGGTATAGCCTCAGAGGGGACAGGCGCAGAGGATGGGGGTTGTGGTGGTGTAGTGCAGACGGCAGTGAAGACAGAGTCGGGTTGTGCAGTTAAGGGTGTTTACTTACTGCAGATGTTGTACTGGTCACTCCAGCTGCTAGTGACCACCCGAGCCGTGCTGCGTCCACCAGGTCCTGGATCCAGCCAACCCCCAAACAAGTCCGGAGCGTGGCCCTGAGCTCTCCCTCTGTCCTTTCTTCAGCCGTCCCCACCAGTGATCCACCTAGGTCCAGCTCCCTCGGGCCTTCTGTTGGGACACCCTTGGCCCTGGGTTCCCTGACCCTTCATGTGGTGTGCCTTCGGGGTGAATGTGGTGGGTGACCGTGACAGACACTGCCCACGGTCTCCGGTCTCTGGCTGGGGATTGTTTTTACCCCCACCAGCTTGGGTTCCGGTACCCTGATGCTGACTCCTCACCCGGTGCTCTGATTTGGGTTCTTGGGTCCCTTCTCTTCTGTGCTCTGGGTCTTTCTCTTTTCTCCTCTCTCACTCTGGGTCTTGATCTTTCTTCTCCCCTCTCCTGACTTGTTCTCTGCAGCTGATCCTCTCTGCAGCTGATCCTCTGCATCTGACTCTCTGCGTCTGACCCTGATTCTAGTTGGTGCCCACCTTATATACACCCTCTATGTGTGAGCTCAGGTGACCAGCACCCAATGAGCTCCTAACTTTTTCCCAGGCTGCTCCCCCTATCTGCCCCTACACTACTTGGGATGTACCACCCCCCTCCCACTCCAGCCAGGAACAGACTCGGTCGTACCTGCACATTTCTAAGCGGGAGTACCGTTGGTCTGTTCCTCGGAAATGGGATGTGTGTAGTGCATGCAGCCTACCGAGCTCAGTTCCACACTCCATCCTTACCCGGGAGTGGAATATCACACCTCTGGGTTGAGGTGCAATACCCCTGCAGCAGCCGAATCCTCAGGGTGCTACATTCCCCCCTGGTAAATCACAGCACGTCCTCGGGCTGTAAGACAAAAACACCAAAACATACAAATTTTTTTATAAACATAGAAAACATATAAAACATTATATATAACTTTTCATATAAACATTCTCGTCGTCTCTTGTTTCTGGTTCCTCCTCCGGACACTGTGCAACGTGTGTCCGGGAAAAGTGCGACAGTCTCTTAGAAAATCTGGTTTTCTATAAAACCGGTAGGGGGCGCTTTAGGACGCGCAACTATTTACAGGGGAAGTTGGCCGCTCTCAGTCCTCGGCCAGGTAGAGGGAAGGGAATGGCTGCTCACAGTCCTCAGCCTGCGGGATTAAGGGGTTAACGGGTAAACAGTTCACTGGTCCCAACGGGGACTATTTTAGCAGCAACGGTTCACTGTGCCCCGACGGGCAACTATATACAGTTTCTGCTTCGCTGTCCTTAGCGACGGCGTCCTCCTGCTCTTGCTTTATGGTTACCTTTGGCGTACAGGTCCTCTCCCAGATGCGGCACTCTTGGTCTTATGGGCGCGGTGGTGTTAGCGCCCGGGTTGCCCAGGCCTTGCGGCCAGGCCTGGGGCACCTGGAAAGTGAAGGGCACCGTAAGGACGGCGGCACCCTGGGCTACTTGGCCCTGCGACCAGGCCGGTGGCTCCGCGGAGGTAGGGGGCGCTGTTGGTATTGCGGCGCCCGGGGGTACTAGGCCTTGCGACCAGGCTTGTGTTACTTCCTGCTTGGCCACGCTCGGGGTCATTGCGCATGGCGTCACAGGGGTCGCGGCGGCGGCTTCCGGTTGAGGCCTAGTCTGCAGCAGTGGCGTGGCGATTACGGGCACGGCAGGATAGACTTCGGGCTCTGCGACGGGGAGCTGGGGCAGGTACGCGGTTTCCCGGTTTGGGGTATAGGCGTCCCCTTTACCTGCCTCCATGCGTTCGGCTCCCTTCTCGGCGCCGTCTCCGGCCTTGGGTCCTCCCGCGCCATCCTCAGAGGCGGTCTGCTTCCTCTTCCAGGGTAGCGTGCTCCGTTGACTGGTCTCAGCTTGCTGGGTCATCTCCCGGCTCCACTCCGCCAGTATCTCGCGCTGTACCCGGGCCATCCTCCGTGCGAGGCCCTCCAGGGCAGTCTGTGCACACTCCCGGTCTCGGGGGAGCTGTGCAAGGACCTCCACTAGGCCTAGTGGGGTCGTGGTGTCTAGCAGGCTCCTGACCAACGGGTCGGTGCTGCTCTGCTCTTCTTCCAGCAGGCTCCTGGCCAGCGGGCCGGTGCTGTTCTGCTTTCTCTCCATATCCGGGTAAGCTCCTCCGATACTCTTCGTTAGACTTCTTGCCTCCGGGTGCGCTCGCTCCAGACTGCTCCAGGCGGCACCCATCTTCGCTCTTTTCTTTCGTCTCCTCCCACTTCGAGGGCGGTCCCGGGGCAACTCGGTGACTGTCAGCTCCAGGGGTAGTTCTTTCACGCTGACAGACACCTCCAGCATCACAGTCTCTGTTGGTGGGGGCGGTTTCCACTTTTGGCGCCATTTTCGGTCCTGGCCCACGATGGGAGGTGGCCTCTTGCCCTCCTTTGGCACGCCCATAATGGCGTCCGCTGCTCTTCCAAGGCGGGAAACCTTTGGATTTGGCGGGAAGCGTCGCCCAGTGGCGGGAAACTCTGCAGATGGCGGGAACAAGCTGGAAATGGCGGACAATCGGCAGGAAACGACCTGTGATGGGGTCCGATGGCGTGGACCCTCCGGAACCGGCGGGAGACTTCTTTCTGAGGTAAACTTGCACTTTTCTTCAGGCACGCAGTACCCGGGTGTTGTGGGCACGTAATCCTGCCGACTACGCCAAAGTTGACGCGCCCCCTGGGACATATTCCTTTTTGAGGGGAATACCCGGCACCGGATCAGATGGGGGGGGGTTGTAGTCTCCGAGCGGCTGTGACCCGGTCCCGTGCCCAGGGCGTCAAGCTCAGTGTGATGTGGCAGTTCTACAGATGTTACCAAAGTTCTTTTGTGTCGACTACGCCACCCGTTGTGATGCGGTCACTGTGGCCGCCGCTGCAGCAGGGTCCGCTGAGGCTGATGGTGGGTGCGCAGCTTGGTGGGATAACCCCCAACGGGAGGGGTATAGCCTCAGAGGGGACAGGCGCAGAGGATGGGGGTTGTGGTGGTGTAGTGCAGACGGCAGTGAAGACAGAGTCGGGTTGTGCAGTTAAGGGTGTTTACTTACTGCAGATGTTGTACTGGTCACTCCAGCTGCTAGTGACCACCCGAGCCGTGCTGCGTCCACCAGGTCCTGGATCCAGCCAACCCCCAAACAAGTCCGGAGCGTGGCCCTGAGCTCTCCCTCTGTCCTTTCTTCAGCCGTCCCCACCAGTGATCCACCTAGGTCCAGCTCCCTCGGGCCTTCTGTTGGGACACCCTTGGCCCTGGGTTCCCTGACCCTTCATGTGGTGTGCCTTCGGGGTGAATGTGGTGGGTGACCGTGACAGACACTGCCCACGGTCTCCGGTCTCTGGCTGGGGATTGTTTTTACCCCCACCAGCTTGGGTTCCGGTACCCTGATGCTGACTCCTCACCCGGTGCTCTGATTTGGGTTCTTGGGTCCCTTCTCTTCTGTGCTCTGGGTCTTTCTCTTTTCTCCTCTCTCACTCTGGGTCTTGATCTTTCTTCTCCCCTCTCCTGACTTGTTCTCTGCAGCTGATCCTCTCTGCAGCTGATCCTCTGCATCTGACTCTCTGCGTCTGACCCTGATTCTAGTTGGTGCCCACCTTATATACACCCTCTATGTGTGAGCTCAGGTGACCAGCACCCAATGAGCTCCTAACTTTACCCAGGCTGCTCCCCCTATCTGCCCCTACACTACTTGGGATGTACCACCCCCCTCCCACTCCAGCCAGGAACAGACTCGGTCGTACCTGCACATTTCTAAGCGGGAGTACCGTTGGTCTGTTCCTCGGAAATGGGATGTGTGTAGTGCATGCAGCCTACCGAGCTCAGTTCCACACTCCATCCTTACCCGGGAGTGGAATATCACACCTCTGGGTTGAGGTGCAATACCCCTGCAGCAGCCGAATCCTCAGGGTGCTACATATGCACTGCAGTTTGCTATATACACTGCCTGCCTGCCTATATACACTGCCTGCCTGATATCTCTGCAGATGAATTAGTCCTCAGAAGGACTGTTTGTTTTGATGGATATGTGTCTCTAATATAATTTGGTACACCTACACTAACAAAAAACAAGCAAATCTCTCCCTAGCTCAGCAGCAGCTGTCCCTACACTGTCTGATTCCGGAGTGACGAGCTTGGCTTTGCCAGGTCTGATATAGACCTGATGACGCTGTGCGGCCAGTCAATCACTGTAATGCCACAACCAACATGACTACGGCATTACAGTGAGTGGCAGGCAATCCCTGCATGTTCATTGGCTCTCTAAAGAGCGCCAAACATGCAGGGAGGAGATCCGAACTCCTGCCAAGCAACCCCGGAAATACTCGGCGAGCACCGAGCATGTCGAGCAGTGAGATGCTCGGGCGAGCATCGAGCAGTAGCGAACATGCTCGCTCATCACTAGTTCTATCCAAAGACAACTGACAACTAGTGATGAGCGAATATGTTTTGTTAACCCTTTCGCCGAGTATGCTCGGACAAGCACCGACTAGTTACAGTTGCTCGGTGTTATGTTTGAATCACTCCCGTGTGCATGATTTCCAACTGTTTGACAGCTCTAATACATGTGAGGAATGTATATTTCTTACACAGCCCGTCAGCTGTAGCGGAACCGGACATGCCTGCTGTCTTTGTTTCACCAAGCACACCACATGTTTCTCAATCCACCATAACATCCGCACCTCACTCACTCTCCACCAGTTTTTCCGGTTCACCATACTCAGCCCTCTCTCAGCACCTTAGCCAGCCCTCGGTCCCGCAGTTGTGGTCACGTAAAAGATTGTTTGATCCTACGCATGACGAAGCTAAGAGGTTGAACTCCACCATCTCCAATCTGTTGGCCACGGAAATGGTGGTCTTAGG
This sequence comes from Phyllobates terribilis, assembly GCF_046119375.1. NCBI lineage: Eukaryota > Metazoa > Chordata > Amphibia > Anura > Dendrobatidae > Phyllobates > Phyllobates terribilis. The sequence goes on from NW_027362771.1 coordinate 87,931,082, forward strand.
CCCTATTTTTTTAAATGTAAACACTTCCGATTAAATCTGCATCTCCTGGGTTGGCTGTAGTGGGACAGGTATGGGTCTGCTTGTAGTCTGATGACATTGATGCCACTTCGGTGGTGTTAGGCCCTTATTTAGGGCAATGTGAACACTCCTGGTTAGGTCTCCATCTCCTCGATTGGCTGTACTGGAAGAGGTGTGGGTCTTATTTACACTATTTCTACAGTAGTGAAATTGATGCCACTTTACTGGCGTCTGCCACAAATTTTTTAAAATATGGGGAGTCCTGATTGGGTCTCCAACTATTGGGTTGGCTGTAGTGGAACCTTCCTGTTCTGCAGTCTAAGTTGTGTAAGGTTGCGTACCAGTCCTTGCTGCACTCCTGATACAGACTCTGCCTGCTGCACTCCTGATACAGACTCTGCCTGCTGCACTCCTGATACAGACTCTGCCTGCTGCACTACTGATGCAGACTCTGCCTGCTGCACTCCTGACACAGACTCTGCCTGCTGCACTTGATACAGACTCTGCCTGCTGCACTCCTGATACAGACTCTGCCTGCTGGACTCTGATACAGACTCTGCCTGCTGCATCATCTAGTCTCTCCTACTGGGTCCAGCTGCTGTGCGTCCGTTGGTCTGTCCTGGAGTGGCACCTGGCATTCATCGGGAGCCAAGTCTAACCTCACCATCATAGTCTCTAGTGAACAGTCCGGTGCTCGCTTTGTCATGCCCCTCCAGGCTCTCCGGGGTCCATGACACAGTGGTTCCACAAACCACGTCTGTGACAGTGCACCCTTGCAGGCAGGGTCTTCACTCCTGGTGTACCAGTCGGTGACCCCTTTTAACATGTAAAGCGGAACTGAATAAATGTCTCTGTCACAGTAATAATAATTATAGTACTTGTACTCTGGGTCAATTGATGGCACTTCCCTGGTGTCTATGACTAGCCCAGGGTATGGGGATGACTCGGTACCCGGGCCTTCGCCTGGCCTTTGGGGATGTCGAGGTGGTCGGCTCCCGGGCCCGTACCCTGGGGTCAGCTTTAAAAGGGGGATTGTTGGTTATTTTTATGAAAGTTCGTGACGCAACCTGTGGTTTCTGGTGAGAGCAAGAACGGGGACGGACATGGTAGTCACTTCAGCACCTTTTACTGGTGGAAAATCAGGCACATCCCGGAGCACTGTAGAGTGAAGGGTGCATATCAGGATCCTCCCCAATGAGCGGGTGTAGGGCCTCCTGTTTCTTGCCTCTGCGTAGTAAGTTTCTGACCTGCCTGGAGCTAGGCCTAACTTTGTCTCTGTCCTGCACCGGCTGACGTTGTGGTAGGGCCTTCTCTTGGAGTGCACGCTCCCAGCTTACGGGGCCTATGTGTCTTCCGGCTCTATTACGTATCAGCGCTTTAGCGATCCTAGGACTTGTAGTTCTCCAGGGATTCCGGTTATGCCTTACTGGGTGAGCTGGCTAAGCTCCTCTGCCCCCTATGTACTAACTCTCCACTCGCCTTCGGCCTACTCGGGCCCTCACTAAGCTACTCACACTATCGGCAGCTTGCCGCGCTTCACCGATCTTATGGCGCCGGCATACCTTATGCTCCCTATCTTGAGCTACAACTGAACTGAGCTAAGAACCACTGCAGACTGACCTCGCTCAGGCTTCTCTACTGCAGGAACTCTCTCAACAGACTAACTGAGCTCGAGTCTGTATTCAGATGTGTACTTGCTGAACTCTCCAGAGGAACTGAACTGCCTAGCTCCACCTTCCCTATTTATATCCCTAACGGGCTTAACCTGCTGGTCTGAGGTGGAAGGTGGAGATGTGTGAATGTTTATGGGGGCCTCTTGTGGAGGAATCCATCAATGCACTCTTCTAGGATATGTGATACCAAGCGCAGCTGGGCGTCACATTCCCCCCTAGCAAAGCTCAGCTCTCCCGGGCTGAAGTACATTTTATAAAACAATAGGATACATGAACAATCTTCCCTTTATGGGAGGCAAAAAGCTTAAACGTTACTGTTACAGGGCGGTACTCCGTGTGTTAATTATTAATGTCAGGCTTGACTATCAGTAATCAATATCCGGCTAATACCTTGCCTGTTACTACTCCGATTCCTTTACTATACACTATACTAAATGGCGACTAACTGAGACAAAAACCGTGTTATCAATAAAATATATTTATTACACAAGTCTACAGTTAATTCTACTATTTAATACCACACTGACACTGAATATAACAATAATAATACGGATATACGATTAACCCCACAATAACCTAGTTACACTTCCTGCCCACTTACCTAAAAACATACATACATTAATTACAGCCCACCCACCTATCACTATACTATCCCTATGGAGGATAAGAGGTTAAAAGCAGTGATACTTAGCCACTTGAAGATGCCTTGGCTGCAGATGTGCTGCTGAATTAGGAGAGGCAGAAAAGGGGACTCAAAGGGTTCACAAGGGAGCAGAGGAGGATGGGACAGATAAGGCTGGGGGCTGAGAGGTAGGGAGATGAAGGGGAGTAGAAGCAGAGCAGCAGAGTGTGATGATGTGAGAGGTCAGTTGCTGGCTGCTGCACACAGACACAGATGCTGCTGGTACGTCTTCAGAGGAGAGGGCAGAGGGACAGTGGCTGGGCTAAGAGCAGTAGGACACAGAGGGGCAGACAGGACACGTGGGGCAGGAGAGGGGACACAGAGGGGAGCAAGCACAGAGGGCAGGTGTCAGCAAAAGAAGAAGAGTTACAGGGGAAGAGAGATACTCAGCCATGTGCTGTGTTCATCCTCTCCAAGTGTCCCAAGACTAAAGAGACCAGCACAAGAGTGCTCTGGGGTTTTATGTCCAGCACAGGAAATGATGTATTATTCCCCGCCCACTGGCCAAGGACTTTGTTCATGTCCAACCATACTCGCAAAACCTGTTTTAGTACATGGCTGGACATTTTATTTATCCTGCCCCCAATAGCAGCAAACAGACTGAAACACATAAGGAGATGGGGGCCAATATATACATGTATACTTATCTGCAAACATGGCTAGCATGCAGATACATATATACATGTGCAACCTAGGACACTTCCCTTTACAGTTACATAATAACATAACCAAATACAAAGCGTCCTCAGAATTCAAGTCTCTTGCAGTTAGGTTCCCAAACAGGAAGTCCATCTCACAGGGTAGAGTACTTGGCGGTTTGAGGGACCTGTCCCAAACCCTCAACGTAGGCCCTGGGGTGGCTGCAGGGCATGAAGATCCCGAGTTGGACCTCTAGTAGAGGCACTCCAGACAGATTTTTCTTCTGAGGTCACCTAAAGGGGCACTCCAGGGTGTGCAATTATATACAAAAAGCAGTTTTGGGCTACACACAGTCCTCAGCCACGAAATTCATAGGTAAACAATAAAGGAAGTCATTAGTCAAAGTGTCCATATCACTTAAACTGTTCAATAATAAAGCAAAGCACAAAATAATATACATATGCACGAAAACACACAGAAATACAGTTCAATACCCCAGGGGAAACTATCTACATTGTCAGAAGTTTAGCTATCTTACTGATTATATCTGACAGGGGATTTACCTCACGTGCTACGTGTTGATCTGCATAGTGCGGTGGTCTGTGTGGTAACAGAGTCTGTATTGTCAGTTACCCTACCAGTTCTACGTGTGACTACGTTGTAAAACTGCTTTAACCTCTCTCTTGGACTGGCAAGTTCACCACTGGCTGGGCCCTCTTGCTATGCTCCTACCGGGGATCCTTCGTCCGGGGATACTTCTTGAGCTGGCTCTTCTGCAGCACTAGGCTCTTTTGCAGCACTACCAGGTTCAACTTGCTGTGGAGGGTTTTCTGGCTGTTCGAAGAATTGGAGTACTGGGATAATTAATGCTCCTCCTATTTGAGGCCAATCTGCCGGGAAATCTCCTAAATCAGTATGTATCACTGCTTCTTTAGGCTCTTCCAGTACGGTGATAGGCACTTCTTCTTGAGGTTTTAGCAGATCTGGACACAACTTTAGGTGATCCCGGGACACTGTTGCAGACGTTCTTCCTCCATCTCGACTGATTAAGCAGGTCTTCTTATTATCGAATCTTGAATTCAACACAGTGTAGGGTTCTTTTTCCCACTGGTCATCAAGTTTATGATTTCGTCTTTTCCTTTTCAATACTACTTCACCAGGTGTGAAGGGTTCTGCAGGCGCGTTTTTGTTGTAGTGCACCTCCTGCTTATCTCTCACCCGAGTGAGACTATCTTCAACACAGGCTTGTACTCTTCTGTACTGCTCCTGTCTGGCCGTGTCCCAGTCCTCAGTGGTCACATCCGCTTCTGGTTCTACAACACCAAGCTCCAGGTCCATGGGCAGCTTTCCTGGCCTTGCTCGCATGAGATATGCCGGAGTACAGTTGGTGGAACTTTCTGGTATGTGATTGTACAGATCTACTAGGTCAGGTAGTAGGTCTGGCCACTGATTTCTCTCCTCAAGTGGTATGGTCTTTAGCAGGTCAATGATGATGTTATTCATCTTCTCACAGAGACCATTGGTTTGTGGGTGGTACGGTGTAGTTCTTATCTTCTTACACCCGTATAGATGGCAGAACTCCTTGAACAACTCAGCCTCAAAGGCCGGGCCTTGGTCCATCAGCACCTGCTCAGGGTATCCATGGGGTCTACAGAAATACGCTTGGAACGTCTTTGCTGCTGTCTCTGCCGTCAGGTCTTTGATGGGGGCGACCACCAGGAAACGTGAGTAGTGATCCACCATGGTCAGGGCATAGGAGTACCCTGACCTGCTGGGTGACAGCTTGACATGGTCCAGGGCCACGATCTCCAGGGGTCAAGTCATCTTGATGGGTTGCAGGGGTGCCTTCTGGCTGCTGTAGTCTTTTCTTTTGAGGCCACAGGGTCCACAGTCTCGGCACCACCGCTCAATGGAGCTGCGCATTCCTACCCAGTAGAATCGACACTTCAGCAGGGTCTCTAGCTTTTTCCAGCCAAAGTGTCCCGCCTGATCGTGGTAGGCCTCCAACACCATTTGGATGTCTGTCTTGGGGACCAATATCTGCCATACCATCTCATGGGTTTTTGGATTGACGTACCTCTAGCACAGCTTCTCACGGTAGATAAAAAGCCGGCTTCTCTCGTTCCACAGCTGCTTTGCTTGAAGAAACCCGAATTTTCCAGGGAGGAACCTTCTTGGGTTATCAGCTCCTTGATGCGGCTGACAACCGGGTCACTGTCCTGGGTCTCCTTCCAGCTGTGGTGAGGCAGGGGGTTTAACGTCGTTCCACGCTGCCTCGTCGAGGCTCGTTGCTCATGGATCATCCCATTCCAGTGAAAGGCAGGTAGCTCAATCTCTTCCAGGTCATCCACTTCTTCTTCTGTGTCTGACTGGTGAGGAATCCTGGACAGGGCATCGGTGTTGGCGTTCTTGTGGCCCGCCCGGTATTTAATTGTGAATTGATAATTTGACAGCCGAGCCATCCATCGGTGTTCCAGTGCCCCTAGCTTAGCCGTTTCAAGATGGGTCAAGGGGTTGTTATCAGTGAAGGCAGTGAACTTACTGGAGGCTAGGTAGTGCTTGAACCTTTCAGTGATGGCCCAGACCAAGGCCAGGAACTCCAACTTAAAGCTGCTATAGTTCTCTGGGTTCCTCTCTGTCGGGCGGAGCTTCCTGCTTGCGTATGCGATTACCTTCTCTTGGCCATTCTGCTTCTGACTTAAGACAGCTCCCAGTCCTTCGTTGCTGGCATCAGTATACAGCAGGAATGGTTGGCTGTAGTCAGGATAGGCTAGGATCTCATCGCCTGTCAGGATCTCCTTCATCTCCTTAAACGACTCGGCTTGCTCCTTACCCCAGTGGAATGGGGGATTTCTGCCTTTGGGGGACTGCCCTACCAGGAGGTCTTGCAGAGGAGCTGCTTTCTTGGTGTAGTCTTTTACAAATCTCCGGTAGTATCCTACTAGTCCCAAGGACTGACGCACCTCATTGAGGTTCTTCGGCTCCGGCCACTTCTGGATGGCAGTGACCTTCTCCGGGTCTGGTGCTACCCCTTCTGGACTGACAATGTGCCCCAGGTACTGTACCTTTCTCTTGAGCAGGTGGCACTTTGAGGGCTTCAACTTCATCCCGCACCGGGACAGTGACTCCAATACCTCCGCCAGGTGCTTCAAGTGGTCCTCGTACTTTTTGGAGTACAATATCACATCATCCAGGTATAGTAACACAGTCTCGAAGTTGTGGTGTCCCAGGCAGCACTCCATCAATCTCTGGAATGTTCCAGGGGCATTGCAGAGTCCAAACGGCATACTGTTGAACTCGCAGAGTCCCATCGGGGTAGTGAAGGCCGTCTTCTCCCGATCCTCCTCAGCCACAGCTACTTGCCAGAACCCACTAGTGAGGTCAAGGGTGGAAAAGTAATTTGCAGACTTTAAGGCAGCTAGGGACTCCTCTATGCGTGGTAAAGGGTATGCATCTTTAAGTGTAATGCGATTTACTTGTCGGTAATCTACACACATTCTCATGCTCCCGTCCTTTTTCCTAACTAGCACTAGGGGAGCCGCCCAGGGACTACAACTATCCCTTACTACCCCCCCTTTCTCATGTCGTGCAACATTTCCTTAGCCTTCTGGTAGTGTGCTGGTGGTATAGGCCTGTAACGTTCTTTGATGGGTGGATGGTCACCTGTGGGGATATGGTGTTGTACCCCGTTAATCCTCCCGAAGTCAAGTGGATGTTTACTGAACACCTGTGCGTATTCTTGAACCACCCGGTGTACTCCATGTTTCTGATGGGCAGGAGTGGTGTCTGTCCCAACATGGAGCTGTTGACACCAATCCTCCACCTGGGTTGCAGGGTCATTATCCTCCACTTCATCCGGTGAAGTTAAGGACTCCGCCTTGTGAATGCAGTTGTTATTTACAGCATGTAATTTGGCAACAGTGGCATAACATGGCAATCTGTCCTCATCTTCCCCACAGTTGAGAATATGGACGGGCACCCTCACATTGCGTACATCTACCACTCCTCTGGCGGTTAAGAGCGTGGGTCTGTGCTCGGAGCAAAGGGGTTCTACTACCGCCTGGTAGCTCTGTCCTCTAAGACCTATAGGTAGAATTTCCCGGTAACTGCGTTGTTGAGGGCATTGCTAATATTTTGGGACACGTGCTTGTGTAATGCGGGGACGGCACACCGGGAGAAATAGGGGCGGCTGGGGACCGAGTACCGAGGGACGGCCGCCGCCATCAGGTTGTGAAATGCTTCCATCTCCACAAGCCTAAAAGGCAACATTTTGAGTGCAAGCTGTTGCGAAATGTGGGACTTTAATAGTGTGGCCTGTGGGGCGTTGGCTGCATATTTGCGTTTGCGTTCCAAGGACTGGGGTATGGACAACTGAACGCTACGCTTGGACAAGGACATGGACCTGCTTCCTGATGCTGCTACTTGAGAGTGCGCAGCGACAGGTGCAGGGCAGGAGGCATCTTCGCATGCACCATGGACAGGGGATTGTCTTGCATGCACAACAGTGGAAGTTGCATTGGTGCCACCTGCAGACACTGTCCTGGACCCTGGGGTTCTGTCCACAAAGTAGAGTGCTTTGCTGCCATGTGGCTGATCATGCTGATGGTGGTCAGGCTGGTCAATTTTCCACCCCTGCTGATGCTGCCCTGGCAGGTGGTGCAAATGGCCTTTTTGGGGTTATCGTCAGAGTCTTTAAAAAACAACCAGACTCGGGAAGCCCTAACAGTTGTACTGGCAACTTCCGTCGTATTGGTGTTACGGGGAACAGTTGCCTGCCTTCTGTCTGTGGCCACCACACTGCTTCTTCCTGCCTGTTTGGGCGCTCTGTCTCCCTCCTCCTGTGTGCTGCTATCCTCACTCTGCATGTAATCCTGACAGGTTGGGTCAGTTATTATATCATCCACTACCTCTTCTTACAGTTCCGCACCCTGGTCCTCCTTCTGACTTTCTGGCAATTGTTTCTCATCATCGTCCACCTCTTGTTACACTTTCCCACCATCGCCTTCGTATGACCGTGGTTGCTCAAATATTTGGGCATCGCTACATGCGATCTCCTCTTGCCCCGCTTCAAGTGGACCAGGCGAGAGGCCCGAATCTATAAAAGGAAAAGTGAACAGTTCTTTGGAGTGTCCAAGTGTGGAATCAGTTGTCTCTGTGCACTCGGCATGGTGGGAGGAAGGAGGATCAGGGTGAGGAATATGCGGTCCAGACTCACGGCTACTGAGATTTGACCATGTGGAAGACCGGGTGGTGGTGGTGGTGGCTAAGTGACTGGAAGCATTATCTGCTATCCAACCAATAACCTTTTCACACTGCTCTGTGTTCAATAGTGGTGTTCTGCTGTCCCCTATTAATTGGGACAGGAAGGTCAAGCGAGAAGTTGTGGGTGTTTGTTGTGCAACAATTTCAGCTTGCCCACGGCCTCGGCCTCTGCATGCATCATCACCATCACGCCCTTCCACGCTCTCTACAAATAGCTGAATTTGGAGCGAACTTATATGTGATCTGTGTGACGGACAAACCACAGTTTTAAATAGCTGGCCTATAGGTAACTATTTTTAACAGCACCGACCTCTTGTCAATAAGTTCACTGACACACTGTAAAAAAATTTCAATGGAGGCCAGAAATGGCAATATTTTCAGCGCAATTATATGTGGTCCATGTGACAGACAAACCACCGTTTTAAATAGCTGGATTTTTAGCGCTGTAATATGGAAAGGAGCTGGCTGTATTCTTCAGTGCCAAGAAGCAAATGGTGCAGAAAAACAGTGTTGTCTGGATTGCTTTTTAAGCAAATAATCAGGATTAAGATAAAAAAAAATTATTCCTAGCCCCTGATACCTGTGGCTATTTCTACAAATATTTGTAAAAGCACCAGCAGACAGAACTGGAATGGAACTTGCTATGTGCACTGAAGTCTGCTATATACCCAGCCTGCCAGCCTATATACATTGCCTGCCTGCTTTGCACTGATATCTCTGCAGCTGGATTAGTCCTCAGAAGGACTGTTAGTTGAGATGGATATATGTATCTAATATACTCTGGTATACCTACACTAACTAGAAACAAGCAAATCTCTCCCTAGCTCAGCAGCAGCTCTCCCTACACTGTCTGATTCCGGAGTGACTGTGACGAGCATGGCGGCGCCAGGTCTGATTTAGAACTGATGATGCTGTGGGGCCAGCCAATCACTGTAATGCCACAACCAACATGGCTGCAGCATTATAGTGTGTGTCAGACAATCCCTGCATGTTGATTGGCGCTCTAAAGAGCGCCAAACATGCAGGGAGGGGACGCGAGCTTCCGTCGAGCAGCCCCGGAAATACTAGGCGAGCGCTGAGCATCTCAAGCAGTGAGATGCTCGGGTGAGCATGCTCGCTCATCCCTAATAACACACTGATGGTAAAAAGGGACACCCAGATGACACACTGATCCAATACATTGATGACAACACTACCCTTTATTCATGCTCGTATTTAAACATAGATGTGTGAATGAGACCTAACTTTCAACATTTTTCTGGGTGCTGTAATCCATTCATTCAAGTTATTACTTAAATTACCCAATTTTACACCTGGTCAAGTTCTAATTTGTCTTTGTTGTGAAAATTCAATGTGGTGTTGGACAAGTGATTTTGTAAATGGTGGAATAATAGTTCTCATCAGTGTATGTGCATCCCATGATGCTCCCTGTGACCTTATTCACCTCATAAGGCCACAGCCCCACTATCAGTATTTGGTCAGTATTCGGTCAATATTTTTTCTCAGGAGTGTGAGTCAAAACCAGGAGTGGGTGATAAATGCAGAATTGGTGACTTGTTTCTATTATACCTTTTCTCTGATTGTTCCTCGCCTGGTTTTGGCTCCCACTCCTGAGAAAAAATACTGACCGAATACTGACCAAATGATGACAGTCAGGCAGCGTTTTTACTGCAGTTCTGCATGAAGCCAAAACCTACTCTCTTTGCAGTAAAAACGATGCAGTGTTTTTTCTGCATTTTTTGCAGCACTTTTTTTTGCAGCATTTTTAAGTTTAATTTACCAAAAACGCTTAGAAAAATGCCACAAACAATGCTGCAAAATGCCACAAAAGCGGTTGTGCTGTTTTTTTCCAGTGTTTTTTTTTCCCTTCCTCATTGCTTTCTTCCAGTGAAAAAATGCTACACAACTGCTGAAAGAATTGACATGCTGCAGATTTCAAAACCGCTGCATTTCTCAAATTCAGATATTTTTGAAGATCTCATAGCCTTTGCTGGCACTGTAACAAACAGCTTTTAATTTGCATAAAAACTACAGCAAAAAGATACTGCAAAAATGCAACATGTGAACATAGCCTTATAGCACAGTGTATGTAAAACTGGAAAAGGACAGTAAGTGCCACTAGTCAGAAAGCATGCCAGGGAAGAATTTCACAATGTAACCATTTTTACAGCTGCTGTTATTTGCAAGAAAATGAATATCCAACTCTGTTCTATAGAGTAGTGTCAATAGTTCTGGGAATGTTTTGCTCAATTCAGAAAAACAGAAAAAATAAAGTATCAGTGATATCTCAGATACAGCTAAACTGACAATATTTCCTGCTAACATCTCTCCTTATATTTCATAACTAGATCAGTCCCTGGAAAACATGACCTCTGAACAGGTCAGCGAACTGCAAACAGCCTCAGCGTGTGAGGAGGAAACATACTGTGACTACAGAACACCCACCACGAGTACATTAGAGGAGACATTAACCAAGCCAGTTTCACACAAAGAAGACATCCTGTGAAGTGGTAATGTGGTTGAGAGCCACACCTAAATCACACCAATAAGAAAGACTGAGAACAAAATACCAGTATTTTGTTTAACAGGCAAATGTAGTTCTTGCTATGGTTGAAAAAAAGATATTGAAAAAATATAATATATTTCAGAAATACTAAAATTCATACTTTTGATAACAAATCTTACGCATCAAACCAAAGACATCACAACAACTTTGCATTTTTTGTGGTCATTATTGCTCCTCTTTTTTTTCTTTTTTTTTTATGAGGAAATAGAGTATTACCTTCTGGAAAAGCTTACAAGTAGAGTTGGGCAGACTGCTGAAAGTTTGGGTTCTGGTACCTGACCTGAACTTTTGAGAAAGTTCAGTTCGGTTACCAGACTAGCACTTGAAAATCGACCAGAACCTTATGTTCGGTTACGAGACTAGCACTCGAAAATCGACCAGAACCCCATTGAAAATAATGGAGACCCGAACACTGCTCTGGATTTCAGAAGACAGTACGTGTTCGGCGATCAGACCCAAACACTGACTGCCCGGTACGAACACCGAACATTTCTTTTTGGGTTTGCCCATCTCTATTCATAAAGTAACAGGAGATCTATGCACAGAGCAAATATATATGATGGATTTCTGTGTATTATGGGATATCAGGAGGAGTTTTAAAGCAGCAGAGATAGATATAAAACCTGTCAGTTGTCTTTTCAATGTGATCTCTGCTTGCTTTATGTGACTATGTTAAAAACATTTAAAAAAACATAACAACTACTATGGATGAGTGGCCACAGACATATCGCCTTTTGCCAACCATCCAGCACTGCTACTCAAATATAGCAGGCCTGTAAATATTATATGCAATATTATACCAACCCAAAAAATGGCTAATAGTTAAATACATAAAATGTATCAGAAATATGTAAATCAGTTGACAAACCCATGCAAAATGATGGAATGCATATAAAATAAATTGGATGAAGCAGATCACGTGATGTGTATTTGTGTAATGAGGGAGGATGAGGCCTAAGGATACAACAACCTTTATCAAGGTGTGCAGAATTATTAGGCAGCTTGTTTTCCTCAGGCAAAATGGGCCAAAAAAGAGATTTAATTGACTCTGAAAAGTCTAATTTACCACTCTTACAGAGAGATGTAGTATTCTTGAAAATACTAAGATATTGGTGTGTTATCACAGAATCATCATAAGCTTTATTGCAAATAGTCAATAGAGTTGCAAAAAATGTGTTGAGAGAAAAAAGATGCACTATAAAGATTTGAGAAGAATCATGAACCCATTATCCTCCAGTGCTGTCATATTCCAGAACTGCAATCTCTCTGGAGTGCCCAGAAGTAGAGATGAGCGAACGTTTTGATATTGAACATCGGGTTGAACATCAAAAAAATGACCGCGTTCGGGCACCCAATCACAAACCCGAACCGGGCCCCAAACATCCCTGGTTTCCCACGCTGTCATCTGCGTGACAGCGCGGAAATCAGGGGCTGTGACCGGCAATAAGATTGCTACCGCCGGTCACAGCGCAGTGAGATCATGTTGTCAGATGTCAGCATGATCCCGCAGTTGTGACAGTGACCCGCGGTAAAAAGCTTACAGCAGGTTACAGATGCCGACTGATGGGACTACTAGCCCCATCATCCGGCATCTGCTGTCACAGTACACAAACGCCGTTGATGGGAGAAGTAATCTGTCATCTGCTGTGCTTGCGCAGTGAAAGTAAAAAAAAGAAAGTTAAAATAAATAAATAATTATTTAAATAAAAATAATAAACACATTATGCTCACCTACCACTTACCTACACCTTGATCCCGATGTTCTTGTCCCCTGTAAAAAAAAAACAACAACATATACTCACCTTACAGCTAATCTCCGAAGCCCATGTCCCCAGCAATAAAGATAACATAATAAACCATTATATTCCTCACCTGTCGGCTGTAGCCCATATAATATCGAGTGTCCCACATTGATATCACTGATAACAGAGTAATCCCAGTGTCCCACGGCGATCCGGGTCAATCCTACATCAGCCACATCAGCAATCACTCCTGTCAGTGTATAGTGCTGCGCTGCAGCAGTGAGGTCACTTGAGTTCAAACAGCTGAAGATCACCTGAGAGCTCCAGGGATCTCACTTATGGCATTAGTGTTACTTGGGGTAATTCTCACACAGCACCAATGCCGTATGTGAGGTCCCGGAGTGCTCAACTGATTGAACTCCGGTGACCTCAGTGCCGGTAGCTTTTCGGGATGTTCACGTGTAAAAATAAGAATAAAATAAAAAGTCCTTATACTCACCTGTCCGGAGATGTCCTCCACTGTAATCCTCTGACCGCTGACGCTGAGGAGGCGGGGAGAATGAGTGGCTCAGTGAGTGACAGGACAACACTTCTGAGCTCAGCTCTGGAGCCACTTGCTGGAGCGGCTCATTTTCCCTGGCTCCTCGGCATCAGCGGTCAGAGGATTACAGCAGGAGACAATTCAGGACAGGTGAGTATAAGGATTTTATTATTTTATTCTTATTTTTACACAGGGACAGTGTGAGAGCAGACTACTACTACCCTCATCATTGCAAGCTGCTATGTCCTCCTACATTAGCTATATAATACATGTGGACATCTTAATAAATGGAATAATTATATTCCATATTTAGTACAATTCAAGCTCCTGTTTTGATGTGTGGAAAACTTTCATTTGATTTGCATTTTGTTAATTTGCTGTCCATTGGGATGCACTGATTAATTCCTTCACTAGAATTGCAATACTCTTTTGTGGACTTTTTGAGAAAAGCAGTATAGAATAGTGTAGAATATTAGAATCAGCTTCCCCTCACAGTCAGTACCTCCCAAACAAGTAACGAATCTTACCAGATTTTGCAATCTGTTACTGTTTGTGTTTTTCTGTTGGTCCGCTTTCGATATAAAATGGTAGAAAATGCTCCTACCATTGTATATACGCATGGAGTAAAACACATGGAGCTCTGTTGAAGATTTTGATCCCTATTCATTGTATTATGTGTGCCTTTTTGCAGTGCCTTATAACAATAGCCCTTTTTTTTATTTGTGCCTTATTCATTAATTAATTTGTGGCTTTTTTAAATTAACTTTACTTGGCTACATTTTTATTTATTTGCTTATTAATCCAAGAGTTGTTTTCCATCTCCAGATGTTTTAGCCTAATTCATCACTTTGTCTTTTCAAAACCTTACTACATTTTTACACAATTGTACTCCAGTACTTTAGTGGAGTACAAAATGTGTCTAACTTTATTTTTGGGCAGTACGGTGGCTCAGTGGTTAGCACTGTAGCCTTGCTGCCCTGGGGCTCTAGGTTCAAATCCCACCAAGGACAACATCTGCAAAAGGAGTTTGTGTGGCTTTCCTCCTACACTCCACAGACATACTGATAGAGAATGTAGATTGTGAAACCCGATGGGGACAGTACCAATAATTGCTGCGGAATATGTTGGTGCTATATAAACATTATTATTATTATTATTTTGTGCTCGTAAAGACTAGCCTGTTCCTTTTAAATTATCATGCAACTTTTTATCATAAAAAGACATAAAAAAATTGGCATCCACCATTTTGGAGAATTTGGCACAAAAAGAAACCAAAAAAAGTCCTTTAAAAAACTTCAAATGATGAATTGGGGCTTTTGTGTTTCATTGCTGTTTCATTTATTAGCTATGGTTCTGGTGTGGTTTTAGCTTTTTAGTACAAAGATCAGAACAAGCTATAAGGTATCTTTAGTGACATACAGTAGGCAAACACTCAAATAACAGTGCACAAATAGTGCATTATACAGTGTGTGCACATACCATACAGTGTGCAAATCATAGATATAGATTTTGCTGCCATCACCTTCATATAAACAGATATTGTATTGCACCATCATCACTTAGGCACAAATCAATCGCTATATTGTACCGCTAACACACAAAGATTAGTCACCTTCAGTCAATTGTGTTTATTCTACCTTAATAGCGGTTAATAATTATGTTTGGAGATTTTTAAAACCATTGTGATCCAATGTTGTTACACAATGAACATGAAAAAGTTTAAAGGGGTTGGAAATGAATATTTTTATAGACAATGTCAATAGCCTGTGCAGTAATCCTTTCCTCAAACTATTTGCATAGTGTTTTATAACAATGAGTGGGTAAATCAATACTATATAGTGAAAGGTAAATAACTAATAAAACATAGCAAACTTTAAATTGACCTCAAGTTACAATACACACACATATAATATATTGAGATTACTAACACTGACATATAGGTCACTAAGTGAAACACTAGCACAAGTACGAACAGTTATTTTCCATATTGCGTATGGGAATAAATCAGAGTGCCATTGTCATTTGGATAGCTGATGCTATTTTTAGATGGACAGATAGCTTCCTAGTAATGCTCATTCATAACTATCAGACCATCTAAACAGACTGCAAATCATTCCAATGAACATGTAAAATGCTTGTTCGTCAGGTGAGATGATTTTTTGCTGACTTAAAAATCATTGTTCAAGGCAGTATATTGGCTTATGTAAACAGGGGATTTGCTGCTGAGGATGATGAGATTCTATGCTCACAGAACAATTGCACATCATTCTGTGCTCATAGAATTCTGGTCAGAATGCCTAAACAGGTCATTAAAATACTGCCAGTTAGTTTGCTTGTAAGAAGTTGGACCTGTAGTTGGTTAATGGCCAGTGTCTAAACCCAGCATTAAATACAAACTGTGCCAACTGTAAGTTAAATTATGCTCTATGTAGTATCTTCTCTTGATGCCCAACCATGTGTATTAAAGGGGTAGTTTATATTGATGGCTTATTTGTAGGATAGGTCATCAATATCTGAATGTGTGGATGTGAGACCCGACACCCCAGCCCATCTGCTGCTCCTGGTGCAGGCAGTTCCTGAATGTGATCAGTTGTGGAGCTGCACGTCTCCGCCGACCCTATAGTGGCTGTGGCTGGGAACTGGGTGGTGCAGTACCTGACTGTGGCCACTTTGCGGTTTGAAGAGCTGGGAACAGCTGACTGCAAGGGTTCTGGGAATCGCAGTCCCAACGATTATAAATTGATGACCAATCTTAAGGATAGACCATGAATATAAAATAATTAAATAGAATAGATATTAAATAGAAATGAGCAAATAAATTCAAGTGGAATTGAATTCTACTTGAATTTTACAAAGATCTGCACTCGTTAAAATGTGGACTTTTGTAATTCCCTTCCTCTCGGATTTGGTGATATAGCCATCGTTGGCTTCCATTTTTCTAAGCCATAATGGGCCATTAAAAAAGTAATATATATATATATATATATACATATATATATATATATATATATATATATATACAGTACAGACCAAAAGTTTGGACACACCTTCTCATTTAAAGATTTTTCTGTATTTTCATGACTTTGAAAATTGTACATTCACACTGAAGGCATCAAAACGATGAATTAACACATGTGGAATTATATACTTATCAAAAAAATGTGAAACAACTGAAAATATGTCTTATATTCTTGGTTCTTCAAAGTAGCCACCTTTTGCTTTGATGACTGCTTTGCACACTCTTGGCATTCTCTTGATGAGCTTCAAGAGGTAGTCACCGGAAATGGTCTTCCAACAATCTTGAAGGAGTTCCCAGAGATGCTTAGCACTTGTTGGCCCTTTTGCCTTCACTCTGCAGTCCAGCTCACCCCAAACCATCTCGATTGGCTTCAGGTCTGGTGACTGTGGAGGCCAGGTCATCTGGTCACGCGCCCCCTGGGCCGTGTGTGTGTGGGGATACCCGGAACCGGACCCGTTGTGGATGCTGGGGGCTGTAGTCCTTGCGTGGCGGGGACCCGGTCCGTGCCCAGGGCGGTCAAACCAAATGGCAGTCTATATGCTGAATGTTCGACTACGCCACCCGTGGATTGCGGTCAGAGTGAACCACCGCTGCAGGGCAGACCGCTGAGGCTGGTGTTGTGGGTGCAGCTGAGGGTAGTATAACTCCCCACGGGAGGAGTATAGCCTCAGGGCAGAAAATAGGGATGTTGGTGGTGATGGTGCGCGGGAGCAGCAGTAACCACACGGAGTCTGTCATGCGATTCAGGGTCTTTACTGTTGGTGGTATTAAGGGACCCGTCCGGAATACAGGTTAACAGTGGAGGCCTGGTCAGTCTGAGAGCAACTGAGAAGTCCCGCTGGTCAGGGGGAGTTTGTAGGCCTACCGTGCTGACTTCACTCTTTCTTGGCTATCCCGCTGTAGTGTGGTGGTAGCCCATGTTGCTGAGTGTACCGTGTTGTTCTCGCCCATATGGCTGGCGACTCGGGCCTTCTGTACTTCTCCCCCCTTCAGGGTAGTAGTGGTCCCTCTCGTGTGGCTGAGGCTCCGGGCTTCCTTGGGCCTGAGGACTTGAAGTCCCCTGCGTGGTGGTTTTCTGCTGCTGGGCTTATAACCCTCACAGCCTCGGACTCCAGTGTCCGGCTTTGTAAGTCTCTAGCCAGGATGAGCTCTGCTAGCTCCCCTCCTGGCCTCATGTTCCTCCTCTGCCTACAGGGACTCCTCAGCCTGCTGCTGACCTGTCCCTATCTGCCACTAGTCTGGAACTTCTCTCTAACTCGTCTGTCTAACCTCGCCCCAGATCCAGTTTATAAAGGGCAGATTTCTCCCCTCCCTGGACTGAGGCAGGAGGTGCTGCATGCTAATTGTCCCCAACCAGGGAACCTCCCACCTGCTCTCAGACATGACATTGCTGATACTGTGGCGACCAGACCTGGGGTGCCACACTGGCATACCCCAGTTCTCAGACAGGGTATTTAGCCTCAAACTGACATCATTCTGATGTATGACTTTGATATCTGATCTTGTCCTAAAATGGACACTGTACTTTTGAAAGGGTACTGAATAGCACTGCTGGAAGCGGCTTTATATAAAGCTTCTGATGGAAAACAGATAATACCAGTACCTGCACTTCAGGGAGAATACACACCATCCTACATCCTATATTGTTCTGACAAGTCAAGGTAACTCCACTGAGACATGTATGTTAGAATAGAATAGAATTAAACTATGGATTATATGTAGTTTCATTTCTATTATAAAGTAGCTTCAGATGGTGCCCTTTTAATTTATTATGTGAACAGGTAATGTGTTGTATCTCCAAGATAATCAAAATAAAACTCACTCTTTATGGTTAACCAGTAGAGGGGAGTCCAGAAGTAAACATGTAGAATAAAAATAGAAAAGTAACAAACTTTCTATACTTTTCTTCAAACCCCACTCACAAAGATGGCCACACACTGGACCTCATCTTCACCTGCCTCTGTTTCCTATCTAACTTCTCTAACTCCCCTCTCCCCCTGTCTGACCACAACCTACACACATTCGCTTCCCTTTCCTCTCCAGGTACACAATCCCCACTCCACAAACTTGCACACCCTCGCAGAAATCTCAAACACCTTGACCTACTCTCACTCTCTGAATCCCTTCTCCCTTTTACAGACATAAGTTCCTTACACAATGAAGATGCTGCTGACACTTTATATAACACCACAACAGCTGCAGCTCTCAATTTGGTCGCCCCCCTCACACATACCACAGCTCGCACACTCACAGGAACAACCCTGGCAAACCAACCTGACTTAATAACTGCAAAGGGCCTCCAGGGTTGCTGAGCGGAGATGGAAAAGGTCCCACTCCAATGAGCATTTCATCGCATTCAAACAGTCCCTCACTATTCCCAAGTCCACACTCACTGCAGCAAAACAAACATATTTCTCATCTCTCATCCCCTCCCTGTTTCACAACCATAAACAGATATTCAGCACTTTCAATACTCTCCTCCGCCCCCCCAGCGCCTCCTCCCTCACCTCTCGTCTCAGTCAAAGACTTTGCCTCATTCTTCAAGCAGAAGATTGACATCATCAGACAAAGCTTTCGCCTATAGTCCCCACACTCCTTCCTCATATCTACTCAACCCTCCTCCTCCAAATCCAGCTTCTCCACCATTACGGAAGATCAAGTTTCCTCTTTACTTTCCAAATCACACCTCACCACCTGCAAACTTAACCCAATCCGGTCCCACCTCATCCCAAACCTCACCACAGTCTTCATCCCAACCCTAACCCACCTTTTCAACCTGTCACTAACAACTGGTGTCTTCCCCTCATGCTTCAAACATGCCTCGATCAAACCCATCCTCAAAAAGCCCTCCCTTGACCCATCCTCTCTGACTAGCTATCGCTCCATATCACTTCTCCCCTATGCCTCAAAACTACTGGAAAAACATGTCCACCTTGAACTGTCCTCCCACTTCTCCTCATGCTCCATTTTTGACCGCTTATAATCTGGATTCCGACCACATCACTCCACTAAAACTGCCCTGACTAAAGTCACCAATGACCTACTAACCGCCAAATCCATGCGACATTACCCTGTCCTCCTCCTCCTGGACCTATCATCTTCCTTTGACACCGTGGACTATTCCCTCTTACTACAGACTCTCTCATCTCTCGGCATCACAGACTTGGCCCTATCTTGGATCTCCTCATACCTAACAGACCGGACTTTCAGTGTCTCCCACTCACACACCATCTCCTCATCTTGCCCCCTATCTGTCAGTGTCCCCCAAGGTTCAGTCCTAGGACCCCTGCTCTTCTCAATCTGTACCTTTGGCCTCAGACAGCTCATAGAGTCCAATGGCTTTTAGTATCACCTCTATGCTGATGACACACAGATCTACCTCTCTGGACCCAATATCTCCTCCATACTAACCAGAATTCCCCAATGTCTGTCTGCTATTTCATCCTTCTTCTCTGACAGATTTCTAAAACTTAACAGAATTCATCATCTTTCCACCGTCTCACTCAACCCCCATCTGACCTATCCATCATAGTCAATGGCTGCTCAGTCTCGCTGCCTCAGGGTAGCCCTTGACTCTAATATCTCCTTCAAACTACATATCCAAGCCCTTTTCACTTCCTGCCAACTCCAACTCAAAAATATCTCCCAGATCCGCACATTCCTCAACCACTAATCTCAAAAAAGACTATTGCACGCCCTCATCATCTCACCTCGACTACTGCAACCTCCTGCTCTGTGGCCGCCCCTCTAACACTCTCGCACCCCTCCAATCTGTCCTAAACTCTGCTGCCTGACTAATCCACCTGTCCCACTGCTATTCCCTGGTCTCTCCTCTCTGTCAATCCCTTCACTGGCTCCCCATTACCCAGCAACTCCAGTTCAAAATCCTAACCATGACCATGGCATACAAAGCCATCCACAACCTGTCTCTTCCATACATCTTTGACCTAGTCTCCCGGTACTTACCTGCAAGCAACCTCCGATCCTCACAAGATCTCCTTCTTTACTCCCCTCTTATCTCCTCTTCCCACAATCGCATACAAGATTTCTCCCGTGCATCCCCCCTACTCTGGATCTCTTTACGCCAACCCATCAGACTCTCGCCTACCATGGATATCTTCAAAAGGAACCTAAAGACCCGCCTCTTCCGACAAGCCTACAACCTGCAGTAACCACCGCTCCATTATTCCGCTCTATGACCAGCTAGACCCCGACCTGCTGTATCCTCACCCATCCCTCGTAGACTGTGAGCCCTCACGGGCAGGGTCCTCTCTCCTCCTGTACCATTCGCTGACTTGTATTGTTCAAAATTATTGTAATTGCTTGTGCTTTGTATACCCCTTTCACATGTAAAGTGCCATGGAATAAATGGCGCTATAATAATAAATAATAATACACTTTTTCAGCTAATTTATCTCCATTCCACTTCTGAAGGTCTTCTACATCACTTCTTGCAATGATATGCAATGATTTGCCATTTATATGGTAAATAAAAATAAAATAAAAAATTAAGTTCGCTTGTACCTAAAGGTGAAATAAATAGGACAGTCCAATCTTGCTGATATGATTTATAGTGACAATATTAAATAACCTTAATTTGAAGGGAATCTGTCACCAGGTTTTTACTACCCCATCTGAGAGCAGCATAAAGTAGGAGCAGAGACATTGGTTCCACTGATGTATCCCTTACTGGTCTGCACCATGGGCGTACCCACCGTGGGGCAGGGACGCACGCCGCACAGCCAGGGCCAGCGTCAGCACCCGGCACACCCGGGCAAATGCCGGGGCCCTGAGCAGGCGGGGGGGGGGCCCCTCACCGTCGGGCACCCCGCGCGCTATGGGACCCCTGAGCGGAGGAGAGTGGTGTCAGCGCCCGCTCAACCCCCGCTTGCTGAGGGCCCCGGCACCCGGCACAATACTTACCCCTCCCCGTGCCTCCGCAGCAGCTCCTGCATCCTCCGCGTCTGCTGCACTGTGATGTCTCAGGTCAGAGGGTGCGGTGACGTCTTTACACCGCGCTCTATCCTGAGCAGTCACAGCGCAGAGCGGGATGTGGCCGGCGATGCTGGAGTCCGGATCAGCGGCAGCAGGTGAGACGTGAGGTGAGTATTTGATTTTTTTTTTTATTTGTATGGAGGCCTGTGTCAGAATAAGGGATGGGGGGGTGAGGTGGGGCATTATATGGGGTGGTTGTGTGACATCCTGCATGGGGCAGTATAAGTGAGGGGGGGTGACATCCTGTATGAAGCATTATAAGGGGGGGATGTGACTTCCTGCATGGGGCATTATAAGGGGGGGTGACATCCTGCATGGGGCATTATAAGGGAGGGTGGATGTGTGACATCCTGCATGAGGCATTATAAGGGAGGAGGGGTGTGTGAGATCCTGCATGGGGCATTATATGGGAGGAGGGGTGTGTAACATCCTGCATGGGGTATTATAAGGGAGGGGGGGAGTGTGACATCCTCCATGGGACATTATAAGTGAGACGGGGTGTGTGACATCATGCATGGAGCATTATAAGGGAGGAAGGGTGTGTGACATCCTCCATGGGGCATTATAAGGGAGGGGGGGGAGTGTGAAATCCTGCATGGGGCATTATAAGGGAGGAAGGGTGTGTGACATCGTGCATTGGGCATTATAAGGGAGGAGGGGTGTGTGACATCCTGCATGGGACATTATAAGGGAGGAGGGGTGTGTGACATCGTCCATGGGGCATTATAAGGGAGGGGGGGAGTGTGACATCCTGCATGGGGCATTATAAGGGAGGGGGAGAGTGAGACACCCTGCAAGGGGCATTATAAGGGAGGGGGGTATGTAACATCCTGCATGGGGCATTAGAAGGGAGGGGGGGTGTGAGATCCTGCATGGGGCATTATAAGGGAGGGTGTGTGTGTGACATCCTGCATGGGGCATTATAAGGGAGGATGTGTGTGTGACATCCTGCAAGGGGCATTATAAGGGAGGAGGGGTGTGTGACATTGTGCAAGGGGCATTATAAGGGAGGAGGGGTGTGTGACATCCTGCATGGGACATTATAAGGGAGGAGGGGTGTTTGACATCGTCCATGGGGCATTATAAGGGAGGGGGGGAGTGTGACATCCTGCATGGGGCATTATAAGGGAGGAGGGGTGTGTGACATCCTGCATGGGGCATTATAAGGGAGGAGGGATGTGTGACATCCTGCATGGGCCATTATAAAGGAGGGGGGGGAGTGTGACACCCTGCATGGGGCATTATAAGGGAGGGGGGTATGTAACATCCTGCATGGGGCATTAGAAGGGATGTGGGGGGTGAGATCCTGCATGGGGCATTATAAGGGAGGGGGTGTGTGTGACATCCTGCATGGGGCATTATAAGGGAGGATGTGTGTGTGACATCCTGCAAGGGGCATTATAAGGGAGGGGGGGTGTGTGACATCCTGCATGGGGCATTATAAGGGAGGGGGGGGTGTGACATCCTGCATGGGGCATTATAAGGGAGGAGGTGTGTGTGAAATCCTGCATGGGGATTATAAGGGGGGGGTGACATCCTACATGGGGCATTATATGGGGGGGAACAGCCTGCATGGGGCATTATTTGGGGGGAACAGCCTGCGTGGGGCATTATGTGGGGGGAACAGCCTGCGTGGGGCATTATGTGGGGGAATAGCCTGTGTGGGGCATTATGTGGGGGGAACAGCCTGTGTGGGGCATTATGTGGGGGGAACAGCCTGCGTGGGGCATTATGTGGGGGAAACAGCCTGCATGAGGCATTATGTGTGGGGAACAGCCTGCATGGAGCGTTATATGGGGGCCAGTATTCTGTATGGAGCGTTATATGGGGGCCAGTATCCTGCATGGAGCGTTATATGGGGGCCAGTATCCTGCATGGAGCATTATATGGGGGCCAGTATTCTGTATGGAGCATTATATGGGGCCAGTATCCTGTATGGAGCATTATATGGGAGCCGGTAATCTGTATGGAGCGCTATATGGGGGCCAGTATCCTGCATGGAGCGTTATATGGGGGCCTGTATCCTGCATGGAGCGTTATATGGGAGCCAGTATTCTGTATGGAGCGTTATATGGGGGCCAGTATACTGCGTGGAGCGATTCGCTGGTTTCTGAGCTAGCTATTGTGGAATTGTAACGGGTCTGGGAGGCGGAACCTCTGAGCAACTATACAAGGGGGCGGTCCTTGTAAGGAAGCGGGTGGCGCCCTGGGAAGATGGGCAGGTAGTCACAGCAAGTGACCGGGGCAGTCTCTGGGTAAACGGGCAGGAGGTCACGGCAAGTGACCGGGACAGTCTCTGGGTAACGGGCAGGTGGTCACGGCAAGTGACCGGGACAGTCTCTGGGTAAACGGGCAGGAGGTCACGGCAAGTGACCGGGACAGTCTCTGGATAACGGGCAGGTGGTCACGGCAAGTGACCGCGGAGCCTCCAGGAAGACCAACAGACAGGCGGCAGATGAGCGCTCCCAGGTGAGCGGGCAGAAGTCTCTGGACAGGCGGGTGGTCACAGCACGTGACGGCAGAGCCTCCAGGTAGGCTAGCAGACAGGCAGCAGATGAGCGCTCCCAGGTGAGCGGGCAGGAGTCACTGGACAGGCAGGTGGTCACAGCACGTGACGGCAGAGCCTCCAGGTAGGCTAGCAGGCAGGTAGCAGATGTGCGCTCCCAGGTGAGCGGGCAAGCTGGTCCATAGACAGACTGACAAGAGTTGGAAGGCAGACCGTCGGACCTCAGGCAAGCAGGCAGGTAGTTGATGTGCGCTCCCAGGTGAGCGGGCAAGCTGGTCCTTAGACAGACTGACAGGAGTAGTAAGGCAGACCGTCGGACCTCAGGTTAGCAGGCAGGTAGTTGAATATCAGGCTGGCAGGAATCTGGCAGGTATCTGGCAGGTATCTGGCAACGGGACCTGAGGGCTGAAGCAGAGTAGTGAACAGTGCAACAACATTGCTCGGGCACCTCCATTTTGGAGGAGGTGCCTTATATATGGTGAAGTCCTCCGGCCATTGGCCGGGGACTCCTTAGGACGGCGCGCGCGGCCCCTTTAAGAGGGAGGGAGCGCGCGCGCCCTAAGCACAGTGGCCGGGAAGGAGCGCGCGCTGCCAGCAGAGCGGGAGGAGGACGCCGGGCTTGGAGCAGAGAGGTGAGGGGAACAGCGTCCCTGCCTAGCAGAGGGCAGGGACGCCGACTCTACAGGAATTTACAATAGATATCACTCATGTAATGTAAGAAGTGAAATCTTTGCATTGTACTATATATATATTTCTCATCGGTATCTGTGCACCTGGAGCCGGCCCTGCCGCACACACACTTAGGTGACTGCTCTGCTCTGCACCCGGCAGCCGTAACTGCACAGTGTCACTGCATAGGGTCCAGCCGGGATTACCTTTAACGCATGCTGAGTGATACAGCACGTCGCATGTTACCTGATCAGGGTCCTGACTCCTGAGGCGTGCTGACATAGCACGCTGCCTGCCTCCCCTGTTTCCTGTCTCTGAGAATCCCGCCGGAGCGGAGCTCTTGTCCTGTTACTGTGGGCCGGCTGCCAGTGACTGTGGCAGCCAGGCAGTGTAAATTACACAATACACTCACTCACTGTGTAATTATTGAAATTTGGAAGGGCCTGGGCCTTGGGAGTAGGAACCGGTCTTGACCTGGAGAAAGGACAGGTGGTTAAAGACACTGAAGTAGCTGCACTTTTTGAGGAGGCTAATATTTTTTTCCCTGCAACAAGGCACGCACTCTTCATTTTAAGTGCTTTCCCGTCCACCACAGCTACTGTTGAACGATCTTTCAGTACCCTTCGAAGGGTAAAGACTAGAGATGAGCGTTGTTCTACTCGAACTGTTCGCCAATCTCAAATTCGAGCTGTTTTGGGCGGTGTTCGAGCCGTTCGGCGAACACGAACAATTTGAGAAAAATTCGGCTGTTCGAGGTTATGTTCGATAACTATTCGTGCACCAAAATCATAACTGGATTTTTTCTCAGTAATGATGAAAATTAATGTTAATACGCAGTTTGAGTGTACAGCGGGGTGGGGGGAGGGGCAGGGGATGGATCTCTGCAGGAACAATGAAGATCTCCATTTTTTTTTTCTCTTTCCCGCATTTACAGTGGGGAGGTGCAATCTGTCAGCCTATCAGCAGCGCACACACGGAGCGAAGTGCTTTTTTTCACACAAGCAAGGGCATGTGTCATTGGCAGTGTATGTCACATGTCCTTGCCCTATAAGACCAAGCCATTTTCCCCGTCGCCACCATTTTCTCACTGCTGCAGCTGCGTGTTAGACGGCACCGCTGTTGCTGTGTGCGCTATACCTTGTTAATTTCAAGCCAATTTTCGCACAAATCTACAGATAGCTTGGGAGTAGGGAATAGTTGTGATTGCAGTCCTTTTAAGGACTAGGTTACAGCATTTCCTGCGACTTTTATCAGGCAGGTCTGTGCTTAAATAGATAGATTGTGGGAGTAAAGACTAATTGTAATTGGAGTCCTTTTCAGGACTAGGTTACATCAGTTCCTATCAGTTTTTGCCAGGCAGGTCTGTGCCAGTGCTGTGCAAGTTTTTTTCACAGCATTTAGCTGAATCTAGCAAAGCTAATCCTTTTTGGCCTATTGCAGAGTGTGTTAGTCAGTGGAGTAGCCTATCTGTGTTGCAAGATATACCACCTGTGTATAGAATACCAATTTTTTTACTGCACCTAGTGAAGTAAAATCTTTTGGGCATAGCATCATTCTATTAGTCCATCTATACTGACCTCCATCAGGTTGCAAATTGAATATAATTTTTTACTGCATCTAGCTCTGAAAAAATATTGGGCTTCTAGCTGTGTGTGGGACTTGTTGTATTAGTCCATCTATACTGACCTCCATCAGGTTGCAAACTGCATATATTTTTTTCTTCATCTACCTCTGAAAAAATATTGGGCTTCTAGCTGTGTGTGGGACTTGTTCTATTAATCCATCTATACAGACCTCCATCAGGTTGCAAACTGAATATATTTTTTTCTGCATCTACCTCTGAAAAAATATTGGGCTTCTAGCTGTGTGTGGGACTTGTTGTATTAGTCCATCTATACAGACCTCCATCAGGTTGCAAACTGAATATATTTTTTTCTGCATCTACCTCTGAAAAAATATTGGGCTTCTAGCTGTGTGTGGGACTTGTTGTATTAGTCCATCTATACTGACCTCCATCAGGTTGCAAACTGAATATATTTTTTTCTGCATCTACCTCTGAAAAAATATTGGGCTTCTAGCTGTGTGTGGGACTTGTTCTATTAATCCATCTATACAGACCTCCATCAGGTTGCAAACTGAATATATTTTTTTCTGCATCTACCTCTGAAAAAATATTGGGCTTCTAGCTGTGTGTGGGACTTGTTGTATTAGTCAATCTATACTGACCTCCATCAGGTTGCAATCTGAATATATTTTTTTCTGCATCTACCTCTGAAAAAATATTGGGCTTCTAGCTGTGTGTGGGACTTGTTCTATTAATCCATCTATACAGACCTCCATCAGGTTGCAAACTGAATATATTTTTTTCTGCATCTACCTCTGAAAAAATATTGGGATTCTAGCTGTGTGTGGGACTTGTTGTATTAGTCCATCTATACTGACCTCCATCAGGTTGCAAACTGAATATATTTTTTTCTGCATCTACCTCTGAAAAAATATTGGGCTTCTAGCTGTGTGTGGGACTTGTTCTATTAATCCATCTATACAGACCTCCATCAGGTTGCAAACTGAATATATTTTTTTCTGCATCTACCTCTGAAAAAATATTGGGCTTCTAGCTGTATGTGGGACTTGTTGTATTAGTCCATCTATACTGACCTCCATCAGGTTGCAAACTGAATATATTTTTTTCTGCATCTACCTCTGAAAAAATATTGGGCTTCTAGCTGTGTGTGGGACTTGTTCTATTAATCCATCTATACAGACCTCCATCAGGTTGCAAACTGAATATATTTTTTTCTGCATCTACCTCTGAAAAAATATTGGGCTTCTAGCTGTGTGTGGGACTTGTTGTATTAGTCCATCTATACTGACCTCCATCAGGTTGCAAACTGAATATATTTTTTTCTGCATCTACCTCTGAAAAAATATTGGGCTTCTAGCTGTGTGTGGGACTTGTTCTATTAATCCATCTATACAGACCTCCATCAGGTTGCAAACTGAATATATTTTTTTCTGCATCTACGTCTGAAAAAATATTGGGCTTCTAGCTGTGTGTGGTACTTGTTGTATTAGTCCATCTATACTGACCTCCATCAGGATGCAAACTGAATATATTTTTTTCTGCATCTACCTCTGAAAAAATATTGGGCTTCTAGCTGGTTGTGGGACTTGTTCTATTAATCCATCTATACAGACCTCCATCAGGTTGCAAACTGAATATATTTTTTTCTGCATCTACCTCTGAAAAAATATTTGGCCTTCTAGCAGTGTGTGGGACTTTCTCTATTAGTCCATCTATACTGACCTCCATCAGGTTGCAAATTAAAAATAATTTTTATCTGCATCTAGCTCTGAAAAAATATTTGGCCTTCTAGCAGTGTGTGGGACTTTCTCTATTAGTCCATCTATACTGACCTCCATCAGGTTGCAAATTGAATATAATTTTTTTCTGCATCTAACCCAGCCAATAGTTTTGGCCTAATACCACAGTTTGGCCACTCAGCTCTGCTCGGTTCCCATCCATTGTTTTTTTGTGCAAACAACTCCAGAGTTGTTAATTAGTTAACCACCAAAATGAGTGGAAAAAGGCCTGCTGCTGGTGGAAAGGGGAATAGGCGTGTTGGGAAGGAGAAAAAAGTTTGTGTCCGTGGGGTAGGTGTTAAAGCAACAGTAACATCTGCAGAAGAAAGACCATCTTCCAGCCAAACTAAAATGTCTACTTCTTTTAGCGCACAATGTGATAAGATCCCTTTCTTACGGCCACGCCAATCGCTACAAATTCCAGATGAGGCACAAAAACAGCAGGTGCTTCAACGGATATCAAGGGCTCCTTTAAGTGGGCTCTCCTCCACATCAACTTCAACATCACAAATACTCCAGTCCTCAAAGGTGTCACCCCAATCGCACTTGCTTCCTCACAGCTCCCAAATCTCCAGCTGCCCGTCTGAGTATGAGGTAGAACAGATGGTTGAGTCTGCAGAGCTGTTTACTCATACTATAGCCTGGGAATCAGAGGTCGACTCCAGCGCTTCTGTGAATCCAGACGAGGAAATGATCTTAACTGATGCCCAGAATTTTTATGAGTCGGATCCAGGACCAGACGCAGAAGGTTCTGACCATAATGTAGACCCTCATTCCCAAACTGTAACTCCTGTTGGTGGAGACAATGAGGAAGACGGTGATAAGACTCAAATACCTGATTGGAGCGACAACTTTAGTTTTTTGTCAGGGCAGGAACAGGTTGGCTCTGAGGACGACGGGTGTGATAA
This sequence comes from Phyllobates terribilis, assembly GCF_046119375.1. Classification (NCBI taxonomy): domain Eukaryota; kingdom Metazoa; phylum Chordata; class Amphibia; order Anura; family Dendrobatidae; genus Phyllobates; species Phyllobates terribilis. The sequence continues at coordinate 87,959,665 of NW_027362771.1, forward strand.
CGCACAGGGTGATGATGATGAGGTTGGAGATCCCACTTACTGTCAACCCACAGTCAGCCAAGAGATGAGGTCAGCAGAGGAGGTGGAGGAAGATGCTAGTGACGACGAGGTCAGGTTGCGCCTTCCTGGACAGAGACGTAGTACTGGAAGCACGTCAACAACTGCATCCTCAAACACAACTCTGCCTCTCACCACAAGTCGTGGTGGCTCTTCAGGTCGCATGGGTGCTAAGCCTTGCATAGCCTGGGCATTTTTTCAGATCGATAAAGATGACCCAACTCGTGTTATCTGTAACATTTGTCAGCAAAAGCTAAGTATAGGCCAAAAAATACATAGTTTGAGTACTTCATGCATGAACCGGCACATGGACATGAAGCATAAGTTGCAGTGGGAAGCTCAGTGTGCTACAATGCGGCCTAGCCGGCCGGGCCAACCACCGTCTGCCATATCTTCTGCATCCGCGGCCTCTTCATCCTCTGTGACTGGGGGGACAGCAGTCACACCTGTTTTGGGGCGCAGACCTGCCACCTCTTTACCCGCAACAGCCAACGTGATTGGCAGGTCATCATTTTCTTTGGAGGTGGTAACACCAGCTGGTGTTGAGCGCTGTCCGACATCGATAGCACCACCTTTGGATCAAGGCAACCTAACATGTCCGCCTGCATCTTCCTCACAGACCGGCAGTTTGCCGGGGACACCCTTATCAACCCCGTCTAAGCACAATAGCCAGCCCTCGGTCCCTCAGATGTGAACAAGTAAAAGACCATTTCCTCCTAGCCATGAGAAAGCTAAGAGGTTGAATTTCACCATCTGCAAGTTCTTGGCTACAGAAATGCTGCCTTTCCGCCTGGTGGACACAGAGGATTTTCGAGACCTTATGTCCGTCGCAGTGCCCCAGTACCAGATGCCCAGTCGGCACTACTTCTCAAAGAAAGGTGTGCCTGCGCTCCACCAGCATGTCGCACACAACATCACCGCTTCTTTGAGAAACTCTGTGTGTGACAGGGTGCATTTCACCACAGACACTTGGACGAGTAGGCATGGACAGGGGCGTTACATGTCGCTGACTGGGCACTGGGTAACTATGGTGACAGCAGGACAAGGGGCTGCTGTCCAAGTCTTGCCGTCCCCACGAGTTGTGCGTCAATCCTCTTTATGTCAAAGTTCCTCCACTGCTTCTGCCTCCTCAACCTCCTCTCGGTCTTCCACCTGCACCCAAAGCCTGTCTGGTCATGCCACAAGCTTTCTAACTGCGCAGAAGGGATCCTGCACACCTCCTTACTATGCTGGCAGTAGGGCTCAACGTCATCAGGCGGTTTTTACATTGAAATGTCTGGGAAATGTGAGTCACACAGCTGAGGAGTTGTGGTCAGCTCTGGAGAACCAATTTCATGAATGGTTGTCTCCACTGGACCTGAAACCAGGGAAGGCCGTGTGCGACAATGCTGCAAACCTGGGTGCGGCCCTTCGCCGGGGCAATGTCACACACGTGCCTTGTATGGCTCACGTGTTGAACCTGGTTGTCCAGCAATTTTTAGCCCACTATCCCAGACTAGATGGCCTTCTGCAGAGGGCACGGTCGCTGTGTGCTCACTTTCGCCGTTCGCATCCCGCAGCTCAGCGACTTACATCTCTACAGAAGTCGTTGGGCCTGCCACTTCACCGGCTAAAATGCGATGTGCCTACCCAGTGGAATTCAACTCTGCACATGTTGCAGCGACTGTGGCAGCACCGACAAGCCCTGGTGCAATACGTTCTGACGTATAGCCTGGGCCAACGAGATCCAGAGGTGGGGCAAATCACGCTGGAGGAGTGGTCTCAGATTAGGGACCTATGCACCCTTCTGCACAGTTTTGAAATGGCGACGAAGATGTTTAGTGCTGACGATGCCATTATCAGCATGACTATTCCGGTGATTTACATGCTGGAGCACATGTTAAACAGAATTCGGAGTCAGGTGGTGGCACAAGAGGAGGTGGAGGAAGTAGAGGAGGAGGAGTTGTATGCGGAAGGGCTAACATCTGCAAGGTCCAGACGGTCGGCAGCACCAAGGCGGCAGGCATGTGAGGGTGGGGGAGATGGTTTTACCAGGGCGCATGGTAGCAGCCAAACTAGTGAGGAAGGTGCAGAAGCCCAGGAAGAAGTGGAGGACGAACTGATGGAAGACTCATCAGATGAGGGAGACCTTGATCACATTTCTGTTGTGCGAGGTTGGGGGGAGAGGACAGAGGAAGGAAGCATGATTGTTACCTCGCCACCAACACAACAGGGACTTGGTGCTCCTGGATGCGCAACACACATGAGTGCCTTCTTGCTGCACTACCTGCAACATGACCCTCGAATTGTGAGAATTAGAAATAATCCAGACTACTGGGTTGCCACACTGTTAGATCCCTGGTACAAAAGTAAATTTGCAGAAATTATTCCTGCAATAGAAAGGGATGCACGCATGCAGGAGTATCAGCAGAGACTGTTGCAGAATCTTACATGTGCTTTTCCACAAAATACCAGTGGTGCACGTAGTGAATCTCACAGTTCCAACTTGCCAACCGTGGAACCGTCAAGTGTTCAGCACTCAAACCGTAACAGAACCACAGTATCTGCTGGTAACATCAATTTTGCGGAATCATTTCACCACTTTTTTAGCCCATCCTTTGCAAGGCCACAGGAGACAAGAAGTCTGACACATAGTCAACGCCTAGAGACGATGGTACAGGAGTATCTCCAAGTAAACATTGAAGCCACGACTGTGTCACTGGACCCTTGCTCTTTTTGGGCTTCCAATCTGGATAAATGGCCGGAGCTAGCCACTTACGCCTTGAAGATCTTGTCATGCCCCGCAGCCAGCGTTCTGTCTGAACGTGTGTTCAGCGCTGCTGGTGGTGTGCTGACAGATAAGCGCACGCGGCTCTCCACTGATAATGTAGACAGACTCACGTTCATAAAGATGAACAAATCATGGATCCGAAACGACTTTTCTACCCCTGTGTCATCCTGGGGAGAGTAAAAGCTTGATGATTGGTTAAAATCACCCTACCAACCGTTTTAAGCTTTCAAATTACTAATCATGTTTATCTGTATCTTGGCTGGAAAATAATTTGGGCTTTGTAGCAGTGTGCAGCACTGATTCTATTAGGCCATCTATAATAAGCTCCACCAGATTTAAAATTACTAATCATGTTTATCTGTATCTTGACTGGAAAATAATTTGGGCTTTGTAGCAGTGTGCAGCACTGATCCTATTAGGCCATCTATACTAAAGCTTCACCTAATTTAAAATTAATAATAATTTTTAGCTGCATCTAGCCCGGAAAATAATTTTGAGTCTCCGAGATGCGCAAGACACATAAGTGCCTTCTTGCTGCACTACCTGCAGCATGACCCTCATATTGTCAGAATTCGAAGTAATCATGACTACTGGGTTGCCACACTCTTAGATCCCCCAAACTTTTCGATCAACCTTTTCATTTTAATAAAGACCAAAAAAATGGTCATTTTTGAAATTATAAGCATTAGCAGGTCGTTAGAAACTGAAATCAAACAGTTTTCAACTCAAAACTTTATTCTAGGTGATGTTACATTTTCACATAGGACCCCTTGTTCGAAAGGAGCTTCTGAACTCTCTCGTCCATTGAATTTATCAGGTTTTGGATGGTTTCTGCTTCAATTGTTTTGCATGAGGACAGAATACCCTCCCAGAGCTGTTGCTTAGATGTGAACTGCCTCCCGCCATCATAGACACTCCTTTTAATGATGCTCCAAAGGTTCTGAATGGGGCAGAGGTCAGGGGAGCATGGGGGTCACACCATAAGTTTGTCCCCTTTTATGCCCATATCAGCCAGAGATGCAGATGTTTTATGTGCAGCATGAGATGGTGCATTATCATGCAGAAAAATGATCTTGCTGTGAAATACACGGTTCTTCTTCTTGAACCATGGCAGGAAGTGCTGTTTGAGAAAATCCACATACATTATGGAGTTCATCTTTATCGCCTTCAGGGATCCTAAAGGGGCCGACAATCTCTCTCCCCATGATTCCAGCCCAAAACATTACTCCACCTCCTCCTTGTTGGCGCTGTAGCCGTGTTTGCGTGGGGTGTCCATCAACCAGCCATCCTCCACTCCATCCATCTGGACTATCGAGCGCTGCACGGCACTCATCCGTGAACAAAACAGTTTTGAAATCAGTCTTCATGTAATGTTTGGCCCACTGGAGCCGTTTCTGCTTGTGTGAAGTGGATAGAGGAGGTCGACAGGATGGCGTATGCACAGCTGCAAACCTCTGAAGGACCCTGCATCTTGTTGTTCGGGGGACGTTGGAGGCACAAGCAGCTTCAAAAACTTGTCTGCTGCTATGACAAGGCTTTTTTGCCGCTGCTCTTTCAACCTGACGTAATTGCCTGTAGGAAAGAGTCCTCAATTTGCCCTTATCAGCACGCACACGTGTGTACTGTGAATTAGCTACATACTTCTTGATTGCCAAGACACTTCATCCTGATCATCGCACAATGTTGATTGTAGTCATGCCTTGACCTAAACACTTCACAATTTGTTGCTTCTCAGCAGCCGACACATCCTTTTTCTTTCCCATTTTGGCAGAAAATGTAGGCTGCTTAATAATGTGAGACAGCCTTCTTAAGTAGTCTTGCCTTTCATTGGACACACCTGCCAAACTAATTAGCACAGGTGTCTGCAATTGCTTACAGTGATATAAAGAGCCCTGACACACATCACCATCAATGAGTTTAACTGACAAACAAACAAATTCTTCCCTTATCACTCCTAAACACTTTTTGCATAATAATTTGGAACACAGTGTACATGTGCTTTTCCACAAAACACCAGTGGTTCACGTAGTGAATCTTACAGTTCTAACTTGCCAACCGTGGTCTGTATGGAGTTGTTCAATAAAGGGCCCAAAATTAAGATAACACAGATGGGAGAGGTCTCTATGAATAGGAATTCCTAATTATTTGATACCCTGTGAGGGCCAGGCTAAGGGAAAGTTGGACTGGATGGAATCCTATATGGATTTGGGGAGGGAGACATCGAGGGCCTCAGACTTCGCTGCATTGATTTTAAAATTTGACCATGTAACAAAGTGATCTATTTCAGCCATAACAGCATGGATGGATATATGTGATTGAGTGATATATACTAGGACATCATCAGCAAATAGAGAGCACTTGTACTCGGTGCCTCCCACCTCAATCCACCTAATATTGGGGTTATGGCGAATTGATGAGAGCAGGTGCTCCGTCACTAGGATGTATAAGAGAGGGGACAGAGAACATCCCTGCCTTGTCCCATTGGTGATTGTGAAAGGTGATGAAAATGTTCTGACGCGCCCCCTGGGCCTTGGGACACCCGGAGCCGGACCCTTTTTGGTGGATGCTGGTGGTTGTAGTCTCCGTGGCGGCAACCCGGTTCCGTGGCTCAGGGCGGTCAAACCAGTGGCGGAACTATTTATGTGGTTTTGATGTTTAAATGTCCGACTACGCCACCCGTGGATTGCGGTCAGAGTGAACCTCCGCTCCAGGGCAGACCGCTGAGGCTGGTGTTGTGGGTGCAGCAGAGCGTAGCATAACTCCCCACGGGAGGAGTATAGCCTCAGGGCAGTGTATGCGGAGGATGGGGGTGATGGTGCAGGGCAGCAGCAGTAATGACACGGAGTCAGTGATGCAGTCCAGGGCCTTTACTCACAGTTCTTATTATCCAGACCACGTCTGCAGGTAACGGCTGCCCACGTCGTACTGTGCTCACCAGGTGAGGGGCTCAGACAACTCCCAGATAACTTTGGAGTGCTTCACAGGACCCCCTTTGTGTGTCCTTTGTCTGGCCTTTCTTACCAACCCTTCTGTCCGGCTGCCTCGGGCCTCCTCTTGGTAAACTTGGCGCCAGTTTCCCTGACCCTATGTGGTGCCTTCCTAGCGGGTGTAGCGAGGGGCTGCGCCACATAAAATGTCACAGCCTCCTGTTTCTAGCTGAGGGTCGTTTCCTGCCTCCACTAGTTTCGGGGACCGGTCTCCCCCTTTGGCCTGACCCCTCCACGCAGGTGGATTCGGGCGTGCGGTGGCGACTCGCCCGTCCGCACCCATGAGATCCCTTCGTTCCTCGTTCCTGGAGCCTTCTCCGCTCCTCTTCCTTCCTTCTCCCTCTTCCAGGCCTGGGCCTCTGTTACTAGGCCCGCCTCCGGAGCAGAGCTCATGCAGAGCCCCTGCTCCCTGCCACTTCTGCTCAGACTTCTCTGCACTGAACTAAGATGGTGCCCACCTTTTATACTCCCTTCTCAATGCACCCAGGAACTGCTTCCTCCCTGCTCCTGCACTACAGGGTTCCCCTTCCTCAGTGTTCCCTCCCACCACTCCAGCCAGGGACAGGGACTGTCGTGCCCATCTCAGGGGCATATTGGTCGCCCTGCCCCACGGCAATGTGGTGTAATGCATGCAGGTGTCGGGTCCTGATCCACACTACATCCTTACCTGAGAGTGAGATATCACACCTCTGGGTGAGGTGCAATACCTCTGTAGCAACCGAGCCCTCAGGGTGCTACAGTTCCATTTATCTTCAGCCTAGGTGACGTATTGCGATACAGGGCCGTGATTTTGGCTATAAAAGGGTCCCCTAGACCCCTACCCCAAGCTTTTTAAGAGAATCATATATGGCGTGCCAGGAGACTCTATGGAATGCTTTCTCAGCATCCAACGAGAGTATCTAATTACAAATTTTTAACTGCATCTAGCCCAGGAAATACTTTGTGCCTAGTAGCAGGGTCTGCTAGTCAGCGGATTATCCCGGCTGTTAAGCAAGCTACACCACCTGTAGTTTGGACACTTCATTTTTTCAAAGGAAATGCTTTGGGACCACGGGATACTCAGTGAAGAGCATCAGGAGGCACCCCAAGGCATAGGGGCTCGGACTGGCAGTAGGATGCCTTGCGGTGGACAGCCGAGCTCGATCCTTATAAAAGCTTTTTAACTGCAGCAGCTTTAGTGGACGCTACTGGAGCTGGAATTATGCGGCTGCTGGCATGAGACTTGCCCTCCAATAGATCCTTGTAAATGGATTTAAAGTGTATTTATTCAAATTAGAGAGACAATTTAAATTAAAAAGCTTAGAGCTGCCTCCACCACAGGGGGGCTCGCTCAACCCACCAGCGGACAGGCACCAGTATTGGGAGAGGGGGGCTGGCCGTCAGGGATCACCGCGGCTCTAGCACAAACCCGGCGACACGGAGGTGGCACGGGCAGGAGCGGACTGAGCGTGTCGGCTTCTCACTTTTTGGATTTTAGAAGGGCATGACATGCCTATATCTGTGTCTCCCCCTCCTTTTACTCCTCCACCTCTTTTCTTTTCGCATGACTATATGTACTTGTCACTTTTCCATGTGTTAGTTGTGTCTTCTGAGCGGTTTGTCAGCTTTTGGACACCTTTGAAGGTGTTTTCTATGTGTTTCTATGTGTTTTTGTTTGCCTGCCATTGGTTTTAACGGTGTTCGAAGGTGTTCGACGAACAGTTCGACGAACAGTTCGGCGAACACACGGGTGTTCGACGAACCGAACCGAACTCGAACACTACGGGGGTGGCTCAACACTAGTAAAGACCTGGCTCAGAAGTACAATGGGAGAGGACAAACTGACTGGATTGTGTTTGATGAGCGTCCATCGGAAATTCTTCAAGGAAAATCAGGACTGGATTGAAACTAAAGTTTTGAACAAGTTTTCTTCAAACCCAAGAAAAATTATATTAGTATAAGACATGTAATTAGAATAAAAATCAAAAATTTTTGCAAGCAAATAATTGTAATAACTAATAAAGCACTTCTATAATTACATATAATTTTCTTAAAATTTTCATTTCATTCACCTTTTTCGTTTTAAAATTTACAACCTGAACGACCATGGCATGCCCCCCCCCCCCTTGTTTTGATCCTTTGTACGCCCATGATCTGCACACTGTCATTTTGATAAAATCACTGTTTTATCTGCTGCAGTTCTCTGAATGCTGAACTCCATATAACCACGCAGACATCATTGATTGAAATGTGCAAATCAGTAGTAGGGGTTTGGTGTGTACAGAGCCCATGAAAGACTTAGTGATAATCTCCTACTGGCTAATCAGTGATTTTATCAAAACTACAGCAGGCAGCCCATTATCTGACACATCACTGGAATCAGGTTTTTGTCTCTACATCATGCTGCTCTCAGATAGGGTGTCAAAAAACTGGTGAGAGATTCCCTTTAGGCAAGAATGGCATGTTATTCTAGTGTCAGATATCACCAGTCAATAGAGGTGAGGTAATTGATTTGTTGCAAATTGAACTGCATAGGAAAATTGGTCAAATTTAGCAAGGTCCAATTTCAAAAGATTTGCTGAAGTCTACCAGGCCCTCACAAGAAAAGGCTGAAATGATATTTACCATTTATGCCTTCCTGATATTCCATCACCCACATCTCATATGAGCACCATGTTTACCATGGATGCAACGTCACTTGACAACTTCTATTGATCCCAGCATTTATTTGACTGTTTATTGCGTAGCCTTGCTTGTGAAATAGAATAAGAATAATAATTGTGAGGTAAAATGAAAGAGTGTCCAGCTTAAGGCTATGGCCCCACTATCAGTATTTGGTCTCAGTATTCAATGAGTAATTTTTCTCAGAGTGGGAGCCAAAACCAGGAGTGGGTGATAAATGCAGAATTGGTGACTTGTTTCTATTATACCTTTTCTCTGATTGTTCCTCACCTGGTTTTGGCTCCTACTCCTGAGAAAAATTACTGACCGAATACTGATAGTGGGGCCGTGGCCTAAGGTTCGTAAACTGTTGCCTAATATTGGCCTTAGAATGAATAGGTTGTGGTGAAATTGCAGGATTACTGCGAGTGTGATCTGTGAAACAAGATGGTATGGGATTTTGAGGCCTAAACCAAAAATTTAATTATAACTTCTTACTTTTTGGTGAGACAGCAAAGTCACATGCAATCTTGCTTCCTTGATAACTGTAATAAAACTAATATAAGGCTATGTGCCCACGATGCGTATTTGAAGCAGAAATTTTCTGTGCGTTTTTTATAAGCTGTTTTGACACGTTTTTTATAAGCTTTTTTTGACGCGTTTTTGCACAGAAATGTTACAGGGTTGGGACCTAATAAAGATAGCTGAAAAAAAACAAACATTTTCTGATGTCATTTCCTTGTCCAACCCTTCTTTTCCATTCTGCTTTTTGCAAGTTAAACAATGCCACATGAAGATCAACCCCTGCATCTCCGCAGACCGTATATGAACCTGCAATGAATTTTAGTGTGCTAAATATCCTGCATCCCCACAGCAAGCAGGTAAGATAAATGTAGCTACAATGTACATTTCATTTTATTTTTTGTTGTGGTGTGCAGTAACCATTTATTGTTCCATAGGAGCGGTCTAGAAGATGAAAACCAAACGAACTGAGGGTGCACCCTGTGGTGTAGGAGAGATCTGACAAGGAGCACTTCTATGTACTACATCAAGATAAAGGAGGTAAGTTATTATCATGTGGGGAAAAAAGTATATTGTCATCCATGTGTATGTGTCACCCTGGCCTGGATGCCACAAGTGTAATAAAGCTGTATCTGAGAGCAAGGGGGAGGTTCTCTAGTCAGGGGAACATTAGCAAGCAATGCCTCCTGTCTCAGGCCAGTAGGGAGAGCTGGCTGCCCCTATAAAAGCTGGTACTGGGGGCAGGGTTAGGGAGAACTGGATGACCTGTCTCAGCACTGAGACGTGTCCCGGAGCAGAGCAGGGACAGAAAGTTGTATTGCACCTAAGAGGAAGTGTGGCAGGAGGAGAGCCACAAGCCAGAGACAAGAAGCGAAGTGAGCCTGTCTTGGCAGATAAAGGACTTAATTTACCAGACTTTGGTGTCTGAGGCTGGGAGAATTCCACATTCTCCAGCAGATAACCAGTCCGCAGGGGACTGTATATTCCTTGGCCTAAGAAGCCTGGAGGCTCTGCCACAACAGAAGGGACCAGCAAAGCCATACCAGGCCGGTAGCAGAAAGGAACCCACGTTGCAGGCCATACAGGCGAGAATACACGGAGAGCTCGGAAACGTGGGCTGTTACCTTATAAGGAGGAGATAGCCAGAAGGAGCGCAGAAAGCACGGTAGGCCTACACCCTCACCCTGACCAGGGCCAATTTCCCCAGTGCTCTCAGACATCCAGGTCCCCTCCTAGCCGGGACTGTTTGTGGGTCACTTTACCTGTTCTAGTAAAGACCCTGGACTGCAACCTGTCGTCTGTGTGCTCCTTGCTCCTCCAGCACTATCAGCACTGGGACTCTCACCACCATCACTCCCACCATCCACTACACTGCCGTGGGGCCGCACTCTTCCCGTGGGGAGTCTCACCATCCCAGCTGCATACATCATCAGCCCCAGCGGTCTGCCTTGCAGCGGCGGTTCCTAATGACCGCAAATCCACGGGTGGCGTAGTCGGACATAATCAACAGCACATAACGGACTACCACTGGCCTGACCACCGTGAGCCACGGAACCGGGTTGCCACAACTACTCCCATCGTTCCCCTACTGCCCGGATCCGAGTGCCCCACGGCCCAGGGGGAGAGTCAGCTTTGGCGTAGTCGGCAGGATTGCAACCAACCCGCCACAAACGGGTATTGCGTGCCTAGAAAAGACTTTGCACTTACCTGAAAAGAGGTTTCCTGCCATCCGGAGCCGTTTCCCGCCATTTCCAGACGTCTCCCGCCATCTTCCATCGGTTCCCGCCATCTTCAGCAACTTTCCCGCCATCGGACGCCATCTTCAGGACGCCACGGGGGAAGAAGAGGGGCGTGGACGTCCAAACCGCGCGAGATCCGAAGCTCCACCCCACGCACCGACGCTGCGCAAGGTCCTGGAAGGGAGAGAGAGCGACGCTGACGTCATCAGGACGCGACGCAAGGTCCTCGTCCAGAGCAGCAGCAGCGGAGCCGCGGCCTACAGAAAAGGATCGTCGGAAGGTAGGCCACGCTTAACTAGGGGGGAGGAAGATGTCGGACACCGAGGCGCCCACTACCACCAACGCAGCTGCAGCAGTGGTGATGCCCTTTTCCCTGCCCTACATCCCTGGAGCGGCCTGGCTGCCCAAGTACTCAGGGGAGCCCCATGCCCTAACTGACTTTAAGGAAAGGCTGTACAGTTTGTTCCAAGTCTACCCACTGACAGAGGAACAGAAGGTCAGCATACTAACAGGGCAATTAACTGGCGCAGCCCAAAGGGAGGTAAAATCATGGCCCACTGAGGAGAAAAGGACTGTGAAGGGTATTCTGGCCCGGCTGCAGGGTACCTTTGACACACGTACCTCCGCTGAGATTAAGATGAGGTTCTATGGTTGTAAGCAGCGGGCACAGGATAGCATCAGAGACTATGCCCTAAATCTGCAGGAAGCTTTGAGGGCTATTCAACAAACTGACCCTGGCAGTGTGCAGGAAACGGATAAGCTGCTAACAGAACAATTCATAGAAGGTCTGCTGTCTAGTGCCCACAGGGCCCAACTGCGCCTCATGTTCTTTCAGAACCCCGACCTGACCTTTGCCCAATTTAAGGACAGGGCCATAAGGGTGCTCCGTGAATTTGCAACCAGTGGCGCTATAAATTCCCGGCGCCCTGCTCTCACCTACCACCAGGAGGCGGCGCCCTCCTCTATGGACCCCGTGGGGGCTGATGCACAGGCCCAGAACCAAGCCCCATCGAAAGACCTGCACCACCAAGTCCAGGAGCTGACCAGGAGTGTCGCGGCATTGACCAGGACCGTCCAGGCGTTGCAAGTGGACCCGTCAAGACCCATCGAGCTGGCTTCAAGTCCGGAGGATGTCCCGTGGTGTCGACAGAGGAGGAGCCCGTCGTTCCGAGGGAGGCCCACAGACAGAGGATGGACCGCCCATTTGCCGTCGATGCAACCAGCCCGGACACATTTCCAGGTGCTGTAATTTAAACGGGTCCAACCTGGGGCAGAGGGCCAACCCCCAGGCATAAGATCACCAGGCCCTTATAATTGGCGTGATAAGTACGTTGGGGGGCGCCCGGATTTACCCGTGGTGCTGGACGATATCCCCATGAGCGCCTTGCTGGATACTGGGTCGCAAGTAACCACTATCCCTTATGTACTTTTTAAGCAGTATTGGACTGATGCTGATATCACACGGTATCCAGACAGTAACTTGAGCATCATCGCCAGTAATGGCTTACCCGTGCCCAGATGGGGTTCAAGGAGATGACCATTAAAATTGGTAAAGTTGAACTGCCGGCACCGGGAGTGATTACTGGGGACACTGACCGTCGTGAAAGTCACCCTAAAATAACTGTGGGTACTAACGTGATTGAAAATTGTCTTTCAGAGGTAATTGTAATTCTACAACAGGTGGCGGTGAATGCTAGTTCCAGCCAACAGAGAGTCCTCAACAAGGAGATAAAAGCCCTGATGAGACGGCAGCAGGTAGAACTGTCTGGTGGTGAGATCGGTAGCGTAAGACTGAGTGACCCATTCCCCATTTCCATGCCTCCCAAAAGTGAAATGATGATCTGGTGTCGGACTGCAATCGGGTTGAGAGGTAGAGACTACCAAGCCATGGTAGAACCCGTGTACTCAGACAGCAGGCCCACCATTTTGACAGACCGGGAGTTGTTTGATGTCCGTCATGGGAGGTTGCCCGTCCGCATCCTCAACATTGGGGAGAGGGAGGTACACTTACCCAGGTACGCTACACTCGCCAAACTGTTTGTTGTCGAACACAAAGCTATCAGGGCCGTGGAACCCTTGCCTCCATCTCCACAGGCGGAGGGTAGTGGCTCCCAGAAACAAAAGGAGGACTGGTGCCAGAAACTCCACGTGGGTGCTGACTCCACTCCCCTGCACCAAAAACAAGGAGTCTACCGGGTGGTACAGGAGTACGAGAGAGTCTTTAGTAAGCACCCGCTAGACTTCGGCAGAGTAAAAGGGATAGAACACCACATCCCCACAGGGAGCCACCCACCAATAAAAGAGAGACACAGACCTGTACTCCCTGCACATTATCAGAACGCAAAAGGCATGCTAAGAGAAATGAAAGAAGCTGGGGTCATTAGAGATAGCTGTAGCCCCTGGGCAGCCCCCTTGGTTCTGGTGAAAAAGAAGGATGGCACCATGAGAATGTGCGTGGACTATAGACAAATCAACCGTATCACCCACAAAGACGCATATCCACTGCCTAGAATAGAAGAGTCTTTAGCCGCACTAAAATCAGCTAACTTCTTTTCTACTTTGGACCTTACTAGCGGGTACTGGCAGGTTCCTGTGGCAGAGGCTGACAAGGAGAAGACCGCCTTCACCACCCCGATGGGACGGAGCGAATTCAACTGTATGCCTTTCGGGCTCTGCAACGTACCAGGGACCTTCCAGCGGCTGATAGAATGCTGTCTAGGGCACCGAAACATCGAGACGGTCCTCCTTTACCTGGACGACGTGATCGTCTATTCGAAGACCTACGAGGACCATCTCAAACACCTGGCTGAGGTGTTCGAAGCCCTGGCTGGCTATGGCCTGAAGGTGAAACCATCGAAGTGTCACCTGCTGAAACCAAGGGTCCAGTACCTAGGGCACGTGGTAAGCGCGGAAGGAGTAGCCCCCGACCCTGACAAGGTCACGGCAATCAAGAGGTGGCCAAGCCCCTCGAACATCAAAGCGGTGAGACAGTTTCTCGGGTTGGTAGGCTACTACCGAACGTTCATCCCCGGGTTCACTAAGATGGCAGCTCCTATGCAGGACCTCCTGATCGGACAATCTAAGTCCAGGAGTCAAAAGCCACCCTTCAAGTGGGATAAACCGGAAGAGGAGTCCTTCCGCCAGTTGAAGATGGCCCTCACGGGGGATGAGATCCTGGCCTACCCTGATTATGGCCAGCCTTTCATTCTCCACACAGACGCCAGGAATGTGGGACTGGGAGCCGTACTGTCCCAAAACAAATAGGGCAGAAAACGGGTGATCGCATACGCCAGCCGGAAGCAGAGGCCCACCGAGAGGAACCCGGAGAATTACAGCTCCTTCAAGCTAGAATTCTTGGCGGTGGTGTGGGCCGTGATGGAACGCTTCAAGCATTACCTGGCCTCCGCAAAGTTCACCGTGTACACGGACAACAACCCGTTGACACACCTGGACAATGCAAGACTGGGTGCCCTGGAACAGCGGTGGATGGCCCGTCTCTCCAAGTATGACTTCGTGATCAAGTACCGGGCAGGCAAAACCAATGCCAACGCGGACGCCCTATCAAGAATGCCTCACTTACCTGAAGGTGACGAAGACCCAGAAGAGCTGGAGGAGGTAGAACTCCCCACGTTTCACCGGTATGGAGCCGCTCAATACTCCCACCGCGTGAAGGAGGAGGATCTAACAACCGTGATGATCAATCCCTTACCTCACCACAGCTGGGCCGAGACCCAAGATAGTGACCCTGCAATCCGCCTGGGGAAAGATCTGCTGACCCGGGAAGACGCCCGCTTAGATCCCGATGCCCCAGAGGAAGCCAAGCAGCTATGGAAAGAGAAGAGCAAGCTGTTCCTCTATGAGGGCAAGTTGTGCAGAAGGATTGTCAACCACCAGACGCACGAGCTGACCTGGCAAGTCGTGGTCCCAAGGCGAGATGCAGCTATGGTCCTGGGGGCTTACCATGACAGAGCGGGACACTTCGGTTGGAAGAAACTGGAGTTCCTACTAAGAGGAAGGTTCTTTTCGGTCGGCATGAGAGGAGCTGTAGAAAAATGGTGCAGAGACTGTGGCCCTTGTCACCTAAGGAGGAAGGACCGTGCCAGCCAGAAGACACCCTTGAGGCCCATCGTCACCACGCAGCCTCTTGAGTAGAGATGAGCGGTGTTCGGCTAGAACTGTTCGCCAATCTCAAATTCGAGCTGTTTTGGGCGGTGTTCGAGTTGTTCGACGAACCCGAACGATTTGCAAAAAATTCGGCTGTTCGAGGTTATGTTCGATAACTGTTCGTGCACCAAAAGCGTGTCCTGCATGTCTGGCGCTATTTAGAGCACCAATCATGCAGGGATTGTCTGCCACTCACTGTAATGCCACAGCCATGGTGGATGTGGCTTAAAAAAAGTGGTAGCCCAAATCGATGGGAACAGTGCTCACAGTGAAACATGAAAAGCCGGCAATTCAGCAGCGGCATGCTCCGGTACCCGACAATTTAGAACAGAAAGAATAGAGTATCACACATAGATTAGATAGATAGAAACATGTCAGTCACAAATATAAGAAGTACAGTGACAGTGTTGGTTACTGTACTTGTCATTTAGTGTAAAGGATTTATTAAAAAACATAAGAGTGTTTTCATGCACCGTCTCTTTAAAAAAGCCGGCCGGCAATTCAGCAGCGGTACCCGACAATTTAGAATAGAAGGAATAGAGAATCACACATAGATTAGATAGAAACATGTCAGTCACATATATATGAAGTACAGTGACAGTGTTGCTTACTGTACTTGTCATTTAGTGTAAAGGATTTATTAAAAAAAATAATAGTGTTTTCATGCACCGTCTCTATAAAAAAGCCGGCCGGCATTTCAGCAGCGGTACCCGACAATTTAGAATAGAAGGAATAGAGAATCACACATAGATTAGATAGAAACATGTCAGTCACATATATATGAAGTACAGTGACAGTGTTGCTTACTGTACTTGTCATTTAGTGTAAAGGATTTATTAAAAAAAATAATAGTGTTTTCATGCACCGTCTCTTTAAAAAAGCCGGCCGGCATTTCAGCAGCGGTACTCGACAATTTAGAATAGAAGGAATAGAGAATCACACATAGATTAGATAGATAGAAACATGTCAGTCACATATATATGAAGTACAGTGACAGTGTTGATTACTGTACTTGTCATTTAGTGTTAAAATAAAGGATTTATTTAAAAAAAAATTGGCGTGGGGTTCCCCATAATTTTAGGCTCTAGCGGAGGTTAAGCAGACGGCTGGGGCAGATGTTTGAAGCCTGGGAAGGGGGTAATACCCACGGAGCTTCCCAGGCTTCTAATATCAGCCCCCAGCTGAATACCTAGCCTTTACTAGCTATTAAAATGGGGGACCCCCCCAAAAAAATGACGTGGGACATTGGACATTCATTGGACATGAACTCACCTCATGCACGTCACTGACAGCGTGGGAAAATTCTCACGCTGAAGCGCTGAGGGCAGGAGAATTTTCCCACGCTGTCAGTGACATGCATGAGGTGAGCTGAGTTCATTGGACATGAACTCGGCTCATCTGGATGCCGTCACAGCGAGACACTGGGGAGCGCAAGCAAGCCTGCGCTTCTCAGTGTCTGTGGGATGACAGGCTGGATGGCAGCTTTCTGCTTCGGTCCAGCCTGTCATCTTGATGTAGCAGAGCTAAAGCTGTCGTGGGAACCATCGAAAGGTAAGGATGATGTTGCTTTATTATTTTTCTTTTACTGCAGGAGATCGTTGGCTTCAGCTGGAATGGGCGTGATGGTAAGTATGGTTTAATTTAGAACAATAAAGAATTGTGTGTTTATTTCAATTAAAGAACTTTTTTCTGGGTGTTGTGTTTTTTTTAAATACTTTACTAGAAATTCATAGTGGTCATGTCTAATATTGGTGTGACCCCATGAATTTCGGGCTTAGGGCCAGCTGATAATGCCAAGCTGGCCCTAACCCCTTTATTACCCAGTGAGCCACCGCACCAAGGCCCTGGATGAGTTGGGTACAGCGCCAGAAGATGGCACTTCTATGAACGCGCCATTTTCCGGGGTGGCTGCGGACTGCAATTTGCAGCGGGGGGGGGGGGGGCAGAAAGCTTGGGCCTCCCTGCGCTGCGGATTCCAGCCCCCCAGCTGCCTAGTTGTACCTGGCTGGACACAAAAATAGGGCGAAGCCCCACGTTTTTTTTTTTTTTTTAATTATTTCGTGACATTCATGAAATAATTAAGAAAAAAAGGGCTTCCCTATATTATTGTGTCCGGCCAGGTACAAATAGGCAGCTGGTGGTTGGGGGCAGCCCGTTCCTGCCTGCTGTACCTGGCTGGACACAAATATAGTGCGAAGCCCCACGTCAATTTTTTTTTAATTATTTCATGAATTTCCTGAAATAATTTAAAAAAATTGACGTGGGGCTTCGCACTATATTTGTGTCCAGCCAGGTACAGCAGGCAGGAACGGGCAGCCCCCAACCACCAGCTGCCTATTTGTACCTGGCCGGACACAACAATATAGGGAAGGCCTTTTTTTCTTAATTATTTCATGAATTTCATGAAACAATTAAAAAAAAAAATACATGGGGCTTCGCCTTATTTTTGTGTCCAGCCAGGTACAACTAGGCAGCTGAGGGCTGGAATCTGCAGCGCAGGGAGGCCCAAGCTTTCTGCCCCCCCCCCCCACGGCAAATTGCAGTCTGCAGCCACCCCGGAAAATGGCGCATTCATAGAAGCGCCATCTTCTGTCGCTGTACCCAACTCATCCAGGGCCCTGGTGCGGTGGCTCACTGGGTAATAAAGGGGTTAGGGCCAGCTTAGTATTATCAGCTGGCCCTAAGCCCGAAATTCATGGGGTCACGCCAATATTAGACATGACCGCCATGAATTTGTACTAAAGTATTTAAAAAAAAACACAACACAAAGAATAAAGTCCTTTAATTGTAATAAACACACAATTCTTTATTGTTCTAAATTAAACCATACTTACCGTCACGCCCATTCCAGCTGAAGCCAACGATCTCCTGCAAAAAAAGAAAAATAATAAAGCAACATCATCCTTACCTTTCCATGGTTTCCACGTCGGCTTCAGCTCTGCTACATTCACATAACAGGCTGGATCGCAGCAGAACGCTGCCATCCAGATTGCCATGCCGCAGACACTGAGAAGCGCAGGCTTGCTTGCGCTCCTCAGTGTCTCGCTGTGACGGCATAAAGATGAGCCGAGTTCTTGTCCTATTAACTCGGCTCACCTCATGTACGTCACTGACAGCGTGGGAAAATTCTCCTGCACTCAGCGCTTCAGCGTGAGAATTCTCCCACGCTGTCAGTGACGTACATGAGGTGAGCTGAGTTCATTGGACATGAGCTCAATTCATGCACGTCACTGACAGCGTGGGAAAATTCTCACGCTGAAGCGCTGAGTGCAGGAGAATTTTCCCACGCTGTCAGTGACGTGCATGAGGTGAGCTGAGTTCATTGGACATGAACTCACCTCATGCACGTCACTGACAGCGTGGGAAAATTCTCACGCTGAAGCGCTGAGTGCAGGAGAATTTTCCCACGCTGTCAGTGACGTACATGAGGTGAGCTGAGTTCATTGGACATGAGCTCACCTCATGCACGTCACTGACAGCGTGGGAAAATTCTCACGCTAAAGCGCTGAGTGCAGGAGAATTTTCCCACGCTGTCAGTGACGTGCATGAGGTGAGCCGAGTTCATTGGACATGAACTCGGCTCATTTTTATGCCGTCACAGCCAGACACTGAGGAGCGCAAGCATGCCTGCGCTTCTCAGTGTCTGCGGGATGACAGGCTGGATGGCAGCGTTCTGCTGCAGTCCAGCCTGTCATCTCGATGTAGCAGAGCTGGAGCTGTCCTGGGAACCATCGAAAGGTAAGGATGATGTTGCTTTATTATTTTTCTTTTATTGCAGGAGATCGTTGGCTTCAGCTGGAATGGGCGTGATGGTAAGTATGGTTTAATTTAGAACAATAATTGTGTGTTTATTTCAATTAAAGGACTTTATTCTGGGTGTTTATGTTTTTTTTTAACTTTGACTATGGGGTTAGTAATGGGGGTGTCTTATAGATGCCTCTCCATTACTAACCTGGGCTTGATGTCAGCTGGCATTATAAGCTGACATCAACCCCAGCCCTATTACCCCACTGCCACCGCTACAGGGCAGTGGGAAGAGCGAGGCTAAGTGCCAGAATCCTATGGATGCGCAATTTCTGGGGCGGCTGACGGCTGGTGTTTCTAGCCTGGGAGGGGGCCAATATTCATGGCACCCTTCCTGGGCTATTAATATCAGCCCCCAGCTGTCTGTCTAGCCTTTGCTAGCTATTAAAATAGCGGGGACCCCACGTCATTTTTTGGGGGGGGTCCCCCATTTTAATAGCTAGTAAAGGCTAGGTATTCAGCTGGGGGCTGATATTAGTAGCCTGGGAAGCTCCATGGGTATTACCCCCTTCCCAGGCTTCAAACATCTGCCCCAACCGTCTGCTTAACCTCCGCTAGAGACTAAAATTACGGGGAACCCCACGCCAATTTTTTTTTTTAATAAATCCTTTATTTTAACACTAAATGACAAGTACAGTAACCAACACTATCACTGTACTTCTTATATATGTGACTGACATGTTTCTATCTATCTAATCTATGTGTGATGCTCTATCTTCCTGTTATAAATTGTCGGGTACCGATGCTGAATTGCCGGCCGGCTTTTTTAAAGAGACGGTGCATGAAAACACTAATATTTTTTTTAATAAATCCTTTACACTAAATGACAAGTACAGTAACCAACACTGTCACTGTACTTCTTATATATGTGACTGACATGTTTCTATCTATCTAATCTATGTGTGATGCTCTATTCCTTCTTGTCTAAATTGTCGGGTACCGGTGTATGCCGCTGCTGAATTGCCGGCCGGCTTTTTTAAAGAGAACGTCTTCTGAGCAGTTTGTCAGCTTTTGGACACCTTTGAAGGTGTTTTCTATGTGTTTCTATGTGTTTTTGTTTGCCTGCCATTGGTTTTAACGGTGTTCGACGGTGTTCTAAGGTGTTCGACGAACAGTTCGACGAACAGTTCCTCGAACATCCCGGTGTTCGACGAACCGAACCGAACCCGAACACTCTGGGGGTGGCTCAACACTACTCTTGAGCTGGTAGCTCTGGACCATGTCAAATTGGCTCCCAGCCGGTCAGGATACATCTATGCCCTGACAATCGTGGACCACTATTCCCTTTTTCTAGTGGTGGTCCCGGTAAAGGACTTGACAGCCCAAACAGCGGCCAGAGCCTTCCAGCAATACTTCTGCCGTCCACACGGGTATCCGGAACAGGTTCTGACAGACCAGGGTCCAGCGTTCAAGGCTGAAATCTTCCTGGAGTTCTGCAACCTCTATGGCTGTAAGAAGATTCGGACAACTCCTTACCATCCACAAACCAACAGGATACATGAGAAGATGAACAATATAGTTATCGATCTCCTAAAGACGTTGCCCCTGGAGGAACGCAGCCTGTGGCCAGAAAAACTGCTGGACCAGATAGACTTATACAATCATATCCCGGTGAACGCTACCAACTGCACCCCGGCTTACCTGATGCGAGCTAGACCAGATAAGCTGCCCGTAGACCTGGAGATGGGAGTCCTAACACCTGAGGACACCTCCCTGGATGCAGACTGGGATACGGAAAGGCAACTGCAGTACAAGAAGGTACAGGAGAGTGTGGAGAAGAGCCTGGCCCAGGTGAGAGGGAGGCAAGAAAAACTCTTCAACCATCACGCCCCTGCTGGTCCCCTAGAACCTGGTGAGCAAGTCCTGAAGCGGAAGAGAAGGCTACATAAGTTGGACGACCAGTGGGAAAGGGAACCCTACACCGTACTGCAGTCTGATCATGACAACCCGAAGGTGTGCGTGATCACCAAGAACGGAGGAGAAACCACTAGCACCATCTCCAGAGACCACCTCAAAAGATGCCCCGAGCAACTCGGTAGTGCAGAAGAGGATCAAAGTGACCTTGAACCCGCAGAGGACAAGGAAGAAATGATCAGTACCGTTCTCGGAGAGTTCCCTCAGTCCTGGACTCGCATAAATGATGCCATAGTGGTACCCGTCCTGCATTTCCTGCAACCGGCACAGCAACAACCAACACCAGAGCCGGAAGGTGAAGAGGAGCAAGCGGTTCCAGAGGCAGAAGAGCCTGTACCAGCAGCCCAGGAGAGTCAACCCTCTGCTGACAGTGAGCCTGCCATGCCTGCGGTAAGCCAAAGGACCCGCAGACAGCTGCCTGCCCTACCTGTACACCCAGCTGGTAGCTGCACCCCTAACGCTAGTTGGGAAAGCCAAGTCAGTCCACCACCAGACAGTGGGTTAAGGAGATCAACCAGGAGCACAAAAGGGCAGATACCCGCTCGCTGGAAAATATACAGTGTTCTAAAATTGTAAATAACCCTGTTGCCAAATGTTGAAATGTTTGCCAAGTTACACGCATGTTTGGTAATTCTATGTTTCAGTTTCTTGCAGTTACCGTAAGGACTCAAAGGTTATGGACTTTTTATAACCGGGACCTTGTATGGACTGCACTCGGAGCCTAACCAAGGAATGAACTAAGACTGTAAAAGACTTGGGGTAGGACAGACCCCCACCTGGTTAAGGCTCCCCGTTGTATTGGTGATAGGGACACCCGGTCACAGACCACACTGTGACCTTAAGAACTCAAGCTGTGCGTCGTCTGTCTGTTAATGTTTTATGGTTATGCATATTGTCTTTGTTTATTGTTTAGTCCCGAAGTACTAAATTTTACTAGGGGGGAATGTGTCACCCTGGCCTGGATGCCACAAGTGCAATAAAGCTGTATCTGAGAGCAAGGGGGAGGTTCTCTAGTCAGAGGAACATTAGCATGCAATGCCTCCTGTCTCAGGCCAGTAGGGGGAGCTGGCTGCCCCTGTAAAAGCTGGTACTGGGGGCAGGGTTAGGGAGAACTGGATGACCTGTCTCAGCACTGAGACGTGTCCCGGAGCAGAGCAGGGACAGAAAGTTGTATTGCACCTAAGAGGAAGTGTGGCAGGAGGAGAGCCACAAGCCAGAGACAAGAGGCGAAGTGAGCCTGTCTTGGCAGATAAAGGACTTAATTTACCAGACTTTGGTGTCTGAGGCTGGGAGGATTCCACATTCTCCAGCAGATAACCAGTCCGCATGGGACTGTATATTCCTTGGCCTAAGAAGCCTGGAGGCTCTGCCACAACAGAAGGGACCAGCAAAGCCATACCAGGCCGGTAGCAGAAAGGAACCCACGCTGCAGGCCATACAGGCGAAAATACACGGAGAGCTCGGAAACGTGGGCTGTTACCTTATAAGGAGGAGATAGCCAGAAGGAATGCAGAAAGCACGGTAGGCCTACACCCTTACCCTGACCAGGGCCTATTTCCCCATTGCTCTCAGTCATCCAGGTCCCCTCCTAGCCGGGACTGTTTGTGGGTCAGTTTACCTGTTCTAGTAAAGACCCTGGACTGCAACCTGTCGTCTGTGTGCTCCTTGCTCCTCCAGCACTATCAGCACTGGGACTCTCACCACCATCACTCCCACCATCCACTACACTGCCCTGGGGCCGCACTCTTCCCGTGGGGAGTCACACCATCCCAGCTGCATACATCATCAGCCCCAGCGGTCTGCCTTGCAGCGGCGGTTCCTAATGATCGCAAATCCACGGGTGGCGTAGTCGGACATAATCAACAGCACATAACGGACTACCACTGGCCTGACAACCCTGAGCCACGGAACCGGGTTGCCACTACTACTCCCATCGTTCCCCTACTGCCCGGATCCGAGTGCCCCACGGCCCAGGGGGCGAGTCATGTACCTAATGTAATTTTTTTTTTCCAGAGAGCCGGTGAAATTTCTTCAATTTTGGCACATTTCCATCCATGCGTTTTAACGGCCGCTCAATCTTCCATCACCCCAGCTGGACTACAGCAACACTGTAATGAGAAGAGCCATCTCTGCTGAGGAAAGGCTGCTCATCACCTTGCGGTAAGTAAGGATACAAATATTTCTATAGATATATTTTATCGCTACTTTTTTTCCTTTGGCTGTTCAGGTATTTGTCAATGCAGTGATATCCAATTGTATTAAAAATGTGGCAAAAGCTTTATTCAGAACAACAAAATTGAACGTCTCCTTTGAATCCCGGCCACGGGCCGTTGTTGACAGGAGGGTGTACATGAAAGCTACAGGGGTCATCATGTGATGCCAATACTGTTATGGCAAAGCATTGGTGCCATGTAACCACGTCATGGGTGCACCAATGCTTGTCTACAAGAATGCGCTTACAGCCGCCACATTAAATGCCGCTGTCACAGTTTGTCAGTGGCATTTAACTGCAGCCATTACCTGCATCTGATGACTTTATAAGTCAGTTCATGTGTTAGCTTTAATAAAAAATAAAAAAAAATAACTGTTACCTACAGATGCTTTTATTCCACGTCCCCACTATCAGTATTTGGTCAGTATATGGTCATTATTTCTCGCAAAAGGGAGGCAAAACCAGGTGAGGAACAATCAGAGAAGGTATAATCAAAACGAGTCACCAATTCTGCATTTATCACCCACTCCTGGTTTTGGCTCCCACTCCTGAGAAAAAATACTGACTGAATACTGAAAGTGGTGCCGTTGCCTATTGTAATAATGTTGTCTTGTATTCCTTTATTTGGCGTGTAATCTTTTTTTTTTTCCTTTGCAGACATTTGTCAGCCTGCACAGCAGAGAAGATCTGATCCCCAATGAAATAAAGAAGATTAACAAGAAAATTCTTCATTTTTTTTAATATTTTTTGAAAAAGAATATTTTTTTCAATAATAAACGTACATTCCTTCGATTTTGTATAAAGTCTCCATCATTTATTATCGCCGTTTTCCATTGGTTTTATAGTCAATCGACAACTCACAACTATATGTAAGTCTATGACACCCACAACAAGGGTACAACGTGGCTATCATACACTTACATTGTGAACGTTACCTCTGATTATGCTCAGTCAGAAGTAGTGGTCACAATGATGGCATTGCAGTGCGGCATAGGGCACAGTAATCAATGCTTCACACGTCCTCATATCAGGTCCGGAAAAAAAAAACGTACCTGAGATGTCTGTGTTGGTGTGAAATTGTTTTGCATATATGTGCGCCACCACTCACACGTACCAATGCCTGGGAATCTGCGGTTCAATAGCGCTCTTCCCAAGTACTTGGTGCTGAAGGAATCACTCATCATTGTCCCTTGCGTGTGACATTGCGCTGTGAGCAGCACTAGCAAAGGACCATGTTGAGAGTAGTATTCATGCCGTTTATTCAAATTTGTGTGACACCAAAAAAAAACATAACCAAAAAAAAAAAAAAAATCACATGGTTAGCAGATTATTAGCAGAGTTAATTCCTTGCTGCTGGGGGCAGTGCCCTCACCTGCGCTGAGTTTTTTTTTTCCATTTTTTGCTTTTTTTTTTTAAAACCACCAACCAAACACATACAAGAATAAATAGCTGTAGTTTGGACCTAAATATCTATTGGGCTGGAGAATACAAGCCATGTATAGACCATTTTTATTTCTGTATGAAAAAGCAACAACAATTTTTAAATATTATTTTATTTTACTACAAATAACAGTAACATATGACAAACATTGTCATTGTGAACTTTTAATTCAAATTAAGAAATAAAACATAATAAACAAATGACAAACATTGTCATTATTAAACATGAAGTGTTAAATGCAAATGACAAACATTGTCATAAAAAACACATTAAACTTTTCCTTACAGGAAAAAAAACACGTTAGCAACCTGTCACCAGTTTTGGTCTATATAAAGTATGGCCAGCACATGTAGGCACTTTTTGTTTATAGGATATAAACCTAAACATCTTTTATTATAATCATCTATGCCATAATCCAGTTTGATGAGTGTCGCTGGTCTTGGTCTGAAACCTCCTCCAGCCGCGCAGTGGCTGTTCTTCTTCATGTGGATGATGCTTCTTGTATAGTGCTCAAAGCTGGCGCACTTTTTCGACCCCCCTCAGAACAGAGAAGCATCATCCACATGAAGGAGGACGGACATGACAAGCAGAGAGGAGGCACCAGATCAAGGGCTGTGACACACATCTGCCTGGAGCCTGGTGTAGGTAACTATAATAAAAGATGTTTTTCCCTACAGTGTTAACATGATTCCAAAACGCTGGATATAAGGACCTACCGGTGGTGGCCGTACTTTTTATGGTCCAAAACTGGTGACAGGTGGATTAGCATGTTAATGGAATTGATGGTAATTGGGTTCATAACCATAACTGGGGAAAAACTCCTGTGTGTAGCTCGATGGCCAGCTGATCCAGGGGGCGGTGGGTTACCAAAGAAGGCAGACGATTCGCCTCCTTCTGCCCAATAGGCTGCTGCTTGTGTCTGTCGCTGAGGTACTGCAGCTGAAGGTGGTGGGGTAGTTGGTTGTTGTAAATGGAATATACCATTTATTATGGTCGGCCCAGAGGCCACAGGCAATGGGCTCTCCAGAGCCATAAGCAAAGAGGTGGTCGCTGCCATGAAAATGGACTGCCTGTCCCATGGAATTGAGCGCAACCGACCTGCAACTGATGCTGCAAAATGGTCAAACTCATCCTCCCAGTTTGCCCTTTAAATTAGATTCAGGGTGTGAGCTGTAAGGGCGTGAACATCTGTCACACCCTCTTGGCCCTTCTGTTTTTTTTTGTTTGGCTTTAGTTTGGGCCCTTCTTAGTGCCATGGGACAGGCAGTACCAGCGCTCATCACTGCGGCCCCTGAACCGACTACAGCAGCCATACCTGCAGCGGCTGAAGACATAGCAGCACGGGCAGAAGACGGACCAGCAGCGGCTGATGGCAGACCAGCACCGGCTGATGACGGACCAGCACCGGCTTATGACGGAACAGCAGCAGCGTGAGGATCAGGAGAGGATGTAAGACATATGTTGAAGAATTCCTGGCCTGCTGATAATTCCATGCTGACCTCTTCTTCCTCTCCCTCAGCTGGACTTGCGTCAGGAATATTTCCTTCCGCCCTGTGCGAAATTGATAAAAAAATGCATGTTAATAAAAATGTACATTTAAAAAAACAAAAAATTACCTCCGTAAACTATGACTGGTGGCAATGAAGCCAAGCAGATCGCCATAACGCACTTTTCTTGGTTGGCCCGAGGCACCACTTTTCCCAGACTGTGCCCTCACGTAGCTATCGATGAAGGACGCCATCTGTTTTTTTACGTGCATTTCTGCAATACAAAACCACTGTTAATATACTGCATTTTTGACATCCCCCCCAAAAAATATTTAAATAAAAAACAAACAAAATTTACCAATTTGCTCCTGCATAACATTTCCCACTTTACATCAGCACAATTTTGGAACCAACATTTTTTTGTTAGGAAGTTAAAAGGGTTAAAAGTTGACCAGCGATTTCTCATTTTTCCAACAAAGTTTACAAAACCATTTTTTAGGGATCACATCACATTTGAAGTGAATTCGAGGGGCCTTTATGACAGAAAATATCCAAAAGTAACACCATTCAAAAAACTGCACAACTCAAGGTGCTCAAAACCACATTCAAGAAGTTTATTAACCCTTCAAGTGCTTCACAGGAATTTTTGGAATGTGGAAGAAAACAATGAGCATTTAACTTTTTTTCACAAAAATGTTATTTAGACCCAATTTTTTTTATTTTTGCAAGAGTAACAGAAAAAATTGGACCACAAAATTTGTTGTGCAATTTCTCCTGAGCACACCAATACCCTATATGTGGGGGAAAACCACTGTTTTAGTGCGCCAGGGCTCGGAAGGGAAGAAGCGCCATCTGACTTTTTGAATGTAAAATTTGCTTGAATAATTAGCAGACGCCAAGTTGCGTTTGGGGAGCCCCTGATGTTCCTAAACAGTTAAAACCTCCCATATCTTGACACCTTTTTGGAAACTAGATCCCTCAAGGAACTTATCTAAATATGTGGTGAGCACCCTGAACCCCCAGGTGCTTCACAGAAGTTTATAACATAGAGCGGTGAAAATAAAAAAATAAAACTTTTTCCACAAAAATTATCTTTTAGCCCCAAATTTTTATTTTCACAAGGGTAAGAGGAGAAGTAAACTCCAAAAATTGTTGTGCAATTTCTCCAGAGTATGCCGATACCCCATATGTGGGGAAAAAACACTGTTTAGGCGCACAGCAGGGTTCAGAAGGGAAGGAGCACTGTGTGACTTTTTGAACAAAAAATTGGCTGGAATCGAGAGCGGGCGCCATGTCGCATTTGGAGAGACCCTACTGTGCCTAAACAGTGGAAAACCCCCACAAGTGACCTCATTTTGGAAACTAGACCCCTCAAGGATTTTAACAAGGGGTATAGTGAACATTTTGAATCCCGAGATATGACACAGAATTTGATAACATTAGGTCATCATAAGTTGTCATTAGTCTTGAGCGCAAGTGCTCGATACTTGAGTTTGCATCGGGTACTCGGTTATGTGCCAAGTATCGTGTGTGCTGGAGTTACATACTCGAGTCCCCGCCCCGCATGTTTCATGGTTGTTAGACACCCAAAAAACCATGCGAGGATAATTTTTTTTTTTACTTTTGAAAAAATGCCAATCCTAACACAACCCTAACCCTAACACAACTCTAACCCCAACCCTAATACAAACCTAACCCTAACACAACCCTAACCCTAATACAACCATAACTCTAACACAACCCTAACCCTAACACAACCCTATCCCTAACACAACCCTAACCCTACCACAACCTTAACTCTACCACAACCCTAACCCTAGCACAACCCTAACCCTACCACAAACCTAACACAAACCTAACCCTAACACAACCCTAACCCTAACCCTAACACAACCCTAACCTTAACATAACCCTAACCCTAACACAACCCTAATCTCAACCTTAATTCTAATCCTAGAGTTTCTTTTTTATGCCGTGATTAGATGACTTTATTTTTCGGGTCGGTGTGGTTACAGTGATACCAGATTCATATCGCGTTTTTATGTTTGGCAGATGTAACACTCTAAAAGATGCATATTTTTTTAAAAGACTAGTTTTTGCATCGCCATATTTCACCCGACAGAGTCATGTAAGGGCTTGTTTTTTGTGGGACAGGTTGATGTTTTATTGGTACCATTTTCGGGCACGTGACATTTTTTGATCGTTTTCTTTTCTGATTTTTGGGAGGCGAAAGAAACAAAAACCAACAATTCAGATTTTTTTTGGGGGGTTGTTTATATGCCATTCCGCGTGTGGTAAAATTGATAAAGCAGCTTTATTCTTCGGGTCAGTACGTTTACAGCGATACTACATTTAAATCGTTTTTTTATGTTTTGGTGCTTTTACACAATAAAAACTATTTTATAGAAAAAATAAATTTTTTTGTATCGCTTTATTCTGAGAGTTATAACTTTTTTATTTTTTGGCTGATGGAGCTGTATGGTGGCTTTTTTTTGCGAAACAAGATAATGTTTTCAGCGGTACCATTTTTATTTACATTTGTCTTTTTGATCGCATTTTATTCCATTTTTAGTTTGGCGGAATGATGATAAAGCACCGCTTTTTGCTTTGTTTTTTATTTATTTTTTTACCGTGTTCACTAAAGGGGTTAAATAGTGTGTCAGTTTTATAGGTCAGGTCATTCTGGATACGGCGATACCAAATATGTGTTTTTTTATTGTTTGTTTTTTCATAATATTTATTTATGGGTAGAGTATATTTTAATTTTTTTGGGATTATTTTTTCCTTCTTTTTTTAATATTTTTACTTCTTTTTTTACTTTCGGACACTTTTAAACTTTGTCCCACTATGGGACTTTCATTTTTTGCAGGCTGATCCCTATGCTATGCAGGCTGTCAGCTCTGCACTGACACAAATTAAATAGATCACGCCCTGCGTATGATCTAACTAACTTGCTGATGCCTGGTGACCTGGATGTCGTCATTAGTGTTGAGCCACCCCCGTAGTGTTCGAGTTCGGTTCAGTTCGTCGAACACCCGTGTGTTCGCCGAACTGTTCGTCGAACTGTTCGTCGAACACCTTCGAACACCGTTAAAACCAATGGCAGGCAAACAAAAACACATAGAACACATAGAAAACACCTTCAAAGGTGTCCAAAAGCTGACAAAATGCTCAGAAGACACAACTAACACATGGAAAAGTGACAAGTACATATAGTCATGCGAAAATAAAAGAGGTGGAGGAGTAAAAGGAGGGGGAGACACAGATATAGGCATGTCATGCCCTTCTAAAATCCAAAAAGTGAGAAGCCGACACGGCCAGTCCGCTCCTGCCCGTGCCACCTCCGTGTCGCCGGGTTTGTGCCAGAGCCGCGGTGAACCCTGATGGCCAGCCCCCCTCTCCCAATACTGGTGCCTGTCCGCTGGTGGGTCGAGCGAGCCCCCCTGTGGTGGAGGCAGCTCTAAGCTTTTTAATTTAAATTGTCTCTCTAATTTGAATGAATACACTTTAAATCCATTTACAAGGATCTATTGGAGGGCAAGTCTCATGCCAGCAGCCGCGTAATTCCAGCTCCAGTAGCGTCCACTAAAGCTGCTGCAGTTAAAAAGCTTTTATAAGGATCGAGCTCGGCTGTCTACCGCAAGGCATCCTACTGCCAGTCCAAGCCCCTATGCCTTGGGGTGCCTCCTGATGCTCTTCACTGAGTATCCCATGGTCCCGAAGCATTTCCTTTGAAAAAATTAAGTGTCTAAACTACAGGTGGTGTAGCTTGCTTAACAGCCGGGATAATCCGCTGACTAGCAGACACTGCTACTAGGCACAAAGTATTTCCTGGGCTAGATGCAGTTAAAAATTTGTAATTAGATACTCTCGTTGGATGCTGAGAAAGCATTCCATAGAGTCTCCTGGCACGCCATATATGATTCTCTTAAAAAGCTTGGGGTAGGGGTCTAGGGGACCCTTTTATAGCCAAAATCACGGCCCTGTATCGCAATACGTCACCTAGGCTGAAGATAAATGGAACTGTAGCACCCTGAGGGCTCGGTTGCTACAGACGTATTGCACCTCACCCAGAGGTGTGATATCTCACTCTCAGGTAAGGATGGAGTGTGGATAAGGACCCGACACCTGCATGCATTACACCACATTGCCGTGGGGCAGGGCGACCAATATGCCCCTGAGATGGGCACGACAGTCCCTGTCCCTGGCTGGAGTGGGGGGAGGGAACACTGAGGAAGGGGAACCCTGTAGTGCAGGAGCAGGGAGGAAGCAGTTCCTGGGTGCATTGAGAAGGGAGTATAAAAGGTGGGCACCATCTTAGTTCAGTGCAGAGAAGTCTGAGCAGAAGTGGCAGGGAGCAGGGGCTCTGCATGAGCTCTGCTCCGGAGGCGGGCCTAGTAACAGAGGCCCAGGCCTGGAAGAGGGAGAAGGAAGGAAGAGGAGCGGAGAAGGCTCCAGGAACGAGGAATGAAGGGATCCCAGGGGTGCGGACGGGCGAGTCGCCACCGCACGCCCGAATCCACCTGCGTGGAGGGGTCAGGCCAAAGGGGGAGACCGGTCCCCGAACTAGTGGAGGCAGGAAACGACCCTCAGCTAGAAACCGGAGGCTCTGACATTTTATGTGGCGCAGCCCCTCGCTACACCCGCTAGGAAGGCACCACATAGGGTCAGGGAAACTGGCGCCAAGTTTACCAAGAGGAGGCCCGAGGCAGCCGGACAGAAGTGTTGGTAAGAAAGGCCAGACAAAGGACACACAAAGGGGGTCCTGTGAAGTGCTCCAAAGTTATCTGGGAGTTGTCTGAGCACCTCACCTGGTGAGCACAGTACGACGTGGGCAGCCGTTACCTGCAGACGTGGTCTGGATAATAAGAACTGTGAGTAAAGGCCCTGGACTGCATCACTGACTCCGTGTCGTTACTGCTGCTGCCCTGCACCATCACCCCTATCCTCCGCATACACTGCCCTGAGGCTATATTCCTCCCGTGGGGAGTTATGCTACGCTCTGCTGCACCCACAACACCAGCCTCAGCGGTCTGCCCTGTAGCGGCGGTTCACTCTGACCGCAATCCACGGGTGGGGTAGTCGGACATTTAAACATCAAAACCAC
The DNA here is from genome assembly GCF_046119375.1 of Phyllobates terribilis. Lineage (NCBI taxonomy): Eukaryota > Metazoa > Chordata > Amphibia > Anura > Dendrobatidae > Phyllobates > Phyllobates terribilis. Next base: position 87,990,509 of record NW_027362771.1, read on the forward strand.
ATAAATAGTTCCGCCACTGGTTTGACCGCCCTGAGCCACGGAACGGGGTCGCCGCCACGAAGACTACAACCACCAGCATCCACCAAAAAGAGTCCGGCTCCGGGTGTCCCAAGGCCCAGGGGGTGCGTCAGAACATTTTCATCACCTTTCACAATCACCAATGGGACAAGGCAGGGATGTCCTCTGTCCCCTCTCTTATACATCCTAGTGACGGAGCACCTGCTCTCATCAATTCGCCATAACCCCAATATTAGGTGGATTGAGGTGGGAGGCACCGAGTACAAGTGCTCTCTATTTGCTGATGATGTCCTAGTATATATCACTCAATCACATATATCCATCCATGCTGTTATGGCTGAAATAGATCACTTTGTTACATGGTAAAATTTTAAAATCAATGCAGCGAAGTCTGAGGCCCTCGATGTCTCCCTCCCCAAATCCATATAGGATTCCATCCAGTCCAACTTTCCCTTTGCCTGGCCCTCACAGGGTATCAAATACTTAGGAATTCCTATTCATAGAGACCTCTCCCATCTATGTTATCTTAATTTTGGGCCCTTTATTGAACAATTCCATACAGACCACGGTTGGCAAGTTAGAACTGTAAGATTGACTACGTGAACCGCTGGTGTTTTGTGGAAAAGCACATGTACACCGCGTTCCAAATTATTATGCAAAAAGTGTTTAGGAGTGATAAGGGAAGAATTTGTTTGTTTGTCAGTTAAACTCATTGATGGTGATGTGTGTCAGGGCTCTTTATATCACTGTAAGCAATTGCAGACACCTGTGCTAATTAGTTTGGCAGGTGTGTCCAATGAAAGGCAAGACTACTTAAGAAGGCTCTCTCACATTATTAAGCAGCCTACATTTTCTGCCAAAATGGGAAAGAAAAAGGATGTGTCGGCTGCTGAGAAGCAACAAATTGTGGAGTGTTTAGGTCAAGGCATGACTACAATCAACATTGTGCGATGATCAGGATGAAGTGTCTTGGCAATCAAGAAGTATGTAGCTGATTCACAGTACACACGTGTGCGTGCTGATAAGGGCAAATTGAGGACTCTTTCCTACAGGCAATTACGTCAGGTTGAAAGAGCAGCGGCAAAAAAGCCTTGTCATAGCAGCAGACAAGTTTTTGAAGCTGCTTGTGCCTCCAACGTCCCCCGAACAACAAGATGCAGGGTCCTTCAGAGGTTTGCAGCTGTGCATACGCCATCCTGTCGACCTCCTCTATCCACTTCACACAAGCAGAAACGGCTCCAGTGGGCCAAACATTACATGAAGACTGATTTCAAAACTGTTTTGTTCACGGATGAGTGCCGTGCAGCGCTCGATGGTCCAGATGGATGGAGTGGAGGATGGCTGGTTGATGGACACCCCACGCAAACACGGCTACAGCGCCAACAAGGAGGAGGTGGAGTAATGTTTTGGGCTGGAATCATGGGGAGAGAGATTGTCGGCCCCTTTAGGATCCCTGAAGGCGCTAAAGATGAACTCCATAATGTATGTGGATTTTCTCAAACAGCACTTCCTGCCATGGTTCAAGAAGAAGAACCGTGTATTTCACAGCAAGATCATTTTTCTGCATGATAATGCACCATCTCATGCTGCACATAAAACATCTGCATCTCTGGCTGATATGGGCATAAAAGGGGACAAACTTATGGTGTGACCCCCATGCTCCCCTGACCTCTACCCCATTCAGAACCTTTGGAGCATCATTAAAAGGAGTGTCTATGATGGCGGGAGGCAGTTCACATCTAAGCAACAGCTCTGGGAGGGTATTCTGTCCTCATGCAAAACAATTGAAGCAGAAACCATCCAAAACCTGACAAATTCAATGGACGAGAGAGTTCAGAAGCTCCTTTCGAACAAGGGGTCCTATGTGAAAATGTAACATCACCTAGAATAAAGTTTTAAGTTGAAAACTGTTTGATTTCAGTTTCTAACAACCTGCTAATGCTTATAATTTCAAAAATGACCATTTTTTTGGTCTTTATTAAAATGAAAAGGTTGATCGAAAAGTTTGGGGGATCTAAGAGTGTGGCAACCCAGTAGTCATGATTACTTTGAATTCTGACAATATGAGGGTCATGCTGCAGGTAGTGCAGCAAGAAGGCACTTATGTGTCTTGCGCATCTCGGAGCCCCAAAATTATTTTCCGGGCTAGATGCAGCTAAAAATTATTTTTAATTTTAAATCTGGTGGAGCTTATTATAGATGGCCTAATAGGATCAGTGCTGCACACTGCTACAAAGCCCAAATTATTTTCCAGTCAAGATACAGATAAACATGATTAGTAATTTGAAAGCTTAAAACGTTTGGTAGGGTGATTTTAACCAATCATCAAGCTTTTACTCTCCCCAGGATGACACAGGGGTAGAAAAGTCGTTTCGGATCCATGATTTGTTCATCTTTATGAACGTGAGTCTGTCTACATTATCAGTGGAGAGCCGCGTGCGCTTATCTGTCAGCACACCACCAGCAGCGCTGAACACACGTTCAGACAGAACGCTGGCTGCGGGGCATGACAAGATCTCCAAGGCGTAAGTGGCTAGCTCCGGCCATTTATCCAGATTGGAAGCCCAAAAAGAGCAAGGGTCCAGTGACACAGTCGTGGCTTCAATGTTTACTTGGAGATACTCCTGTACCATCGTCTCTAGGCGTTGACTATGTGTCAGACTTCTTGTCTCCTGTGGCCTTGCAAAGGATGGGCTAAAAAAGTGGTGAAATGATTCCGCAAAATTGATGTTACCAGCAGATACTGTGGTTCTGTTACGGTTTGAGTGCTGAACACTTGACGGTCCCACGGTTGGCAAGTTGGAACTGTGAGATTCACTACGTGCACCACTGGTATTTTGTGGAAAAGCACATGTAAGATTCTGCAACAGTCTCTGCTGATACTCCTGCATGCGTGCATCCCTTTCTATGGCAGGAATAATTTCTGCAAATTTACTTTTGTACCGGGGATCTAACAGTGTGGCAACCCAGTAGTCAGGATTATTTCTAATTCTCACAATTCGAGGGTCATGTTGCAGGTAGTGCAGCAAGAAGGCACTCATGTGTGTTGCGCATCCAGGAGCACCAAGTCCCTGTTGTGTTGGTGGCGAGGTAACAATCATGCTTCCTTCCTCTGTCCTCTCCCCCCAACCTCGCACAACAGAAATGTGATCAAGGTCTCCCTCATCTGATGAGTCTTCCATCAGTTCGTCTTCCACTTCTTCCTGGGCTCCTGCACCTTCCTCACTAGTTTGGCTGCTACCATGCGCCCTGGTAAAACCATCTCCCCCACCCTCACATGCCTGCCGCCTTGGTGCTGCCGACCTTCTGGACCTTGCAGATGTTAGCCCTTCCGCATACAACTCCTCCTCCTCTACTTCCTCCACCTCCTCTTGTGCCACCACCTGACTCCGAATTCTGTTTAACATGTGCTCCAGCATGTAAATCACCGGAATAGTCATGCTGATAATGGCATCGTCAGCACTAAACATCTTCGTCGCCATTTCAAAACTGTGCAGAAGGGTGCATAGGTCCCTGATCTGAGACCACTCCTCCAGCGTGATTTGCCCCACCTCTGAATCTCGTTGGCCCAGGCTATACGTCAGAACGTATTGCACCAGGGCTTGTCGGTGCTGCCACAGTCGCTGCAACATGTGCAGAGTTGAATTCCACCGGGTAGGCACATCGCATTTTAGCCGGTGAAGTGGCAGGCCCAACGACTTCTGTAGAGATGTAAGTCGCTGAGCTGCGGGATGCGAATGGCGGAAGTGAGCACACAGCGACCGTGCCCTCTGCAGAAGGCCATCTAGTCTGGGATAGTGGGCTAAAAATTGCTGGACAACCAGGTTCAACACGTGAGCCATACAAGGCACGTGTGTGACATTGCCCCGGCGAAGGGCCGCACCCAGGTTTGCAGCATTGTCGCACACGGCCTTCCCTGGTTTCAGGTCCAGTGGAGACAACCATTCATGAAATTGGTTCTCCAGAGCTGACCACAACTCCTCAGCTGTGTGACTCACATTTCCCAGACATTTCAATGTAAAATCCGCCTGATGACGTTGAGCCCTACTGCCAGCATAGTAAGGAGGTGTGCAGGATCCCTTCTGCGCAGTTAGAAAGCTTGTGGCATGACCAGACAGGCTTTGGGTGCAGGTGGAAGACCGAGAGGAGGTTGAGGAGGCAGAAGCAGTGGAGGAACTTTGACATAAAGAGGATTGACGCACAACTCGTGGGGACGGCAAGACTTGGACAGCAGCCCCTTGTCCTGCTGTCACCATAGTTACCCAGTGCCCAGTCAGCGACATGTAACGCCCCTGTCCATGCCTACTCGTCCAAGTGTCTGTGGTGAAATGCACCCTGTCACACACAGAGTTTCTCAAAGAAGCGGTGATGTTGTGTGCGACAGGCTGGTGGAGCGCAGGCACACCTTTCTTTGAGAAGTAGTGCCGACTGGGCATCTGGTACTGCGGCACTGCGACGGACATAAGGTCTCGAAAATCCTCTGTGTCCACCAGGCGGAAAGGCAGCATTTCTGTAGCCAAGAGCTTGCAGATGGTGAAATTCAACCTCTTAGCTTTCTCATGGCTAGGAGGAAATGGTCTTTTACTTGTCCACATCTGAGGGACCGAGGGCTGGCTATTGTGCTTAGACGGGGTTGATAAGGGTGTCCCCGGCAAACTGCCGGTCTGTGAGGAAGATGCAGGCGGACATGTTAGGTTGCCTTGATCCAAAGGTGGTGCTATCGATGTCGGACAGCGCTCAACACCAGCTGGTGTTACCACCTCCAAAGAAAATGATGACCTGCCAATCACGCTGGCTGTTGCGGGTAAAGAGGTGGCAGGTCTGCGCCCCAAAACAGGTGTGACTGCTGTCCCCCCAGTCACAGAGGATGAAGAGGCCGCGGATGCACAAGATATGGCAGATGGTGGTTGGCCCGGCCGGCTAGGCCGCATTGTAGCACACTGAGCTTCCCACTGCAACTTATGCTTCATGTCCATGTGCCGGTTCATGCATGAAGTACTCAAACTATGTATTTTTTGGCCTCTACTTAGCTTTTGCTGACAAATGTTACAGATAACACGAGTTGGGTCATCTTTATCGATCTGAAAAAATGCCCAGGCTATGCAAGGCTTAGCACCCATGCGACCTGAAGAGCCACCACGACTTGTGGTGAGAGGCAGAGTTGTGTTTGAGGATGCAGTTGTTGACGTGCTTCCAGTACTACGTCTCTGTCCAGGAAGGCGCAACCTGACCTCGTCGTCACTAGCATCTTCCTCCACCTCCTCTGCTGACCTCATCTCTTGGCTGACTGTGGGTTGACAGTAAGTGGGATCTCCGACCTCATCATCATCACCCTGTGCGTTATCACACCCGTCGTCCTCAGAGCCAACCTGTTCCTGCCCTGACAAAAAACTAAAGTTGTCGCTCCAATCAGGTATTTGAGTCTTATCATCGTCTTCCTCATTGTCTCCACCAACAGGAGTTACAGTTTGGGAATGAGGGTCTACATTATGGTCAGAACCTTCTGCGTCTGGTCCTGGATCCGACTCATAAAGATTCTGGGCATCAGTGCAGATCATTTCCTCGTCTGGATTCACAGAAGCGCTGGAGTCGACCTCTGATTCCCAGGCTATAGTATGAGTAAACAGCTCTGCAGACTCAACCATCTGTTCTACCTCATACTCAGACGGGCAGCTGGAGATTTGGGAGCTGTGAGGAAGCAAGTGCGATTTGGGTGACACCTTTGAGGACTGGAGTATTTGTGATGTTGAAGTTGATGTGGAGGAGAGCCCACTTAAAGGAGCACTTGATATCCGTTGAAGCACCTGCTGTTTTTGTGCCTCATCTGGAATTTGTAGCGATTGGCGTGGCCGTAAGAAAGGGATCTTATCACATTGTCCGCTAAAAGAAGTAGACATTTTAGTTTGGCTGGAAGATGGTCTTTCTTCTGCAAATGTTACTGTTGCTTTAACACCTACCCCACGGACACAACCTTTTTTCCCCTTCCCAACATGCCTATTCCCCTTTCCACCAGCAGCAGGCCTTTTTCCACTCATTTTGGTGGTTAACTAATTCACAACTCTGGAGTTGTTTGCACAAAAAAACAATGGATGGTAACCGAGCAGAGCTGAGTGGCCAAACTGTGGTATTAGGCCAAAACTATTGGCTGGGTTAGATGCAGAAAAAAATTATTTTGAATTTGCAACCTGATGGAGGTCAGTATAGATGGACTAATAGAGAAAGTCTGACACACTACTAGAAGGCCAAATATATTTTCAGAGGTAGATGCAGAAAAAAATATATTCAGTTTGCAACCTGATGGAGGTCAGTATAGATGGATTAATAGAACAAGACCCACACACAGCTAGAAGCCCAATATTTTTTCAGAGGTAGATGCAGAAAAAAATATATTCAGTTTGCAACCTGATGGAGGTCAGTATAGATGGACTAATAGAACAAGTCCCACACACTTCTAGAAGCCCAAATATTTTTTCAGAGGTACTGTAGATGCAGATAAAAATTAGTTTTAATTTGCAACCTGATGGAGGTCAGTATAGATGGACTAATAGAGAAAGTCCGACACACTACTAGAAGGCCAAATATTTTTTCAGAGGTAGATGCAGAAAAAAATATATTCAGTTTGCAACCTGATGGAGGTCAGTATAGATGGATTAATAGAACAAGACCCACACACAGCTAGAAGCCCAATATTTTTTCAGAGGTAGATGCAGAAAAAACTATATTCAGTTTGCAACCTGATGGAGGTCAGTATAGATGGACTAATAGAACAAGTCCCACACACTGCTAGAAGCCCAAATATTTTTTCAGAGGTACTGTAGATGCAGATAAAAATTAGTTTTAATTTGCAACCTGATGGAGGTCAGTATAGATGGACTAATAGCGAAAGTCCGACACACTACTAGAAGGCCAAATATTTTTTCAGAGGTAGATGCAGAAAAAAATATATTCAGTTTGCAACCTGATGGAGGTCAGTATAGATGGATTAATAGAACAAGACCCACACACAGCTAGAAGCCCAATATTTTTTCAGAGGTAGATGCAGAAAAAAATATATTCAGTTTGCAACCTGATGGAGGTCAGTATAGATGGACTAATAGAACAAGTCCCACACACTTCTAGAAGCCCAAATATTTTTTCAGAGGTACTGTAGATGCAGATAAAAATTAGTTTTAATTTGCAACCTGATGGAGGTCAGTATAGATGGACTAATAGAGAAAGTCCGACACACTACTAGAAGGCCAAATATTTTTTCAGAGGTAGATGCAGAAAAAAATATATTCAGTTTGCAACCTGATGGAGGTCAGTATAGATGGATTAATAGAACAAGACCCACACACAGCTAGAAGCCCAATATTTTTTCAGAGGTAGATGCAGAAAAAACTATATTCAGTTTGCAACCTGATGGAGGTCAGTATAGATGGACTAATAGAACAAGTCCCACACACTGCTAGAAGCCCAAATATTTTTTCAGAGGTACTGTAGATGCAGATAAAAATTAGTTTTAATTTGCAACCTGATGGAGGTCAGTATAGATGGATTAATAGAGAAAGTCCGACACACTACTAGAAGGCCAAATATTTTTTCAGAGCTAGATGCAGAAAAAAATTATATTCAGTTTGCAACCTGATGGAGGTCAGTATAGATGGACTAATAGAGAAAGTCCGACACACTACTAGAAGGCCAAATATTTTTTCAGAGCTAGATGCAGAAAAAAATATATTCAGTTTGCAACCTGATGGAGGTCAGTATAGATGGATTAATAGAACAAGACCCACACACAGCTAGAAGCCTAATATTTTTTCAGAGGTAGATGCAGAAAAAAATATATTCAGTTTGCAACCTGATGGAGGTCAGTATAGATGGACTAATAGAACAAGTCCCACACACTGCTAGAAGCCCAAATATTTTTTCAGAGGTACTGTAGATGCAGATAAAAATTAGTTTTAATTTGCAACCTGATGGAGGTCAGTATAGATGGACTAATAGAATGATGCTATGCCCAAAAGATTTTACTTCACTAGGTGCAGTAAAAAAATTGGTATTCTATACACAGGTGGTATATCTTGCAACACAGATAGGCTACTCCACTGACTAACACACTCTGCAATAGGCCAAAAAGGATTAGCTTTGCTAGATTCAGCCAAATGCTGTGAAAAAAACTTGCACAGCACTGGCACAGACCTGCCTGGCAAAAACTGATAGGAACTCATGTAACCTAGTCCTGAAAAGGACTGCAATTACAATTAGTCTTTACTCCCACAACCGATCTAATTAAGAGCACAGACCTCCCTGATAAAAGTCGTAGGAAATGCTGTAACCTAGTCCTTAAAAGGACTGCAATCACAACTATTCCCTACTCCCAAGCTATCTGTATATTTGTGCGAAAATTGGCTTGAAATTAACAAGGTATAGCGCACACAGCAAGAGCGGTGCCGTCTAACACGCAGCTGCAGCAGTGAGAAAATGGTGGCGACGGGGAAAATGGCTTGGTCTTATAGGGCAAGGACATGTGACATACACTGCCAATGACACATGCCCTTGCTTGTGTGAAAAAAAGCACTTCGCTCCGTGTGTGCGCTGCTGATAGGCTGACAGATTGCACCTCCCCACTGTAAATGCGGGAAAGAGAAAAAAAAATGGAGATCTTCATTGTTCCTGCAGAGATCCATCCCCTGCCCCTCCCCCCACCGCGCTGTACACTCAAACTGCGTATTAACATTAATTTTCATCATTACTGAGAAAAAATCCAGTTATGATTTTGGTGCACGAACAGTTATCGAACATAACCTCGAACAGCCGAATTTTTCTCAAATTGTTCGTGTTCGCCGAACGGCTCGAACACCGCCCAAAACAGCTCGAATTTGAGATTGGCGAACAGTTCGAGTAGAACAACGCTCATCTCTAGTCGTCATGACGACATCCGGTCACCATGGTAACGATGGGGACAACGACTTCGATCGCAGCATTTCAGGGGAACCACACTGCTCCTGGCACAGAATACCAGGTGTCAGCCTTCAGAATCAGCTGACACCCGGCTGCAATCGCGCCCGCACAACCTCTGTGCTGGCGCGATCGCTGAGGTGTAATAATATGTACTTGGTCATTAAGTCCCAGGGCACTTATTATTATGCCTCACCCCATGTCAAAAAGTGGTTAAGATTCAGTTATGACTGTTGCTGAATACACATTAATTCTTTGAACTGCAGCGGTAGCGTATCACCTTCCGATTCCCTGACGTGTTACTATGTCATAGAGCAGGTGCGAGTGAGTGGACCAGGGTAAGGAACTGAGTAGAGATGAGCGGTGTTCGACTCGAAATGTTCGCCAATCTCAAATTTGAGCTGTTTGGGCGTTGTTCGAGCCGTTTGACGAACTCGAATGATTTGCAAAAAATCCGGTTGTTCGAGGTTATGTTCGATAACTGTTCGTGCACCAAAATCGTAACTGGATTTTTTCACAGTAATACTGTTAATCAATGTTAATAGACAGTTTCAGTGTAGAGTGGGCGGGGGGAGGGGCAGGGGATGGATCTCTGCAGAAATAATGCCGATCTCCTTTTTTTTTCTTTCCCGCATTTACAGTGGGGAGGTGCAGTCTGTCAGCATATCAGCAGCGCACACACGGAGCGAAGTGCTTTTTTTCACACAAGCAAGGGCATGTGTCATTGGCTGTGTATGTCACATGTACTTGCCCTATAAGACCCAGCCATTTTCCCCGTCGCCACCATTTTCTCACTGCTGCAGCTGGGTGTTAGATGGCACCGCTGCTGCTGTGGGCGCTATACTTTGTAACTGTGTGAATTGCAAGCGAATTTGCTCTTAAATAGACAGATAGGTTTAGAGAGTAGGGATTAGTTGTAATTGCAGCCCTTTTGAGGGCTAGGTTACAGCAGTTCCTAGCACTTTTTGCCAGGCAGGTCTGTGCCAGTGCTGTGCAAGTGTTTTTCACAGCATTTGGCTAAATCTAGCTAAGCAAATCCTTTTCGGCCTCTAGCAGTGTGTGTTAGTCAGTGGAGTAGCCTATCTGTGTTGCAAGCTATACCACCTGTGTATCTAATACCAATTTTTTACTGCACCTAGCCAAGTAGAACCTTTTGGGCTTAGTAGCAGTGTTTGTTACTCATTGGAGTAGCCCATCTGTACCAAGCTACACCACCTTTGTATTTAATAACAATTTTTTACTGCATTTTGGGCATAGTAGCAGTGTCTGTTACTCATTGTAGTAGCCCATCTGTACCAAGCTACACCACCTTTGTATTTAATAACAATTTTTTACTGCATCTAGCCCAGTTAATCCTTTTGGGCCTGTAGCAGTGTCTGTTACTCATTGGTCTGGTAGTCAGTGGAGTAGCCCATCTGTACCAAGCTACACCACCTTTATATTTAATAACAATTTTTTACTGCATCTAGCCCAGTAAATACTTTTGGGCCTGTAGCAGTGTCTATTACTCATTGTAGTAGCCCATCTGTACCAAGCTACACCACCTTTGTATTTAATAACAATTTTTTACTGCATCTAGCCAAGTAAAACCTTTTGGGCCTGTAGCAGTGTCTGTTACTCATTGGAGTAGCCCATCTGTACGGATATGCAGCGATACTAAATAACCAATGGTGCACAAGCTTATGGCCTCCGTATTGGGCAGAACAAGTGCTGACAAAAAAACAGACACTCCTGTAACTCTTCCCAATAGTGGTAGCAATAGAAATATGGGGCGCGCGCCTGGCTAACAAAAATATACGCTTCATAACAAAAAACACCAGCCTAGCGCACTGCATTAATAAGATGGCATCATCATCTCTCCCAGTGCTAGGCCTACTATGCCGGCTAGCATTCCTGTGCCTAAAACACAATGTATGGGTCCGCGCTAGCCACGATGCTGAGGGGTCTAACGCTGCTGCTAACGCTTTATCACAATTCAATTGGCAGATTTTCACAGAGCTCCTCCCCAACGCCCACCCATCGGGCAACAGTTGCCCACCCTCCCTATGGGATCTAGTGGAGAATAGTTGATGCCATTAATCAGAGCGTCAGTTGCCCCGTCGACGTGGCAAGCATACGGTAAGGCATGGGAAGAGTGGACACGACTAGTAGCAGGCAGACGGGTTGACCAATGTGAACAAGCCAGATTAAAAGTCACTATAGAATTTCTCCACCAGCTAATGATGAGGGGAATATCAGGGGCGTCAGCTCAGCGGTGTCTGACCGGAGTAGCATTTCACTTCCAACTACTGAATTGGGGAGATGAGACAAAGAGATTCATCATCAGACAATCCATAAAAGGGTGGAAAAGGGGTCAGCCAAGTCAGGAGTGTAGACGTCCCGTCCCGTGTCACTAAAACTGATTTCTCACATCATATCCCTAACACCATTAACATGACACTCACAATTTGAAGCAACACTACTGTCTACTGCATTTGCGATCGCCTTTTTCGGGGCGCTATGCATAAGCGAATTAGTCCCTCAATCCAAAATTACCACCAGTGGAGGCTTATTACACCAGGATGTAATCATAGCCAATAATGCAATACGTCTATGCATACGCAAATCGAAAATGGTTCCAGCGGGCAGGGGCACTTGGGTACTTCTACAACCTACAAACAGTACACTGAGTCAGGTAACAATAGTAAAAACATATATAACCATCAGATCACAAAGATCCTATCACACATTGATGGAACGCCATTATCAAGATACCAGTTCCAAGCTATATTTAATAAATGCCTAACATCGGCAGGGAACCACCTCAAAGATTACGGGACACACTCATTCCGCATAGGCGCGGCCACGGAAGAAGCAAGAGCAGGACTGTCAGAAACGGAAGTTCAGAGGATAGGGAGATGGCGATCCACGTGTTTGGCGAGATACATAAGACCGGACTTGTTATCCTAACATTGTTTGTTTCTTTTACAGGTGACGCTAAGCCAACAGTGTATGTGATAGGCCACTCGCATATATATTGGGCAGAAAAAAGGGCAAAAGTCCGCCCAGGCGGGAGGAAATTAGAGTTTCATAACACATATTTCAACTGGAGAGGTATTAGAGGCCTGCAAAGGCCACAGGTACTAATGGAGGTAATCAAGGTAGGGAGAGAGGCAAGAGGTCCGGTCATCTTAGTTATTCAGGCCGGGGGAAATGACCTAGGTCATCACAAGAACGCATAACTAATGGTATAATGAAACTAGACACTGAGCGCTTCAGAGAATTTTTCACAAAACTAACTATAGTGTGGTCAGAGATTGTGCCGATAGCGGTATGGCAAGGTGAGCAAGACATCACGGCCATCTAACGGACAAGGCGGGTAATAAATATTTGGATGGCAAAATTTAGAAGAGACAGAGGTGGTGTAGTGATACCACACCGACAACTGGAAGGAGATAAAGCAGGCCTCATACGGCCCGACGGTGTTCACTTAATGGATATTGGACTGGACATATTCCTGTCAGGACTCCAGGACGGAGTGGAACAAGCGTTAAGAGTGATGGATGGGGGTCAGAGTCCTGCATACGAGTACCCAGGATCCTCCGTGGCCTGGAAATAGAAAGGATATGTTGGAGAGTTTTACTTGTTAGCCAACTTGCCGGTGTGGAGACACAGGGCATGCTGCAACAAGCTGCATTATTTTAGAAATAAAATGCCTTTCTAATGGAATGAGAATAAACAAGCTGTGACCGATCCTCACCCATCCAGTTGTAAGAGTTACATTATTGTATTGTCAAGGAAAGGGGGGCGGTAGGGGGGCTGAGCGTCTGGGTTTGGTTGGGGGTCCCCACAGTCTGCCTAGGCTAGATGCAGTTAAAAATTCTTATTAGATACACAGGCGGTATAGCTTGCTTCAGAGCTGGGCTACTACGCTGACTAGCAGACACTGAAGCTTTGGAGCAGACCTCTGAGTAAACAGCTTTTCAGACTCAACCATCTGTGTTACCCCAAGCCATAGTGTATGTAGTTTCTTACGGTTAAAAGGGGGGGTGGCGACCCAACCCACCTGGAATTGATGATGCCAATGTCACGTAAAACACAGCAAGGGGACTCCAAAAAGAGTCTCCATTTTTTCCAAAAATTGTGGCACAGACATCTCTTAAGTGACATCAATTGCCCCAGAGTTGCTTAAAACGGTTGGTGAGGTGATTTTACCAAATCCTCAAGCTTTTAGTCTCCCCAGGATGACACAGGGGTAGAAAAGTCCTTGCAGATCCATGATTTGTTCATCTTTATGAACGTGAGTCTGTCTACATTCTCAGTGCACAGCCACGTGCGCTTTTCTGTCAGCACACCACCTGCAGCGCTGAACACACGTTCAGAGACAACGCTGGCTGCAGGGCATGACAAGATCTCCAAGGCATGAGTGGCGAGCTCCGGAAATTTTTCCAGAGTGGAAGCCCAAAATGAGCAAGGGTCCAGTGACACAGTCATGGCTTCGATGTTCACTTGGAGATACTCCTGTACCATCCTCTCTAGGCGTTGACTATGTGTCAGACTTCTTGTCTCCTGTGGCCTGGCAAAGGATGGTCTAAAAAAGTGGCGAAACGATTCCATAAAATTGCTGTTACCAGCAGATACTGTGTTACTGTTATGGTTTGAGTGATGAAGACTCGACAGTCCCACGGTTGGCAAGATAGAACTGTGAGATTCACTACGTGCACCACTGGTGTTTTGTGGAAAAGCACATGTAAGATTCTGCAACAGCCTCTGCTGATACTCCTGCATGCGTGAATCCCTTTCTATGGCAGGGATTATTTCAACAAATTTATTTTTGTACCGGGGATCTAAGAGTGTGGCAACCCAGTAGTCAGGATTTCTTCGAATTCTGACAATCCGAGGATCATGTTGCAGGTAGTGCAGCAAGAAGGCACTCATGTGTCTTGCACATCCAGGAGCACCAAGTCCTTGCTGTGTTGGTAGCGAGGTAAGAATCATGCTTCCTTCCTCTGCCCTCTCCCCCCAACCTCGCACAACAGAAATGTGATCAAGGTCTCCCTCATCTGATGAGTCTTCCATGTCCATCGCCAGTTCATCCTCCACTTCTTCCTCGGCTCCTGCACCTTCCTCAACAGTTTGGCTGCTACCATGCGCCCTGGTTAATCCCTCTCCCCCACCCTCCCATGCCTGCCGCCTTGATGCTGCCGACCGTCTGGACCTTGGAGATGTTATCACTTTCGCATACGACTCCTCCTCTACTTCCTCCACCTCCTCTTGTCCCACCACCTGACTCCGAATTCTGTTTAACGTGTGCTCCAGCATGTAAATGACCGGAATAGTCATGCTGATAATGGCATTGTCAGCACTAAACATCTTCATCGCTATTTCAAAACTGTGCAGAAGGGTGCATAGGTCCCTGATCTGAGACGACTCCTGCAGCGTGATTTGCCCCACCTCTGGATCTCATTGGCCCGGGCTATACGTCAGAACGTATTGCACCAGGGCTTGTTGGTGCTGCCACAATCGCTGCAACATGTGCAGAGTTGAATTCCACTGTGTTGGCACATCGCATTTCAGCCGGTGAACTGACATGCCCAACGACTTCTGTAGAGATGTAAGTCGTTGAGCTGCTGGATGCGAACGGCGTAAGTGAGCACACAGCGAACGTGCCCTCTGCAGAAGGCCATCTAGTCCGGGATAGTGGGCTAAAAATTGCTAGACAACCTGGTTCAACACGTGAGCCATACAAAGCACGTGTGTGACATTGCCCCGGCGAAGGGCCGCACCCAGGTTTGCAGCATTGTCGCACACGGCCTTCCCTGGTTGCAGTTCCAGTGGAGACAACCATTCATGAAACTGGGTCTCCAGAGCTGACCACAACTCCTCAGCTGTGTGACTCACATTTCCCAGGCATTTCAAAGTAAACACCGCCTGATGCCATTGAGCCCTGCTGCCAGCATAGTAAGCAGGTGTGCAGGATTCCTTCTGCGCAGTTAGAAAGCGGGTGGCATGACCAGACAGGCTTTGGGTGCAGGTGGAGGACTGAGAGGAGGTTAAGGAGGCAGAAGCAGTGGAGGAACTTCTAGATAAAGAGGATTGATGCACAACTCGTGGGGACGGCAAGACTTGGACAGCAGCCCCTTGTCCTGCTGTCATCATAGTTACCCAGTGCCCAGTCAGCGACAAGTAACGCCCCTGTCCATGCCTACTCATCCAAGTGTCTGTGGTGAAATGCACCCTGTCACACACAGAGTTTCTCAAAGAAGCGGTGATGTTGTGTGCGACATGCTGGTGTAGAGCAGGCACACCTTTCTTTGAGAAGTAGTGCCAACTGGGCATCTGGTACTGGGGCACTGCGACGGACATAAGGTCTCGAAAATCCTCTGTGTCCACCAGGCGGAAAGGCAGCATTTCGGTAGCCAACAGATGGTGAAATTCAACCTCTTAGCTTTGTCATGGCTAGGAGGAAATGGTCTTTTACTTGTCCACATCTGAGGGACCGAGGGCTCGCTGTTGTGCTTAGACGGGGTTGAGTAGGGTGTCCCCGGCAAACTGCCGGTCTGTGAGGAAGATGCAGGCGGAAAAGTTAGGTGGCCTTGATCCAAAGGTGGTGCTCTCGATGTCGTAGAGCGCTCAACACCAGCTGGTGTTTCCACTTCCAAATGAAATGATGAACTGCCAATCACACTGGCTGTTGCAGGTAAAGAGGTGGCAGGTCTGCGTCCAAAAACTTGTTTGACTGCTGTCTCCCCAGTCACAGAGGATGATGAGGCCGCGGATGCACAAGATGGGGCAGACGGTGGTTGGCCCAGCCTGCTAGGCCACATTTTAGCACAGCGAGCTTCCCACTGCAACTTATGCTTCATATCCATGTGACGGTTCATGCATAAAGTACTCAAACTATAGATTTTTTGGCCTCTACTTAGCATTTGGTGACAAATATTACAGATAACACGAGTTGGGTCATCCTTATCGATCTGAAAAAATGCCCAGGCTATGCAAGGCTTAGAGCCCATGCGACCTGAAGAGCCACCACGACTTGTGGTCAGAGGCAGAGTTGTGGTTGAGGATGCAGTTGTTGACGTGCTTCCAGTACTCCGTCTCTGTCCAGGAAGGTGCAACCTAACCTTGTCGTCAATAGCATCCTCCTCCATCTTTTCTGCTGACCTCATCGACTGGCTGACTGTGGGTTGACAGTAAGTGGAATCTCCAACCTCGTCATCATCACCCTGTGTGTTCTCACACCCGTCTTCCTCAGAGCCAACCTCTTCCTGCCCTGACCGAAAAGTCAAGTTGTCGCTCCAATCAGGTATTTGAGTCTCATCATCGTCTTCATCATTGTCTCCACCAACAGGAGTTACAGTTTGGGAACGAGGGTCTACATTATGCTCAGAACCTTCTTCATCTGGTCCTGGATCCGACTCATAAAGATTCTGGGCATCAGTGCAGATCATTTCCTCGTCTGGATTAACAGAAGCTCTGGAGCAGACCTCCGTTTCCCAGGCTATGGTATGAGTAAACAGCTGTGCAGACTCAACCATCTGTGTTACCCCATACTCAGACGGGCAGCTGGAGACTTCGGAGCTGTGAGGAAGCAAGTGCGATTGGGGTGACACCTCTGAGGACTTGAGTATTTGTGATGTTGAAGTTGAGGTGCAGGAGAGCCCACTTGAAGGAGCACTTGATATCCGTTGAAGCACCTGCTGTTTTTGTGCCTCATCTGGAATTTGTAGCGATGGGCATGTCGGTAAGAAAGGGATCGTATCACAATGTCCACAAAAAGAAGTAGACATCTTAGTTAGGCTGGAAGATGGTCTTTCTTCTGCAGATGTTACTCCCCCCCCCACCGTTGGGGGGCTCGACCCACCAGCGGACAGGCACCAGTATTGGGAGAGGGGGGCTGGCCGTCAGGGTCCACCGCGGCTCTGGCACATACCCGGCGACACGGAGGTCGCACGGGCAGGAACGGACTGGCCGTGTCGGCTTCGCACTCCAGCGTAGTCCCCCTGCTCGCTCGCTCCCATAATCTCAAAGGGATGCGCAAGCGGCTTTTCTTCCCAGGGCTGTTCCCCGCCCAGCAGGAACGTGGGGGAGCTCAGGTCGGCCTTCCACTGTACTCCCTTACCTCCCTCGCCCTCTTTCCTTCTTCCATTTTCCATCTAACCCCTCGGCTCTGTGGTGTCCGCTCTCCCTCCAGCTCTCTCCTTCTCACAGGTGGACTACCGTGTGTATTCACACTGTGGCGAATCTTTTGGGACCAGGCATAAGAAGTTTTCGAGGTAATGGATAATATGTGCTCCCTTAGAAACGTCCATTACAACCCATTCGAGGAAGCAACTAAACGCCTCAAATAGTGAGCAGGATCTGGACCACCCCATGGGCAAACAGCGATCTATATAGTATGCTGCTTCCCAGATGCAGCCCAATTGTTGGACACTATTCGGAGGCACAGGTAGTAAGTAACCGGAACGCCGCATCAATGTCTGTTTTGGCCATTAAGGTGCCCCTTCCCAACTTCTTGATCCGCCTGATTGCCTTGTCAAAGGATGTACAGTATATACTACTGTACTTGGTTCCGCGTCAATGTTGTCGTTAACTGACCTGCCCCTTGGATATGACAAATGGTGGATTAGTTCGAATGTATTGGGTTCCGTTTTTGGCACAACTGACAATGGGGATACCGCTACGTCTTGTAAGGAAAGTGTTCTGAATGGAACCGCCATTCTACCTAAAGATATTTCTTTTTTTAATTTTCTTGTCACGACGTCTGGGTGTTGGTTGGCTGATTTTAGATTTTTACTCCAGCCTTTCTTGATTTTAGAAGGGCATGACATGCCTATATCTGTGTCTCTCCCTCCTTTTACTCCTCCACCTATTTTCTTTTCGCATGACTATATGTACTTGTCACTTTTCCATGTGTTAGTTGTGTCTTCTGAGCAGTTTGTCAGCTTTTGGACACCTTTGAAGGTGTTTTCTATGTGTTTCTATGTGTTTTTGTTTGCCTGCCATTGGTTTTAACGTTGTTCGACGGTGTTCGACGAACAGTTCGGCAAACACACCGGTGTTCGACGAACCGAACAGAACCCGAACACTACGGGGGTGGCTCAACTCTAGAACTGAGCTCACTTCATAGAGAGAAGAACATCAGTATTTGGAGCTAGCTCCGATCACTTCTCTTTAACCACATAAAGACAATAGTCATTCTCTGATAAAGGCATTTAAGTCGCCAGATTCAGGTGGAGCACGGTCCAGATGGGTTACCACTAGTGATGAGCGAGCACTAAAATGCTCGGGTACTCGTTGCTCAGGTCGAGCACATTGGAATACTCGGGTGCTCGACCCGAGCAACGAGCCCAATGTAAGTCTATGGGAAACTCGAGCATTTTTCTGGCGGTCCCCCCAAGCCGTCTGCAGAAGGTCAAAAATTGCCCAAATCGATGGTAACAGTGCTCAATTAAACGTCAGGCAGGCAGAATATATAGGCAGACAGGCAGGCAGGGTATATAGGAGGGTGCATGAAAAACATAGAAGGGCACTTGGAACACACTAGTGCCGTCCAATTTTCATGAACCCGTCTCTTTAAAAAAGCCGGCCGGCAATTCATCAGCGGCATACACCTATATCCGACAATTTAGAACAGAAAGAATAGAGCATCACACATAGATTAAATAGATAGAAACATGTCAGTCACATATATAATAAGTACAGTGACAGTGTTGGTTACTGTACTTGTTATTTAGTGTTAAAATAAAGGATTTATTAAAAAAAAAAATAATAGTGTTTTCATGCACCCGTCTCTTTAAAAAAGCCGGCCGACTATTCATCAGCAGCATACTTCTGTACCCGACAATTTAGAACAGAAAGAATAGAGCATCACACATAGATTAGATAGATAGAAACACGTCAGTCACATATATAAGTACAGTGACAGTGTTGGTTACTGTACTTGTCATTTAGTGTTAAAATACAGGATTTATTAAAAAAAAAATTGACGTACGGTTCCTCGTAATTTTAGTCTCTAGTGGAGGTTAAGCAGACGGCTGGGGCAGATGTTTGAAGCCTAGGAAGGGGGTAATACCCACAGAGCTTCCCAGGCTACTAATATCAGCCCCCAGCTGAATACCTAACCTTTACTAGCTATTAAAATGGGGGACCCAAAAAAATGACGTGGGGTTCCCCCCATTTTAATAGCTAGTAAAGGCTAGGTATTCAGCTGGGGGCTGATATTAGTAGCCTAGGAAGCTCCGTGGGTATTACCCCCTTCCTAGGCTTCAAACATCTGCCCCAGCCATCTGCTTAACCTCCGCTAGAGACTAAAATTACGGGGAATCCTACGCCAATTTTTTTTTTTTAATAAATCCTTTATTTTAACACTAAATGACAAGTATAGTAACCAACACTGTCACTGTACTTATTATATATGTGACTGACATGTTTCTATCTATCTAATCTATGTGTGATGCTCTATTCTTTCTGTTCTAAATTGTCGGGCACCGATGTATGCCGCTGATGAATTGCCGGCCGGCTTTTTTAAAGAGACGGGTGCATGAAAGCACTATTATTATTTTTTTAATAAATCCTTTATTTTAACACTAAATAACAAGTACAGTAACCAACACTGTCACTGTATTTATTATATATGTGACTGACATGTTTCTATCTATCTAATCTATGTGTGATGCTCTATTCTTTCTGTTCTAAATTGTCGGGTACCGGTGTATGCCGCTGCTGAATTGCTGGCTTTTCATGTTACACTGTGGGCACTGTTCCCATCAATTTGAGCAATCACTGTAATGCCACAACCACCATGGCTTTGACATTACAGTGAGTGGCAGACAATCTCTGCATGATTGGTGCTCTAAATAGCACCAGACATGCAAGATGGGGACCCGAGCTCCCGCCAGAGCATCTCGAAAGTACTAGGCGAGCTCCGAGCATCTCGAGTACTGAGATGCTCGGGCGAGTACCGAGCAGTGGCGAGCATGCTCGCTCATCACTAGTTACCACTACAGCCAGGGGTCTGCTGAAGGCCATCTTTGCCACCATCTTGGTACTCCTATGAAGTCCAGAGAAACTGCTGATTGACAGCCTCATTACCTTGAATGCAAACCCAGCTCTCTGACACTGGCCACTACTTTGCGACTCAAAATCCTTTGCTAATCTTCAGATTTCATGATGCCTTGCACACAGTCAAGGCACTCAGTGCCAGAGGCAACAAAACAACCCCAAAACATATTTGAACCTCTACCATACAGTGGCATGTAAAAGTTTGGACACCCCGGGTCAAAATTACTGTTATTGTGAACAGTTAAGCAAGTTGAAGATGAAATGATCTCTAAAAGGCCTAAAAGTTAAAGATGACACATTTCCTTTGAATTTTATGCAAAAAAAAATATATATAGTCATATTTTACATTTTTAAAAAATTACAAAAAGGAAAATAGACTGATGCAAAAGTTTGGGCACCCTGCATAGTTAGCACCTAGTAGAGCACCCTTTTGAAAGTATCTCAGCTTGTAAACGCATTTTTAGCCAGACCAGAGTTTTTCAGTTTTTGTTTGAGGGATTTTCTTCCATTCTTCTTTGGAAAATTCTTCCAGTTCTGTGGGATTCCTGGGTCATCTTGCATATACTGTTATTTTGAGGTCTAGCCACAGATTTTCAATGATGTTCAGCTCAGGGGACTGTGGGGGCCATTGCAAAATCTTCAGCTTGCGCCTTTTGAGGTAGTCTATTGTGGATTTTGACTTGTGTTTAGGATTAATTATCCATTTGCAGATTGGCCATGATGACCCTCTTTTCAACTTCAGCTTTTTTACAGATGGTGTTATGTTTGCATCAAGAATTTGTTGAAATTTCATTGAATCCATTCTTCCCTCTACCTGTGAAATCTTCCCCGTGCCATTGGCTGCAACACAGCCCAAAAGCATGATTGATTCACCCCCATACTTAATGGTTGGCGAGATATTCTTTTCCTGAAATTCTGTGCCCTTTTTTCTCAACACATACTTATGATCATTGTGGCCAAAGAGTTCTATTTTAACCTCATTGGTCCACAGAACTTATTTCCAAAATGCATCAGCCTTGTTTAGATGTTCTTTTGCATACTTCAGATGCTGAATTTTATGGTGAGGGCACAGGGGAGGTTTTCTTCTGATGACTCTTTCATGAAGGCCATATTTGTGCAGGTGTCTCTGAAGAGTAGAACAATGTACCACAACTCCAGAGTCTGCTAAATCTTTCTGAAGGTCTTTTGCAGTCAAGTGGGGGTACTGATCTGCCTCTCTAGCAATCCTACGGGCAGCTCTCACTGAAAATTTACTTGGTCTTAAAGACCTTATCTTGACCTCCAATGTTGCTGTTAACTGCCATTTCTTAATTATATTTCAAACTGAGGAAATGGCAACTTGAAAACGCTTTGCTATCTTCTTATAGCCTTCTCGTGCTTTGTGGGCCTCCACCATTTTCACTTTCAGAGTGCTAAGAAGCTGCTTAGAAGAACCCATGACTGATGTATTTTGGCACAAGGTTAGAGGAGGCTGAGTTTTTATAAAGCTGGGAAATTTGTATCACCTGGCCTTTCCTAGCGATGATAGTGAACAAGCCATAACCCTAACAGGCTAATTAAGGTCTGAAACCTTGGTCAAAGTTATCTGAGCACACAAATCTGCAAAGGTGCTCAAAGTTTTGCATCGGCCGATTTTCCTTTTTGTAATTTTTAAAATGTAAAAGATGAAAACTTTTTTTTTTTTTGGCCTAAAATACAAAAGGAAATGTGTCAGCTTTAACTTTAGGCCTTTTGGAGGTAATTTCATCTTCAACTTGCTTAATTGTTCACAATAACAGTAATTTTGACCAGGGGTGTCCAAACTTTTACATGCCACTGTATTTCACTGTAGGTACTGTGTTCTTTTCTTTGTAAGCTTCATTTTTGTTAAACTGTAAAATTCTGTATGTTACCATAAAGATCTATCTTGGCCTTTTCTCTCCACAGGATGCTTTCCCAGAAGTATTTTGACTTACGTACATTTTGGCAAACTGCAGTCTAGCTTTTTATGTCTATGTGTCAGCAGTGGAGTCCTCCTGGGTCTCCTGCCAAAGCGTTTCATTTTATTCAAATCTCGACAGATAGTTTGTGCCAACACTGATGCATCCTGAGCCTGCAGGACAGCTTGAATTATTTTGGAACTTGATTGGTGCTGCTTACCCAATATTGGGACTATTATGCTTTGCATCATTTATTCAATTTTTCTCTGCTGCCCACATCCAGGGAGATTAGCTACAATACCATAGGTTGTAATGTTCTTGATGATGTTGCACACCGTGGATAAAAGAACATCACGATCTCTGGAGATGAACCTGTAATCCTGAGATTGTTGATATTGTTCAACAATTTTTTTGTTCTCAAGTTTTCAGACAGTTCTCATCTACTATTTCTGTTCTCCATGGTCTGTGTGGTACACAGATACACAGTGCAGAGATTGAGTCAACTTCTCCCCTTTTTATCTGGTTCAGGTGTGTTTTTAATATTGCCCACACGTGTTACTTGCCACAGGTGAGTTTGAATGAGCATCACTTGCTTGAAACAAAGTACTTTACCCACAATTTTGGAAAGGTGCCAACAATTTTGGGGTTTTGTGTGAAATGATGTCCAATTTGCCTTTTTTTGTGTTGTTCCAATACACACAAAGTAAATAAATAATTTTCTGGAAGAAATACTTACATTTCTGGAACCATTTCAAGGGTGCCAACACTTTTGGCAATGACTGTGATATATATATATATATATATATATATATATATATATATATATATATACATATATATATATATATATATATATATATATATACACTGCTCAAAAAATAAGGGGAACACTCAAATAACACATTGTAGATCTGAATGAAAGAAACATTCTCATTGAATTTCTGTGGGTTGTAGAGTCCGTCTCATGCTACCACGAGTGTGAAAGCACAACCAACATTCAAAAGTGACCAAAACATCTGCCAGAAAGCATTGGTACTCAGATGTGGTCTGTGGTCCCCACCTGCAGAACCACTCCTTTATTGAGGGTGTCTTGATAATTGCCAATAATTTCCATCTATTGTCTATTCTATTTGCACAACAGCATGTGAAATTGATTGTCAATCAGTGTTGCTTTCTAAGTGGACAGTTTGATTTCACAGAAGTTTGAACTACTTGGAGCTATATTCTGTTGTTTAAGTGTTCCCTTTATTTTTTTGAGCAGTGTATATATATATATAGTATATATATATATATATATATATATATATATATACAGATGAAACCAAAAGTTTACATACACTACATAAAAAAACACATATGCATGTTTTTCTCAATATCTGACATGAAATCAGAATAAACCTTTCCCATTTTAGGTCAATTATGATTACCATAATTTTTAAAATTTGACAAATGCCAGAATAATGAGAGAGAGAATGTTTTAAGGCATTTTTATTACTTCTTGCAAAGTCAAAAGTTTACATGCGCTAAGATTACTATGCCTTCACACAATTCTGGACTGCACCTATGAGGATGTCATCTGTATGAAGTTTTTTTTGGCAACATCTGAGTTAATTAGAGACACACCTGTGGATGTATTTTAATGCACACCTGAAACACGCTGCTTCTTTGTGTAGCATCATGAGAAAGTCTAAAGAAATCAGCCAAAATAATAGGAAGAGAATTGTGGACTTGCACAAGTCTGGTCCATCCTTGGGTACAATTTCAAGATACCTGAAGGTACCTCGTTCATCTGTACAAACAATTACACACAAGTACAAAGAAGATGGGAATGTCCAGCCATAATACCACTCAGGAAGGAGACGGGTTCTGCGTCCCAGAGATGAACGTGCTTTAGTCCGACATGTGCATATCAACCCAAGGACTAAAGCAAAAGATCTTGTGAAGATGATGGCGGAAGCTGGTAAGATTGTGTCAATATCCACAGTGAAACGAATACTGTATCAGCATGGGCTGAAAGGCCACTCTGCCAGGAAGAAGCCATTACTCCAAAAGAAACATAAAAAGCCAGATTAATGCTTGCAAATGCACACAGGAACAAAGACCTTAATTTTTGGAGACATGTCCTGTGGTCTGATGAAGCTAAAATTTAACTTTTTGCGCATAATTGCCATTGTTACGTTTGGAGGAAAAAGGGAGAAGATTGGAAGCCTAATAACACCATCCCAACTGTGAAACACGGGGGTGGCAGCATCATGTTGTGGGGTTGTTTTGCTGCAGGAGGGACTGGTGCACTTCACAAAATATATGGCATCATGAGAAAAGAAGTTTATGTGGCAATACTGAAGCAAAATCTCAAGACATCAGACAGGAAGTTAAAGCAAGGCGGAAATGTGTCTTCTAAATGGACAATGACCCGAAGCATACTGCCAAAATGGTAACAAAGTGGCTTAAGGATAAAAAAGTCAATGTTTTGGAGTGGCCATCACAAAGCCCTGATCTCAATCCTATTGTAAATTTATGGGTAAAGCTGAAAAGGCAGGTGCGAGCAAGGCGACCTACAAACCTGGATCAGTTACACCAGTTTTGTCAGGAGGAATAGGTCCAAATTCTGACCAACTATTGTAAGAAGCTTGTGGAAGGATATCCCAAATGTTTGACCCTAGTCATTCAGTTTAAGGGCAATGGTATCTAATGCTAATGAAACGTATGTAAACTTTTGACTTTGCAGTAAGTAATAAAAATGCCTTAAAACATTCTCTTTTTCTCATTATTCTGGCATTTGGCAAATATTAAAAATTATGGTAATCCTAATTAACCTAAAACGGGAATGGTTTATTCTGATTTCATGTCAGATATTGAGAAAAACATGCATATGTGTCTTTTGATATAGTGTATGTAAACTTCTGGTTTCAACTGTATATATATATATATATATATATATATATATATATATATATATATATGTGTGTGTGTATGTATGTGTATATACATGCTGTATATTTGTGTGTGTAAAGAAAAGAAACCTGCCACATTTACAAATTGCATAATTACTTGTTGTGGATGTTTGGCAATGACATAGTAATTGCTAATAATATTTGTGTAATCTAAAACAGTCTTATGATTAAATAAAATCTTCAAGATCAATGCTTGGAATGGTTCCCACATTGTAACATATGACAAAGTTATTTATAATGAGTGTGGACCCTGTAAGACATACGGTACATGTCATTGATATGGATTTTAGGTGAGTGACATCCTAGTCACGTCATTCCATTTTACATTGCTGAGTAGATAAGGAGGGCCGAAGACTGGGGTCTTTGCATCTGTTGGGCTACTAAAAACATATATATATTTACTCCCAGTTGGTTACCAGCTGGCATTACCTTTGTTATGTTTCTTCAGTTACCTTGTGAATGCATAACATATGACATACACATATAGGATAAGGTGATTCAGTGCCATTCTTACCATGGCATTTTGTGCCTTGTTGTATAATTAGTTCACGATGACCCAGGCGTAAGGAAAACATTAGGTTCTCCCAATGCCTCAAAGATTTTTTTTATGTGGCTGCATCAATTATGGGATTAGCAGATCTATTAT
The DNA here is from genome assembly GCF_046119375.1 of Phyllobates terribilis. NCBI lineage: Eukaryota > Metazoa > Chordata > Amphibia > Anura > Dendrobatidae > Phyllobates > Phyllobates terribilis. Next base: position 88,016,032 of record NW_027362771.1, read on the forward strand.
TTTTTACCTTGGTTATGAAAGGCTGAGTAAAACTGGGACTTGTTAGACCTGTCTTGCAGAGCAGATTCCTCTTGGCAGCTACAAAATGCGATTTTCTGTGTGTGTGATCAACATATTTAATTAAATGCCATTCATGGGCTCACACAATAAAATGTTGCAAAATCACAAAGACAGAATACTATCTCGATGCACATAGAGCTCTTCATTTACACCACCGTGTCTGTCCAAAGTTAGCTGTGCAAAAATAAGTGAGTGCTGACCGTTGGAAAGTCATAATTGTCATTCTTTCTATTTGAAGAAGCCCAATACTATTTTCATGTCTGTTTATGACATAGCCTAATGGACCTGAATGTACAGTGTCCTTGGATTCAAAGATAAATAAACATGTTGTTCTTTATCTGTATAGTTGTAAGAGCCCAGCAGGATGAGCAGAGGCAGTGGCGTACCGCCAATGGCGGCAGGCCACGTGACTGCTATGGGGCCCGTGAGCCGGGGGGGCCCCGCCGCCACTCCTGCATTGGGCCCCCGCCGCCCCTCCTGCATCTGCCCTACCCCTTCTCTGGCCAGTCAGCGTCGCACCCCCCGCTCCGCATTCAACTGTATCGGCGGGCAGATGCCGATACAGTTGAAAGCAATGACGGGAGGAGGGAGCGTCATGTGACACTCCCTCGCTCATCATTCCTCCTCTGTATCTGACGCAGGTCACCGCAGGTCCGGGCGCTGGTGTATGCGGTGCTGGGACCCATCATGATGAAAGCCAGTGAGATAGAGAAGGAGCTGCAGCAGGTGAGACAGTGCGGCAGACTACAGGACCCAGCAAGGCTCTGAGCATCTAGCACCAGGAGCGACCGGAAGTGGCATGTCCCAGAATCAGGAGGATGACACCAGGGGCAGCAGAGCAGAGCTTGTCCTAGCACTGTAGCCGCCTCCACTCTGCTGCATCTGCCTGACTGCATCATCCGCTGCTGCCTGCAGACTCCCGGCAGCTTCTACTGCCCCCCGCCCCCTGCCTACACTGCACTGCTTCTATACTGGGGTCACACAGGGCGCGGGGTGGGGGGGAGGGAACGCACACCTGCTGACAGCACTCACAGGGGGCGATCCCCGGAATATCCCCCTCTAAAAAAATATATATAGTGGACCTGTGTGTATATACAGTATATATATAAATATATATATATGTATATATATATATATATATATATTTCTTTCTCTCTCTCTCTTTTTCTCTCCCTTGTAGTATGCTATCATTTCCCTGTGCGCTTCACTTATATATTATGAATAACAGATTATACCACTCATCAATTCAGATGAAGTTACGTTCTTCCTTTGTTCTAAATAGATTTGAACTCTTAAGTAGTGTTGAGCCACCCCCGTAGTGTTCGAGTTCGGTTCGGTTCGTCGAACACCCGTGTGTTCGCCAAACTGTTCGTCGAACTGTTCGTCGAACACCTTCGAACACCGTTAAAACCAATGGCAGGCAAACAAAAACACATAGAAACACATAGAAAACACCTTCAAAGGTGTCCAAAAGCTGACAAACTGCTCAGAAGACATAACTAAAACATGGAAAAGTGACAAGTACATATAGTCATGCGAAAATAAAAGAGGTGGAGGAGTAAAAGGAGGGGGAGACACAGATATAGGCATGTCATGCCCTTCTAAAATCCAAAAAGTGAGAAGCCGACACGGCCAGTCCGCTCCTGCCCGTGCCACCTCCGTGTCGCCGGGTTTGTGCCAGAGCCGCGGTGAACCCTGACGGCCAGCCCCCCTCTCCCAATACTGGTGCCTGTCCGCTGGTGGGTCGAGCGAGCCCCCCTGTGGTGGAGGCAGCTCTAAGCTTTTTAATTTAAATTGTCTCTCTAATTTGAATGAATACACTTTAAATCCATTTACAAGGATCTATTGGAGGGCAAGTCTCATGCCAGCAGCCGCGGTAATTCCAGCTCCAGTAGCGTCCACTAAAGCTGCTGCAGTTAAAAAGCTTTTATAAGGATCGAGCTCGGCTGTCCACCGCAAGGCATCCTACTGCCAGTCCCAGCCCCTATGCCTTGGGGTGCCTCCTGATGCTCTTCACTAAGTATCCCATGGTCCAGAAGCATTTCCTTTGAAAAAATTAAGTGTCTAAACTACAGGTGGTGCAGCTTGCTTAACAGCCGGGATAATCCGCTGACTAGCAGACACTGCTACTAGGCACAAAGTATTTCCTGGGCTAGATGCAGTTAAAAATTTGTAATTAGATACTCTCGTTGGATGCTGAGAAAGCATTCCATAGAGTCTCCTGGCACGCCATATATGATTCTCTTAAAAAGCTTGGGGTAGGGGTCTAGGGGACCCTTTTATAGCCAAAATCACGGCCCTGTATCGCAATACGTCACCTAGGCTGAAGATAAATGGAACTGTAGCACCCTGAGGGCTCGGTTGCTACAGACGTATTGCACCTCACCCAGAGGTGTGATATCTCACTCTCAGGTAAGGATGGAGTGTGGATCAGGACCCGACACCTGCATGCATTACACCACATTGCTGTGGGGCAGGGCGACCAATATGCCCCTGAGATGGGCACGACAGTCCCTGTCCCTGACTGGAGTGGGGGGAGGGAACACTGAGGAAGGGGAACCCTGTAGTGCAGGAGCAGGGAGGAAGCAGTTCCTGGGTGCATTGAGAAGGGAGTATAAAAGGTGGGCACCATCTTAGTTCAGTGCAGAGAAGTCTGAGCAGAAGTGGCAGGGAGCAGGGGCTCTGCATGAGCTCTGCTCCGGAGGCGGGCCTAGTAACAGAGGCCCAGGCCTGGAAGAGGGAGAAGGAAGGAAGAGGAGCGGAGAAGGCTCCAGGAACGAGGAATGAAGGGATCCCAGGGGTGCGGACGGGCGAGTCGCCACCGCACGCCCGAATCCACCTGCGTGGAGGGGTCAGGCCAAAGGGGGAGACCGGTCCCCGAACTAGTGGAGGCAGGAAACGACCCTCAGCTAGAAACCGGAGGCTCTGACATTTTATGTGGCGCAGCCCCTCGCTACACCCGCTAGGAAGGCACCACATAGGGTCAGGGAAACTGGCGCCAAGTTTACCAAGAGGAGGCCCGAGGCAGCCGGACAGAAGTGTTGGTAAGAAAGGCCAGACAAAGGACACACAAAGGGGGTCCTGTGAAGTGCTCCAAAGTTATCTGGGAGTTGTCTGAGCCCCTCACCTGGTGAGCACAGTACGACGTGGGCAGCCGTTACCTGCAGACGTGGTCTGGATAATAAGAACTGTGAGTAAAGGCCCTGAACTGCATCACTGACTCCGTGTCGTTACTGCTGCTGCCCTGCACCATCACCCCCATCCTCCGCATACACTGCCCTGAGGCTATACTCCTCCCGTGGGGAGTTATGCTACGCTCTGCTGCACCCACAACACCAGCCTCAGCGGTCTGCCCTGTAGCGGCGGTTCACTCTGACCGCAATCCACGGGTGGCGTAGTCGGACATTTAAACATCAAAACCACATAAATAGTTCCGCCACTGGTTTGACCGCCCTGAGCCACGGAACCGGGTCGCCGCCACGAAGACTACAACCACCAGCATCCACCAAAAAGGGTCCGGCTCCGGGTGTCCCAAGGCCCAGGGGGTGCGTCAGAACATTTTCATCACCTTTCACAATCACCAATGGGACAAGGCAGTGATGTCCTCTGTCCCCTCTCTTATACATCCTAGTGACGGAGCACCTGCTCTCATCAATTCGCCATAACCCCAATATTAGGTGGATTGAGGTGGGAGGCACCGAGTACAAGTGCTCTCTATTTGCTGATGATGTCCTAGTATATATCACTCAATCACATATATCCATCCATGCTGTTATGGCTGAAATAGATCACTTTGTTACATGGTAAAATTTTAAAATCAATGCAGCGAAGTCTGAGGCCCTCGATGTCTCCCTCCCCAAATCCATATAGGATTCCATCCAGTCCAACTTTCCCTTTGCCTGGCCCTCACAGGGTATCAAATACTTAGGAATTCCTATTCATAGAGACCTCTCCCATCTATGTTATCTTAATTTTGGGCCCTTTATTGAACAACTCCATACAGACCACGGTTGGCAAGTTAGAACTGTAAGATTCACTACGTGAACCACTGGTGTTTTGTGGAAAAGCACATGTACACTGCGTTCCAAATTATTATGCAAAAAGGGTTTAGGAGTGATAAGGGAAGAATTTGTTTGTTTGTCAGTTAAACTCATTGATGGTGATGTGTGTCAGGGCTCTTTATATCACTGTAAGCAATTGCAGACACATGTGCTAATTAGTTTGGCAGGTGTGTCCAATGAAAGGCAAGACCACTTAAGAAGGCTCTCTCACATTATTAAGCAGCCTACATTTTCTGCCAAAATGGGAAAGAAAAAGGATGTGTCGGCTGCTGAGAAGCAACAAATTGTGGAGTGTTTAGGTCAAGGCATGACTACAATCAACATTGTGCGATGATCAGGATGAAGTGTCTTGGCAATCAAGAAGTATGTAGCTGATTCACAGAACACACGTGTGCGTGCTGATAAGGGCAAATTGAGGACTCTTTCCTACAGGCAATTACGTCAGGTTGAAAGAGGAACGGCAAAAAAGCCTTGTCATAGCAGCAGACAAGTTTTTGAAGCTGCTTGTGCCTCCAACGTCCCCCGAACAACAAGATGCAGGGTCCTTCAGAGGTTTGCAGCTGTGCATGCGCCATCCTGTCGACCTCCTCTATCCACTTCACACAAGTAGAAACGGCTCCAGTGGGCCAAACATTACATGAAGACTGATTTCAAAACTGTTTTGTTCACGGATGAGTGCCGTGCAGCGCTCGATGGTCCAGATGGATGGAGTGGAGGATGGCTGGTTGATGGACACCCCACGCAAACACGGCTACAGCGCCAACAAGGAGGAGGTGGAGTAATGTTTTGGGCTGGAATCATGGGGAGAGAGATTGTCGGCCCCTTTAGGATCCCTGAAGGCGCTAAAGATGAATTCCATAATGTATGTGGATTTTCTCAAACAGCACTTCCTGCCATGGTTCAAGAAGAAGAACCGTGTATTTCACAGCAAGATCATTTTTCTGCATGATAATGCACCATCTCATGCTGCACATAAAACATCTGCATCTCTGGCTGATATGGGCATAAAAGGGGACAAACTTATGGTGTGACCCCCATGCTCCCCTGACCTCTACCCCATTCAGAACCTTTGGAGCATCATTAAAAGGAGTGTCTATGATGGCGGGAGGCAGTTCACATCTAAGCAACAGCTCTGGGAGGGTATTCTGTCCTCATGCAAAACAATTGAAGCAGAAACCATCCAAAACCTGACAAATTCAATGGACGAGAGAGTTCAGAAGCTCCTTTCGAACAAGGGGTCCTATGTGAAAATGTAACATCACCTAGAATAAAGTTTTGAGTTGAAAACTGTTTGATTTCAGTTTCTAACAACCTGCTAATGCTTATAATTTCAAAAATGACCATTTTTTTGGTCTTTATTAAAATGAAAAGGTTGATCGAAAAGTTTGGGGGATCTAAGAGTGTGGCAACCCAGTAGTCATGATTACTTCGAATTCTGACAATATGAGGGTCATGCTGCAGGTAGTGCAGCAAGAAGGCACTTATGTGCCTTGCGCATCTCGGAGCCCCAAAATTATTTTCCGGGCTAGATGCAGCTAAAAATTATTTTTAATTTTAAATCTGGTGAAGCTTTAGTATAGATGGCCTAATAGGATCAGTGCTGCACACTGCTACAAAGCCCAAATTATTTTCCAGTCAAGATACAGATAAACATGATTAGTAATTTGAAAGCTTAAAACGGTTGGTAGGGTGATTTTAACCAATCATCAAGCTTTTACTCTCCCCAGGATGACACAGGGGTAGAAAAGTCGTTTCGGATCCATGATTTGTTCATCTTTATGAACGTGAGTCTGTCTGCATTATCAGTGGAGAGCCGTGTGCGCTTATCTGTCAGCACACCACCAGCAGCGCTGAACACACGTTCAGACAGAACGCTGGCTGCGGGGCATGACAAGATCTCCAAGGCGTAAGTGGCTAGCTCCGGCCATTTATCCAGATTGGAAGCCCAAAAAGAGCAAGGGTCCAGTGACACAGTCGTGGCTTCAATGTTTACTTGGAGATACTCCTGTACCATCGTCTCTAGGCGTTGACTATGTGTTAGACTTCTTGTCTCCTGTGGCCTTGCAAAGGATGGGCTAAAAAAGTGGTGAAATGATTCCGCAAAATTGATGTTACCAGCAGATACTGTGGTTCTGTTACGGTTTGAGTGCTGAACACTTGACGGTCCCACGGTTGGCAAGTTGGAACTGTGAGATTCACTACGTGCACCACTGGTATTTTGTGGAAAAGCACATGTAAGATTCTGCAACAGTCTCTGCTGATACTCCTGCATGCGTGCATCCCTTTCTATGGCAGGAATAATTTCTGCAAATTTACTTTTGTACCGGGGATCTAACAGTGTGGCAACCCAGTAGTCAGGATTATTTCTTATTCTCACAATTCGAGGGTCATGTTGCAGGTAGTGCAGCAAGAAGGCACTCCTGTGTGTTGCGCATCCAGGAGCACCAAGTCCCTGTTGTGTTGGTGGCGAGGTAACAATCATGCTTCCTTCCTCTGTCATCTCCCCCCAACCTCGCACAACAGAAATGTGATCAAGGTCTCCCTCATCTGATGAGTCTTCCATCAGTTCGTCCTCCACTTCTTCCTGGGCTCCTGCACCTTCCTCACTAGTTTGGCTGCTACCATGCGCCCTGGTAAAACCATCTCCCCCACCCTCACATGCCTGCCGCCTTGGTGCTGCCGACCGTCTGGACCTTGCAGATGTTAGCCCTTCCGCATACAACTCCTCCTCCTCTACTTCCTCCACCTCCTCTTGTGCCACTACCTGACTCCGAATTCTGTTTAACATGTGCTCCAGCATGTAAATCACCGGAATAGTCATGCTGATAATAGCATCGTCAGCACTAAACATCTTCGTCGCCATTTCAAAACTGTGCAGAAGGGTGCATAGGTCCCTGATCTGAGACCACTCCTCCAGCGTGATTTGCCCCACCTCTGAATCTCGTTGGCCCAGGCTATACGTCAGAACGTATTGCACCAGGGCTTGTCGGTGCTGCCACAGTCGCTGCAACATGTGCAGAGTTGAATTCCACCGGGTAGGCACATCGCATTTTAGCTGGTGAAGTGGCAGGCCCAACGACTTCTGTAGAGATGTAAGTCGCTGAGCTGCGGGATGCGAACGGCTGAAGTGAGCACACAGCGACCGTGCCTTCTGCAGAAGGCCATCTAGTCTGGGATAGTGGGCTAAAAATTGCTGGACAACCAGGTTCAACACGTGAGCCATACAAGGCACGTGTGTGACATTGCCCCGGCGAAGGGCCACACCCAGGTTTGCAGCATTGTCGCACACGGCCTTCCCTGGTTTCAGGTCCAGTGGAGACAACCATTCATGAAATTGGTTCTCCAGAGCTGACCACAACTCCTCAGCTGTGTGACTCACATTTCCCAGACATTTCAATTTAAAATATTCCCACTGCATTTTGGGGTAAGTGAAGAGTCTCCGCGAGCTCAAAGATCACTGGATTTTGGCTGTTGGAGCTGAAAAGAGGACATCGGTAAACCAGGGGAGGAGTCCTGAGGAGATAATTTGCATATTCCCACTGCATTTTGGGGTAAGTGAAGAGTCTCCGCGAGCTCAAAGAACACTGGATTTTGGCTGTTGGAGCTGAAAAGAGGACATCGGTAAACCGGGCGCCTGCCGGCGCGCGCATTTTGAAGCTTTTTTTTTAAGCTTTTTTCACTGTTTTCAGAACATTAACAGTAAGAACATGGAAGAGTCCAGGAGCCATTTGGTGAGCTGCATATCCTGCTACATGTTCACAGACTTGCCGGTGGAAAAGCCAAACTTCACATGCCAGAAATGCAAGCTTGTGTCCCTGTTGGAGGAAAAGTTGCGAAATCTAGAAGAGAGGTTAACTACCTTGAAAATCATTAAGGAAGGTGAAGAGTTCTTAGACAGAGCAGAATTATCTCTTCATGATTCAGAAAGAGAAGAAATTCGAACTGCACCTGACGAAACAGAGGAATGGAAGCCTGTGACCCACAGAAGCAGGAGGATCGAGAGGCAGTCAGCACTAGAGATGAGCGGTGTTCGACTAGAACTGTTCGCCAATCTCAAATTCGAGCTGTTTTGGGCGGTGTTCGAGTTGTTCCACGAACCCGAACGATTTGCAAAAAATTCGGCTGTTCGAGGTTATGTTCGATAACTGTTCGTGCACCAAAAGCGTGTCCTGCATGTCTGGCGCTATTTAGAGCACCAATCATGCAGGGATTGTCTGCCACTCACTGTAATGCCACAGCCATGGTGGTTGTGGCATTACAGTGATTGCCCAAATCGATGGGAACAGTGCTCACAGTGAAACATGAAAAGCCGGCAATTCAGCAGCGGCATACACCGGTACCCGACAATTTAGAACCGAAAGAATAGAGCTTCACACATAGATTAGATAGATATAAACATGTCAGCCACATATATACGAAGTACAGTGAAAGTGCTGCTTACTGTACTTGTCATTTAGCGTAAAGGATTTATCAAAAAAAATAATAGTGTTTTCATGCACCGTCTCTTTAAAAAAGCCGGCCGGCAATTCAGCAGCGGTACCCGACAATTTATAACAGACAGAATAGAGCATCATACATAGATTAGATAGATAGAAACATGTCAGCCACATATATACGAAGTACAGTGACAGTGTTGCTTACTGTACTTGTCATTTAGCGTAAAGGATTTATCAAAAAAAATAATAGTGTTTTCATGCACTGTCTCTTTAAAAAAGCCGGCCGGCAATTCAGCATCTGTACCCGACAATTTATAACAGACAGAATAGAGCTTCACACATAGATTAGATAGATAGAAACATGTCAGTCACATATATATGAAGTACAGTGATAGTGTTGGTTACTGTACTTGTCATTTAGTATTAAAATAAAGGATTTATTATTAAAAAAATTGGCGTGGGGTTCCCCTTAATTTTAGGCTCTAGCGGAGGTTAAGCAGACGGCTGGGGCAGATGTTTGAAGCCTGGGAAGGGGGTAATACCCACGGAGCTTCCCAGGCTACTAATATCAGCCCCCAGCTGAATACATAGCCTTTACTAGCTATTAAAATGGGGGACCCCCCCAAAAAAATGACGTGAGGTCCCGCCTAATTTAATAGCTAGCAAAGGCTAGGCAGACAGCTGGGGGCTGATATTAATAGCCCAGGAAGGGAGCCATGAATATTGGCCCCCTCCCAGGCTAGAAACACCAGCCGTCAGCCGCCCCAGAAATGGCGCATTCATAGGATGCGCCAATTCTGGCACTTAGCCTCGCTCTTCCACGCTGCCCTGGTGCGGTGGCAGGGGGTAATAGGGTTGGGGTTGATGTCAGCTTATAATGCCAGCTGACATCAAGCCCAGGTTAGTAATGGAGAGGCGTCTATAAGACACCCCCATTACTAACCCCATAGTCAAAGTTAAAAAAAACACAAACACCCAGAATAAAGTCCTTTAATTGAAATAAAGACACAATCCTTTATTGTTCTAAATTAAACCATACTTACCGTCACGCCCATTCCAGCTGAAGCCAACGATCTCCTGCAATAAAAGAAAAATAATAAAGCAACCTCATCCTTACCTTTCCATGGTTCCCACGACAGCTTCAGCTCTGCTACATCGAGATGACAGGCTGGACCGCAGCAGAACGCTGCCATCCAGCCTCTCATCCCGCAGACACTGAGAAGCGCAGGCTTACTTGCGCTGCTCAGCGTCTCTCTGTGACGACATCCAGATGAGCCGAGTTCATGTCCAATGAACTCGGCTCACCTCATGCACGTCACTGACAGCGTGGGAAAATTCTCCTGCACTCAGCGCTTCAGCGTGAGAATTCTCCCGCTGAAGCGCTGAGTGCAGGAGAATTCTCCCACGCTGTCAGTGACGTGCATAAGGTGAGCTCATGTCCAATGAACTCAGCTCACCTCCTGCACGTCACTGACAGGGTGGGAGAATTCTCCTGCACTCAGCGCTTCAGCGGGAGAATTCTCACGCTGAAGCGCTGAGTGCAGGAGAATTTTCCCACGCTGTCAGTGACGTGCATAAGGTGAGCTCATGTCCAATGAACTCAGCTCACCTCCTGCACGTCACTGACAGCGTGGGAGAATTCTCCTGCACTCAGCGCTTCAGTGTGAGAATTCTCCCACGCTGAAGCGGTGAGTGCAGGAGAATTTTCCCACGCTGTCAGTGACGTGCATGAGGTGAGCCGAGTTCATTGGACATTAACTCGGCTCATCTGGATGCCCTCACAGAGAGACACTGTGGAGCGCAAGCAAGCCTGCGCTTCTCAGTGTCTGCGGGATGACAGGCAGGATGGCAGCGTTCTGCTGCGGTCCAGCCTGTCATCTCGATGTAGCAGAGCTGAAGCTGTCATGGGAACCATGGAAAGGTAAGGATGATGTTGCTTTATTATTTTTCTTTTATTTCAGGAGATCGTTGGCTTCAGCTGGAATGGGCGTGATGGTAAGTATGGTTTAATTTAGAACAATAAAGAATTGTGTGTTTATTTCAATTAAAGGACTTTTTTCTGGGTGTTGTGTTTTTTTTAAATACTTTACTAGAAATTCATGGTGGTCATGTCTAATATTGGCGTGACCCCATGAATTTCGGGCTTAGGGCCAGCTGATAATGCCAAGCTGGCCCTAACCCCTTTATTACCCAGTGAGCCACCGCATCAGGGCCCTGGATGAGTTGGGTACAGCGCCAGAAGATGGCGCTTCTATGAACGCGCCATTTTCCGGGGTGGCTGCGGACTGCAATTTGCAGCGGGGGTGGCCCAGAAAGCTTGGGCCTCCCTGCGCTGCGGATTCCAGCCCCCAGCTGCCTAGTTGTACCTGGCTGGACACAAAAACAGGGCGAAGCCCCACGTCAATTTTCTTTAAATTATTTCATGAAATAATTAAGAAAAAAAGGGCTTCCCTATATTGTTGTGTCCGGCCAGGTACAAATAGGCAGCTGGTGGTTGGGGGCAGCCCGTTCCTGCCTGCTGTACCTGGCTGGACACAAATATAGTGCGAAGCCCCACGTCAATTTTTTTTAAATTATTTCATGAATTTCCTGAAATAATTTAAAAAAATTGAAGTGGGGCTTCGCACTATATTTGTGTCCAGCCAGGTACAGCAGGCAGGAACGGGCTGCCCCCATCCACCAGCTGCCTATTTGTACCTGGCCGGACACAACAATATAGGGAAGCCCTTTTTTTCTTAATTATTTCATGAAATAATTAAAAAAAATTGAAGTGGGGCTTCGCACTATATTTGTGTCCAGCCAGGTACAGCAGGCAGGAACGGGCTGCCCCCATCCACCAGCTGCCTATTTGTACCTGGCCGGACACAACAATATAGGGAAGCCCTTTTTTTCTTAATTATTTCATGAATTTCAAGAAATAATTAAAAAAAATTGAAGTGGGGCTTCGCACTATATTTGTGTCCAGCCAGGTACAGCAGGCAGGAACGGGCTGCCCCCATCCACCAGCTGCCTATTTGTACCTGGCCGGACACAACAATATAGGGAAGCCCTTTTTTTCTTAATTATTTCATGAATTTCATGAAATAATTAAAAAAAATTGAAGTGGGGCTTCGCACTATATTTGTGTCCAGCCAGGTACAGCAGGCAGGAACGGGCTGCCCCCATCCACCAGCTGCCTATTTGTACCTGGCCGGACACAACAATATAGGGAAGGCCTTTTTTTCTTAATTATTTCATGAATTTCATGAAATAATTAAAAAAAAAGTACGTGGGGCTTCGCCCTATTTTTGTGTCCAGCCAGGTACAACTAGGCAGCTGGGGGCTGGAATCTGCAGCGCAGGGAGGCCCAAGCTTTCTGGGCCCCCCCCCCGCTACAAATTGCAGTCCGCAGCCACCCCGGAAAATGGCGCGTTCATAGAAGCGCCATCTTCTGGCGCTGTACCCAACTCATCCAGGGCCCTGGTGCGGTGGCTCACTGGGTAATAAAGGGGTTAGGGCCAGCTTGGTATTATCAGCTGGCCCCAAGCCCAAAATTCATGGGGTCACGCCAGTATTAGACATGACTGCCATGAATTTCTAGTAAAGTATTTAAAAAAAACACAACACCCAGAATAAAGTCCTTTAATTGAAATAAAGACACAATTCTTTATTGTTCTAAATTAAACCATACTTACCATCACACCTATTCCAGCTGAAGCCAACGATCTCCTGCAATAAAAGAAAAATAATAAAGCAACCTCATCCTTACCTTTCCATGGTTCCCACGACAGCTTCAGCTCTGCTACATCGAGATGACTGGCTGGACCGCAGCAGAACGCTGCCATCCAGTCTGTCATCCCGCAGACACTGAGAAGCGCAGGCATGCTTGCGCTCCTCACTGTCTCGCTGTGACGGCATCCAGATGAGCCGAGGTCATGTCCAATGAACTCGGCTCACCTCATGCACGTCACTGACAGCGTGGGAAAATTCTCACGCTGAAGTGCTGAGTGCAGGAGAATACTCCCACGCTGTCAGTGACGTGCATGAGGTGAGCCGAGTTCATTGGACATGAACTCGGCTCATCTGGATGTCGTCACAGAGAGACGCTGAGCAGCGCAAGCAAGCCTGCGCTTCTCAGTGTCTGCGGGATGACAGGCTGGATGGCAGCGTTCTGCTGCGGTCCAGCCAGTCATCTCGATGTAGCAGAGCTGAAGCTGTCGTGGGAACCATGGAAAGGTAAGGATGAGGTTGCTTTATTATTTTTCTTTTATTGCAGGAGATCGTTGGCTTCAGCTGGAATGGGCGTGACGGTAAGTATGGTTTAATTTAGAACAATAAAGGATTGTGTCTTTATTTCAATTAAAGGACTTTATTCTGGGTGTTTGTGTTTTTTTTAACTTTGACTATGGGGTTAGTAATGGGGGTGTCTTATAGACGTCTCTCCATTACTAACCTGGGCTTGATGTCAGCTGGCATTATAAGCTGACATCAACCCCAACCCTATTACCCCCTGCCACCGCACCAGGGCAGCGTGGAAGAGCGAGGCTAAGTGCCAGAATTGGCGCATCCTATGAATGCGCCATTTCTGGGGCGGCTGACGGCTGGTGTTTCTAGCCTGGGAGGGGGCCAATATTCATGGCTCCCTTCCTGGGCTATTAATATCAGCCCCCAGCTGTCTGCCTAGCCTTTGCTAGCTATTAAATTAGGGGGGACCCCACGTCATTTTTTTTGGGGGGTCCCCCATTTTAATAGCTAGTAAAGGCTATGTATTCAGCTGGGGGCTGATATTAGTAGCCTGGGAAGCTCCGTGGGTATTACCCCCTTCCCAGGCTTCAAACATCTGCCCCAGCCGTCTGCTTAACCTCCGCTAGAGCCTAAAATTAAGGGGAACCCCACGCCAATTTTTTTAATAATAAATCCTTTATTTTAATACTAAATGACAAGTACAGTAACCAACACTATCACTGTACTTCATATATATGTGACTGACATGTTTCTATCTATCTAATCTATGTGTGAAGCTCTATTCTGTCTGTTATAAATTGTCGGGTACCGCTGCTGAATTGCCGGCCGGCTTTTTTAAAGAGACGGTGCATGAAAACACTATTATTTTTTTTGATAAATCCTTTACGCTAAATGACAAGTACAGTAACCAACACTGTCACAGTACTTCATATATATGTGACTGACATGTTTCTATCTATCTAATCTATGTGTGAAGCTCTATTCTTTCGGTTCTAAATTGTCGGGTACAGGTGTATGCCGCAGCTGAATTGCCGGCTTTTCATGTTTCACTGTTGGTACTGTTCCCATCGATTTGGGCAATCACTGTAATGCCACAACCACCATGGCTGTGGCATTACAGTGAGTGGCAGACAATCCCTGCATGATTGGTGCTCTAAATAGCGCCAGACATGCAGGACATGCTTTTGGTGCACGAACAGTTATCGAACATAACCTCGAACAGCCGAATTTTTTGCAAATCGTTCGGGTTCGTCGAACAACTCGAACACCGCCCAAAACAGCTCGAAATTGAGATTGGCGAACAGTTCTAGTCGAACACCGCTCATCTCTACTTATAAGACACTGAGCAACCTATTTAGAAAATATTTCTGCCACATCTCTACACAAAACTACAGGACAATAGATACAACCTGGAATGCATTAGTATCTATGCACCTTCTACAATCTCTGCAGATTTTATTTATGTATCAATTTTAAAGGTGGACTTAGCCATTAAGGCTTACATCTGTATCTATAACCTTATGCATGCTTTTGCTAAATTTACTAAATAAAATTGTTCCAGCAACTAGATTTATTACCATCAATTATGGGTTATTCTAATTCACTGTGCATTACAATAAATAACATGTTCATTATATGTAACGTTAATCTTCCATCTTTAGACTCCTGCAACAGTCTTTCACTACATATCAATATGATACCTGAAAAAAAAGCTTCTCCCATTCCTATTCACAGAATATGACACAATGTGAGAAACATAAAATAGATGAATATAATTAATGACCTGTTTGATGTAAGTCAGTTTATATTGAAATAATGTACAGTGATGCTTCCTGGAGTATAAATTGGTAGTCCAGCAAAAGAGGCAAAAAAAGAGCTGTACACTTGCAGAACCACACATAGCTCAGAGATAAGAGGGCTACTTGAGTAAATAAAGAAACTATTTAAAGGGATCTTCTACCCTGGAATATATTCCTTTATAATCTAAATAGTTCAAAATTGTGTGTTGATAATTTTTTTTTATATTTCTTTATAGTGATTGTAGCTTTGTTTGTTTGTTTTTTGTATGTATAGCTATATAGGTAAGGCTGCGTGCCCATTATGCATTTTTCAAGCGTTTTTGCCACGGAATTTCCGCAGCGAAAACGCTTAAAAAATGCTTGGTAATACGTGCCCCCTGGTCCCCAAAGATAATCCGCATGTGCTGTGCACATGCTGCGGAAATTTCCGCGGTGGATTATCATTGCAGAAAAATCCGCAGCATGTCCATTATTGTTGCGGACGCGCGACGTAATTGCTGCTACTGACTTGCATTGAATCGCTTAATATCCGCATGACTACATGTGCACATGCGAATACTAAGCGATTCAATGTGCGGATGGTACCCGGGTCTGGAGAAGAAGAGACTCTCCTCCAGAGCCGCGTATGATAGTACCTGTTAAAAAAAAAAATTTAAATAAAAAATATACATTATATTTACCTTCTGATGGCCCCCGGTCTCCTGTACGGTGCGTCCTAGCTCCCCGGTGGCTCGCGATGGTGTAAAAGGACCTTCCATGATGTCATTTAGTCATGTGACAGGTCACGCGACCGCTGACGTCGGTGGTGGCGTGACCTGTCACATGACTAAATGATGTCATGGAAGATCCTTTTACACCACCGCGAGCCGTACAAGAGACCAAACGCACCGGAGAGAAGACCGTGGACCATCAGAAGGTGAGTATAATGTTTTTTTATTTTATTTTTTACCATTTGCATGGATTTATATAGTGTGACCAAGTTGTCAAACACTTTTCCAAGTGATGCTAAAATCGCTTGGAAAAGCGCTTGATAACCCACACGTAGAAATGCATGCAAAAACGCTTGACAAATGCTTCTACCTAACAGGAAAAACACATGTAAAATCCGCATGCGTTTTTCCTGCCAGGGAGATGCAGAAAAAATCTGCAGCATTTCTGCATCGTGGACACTTAGCGTAAGACTGTCAATCACTGATCAGCTTCCCCACTTAATTGAAACCACAGAATGGGCAGAGGTTTCAATGAGCAAAGTTAAAAACTTATACTGAACCTGTTCCCACATAATATATATGAACATGTTCAGCTACTTCTACTCTATAACATGCTGCTTGCAGATTGGACTTCTTTTTCCATGTGAGGGGTTCCCTTTAAAGAGGACTTGTTACCGGACCAAAAAGTGCTCTTATTTTATTCCTACTGCTCACCTGAATATTTTGCTATTTATAAAAAAAAAAAAAAATCCACCATACACGGTTCCAGAGATATGGGCCTTTTAATTTAGCGTACCTATGATGAAATTTCTATAGCTTTTACTAAAGGGACATTGCACAAAAGTTAATAATACAGTGCAGCCTACAGACACACCCACAGATAATCATATCAGCAATGCCCCACTGGTACTAGAGATAAGCGAATCAGGCAAAATTCAAATTTGCACGTTCGCACGTTTTTTCTCAGGAAATTCGATTAGTGGAGAAGTTATTCGCTGTGGCTTTAATGTCCCTTATTATGCTTTAGAGTATATCCAGTCCCCAGAGCATAATAAATATAATATGTAAAAAAAAAAAATCATTATACTCACCTTACTGATGACTTGTTCGGCTCCTAAACTATTCACCCCCACCCATCTAGTCCTCACCACATCCTCGTATCCTCCGCCGATCGCAATGGAACTTTTAATTCATATCTCCAGGTGTTAGAGCACTTGGGATGGTTCTGTGCACGTGAATGGATGGTCATAAGCACCATGACATTGCAACAGAACCCTCCTGAGTGTCTATGCAGTGAATGCAAAGGTTGTCAAAAATTGGGAGGCACTCCAATGCCCCTTGGAAGAGACGTAGTGGGCCTCCTGAAAACAATGTTCCCATTATTAGGAAGTGGGTCTACCAAACTGTTGGCCTATGCAGTGAATGCAACGGCTTCCAAAAATTTGGAGGCACTCCAATGCCCCTTGGAAAAGACGTGGAGGAGGGCCTCATTACAAAATGTTTACATCAGAAAGGAGCGCGTCTCCTATACTTGTAATGCCCTTGCACTAAGTGTATGGACTGACAAACATTTACCCCTGGGGGGGATACATGAACATACTGTATAAAAAATTTTTTTTACGGGCATCATAAACACCCAGCGTATACCCATGTGTGGGTGTGAAAAAGTGCATGGAAATACACCTAAAAAAAAGACACTGGATTTGAGTTTATTTTGCGCTGCTATCATCTGGTGGTGTTAAGAAGTCTGGCCCAATTCAGAGTCAGCCTGTCAGTATTTTCAGTTGACACGCGGATGCGCTTATCAGTTATAATTCCACCAGCGGCACTAAAAACCCGCTCTGATAAAACGCTAGCGGCAGGGCAGGCCAGGACCTCCAAGGCGTAGAGAGCCAGTTCATTCCACGTGTCCAGCTTGGATACCCAATAATTATAAGGCACGGAGGAGTCACGGAGGACGTTGGTATGGTTGGCAAGGTACTCCCTCAGCATCTTCCCAAACTTTCCACTCCTTGTGAGAGTAACCCGTGCCTCAGGGCCTGTGCGATGAAAGGGGCTGAGAAAACTCTCCCAGAACTTTGACAGTGTGCCCCTGTCTCTGCTGGATTATAGTTGTGTCTCTCTTGCCTGTACTCCTTGGTTGTCCAACGAACTGTGACCTCTGCCGCCAGGGTTTTCAGATGGGAATTTTTTTAATAGTTCCGCAACAAGGGACTTCTGGTACTGCCCAATTTTTGTAGACCTGTCCGCCTCAGGAATAAGAGATAGAAAGGTCTCCTTGTAGCGTGGGTCTAGAAGTGTCACCAACCAGTAATGACAGTCATCCAAAATTTTGAAAACGCGAGGGTCATGGGAAAGGCCGCGTAACATAAACTCAGCCATGCGTGCCAGACTGCTAACAGGCAAGATTTCCGTGTCCTCACCGAGAAGACGGCTGACCATGCTCTCCTCCTCCTCCTTGTCCTCAGGCCATCCACGCTGAACAGACGGTATGACAGTTGTGCAGGTAGTACCGTCTATAGCGCATGAAAGTAGCTCCTGTTCTTCCTCCTCCTCTTCTTCATTGTCACCCAATCCACATTGGGATGAGATGAGGCTGGGCTGTGTGTAATCAACTTGTATGGTTCCTTGCTCCATCTCATCATGCTCCGCCTGCAATGCATCCTCTTTGAATGTGAGCAGAGAGCATTTCAGAAGATAGAGAAGCGGGATGGTGACGCTAATTATGGCGTCATTGCCGCTCACCATCTTGGTGGAATCCTCAAAGTTTTGGAGGATGGTACATATGTCTGACATCCATGTCCACTCTTGAGGTCTTATGTGTGGAGTCTGAACTGAATACCGATGGCCTTGACTATGCTGGTAGTCAACAACTGCCATCTTTTGCTCACAAATCCTTCCCAACATCTCCAGTTAAGAGTTCCAATGCTTGGGGACTTCACACACCAGTCGGTGAGCCGGAAGCTGCAATTGCTGCTGAAGCACGGCAAGGGCAGTGGAAGCTGTAGCTGACTTTATAAAATGGGCAGACAGGCGGCATACTTTGACAAGCAGATCCGGCAGCTCCTGGTAGGTTTTGAGAAACCGCTGAACCACGAGGTTAAGCACATGGGCCAGGCATGGTGCATGTGTGAGCTCACCTCGCCTGAGAGCCACCACCAGATTCTGGCCATTGTCACACATGACCATGCCTGGCAGTAGGGTCGGCAATTTCAGTCACAGATCTGCCTGCTCTTTCAGAGCTGTCCACAACTCTTCAGCATTGTGCGGTTTGTCACCTAATCATATTAACATCAGCACAGCCTGTCGCCGCTTGGCCGAGGCAGTGCTGCAGTGCTTCCAGCTTGTGACTGATGTGGTCATTTCGGAGATGGAGGCTGAAGAGGAGGAGGCTAAGGAGGATGAGGTGCAGGAGCTGTAGACTGTGGGGGCAACCCTGATTAACCCAGGGCCCACAATCCTTGGCGTCTGGAGGTTGTGTTCCGTCCCAAGGTCCTACTGGGTCCCGGCTTCCACTGTGTTAACCCAGTGTGACGCCAGTGAGATGTACCTTGCCTGCCCACAAGCACTTGTTCATGTGTCCGTGGTTAGGTGGACTTTCCCAGTAAGGGCATTGTTGGGGGCACGGTTAATGTTGTGGGACACGTGCTTGTGTAATGCAGGGACAGCACACCGGAAGAAATAGTGGCGGCTGGGGACCGAGTACCGAGTGACGGCTGCCGCCATCAGGTTGCGGAAAGCTTCTGTCTCCATGAGCCTAAAAGGCAACATTTCATGCGCAATCAGTCGTGAAATGTGGGAATTTAGTAATGTGACCTGTGGGGCTTTGACTGTGTATTTGCATTTGCGTTCCAAGGACTGGGGTATGGACAACTGAAAGCTGCGCTGGAACAAGGACGTGCTTGCTGATGGTGCTAGTTGAGAGTGTGCAATGACAGGTGCAGGGCAGGAGGCATCTTCGCATGCACTAAGGACAGGGGATTGGCTTTCACGCACAACAGCGGAAGAAGCAGTGGTGTCACCTGCAGACACTGTTCCTGGACCCTGGGGTTCAGCCCACAAAGTTGGGTGCTTTGCTGCCATGTGCCTGATCATGCTGGTGGTGGTCAGGCTGATTTTTTACCCCTTCTGATGTTGGCTGGTAGGTGGTGCAAAAATGGCCTTTTTGAGGTTATCATCGGTGTCTTTAAAAAACAACCAGACTCGGGAAGACCTAACAGTTGTACTGTCAACTTCTGTCGTGCTGGTGTTATGGGAAACGGTTGCCCACCTTGTCTGCGACCACCTCACTGCTTCCTCCTGCTTGTTGGGGTGCTCTGCCTCCCTCCCCCTGTGTGCTGCTGTCCTCGCTCTGCATGTCCTCTTGCCAGGTTGGGTCAGTTCCTATATCATCCACCACCTTGTCTTCCACTTCTGCACCCTGGTCCTCCTCCTGACTTTCTGGCAATTGTGTCTCATCATCGTCCACCTCTTGTGACACTTTACCACTGTCACCTTTGTATGACCGTTGCTGCTCAAATATTTGGGCATCGCTACATGCGATCTCCTCTTGCACTGCTTCAAGTGGACCAGGCGAGAGGCCCGAATCTATAAATGGAAAAGTGAACAGCTTTTCGGAGTGTCCAAGTGTGGGATCTGTTGTCTCCGTGCACTCGGCATGGTGGGAGAAAGGAGGATCAGGGTGAGGAATATGCGGTCCAGACTCACGGCTACTGAGACTTGACCATGTGGAAGAAAGAGTGGTGGTGGTGGTAGTGGCTAAGCGACTGGAAGCGTTATCTGCTATCCAACCAATAACCTTTTCACACTGATCTGTGTTCAATAGTGGTGTTCTGCGGTCCCCTATTAATTGGGACAGGAAGGTCGAGCGAGAAGATGTAAGTGTTTGTTGTGGCACAATTTCAGCTTGCCCACGGCCTCGGCCTCTGCATGCACCATCACCATCACGTTCAGTTCCCCGTCCCTTGCCACGTGCCTTGCCCATTTTAAATGGACGACAATATCTTCCACACTCCATACAAATGGCTGAATTTGGAGCGAACTTATATGTGATCCGTGTGACGGACAAACCACAGTTTTAATAGCTGGCCTGTAGGTAACTATTTTTAACAGCAAACTGGTGTCAATAACTTCGCTGACACACTGAAACAAAATTTTAATGGCGGCAAGAAATGGCAGAATTTTTAGAGCAATTTTATATGATCCGTGTGATGGACAAACCACAGTTTTAAATAGCTGGCCTGTTAGGTAATTATTTTTAACAGCGCCGACCTCATGTCAATAAGTTTGCTGACACACTGCAACAAAATTTCAATGGAGGCCAGAAATGGCAATATTTTCAGCGCAATTATATGTGATCCGTGTGACGGACAAACCACAGTTTTAAATAGCTGGCCTGTAGGTAACTATTTTAACAGTGCCAACCTCATGTCAATAAGTACGCTAACACACTGCAGCAAAATTTCAATGGAGGCCAGAAATGGCAATATTTTCAGCGCAATTTTATGTGATCCATGTAAGGGACAAACCACAGTTTTAAATAGCTGGCCTGTAGGTAACTATTTTTAACAGCAAACTGGTGTCAATAACTTCGCTGACACACTGAAACAAAATTTTAATGGCGGCCAGAAATGGCAAAATTTTCAGTGCAATTATATGTGATCCGAGTGACGAACAAACCATGGTTTTAAATAGCTGGCCTGTAGATAACTATTTTTAACAGTGCCGACCTCATGTCAATAAATTCGATGACACACTGAAACAAAATTTTAATGGAGGACACAAATGGCAGAATTTTCAGAGCAATTATATGTGATCCATGTGACGGACAAACCACAGTTTTAAATAGCTGGCCGGTAGGTAACTATTTTTAACAGCGCCAACCTCGTGTCAATAAGTTCGCTGACACACTGCAACAAAATTTCAATGAAGGCCAGAAATGGCAATATTTTCAGCGCAATTATATGTGATCCATGTGACGGACAAATCACACTTTTAAATAGCTGGCCTGTAGGTAACTATTTTTAACAGCAAACTGGTGTCAATAACTTCGCTGACACACTGAAGCAAAATTTCAATGGCGGCCAGAAATGGCAGAATTTTCAGCGCAATTATATGTGATCCGTGTGACAGACCATGTTTTCAGACCAAGCAGAGGGAAAAAATTATGGAATCACTCAATTCTGAGGAAAAAATTATGGAATCATTAAAAACAAACACACAAAACAAAACTCCAATACATCACTAGTATTTTGTTGCACCACCGCTGGCTTTAATAACAGTACTCTTCATCAATCTGGCTCCAATTTTCTCTGATTGCTGTTGCCAGATCAGCTTTGCAGTTTGGAGCCTTGTCATGGACCATTTTCTTCAACTTCCACCAAAGATTTTCAATTGGATTGAGATCCGGACTATTTGCAGGCCAGGACATTGACCTTATGTGTCTTCTTTCAAGGAATGTTTTCACAGTTTTTGCTGTATGGCAGGATGCATTATCATCTTGAAAAATGGTGTCATCATCCCCAAACATCCTTTCAATTGATGGGATAAGAAAACTGACCAAAATATCAATGTAAACTTGGGCATTTATTGAAGATGTAATGACAGCCATCTCCCCAGTGCCTTTACCTGACATGCAGCCCCATATCATCAATGACTGTGGAAATTTGCATATGCTCTGCATGCAGTCATCTTTATAAATCTCGTTGGGACGGCACCAAACAAAAGTTCCAGCATAATCACATTGCCCAAGGCAGATTCGCGATTCATCACTGAATATGACTTTCATCCAGTCATCCACAGTCCCCGATTGCTTTTCCTTAGCCCATTGTAACCTTGTATTTTTCTGTTTATGTGTTAATGATGGCTTATGTTTAGCTTTTCTGTATGTAAATCCCATTTCCTTTAGGCGGTTTCTTACAGTTTGGTCACAGACATTGACTCCTCATTTGTTTTGTTGTGCATTTCATGTTTTGGAGACATATTGCTTTAAGTTTCCGGTCTTGACGCTTTGATGTCTTCCTTGGTCTACCAATATGTTTGCCTTTAGCAACATTACCATGTTGTTTGTATTTGGTCCAGATTTCACACACAGCTGACTGTGAACAACCAACATCTTTTGCAACATTGCGTGATGATTTACCTTCTTTTAAGAGTTTGATAATCCTCTCCTTTGTTTCCATTGACATCTCTCGTGTTGGAGCCATGATTCATGTCAGTCCACTTGGTGCAACAGCTCTCTAAGGTGTGATCACTCCTTTTTAGATGCAGACTAACAAGCAGATCTAATTTGATGCAGGTGTTCGTTTTGGAAATGAAAATTTACAGGGTGATTCCATAATTTTTTCCCTCTGCTTGGTCTGAAAAAAATTACCCTTACTGAGTACCACATTTTTAATCTTGATTTCTTTTAGTGTTTCTTAAAGCCCTAAAGTTGCCATTTGAAATGGCTTTAGTTTTGTGCCATGTCTGTGATCTGCTTTTTTTCAACAACATTAAACAACTGAATGAACATCCTCCGAGCCTGTTGATTCCATAATTTTTTCCAGGGGTTGTAATCAGGATTAAGATAAAAAAAATGATTCCTGGCCCCTGATACCTGGGACTATTTCTACAAATATCTGTAAAAGCATCAGCAGTCAGAACTGGAATGGACCCTCTTGCAATGTGCACTGCAGTCTGCCACATACACTTCCTGCAGCCTAGCACTGACATCTCTGCAGCTGGATTAGTCCTCAGAAGGACTGTTAGTTGAGATGGATAAGTAGAGAATCTGGTGAATACCTACACTAACTAATAAACAACCAAATCTCTCCCTAGCTCAGCAGCAGCACTCCCTACACTGCCTGATTCCGGAGTAGACTGTGACGAGCATGGCGGCACCAGGTCTGATATAGACCTGATGACGCTGTGCGGCCAGCCAATCATTGTAATGCCACAAACAACCTGGCCGTGGCATTACAGTGTGTGGCAGACAACCCCTGCATATTGATTGGCGCTCTAACAGCGCCAAACATGCAGGTAGGGGACCCGAGCTCCTGCCCAGCAACCCCGGAAATACTCAGCGAGCGCCGAGCTTCTCGAGCAGTGGAATGCTTGGACGAGCACTGAGCAGTAGCGAGCATGCTCGCTCATCATTAATAAATAGAAGATAGATATTTAAATTTATTAAGTGTAGTATATATAGCTGTAATGCAGTTTATAATTCACATTTTCAATGTGTGCATATATTATGGCGCACAAAGTACACTACTGGATCTTTTTTTAGATAGATAGACTGATAGAAAAGATATATAGCTAAATAAATAAAAATGAATTATTTAAAAAGAACCTGTCATGAAAAAAAACACTATTAGGCTGTGTGACCACGATGCGTTTTTAAAGCATTTCCGCAGCGGCAATTCCACTGCAGAAACGCTTAAAAAAAGCTTGGTAGAAGGCCTGCCATGTTCCCCAATGATAATCCGCATGTGCTGTGCACATGCTGCGGAAATTTCTGCTGCGGATTATCATTGCGGAAAAAAACGCAGCACCACCAATCATTTTGCGGAAGCGCTGCGTTTTCGCCGCCATTGACTTGCATTGGAATGCTTGGATTCCGCAACACTGCATCTGTACATGCGGAATCCAAGCGTTTCAATGTGCGAATGGTACCCGGGTCTGGAGGAGAGGAGACTCTCCTCCAGACCCGGGTACCATAGAACCTGTAAAAAAAGGAATAAAATAAAAAAGAAATATTATACTTACCTTCTGATGGCCCGCGGTGCGCTTGTCTTCGCTTGCCGGCAGATCGCAGGGGACTGAAGGACCTGCGCTGACGTCATTTAGTCATGTGACGGCAGGTCCTTCAGTGTACCGCGAGCTGCTGGCAAGCCAGGGCGGATCGAATAAAGACTCCCGGGGCCATCAGAAGGTAAGTATATATTTATTTTTTTATTTTTTACCATTCTTTATGGTCACACTATATAAATCCATGCTGTTTGCATGGATTTATATAGTGTGACCAAGTTGTCAAGCACTTTCCAAGTGATGCTAATGTGGTGCCCGGCTGCGCATTGGTGCCACAGAACTCAGAAGGGTGCATGGATGGACTTCTCCACAAGAGGCCCTCACACATTCACACACCTCCATCTTCCACCTCAGACCAGCAGAGGTAGCCCGTTAGGGACATATATAGGGAGGGTGGAGTTAGGCAGCTCAGTCTAGTCTTAGTTTCAGTTCAGTGTTCAGAGAGGAACACAGCTCAGAGTGAGCAGAGAGCGTGCCGACGCTCAGAGAGCGGTGAAGACGCAGCACGCCAGCTGACAAGTAATGAGGGCCCCGAGTGTGGTCGACGGCAAGGAGAAAAAGGAGAGTGGAACTCAGGGGTCAGAGGAGCATAGTAAGCTCACCCCGAGATATATACCGGACACCGGGTCCGCGCCTACAGGGACTCCCTACACCCAGTAGGAACCACCGGAACCCCTGGAGAACTACAGGTCCCAGGTCCACTTAATGCTGATTGCAGTACCAGGGCTAGGAGTCACAGAGGTCCCAGTGTCCAGGGAGAGTGATCTCCAAAGAGAAGGCCCTACCACCAGGCCAGCAGGTGCAGAGAGAGACAGTATCCAAGATAGGCCCAGCTCCAGGCAGGCCAGAAGCTGAGAGAGTAAAGCAGTGGATCAGGAGGCCCTATACCCGCTCACTGGGGAGAGTCAAGAAGTGCGCCCTTCACCTGGAGTACCCTGGACCGTGCCTGCAGCATCAACAGTAAAGGTACTGAAGCTTACCCCTGTGTGAGTGTCCGACCTTCCTGCCGTCTCTCCCCTGCACCACCATCCAGTACATCCCCCACGCTGCCCTGAGGCCCGCTCCACCTGTGGGGAGCCGTCCCATCACAAGCTGCCCTAACATCTGCCTCAGAGGACTGTTGCAGTGCTGGTGATCCTCACCAGACACCACAGGTGGCGTCACGAAAAATCCCAAAAACCCCATATAATAGAAGTTTCCCCTTTTCACTGACCGCCCTGGGTCACGGACCGGGCCAGCCACCGTGATATCCCCCGGCAACCAGAGGCCCGGCTGCCGAGTACCCCACGGCCCTGGGGGCACGTCATGTTTTGGCATCACGAACAGGATTGCGTGCCCGTTGCCACTGGGTACTGTGCGCCTTAAAAGACTGTAACCCTTACCGTGGTGAAGTTTTCTCGCCATTCATGAAGTTTTCCCGCCATATTCGCCATTTTTCCTGGGAAGAAGAGGGGCGTAACCGCTGGAAGCGTGCGAAGCCTAAGACCCGCCCCACCGCTGACGTCGTGCCTTGAAGCGTCAGTTCCTGGAAGGAGCGAGAGGACGCTCTGTCATCAGACGCGAGCGATGCAAGGTCCTGGAAGAAGACCATCGCCCGTGGAGCTGCGGCCTACCTGAATAGTAGGCTCCGGTTCACTAGGGTGGCGCCACAATGGCTGATGACCAGCAAGCTGCCGGAGCCTCGGTTAACACTCCTGATGCCCAACCTGCGCCCGGCGGCACACAGGCCTGAGCGGCCGCTCCACTGGCAGGAGTTGTAACTCCGTTGATACCTATGGCCCTGCTGTATATCCCTGGAGCGAAGTGGTTCCCCCAGTATAATGGTAAACCGGACACACTGTCCGAATTCAAGAGGAAAATATGCGGCATACTGGATATGTATTCTATGACTGGCAAGCAGAGAGCCACTGTAGTGTTAGGACAATTGACTGGTGCCGCTGAACGAGAAGTTGAAACCTGGCCAGCCGCAGCCCAATAATCAGTGTCCATCATCTTTAAAAGATTGCAAACAGCGTTTGAAAACCGCACTGAGACAGATCTCCGGATGAGGTTCTACCAGTGTGTCCAGAAACCCGAGGACAGTATCCGGGACTATGCATGGCGCTTACAGGAGGCCCTGTGGGCCCTGAAACAGGTTAATCCAGCCAGCATTCATGAGGAAAATAAAATGCTGATGGAACAATTCATCCGGGGGTTGAAATCCCAGGAGGAGAGCAGAACTGTACGGTGGAAGCCCTTAGACCATCCAGATGCCACCTTTGACACACTTAAGGACATGGCTATAAAGGGCCTGCAGCCCCTGAAAACCACGGACACTGCTATCCAGCGTTACCAGGGTGGGGCCACTCCAGTGCCTGCAGCACCCACCGCTCCTTCACTAACGGCCGAAACAAGGATGCAAACAGTGCCCCCTAGCGAGCTGGACAGCTTACGCTCTGAAGTGCGCCAGTTAAGTAAAACCCTGGCCACTGTCCTGAGCACCCTGCAGCTGCACGAGGAGCCTGAGACGGAAGGAAGGATCCTGCTAGCCGACAGCCCTGAGGATGTCCCCTGGATGAGAAGAAGAAGGAGGACAACGCCACCCCATAGGAGGACAATGCCGCCGCGGAAGAGGACAACGCCACCCCGTGGGAGGACCAACGACCAACGGCGCCCTCCAGAAGACTTCATCTGCTACCGCTGCCATAAAGCAGGCCACACCACGCGGACCTGCCCTTTAAACGAGGAAACCCTAGGGCCGAGGGCCGACACCCAGGAGTAGACCAACCAGGCCCATCAAACAGGTACCGCCGGTTCGTAGGAGGAAGACCTTTCCTGTCCATTGTGCTGGACGGCATCGCGACACTTGCCCTGCTGGACACAGGATCTCAGGTAACCACCATGCCTGATGTCCTCTACAAAAGGTTCTGGTCCATAGACCAACTTCACCAGCCAGATCCAAACCTTTCCGTGTATGCCTCTAATGGCCTCCCCCTTAACCTAGTCGGGGTTAAGGATGTGGCAGTAAAGGTGGGAAGAGTGGAACTGAAGGACCAGGGACTAATTGTAGTAGAGACTAATCCTGATGATACAGACTTGTATATGGTACTTGGCACAAATATTGTTAGTAACTGTTTGGGAGAAGTGTTGTTCTTTGTCCAACAGATGGCTGACACCGCCAGACCAGGGCAGAGGAGGGTGCTCCAGAAAGAGATCCGAGCCCTTATGTAGCAGCAACAGGTAAAGCTAACAGGTGGTGAAATCGGTAATGTACGGGTGACAGACCCGATACCCATTGTGATTCCCCCGATGAGTGAGGTGCTGATTTGGTGTAGAGCAGCAATAGGTCTTAAAGGACGGAGCTACCAGGCGGTAGTAGAGCCCCTTAGCTCAGAGCATAGACCTACACTCTTGACTGCCAGAGGGGTAGTGGATGTATGCAATGGGAGGGTGCCCGTACGCCTCCTAAACTATAGGGAGGACGAGGTTAGATTACCACGCTACGCCACTGTTGCCAAACTGTACACAGTAGATAACAACTGCATACACACGGCGGAGTCCTTAACCTCACCAGACGAGGAGGAGGATTGGTGTCAACAGCTCCATGTTGGGACAGACACCACTACTGCCCATCAGAAACAGGGTGTACACCGGGTGGTTCAGGAATACGAGCAGGTATTCAGTAAACACCCACTTGACTTTGGGAGGATTAAAGGGGTACAACTCCATATACCCACAGGTGACCATCCACCCATCAAAGAACGTTACAGGCCCATACCACCAGCACACTACCAGAAGGCGAAGGAGATGTTGCACGACATGAAGAAGGCAGGGGTAGTAAGGGATAGCTGTAGTCCCTGGGCAGCTCCCCTGGTCCTAGTCAGGAAAAAGGATGGAAGCATGAGAAAGTGTGTAGATTACAGACAGGTAAATCGCATAACACACAAAGATGCATACCCTTTGCCCCGTATAGAGGAATCCCTGGCTCCATTAAAGTCTGCAAATTACTTCTCCACCCTTGACCTCACTAGTGGGTACTGGCAAGTAGCTGTTGCTGAGGAGGATCGGTAAAAGACGGCCTTTACTACCCCGATGGGACTCTGCGAGTTCAACAGTATGCCGTTTGGACTCTGCAACGCCGACAAAATGTTCCACTGATTGATGGAGTGCTGCATGGGACACCACAACTTCGAGATTGTACTGCTATACCTGGATGACGTGATAGTGTACTCTAAAACGTACGAAGACCATTTGAAGCACCTGGCGGAGGTATTTGAGTTGCTGTCCCGGTATGGGATGAAGCTGAAACCCTCCAAGTGCCACCTGCTCAAGCGAAAGGTACAGTACCTGGGGCATATCGTCAGTCCAGAAGTAGTAGCACCGGACCTGGAGAAGGTCACTGCCATCCAGAAATGGCCGAAGCCGTAGAGCCTCAAGGAGGTACGTCAGTTCCTGGGACTAGTCGGGTATTACCGGAGGTTTGTGAAGGCCTATACCAAGAAAGCAGCACCTTTGCAAGATCTCCTGGTAGGACAGTCCGGGAGAGGCAGAAACCCCCCGTTCCAGTGGGATAAGGAGCAAGCTGAATCCTTTGAGGTGATGAAGGAGATCCTGACCAGTGAAGAGATCCTAGCCTACCCTGACTACAGCCAACCGTTCCTGCTGTACACTGATGCCAGCAATGAGGGATTAGGAGCTGTGTTAAGTCAGAAGCAGAATGGCCGAGAGAAGGTGATCGCCTATGCAAGCAGGAAGCTCTGCCCGACCGAGAGGAACCCAGAGAACTATAGCAGCTTCAAGTTGGAATTCCTGGCCCTGGTCTGGGCCATCACCGAGAGGTTCAAGAACTACCTAGCCTCCAGTAAGTTCACTGCCTACACTGATAATAACCCCTTGACTCATCTGGAAACAGCCAAGTGAGGAGCCATGGAGCATCGATGGATGGCTCGGCTCTCAAACTACCAGTTTACCATTAAGTACCGGGCAGGCTGCAAGAATGCTAACGCCGATGCCCTGTTCAGGATGCCTCACCATTCGGACACTGAAGAAGAAGTGGATGACCTGGAAGAGATTGAGCTACCTGCCTTCTATAGAAATGGGATGGTCCACGAGCAGCGCACCTCCAGGAGGTATCGTGGTAAGAAGTTAAACCCTTTGCCTCATCACAGCTGGAAGGAGACCCAGGACAGCGACCCGGTTGTCAGCCGTATAAAAGAACTGATAACCCAGGAAGGTTCCTCCCTGGAGATGGACGCATCTCCGCAAGCCAAGCAACTGTGGAATGAGAGAAACCGGATGTTTATCTATAGAGAGAAGCTGTGCCGAAGGTACGTCAACCCTTGGACCCATGAGATGGTATGGAAGATCGTAGTGCCCAGGACGGACATCCAGATGGTGTTGGAGGCCTACCACAATCAAGCAGGGCACTTTGGCTGGAAGAAGCTAGAAACCCTGCTGAAAGGTCGGTTTTACTGGGCTGGAATGCGCAGTTCCATAGAGAGGTGGTGCCGGGATTGTGGACCCTGTAGCCGCAGAAGAAAAGACTACAGCAGCCAGAAGGCACCCCTGCAACCCATCAAGACAACTCGACCCTTGGAGATCATGGCCCTGGATCATGTCAAGCTGTCACCCAGCAGGTCAGGATATTCCTATGCCCTGACCATGGTGGATCACTACTCCCAGTTCCCGGTGGTCACCCCCGTCAAGGATCTGATGGCAGAAACTGCGGCGAAGATGTTTCAGGCGTGCTTCTGCAGGCCCCATGGATACCCAGAACAGGTGCTGACAGATCAAGGCCCTGCCTTTGAAGCCGAATTGTTCAAGGAGTTCTGCCATCTGTACGGGTGTAAGAAGATCCAGACTACACCGTACCACCCCCAAACCAATGGGTTATGTGAAAAGATGAATAACATCGTCATCGACCTGTTGAAGATCTTACCGCTAGAGGAAAGAAACCAGTGGCTCGACAAGCTACCTGACCTGGTAGATTTGTACAACCACATACTGTACCTGTGAATTCCACCAATTGTACTCCAGCATATCTAATACGAGCAAGACCCGGAAAGTTGCCCATGGACCTGGAGCTTGGTGTAGTAGAACCCGAAGCAGATATGTCCACTGAGGACTGGGACACAACAGAAACAGTACAGGAGAGTACAAGCCTGTGTCGAAGACCGTCTGAATAGGGTAAGAGACAAGCAGGAAGCACAGTACAACAAGAGTGCGCCAGCAGAACCCTTAGCACCTGGAGAAGTCGTGCTAAAGAGAAAAAGAAGAAACCAAAAACTTGATGACCAGTGGGAGAGGGAACCCTACACTGTGTTAAATTCCAGAATTGATAACAGGAAAACCTGTTTAATTACCAAGGACGGAGGAAGAATGACTGCAACAGTATCTAGAGACGGTCTGAAGTTGTGTCCAGGTCTGCTAAAGCCCCAGGAAGAAGTGCCTCTCACTGTACCGGAGGAGCCTAAAGAAGAAGTACTCCACACTGAATTAGGAGATTTCCCAGCAGATTGGTCTCAACTAGGTGGAGCAGTAATAATACTTGTGATGCATTTCTACCAACAGCCAGAAGACCCTCCACAGCAAGTATAACCTGTATAAGTGCCCCAGAAGAGCCTGCTCAAGAAGAATCCCCGGCTGGAGCAGAGCAAGAAGGCCTAGCCAATGGTATGCTTGCCAGTCCCATAGAGAGGTTAAGGCAGTTTTACAATTTACCCACACGTAGAACTGACAGGGTAGCAGACGGTGCAGACACAGATGCCATCCACACTCCCGTACTACGCAGATCAACACGTAGCACCAAAGGCCAGGCCCCTGTCAGGTTCGGTGAATAAGTAAAAATACGTATAGTATAAATAGTTGCCCCGTGCATATGTTGTTCTCGTGTGATTTTCATGTATTTAATTATTGATGTGTTTTGCCTTACAATGGACAATTTATATGAACATTAGTTACCCGTAAGGGTATATATATAAAGGACTCAGTGGCTAAGGACTGTGAGCAGCCCAAAAACTCTTATGTATGTAGTTGCACTCCCTGGAGTGCCCCTTAGTTTACCACGGAAAAAAAACCCGTTTGGTGTGGCCTAAGACGTGGTCCAGCACCTGGATCACCTATGCCCTGTAGCCACGCCCAGGGCCTACGTTGAGGGTTTTCAGGCGGGTCCCTCATATGCCTCATGTTCTTTCACCGGTGAGATGGACACCATTAACTTGTAAGACTCTGAGGATGCTCTATATTTGTATATACTTATTATGTTTTTACACCTGTAACGTTCAAGAGATTTGCCTCCCATAAAGGGAAGAAATGTTAATGTTATTGTTAACCTGTTTTTGAAAAATGCTTCAGTCCAGGAGTACTGAGTTTTACTAGGGGGGAATGTGGCACCCTGCTGCGCATTGGTGCCACAGAACCCAGAAGGGTGCATGGATGCACTTCTCCACAAGAGGCCCTCACACATTCACACACCTCCACCTTCCACCTCAGACCAGCAGAGGGAGCCCGTTAGGGACATATATAGGGAGGGTGGAGCCAGGCAGCTCAGTCTAGTCATAGTTTCAGTTCAGTGTTCTGAGAGGAATACAGCTCAGAGTGAGCAGAGAGCGTGCCGACGCTCAGAGAGCGGTGAAGATGCAGCACCCCAGCTGACAAGTAGTGAGGGCCCCGAGTGTGGTCGACAGCAAGGAGAAAAAGGAGAGTAGAACTCAGGGGTCAGAGGAGCATAGTAAGCTCACCCCGAGATATATACCGGACACCGGGTCCGCGCCTACAGGGACTCCCTACACCCAGTAGGAACCACCGGAACCCCTGGAGAACTACAGGTCCACCTAATGCTGATTGCAGTACCAGGGATAGGAGTCACAGAGGTCCCAGTGTCCAGGGAGAGTGATCTCCAAAGAGAAGGCCCTACCAGCAGGTCAGCAGGTGCAGAGAGAGACAGTAACCAAGCTAGGCCCAGCTCCAGGCAGGCCAGAAGCTGAGAGAGTAAAGCAGTGGATCAGGAGGCCCTATACCCGCTCACTGGGGAGAGTCCAGAAGTGCGCCCTTCACCTGGAGTATCCTGGACCGTGGCTGCAGCATCACCAGTAAAGGTACTGAAGCTTACCCCTGTGTGAGTGTCCATCCTTCCTCCGGGACCGTCCTGCCGTCTCTCCTCTGCACCACCATCCAGTACATCCCCCACGCTTCCCTGAGGCCTGCTCCACCAGTGAGGAGTCGTCCCATCACAAGCTGCCCTAACATCTGCCTCAGAGGACTGTTGCAGTGCTGGTGATCCTCACCAGACACCACAGGTGGCGTCACGAAAAATCCCAAAAACCCCATATAATAGAAGTTTCCCCTTTTCACTGACCGCCCTGGGTCACGGACCTGGCCAGCCACCGTGATATCCCCCGGCAACCAGAGGCCCGGCTGGCGAGTACCCCACGGCCCTGGGGGTGCGTCACTAAAATCACTTGGAAAGCGCTTGTCAACCCGCATGCGAAAATGCATGTGAAGAACGTTTCACTTCTGCATGTCCCTAGCAGGAAAAACGCATGTACAATATGCATGCGTTTTTTCTGCCAGGGAGATGCACAAACGCTCAGTAAAAAATCCGGAGCATTTCTTCATCGTGGGCACATCACCTTAACCCGCAGAGTAACCACATATGTTAATAGCGTTCTGAAGCTGCCCAGCACCTGCACTATGAGCCCCACTGCTGACAAGAAATTAACTTTATACCGGCTGTCAGTCAGCACCAGGAGAGCCGTTACAGCTGCTGCTCACTATGCACTGAATGGTGACTGAAGCTGCGCCAGCCGCACCCCTATGTCTGAAAGGAACACAGTTAATTTTGTCTCGGCAGCAGGGCTCTCAGTTCGGGCATTTCAGAATGCTATTTACCTTCAGATTAATCCCGTAGCATATTTTAAAAATAAAGACACCCCACCCGTGAAAGTGCATGGACACATTGTAAACTTCATGTTAATTTCAGGCCATCATTTCGGGTTTTAATATTGTAGTGTCTGTAGAGAGAGGGACCCTTCCATAGATTCTTTACATAGCCCTGCCTGTGTAGTACTTAAGATACAGAACAATATTCAATTATCTAAAAAGATATAAACATTCTGTCGTTTAACTAGATCAGAGAATAATTAGATTATTATAGCATATTGCAATTCATTGACACTTAGCCAAACAGAATAAAACACAAAGAACTGCAAACATTTCCTGTTCTGTAGTGAAGACCACACCACTGAAAAACTGCTTCTGGAGTGATTTCTGGGCCAAGAATAGATATGTAGAAAACGGATGTAAGTCACTGAAATTTTAAAACATATTTCTATTGATTTTACAATATGATTTAAAGGAAACCTGAGAGCTGGTACATGCTGCCAGATCCATGGGAAGCATATACCAAACACCGTCAGCTCGATTTCAGCCATGTACTTTAAAGGCAGGCAGGGGACCGAAACCCATCAGAGTCTAGTTGGACTAGCGTGTCCCTGGCGTCTTCTCCCCGCCTGCTGTCAGTGACTGACAGCTCTCTTCCTATAGACACATGCAGGGAGAGGCCTGTCAGTCACTGGCAGTAAGCGGGAATAAATTGCTGGGGACCCACCAGTCCAACTAGTCTCTTGTGCAGCACAGTCCCTGGTGGCATTTAACCCCTTCAAGACATTTTTCATCCATATGACCATGTGAGGACTTTTTTTTTGCAGGACGAGTTTATTTTTGAATGACACCATTTGTTTTACCATATCGGGTACTGGAAAATGGGGAAAAAAATCCAAGTGCAATGAAATTTAAGCGATGAAAAAGAAATCCAAAATTTGTAAGAAGAAAAAAATTGGCACCATTTTCCGAGACTTGTGTAGTCTCCATTTTTCAAAATCTGTGGCTGGATGATGGCTTATTTTTTGCGTGCGAAAGCTGATACTTTTATTGATACCATTTTGGGGTGGATACATTTTGATCGCCTGTTAATGCATTTTATTGCAATGTAGCGGCAACCAAAAAAACCTCAATTCTAACGTTTTGATTTTTTTCTTATTACGCCATTTATGTATCGGATTAATTGTTTTTATTTTGTGATAGTCAGATATTTCTGAGCGCAGTGATGCC
Source organism: Phyllobates terribilis (assembly GCF_046119375.1). Taxonomy (NCBI): domain Eukaryota; kingdom Metazoa; phylum Chordata; class Amphibia; order Anura; family Dendrobatidae; genus Phyllobates; species Phyllobates terribilis. Next base: position 88,050,198 of record NW_027362771.1, read on the forward strand.
AAATGTATATCTTATTTTTTATTATTGTTTTTTTTTTTACTTGGCAAAATGGGGGTCATTTGAACTTTTGTACAGTATATTTTTATCTTTTTAAGATTTCTTTAAAAAAGTTTCTACTTTTTACTTGCTTCAATGGTCCCCTTAGGAGACTTGAAGCTGCGAGACTTGTGCTGCAAATAGCAGGGCTTCAGCCTTGCTATGTGTAGCAGAAATCATCATCTCTTATGAACACCAACCACGGGCCGGCGTTCATAGGAGACCTGCAGTGACAAGCCCAGGGGTCTTCTGCAGATCCCAGGCTGCCATGCCAACCCATCGGAACCCCGCGATCATGTGAAAGGGATGTGCGGGATTTGTGACACGCATCTGGTTTGCACGACTTAAATGTCACTGTCAGACATTGACAGCAGCATTTAACATGTTAACAGCTGCAGGTGGATTGCTATTCCACCCTTGATTGTTAGAGGCACATGACAGCTGATCAAATCAGCTGTCATGTGCCGGGAAAGATGCGAGCTCTCAGCCGGAGCTCGCAATAAATTCTGGGACACGACCTTTGACATACCTAGACATCATAAGTTGTTAAGGGGTCAAAGTATGATTTTCTCTGAAATGTTGCAGTGTTCATAGTCAAAAATATATGGCTACAATTTGCCCATGGGTCAGGCGGCATGAACCAGCTGTCAGGTTCCCTTTAATAATAAATCTTTTTAATCCCTTAACAACATTTGACGTACTAATACGCGTCTGTGCCCTGGGACTTAAGAGCCAGACCCGTATTAGTACGTCATGGCGATCGCGCGCGCACACAGGCTGTGCGGGCGCGATCGCCGCCGGGTGTCAGCTGATTGTCACAACTGACACCAGGTACTAGGTGCAGGGAGTGGTCCTGCACCGCTACCAGCACATTAACCCCCGCGATGCTGCGATCGAAGTCGATCACAGCATTGCGGTGGCAAGGGGAGGTGATCGCAGATACTCACCTCCTCTTCCGGCTTCCAGCGCTGACTGCCGTGGCTTCCAGGATGTTGCCATGACGACCCGATGTCGTCATGACAACATCCGGGTCACCAGACAGCAGATTTTTTGGACATGCGCAGTGCATCTCCAAACAGTCTTCTCCCTGTCCAGCGCTGACAGCCTGCATGACACAGGGATGGTGCTGCATTCCTGTGCCATGCAGGCGATCAGAGAAAAAAAAGTGAAAGTCCCACAGTGGGACAAAGTAATAAAGTATAAAAACTCTCAGAAAGTGAAAAAAAAAAAAAATTGTAAAAATATAAAAAAAAATAAATAAAAAAAATAATCCACCAAAAGTATAAATATAATGTACCCATCAATAAATATTATTATAAAAAAAAAAAAAAAAACAACAATAAAGGTACATATATTTGGTATTGCCGCGTCTGGAACAACCTGACCTATAAAACTGTCCCACTAGTTAAACCCTTCAGTGAACACGGTAAAAGAGAAAAAAAAAAAAAACGAAGCAAAAAACAATGCTTTATCACCATACCGCCAAACAAAAAATGGAATAACACGCGATCAAAAAGACAAATATAAATAAAAATGGTACCACTGAAAACGTCATCTCGTCCCGCAAAAAACAAGCTGCCATACAGCTCCATCATCCAAAAAATAAAAAAGTTATAGCTCTCAGAATAAAGCAATGCTAAAAAATATTTTTTTCTATAAAATTGCTTTTATTATGTAAAAGTGCAAAACATAGAAAAACGATATAAATGTGGTACCGCTGTAAACGTACTGACCCGAAGAATAAAGCTGCCTTATCAATTTTACCACACGCAGAACAGAATAAAAAAACAAACAAAAAAAACAATTCCTGAATTGTTGTTTTTTGTTTATTCTGCCTCCCAAAAATCGGAATAGAAAGCGATCAAAAAATGTCACATGCCTGAAAATGGCACCAATAACAACGTCAACTCATCCCGCAAAAAAATGGCGTCAAATGACTGTCTGCCAAAATCTGGAAAAATTATAGCTCTCAAAATATGGCGATGCAAAAACTAGATTTTACAAAAAAAGCGACTTTTAGTGTTTGACAGCTGTCAGTCATAAAAGCCCCATATGTTTCTGGTATCGCTGTAGTCTCACCAACCCGAAGAATAAGGTAGTCTAATCACTTATAACGCATGAGGAACGGCGTAAAAAATAAACTCTCAGGTTAGGGTTGTGCTAGGGTTAGGGTTGTGCTACGGTTAGGGTTGTGCTACGGTTAGAGTTGTTTTAGGGTTAGGGCTGGGGTTGGGGTTAGGGTTGGGGTTAGGGTTGTGATGGGGTTGGGATTTTTTTCAAAAGTAAGAAAAAAAGATGACTATATGGAGACTAGTGTTGAGCGCAAGTGCTCGCTACTTGAGTTTGCATCGGGTGTTCTGGTATGCATTGAGAATCGTGGGTATTTGAGTGACATGCTTGAGTCTCCGCCCCATATGCTTCACGGCCCAAAAAACTTTGCGGGGATTGCCTGCCATGCACGAGCGATCCCCGTATGTTTTGCCTGCCATGCACGAGCGATCCCCGTATGTTTTTTTTTGGGTGTCTAATAACCGTGAAAATCCGGGCGGGGACTCGAGCATGTCACTCGAGCACACGCAGTACATGGTGCATACCTGAGTACCCGATGCAAACTCAAGTAGCGATCACTTGCGCTCAAGACTAATGACAACTTATTCAATATGATGACCTAATTTTATCAAATTCTGTGTCGTACCTCTGGGTTCAAAATGTTCACTATACACCTTAATAAAATCCTTGAGGGGTATAGTTTCCAAAATGGGGTCACTTGTGGGACAGCTCCACTGTTTAGGAACATGAGGGGCTCTCCAAACGCGACATGGTGTTCGCTAACAAATTGAATGGAAAATCGGCTCAAATTGTTAGCAGGCGCCATGTTGCGTTTGGAGAGCCCCTGTGTGCCCAAACATTGGAGCTCCCCCACAAATGACCCCATTTTGGAAACTAGATCCCCCAATGCACCTATCTAGATGCATAGTGAGCACATGTAACCCCCATGTGCTTCACAAATTGATTCATAAAAATGAAAAAGTGTTTTTTTTTTCAATTTTCATTTTTACGAATCAATTTGTGAAGCACCTGGGGGTTCCAACTGCTCACTATGCATCTAGACAGGTGCCTTGGGGGGTCTAGTTTCTAAAATGGGGTCACTTGTGGGGGAGCTCCAATGTTTGGGCACACAGGGACTCTGCAAATGCAACATGGTGTCCGCTAACAAATTGTCGGCTCAAATTGTTAGCGGACACCATGTTGCGTTTGGAGAGTCCCTGTGTACCCAAACATTGGAGCTCCCCCACAAGTGACCCCATTTTGGAAACTATACCCCCCAAGGCACCTATCTAGATGCATAGTGAGCACTTGGAACCCCCAGGTGCTTCACAAACTGATTCATAAAAATGAAAAAGTGTTTTTTTTTTTCACATTTTCATTATTACAAATCAATTTGTGAAGCACCTGGGGGTTCCAACTGCTCACTATGCATCTAGATAGGTGCCTTCGGGAGTCTAGTTTCCAAAATGGGGCCACTTGTGGGGGAGCTCCAATGTTTGGGCACACAGGGACTCTCCAAATGCAACATGGTGTCCGCTAACAAATTGTCGGCTCAAATTGTTAGCGGACACCATGTTGCGTTTGGAGAGCCCCTGTATGCACAAACATTGGAACTCCATTACAAGTGACCCCATTTTGGAAACTAGACCCCCCAAGGCACCTATCTAGATGCATAGTGAGCACTTGGAACCCCCAGGTGCTTCACAAATTGATTCATAAAAATGTAAAAGTGTTTTTTTTTTCACTTTCTCATTTTTATGAATCAATTTGTGAAGCACCTGGGGTTTCCAACTGCTCACTATGCATCTAGACAGGTGCCTTGGGGGGTCTAGTTTCCAAAATGGGGTCACGTGTGGGGGAGCTCCAATGTTTGGGCACACAGGGACTCTCCAAATGCAACATGGTGTCCGCTAACAAATTGTCGTCTCAAATTGTTAGCGGACACCATGTTGTGTTTGGAGAGCCCCTGTGTGCCCAAACATTGGAGCACCCCCACAAGCGACCGCATTTTGGAAACTAGACCCCCCAAGGCACCTATCTAGATGCATAGTGAGCACTTGGAACCCCCAGGTGCGTCACAAATTGATTCATAAAAATGAAAAAGTGTTTTTTTTTTCACTTTTTCATTATTACAAATCAATTTGTGAAGCACCTGGGGGTTCCAACTGCTCACTATGTATCTAGATAGGTGCCTTCGGGAGTCTAGTTTCCAAAATGGGGTCACTTGTGGCGGAGCTCCAATGTTTGGGCACACAGGGACTCTCCAAATGCAACATTGTGTCCGCTATCAAATTGTCGGCTCAAATTGTTAGCAGACACCATGTTGCGTTTGGAGAGTCCCTGTGTGCCCAAACATTGGAGCTCCCCACAAGTGACCCCATTTTGGAAACTAGACCCCCCAAGGAACCTATCTAGATGCATAGTGAGCACTTGGAACCCCTAGGTGCTTCACAAATTGATTCATAAAAATGAAAAAGTGTTTTTTTTTTCACTTTCTCATTTTTACGAATCAATTTGTGAAGCACCTGGGGGTTCCAACTGCTCACTATGCATCTAGACCGGTGCCTTGGAGGGTCTAGTTTCCAAAATGGGGTCACTTGTGGGGGAGCTCCAATGTTTGGGCACACAGGGACTCTCCAAATGCAACATGGTGTCCGCTAACAAATTGTCGGCTCAAATTGTTAGCAGACACCATGTTGCGTTTGGAGAGCCCCTGTGTGCCCAAACATTGGAGCTCCCCACAAGTGACCCCATTTTGGAAACTAGACCCCCCAAGGAACATATCTAGATGCATAGTGAGCACTTGGAACCCCCAGGTGCTTCACAAATTGATTCAGAAAAATGAAAAAGTGTTTTTTTTTTCACTTTCTCATTTTTACGAATCAATTTGTGAAGCACCTGGGGGTTCCAAGTGCTCACTGTGCATCTAGATAGGTGCCTTGGGGGGTATAGTTACCAAAATGGGGTCACTTGTGGGGGAGCTCCAATGTTTGGGCACACAGGGGCTCTCCAAACGCAACATGGTGTCCGCTAACAATTTGAGCCGATTTTCCATTCAATTTGTTAGCGGACACCATGTTGCGTTTGGAGAGCCCCTGTGTGCCCAAACATTGGAGCTCACCCACAAGTGACCCCGTTTAACAAACTAGACCCCCCAAGGCACCTATCTAGATGCATAGTGAGCACTTGGAACCCCCAGGTGCTTCACAAATTGATTCGTAAAAATGAAAAAGTGGTTTTTTTTTTTCTCTTTTTCATATTTACGAATCAATTTGGGAAGCACCTGGGGGTTCCAAGTGCTCACTATGCATCTAGATAGGTGCCTTAGGGGGTCTAGTTTCCAAAATGGGGTCACTTGTGGGGTAGCTCCAATGTTTGGGCACACAGGGGCTCTCCAAACGCAACATGGTGTCCGCTAACAATTTGAGCCGATTTTCCATTCAATTTGTTAGCGGACACCATGTTGCATTTGGAGAGTCCCTGTGTGCCCAAACATTGGAGCTCCCCCACAAGTCACCCCATTTTGGAAACTAGACCCCCCAAGGCACCTATCTAGATGCATAGTGAGCACTTGTAACCCCCAGGTGCTTCACAAATTGATTCATAAAAATGAAAAAGTGTTTTTTTTTCACTTTTTAATTTTTACGAATCAATTTGTGAAGCACCTGGGGGTTCCAAGTGCTCACTATGCATCTAGATAGGTGCCTTGGGGGATCTAGTTTCCAAATTGGGGTCACTTGTGGGGGATCTCCAAATTTTGGGCACACAGGGGCTCTCCAAACGCAACATGGTGTTCGCTAACAATTTGAGCCGATTTTCCATTCAATTTGTTAGCAGACACCATGTTGCATTTGGAGAGTCCCTGTGTGCCCAAACATTGGAGCTCCCCCCACAAGTGACCCCATTTTTGAAACTAGACCCCCCAAGGCACCTATCTAGATGCATAGTGAGCACTTGGAACCCCTAGGTGCTTCACAAATTGATTCGTAAATATGAAAAAGTGAAAAAAAAAAACACTTTTTCATTTTTACGAATCAATTTGTGAAGCACCTGGGGGTTCCAAGTGCTCATTATGCATCTAGATAGGTGCCTTGGGGGGTCTAGTTTCCAAAATGGGGTCACCTGTGGGGGAGCTCCAATGTTTGGGCATACAGGGGCTCTCCAAACGCAACATGGTGTCGGCTTACAAATCGAGCCGATTTTCCATTCAATTTGTTAGCAGACACCATGTTGCATTTGGAGAGTCCCTGTGTGCCCAAACATTGGAGCTCCCTCACAAGTGACCACGTTTAGGAAACTAGACCCCCCAAGGCACCTATCTAGATGCATAGTGAGCACTTGGAACCCCCAGGTGCTTCACAAATTGATTCATAAAAATGAAAAAGTGTTTTTTTTTCACTTTTTCATTTTTACGAATCAATTTGTGAAGCACCTGGGGGTTCCAAGTGCTCACTATGCATCTAGATAGGTGCCTTGGGGGATCTAGTTTCCAATTTGGGGTCACTTGTGGGGGAGCTCCAAAGTTTGGGCACACAGGGGCTCTCCAAACGCAACATGGTGTCCGCTAACAATTTTGAGCCGATTTTCCATTCAATTTGTTAGCAGACACCATGTTGCATTTGGAGAGTCCCTGTGTGCCCAAACATTGGAGCTCCCCCACAAGTGACCCCATTTTGGAAACTAGACCCCCCAAGGCACCTATCTAGATGCATAGTGAGCACTTGGAACCCCTAGGTGCTTCACAAATTGATTCGTAAAAATGAAAAAGGGAAAAAAAAAACCTTTTTTCATTTTTATGAATCAATTTGTGAAGCACCTGGGGGTTCCAAGTGCTCACTATGCATCTAGATAGGTGCCTTGGGGGGTCTAGTTTCCAAAATGCGGTCAGTTCTGGGGGAGCCCCAATGTTTGGGCACACAGGGGCTCTCCAAACGCAACATGGCGTCCGCTAATTATTCAAGCAAATTTTACAATCAAAAAGTCAAATGGCGCTCCTTCCCTTCCGAGCCCTGCCGTGCGCCCAAACAGTGTTTTTTCCCCACATATGGGGTATCTGCGTGCCCAGGGGAAATTGCTCTACAAATTTTGGGGTCCATTTTTTCTTGTTACCCCTGTGAAAATTAAAAAAATTTGGTCTTAAATAACATTTTTGTGAAAAAAGTTAAATGTTCATTTTTTTCTTCCACATTCCAAAAATTCCTGTGAAGCACCTGAAGGGTTAATAAAGTTCTTGAATGTGGTTTTGAGCACCTTGAGGGGTGCAGTTTTTAGAATGGTGTTAATTTTGGGTATTTTCTGTCATAAAGACCTCTCAAAGTGACTTCAAATGTGATGTGGTCCCTAAAAAAATGGTTTTGTAAATTTTGTTGGAAAAATTAGAAATCGCTGGTCAATTTTTAACCCTTATAGCTCCCTAACAAAAAAAAATTTGGTTCCAAAATTGTGCTGATATAAAGTAGACATGTGGGAAATGTTATTTATTAACACTTTTGTGTGACATATCTCTCTGATTTAAGGGCATTAAAATTCAAATTTTGAAAATTGCAAAATTTTCAAAATTTTCGCCAAATTTCCATTTTTTTCACAAATAAATGCAAGTGATATCGAAGAAATTTTACCACAATCATGAATTACAATATGTCACGAAAAAACAGTTTCAGAATCAGGGGGATCCGTTGAAGCATTCCAGAGTAATTACCTCATAAATTGACAGTGGTCAGAATTGTAAAAATTGGCCTGGTCATTAACGTGCAAACCACCCTCTGGGGTTAAGGGGTTAAAGTCTAGTCATGCCTTGTTATTTATTGGTGGAACCATCATATCCTAAAGTAATCACAACATAATACATATATAGCTGGAATAATAGTATACCCAAAGATAAATTGGTAGGGAAGAAAATAACATACAGTACATGGCACTTTTGAGAACCCCACTCTGTATATAAGTTTTTGATTTTATATCTATATTTACATTAAATTGTCTTTTACTTGCTCTCTGGTAATTGTGGCATTTATAACCCTTTAATTCACTAGGATTTATTTCCTACAGTAGATCAGTTTGACGGAATGACCTCAAGAAGTTACAGGCTACTAGAATATTTATAACAGCAGTATCCACATTTTAATGAAAATATTCCACTGACCTTTCATGGTCAACAAGGTCAGCTATATCAACAGTTCATTCAACAAGCAAATACATAATCCATTACTATCACAAGCAAATTGGCCCCCTAGACTACATCAGAGGGTCCTTCTGTGGGTCAAGACATTCAAACATTGTGAGCCAATCACTTGCCACTTTGGTCTATTTTGAAGACATACTATATGAAGCTAAAGCATCCAATCTGTTGCGTTTAGGGCTATATTGGTATGCATTTGAAATGCTTCACTGCAGAGTCTACCTATAGACTAGGTTTAAAATTACTGAACTTGACACAACATTAAGGTATTTTCCTTCTCAGCACTTTATATGATCGTGTCTTGGGAAGACTTCTTTTCTCATTCAGAAATTATTACCTAGTCTCATTCAAAATTATAACTTCTGTTTTAAATAGACATATTAAAAAGTGGTGCAGGATTTGAAGTCCTGACCTGTTTTAGTAAATACTTATTGTCTCATGAATTAACAATTCTGGATCAGTCTTTCTCAAAAGTCTACATGGTATGATTTGTCTGTTATTCCTCCTAAAATTTGTAAATAAATTGACTACTGTGTGTTGCCATGCTCTTAGGGACATTTTTAATACACAGAGACACACTGAAACTTTCAACAATAATTGGGCAATGTTAGTCTGATAACACCCAAATGTCAATTTATGTACAAATTTCTAGGAGGAACAACATAACACAGAGTTGTAAGAAAAGATGCTCCAGAATTGTTGTTTTATGGGGAATACAAGTATTTACTAAAACAGAAATGGTAGGAATGATTCAATGCTGTCATTTTCAATAATAAGAAAAGATAATAGCATATAAAATAGGTTTATTAAATAATTAAATACAAATAAGTAGGTCTATTTTCCTTTCTTAGAGACTAAAATGTAAATCACTTGACCATGTAAAATAAGGTTAGGAAGAAGCAATCAACAGGTCAGAAATATCCAAGAGGCAACAAAGAATAATTAAAAATGCTATTTCCTCTATAAAGGACTGCCTTATCCAAAGCTAGAAGCAGAAGCATTTTTTGAGCATATAAGGACAAAATTTAGAGTTGGCAAATGTGGTAATTGTTGAAGGGCCTTCACAATCTAGAATCCCAACCACTTAGTTTGGAAATGATTTTAGCTGTGGCAAAAAAGTATGCAGGATTTGATAATATATGTAACTATGGCTTGGAAGTTTGTTCTTCTCATTTAGAGCTCTAATGTGTTTTCAAGACCAGAACATATTGGTGGCTGAGCATGCTTGCTTTACTGTATGTTGCTTTACTATCTTCTAGGTACACTTGTATGCAATGTTTGAAAGAACTCAGCTTGTTCTAAACATTTTGGAGAACTAACCACAGACCTGTGAATATAGGCTTGCAAAAATCCTTCTGTCTCTTCATGTAATCCCAGAAAGACTCAATGATGATGAGATGAGAGCTTTGTGGGAGCCATATCATCACTTTCAGGACTCCTTGTTCTTCACTACACTGAAGATAGTTTTTAATGACATTGGCTGTATGTTTGGGAATACAGTCCTGCTGCAGAATAAATTAAGTCACTGTTGCAGTATTGGATGAGTTATAAGTTTCTGCTTGTAATGCTCAGCATTGAGGACTCCCTTTCTTTGTTTGTGTGGCGCCCAACGTGGGGCTTGGTACCACAGATACTAGAAGGGTATATTAATGGAATCCTCCACAAGAGGCCCCCATAAACATTCACACATCTCCACCTTCCACCTCAGACCAGCAGAGGGAGCCCGTTAGGGATATAAATAGGGAAGGTGGAGCTAGGCAGTAAGGAGTTCCTCTGGAGAGTTCAGGAAGTACAGACCTGAATACAGAGTCGAGCTCAGTGAGTCTGGAGTGCACAGAGAGTGAAAAGCTGTGTGTGCAGAGAAGCACGAGGGTTGTTGTGCAGGCAAGCTAGGCCTCCAGCAGTCCTGAAACCCAGTCTAGACTCAGGAGCTCAAGTAAGTGAGCCCAAGGTGTGCCGACGCCTGTAAGAGCGGTGAAGCGCGGCAAGCTGCCATTAGTGTGAGTAGCCTTATGAGGGCCCGAGTGTGGCCGAAGGCGAGAGGAAAGTGAGTAGCAGTGGAGGCAGAGGAGCTTACCCAGCTCACCCCAAAACATATACCGGACACCGGGTCCGAGCTTACCGGGATCTCTAGGACCCAGTAAGGCATAACCGGAATCCCTGGAGAACTACAGGTCCCAGGTTAACCAGAGAGCTGATACATAACAGAGCCTGGAGACACATAGGCCCCGTAAGCTGGGAGCGTGCACTCCAAGAGAAGGCCCTACCACAACGTCAGCCGGTGCAGGACAGAGATAAAGTTAGGCCTAGCTTCAGGCTGGTCAGAGACTTACTACACAGAGGCAAGAAACAGGAGGCCCTACACCCGCTCATTGGGGAGGATCCTGATATGCACCCTTCACCCTACAGTGCTCCGGGATGTGCCTGAACTACCATCAGTAAAAGGTACTGAAGTGACTACCGTGTCCGTCCCCGTTCTTGCTCTGACCCGGCTGGGTTTCGCCTGTCCTGCATCCCCCTCTCCGTATGTTGCCCTGGGGCCTAGCTCTACCTGTGGGGAGCTATACCATCGAGCTGCCTTATCACCGGCCTCAGTTGACTGCCGCAGCGCTGGTGATTCTCACCAGAAACCACAGGTGGCATCATGAGCTTTCATAGAGTTAACCAATAATCCCCTTTTAAAAGCTGACCCCAGGGTACGGGCTCGGGAGCCGACCACCGTGACATCCCCAAGGCCAGGCAAAGGCCCGGGTACCGAGTCGTCCCCATCCCCCTGGGCTAGTCATTTGCTTTTTAGTTCTTTCGCCTGATGATTTATCCTCTGTCCATCCATTCCAGGAGCCAGCCATCTTCTTTCACATGTTTCATTATGTATTTATGTATTTTCTGTCTCATGTTTACTTATCATTCCTGTAGCATTATTATTATTTATATTATTGTTATTATTACTTTATTCCATAGGTACAACTTATGCCAGGGTCTATATGTAATTTTTACTTCATGTGCATCGCCATGCACTTTCACTTTCTCTATTCGTGGCATTCGTCACTTTATGGCGGGATTATCGCTTTTTGCACTTTTTTGAACATACTTCAATAATTTATTTTCACCTCTTTTTTATATATTTTATACATAAACTTTTCATTTATATGTTTTTCATTCCATTATTACTTTATTTATATATATACTTTTTGCACAATTGGTAGAGTATGTATTGTGCCTATTGATTAGAGATGAGCGTTGTTCGACTCGAACTGTTCACCAATCTCAAATTCGAGCTGATTTGGGCGGTGTTCGAGCTGTTCGGCGAACACGAACGATTTGAGAAAAATTCGGCTGTTCGAGGTTATGTTCGATAACTGTTCGTGCACCAAAATCATAACTGGATTTTTTCTCAGTAATGATGAAAATTAATATTAATACGCAGTTTGAGTGTACAGCGGGGTGGGGGGAGGGGCAGGGGATGGATCTCTGCAGGAATAATGAAGATCTCCATTTTTTTTTCTCTTTCCCGCATTTACAGTGGGGAGGTGCAATCTGTCAGCCTATCAGCAGCGCACACACGGAGCGAAGTGCTTTTTTTCACACAAGCAAGGGCATGTGTCATTGGCAGTGTATGTCACATGTCCTTGCCCTATAAGACCAAGCCATTTTCCCCGTCGCCACCATTTTCTCACTGCTGCAGCTGCGTGTTAGATGGCACCGCTGTTGCTGTGTGCGCTATACCTTGTTAATTTCAAGCCAATTTTCGCACAAATCTACAGATAGCTTGGGAGTAGGGAATAGTTGTGATTGCAGTCCTTTAAAGGACTAGGTTACAGCATTTCCTACGACTTTTATCAGGCAGGTCTGTGCTCTTAAATAGATAGATTGTGGGAGTAAAGACTAATTGTAATTGCAGTCCTTTTCAGGACTAGGTTACATCAGTTCCTATCAGTTTTTGCCAGGCAGGTCTGTGCCAGTGCTGTGCAAGTTTTTTTCACAGCATTTGGCTGAATCTAGCAAAGCTAATCCTTTTTGGCCTATTGCAGAGTGTGTTAGTCAGTGGAGTAGCCTATCTGTGTTGCAAGATATACCACCTGTGTATAGAATACCAATTTTTTTACTGCACCTAGTGAAGTAAAATCTTTTGGGCATAGCATCATTCTATTAGTCCATCTATACTGACCTCCATCAGGTTGCAAATTGAATATAATTTTTTTCTGCATCTAGCTCTGAAAAAATATTTGGGCTTCTAGCAGTGTGTGGGACTTGTTCTATTAGTCCATCTATACTGACCTCCAGCAGGTTGCAAACTGAATATAATTTTTTTCTGCATCTAGCTCTGAAAAAATATTTGGCCTTCTAGCAGTGTGTGGGACTTGTTCTATTAGTCCATCTATACTGACCTCCATCACGCTGCAAATTCAAAATAATTTTTTGTCTGCATCTAGCTCTGAAAAAATATTTGGCCTTCTAGCAGTGTGTGTGACTTTCTCTATTAGTCCATCTATACTGACCTCCATCAGGTTGCAAATTAAAAATAATTTTTATCTGCATCTACCTCTGAAAAAATATTTGGGCTTCTAGCTGTGTGTGGGACTTGTTCTATTAGTCCATCTATACTGACCTCCATCAGGTTGCAAACTGAATATAATTTTTTTCTGCATCTAGCTCTGAAAAAATATTTCGCCTTCTAGCAGTGTGTGGGACTTTCTCTATTAGTCCATCTATACTGACCTCCATCAGATTGCAAATTAAAAATAATTTTTATCTGCATCTAGCTCTGAAAAAATATTTGGCCTTCTAGCAGTGTGTGGGACTTTCTCTATTAGTCCATCTATACTGACCTCCATCAGGTTGCAAATTAAAAATAATTTTTTGTCTGCATCTAGCTCTGAAAAAATATTTGGCCTTCTAGCAGTGTGTGGGACTTTCTCTATTAGTCCATCTATACTGACCTCCATCAGGTTGCAAATTAAAAATAATTTTTTGTCTGCATCTAGCTCTGAAAAAATATTTGGCCTTCTAGCAGTGTGTGGGACTTTCTCTATTAGTCCATCTATACTGACCTCCATCAGGCTGCAAATTAAAAATAATTTTTATCTGCATCTACCTCTGCAAAAATATTTGGCCTTCTAGCTGTGTGTGGGACTTGTTCTATTAGTCCATCTATACTGACCTCCATCAGGTTGCAAACTGAATATAATTTTTTTCTGCATCTAGCTCTGAAAAAATATTTGGCCTTCTAGCAGTGTGTGGGACTTTCTCTATTAGTCCATCTATACTGACCTCCATCAGGTTGCAAATTAAAAATAATTTTTTGTCTGCATCTAGCTCTGAAAAAATATTTGGCCTTCTAGCAGTGTGTGGGACTTTCTCTATTAGTCCATCTATTCTGACCTCCATCAGGTTGCAAACTAAATATATTTTTTTTCTGCATCTTCCTCTGAAAAAATATTGGGCTTCTAGCTGTGTGTGGGACTTGTTCTATTAATCCATCTATACAGACCTCCTTCAGGTTGCAAACTGAATATAATTTTTTTCTGCATCTACCTCTGAAAAAATATTTGGGCTTCTAGCTGTGCGTGGGACTTGTTCTATTAGTCCATCTATACTGACCTCCATCAGGTTGCAAACTGAATATAATTTTTTTCTGCATCTAGCTCTGAAAAAATATTTGGCCTTCTAGCAGTGTGTGGGACTTTCTCTATTAGTCCATCTATACTGACCTCCATCAGGTTGCAAATTAAAAATAATTTATATCTGCATCTAGCTCTGAAAAAATATTTGGCCTTCTAGCAGTGTGTGGGACTTTCTCTATTAGTCCATCTATACTGACCTCCATCAGGTTGCAAATTAAAAATATTTTTTTGTTTGCATCTAGCTCTGAAAAAATATTTGGCCTTCTAGCATTGTGTGGGACTTTCTCTACTAGTCCATCTATACTGACCTCCATCAGGTTGCAAACTGAATATATTTTTTTTCTGCATCTACCTCTGAAAAAATATTGGGCTTCTAGCTGTGTGTGGGACTTGTTCTATTAATCCATCTATACAGACCTCCATCAGTTTGCAAACTGAATATAATTTTTTTCTGCATCTATCTCTGAAAAAATATTTGGGCTTCTAGCTGTGTGTGGGACTTGATCTATTAATCCATCTATACAGACCTCCATCAGGGTGCAAACTGAATATAATTTTTTTCTGCATCTACCTCTGAAAAAATATTTGGGCTTCTAGCTGTGTGTGGGACTTGTTCTATTAGTCCATCTATACTGACCTCCATCAGGTTGCAAACTGAATATAATTTTTTCTGCATCTAGCTCTGAAAAAATATTTGGCCTTCTAGCAGTGTGTGGGACTTTCTCTATTAGTCCATCTATACTGACCTCCATCAGGTTGCAAATTAAAAATAATTTTTATCTGCATCTAGCTCTGAAAAAATATTTGGCCTTCTAGCTGTGTGTGGGACTTGTTCTATTAGTCCATCTATACTGACCTCCATCAGGTTGCAAACTGAATATAATTTTTTTCTGCATCTAGCTCTGAAAAAATATTTGGCCTTCTAGCAGTGTGTGGGACTTTCTCTATTAGTCCATCTATACTGACCTCCATCAGGTTGCAAATTAAAAATAATTTTTTGTCTGCATCTAGCTCTGAAAAAATATTTGGCCTTCTAGCAGTGTGTGGGACTTTCTCTATTAGTCCATCTATACTGACCTCCATCAGGTTGCAAACTGAATATATTTTTTTCTGCATCTACCTCTGAAAAAATATTTGGGCTTCTAGCTGTGTGTAGGACTTGTTCTATTAGTCCATCTATACTGACCTCCATCAGGTTGCAAACTGAATACAATTTTTTTCTGCATCTACCTCTGAAAAAATATTTGGGCTTCTAGCTGTGTGTGGGACTTGTTCTATTAGTCCATCTATACTGACCTCCATCAGGTTGCAAATTGAATATAATTTTTTTCTGCATCTAACCCAGCCAATAGTTTTGACCTAATACCACAGTTTGGCCACTCAGCTCTGCTCGGTTCCCATCCATTGTTTTTTTGTGCAAACAACTCCAGAGTTGTGAATTAGTTAACCACCAAAATGAGTGGAAAAAGGCCTGCTGCTGGTGGAAAGGGGAATAGGCGTGTTGGGAAGGGGAAAAAAGGTTGTGTCCGTGGGGTAGGTGTTAAAGCAACAGTAACATCTGCAGAAGAAAGACCATCTTCCAGCCAAACTAAAATGTGTACTTCTTTTAGCGGGCAATGTGATAAGATCCCTTTCTTACGGCCACGCCAATCGCTACAAATTCCAGATGAGGCACAAAAACAGCAGGCGCTTCAACGGATATCAAGTGCTCCTTTAAGTGGGCTCTCCTCCACATCAACTTCAACATCACAAATACTCCAGTCCTCAAAGGTGTCACCCCAATCGCACTTGCTTCCTCACAGCTCCCAAATCTTTAGCTGCCCGTCTGAGTATGAGGTAGAACAGATGGTTGAGTCTGCAGAGCTGTTTACTCATACTATAGCCTGGGAATCAGAGGTCGACTCCAGCGCTTCTGTGAATCCAGACGAGGAAATGATCTGCACTGATGCCCAGAATCTTTATGAGTCGGATCCAGGACCAGACGCAGAAGGTTCTGACCATAATGTAGACCCTCATTCCCAAACTGTAACTCCTGTTGGTGGAGACAATGAGGAAGACGATGATGAGACTCAAATACCTGATTGGAGCGACAACTTTAGTTTTTTGTCAGGGCAGGAACAGGTTGGCTCTGAGGACGACGGGTGTGATAACGCACAGGGTGATGATGATGAGGTTGGAGATCCCACTTATTGTCAACCCACAGTCAGCCAAGAGATGAGGTCAGCAGAGGAGGTGGAGGAAGATGCTAGTGACGACGAGGTCAGGTTGCGCCTTCCTGGACAGAGACGTAGTACTGGAAGCACGTCAACAACTGCATCCTCAAACACAACTCTGCCTCTCACCACAAGTCGTGGTGGCTCTTCAGGTCGCATGGGTGCTAAGCCTTGCATAGCCTGGGCATTTTTTCAGATCGATAAAGATGACCCAACTCGTGTTATCTGTAACATTTGTCAGCAAAAGCTAAGTAGAGGCCAAAAATACATAGTTTGAGTAGTGCATGCATGAACCGGCACATGGACATGAAGCATAAGTTGCAGTGGG
The DNA here is from genome assembly GCF_046119375.1 of Phyllobates terribilis. Classification (NCBI taxonomy): domain Eukaryota; kingdom Metazoa; phylum Chordata; class Amphibia; order Anura; family Dendrobatidae; genus Phyllobates; species Phyllobates terribilis. The sequence continues at coordinate 88,066,626 of NW_027362771.1, forward strand.
AAGCTCAGTGTGCTACAATGCGGCCTAGCCGGCCGGGCCAACCACCGTCTGCCATATCTTGTGCATCCGTGGCCTCTTCATCCTCTGTGACTGGGGGGACAGCACCTGTTTTGGGGCGCAGACTTGCCACCTCTTTACCCGTAACAGCCAGCGTGATTGGCAGGTCATCATTTTCTTTGGAGGTGGTAACACCAGCTGGTGTTGAGCGCTGTCCGACATCAATAGCACCACCTTTGGATCAAGGCAACCTAACATGTCCGCCTGCATCTTCCTCACAGACCGGCAGTTTGCCGGGGACACCCTTATTAACCCCGTCTAAGCACAATAGCCAGCCCTCGGTCCCTCAGATGTGGACAAGTAAAAGACCATTTCCTCCTAGCCATGAGAAAGCTAAGAGGTTGAATTTCACCATCTGCAAGCTCTTGGCTACAGAAATGCTGCCTTTCCGCCTGGTGGACACAGAGGATTTTCGAGACCTTATGTCCGTCGCAGTGCCGCAGTACCAGATGCCCAGTCGGCACTACTTCTCAAAGAAAGGTGTGCCTGCGCTCCACCAGCATGTCGCACACAACATCACCGCTTCTTTGAGAAACTCTGTGTGTGACAGGATGCATTTCACCACAGACACTTGTACGAGTAGGCATGGACAGGGGCGTTACATGTCGCTGACTGGGCACTGGGTAACTATGGTGACAGCAGGGCAAGGGGCTGCTGTCCAAGTCTTGCCGTCCCCACGAGTTGTGCGTCAATCCTCTTTATGTCAAAGTTCCTCCACTGCTTCTGCCTCCTCAACCTCCTCTCTGTCTTCCACCTGCACCCAAAGCCTGTCTGGTCATGCCACAAGCTTTCTAACTGCGCAGAAGGGATCCTGCACACCTCCTTACTATGCTGGCAGTAGGGCTCAACGTCATCAGGCGGTTTTACTTTGAAATGTCTGGTAAATGTGAGTCACACAGCTGAGGAGTTGTGGTCAGCTCTGGAGAACCAATTTCATGAATGGTTGTCTCCACTGGACCTGAAACCAGGGAAGGCCGTGTGCGACAATGCTGCAAACCTGGGTGCGGCCCTTCGCCGGGGCAATGTCACACACGTGCCTTGTATGGCTCACGTGTTGAACCTGGTTGTCCAGCAATTTTTAGCCCACTATCCCAGACTAGATGGCCTTCTGCAGAGGGCACGGTCGCTGTGTGCTCACTTGCGCCGTTCGCATCCCGCAGCTCAGCGACTTACATCTCTACAGAAGTCGTTGGGCCTGCCACTTCACCGGCTAAAATCCGATGTGCCTACCCGGTGGAATTCAACTCTGCACATGTTGCAGCGACTGTGGCAGCACCGACAAGCCCTGGTGCAATACGTTCTGACGTATAGCCTGGGCCAACGAGATCCAGAGGTGGGGCAAATCACGCTGGAGGAGTGGTCTCAGATCAGGGACCTATGCACCCTTCTGCACAGTTTTGAAATGGCGACGAAGATGTTTAGTGCTGACGATGCCATTATCAGCATGACTATTCCGGTGATTTACATGCTGGAGCACATGTTAAACAGAATTCGGAGTCAGGTGGTGGCACAAGAGGAGGTGGAGGAAGTAGAGGAGGAGGGGTTGTATGCGGAAGGGCTAACATCTGCAAGGTCCAGACGGTCGGCAGCACCAAGGCGGCAGGCATGTGAGGGTGGGGGAGATGGTTTTACCAGGGCGCATGGTAGCAGCCAAACTAGTGAGGAAGGTGCAGGAGCCCAGGAAGAAGTGGAGGACGAACTGATGGAAGACTTATCAGATGAGGGAGACCTTGATCACATTTCTGTTGTGCGAGGTTGGGGGGATAGGACAGAGGAAGGAAGCATGATTGTTACCTCGCCACCAACACAACAGGGACTTGGTGCTCCTGGATGCGCAACACACATGAGTGCCTTCTTGCTGCACTACCTGCAACATGACCCTCGAATTGTGAGAATTAGAAATAATCCTGACTACTGGGTTGCCACACTGTTAGATCCCCGGTACAAAAGTAAATTTGCAGAAATTATTCCTGCCATAGAAAGGGATGCACGCATGCAGGAGTATCAGCAGAGACTGTTGCAGAGTCTTACATGTGCTTTTCCACAAAACACCAGTGGTGCACATAGTGAATCTCACAGTTCCAACTTGCCAACCGTGGGACCGTCAAGTGTTCAGCACTCAAACCATAACAGAACCACAGTATCTGCTGGCAACATCAATTTTGCGGAATCATTTCACCACTTTTTTAGCCTATCCTTTGCAAGGCCACAGGAGACAAGAAGTCTGACACATAGTCAACGCCTAGAGACGATGGTACAGGAGTATCTCCAAGTAAACATTGAAGCCATGACTGTGTCACTGGACCCTTGCTCTTTTTGGGCTTCCAATCTGGATAAATGGCCGGAGCTAGTCACTTACGCCTTGGAGATCTTGTCATGCCCCGCAGCCAGCGTTCTGTCTGAACGTGTGTTCAGCGCTGCTGGTGGTGTGCTGACAGATAAGCGCACGCGGCTCTCCAGTGATAATGTAGACAGACTCACGTTCATAAAGATGAACAAATCATGGATCCGAAACGACTTTTCTACCCCTGTGTCATCCTGGGGAGAGTAAAAGCTTGATGATTGGTTAAAATCACCCTACCAACCATTTTAAGCTTTCAAATTACTAATCATGTTTATCTGTATCTTGGCTGGAAAATAATTTGGGCTTTGTAGCAGTGTGCAGCACTGATTCTATTAGGCCATCTATAATAAGCTCCACCAGATTTAAAATTACTAATCATGTTTATCTGTATCTTGACTGGAAAATAATTTGGGCTTTGTAGCAGTGTGCAGCACTGATTCTATTAGGCCATCTATACTAAGCTCCACCAGATTTAAAATTAATAATAATTTTTAGCTGCATCTAGCCCGGAAAATAATTTTGGGTCTCCGAGATGCGCAAGACACATAAGTGCCTTCTTGCTGCACTACCTGCAACATGACCCTCATATTGTCAGAATTCGAAGTAATCATGACTACTGGGTTGCCACACTCTTAGATCCCCCAAACTTTTCGATCAACCTTTTCATTTTAATAAAGACCAAAAAAATGGTCATTTTTGAAATTATAAGCATTAGCAGGTTATTAGAAACTGAAATCAAACAGTTTTCAACTCAAAACTTTATTCTAGGTGATGTTACATTTGCACATAGGACACCTTGTTCGAAAGGAGCTTCTCAACTCTCTCGTCCATTGAATTTGTCAGGTTTTGGATGGTTTCTGCTTCAATTGTTTTGCATGAGGACAGAATACCCTCCCAGAGCTGTTGCTTAGATGTGAACTGCCTCCCGCCATCATAGACACTCCTTTTGATGATGCTCCAGAGGTTATGAATGGGGTAGAGGTCAGGGGAGCATGGGGGTCACACCATAAGTTTGTCCCCTTTTATGCCCATATCAGCCAGAGATGCAGATGTTTTATGTGCAGCATGAGATGGTGCATTATCATGCAAAAAAAAGAATCTTGCTGTGAAATACACGGTTCTTCTTCTTGAACCATGGCAGGAAGTGCTGTTTGAGAAAATCCACATACATTATGGAGTTCATCTTTAGCGCCTTCAGGGATCCTAAAGGGGCCGACAATCTCTCTCCCCATGATTCCAGCCCAAAACATTACTCCACCTCCTCCTTGTTGGCGCTGTAGCCGTGTTTGCATGGGGTGTCCATCAACCAGCCATCCTCCACTCCATCCATCTGGACCATCGAGCGCTGCATGGCACTCATCCGTGAACAAAACAGTTTTGAAATCAGTCTTCATGTAATGTTTGGCCCACTGTAGCCGTTTCTGCTTGTGTGAAGTGGATAGAGGAGGTCGACAGGATGGCGTATGCACAGCTGCAAACCTCTGAAGGACCCTGCATCTTGTTGTTCGGGGGACGTTGGAGGCACCAGCAGCTTCAAAAACTTGTCTGCTGCTATGACAAGGCTTTTTTGCCGCTGCTCTTTTAACCTGACGTAATTGCCTGTAGGAAAGAGTCCTCAATTTGCCCTTATCAGCACGCACACGTGTGTACTGTGAATCAGCTCATACTTCTTGATTGCCAAGACACTTCATCCTGATCATCGCACAATGTTGATTGTAGTCATGCCTTGACCTAAACACTCCACAATTTGTTGCTTCTCAGCAGCCGATACATCCTTTTTCTTTCCCATTTTGGCAGAAAATGTAGGCTGCTTAATAATGTGAGACAGCCTTCTTAAGTAGTCTTGCCTTTCATTGGACACACCTGCCAAACTAATTAGCACAGGTGTCTGCAATTGCTTACAGTGATATAAAGAGCCCTGACACACATCACCATCAATGAGTTTAACTGACAAACAAACAAATTCTTCCCTTATCACTCCTAAACACTTTTTGCATAATAATTTGGAACACAGTGTACATGTGCTTTTCCACAAAACACCAGTGGTTCACGTAGTGAATCTTACAGTTCTAACTTGCCAACCGTGGTCTGTATGGAGTTGTTCAATAAAGGGCCCAAAATTAAGATAACATAGATGGGAGAGGTCTCTATGAATAGGAATTCCTAAGTATTTGATACCCTGTGAGGGCCAGGCAAAGGGAAAGTTGGACTGAATGGAATCCTATATGGATTTGGGGAGGGAGACATCGAGGGCCTCAGACTTCGCTGCATTGATTTTAAAATTTGACCATGTAACAAAGTGATCTATTTCAGCCATAACAGCATGGATGGATATATGTGATTGAGTGATATATACTAGGACATCATCAGCAAATAGAGAGCACTTGTACTCGGTGCCTCCCACCTCAATCCACCTAATATTGGGGTTATGGCGAATTGATGAGAGCAGGTGCTCCATCACTAGGATGTATAAGAGAGGGGACAGAGGACATCCCTGCCTTGTCCCATTGGTGATTGTGAAAGGTGATGAAAATGTTCTGATGCACCTCCTGGGCCTTGGGACACCCGGAGCCGGACCCTTTTGGGTGGATGCTGGTGGTTGTAGTCTTCGTGGCGGCGACCCGGTTCCGTGGCTCAGGGTGGTCAAACCAGTGGCGGAACTATTTATGTGGTTTTGATGTTTAAATGTCCGACTACGCCACCCGTGGATTGCGGTCAGAGTGAACCGCCGCTGCAGGGCAGACCGCTGAGGCTGGTGTTGTGGGTGCAGCAGAGCGTAGCATAACTCCCCACGGGAGGAGTATATCCTCAGGGCAGTGTATGCGGAGGATGGGGGTGATGGTGCAGGGCAGCAGCAGTAACGACACGGAGTCAGTGATGCAGTCCAGGGCCTTTACTCACAGTTCTTATTATCCAGACCACGTCTGCAGGTAACGGCTGCCCACGTCGTACTGTGCTCACCAGGTGAGGGGCTCAGACAACTCCCAGATAACTTTGGAGCGCTTCACAGGACCCCCTTTGTGTGTCTTTTGTCTGGCCTTTCTTACCAACCCTTCTGTCCGGCTGCCTCGGGCCTCCTCTTGGTAAACTTGGCGCCAGTTTCCCTGACCCTATGTGGTGCCTTCCTAGCGGGTGTAGCGAGGGGCTGCGCCACATAAAATGTCACAGCCTCCGGTTTCTAGCTGAGGTTCATTTCCTGCCTCCACTAGTTTCGGGGACCGGTCTCCCCCTTTGGCCTGACCCCTCCAAGCAGGTGGATTCGGGCGTGCGGTGGCGACTCGCCCGTCCGCACCCCTGGGATCCCTTCATTCCTCGTTCCTGGAGCCTTCTCCGCTCCTCTTCCTTCCTTCTCCCTCTTCCAGGCCTGGGCCTCTGTTACTAGGCCCGCCTCCGGAGCAGAGCTCATGCAGAGCCCCTGCTCCCTGCCACTTCTGCTCAGACTTCTCTGCACTGAACTAAGATGGTGCCCACCTTTTATACTCCCTTCTCAATGCACCCAGGAACTGCTTCCTCCCTGCTCCTGCACTACAGGGTTCCCCTTCCTCAGTCTTCCCTCCCCCCACTCCAGCCAGGGACAGGGACTGTCGTGCCCATCTCAGAGGCATATTGGTCGCCCTGCCCCACGGCAATGTGGTGTAATGCATGCAGGTGTCGGGTCCTGATCCACACTCCATCCTTACCTGAGAGTGAGATATCACACCTCTGGGTGAGGTGCAATACCTCTGTAGCAACCGAGCCCTCAGGGTGCTACAGTTCCATTTATCTTCAGCCTAGGTGACGTATTGTGATACAGGGCCGTGATTTTGGCTATAAAAGGGTCCCCTAGACCCCTACCCCAAGCTTTTTAAGAGAATCATATATGGCGTGCCAGGAGACTCTATGGAATGCTTAACTCAGCATCCAACGAGAGTATATAATTACAAATTTTTAACTGCATCTAGACCAGGAAATACTTTGTGCCTAGTAGCAGTGTCTGCTAGTCAGCGGATTATCCCGGCTGTTAAGCAAGCTACACCACCTGTAGTTTGGACACTTAATTTTTTCAAAGGAAATGCTTCGGGACCACGGGATACTCAGTGAAGAGCATCAGGAGGCACCCCAAGGCATAGGGGCTGGGACTGGCAGTAGGATGCCTTGCGGTGGACAGCCGAGCTCGATCCTTATAAAAGCTTTTTAACTGCAGCAGCTTTAGTGGACGCTACTGGAGCTGGAATTACGCGGCTGCTGGCATGAGACTTGCCCTCCAATAGATCCTTGTAAATGGATTTAAAGTGAATTTATTCAAATTAGAGAGACAATTTAAATTAAAAAGCTTAGAGCTGCCTCCACCACAGGGGGGCTCGCTCGACCCACCAGCGGACAGGCACCAGTATTGGGAGAGGGGGGCTGGCCGTCAGGGATCACCGCGGCTCTGGCACAAACCCGGCGACACGGAGGTGGCACGGGCAGGAGCGGACTGAACGTGTCGGCTTCACACTTTTTGGATTTTAGAAGGGCATGACATGCCTATATCTGTGTCTCCCCCTCCTTTTACTCCTCCACCTCTTTTCTTTTCGCATGACTATATGTACTTGTCACTTTTCCATGTGTTAGTTGTGTCTTCTGAGCAGTTTGTCAGCTTTTGGACACCTTTGAAGGTGTTTTCTATGTGTTTCTATGTGTTTTTGTTTGCCTGCCATTGGTTTTAACGGTGTTCGAAGGTGTTCGACGAACAGTTCGACGAACAGTTCGGCGAACACACGGGTGTTCGACGAACCGAACCGAACTCGAACACTACAGGGGTGGCTCAACACTACTATTGATCTAATTTTCTATTTATATATAAATTGCACATTTTCACTTTCAGGGGCATATTATTGTTCACACATCCCTTTTCTTATTTATTTCTTTTATCTATTGTTTTGCCATTCATCTTTTACCAATTTTCTCACCTCCTCTTACACCTATTGACTCACACTACACTGTCTTTCATCCTTGTTATCCATATGCGTTCCAACTGTGGAGCACACATCAACTCCGCCCACTCCAATGACGCTAGATGCGTCATTTCCGCTTCCGCGTTCAACGGTGACACGCACGCCGACAATGCCTTCTCCGGAAGTCCTGCACTCTATTGAGACGCAGCTCACCGCGGGGTGGCGGCGATTGGCTTATTCGGCATGGCGCCATGCTTAATACATGAGACCTATCAGGTATTTATTATACACATTCATGATTGGCCCAATTCCTGTTAAATATCCCCTATCTATGCTCTGACATCATATGCTCGTCAAAGCCTCTGGCGAAACGCGCGTTGGATCTGGTCACTTGGGGGTCAGTATTGGCTATCTTACTTTCCTCATACATGTATTTACATTATACAACCTTTCCATGACAGTGTAACTATGCACTGGTCTCTATATGCTTTATATATAGTACTATGCACTTTTTTTATAATTCATTTAGGGACCCTGTTGCACATCTATTTCGTGTTCTGGTATATGATTCGTTGATTTTTGTATGAATTTAATGCAATAGCTACTGCCCCCTTGTGACCTTTGTGTTTTGTTGTGTCACTTTTCCCGTTTACATACACATATATATATATATATATATATATATATATATATATATATATATACAGTACAGACGAAAAGTTTGGACACACCTTCTCATCTAAAGATTTTTCTGTATTTTCATGACTTAAAAAATTGTACATTCACACTGAAGGGATCAAAACTATGAATTAACACATGTGGAATTATATACTTAACAAAAAAGTGTGAAACAACTGAAAATATGTCTTACAATTTAGGTTCTTCAAAATAGCCACCTTTTGCTTTGATGACCGCTTTGCACACTCTTGGCATTCTCTTGATGAGCTTCAAGAGGTAGTCACCGGAAATGGTTTTCACTTCACAGGTGTGCCCTGTCAGGTATAATAAGTGGGATTTCTTGCCTTATAAATGGGGTTGGGGCCATCAGTTGTGTTGTGCAGAAGTCAGGTTGATACACAGCTGATAGTCCTACTGAATAGACTGTTAGAATTTGTATTATGGCAAGAAAAAATCAGCTAAGTAAAGAAAAACGAGTGGTCATCATTACTTTAAGAAATGAAGGTCAGTCCGAAAAATTGGGCAAACTTTGAATGTGTCCCCAAGTGCATTTGAAAAAACCATCAAGCGCTACAAAGAAACTGGCTCACATGAGGACCGCCCCAGGAAAGGAAGACCAAGAGTCACCTCTGCTTCTGAGGATAAGTTTATCCGAGTCACCAGCCTCAGAAATCGCAGGTTAAGAGCAGCTCAGATTAGAGACCAGGTCAATGCCACACAGAGTTCTAGCAGCAGACACATCTCTACAACAACTGTTAAAAGGAGACTTTGTGCAGCAGGCCTTCATGGTAAAATAGCTGCTAGGAAACCACTGCTAAGGACAGGCAACAAGCAGAAGAGACTTGTTTGGGCTAAAGAACACAAGGAATGGACATTAGACCAGTGGAAATCTGTGCTTTGGTCTGATGAGTACAAATTTGAGATCTTTGGTTCCAACCACCATGTCTTTGTGCGGCGCAGAAAAGGTGAACGGATGGACTCTACATGCCTGGTTCCCACCGTGAAGCATGGAGGAGGAGGTGTAATGGTGTGGGGGTGATTTGCTGGTGACACTGTTGAGGATTTATTCAAAATTGAAGGCATACTGAACTAGCATGGCTACGACAGCATCTTGCAGGGGCATGCTATTCCATCCGGTTTGCGTTTAGTTGGACCATCATTTATTTTTCAACAGGACAATGACCCTAAACACACCTCCAGGCTGTGTAAGAGCTATTTGACCCAGAAGGAGAGTGATGGGGTGCTACGCCAGATGACCTGGCCTCCACAGTCAACCCAATCGAGATGGCTTGGGGTGAGCTGGACCGCAGAGTGAAGGCAAAAGGGCGAACAAGTGCTAAGCATCTCTGGGAACTCCTTCAAGATTGTTGGAAGACCATTTCCGGTGACTACCTCTTGAAGCTCATCAAGAGAATGCCAAGAGTGTGCAAAGCAGTCATCAAATCAAAAGGTGGCTACTTTGAAGAACCTAGAATATAAGACACATTTTCAGTAGTTTCACACTTTTTTGTTAAGTATATAATTCCACATGTGTTAATTCATAGTTTTGATGCCTTCAGTGTGAATGTACAATTTTCAAAGTCATGAAAAAACAGAAAAATCTTTAAATGAGAAGGTGTGTCCAAACTTTTGGTCTGTACTGTATATTTATTTTATGCCGCTGATGAACTGCCAGCCGGCTTTTTTTAAGAGACGGGTGCATGAAAACACTATTATTTTTTTTTTTAATAAATCCTTTATTTTAACACTAAATAACAAGTACAGTAACCAAAACTGTCACTGTACTTATTATATATGTGACTGACATGTTTCTATATATCTAATCTGTCCGTCACAGCCAGACACTGAGGAGCTTCACTGAGGAGCTTCTCAGTGTCTGCGGCATGGCAAGCTGGATGGCAGCGTTCTGCTGCGATTCAGCCTGTCATGTCAATGTAGCAGAGCTGAAGCCGTCCTGGGAACCATGGAAAGGTAAGGATGAGGTTGGTTTATTATTTTACTTTTATTGCAGGAGATCGTTGGCTTCAGCTGGAATGGGCGTGACGGTAAGTAGAGTTTAATTTAGAACATTAAAGAATTGTGTCTTTATTTCAATTAAAGGACTTTATTCTGGGTGTTTGTGGGTTTTTTTTAACTTTCACTATGGGGTTAGTAATGGGGGTGTCTTATAGATGCCTCTCCATTACTAACCTGGGCTTGATGTCAGCTGGCATTATAAGTGACAGACAGTCGCCCTGCAGTTGGTTGGAGGAGATCTCTACGTTTGGCATTACAGACATCTTCTTAGAGGTTGTCTCTAGGACCTAGTGGCTACCTTCCTCTGGCTAATTAACTCCCTGGTCCGGGTGTATAAATACTTGCTGTGTACAGAGGGAGGTGCCGGCAATATTCATTATTTCTTGTGAGACTTCAGCAAGACCAGTACTTCCTCCTCTCTGGTGTTTGAGGACATGTGCGGATTTGCCTGGAGTCATCTAAAAGCTAAGCTATTTCCCCTGGTTGTCCTTCCTTTTTGTCTTTAGAGTTCAGTGGAGATCGACTAGTGCTCATCTCCTCCCTTCCGTAGCCTGAGTCTAATGCCAGGGAATGGCAAGACGAGCAACACACGTGTGGCGATTGGTTAAGAGCCAATATAGGGTCGATAGTTGAGACAGGGTGACACTAGACCAGACTAGGAGGACTCCACACACCATTTCCCTAGTGTCTGGGCTCCCTTTCCCTCTTCTCTCTGTGTTGCGCTAAGTCTTTCCCACACCTTGCGTGACAGCCATTCCACCAAGACCTTTCCCCCCTGAAGCCACCTTAATCTGTTTCTGATATCTAATAGGTTAAACCACAGTTGGTGCCAACAGAACATGTAATACACCTCTGCTTTGGTAAAGGATTCTAATACAAATGCAGCTTTTCTAAAAATGACAAATTCTGATGCAGATAAATGTAGCTTGACACCAAACTACACAAATTCAATGGCTTTTGTTGTGTCAAGTATTAAGAGTTAACTTACTGCATCATGATAATGTTCTTGTGTGAAAGTTTAGGAAAGGCTACATCAGTATATATAGAAGTGTTATGATGGGGTATTGGAGACTTTTAACAATCTGTTCAAGATCATATTCAAATAATTGCATCATACTAAATTGCATGTGTTTAAAAATGTGCCATGTAATAGAAAAAAATGAGTCAAAATCTTGAAATGGAGCAAATAATTCAAAAAGTCATAGGTTTTAGCTTTTTCACTAAAAAGGTCATGTGCAGCAACCAGATCTGATCCCAGAGTCAAGCAGTGCAGGCGCATTAAAACTCTGGGCAAAAACCCAGGACTGCCTGTTGACTTTGGCTCAGAGCATTCAAGATAATTAAAAATGAGTTTCCTTTGTATCCCTGACCTTTCTAACTATATACCGAGTTTAAAGAATGTCCTCAATTTTTCATGTTCTTGGGTCATTTAACTTGTCCATTAGGACAATATTTCTTCTCCTTTTTTGCTTAAACAGTGTAACTGTCCACACTTTCTTTAGCTGGTACTTTTTCAGAGCAGCTTCCTACTTTAGAGCCAGGTTTACATTTAACCAGCAGCCCTGTACTTGAGGACAAGTGCAACCATTCCTCAAGGCATTCTGAATATAATACTAGGTACAGTACCCTCCGCTCTGCCCCACCTTCCTCCACATAGGAAGTGATCTTTAGCCAGTGGACATCTTATTAGTTTTATGGTTTGTACCATAACAGTAAAAAGTATGTATTTTGGAAGTCTTTTGTGAACAGGTCATGTAATTGTGATCAGATTATACAATATGTCTTAGGCCTGTTTCACACGTCTGGATATTTCCGGTACTGGAAAAAATGGTACCGTAGATATCTGTATCGTGTGTCCGTGTGACATCTGTGTGCGGCACGTGTGCCGCATCTGGATCACATGGACACCTGGGAATCAGCGCTACAGGTAGCGCTGTTCACAGGTGCCGGTGCTGAACGCTGCCCTCATCATGGTTCCCTGTCGGCGCTGTGATCAGCACCAGCAGGGACCATGCTGAGGGTAGTAGTAGTGTACCCTCAGTGTCCCCACATGTAAAATTAAGAATAAAATAATAAAATCCTTATACTCACCTCTCCTAGGTGTCCCTCGCTGTCATCCATGCGACCGCTGCTGCAGAGGAGCCAGGGAGAATGAGCCACTCTGGAGCTGCGATCAGTGAGTGACAGGCTCATTACTACCCTCATCATGGTCCCTGCAGGTGCTGATCACAGCGGCCGGCAGGGAACCATGATGAGGGCAGCGTTCAGCACCGGTGCTTGGGAACAGCGTGATTCCCAGGCTGCGGTATGTGCCACATGGATGACACAAGGATGTGATCTGTGTGGTACGTTTTGTAGACCGTGTGTCCGCAAAAAAATGGACTTGTATCCGTGCGGAGCACATGGACACACGGTCCACAAAAACACACTCATTTCAATGGGTCTGCGTGTGTCAGTGTCTCCGGTACGTGTGGGAACTGTCACCACTCATACCAGAGATACTGACGCACGAAAGAGCCCTTAGTCAGTATACTTATTTAAAGATAACATTTCACCAATTCTTTTATTTTGAAGTGGACACAGGATGTAATCGTGCCTGCAGAGCAGAATAAAATGTTATTGTACTTTTTAATTTCAGCATTCCACTGTTGAGATATTAGCTAACAAAGAATTAGCACATAATGAGTTAACTCTAAATGGGTGTTATTAAATAGCAACTCATACAAGGAGGAGTACAAACCCCCAGTGAAAAGTATCTAATAACACCCACTTGCACTTAACTAAAGTTAAGTCATTAGGTATCAAATATTTTTGAAAAACGGTGCACATTTGCTGCGGTTTTGACGCTGCATTTTTATGCAGCGTCAAAACTGCAGCGGCCAGATGTTACAGCTTAGTGGATGGGATTTCTAGAAATCCCATGCCCACTATGCGTTTTTGTGCACCTGCGGAACACCTGCGGAAATTGACATGAGGTGCGTTTTTCAGATCCGCAGCATGTTTATTTCTCTTGCGGAAACGTATACAGATTTTCTCCATAGATTTGCATTAGACGAAGAAAATCTGCATGCGTAAAAACCGCATGTGTGCTTTGTGTGCGTTTCCGCAGCGGAAATGCACACAAAAACGCTACATGATGATCAATAAAGTTTGTTTTAAAAAAACCTATTTTCTAATTTCAACATGATGACATTAAAAACGCATACATAAAAACCGCATCAAAAAACGCATGTGGAAAAAGCACATGTAAAAACATCACCAAAAACTGCAAGTAACCTAATTTGCATATTAGGTGAGGAAATGGTGCAGAAATTCTGCAGCGTCAAAACCGCAGCAAATCCGCACCGTGTGCACATATCCTAATATCTCCGCAATGTAGAGGCAAGATTAAAACATAGCAAAAACATTTTACTTTGCTCTGCAACCACTATTATATGAAGCCCAGCTGTGCTTGGTATCACAAATCCTGGAAGAGTGCATTGATGGATTCCTCCACAAGAGGCCCCCATACCGTTCACACATCTCCACCTTCCACCTCAGACCAGCAGAGGGAGCCCGTTAGGGAGATAAATAGGGAAGGTGGAGCTAGGCAGCAGTTAGTCTAGTCTGGAGTCGAGAGTCAGTTGTGAGTCTAGTTCAGTCTGGTTTAGCAGTGAGTCCAGTACAGTCTGAGAGGAGTTACCTCAGAGGACAAAAGCCTGTTCCAGCTCCTGCAATTGCTATCCTGCAGTGGAGCTTATCCAAATCAAGACTCAGTGTAGCTCAGAGAAGTGAGAAGGTGTGCCGGCGCCATAAGATCGGTGAAGCGCGGCAAGCTGCCGTTAGTGTGAGTAGCCTAGTGAGGGCCCGAGTAGGCCAAAGGCGAGTGGAGAGTTAGTACATAGGGGGCAGAGGAGCTTAACTAGCTCACCCTGAAGCTTATATCGGACACCGGGTGCGAAGTTTACCGGGATCTCTATGACCCAGTAAGACATAACCGGAATCCCTGGAGAACTACAAGTCCCAGGATCGCTAAAGTGCTGATACGTAACAGAGCCGGGAGACACATAGGCCCCGTAAGCTGAGGAGCGTGTACTTCAAGAAAAGTGTTGTGTTCTGCTACCAGAGCTAAGGAAAGAGAGGAGATCTGTCCCTACGATAGAACTCAGCTTAATCCCTACGATGTAACAGGGAACCTGATCCTGCGATCAGACCTGCTAAAGTCCTAAGCTAGTCTGTACGGAGACCTATAGATGTGGGGAAGGAATCCCTACAAGTACTAAGGACTGGGAGGAATATGGGACACCTCCTAACAGAAATAGTAGCAGACAGACGAACAAACAAAATATATAGAACATAGAGGTCAGTAGACCAAGCAAACTAACAGAGCAAGACACAGAGCACAGGCTAGCTAGAAAGTAGATATACAATGAAGTCCAGCAAAGCCAGAAGGGCGGAGCAGGATTAAATAGGCCAACAAGGTCATGTGACCAGCAAAGGAAAAAAAACCTAAGAGCAAGGTTCTAACAGTACCCCCCCTTCTAAGAGGATCCTCCGGATCCCCTAGGACCAGGCTTATCAGGAAATCTCCTGTGAAACGCTCTGATAAGTCTGGACGCGGAAACATCATCCGACCTCACCCAAGAGTTATCCTCGGGACCGAAACCTTTCCAGGCCACAAGATACTGCAAACTACCTTTATACCGTCTAGAGTTAAGGATGCGAGAAATTTCATATTCCCCGTCCTCCACCACCGGAGGAACAGAGGCAGAGGCGTCACAATCCGATACAACAGCTTTTTTCAACAGAGAGACATGAAATACCGGATTAATTCTCCAGGAGGTAGGAACCTCCAACCTAACAGCAGATTGGTTGACAACCTGAAGCACCTTAAAGGGCCCTACAAACTTGGGACCCAATTTCTTTGAAGGAATCCTCAACCGCAGATTCCTAGAGGACAACCAAACCATGTCACCAAGAGCGAACAAAACCTCCTGTCGTTTCCTATCAATGTAGTCTTTAGATTTTCTGTTGGCCTCCTGAAGATTACCACGCACATCCGTCCAAACTCTCTCCAAATCACCGGAAAAATTCTCCTCCTCAGGCACGGCAGATCCCAACTTGGAGAACGACCCAAACGACGGATGTCTCCCAGAACAACAAAAAAAAGGCGAACAACCAGCAGAAGAAGATGTATGATTGTTCAGAGCAAATTCAGCAAGTGGCAGAAACTCAGACCACCCCTCTTGATTGTCTGCCACAAAACAACGCAAGAACTGCTCAACATCCTGGTTTTTCCTTTCTGTCTGGCCATTAGATTCAGGATGATATCCGGACGAGAACGACAAATGAACTCCCAACCTATCACAAAAGGCACGCCAAAAACGAGCCACGAACTGAGGACCCCTATCAGAAACAATGTCAGTAGGAACGCCATGAAGTCTGACAATTTCCTTGACAAAGGCCTTAGCGAGAGTTTTAGCGCAGGGCAGTTTGACGAAAGGAACCAAGTGACACATCTTGCTAAAACGGTCCACGACCACCCAGATGACAGTAAAACCCTCAGAGGGGGGAAGGTCAGCTATAAAGTCCATAGCCAAATGTGTCCAAGGAGCACTGGGAACCTCCAAAGGACAAAGCAACCCCGCAGCAGGAGTATGTGAGGACTTAGATCTAGCACATATAGTACATTGACGCACCCACTTAATGACTTCCTTCTGCCATCCAGGCCACCAAAAACTGCGACCCACCAGTCTCTTGGTCTCAGAGATTCCGGGATGACCTGCCAACCGAGATTCGTGACACTCAACAAACAAATCTCTCCTAAAGGTCCCAGGCACAAACAACCTCCCATGAGGAGTGTTAGAAGGGGCATTCTCCTGTGCTTTAAGAATCTCATTTTCCAAAACGGAGTCCAAAGCAGCTATCACAACACCTTCTTGTAAAATGTTCTCCTCTTTCTCAGCACCGACTATGGGAGAAAAACTGCGAGACAAGGCATCCGCCTTAACATTCTTAGTACCAGGGATGTAAGTAACGGAGAAATTAAACCGCGAGAAAAACAGTGCCCACCTAGCCTGATGGGCATTCAGGCGCTTGGCAGCATCAAGATATATCAGATTTTTATGATCCGTAAGAACCTGAACGGGAAATTCCGCACCTTCCAAGAAGTGGCGACAGTGTTCAAATGCGAGTTTAATAGCCAATAATTCTCGATTACCAATATCGTAATTCAGTTCAGTCTCCGAAAATTTTTTTGAAAAAAAGGCACAGGGATGTAATCCATCCCCGTTATCCTGAGACAATACTGCGCCAACCCCCACAGAGGAAGCATCAACCTCAACCAAAAACGGCCTAGTAATATCAGGCTGCATAAGGATGGGAGCAGAGGTGAACCTCTCCTTGAGATACACAAAAGCTTCAATGGCCTCAGAAGACCACTGAACCGCATCAGCACCTTTCCTGGTGAGATCAGTCAGAGGTTTGACAATACTAGAAAATTTTTTTATGAATTTTCTATAGTAATTGGCGAAACCCAAAAACCTCTGTATCGATTTCAAACCAATAGGCCTAGGCCATTCCTGCACAGCCTGAACCTTAACCGGATCCATCTCAAAACCTTTGCTGGAGATAATGTAGCCCAAAAAACTAATTCTCTGTACAGCGAAATCACATTTCTCCAGCTTAGCAAAAAGCAAATTGTCCATTAATAACTGTAATACCTCACGCACGCTCTGCCAATGAGACTCCAGATCCGGCGAATAAATCAAAATGTCATCCAAATACACAACCACATTTTTACCGATCAAAGGTCTAAGGATGTCATTAATCAGATTCTGAAAAAATGCAGGAGCATTAGTAAGACCAAAAGGCATAACCAGATTCTCAAAATGACCCACAGGAGTGTTAAAAGCAGTCTTCCATTCGTCACCCTCCTTCATGCGCAACAGATTGTATGCCCCCTTAAGGTCAATTTTAGAGAACCACTTGGCCCCCATTAACTGGTTAAACAGATCAGGAATCAATGGCAGTGGGTAAGGATTGCGTACAGTAATTTTGTTAATCTCACGAAAATCCAGACAAGGACGTAAACCGCCGTCCTTTTTTTTTACAAAAAAAAATCCAACCGCCACAGGAGACTTAGAGGGCCTAATGTGACCGGCGGCCAAACTTGTCTGTATGTATTCCTCCAAAGCCTTCCTCTCAGGAATAGTAAGGTTAAATAAACGACTTTTAGGAAGAGTCGCTCCAGGGACAAATTCAATAGAACAATCACAGTCTCTATGGGGAGGCAAAACCTGCGATTCCTTCTCAGAAAAAACTCTCCAAAAATCCTGAATAGGAACAGGCAATTCTCCCCTATCCAAAGCTGCAATACGCCCATTACAACACTTGTCATAACATTTATGGCTCCAGGATTTAATTTCACTGGTAGACCAATCCAGTACAGGATTGTGAAATTTTAACCAGGGCAATCTCAATATTACTGGAGAAGGCAAGTTATTCAACACTACCAAATCCAATTTCTCATGGTGAACACCATTAATAGTGAGAGGAAATTCACAGACCTTGAGAGTAGTGTTGAGCCACCCCCGTAGTGTTCGGGTTCGGTTCGGTTCGTCGAACACCGGGATGTTCGAGGAACTGTTCGTCGAACACCTTAGAACACCGTCGAACACCGTTAAAACCAATGGCAGGCAAACAAAAACACATAGAAACACATAGAAAACACCTTCAAAGGTGTCCAAAAGCTGACAAACTGCTCAGAAGACGCTTTCTTTAAAAAAGCCGGCCGGCAATTCAGCAGCGGCATACACCGGTACCCGACAATTTAGACAAAAAGGAATAGAGCCTCACACATAGATTAGATAGATAGAAACATGTCAGTCACATATATATGAAGTACAGTGACAGTGTTGCTTACTGTACTTGTCATTTAGTGTAAAGGATTTATTAAAAAATATAATAGTGTTTTCATGCACTGTCTCTTTAAAAAAGCCGGCCGGCAATTCAGCAGCGGTATCCGACAATTTATAACAGACAGAATAGAGCTTCACACATAGATTAGATAGATAGAAACATGTCAGTCACCTATATATGAAGTACAGTGACAATGTTGCTTACTGTACTTGTCATTTAGTGTAAAGGATTTATTAAAAAAAGTAATAGTGTTTTCATGCACCGTCTCTTTAAAAAAGCCGGCCGACAATTCAGCATCTGTACCCGACAATTTATAACAGACAGAATAGAGCTTCACACATAGATTAGATAGATAGAAACATGTCAGTCACATATATATGAAGTACAGTGATAGTGTTGGTTACTGTACTTGTCATTTAGTATTAAAATAAAGGATTTATTATTTAAAAAAATTGGCGTAGGGTTCCCCTTAATTTTAGTCTCTAGCGGAGGTTAAGCAGACAGCTGGGGCAGATGTTTGAAGCCTGGGAAGGGGGTAATACCCACGGAGCTTCCCAGGCTACTAATATGAGCCCCCAGCTGAATACATAGCCTTTACTAGCTATTAAAATGGGGGACCCCCCAAAAAAAATGACGTGGGGTCCCCCCTAATTTAATAGCTAGCAAAGGCTAGGCAGACAGCTGGGGGCTGATATTAATAGCCCAGGAAGGGTGCCATTAATATTGGCCCCCTCCCAGGCTAGAAACACCAGCCGTCAGCCGCCCCAGAAATGGCGCATTCATAGGATGCGCCAATTCTGGCACTTAGCCTCGCTCTTCCACGCTGCCCTGGTGCGGTGGCAGGGAGTAATAGGGCTGGGGTTGATGTCAGCTTATAATTCCAGCTGACATCAAGCCCAGGTTAGTAATGGAGAGGCGTCTATAAGACACCCCCATTACTAACCCCATAGTCAAAGTTAAAAGAAAACACAAACACCCAGAATAAAGTCCTTTAATTGAAATAAAGACACAATCCTTTATTGTTCTAAATTAAACCATACTTACCATCACGCCCATTCCAGCTGAAGCCAACGATCTCCTGCAATAAAAGAAAAATAATAAAGCAACATCATCCTTACCTTTCCATGGTTCCCACGACAGCTTCAGCTCTGCTACATCGAGATGACAGGCTGGACCGCAGCAGAACGCCGCCATCCAGCCTGTCATCCCGCAGACACTGAGAAGCGCAGGCTTGCTTGCGCTCTGCAGTGTCTGGCTGTGACGGCATAAAGATGAGACGAGTTCATGTCCAATGAACTCGGCGCACCTCATGCACGTCACTGACAGCGTGGGAAAATTCTCACGCTGAAGCGCTGAGTGCAGGAGAATTCTCCCACGCTGTCAGTGACGTGCATAAGGTGAGCTCATGTCCAATGAACTCAGCTCACCTCCTGCACGTCACTGACAGCGTGGGAGAATTCTCCTGCATTCAGCGCTTCAGCGTGAGAATTCTCCCACGCTGAAGCGCTGAGTGCAGGAGAATTTTCCAACGCTGTCAGTGACGTGCATAAGGTGAGCTCATGTCCAATGAACTCAGCTCACCTCCTGCACGTCACTGACAGCTTGGGAGAATTCTCCTGCACTCAGCGCTTCAGCGTGAGAATTCTCCCACGCTGAAGCGCTGAGTGCAGGAGAATTTTCCCACGCTGTCAGTGACGTGCATGAGGTGAGCCGAGTTCAATGGACATTAACTCGGCTCATCTGGATGCCCTCACAGAGAGACACTGTGGAGCGTAAGCAAGCCTGCGCTTCTCAGTGTCTGCGGGATGACATGCTGGATGGCAGCGTTCTGCTGCGGTCCAGCCTGTCATCTCGATGTAGCAGAGCTGAAGCTGTCATGGGAACCACGGAAAGGTAAGGATGATGTTGCTTTATTATTTTTCTTTTATTTCAGGAGATCGTTGGCTTCAGCTGGAATGGGTGTGATGGTAAGTATGGTTTAATTTAGAACAATAAAGAATTGTGTGTTTATTTCAATTAAAGGACTTTTTTCTGGGTGTTGTGTTTTTTTTAAATACTTTACTAGAAATTCATGGTGGTCATGTCTAATATTGGCGTGACCCCATGAATTTTGGGCTTAGGGCCAGCTGATAATGCCAAGCTGGCCCTAACCCCTTTATTACCCAGTGAGCCACCGCATCAGGGCCCTGGATGAGTTGGGTACAGCGCCAGAAGATGGCGCTTCTATGAACGCGCCATTTTCCGGGGTGGCTGCGGACTGCAATTTGCAGCGGGGGTGGCCCAGAAAGCTTGGGCCTCCCTGCGCTGCGGATTCCAGCCCCCAGCTGCATAGTTGTACCTGGCTGGACACAAAAACAGGGCGAAGCCCCACGTCAATTTTTTTTTAATTATTTCATGAATTTCCTGAAATAATTTAAAAAAATTGAAGTGGGGCTTCGCACTATATTTGTGTCCAGCCAGGTACAGCAGGCAGGAATGGGCTGCCCCCAACCACCAGCTGCCTATTTGTACCTGGCCGGACACAACAATATAGGGAAGGCCTTTTTTTCTTAATTATTTCATGAATTTCATGAAATAATTAAAAAAAATTGAAGTGGGGCTTCGCACTATATTTGTGTCCAGCCAGGTACAGCAGGCAGGAACGGGCTGCCCCCAACCACCAGCTGACTATTTGTACCTGGCCGGACACAACAATATAGGGAAGGCCTTTTTTTCTTAATTATTTCATGAATTTCATGAAATAATTAAAAAAAAAATACGTGGGGCTTCGCCCTATTTTTGTGTCCAGCCAGGTACAACTAGGCAGCTGGGGGCTGGAATCTGCAGCGCAGGGAGGCCCAAGCTTTCTGGGCCCCCCCCGCTGCAAATTGCAGTCCGCAGCCACCCCGGAAAATGGTGCGTTCATAGAAGCGATGGCGCTGTACCCAACTCATCCAGGGCCCTGGTGCAGTGGCTCACTGGGTAATAAAGGGGTTAGGGCCAGCTTGGTATTATCAGCTGGCCCCAAGCCCAAAATTCATGGGGTCACGCCAGTATTAGACATGACCGCCATGAATTTCTAGTAAAGTATTTAAAAAAAACACAACACCCAGAATAAAGTCCTTTAATTGAAATAAACACACAATTCTTTATTGTTCTAAATTAAACTATACTTACCATCACGCCCATTCCAGCTGAAGCCAACGATCTCCTGCAATAAAAGAAAAATAATAAACCAACCTCATCCTTACCTTTCCATGGTTCCCACGACAGCTTCAGCTCTGCTACATCGAGATGACAGGCTGGACCGCAGCAGAACGCTGCCATCCAGCCTGTCATGCCGCAGACACTGAGAAGAGCAGGCATGCTTGCGCTCCTCAGTGTCTCGCTGTGACGGCATCCAGATGAGCCGAGTTCATGTCCAATGAACTCAGCTCACCTCATGCACGTCACTGACAGCGTGGGAAAATTCTCACGCTGAAGTGCTGAGTGCAGGAGAATTGTCCCACGCTGTCAGTGACGTGCATGAGGTGAGCTCATGTCCAATGAACGCAGCTCACCTCATGCACCTCACTGACAGCGTGGGAAAATTCTCCTGCACTCAGCGCTTCAGCGTGAGAATTCTCCCACGCTGTAAGTGACGTGCATGAGGTGCGCCGAGTTCATTGGACATGAACTCGTCTCATCTTTATGCCGTCACAGCCAGACACTGCAGAGCGCAAGCAAGCCTGCGCTTCTCAGTGTCTGCGGGATGACAGGCTGGATGGCGGCGTTCTGCTGCGGTCCAGCCTGTCATCTCGATGTAGCAGAGCTGAAGCTGTCGTGGGAACCATGGAAAGGTAAGGATGAGGTTGCTTTATTATTTTATTTTTATTACAGGAGATCGTTGGCTTCAGCTGGAATGGGCGTGATGGTAAGTATGGTTTAATTTAGAACAATAAAGAATTGTGTCTTTATTTCAATTAAAGGACTTTATTCTGGGTGTTTGTGTTTTTTTTAACTTTGACTATGGGGTTAGTAATGGGGGTGTCTTATAGACGCCTCTCCATTGCTAACCTGGGCTTGATGTCAGCTGGCATTATAAGCTGACATCAACCCCAGCCCTATTACCCCCTGCCACCGCACCAGGGCAGCGTTGAAGAGCGAGGCTAAGTGCCAGAATTGGCGCATCCTATGAATGCGCCATTTCTGGGGTGGCTGACGGCTGGTGTTTCTAGCCTGGGAGGGGGCCAATATTCATGGCTCCCTTCCTGGGCTATTAATATCAGCCCCCAGCTGTCTGCCTAGCCTTTGCTAGCTATTAAATTAGGGGGGACCCCACGTCATTTTTTTTGGGGGGTCCCCCATTTTAATAGCTAGTAAAGGCTATGTATTCAGCTGGGGGCTGATATTAGTAGCCTGGGAAGCTCAGTGGGTATTACCCCCTTCCCAGGCTTCAAACATCTGCCCCAGCTGTCTGCTTAACCTCCGCTAGAGCCTAAAATTAAGGGGAACCCCACGCCAATTTTTTCAATAATAAATCCTTTATTTTAATACTAAATGACAAGTACAGTAACCAACACTGTCACTGTACTTCATATATATGTGACTGACATGTTTCTATCTATCTAATATATGTGTGAAGCTCTATTCTGTCTGTTATAAATTGTCGGGTACAGATGCTGAATTGCCGGCCGGCTTTCTTAAAGAGACGGTGCATGAAAACACTATTATTTTTTTTAATAAATCCTTTACACTAAATGACAAGTACAGTAAGCAACACTGTCACTGTACTTCATATATATGTGACTGACATGTTTCTATCTATCTAATCTATGTGTGATTCTCTATTCCTTCTATTCTAAATTGTCGGGTACCGCTGCTGAATTGCCCGCCGGCTTTTTTAAAGAGACGGTGCATGAAAACACTATTATTTTTTTTGATAAATCCTTTACGCTAAATGACAAGTACAGTAAGCAGCACTTTCACTGTACTTCGTATATATGTGGCTGACATGTTTATATCTATCTAATCTATGTGTGAAGCTCTATTCTTTCGGTTCTAAATTGTCGGGTACCGGTGTATGCCGCTGCTGAATTGCCGGCTTTTCATGTTTCACTGTTGGCACTGTTCCCATCGATTTGGGCAATCACTGTAATGCCACAACCACCATGGCTGTGGCATTACAGTGAGTGGCAGACAATCCCTGCATGATTGGTGCTCTAAATAGCACCAGACATGCAGGACACGCTTTTGGTGCACGAACAGTTATCGAACATAACCTCGAACAGCTGAATTTTTTGCAAATCGTTCGGGTTCGTCGAACAACTCGAACACCGCCCAAAACAGCTCGAATTTGAGATTGGCGAACAGTTCTAGTCGAACACCGCTCATCTCTACTTGAGAGTAATATTCTTCAAAGGGGAACCATCCACAGAAACCACAGCAATGGGGGATGATAAAGGTTCAGGTTTTAAATTGAGTCTTTCCACGAATCCCCCATCAATAACATTTAGAGTATACCCACAATCGACAAACACCCGAAATTCCATTAATTTTTCCTGAGCAATCGTGGAAGCAGCTAAAAATACACCCTTGGCATTTAAACATACAATACGGGCATGACTGACCATTTTTTTTTCTTTCTTCATACGAAGCTCACAGCCTTTAATCAAATGACCAGATTTTCCGCAATAGAAACACAAGCCTTCAAAAAATCGACGGTCTTTTTCTTGAGAGCGAGGTGCCACCGATCCAATCTCCATCGGTTCACCACTGTTAGTACACACATTCTCATAACCAGAAACTGACATAGCAGAGGATTTGCTCTCATTAACCCTTGCACGCAGTCTTCTATCCACCCGTATAGCTAATTGCATAGCCTGTTGCAAATCTTCAGGTGTAGGATAAGCAATTAGCAGGTCTTTAACCCTTTCACTGAGCCCAGCAAGAAATAGACTTTTCAGAGCAGAATCGTTCCACCCTGTTTGAGTAGACCAACGACGGAAATGAGTACAATATTTTTCCACATTACCTGATCCTTGTTTTAAACGTCTCAACTCAGTCTCAGCTGATGCGACACGGTCAGGATCATCATATAATAGTCCCAAAGCAGAAAAAAAACTATCCACTGATCTGAAGCATGTATCACTAGGTTGCAAAGAAAAGGCCCACTCCTGAGGCTCTTTGCGCAAAAGTGACATTATGAACCCTACGCGCTGGGATTCATCCCCAGAGGACTTAGGTCTCAAACGAAAATACAATAAGCAAGCATTTTTGAATGAAAAAAATTCTCGGTGTTCACCAAAAAATAAATCCGGCAAACATACCTTAGGCTCCAAGAAATGTGCTCCAGTACAGTTACTCACGTGCTGACGGAGCTCGGCCACCTCCAGAGAGAGTCCCTGCAGGCGATGAACCAAATCCTGAACCGACACCATGATGGAACAGAAAAATCTTTCCTTAGAGAATTTGCTGGCTGGACTTACTGTTGTGTTCTGCTACCAGAGCTAAGGAAAGAGAGGAGATCTGTCCCTACGATAGAACTCAGCTTAATCCCTACGATGTAACAGGGAACCTGATCCTGCGATCAGACCTGCTAAAGTCCTAAGCTAGTCTGTACGGAGACCTATAGATGTGGGGAAGGAATCCCTACAAGTACTAAGGACTGGGAGGAATATGGGACACCTCCTAACAGAAATAGTAGCGGACAGACGAACAAACAAAATATATAGAACATAGAGGTCAGTAGACCAAGCAAACTAACAGAGCAAGACACAGAGCACAGGCTAGCTAGAAAGTAGATATACAATGAAGTCCAGCAAAGCCAGAAGGGCGGAGCAGGATTAAATAGGCCAACAAGGTCATGTGACCAGCAAAGGAAAAAAAACCTAAGAGCAAGGTTCTAACAAAAAGGCCCTACAACAACGACAGCCAGCGCAGGACAGAGACAAAGCTAGGCCTAGCTCCAGGCAGGTCAGAAACTTACTACGCAGAGGCAAGTAACAGGAGGCCCTACACCCGCTCATTGGGGAGGATCCTGACATGCACCCTTCACCCTACAGTGCTTAGGGATGTGCCTGAATTTCCATCAGTAAAAGGTTACTGAAGTGACTATCATGTCTGTCCCTGTTCTTGCTCTGATCCTGCATCCCCGTTCCGTACACTGCCCTGAGGCCTAGCTCCACCTGTGGGGAGCTATACCATCGAGCTGCCTTATCATCGGCCTCAGTGGACTGCACAGCGCTGGTGATTCTCACCAGAAGCCACAGGTGGCATCACGAACTATCATAAAATTAACAAACAATTCCCCTTTTTAAAGAGAGAACCCAGGGTACGGGCCCAGGAGCCGACCACCGCGACATCCCCAAGGCCAGGCTAAAGGCCCGGGTACCGAGTCATCCCCATCCCCTGGGCTGGTCAATTACATTGTGTGTCCAGCTCAACATAAAACTTTAGAGAAAGATCCACTTTAAGACATTCTTACAACATAATAGTAACTCATTTTTAAATCAATTTTTATACTACGTCTATCTGTTAATCACATATTTATGTATCTATTTATCTATCTATCTGTTCCATAACTATATCCATTTATGTATCCCATATCTATTGTTTATCTATTTGAGAAGATTTAATAGTATGAAATTCAAAATAAAAAAAAATTCTTTAAAATAGCATTTCCAGTAAATTGGTGTACTGTGAATCGCAGTACTACAAAGACTCTAATCGCACTGAAAAGACATATGTAACACTCTGAGGTCTTCTTGGACTGTATTCAACCACTTTCAAACACAATATTAGTAATGTCATTGTGGCCTCACCATAAAAATGTATGGTAACCTGTCAGTAACTAACAGCCTATTTAACAAAGTGCACTGACAGACTTCATGTTTTTTAAATTAAAAAATGGTCTAAAAATTATCCCTTTTAAGCATTTGTGAGCAGGCAGATCATTCCATGCAGAACACTGATTCAAAATGACACTGTCATTGTCAAAGTGTTGAGTAATATTTAATATATTCTAAAATCCCCTGAATTTTCTCCCAACTTGCTGGAAGCAAAGGAGGACCAATTATGACATTTGGTTTTTTTGCACTACTGTCTGGACAGCTGATGCCAGCGGTGGAGGTGCTTCTATCATTGCTAACGGCTCCCATATTTTTTGATGTGGCATAGGGATTTTTTCTTTTTCACTACCCCATCTATTTCCTTTGCTACTTTTTCTTTTACCATATATTTTGTACACCGTAATATATTTTGACTATTTTTTCGTCCCCAATTATTCAACTCTTGCCAAAATGAAATGTTAGGTAGGCAGGTACATGCACAAAAAGCAAAATGTAGAAGCAGGTTGTACTATACAGCAGGTGTGATGTCCACAGGTATCACATTTGTGTTGTAAAACCAATGTGCAAGAACAGACATTAACAGTCAAATATCTATACTGTTTCTTTTTTTCTATTTTTTTTTGCCAAAAAATTTCAGCCTATTTCCCAAAAATATGACTGATTAAGAAAGGCTAAGTATGTACACGTCGAGAAAAGCAGCACTTGCCATAGGGAGCTGTATTTACGTGGCATGCACAGATGTAAAGTTTGACTAGTAAAACAAATATAAAAAAAAAATGTTTGCAACACTCTCTTTGTGAGGTAGTCAGTCATTGTAATATGTCTGGATTTTGGGAAGTTTTATTCTTTATTAAAAAAGTATTTATGTTTTCTCCTTTCACATAAAGGATTTCACAAGAAATACAGTAGTAACTCATTACTTGTGACAAGTAAGCAAACTATCTCTGACTGAGACTGATTTCAGATTATTTTTTTCTGTAAAAAATTTTGTGCTGGCTTGCTGCATTCTATCGCATTAAGAATGAAGTAAAAATGTGTAATTGTAATTCTGATGCAGCAGGACAAATCAATCACATTAAGTCTGGCATTGCTGCTTACACATCTGCTTTCTCTCTATCCCTTTATCAACTGAATGTCTGTATGGTTTGCAGACTACCACACTCATATTCACTGCTGCAGTTTAGAACACATTACTGTGTGGCGTATTTGTCCAATGTTTTAGGGTTTTCTTTTCCTATCTCTGTTGTTAATTTGTGAGATCTGATGCTCTCTCACTATTTTAAATCACCCTAAAATAGCTGCTGCATTCCCTGTCTCCACTGTTACATAGGCAATGATAGTCCCTCTTGATTGGGTGTATTATGGCATTTGATGTGATAGGTGCAAGGTATTATGGGGATGACTGCACACTTGCACCGAATGTCGAGTAAACCTTCTGTGATTGCTGCAATCTTCCATAGAGTGTAAATTGGTGCAGTTCATTTTTTGTGATTCACATATTTTAAAGAATATACTGTACTTCTACTTTATTCCAAATAGCATTTGTGACCTATTGTCATTTTTGTAACTGTAAAAATGAGGAGAAAAAAATGAGGATGGAAGCTCTAAAAAAATCTAAATAGTACTATTTAATAGAAAGTAAACTATGTTTCTTATGAATTTTTGCTGTTGATCCAATTAAGTGCACTGAAAATACTCTCTATTCCAGATATATTATGGACTCATCTTATTAATAAATTGTTCCCTTTTCATAGACTTAAATGATAATAGGTGATAAATTAGGCTTCAGAACCCTCCTCTGCTGGTCATAAACCAGGGTCAGGTCATACTGCCACGAGACAACAGCACTATTCACAATGGGTTTGACTAGGGGCACATGTTTAAGAAACTTTTCCCGCAAGATGGAAGTAGTAGCAGATTTTTGAAAAATAAATAACAGCACTCCAATTCTTTAATGCAAAAGTGAATTTATTTTCAGACACCAAATGCACCACAAAATTAGTTACAATATATCAGGCTATTGTTTTTAAGGGCATTTATCAAGCTAAATTACAAATACAATTGAAAATCTATAAAGCAATATGATATACTGTATAAATATAATATTACAATATAATACATGAAATAAATATGTTAACCAAGTACCCTATATTATTTTTATGCACTGTTGTTATTTATTTACTGCAGGGTATTTGCTCATTTTGTTTTTCTCTTGGATTTTGTCTGTTTAGTGGCCAGTGTGAACGTTCACTTACATGCTGTATGCACACCAAATTACATCCCACTTCATTGCGTTTTCATTCAATACATTGGTATGTAACCCCAAAGGGGGAGCATGGTGTAGTTAGGAGTAAACAGGGTTTCACAGTAACAGACATTAATCACTATTTTGCTGCATCGCCTTAGACTACAACTGCCAGAAACCTTTGCTCTTCTTTGTAACATGGAAAAGGAGGAGCAGCAGCAGAGGAAAGGACTGATTGGCTGAGCAAATTGGAAAAGAAGGGAGGAGCTAACTGCACTGGGGAATGAATGGGCTATCATTCATTGTTGGAAAAAATCAGTGATGACCCAGGACAGGAGCACAGAGTGAGTGCTGACAGCTCTGCAGCCCAGTGTGAGAGAACAGTGAGCCCTAGAGCTGCTCCACAACTACAGGAAAGCCAGGTTACCCACTGCCACCTGACTTAACTCAGAGGAGGATCCTGCCATCCATTCCTCATGTCCTCAAACACGTAGACTCTGCAGCCCCAAGCTGGATCCTTGTGTGACCCCAGACCTGTTATATCAAGGAGTGAGTAGCTACTGCAAGGACTTGAGGTTCTACTGTTGAGGAAGTTATACTAGAACAACTTGTTAAGGGAGTAATTCTAGGACTTCTGGTTCCACTCACGTTTATAATAGGATCAGCAATGAAGGGGATTTTATTCTCATTGTATTATTAAGTGCACCAGTGGTTCCTGAAAGCGTGCCAACATCCACAGCAACTAGGCCCAAAACAGTGGACTATTACTTGTATTGCTGCAGCCATTTGTGATTTCAATGTTATTAGCTAGAAGGAGTGTGCCTGCTATCCCTTAAAGTGAAAGTGTCTTTCTTAATTGTAGTCCAGCAGCATAAGTAGAATTGGGAAGTTTATGGTGTGATAGCTGTACTGTCTTGCCCCCCCCAACAAAATGCACCACACTATAACAACATCCAGGCCTGCTATAATGCACATCCTCCACCTGTATCTTCGATTGTGTAATATCATTTGTTTTACCGTTCCTTATTATTTTCCCTGCTTGTTTCAATGTTGACTCTCTTATAAATAAACCTGTTAAGTTGTGGCAATCATCTCTTGTGAGTGTGTGTGTAGCGTGGACAAGAGTTTCCTGAGTCCATGCCTGGGGGCAGAAGACCCTCCTGCATTCCCCTTCAGCTCCTACCAAAATTCGGGTGGAGGCACTGCGCCATATTGAGGAGAGAACTACCAGACACCCTGCCCATGGAGGCATCTTAAAAAGGTGTTATAGATACTTTACTTATGTAACTATGACTGTTGTCTTGTTATATTGATAGATGGTCGTCACACTTTAACATAAGATCTGGTCAGCTACTGCTTTTAATAGAAATAAGTTGCTGGGTTTTGTACTGATATAGGTAGAAAAAACCTACATAATATAATGCAATTTTGTTTTCTGGTATGTAGCTATTTTTGTGTGTAAAAAAACATTGCTGATAGGCTTGTGTTAGTAGTTTGTTCTGTTTTGACATTCCAAATAATAACCAGAAGTAAACTCTGTATATTGGGAAATTCACTACAAGAAAAGGAAGCAAAAAGAATTATATAGTTATTTAAGCAGTTTATTTTTACACCATTTCCTGCCAATTTCAAGATGCGTTTTATTTAATTTTTCTCTTCCCACCCAGATCTGGTTTCATCAATTACTCTCTGGAGCAACTGATATGGGAAGATGCAGGTATTTAGCTATTTTGGAATAAACATTCTGCATTGTTGGATAGGGATTTGAATTATGTTTTACAGATGCAATGCAAGTGACAGATATACTAATACTGTCTTTATTATGGGTGAGCAGGAGTAAGATAAATCTAATTCATTGTGTGCATGCCACTTAATAAATTAGGCTTATCTTATCACTGGTGTGAGTCTGCATGCTCCTTGACAGAAATGTTACTCACTGGAGTTTGTGTCGTGTAAGTAATGCTGCTAAAGTAGCATAACTTTTGAATATTTGCTAGGTGAGTTTTGTCCCACACATGCTCCACCTACATTAGTGGATCTAGTTAGGATTTAAATGAAAAAGGCAAAAGTCACAACATTTTTTTGAAACTTCGAGTTGCACGAAGGTTTTGGAACTTATCAAAGTGTTTTACTCCACAAACCTGTTGAAAACACATTTATGAATTGGGACATAAATTTAAGAATAGCACATCGCTAAGAAACGTGATGATTATACAGAGATGCATTACAATATATACTTTACATGTGACAATGACTGATTAACTCAAGAGAGGGGCAAAAGCACACCCAATACGGCAGTAACATTTAAAAAGAACACTATAGTACTGAGGTTGTGGTTGCGCTCACCTGCTGGTGTTGTGTGATAACACAACACCTGTTTAACCCCTTTAAGACCTTGGGCGTATAGGTATATCTAAGTTCACCCCCCCTGTTTGATACGGGCTCCGGCGATGAGCCCGAATCTTTTCTGGCACATAACAGATGATCTGATCAGCTGTTATGTGCCCCTAACAGTCATGCATGGAACCCCGATGCACCCTGGCTGTTAACATGTTAAATGCCACTGTCAAACTCCGACAGCGGCATTTAACAAGGCCGCACCAGAAGCGTGTCACTAGCTACGCCCATCGGCTTCCCCTGTCATATGATTGTGGGGCACCGATGGGTTGGCATTACAACCCAGGGTCTGCAGAAGATCCCTGTGGTTGTCATTGCCTAACTGCTATAAGCACCGCCCTGCTATGTGTAACAGAAGCGATCGGAACATTGCAGGTTCTAGTCTCCTATGGAGACTATCGAAGCAGGTAAAAAGTAGAAAAAAAGTAGTTGCTTTTTTTGTTTTTTTAAAAAAGTTTCAAATCACCCCCCCTTTGCCACATTCAAAATAAAAAATGGCAAAATTTACATTTTTTTGGTCAGCGCAACATTGCATTAAAATGCAATAACGGGCGATCAAAACATCGTATCTACACCAAAATAGCATCAATAAAAATGTCTCGGAAAATGGCACCATTTTTCTTTTTTTTTCTTTTTTTTTTTTTACAAACTTTGGATTTTTTTTCATTACTTAAATAATAAAAAAAATATTTGTGGAATTGCACTTTTTTTGCAATTTCACCGCACTTGGAATTTTTTTCCCATTTCCAGTACACTGTATGCTAAAATCAATGTTGTCATTCAAAAAATACAACTCGTCCTGCAAAAAACAAGCCCTCAGATGGCCATATTGACAGGAAAGTGCAAAAGTTATGGCTTTGAGAAAAAGGGGAGCAAAAAATGAAAATGCAAAAATGGAAAAATCCAAGGTGGTGAAGGGGTTAAAGGGCATCTGTCACCAGAAAACCTGCAGATATGGAGGTAATCTGCAGGTTAACAGCATTATTAACCTGTATGGCGCTTGCACTTAGCCGAATACTCCAGGAGAAAATGAACTTTACACTACCGGCAGCATTCCGGTTTCAGTCTCAGGACAGGAGGCGATGTGGGCTCAGTCACTGCTCTGTGTATAGAGTTATAAACCTCTTGAGAAAAGGAGTTGCCCTATTTTTCTAAGAAAGTAGCTGTGTTTTTATAACTTATTACAATCCCTTATTTTGTA
This sequence comes from Phyllobates terribilis, assembly GCF_046119375.1. Classification (NCBI taxonomy): domain Eukaryota; kingdom Metazoa; phylum Chordata; class Amphibia; order Anura; family Dendrobatidae; genus Phyllobates; species Phyllobates terribilis. The sequence goes on from NW_027362771.1 coordinate 88,098,187, forward strand.
GCAAAAATATAAACATCATTATAATTATTACTTCCCTATATATTTACTGTAATCCTAAGTATTATCCGTGATTGTCATCATAGAACATTTTCTGAACAGTCAAGGAACATTCATGACGCATTGCAAAAGTTTCTATCAAATTAGTGGAACTTTGTGAGCGTATACACAGACCTCACACCTACAACAACTTCCTTAGTATCTGCGTAGATCATATAGTAATTACTGAACTCCTTTCTCTCACTCACTCGTGTAATCATACCGTCTGTTGTGGCTTCAAGACGAAAGTATTTGCATCAGCAATGGCACTTTGTTGGTCACAGAATTGTTCATAATGTACTTCCTTGTCTTAAAATCAAAATTATCGATATGACAAGGACTTTTGAGCTCCAATGTTCCCGTATGAAAATTAATTAAAAATAATAGTCCCTTCATATTGTGCTTATCTCATTTTAACACCTCCTGCTCAGTTTATTGGATTGTAAAACCGTGTGCTTATATATTTTTTTACTGCTATTGAATTACTGGACATATTATGCTCCATGTATGATTTTATCAAGAAATATAATTATTAATATGCTTGTAGAATATATTTTTTAATAAAGAATATGTTCTGCAGATCTATGAAAAATAAGGATAAAAAATATATATTAATATTAATTAACACAGAATGCCCTCGAGAAAAAGTAAAAGTCTTAAGCTAAGTTCACATAAGCGTTTTTTTTTTCTGATTGTGGTGTCCATGTGGAAAACGAACCGCACATGGACGGCACAAAGACCAAAGTTAACCAAAGTTGCAGAACACATAAGCATTTTTTTAAAAACCAGAATGTCGGTCTGTGTTGAAAAGAATTGCTGAATGTGCTAGTTTAGTCTGTATTTCGGACAAAACTTACCCAGTTAATTGGAGAGGAAATAAAAAAAACAATACCATACAGTACACCTATATGATATAAGTTATTTAGGAATCATTTACAAAGTAATCATAGACCCCCATATAAAAAAAAACCCTGGAAGGAGAAATGCCAAAATATTTACCCTCTATATGCTAGCGGTACACCTGCTGAGAATAATTTGACATGTAAGTACATCTTTTTGTTTGCCTTTAATAAAGTACACCATATTTCACGGATATAGACGGTTAGTGTAGAAAATCACACCTTTACTTTTTTTTATGCCATATTTCATGGATATGGACAGGTGTGTAGTAAATTACGCCTTTTTTTTTAATAGTATTTCATGGATAAAGATGGTTGTATAGTAAACGACGCCCTTTTTTAAGCCATATTTCATGGATATAGATTGTTGTGTTGTAAACGACAACTTTATTGTTTATGTTATAATTCATAGGTATAGATGGTTGTGTTTTAAATGATGCCTTTAGTTTTTAACGCCATATTTCATGGGTATAAATAGTTTTGTAGTATATTACGCCATTTTCTAACACTCATATTTCATGGAAATATATGGTTGTTTAGTTAATGATGCCATTATTATTTTATGGCCCTATTTTTGCTATTCATATTGTCATTTAAACTTTTAGCGGATAATGTCACAAAGTGATACTGGAGTTACCCCAATCTGTACCACTTAGAAATGCAAGAGTGGACAAGTTGCTACCAAGAAGAGGCTCTACCTATATTTTAACCAACTAAAATTCTCTTTTCTAAATCATGACTGTCAAATATTTTTGCCATAGGCTTATATTATTTTAAAATACTATTTTCAGATCTGATACAACTTTGGAGAATTGTAAGCCAAAGTATAATACTAAGGGCTTAAGTATACCTGTGTTACGCCCAAGCCCCATTCCGTTTGATTTTATAGTGCTCCACATCAGGCTTTGTAAGTAGCCTGGCGTAATCCATGTGTTGTATTTCCAAGGCCTTTATAAAGGTTTTATATAGAAACACCTGTTGGTATTGCTTTAAGACTTGTAACTTGTAAGACTTTTGATATGATATAAGAATATTTAGATATTAATGCCATACAGGTCAAGAAGAAAGGAAAATTAAAAAATAAAAAATAATAATAAAGAATAAAAAAAAAAAATAATAGAAAAAAAATAAAGAAAAATAAAAAAAATTACACTTTTTTCTCAGAAATTTTTCTTTCTTTTATTTCAAGATGGATCTATAAAGTCCCATTCACAGACAGTGAGGACCATACGTGACCACCATTAACCAAAACACACTGAACAGGTAAGTAAAAGCCTAGTTAAAAAAGAACAAAAAAATACACAGTATAAGCACACAAAAACAATTAAGACATACAATTGGAAGAAATAAATTAAAAAAAAACTTCCTCTAAAACAATTTAAAAGAGTACCTGATGTACAAAAAAGAACCAAACACAACATTTTCATTGAGATCCCCAGGAGCTATAGTATTTAGCTTATAGATCCAGCAGCTCTCAATTTTGCCCAATGTTTTAAAGCAATCCCCACCTCTCTGTCCCACGGTCTATAGGTCTAATGATAAGCTTACTTGAGTCTGAGTTGTGTAATCGCTTAAAATGTTTAGGAAGGGTTTTCAGATGTTCATCATCTTTGGCGGTCTTAGCCTTGTCAATGTCACGTACTTGTTCTCTGACCCTTAGTTTCAATTCTTTTGTGGTCATACTTTTGTAAATCTTTTTACAAGAGCATTCAACATAGTATATGACACCTTTTGATGTACATGTCAGTCGGTGTCCAATCTTTAATATACGGGTTCCATCCATATTGGTGAATTCCTTGCATTTGGAAAGATTTCTGCAGGCTTTGCATAGTCCACAAGGGAGGAAGCCTTGAATGGTATTACCAGATGTAACCGAGTTCTTAAGCTGAGGTGAATGATGACTTCTGACTAAAAAATCTAGCAGATTTTTGGATCTTTTGGCTGTGATGAGCGACCTAGTAGGAAGAGTTTGTTTTAAAACAGGGTAGATTTTCAGAACACTCCAATGTTTATTAATGATTTCTGTTAGTTTGTCCCACTGATTATTGATAGGTGTAATTAATCTAATTTGATTGAAATCGTTGGACTTGGGTTTTCAATAAACTTAAGTCACAATGTCACCTTGCGGTGTCACCTGCACATCAATGTCCAGAAAACTAAATTTTTGGCCATAGGAAAAAGTTAATTTAATATTAAGGTAATTTTCATTCAGTTTGGATATCATTTTATTGAGTTATTCTGGTGTTCCCTGAATCACAAAACAAATATCTTTAATACAGCAAATCCAGTTATGCATTTTGTCAGTATCATTAATTAGATTAGTCTGGAAAATTTCACATTCCCACGTAACAAGGAACAAGTTTGCATATGATGAGGTGCTGGTGGCCCCCATCGCCGTCCCCTGCAACTGCAAATAAAGTTGATTGTTGAAAATGAAGCAGTTGTGTTTAAGTATGAAATCTAAAAGTTCTAGAAGAAACTCAGCTGTTCCAGATTGCTAGACCTTAGAAACCAAGCAACGGCTTTTAATTAGTGCTGAGCGAACGTGCTCGCCACTGCTCGGTACTCACTCAAGCATCATTGTGCTTGACAAGCTCGGCACTCTGAGAGTATTTCCAGGTTGCTCGGGCGGAAAATCATGTCCCCTCCATGCCTGTTTGGCGCTCTTTAGAGAGCCAATGAACATGCAAAGATTGCCTGCAGTGCACTGTAATGCCATAGCCATGTTGGCTGTGGGCATTACAGTGATTGGCTGGCCGCACAGCATCATCAGGTCTATATAAGAACTGGCTTTGCTATGCTCAACACAGCCTACTCCGGAATCAGGCAGAGTAGGGAGATGTGCTGCTGCGTCAGGGAAAGATTTGCTTGTTTATAGTTATTATAGGTATTCCACAACATATGTATATATCCAACTGAACTAACAGTCCTTCTGAGGACTAATCCAGGTGCATATTTTCAGCGGTGAAGGTGATAGCAGGAGTTAGGCAGGCAGGCAGTGTATGTGGCAAACTGCAGTACATGATACAGCACAAGAGGGTCCATTGAACGTCCTGTTAGTATAGGTATTCCACAACATATATTCAGTACAGACCAAAAGATTGGACACACCTTCTCATTTAAAGATTTTTCTATATTTTCATGACTGTGGAAATTGTACATTCACACTGAAGGCTTCAAAACTATGAATTAATGCATGTGGAATTATATAGTTAACAAAAAAGTGTGAAACAACTGAAAATGTCTTATATTCTAGCTTCTTCAAAGTAGCCATCTTTTGCTTTGATGGCTGCTTTGCACACTCTTGGCATTCTCTTGATGATATTCAAGAGGTAGTCACCAGAAAAATGGTCTTCCAACAATCTTGAAGGAGTTCCCAGAGATGCTTAGCACTTGTTGGCCTTTTTGCCTTCACTCTGCGGTCCAGCTCATCTCAAACCATCTCGATTGGGTTCAGGTCTGGTGACTGTGGAGGCCAGGTCATCTGGCGTAGCACCCCATAACTCTCCTTCTTGGTCAAATAGCCCTTACACAGCCTGGAGGTGTGTTTGGGGTCATTGTCCTGTTGAAAAATAAATGATGGTCCAACTAAACGCAAACTGGATGGAATAGCATGCTGCTGCAAGATGCTGAGGTAGCCATGCTGGTTCAGTATGCCTTCAATTTTGAATAAATCCCCAACAGTATTACCAGCAAAGCACCCCCACACCATCACACCTCCTCCTCCATGCTTCACGGTGGGAACCAGGCATGTAGAGTCCATCCGTTCACATTTTCTGCGTCACACAAAGACACCGTGGTTGGAACCAAAGAAGTCAAATTTGGACTCATCAGACCAAAGCACAGATTTCCACTGGTCTAATGTCCATTCCTTGTGTTCTTTAGCCCAAGAAAGTCTCTTCTGCTTGTTGCCTGTCCTTAGCAGTGGTTTCCTAGCAGCTATTTTACCATGAAGGCCTGCTGCACAAAGTCTCCTCTTGCCAGTTGTTGAAGAGATGTGTCTGCTGCTAGAACTCTGTGTGGCATTGACCTGGTCTCTAATCTGAGCTGCTGTTAACCTGCGATTTCTGAGGCTGGTGACTCAGATAAACTTATCCTCAGAAGCAGAGGTGACTCTTGGTCTTCCTTTCCTGGGGCAGTCCTCATGTGAGGTAGTTTCTTTGTAGCGCTTGATGGTTTTTGCAACTGCACTTGGGGACACTTTCAAAGTTTTCCCAATTTTTCGCACTGACTGACCTTCATTTCTTAACGTAATGATGGACACTCGTTTTTCTTTACTTAGCTGCTTTTTTCTTGCCATAATATAAATTCTAACAGTCTATTCAGTAGGACTATCAGCTGTGTATCCACCAGACTTCTGCACAACACAACTGATGGTCCCAACTCCATTTATAAAGCAAGAAATCCCACTTATTAAACCTGTCAAGTGAAAACCATTTCCGGTGACTACCTCTTGAAGCTCATCAAGAGAATGCCAAAAGTGTGCAAAGCAGTCATCAAAGCAAAAGGTGGCTACTTTGAAGAAGCTACAATATAAGACATATTTTCAGTTGTTTCACACTTTTTTGTTAACTATATAATTCCACATGTGTTAATTCAAAGTTTTGATGCCTTCAGTGTGAATGAACAATTTTCAAAGTCATGAAAATACAGAAAAATCTTTAAATGAGAAGGTGTGTCCAAACTTTTGGTCTGTACTGTATATATGTTGTGGAATACCTATACTAATAGGACGTTCAATGGACCCTCTTGTGCTGTATCATGCACTGTAGTTTGCCACATACACTGCCTGCCTGCCTAACTCCTGCTATCACCTTCACCACTGAAAATATGCACCTGGATTAGTCCTCTGAAGGACTGTTAGTTCAGTTGGATATATACATATGTCGTGGAATACCTATTATAACTATAAACAAGCAAATCTCTCCCTGACCCAGCAGCACCTCTCCCTTCTGAGGACTAATCCAGCTGCATATAATCAGTGCTAGGCAGGAGTTAGGCAGGCGGTGTATGTGGCAGACTGCAGTGTATGATACAGCACAAGAGGGTCCATTAGACGTCCTGTCTGCTTCTGCTGTAATAATTACAGATATTTGTAGACATGGCCGCAGATATCAGGGGCCAGGGCCAATTATTTTTTTATCTTAATCCTGGTTATTTGCTTAAAAAGCAATCCAGAATAGACCATTTTTCTGCTCCATATGCTTGTTCTCACTGCAGAATGAAGCCAGATATGTTCCATATTTCAGCTATAAAAATACAGAAATTTGAACTGAACGTGGAAAATATTGGCCTCCTTTTCCATTCTGTTGCAGTGTGATGGTCAAGTTATTCACACTAGGTGTCTGTGAAGAATAGTATTAGTAAATTACAGGCCTGCTATTTAAAACCGTGGTTCTCTGTCAGACATATCACCTATAACACTGTTCCAAAATCAGACATTTCTTTCATTTTCAATCCAGTGTGTTGGTCAAGATATTCACAGTAGGTGTCTGTGAAGAATAGTATTAGTGAATTACAGGCCTGCTATTTAAAACCATGGTTCTCTGTCAGACATATCACCTATAAGACTGTTCCAAAATCAGACCAGACATTTCTTCCATTTTCATTTCATTGCAGTGTGTCGGTCAAGCTATTTACACTAGGTGTCTGTGAAGAATAGTATTAGTAAATTACAGACTTGCTATTTCAAACTGTGGTTCTCTGTCAGATGTATCACATATAACTGGGTTCCAAAATCAGCCATTTTTCGTGAACGTTGAAAATATTGTTGTTATGGGTCCGGGTGGTGGAACCTCTGTGCTGTGAAACAAGGAGGGACCAGAGGGGCATGACTAAGTGCCTACCCGGACAGATCCTGGCCACACGGCGGCTTAGTCGACTCCGTGAACCAAGGAGTGACCGGGAAGGTGAACCAGGTGCCACTCTGGGACCGACCTTGTGTGAGAGCAAGCGACTCCCACGGGTCAGATGGCTGAAGCTGACAGGTACAGCAGATGAGCATGGCCGGAAGACAGACAGGTGATACAGGTAGGCAGGCAGGCGGGCACGGCTGATATACAGGCTGGCGGGCACGGCAGATAGACAGGCTGGCGAGCACGGCTGATAGACGGGCTGGCGGGCAAGGCTGATAGACAGACTGGTGGGCATAGGGATCTGAGGACTGAGGAGAGTGTTAGCACACAAACAACAATCTTGCACAGGCACCTCTATTTTGGAGGAGGTGCCTTAAATAGGAGTAGTCCTCCTGCCATTGTCCGGGGACTCTTTAGGACGGCGCATGCGGCCCCTTTAAGAGGGAGGGAGTGCGCGCCCGCGCCCTAAGAACAGTTCCCGGGAAACTGCGCGAGGTGCGCGCACGCAGGGCAGCAGCAGGGGAGCTGGAGGACGCTGGACCGGGGACCGCGGCGGTGAGGGGATCGGCGTCTCTGGCCGGCAGGAGGCAGAGACGCTGACGCTACAATTGTCCTCCATTAAAAATGGGCAAGGTGTGTAGCAAGGGAAGGGGAAGTGGACGTGATAATGCATGCAGAGGCTGAGGATGTTACCGTGGGCAAGCTGAAATTGTGCCACAACAAACACACACATCTTGTCGCTCGACCTTCCTGTCCCACTTACTAGGGGACCACTGTATACCACTATTGAACCCAGAGCAGTGTCAAAAGGTTGTTGGTTGGATAGCGGATAATGCTTCCAGTCACTTTGCCACCACCACCACCACCACCTTGTCTTCCACATGGTCAAGTCTCAGTAGCCGTGAGTCTGGACCGGACATTCCTCACCCTGATCCTCCTTCCTTCCACCATGCCGAGTGCCCGGATACAACTGATCCCACACTTGGACACTCAGAAGAGCTGTTCAGTTTTCCATTTGTAGATTTGGGCCTCTCACTCGGCCAACTTCAAGTGAGTCATTGGAGAACGCGTGTAGTGATGTCCAAGTATTGAAGCAGCCACGGTCGCATGAAGACGATGGTGGGAAAGTGCAATTACTGTTGCAAGAGGTGGATCATGATGATGATGAGACACAATTTCCAGAAAGTCAGGAGGAGGACCAGAGTGCGGAAGTGGAAGACGAGGTGGTGGATGATATTGTAACTGACCCAACCTGGCAGGGGGACATACAGAGCAAGGACAGCAGCACACAGGGGGAGGGAGGCATAGCACCACAACAGGCAGGAAGAAGCAGTGTGGTGGCTGCAGACACAAGGTGGGAAAGCGTTTTTCGTATTGCCAACACGACGGAAGTTGCCAGTACAACTGTTAGGTCTTCCCGACTCTGGTTGTTTTTTAAAGACTCTGCAGATAACCCCAGAAAGCCCATTTGCATCACCTGCCAGGCCAGCATCAGCAGGCAGGGCCGGCGTCAGCACCCGGCGCACCCGGGCAAATGCCGGGGCCCTGAGCAGGCAGAGGGGCCCACTGGCGGTCGCGCACCCCGCTGGGCTATGGGCGGAGGAGAGCGGTGTCAGCGCCTGCCCTTCCCCCCGCTTGCTCAGGGCCCCGGCAGCCCGATACTTACCTCTCCCCGTGCCTCCGCAGATCCGCTGTCTTCCTGCTCTGCGCTCCCTGTGACGTCTCAGGTCAGAGGGCGCGGTGACGTCTTTACACCGCGCCTTCCCCTGAGTCGTCACAGGGAGCGCTGAGCGGGAAGACACCGACAACGCTGGAGTTCGGAGCCGAGCGGCGGGCAGCAGGTAGCAGGTGAGGAGGAGGGAGGTGAGTATTTGATTTTTTTTTTAATGTATGGAGGCATGGGGCATTATAAAGAGGGGGGGGCATCCTGCATGGGGCATTATATAGAGGGGGGGGACAGCCTGCATGGGGCATTATAAAGAGAAGGGGGGGGCATCCTGCATGGGGCATTATATAGAGGGGGGGACATCCTGCATGGGGCACTATATAGAGGGGGGGGGGGCAGCCTGCATGGGGCATTATAAAGAGAAGGGGGGGGACATCCTGCATGGGGCATTATAAAGAGGGGGGGGACAGCCTGCATGGGGCATTATAAAGAGAAGGGGGGGGCATCCTGCATGGGGCATTATAAAGGGGGGACGACATCCTGCATGGGGCATTATATAGAGGGGGGGGGACAGCCTGCATGGGGCTTTATAAAGAGAAGGGGAGGGGCATCCTGCATGGGGCATTATAAAGGGGGGGGACATCCTGCATGGAGCATTATATAGAGGGGGGGGACAGCCTGCATGGGGCATTATAAAGAGAAGGGGGGGGCATCCTGCATGGGGCATTATAAAGGGTGGGGGACATCCTGCATTGGGCATTATAAAGGGGGGGGGCAGCCTGCATGGAGCATTATAAGGGGGGGCAGCCTGTATGGGGCATTATGTGTGGGGGAACAGCCTGCATGGAGCATTAAAAGGGGGGGGGCCTGTATGGGGCATTATGTGGGGGGTAACAGCCTGCATGGAGCTTTAAACGGGGGGGGCCTGTATGGGGCATTATGTGGGGGGTAACAGCCTGCATGCAGCATTATATGGGCGCCAGTATCCTGTATGGAGAGTTATAAGGGGACCGGTATCCTGTATGGAGCGTTATAAGGGGACCGGTATCCTGTATGGAGCGTTATATAGGGGACCGGTATCCTGTATGGAGCGTTATATGGGGGCCAGTATCCTGTATGGGGTTTTATTAGGGGACCAGTATCCTGTATGGAGCATTATATGGGGGCCAGTATCCTGTATGGAGCTTTATAAGGGGACCAGTATCCTGAATGGAGCGTTATATGGGGGCCGGTATTCTGTATGGAGCCTTATATGGGGGCCAGTATTCCATATGGAGCCTCATATGGAGGCCAGTATTCCGTATGGAGCCTTATATGGGGGCCAGTATTCCGTATGAAGCATTATATGGGGGCCAGTATTCCGTATGGAGCCTTATATGGGGGCCAGTATTCTGTGTGGAGCGTTATATGGGGGCCAGTATCCTGTATGGAGCGTTATATGGGGGCCAGTATTCTGTGTGGAGCTTTATATGGGGGCCAGTATCCTGTATGAAGCGTTATATGGGGGCCAGTATTCCGTATGGAGCCTTATATGGGGGCCAGTATTCCGTATGGAGCCTTATATGGGGGCCAGTATTCTGTGTGGAGCGTTATATGGGGGCCAGTATTCTGTGTGGAGCGTTATATGGGTTCCAGTATCCTGTATGAAGCGTTATATGGGGGCCAGTATTCCGTATGGAGCCTTGTATGGGGGCCAGTATTCTGTGTGGAGCGATTCACCGGTTTCTGAGCTATTGTGGAATTTACAATAGATATCACTCATGTAATGTAAGAAGTGAAATCTTTGCATTGTACTATATATATATTTCTCCGCTGTATCTCTGCATCATGAATCGTGGTATGTGTTAAAGGGGCCCACTGAGACTCTTTCGCCCGGGGCCCAGAAAAACCTGGAGCCGGCCCTGTCAGCAGGGGTAGCAAAACTAGCAGCCTGACCACCACCAGCATGATCAGGCACATGGCAGAAAAGCACCCGACTAAGAGGGCCGAACCCCAGGGTTCAGAAACAGTGTCTGCTGGTGACACCACTGCTTATTCCGCAGTTGTGCGTGCACACCAATCCCCTGTCCATGGCGCATGTGAAGATGCCTCCTGCCTTGCACGTGTTGTTGAACACTCTCAATTAGCACCATCAGAAAGCACGTCCACGTCCTTGTCCCAGCGCAGCGTTCGATTGTCCCTACCCCAGTCCTTGAAATGCAAGCGCAAATACGTAGCCAATGCCCCACAAGCCACACTACTAAATTCACACATTTCGCAAATGCTTGCGCTCGAAATGTTGCCTTTTAGGCTTGTGGAGACGGACACTTTCCTCAACCTGATGGCGGCGGCCGTCCCTCGGTTCTCGGTCCTCAGCCGCCACTATTTCTCCTTCCCCGCATTACACAAGCATGTGTCTTACAACATTAGACGTGCCCTCAACAACGAAGTTACTGGGAAAGTCCACCTAACCACACACACAGTACATCTCGCTGATGGCATACTGGGTAAATGTAGTGGAAACGGGGACCCAGTCAGACCTTGGGACAGAACACTTCCTCCCGACGCCGAGGATTGCGGGCCCTGGGACAATCAGGGTTGCCCCAACATTCTAGAGCTCCTGCACCTCCTACTCTTCAGCCTCCATCTCCGAAATGACCACATCAGTCGCAAGCTCCTGCTTTCTACCACTGCAGCATTGCCTCGGCCAAGCAGCAACAGGCTGTGCTGAAGCTAATATGTTTAGGTGACAAACCGCACAAAGCTGAAGAGTTGTGGACAGCTCTGAAAGAGCAGGCAGATCTGTGGCTGACACTGATAACCCTACAGCCAGGCATGGTCATATGTGACAATGGCCAGAACCTGGTGGCGGCTCTGAGGCGAGGCAAGCTCACACACATACCATGCCTGGCCCATGTGCTTAACCTCGTGGTTCAGTGGTTTGTCAAAATCTATCTGGATCTGCCAGATCTGCTTGTCAAAGTACGCCGCCTGTGTGTCCATTTTAAAAGTCAGTTACAACTTCCGTCGCCCTTGCCATGCTTCAGCAGCGTTTGCAGCTTTCAGATCACTGACTGATCTGCGATGTCCCCACGCATTGGAACTCTATAATGCACATGTTGGGAAGGATTTGTGAGCAGAAGAGGACAGTTTTTGACTACCAGCATCAACAAGGCCGTTGGTATTCAGTTCAGACTCCACACATAAGACCTCAGGAGTGGACATGGATGTCAGACATATGTACCATCCTCCAAATCTTTGAGGACTCCACCAAGATGGTGAGCGGCGATGATGCCATAATTAGCGTCACCACCCCACTTCTCTGTCTTCTGAAGCTCTCTCAGTTTTCTCAGACCCTCCCATCGCACAGGCCCTGAGGCGCGGGGTAATCTCCCAAGGAGGGAAAAGTTTAAGAAGATTGTGAGGGAGTACCTTGCCGACCATACCAAGGTCGTCAATTATTCCTTTGTGCCTTTATAATTATTGTGTATCCAAGCTGGACACATGACATGAACTGGCTCTCTACGCCTTGAAGGTCCTGGCCTGCCCTGCCGCTAGCATTTTGTCAGAGCGGGTTTTTATTGCTACTGGTTGAAATATAACCGATAGGCGCATCCGCCTGTCAACTGAAAATGCTGACAGGCTGACTCTTATAAAATGAACAAGGGCTGGATTGGGCCAGACTTCTCAACACCATCGAATGATAGCAGTGTAAAATAAACTGAAATACAGTGTCTTTTTTTGGGAGATCTAACTCTTTTCCCATGCACCTCTGTCTTCACACCCAGACATGGGTATATGCTTCCAGATTTTGTCTATTTGTTCTTGTCTTTTTCCATCCCCGCATCCTCATCCTCCACTACCATATCACCACCATATGTACCATATCAAAATATCTACGTCTCTTGCAATGGACATTGTAATTCCTCCAAATTTTTAGCAGTCGTGGCTTCTACTACATAGGTAAACAGTATGAAAGACCCACTTCCTAATAATGGCAACATTGTTTTCAGGAGGCCCTCCGACTTCCACGTCTCTTGCAAGGGGCATTGGAGTTCCTCCAAATTTTTGCCAGCCGTTGCTTCACTGCATAGGCAAACAGTATGGGAGACCCACTTCCTAATAACGGGAACATTGTTTTCAGGAAGCCCTCCGATCTCTATGTCTCCTTCAAGGGGCATTGGAGTTCCTCCAAATTTTTTACAGCCATTGCAGTCACTGCATAGGCAAACTGTATGGGAGACCCTCTCCTTTCTAATGGGAATATGTCGTTACTGAGGCCCACCTCTTTGTGTCTTTAAATTGTTAGTGTTTTTTTTTCTAAATTTTGGCAGCCGTTGGACTCACTGCATACCCTATAACTGTATAGCAGACCCTCTCTTTTCTAATGGGAACATGTCTTACTGTGGCCCAGCCCCAGCTCTATGTGTCTTTAAATTGTTATTTGGGTTTTTCCTAAATTTTGGCAGCCATTGGACTCACTGCATACCCTATAACTGTATAGCAGACGCTCTCTTTTATAATAGGAACATGTCGTTACTGTGGCCCAGCTCTATGTGTCTTTAAATTGTTAGTAGGGTTTTTCCAAACTGTATGGGAGACCCTCTCCTTTCTAATGGGAATATGTCGTTACTGAGGCCCACCTCTTTGTGTCTTTAAATTGTTAGTGTTTTTTTTTCTAAATTTTGAGAGCCGTTGGACTCACTGAATACCCAATAACTGAATATCAGACCCTCTCTTTTCCAATGGGAACATGTCGTACTCATTACTGTAGCCCAGCTCTATGTGTCTTTAAATTATTAGTGGGGTTTATCCTAAATTTTGGTGGGCTAATGCAGGGGCCATTATACAGTGTGGTGGCTAATGCGAGGGCCATTATACTGTTTGGGGGCTAATGGGGGGACCAGTATACAGCGTGGAAGCTACTGTGTGTGATATTATACAGTTTGTGGCCTACCATGGGGGCAATCATACTGTGTGGGGACTAATGTATGGGGCCCTCATACAGTATGGGGAATACTGTGAAGGGCCCAATTATAGTGTACAGTCTCATATTGTGGGCAGGCCCCTCATACATTGTAGGGACATCTGTGGGTGTCTTTATAAAATGTGGAAGCACTGTTATTGTGCCAAATAGCAGGTGCAGTAATAGGGAGTCAGGGACACATATGGTAGAAGCGGCTCAGTATTGACGTATTGGCAATATTGAGGTATGAGGCGTTTCTGCAGGTTGAGGATAGATGGGGATGGTGGATGAAATGTGTTGTAATCTCTGCAGACAAGTGTTGGCTTAAAAAGTTTTCATGGTGGTTTGGGAAAAATGGAAAAGATGGGAAAAGTGAATGACTCCGTCAGAAAGAACGTCAGCTGTAAGTTACCATCTATAACTGCACTGTGATCTCATACATGTTCTGAAAGACTGGTATCAAACACTATACGGACACTGAATTCCGGTAATATCAGTGTCTGTCTCTGTGTAGAGATTTTTTTCAGCAACAGCATGGTCAACTGCCGAAGTTCTTCTATACCCACAATTTGGATGCACCACCATAGTTGTAATCAAGGTTACCTGGTTAGGGGCCCGCTCAGATGTTTTGTCTCCTCTGAACTGAATCCCTAGCTACGCCTCTGTAAACCAGTGATAAAATAACACTATTATATACAGCAGTACCTATAAAGGCATCTGCCAGTAACAGTGTAAAGGGGAAGACCGGGGTGTAAGTACTTTCAGAACAAAGGATCCGGAACTTCCGGGGCCGTGCCTCTGGTTGCTGGGGGAAGACGGACTGCGAGCACAGGAGTCAGGTGACCGGGAAGCTGGGGGCGTGTCCAGAGCCAGAGCTCGGGGGTCAGGTGACCGAGGAGCAGGAAACGTGTCTAGGAAGAGGGAGTAAAAGGAGTTTTTGCGCGGGAAAGCAGGCAGTTGACAGTGGGGGTCAAGCCCGACTAGAGGGAGAAGAGACGCAGGGTCCGTGGAGCTGAGCAAGTGAGGTGCAGTGTTATGGACTAGGGGCTCAGCGGGTCAAACCGCAGACCGCCTGCTGCCGCCAGAAGACGTGGAGCCGAGCAAGTGAGGTGCAGTGTTATGGACTAGGGGCTCAGCGGGTCAAACCGGAGACCGCCCGCTGCCGCCAGAAGATGGAGCATTGTTTAGGCGGGGAAGCCAGAATAAAACAACACCGGCATCAGCCGGCAACTGCCTTGTGAGGAGCAAGAGTCAGCTAAGTGTAAAACTGCCGATTACAACCGTGTCGACTCTGCTACATCTAGCCAAACTGTGAATTGTCGTTTATAGTCTGTTACCTGCTACTCCCCTTGTTGTCCCCATATTTCCCCATATTTCCCCTGTTACTCCCTGTGTGGAGATTGACCCTGTTACAGTAAATCCCCCTTGTTTATTAACCCTGTACTGGCTGCTCTGTGTTTCTGTGTTACTGCATCTAAAGTACCTGTGTTACAACAGTACTAGAGATGAGCGGATCTTTTGAAATTCGAATTCTCTGACTTCATCACATTTTTCACAAAAATTTGATTCATGGAGAATAAATTTGCGAGAATCTCAATACTGCAAAGCTTGCAATTGTTTGGAAAATATACTTGTTGGAGAGAAGACAGAGAATCCAGCTGACTATGACATCACACACTTTATAGAAGAGAGAGATGGTTGGGAGATGGATTGATGGCGTTGAGGAGCGCAAGAGCCAAATAGGTGAGTATAATTATTTTTTTTAGTGTTTTTGAATATTTTGATGGCCTTTAATGGTTGAGAAAAATGCTGGCCAGCGGTCTCCATATTTCTGAAACTGTGTGGAAGCGAATTGCAAAAAAATCCACATTTTGGTTAATGCGGAGTTCTGTAAAAGTTGAGTTGAATTCAATTCCACTCTAATTTTTTCACTCATCTCTACTAAACAGTACTATAAAGGTGTACAAAAAATGTCATACTGTAACCCAGACATTACACCCATACTGTTGAAATAATTTTGCCTATCATTCTATGCAGTAAGACTGTAGATCCAGCCACAAGTGAAACCATGCTGGCATTTGCACGTATGTTGTAGAGCACATTTACTGTATATAATCACATAGCCAGGTTAAGACCGGAGGCTCATGTTAACTGGGTTAACAGTTTAAATGGACACTTCCATAATGTTAGTTTAAAAAGTCACTTTTAGGCCTCATTCATGTTGCACGTACATGTTCAATCTGTGTTTTCCAAAGATGCAACACATATCCACTACAGTCTATACATCTGTTCACATCTTTGTTTTTTCACAGATCATTTATTTATGCAAAAGACAGACGTGTCCTTTCAAAACACATACATGTTTGTTTTTTTCCAACAGCACGGATGAAAAGTACCAATACAAGTCTATGGATCTGTGAAAAACATATACAGCACATAAATGACATCCGTTTTAGCATTGTAAAGGATAGGAGAAGCCTTGTAATTTATTTATTTATTTAATCATAGGTGAAAAACACTGATGACATACTAATCAAACACTGTTGATACTCGGATACAAAATACAGATGACACCGGTAACATTTTTTTTTCTGGACGTGAAAAATATTGATGTCTGAATGAGGTTTTAAGGCATGTGGCATTACTGTCTTATGCCCTATAAATTTGCCCCTTAGGACATAGTACAATCCTAATCCATTACTTTGCTCACGTTAACTCTGTTTGCTGTTCCCACAACAAATCCACAGCTCCAGGCTTACAGCTGCTGCACTGCTATGTAATACTAGCCTGAAAAAGATCCAATTACAGTTCTGAAGATTGCACTTTAACTGTGTCCTATGTAAAAGCAAATCTAAATATATATTTCTTCTAGGATTGAATTAAAGGGTTTCCCTCTTGACATTCAGTATATACTGTGATTGTTCTTTTCCATTCATATAGCCATCCAATAAATAAATGAAACATGATATGTAATGATAATTGAATCTCTCAAAATTTGTTTCAGCAAAAATATTCTATCTATCTACTGTCTGAATAAAATTCAGCTGAGTCAAATCTTCCCCAAAAAGACATTTATTATGCTCTAAGGTATCTCCACTTACTCACCTGTCATAGAGCCTCCTCTCAACTGGCCTATACCAGCAACTCCCTGCCCCATGGTCCGCTTGCTTCTGATCTTCAGTCTAGCCTCACTAGGCCTTACTATGCCATGTAGGGTCCATTGACGCATTTCACACACCACTTCACCAAGTGAGACCTAGCAAATACTGGAAGATCTGGTCTGAAGATTGATCCTAATTGAGCATAGGATTGGGCAGGGAGTTGCGATGGTAGCACAGGTGAGAGATAGACTAAGGACAAGTGAATATTTACCGTATATATACAGTACAGACCAAAAGTTTGGACACACCTTCTCATTTAAAGATTTTTCTGTATTTTCTTGACTATGAAAATTGTACATTCACACTGAAGGCATCAAAACTATGAATTAACACATGTGGAATTATATACTTAACAAAAAAGTGTGAAACAACTGAAAATATGTCTTATATTCTAGGTTCTTCAAAGTAGCCACCTTTTGCTTTGATGACTGCTTTGCACACTCTTGGCATTCTCTTGATGAGCTTCAAGAGGTAGTCACCGGAAATGGTCTTCCAACAATCTTGAAGGAGTTCCTAGAGATGCTTAGCACTTGTTCGCCCTTTTGCCTTCACTCTGCGGTCCAGCTCACCCCAAACCATCTCGATTGGGTTCAGGTCTGGTGACTGTGGAGGCCAGGTCATCTGGCGTAGCACCCCATCACTCTCGTTCTTGGTCAAATAGCCCTTATACAGCCTGGAGGTGTTTTTGGGGTCATTGTCCTGTTGAAAAATAAATGATGGTCCAACTAAACGCAAACCGGATGGAATAGCATGCCGCTGCAAGATGCTGTGGTAGCCATGCTGGTTCAGTATGCTTTCAATTTTGAATAAATCCCCAACAGTGTCACCAGCAAAGCACCCCCACACCATCACAACTCCTCCTCCATGCTTCACGGTGGGAACCAGGCATGTAGAGTCCATCCGTTCACATTTTCTGCGTCGCACAAAGACACGGTGGTTGGAACCAAAGATGTCAAATTTGGACTCATCAGACCAAAGCACAGATTTCCACTGGTCTAATGTCCATTCCTTGTGTTCTTTAGCCCAAACAAGTCTCTTCTGCTTGTTGCCTGTCCTTAGCAGTGGATTCCTAGCAGCTATTTTACCATGAAGGCCTGCTGCACAAAGTCTCCTCTTAACAGTTGTTGTAGAGATGTGTCTGCTGCTAGAACTCTTTGTGGCATTGACCTGGTCTCTAATCTGAGCTGCTGTTAACCTGCGATTATTGAGGCTGGTGACTCGGATAAACTTATCCTCAGAAGCAGAGGTGACTCTTGGTCTTCCTTTCCTGGGGCGGTCCTCATGTGAGCCAGTTTCTTTGTAGTGCTTGATGGTTTTTGCAACTGCACTTGGGGACACATTCAAAGTTTGCCCAATTTTTCGGACTGACTGACCTTCATTTCTTAAAGTAATGATGGCCACTCATTTTTCTTTACTTAGCTGCTTTTTTTCTTGCCATAATACAAATTCTAACAGTCTGTTCAGTAGGACTATCAGCTGTGTATCCACCTGACTTCTGCACAACACAACTGATGGTCCCAACCCCATTTAAAAGGCAAGAAATCCCACTTATTAAAACTGAGAGGGCACACCTGTGAAGTGAAAAACATTTCCGGTGACTACCTCTTGAAGCTCATCAAGAGAATGCCAAGAGTGTGCAAAGCAGTCATCAAAGCAAAAGGTGGCTACTTTGAAGAGCCTAGAATATGACATATTTTCAGTTGTTTCACACTTTTTTGTTAACTATATAATTCCACATGTGTTAATTCATAGTTTTGATGCCTTCAGTGTGAATGTACAATTTTCAAAGTCATGAAAATACAGAAAAATCTTTAAATGAGAAGATGTGTCCAAACTTTTAGTCTGTACTGTATTTTTAACCCATTCCCAACACTAAAAATAATCCAGCAAAATGGCAGTTGCGTTACAAATCCAGATTTTTCTAGAAACTTGTGACTAATTTGATTTAATACAAATCATTTTGCTCATCTCTAATCATGCAACATTGCATAATTATTTACAATGTAAGCATAGCAATGCATTGTGATATAGTACATAATACAATAAACTGTTGATGGCTAGGCTCACACAATCATTTGGAGTTCCATTTTTCCGTTCTATTTTAGGGACAGAAAAATGAAAGTCATGAAGGAAATGGCTCTGTACTTTGGATGAAGTACAGAAAAACAATGCCAGATGTATGTACATACAATAGCAATAGATGCACTTGAAAAATGTAACATTAATGTTCAGCAAAGGAAAACTAATCAATGAGACACAATGAATTGTCAATAAACTGTTATTGGATGCACTACAGTAATTGAACATATTATTGGTGAAAATAGTCCAGTCTGGTGCAGTAGGCAAGTATGAGTTGGGTTTTGGGGGATAGCTATTGTTTAAATAGGAACATCTGTGGCTGGCATTAGGAGGTCTCTGTGACTAGAATAAGGACTATTGATACTGCCACTATAACATGCATCTTTGTTTGGAATGGAGTTCCCCGTGCAGGTATTCTGAAGAGTGGCCGACACTCTGGGGTGTATCTGTGGCTACCACTCTGGGAATCATCCATGGCAGGAATTCAAGTAAGGTTGGACTGAACATCTTTCCAATTTAAATTTTTGGAGGCTAAGAACCTTTTAAACCACTGAAATATAGTTTATTTCGCTGCTACTTATTTTTCTTTTTGTTACAAACACAACTGCAGCCAGCACATGCTTGACTTACTTCGCTCAATTTTAGCAGTTTATGTTAAGGTAATGTGTGAAGATGAACAGATCAGGCAAAATTTAAATTCTCCTGTTTGCGGAGTTTTCTGGAAAACTGGATTCGTAGAGAATTTATTCTCCACGAATTTACAAAAAAAAAAAGTTGTTTTAATTTTTATTGCATCAATCAATAGTATACATGAAAATAAGAAACTTTGTAATATATGTTATTAGAGAAATTTACTTCTTTATCCTCTTGCACTGATCATTAATTCTCAAAATTCTCAATTAACAGGTAAAATTTGTATTCGGTGAAGATTAGTGATGAGCGAGCATAATCGCAAGTACTCAGTACTCGCCCGAGCATCTCAGTACTTGAGATGCTCCGAGCTTGCCGAGTACTTCCGAGATGCTTGGGCGGATGCTCGGGTCCGCTCCCTGCAACATGCAGGGATTGTCTGTCACACACTGTAATGCCGAAGCCATGTTGGTTGTAGCATTACAGTGATTGGCTGGCCGTACAGCGCCATCAGGTCTATATCAGACCTGGTGCCGCTGTGCTCGGCACAGTCTACTCTGCAATCAGGCAGTGTAGGGAGAGGTGCTACTGAGCTAGGGAGAGATTTGGTTGTTTTTTAGTTAGTGTAAGTATTCTGATTCTGTACATATCCATCTCAACTAACAGTCCTTCTGAGGACTAATCCAGCTGCAGAGATATCAGTGCAAAGCAGGCAGGCAGGGTATGTAGCAGACTGCAGTGCATATAGCAAGAGTGTCCATTCCAGTTCTGTCTGCTGGTGTTTTTACAGATATTTGTAGAAATAGCCACAGGTATCAGGGGCTAGGAATAATTTTTTTTTTATCTTAATTCTGATTATTTGCTTAAAAAGCAATCCAGACAACACCGTTTTTCTGCACCATTTGCTTGTTGGCACTGCAGAATACAGCCAGGTCCTTTCCATATTACAGCGCTAAAAATCCAGCTATTTAAAACTGTGGTTTGTCTGTCACACGGATCACATATAATTGTGCTGAAAATTCTGCCATTTCTGGCCTCCACTGAAATTTTGTTGCAGTGTGTCAGCGAAGTTATTGACACGATGTCACTATTAAAAATAGTTACCTACAGGCCAGCTATTTAAAACTGTGGTTTGTCCGTCACACGGATCACATATAATTGCGCTGAAAATTCTGCCATTTCTGGCCTCTATTGAAATTTTGTTGCAGTGTGTCAGTGAAGTTATTGACACGAGGTCGCTGTTAAAAATAGTTACCTACAGGCCAGCTATTTAAAACTGTGGTTTGTTCATTACACGGATCAAATATAAGTTCGCTCCAAAATTGTAGTGAGCGTGGAAGATATTGTCCTCCTTTTAAAATGGGCAAGGCACGTGGCAAGGGACGGGGAACTGGACGTGATGGTAATGGTGCATTCAGAGTCTGAGGCCATTGGCAAGCTGAAATTGTGCCACAACAAACACACACATCTTCTCGCCCGACCTTCCTGTCCCAATTACTAGGGAACCGCAGCACACCACTATTGAACCCAGAGCAGTATCAAAAGGTTGTTGGTTGGATAGAGGATAATGCTTCCAGTCACTTTGCCACCACCACCACCAACCTGTCTTCCACACGGTCAAGTCTCAGTAGCCATGAGTCTGGGCCGCATATTCCTCACCCTCATCCTCCTTCCTCCCACAATGCCGAGTGGCCGGAGACAACTGATCCCACACTTGGACACTCCGAAGAGCTGTTCACTTTTCCATTTATAGATTCGGGCTTTTCGTCTGGTCCACTTGAAGCGGGGCAAGAGGAGATCGCATGTAGCAATGCCCAAACATTTGAGCAGCCACGGTCATACGAAGGCAATGGTGGGAAAGTGTCACAAGAGTTGGACGATGATTAGACACAATTGCCAGAAAGTCAGGAGGAGGACCAGGGTGCAGAAGTGGAAAACAAGGTGGTGGATTATATAGTAATTGACCCAACCTGGCAGGAGGACATGCAGAGCAAGGACAGCAGCACACAGGTGGAGGGAGGCAGAGCACCCCAACAGGCAGGAAAAAGCAGTGTGGTGGCCACGGACAGAAGGCGGGCAATCGTTCCCCGTAACAAAAACACGACGGAAGTTGCCAGTACAACTGTTAGGTCTTCACGAGTCGGGTTGTTTTTAAAAGACTCTGCCGATAGCCCCAAAAAGGCCATTTGCACCACCTGCCAGGCCAGCATCAGCAGGGGTAGCAAAACTAGCAGCCTGACCACCACCAGCATGATCAGGCACATGGCAGCAAAGCACCCAACTTTGTGAGCCAAACTCCAGGGTCCAGGAATAGTGTCTGCAGGTGACACCACTGCTTCTTCCGCTGTTGTGCGTGCAAGCCAATCCCCTGTCCATAGTGCATGCGACTATGCCTTCTGCCCTGCACCTGTCATTGTACACTCTCAACTAGCACCATCACCAAGCAGGTCCTTGTCCCAGCGCAGCATTCCGTTGTCCATACCCCAGTCCTTGGAATGCAAGAGCAGTTACACAGCCAACGTCCCACAGGCCACACTACTAAATTTCCACATTTCGTGACATTTTGAGCTTGAAATGTTGTCTTTTAGGCTCATGGAGACGGAAGCTTTCCGCAACCTGATGGCGGCGGCCGTCCCTCGGTACTCGGTCCCCAGCCGCCACTATTTCTCCCGTTGTGTCGTCCTCGCATTACACAAGCACGTGTCCCACAACATTAGCCATGCCCTCAACAATGCAGTTACTGGGAAAGTCCACCTAACCACAGACACATAGACAAGTGCTTGTGGGCAGGTATGTTACATATTGCTGATGGCACACTGGGTTAATATAGTGGAAGCTGGGACCCAGTCGGACCTTGGGACGGAACACATCCTACCGACGCCGAGGATTGTGGGCCCTAGGTCAATCAGAGTTGCCCCCAAAGTCTACAGCTCCTGCACATCATCCTCCTCAACCTCCATCTCCGAAATGACTACATCAGTCACAAGCTGGAAGCACTGCAGCACTGGATCAGCCAAGCGACAACAGGCTGTGCTGAAACTAATATGCTTAGGTGACAAACCACACAATGCTGAAGAGTTGTGGACAGCTCTGAAAGAGCAGGCAGATCTGTGGTTGACACCGCTGAACCTATAGCCAGGCATAGTTGTGTGTGACAATGGCCGGAACTTGGTGGCAGCTCTGAGGTGAGGCAAGCTCACACATGTACCATGCCTGGCCCATGTGCTTAACCTCGTGGTTCAGCGGTTTCTCAAAAGCTACACAGAGCTGCTGGATCTGCTTGTAAAAGTACGATGCCTGTGTGTCCACTTTAGAAAGTCAGCTATAGCTTCCGCCGCCCTTTCCATGTTTCAGCAGAGTTTACAGGTTCCGGCTCACCGACTGGTGTGTGATGTCCCCATATGTTGGAACTCTACATTGCAGATGTTGGGAAGGATTTGTGAGCAGAAGATGGCAGTTGTTGAGTACCAGCATCAACAAGGCCGTCGGTATTCAGTTCAGACTCCACACATAAGACTTCAGGAGTGGACATGGATGTCAGACATATGTACCATCCTCCAAAACTTTGAGGACTCCACCAAGATGGTGAGCGGTGATGACGCCATAATAAACATCACCATCCCACTTCTCTGTTTTCTGAAATGCTCTGCTCACACTCAAAGAGGATGCATTGCAGGCGGAGCATGATGAGATTGAGCAACAAACCATACAGGGTGATTACACACAGCCCAGCCTCATCTCATACCAATGTGGATTGGGAGATAATGAGGAGGAGGAAGAACAGGAGCTAGTTTCATGCGCTATAGACTGCACAATTGTCATACCGTCTGTTCAGCGTGGATGGCCTGAGGACAGGGAGGAGGAGGAGATCATGGTCAGTTGTCCTCTTGGTGAGGACACGTACGTCTTGCCTGTTAGCAGTCTGGCACGCATGGCTGAGTTTATGTTACTCTGCATTTCCCATTACCCTCGCGTTCTCAAAATTTTGGGTGACAGTCATTACTGGTTGGTGACACTTCTAGACCCACGCTACAAGGAGACCTTTCTATCTCTTATTCCTGATGCGGATAGGTCTACAAAAATTGGGCAGTACCAGAAGGCCCTTGTTGTGGAACTATTAAAAAAATTCCCATCTGAAAACCCTGGCGGCAGAGGTCACAGTTCGTTGGACAACCAAGGAGTACAGGCAAGAGAGACACAACTCCAATCCAGCAAAGGCATGGGAACACTGTAAAAGTTCTAGGAGAATTTTCTCAACCCCTCCCATCGCACAGGCCCTGAGACACAGAGTACTCTCAAAAGGAGTGCAAAGTTTGGGAAGACGCTGAGGGAATACCAACGTCCTCTGTGATTCCTCTGTGCCTTATAATTCTTGGGTATCTAAGCTGGACACGTGGAATGAACTGGCTCTCTATGCCTTGGAGGTCCTGGCCTGCCCTGCCGCTAGCGTTTTATCAGAGGGGTTTTTAGTGCCGCTGGTGGAATTATAACTGATAAGCGCATTCGCCTGTCAACTGAAAATGCTGACAGGTTGACTCAAAAAAATGAACAAGGGTTGGATTGGGCCAGACTTCTCAACACCACCGAATGATAGCAGCGGAACATAAACTCAAATCCGGTGTCTTTTTTTGGGAGGTGTATTCCCATGCACCTCTTCACACCCACACATGGGTATACGCTTCCTGATTTTGGCTATTTGCTCTTCTCCTCCTCCTTCTCCTCATCCTTAACTTACACCATCATATCAGCAGGGTGACTGTGATCCGTGATGCAACACCCACATAATTTTTTTAAAGGGTGTTTATAATGGCAGTAAAAAATTTTTTTTATAAATTTTATACAGTATGTTTGTGGCACCCCAGGGGTCTGGTTTCCACAGTAATAGCAATATTATGTCTGAGAGCAGGTGGGAGGTTTCCTGGTCAGACATCCTATGCATGCCACACCTCCTGCCCAGTCCTGGGAGGGGAAGAACTTCCCCTATATAAAGCTGGGGCTGAGGCAGGGTTAGAGAGAAAAAAGAGTAGAGAGAGAAGAGGAGAAGCAGCTATAGGAAAGAGAGATCAGGAGCTCTGGGGAAGTCGTGCTAAAAGGAATCAGGGGCTGGCAGCTGTAGAGCTCGCCCTGATTGAAGAGTTACCACCGGACCCGGAGTCCGAGGCTATGGGGACTAATCCTTACCCAGCAGCAGAAACCGACCGGCAGGGGATTTCAGGTCCTCTGGCCAAGAAACCCGAAGGCACGGTCACACGCGTGGGACCAGCACCGCCGTCGTGGAGCGGAAGCCACTAGAAGGCCCCGAGTCACCGGCCATACGGGTGAGCACCACACGGTACACTCAGGGACGTGGGCTACTTTTACCCGCCTCTAGCAAGGTAGCCAGTAGAGTACAACTAGTTGGGGAGGCCTACAACTCCGCCTGGCCAGGGGAGATCCCATCTGTTCAAGGACTGACCAGGCCCCGACCGCTAGCCAGTACTCCGGGAGGGTCTATTTTTGTCACCAGTAAAGACCCTGAACTACACCGCATCGTCTCTGAGTGGTTCCTGCTACCCCCATCATCCACGTCGGCTGCCCTGAGGCCATACCCCTCCCGTTGGGGGTTATACCATCCACGCTGCACAATCCTTCCACCGGCCTCAGCGGTCTGCCCTACAGCGGCAGCTCCATAGCTGCATTCAACGGGTGGCGTAGTCGTCCAACATCTACTGCTAATACTCAGCCACACAGTTTGACTCCCTGGGCACGGACCGGGTCACCGCCACGAGACTACTACCCCCAACAGGCCCGGCTCCGGGTAGTCCCCGCGTGCGCAACGCTACACCAAGTAGGCCCAGGGGCGCGTCAACTTTGGCGTAGTCGGCAGGATCTCATGCCCGCAACCACCGGGTACTGCGTGCCTGAAAGAGACTGTTCAAACTTACCAGTGGTGAAGATTCCCGCCATCCGTGGAGGTTTCCCGCCATCCGGCGCCATCTTCTACCTTCTTCCCGCCATCCGCGAAGATTTCCCGCATTCCGGCGCCATCTTCTGCCTTCTTCCCGCCATCCGTGGAGTTTTCCCGCCGTTGGACGCCATCTTGAAGACGCCGCGCGGGAAGAAGAGGGGCGTGGACTCCGAAAGCGCGTGAGAACTGAAGCCCCGCCTCACGTCCGGACGTTGCGTAAGGTCCTGGAAGGAGCCCAGCAGACGCCGACGTCACAGGAGCGCGACGGAAGGTTCTCGACCCTGACGATCCACTGCGGAGCCGCGGCCTACGGAAGAGGATCATCGCAAGGTAGGCCATGGTCCACTAGGGGGGAGGAAGATGTCGGATACGGAGGAGAGCTTCACTGCCGCAGCCACCGCCAGCGCCACCGCTGCTGCGGTCATGCCTTTCACCATGCCCTATATCCCGGGGGCAGCCTGGCTACCCCAGTACTCAGGGGAGTCACATACCCTGAATGACTTTAAAGAAAAGCTGGATAGCCTCTTCCAGGTGTACCCCCTCACAGAAGAGCAAAAAGTGAGCATCCTGGGGGCCCAACTAACCGGGGCAGCCCAAAGGGAGGTAAAGTCCTGGCCACCTGGGAGGAGGACTGTCGCAGGGATATTAACCCGGCTGAAGGACACCTTTGATACCCGCACCTCAGCCGAGATTAAGCTTAGATTCTACGGGTGCAAGCAGCGAGCACATGAGAGTATAAGGGACTATGCACTAAACCTACAAGAGGCCCTGAGAGCCATTAAGCAGACCGACCCTGACAGCGTGGGAAACGAGGACAGGCTGTTGACCGAACAATTTATAGAGGGACTATATTGCAATGCCCACCGAACCCAGTTGCGGGCAATGGCCTTACAGGATCCTCATCTGGACTTTGCACAGTTCAAGGACAGAGCCATCCGGGTGCTCCGAGAACCGGCACCGGGTGGCGTGGTGACCCACAGGCGCCCTACTACCGCTTACCACCAGGAGGCGGCGCCCTTGTCGGCAGGGCCTGTGGGAGCTGATGCGCAGGCTGTGAACAATGACCCGGCTCCGGACCTGCACCATCAGGTCCAAGAGCTAGCTAAAAGCGTTGCTGTGCTAACCCGAACTGTGCAGTCTTTACAGGTTTCCACTCCAGGGAAGATCCAGCTGGCATCCGGACCGGAGGACATCCCGTGGCGTCGACCAAGGAGGACCCCACCGGCCAGAGGAAGACCCAGCGACCGGTACAACGAGGACGGACAACCTATCTGCCGCCGCTGCAATCAACCCGGACATATGGCAAGGTACTGTCCTTTAAGCTGGCACAACCTGGGGTAGAGGGCCAACCCCCAGGAAAAAGATCACCAGGCCCATCGAACTGGCGTGACAAATATGTGGGAGGACGCCCAGTCTTGCCTGTGGTACTGGATGGCATCCCTATGAGTGCCCTACTGGACACCGGGTCACAGGTCACCACCATCCCGTACGTGTTCTTCAAGCAGTACTGGAATGACTCGGATATAACCCGCTATCCAGACGACGACTTGAGTATCATCGCCAGTAATGGTCAGCCCGTGCCACAGATCGGATTTAAAGAAATGACCATTAAAATCGGTAGAGTCGAACTGGCAGCACAGGGACTGATCATTGTAGACATTGACAAGCGCGAGAGTCACCCAAAGATAACTCTAGGAACTAATGTGATTGAAAATTGTCTTGCAGAAGTGATTTTCATTTTACAGCAGGTTGCCAAGAACGCCAGCTCCGGCCAGCAGCGAGTGCTCCAAAAAGAGATCCGGGCAACAGGTGGAACTCTCCGGTGGTGAGATTGGAAGCGTGAGAATGTGTGACCCTTTCCCTATTGCCATGCCCCCCAAAAAGTGAAATGATGATTTGGTGCCGGGCAGCTATTGGTCTGAGAGGTAGAGACTACCAAGCAATGGTAGAACCCGTTTACTCAGACAGTAGGCCCACCATTTTGACAGCACGGGGGGTGGTTGATGTACGCCATGGGAGGGTGCCCGTTCGCATAATAAACATCGGGAAAAGGGAAGTGTACCTGCCCCGGTATGCTACGCTAGCCAAATTGTATACCATCAATCAGAATTCTGTACAGGCCGTGGAACCCTTGCCTCCATCTCAACCAGAGGAAGGTAACGGCTCTAAGAAACCAATGGAGGACTGGTGTCAGCAACTACATCTGGGTACTGACTCCACTCCCTCACACCAGAAACAGGGAGTCTATCGGGTGGTTCAAGAGTACGAGAGAGTGTTTAGTAAACACCCGTTAGACTTTGGGCGAGTAAAGGGGGTAGAACACCACATCCCCACGGGAGACCATCCTCCCATAAAGGAGAGATACCGACCCGTACCCCCTGCACACTACCAACATGCCAAGGGGATGCTTAGAGACATGAAGAAGTCTGGGGTAATCAGGGATAGCTGTAGCCCCTGGGCAGCTCCACTAGTCTTGGTCAAAAAGAAAGACAACACCATGAGAATGTGTGTAGATTACCGGAAAATTAACCGTATCACACACAAAGATGCGTACCCCTTACCAAGAATAGAGGAGTCTTTGGCTGCTTTAAAATCTGCTAACTTCTTCTCCACTTTGGATCTCACTAGCGGGTACTGGCAGGTTCCTGTAGCAGAGGCGGACCGGGAGAAGACCGCATTCACCACCCCGATGGGACTTAGCGAGTTTACCTGCATGCCGTTCGGACTCTGCAACGCACCAGGAACCTTCCAGCGATTGATGGAATGCTGTCTGGGACACCGAAACTTCGAGACGGTCCTGTTATACCTGCACGATGTCATCGTCTATTCCAAGACCTACGAGGACCACCTGAAACACCTGGCGGAAGTGTTCGAAGCTCTGGCAAGTTACGGCCTAAAGGTGAAACCCTCCAAGTGTCACCTCCTGAAGCCAAAGGTGCAGTACCTGGGACACGTGGTGAGTGCTGACGGAGTGGCTCCCGACCCTGATAAGATCACCGCAATTAAGGAATGGCCAAGCCCCTCCAGCATAAAGGAAGTGAGGCAGTTCCTCGGGTTGGTAGGCTACTACCGAAGGTTCATTCCCGGTTTCACCAAAAAGGCAGCTCCTATGCAGGACCTCCTGATAGGCCAGTCCAGGAAGGCCAAGAACCAGAAGCCACCCTTCAGATGGGAGAAGCTGGAAGAAGAGTCCTTCCGCCAGCTGAAGATGGCCCTTACGGGGGATGAAATCCTGGCGTACCCTGATTATAGCCAGCCCTTTATCCTCTACACCGACGCCAGTAACATCGGGCTAGGAGCCGTACTGTCCCAGATCCAGCAGGGGAAGGAACGGGTAATTGCTTACGCCAGCCGAAAACTGCGACCCACCGAAAGAAACCCTGAGAATTACAGCTCATTTAAGCTAGAGTTCCTGGCAGTGGTGTGGGCAGTCACCGAACGCTTTAAACACTACCTCGCTGCTTCCCGGTTCACCGTGTACACGGATAACAACCCGTTGACACACCTGGACACTGCAAGACTCAGTGCCCTAGAGCAGAGATGGATGGCCCGCTTGTCCAACTATGAGTTTACAATCAAATACCGGGCAGGACGCTCCAATACCAACGCGGACGCCCTGTCCAGGATGCCGAACCTACCGGACGTAGGGGAAGATTCAGAGGAACTGGAAGAAGTTGAACTCCCCGCGTTCCACCGTCATGGGACTATCCAGTATTCCCACCGTGTAAGGAGTAAGCAATCCGCTACGTTCAACCCATTACCTCATTTCAACTGGGCGGAGACGCAAGACAGTGACCCTGCTGTCCGACTGGTAAAGGAGATGCTGACTCGGCCAGATGCACGCCTTGACCCAGACGCTCCGGAGGAAGCCAAGCAACTGTGGGCTGAGAAGAGTCGACTGTTCCTTTACAAGGGGAAGTTGTGCCGCAGAATGGTTAACTCCCGGACGCATGAACTACTCTGGCAAGTAGTGGTGCCAAGAAGAGACGCAGCTATGGTGATGGAGGCATACCACGACGGAGCTGGGCACTTCGGATGGAAGAAGCTGGAGTTCCTGCTGCGCGGGCGGTTCCATTGGGTAGGCATGAGAGGAACCATCGAGAGGTGGTGCAGAGACTGTGGCCCATGCAACCTAAGAAGGAGGGACCGTGCCAGCCAGAAGACTCCCCTGCAGTCTATCATCACCAGACAGCCGTTGGAACTGGTAGCCTTGGATCATGTAAAACTGACCCCAAGAAGAAGTGGCTACGTCTACGCGTTAACCATCGTGGATCACTACTCCCGGTTCTTGGTTGTCGTCCCCGTCAAGGACTTAACGGCTCAAACAGCAGCTAGAGCCTTCCAGCAGCACTTCTGCCGTCCGCACGGATACCCGGAGCAGGTGCTGACGGACCAGGGGCCTGCCTTTGAAGCGGAAGTCTTCCAGGAGTTCTGCACCCTGTATGGCTGCCGGAAGATAAGAACAACACCCTATCACCCGCAAACTAATGGACTTTGTGAGAAAATGAAGCAGGTGGTGATAGATCTTCTGAAAACATTGCCCCTGGAAGAACGTAGTCTGTGGCCTGAAAAGCTGCCCGACCTGGTGGACCTATACAACCACATCCCTGTAGGTTCCACCAACTGTACCCCGGCTTACCTAATGAGGGCAAGACCTGGTAAGCTTCCTGTTGATCTGGAGATGGGAGTCCTGACACCCGAGGACACTTCACCAGAAGCAGACTGGGACACAGAGAGGCAGCAGCAGTACCGGAAAGTACAGGAGAGCGTGGAGCGAAGTCTCTGTCAAGCTAGGGAAAGACAAGAGAAAACTTACAACCAGTATGCTCCCGCTGTTCCCCTGGTGCCCGGAGAGCAGGTCTTGAAGAGGAAAAGACGGCTCCACAAGTTGGACGACCAGTGGGAGAAGGACCCGTACACCGTACTGCCCTCAAGCCACGACAACCCAAAGATCTGTACAATCAGTAAAGACTGAGGGGAAACCACAGCCATTGTATCCCGGGATCACCTGAACAAGTGTCCCGAACAGCTACGGAACCCTGAAGAGGAACAAGAAGACCCTCGACCCGTAGAGGAAAGGGAAGATATGGTTAGTACTGTGCTCGGAGACTTCCCTCGGTCTTGGACTCAAGTCAATGGTGCTGTTGTGGTACCCGTCCTCACGTTCCTCCAACCAGCATCCCAAGTGCCTACGGAGACACAGGTAGAGCTGGAAGAACAGCCGGTCCAGGAGGCAGAAGACCCCACACAAGCAGACCAGGAGAATCAACCCTCTGCTTATAGTGAGCCTGCCATACCTCTAGTGAGCCAAAGAGTCCGTAGACGGCTGCCCAGTTTACCCTTGACAGCTCCTATACCCTGTAGCTCAGGACCAGTCAGCCAGCTCCGTAGGTCTACTAGGGTTACTAGAGGCCAGCTGCCCATACGTTGGAGGATCTAAGTGTTTAGACTGTATTATTTGTATTCACTTGTTTTCTGTTACTTGTAAATAATTATGTGTTTCTAGTTATTTCATAGGAGTCTTTGGTGGATTTATCCGGAATCCATTGTACATATGTTGGAGCGTAACCCAGGAAAGGACTAAGACTGTTAAGGACTCGGGGTAGGACAGACCCCTACCTGGTTACGGCTCCCGGTCTCATGGTGAAATGGACACCTTAGTTTTCTTCAAAGACTGCACCCGGTTGCGGACACGCCGTGACCATCCTAATGTTTTTCTTTATTGCGTTGTTTCTGTTTGTAATTTGTTATGTTACAAAAATATGTTTAGTCCCGGAGTACTAAAATTCACTAGGGGGGAATGTGGCACCCCAGGCGTCTGGTTTCCACAGTAATAGCAATATTATGTCTGAGAGCAGGTGGGAGGTTTCCTGGTCAGCTATCCTATGCATGCCACACCTCCTGCCAAGTCCTGGGAGGGGAAGAACTTCCCCTATATAAAGCTGGGGCTGAGGCAGGGTTAGAGAGAAAAAAGAGTAGAGAGAGAAGAGGAGAAGCAGCTATAGGAAAGAGAGATCAGGAGCTCTGGGGAAGTCGTGCTAAAAGGAATCAGGGGCTGGCAGCTGTAGAGCTCGCCCTGATTGAAGAGTTACCACCGGACCCGGAGTCCGAGGCTGTGGGGACTAATCCTTACCCAGCAGCAGAAACCGACCGGCAGGGGATTTCAGGTCCTCTGGCCAAGAAACCCGAAGGCACGGTCACACGCGTGGGACCAGCACCGCCGTCGTGGAGCGGAAGCCACTAGAAGGCCCCGAGTCACCGGCCATACGGGTGAGCACCACACGGTACACTCAGGGACGTGGGCTACTTTTACCCGCCTCTAGCAAGGTAGCCAGTAGAGTACAACTAGTTGGGGAGGCCTACAACTCCGCCTGGCCAGGGGAGATCCCATCTGTTCAAGGACTGACCAGGCCCTGACCGCTAGCCAGTACTCCGGGAGGGTCTATTTTTGTCACCAGTAAAGACCCTGAACTACACCGCATCGTCTCTGAGTGGTTCCTGCTACCCCATCATCCACGTCGGCTGCCCTGAGGCCATACCCCTCCCGTTGGAGGTTATCCCATCCACGCTGCACAATCCTTCCACCGGCCTCAGCGGTCTGCCCTGCAGCGGCAGCTCCATAGCTGCATTCAACGGGTGGCGTAGTCGTCCAACATCTACTGCTAATACTCAGCCACACAGTTTGACTCCCTGGGCACGGACCGGGTCACCGCCACGAGACTACTACCCCCAACAGGCCCGGCTCCGGGTAGTCCCCGCGTGCGCAACGCTACACCAAGTAGGCCCAGGGGCGCGTCATGTTCATGTAAATGTTTGTCAGCCCATACACTTAGTGCATGGGCATTACAAGTAGAGGAGACCCGCTCCTTTCTAATGGGAACATTTTTTATGAGGCCCCCCTCCACGTCTTTTCCAAGGTGCATTGGAGTGCCTCCCAATTTATGCCAGCCCTTGCATTAACTGAATAGGCCAAGACTATGGGAGACCCATTTCCTAATAATGGGAACATTGTTTTCAGGAGGCCCTCTGACCTCCATGTCCCTTCCAAGGGGCATTGGAGTGACTCCAAATTTTTGGCAACCCATGTATTCACTGCATAGGCAAACACAATTGGAGACCCACTTCCTAGTAATGGAAACATTGTTTTCAGGAGGCCCTCTGACCTCCACGTCTCTTCCAAGGGGCATTGGAGTAGGTCCAAATTTTTGTCAGCCCTTGTATTCACTGCGTAGGCAAACAGTATGGGAGACCCACTTCCCAATAAGGGGAACATTGTTTTCAGGAGGCCCTCCTCTAAGTCTCTTCAAAGGGGTATTGGAGTGTGTCCAAATACCCCTGACACTCACTGCATACACAAAAACAGTATAGTAGACCCACTCTTTAGTAATGGGAACAACAACGCATAGCCAGCTGATGGCTCTTTTAGAATAGTGAGGGCTGACTGCTGGCCTTTTAAGAATAGTAAAGGCCGCCTGATGGCCCTATAAAAATAGGCTGTGTGACTTTCAGAGTCCCTCCTTCATAAATGAAACATGATGTGTCTGATCATGTCTCACACACCATATGGCCAGATAAGGTTGTAAAATGTTAAAATGTCATTTCCCGGTGAATGCATTTGTCACGGTTGACAGCGATGCAAAAGTGCAAAAACGCATCAAAAACGCTACGAACATAGCCCAAGGTGTGGAGGAATATTTTTGTTTTTGGTTATTCATTTTGCCTTGTATACAAGTCATTACCCTGGAAAGGATGTTCCTTAACATATTTCCCAGGAAAATCCATTTTGTTTTTGTTTTTGTATGTTTTATTGTGAGTCCATAAAAGTGGCGTAATACCTCTGACAACGTTGTTGACAGAAGTGACCTGGGAGTCAGAAATGCTTCCATGGGTTTTCCCCATGCTGTTCCCATGTCATTTGAGCACCGTTCCCATCGATTCGGGCAATTTTTAGGCCCTCTGCAGACTTGGGGAGCCGCCTGAAAAATGCTCGAGTTTCCCATAGACTTACATGGGGCTCGTTGCTTGGGTCGAGCACCCGAGTATTCCAATGTGCTCGACCCGAGCAATGAGTACCCAAATATTTTAGTGCTCGCCCATCACTAGTGAAGATAGATTTTTAAATTACTAAAATAGAATTTTAACAGTAGCACTGTCATCTTTTATGTAGTGGAGAGGGGGAGGATGAACCAGATACAGAGTTCCTGCCTTCTCCTATCTCCCCTCTGTATGGAATCTTACCAGTAGAAACTGTCCTCTCCTATCTCAGTAATGTAATATTCTGTCTTCACCGAACACAGATTTAACCCGTGAATTGAGAATTTTGAGAGTGAATGATGGGTAGAAGGAAGCAGCTGTTTCTTATCATAAATATTACATAGTTTCTTAATTTCATGTGTACTATTGATTAATTATATGAAAAATAAAATGGTGATAACCCTTTATCCCCTTTCTGATATGAGACGTATCCATACTTCCCTGCGACCTGGTGCTTATTGACTTATTATTATGTACACTACAAGGCGAGACTGTGCGCGCACGATTGCAGTCAGGTGTCACCTGATTCTGACAGCTGACACCCGACACTTAGTGCCAGGAGTGGTGCCCGCACCGCTCCCGGCACTTTAATCCGCTAAATGCTGTGATCGCAGCATTTAAAGTGCAGGCAAAGGAAAGAAATCCCCTCTGCCTTTGGATCGGAGACTGATCGAAGCCATCATGGGGTCCTGACCGTTGCCATGGTGCAGTGCATGATCTGGCAACTTTGTGTGTCAGTGCAGAACTGACAGTTGGCATAGTAGAGGAATGCTCTTGCATCCCTATACTATACAAGCGATCAGAATGCAATTAGTGAAATTCCTATAGTGGGCCAAAGTGTAAAAGTTAAAAAAAAGTGAAAAAAAAAATGGTAAAAATATTTTTTTTAAAAAATCACAAAATAATAATAAAAACATAAAAATATATTGTACCCATGAATAAAAAATTGAAAAAAAATAAAAAATAAACAAAAAAAGTACAACCTGACCTATAAAATTGTCCCACTAGTTATCCCCTTCAGTGAACACCATAAAAAATAAATAAGAAACGAGAAAAAACGATGCTTTATATCAGCAATATAAATTTGGTATCACTGTAATCGTACTGACCCGAAGAATAAAGCTGCCTTATCAAATTTACCACACGTGGAATGACATAAAAAAGACCCCCAAAAAACAATTCCTGAATTTCTGGTTTTTATTCATTCTGCCTCCCTAAAATCAGAATAGAAAGCGATCAAAAAATGTCATGTGCCCAAAAATGGTACTAATAAAAATGTCAAGTTGTCCCACAAAAAACAAGCCCTCACATGACTCTGTCGGCTGAAATATGGAAATATGGAAAAATGATAGCTCTCAAAATATGGCGACACACAGTCTTTTAGTGTGTGACAGCAGCCAAACATAAAAACCCACTATAAATCTGATATTGCTGCATTCACACCAACCCGAAGAATAACATTGCCTAATCAATTTTATCCCACGAGAAACAGCATGAAAAATAAATAAAACCATTTTTTTACCTGCTGTTGATTTGTCCATTCTGCCTCCCAAAGATAACAGTAAGGCTTGGCTCACATTTATTCTGCGCTCTGTGCTTACACTGGGTTTTTCGTGTAAATCTCTGAAATACATGATATAGACAGAACCCCCGGCAGAAGATTCCCTATAATGAAGCAGACGGAGACACTGTGGACGCCGTCTGGCCTATGATCCGTCATCCGTCCGTCATTTTAGGCACGCATAAAAAAGTGCCGTCGGCCACAGTTCTGTGCACTTCTGAAAAGGACACCTCTGAACATAGGCTAGATGGAGTCCAAAGTAACTCTGCTGCCTCATTATAGTGAATGTATCCCTCACGGGTTTATCTGAATCACGTCACTCGGAGATTTAGATGGAAACCCTGATATAAGTGCTCAGCGTAAAGCGCAGGATAAATGAGATCCAAAATGTTATGTAAAATGTTCCCAACAAAAGCTTCAACTCAATCCACAAAAAAAAGGAAGTCCCCACTCAGGTCCATCATCTGTTATTGGAAATATAGGGGCTTCCACATTACTGGTAGCACAAAAGTTCTGGAAAAGTGTCATGGCTCATCACCCCTCAAAAGAAATTGTGCAAATTCTGCACTCCCAAATCCAAATGCCCCCTCCCATCTGATCTCCAGTGTGTGCCTAAACCGCAGTTTAGCATCCACATGTTTGGCATTTCTGTAGCGATGAGAGCCTGCCTAATTTACAGGTGTGTGTCTCCAGAAGCATGAGAAGGGCACAACATACAGGTCACTACAACATACTGGTCACTAAAACGGCAGTTTGAAATTTTCACTCAGCAACATCAGCTGCTGCTTGTTTCTGGAAAAGACCCATGGAGTCAAAACCGTCACTACACCTGTAGATAAGATCCTAAAGGGGTATAATAAATGGGGTCACTTGAGGGGGGATTCTGCTATTCTAGCACTAAGGGGCTCTATATATAGAGTCTGCATACAATCTGCGCTCCAGGAGGCAAATAGCACTCCGTCCCTCCCGAGTCTCGCCATATGGCTAAGCAGTATTGTACAGCCACATTTGGGTATTCCTACATTCAGCAGAAATTGTGGGACAAATGTTGGTGCCATTTTTACCCATTTCCCAGTGTGAAAATGTAAAATCTGGGTCTAAAATAAAAGTTTGGTGGTAAAAGTGTAATTATTTTTTTTCTTCACTGCCCAATGGTACAAAATTCTGTGATCCACCTGTGGTGTCAATATGCTCACTGCACCCCTAGATGAATTAATTTAGGGGTGTAGTTTGTAAAATGGAGACTTTTATGGGGGGTCTGCTTTTCTGGAACCTCAGGGGCTTTGCCAATGTGACATGCCACCCTCAAGCCAGTCCAGCATAATCTGACCTCCAATATGGTGCTTCTTTCCTTCTGAGTTTTGCACTGTATATAAAAAGTAGTGTTTGACCACATATGGAGCATACATAGGAAAAATTGAACAACAAATTTTTGGGTCCATTTTCTCCTACTATCCTTGTGAAAATGAAAAAATTTGGGGCTAAATCATTTTTGTGGGAAAAATATATTTTTTTCATTTTTACAGATCCACATTATAAGATTCTGTGAAGCACCTGTGGGCTCAAGGTGCTCACTACACATCCAAATATATTCCTTAAGGGGTCTAGTTTCCAAAATGGGGTCACTTATGGGGGTTTTTCACTGTTTAGACACATCAGAGGCTCTCCAAATGCGAAATGACACCCACAAACCATTCCATCAAAGTCTGCTTTCCAAAATGTCACTCCTTCCTTTCTGAGCCCTGCTGTGCGCCCAAACAATAGTTTTCCCCCACATATGGGGTATCTGTGTGCTCAGAAGAAATTGCACAACAAATTTTGAGGTCCATTTTATCCTGTTACCCTTATGAAAATGCAAAATTTGGAGCTAAAAAACATTTTTGTGGAAAAATGGGATTTTTTTTATTTTCACGGCTCCACGTTATAAACTTCTGTGAAGCACCTGGGGGTTCATGGTGTGCTCCACACATCTAGATAAGTTCCCTGAGGGGTCTAACTTCCAAAATGGTGTCACTTGTGGAGGGTTTTCACTATTTAGGCACATCATGACGTACGCTAATTACTTAAGCAAATTTTACAATTAAAAAGTTAAATGGTGCTCCTTCCCTTCCAAACCATGCTGTGAGCCCAAACAATAGTTTTTTCCCTCATATGGGTATCGGCATTCTCAGGAGAAATCGCACAACAAATTTTGGAGTCCGTTTTTTCCTGTTACCCTTGAGAAAATAAAAAAAATTGGGTCTAAAGTACCATTTTTGTAAAAAAAAACTTAAATGTTCATTGTTTTCTTCCACATTGTAAAAGTTCCTGTGAAGCACCTGAACGGTTAATAAACATTTTGAATGTGGTTTTGAGCACTTTGAGGGGTGCAGTTTTAAGAATTGTGTCACTTTGGGGTATTTTTTTGTCATAAAGGACCCTCAAAGTCACTTCAAATGTGATGTGGTCCCTTAAAAAATGGTTTTATAAATTTTGTTGGAAAAATTAGAAATCGCTGGTCAACTTTTTACCCTTAGGCTAAGTGCCCACGATGCAGAAATGCTAATGATTTTTTCCACATCTCCCTGGCAGGAAAAACACATGTGGATTTTACATGCGTTTTTTCTGCCAGGTAGAAGCGTTTGTCAATCGTTTTTGCATGCATTTCTGCATGCAGGTTATCAAGCGCTTTTCTAAGCGGTTTTAGCATCACTTGGAAAAGTGCTTGACAACTTGGTCGCACTATATAAATCCATGCAACCGGCATGGATTTATATAGTGTGACCAAGTTAATAGTTAAAAAAAAGAATAAAAATGGTAAAAAATATAAAATAAAGATTATACTTACCTTCCGATGGCCCCCGGTGTTTTCTCCGCTACGTCCGGTCTCTTGTATGGCTCGCGGTGGTGTGAAAGGACCTTTCATGACATCATTTAGTCATGTGACAGGTCACGCCACCGCCGTCAGCGGTCGCGTAACTTGTCACATGACTAAATGACGTCACCGCAGGTCCTTTTAAACCATCACGAGCTGTAAAAGAGACCGGACATAGTGGAGAAAACACCGGGGGCCATCGGAAGGTAAGTATAATCTTTATATTTTCTTTTAAATTCTTTTTTTAACAGGTTCTATGGTACCCGAGTCTGGAGGAGAGTCTCCTCTTCTCCTGACCCGGGTACCATCCACACATTCAATCACTTAATATCCGCATGTGCACATGTGCTCATGAGGATATTATGCGATTCAATGCAAGTCAATTGCGGCAATTACGCTGCGTGTCCGCAAAATTAATGGACATGCTGCAAATTTTTCTGCAATGATAATCCGCAGCGGAAATTTCCGCAGCATGTGCATAGCACATGCGGATTATCATTGGGGACCATTGGGGCACGTATTACCAAGCATTTTTTAAGTGTTTTCGCTGCTGAAATTCCGCTGCAAGAACGCTTGAAAAAAGCATAGTGGGCACGCAGCCTTATAACTTCTTAACAAAAAAAAATTTTAGTTCCAAAATTGTGCTGATGTAAAGTAGACATGTTGGAAATGTTATTTATTAACTATTTTGTGTGACATATCTCTGATTTAAAGGCATGAAAATTGGAAAATTTTCCACATTTTGGCAAAATTTCCTATTTTTTTCACAAATAAATGGCAGTCATATCAAATAAATTTTATAACTATCATAAAGTACAAGTATATCACGAAAAAGCAATCTCCGAATCAGTGGGATCCATTGAAGCGTTCCAGAGTTATTACCTCATAAAGTGACAGTGGTCAGAATTGTAAAAATTGGCCTTGTCATTAACGTGCAAACAACATTAAAGGGGTTAATGTTGCTTATTATGCTTTGGGTCTCTTCAGACCCTAGAGCATAATAAACGTAACATGTAAAAAATAAAAGTAAATTCCCTATACTCACCTTAATGCTCACCTCTTCGGCCCCTCCAATCCTCACCATTACCCGTCTGGTTGTCGTCATCTCTTCTGATGTTCACCACTCAAGCTGAAATCTTCTAGCTCTGATGAGACCCAGAAGTGTTCTGCTCAAGCATGTGAAAGGTTACAACATGATGACCGGGGATTTGAGCGTGAGTGGCGGTGATAACAAGATGCGGCAAATACATATTATGCCATATCATTTTTGCTGCCATTTGTCGCTGTGCCTAAACCCAAGGTGTGGGTTGTGGCAAATCCCAAGGTGCCTTGCACAAAGGATACTGCTCTTATTCTTGTCCTATTCCTTGCATGCTATGGCTGACTGCTGAATTTTGCTGACAGTTACACAGAATCCTGGAGGCTGAGCAGACTGGATACTCACTGTTCTGCAGTGTTTATGGTCGGAGTTATTCACATCAGTGTCTACAAGACCACACATTGAACAACTGGTAATAATTTCTCCTTAGGGGATATTTCAAGACATATATGTTTTATTGAGTAACTGTGAGCAGTAAAGCTGCCACATTATATACAATAATATTCTTTCAATAGCAGATTTTGCCAGAGATAGCCTAGGATAAAAGGATCAGTAAAACAATCATTTTACAAAATTCACTACATCTGTCTACATGTGTGAAAAATTTGTAAACTTTAATAACTTAAAGGGAAGTGTCACATTAAACATGCAGTCCAGTATATAAGCAGCAGATTATAGAGCACAAGGAGTTGAAAAAATTGATGAATAGTTTTTTGGGGAAAAGGTTTAGTATAAATTGTACTCCATTCATTTACATTTCTCCTAATTCTGGGCTAAGGAGTCCAGTGGGTGTAGTAGGCCCTCTTATATGCAGAGATAGCTGTCAATCACTGAGTAAAGCCGTCCATTGGACTCCTAAGCCCAGAATGAGTAAGAATTTAATCACAATGAAAAATAGTCACAAATTACTAAAAACTATATCAATTTAATAAGTACACCCTACTTCAGAACCTGCTTCCCATCAGACCGCATGTCTAAAAGAGATCCTGACAGCTGATACATGCTGCCCAATCCACGAGCAACATGTATCAGACACTAGCTGTATGATCTCAGCCAGGTAAGTTTGACTCTAAAGTGCTGCGACATTTAGGAAAAAATCATACTTTAAAAGTCACCAGAGACCGAGCCTAGTCGGAAAGACCAGTCCCTGGTGGTTTCTCTCAGCCCGCTGGCAGCTACCGAGATGTCTCTCCCTACAAACACACACAGGGAGGGAGAGACCTATCACTTAACACTCAACTGGTGAGGTGGGGTTTTAGTCACGCAACTGGTGATATGCGGTTTTCTATACCCCAGTGTTTAGAAATCTCTTATTTTTACAGAAAATGCAAAGATCACGTTCGTTTTAATCGTTTTCTTATTGCCAATTGATTACACATGAGTATAACAAATTTTTGACACCCACAAATGGATGGAAGCTAGTGAGACACGTATCCTCATCCCAGCATTTTTCAATGAATGGCAGCAGAACAAAAATTCCCTGAGGTGTGGCAAACCCCACCTCACCAGTTGAGGGTTAAGGAAAATGTCTGAAACATGCTGGCAGTGGATCAGGCACCATGTATCAGCAGTAAGGTTCTCTTTAATGTGAAAAAGGTAAACTTTAGTGCAAAATAACTAAAATATAGTGTTTTTTTAGGTTCTTTAACAGTTGACTCGCCCCCTGGGCCGTGGGGCACGCGGATCCGGGCGATAGGGGAACGATGGGGGTAGTAGTAGTGGCGGCCCGGTCCCGCGGCTCAGGGTGGTCAGGCCAATGGTAGTCTGCTACGTGCTTCAGATAATGTCCGACTACGCCACCCGTGGATTGCGGTCAGTGGGAACCGCCGCTGCATGCAGACCGCTAGGGCTGATGAGGTGTGCAGCTAGGGTAGTGTGACTCCCCACGGGAAGAGTGCGGCCCCAGGGCAGTGTAGTGGATGGTGGGAGTGATGGTGTTGAAGGTCCCAGTACCGGTAGTGCCGGAGGAGCGAAGGAGCACACGGACAACAAGTTACAGTCCAGGGTCTTTACTCACAGTTCGTTTGTTCCGGGTCACTTACGTCGGCAGTGACCACCCGAGCCATGCTGCGTCCACCAGGCGAGGGGCTCGGTCAACTCCTAGGCAGTTCAGGAGCATGGCACAGGACCCCCTTTAATCCTTTCTCTGGCCTGCCTCACCAGTGACCCACTTTTGTCCAGCTGCCGCGGACTCGTGCGGTTAAACGTGGGCCCCGTCCTCCGCTGTCCTATATGGTGCCTTCCTAGCAGGTTTGATGAGGTGTCGCACCAATTGATGATCACGACGACCGGTCTTTGGCTGAGGGTAGTTTCTCCTCCACCAACTTGGGATCCGGTACCCTTAATCTGCCTGACCCTTCACCCTGGATTCTTGTGGGTTCTTAGGGTCCCTTCCACCTTCTTGTTCCTGAGCCCTTTTGTTTCTCTCTCTCTTTCTTTGCAGTTCCTTTCTGTTTCTGTTCCTTTCTGTTCCTTTCTCTTGGAGCTGAGATGAGCCAAAATCTCAGCTCCCCTTCACCTCCTCCTCGGCCTCTCACTAGGCCCTCCTGGAGTAGAGCTCCTACAGAGCCTCTACTCCCTGTCTTCTCCTCTCTGGACGGAACCTAGATCTAAGATGGTGCCCACCTTTTATACCTCCCTCTGACCATGAGCCCAGGTGACCAGCAACCAATGAGCTCCTTCCTACGCTCAGGAACCAACCCCTATCTGCCCCTACAGCACTGGGTGTTCCACCCCCCCTCCCCACTCCAGGCAGGGACATAGTCGGTCGTGCCTGCACTTATGTCTAGTGGGAGCACCGTTGAGCTGTCCCTCGGAAATGGGGTGTGTGTGCTGTATGCAGCTAACTGAGCCCTGGTCCATACTCCATCCTTACCTGGGAGTGGAATATCACACCTCTGGTCTGAGGTGCAATACCCCTGTAGCGGCCGAACCCTCGGGGCGCTACACAGTCTTTATAAAAGGTTCATACTACCTCTCTTCATTGTTGCAGTATGGTTTCGGCATTGTAGCAGCCTGTGTCTTTCATCTGGAACAGAATTTACCAAGAAATGTATGAACCATTCTCATTTAGCTTTCCCATTGCAGCTGTCAGTAAGTAGGTGTACTCTGTAACATGATAACAAAGCTCATCTCAAGGTAGACAATTAAAAAAATAACGCAAAGATTAATTATGTGAGCTAATTAAAATGAAATATATTTTTATTTCGCATTTATGATTACCAGTAATTACTACTGCCCTATATAAAGCAATAGGAGCGATGAATATACTTCAGACTTCTCTTTGTGAGCAAGCAGAAGCTTCCTGTAGAGACACACAGGGAAGTGCCTGACTGGGATTAAGCTTATCTATGGTTGAATGCCTATCAGATATGTTTTATCTGAGACAGCAGCTTTTTTGTAATCTTGGAAATGGAGAGGGGCATATTTGTGCCACTGACTGGAAAATGACAAAACCAATCATTATTCTGAAGGGCTCTAATAAATAATTGCAATGGAAAACTATTCATATACTCAAATTGTGCATTCTTTATACTGTATCTATAGAATGCTAAAAATCACGATAGGAAAAATGGCGTTATATTATGTGGAAGGATGCATGGGGCATTTATACAGTGTAGAGGGCAATGGTGGGGCATTGCACTGTGGGGGGCAATATACTGTGTGGCCATTATACTGTGTGTGAGGCCATTACATTGTGTGGGAGCCCAATATACTGTGTAGGTCAATTATACTGTGTGGAGGACCGTTATATTGTGTGCACGGCTATGTGTGGACCATTACATAGAATGGAAGGTTGTATGTGGGCCATTACCCTGTGTGGAGAGCTGTATAGGGGCCATTATAATGTTTGCAGGCTGTGTGGGGGCCATTATACTGTTTGGGGACTATCATTCTTTATGTGGGACATTATACTGTATAGAGAACTGTAGGGTGCCATTAAACTGTGTGGAGTACTATATATCACCATTATCCTGTGTGGATGCCTGTGGGGGCATTATACTTTGTGGGGTCTATTATACAGTAGGGAGGGCAATTATACTGTGTGTACGGCTGTGAGGAACTGTTATACTCTATGGGAGGCCATTATATTTGCTGAGCCATTATACTGTGTGGAGAGCTGTGTGGGGTCCAATGTATTGTGAAGGGGCCATTAGATCATGCAAGACTATTATACTGTGTAACATCCCTGGCAGCGTGCTGGCATAGCTTACCATTTCCCACCATGCAAGACCGCCAACTTACCTACCAGTCCAGGCTGTGCACTCTGCTCCTCTACTTGCTGTGTGCGTGTCTCTTATTTGCAGGCTTAGGGCGACGGCGCTGGAACTTCCTGAATCTTAAAGGGACAGTGTGCACATTCTTAATGCGTCCCCAGCCTATTGCTGTGAGGCACTAGATACTTAAGGCACCCCTGCCCAGTGGGAGGTGCCTGAGCAACACTTTCTTTCAGTGTGTTCTGTACAACTGTGAGTTGCCAGGTCCTGTCCTGTCCTGTATCTTGCCTGTTTCTGCCACCCTGGCAGCCTGAGTACCCAGGCCTGTACCTGTGTTCCTGTATCTATCCTGATCTGCCATCCTGGTGGCTGAGTACCCAGGCCTGTACCTGTGTTCCTGTATCTATCCTGTTCTGCCACTCTGGGGGCTGAGTATCCAGGCCCGTTACGTGTTTCTGTGACTTCTAGTCTATTTCCGCCACCCTGGGGGCTGAATTCCCAGGCTTGTACCTGTATCTCACTCCTGTGTCAGTTCTTGTCTGAACTTTGTCTTAGCCCATTAACTGTTTGTCTCTATGTCTGAACCTTCCATTTACCTGCAGTGTCTGTACCAGAACCTATCTCATACCTGCTGTCTCTGTTCTCCAGTTTGTGAGTGTGTCCACTCACTACTTGATAGCAAGTACGTTGTGTGTATCTGACTCTGCTTGTCCCGTTTCCCTGACACTGTACCTACCTTCTGTGTTCTAGTGTTCTAGCTACCTTCCTGTGGCTCTGCTTCGCTTCCCATCTGCACCTGCGGCTCTGCTCTGCTCCACTTCCCGCCCACACCTGCAGCTCTGCTCCTGTATCCCAGTCTTTACTGGTCCCTATGCAGCCTGTCTATCTGCCTGTATCCTGTTACGGGTCCGGGTGGTGGAACCACTGTGCCGTGGTACAAAGAGGGACAAGAGGGGTGTAACTAAGTGCCTACTAGGACTGACCTTGGCTACACGGCGGCTAAGTCGACTCCGTGAACCAAGAAGGGGCCGGGAAGGTGAACCAGGTGCCACTCTGGGACTG
The DNA here is from genome assembly GCF_046119375.1 of Phyllobates terribilis. NCBI lineage: Eukaryota > Metazoa > Chordata > Amphibia > Anura > Dendrobatidae > Phyllobates > Phyllobates terribilis. The sequence continues at coordinate 88,142,232 of NW_027362771.1, forward strand.
ACCTGGTGTGAGAGCAGGCGACTCCCCGGGCTGAAAGCCGAAGCAGACCAGCACGACTGATGGGCAGATAGATGTGCACAGCTGGTAGGCAGGCAGATGGAGCTGACTGATGGACAGGCTCGGCTGGCAGGATGATTGGCGGGCACGGCTAATAGACAGGCTGGCGGGCACGGCAGATAGGCAGGCTGGCGGGCACAGCAGATAGGCAGACTGGCGGGCACAGCTGATAGACAGGCTGGCAGGCATGGCTTATAGACAGCACTGGGACGTAAGGGCTGGAGAGAATTTTAGCACACAAACTACAACATTGCACAGGCACCTCCATCTTGGAGGAAGTGCCTAAAATATTGGCTGTCCTCTGGCCATTGGCGAGGGACATATTAGGACGGCTTGCGCGGCCCCTTTAAGGAGCAGGGAGTGCGCGCACGTGCCCTAAGCACAGTGCCCGGGGATCTGCACGCAGTGTGTGCACCCTGCACTCACACAGCCTGAGGAGTGGAAGACGCCGGAGCAAAGCCGCGGCGGTAAGGGGGTCGGAGTCTCTGCCTGGCAGGAGGCAGAGACGCCAGTGCTACAGTACCCCCCCCCTTTATGCCCCCTCTACTTCAAGCCTGCAGGAAATCTTTTCAGAAGAAGAGGAGCATTAATGTTATCCCTGGGCTCCCAAGACCTCTCCTCAGGACCAAACCTCTTCCAATCCACAAGAAAAAAAGTTTTTACTCTCTTGGAGGTCAAAATGCTCTCTACCTCAAAAACGTCCTCAGCGCTTACGAGCTGGAACGGTTCTTGGATCATCAGAGAAAGAATTGAGTACATCAGGCTTAAGGGGAGACACATGGAAGGAATTGGGGATCCGTAGGAAGGCAGGGAGTTTCAACTTGTTTGCCACTGGATTAATTTGGCTTAGAATCTCGAACGGACCAATGAACCGCGGAACCAACTTGTAAGAAGGCATCTTGAGATGGACATACTTAGAGGAAAGCCACACCTTGTCCACTGGACGGAATAGAGGTGGGTCCAGACGTCTCTTGTCAGCATGTCTCTTCATACGCTCAGAGGATTGTATCAATGCTGTTTTAGTATCTTCCCAAATCACCAAAAAGTTTCTAACGAGAGACTCCGAAGCAGGATTGTCCACCGAAGTAGAAACAAGAAATGGAATATTGGGATGCTGACCATACACCACAAAGAATGGAGATTGAGTTGAGGATTCACTCACATGGTTATTGTAGGAAAATTCGGCCCAAGGTAGGAGCTCCACCCAGCCCCTATGGTGAGTATTGACGAAATGCCGAAGGAAACTAGTGAGGAACTGATTGATACACTCAAACTGACCATTGGACTGAGAATGATAGGCTGAAGAAAAGTCCAAAGCAACATTCAGCAGCTTACATGTGGCTCTCCAGAAGTGTGAAGTAAACTGAGCTCCTCTATCTGAGACAATATAGAGAGGTAGGCCGTGGAGATGGAAGATGTGAAGGATGAAGTCTTTGGCAAGCACTGGCGCAGAAGGAAGACTTGGCAAGGGAATGCAGTGAGCCATCTTGGAGAAGCGGTCAGCGACCACCCACCCAAATGACAGTACACCTGACCGATACAGGAAGATCCATGATGAAATCCACTGTGATGTGTTGCCATGGAGCAGAAGACATGGGAAGAGGAAGAAGTCAACCAGTCCGAAGTTGCCTAGGCATCTTGTTACGGCCACAGGAAGAGCAAGCAGAGACAAAATACGCAACATCCTTGCGCAGTCAGCCACCAGTAATGTCGGAAAAATTAACTGACCAGTTTGGAAGAATGACCCCAGAGTAAGACCCTCCTCCTATCTGGAGCTGCCACAAAGGTCTTACCAAAAGGAAGATGACAGAGATCAAATGGGGCAACAGTCATTTTTCTGGAGGAATCAATGATGTGCAGAGGCTCCTACTCATGATCGGTAGACAGGAAGGAACGGGAGAGTGCATCTGCCTTAATATTCTTGTCTGCAGGACAGAAATGAAGGGTGAAGTTGAAGCGAGCAAAGAACAGGGACTATCTGGCCTGACCAGGATTGAGTCACTGAGCTGATTGCAAGTAGGAGAGATTCTTGTGATCCGTATAGATGATCACAGGGTGCAGAGCCCCCGCTAGCATGAACCGCCATTCTTCCAATGCCAGTTTAATAGCAAGCAGTTCTCGATCACCAATGGAGTAATTGCGCTCCGACGGAGAGAAGAGTTTGGAAAAGAAGCTGCAGGTTACCATTCGCCCAGACGAGGACTTCTGGGTGAGAACTGCTCCGGCCCCAGAGGAAGAGGCGTCAACCTCCAGGAAGAACTGCTTGTTACCGTCAGGACAATGAAGCATTGGAGCAGAGCAGAAAACTTGTATCAAGGATACAAAGGCGTTTTCCACCTCAGGAGTCCATTCCTTGGGGTTAATCCCTTTGCGGGTCAGAGCAGAGATGGGAGCTGTCCGGGAGGAAAAGTGAGGAATGAACAGGCACTAATAATTAGCGAATCCCAAGAACCGCTGAATAGCCTTCAACCCATCCGGTCGGGGCCATTTTAGAACGGCAGACACCTTTTCAGGATCCATCTTAAGCCCGGTCTCCGAGATTATGTATCCCAGGAAGAGAAGAGATGTTTGTTCAAAGATGCATTTCTCGAATTTGGCAAACAGACGATTCTTCCTGAGCCTCTGCAGTACTTGTCGAACATCTCTTCGATGCGAGGGCAGATCAGAAGAGAACACCAGGATTTCATCCAGATACACTACCACGCAAGAGTACAGAAAATCTCGAAAGATATCATTCACCAGTTCTTGGATGACGGCTGGTGCATTGCAGAGTCTGAAGGGCATCACGCAGTGCTCGTACTGGCCATCCTGGGTGTTGAATTCCGCCTTCCATTCATCACCTTGGCAAATCCAGATAAGATTGTGCACGCTACAGAGATCGAGCTTAGTAAAGACCTTGGCGCCCTTGAGGCGGTCAAACAACTCGGAGATGAGAGGCAGAGGATACTTATTTTTGATAGTGATTTGATTTAGGCCCTTATAGTCGATACGTGGGCAGAGAGAGCGATCCTTCTTCTTGATGAAGAAGAATCCTGCTCCAGCCGGAGAGGTGGATTTCTGGATAAATCACCTAGCAAGATTCTCCTCAATGTATTCGGACATGGCTCTGGTCTCGGCCCCAGACAGGGGGTAAATTTGACCTCAGGGAGGTGAAGCACCAGGGATGAGGTCAATAGGACAGTCATACGGCCTATGTGGTGGTAGTGTCTCAGCCTACTTTTTGTCAAAGACATCAATGTACACCCAGTAGGGTTCCAGCAAGCAGGGGAAATTAGCTGGAGTGGACGGAGGTCGAGAAGGACAGACAGGAACCAAGCAGGTCTTGTGACACTCCTGACCCCAACGAAGCACCACTCCCAAACTCCAATTCATGACCGGCTCATATGTTTGAAGCCAAGGTAGACCAAGCAGTAATGAATGGGAGAAGCTGGACAGTACGTAGAAGGAGATTTTCTCTGTGTGTAGCATTCCTACCTGAAGAACTAAAGGCTCGGTGACGAACAAGATGGATTCAGAAAGCAGCTTCCCATCCATGGAGGAGACCGCTAACGGATCCGCAGGACGCTGGGTAGGGATCCGATACTGCTCCACAATGGCCTGTTGGATGAGATTCCAAGCGGCACCGGAATCCAGATAGGCAGTGTCAAAGAAGTGAGTCTCACCACAGGTGATCGACACAGACAGAGTCAGGGGTGGAGAGGAAGAATTTTTGCCTAGGACTACCTCTTTAAGCTATCCTAGACACTGGAGTTTCCCGGTCTCACTGGACAAGAACGGATTAGATGCTCAGTACTGCCGCAGTAAAAGCAACTTCCCTCGGCGAGGCGGACCTCCTGGCAAGACTTGACCATCTTAACTTGATCTATTTGCATAGACTCTGGAGAGGAGGCCGAGACTGATGCTAGTTGAGAGACTGGCCTTTGGAAGGTTGGTGCAAGGCGCAGAGACTTTTTCTCACGGATCCCCTCCTTTGAACCCTCCTGGAACCGGATGTCGATCTTTGTGGCCAACGACACCAGGTCATCCAGAGACGTCCAGAAAGGCCCTCCCAAAAGGTAGACACCAGAGCCACGTTGTTCCAGGCAAGTTCCAAAGCGAGGGTGCAGAAAGGCACGGCGTACTGGCCGACAGTGAGACTCCCTTGGTGGAGTCGAAGAAGGCAGTCGAAGATGTGCGTCTGGGATAATCAAAGCCGCAAGGAAAGCCTGGAGATCGGACACCAGAGGATCCCCTCTTTCGCACAGAGGGTGACATAATGAAAGCCACTTTAGCCCGGTCAGAAGCGAACTGATGAGCCAGGAGCTCAAAGTGCAGCGTGCACTGGTTGATGAAGCCCCGACATAGAGCGGGATCACCACCAAAACATGGAGGAGCAGATAGCAGGGTCCAACGCTGGGTGCCACACTGCTGCTGGGAAGAGGTGCTGCCGGAGTGGATACCACTTGGTTAGAGGCGGATGCAGCAGGGGTGGACAGTGCATCGAAAAAGAAGTTTGCAGTCCGTAGGTAAGACAGTATAGTATCCTGTTGAGATCTCTGGCAGGAGACCTCTTGATACAGGTCTTAAAGCGAGGGAGTCTGGGAGCCACCAGATTGCATGGCCTGTCATGGGTCCGGGTGGTGGAACCACTGTGCCGTGTTACAAGGAGGGACCAGAGGGGTGCAACTAAGTGCTTACTCAGACCGACCCTGACTACATGGCGGCTTAGTCGACTCTGTGAACCAAGAAGGGACCGGGAAGGTGAACCAGGCACCCCTCTGGGACTGACCTCATGTGAGAGCAGGCGACTTCCACAGGCTGATAGCCGATGCGGACCGGCACGACTGATGGGCAGATATATGTGCACGGCTGGAAGGCAGGCGGACTGAGCTGACTGACGGACAGGCTCGGCAGGCAGGCTGATTGGTGGGCATGGCTGATAGGCAAGTGGGCATGGCAGATAGGCTGGCAGGCACGGATGTTAGACATGCTGGCGATCACGGCTGATAGACATGCAGGCGGGCACAGCTGATAGACAGCACTGGGACCTGAGAGCTGGAGAGATTGTTAGCACACAAACTACTACATTGCATAGGCACCTCCATCTTGGAGGAGGTGCCTAAAATATTGTCTGTCCTCTGGCCACTGGCCATGGACATATTAGGACGGCACACGCGGCCCCTTTAAGAAGCAGGGAGCGTGTGCGCACGTGCCCTAAGCACGGTGCCCGGGGATCTGCGCATGGTGCGCGCACCCCGGGCACACTCAGCCAGAGAAGTGGAGAACGCCGTAGCAGATCCGTGGCGGTAAGGGCAGGAGGCAGAGACGCAAGTGCTACATATACCAGCCATGCTCGCCAGTACCTGCCTGCCTGTATACCAGTACCTGCCTGTTCCTGCATACCCCAGTGTGGATCAACAGCTGTGTGACGGGGGTCTGCCCTGGAGTAACACTCCGGCTATCTCCCTCGTCACTCCTTGGTTCACAAAGTCGACTAAGCCGCTGTATGAGCAAGGGTCGGATCTGGTGTGGCAGCTAGTGAAGCCCCTCCAGGCTCTCCTCGGTTCGTGGCCCAGTGGGACCACTAACCACGTTCACGGCAGAAGTTCCAGGAGTGAACGTAACATACTGTGTGGAGGGCCATTATATTGTAAGAATGTAAGGAGGGCTATGTGGGCACCTTTATAATGTGTTGTGAGGAACCATCATACTGTGTTGTGGGACTGTGGGGGACATCATACTGTGTTGTAGGAGGCCATCATACTGTTATGGGAGCCATAATACTGTATGTGTGGGACTGTGGGAGCCATCAGCCTCCCCCAATTGTAAAACACCTCGCATGGGAAAACTGCTTTTCTATTGGAGGAGGCTGGTGGATAAGTCTGGGCACATTCTCCTCCACCACCAGCCATTTTATCAATTCAAGTGCTGATCAATTTGTAAGGAAATCTACACTGAGAAAATGGCCGACTTCCTTATCTGAGAATCCGTCAGTTAGTTCATTCTGATGGTCTAACAGGAACGTTTATAACTTTTTGTATCTATTTTTGAGCTCCTCTCAGTTGATTTATGGTCACAGACTCAATTAAAATTGAATGTGAAGGGAAAAAAAAGAGCCTATAAAAGCAAAATTGTTCAAAATTTGTTATGAAACCCAGTTGCAAATTATTTTTAGCCCTAAATACATGAATTAAAAAAAAAAATGCTCCAAAGAGTGGCCAATACCTCAAATTATGTTGTAAGCCATGTGTTATGAACCATACGCAAAGGAGGGTAATTTTGCTTGCAAAAGAAAATGAGCCATGTCAATAGTGTGGTTATGTGCATCCAGCTTTAAAATAGAAGGGTTTCTGTCATAGTTTGTGATGATCAAGCACTAAAATGCTCGGGTACTCGTTGCTCCGGTCAAGCAAATTGGAATGCTCGAGTGCTCGGTCCAACTAACGAGCCCAATGTAAGTCTATGGGAAACGCGAGCATTTTTCCGGTGGCTCCCCCCGGCAGTCTGCAGAGGGCCTAAAAAATGTCCAAATTGATGGGAACTGTGCTCAAATGACATGGGAACAGCATGTGCAAGATCCCTGGAAGCATTTCTGGCTCACAGGTCACTTCTGTCAACAATGTTGTCAGAGGTATTACGCCACTTTTACGGACTCATAATAAAACATACAAAAACAAAATCGAAATGGATTTTCCTGAGAAATATGTTAAGGAACATCCTTTCCACGGTAATGACTTGTATATAAGGCAAAATAAATAACCAAAAATAAAAATTCTCCTCCACATCTTGGGCTATGTTTTTTCACATATAGCATTTTTGGACGCATTTTTGCACTTTTGCATTGCTTTCAACCATGACAAATGCATTCACCGGGAAATATCATTTTAACATTTTACAACCTTATCTGGCCATGTGGTGTGTGAAACATCATCAGATACATCCTGTTTCATTTATGAAGGAAGGATTGTGAAAGGCACAAAGCCTATTTTTATAGCCTTACTATTCTTAAAGGACATGCTTTGTTGTTTCAATTACTAAAGAGTGGGTCTTCTATACTGTTATTGCGTATGCAGTGACTGCAAGGGCTGCCAAAAGTTTGGATGCACTCCAAAACTCCTTTGAAAAGACATAGTAAAAAAAGTTCCCATTATAATGGACTGGGTCTCCTATAGTGGTAATGCCCATGCTCTGACTGCAAGGGCTGCTAAAATTTAGGAAAAACCCTACTAATAATTTAAGGACACATAGAGCTGGGCCACAGTAACGACATGTTCCTATTAGAAAGGAGAGGGTCTGCTATATAGTTATAGGGTATGCAGTGAGTCAAATAGCTGCCAAAATTTAGGAAAAACCACGCTAACAATTTAAACACACATAGAGCTGGGTCACAGTAATGACATGTTCCCATTAGAAAGGAGAGGGTCTGCTATACCATTATAGGGTATACGAAGGGAGTGGCCAAATGGCCAAAATGGACGACACAAATGGTGACGTTATATATTAAAAAATATTTTTTAATATATAACGTCACCATTTGTGTCCTCCATTTTGGCCTTTTGGCCACTCCCTTCGTATATTAAAAAATATTTTTTAATATATAACGTCACCATTTGTGTCGTCCATTTTCCCCTTTTGGCCACTCCCTTCGTATATAATATGTGTGACGACTGGTGTATTATCAGTCCTCTCTTTTGAGAAGCAACATATATACAGTATATATATATATATATATATATATATATATAAATATATAAACATAATATTATCTATCAATGTATTACATTTGGTTGCTTTGGTGCTCTTTCAGTCATATTGTCATTATAGGGTATGCAGTGAGTCCAACGGCTTCCAAAATTTAGGAAAAATCCTACTAACAATTTAAAGACACATAGAGCTAGGCTACAGTAACGAGTACGACATGTTCCCAATAAAAAGGAGTGGGTCTCCCTTACTGTTTGCCTATGCAGTGAATGCAACGGCTGCCAAAAATTTGGAGGAACTTCATGTCCCTTGCAAGAGACGTAGATATTATACATCGGATATGGTGGTGATATGGAGGAGGATGTGAAGGATGAGCATGAGGAGAAAGAGGAGGACAAGAGCAAATAGACAAAATCAGGTAGCGTACACCCATGTCTGGGTGTGAAGACAGAGGTGCGTGGGAATGTTGAGGGAGGGCAGCAATGACCCTTCACGGTTGACCAAGTGAGTGTCAAATTATTATGTTACAAGGTTGATTGCAATCAGGGAACCAGATGGAGACAAAGCTCTGTATGGGAGGATCCGGAGAATCTCTAATCCCGTTTATTTTACTTAGCATTATATATTGTTTTGAGTATATCAATAGGCAATCACCTACAGCCATACTACAGGCTTAACCTAATGTTAGTACAATTATTACGGAAACACACATATGGTCATATTATTGTTAGTTCGGCACATGATGGAAAGTTACAAGGTTATACATCCCGGCTCAGACTAGTTAGATAACAGGAGCAGGGTATTTCATAGACTGTTCTTGAGAGAAAAAGTTCTTGTGAGAAAATTGCATGCGAAGCAGGAGAAAAGAATAAAAGAATGTATGCTATGCAAGGAGAAATTCTAACATGATTTTAGAAGCAAGCAATCAAAAATGAAGTAACTATAAAAGTAACTATAGCATGAATATCGATATGTCCTTTACATTTCCCCATTAAAAATTATGTTATTATCAACAAAAGAGGTGCTTTCCCAGGGTCATGGCTTGAGCCTGAGGGACATTGGTCTTCACTCAATTAGTGCCCTTGTTACCAATTGAGGCCAGCGCGGCATGTCAATCACCCCTTGTCCGTTGATATAATCATAAAGCTCTGATCTTCAGACGTGAGGTTGGTCGGGGCGTGCGGGTGAAGGTCATCATTCCCTTGCCGTCCAGGTCCTCAATGCTGGTTACATCTGGGAGGTCCGTGTACAGTAGCAGTGGATGTTGGTTGACAGCGTTCTCCTTGCTCTCTGATGACTGGAAGGTTTTCCTCATGCAAATTGGGATGCAAAAAAAGACTAGTTTTAGTAAGACATACAGTACAGACCAAAAGTTTGGACACACCTTCTCATTTAAAGATTTTTCTGTATTTTCATGACTTTGAAAATTGTACATTCACACTGAAGGCATCAAAACTATGAATTAACACATGTGGAATTATATACTTAACAAAAAAGTGTGAAGCAACTGAAAATATGTCTTATATTCTAGGTTCTTCAAAGTAGCCACCTTTTGCTTTGATGACTGCTTTGCACACTCTGGGCTAGTGTTGAGTAGTGTTGAGCCACCCCCGTAGTGTTCGAGTTCGGTTCGGTTCGTCGAACACCCGTGTGTTCGCCGAACTGTTCGTCGAACTGTTCGTCGAACACCTTCGAACACCGTTAAAACCAATGGCAGGCAAACAAAAACACATAGAAACACATAGAAAACACCTTCAAAGGTGTCCAAAAGCTGACAAACTGCTCAGAAGACACAACTAACACATGGAAAAGTGACAAGTACATATAGTCATGCGAAAAGAAAAGAGGTGGAGGAGTAAAAGGAGAGGGAGACACAAATATAGGCATGTCATGCCCTTCTAAAATCCAAAAAGTGAGAAGCCGACACGTTCAGTCCACTCCTGCCCGTGCCACCTCCGTGTCGCCGGGTTTGTGCCAGAGCCGCGGTGAACCCTGACGGCCAGCCCCCCTCTCCCAATACTGGTGCCTGTCCGCTGGTGGGTCGAGCGAGCCCCCCTGTGGTGGAGGCAGCTCTAAGCTTTTTAATTTAAATTGTCTCTCTAATTTGAATGAATACACTTTAAATCCATTTACAAGGATCTATTGGAGGGCAAGTCTCATGCCAGCAGCCGCGGTAATTCCAGCTCCAGTAGCGTCCACTAAAGCTGCTGCAGTTAAAAAGCTTTTATAAGGATCGAGCTCGGCTGTCCACCGCAAGGCATCCTACTGCCAGTCCCAGCCCCTATGCCTTGGGGTGCCTCCTGATGCTCTTCACTAAGTATCCCATGGTCCCGAAGCATTTCCTTTGAAAAAATTAAGTGTCTAAACTACAGGTGGTGTAGCTTGCTTCACAGCCGGGATAATCCGCTGACTAGCAGACACTGCTACTAGGCACAAAGTATTTCCTGGGCTAGATGCAGTTAACAATTTGTAATTAGATACTCTCGTTGGATGCTGAGAATGCATTCCATAGAGTCTCCTGGCACGCCATATATGATTCTCTTAAAAAGCTTGGGGTAGGGGTCTAGGGGACCCTTTTATAGCCAAAATCACGGCCCTGTATCGCAATACGTCACCTAGGCTGAAGATAAATGGAACTGTAGCACCCTGAGGGCTCGGTTGCTACAGACGTATTGCACCTCACCCAGAGGTGTGATATCTCACTCTCAGGTAAGGATGGAGTGTGGATCAGGACCCGACACCTGCATGCATTACACCACATTGCCGTGGGGCAAGGCGATCAATATGCCCCTGAGATGGGCACGACAGTCCCTGTCCCTGGCTGGAGTGGGGGGAGGGAACACTGAGGAAGGGGAACCCTGCAGTGCAGGAGCAGGGAGGAAGCAGTTCCTGGGTGCATTGAGAAGGGAGTATAAAAGGTGGGCACCATCTTAGTTCAGTGCAGAGAAGTCTGAGCAGAAGTGGCAGGGAGCAGGGGCTCTGCATGAGCTCTGCTCCGGAGGCGGGCCTAGTAACAGAGGCCCAGGCCTGGAAGAGGGAGAAGGAAGGAAGAGGAGCGGAGAAGGCTCCAGGAACGAGGAATGAAGGGATCCCAGGGGTGCGGATGGGCGAGTCGCCACCGCATGCCCGAATCCACCTGCGTGGAGGGGTCAGGCCAAAGGGGGAGACCGGTCCCCGAACTAGTGGAGGCAGGAAACGACCCTCAGCTAGAAACCGGAGGCTCTGACATTTTATGTGGCGCAGCCCCTCGCTACACCCGCTAGGAAGGCACCACATAGGGTCAGGGAAACTGGCGCCAAGTTTACCAAGAGGAGGCCCGAGGCAGCCGGACAGAAGTGTTGGTAAGAAAGGCCAGACAAAGGACACACAAAGGGGGTCCTGTGAAGTGCTCCAAAGTTATCTGGGAGTTGTCTGAGCCCCTCACCTGGTGAGCACAGTACGACGTGGGCAGCCGTTACCTGCAGACGTGGTCTGGATAATAAGAACTGTGAGTAAAGGCCCTGGACTGCATCACTGACTCCGTGTCATTACTGCTGCTGCCCTGCACCATCACCCCCATCCTCCGCATACACTGCCCTGAGGCTATACTCCTCCCGTGGGGAGTTATGCTACGCTCTGCTGCACCCACAACACCAGCCTCAGCGGTCTGCCCTGTAGCGGCGGTTCACTCTGACCGCAATCCACGGGTGGCGTAGTCGGACATTTAAACATCAAAACCACATAAATAGTTTCGCCACTGGTTTGACCGCCCTGAGCCACGGAACCGGGTCACCGCCACGAAGACTACAACCACCAGCATCCACCAAAAAGGGTCCGGCTCCGGGTGTCCCAAGGCCCAGGGGGTGCGTCAGAACATTTTCATCACCTTTCACAATCACCAATGGGACAAGGCAGGGATGTCCTCTGTCCCCTCTCTTATACATCCTAGTGACGGAGCACCTGCTCTCATCAATTCGCCATAACCAAAATATTAGGTGGATTGAGGTGGGAGGCACCGAGTACAAGTGCTCTCTATTTGCTGATGATGTCCTAGTATATATCACTCAATCACATATATCCATCCCTGCTGTTATGGCTGAAATAGATCACTTTGTTACATGGTAAAATTTTAAAATCAATGCAGCGAAGTCTGAGGCCCTCGATGTCTCCCTCCCCAAATCCATATAGGATTCCATCCAGTCCAACTTTCCCTTTGCCTGGCCCTCACAGGGTATCAAATACTTAGGAATTCCTATTCATAGAGACCTCTCCCATCTATGTTATCTTAATTTTGGGCCCTTTATTGAACAATTCCATACAGACCACGGTTGGCAAGTTAGAACTGTAAGATTCGCTACGTGAACCACTGGTGTTTTGTGGAAAAGCACATGTACACTGCGTTCCAAATTATTATGCAAAAAGTGTTTAGGAGTGATAAGGGAAGAATTTGTTTGTTTGTCAGTTAAACTCATTGATGGTGATGTGTTTCAGGGCTCTTTATATCACTGTAAGCAATTGCAGACACCTGTGCTAATTAGTTTGGCAGGTGTGTCCAATGAAAGGCAAGACTACTTAAGAAGGCTCTCTCTCATTATTAAGCAGCCTACATTTTCTGCCAAAATGGGAAAGAAAAAGGATGTGTCGGCTGCTGAGAAGCAACAAATTGTGGAGTGTTTAGGTCAAGGCATGACTACAATCAACATTGTGCGATGATCAGGATGAAGTGTCTTGGCAATCAAGAAGTATGTAGCTGATTCACAGTACACACGTGTGCGTGCTGATAAGGGCAAATTGAGGACTCTTTCCTACAGGCAATTACGTCAGGTTGAAAGAGCAGCGGCAAAAAAGCCTTGTCATAGCAGCAGACAAGTTTTTGAAGCTGCTTGTGCCTCCAACGTCCCCCGAACAACAAGATGCAGGGTCCTTCAGAGGTTTGCAGCTGTGCATACGCCATCCTGTCGACCTCCTCTATCCACTTCACACAAGCAGAAACGGCTCCAGTGGGCCAAACATTACATGAAGACTGATTTCAAAACTGTTTTGTTCACGGATGAGTGCCGTGCAGCGCTCGATGGTCCAGATGGATGGAGTGGAGGATGGCTGGTTGATGGACACCCCACGCAAACACGGCTACAGCGCCAACAAGGAGGAGGTGGAGTAATGTTTTGGGCTGGAATCATGGGGAGAGAGATTGTCGGCCCCTTTAGGATCCCTGAAGGCGCTAAAGATGAAGTCCATAATGTATGTGGATTTTCTCAAACAGCACTTCCTGCCATGGTTCAAGAAGAAGAACCGTGTATTTCACAGCAAGATCATTTTTCTGCATGATAATGCACCATCTCATGCTGCACATAAAAAATCTGCATCTCTGGCTGATATGGGCATAAAAGGGGACAAACTTATGGTGTGACCCCCATGCTCCCCTGACCTCTACCCCATTCAGAACCTTTGGAGCATCATTAAAAGGAGTGTCTATGATGGCGGGAGGCAGTTCACATCTAAGCAACAGCTCTGGGAGGGTATTCTGTCCTCATGCAAAACAATTGAAGCAGAAACCATCCAAAACCTGACAAATTCAATGGACGAGAGAGTTCAGAAGCTCCTTTCGAACAAGGGGTCCTATGTGAAAATGTAACATCACCTAGAATAAAGTTTTGAGTTGAAAACTGTTTGATTTCAGTTTCTAACAACCTGCTAATGCTTATAATTTCAAAAATGACCATTTTTTTGGTCTTTATTAAAATGAAAAGGTTGATCGAAAAGTTTGGGGGATCTAAGAGTGTGGCAACCCAGTAGTCATGATTACTTCGAATTCTGACAATATGAGGGTCATGCTGCAGGTAGTGCAGCAAGAAGGCACTTATGTGTCTTGCGCATCTCGGAGCCCCAAAATTATTTTCCAGGCTAGATGCAGCTAAAAATTATTTTTAATTTTAAATCTGGTGGAGCTTATTATAGATGGCCTAATAGGGTCAGTGCTGCACACTGCTACAAAGCCCAAATTATTTTCCAGTCAAGATACAGATAAACATGATTAGTAATTTGAAAGCTTAAAACGTTTGGTAGGGTGATTTTAACCAATCATCAAGCTTTTACTCTCCCCAGGATGACACCGGGGTAGAAAAGTCGTTTCGGATCCATGATTTGTTCATCTTTATGAACGTGAGTCTGTCTACATTATCAGTGGAGAGCCGCGTGCGCTTATCTGTCAGCACACCACCAGCAGCGCTGAACACACGTTCAGACAGAACGCTGGCTGCGGGGCATGACAAGATCTCCAAGGCGTAAGTGGCTAGCTCCGGCCATTTATCCAGATTGGAAGCCCAAAAAGAGCAAGGGTCCAGTGACACAGTCGTGGCTTCAATGTTTACTTGGAGATACTCCTGTACCATCGTCTCTAGGCGTTGACTATGTGTCAGACTTCTTGTCTCCTGTGGCCTTGCAAAGGATGGGCTAAAAAAGTGGTGAAATGATTCCGAAAAATTGATGTTACCAGCAGATACTGTGGTTCTGTTACGGTTTGAGTGCTGAACACTTGACGGTCCCACGGTTGGCAAGTTGGAACTGTGAGATTCACTACGTGCACCACTGGTGTTTTGTGGAAAAGCACATGTAAGATTCTGCAACAGTCTCTGCTGATACTCCTGCATGCGTGTATCCCTTTCTATGGCAGGAATAATTTCGGCAAATTTACTTTTGTACCGGGGATCTAACAGTGTGGCAACCCAGTAGTCAGGATTATTTCTAATTCTCACAATTCGAGGGTCATGTTGCAGGTAGTGCAGCAAGAAGGCACTCATGTGTGTTGCGCATCCAGGAGCACCAAGTCCCTGTTGTGTTGGTGGCGAGGTAACAATCATGCTTCCTTCCTCTGTCCTCTCCCCCCAACCTCGCACAACAGAAATGTGATCAAGGTCTCCCTCATCTGATGAGTCTTCCATCAGTTCGTCCTCCACTTCTTCCTGGGCTCCTGCACCTTCCTCACTAGTTTGGCTGCTACCATGCGCCCTGGTAAAACCATCTCCCCCACCCTCACATGCCTGCCGCCTTGGTGCTGCCGACCATCTGGACCTTGCAGATGTTAGCCCTTCCACATACAACTCCTCCTCCTCTACTTCCTCCACCTCCTCTTGTGCCACCACCTGACTCCGAATTCTGTTTAACATGTGCTCCAGCATGTAAATCACCGGAATAGTCATGCTGATAATGGCATCAGCAGCACTAAACATCTTCGTCGCCATTTCAAAACTGTGCAGAAGGGTGCATAGGTCCCTGATCTGAGACCACTCCTCCAGCGTGATTTGCCCCACCTCTGAATCTCGTTGGCCCAGGCTATACGTCAGAACGTATTGCACCAGGGCTTGTCGGTGCTGCCACAGTCGCTGCAACATGTGCAGAGTTGAATTCCACCGGGTAGGCACATCGCATTTTAGCCGGTGAAGTGGCAGGCCCAACGACTTCTGTAGAGATGTAAGTCGCTGAGCTGCGGGATGCGAACGGCGGAAGTGAGCACACAGCGACCGTGCCCTCTGCAGAAGGCCATCTAGTCTGGGATAGTGGGCTAAAAATTGCTGGACAACCAGGTTCAACACGTGAGCCATACAAGGCACGTGTGTGACATTGCCCCGGCGAAGGGCCGCACCCAGGTTTGCAGCATTGTCGCACACGGCCTTCCCTGGTTTCACGTCCAGTGGAGACAGCCATTCATGAAATTGGTTCTCCAGAGCTGACCACAACTCCTCAGCTGTGTGACTCACATTTCCCAGACATTTCAAAGTAAAAACCGCCTGATGACGTTGAGCCCTACTGCCAGCATAGTAAGGAGGTGTGCAGGATCCCTTCTGCGCAGTTAGAAAGCTTGTGGCATGACCAGACAGGCTTTGGGTGCAGGTGGAAGACCAAGAGGAGGTTGAGGAGGCAGAAGCAGTGGAGGAACTTTGACATAAAGAGGATTGACGCACAACTCGTGGGGACGGCAAGACTTGGACAGCAGCCCCTTGTCCTGCTGTCACCATAGTTACCCAGTGCCCAGTCAGCGACATGTAACGCCCCTGTCCATGCCTACTCGTCCAAGTGTCTGTGGTGAAATGCAGCCTGTCACACACAGAGTTTCTCAAAGAAGCGGTGATGTTGTGTGCGACATGCTGGTGGAGCGCAGGCACACCTTTCTTTGAGAAGTAGTGCCGACTGGGTATCTGGTACTGGGGCACTGCGACGGACATAAGGTCTCGAAAATCCTCTGTGTCCACCAGGCGGAAAGGCAGCATTTCTGTAGCCAAGAGCTTGCAGATGGTGAAATTCAACCTCTTAGCTTTCTCATGGCTAGGAGGAAATGGTCTTTTACTTGTCCACATCTGAGGGACCGAGGGCTGGCTATTGTGCTTAGACGGGGTTGATAAGGGTGTCCCCGGCAAACTGCCGGTCTGTGAGGAAGATGCAGGCGGACATGTTAGGTTGCCTTGATCCAAAGGTGGTGCTATCGATGTCGGACAGCGCTCAACACCAGCTGGTGTTACCACCTCCAAAGAAAATGATGACCTGCCAATCACGCTGGCTGTTGCGGGTAAAGAGGTGGCAGGTCTGCGCCCCAAAACAGGTGTGACTGCTGTCCCCCCAGTCACAGAGGATGAAGAGGCCGCGGATGCACAAGATATGGCAGACGGTGGTTGGCCCGGCTGGCTAGGCCGCATTGTAGCACACTGAGCTTCCCACTGCAACTTATGCTTCATGTCCATGTGCCGGTTCATGCATGAAGTACTCAAACTATGTATTTTTTGGCCTCTACTTAGCTTTTGCTGACAAATGTTACAGATAACACGAGTTGGGTCATCTTTATCGATCTGAAAAAATGCCCAGGCTATGCAAGGCTTAGCACCCATGCGACCTGAAGAGCCACCACGACTTGTGGTGAGAGGCAGAGTTGTGTTTGAGGATGCAGTTGTTGACGTGCTTCCAGTACTACGTCTCTGTCCAGGAAGGCGCAACCTCACCTCGTCGTCACTAGCATCTTCCTCCACCTCCTCTGCTGACCTCATCTCTTGGCTGACTGTGGGTTGACAGTAAGTGGGATCTCCAACCTCATCATCATCACCCTGTGTGTTATCACACCCGTCGTCCTCAGAGCCAACCTGTTCCTGCCCTGACAAAAAACTAAAGTTGTCGCTCCAATCAGGTATTTGAGTCTTATCATCGTCTTCCTCATTGTCTCCACCAACAGGAGTTACAGTTTGGGAATGAGGGTCTACATTATGGTCAGAACCTTCTGCGTCTGGTCCTGGATCCGACTCATAAAGATTCTGGGCATCAGTGCAGATCATTTCCTCGTCTGATTTCACAGAAGCGCTGGAGTCGACCTCTGATTCCCAGGCTATAGTATGAGTAAACAGCTCTGCAGACTCAACCATCTGTTCTACCTCATACTCAGACGGGCAGCTGGAGATTTGGGAGCTGTGAGGAAGCAAGTGCGATTTGGGTGACACCTTTGAGGACTGGAGTATTTGTGATGTTGAAGGTGATGTGGAGGAGAGCCCACTTAAAGGAGCACTTGATATCCGTTGAAGCACCTGCTGTTTTTGTGCCTCATCTGGAATTTGTAGCGATTGGCGTGGCTGTAAGAAAGGGATCTTATCACATTGTCCGCTAAAAGAAGTAGACATTTTAGTTTGGCTGGAAGATGGTCTTTCTTCTGCAGATGTTACTGTTGCTTTAACACCTACCCCACGGACACAACCTTTATTCCCCTTCCCAACACGCCTATTCCCCTTTCCACCAGCAGCAGGCCTTTTTCCACTCATTTTGGTGGTTAACTAATTCACAACTCTGGAGTTGTTTGCAGAAAAAAAAAATGGATGGTAACCGAGCAGAGCTGAGTGGCCAAACTGTGGTATTAGGCCAAAACTATTGGCTGGGTTAGATGCAGAAAAAAATTATATTCAATTTGCAACCTGATGGAGGTCAGTATAGATGGACTAATAGAGAAAGTCCGACACACTGCTAGAAGGCCAAATATTTTTTCAGAGCTAGATGCATACAAAAAATTATTTTGAATTTGCAACCTGATGGAGGTCAGTATAGGTGGACTAATAGAACAAGTCCCACACACTGCTAGAAGGCCAAATATTTTTTCAGAGCTAGATGCAGAAAAAATTATATTCAGTTTGCAACCTGATGGAGGTCTGTATAGATGGATTAATAGAACAAGACCCACACACAGCTAGAAGCCCAATATTTTTTCAGAGGTAGATGCAGAAAAAAATATATTCAGTTTGCAACCTGATGGAGGTCAGTATAGATGGACTAATACAACAAGTCCCACACACAGCTAGAAGCCCAATATTTTTTCAGAGTTAGATGCAGAAAAAAATATATTCAGTTTGCAACCTGATGGAGGTCAGTATAGATGGACTAATACAACAAGTCCCACACACAGCTAGAAGCCCAAATATTTTTTCAGAGGTACTGTAGATGCAGATAAAAATTATTTTTAATTTGCAACCTGATGGAGGTCAGTATAGATGGACTAATAGAGAAAGTCCGACACACTACTAGAAGGCCAAATATTTTTTCAGAGCTAGATGCAGAAACAAATTATATTCAGTTTGCAACCTGATGGAGGTCAGTATAGATGGATTAATAGAACAAGACCCACACACAGCTAGAAGCCCAATAATTTTTCAGAGGTAGATGCAGAAAAAAATATATTCAGTTTGCAACCTGATGGAGGTCAGTATAGACGTACTAACAGAGAAAGTCCCACACACTACTAGAAGGCCAAATATTTTTTCAGAGCTAGATGCAGAAAAAAATTATATTCAGTTTGCAACCTCATGGTGTTAGAACCTTGCTGTTAGGTTTTTTTTCCTTTGCTGGTCACATGACCTTGTTGGCCTATTTAATCCTGCTCCGCCCTTCTGGCTTTGCTGGACTTCATTGTATATCTACTTTCTAGCTAGCCTGTGCTCTGTATCTAACTCTGTTAGTTTGCTTGGTCTACGGACCTCTATGTTCTATCTATTTTGTTTGTTCGTCTGTCTGCTACTATTTCTGTTAGGAGGTGTCCCATATTCCTCCCAGTCCTTAGTACTTGTAGGGATTCCCTGCTCACATCTATAGGTCTCCGTACAGACTAGATTAGGACTTTAGCAGGTCTGATCGCAGGATCAGGTTCCCTGTTACATCGTAGGGATTCAGCTGAGTCTTATAGTAGGGACAGATCTCCTCTCTTTCCTTAGCTTTGGTAGCAGAACATAACAGTAAGTCCAGCCTGCAAATTCTCTAAGGAAAGATTTTTTTTTTTTTTTTTTGTTCCATCATGGTGTCGGTTCAGGATTTGGCTAAACACCTGCAGGGACTCTCTCTGGAAGTGGCCGAGCTCCGTCAGCACGTGAGTAACTGTCCTGGAGCATATTTCTTGGAGCCTAAGGTATGTTTGCCGGATTTATTTTTTGGTGAACATCGAGAATTTTTTTCATTTAAAAATGCTTGCTTATTGTATTTTCGTTTGAGACCCAAGTCCTCTGGGGATGAATCCCAGCGCGTAGGGTTCATAATGTCACTTTTGCGCAAAGAGCCTCAGGAGTGGGCCTTTTCTTTGCAACCTAGTGATACATGCTTCAGATCAGTGGATAGTTTTTTTTCTGCTTTAGGACTATTATATGATGATCCTGACCGTGTGGCATCAGCTGAGACTGAGTTGAGACGTTTAAAACAAGGATCAGGTAATGTCGAAAAATATTGTACTCATTTTCGTCGTTGGTCCACTCAAACAGGGTGGAACGATTCTGCTCTGAAAAGTCTATTTCTTGCTGGGCTCAGTGAAAGGGTTAAAGACCTGCTAATTGCTTATCCTACACCTGAGGATTTGCAACAGGCTATGCAATTAGCTATACGGGTGGATAGAAGACTGCGTGCTAGGGTTAATGAGAGCAAATCCTCTGCTATGTCAGTTTCTGGTTATGATAATGTGTGTACTAACAGTGGTGAACCGATGGAGATTGGATCGGTGGCACCTCGCTCTCAAGAAAAAGACCGTCGTTTTTCAGAAGGCTTGTTTTTCTATTGCGGAAAATCTGGTCATTTGATTAAAGGCTGTGAGCTTCGTATGAAGAAAGAAAAAAAAATGGTCAGTCACGCCCGTATTGCCTGTTTAAATTCCAAGGGTATATTTTTAGCTGCTTCCACGATTGCTCAGGAAAAATTAATGGAATTTCGGGTGTTTGTTGATTGCGGGTCTACACTGAATGTAATTGATGGGGGATTCGTGGAAAAACTCAATTTAAAACCTGAACCTTTATCATCCCTCATTGCTGTGGTTTCTGTGGATGGCTCCCCTTTGAAGAATATTACTCTCAAGGTCAGTGAATTTCCTCTCACTATTAATGGTGTTCACCATGAGAAATTGGATTTGGTAGTGTTGAATAACTTGCCTTCTCCAGTAATATTGGGTTTGCCCTGGTTAAAATTTCACAATCCTGTACTGGATTGGTCTACCAGTGAAATTAAATCCTGGAGCCATAAATGTTATGACAAGTGTTGTAACGGGCGTATTGCAGCTTTGGATAGGGGAGAATTGCCTGTTCCTATTCAGGATTTTTGGAGAGTTTTTTCTGAGAAGGAATCGCAGGTTTTGCCTCCCCATAGAGACTATGATTGTTCTATTGAATTTGTCCCTGGAGCGACTCTTCCTAAAAGTCGTTTATTTAACCTTACCATTCCTGAGAGGAAGGCTTTGGAGGAATACATACAGACAAGTTTGGCCGCCGGTCACATTAGGCCCTCTAAGTCTCCTGTGGCGGTTGGATTTTTTTTTGTAAAAAAAAAGGACGGCGGTTTACGTCCTTGTCTGGATTTTCGTGAGATTAACAAAATTACGGTACGCAATCCTTACCCACTGCCATTGATTCCTGATCTGTTTAACCAGTTATTGGGGGCCAAGTGGTTCTCTAAAATTGACCTTAAGGGGGCATACAATCTGTTGCGCATGAAGGAGGGTGATGAATGGAAGACTGCTTTTAACACTCCTGTGGGTCATTTTGAGAATCTGGTTATGCCTTTTGGTCTTACTAATGCTCCTGCATTTTTTCAGAATCTGATTAATGACATCCTTAGACCTTTGATCGGTAAAAATGTGGTTGTGTATTTGGATGACATTTTGATTTATTCGCCAGATCTGGAGTCTCATTGGCGGAGCGTGCGTGAGGTATTACAGTTATTAATGGACAATTCGCTTTTTGCTAAGCTGGAGAAATGTGAGTTCGCTGTACAGAGAATTAGTTTTTTGGGCTACATTATCTCCAGCAAAGGTTTTGAGATGGATCCGGTTAAGGTTCAGGCTGTGCAGGAATGGCCTAGGCCTATTGGTTTGAAATCGATACAGAGGTTTTTGGGTTTCGCCAATTACTACAGAAAATTCATAAAAAATTTTTCTAGTATTGTCAAACCTCTGACTGATCTCACCAGGAAAGGTGCTGATGCGGTTCAGTGGTCTTCTGAGGCCATTGAAGCTTTTGTGTATCTCAAGGAGAGGTTCACCTCTGCTCCCATCCTTATGCAGCCTGATGTTACTAGGCCGTTTTTGGTTGAGGTTGATGCTTCCTCTGTGGGGGTTGGCGCAGTATTGTCTCAGGATAACGGGGATGGATTACATCCCTGTGCCTTTTTTTCAAAAAAATTTTCGGAGACTGAACTGAATTACGATATTGGTAATCGGGAATTATTGGCTATTAAACTCGCATTTGAACACTGGCGCCACTTCTTGGAAGGTGCGGAATTTCCCGTTCAGGTTCTTACGGATCATAAAAATCTGATATATCTTGATGCTGCCAAGCGCCTGAATGCCCGTCAGGCTAGGTGGGCACTGTTTTTCTCGCGGTTTAATTTCTCCGTTACTTACATCCCTGGTACTAAGAATGTTAAGGCGGATGCCTTGTCTCGCAGTTTTTCTCCCATAGTCGGTGCTGAGAAAGAGGAAAACATTTTACAAGAAGGTGTTGTGATAGCTGCTTTAGACTCCGTTTTGGAAGATGAGATTCTTAAAGCACAGGAGAATGCCCCATCTAACACTCCTCATGGGAGGTTGTTTGTGCCTGGGACCTTTAGGAGAGATTTGTTTGTTGAGTGTCACGAATCTCGGTTGGCAGGTCATCCCGGAATCTCTGAGACCAAGAGACTGGTGGGTCGCAGTTTTTGGTGGCCTGGATGGCAGAAGGAAGTCATTAAGTGGGTGCGCCAATGTACTATATGTGCTAGATCTAAGTCCTCACATACTCCTGCTGCGGGGTTGCTTTGTCCTTTGGAGGTCCCCAGTGCTCCTTGGACACATTTGGCTATGGACTTTATAACTGACCTTCCCTCCTCTGAGGGTTTTACTGTCATCTGGGTGGTCGTGGACCGTTTTAGCAAGATGTGTCACTTGGTTCCCTTCGTCAAACTGCCCTGCGCTAAAACTCTCGCTAAGGCCTTTGTCAAGGAAATTGTCAGACTTCATGGCGTTCCTACTGACATTGTTTCTGATAGGGGTCCTCAGTTCGTGGCTCGTTTTTGGCGTGCCTTTTGTGACAGGTTGGGAATTCATTTGTCGTTTTCGTCCGGATATCATCCTGAATCTAATGGCCAGACAGAAAGGAAAAACCAGGATGTTGAGCAGTTCTTGCGTTGTTTTGTGGCAGACAATCAAGAGGGGTGGTCTGAGTTTCTGCCACTTGCCGAATTTGCTCTGAACAATCATACATCTTCTTCTGCTGGTTGTTCGCCTTTTTTTTGTTGTTCTGGGAGACATCCGTCGTTTGGGTCGTTCTCCAAGTTGGGATCTGCCGTGCCTGAGGAGGAGAATTTTTCCGGTGATTTGGAAAGAGTTTGGACGGATGTGCGTGGTAATCTTCAGGAGGCCAACAGAAAATCTAAAGACTATTTTGATAGGAAACGACAGGAGGTTTTGTTCGCTGTTGGTGACATGGTTTGGTTGTCCTCTAGGAATCTGCGGTTGAGGATTCCTTCTAAGAAATTGGGTCCCAAGTTTGTAGGGCCCTTTAAGGTGCTTCAGGTTGTCAACCAATCTGCTGTTAGGTTGGAGGTTCCTACCTCCTGGAGAATTAATCCGGTCTTTCATGTCTCTCTGTTAAAAAAAGCTGTTGTGTCGGATGGTGACGCCTCTGCCTCTGTTCCTCCGGTGGTGGAGGACGGGGAATATGAAATTTCTCGCATCCTTGACTCTAGACGGTATAGAGGTAGTTTGCAGTATCTTGTGGCCTGGAAAGGTTTCGGACCCGAAGATAACTCTTGGGTGAGGTCAGATGATGTTTCCGCGTCCAGACTTATCAGAGCGTTTCACAGGAGATTTCCTGATAAGCCTGGTCCTAGGGGATCCGGAGGATCCTCTTAGAAGGGGGGGTACTGTTAGAACCTTGCTGTTAGGTTTTTTTTCCTTTGCTGGTCACATGACCTTGTTGGCCTATTTAATCCTGCTCCGCCCTTCTGGCTTTGCTGGACTTCATTGTATATCTACTTTCTAGCTAGCCTGTGCTCTGTATCTAACTCTGTTAGTTTGCTTGGTCTACGGACCTCTATGTTCTATCTATTTTGTTTGTTCGTCTGTCTGCTACTATTTCTGTTAGGAGGTGTCCCATATTCCTCCCAGTCCTTAGTACTTGTAGGGATTCCCTCCTCACATCTATAGGTCTCCGTACAGACTAGATTAGGACTTTAGCAGGTCTGATCGCAGGATCAGGTTCCCTGTTACATCGTAGGGATTCAGCTGAGTCTTATAGTAGGGACAGATCTCCTCTCTTTCCTTAGCTTTGGTAGCAGAACATAACAGATGGAGGTCTGTATAGATGGATTAATAGAACAAGACCCACACACAGCTAGAAGCCCAATATTTTTTCAGAGGTAGATGCAGAAAAAAATATATTCAGTTTGCAACCTGATGGAGGTCAGTATAGATGGACTAATACAACAAGTCCCACACACAGCTAGAATCCCAATATTTTTTCAGAGGTAGATGCAGAAAAAAATATATTCAGTTTGCAACCTGATGGAGGTCAGTATAGATGGACTAATACAACAAGTCCCACACGCAGCTAGAAGCCCAAATATTTTTTCAGAGGTACTGTAGATGCAGATAAAAATTATTTTTAATTTGCAACCTGATGGAGGTCAGTATAGATGGACTAACAGAGAAAGTCCCACACACTGCTAGAAGGCCAAATATTTTTTCAGAGCTAGATGCATACAAAAAATTATTTTGAATTTGCAACCTGATGGAGGTCAGTATAGGTGGACTAATAGAACAAGTCCCACACACTGCTAGAAGGCCAAATATTTTTTCAGAGCTAGATGCAGAAAAAAATTATATTCAGTTTGCAACCTGATGGAGGTCTGTATAGATGGATTAATAGAACAAGACCCACACACAGCTAGAAGCCCAATATTTTTTCAGAGGTAGATGCAGAAAAAAATATATTCAGTTTGCAACCTGATGGAGGTCAGTATAGATGGACTAATACAACAAGTCCCACACACAGCTAGAAGCTTAAATATTTTTTCAGAGGTACTGTAGATGCAGATAAAAATTATTTTTAATTTGCAACCTGATGGAGGTCAGTATAGATGGACTAACAGAGAAAGTCCCACACACTGCTAGAAGGCCAAATATTTTTTCAGAGCTAGATGCATACAAAAAATTATTTTGAATTTGCAACCTGATGGAGGTCAGTATAGGTGGACTAATAGAACAAGTCCCACACACTGCTAGAAGGCCAAATATTTTTTCAGAGCTAGATGCAGAAAAAAATTATATTCAGTTTGCAACCTGATGGAGGTCTGTATAGATGGATTAATAGAACAAGACCCACACACAGCTAGAAGCCAAATATTTTTTTCAGAGGTAGATGCAGAAAAAAATATATTCAGTTTGCAACCTGATGGAGGTCAGTATAGATGGACTAATACAACAAGTCCCACACACAGCTAGAAGCCCAATATTTTTTCAGAGGTAGATGCAGAAAAAAATATATTCAGTTTGCAACCTGATGGAGGTCAGTATAGATGGACTAATACAACAAGTCCCACACACAACTAGAAGCCCAAATATTTTTTCAGAGGTACTGTAGATGCAGATAAAAATTATTTTTAATTTGCAACCTGATGGAGGTCAGTATAGATGGACTAATAGAGAAAGTCCGACACACTGCTAGAAGGCCAAATATTTTTTCAGAGCTAGATGCAGAAAAAAATTAGATTCAGTTTGCAACCTGATGGAGGTCTGTATAGATGGATTAATAGAACAAGACCCACACACAGCTAGAAGCCCAATATTTTTTCAGAGGTAGATGCAGAAAAAAATATATTCAGTTTGCAACCTGATGGAGGTCAGTATAGATGGACTAATACAACATGTCCCACACACAGCTAGAAGCCCAATATTTTTTCAGAGGTAGATGCAGAAAAAAATATATTCAGTTTGCAACCTGATGGAGGTCAGTATAGATGGACTAATACAACAAGTCCCACACACAACTAGAAGCCCAAATATTTTTTCAGAGGTACTGTAGATGCAGATAAAAATAATTTTTAATTTGCAACCTGATGGAGGTCAGTATAGATGGACTAATAGAGAAAGTCCGACACACTACTTGAAGGCCAAATATTTTTTCAGAGCTAGATGCGTACAAAAAATTATTTTGAATTTGCAACCTGATGGAGGTCAGTATAGGTGGACTAATAGAACAAGTCCCACACACTGCTAGAAGGCCAAATATTTTTTCAGAGCTAGATGCAGAAAAAAATTAGATTCAGTTTGCAACCCGATGGAGGTCAGTATAGATGGACTAATAGAATGATGCTATGCCCAAAAGATTTTACTTCACTAGGTGCAGTAAAAAAATTGGTATTCTATACACAGGTGGTATATCTTGCAACACAGATAGGCTGCTCCACTGACTAACACACTCTGCAATAGGCCAAAAAGGATTAGCTTTGCTAGATTCAGCCAAATGCTGTGAAAAAAACTTGCACAGCACTGGCACAGACCTGCCTGGCAAAAACTGATAGGAACTGATGTAACCTAGTCCTGAAAAGGACTCCAATTACAATTAGTCTTTACTCCCACAACCTATCTATTTAAGAGCACAGACCTGCCTGATAAAAGTCGTAGGAAATGCTGTAACCTAGTCCTTAAAAGGACTGCAATCACAACTATTCCCTACTCCCAAGCTATCTGTATATTTGTGCGAAAATTGGCTTGAAATTAACAAGGGATAGCGCACACAGCAACAGCGGTGCCGTCTAACACGCAGCTGCAGCAGTGAGAAAATGGTGGCAACGGGGAAAATGGCTTGGTCTTATAGGGCAAGGACATGTGACATACACTGCCAATGACACATGCCCTTGCTTGTGTGAAAAAAAGCACTTCGCTCCGTGTGTGCGCTGCTGATAGGCTGACAGATTGCACCTCCCCACTGTAAATGCGGGAAAGAGAAAAAAAAATGGAGATCTTCATTGTTCCTGCAGAGATCCATCCCCTGCCCCTCCCCCCACCCCGCTGTACACTCAAACTGTGTATTAACATTAATTTTCATCATTACTGAGAAAAAATCCAGTTATGATTTTGGTGCACGAACAGTTATCGAACATAACCTCGAACAGCCGAATTTTTCTCAAATTGATCGTGTTCGCCGAACGGCTCGAACACCGCCCAAAACAGCTCGAATTTGAGATTGGCGAACAGTTCGAGTAGAACAACGCTCATCTCTAGTGTTGAGCCACCCCCGTAGTGTTCGAGTTCGGTTCAGTTCGTCGAACACCCGTATGTTCGCCGAGCTGTTCGTCGAACTGTTCGTCGAACACCGTCAAGCACCGTTAAAACCAATGGCAGGCAAACAAAAACACATAGAAACACATAGAAAACACCTTCAAAGGTGTCCAAAAGCTGACAAACTGCTCAGAAGACACAACTAACACATGGAAAAGTGACAAGTACATATAGTCATGCGAAAAGAAAAGAGGTGGAGGAGTAAAAGGAGGGGGAGACACAGATAAACTCATGTCATGCCCTTCTAAAACCAAAAAAGTGCGAAGCCGACACGGCCAGTCCGTTCCTGCCTGTGCGACCTCCGTGTCGCCGGGTTTGTGCTAGAGCTGCGGTGGACCCTGACGGCCAGCCCCCCTCTCCCAATATTGGTGCCTGTCCGCTGGTGGGTCGAGCGAGCCCCCCTGCGGTGGAGGCAGGTCTAAGCTTTTTAATTTAAATTGTCTCTCTAATTTGAATGAATACAGTTTAAATCCTTTTACAAGGATCTATTGGAGGGCAAGTCTCATGCCATCTGCCGCGTAATTCCAGCTCCAGTAGCGTTCACTAAAGCAGCTGCAGTTAAAAAGCTTTTATAAGGATCGAGCTCGGCGGTCCACCGCAAGGCGTCCTACCGCCAGTCCCAGCCCCTATGCCTTGGGGTGCCTCCCTGATGCTCTTCACTGAGTGTCCCGGGGGCCCGAACCATTTCCTTTGAAAAAATTAAGTGTCCAAACTACAGGTGGTGTAGCTTGCTTAATAGCTGGGATAATCCACTGACTAACAGACACTGCTACCAGGCACAAAGTACTTCCTGGGCTAGATGCAGTTAAAAATTTGTAATTAGATACTCTCGTTGGATGCTGAGAAAGCACTCCATAGAGTCTCCTGGCACGCCATATATTATTCCCTTAAAAAGCTTGGGGTAGGGGTCTAGGGGACCCTTTTATAGGCGAAATCACGGCCCTGTATTGCAATACGTCACCTAGGCTGAAGATAAATGGAACATTTTCATCACCTTTCATAATCACCAATGGGACAAGGCAGGGATGTCCTCTGTCCCCTCTCTTACACATCCTAGTGACGGAGCACCTGCTCTCATCAATTCGCCATAACCCCAATATTATGTGTATTGAGGTGGGAGGCACCGAGTACAAGTGCTCTGCATTTGCTGATGATGTCCTAGTATATATCACTCAATCACATATATCCATCCCTGCTGTTATGGCTGAAATAGATCACTTTGTTACATGGTCAAATTTTAAAATCAATGCAGCGAAGTCTGAGGCCCTCGATGTCTCCCTCCCCAAATCCATACAGGATTCCATCCAGTCCAATTTTCCCTTTGCCTGGCCCTCACAGGGTATCAAATACTAAGGAATTCCTATTCATAGAGACCTCTCCCTTCTATGTTATCTTAATTTTGGGCCCTTTATTGAAAAACTCCATACAGACCACGGTTGGCTAGTTAGAACTGTAAGATTCACTACGTGAACCACTGGTGTTTTGTGGAAAAGCACATGTACACTGTGTTCCAAATTATTATGCAAAAAGTGTTTAGGAGTGATAAGGGAAGAATTTGTTTGTTTGTCAGTTAAACTCATTGATGGTGTCAGGGCTCTTTATATCACTGTAAGCAATTGCAGACACCTGTGCTAATTAGTTTGGCAGGTGTGTCCAATGAAAGGCAAGACTACTTAAGGCTGTCCCACATTATTAAGCAGCCTACATTTTCTGAGAAAATGGGAAAGAAAAAGGATGTGTCGGCTGCTGAGAAGCAACAAATTGTGGAGTGTTTAGGTCAAGGCATGACTACAATCAACATTGCCAAGACACTTCATCCTGATCATCACACAATCAAGAAGTATGTAGCTGATTCACAGTACACACGTGTGTGTGTGCTGATAAGGGAAAATTGAGGACTCTTTCCTACAGGCAATTACGTCAGGTTAAAAGAGTAGTGGCAAAAAAGCCTTGTCATAGCAGCAGACAAGTTTTTGAAGCTGCTGGTGCCTCCAACGTCCCCCGAACAACAAGATGCAGAGTCCTTCAGAGGTTTTTAGCTGTGCGTAAGCCATCCTGTCGACCTCATCTATCCACTGCACACAAGCAGAAACGGCTCCAGTGGGCCAAAAAATACATGAAGACTGACTTCAAAACTGTTTTGTTCACCGATGAGTGCCTTGCAACGCTCGATGGTCCAGATGGTTGGAGTGGAGGATGGCTGGTTGATGGACACCCCACGCAAACACGGCTACGGCGCCAACAAGGAGGAGGTGGAGTAATGTTTTGGGCTGGAATCATGCGTAGAGAGATTGTCGGCCCCTTTAGAATCCCTGAAGGGGTAAAGATGAACTCCATAAGGTATGTGGAGTTTCTCAAACAGCACTTCCTGCCATGGTTCAAGAAGAAGAACCGTGTATTCCGCAGCAAGATCATTTTCATGCATGATAATGCACCGTCTCATGCTGCACATCTGCATCTCTGGCTGATATGGGCATAAAAGGGGACAAACTTATGGTGTGACCCCCATGCTCCCCTGACCTCAACCCCATTCAGAACCTCTGGAGCATCATCAAAAGGAGTGTCTATGATGGCGGGAGGCAGTTCACATCTAAGCAACAGCTCTGGGAGGGTATTTTGTCCACATGAAAAACAATTGAAGCAGAAACCATCCAAAACCTGACAAATTCAATTGACGAGAGAGTTGACAAGCTCCTTTCGAACAAGGGGTCCTATGTGCAAATGTAACATCACCTAGAATAAAGTTTTGAGTTGAAAACTGTTTGATTTCATTTTCTAATAACCTGCTAATGCTTATAATTTCAAAAATGACCATTCTTTTGCTCTTTGTTAAAATGAAAAGGTTGATCGAAGAGTGTGGGGGATCTCAGAGTGTGGCAACCCAGTAGTCAGGATTACTTCGAAATCTGACAATCTGAGGGTCATGTTGCAGGTAGTGCAGCAAGAAGGCACTCATGTGTCTTGCGCATCTAGGAGCCCCAAAAGTATTTTCCGGGCTAGATGCAGCTAAAAATTATTATTAATTTGAAAGCTGGTGGAGCTTAGTATAGATGGACTAATAGAATCAGTACTGCAAACTGCTACAAAGCCCAAATTATTTTCCAGCCAAGATACAGATAAATATGATTAGTAATTTTAAATCTGGTGGAGTTTAGTATAGATGGCCTAATAGAATGAGTACTGCACAATGCTACAAGGCCCAAAATATTTTCCAGCCAAGATACAGATAAACATGATTAGTAATTTTAAATCTGGTGGAGCTTAGTATAGATGGCCTAATAGAATCAGTACTGCACAATGCTACAAGGCCCAAATTATTTTCCAGCAAAGATACAGATAAACATGATTGGTAATTTTAAAGCTTAAAACGGTTGGTGAGGTGATTTTAACAAATCATCAAGCTTTTACTCTCCCCAGGATGACACAGGGGTAGAAAAGTCATTTCGGATCCATGATTTGTTCATCTTTATGAACGTGAGTCTGTCTACATTATCAGTGGAGAGCCGCGTGCGCTAATCTGTCAGCACACCACCAGCAGCGCTGAACACACGTTCAGACAGAACGCTGGCTGCGGGGCATGACAAGATCTCCAAAGCATAAGTGGCGAGCTCCGGCCATTTATCCAGATTGGAAGCCCAAAAAGAGCATGGGTCCAGTGACACAGTCATGGCTTCAATGTTTACTTGGAGATACTCCTGTACCATCGTCTCTAGGCGTTGACTATGTGTCAGACTTCTTGTCTCCTGTGGCCTTGCAAAGGATGGGCTAAAAAAGTGGTGAAATGATTCCGCAAAATTGATGTTACCAGCAGATACTGTGTTTCTGTTACATTTTGAGAGCTGAACACTCGACGGTCCCACAGTTGGCAAGTTGGAACTGTGAGATTCACTACGTGCACCACTAGTGTTTTGGGGAAAAGCATATGTAAGATTCTGTAACAGTCTCTGCTGATACTCCTGCATGCGTGCATCTCTTTTTATGGCAGGAATAATTTCTGCAAATTTATTTTTTTACCGGGGATCTAACAGTGTGGCAACCCAGTAGTCAGGATTATTTCTAATTCTCACAATTCGAGGGTCATGTTGCAGATAGTGCAGCAAGAAGGCACTCATGTGTGTTGCGCATCCAGGAGCACCAAGTCCCTGTTGTGTTGGTGGCGAGGTAACAATCATGCCTCCTTCCTCTGCCCTCTCCCCCCAAACTCGCACAACAGAAATGTGATCAAGGTCTCCCTCATCTGATGAGTCTTCCATCAGTTCGTCCTCCACTTCTTCCTGGGCTCCTGCACCTTCCTCACTAGTTTGGCTGCTACCATGCGCCCTGGTAAAACCATCTCCCCCACCCTCACATGCCTGCTGCCTTGGTGCTGCCAACCGTCTGGACCTTGCAAATGTTAGCCCTTCCGCATACAACTCCTCCTCCTCTACTTCCTCCACCTCCTCTCGTGCCACCACCTGACTCCGAATTCTGTTTAACATGTGCTCCAGCATGTAAATCACCGGAATAGTCATGCTGATAATGGCATCGTCAGCACTAAACATCTTCGTCGCCATTTCAAAACTGTGCAGAAGTGTGCATAGGTCCCTGATCTGAGACCACTCCTCCAGCGTGATTTGCCCCACCTCTGGATCTCGTTGGCCCAGGCTATACGTCACAACATATTGCACCAGGGCTTGTCGGTGCTGCCTCAGTCGCTGCAACATGTGCAGGGTTGAATTCCACCGGATAGGATCATCGCATTTTAGCCAGTGAAGTGGCAGGCCCAACGACTTCTGTAGAGATGTATGTCGCTGAGCTGCGGGATGTGAACGGCAGAAGTGAGCACACAGTGACCGTGCCCTCTGCAGGAGGCCATCTAGTCTGGGATAGTGGGCTAAAAATTGCTGGACAACCAGGTTCAACACGTGAGCCATACAAGGCATGTGTGTGACATTGCCCCGGCGAAGGGCCGCACCCTGGTTTGCAGCATTCTCGCACACGGCCTTCCCTGGTTTCAGGTCCAGTGGAGACAACAATTCATGAAACTGGTTCTCCAGAGCTGACCACAACTCCTCAGCTGTGTGACTCACATTTCCCAAACATTTCAAAGTAAAAACCGCCTGATGATGTTGAGCCCTGCTGCCAGCATAGTAAGGAGGTGTGCAAGATCTCTTCTGCACAGTTAGAAAGCTTGTGGCATGACCAGACAGGCTTTGGGTGCAGGTGGAGGACCGAGAGGAGGTTGAGGAGGCAGAAGCAGTGGGGGAACTTCGAGATAAAGAGGATTGACGCACAACTCGTGGGGACGGCAAGACATGGACAGCAGCTCCTTGTCCTGCTGTCACCATAGTTACCCAGTGCCCAGTCAGCGACATGTAACGCCCCTGTCCATGCCTACTCGTCCAAGTGTCTGTGGTGAAATGCACCCTGTCACACACAGAGTTTCTCAAAGAAGCGGTGATGTTGTCGACATGCTGGTGGAGCTCAGGCACACCTTTCTTTGAGAAGTAGTGCCGACTGGGCATCTGGTACTGGGGCACTGCGACGGACATAAGGTGTCGAAAATCCTCTGTGTCCACCAGGCGGAAAGGAAGCATTTCTGTAGCCAAGAGCTTGCAGATGGTGAAATTCAACCTCTTAGCTTTCTCATGGCTAGGAGGAAATGGTCTTTTACTTGTCCACATCTGAGGGACCGAGGGCTGGCTGTTGTGCTTAGACGGGGTTGAGAAGGGTGTACCCAGAAAACTGCCGGTCTGTGAGGAATATGCAGGCAGACATGTTAGGTTGCCTTGATCCAAAGGTGGTGGTATCGATGTCGGACAGCGCTGAACACCAGCTGGTGTTTCCACCTCCAAAGAAAATGATGACCTGCCAATCATGCTGGCTGTTGCGGGTAAAGAGGTGGCAGGTCTGCGTCCCAAAACAGGTGTGACTGCTGTCCCCCCAGTCACAGAGGATGAAGAGGCCGTGGATGCACAAGATGTGGTAGACGGTGGTTGGCCCGGCCGGCTAGGCTGCATTGTAGCACAGTGAGCTTCCCACTGCAACTTATGCTTCATATCCATGTGCCGGTTCATGCATGAAGTACTCAAACTATGTATTTTTTGGCCTCTACTTAGCTTTTGCTGACAAATTTTACAGATAACACGAGTTGGGTCATCTTTATCGATCTGAAAAAATGCCCAGGCTAAGCAAGGCTTAGCACCCATGTGACCTGAAGAGCCACCACGACTTGTGGTCAGAGGCAGAGTTGTGTTTGAGGATGCAGTTGTTGACGTCCAGTATATTTTTTCAGAGCTAGATGCAGAAAGAAATTATATTGAATTTGCAACCTGATGGAGGTTAGTATAGATGGACTAATAGAACAAGTCCCACACACTGCTAGAAGCCGAAATAGTTTTTCAGAGCTAGGTGCAGAAAAAAATTATATTGAATTTGCAACCTGATGGAGGTTAGTATGGATGGACTAATAGAACAAGTCCCACACACTGCTACAAGCCAAAATATTTTTTCAGAGCTAGATGCAGAAAAAAATTAGATTGAATTTGCAACCTGGTGGAGGTTAGTATAGATGGACTAATAGAACAAGTCCCACACACTGCTACAAGCCGAAGCCCAAATATTTTTTCAGAGCTAGATGCAGATAAAAATTGTTTTGAATTTGCAACCTGCTGGAGGTTAGTATATATGGACTAATAGAACTAGTCCCACAAACTGCTAGAAGCCGAAATATTTTTTCAGAGCTAGATGCAGAAAAAAATTATATTGAATTTGCAACCTGATGGAGGTTAGTATAAATGGACTAATAGAACAAGTCCCACACACTGCTAGAAGCCGAAATAGTTTTTCAGAGCTAGATGCAGAAAAAAATTATATTGAATTTGCAACCTGATGGAGGTTAGTATAGATGGACTAATAGAACAAGTCCCACACACTGCTAGAAGCCGAAATATTTTTTCCGAACTAGATGCTGAAAAAAATTATATTGAATTTGCAACCTGATGGAGGTTAGTATAGATGGACTAATAGAAAAATTCCCACACACTGATAGAAGCCGAAATAGTTTTTCAGAGCTAGATGCAGAAAAAAATTATATTGAATTTTCAACCTGATGGAGGTCAGTAGAGATGGCTAATAGAACAAGTCCCACACACTGCTAGAAGCCAAATTATTTTTTCAGAGCTAGATGCAGAAAAAATTTATATTGAATTTGCAACCTTATGGAGGTTAGTATAGATGGACTAATAGAACAAGTCCCACAAACTGCTAGAAGCCGAAATAGTTTTTCAGAGCTAGATGCAGAAAAAAATTATATTGAATTTGCAACCGGATGGAGGTTAGTATAGATCGACTAATAGAACAAATCCCACACACTGCTAGAAGCCAAAACATTTTTTCAGAGATAGATGCAGAAAAAAATTATATTGAATTTGCAACCTGATGGAGGTTAGTATAGATGGACTAATAGAACAAGTCCCATACACTGCTAGAAGCCGAAATAGTTTTTCAGAGCTAGATGCAGAAAAAAATTATATTGAATTTGCAACCTGATGGAGGTTAGTATAGATGGACTAATAGAACAAGTCCCACACACTGCTAGAAGCCGAAATATTTTTTCAGAGCTAGATGCAGAAAAAATTTATATTGAATTTGCAACCTGATGGAGGTTAGTATAGATGGACTAATAGAACAAGTCCCACACACTGCTTGAAGCCGAAATAGTTTTTCAGCACTAGATGCAGAAAAAAATTATATTGAATTTGCAACCTGATGGAGGTTAGTATAGATCGACTAATAGAACAAGTCCCACACACTGCTAGAAGCCAAAATAGTTTTTCAGAGCTAGATGCAGAAAAAAATTATATTGAAATTGCAACCTGATGGAGTTTAGTATAGATGGACTAATAGAACAAGTCCCACACACTGCTAGATGCCGAAATAGTTTTTCATAGCTAGATGCAGAAAAAAATTATATTGAATTTGCAACCTGATGGAGGTTAGTATAGATGGACTAATAGAACAAGTCCCACACACTGCTAGAAGTCGAACTAGTTTTTCAGAGCTAGATGCAGAAAAAAATTATATTGAATTTGCAACCTGATGGAGGTTAGTGTAGATGCACTAATAGAACAAGTCCCACACACTGCTAGAAGCCGAAATAGTTTTTCAGAGCTAGATGCAGAAAAAAATTATATTGAATTTGCAACCTGATGGAGGTTAGTATAGATGGACTAATAGAATTATGCTATGCCCAAAAGGTTTTACTTCACTAGTTGCAGTAAAAAAAATTGTATTCTATACACAGGTGGTGTAGCTTGCAACACAGATAGGCTTCTCCACTGACTAACACACACTGCAAAAGGACAAAAAGGATTTGCTTTGCTAGATTTAGCCAAATGCTGTGAAAAAAACTTGCACAGCACTGGCACAGACCTGCCTTGCAAAAAGTGATAGGAACTGATGTAACCTAGCCCTGAAAAGGACTGCAATTGCAATTAGTCTTTACTCCCAACCTATCTATTTAAGAGCACAGACCTGCCTGATAAAAGTGATAGGAACTGATGTAACCTAGCCCTGAAAAGGACTGCAATTACAATTAATCTTTGCTCCCAACATATCTATTTAAGTGCACAGACCTGCCAGATAAAAGTTGTAGGGAATGATGTGACCTAGTCCTTAAAAGGACTGCAATCACAACTATTCCCTACTCCCAAGCTATCTGTAGATTTGTGCGAAAATTGGCTTGAAATTAACAAAGTATAGCGCACACAGCAACAGCGGTGCCGTCTAACACGCAGCTGCAGCAGTAAGAAAATGGTGGCGACGGGGAAAATGGCTGGGTCTTATAGGGCAAGGACATGTGACATACACTGCCAATGACACATGCCCTAGCTTGTGTGAAAAAAAGCAGTTCGCTCCGTGTGTGCGCTGCTGATAGGCTGACAGATTGCACCTGCCCACTGTAAATGCGGGAAAGAGAAAAAAAAATGGAGATTTCTGCAGAGATCCATACCTTGCCCCTCCCCCCTCCCCGCTGTACACTCAAACTGCGTATTAACATTAATTTTCAGCATTACTGAGAAAAAATCCAGTTATGATTTTGGTGCACGAACAGTTATCGAACATAACCTTGAACAGCCGAATTTTTTTCAAATCGTTCGTGTTCGCTGAACGGCTCGAACACCGCCCAAAACAGCTCGAATTTGAGATTGGCGAACAGTTCGAGTCGAACACCGCTCATCTCTACTCTTCGCATTCTCTTGATGAGCTTCAAGAGGTAGTCAACGGAAATGGTCTTCCAACAATCTTGAAGGAGTTCCCATGGATGCTTAGCACTTGTTCGCCCTTTTGCCTTCACTCTGCGGTCCAGCTCACCCCAAACCATCTCGATTGGGATCAGGTCTGGTGACTGTTTAGGCCAGGTCATCTGGCTTAGCACCCCATCCCTCTCCTTGTTGGTCAAATAGCCCTAACACAGCCTGGAGGTGTGTTTAGGGTCATTGTCCTGTTGAAAAATAAATGATGGTCCAACTAAACGCAAACCGGATGGAATAGCATGTCGCTGCAAGATGCTGTGGTAGCCATGCTGGTTCAGTATGCCTTCAACTTTGAAGAAATCCCCATCAGTGTCACCAGCAAAGCACCCCCACACCATCACACCTCCTCCTCCATGCTTCACGGTGGGAACCAGGCATGTAGAGTCCATCCGTTCACCTTTTTCTGCGTCGCACAAAGACACGGTGGTTTGAACCAAAGATCTCAAATTTGTACTCATTAGACCAAAGCACTGATTTCCACTGGTGTAATGTCCATTCCTTGTGTTCTTTAGCCCAAACAAGTCTCTTCTGCTTGTTGCCTGTCCTTAGCAGTGGTTTCCTAGTAGCTATTTTACCATGAAAACCTGCTGCACAAAGTCTTGTAGAGATGTGTCTGCTGCTAGAACTCTGTGTGGCATTGACCTGGTCTCTAATCTGAGCTGCTGTTAACCTGCGATTTCTGAGGCTGGTGACTCAGATAAACTTATCCTCAGAAGCAGAGGTGACACTTGGTCTTCCTTTCTCTGGCGGTCTTCATGTGAGACAGTTTCTTTCTAGCGCTTGATGGTTTTTGTAACTGCACTTGGGGACACATTCAAAGTTTGCCCAATTTTTCGGACTGACTGACCATCATTTCTTAAAGTAATGATGGTCACTCATTTTTCTTTACTTAGCTGCTTTTTTCTTGCCATAATACAAATTCTAACAGTCTATTCAGTAGGACTGTCAGCTGTGTATCCACCTGACTTCTGCACAACACAACAGATGGTCCCAACCAAATTTATAAGGCAAGAAATCCCACTTATTAAACCTGACAGGGCACACCTGTGAAGTGAAAACCATTTCCGGTGACTACCTCTTGAAGCTCATCAAGAGAATGTCAAGAGTGTGCAAAGCAGTCATCAAAGCAAAAGGTGGCTACTTTGAAGAACCTAGAATATAAGACATATTTTCAGTTGTTTCACACTTCTTTGTTAAGTATATAATTCCACATGTGTTAATTCATAGTTTTGATGCCTTCAGTGTGAATGTACAATTTTCAAAGTCATGAAAATACAGAAAAAATCTTTAAATGAGAAGGTGTGTCCAAACTTTTGGTCTGTACTGTACATTAACAAGATGCAAGGAGCAATATGCAATGCTCCTTGTAATATTCCTGCAATCCATCCACCAATCCCTTTAAACCAATTAGCAGGATTTAAAAAGGAGAACGTATCAGACCACCAACTGTCTTTGGTCAATTCGTTATGTTTGTTATATTCTTCCCTGAGTTTCCTAATGTCTTTCATTTTAGTCTTTCACCATATGGTAGAACCAGGGTCAATATAGTGACAACAGGCTGGGCCTATAACCTGACACATCCCTCCTTGAGCTGCTGTCAAATAGTCCAACACTAAATTATGTTGATTGGCTACTATAATAAGTTGATTCTGCACCCCAACAGTAGTATTAATTACTTCCAATACACTCCAAATCTGGTCATCTAAGTAGTCAGTGACTTCCACTAATTTGTCCCACATTTGTGTTACCATAGGGTAGAGGAAGACGGTACTGGCTATCTTATTGGGTATACTCATTTGTACTAAATGAGGTCTTCCTGATGGGCGTGGGGTGTTGTCCTTGGCACGTTTATAGATGGTATGAAGAGGGATGGCTCTCATATCTACTTTACTATGGGGAATAAGATAAGTGGCTGGTGTTAGCCGGGTCAACGTACAAGTTCCCCCTACTCCGACTGGGAGCTATTTATACGCATTATTCCCACAGACCCAATATGTGGCTGATGGCAGGTCCCATAAAGCAGAGTCCTGTAATACTAATTCATGTACCAAATCAATAAAAACTGAGTTATTTGATAACATACACCATGAAGGCTACAATATCCAACAGTCACTGATCTAGTTGTTCTCTGTTTGACTCAATTCTTGTACCAAAATCTGGTGGTGAGTAATGAACTTGTTATTAAAAGGGTCAGTACTCTGTTGTAGGCTATTCCAGGTATTGACTAGTCTAACCACACATATTATCATAAAACATCTCA
Source organism: Phyllobates terribilis (assembly GCF_046119375.1). Lineage (NCBI taxonomy): Eukaryota > Metazoa > Chordata > Amphibia > Anura > Dendrobatidae > Phyllobates > Phyllobates terribilis. The sequence continues at coordinate 88,180,312 of NW_027362771.1, forward strand.
GGATGGTTGACATTTGCAGTGTGAAGCATGGATTCATGTTGACTTCTCTTCAAGTTTTACTGCTGTTGGGGTTGTAAGGAGCACTTAGTATGGTCCGTCAAACAATGGTTCTAGTCCGTGTTTCCGAACATGCTTCTTCACATACACATAATCTCCGGGCTTGAGGGTATGACAACCTTCTGCATCAGCTGGATCTGGAATAGAAGATGATACTAACGCATGGGTGTTAGTGCTTTGGCAAGCTAAATCACATACTGTACAACATAATCCATTTCTTCTGATAATTGTTGTGGGGTAAATCGAGCTATAGCTGGTTACGACCCAAATAGTATCTTATAGGGTGACAATTTATGTTTCCCTATGGGGGGTGGTACGTATGTGATATAGTGCAATGGGAAGGAGCTCAGGCCACTGGGCCGTAGTCTCCTGCATCATTTTGGTCAATTGCCTTTTCAGTGTGCCATTCAATCTCTCCACCTTGCCGCTTGACTGTGGATGGTAAGGAGTATGCAGCGCCACTGTTGATCCGATCATGGTAAGTATTTCTTGATATATGCATGAGGAAAAGGCTGGTCCCTGATCACTTTTGATAACTTCTGGGACTCCGTACCGGCAAACAACTTCAGAGACCAGCTTTTTGGCAGTAATCTTGGCAGTCACGTTTGGAACGGTGAATGCTTCTGGCCAGCTGGAAAACATATCCACTACCACTAAGCAGTATTCATATCGTCCTGCTTTAGGGAGAGTCATATGATCAACTTGTAATCGTTGGAACGGATACTCTGGTTTAGCAAGGTGTTTTGTCGGTACATTCTGTAATCTGCCTGGGTTGCAGGTTTGGCATATTGTGCAACGTTTGCTTTGTGCGCTCAACACAGTGGAAATTCCTGGGGCCCAATAAAGTTTCCATGGGCCCAGGCTGCAACAGCAGGATATAGGAGTCGAGGCAAACAATATAGTTGTTCCTTTTTCCATAGCCCATCTATCAATTTAGCACCTGCTTCCTTCCATGACTGGCATTCCTCTTTAGAGACTTTCTGCTGTATGGAGCGTAGTTTTGTGATTGGAAGGACCGGTTGATGATTTTCTGCAGGTTGATCCTGTGTTGGCACAGAATTTAGCTGTTTGGTCTGCTGCCGCGTAACAGCCATGGACATGGATGTCTGGAGAAGAGATGCTTGTTTAGCATGGAGATCAGCAAGTGCATTACTTCTTGCTTCAGGGGCGTCTTGTCGGGTATGAGCTTTTACCTTTTCAACAGCCAACTGTCTTGGTAGTTGTACCGCTTCCAGCAATTGTCTGACGCTTTCAGAATTTTTCACAGGAGAACCTGCAGTCGTGACAAAGCCTCTCCTTGCCCAGATCTCCCCAAAGTCATGTGCAATCCAGAAGGCATATCTCGAGTCAGTAAATATTTTCACACGTTTTCCTTCGGGCCTGTTGACAAGCAGCAATCAGAGCTTTAAGCTCTGCTTCCTGTGCTGACATACTGGGAGGTAAGGCCGCAGCATCTACCAATGTATCTTCAGTTGTGACAGCATATCCAGTATGAAACCTGCCAGAGGTATCAGCATATCTGGATCCATCCATATATAACATAAGTTCTGGGTCATCCAAGGGTACTTCCACCACTAAAACAAGTGGATTTGACTCCGCAGTAATTTGTTCCAGACAATCATGTGGTGGAGCCTCTTTCCCCTCTCCTTCAGGTGCTGGTAGCAGGGTGGAAGGGTTGATGGTGGTGCACCGATGTAATTTCAATCAACGTACACTGCAGCCGCAAGTGTCTCTGTGTGTACAGATGTTTAGGTTGCTGTAAAGCCAAAACAGCCGCAATATCGTGTGGAGCATAAATGTGAGTCTCATGTCCAAGGATGATGTCCGCCTTTTTTTCTAGTAACTGCTGTGTGGCGTGAACCGCTCGTAGACAGATGGGGGAGGCCCTGGCTACCGGGTCCAGACGCGCTGAGTAATAACTGACCGGGCGCTGCTTTGTACAGTGTCTCTTCGTGAGTACCCCGGCTGCATGCCATCCCGTCTCGGAGACATACAAATGGAAAGGTTGAGCATAATCCAGGTTTCCAAGGGTAGTGGCTGTCATTATCCTTGATTTTAATTGCTCAAAGGCTTGTTGCAGCAGTTTTTGGTGGTCCTTGTTGTTTACATCAGCCAGAGTGTCTTCTTTTAATGCATCATATAGAGATTGCATCAGACATGAGGCGTCTGGGATCCATTGTCTGCAATATGTACATAGTCCGAGGAACCGTTGCAGCTCTATGGGATCTTTTGGGAATGGTAGTAGGTAGATGGCCGTCTTTCTTTCTTCTGTGAGATGTCTGGCACCCTGAGTAACGCAGTTGCCTAAGAAAACCACTTGACTGAGGCAAAACTGATGTTTCGAGGCTGAGACTCGACAATTCAGTTTTGCTAGATGCTTGAGGAGGCTAGCACTGGCCTTGATGGACACTAGCTCCATGGGGGCACACAAAAGAAAATCATCAATGTATTGTAATAGTACTAACTCAGAGTTGTCCAGCTGCCACGGCATCAGACAGCTAGACATGTTCTTTGCAAACTTATTAGGGCTATTCTGTGCTCCCTGCGGCATCACCGTCCAAGTCAATTGCCTGACCTGATATGAAAATGCAAACAGAAACTGACAGACTTAATGTAGTGGAATGCTGAAAAAGGCGTTTGCTAAATCAATTACTGTAAACCAGGCTGCGGTAGATGGTATTTGTGAGAGTAGTGTATGTGGATTAGGCACCACAGGAGTTTCCATGACTGTTTCTGCATTTACTGCCCTCAAATCCTGCACCAATCGATAAGCGGGCAGCTGTCCCTGTTGGGATTTTTTCCTTATGGGAAACAACGGCGTATTGCACTGGGAGGTGCAGGGGATTAGTGCCCCTTTCTCTAACAAGGTCTGAATTTGCTGGTGTAGACCTTGTTCTTGTGTATGTGTGAGCGGGTACTGGCGAACCTTGGGAAAGGGCGCTCCGGGCTTGAGGTACACCTGTATTGGTTCTACCGGCAATCTCCCAATGTCGTCTGGGCCTTGTGACCACAGATGAGAAGGGATTTCTTCTGTGTATGGAGCTAACCTGAGATCTTTTGGGAGATTTCCATGCGTATCTGATATGTTAATCATAACCGTGGGTAGCGCCCGTAAGATGCAGACCTCCTCAATGTGTGCATCAGAGTTTGGATCCTTTAATGTAAGGATCATATGACAATTGTCCTGGTATTGAATTCGGAATCTTTATTTAGACAAGAGGTCTGCTCCTAAAAGATTTACCGGGCAGGTCGGGGATATGACAAATTGTGCCATTACTTCTGGAAATGGGCCAATCGGAATAGGTTTGGTGAGAGTGTGTTTGTTAGGTCTGCCATCTACACCGATCAATATTAGATTGTCATTAGAAAATTGGACTGGGAGACCCTGGGGCAGTTCAATGGATTTTAAAATGGAATTGGCCGCCCCAGTGTCTGCCATGAACTTCACCGGATTCCCTCCTACTGGGAGAACTACAGATGAACAGAGGCTGGGGGTGGTTACGGGCATCACGATGGCAGACTCTGGTTGGCCTCCATTTCAGAATGGAAGGTCTTGGGGGACATTTTCTTGTGAGTCTCGTGGGCCGGGCATCCTATTTCTAGATAGGGGGGCTTGGGTGGTGCACTGGCTAGCAGAGGTGTGACAGTCCCTTTGGAAGTGTCCTGTCCGACCACACCTCCAACACTGAAGATGGGAATTCACTACTGGTCTTTTCCTGGGATACATTACTTGTTGATTAGGCACTGCCATGGGATAATAGTGGGGCTGTAAGGGAGGATACTGTGTTGCGGGTACTGCGGGTGCCGCAACTGCCACTGTTGCGGGTTGGGATTTAGGCTTAACCGCAGAAGTGGTCCGGGCAACATTTTTCTGTAAGCTTTTTGCTACGTTTAGGGCATCTCCTGGGGTGGCTGACTCAACATCTGGTCTTACTGCCAGTATCGCGTCCTGGATAAAGGCGGACACCAACAGCTGGCAATAAGTTTTAGTATGTAAGGAGAACCCAAGGTCCTTATAGACCTGCATAAGGCGCCCATAAAACTTCTCAACTGACTCTCCCTTCTCTTTAGTGACATCTGTGAGGGTAGTGGATTGATCAGCCAACTTATCCTGAGCCCATATTTTAAGGTCTTGACAGAAGTCAACCCCACTCTCATACGTGTTGGCGTCTAATGCTCTATTATATGGGATAGCAGCCTCTACCATGTGTTAATATCCTTCACCGGCTTTTACACGGAGCAGGTGTTAAAGATCTTGCCTTGTTGTTTAATATATCTCTCTATTCGCGGCCATGCCCCTGTAAGAAACCATGGGGGAATGTTCGGGATCCGGGAGACGGTCCGTCTGCGCTGGGGTAAACTTGGTATATTTGGGTTTGCTGGTATTCTGGTCCGCTTCCTCCATTTCCTTCATCTTTGTGAGAGGGGGTGGAGGTGGAGGGAAATCAGCATGAGTACTGATTTTTGGGAGATCTTGGAGGTAGGGGAACACTGGGGGAGACCAGATATCGGGTTTGACTAGTTGAGCGGCATAATCAATGAGATCCCTGTCGATGGCCAAGAGGATTATCTCTCTCAATTTAGTTGAATGCGTGGCGATGTATTGCTTTATGGCCCCGACTATTTTTTTGGCCGCGTCTTGTTTTGGATATCCAAAAATACTGGTGGAAATAAATGTCAGGGCTAGGGTTGGGACCGCATGAAGCTGTGATGCGTATGCTATGGTGTTTTGAATTGTTTCTGTAAGCAGGTGTTGTGACCTGGGTACATCCAGGGGATCATATTTTGGTCCCACCGCATGTATAACATATTGACATGATAGCTGTCCCCCTCTTATAGCCATCAGCTCTCCTTCTCTTAACGGACCGTGGTCATAAATGTGATCGTTGGATGCAGTTTGTATTGCAGGTCCCCGAATATGACATATTTCTGCAGATAGCCCCCACCCATGCTGTAGTTTTTCATTTGCTGTGTTTACAATGATCCCAACTTGCTGTTGCGGTATACTCCCCATGCCTATTCTCAGTATAGTGGATAATTCCGAAGGACCATTCAGTAAAACAGACGCCACCTCTTGGTACTCGTGTCCATATTCTATTTCCCCAGTTCGGAAGAGGGTGAATAGGGTAGAGTTCGGAGGACCTGGAGTCTCTCCGAATGGAGTGTGGACCATGGCGGGTGCAGGTGGGGGCAATGGTTTATAAGTAATTAAGTAACCAGCATCAAGTAATGGGAAGGTTGGTGCTACAACACTGGGTCTGCGTGCTGCACAATTACAAAACTTCTCGCGCCTTCCCGGATTAGGGGCCTAACACCCATTACACAGCCAGCCATCTGGGTTTTATGGTGGTGGCTGGGCACCAGTGGGAAGTGCAGGGTATTTAATCTCCTTAGGTATAAATTGCTCAGTTTCCGGATTCAGGGGCTGGGGTATGGCTACATACGAGGGGGTAGGGGATGCTTCTTTAGGGGCTTCAGATTCAGTTTGTGGACACATAAGTTGGGAAGGGGAATCTACTTCCTCCTCTACCTTTTCTCTAATAGCTTCATTTTGTAGCACAAAACAGCCAGTTTTTTGTTACAGTGCTACATAATTTTCCTTTCTTGACATAAAAATAATTGAAATAACCAGGCTTCATCTCCTCCTCTATTTCAACATATCCATCTCCACAAATCTCATGTGCAACTTTCCTAAACTTTTCATCATCTTCCAACAATCCACAGTCAATTAGTCTTCTCCTTTTCTGCCAGATTCCTTCGTCCCACAATGTAGGCTGAAGTCTCCCCTCCACTGGAAAGTTTAACAACTTAAACACTTTTGGTGCATTCTTAAATGATCTTTTCCCCTCTTGACCGACCATGATAGTCATCAAATCCTCTCCCTCCTGAGGGGAAGACACTTTCTTACTGCTTCACAGAAACATTGATTAATCACTGCACTGCTGCCTTTCGACTGACAAAGATCCTTGATTTGTGCACAGTATGAGTCTGGCCGGGCTCAGCTGATCCACTGACTCACCCCTCCCTTCGGGGAAGTCACGTACGGTACTATGTGAAAGGAGGAGAGCTCGCGTCTTCAGCCCTCCAGACATATACTTATATCTGCGTGCGTGTCCTACCCAATCTTCGATCACCTGCCGCGACTGTTATTAATAGTGTTCAGTCTCCTAAGAATCTTGTCAGAAGTTTAAGGCAGATTCATACAATATTCACTTGTCAATCCGAGGTGGTACTGCTTTAAAAGTTATCAATATCAGACCCCTAATGGGACTACACCCCTATAGTCTCACATTTGACTATATCCAACCAAGACGTCCGGAGATACTGCAAACGACCACGCACCATGTAGAAACCACGCCAAGCGGTCAGTACCACTAGTAAAAAACTCGTGCATTTACCGTGGCTTTTGTGGGGGATGATCAGTCCCAATTCCAGTGGGGGAGGCCGAAACAAGTCTCTCTTTGTGGACGTCCAGAGGTGGTGGGGCGTCCCTGGTTTGGGATCCGAGTCACGGCACCAAGCTGTTGATGGAGGGCAGCAATGACCCTTCATGTTGACCAAGTGAGTGTCAAGTTATTAAGTTACAAGGTTGATGCGCCTATCAATTATAATTCTACTGTCGGTGCTAAAAATCCGCTCTAAAAAAACGCTAGCGGCAGGGCAGGCCAGGACCTCCAAGGTGTTGAGAGCCAGTTCATGCCACGTGTCCAGCTTGGATAACCAATAATTATAAGGCACAGAGGAATCATGGAGGACCTTTGTATGGTCGGCAAGGTACTCCCTCACCATCCTCCGGAACTTTTCCCTCCTTGGGAGAGTACGCAGGGCCTGTGCTATGGGTGGGTCTGAGAAAACTGTCCCAGAACTTTGACAGTGTTTCCCTGCCTCTGCTTGATTACATTTATGTCTCTCTCGCCTGTAGTCCTTGATTGTCCATCGAACTGTGACCTCTGCCGCCAGCATTTTCAGATGGGAATATTTTTTAGTAGTTCTTCAACAAGGGCCTTCTGGTACTGCCCCATTTTTGTAGACCTGTCCATCTCAGGAATAAGAGATAAGTTCTCCCTGTAGCATAGGTCTAGAAGCGTCACCAACCAGTAATAATGACTGTCTGCCCAAATTTGGACAATGCGAGGGTCACGGGAAAAGCAGCATAACATAAACTCAGTCATGTGTGCCAGATTGCTAACAGACAAGATTTTTGTGTCCTCACGAAGAGTAGACAACTGACTATGCTCTCCTCCTTATCCTTCTCCTCCCTGTCCTCAGGCCATCCTCACTGAACAGACGGTATGACAATTGAGCAGGTAGTACTATCTATAGCGCAGGAAACTAGCTCCTGTTCTTCCTCCTCCTCTTCCTCATTGTCACCCAATCCATGTTTGGATGAGATGAGGCTGGGCTGTGTGGAATCAACCTGTATGGTTCATTGCTCCATCTCATCGTGCTCCGCCTGCAATGCATCCTCTTTAATTGTGAGCAGAGAGCGTTTTGAAAGACAGAGAAGCAGGATGGTGATGCTAATTAGGACGTCATCGCCGCTCACCATCTTGGTGGAGTTCTCAAAGTTTTGGAGGATGGTACATATGTCTGACATGCATGTCCACTCCTGAGGTCTTATATGTTAAGTCTGACCTGAATACCGATGGCCTTGTTGATGCTGGTGGTCAACAACTGCCCTCTTCAGTTCACAAGTCCTTCCCAACATCTGCAATATAGAGTTCCAACACGTGGGAACATCGCAGATCAGTCGGTGAGCTGGAAGCTGAAAGCGCTGCTGAAGCAAGGCAAGAACGGTGTAAGCTGTAGCTAACTTTCTAAAATGGGCACACATGTGGCGTACTTTGACAAGCAGATCCAGCAGATCTGGGTAGGTTTTTAGAAACTGTTGAACTACAAGGTTAAGCACATGGGCCAGGCATGGTACGTGTGTGAGGTCACCTCGCCTCAGAGCCGCCACCAGGTTTCGGCCATTGTCACACACGACCATGCCTGGCTGTAGGGTCAGCGTTGTGAGCCACAGATCTGCCTGCTCTTTCAGAGCTGTTAACAACGCTTCAGCGGTGTGTGGTTTGTCACCTAAGCATATTAGCTTCAGCACAGCCTATTGTCACTTGGCCGAGGCAGTGCTGCAGTGCTTCCAGCTTGTGACTGATGTGGTCATTTCGGAGATGGAGGTTTAATAGAAGGATGACATTCAGGAGCTGTAGAATGTGGGGGCAACCCTGATTGACCCAAGGCCCGCAATCATTGGAGTTGGGAGGACATGTCCCGTCCCAGGTCTGACTGGGTCATGGCTTTCACTATATTAACCCAGTGTGCCGTCAGCGAGATGTACCATCCCTGCACACAAGCACTTGTCCACGTGTCTATGGTTAGGTGGACTTTCCCAGTAACTGCGTTGTCAAGGGCACAGCTAATGTTGTGGGACACGTGCTCTTGTAATGCAGGTATGGCACACCAGGAGAAATATTGTTGGCTGGGGACCAAGTACTGAGGAACCGCTGCTGCCATCAGGTTGTCTGCTATGTTACAATTGTGTGTAGACTGTCAGTCTGTTTTTGGTTTTGCTGGGTCGGTTCTGCAATCATCTGTGTTCACTTCCCTTGATTAGTCTTCTACCTAAGCATGCTAGCTCCTTCACCCAGTGTCAGTTGTACACTCGCTGTGGCCTGTGTAAGCCTGATCTCTCTGTGCTCTGTGCCTGAGCCAGCCTGACTATTTTCCCTTACCTGGATTTTGATCATTCGCCTGTCATCTGACTATTCTTTGTCTGCTTCCTGTGTACTGGCTTGTCTTTCTGGTTTTCCTGACCCCGGTCCACAGATGGGGGTTGTGCTCACAGCCCAACACCGTGCAGGAGCTTGGCATTTGCCACAGAACACCAGGATTGGCGAAGTCGCCACTGGCACCCTGTGCTCTTCATAGGTGAAAGCAGGTTCACACTGAGCACATGTGAAAGACGTGACACAGTGTGGAGACGCCGTGGAGAGCGAACTGCTGCCTGCAACATCCTTCAGCATGACCTGTTTGGCAGTGAGTCAGTAATGGTGTGTGGTGGCATTTCTTTGGAGGGCCGCACAGCCCTCCATGTGCTCGCCAGAAATAGCCTGACTACCATTAGCTACCGAGATGAGATCCTCAGACCCCTTGTGAGACCATATGCTGGTACAGTTGGCCCTGGGTTCTTCCTAATGCAGGACAATGCCAGACCAATGCTGGAGTGTGTCAGCAGTTCCTGCAAGATGAAGGCATTGAAGCTATGGACTGGCCCGCCCGTTCCCCAGACTTGAATCCAATTGAGCACATCTGGGACATCATGTCTCGCTCCATCCAACATCACGTTGCACCACAGACTGTCAAGGAGTTGGCGGATGCTTTAGTCCAGGTCTGGGAGGAGATCCCAAAGGAGACCTTCCGCAACCTCATCAGAAGCATGCTCAGGCATTGTAGGGAGGTCATAGAGGCACGTGAAGGCCACACACAATACTGAGCCTCATTTTGACTTGTTTTAAGGACATTACATCAAAGTTGGATCAGCCTGTAGTGTGTTTTTCCACTTTAATTTTGGGGGTGACTCCAAATCCAGGCCTCATTGGTTAATAAATTTGAATTCCATTGATGTTTTTTGTGTGATTTTGTTGTCAGCACATTCAACTTTGTACAGAACAAAGTTTTCAATGAGAATATTTCATTCATTCAGATCTAGGATGTGTTATTTGAGTGTTTCGTTTATTTTTTTGAGCAGTGTATATATATATGACGCGCCCCTGGGCCTGCTGTGTCGCGCAGCGTCTCGAGCACGGGGGCTTACCCGGAACCGGATCAGATGAGGGTTGTAGTCTCCGAGTGGCGGGGACCCGGTCCGTGCCCAGGGGGTCAGACTCAGTGTGTGGCAGTCTTGATAGATGTTATTTGAGTGTCGACTACGCCACCCGTTGATTTGCAGCTATGGAGCTGCCGCTGCAGGGCAGACCGCTGAGGCCGGTGTAGAATTGTGCAGCGTGATAGTATAACCCCCAACGGGAGGGGTATGGCCTCAGGGCAGCCGACGTGGAAGATGGGGGTAGCAGGAACCACTCAGAGACGGTGCGGTGTAATTCAGGGTCTTTACTGGTAACAACGATAGACCCTCCCGGAGTACTTGCTAGCGAACGGGGCCTGGTCAGTCCTTGAGCAGATGGGATCTCCCCTGGCCAGGCGGAGTTGTAGGCCTCCCAAACTGACTGTACTCTTCTGGCTACCTTGCTAGAAGCGGATATAAGTAGCCCACGTCCCTGAGTGTACCGTGTGGTGCTCACCCGTATGGCCGGTGACTCGGGGCCTTCTATTGGCTTCCGCTCCATGATGGCGGTGCTGGTCCCACACGTGTGACCGTGCCTTCGGGTTTCTGGGCCTGAGGACCTGAAATCCCCTGCCGGTCGGCTTCTGCTGCTGGGTAAGAGTTAGTCCCCACAGCCTCGGACGCCGGGTCCGGTAAGAAAGCTTCTCAGTCAGGGCGAGCTCTGCAGCTGCCAGCCCCTGACTCGTAGTAGTATTGCTCCCACTGAGCTCCAGCTGTTTCTTCCTATGACTGTCTCTTGTCTCTACTCTCCTTGACTCCTAACCCTGCTTCAGCCCCGGGTTTATATAGGGGAAGTTCTTCCCCTCCCAAGACTGGGCAGGAGGTGTGGCATGCACAGGATCCCTGACCAAAGGACCTCCCACCTGCTCTCAGACATAACATCTCTATCACTGTGGCAACCAGACCCCTGGGGTGTCACATTCCCCCCTAGTGAAATTTAGTACTCCGGGACTAAACATATTTTAGAAAAACATAACAAGATAAAAACAATAATAATACAATAAGAAAAACATATAAAGATGGTTACGGCATGTCCGTAACCGTGTGCAGTCTTTGAAGACAAGCAAGGTGTCCATTTCACCAAAACAGGGAGACGTAACCAGGTAGGGGTTTGTCCTACCCCGAGTCCTTAACAGTCTTTAGTCCGTCCTGGGTTACGCTCCAACTATGTACAAGGATTCCCGGTAAATCCACCAAGGACTCCTACAAATAACTAGAAACACAAAATTATACACAAGCAACAATACACAGGTAAACATAAATAAAACAATTTATACACTTCAAATCCTCTACCGTGCGGGTAACTGGCCTCTAGTGGCCCTAGTGGACCTACGGAGCTGACTGCCTAGCCCTGAACTACAGGGTGTAGGAGCTGTCAAGGGTAAACTGGGCAGCTGTCTACCGGCTCTTTGGCTCACTAGGGATATGGCAGGCTCACTGCAAGCAGAGGGTTGATCCTCCTGGTCTGCGGGTGTGGGGTCTTCTGCCTCCTGGACCGGCTGTTCTTCCAGCTCTACCTGTTGCTCCGTAGGTGCTTGGGATGCTGGTTGGAGGAAGGTGAGTACGGGTACCACAACTGCACCATTGACTTGAGTCCAAGACCGAGGGAAGTCCCCGAGCACAGTACTAACCATATCTTCCCTTTCCTCTACGGGTCGATGGTCTTCTTGTTCCTCTTCAGGGTTCCTCAGTTGTTCGGGACACTTCTTCAGGTGGTCCCGGGATACAATAGCTGTGGTTTCCCCTCCGTCTTTACTGATGGTACAAACCTTCGGGTTCTCGTGGCTTGAGGGCAGTACGGTGTACGGGTCCTTTTCCCACTGGTCGTCCAACTTGTGGAGCCGTCTCTTCCTCTTCAAGACCTGCTCTCCGGGTACCAGGGGAACAGCGGGAGCATACTGGTTGTAAGTTTTCTCTTGTCTTTCCCTAGCCTGACAGAGACTTCGCTCCACGCTCTCCTGTACTCTCCGGTACTGCTGCTGCCTCTCCGTGTCCCAGTCTGTTTCTGGTGAAGTGTCCTCGGGTGTCAGGACTCCCATTTCCAGGTCAACAGGTAACTTACCAGGTCTTGCCCTCATTAGGTAAGCCGGGGTACAGTTGGTGGAACCTACCGGCATATGGTTGTATAGGTCCACCAGATCGGGCAACTTCTCAGGCCACAGACTGCGTTCTTCCAGGGGCAACGTTTTTAAAAGATCCATTACCACCTGGTTCATTTTCTCACAAAGTCCATTAGTTTGCGGATGGTAGGGTGTCGTCCTTATCTTCCGGCAGCCATACAGATTGCAGAATTCCTGGAAGACCTCCGCTTCAAAGGCAGGTCCCTGGTCCGTCAGCACTTGGTCCGGGTACCCGTGTGGACGGCAAAAGTGCTGCTGGAAGGCTCTAGCTGCTGTTTGAGCCGTTAAGTCCTTGACGGGGACGACAACCAAGAACCGGGAGTAATGATCCACGATGGTTAACGCGTAGACGTAGCCACTTCTGCTTGGGGTCAGTTTTACATGATCCAAGGCTACCAGTTCCAACGGTTGCCGGGTGACGATGGACTGCAGGGGAGTCTTCTGACTGGCACGGTCCTTCCTTCTCAGGTTGCACGGGCCACAGTCTCTGCACCACTTCTCAATGGTTCCCCTCATGCCTACCCAGTGGAATCGCTCGCGCAGCAGGAACTCCAGCTTCTTCCACCCGAAGTGTCCAGCTCTGTCGTGGTATGCCTCCATCACCATGGCTGCGTCTCTTCGTGGCACCACTACTTGCCAGAGTAGTTCATGCGTCCGGGAGTTAACCATTCTGCGGCACAACTTCCCCTTGTAAAGGAACAGTCGACTCTTCTCTGCCCATAGTTGTTTGGCTTCCTCCGGAGCGTCTGGTTCAAGGCAAGCCTCCGGGCGAGTCAGCATCTCCTTCACCAGTCGGACGGCAGGGTCGCTGTCTTGCGTTTCCGCCCAGTTGTAGTGAGGTAAGGGGTTCAACGTAGCAGCCTGCTTACTCCTTACCCGGTGGGAATACTGGATAGTCCCATGACGGTGGAACGCAGGGAGTTCAACTTCTTCCAGTCCCTCCGGATCTTCTCCTTCGTCCGGCAGGTTGGGCATCCTGGACAGGGCATCCGCGTTGGTATTGGAGCGTCCGGCCCGGTATTTGATTTTGAACTCGTAGTTGGACAGACGGGCCATCCACCTCTGCTCCAGGGCACCGAGTCTTGCCGTGTCCAGGTGTGTCAACGGGGTGTTATCCGTGTACACGGTGAACCGGGAAAAAGCGAGGTAATGCTTAAAGCGCTCGGTGACTGCCCATACTACGGCCAGGAACTCTAGCTTAAATGAGCTGTAACTCTCGGGGTTCCTTTTGGTGGGTCGCAGTTTTCGGCTGGCGTAGGCGATTACTCGTTCCTTCCCCTGCTGGATCTGGGACAGTACGGCTCCTAGCCCGATGTTACTGGCGTCGGTGTAGAGGATAAAGGGCTGGCTATAATCAGGGTACGCCAGGATTTCGTCCCCCGTGAGGGCCATCTTCAGCTGGCGGAAGGACTCTTCTTCCAACTCCTCCCATTTGAAGGGCGGCTTCTGGTTCTTGGCCTTCCGGGACTGGCCTATCAGGAGGTCCTGCATAGGTGCTGCCTTTTTGGTGAAACCGGGAATAAACCTTCGGTAGTAGCCTACCAACCCGAGGAACTGCCGCACTTCTTTTACGCTGGAGGGGCTTGGCCATTCCTTAATTGCGGTGATCTTATCAGGGTCGGGAGCCACTCCGTCAGCGCTCACCACGTGTCCCAGGTACTGCACCTTTGGTTTCAGGAGGTGACACTTGGAGGGTTTCACCTTTAGGCCGTAACTCGCCAGAGCTTCGAACACTTCCGCCAGGTGTTTCAGGTGGTCCTCATACGTCTTGGAATATACGATGACATCGTCCAGGTACAACAAGACCGTCTCGAAGTTTCTGTGGCCCAGACAACACTCCATTAGTCGTTGGAAGGTTCCTGGTGCGTTGCAGAGTTCGAACGGCATGCAGGTGAACTCGCTAAGTCCCATCGGGGTGGTGAATGCGGTCTTCTCCCGGTCCGCCTCTGCTACAGGAACCTGCCAGTACCCGCTAGTGAGATCCAAGGTAGAGAAGAAGTTAGCAGATCTTAAAGCAGCCAATGACTCCTCTATCCTTGGTAAGGGGTACGCATCCTTGTGTGTGATACGGTTGATTTTCCGGTAATCTACACACATCCTCATGGTGTTGTCTTTTTTTCTGACTAGGACTAGTGGAGCTGCCCAGGGGCTACAGCTATCCCTGATCACCCAGCCTCCTTCATGTCTCTAAGCATCCCCTTGGCGTGTTGGTAGTGGGCAGGGGGTACGGGTCGATACCTCTCTTTTATAGGAGGATGGTCTCCCGTGGGGATGTGGTGTTCTACCCCCTTGACTCGCCCGAAGTCTAACGGGTGTTTACTGAACACTCTCTCGTACTACCGAACCACCCGATAGACTCCTTGTTTCTGGTGTGAGGGAGTGGAGTCAGTACCCAGATGTAGTTGCTGACACCAGTCCTCCATGTTTTTCTTAGAGCCGTTACCTTCCTCCGGGTGAGATGGAGGCAAGGGTTCCACAGATTGTATAGAATTTTGGTTAATGGTATATAATTTGGCTAGCGTGGCATACCGGGGCAGGTACACTTCCCTCTCCCCGATATTTATTATGCGAACGGGCACCCTCCCATGGCGTACATCAACCACCCCCCGTGCTGTCAAAATGGTGGGCCTACTGTCTGAGTAAACTGGTTCTACCATTGCCTGGTAATCCCTACCTCTCAGACCAATAGCTGCCCGGCACCAAATCATCATTTCACTTTTTGGGGGCATGGCAATAGGAAAAGGGTCACACATTCTTACACTACCAATCTCACCGCCGGAGAGTTCCACCTGTTGCCGTCGCATCAGTGCCCAGATCTCTTTCTGGAGCACCCGCTGCTCGCCGGAGCTGGCGTTCTTGGCAACCTGCTGTAAAAGGAAAATCACCTCTGCAAAACAATTTTCAATTACATTAGTTCCTAGAGTTATTTTTGGGTGACTCTCATGTTTGTCAATATCTACAATGATCAGTCCCTGTGCTGCCAGTTCGACTCTACCGATTTTGATGGTCACCTCTTTAAATCCGATCTGTGGCACGGGCTGACCATTACTGGCGATGATACTCAAGTCGTCGTCTGGATAGCGGGTTATATCCGAGTCATTCCAGTACTGCTTGAAGAACACGTACGGGATGGTGGTGACCTGTGACCCGGTGTCCAGTAGGGCACTCATAGGGATGCCATCCAGTACCACCGGCAAGACTGGACGTCCTCCCACATATCTGTCGCGCCAGTTCGATGGGCCTGGTGATCTTTTTCCTGGGGGTTGGCCCTCTACCCCAGGTTGTGCCCGTTTAAAGAACAGTACCTTGCCATATGTCCGGGTTGATTGCAGCTGCGGCAGATGGGTCGTCCGTCCTCGCTGTATCGGTCACTGGGTCTTCCTCTGGCCGGTGGGGTCCTCCTTGGTCGACGCCACGGGATGTCCTCCGGTCCGGATGCCAGCTGGATCTTCCCTGGGGTGGAAACCTGAAAAGACTGCACAGTTCGGGTTAGCGCAGCAATGCTCTTAGCTAGCTCTTGGACCTGATGGTGTAGGTCTGGAGCCGGGTCATTGTCCAAAGCCTGCGCATCAGCTCCCACAGGCCCTGCCGACAAGGGCGCCGCCTCCTGGTGGTAAGTAATAGCTGGGCGCCTGTGGGTCATAACGCCACCCGGTGCCGGTTCTCGGAGCACCCGGATGGCTCTGTCCTTGAACTGTGCAAAGCCCAGATGGGGATCCTGTGAGGCCATCGCCCGCAACTGGGTTCGGTGGGCATTACAATACAGTCCCTCTATAAATTGTTCAGTCAACAGCCTGTCCTCGTTTCCCACTCCATCAGGGTCGGTCTGCTTAATGGCCCTCAGGGCCTCTTGTAGGTTTAGTGCATAGTCCCTTATACTCTCATGCGCTCGCTGCTTGCACCCGTAGAATCTAAGCTTAATCTCGGCTGAGGTGCGGGTATCAAAGGTATCCTTCAGCCGGGTTAGTATCCCTGCGACAGTCTTCCTCCCAGGTGGCCAGGATTTTACTTCCCTTTTAGCTGCCCCGGTTAGTTGGGCCACCAGGATGCTCACTTTTTGCTCTTCTGTGAGGGGGTACACCTGGAAGAGGCTATCCAGCCTTTCTCTAAAGTCATGCAGGGTATGTGACTCCCCTGAGTACTGGGGTAGCCAAGCTGCTCCTGGGATATAGGGCATGGTGAAGGGCATAACTGCAGCAGCGGTGGCGCTGGCGGGGGTTGAGGCAGTGAAGCTCTCCTCCGTATCCGACATCTTCCTCCCCCTAGTGGACCGTGGCCTACCTTGCGATGATCCTGTTCCGTAGGCCGCGGCTCCGCAGTAGATCGTCAGGGTTGAGGACCTTCCGTCGCGCTCCTGTGACGTCGGCGTCTGCTGGGCTCCTTCCAGGACCTTACGCAATGTCCGGACGTGAGGCGGGTCTTCAGTTCTCGCGCGCTTTCGAAGTCCACGCCCCTCTTCTTCCCGCGCGGCGTCCTCAAGATGGCGTCCAACGGCGGGAAAACTCCACGGATGGCGGGAAGAAGGCCGAAGATGGCGCCGGATGGCGGGAAAACTTCGCGGATGGCGGGAAGAAGGCAGAAGATGGCGCCGGATGGCGGGAAACCTCACTACTGGTAAGTTTGAACAGTCTTTGCTTTTCAGGCACGCAGTACCCGGTGGTTGCGGGCACGAAATCCTGCCGACTACGCCAAAGTTGACGCGCCCCTGGGCCTGCTGTGTCGCGCAGCATCTCGCGCACGGGGGCTTACCCGGAACCGGATCAGATGAGGGTTGTAGTCTCCGAGTGGCGGGGACCCGGTCTGTGCCCAGGGGGTCAGACTCAGTGTGTGGCAGTCTTGATAGATGTTATTTGAGTGTCGACTACGCCACCCGTTGATTTGCAGCTATGGAGCTGCCGCTGCAGGGCAGACCGCTGAGGCCGGTGTAGAATTGTGCAGCGTGATAGTATAACCCCCAACGGGAGGGGTATGGCCTCAGGGCAGCCGACGTGGAAGATGGGGGTAGCAGGAACCACTCAGAGACGGTGCGGTGTAATTCAGGGTCTTTACTGGTAACAACGATAGACCCTCCCGGAGTACTTGCTAGCGAACGGGGCCTGGTCAGTCCTTGAGCAGATGGGATCTCCCCTGGCCAGGCGGAGTTGTAGGCCTCCCAAACTGACTGTACTCTTCTGGCTACCTTGCTAGAAGCGGATATAAGTAGCCCACGTCCCTGAGTGTACCGTGTGGTGCTCACCCGTATGGCCGGTGACTCGGGGCCTTCTATTGGCTTCCGCTCCACGATGGCGGTGCTGGTCCCACACGTGTGACCGTGCCTTCGGGTTTCTGGGCCTGAGGACCTGAAATACCCTGCCGGTCGGCTTCTGCTGCTGGGTAAGAGTTAGTCCCCACAGCCTCGGACGCCGGGTCCGGTAAGAAAGCTTCTCAGTCAGGGCGAGCTCTGCAGCTGCCAGCCCCTGACTCGTAGTAGTATTGCTCCCACTGAGCTCCAGCTGTTTCTTCCTATGACTGTCTCTTGTCTCTACTCTCCTTGACTCCTAACCCTGCTTCAGCCCCGGGTTTATATAGGGGAAGTTCTTCCCCTCCCAAGACTGGGCA
This sequence comes from Phyllobates terribilis, assembly GCF_046119375.1. Lineage (NCBI taxonomy): Eukaryota > Metazoa > Chordata > Amphibia > Anura > Dendrobatidae > Phyllobates > Phyllobates terribilis. Next base: position 88,197,931 of record NW_027362771.1, read on the forward strand.
GGAGGTGTGGCATGCACAGGATCCCTGACCAAAGGACCTCCCACCTGCTCTCATACATAACATCTCTATCACTGTGGCAACCAGACCCCTGGGGTGTCACATATACAGTACAGAACAAAAGTTTGGACACACCTCATTTAAAGATTTTTCAATATTTTCATGACTATGAAAATTGTACATTCACACTGAAGGCATCAAAACTATGAATTAACACATGTGGAATTATATACTTAACAAAAAAAGTGTGAAACAACTGAAAATATGTCTTACAGTTATATGAAAAAGTTTTGGCACCTCTATTAATCTTAAGCTTAATGTTTTATAAAAATTGGTGTTTTTGCAACAGCTATTTCAGTTTGATATATGTAATAACTGTTGGACACAGTAATGTTTCTGCCTTGAAATGAGGTTTATTGTACTAACAGAAAATGTGCAATCTGCATTCAAACAAAATTTGACAGCATCTTGCAGCGGCATGCTATTCCATCCGGTTTGCGTTTAGTTGGACCATCATTTATTTTTCAACAGGACAATGACCCCAAACACACCTCCAGGCTGTGTAAGGGCTACGTGACCAAGAACGAGAGTGATGGGGTGCTGCGCCAGATGACCTGGCCTCCACAGTCACCAGACCTGAACCCAATCGAGATGGTTTGGGGTGATCTGGACCGCAGAGTGAAGGCAAAAGGGCCAACAAGTGCTAAGCATCTCTGGGAACTCCTTCAAGATTGTTGGAAGACCATTTCCGGTGACTACCTCTTGAAGCTCATCAAAAGAATGCCAAGAGTGTGCAAAGCAGTCATCAAAGCAAAATGTAGCTACTTTGAAGAACCTAGAATATAAGACATTTTTTCAGTTGTTTCACACTATTTTGTTAAGTTTATAATTCCACATGTGTTAATTCATAGTTTTGATTCTTTCAGTGTGAATGTTCAATTTTCATAGTCATAAAAATACAGAAAAATCTTTAAATGAGAAGGTGTTTAAACTTTTGATCTGTACTGTATATATATATATATATATATATATATATATATATTCACTCACACACACACACACACACGTCTATATGCTCTTCAATGCTTGGTCGTTTTAAATAGTCTGGTTTATTAATGTTGGGAAAAGTATTGAAGAACACCATGTGTCATATTTACTCACACCTTTATGTCTTATTTTTATTTCACTTTGTTCTTCTGCAACATCTTCCAAATAATGCTAATTAATATTGGCACTACCTGCCATGGGATCTTTACAGGGTTGGGCTGAATTACTCAGTTTCTAGCTGATGCTTGCAAGACGGGGTGTGGAACTGATAATGAAATGAATTCCCTGAATTGCATCCAGACACTTTCTCCAAGTCAACGCCTAATTGTTTATGTGTAAACTCTGACAGTCAAGGACCTATCACTTAGGCTAAAAATAGCAGATGATATGCAAAAATTCTAAATTAATTATATGTTGTCAACAAGTAATTATCTGATCATCAGAATATGGAAATAATGACTGACTTGACTATTCACAGATCAGTTCTACTATTACACAAAAGTTACTTTCTAAACATGCTGACATTGATGGATTGGATGAAAATTATCTTTCCAGTACATGTAAATTGCATTCGGCACAAAAATAATCCCTGTGGAGGTTGCTTCTTCACCCTGCTAACTATAGCAATGGGATCAAGATAGTTCCTTCACTATACACTGGTAAAGCAGTTGTTCGCTTCACCAAATTTAAGTGTTTTGTAAAAAAACAAGCTGAGCTTTACCTCCCCTGATCAGTGTCTGTGCTGCTACCCCAGTCTCCGTTTATGTGCAGCTCTGATGTCATATTGACAGCACTGCAGCCAATCACTGAGTTCAGTGATTGGCCACAGTGGTTTTGACTTGACATCACCACTGTAGTTAAACAGCAGATTCATAGGCAGTAATGGAGACAAAGGGGTGGACTTGGGGAAGGTAAATAAAATGCAGATTCTTTTTTTTTGTCTTTAGCAGAATTTAAAATAATTTAAATGCAACCTCAGATGAATAAAAAACCATTGCTAACTTGTAGCATCTTTAGCATCAGTGGCTTGAAAGATTTATTTTCTGGATGACTTTACTAAATTGTTCTAAGGGAATGTACATTCTTTTTTACAATGTTGCTCAGGTTTATTAAGATTTGTGAGCATTCATTTATGGACATCTGTCTTAAGAGTTGAGATCTGGACTTTGACTGGCTAATAAATCTTAATAATTTTGGATTTCAGCCATTCTGATGTATATTTGTCGGTGTGCTTGGGATTATTGTCCATTTACATAACTCAATTTCGGCCAAGCATTAGATTTTGGGCTGACTCTAAAATATTTTGGTACAAAGAAGAGTTCATGATCATCTTAATGACTGCAAGGTGCCCAACAGGGTTGCTAACCGTCTAGAAATTCCTGGACAGTCCATAAAATTAGTGCACTTTTTTGCCCTGTCTATAAAAAACGTAAGTAAGTATCTGTGATTTGCTTGATGCTGAAGAAATTTTTGCAGATTATTTTGACTGTTATTATCATCATTGTACAGTTTATACTGAATGCAGCTGATGTCTTCACATAAGAATTATGGGCTACAGACATATATCACATATCACATATATCATAATGATTTATCATCGTTTTCCAATGTGTCTATAAAAAATATTGTCTGTCGGTGATTTTTTTATAAGCTGATCAAAAAAATATAATAAGTCAAGTTGGTAGTCCCGCTGACCTGTTGGGGAGAGAGGGTGAATTTGCTGGAACATCCACTTGTGGAAAGATTGTACACTGTCTTGAACGTTTTAGACTTGTGAAAAATCTTTCTCACTGTAGAATAATGGACACCAAGTTATTTGGAAATAGCCTTTTAACAGTTCCAAGATTAATGGGCAGTAAAATTGTTTCTCTAAGAGCATTGTTGATGCCTTTCTTCCTTGGCATTGTATTTACACACAATTGAATGCTCCAAACCAGTAAACTGCCAAAACTTTTGCTTTTATAGAGGTGGTCACATGGTCACACTTGTTAATGCACAATTTATGAAGAGCATTTGATTAACAACACCTAGCTTCTACTAACACTCTTTATGGCAGCTCACTGATTCTCCATCTTCATCTAGTTATTCTTAAATAAATCTAAGGAATAATGTACCTAGTTTTAAGAACTTCTAAGGACCAGATTTTTAGTTTTATGTTCTGATAAGTAAAACCATAGAATTCAAAGTGGGTGCTCTTACTTTTTTTCCTTACAGTAATTTATACTTTTATTTTAGACTGTATGCAGGCCATTTATTTTGAGATATTTAGTTATTATGTATAATTGTGTCTAATAAATAAATATATCTATGGTATCCCATAAAGTGGCCATCTCCATGGGATACTGAATATATAGTGTGTTTAATGCAAATACTGTGATTTCTGTGTAAACTGTATGCTGTAACATACTGTGAAACTTGTTGACAGGGTTAATCTTCCCTCTTAGTGGCTTGTTTACATGACTTAGCTCTGCTTGTTATGCAGAAGTTTCTAGAAAAAGTTGGAAAAAGCTCCCCTGGCAGTCAGTCAGTGGCTGCAGCTGAAAAGAGTCACAGGAGAGAGGAGTCAGTAGAGGAAGGCAGATGTAGATCTTCCCTTGGCTGTTGGGTCTGAAAGGGACCTATGAAAAAGGAGGTGAGCTGACATCCTTCAGATTGGAAGGACCCCTATTGCACCTCCAGGAGGAAAAAAACAACTCAGAGGAGAAATACAGCTCAGTGCAAAGTAAGGAATACTGAGTGAGGATTACCAGAGGGGACAGCCTGAGAATGAGTGAATTGAAAGGATAAGTATCCCTCAGAGATCTGCTTGTCCGCATGTATGGTGTAACCTTCAACTATGAGTGTAAATTTGATCACCAATTATCTACTATTTGTATATACTTATATACCCTGTTATCATTAATAAAGAGACTGTTCTTTTAACACTGCTTCTTCATGAATGAGGATTAGCTGTGCAAACAACCACCACCATCATCCTCTACTTAAAGAGTCAGCTACTGTGCAAATCATTATTCATCACATTATCCTCCATAAGATGAGCAGATTCGGGACTCATTATCAGCCCTGTGTTCAGAGGCCCATCTCCAAGTGTCTGATACACACTTGGCGCTGCTATAAACTGTAATCCACTGTTTCATTTTTTTTAGATTTTTATCAGGGGAACTTCGTTTGTGTGTAATTGGAGAGAGGATCGTGACAGAAAGCTTGGCCTCCGTTAAGCAGATTAGAGACCACCAGGAGCACAAAGCCCCCATCTGCCGTACATCACTTGAGGTTAGCGTATAACATCTTTTGTTCTTCTGCCTCCGCAAGTTGTTTCCCTGCCCAGCAGCAGCTAATTTAGCTTAGCTGATAGCTCTCTGTATGTGTAATGTCAGGCACAAAGCAAGGAAATCAGACAGTGAGCTATCAATCAATGTTAAAGGGGTTGTCCAGTCACAAGTGATAAGTCTCTAGTTACTCTGTGTGACTGCAGACTTATGAATCCCCCCCAGAACACGAACTGTGTGCTACAGGGATTTGCTGGTTTCAGACCCGGGACCAGAGGGTATGTATGCGTTATCCATATAACAGAGGCGGTTGATCCAGCACTTCCAGTAAAACGTATAATTTTATTCAGAAAATTTCATCCATAAAAAATATATAATTCCATAAGAAATCCACAAAACCATATGGACAAGTGTGTCATCTGAGGAAATAGTCCCAAGGGAGATACATTCAAGGTGTTGGTTGACGCGTTTCGAAGTGATACTTCTTATTCATAATAATACTTCTTATTCATGAATTATTATTAATTATTATTATGAATAAGAAGTATCACTTCGAAACACGTCAACCAACACCTTGAATGTATCTCCCTTGGGACTATTTCCTCAGATGACACACTTGTCCATATGTTTTTGTGGATTTCTTATGGAATTATTTATTTTTTATGGATGAAATTTTCTGAATAAAAATATAAGTTGTATTGGAAGTGCTGGATCAACCGCCTCTGTTATATGGACTATTCCCTTGGAACTTGGATCCGTGCACACCTGCATTTGTGAATAGGTGAGCTGATTACTATTTTTCTTTGCTATGTATGCGTTATACAGTATATATATATATATATGTTTGTGTTCACTGAAAAATTAAAAAAAAGTTATGGCTCTTTAAAAATGGGAATGAAAAAATGAAAACATAAAAACAAAACTTAGCTTCCTTCTTCAGGGAATAACGCATGATATGAACACAGAGGCCACAGCTATGGCCAATACAGTATGTTTTGGCAGTTATCTGATCATGACGAATAAGGTATGGCAGACAAAACATGTTGACCATATCTGTGTCTTCTGTTTTGATACTACATTTTTAATATTGAAGGAATAAAAGTTAAGTTTTAATGGTGCTTTACCTTGTTGCTGGATTAATTTTGTCTCCCTCAAAACAAGCCTGCTGAGTCAAGTGGATATCTGCACAAACTGATAGCCTCCATACATAAGCAATGAGATTTTTTTGCCTTTTATACGCATTTAAGTATAAACGGTTTTATCTGGATCTCCAACCAGCGTCGTACTGAGCTGCCAAGGGCACACGAGTAATACTTACTCTGGTCGTCTACTGTTCAGCTAGATGCAAATATTACGTTACCCTTACAAATGGACCTATGCTCCTATATAATAATAAACTAGGTAGTTTGTTAAGCAATTAAACGCTGCCTAGAGATGAATTTGAATTCTCAAGCTTTTCTCAAAAATTTGATTTGCTGCAACACTTGTAATTGCAAATTTACTGCAAAGCTTGTAATTGCACAGAAAATTAATGTGAGGGAGAGGTTAGAAAGAGAATCTTGCCGACCATTTCTTTCATGGGAAAGAAGGAGAGAGAGAACCCCACTGACCATAAGCGCTTACACTCTATAGAAGAGAGAGAAGACCCTGCTGACCATAAGAGCTTACACACTACAGAAGAGAGAGAGAGGAACCTGCTGACCATAAGATCTTACACTCTAAAGGAGAAAGGGAGAGATAGGACACCGCTGACCATAAGAGCCTATACACTACAGAAGAGTGAATGAGAGAGAGGACCCTGCTGATAAAAAGATCTTACACTCTACAGGAGAGAGGGAGAGACAGGACACCGCTGACTATAAGAGTTTGCACACTATAGAAAAGCGAAAGAGAGAGGACCCTGCTGATCATAATAGCTTACACTCTATAGAAGAGAGGGAAAGAGAGGACACCCCTGACCATAAGAGCTTACACCCTTCAGAAGAGAGAGAGAAAGAGGACTTTGCTGATCATAAGAACTTATACTCTATATAAGAGAGGGAGTATCCAGCTGATCATAAGAGCTTACACACTACAGAAGAGACGGAGAGAGGACCCCGCTGACCATAAGAGCTTACACTCTATAGGAGAGAGGAAGAGAGGGGACCCTGCATACCATAAGAGCTTACACTACAGAAGAGAGAGAGAGGACCCCGCTGACCATAAGAACTTACACTATACAGGAAAGAGAGAGAGGACCCTGCTGACCATAAGATCTTACACTACTGAAGAGAGAGAGGGCCCTGCTGACCATAAGAGCTTACACTACTAAAGAGAGAGAGGACCCTGCTGACCATAAGAGCTTACACTACTAAAGAGAGAAAGGACCCTGCTGACCATAAGAGCTTACACTACTGAAGAGAGAGAGGACCTCGCTGATCATAAGAACTTACACTCTACAGGAGAGAGAGAGAGGGGACCCTGCTGATTATAAGAACTTGCACTCTACTAAAGAAAGAGAGAGAGAGGACCCTGATGACCATAAGAGCTTAAAAGAGAGAGAGCCCTGCCGATGATAAAAATATACACTATACAGGATAAAGAGACAGACAGGACTCTGCTGAGCATACACTTTTCAGGAGAGAGACTTACCCAATGACTCTGGAGATGGAAAACAACTCTGCTGTACAAACTGTACTCCACTGGGAAATGCTGAACTGTGATGGCCCAGGTACTGACCACTACTGTACAAGGTATGATAATCCGCTAGATGTCATAGCTGCAGGGCATTATGGAGAAGTCCACGCAGCCACACAAAAAGACATTACCTTCTCTTTGATGCTTCAGCAGTGTGGGAAATGGTGCCAAGCAAGTAATTTTGGGAAATGCAAAGTGTTTATATTAGTGTGAAATCGCTCAAAAGTTTTCTAGCTCAAAAGTTCAGGTCTCCATTGATTTCAATGGGGTTCTGGTTCAGGTTAAAGTTTGTGTACAGTTCTGGTCAAGAAAAAAGGAATTGTTTTTCCATCATCTGGTAAAATAATTCTTTATTTTTCGTCCATTAAAAACTTGCAAAAATTACAATGGTTGCATAGACAGGGCAGGGGAGCAAGACGCATTTCGAACGCTCACTTGCATTCTTTATCACTGCATAGCTACACAATGAAAAGGATTTTCTAAAATACTAAAAATGTGCCAATGAAAACAGTTGGAACAAATCACATGACACAATTACCACACTAAGCGACAGTTGCATGAAAACAGTCAATAGTGATATATAGTTTCTTTCTTCAGATTAAAACCCTTCGGGCTTCTTGAATCCAGATTAAATATCCAATACACTTCTTTTATCAATAATTTGCATTTTATATCTCCGCCTCTTGCATGTGGAAAAAGTTTTTCAATTCCTAAAACTTGCAAAAAAGACATGTCACGATTGCGCTCAATAACAAAATGCCTTGCAAGGGCAGAAATATTTCTACTGGTGTTATTTGAATTAAGTATGTCATTATAATGGTTATTAAACCTAGTTTTTAATTTATGTGCAGTACAACCTATATAAAATTTATTGCATATGGTACAATTCATTTTGTATACCACGTTCTCTGAATGACAATTAATATACTGTTTGATTTTATATTCGTTTGAATGATCAGAATCATGAAAAACAGAACTGCAAAGTGTGTATGAACATATGTGACATTTAGTGTTGAGCCACCCCCGTAGTGTTCGAGTTCGGTTCGGTTCGTCGAACACCCGTGTGTTCGCCGAACTGTTCGTCGAACTGTTCGTCGAACACCTTCGAACACCGTTAAAACCAATGGCAGGCAAACAAAAACACATAGAAACACATAGAAAACACATTCAAAGGTGTCCAAAAGCTGACAAACTGCTCAGAAGACACAACTAACACATGGAAAAGTGACAAGTACATATAGTCATGCGAAAAGAAAAGAGGTGGAGGAGTAAAAGGAGGGGGAGACACAGATATAGGCATGTCATGCCCTTCTAAAATCCAAAAAGTGAGAAGCTGACACTTTCAGTCCGCTCCTGCCCGTGCCACCTCCGCGTCGCCGGGTTTGTGCCAGAGCCGCGGTGAACCCTGACGGCCAGCCCCCCTCTCCCAATACTGGTGCCTGTCCGCTGGTGGGTCGAGCGAGCCCCCCTGTGGTGGAGGCAGCTCTAAGCTTTTTAATTTAAATTGTCTCTCTAATTTGAATGAATACACTTTAAATCCATTTACAAGGATCTATTGGAGGGCAAGTCTCATGCCAGCAGCCGCGTAATTCCAGCTCCAGTAGCGTCCACTAAAGCTGCTGCAGTTAAAAAGCTTTTATAAGGATCGAGCTCGGCTGTCCACCGCAAGGCATCCTACTGCCAGTCCCAGCCCCTATGCCTTGGGGTGCCTCCTGATGCTCTTCACTGAGTATCCCGTGGTCCCGAAGCATTTCCTTTGAAAAAATTAAGTGTCCAAACTACAGGTGGTGTAGCTTGCTTAACAGCCGGGATAATCCGCTGACTAGCAGACACTGCTACTAGGCACAAAGTATTTCCTGGGCTAGATGCAGTTAAAAATTTGTAATTAGATACTCTCGTTGGATGCTGAGAAAGCATTCCATAGAGTCTCCTGTCACGCCATATATGATTCTCTTAAAAAGCTTGGGGTAGGGGTCTAGGGGACCCTTTTATAGCCAAAATCACGGCCCTGTATCGCAATACGTCACCTAGGCTGAAGATAAATGGAACTGTAGCACCCTGAGGGCTCGGTTGTTACAGAGGTATTGCACCTCACCCAGAGGTGTGATATCTCACTCTCAGGTAAGGATGTAGCGTGGATCAGGACCCGACACCTGCATGCATAACACCACATTGCCGTGGGGCAGGGCGACCAATATGCCCCTGAGAAGGGCACGACAGTCCCTGTCCCTGGCTGGAGTGGGGGGAGGGAAGACTGAGGAAGGGGAACCCTGTAGTGCAGGAGCAGGGAGGAAGCAGTTCCTGGGTGCATTGAGAAGGGAGTATAAAAGGTGGGCACCATCTTAGTTCAGTGCAGAGAAGTCTGAGCAGAAGTGGCAGGGAGCAGGGGCTCTGCATGAGCTCTGCTCCGGAGGCGGGCCTAGTAACAGAGGCCCAGGCCTGGAAGAGGGAGAAGGAAGGAAGAGGAGCGGAGAAGGCTCCAGGAACGAGGAATGAAGGGATCCCAGGGGTGCGGACGGGCGAGTCGCCAACGCACGCCCGAATCCACCTGCGTGGAGGGGTCAGGCCTAAGGGGGAGACCGGTCCCCGAAACTAGTGGAGGCAGGAAACGACCCTCAGCTAGAAACAGGAGGCTGTGACATTTTATGTGGCGCAGCCCCTCGCTACACCGGCTAGGAAGGCACCACATAGGGTCAGGGAAACTGGCGCCAAGTTTACCAAGAGGAGGCCCGAGGCAGCCGGACAGAAGGGTTGGTAAGAAAGGCCAGACAAAGGACACACAAAGGGGGTCCTTTGAAGCGCTCCAAAGTTATCTGGGAGTTGTCTGAGCCCCTCACCTGGTGAGCACAGTACGACGAGGGCAGCCGTTACCTGCAGACGTGGTCTGGATAATAAGAACTGTGAGTAAAGGCCCTGGACTGCATCACTGACTCCGTGTCGTTACTGCTGCTGCCCTGCACCATCACCCCCATCCTCCGCATACACTGCCCTGAGGCTATACTCCTCCCGTGGGGAGTTATGCTACGCTCTGCTGCACCCACAACACCAGCCTCAGCGGTCTGCCCTGGAGCGGCGGTTCACTCTGACCGCAATCCACGGGTGGCGTAGTCGGACATTTAAACATCAAAACCACATAAATAGTTCCGCCACTGGTTTGACCGCCCTGAGCCACGGAACCGGGTCGCCACCACGGAGACTACAACCACTAGCATCCACCAAAAAGGGTCCGGCTCCGGGTGTCCCAAGGCCCAGGGGGCGCGTCAGAACATTTTCATCACCTTTCACAATCAGCAATGGGACAAGGCAGGCATGTTCTCTGTCCCCTCTCTTATACATCCTTGTGACGGAGCACCTGCTCTCATCAATTCGCCATAACCCCAATATTAGGTGGATTGAGGTGGGAGGCACCGAGTACAAGTGCTCACTATTTGCTGATGATGTCCTAGTATATATCACTCAATCACATATATCCATCCATGCTGTTATGGCTGAAATAGATCACTTTGTTACATGGTCAAATTTTAAAATCAATGCAGCGAAGTCTGAGGCCCTCGATGTCTCCCTCCCCAAATCCATATAGGATTCCATCCAGTCCAACTTTCCCTTTGCCTGGCCCTCACAGGGTATCAAATACTTAGGAATTCCTATTCATAGAGACCTCTCCCATCTATGTTATTTTAATTTTGGGCCCTTTATTGAACAACTCCATACAGACCACGGTTGGCAAGTTAGAACTGTAAGATTCACTAAGTGAACCACTGGTGTTTTGTGGAAAAGCACATGTACACTGTGTTCCAAATTATTATGCAAAAAGTGTTTAGGAGTGATAAGGGAAGAATTTGTTTGTTTGTCAGTTAAACTCATTGATGGTGATGTGTGTCAGGGCTCTTTATATCACTGTAAGCAATTGCAGACACCTATGCTAATTAGTTTGGCAGTTGTGTGTCCAATGAAAGGCAAGACTACTTAAGAAGGCTGTCTCATATTATTAAGCAGCCTACATTTTCTGCCAAAATGGGAAAGAAAAAGGATGTGTCGGCTGCTGAGAAGCAACAAATTGTGGAGTGTTTAGGTCAAGGCATGACTACAATCAACATTGTGCGATGATCAGGATGAAGTGTCTTCGCAATCAAGAAGTATGTAGATGATTCACAGTACACACGTGTGCGTGCTGATAAGGGAAAAATGAGGACTCTTTCCTACAGGCAATTACGTCAGGTTGAAAGAGCAGCGGCAAAAAAGCCTTGTCATAGCAGCAGACAAGTTTTTGAAGCTGCTGGTGCCTCCAACGTCCCCCAAACAACAAGATGCAGGGTCCTTCATAGGTTTGCAGCTGTGCATACGCCATCCTGTCGACCTCCTCTATCCACTTCACACAAGCAGAAACGGCTCCAGTGGGCCAAACATTACATGAAGACTGATTTCAAAACTGTTTTGTTCACGGATGAGTGCCGTGCAGCGCTCGATGGTCCAGATGGATGGAGTGGAGGATGGCTGGTTGATGGACACCCCACGCAAACACGGCTACAGCGCCAACAAGGAGGAGGTGGAGTAATGTTTTGGGCTGGAATCATGGGGAGAGAGATTGTCGGCCCCTTTAGGATCCCTGAAGGCGCTAAAGATGAACTCCATAATGTATGTGGATTTTCTCAAACAGCACTTCCTGCCATGGTTCAAGAAGAAGAACCGTGTATTTCACAGCAAGATCATTTTTTTGCATGATAATGCACCATCTCATGCTGCACATAAAACATCTGCATCTCTGGCTGATATGGGCATAAAAGGGGACAAACTTATGGTGTGACCCCCATGCTCCCCTGACCTCTACCACATTCAGAACCTTTGGAGCATCATTAAAAGGAGTGTCTATGATGGCGGGAGGCAGTTCACATCTAAGCAACAGCTCTGGGAGGGTATTCTGTCCTCATGCAAAACAATTGAAGCAGAAACCATCCAAAACCTGACAAATTCAATGGACGAGAGAGTTCAGAAGCTCCTTTCGAACAAGGGGTCCTATGTGAAAATGTAACATCACCTAGAATAAAGTTTTGAGTTGAAAACTGTTTGATTTCAGTTTCTAACAACCTGCTAAAGCTTATAATTTCAAAAATGACCATTTTTTTGGTCTTTATTAAAATGAAAAGGTTGATCGAAAAGTTTGGGGGATCTAAGAGTGTGGCAACCCAGTAGTCATGATTACTTCGAATTCTGACAATATGAGGGTCATGCTGCAGGTAGTGCAGCAAGAAGGCACTTATGTGTCTTGCGCATCTCGGAGCCCCAAAATTATTTTCCGGGCTAGATGCAGCTAAAAATTATTAATAATTTTAAATCTGGTGAAGCTTTAGTATAGATGGCCTAATAGGATCAGTGCTGCACACTGCTACAAAGCCCAAATTATTTTCCAGTCAAGATACAGATAAACATGATTAGTAATTTTAAATCTGGTGGAGCTTATTATAGATGGCCTAATAGAATCAGTGCTGCACACTGCTACAAAGCCCAAATTATTTTCCAGCCAAGATACAGATAAACATGATTAGTAATTTGAAAGCTTAAAACGGTTGGTAGGGTGATTTTAACCAATCATCAAGCTTTTACTCTCCCCAGGATGACACAGGGGTAGAAAAGTCGTTTCGGATCCATCTTTATGAACGTGAGTCTGTCTACATTATCAGTGGAGAGCCGCGTGCGCTTATCTGTCAGCACACCACCAGCAGCGCTGAACACACGTTCAGACAGAACGCTGGCTGCGGGGCATGACAAGATCTCCAAGGCGTAAGTGGCTAGCTCCGGCCATTTATCCAGATTGGAAGCCCAAAAAGAGCAAGGGTCCAGTGACACAGTCATGGCTTCAATGTTTACTTGGAGATACTCCTGTACCATCGTCTCTAGGCGTTGACTATGTGTCAGACTTCTTGTCTCCTGTGGCCTTGCAAAGGATGGGCTAAAAAAGTGGTGAAATGATTCCGCAAAATTGATGTTACCAGCAGATACTGTGGTTCTGTTACGGTTTGAGTGCTGAACACTTGACGGTCCCACGGTTGGCAAGTTGGAACTGTGAGATTCACTACGTGCACCACTGGTATTTTGTGGAAAAGCACATGTAAGATTCTGCAACAGTCTCTGCTGATACTCCTGCATGCGTGCATCCCTTTCTATGGCAGGAATAATTTCTGCAAATTTACTTTTGTACCGGGGATCTAACAGTGTGGCAACCCAGTAGTCAGGATTATTTCTAATTCTCACAATTCGAGGGTCATGTTGCAGGTAGTGCAGCAAGAAGGCACTCATGTGTGTTGCGCATCCAGGAGCACCAAGTCCCTGTTGTGTTGGTGGCGAGGTAACAATCATGCTTCCTTCCTCTGTCCTCTCCCCCCAACCTCGCACAACAGAAATGTGATCAAGGTCTCCCTCATCTGATGAGTCTTCCATCAGTTCGTCCTCCACTTCTTCCTGGGCTCCTGCAACTTCCTCACTAGTTTGGCTGCTACCATACGCCCTGGTAAAACCATCTCCCCCACCCTCACATGCCTGCCGCCTTGGTGCTGCCGACCGTCTGGACCTTGCAGATGTTAGCCCTTCCGCATACAACTCCTCCTCCTCTACTTCCTCCACCTCCTCTTGTGCCACCACCTGACTCCGAATTCTGTTTAACATGTGCTCCAGCATGTAAATCACCGGAATAGTCATGCTGATAATGGCATCGTCAGCACTAAACATCTTCGTCGCCATTTCAAAACTGTGCAGAAGGGTGCATAGGTCCCTGATCTGAGACCACTCCTCCAGCGTGATTTGCCCCACCTCTGGATCTCGTTGGCCCAGGCTATACGTCAGAACTTATTGCACCAGGGCTTGTCGGTGCTGCCACAGTCGCTGCAACATGTGCAGAGTTGAATTCCACCGGGTAGGCACATTGCATTTTAGCCGGTGAAGTGGCAGGCCCAACGACTTCTGTAGAGATGTAAGTCGCTGAGCTGAGGGATGCGAACAGCGAAAGTTAGCACACAGCAACCGTGCCCTCTGCAGAAGGCCATCTAGTCTGGGATAGTGGGCTAAAAATTGCTGGACAACCAGGTTCAACACGTGAGCCATACAAGGCATGTGTGTGACATTGCCCCGGCGAAGGGCCGCACCCAGGTTTGCAGCATTGTCGCACACGGCCTTCCCTTGTTTCAGGTCCAGTGGAGACAACCATTCATGAAATTGGTTCTCCAGAGCTGACCACAACTCCTAAGCTGTGTGACTCACATTTCCCAGACATTTCAATGTAAAAACCGCCTGATGACGTTGAGCCCTACTGCCAGCATAGTAAGGAGGTATGCAGGATCCCTTCTGCACAGTTAGAAAGCTTGTGGCATGACCAGACAGGCTTTGGGTGCAGGTGGAAGACCGAGAGGAGGTTGAGGAGGCAGAAGCAGTGGAGGAACTTTGACATAAAGAGGATTGACGCACAACTCGTGGGGACGGCAAGCCTTGGACAGCAGCCCCTTGTCCTGCTGTCACCATAATTACCCAGTGCCCAGTCAGCGACATGTAACGCCCCTGTCCATGCCTACTCGTCCAAGTGTCTGTGGTGAAATGCACCCTGTCACACACAGAGTTTCTCAAAGAAGCGGTGATGTTGTGTGCGACATGCTGGTGGAGCGCAGGCACACCTTTCTTTGAGAAGTAGTGCCGACTGGGCATCTGGTACTGGGGCACTGAGACGGACATAAGGTCTCGAAAATGCTCTGTGTCCACCAGGCGGAAAGGCAGCATTTCTGTAGCCAAGAGCTTGCAGATGGTGAAATTCAACCTCTTAGCTTTCTCATGGCTAGGAGGAAATGGTCTTTTACTTGTCCACATCTGAGGGACCGAGGGCTGGCTATTGTGCTTAGACGGGGTTGATAAGGGTGTCCCCGGCAAACTGCCGGTCTGTGAGGAAGATGCAGGCGGACATGTTAGGTTGCCTTGATCCAAAGGTGGTGCTATCGATGTCGGACAGCGCTCAGCACCAGCTGGTGTTACCACCTCCAAAGAAAATGATGACCTGCCAATCACGCTGGCTGTTGCGGGTAAAGAGGTGGCAGGTCTGCGCCCCAAAACAGGTGTGACTGCTGTCCCCCCAGTCACAGAGGATGAAGATGCCGCGGATGCACAAGATATGGCAGACGGTGGTTGGCCTGGCCGGCTAGGCCGCATTGTAGCACACTGAGCTTCCCACTGCAACTTATGCTTCATGTCCATGTGCCGGTTCATGCATGAAGTACTCAAACTATGTATTTTTTGGCCTCTACTTAGCTTTTGCTGACAAATGTTACAGATAACACGAGTTGGGTCATCTTTATCGATCTGAAAAAATGCCCAGGCTATGCAAGGCTTAGCACCCATGCGACCTGAAGAGCCACCACGACTTGTGGTGAGAGGCAGAGTTGTGTTTGAGGATGCAGTTGTTGACGTGCTTCCAGTACTACGTCTCTGTCCAGGAAGGCGCAACCTGACCTCGTCGTCACTAGCATCTTCCTCCACCTCCTCTGCTGACCTCATCTCTTGGCTGACTGTGGGTTGACAGTAAGTGGGATCTCCAACCTCATCATCATCACCCTGTGCGTTATCACACCCGTCGTCCTCAGAGCCAACCTGTTCCTGCCCTGACAAAAAACTAAAGTTGTCGCTCCAATCAGGTATTTGAGTCTCATCATCGTCTTCCTCATTGTCTCCACCAACAGGAGTTACAGTTTGGGAATGAGGGTCTACATTATGGTCAGAACCTTCTGCGTCTGGTCCTGGATCCGACTCATAAAGATTCTGGGCATCAGTGCAGATCATTTCCTCGTCTGGATTCACAGAAGCGCTGGAGTCGACCTCTGATTCCCAGGCTATAGTATGAGTAAACAGCTCTGCAGACTCAACCATCTGTTCTACCTCATACTCAGACGGGCAGCTGGAGATTTGGGAGCTGTGAGGAAGCAAGTGCGATTGGGGTGACACCTTTGAGGACTGGAGTATTTGTGATGTTGAAGTTGATGTGGAGGAGAGCCCACTTAAAGGAGCACTTGATATCCGTTGAAGCACCTGCTGTTTTTGTGCCTCATCTGGAATTTGTAGCGATTGGCGTGGCCGTAAGAAAGGGATCTTATCACATTGTCCGCTAAAAGAAGTAGACATTTTAGTTTGGCTGGAAGATGGTCTTTCTTCTGCAGATGTTACTGTTGCTTTAACACCTACCCCACGGACACAACCTTTTTTCCCCTTCCCAACACGCCTATTCCCCTTTCCACCAGCAGCAGGCCTTTTTCCACTCATTTTGGTGGTTAACTAATTCACAACTCTGGAGTTGTTTGCACAAAAAAACAATGGATGGGAACCGAGCAGAGCTGAGTGGCCAAACTGTGGTATTAGGCCAAAACTATTGGCTGGGTTAGATGCAGAAAAAAATTATATTCAATTTGCAACCTGATGGAGGTCAGTATAGATGGACTAATAGAACAAGTCCCACACACAGCTAGAAGCCCAAATATTTTTTCAGAGGTAGATGCAGAAAAAAATTTATTGAGTTTGCAACCTGATGGAGGTCTGTATAGATGGATTAATAGAACAAGTCCCACACACAGCTACAAGCCCAATATTTTTTCAGAGGTAGATGCAGAAAAAAAATATATTCAGTTTGCAACCTGATGGAGGTCAGTATAGATGGACTAATAGAGAAAGTCCCACACACTGCTAGAAGGCCAAATATTTTTTCAGAGCTAGATGCAGACAAAAAATTATTTTGAATTTGCAACCTGATGGAGGTCAGTATAGGTGGACTAATAGAACAAGTCCCACACACTGCTAGAAGGCCAAATATTTTTTCAGAGCTAGATGCAGAAAAAAATTATATTCAGTTTGCAACCTGATGGAGGTCTGTATAGATGGATTAATAGAAAAAGTCCCACACACAGCTAGAAGCCCAAATATTTTTTCAGAGGTAGATGCAGATAAAAATTATTTTTAATTTGCAACCTGATGGAGGTCAGTATAGATGGACTAATAGAGAAAGTCCCACACACTGCTAGAAGGCCAAATATTTTTTCAGAGCTAGATGCAGATAAAAATTATTTTTAATTTGCAACCTGATGGAGGTCAGTATAGATGGACTAATAGAGAAAGTCCCACACACTGCTAGAAGGCCAAATATTTTTTCAGAGCTAGATGCAGATAAAAATTATATTCAATTTGCAACCTGATGGAGGTCAGTATAGATGGACTAATAGAACAAGTCCCACACACAGCTAGAAAAATAAAAAAGTTATAGCTCTCAGAATAAAGCGATGCAAAAAAAATATTTTTCCTATAAAATTGTTTTATTGTGTAAAAACATAAAAAAATATACGGTAAGTGTAGTATCGCTCTAAACGTACTGACCCGAAGATTAACGCTGCCTTATCACTTTTACCACACACAGAACGGCATAAATAAACCTTCAAAAAACAATTCCTGAATTGTTGGTTTTTGTTAATTTTACCTCCCAAAAACCGGAATAGAAAGCGATCAAAAAGTGTCACATACCCAAAAATGGTACCAATAAAAATGTCAACTCGTCCCGCAAAAACAAGTCGTCACATGACTCTGTCGACTGAAATATGGAAAAATTATAGCTCTCAAAATATGGCGATGCAAGAACTATATTTTGCAAAAAAAGCGTCTTTTAGTGTGTGACAGCTGTCAGTCATAAAAACCCAATATAAATCTGGTATGTCTGTAATCGCACTGACCGAAGAATAAAGTAATATAAAAAATAAAATAAATTCAGCTCACCTGGTTCTCACATGCTCCTGGTGCAGGGAAGCCTGGTAACGTGTGGTCTCACGTAGTAGAAACAATATAAATGTAAGAAGAAACTGGCTTCCAGGAACATAAAAATTTCCCCCCTAATTTTTTTTTTTAATTGATAGAAAAGTAGTTCAGATCAGTTCAGGTAATGAGATAAAAATTCAATGGATAAATCACATCATAGAATCCAGCTACGCATTTCGAGCATGATACTATGCTTTTTGTCGAAGCTCAGACTAAAGTAATCTCATCACTTATACTGCACGAGGAACGGCTTAAAAAATAAATAAAACCAATTCTTTACCTGCTACTGATTAGTTTATTATGTCTCCCAAAGATCGCTGTAAGGCTCTGCTCACATTTATCCTGCGCTCTGTGCTGAGCACTTACACCAGAGTTTCCGTGTAAATCTCTGATACGTGATTCAGACAGAATCCATGACTGAAGATTCCCTGTAATGAGGCAGATATAGGCCACTGTGGATGCCGTCTGGCCTGTGATCCCACGGTGTCAGTTTTTTTAGGCGTGCATAAAAGTGCGGATGGCCACAGTTTTGTGCACTTCTGAAAAAAAGGACACCGCTAAACAGAGGCCAGACAGAGTCCAGAGCAACTCTGCTGCCTCATTACAGTGAATGGATCCCACAGAGGTTTCATCTGAATTACATCACTTGGAAATTTAGATGGAAACCCCGATGTAAGTGCTCAGCCTAGAGCACTGGATAAATGTTACATAAAATGTTCCCAATAAAAGCTTCAACTCAGTCCTTAAAAAAAGCTAGTCCCCACTCAGGTCCATCATCTGTTAAAAATATAAGGGACTTCCAAGTTACTGGTAGCAGAAAGGCTCTGGAAAAGCGAAATGGCCCTTGCCCCCGAAAAGAAATTCAGAAAATTTTGTGCTCCCAAATCCAAATGCCTATTGTACAATAATTTGTTCTCCAATTGTCAAATAGCGCTCTGTCCCTCCCAGATCTCACCGTATGGCTAAGCGGTACGATACAGCCACATATGGGGTATTGCCACTTTTAGAAGAAATTGTGTGACACATTTCGGCACAATTTTTACCCATTGCTCTGTGTGAAAATGTAAAATCTGAGGGTTAAACATTTTTTTGTGGTAAAAATATAATTATGTTTTCTTCACTGCCCAATGGTATAAATTTAAAAATTTAAAAATACTCACTACTTCCCTAGATGAATTCCTTGAGAGGTGTAGTTTACAAAATGGGGTCACTTGTGGGGTTTTCTGCTGTTTCAGCATGTCCGCGACTCTTCAAATGTGAAATGGTGTCTGCAACCTATCCCAGCCAACATAGTGCTCCTTTCTCTTCCGAACCCTGCCGTACACCAAAGCAGTGGTTTTCCCCCACATATGGGGTATCGGCATACTCAGGAGAAATTGCAGAGCAAATTTCATGTGCAATTTCTCCTGTTACCCTTATGATAATGCAAAATTATGTGATGAAAAATATTTTTTGCGGGAAAAATGTAAAAATGTTATTTTTGCGGCTCAATATTATAAACTTCTGTTGAGCACCTTGGGGTGCAAGGTGCTCACCGCACATCTAGATAAGTTCCCTAAGGGGTCTAGTTTCCCAAATGGTGTCACTTGTGGGGGGTTTCCACTGTTTAGGCAAATTAGGGGCTCCCCAAATTCGACATGGCATCCGCTAATTATTCAAACAAATTTTACATTCAAAAAGTCAAATGGCGCTCCTTCCCTTCCGAACCCTGCAGTGTACCAAAATAGTGGTTTTCCCCCACATATGGGGTATCGGCATACTCAGGAGAAATTGCACAGCAAATTTCATGGTGCAATTTCTCCTGTTACCCTTATGATAATGCAAAATTATGGGATGAAAAACATTTTTTGTGGGAAAAATGTAAAAATGTTATTTTTACGGCTCAATATTATAAACTTCTGTGAAGCACCTGGGGGTGCAAGGTGCTCACCACACATCTAATAAGTTCCCTAAGGGGTCTAGTTTCCAAAATGGTGTCACTTGTGGGGGGTTTCCACTGTTTAGGCACATCAGGGGCTCCCCAAATGCAACATGGCGTCCGCTAATTATTCAAACAAATTTTACATTCAGAAAGTCAAATGGCGCTCCTTCCCTTCCAAACCCTGCCGTGCGCCCAATCAGTGGTTTGCCTCCACATATGGGGTATCAGCGTGTTCAGAAGAAATTTCACAACAAATTTCATGGTGCAATTTCTCCTATTACTCTTAGGATAATGCAAAATTAAGGGATGAAAAATGTTTTTGTGGGAAAAATTTGAAAATTTTATTTTTACAGCTCAATATTATAAACTTCTGTGAAGCACCTGGGGGTGCAAGGTGCTCACCACACATCTAGATAAGTTCCCTAAGGGGTCTAGTTTGCAAAATGGTGTCACTTGTGGGGGGTTTCCACTGTTTAGGCACATCAGGAGCTCTCCAAGCGCAACATTGCGTCCGAAAATTATTCAAGCAAATTTTACATTCAAAAAGTCTAATGGCGCTCCTTCCCTTCCGAACCCTGCAGTGCGCCCAAATAGTGGTTTTCTCTCACATATGGGGTATCAGCGCTCTCATGAGAAATTGAACTACAAATTGTGTAGTACATTTTTTCCTGTTACCCTTGTGAAAATAAAAAAATTGGGTCTAAAGTAACATTTTTGTGAAAAAAAGTTAAATGTTCATTGTTTTCTTCCACATTCCAAAAATTCCCGTGAAACACCTGAAGGGTTAATAGACTTCTTGAATGTGGGTTTGAGCACCTTGAGGGGTGCAGTTTTTAGAATGGTGTCACTTTTGGGTATTTTCTGTCATAAAGGCCCCTCAAAGTCAATTCAAATAAGATGTGGTCCCTAAAAAAATGTTTTTGTAAATTTTGTTGGAAAAATGAGAAATCGCTGGTCAACTTTTAACCCTTCTAGCTTCCTAACAAAAAAAATTTTGGTTCCAAAATTGTGCTGATGTAAAGTAGACATGTGGGAAATGTTATTTATTAACTATTCTGTGTGACATATATCTCTGATTTAAGGGCATGAAAATTCAAAGTTTGAAAATTTCAAAATTTTCTTAATTTTCACCAACTTTCCAATTTTTTCACAAATAAACGCAAGTAATATCTAAGAAATTTTACCACTACCATGAAGTACAATATGTCACAAAAAAACATTCTCAGAATCAGGGTAATCCATTGAAGCGTTACAGAGTAATTACTTCATAAAGTGACATTGTGTAGCGCCGGCGTCCCTGCCCTCTGCTACGCAGGGACGCTGTTCCCCTCACCTCCCTGCTCCATGCCCGGCGTCCTCCTCCCGCTCTGCTGGCAGCGCGCGCTCCTTCCCGTCCACTGTGCTTAGGGCGCGCGCGCGTGCTCTCCCTCCCTCTTAAAGGGGCCGCGCGCGCCGTCCTAAGGAGTCCCCAGCCAATGGCCGGAGGACTTCACCATATATAAGGCACCTCCTCCAAAATGGAGGTGCCCGAGCAATGTTGTTGCACTGTTCACTACTCTGCTTCAGCCCTCAGGTCCCGTTGCCAGTTACCTGCCAGATTCCTGCCTGATTATCTGCTACCTGCCTGCTAGTCTGAGGTCCGACGGTCTGCCTTACTACTCCTGTCAGTCTGTCTAAGGACCAGTCTGCCTGCTCACCTGGGAGCGCACATCAGCCACCTGCCTGCTTGCCCGAGGTCCGACGGTCTGCCTTCCAACTCCTGTCAGTCTGTCTATGGACCAGCTTGCCCGCTCACCTGGGAGCACACACCTGCTACCTGCCTGCTAGTCTATCTGTAGGCTCCGCCGTCACGTGCTGTGACCACCCGCCTGTCCAGAGTCTTCTGCCCGCTCACCTGGGAGCGCTCATCTGCCGCCTGTCTGTTGGTCTTCCTGGAGGCTCCGCCGTCACATGCTGTGACCACCTGTTCTTCCAGAGACTCTCGCCTGCTCACCTGGGAGCTCACGTCTATCATCAGCCGCCACAGGTCGTACCAACCCTTTACCTAGAGACTGCCCCGGTCACTTGCCGTGACCATCTGCCCGTTCATCCAGAGACTGCCCCGGTCACTTGCCGTGACCATCTGCCCATTCATCCAGAGACTGCCCCGGTCACTTGCCGTGACCATCTGCCCGTTCATTCAGAGACTGCCCCGGTCACTTGCCGTGACCATCAGCCCGTTCATCCAGAGACTGCCCCGGTTACTTGCCGTGACCTCCAGCCCGTTCACTCAGAGACTGTCCCGGTCACCTGCTGTGACCTCCTGCCCGTCTTCCCTGGTCGCCACCCGCTCCCTTACAAGGACTGCCCCCTTGTATAGTAGCTCAGAGGTTCCGCCTCCCAGACCCGTTACAGTTTGCTCGGGCACCGGAACCCGGTGGCACCCAAGCTCCCTCGCTCTCGGACCTGTGTCATGAACTGTCCCGTCAAAGGTCCCAACAGGAGTCCATCCTGGGTCACCTGCGGAATGTCAATACTCGCCTGGACACTCTGACTGCTCCACCAGCAACCTCCGCCAGTGCCATGTCTCGCAATCCGGCAGCTCCGCTGCCCACTAATACCATGGTATCCTACCCCGGACCCCGGCTTTCTGCACCTCCTCGCTTCGGAGGCGACTCCGCCCAGGCTCGGGGCTTCATAAATCAGTGCACCCTGCACTTTGAACTATTGCCCACCAGTTTAACTCCGACCGGGCCAAAATTGCATTCATCATGTCCCATCTCACCGGGGAGGCCCTGGCCTGGCTAAATCCTCTATGGGAGAGAGGAGACCCCCTGGTGTCCAACTTGCCTGCTTTTCTCACGGCTTTCCGGAAAGTCTTCGACGAACCCGGACGGAAGACCTCATCCGCATCATCACTGCTACGCCTCCGTCAGGGAAGTCTCACCGTGGGCCAATATGCCATACGGTTCCGTACCCTTGCCTCGGAGCTAGCCTGGGATAACGACGCTCTGGTATCCGTCTTCTGGGAGGGTCTGTCCGGCCGTATTAAAGATGAACTTGCCGGTCGGGACATTCCTACCACTCTTGATGACCTAATAACTCTTGCCACCCGGATTGACCTACGGTTCCAGGAGCGTGCCAAAGAGGTCACCCGTGAGAGGAGGTTACCATGTCTAGCTCCTACTTTTCAGAAACCCGTCACTCCCTCCGTCTCTACCCAGGTACACTCTCCTGAGTCTATGCAGGTTGACCAGACCAAGATGGTCAAAACCCGTCAGGACTTACGCCGTGCCGAAGGGAGCTGCTTCTACTGTGGCAGTAAGGAGCACCGGATCCGTGCCTGCCCGGAGAGGTCGGGAAACGCCTGTGTCTAGGTTCGCTCAGAGAGGTCAACCTAGACAAGAATAAATCCTCTCCATCTCTGCTGCTGTCAGTCTCAATCGTCTGCGGGGAGAACCGTTATTTCGAACTAGCCCAACTTGACTCTGGAGCAGCCGGGAATCTTATTTCACAGTCCCTGGTAGAGAAAAACCGCATCCCCACCAAACCTCTGGCTGTACCCTTGTCTGTTGCTGCCGTGGATGGGGGCCTCTTACCACGCCCCATCCAATTCATCACCGAATCCATTACTCTGCAGGTGGGAATGCTGCATTCTGAAAGTATCTCCTTTCATGTTCTGCCTGGACTCTCTCACGCCCTCTTGCTAGGCCTACCTTGGCTCCAGAGACATGCACCCGTGCTTGACTGGCAGACCGGAGAAGTCCTTCGCTGGGGACAGGACTGCCATAAGACCTGTCTGGTTCCCGTCCATCCCGTCCGTCCTTCTCCTACCCCAGCTAATCTACCTGGACTTCCGATTCCTTATTGGTCTTATGCTGATGTCTTTAATAAAAAGGAAGCAGAGACACTACCTCCTCATAGACCATACGACTGCCCTATCGACCTGTTACCTGGTACTACTCCTCCCCGTGGGCGTATTTATCCTTTATCCGCTGCTGAGACCCGGTCGATGTCCGAATATATTGAGGAGAATCTGGCCAGGGGATTCATCCGGAAATCTACCTCCCCGGCGGGAGCAGGCTTCTTTTTCGTCAAAAAGAAGGACGGCTCTCTCCGTCCCTGTATAGACTATAGAGGCCTTAACCAGATCACGGTGAAGAATAAGTACCCCCTTCCGCTCATTCCGGAGTTATTTGATCATCTGAGGGGGGCTAGAATCTTCACCAAACTGGACCTCCGTGGGGCGTACAACCTGGTTCGTATCCGTCAGGGGGATGAATGGAAGACGGCATTCAACACCCGGGACGGCCACTATGAATATCTGGTAATGCCCTTTGGTCTCTGTAACGCTCCTGCCGTCTTTCAAGAGTTGGTCAATGACATCTTCCGGGACCTTCTCTACTCCTGTGTAGTGGTGTACCTGGACGACATCTTGGTCTTCTCTCCGGATCTCCAGACTCACCGGAGGGATGTTCGTCAGGTCCTGCTCAGGCTCAGGCAGAATCACCTCTTCGCTAAATACGAGAAGTGCCTCTTTGAGCAGACCTCGCTTCCGTTTTTGGGCCACATTATTTCTCAGACCGGCCTACGAATGGATCCAGAGAAACTGTCTGCCATCGAGAAATGGCCTCGACCGGAGGGGTTGAAGGCCATTCAGCGATTCCTGGGCTTCGCCAACTACTACCGCCTCTTCATACCACACTTCTCTTCCCGGACTGCCCCAATTTCCGCGCTCACCCGTAAGGGTACTAATCCCAAAGAGTGGCCGCCCGAAGCAGAGGAGGCCTTTCTTTCCCTAAAACAGGCCTTCTCTTCCGCCCCGGTGCTGCATCGCCCGGACGGCAACAAGCAGTTCTTCCTGGAAGTTGACGCCTCCTCCTCTGGAGCCGGAGCGGTACTTACTCAAAAATAATCTTCCGGGAGAATGGTAACTTGTGGCTTCTTCTCCAAACTCTTCTCCTCTTCTGAGCGCAACTATTCCATAGGAGACCGAGAGTTATTGGCCATCAAACTGGCATTGGAGGAGTGGCGTTACCTACTCGAGGGGGCTCTTCACCCGGTAATAATTTACACTGACCACAAGAACTTGGCTTACCTCCAGCATGCCCAGAGACTTAACCCGCGCCAAGCCCGGTGGTCCTTGTTTTTTGCTCGCTTTGATTTTGTTCTTCATTTTCGCCCGGCTGACAAAAACGTCAAAGCAGATGCCTTGTCCCGATCCTTTCTGGTGTCCGATCTCGAGGAAGAACCTAAACATATCATCGATCCCGCCAGAGTAATGCAGGTGGCTCCCGTGAGCCTAAATCGTCTCCCTCCCGGTAAGACGTTCGTATCAGTACCTGATCAGGAGAAGATCCTACACTGGGGTCACTTGTCTAAACTAGCTGGCCACGCCGGTCAGAAAAAGACCCTCCAGCTTATTGCCCGGCACTACTGGTGGCCTACCCTGCACAAGGACGTAATAGACTTTGTTTCTGCCTGTGTGTCCTGCGCCCGCAACAAAGTCCCGAGACACCTGCCAGCCGGTCGCCTTCTTCCGCTTCCTGTGCCTGCTGCCCCCTGGCAGCATATTGCTATGGACTTCAAGGTTCTGAGACATCTGCCAGCCAGTCGCCTCCTTCCTCTTCCAGTACCTGCTGCCCCGTGGCAGCATATAGCTATAGACTTTATAACTGATCTCCCCGTCTCTGCCGGTTGTACGGTCATTTGGGTGGTCGCTGACCGCTTTTCCAAGATGGCTCAGTTTATTCCCCTGCCTGGTCTCCCGTCTGCACCCGAGCTGGCTAAAGACTTTATCCGCCACATCTTCCGTCTTCATGGCCTGCCCCTCCACATCGTGTCGGATCGTGGGGTACAGTTCACCTCACGTTTCTGGAGAGCCACTTGTAAACTGCTAGACGTCACCCTGGACTTCTCTTCCGCTTACCACCCACAGTCTAATGGTCAAGTGGAGCGGATCAATCAGAACCTGACCAGTTACCTCCGGCACTTTGTTAATGCCCATCATTCTGACTGGGTGGATCTCCTACCATGGGCCGAGTTCTCCTATAACAATCACGAGAGCGAATCCTCCTCCAAATCCCCGTTTTTTGTAGTCTTCGGTCAGCATCCTCGGATTCCTTTTCCTGTCTCCACCTCTGTGGACAACCCGGCTGCGGAATCTCTCGTTAGCAAATTTTCCTCCATTTGGGAGAGTACCCGATCCGCACTCCTCCAGTCGTCCGAACGGATGAAAAGACACGCTGACAAAAAACGCCTGGATCCTCCACAATTTCGTCCTGGAGATAAAGTCTGGCTCTCGTCTAAATATGTCCGACTCAAGATACCTTCTTACAAGTTAGGGCCTCGGTTCATCGGTCCTCTGGAGGTCATCAGTCAGATCAACCCGGTGGCCTATAAATTAAAACTCCCGGCCAACTTACGGATCCCTAACTCCTTCCATGTATCTCTCCTCAAACCTGTGGTACTTAACTCTTTTTCCAAGTCTACAGGTACGCCTCCTGCTCCGGTTTCTGCTGAGGACGAGTTTGAGGTAGAGAACATTCTTGCCACCAAAAGGGTAAGAGGAAAGACCTTTATTCTAGTAGATTGGAGGGGGTTTGGTCCTGAGGAGAGAACGTGGGAGCCCCGGGAGAACATCCATGCCCCTCTTATCCTAGCTAAATTTCTGTCTGGCCTAAAAAAGGGAGGGCCTAAAGGGGGGGGTACTGTAGCGCCGGCGTCCCTGCCCTCTGCTAGGCAGGGACGCTGTTCCCCTCACCTCCCTGCTCCGTGCCCGGCGTCCTCCTCCCGCTCTGCTGGCAGCGTGCGCTCCTTCCCGTCCACTGTGCTTAGGGCGCGCGCGCTCTCCCTCCCTCTTAAAGGGGCCGCGCGCGCCGTCCTAAGGAGTCCCCAGCCAATGGCCGGAGGACTTCACCATATATAAGGCACCTCCTCCAAAATGGAGGTGCCCGAGCAATGTTGTTGCACTGTTCACTACTCTGCTTCAGCCCTCAGGTCCCGTTGCCAGTTACCTGCCAGATTCCTGCCTGATTATCTGCTACCTGCCTGCTAGTCTGAGGTCCGACGGTCTGCCTTACTACTCCTGTCAGTCTGTCTAAGGACCAGTCTGCCTGCTCACCTGGGAGCGCACATCAGCCACCTGCCTGCTTGCCCGAGGTCCGACGGTCTGCCTTCCAACTCCTGTCAGTCTGTCTATGGACCAGCTTGCCCGCTCACCTGGGAGCACACACCTGCTACCTGCCTGCTAGTCTACCTGGAGGCTCCGCCGTCACGTGCTGTGACCACCTGCCTGTCCAGTGACTCCTGCTCGCTCACCTGGGAGCGCTCATCTGCTGCCTGTCTGCTAGCCTACCTGGAGGCTCTGCCGTCACGTGCTGTGACCACCCGCCTGTCCAGAGTCTTCTGCCCGCTCACCTGGGAGCGCTCATCTGCCGCCTGTCTGTTGGTCTTCCTGGAGGCTCCGCCGTCACATGCTGTGACCACCCGTTCTTCCAGAGACTCTCGCCTGCTCACCTGGGAGCTCACGTCTATCATCAGCCGCCACAGGTCGTACCAACCCTTTACCTAGAGACTGCCCCGGTCACTTGCCGTGACCATCTGCCCGTTCATCCAGAGACTGCCCCGGTCACTTGCCGTGACCATCTGCCCGTTCATCCAGAGACTGCCCCGGTCACTTGCCGTGACCATCTGCCCGTTCATTCAGAGACTGCCCCGGTCACTTGCCGTGACCATCAGCCCGTTCATCCAGAGACTGCCCCGGTCACTTGCCGTGACCTCCAGCCCGTTCACTCAGAGACTGTCCCGGTCACCTGCTGTGACCTCCTGCCCGTCTTCCCTGGTCGCCACCCGCTCCCTTACAAGGACTGCCCCCTTGTATAGTAGCTCAGAGGTTCCGCCTCCCAGACCCGTTACACATTGGTCAGAATTGAAAAAATTGGCCTGGTCACGAAGGCAAAAACAGGCTCTGGCGCGAAGTGGTTAATAAAAAATTGGTCACATCTAATATATATTCTTGAATTACGTCAAGCTACGGACTGTACTTTTCTAAATTAAATCTCAATGCTTCCATAGCTATATAACATGGTATAGAAGTATATAAAGAATTAACATCACAGCCTATCCATGTGTGACTTGATGACCATCTTTTGTTTGACAACTGATCTTAATTATCCTTGGTGTCTTTGATATATCCAGGCATGCGCTGTACAAAAGGTTGTAAGATCGAATCTAACCACTCACCGAGACATTGATTACATTGTCCAAATCCATTGATTATTGGTCGCATTGGGGGTGGAAGGATATATTTATGTATCTTTGGCAGAGCATGGATTGTAGGTGTTACAGGATTCAATGATATTAAATATTCACTGTTTTTTTTGCTAATATGCCCAGTTTTACACCCTCCGCTATTAAGATGTTGATTTGCTCATTTAATTTTTTTGTTGGATTGAATTTTAAGCGGGAATATGTCTTTTCATCAGATAAAAGCTTCAAAATCTGTGTCCTATAGGTTTCAGTGTCTACAACAACTATTTTGCCACCTTTGTCAGCCCTTTTCACTGTGATGTCTTTCATGGATTTTAATTCATTGAATGCTTTAACTAAATCTGGACTCAGGTTTTTGGTGAGTTTTTTTATTAACTTTTAAGCTTAACCTATGTAATTCCCTCTCCAAAACCTCCTGAAACTGCTCCATACTATCAACCCTTGAGTTGACAGGATAGAAATAAGTATTTTTTATTTTGATGTTGTCCAGCTTTAAAATATCTTCAGATGAATTTCCTCTTAGTTTTTCCAAATTCAGTACAGCAATCTGTTCTGAAAAATCCAATCCTCGGTAAAAGTTTTCACAGACATTTTCATCCTGTTCGGAAACCTCATCTTCTTCACCTGCAAAATTTTTCTTAACCGTAAGATTTCTTATAAAGCGCTTAATGTCCATGATTGTCCCAAAAAGGGTAAAAAATGTTTTCAGGTATAAAATTAAGGCCTCTTGACAGCAAAATATTGTTCATTAGAAAAATCACGAGAAGACAAATTCAATACACTTGACGTTGCATTAGTTATTTCTTGTGGCCATGATGTGTGTTCTGCTTATGTTTCCTCTTGCCCCGTCTTTTACGTTTTTTGCAACCATTGTTATGGAAATATCATCACCAGTGCTTTAAGTTTCAGATTGAGTTGAAATTTCTGAGATGTTGGATTCTGAAAAACTGACCGATAATGGTCTGGTTTTAGATGTATCCACGTTTTCTTTATTTTTCTGATTCCTTTTCTTTTAAGAATGGATTTAGGAGTACGATTACCACTTGTGTTACGACTCCAATCATTCACATGATTCAGAGATAAAACTAGTGTGTCCTTTTGAAATTTGCGTTTTTTTATTTGCGTAATATTATCTTCAAGTTTGGTGACAGATTTCTGAATTTTGACAGGGGATTCATCTAGTTCCTTCTGATACCCATTCTCAATCAAATCTAATTTTTTAATTTCAATGTCGTTCTGGATGACCTGGAGTTGTATGTTCTCAAATTTTACAATTCATTTCATGAGATTCAAAGAGCAAATGTTCAAAATGCTGTTCCAGTCATTCATGAAATCCACATTGTAAACTTTAGTTGGTATCTTTTTAAGTCTCAGACCCCTCGGTATCACATCTTTGTTTAGATATTTTTGTAAAGTTGTTAAATCCCACCATTACTTCGACTCTTCCAGCATCAGTTTCTTCAGGTTTTTAACCGCGTCAGAGAAATCAGAGCTTATTGGAGTACTTTCATTATCATCAAAAACACTGGCTGCTTTTTCTTCCCATGTTTTAGACATAATGTATTTTTTTAATTGAGGATCGGGGATTCAAGGCTAAGAATCAAACAAATTCACATATAGTAAAAGGAAAGCCAGCTCACCCAGTACTTATAATGCAGCTTGCACAGAACCAGGTACAGTTCTGGTACCTGAACCGAACTTTGGACTAAAGTTCAGTCAGGTAACAGAACCCGAACTTCCACAGGTCCTTTCATCCCTACTGCTCATCTCTAATCCTGCCTTGTCTGTATATAGTGAATCAAGCATATTGTGCCAACTTCTGCTTTTATAGAAAGGAGAGAGGCCCATCGAAGGATTCACCTGTTCCCTGTGGGCTAGTCCTGTCTCCAACCCATTTGGAGATTGGTGACAGATGTAGTTGTCAATGTATGTATTAATTCACATCCATTTACATGAAAAAATGCTTTCTCATACTCGCTTATTAACGGTTCCAATGAAATATAACATCAATTGGCTAGTGGTAAGATAATTATAAACCCCCTATGGAGATCCCCTTTAATCTGTATACTAGTGCTATTGATTTGTATAATATTTTTAAACCTTGACACACTTTCATACACATAAATTGCAACATTAACATTATCACTAGTGATGAGCGAGCATACTCGCAAGTACTCGGTGCTCGCCCGAGCATCTCAGTACTCGAGATGCTTGGAGCTCGCCAAGTACTTGCGAGATGCTCGGGCGGATGGTCGGGTCCCCTCCCTGCATGTATGGCGCTCTTTAGAGCGCCAATCAACATGCAGGGATTGCCTGCCACTCACTGTAATGCCGCAGCCATGTTGGTTGTGGCATTACAGTGATTGGCTGGCCTTCATCAGGTCTATATCAGTCCTGCCGTCGCTGTGCTTGTCAGTTTACTCTGCAATCAGGCAGTGCAGGGAGAGGTGCTGCTCAGGTATGGAGAGATTTGGTTGTGTATTATGTAGTGTTGGGAGAAAACAAGGGAGAAGACATTACACATATCCATCTCAACAAACAGTCCTTCTGAGGACTAATCCATCTGCAGAGATATCAGGCAGGCAGTGTATATAGGCAGGCAGGCAGTGTATATAGCAGACTGCAGTGCATATAGCACAAGAGGCTCCATTCCAGTTCTGCCTTCTGCTTCTGTTGGATATTTCTAGACAAAGGCCCAGGTCTCAGGGGCCAGGAATATTTTTTTTTGGATCTTAATCCTTATTATTTGCTTACAAAGCAATCCAGAGAACACCGTTTTTCTGCGCCATTTGCTTGTTGGCACTGTAGAATACAGCCAGGTCCATTCCACATTACAGTGCTAAAAATCCAGCTACTAAAAACTGTGGTTTGTCCGTCACACGGATCACATATAATTGAGCTGAAAATGCTGCCATTTTTGGCCTCCATTCAAATTTTTTTTCAGTGTGTCAGCAAAGATTTTGACACCGGTTTGCTGTACAAAATAGTTACCTACAGGCCAGGTGTTTAAAACTGTGGTTTGTCCGTCACACGGATCATATATACGTTTTCAAAAAATTCTGCCATTTCTGGCCTCCATTCTAATTTTTTTTCAGTGTGTCAGCAAAGTTTTTGACAACGGTTTACTTTTCAAAATAGTTACCTACAGGCCAGGTATTTAAACTGTGTTTCTCCATCACACGGATCACATATAATTGCGCTAAAAATACTGCCATTTTTGACCTCCATTCAAATTCAAATTTTTTTCAGTGTGTCAGCAAAGTTTTTGACACCTGTTTACTTTTCAAAATTATTTAAAACTGTGGTTTCTTCATCACACGGATTACATATAACTTTGCTCCAAATTCAGCCATTTTTATTGAGCGTGGAATACATTGTCCTCCATTTAAAATGGGCAAGGCACGTGGCAAGGGACGGGGAACTGGACGTGATGGTGATGGTGCATGCAGAGGCCGAGGCTGAGGCCGTGGGTAAGCTGAAATTGTGCCACAACAAACACCCACATTTTCTATCCCGACCTTCCTGTCCCAATTCTTAGGGGACCGCAGCACACCACTATTGAAACCTGAGCAGTGTCAAAAGGTTGCTGGTTGGATAGCGGATAATGCTTCCAGTCACTTAGCCACCATCACCACCCCCACCCTGTCTTCCACGCGGTCAAGTCTCAGTAGCCGTGAGTCTGGACTTCATAATCCTCACCCTGATCCTCCTTCCTCCCATCATGCTGAGTGCCCGGAGACAACTGATCCCACACTTGGACACTCTGATGAGCTCTTCACTTTTCCATTTATAGATTCGGGCCTCTCGCCCGGTCCACTTGAAGTGGAGCAAGAGGAGATCGCATGTAGTGATGCCCAAATATTTCAGCAGTCACAAAAAGGCGACGGTGGGAAAGTGTCACAAGAGGTGGACGATGATGAGACACAATTGGCAGTAAGTCAGGAGGAGGACCAGGATGCGGAAGTGGAAGACGAGGTGGTGGATGATATAGTAGTTGAAACAACCTGGCAGGAAGACATGCAGAGCGAGGACAGCAGCATACAGAAGGAGGGAGGCACAGCACACCAGCAGGCAGGAAGAAGCAGTGTGGTGGCCACAGACAGAAGGCAGGCAACCATTCCCCGTAACACCAACACGAAGGAAGTTGCCAGTACAACTGTTAGGTCTTCCCGAGTCTGGTTGTTTTTTAAAGACTCTGCCAATAACCCCAAAAAGGCCATTTGCACCACCTGCCAGGCCAGCATCAGCAGAGGTGGCAAAATTAGAAGCCTGACCACCACCAGCATGATCAGGCACATGGCAGCAAAGCACCCGACTTTGTGGGCCGAACCCCTGGGTCCAGGAACAGTGTCTGCGGGTGGCACCATTGCATTTTCCACCATTGTGCATGCTAGCCAATCCATTGTCCATAGTGCATGCGAAGATGCTCCCTGCCCTGCACCTGTCGTTGCATACTCTCAAGTAGCAGCATCAGGAAGCACGTCCACGTCCTTGTCCCAGCGCAGCGTTCAGTTATACATACCCCAGTCCTTGGAACACAAGCGCAAATATGCAGCCAATGCCCTACAGGCCACACTACTAAATTCCCACGTTTCACGACTGCTTGCGCTCAAAATGTTGCCTTTTAAGCTCATGGAGACAGAAGCATTCCGCAACCTGATGGCCGTGGTCCCCAATCACCACTATTTCTCCCCGTGTGCCATCCCCGCATTACACAAGCACTTACACTACCGTTCAAAAGTTTGGGGTCACCCAGACAATTTTGTGTTTTCCATGAAAACTCATACTTTTATTTATCAAATGAGCTGCAAAATGAATAGAAAATGTAGTCCAGACATTGACAAGGTTAGAAATAATGATTTTTATTAGAAATAATAATTTTCTCCTTCAAACTTTGCTTTCGTCAAAGACTGCTCCCTTTGCAGCAATTACAGCATTGTACACCTTTGGCATTCTAGCTGGTAATTTGCTGAGGTAATCTTGAGAAATTTTCCCCCATGCTTCCTGAAGCCCCTCCCACAAGTTGGATTGGCTTGATGGGCACTTTTTGCATAACATACGGTCAAGCTGCTCCCACAACAGCTCAATGGGGTTGAGATCTGGTGACTGCGTTGGCCACTCCATTACAGATAGAATACCAGCTGCCTGCTTCTTCCCTAAATAGTTCATGCATAATTTAGAGGTGTGCTTTGGGTCATTGTCCTGTTGTAGGATGAAATTGGCTCCAATAAAGTGCTGTCTACAGGGTATGGCATGGTGTTGCAAAATGGAGTTATAGCCTTCCTTATTCAAAATCCCATTTACCTTGTACAAATCTCCCACTTTACCAGCACCAAAGCAACCCCAGACCATCACATTACCTCCATCATGCTTGACAGATGGCGTCAGGCAGTCTTCCAGCATCTTTCCAGTTGTTTTGCGTCTCACAAATGTTCTTCTGTGTGATCCAAACACCTCAAACTTTGATTTGTCTGTCCATAAAACTTTTTTACAATCTTTCTCTGTCCAATGTCTGTGTTCTTTTGCCCATATTAATCTTTTCCTTTTATTAGCCAGTCTCAGATATGGCTTTTTCTTTGCCACTTTGCTCTGAAGGACAGCTTCCCGGAGTCGCCTCTTCACTGTAGACGTTGACACTGGCGTTTTGTGTGTACTATTTAATGAAGCTGCCAGTTGAGGAGCTGTGAGGCATCGATTTCTCAAACTAGAGACTCTAATCTACTTGTCTTGTTGCTCAGTTTTGCAGCGCGACCTCAAACTTCTCTTTCTACTCTGGTTAGAGCCTGTTTATACTCTCATCTGAAGGGAGTAGTACACACTGTTGTAGGAAATCTTCAGTTTCTTGGCAACCTCTCGCATGGAATAGCCTTCATTTCTAAGAACAAGAATAGACTGTCGAGTTTCACTTGAAAGTTCTCTTTTTCTGGCCATTTCGAGAGTTTCATAGAACAAACAAATGTAATGCTCCAGATTCTCAACTGGCTCAAAGGAAGGTCAATTTTATAGCTTCTCAAATCAGCCAAACCATTTTCTGCTGGGCTAACATACTTGTGCAAGGGTTTTCTAGGGTTTTCTAAACACCCATTAGCCTTCTTACACAGTTAGCAAACACAATGTACCATTAACCCTCCGTCACATACAATAGGCCTGACAGGCACATCTCTTTTACTTTTATTTCTCCTTCCTCACCAGATTGTGAGGAAATCCCCTCCCTCCAGGTAGTCTCCTGTCTCTAGCAGCTCTGTGAAACCTCATACCACAGTTGGATTGCAGAGCTTCAGGAGGACAGATATAACTGCGCTAATCTCACAGGCTCATTGTATGTGAACACGTCACACTCAATAAGGTTGGTATTTTATGTTTTTATTCATCACAATTGTTTATTTAGCTTGTTTTATGAATGTATAGCACAAAGTGTGAGGATATTTCATAGAAATAAGGCAGATTAAAAAAGAAAGTGTGCTGCTCAGGCATGTACAGTAGTTCCCTAACACATATTCCTTCTCTTGCTTCAGATTATCTGCTGAAATGAAGAGGAAAATGTACAATTTATCAAAAAACCTTGATATTGAGGAAGTAACAAACATGCTGTTAGATGATGCAGACCCCACACTGAATGAGGATTTAGGAGATGAAAGTGAGATTGATTCTCATGATGAGGTGGAAGTATGTGAAGTGGATTCTGAAACAGAGCAAGATGGTGACAGTGATGAGGATGAAGATGTAGAATCTTATTATATGGGAAAAGATAAAAAAAACAATGGAACAAGAAGCCACTACAGAAAAAACGTAGGGAACCTCAAAACATTATTACTCACCTTCCTGCAGTTATAGGAACTGCAAGTAATGCAAAAACTACAGTTGAATGCTGGAATAGTTTATTCACAGATGACATTCTTGACTCTATTGTCACATATACCAACCAATATATAGACATTATAAAGGACAAGTTCATCTGCAACAGAACCATCAAGGCCACAGATGAAATAGAACTGCGTGCTTTTTTTGGATTATTATAACTTGCAGGAGCTTATAGGGCAAATAGACAAAGTTTGGAGGAACTTTGGAGTAAAGATGGGGATGGAGTTGAAAAATTTGGCCTTGTTATGTCCATAAACAGATTCAAGCTTCTAATTCGTTGCCTTCGGTTTGACGACAGAACTACCCGAACCGAACGTAAAACACATGACTGACTTGCTCCAATTCGTGATATATTCCAAAAATTTGTTGAAAACTGTAAAAAAAGCTATTGCCCTGGGGAGAATCTCACTATTGACGAAATGCTCCCTGGTTTTCGTGGTAAATGTGCCTTTCGTCAATATATTCCATCAAAGCCTAACAAATATGGAATAAAAATGTATGCCCTTGTTGATGCCAGTAAGACCTACACTTACAACCTGGAAGTTTATGCAGGAAAACAACCAGAAGGTCCTTACTGTGTCAGCAACAAACCCAGTGATGTTGTAAAAAGACTGGCTGAGCCCTTATTTGGATCGGGTCGCAATATAACAGCTGACAATTGGTTTTCAAATTGTGATCTGATTGATTATCTGAAAATGCAGAAGCTTTCATATGTCGGAACTGTAAGAAAAAATAAAAAAGAATTGCCTACACAGTTTGTAAGTGTGAAAGGGAGACAACAGTACAGCAGTATGTTTGCATTCCATAATGGAAAGGTTTTGGTTTCCTATGTACCACAAGCAAAAAAAATTGTACTTCTTCTATCAACACTTCATGATGATGATGCCATTGATCCTGGGACTGAGGCACAAAAAAAAACGGAGATAATTACATTTTATAATGCAACCAAAGGGGGTGTTGATACAGCTGATCAGATGTACTCAACTTTCAACGTCAGCAGAAACACCAAACGCTGGCCATTGGTCATATTTTTTGCTATGTTGAATTTGGGTGGTATAAATTCACAAGTCATTTACCTTGAAAACAAGCTTGAACCACTCCGTAGACGATTCAATCTGAAAAAATTGGCCCATGAACTAGTGCTTGGAGAGCTACGCAGGAGAAGTATGAAAACAATCGGTATCCCCTCTCGCCTTCAAGTTCAGCTCAAAAGATTCCGCCCAGAAGATGATAGTGAAAATTCACCACCTGCACCACCTCCCAAAAGAAGGAGATGCACCACCTGCACCACGGAAAGCGGAATCAGAAGGCTTTCTAATTATGAATGTCACAAATGTCATAATGCAATCTGCCTGACACATGCAAAAATGATGTGTAATTCTTGCTCTTTGCTCTGCAAGTGTAATTTTTCTGGGGAAACTTCAGGATCTAATTCTGATTGAATATGTGTTTAATAGTACTAAAGGTACCTTAAAATTAAGTTTGTTTCCATAAATTTTCTTTGTAGAGTTTTTTGACAGAGTCGAACTGGGGACTATTTGGCGGGAGTTTTGAAATGTTTGTATTTCAGAGTTATTAGTTTTATGTTAAGTAAATGGTTTTTTTTGCACCTGATTATGTGTAGTCTCTTTTATTACATCCATATGAAGGTCACTGATCACTTTTAGAGCACTGAAATTGCAAACATTAGATATTATAGGTATTTTTCTAGCCTGCGCCTGACAGTCACATTGTATGTGAACTCGTTAGAACCGATATTGTATGTGATGGAGGGTTAAAACACTGGAGTGATGGTTGTTGGAGATGGGCCTCTATACACCTATGCAGATATTGCATTAAAAACAAGAAGTTTGCAGCTAGAATAGTCATTTACCACATTAACATTGTATAGAGTATATTTCTGATTCATTTAATGTTAGCTTCATTGAAAAAAAATGTGCTTTTCTTTCAAAAATAATGAAATTTCTAAATGACCCCAAACTTTTGAACGGTAGTGTATCTCAAAACATTAGCCGTGCCCTCAATAGCGCAGTTACCGGGAAAGTCCACCTAACCACGGGCACGTGGACAAGTGCTTGTGGGCAGGGACGGTACATCTCGACGACGGCACACTGGGTTAACATAGTGGAAGCCGGGACACAGTAGGACCTTGGGACGGAGCATGTCCTCCCGCCGCCAAGGATTGCGGGCCCAAAGTCAATCAGGGTTTCCCCCACAGTCTACAGCTCCTGTATCTCATCCTCCTCAGACTCCTTCTCCTCTTTAGCCTCTATCTCCGAAATGACCACATCAGTCACAAGCTGAAAGCACTGCAGCATTGCCTCAGCCAAGCAGCAACAGGCTGTGCTGAAGCTAATATGCTTACATAACAAATCGCACAATGCTGAACAGTTGTGGACAGCTCTGAAAGAGTAGCCAGATCTGTGGCTCACACCGCTGAACCTACAGCCAGGCATGGTCGTGTGTGACAATGGCCAGAACCTGGTGGTGGCTCTGAGGCGAGACGAGCTCACATATGTACCATGCCTGGCCCATGTGCTTAACCTCATGGTTCAGCGGTTTCTCAAATCCTACCCATAGCTGCTGCATCTGCTTGTTAAAGTAGGTTGACTGTGTGCCCATTTTAGAAAGTCACCTACAGCTTCCGCCGCCCCTGCCATGTTTCCGCAGCGTTTGCAGCTTCCGGCTCACAGACTGGTGTGTGATGTCCCCACGCGTTGGAACTCTACACTGCAGATGTTGGGAAGGATTTGTGAGCAGAAGAGGGCAGTTGTTGAGTACCAGCATCAGGAGTGGACATGGATGTCAGACATATGTACCATCCTCCAAAACTTTGAGGACTCCACCATGATGGTGAGCGGCGATGAAGCCATAGTTAGCGTCACCATCCTGCTTCTCTGTCTTCTGAAATACTCTCTACTCACAATCAGAGAGGATGCATTGCAGGCGGCGCATGATGAGATGGAGCAAGGAACCATACAGGGTGATTACACACAGCCCAGCCTCATCTCATCCCAGCGTGGATTAGGTAACAATCAGGAAGAGGAGGAGGAGGAGGAACAACAGGAGCTAGATTCATGCGCTATAGACGGTACTACCTGCACAACTGTCATACCGTCTGCTCAGCGTGGATGGTCTGAGGACAGAGCAGAGGAGGAGAGCATGGTCAGTCATCCTGCCTGTTAGCAGTCTGGCACGCATGGCTTAGTTTATGTTACGCCGCCTTTCCCATGACCCTCGCATTCTCAAAATTTTGGGTGACAGTCATTACTGGTTGGTGACACTTCTAGACCCAGGCTACAAGGAGAACTTTACATCTCTTATTCCTAAGGCGGACAGGTCTACAAAAATGAGGCCGTACCAGAAGGCCCTTGTTTGAGAACTATTAAAAAATTCCCATCTGAAAACGCTGGCGGCAGAGGTAACAGTTCGTTGCACAACCAAGGAGTAGGCGAGAGAGACAACTTCAATCCAGCAGAGGCAAGGGAACACTGTCAAAGTTCTGGGAGAATTTTCTCAGCCCCTTCCATCGCACAGGCCCTGAGGCACGGGGTACTCTCACAAGGAATGCAAAGTTTGGGAAGATGCTGAGGGAGTACCTTGTCGACCGTACCATCGTCCTCCGTGATTCCTCTGTGCCGTATAATTATTATGTATCCAAGCTGGATAAGTGGAATACACTGGCTCCCTATGCCTTGGAGGTCCTGGGCTGCCCTGCCGCTAGCGTTTTATCAGAGCGGGTTTTTAGTGCTGCTGTTGGAATGATAACTGATAATCGCATCCGCCTGTCAACTGAAAATGCTGACATTCTGACTCTTATAAAAATTAACAAGGGCTGGATTGGGCCAGACTTCTCAACACCACCGAATGATAGCAGCATAAAATACACTCAAATCCAGTGTCTTTTTTTGGGATGTGTATTCCCATGCACCTCTTCACACCCACACATGTGTATACGCTTCCTGATTTTTGCTATTTGCTCTTGTCCTCCTCCTTCTCCTCATCCTCATCCTTCACCACCATATCACCAGGGTGACCGTGGTCCGTGATGCAACATCCACATAATTTTTTTAAAGGGTGTTTATGATGCCTGTAATTTTTTTTTTTTATATACAGTATGTTCATGCATACCCCTCAGGGGTTAATGTTTGTCAGCCCATACCCTTACTGCATGGGCATTACAAGAATAGGAGACCTGCTCCTTTCTAATGGGAACATTTTTTATGAGGCCCTCCTCCACGTCTCTTCCAAGGGGCATTGGAGTGCCTCCCAATTTTTGGCAGCCCTTGCATTCACTGCATACGCCAACACTATGGGAGACCCACTTCCTAATAATGGTAATATTTTTTTTCAGGAGGCCCTCCTCCACGTCTCTTCCAAGGGGCATTGAAGTGCCTCCAAATTTTTGGCAACCCTGGCATTCACTGCATAGGCAAATACAATGGGAGACCCACTTCCTAATAATGGGAACATTGTTTTCAGGAGGCCCTCTGATCTCCACATCTCTTCCAAGGGGCATTGGAGTGCCTCCAAATTTTTGGCAACCCTTGCATTCACTGCATAGGCAAACACAATGGGAGACCCACTTCCTAATAATGGGAACATTGTTTTCAGGAGGCCCTCTGACCTCCACATCTCTTTCAAGGGGCATTGGAGTGCCTCCAAATTTTTGGCAACCCTTGCATTCACTGCATAGGCAAACACAATGGGAGACCTACTTCCTAATAATGGGAACATTGTTTTCAAGAGGCCCTCCTCTAAGTCTCTTCAAAGGGGAATTGGTGTGCATCCAAATTTTGGGCAGCCCTAGCACTTACTGCATATGCAATAACAGTATAGGAGACCCACTCTTTAGTAATGGAAACAATAAAACATAGCCAACTGATGGCTCTCTAAGAATAGTGAGGGAAAACTGCTGACCCTTTAGGAATAGTAAAGGCCACCTGATGGCCCTATAAAAATAGGCTTTGTGACTTTCAGAGTCCCTCCTTCATAAATGAAACACAATGTGTCTGATGATATCTCGCACACCACATGGCCAGATAAGGTTGTAAAATGTTAAAATGACATTTCCCGGTGAATGCATTTGTCACAGTTGAAAGCAGTACAAAAGTGTAAAAATGCATCAAAAACGCTACGTGTGAACATAGCCCAAAGTGTGGAGGAGTATTTTTGTTTTTGGTTATTTATTTTGCTTTATATGCAAGTCATTACCCTGGAAAGGATGTTCCTTAACATATTTCCCAGGAAAATCCATTTTGGTTTAGCTTTTGTATGTTTTATTGTGAGTCCATAAAAGTGGCGTAATACCTCTGGCAACGTTGTTGACAGAAGTGATCTGGTAATCAGAAATGCTTCCAAGGGTCTTCCCCATGCTTTTCCCATGTCATTTGAGCAGTGTTCCCATCCATTTGGGCAATTTTTAGGCCCTTTGCAGACCGCCGGGGGGATCCGCCTGAAAAATGCTCGAGTTTCCCATAGACTTACATTGGGCTCGTTGCTCGGGTCGAGCACCCGAGTATTCCAATGTGCTCGACCTGAGCATCGAGCACCCAAGCATTTTAGTGCTCGCCCATCACTAGTTATCACCCTTGTGTAAATTCATTCTAATTAGCCATCTTCAATGCTTACAATACATACGTAGAATATGCAGCATAATTGAATGGGGTTATTTTACAAAGGCAACCTTTTCATATGTAATATTATTGTAAATAGACATTAAAGAATGATCTACAGTGGAGCTCATTCAAATTAAATACTTATAATGAATATCTCTCCCTACTGACTCCATGTACTTTTGCTACTTGCTCAATAAAAAGAATATTCAAACTCCCTGGCAGTCATTATTCATATGGGAAGTGTATACTAAACCTATTCACTATAATAAATCAATAACATAACACACGTGGATTTGGTTGGAAAATGTATTTATGGCCAAGGCCTTTATTAAAAATGTCTTACATACATATCTAAAAAACAATTACTGTACTAAAACTCTTATATCCGACACCGCGGCTTAGCCAAGAGCTCAAGCCCTTTTACCTTACAAAACCTGCTTTCCATTCAGTTTCCTGAACACTAACCCCAAACGGCCATCATGTCTAAACTATTAGACATGCATGGACCAGCCCCACCAAGGGCCAACTCAACTATTGCTTGTAAATTCAGTTTGAATATGTCATTACCTATATCAGATAGGTGAACACAATCATCCTGAAAAAGGCCTGGCACACCACCCTCCAAATCTATGTGCCTAAAGGAAAAACCGCCAATTAATGGCTTAAACTTACTCAAGGACCTGTTTAACCTTTTCCGTATTTTCTCACAAAACTTCCACTCCAATGACCTAATCCACAAAAGCCTAGACGCAATTTCAGAAAATGCAATCTTAACATTACAAAACAACTTTTTTAGCTCTAAAAGACTCTTTTTCATCTGGAATAACAGTTTCCCAATGTCGTTTCCTCCCAGGTGCACGAAAATGATGTCAGGGGCCGGATGTCACTCAGTGTGTGGGAAAAACTTAGTGCAACACAGAGGGAAGAGGGAAAGGGAGCCTAGGCACTAGGAAAAGAAGGGAGTGGAGACCTCCTAGTCTGGTCTAGTGTCATCCTGTCTCAACTACCGTCCGTATATTGGCTCTTCACCAATCTCCGCACGCGTGTCTCTCCCTGACTTTCCCTGGGGTATGGCTAAGGCTAGGGAAGGGAGGAGAGGAACACTAGTCAATCTCCACTAAACTCTATAGACAACAAGGGTAGACACACAGGGGGGATTGCTTAGCTTTAGACAACTCCAGCCAAATGCACACACAGACTCAAGCTCCAGAGTGGATGAAGTACTGCTCTTGCTAAAGTCTCACAAGTAGTAATCAATATCGCTGGCACCCCCTCTCAGACCAGACACACCAGGTATTTATACACTCAGGCCAGGGAGCTAATTAGCCAGAGGGAGGTGACTAGCCCAGGGGGGATGGGGATGACTCGGTACCCGGGCCTTTAGCCTGGCCTTTAGGGATGTCACGGTGGTCGGCTCCCAGGCCCGTACCCTGGGGTCACTCCTTAAAAAGGGTTCGTGATTTGTGAAGTTTATAAAAGAGTTTGTGACGCCACCTGTGGTTTCTGGTGAGAATCACCAGCGCTGCGCAGTCCACTGAGGCCGGTGATAAGGCAGCTCGATGGTATGGCTCCTCACAGGTGGAGCTAGGCCTCTGGGCAGTGTATGGACGGGGAAAGCAGGATGGTGAGACCCAGCCGGGTCAGAGCAAGAACAGGGACAGACACGATAGTCACTTCAGTACCTTTTACTGATGGAAATTCAGGCACGTCCCGGAGCACTGTAGGGTGAAGGGTGCATGTCAGGATCCTCCCCAATGAGCGGGTTTTGGGCCTCCTGTTTCTTGCTTCTGCATAGTAAGTTTGTGACCTGCCTGGAGCTAGGCCTAACTTTGTCTCTGTCCTGCGCTGGCTGACCTTGTGGTAGGGCCTTCTCTTGGAGTGCACGCTCCCGACTTACGGGGCCTATGTGTCTCCTGGCTCTGGTACGTATCAGCACTTTAGCGATCCTGGGACTTGTAGTTCCCCAGGGATTCTGGTTGCACCTTACTGGGTCATAGAGATCCCGGTAAGCTTCAGACCCGGTGTCTGGTAACTGCTTTGGGTGAGCTAGTTAAGCTCCTCTGCCCCCTATGAACTAACTCTCCACTTGCCTTCGGCCTACTCGGGCCCTCACTAGGCTATACACACTAACGGCAGCTTGCCGCGCTTCACCGATCTTTTGGCGCTGGCACACCTAAAGCTCACCTCTCTGAGCTACAACTGAGTCTCGATCGGGATAAGCTCCACTGCAGGATAGCAATTGCAGGAACTGGAACAGGCTTTTGTCCTCTGAGGTCACTCTTCTCAGACTGCACTGGACTCACTGCTAAACCAGAATAGACTAGACTCTGACTAACTGCTGCCTGGCTCCACCTTCCCTATTTATCTATCCCTAATGGGCTCCCTCTGGTGGTCTGAGGTGGAAGGTGAAGATGTGTGAATGGTTATGGGGGCCTCTTGTGGAGGAATCCATCATTACACCCTTCTAGGATCTGTGATACCAAGCGCAGCTGGGCGTCACAGAGGTATTCGCTGGGTCCTAGAAACAGCCAGCCTCTAAGAAGATGTCTGTAATGCCAAACCCAGAGATCTCCTACAACCAACTGCAGGGTGACTGTCTGTCACCTCTGACACACCCGTGACACCGGAGCTTTATTAGACATAAGGGTCACTTAATTCAAAAGACCGTCCCATCTTTGTCCTCTAATTCCAAACCAAAAAAGTCTTACTCTATCAGAAGACAATGATAAGTTTGACCTGTAGCAGTGCTTTTGTGCCCTCCATTCAGCCCAACGGATAAATGAATGGCCCAAAATCCACAGCGTGACTCCTAGAAAAACTATAACAGATAAAAATATTGTTAATCATCTCCTAATGTACAGCTTATAACATTTCGAATTCCACCTCCCCAATCTCTTAATAACTTCCTCATTTAAACCCAGTCTGGCAGCCTCTGTCGCAGCACCAGTCCTAAAGGAATGGGTAGAAAAATATTTATCTCCCAAATGCATTTTTGACAAACACCTCTTTAAAATACTTCTAAATTGGAATTGCATCAAAGGCTCACCAGACTGATGAAGCAAGATTTTTTCTCCATTCACCGGGTGAATGTTCAAGTAGGTCCTTACCCTGCAAACTGGACAAATACCTGTATCAGAATAACATTGTAAATTAACACAAAAACCTTTACTGGATTGATCCGTCTTTGACCTAGCTATATAAAGCATTAACGATTTTTTTTCCAACCATATTTGTTTCCATGACAACCCTTCTGCGCCACTCTTACTTCTGTGCAACAGCTCCCCTATACGTAGAGCCCCAAAAAACATTAAAACGGCTTCTGTGGAAAACAAAATTAATCAAATTCATCATAGCAACACACAAAAGCAACAGTACACAAGCTTTTTAACATAGCGGGGGAAATCGGGCACCTTCCGTCACGAGCGAAATGCCTGCTTAATTAAAAAATAATTATTAATCAGGTGTTGCCCAAGTATCTTTACAAAGAAAGAAACACCTGCTACATTTTTTGCTACTGTTGAATATGCAAGCCCTTTATCAATATATGACAACACAAACATTAAAGCGGCCTGCTCAGAACACTTATCAACTCTTACTCTTCTAGGTGCACAAAATTTTAACCACAATTCCCAAGCTGCCAGGTAACCCTTCCAAGTTGGACCCGCTAATGACATTTGTAACAATTCCATTATCATGACTAAATTATTCCCCATGAATATCATGGACAATCCTCTCCTATCCGTTGAGTGCGGGGGGCCAGCCTGAAGAAATCCATGAACTGTAAATGAACAAGCGATTCAGCAACAGCACTATATTTCTTATCCACCTCTACTGCCTTCAGCCAAATGTTCCATTTAAGACATAACAGAACTAAATGCCTGAGCAGTTTAATTACCAATTTACGTTTACTTGACAAGCAATTTAACTCAAGCACTACCCCTTTCCTACTGGAGTGAATAAAAATATTCCTATTTGCCAACCGCTTACTCCAAAGCACTATTGTGACTAGAATAGGGAAAAGTTCTAACAAAATTACATTATTTAAAACACTGTTCTTTGACCAAGCAGGATGCCACTTCTCCACACACCACCTACCATCCCAGTAAATTCCAAAACCTATGGAAGGAGTTACATCCATAAACAATTTTAACTCTACCCAGGGGCGTACATAGAAACCATGGGGCCCCATAGCAAAAGTCTTAATTGGTCCCCCTTTCCTCTCGGTTGAGTAGGCGGGGTCACGGAGCAAAGGAGGAGTCACAGAATGGCATGCCTCATAAATTAAAAAACAGAGAGGGACATGTATTACGGCACATACAGAGTAATTTTGGTCCTATTGAAGCCACTTACTGTTCTCACCCACTACAATATCCCTTTTTTGGCCTGACAGAGTATGGTGCCTCTAACACACTGCATGATATTCCTCCATACACACACAGTATGATGACCCCAGTGTCCCCAAAACAGTATGATGTCCCCACAAGTAAATA
The DNA here is from genome assembly GCF_046119375.1 of Phyllobates terribilis. NCBI lineage: Eukaryota > Metazoa > Chordata > Amphibia > Anura > Dendrobatidae > Phyllobates > Phyllobates terribilis. The sequence goes on from NW_027362771.1 coordinate 88,242,881, forward strand.
CATCCACACAATATGAAACCTTCATATCACCTCGCACAGTATAATGGCCCCACCAGTAATATTCCCCTGCACACACTCACATTATGAACGCTCCCACAATGGTCCCCACCACAGAGTATGATGGCCCCCCTTGCACTGCTTTGCGCAGCTTGTGGACTGAGGCTCCATACAGCAGGAGACTCAGATGTTTCATTGCAGCCATTTAGTGAATTCTAAAAAGTTCATTTTTTTTCTCATTAAAGTACACTCTGCACCCCATCTTGACTGAAAAAAAAACAGAAATGTAGAAATTGTTGCAAATTTATTCAAAAGGAAAAACTGAAATATCACATGGTCATAAGTGTTCAGACCTTTTGCTCAGTATTGAGTAGAAGCACCCTTTTGAGCTAGTACAGCCATGAGTTGTCTTGGGAATGATGCAACAAGTTTTTCACACCTGGATTTGGGGATCCTCTGCCATTCTTCCTTGCAGATCCTCTCCAGTTCCGTCAGGTTGGATGGTGAACGTTGATGGACAGCCATTTTCAGGTCTCTACAGAGATGCTCAATTGGGTTTAGGTGAGGGATCTGGCTGGGCCAGTCAAGAATGGTCACAGAGTTGTTCTGAAGCCACTGCTTTGTTATTTTAGCTGTGTGCTTAGGGTTATTGTCTTGTTGGAAGTCAAACCTTTGGCCAAGTCTGTGGTCCAGAGCACTTTGGAAGAGGTTTTCATCCAGGATATCTCTGTACTTGGCCGTATTCATGTTTCCTTCAATTGCAACCAGTCATCCTGTCCCTGCAGCTGAAAAACACCCCCATAGCATGATGCTGCCACCACCATGTTTCATTGTTGGGATTGTATTGGGCAGGTGATGAGCAGTGCGTGGTTTTCTCCACACATACTGCTTAGAATTATCACCAAAAAGTTCTATCTTCATCTCATCAGACCAGAAAATCTTATTCCTCATAGTCTGGGAGTCCTTCATGTGTTTTTGAGCAAACTCTATGCGGGCTTTCATGTGTCTTGCACTGAGGAGAGGCTTCCGTCAGGCCACTCTGCCATAAAGGCCTGTCTGGTGGAGGGATGCAGTGATAGCTGACTTTGTGGAACTTTCTCCCATCCCCCCACTGCATCTCTTGAGCTCAGCCACAGTGATCTTGGGGTTCTTCTTTACCTCTCTCATCAAGGCTCTTCTCCCATGATTGCTCAGTTTGGCTGGATGGCCAGGTCTAGGAAGACTTCTGGTGGTCACAAACTTCTTCCATTTAAGGATTATGGAGGCCACTGTGCTCTTAGGAGCATTGAGTAATCCAGAAATTCTTTTGTAACCTTGGCCAGATCTGTGCCTTGCCACAATTCTGTCTCTGAGCTCCTTGGTCAGTTCCTTTGAGCTCATGATTCTCATTTGGTCTGACATGCACTGTGACCTGTGAGGTCTTATATAGACAGGTGTGTGCCTTTCCAAATCAAGTCCTATCAGTTTAATTAAACACAGCTGGACTCCAATGAAGGAGTAGAACCATCTCTAGGAGGATCACAAGGAAATCGACAGCATGTGACTTAAATATGAGTGTCTGAGCAACGGGTCTGAATACTTATGACCATGTGATATTTCAGCTTTTCTTTTTTAATAAATTTGCAAAAATTTCTACATTTCTGTTTTTTTCAGTCAAGATGAGGTTCAGAGTGTACATTAACGCTAGAACGCATACCTGGAGCCTCGCAGGTCCGCCCTGTTAATTGTTTTCTATTTTCTGCAAGATTAATTTAGTTAGAATTTTGAAACTCTAGGTATTCCTCAGGTATATAGCGGTTTGTCATTTTTATTTGAGTTATTCCATGTTATTTGCACACGGGCCTAAAAGGCCCCAGGTATGTGAAAAAGTAGATTTTTATGGTCATGCGTTCTAGGGTTAATGAGAAAAAAAAATTAACTTTTTAGAATTTACCAAATGGCTGCAATGAAACAAAGAGTGAAAAATTTAATGGGGTCTGAAAACTTTCCATATCCACTGTACATATGAAGTTCAGCTTCTCTTGCTGCCCCATACTGATCATACAGATCCGTGCCAGGGAGAAGAGAATTGTGCAAATATGAACATTTGGAAAGTCCTCTAAATCATCAGGCAAAACACTTCATAGGCTCTGCCCAATCATTAAGGAAATGAACAAGTGGGGCTGGCATTGCTGGGTCCCCTTGATCAGGAACCATAAGACCCAAACTTTTAAACAATATTTTTTTCTTGCTAAAAATTGTGTCTTATAACCCTAAAAATACATTTTACAGAAAAAACTTTAATGGGGTTGTCCATAATAATGAAAATGATGTTCACAGGCAGCGACCTATACTCACCCTTGTAGTTGGCAGCAGCTCCAGTGCCATGTCTCTTATGCTTTTATTCACATGGGCTGTAGATGGCTATGCATTTTTTCAGCTTGTCAGTGGCATTCAGCTCGAGACCATGAGGCCAGTGAACTGCAGCCATTGTAAACAGAAGCATCAGGGAATGCCATAATAGAGATGCCAGGAACTAGAAAGAGGTGTATTTCTACGTTTATTAACAGGGTTGTCCAGAAAAAAGGTGCTCATTACCTGGTGGCCAGATTCTGTAAAAATGACAAAATAAATTATGCCTACCTGCTGTCCCCCTCCCCCGCCACCATCAGTGATGCCACCGTTCTACCAGACACATAACTGCTGCAGCTTGTGATGCATACAGTTCAAGTCACCTGACCGGGGCCGCCTATCACAAGCTGCAGTGGTCTTGTGTCTGGTAGAACGGTGACAACATTGATGCTGGTGCACACCACAAATCAATCTGTCCTGAATCCAGGAGGGGGGCAGAAGGTGAATATGATTTATTTTGTTATTTGTACAAAATCTAGACACATTAAAACCTTTTGCCCAGACAATTTCTTTAAAGGGAATTTGTCACCTTCTGGGACTTATCGGACCTCTAATATAGGCATACAGGTGATAGAAATGTGAATTTATACTTACCTGTATGGCCCATAGTAGAGGTCTTGTTGGTTTGAAATGTGTTTTAATTCAGTCCATGTTCTCATACATGCCAGCCGGGGAATGGGAAGAAATCCCTGCCTACTTTGCTAATTTTAACGTTCCCCCCTTCCCTGCATGTCACAGTGCCCTGTAACGTGTAGTCTTATCTTCCAGATCTAGCGCATGCGCAAATCACCTATAACACAAGGCACGCTTTTTTTTCTCCTAGCTATATTTTTTCCATCAGTGATCTTGTGCGCAGGTGCTGGGAAGTCACTGTGTCCCCGGCGCCTGCGCACATGGTCAATACTGTGAAAAATATAGCCGGGAGAAAAAAAAACACACCTTGCGTTACAGGCGACCTTCGCATGTGTGGGATCTGGAAGCCGAGACTGCACGTCATAGGGCCCTGTGAAGTTTAGGGTACTTGGGGAACATTGTCATTAGCAAAGTAGGCGGGGATTTCTTCCCGTCCCCTGGCCGGCAAGCATAAGAAAAATTTAATAAAAAGTCAATTCAAAACAACCAAACCTCTAATATGAGGCATATGGGTAGGTATAGATTTACATTTCTATCACCTGTATGCCCATATTAGAGGTCAGATAAGTCCCAGGGGGTGACAGATTTCCTTTAAAGTACATGTACTACTTCTGGTGTGCAGTGCTTTCATTATTTTGGACAAATTCTTTAACAGCTGATACCTGTGATCTACAGGCTCCATGTATCAGGCACTGGCTATATGATCCCAGCCAGGAATATCCGACTCTGAAACACTGCGGCATGTCAGAGAAAAACACTTTATTAGCATCCGGGGACTGAGCCGCACTGTAGACTAGTCAGACAGGCGGGTCCCTGGCGGCTTCTCCCTGCCTGCTGCCAGTGACTGACAGGTATCTGACTAAGATCACATATAGGCAGAGACCTGTCTGTCACTGCTGTGGGCAGTGAGAAGCTGCCAGGGACCCGCCTGTCTGACTAGTCTTCAGTGCGGTTCTGTCCACGGCTTTTAATAAAGTGTTTTTTCCTGAAATGCTGCAGTTTCAGAGTTGGATATACCTGGCTGGGGTCATACAGCCTTTGCCTGATACATGGGGCCCACAGTTTGGCAGCATGTATCAGGGTAACTTTAAATGTATTTATTCACCTATATGTCCATATGTGGCACTTAAGCCCAACCACATGGTCCTTTCTTAAGCTTGTAGTGGAGCTGAAATGCCACATATGAACACATGTGAATATATGGACGTATACTAAATACATGTGCATCACATACACATATGTATATAAATACATAGACATGACACATATAGGGTATTTGGACACTGTCAGGAACGCCTGCGGCCCCGACATAGCGTAATAGTCGCCAGTGGCTTCCGTTCATTTTATGCAAATGAGCGACGCAAATTTTTTTCAAATTGTAAAGTGCTGCGGAATATGTTGGCGCTATATAAATAAAATGTATTATTATTATTTCACCTGCGGACTTTCCTCATACGGACCCGCCGGAGAAATGGACATGCTGCAGGTCTGAAAGACGCTCCGCATGTCAGTTTCTGCGGGTCATCCACAGGTGCCCAGAGACGCATAGTGGACATGGGATTTCTACAAATTCCATCCACTATGCTGTAACATCTGGATGCTGCGGGTTTGACGCTATAAGCAGCCTCTCCTCTCTGCTCTGCTGAAGGCTGGAGCTGGTGGACGGAGCCTCCTCTCTGCTCTAAACAGAGCAGAGCAGACAGCAGTGAGTCATCCTCTGCGCGCCCACACAGTGCAGCCAGAGGTGAAGAGGTGAGTTTTTCTCCCGACTCCAGGCCACCGAATCCTCCTGTGGTTCTGACTGAGCCTGGTTGTGATCTACAGTATCTGTATCCTAAGGATGTAGATACTGTTGAAATTGTGATGGGGGATGGAGGAGTCCGATGCTGTTTCACATCGGGCCCCCCTGTTTCATGGGCCCCATAGCAGCTGCGTGGACGGTACGCCCCTGACTCTACCTCAAAAATAAAAGCGGACTGCCAAATTGATTGACCATAAAAATACTGCAGAAATTCTAGCCAGACTTCCAAATCCTCTTTCACCTCCTTGATTATGCGCACATGAAGCTGTGGGTTCCTAATCCCTGCAATGTGTGAGGCCAAGCGCTTACAAAAACCTCTTCCCATAGGCATAACTCTAGAGGCAAATGCTAACAAACCTAAGAAAGATTCCACTTCCTTCACTGTCGCTTACTTCTTATTAAGCAATGCTAGCAATGCATTCCTACATTTGTCTATTTTAACTAACGGTAGGCAACACTCGCACTTACCCGTGTCTATTACAATACCCAAATATTCAATACAACTATCAGGGTAAACAGTTTTACCTTTCGCTAATGGGATACCAAACTCTCTACAAATTGACTGAAAAGTAGCTAAAAGTTCACTACAGACATTAGAATCAGGTGGGCCTACAAAAAGAAAATCATCTAAGTAGTGTGTCATCCCACCTTTCATTCACCTAACCGCTGTTGCCCACTCTACAAATGACATAAGCAAGATACCGAACAACCCATAGGCAGTCATTTGTCCACATAGAAGAAACCATTAAACTGAAAACCAAGAGAATTAAACCTGCTAGGGTGAATAGGCAACAGTCTAAAGGCTGATTCTATATCAGCCTTGGCCATTAAAGCCCCAGTCCCAAACCCTTTAACTATTTCCGCTGCTGCGTCAAAAGACGTGTAGCTAACAGAGATAAGGCTATTATCCATACTGTCATTTTAAGAAGAACCATATGGATATGATAGGTGGTGAATTAGTCTAAATTAATTTGGCTCCTTCTTTGGAACTACGCCCAGAGGTGACAGACGAAAAATTTCAATCGGCCACTCCTTAAAGAGGCCCGCCACTCTACCTTCTACCATTTCTTTATTTAATTTCTTCTCTACCACCTCTGGGTGTAAATCCACAGATTTTAAATTATTTACCCATATGCAACCATCCCCTAGGAATTGGGGAATATAGAAACCCTTTGAAAACTCACTAGTTAAGAGGCTGGCCATCCTACGGTTTGGGTACCACTCTAACCATGGGCGCATTTTCTCCAGGTTTACCGAAGTCAATGCTCTTGTTACAGTAATCCTTAGTAGAGGGCTGTCCCACCAGGTTTGCTTTTATAAAACACCTGGACATAGTATGTGACCCTTCACAAAAGGAGCACTCGTGCTTATTAGTGATGGGCGAGCACTAAAATGCTCTGGTGCTCGATTCTCGGGTCGAGCACATTGGAATACTCGGGTGCTCGACCCAAGCAACGAGCCCAATGTAAGTCTATGGGAAACACAAGCATTTTTCAGGCGGCTCCCCCCAGTGGTCTGCAAAGGGCCTAAAAATTGCCCAAATCGATGGGAACAGTGCTCAAATGACATGGGAACTGCATGGGGAAGACCCCTGGAAGCATTTATGACTCCCAGATCACTGCTGTCAACAAAGTTGTCAGAGGTATTATGCCACTTTTACGGACTCACAATAAAACATACAAAAACGAAAGCAAAATAGATTTTCCTGGGAAATATGTTAAGGAACATCCTTTCCAGGGTAATGACTTATATACAACCCCTGGCAAAAATTATGGAATCACTGGGCTCAGAGGATGTTCATTCAGTTGTTTAATGTTGTTGAAAAAAAGCAGACCACAGACATGGCACAAAACTAAATTCATTTCAAATGGCAAGTTTAGGACTTTAACAAACACTAAAAGAAATCAAGATTAAAAATGTGGTACTCAGTAAGGGTCATTTTTTTCAGACCAAGCAGAGGGAAAAAATTATGGAATCACTCAATTCTGAGGAAAAAATTATGGAATCATGAAAAACAAACACACAAAAGAACACTACAATACATCACTAGTATTTTGTTGCACTACCCCTGGCTTTAATAACAGCTTGCAGTCTCTGAGGCATGAACTTAATGAGTGACAAACGGTACTCTTCATCAATCTGGCTCCAACTTTCTGTTGCGCCAGATCAGGTTTGCAGGTTGCAGCCTTGTCATTGACCATTTTCTTCAACTTCCACAAAAGAATTTCAATTGGATTGAGATCCGGACTATTTGCAGGCCATGGCATTGACCTTATGCGTCTTCTTTCAAGGAATGTTTTCACAGTTTTTGCTCTAAAACAGGATGCATTATCTTCTTGAAAAATTATGTCATCATCCCCAAACATCCTTTCAATTGATGGGATAATAAAACTGTCCAAAATATCAATGTAAACTTGGGCATTTATTGAAGATGTAATGACAGCCATGTCCCCAGTGCCTTTACCTGACATGCAGCCCCATATCATCAATGACTGTGGAAATTTGCATGTTCTCTTCATGCAGTCATCTTTATAAATCACAGTGGAACGGCACCAAACAAAAGTTCCAGCATCATCACCTTGCCCAATGCAGATTCGCGATTCATCACTGAATATGACTTTAATCCAGTCATCCACAGTCCGTGATTGCTTTTCCTTAGCCCATTGTAACCTTGTTTTTTTCTGTTTAGGTGCTAATTATGGCTTATGTTTAGCTTTTCTGTATGTAAATCCCATTTCCTTTAGGCGGTTTCTTACAGTTCGGTCACAGACATTGACTCCAGTTTCCTCCCATTCGTTACTCATTTGTTTTGTTGTGCATTTCCTGTTTTGGAGACATATTGCTTGAAGTTTCCGGTCTTGACCCTTTGATGTCTTCCCTGGTCTACCAGTATGATTGCCTTTAACAACCTTCCCATGTTGTTTGTATTTGGTCCAGATTTTAGACACAGCTGACTGTGAACAACCAACATCTTTTGCAACATTGCGTGATGATTTATCTTCTTTTAACAGTTTGATAATCCTCTCCTTTGTTTCCATTGACATCTCTTGTGTTGGAGCCATGATTCAAGTCAGTCCACTTGGTGCAACAGCTCTCCAAGGTGTGATCACTCCTTTTTAGATGCAGACTAACGAGCAGATCTAATTTGATGCAGGTGTTAGTTTTGGAAATGAAAATTTACAGGGTGATTCCATAATTTTTTCCTCAGAATTGATTGATTCCATAATTTTTTCCCTTTGCTTGGTCTGAAAAAAATTACCCTTACCGAGTACCACATTTTTAATCTTTATTTCTTTTCATGTTTCTTAAAGCCCTAAAGTTGCCATTTGAAATAACTTTTAGTCTTGTGCCATGCCTGTGATCTGCTTTTTTTCAACAACATTAAACAACTGAATGAACATCCTTCGAGCCCGGTGATTCCATAATTTTTGCCATGGGTTGTATAAGGCAAAATAAATAACCAATAACAAAAATGCTCCTCCACCCATTGGGCAATGTTTACACGTAGCGTTTTTTTGGGGGGGAGGGGGGGTTTCCACTTTTGCATTGCTTTCAACCAAGACAAATGCATTCACTAGATAATGTCATTTTAACATTTTTCTACCTTATCTGGCCATGTGGTGTGTGACACATCATCAGACACATGCATACAGTGCTGAAAAGACATGGTAACAGCATGGAGAAGACCCCTGGAAGCATCTCTGACTCCCAGGACACTGCCTAAAAGTGTGCCCACCATAAGTGATCCTTGGCGCAAGCGAAGATGCCTCCCGCCATGCACCTGTCATTGCAGACTTGAAACAATCACCATCCATGTCCTTGTCCCAGTGCAGCGTTCAGTTGTCCCTACCTCATTCCTTGGAATGCAAGCGCAAGTAAGCAGCCAGCCACCCACCCACAGGCTGCAATATAATACTGCCAAATTTTTGACAGCTGCTTGCACTTGAAATGTGGCCTTTTAGGCTCGTGGAGGCGGAAGCTTTTCATAACCTAATGCCGGCGGCGGCCGGGTGTCCATACTCGGTCCTCAGTCACCATTATTTTTCCCGGTATCGTCTCCGGCTTCCACAAGCACGGGTCCCACAATATTACCCGTGGCCTCCCCAGTGCACTTACTGGGAAGGACCTCCTAACCACAAATACGATGACAGGTGAATGTGGCCAGGGATGGTACGGAGTCAGTCCACATTAAAAATGCATCCATAGAGTGCCGGGAACCTTCCCACACACTTTTCTTAGCCAGGGATGCTTCTCAGCAGGGTTGGACTTGCCCACCAGAGAATCCTCGGGTGGGCCCTTGCATCTTCATCAGAAGAGTTAATGATAAGCGCAAACTTTGCAGCTGCTATGGGGCTCTTGAGCGGAGGAAAAAGGTGGGCCCCCAGAATCAAATCCTCTGATGAGCCCAATGTTTTTCAGTCTGACACTGCTTCTCAGTGAGATTTGTATTTCACCACAGCCATATTCTTTAGCTCGGTGAAAGGACTGGCATAGAGGGAAACCGTATCTACTCTGGGTGTCATTTCTCCCAGGAAGTCCTCTAATGCAGCTTGTTGCAGAAGCAATGGCAGCCCGTCCAACATCAACTGCACTTGTCGGTGGTGCTTTGACACACAAACATCTTTCTTTGCGCATTTAATTTCATGACTACAGAGTTGGGCAATGGCCTGATCTGCAATGCGGTTTGAGAAATAACATGCATAAGCACGTCCAATCCACATTAAAAAAACAGCCATAGAATGTCCGGGAACCTTCCCCCACACTTTTCTTAGTCAGGGCTGCTTCTCGGCAGGGTTGGACGGACCCACCAGAAAACAGGAGACTCCTCCGGTGAGCCCAGGCTTCTCCTTCAGGAGAGTTCATAGTGCCGAGGTGTGGTCATCATGATGATAGAGGCCACCATCTGCTTAATTTTCTGTTACTTGGAATGCAAGCACAAGTATGCAGCCAGCCACCCACCCTCAGGCCGCAATACTAAACTGCCAAATTTCTGGGCAGCTGCTTGCACTTGACTTGTGGCCTTTTAGGCTCATGGAGGTGGAAGTTGTCCACAACCTCATGGCGGCAGGGGCCGGGTGTCCATTCTCGGTCCACAGCCGCCACTGTTTCTCCCGGTATTGTCTCCGCCTTCTACAAGCGCGGGTCCCTTAACATTACTGCTGGTACTTTTCTGTGGGAATCTTCTTGCCTCCTACCAGCCTGGAATATTTCCAGTAAACTATGGTATGACGCCATGGTATTAGCACTGCCCCCAGTACCAGTAGCGAAGCCATCCCCAATTTCTTTCTCAGGAATTTTATTTGGTAGACTGAGTGGCTGCCCAAATACATTAGTTTCTCACAAGGAAGCTGAAGATAGAGTGGCAGTAGGTGCAAGTTTCTCCAGCCTGTTAGATATCAGAGGGTGAAGGGCAGCACATTGGATCAATGGTTAGCACTGAAACCTTGCAGCGCTGAAATCCTGGGTTCAAATTCCAGCAAGGACAACATCAGCAAGGATTTTGTACTGTATGTTCTCCCTGTGTTTGCATGGCTTTCCACCTCAGTAAAAAAACAGCCATAGAGTGTCCGGGAACCTTCCCACACACTTTTCTTAGCCAGGACTGCTTCTCGGCAGGGTTGAACGGTCCCACCAGAGAATCCTCTGGTCTGCCCTGGCTTCTACATCAGGAGAGTTCATGATAGTAACTTTGCTGCTACTATAGGGCTCTTTAGCGGGGGAGAAAGGTGAGCCCTCAGAATTAAATCCTCTGGTGGGCACAATGTTTTTCAATCTGAAACAGCTTCTCAGTGGAAGTTGTATTTCATCAACTGCTCCTTTGGTAGTGCATTGAGCTGTAGGGTGGATTGCTGCTAAAAGGGGAAAAAAAACTCTTTAAATCTTCTTCCTTAGCGAATGTGAACGAGCTGAGAGTGACTGGAGCGTAAGTGCAAACGGAAGTAAGTGTGTGACTTGTTTTTCACTGACTTGGATTCAGGGAGTTTGGAAGGGAGAAATTTGGACTGAATTGCTGTCTGTATTTTATTAATTCTTTACATTTATTTTTACGTTTCTGTCTAGGGCAATCCCCATTAGGAAATGAGCTCCATTATCGACAATACTATCCAGTGTACATCTTGCCACATGTATGCAATCCTTGAACAGCCGGTCGTGGAGGCATACTGCTGTGCAAGATGTGTGCACATTGTGCATTTGGAAGCCCAGGTACTGGATCTAAATGAGCTGCTGGCAACACTGAGATCTATTGACAATATGGAAAGGAGTCTGCTGCTCACTGAGCAGCTGCTCACTGGGGTAGATGTGGGGAGGGTGGTAGTAGGGAGCTGCAGGACAGTGAAGCATCTAGCTGGGTGATAGTTAGAAGGGGGGGGGAGGGAAGAGTGCTAGGTAGGCTAGTGCTGATCTGGCACACCCCAATAAATTTGCAAAGTTGGCAGATGAGGGGGGTGTCGGTACAGGGGTAGCACTGCTGCAGCAAGGCATGTCCTCTGAAAGCCGGAGAAGTGTCAGCTCCAGTAAGGGAGGAAATAGGAAAGCAGGGCAGGCCAGACAGGTGCTGGTAGTGGGGGACTCAATTATTAGGGGAACAGATAGGGCAATCTGTCACAAAACAGGGATAGTCGAACAGTGTGCTGCCTACCTGGCGCTCGAGTCAGGCACATCGCTGATCTGGTTGACAGATTACTGGGAGGGGCTGGTGAGGACCCAGCGGTCATGGTGCACATTGGCACAAATGACAAAGTTAGAGGTAGGTGGAAGGTCCTTAAAGATGATTTCAGGGAATTAGGCTGCAAGCTTAGAGCAAGGACCTCCAGGTGGTATTCACTGAAATACTACCTGTACCAGGTGCCACGCCAGAGAGGCAACAGGAGATTAGGGAGATAAATAAGTGGCTCAGGAACTGGTGTAGGAAAGAGGGGTTTGGGTTCCTGGAGAACTGGGCCGACTTCTCAGTTGGCTACAGATTCTACGCTAGGGACAGGCTGCACCTCAATGGGGAGGGTGCAGCTGTGCTGGGGGAGAAAATGGCTAGAAAGTTGGAGGAGTGTTTAAACTAGGGATTGGGGGGAGGGTATTCATTTTATAGGTGGGGAAGATAGTGCAGATAGTGACCTGGGCACAAATAAAGAAATTGGGGGTGGGGTTAGAAGAGTCAATATAGTAAGAAAGAATAGAGGTACAGAGAGATACATAAAATGCATGTACACTAATGCCAGAAGCCTCACCAACAAAATGGAGGAATTAGAATTAATTTTGTTGGAAAATAATTATGACATGGTGGGGATATCTGAGACATGGCTGGACGAGAGCCATGACTGGGTAGTTAATTTACAGGGCTATAGTCTGTTCAGAAATGACCATACAAACAAGCGAGGGGGGGTGTGTTTATGTGTAAAATAACCCATCTTGCGTGAGAATATGTGTAAATCTAATGAAAATGTAGAGTCCCTGTGGGTGGAGATAAGGAGAGGGGGAAAAAATAATAAATTACTGATAGGGGTTTGTTATAAGTCTCCAAAAATAATGGAAGCAGCGGAGAATATCCTCATAGAGCAAACAGATGAAGCAGCAACTCAAGGAGAAGTCATTATTATGGGGGACTTCAACTACCCTGAAATACATTGGGGAACAGAAACCTGTAGTTCAAGCAAAGGTAATATGTTTTTGACAACTTTGAGAGACAATTACCTTTCACAACTGGTTCAGGACCCAACAAGAAGGGGGGCACTGCTAGACCTAATATTAACCAACAGGCCAGACCGCATATCAAATATATAAGTTGGGGGTCACTTGGGTAATAGTGATCACAAAATATTAAGTTTTCATTTATCCTTTAATAAGATGTGCAGTAGAGGGGTTACAAGTAGTGTTGAGCCACCCCCATAGTGTTCGGGTTCGGTTCGGTTCGTCGCACACCGGGATGTTCGAGGAACTGTTCGTCGAACTGTTCGTCGAACACCTTAAAACACCATCGAACACCGTTAAAACCAATGGCAGGCAAACAAAAACACATAGAAAACACCTTCAAATGTGTCCAAAAGCTGACAAACTGCTCAGAAGACACTCTCTTTAAAAAAGCCGGCCGGCAAATTCAGCAGCGGCATACACCGGTACCCGACAATTTAGACAAGAAGGAATAGAGCATCACACATAGATTAGATAGATAGAAACATGTCAGTCACATATATAAGAAGTACAGTGACAGTGTTGGTTACTGCACTTGTCATTTAGTGTAAAGGATTTATTAAAAAAAATATTAGTGTTTTCATGCACCGTCTCTTTAAAAAAGCCGGCCGGCAATTCAGCAGCGGTACCCGACAATTTAGAACAGAAAGAATAGAGCATCACACATAGATTAGATAGATAGAAACATGTCAGTCACATATATAATAAGTAGAGTGACAGTGTTGCTTACTGTACTTGTCACTTAGTGTAAAGGATTTATTTAAAAAAATAATAGTGTTTTCATGCACTGTCTCTTTAAAAAAGCCGTCCGGCAATTCAGCAGCGGTACAGGACAATTTAGAACAGAAAGATAGAGCATCACACATAGATTAGATAGATAGAAACATGTCAGTCAGATATATAATAAGTACAGTGATAGTGTTGGTTACTGTACTTGTCATTTAGTGTTAAAATAAAGGATTTATGAAAAAAAAAATTGGCGTGGGGTTCCCCGTAATTTTAGTCTCTAGCGGAGGTTAAGCAGACGGCTGGGGCAGATGTTTGAAGCCTGGGAAGGGGGTAATACCCACGGAGCTTCCCAGGCTACTAATATCAGCCCCCAGCTAAATACCTAGCCTTTACTAGCTATTAAAATGGGGGACCCCCCAAAAAAATGACGTGGGGTCCCCCCTATTTTAATAGCTAGCAAAGGCTAGGCAGACAGCTGGGGGCTGATATTAATAGCTCAGGAAGGGTGCCATGAATATTGGCCCCCTCCCAGGCTAGAAACACCAGCCGTCAGCCGCCCCAGAAATGGCGCATCCATAGGATGCGCCAATTCTGGCACTTAGCCTCGCTCTTCCCACTGCCCTGTAGCGGTGGCAGTGGGGTAATAGGGCTGGGGTTGATGTCAGCTTATAATGCCAGCTGACATCAAGCCCAGGTTAGTAATGGAGAGGCGTCTATAAGACACCCCCATTACTAACCCCATAGTGAAAGTTAAAAAAAACACAAACACCCAGAATAAAGTCCTTTAATTGAAATAAAGACACAATTCTTTATTGTTCTAAATTAAACCATACTTACCGTCACGCCCATTCCAGCTGAAGCCAACGATCTCCTGCAATAAAAATAAAATAATAAACCAACATCATCCTTACCTTTCGATGGTTCCCAGGACAGCTCCAGCTCTGCTACATGAGATGACAGGCTGGACCGCAGCAGAACGCTGCCATCCAGCCTGTCAACCCGCAGACACTGAGAAGAGCAGGCTTGCTTCGCTCCTCAGTGTCTCGCTGTGACGGCATCCAGATGAGCCGAGTTCATGTCCAATGAACTCGGCTCACCTCATGCATGTCACTGACAGCGTGGGAAAATTCTCCTGCACTCAGCGCTTCAGCGTGGGAGAATTCTCACGCTGAAGCGCTGAGTGCAGGAGAATTTTCCCACGCTGTCAGTGACGTGCATGAGGTGAGCTGAGATCATTGGACATGAACTCACCTCATGCACGTCACTGACAGCGTGGGAAAATTCTCACCCTGAAGCGCTGAGTGCAGGAGAATTCTCCCACGCTGTCAGTGACGTGCATGAGGTGAGCTCATGTCCAATGAACTCAGCTCACCTCATGCACGTCACTGACAGCGTGGGAAAATTCTCCTGCACTCAGCGCTTCAGCGTGAGAATTTTCCCACGCTGTCAGTGACGTGCATGAGGTGAGTTCATGTCCAATGATCTCAGCTCACCTCATGCACGTCACTTACAGCGTGGCAGAATTCTCACGCTGAAGCGCTGAGTGCAGGAGAATTTTCCCACGCTGTCAGTGACGTGCATGAGGTGAGCTGAGTTCATTGGACATGAGCTCACCTCATGCACGTCACTGACAGCGTGGGAGAATTCTCCTGCACTCAGCGCTTCAGCGTGAGAATTTTCCCACGCTGTCAGTGACGTGCATGAGGTGAGCCGAGTTCATTGGACATGACCTCGGCTCATCTGGATGCCGTCACAGAGAGAAACTGAGGAGCGCAAGCATGCCTGCTCTTCTCAGTGTCTGCGGGATGACAGGCTGGATGGCAACGTTCTGCTGCAGTCCAGCCAGTCATCTCGATGTAGCAGAGCTGAAGCTGTCATGGGAACCATGGAAAGGTAAGGATGATGTTGCTTTATTATTTTTCTTTTATTTCAGGAGATCGTTGGCTTCAGCTGGAATGGGCGTGATGGTAAGTATGGTTTAATTTAGAACAATAAAGAATTGTGTGTTTATTTCAATTAAAGGACTTTATTCTGGGTGTTGTGTTTTTTTTAAATACTTTACTAGAAATTCATGGCGGTCATGTCTAATACTGGCGTGACCCCATGAATTTTGGGCTTAGGGCCAGCTGATAATACCAAGCTGGCCTTAACCCCTTTATTACCCAGTGAGCCACCGCACCAGGGCCCTGGATGAGTTGGCTACAGCGCCAGAAGATGGCGCTTCTATGAACGCGCCATTTTCCGGGGTGGCTGCGGACTGCAATTTGCAGAGGGGGGGGGGCCCAGAAAGCTTGGGCCTCCCTGCGCTGCAGATTCCAGCCCCCAGCTGCCTAGTTGTACCTGGCTGGACACAAAAATAGGGCGAAGCCCCACGTATTTTTTTTTGAATTATTTCATGAAATTCATGAAATAATTAAGAAAAAAAGGCCTTCTCTATATTGTTGTGTCCGGCCAGGTACAAATAGGCAGCTGGTGGTTGGGGGCAGCCCGTTCCTGCCTGCTGTACCTGGCTGGACACAAATATAGTGCGAAGCCCCACTTCAATTTTTTTTAATTATTTCAGGAAATTCATGAAATAATTAAGAAAAAAAGGTCTTCCCTATATTGTTGTGTCCGGCCAGGTACAAATAGGCAGCTGGTGGTTGGGGGCAGCCCGTTCCTGCCTGCTGTACCTGGCTGGACACAAATATAGTGCGAAGCCCCACTTCAATTTTTTTAAATTATTTCAGGAAATTCATGAAATAATTAAAAAAAAATTGACGTGGGGCTTCGCACTATACTTGTGTCCAGTCAGGTGCAGCAGGCAGGAACCGGCTGCCCCCAACCACTGGCTGCCTATTTGTACCTGGCCGGACACAACAATATAGGGAAGACCTTTTTTTTTAAATTATTTCATGAAATAATTTAAAAAAAATTGATGTGGGGCTTCGCACTATATTTGTGTCCAGCCAGGTACAGCAGGCAGGAACGGGCTGCCCCCAACCAACAGCTGCCTATTTGTACCTGGTCGGACACAACAATGTAGGGAAGCCCTTTTTTTCTTAATTATTTCATGAAATAATTTAAAGAAAATTGACGTGGGGCTTCGCCCTGTTTTTGTGTCCAGCCAGGTATAACTAGGCAGCTGGGGGCTGGAATCCGCAGCGCAGGGAGGACCAAGCTTTCTGGGCCACCCCCGCTGCAAATTGCAGTCTGCAGCCACCCCGGAAAATGGCGCGTTCATAGAAGGGCCATCTTCTGGCGCTGTACCCAACTCATCCAGGGCCCTGGTGCGGTGGCTCACTGGGTAATAAAGGGGTTAGGGCCAGCTTGGCATTATCAGCTGGCCCTAAGCCCGAAATTCATGGGGTCACGCCAATATTAGACATGACCACCATGAATTTCTAGTAAAGTATTTAAAAAAACACAACACCAAGAAAAAAGTCCTTTAATTGAAATAAACACACAATTCTTTATTGTTCTAAATTAAACCATACTTACCATCACGCCCATTCCAGCTGAAGCCAACGATCTCCTGAAATAAAAGAAAAATAATAAAGCAACATCATCCTTACCTTTCCATGGTTCCCATGACAGCTTCAGCTCTACTACATCGATATGACAGGCTGGACCGCAGCAGAATGCTGCCATCCAGCCTGTCATCACGAAGACACTGAGAAGCGCAGGCATGCTTGCGCTCCACAGTGTCTCTCTGTGAGGGCATCCAGATGAGCCGAGTTAATGTCCAATGAACTCGGCTCACCTCATGCACGTCACTGACAGCGTGGGAAAATTCTCCTGTACTCAGCGCTTCAGCGTGGGAGAATTCTCACGCTGAAGCGCTGAGTGCAGGAGAATTTTCCCACGCTGTCAGTGACGTGCATGAGGTGAACTGAGTTCATTGGACATGAGCTCACCTCATGCACGTCACTGACAACGTGGGAGAATTCTCCTGCACTCAGCGCTTCAGCGTGAGAATTTTATCACGCTGTCAGTGACGTGCATGAGGTGTGCCGAGTTCATTGGACATGAACTCGGCTCATCTGGATGCCGTCACAGAGAGACGCTGAGGAGCGCAAGCAAGCCTGCGCTTCTCAGTGTCTGCGGGATGACAGGCTGGATGACAGCTTTCTGCTGCGGTCCAGCCTGTCATCTCGATGTAGCAGAGCTGAAGCTGTCGTGGGAACCATGGAAAGGTAAGGATTATGTTGCTTTATTATTTTTCTTTTATTGCAGGGGATCGTTGGCTTCAGCTGGAATGGGCGTGATTGTAAGTATGGTTTAATTTAGAACAATAAAGAATTGTGTCTTTATTTCAATTAAAGGACTTTATTCTGGGTGTTTGTGTTTTTTTTTAACTTTGACTACGGGGTTAGTAATGGGGGTGTCTTATAGACGACTCTCCATTACTAACCTGGGCTTGATGTCAGCTGGCATTATAAGCTGACATCAACCCTAGCCCTATTACCCCACTGCCACCGCTACAGGGCAGTGGGAAGAGCGAGGCTAAGTGCCAGAATTGGCGCATCCTATGGATGTGCCATTTCTGGGGCGGCTGACGGCTGGTGTCTCTAGCCTGGGAGGGGGCCAATATTCATGGCACCCTTCCTGAGCTATTAATATCAGCCCCCAGCTGTCTGCCTAGCCTTTGCAAGCTATTAAAATAGGGGGGAACCCACGTCAATTTTTTGGGGGGTTCCCCATTTTAATAGGTAGTAAAGGCTAGGCATTCAGCTGGGGGCTGATATTAGTAGCCTGGGAAGCTCCGTGGGTATTACCCCTTCCCAGGCTTCAAACATCTGCCCCAGCTGTCTGCTTAACCTCCGCTAGAGCCTAAAATTACGGGGAACCCCACGCCAATTTTTTTTTAAATAAATCCTTTATTTTAACACTAAATGACAAGTACAGTAACCAACACTATCACTGTACTTATTATATATCTGACTGACATGTTTCTATCTATCTAATCTATGTGTGATGCTCTATTCCTTCCATTCTAAATTGTCTGGTACCCTGCTGAATTGCCGGCGGCTTTTTTAAAGAGACGGTGCATGAAAACACTAATATTTTTTTTAATAAATCCTTTACACTAAATGGCAAGTACAGTAATCAACACTGTCACTGTACTACTTATATGTGTGACTGACATGTTTCTATCTATCTAATCTATGTGTGATTCTCTATTCCTTCCATTCTAAATTGTCGGGTACCGCTGCTGAATTGCCGGCCGGCTTTTT
Organism: Phyllobates terribilis; assembly: GCF_046119375.1. Classification (NCBI taxonomy): domain Eukaryota; kingdom Metazoa; phylum Chordata; class Amphibia; order Anura; family Dendrobatidae; genus Phyllobates; species Phyllobates terribilis. The sequence continues at coordinate 88,261,334 of NW_027362771.1, forward strand.
TAAAGAGACGGTGCATGAAAACACTAATATTTTTTTTAATAAATACTTTACACTAAATGACAAGTACAGTAAGCAACACTGTCACTGTACTTCTTATATATGTGACTGACATGTTTCTATCTATCTAATCTATGTGTGATGCTCTATTCTTTCTGTTCTAAATTGTCGGGTACCGGTGAATGCCGCTGCTGAATTGCCGGCTTTTCATGTTTCACTGTGAGCACAGTTCCCATCATTTGGGCAATCACTCTAATGCCACAACCACCATGGCTGTGGCATTACAGTGAGTGGCAGACAATCCCTGCATGATTGGTGCTCTAAATAGTGCCAGACATGCAGGACACGCTTTTGGTGCACGAACAGTTATCGAACATAACCTCAAACAGCCGAATTTTTTGCAAATCGTTCGCGTTCGTCGAACAACTCGAACACCGCCCAAAACAGCTCGAATTTGAGATTGGCGAACAGTTCTAGTCGAACACCGCTCATCTCTAGTTACAAGGACACTAAACTTCAGGAAGGCAAATTTCCAACGGTTGAGAGATGATCTTAGTGCAATAAACTGGGACGATATCCTGAAACATAAAACTACACAAAGCAAATGGGAGACATTTATTAGCATCCTGAATAGGACATGTGCACAATATATACCCTATGGGAATAAACATGCTAGAAATAAGAGGAAACCACTATGGCTAAATAGAGCTGTAAGGGGTGCAATAAGTGACAAAAAAAGCATTTAGAGAACTAAAGCAAGTAGGTAGTGATGAGGCATTAAATAAATACAGAAAATTAAATAAATTCTGTAAAAACCAAATCAAGGCAGCAAAGATTGAGACAGAGAGACTCATTGCCAAAGAAAGTAAAAATAATCCCAAAATATTCTTTAACAACATAAATAGTAAAAAACTAAAAAATGATAGTGTTGGCCCCCTTAAAAATAGTCTGGGTGAAATGGTGGCTGAGGATGATGAAAAAGCCAATATGCTAAATGATTTTTTTTCAACAGTATTTACACAAGAAAATCGCATGACAGAAAACATGATTAGTGATGACAAAAATTCTCCATTAAATGTCACTTGCTTAACCCAGCAGGAAGTACGGCGGCATCTAAAAATCACTAAAGTTGACAAATCCTCGGGCCCGGATGGGATACACCTGCGAGTACTGCAGGAATTAAGTAACGTTATAGATAGACCATTATTTTTAATCTTTAAAGATACCATAATGACAGGGTCTGTACCACAGGACTGGCGTATAGCAAATGTGGTGCCAATATTAAAAAAAGGAACAAAAACCGAACTTGGAAATTATAGGCCAGTAAGCTTTACCTGTACTGTGGGTAAAGTCCTGGAGGGTTTCCTAAGATATGCTATACTAGAGTATCTGAAGAAGAATAACCTCATGACCCAATATCAACATGGGTTTACGAGGGACCGTTCCTGTCAAACTAATCTGATTAGCTTTTATGAGGAGGCAAGTTCCGGACTGAACCAAGGAAATGCAGTGTATGTTGGTGTATATGGACTTTTCAAAAACTTTTGATACGGTTCCACACAAAAGGTTGATACATATAATGAGAACAATGGGATAGGGGAAAATGTATGCATGTGGGTTTAGAACTGGCTCAGTGATAGGAAATAAAGGGTGGTTATTAATGGAACACACTCAGACTGGGTCTCAGTTAACAGTGGGGTACCACAGGGGTCAGTATTGGGCCCTCTTCTTTTTAACATATTTATTAATGAACTTGTAGGGGGCATATAGAGTAGTATTTCAATATTTGCAGATGACACTAAACTCTGCAGGGTAATCAATACAGAGGAGGACAATTTTATATTACTGGAGGATTTATGTAAACTAGAAGCTTGGGCTAATAAATGGCAAATGACCTTTAATGGGGATAAATGTAAGGTAATTCACTTGGGTAGAGGAAATAAAATGTATAATTATATGCTTAATTGTAAAACACTGGGCAAAACTGTCGCTGAAAAAGACCTGGGTGTATTGGTGGGCGACAAGCTTATGTTTGGTGGCAAGTTTCAGCCAGCTGCTGCAAAGAAAATAATGGGATGCATTAAAAGAGGCATAGATGCTCATGAGGAGAACATAAGATAACCTCTATACAAGTCACTAGTGTGACCACACTTAGAATACTGTATACAGTTCTGGTCTCCGGTGTATAAGAAAGACATAGCTGAACTAGAACGGGTGCAGAGAAGAGCAACCAAGGTTATTAGAGGACTGGTGGGTCTGCAACACCAAGACAGGTTATTACACTTGGGGTTATTTATTTTGGAAAAACGAAGGCTTATGGGTGATCTTATTACTATGTACAAGTATATGAGGGGACAGTTCAAAGACCTTTCTGCTGATCTTTTTACTCTGAGGCCTGAGACAGGGACAAGGGGGGCATCTTCTATGTCTGGAGGAAAGAAGGTTTAATCATAATCACAGACACGGATTCTTTACTGTAAGAGCAGTGAGACTATGGAACTCTCTGCCGCATGATGTTGTAATGAGTGATTCACTACTAAAATTTAAGAAGGGCATGGATGCCTTTCTTGAAAAGTATAATATTATAGGTGATATATAGTATTGAGCCACCCCCATAGTGTTCGAGTTCGGTTCGTCGAACACTGACATGTTCGCCGAACGGTTCGTCGAACACCGTTAAAACCAATGGCAGGCAAATAAAAACACATAGAAACACATAGAAAACACATAGAAAACACCTTCAAAGGTGTCCAAAAGCTGACAAACTGCTCAGAAGACACAACTAACACATGGAAAAGTGACAAGTACATATAATCATGGGAAAAGAAATGAAGTGGAGGTGTAAAAGGAGGAGGAGACACAGATATAGGTATGTCATGACCTTCTAAAATCAAGAAAGGCTGGAGGAAAAATCTAAAATCAGCCTACCAACACCCAGACATCGTGACAAGAAAATTAAAAAAGGAAATATCTTTTAGGTAGAATGGCGGTTCCATTTAGAACACTTTCCTTAAAAGATATAGTGGTATCCCCGTTGGGAGTCGTGCCAAAAACGGAACCCAATACATTCGGACTAATCCACCATTTGTCATATCCAAGGGGCAGGTCAGTAAACGACAACATCGACGCGGAACCAAGTACAGTAGTATATACTGTACATCCTTTGACAAGGCAATCAGGCGCTTCAAGAAGTTGGGAAGGGGCACCCTAATGGCCAAAACAGACATTGAGGGGGCGTTCCTGTTACTTACTACTTGTGCCTCCGAATAGTGTCCGCCTATTGGGCTGCTTCTGGGAAGGAGCATACTATATAGATCACTGTTTTCCCATGGGGTGCGCCAGATCCTGCTCACTATTTGAGGCGTTTAGTTGCTTCCTCGAATGGGTCGTCATGGACGTTTATAAGGGGGCACATAATATCCATTACCTCGACGACTTCTTATGCCTGGGCCCAAAAGAATCGCCACAGTATGAATACATGCGGTAGTCCACCTGTGAGAAGGAGAGAGCTGGAGGAAGAGCGGACACAACAGAGCCGAGGGGTTAGATGGAGAACGGGAGAAGGAAAGAGGGCGAGGGAGGTAAGGGAGTACGGTGGAAGGCCAACCTGAGCTCCCCCATGTTCTTGCTGGGCGGGGAGCAGCCCTGGGAAGAAAAGCCGCTTGAGCATTCCTTTGAGGTTACGGGCACGAGCGGGCAGAGGGACTACGCTGGAGTGCGAAGCCGACATGGCCAGGCCATTCCTGCCCGTGCGACCTCCGTGTCACCGGGTTGGTGCAAGAGCCGCGGTGGACCCTGATGGCCAGCCCCCCTCTCCCAATACTGGTGCCTGTCCGCTGGTGGGTCAAACCCCCCCCGCGGTGTGTAGGCAGGTCTAAGCTCTGTAATTTGAATGAGTACACTTTAAATCCTTTTACAAGGATCTATTGGAGGGCAAGTGTGGTGCCAGCAGCCGCGGTAATTCCAGCTCCAGTAGCGTTCACTAAAGCTGCTACAGTTAAAAAGCTTTTATAAGGATCGAGCTTGGCTGTCCGCCACAAGGCGTGCTACCATCAGTCCCAGCCCCCTTGTCTTGGGGCGCCTCCCCGATGCTCTTTACTGAGTGTCCCGGGGGCCCAAAGCGTTTCCTTTGAAAAAATTAAGTGTCCAAACCAGAGGTGGTGTAGCTTGCTTAACAGCTGGGCTACTCCACTGACTAGCAGACACTGCTACTAGGCCAAAAGTATTGCCTGGGCTGGATGCAGTTAAAAATTTGTAATTAGATCTAAAGTTGGTATAGCTTGCAAAACAGCTGGGCTACTCCGCTGACTAGCAGACACTGCTACTAGGCCAAAAGTATTGCCTGGGCTAGATGCAGTTAAAAATTGTTATTAGATACACAGGTGGTGTAGCTTGGTTCAGATGGGCTACTCCACTGACTAGCAGACACTGCTACTATGTCCAAAAGGATTTATTGGGCTACATGCAGAAAAAAATTGTTATTAGATACACAGCTGGTGTAGCTTGGTTCAGATGGGCTACTCCACTGACTAACAGACACTTCTACAGGCCCAAAAGCATTTACTGGGCTAGATGCAGTAAAAAATTGTTATTAGATACACAGGTGGTGTAGCTTGGTTCAGATGGACTACTCCACTGACTAACAGACACTGCTACTATGCCAAAAGGATTTACTGGGCTAGATGCAGTAAAAAATTGTTATTAGATACACAGGTGGTGTAGCTTGCTTCAAATGGGCTACTCCGCTGACTACCAGATACTGCTACAGGCCCAAAAGGATTGGCTGGCTTAGATGCAGTAAAAAATTGGTATTAGATACACAGGTAGTGCAGCTTGCAACACAGATAGGCTACTCCAATGACTAACAGACACTGCTACAGGCCCAAAGGGATTGGCTTAGCTACATTTAGCCAAATGCTGTAAAAAATACTTGCACAGCACTGGCACAGACCAGCCTGGCAAAAAGTGCTAGGAACTGCTGTAACCTAGCCCTCAAATGGGCTGCAATTACAACTAGTCCCTACTCCCTAAACCTATCTCTCTATTTAACTGCAAATTCGCTCACAATTCACACAGTTATACTGTATAGCGCCCACAGCAGCAGCAGTGCCGTCTAACACGCAGCTGCAGCAGTGAGAAAATGGTGGCGACGGGGAAAATGGCTGGGTCTTATAAGGCAAGGACATGTGATATACACAGCCAATGACACATGCCCTTGCTTGTGTGAAAGAAAGCACTTCGCTGCGTGTGTGCGCTGCTGATAGGCTGACAGACTGCACCGCCCCACTGTGAATGCAGGAAAAAAAAAAAAATGGAGATCGGCATTATTTCTGCAGAGATCCATCCGCTGCCCCCCCCCCCCCCCGCCCACTCTACACTGAAACTGTCTATTAACATTGATTAACAGTATTACTGTGAAAAAATCCAGTTACGCTTTTGGTGCACGAACAGTTATCGAACAAAACCTCGAACAGCCGAATTTTTTGCAAATTGTTCGGGTTCGTCAAACGGCTTGAACACCACCCAAAACAGCTTGAATTTGAGATTGGCGAACAGTTCGAGTTGAACACCGCTCATCTCTAGTTATATATACTAGATTCCTTGATAGGACGTTAATCCAGGGAACTAGTCTGATTGTCGTATGGAGTCAGGAAGGAATTTTTTTCCCCAATGTGGAGCTTGGTGTTTGCCACATGGTTTTTTTTTTCCTTCCTCTGGTTCAAGATGTTAGGCTATGGGTTGCACTAGATGGACGTAGTCTTCCTTCAATCTTAAAAACTATGTTACTACAGCCATATTCTTTAGCTCGATGAAAGGACTGGCATAGAGGAAAACCGTATCTACTCCAGCTGTCATTTCTCCGTCACCCGGTTCTGCCCATTGTCACACACGACCATGCCTGGCTGTATGTTCATCGGTGAGAGCCACAGTTCAGGCTGCTGTGTTACAGCTTTCAACAACTCTGCAGCGCTGGGCGGTTTGTCACCTAAGCATTAAGCATGTTATCTTCAGCACAGCCTGTTGCCGCTTGGCCAAGGCAGTGCTGCAGTGCTTTCAGCTTGTGACTGATGTGGTCATTTCGGAGATGGAGGAGGAGGTGCAGGAACTGAACAATGTGATTACATTGAGGTTACATTGGCGACTCTGTTTTTTATACTAAAGAAAGATCCTACTGTTTTGTTTTGTTTTATGTTATTTTTTAAGACAAATGCATTCACCGGGAAATGTCATTTTAACATTTTGCAAACTTATCTGGCCATGTGGTGTGTGACACATCATCAGACACATCCTGTTTCATTGATGATGGAGGGACTCTGAAAGTCACAAAGCCTAATTTTTTAGGGCCATCAGGCGGCCCTTACTATTCTTAAAGAGCCAGCAGTCGGCCCTCGCTATTGTTAGAGCTATTCTTTGTTGTTTCCATTATTAATGAGTGGGTCTCCTATACTGTTATTGTGTATGCAGTGACTGCAAGGGCTGCCAAAAATTCAGACGCAGCCCAATACCCCTTTAAAGAGACATAGAGGAGGGTCTCAGTAAAAAAATGTTCCCATTATAAAGGAGCTGGTCTCCTATAGTGGTAATGCCCATGCTGTGAGTGCAAGAGCTGCCAAAATTTGGGAAAAACCCGACTAACAATTTAAAGACACATAGAGCAGGGCCACAGTAATGACATGTTTCCATTACAAAGGAGCGGGTGTGCTATACAGTAATAGGGTATGCAGTGAGTCCAACAGCTGACAAAATTTGGGAAAAACCCCACTAACAATTTAAAGACTCATAGAGCAGAGCCACAGTAATGACTAGTGTTGAGCGAGCACTAAAATGCTCGGTTGCTCGAAGCTCGGGCCGAGCTCACCATGATACTCGGGTGCTCGACCCGAGCAACGAGCCCAATGTTAGTCTATGGGAGACCAGAGCATTTTTGCGGCGGCACCCCTGGCAGTCTGTAGAAAGCCTAAAAAGTGCCCAAAACGATAGTAACAGTGCTCAAAAGACATGGGGACAGCATGGGCATCGCCCCAGGAAGCATTTCTGACCCCCAGGTCACTGCTGTCCACAACGTGGTCAGAGGTATTAAGCCACTTTTATGGGCTCACAATAAAACGTGCAATAACGAAACTGAAACGGTTTTCCTGTGAAATATGTTAAGGAACTTCCTTTCCAGGCTAAAGACTTGTGTATAAGGTAAAATAAATAAAGAAAAACAAAAATACTCCTCCACACCTTGGGCTATGTTCACAAGTAGGATTTTTCATGTGTTTTTGCACTTTTGTATTGCTTTCAACCGTGACAAATGCATCCACCGGGAAATGTCATTTTAACATTTTACTATCTTATCTAGCCATGTGCTGTGTGACACATACATACAGTGCTGAAAAGACATGGGAACAGCATGAGGAAGACCCTGGAAGCATCTCTGACACCAGGTCACAGCCTAAAAGTGTGCCCATCAGAAGTGATCCTTGCCGTATCAGAAGATGCAGACTTGCAACTATCCCCGTGCAAGTCCTTGTCCCAGGGCAGTGTTCAATTGTACCTCCCCCATTCCTTGCAATGCAAGCGCAAGTGTGCAACCTGCCACCCACCCACCCCCAGGCTGCAATACCATACTGCTAGCTTGCTTGCACTTGAAATTGGGCCTTTTAGGCATGTGGAGGCAGACGACGGCCACATGTCATGGCTGCGTCGGCGGCCTGGTATCCATACTCAGTCCCCAGCCGCCCGGCGGCCGGGTGTCCTCGCTCGGTCCCCAGCCGCCAGGGGGCGGCCGGGTGTCCATACTCGGTCCCCAGCCGCCCCATGGCCGGGTGTCCACACACGGTCCCCAGCCGCCTGGGGGCGGCCGGGTGTCCATAAACGGTCCTCAGCCGCCCCTATTTCTCCTTGGAAGTTCCCCCACACTTCTCTTAGCCCGACCTGCTTTAGGGCAGCATTAGAGGAGCCCACCAGAGAACCAGACTCCTCCGGTGGGCCCTGGCTTCTCCATCAGGGGAGTTGAGAGTGCCAAGGTGAGGAGCATGTTGATGATGATAGAAGTTAGCATCTGCTTTGTTTTCTTGGAATGCAAGCGCATGTATGTAGTACCGGTTAGGCCTGAGGTGGTCAGCGTTTTGGCGCATATCCCACCTCCTCTGAGGATTGCTGGATGTTTTCCTGCTACTATCCCAGTTCTATGACTCCCGTTAAAACAAAGCTTCAGGTGATGAATTATGGATGAGGTGGTGGCAAAGAGAAAGAGCAGGAGGAACAGGGACCATTCACATCAATATCAGGCCAGTCAACCACACATGTCTTGTACGATATGTCTCTGTACCAAAAGGAGCAGTTCGGCTACACAGTTAAAGGGCATGCAGTGAGTGCAATGCCTACCAAAAATTTCAAGGCACTCCAATGCCCCTTGGAAGTGACATGGAGGTCAGAGGGCCTTAACTAAACCGTTTTTTCCATTTATAGCAACTGGGTCTCATGTGCACTGTTGGCCTAAGCAGTGAATGGAAGGCTTTCCAAAAATTATGAGGAACTGCAATGCCCCTTGAAAAAGACGTGGATTACAGCATACTATAAACCTTCTACCCATTATTGGGGTTGGGTCTCCCTTAGTATTCGCCTATGCATTGAAAAGCAAAAGCTGACTAAAATTAGGAGGAAATGCAATGCCCATTGGAAGAATGGAGGAGTTCACAGTGTAATAAAAAGACAATATCAATGCCCCTTGAAAAAGTGGTGGAGGTCGCAGTAGCTTAACAAGATGGTTTTAATCCCCCTGGGAAGAGACGTGGAGGTCGCAGTAGCTTAACAAGACGGTTTTAATGCCCCTTTGAAAAGTCGTGGAGATCGCAGTAGAATAAAAAGACAATATCAATGCCCCTTGAAAAAGTGGTGGAGGTCGCAGTTAGAGATGAGCGTTGTTCTACTCGAACTGTTCGCCAATCTCAAATTCGAGCTGTTTTGGGCGGTGTTCGAGCCGGTCGGCGAACACGAACAATTTGAGAAAAATTCGGCTGTTCGAGGTTATGTTCGATAACTGTTCGTGCACCAAAATCATAACTGGATTTTTTCTCAGTAATGATGAAAATTAATGTTAATACGCAGTTTGAGTGTACAGCGGGGCGGGGGGAGGGGCAGGGGATGGATCTCTGCAGGAACAATGAAGATCTCCATTTTTTTTTCTCTTTCCCGCATTTGCAGTGGGGAGGTGCAATCTGTCAGCCTATCAGCAGCGCACACACGGAGCGAAGTGCTTTTTTTCACACAAGCAAGGGCATGTGTGATTGGCAGTGTATGTCACATGTCCTTGCCCTATAAGACCAAGCCATTTTCCCCGTCGCCACCATTTTCTCACTGCTGCAGCTGCGTGTTAGACGGCACCGCTGTTGCTGTGTGCGCTATACCTTGTTAATTTCAAGCCAATTTTCGCACAAATATACAGATAGCTTGGGAGTAGGGAATAGTTGTGATTGCAGTCCTTTTAAGGACTAGGTTACAGCATTTCCTACGACTTTTATCAGGCAGGTCTGTGCTCTTAAATAGATAGATTGTGGGAGTAAAGACTAATTGTAATTGGAGTCCTTTTCAGGACTAGGTTACATCAGTTCCTATCAGTTTTTGCCAGGCAGGTCTGTGCCAGTGCTGTGCAAGTTTTTTTCACAGCATTTGGCTGAATCTAGCAAAGCTAATCCTTTTTGGCCTATTGCAGAGTGTGTTAGTCAGTGGAGTAGCCTATCTGTGTTGCAAGATATACCACCTGTGTATAGAATACCAATTTTTTTACTGCACCTAGTGAAGTAAAATCTTTTGGGCATAGCATCATTCTATTAGTCCATCTATACTGACCACCATCAGGTTGCAAACTGAATATAATTTTTTTCTGCATCTAGCTCTGAAAAAATATTTGGGCTTCTAGCAGTGTGTGGGACTTGGTCTATTAGTCCATCTATACTGACCTCCATCAGGTTGCAAATTAAAAATAATTTTTTTCTGCATCTAGCTCTGAAAAAATATTTGGGCTTCTAGCAGTGTGTGGGACTTGGTCTATTAGTCCATCTATACTGACCTCCATCAGGTTGCAAATTGAATATAATTTTTTTCTGCATCTAGCTCTGAAAAAATATTTGGGCTTCTAGCGGTGTGTGGGACTTGGTCTATTAGTCCATCTATACTGACCTCCATCAGGTTGCAAATTAAAAATAATTTTTTTCTGCATCTAGCTCTGAAAAAATATTTGGGCTTCTAGCGGTGTGTTGGACTTGGTCTATTAGTCCATCTATACTGACCTCCATCAGGTTGCAAATTAAAAATAATTTTTTTCTGCATCTAGCTCTGAAAAAATATTTGGGCTTCTAGCGGTGTGTGGGACTTGGTCTATTAGTCCATCTATACTAACCTCCATCAGGTTGCAAATTAAAAATAATTTTTTTCTGCATCTAACCCAGCCAATAGTTTTGGCCTAATACCACAGTTTGGCCACTCAGCTCTGCTCGGTTACCATCCATTGTTTTTTTGTGCAAACAACTCCAGAGTTGTGAATTAGTTAACCACCAAAATGAGTGGAAAAAGGACTGCTGCTGGTGGAAAGGGGAATAGGCGTGTTGGGAAGGGGAAAAAAGGTTGTGTCCGTGGGGTAGGTGCAGAAGAAAGACCATCTTCCAGCCAAACTAAAATGTCTACTTCTTTTAGCGGACAATGTGATAAGATCCCTTTCTTACGGCCACGCCAATCGCTACAAATTCCAGATGAGGCACAAAAACAGCAGGTGCTTCAACGGATATCAAGTGCTCCTTTAAGTGGGCTCTCCTCCACATCAACTTCAACATCACAAATACTCCAGTCCTCAAAGGTGTCACCCAAATCGCACTTGCTTCCTCACAGCTCCCAAATCTCCAGCTGCCCGTCTGAGTATGAGGTAGAACAGATGGTTGAGTCTGCAGAGCTGTTTACTCATACTATAGCCTGGGAATCAGAGGTCGACTCCAGCGCTTCTGTGAATCCAGACGAGGAAATGATCTGCACTGATGCCCAGAATCTTTATGAGTCGGATCCAGGACCAGACGCAGAAGGTTCTGACCATAATGTAGACCCTCATTCCCAAACTGTAACTCCTGTTGGTGGAGACAATGAGGAAGACGATGATAAGACTCAAATACCTGATTGGAGCGACAACTTTAGTTTTTTGTCAGGGCAGGAACAGGTTGGCTCTGAGGATGACGGGTGTGATAACGCACAGGGTGATGATGATGAGGTCGGAGATCCCACTTACTGTCAACCCACAGTCAGCCAAGAGATGAGGTCAGCAGAGGAGGTGGAGGAAGATGCTAGTGACAACGAGGTCAGGTTGCGCCTTCCTGGACAGAGACGTAGTACTGGAAGCACGTCAACAACTGCATCCTCAAACACAACTCTGCCTCTCACCACAAGTCGTGGTGGCTCTTCAGGTCGCATGGGTGCTAAGCCTTGCATAGCCTGGGCATTTTTTCAGATCGATAAAGATGACCCAACTCGTGTTATCTGTAACATTTGTCAGCAAAAGCTAAGTAGAGGCCAAAAAATACATAGTTTGAGTACTTCATGCATGAACCGGCACATGGACATGAAGCATAAGTTGCAGTGGGAAGCTCAGTGTGCTACAATGCGGTCTAGCCGGCCGGGCCAACCACCGTCTGACATATCTTGTGCATCCGCGGCCTCTTCATCCTCTGTGACTGGGGGGACAGCAGTCACACCTGTTTTGGGGCGCAGACCTGCCACCTCTTTACCCGCAACAGCCAGCGTGATTGGCAGGTCATCATTTTCTTTGGAGGTGGTAACACCAGCTGGTCTTGAGCGCTGTCCGACATCGATAGCACCACCTTTGGATCAAGGCAACCTAACATGTCCGCCTGCATCTTCCTCACAGACCGGCAGTTTGCCGGGGACACCCTTATCAACCCCGTCTAAGCACAATAGCCAGCCCTCGGTCCCTCAGATGTGGACAAGTAAAAGACCATTTCCTCCTAGCCATGAGAAATCTAAGAGGTTGAATTTCACCATCTGCAAACTCTTGGCTACAGAAATGCTGCCTTTCCGCCTGGTGGACACAGAGGATATTCGAGACCTTATGTCCGTCGCAGTGCCCCAGTACCAGATGCCCAGTCGGCACTACTTCTCAAAGAAAGGTGTGCCTGCGCTCCACCAGCATGTCGCACAAAACATCACCGCTTCTTTGAGAAACTCTGTGTGTGACAGGGTGCATTTCACCACAGACACTTGGACGAGTAGGCATGGACAGGGGCGTTACATGTCGCTGACTGGGCACTGGGTAACTATGGTGACAGCAGGACAAGGGGCTGCTGTCCAAGTCTTGCCGTCCCCACGAGTTGTGCGTCAATCCTCTTTATGTCATTTTTCCTCCACTGCTTCTGCCTCCTCAACCTCCTCTCGGTCTTCCACCTGCACCCAAAGCCTGTCTGGTCATGCCACAAGCTTTCTAACTGCGCAGAAGGGATCCTGCACACCTCCTTACTATGCTGGCAGTAGGGCTCAACGTCATCAGGCGGTTTTTACATTGAAATGTCTGGGAAATGTGAGTCACACAGCTGAGGAGTTGTGGTCAGCTCTGGAGAACCAATTTCATGAATGGTTGTCTCCACTGGACCTGAAACCAGGGAAGGCCGTGTGCGACAATGCTGCAAACCTGGGTGCCTTCGCCGGGGCAATGTCACACACGTGCCTTGTATGGCTCACGTGTTGAACCTGGTTGTCCAGCAATTTTTAGCCCACTATCCCAGACTAGATGGCCTTCTGCAGAGGGCACGGTCGCTGTGTGCTCACTTCCGCCGTTCGCATCCCGCAGCTCAGCGACTTACATCTCTACAGAAGTCGTTGGGCCTGCCACTTCACCGGCTAAAATGCGATGTGCCTACCCGGTGGAATTCAACTCTGCACATGTTGCAGCGACTGTGGCAGCACCGACAAGCCCTGGTGCAATACGTTCTGACGTATAGCCTGGGCCAACGAGATTCAGAGGTGGGGCAAATCACGCTGGAGGAGTGGTCTCAGATCAGGGACCTATGCACCCTTCTGCACAGTTTTGAAATGGCGACGAAGATGTTTAGTGCTGACGATGCCATTATCAGCATGACTATTCCGGTGATTTACATGCTGGAGCACATGTTAAACAGAATTCGGAGTCAGGTGGTGGCACAAGAGGAGGTGGAGGAAGTAGAGGAGGAGGAGTTGTATGCGGAAGGGCTAACATCTGCAAGGTCCAGACGGTCGGCAGCACCAAGGCGGCAGGCATGTGAGGGTGGGGGAGATGATTTTACCAGGGCGCATGGTAGCAGCCAAACTAGTGAGGAAGGTGCAGGAGCCCAGGAAGAAGTGGAGGACGAACTGATGGAAGACTCATCAGATGAGGGAGACCTTGATCACATTTCTGTTGTGCGAGGTTGGGGGGAGAGGACAGAGGAAGGAAGCCTGATTGTTACCTCGCCACCAACACAACAGGGACTTGGTGCTCCTGGATGCGCAACACACATGAGTACCTTCTTGCTGCACTACCTGCAACATGACCCTCGAATTGTGAGAATTAGAAATAATCCTGACTACTGGGTTGCCACACTGTTAGATCCCCGGTACAAAAGTAAATTTGCAGAAATTATTCCTGCCATAGAAAGGGATGCACGCATGCAGGAGTATCAGCAGAGACTGTTGCAGAATCTTACATGTGCTTTTCCACAAAATACCAGTGGTGCACGTAGTGAATCTCACAGTTCCAACTTGCCAACCGTGGGACCGTCAAGTGTTCAGCACTCAAACCGTAACAGAACCACAGTATCTGCTGGTAACATCAATTTTGCGGAATCATTTCACCACTTTTTTAGCCCATCCTTTGCAAGGCCACAGGAGACAAGAAGTCTGACACATAGTCAACGCCTAGAGACGATGGTACAGGAGTATCTCCAAGTAAACATTGAAGCCACGACTGTGTAACTGGACCCTTGCTCTTTTTGGGCTTCCAATCTGGATAAATGGCCGGAGCTAGCCACTTACGCCTTGGAGATCTTGTCATGCCCCGCAGCCAGCGTCCTGTCTGAACGTGTGTTCAGCGCTGCTGGTGGTGTGCTGACAGATAAGCGCACGCGGCTCTCCACTGATAATGTAGACAGACTCACGTTCATAAAGATGAACAAATCATGGATCCGAAACGACTTTTCTACCCCTGTGTCATCCTGGGGAGAGTAAAAGCTTGATGATTGGTTAAAATCACCCTACCAACCGTTTTAAGCTTTCAAATTACTAATCATGTTTATCTGTATCTTGACTGGAAAATAATTTGGGCTTTGTAGCAGTGTGCAGCACTGATCCTATTAGGCCATCTATAATAAGCTTCACCAGATTTAAAATTAAAAATAATTTTTAGCTGCATCTAGCCCGGAAAATAATTTTGGGGCTCCGAGATGCGCAAGACACATAAGTGCCTTCTTGCTGCACTACCTGCAGCATGACCCTCATATTGTCAGAATTCGAAGTAATCATGACTACTGGGTTGCCACACTCTTAGATCCCCCAAACTTTTCGATCAACCTTTTCATTTTAATAAAGACCAAAAAAATGGTCATTTTTGAAATTATAAGCATTAGCAGGTTGTTAGAAACTGAAATCAAACAGTTTTCAACTCAAAACTTTATTCTAGGTGATGTTACATTTTCACATAGGACCCCTTGTTCGAAAGGAGCTTCTGAACTCTCTCGTCCATTGAATTTGTCAGGTTTTGGATGGTTTCTGCTTCAATTGTTTTGCATGAGGACAGAATACCCTCCCAGAGCTGTTGCTTAGATGTGAACTGCCTCCCGCCATCATAGACACTCCTTTTAATGATGCTCCAAAGGTTCTGAATGGGGTAGAGGTCAGGGGAGCATGGGGGTCACACCATAAGTTTGTCCCCTTTTATGCCCATATCAGCCAGAGATGCAGATGTTTTATGTGCAGCATGAGATGGTGCATTATCATGCAGAAAAATGATCTTGCTGTGAAATACACGGTTCTTCTTCTTGAACCATGGCAGGAAGTGCTGTTTGAGAAAATCCACATACATTATGGAGTTCATCTTTAGCGCCTTCAGGGATCCTAAAGGGGCCGACAATCTCTCTCCCCATGATTCCAGCCCAAAACATTACTCCACCTCCTCCTTGTTGGCGCTGTAGCCGTGTTTGCGTGGGGTGTCCATCAACCAGCCATCCTCCACTCCATTCATCTGGACCATCGAGCGCTGCACGGCACTCATCCGTGAACAAAACAGTTTTGAAATCAGTCTTCATGTAATGTTTGGCCCACTGGAGCCGTTTCTGCTTGTGTGAAGTGGATAGAGGAGGTCGACAGGATGGCATATGCACAGCTGCAAACCTCTGAAGGACCCTGCATCTTGTTGTTCGGGGGACGTTGGAGGCACAAGCAGCTTCAAAACTTGTCTGCTGCTATGACAAGGCTTTTTTGCCGCTGCTGTTTCAACCTGACGTAATTGCCTGTAGGAAAGAGTCCTCAATTTGCCCTTATCAGCACGCACACGTGTGTACTGTGAATCAGCTACATACTTCTTGATTGCCAAGACACTTCATCCTGATCATCGCACAATGTTGATTGTAGTCATGCCTTGACCTAAACACTCCACAATTTGTTGCTTCTCAGCAGCCGACACATCCTTTTTCTTTCCCATTTTGGCAGAAAATGTAGGCTGCTTAATAATGTGAGAGAGCCTTCTTAAGTAGTCTTGCCTTTCATTGGACACACCTGCCAAACTAATTAGCACAGGTGTCTGCAATTGCTTACAGTGATATAAAGAGCCCTGACATACATCACCATCAATGAGTTTAACTGACAAACAAACAAATTCTTCCCTTATCACTCCTAAACACTTTTTGCATAATAATTTGGAACGCGGTGTACATGTGCTTTTCCACAAAACACCAGTGGTTCACGTAGTGAATCTTACAGTTCTAACTTGCCAACCGTGGTCTGTATGGAATTGTTCAATAAAGGGCCCAAAATTAAGATAACATAGATGGGAGAGGTCTCTATGAATAGGAATTCCTAAGTATTTGATACCCTGTGAGGGCCAGGCAAAGGGAAAGTTGGACTGGATGGAATCCTATATGGATTTAGGGAGGGAGACATCGAGGGCCTCAGACTTCGCTGCATTGATTTTAAAATTTTACCATGTAACAAAGTGATCTATTTCAGCCATAACAGCAGGGATGGATATATGTGATTGAGTGATATATACTAGGACATCATCAGCAAATAGAGAGCACTTGTACTCGGTGCCTCCCACCTCAATCCACCTAATATTGGGGTTATGGCGAATTGATGAGAGCAGGTGCTCCGTCACTAGGATGTATAAGAGAGGGGACAGAGGACATCCCTGCCTTGTCCCATTGGTGATTGTGAAAGGTGATGAAAATGTTCTGACGCACCCCCTGGGCCTTGGGACACCCGGAGCCGGACCCTTTTTGGTGGATGCTGGTGGTTGTAGTCTTCGTGGCGGCGATCCGGTTCCGTGGCTCAGGGCGGTCAAACCAGTGGCGGAACTATTTATGTGGTTTTGATGTTTAAATGTCCGACTACGCCACCCGTGGATTGCGGTCAGAGTGAACCGCCGCTACAGGGCAGACCGCTAAGGCTGGTGTTGTGGGTGCAGCAGAGCGTAGCATAACTCCCCACGGGAGGAGTATAGCATCAGGGCAGTGTATGCGGAGGATGGGGGTGATGGTGCAGGGCAGCAGCAGTAACGACACGGAGTCAGTGATGCAGTTCAGGGCCTTTACTCACAGTTCTTATTATCCAGACCACGTCTGCAGGTAACGGCTGCCCACGTCGTACTGTGCTCACCAGGTGAGGGGCTCAGACAACTCCCAGATAACTTTGGAGCGCTTCACAGGACCCCCTTTGTGTGTCCTTTGTCTGGCCTTTCTTACCAACACTTCTGTCCGGCTGCCTCGGGCCTCCTCTTGGTAAACTTGGCGCCAGTTTCCCTGACCCTATGTGGTGCCTTCCTAGCGGGTGGAGCAAGGGGCTGCGCCACATAAAATGTCAGAGCCTCCGGTTTCTAGCTGAGGGTCGTTTCCTGCCTCCACTAGTTCGGGGACCGGTCTCCCCCTTTGGCCTGACCCCTCCACGCAGGTGGATTCGGGCGTGCGGTGGCGACTCGCCCGTCCGCACCCCTGGGATCCCTTCATTCCTCGTTCCTGGAGCCTTCTCCGCTCCTCTTCCTTCCTTCTCCCTCTTGCAGGCCTGGGCCTCTGTTACTAGGCCCGCCTCCGGAGCAGAGCTCATGCAGAGCCCCTGCTCCCTGCCACTTCTGCTCAGACTTCTCTGCACTGAACTAAGATGGTGCCCACCTTTTATACTCCCTTCTCAATGCACCCAGGAACTGCTTCCTCCCTGCTCCTGCACTGCAGGGTTCCCCTTCCTCAGTGTTCCCTCCCCCCACTCCAGCCAGGGACAGGGACTGTCGTGCCCATCTCAGGGGCATATTGGTCGCCCTGCCCCACGGCAATGTGGTGTAATGCATGCAGGTGTCGGGTCCTGATCCACACTCCATCCTTATCTGAGAGTGAGATATCACACCTCTGGGTGAGGTGCAATACGTCCGTAGCAACCGAGCCCTCGGTGCTACAGTTCCATTTATCTTCAGCCTAGGTGACGTATTGTGATACAGGGCCGTGATTTTGGCTATAAAAGGGTCCCCTAGACCCCTACCCCAAGCTTTTTAAGAGAATCATATATGGCGTGACAGGAGACTCCATGGAATGCTTTCTCAGCATCCAACGAGAGTATCTACTTACAAATTTTTAACTGCATCTAGCCCAGGAAATACTTTGTGCCTAGTAGCAGTGTCTGCTAGTCAGCGGATTATCCCGGCTGTTAAACAAGCTACACCACCTGTAGTTTGGACACTTAATTTTTTCAAAGGAAATGCTTCGGGACCACGGGATACTTAGTGAAGAGCATCAGGAGGCACCCCAAGGCATAGGGGCTGGGACTGGCACTAGGATGCCTTGCGGTGGACAGCCGAGCTCGATCCTTATAAAAGCTTTTTAACTGCAGCAGCTTTAGTGGACGCTACTGGAGCTGGAATTACGCGGCTGCTGGCATGAGACTTGCCCTCCAATAGATCCTTGTAAATGGATTTAAAGTGTATTCATTCAAATTAGAGGGACAATTTAAATTAAAAAGCTTAGAGCTGCCTCCACCACAGGGGGGCTCTCTCGACCCACCAGCGGACAGGCACCAGTATTGGGAGAGGGGGGCTGGCCGTCAGGGTTCACCGCGGCTCTGGCACAAACCCGGCGACACGGAGGTGGCACGGGCAGGAGCGGACTGGTCGTCTCGGCTTCTCACTTTTTGGATTTTAGAAGGGCATGACATGCCTATATCTGTGTCTCCCCCTCCTTTTACTCCTCCACCTCTTTTCTTTTCGCATGACTATATGTACTTGTCACTTTTCCATGTGTTAGTTGTGTCTTCTGAGCAGTTTGTCAGCTTTTGGACACCTTTGAAGGTGTTTTCTATGTGTTTCTATGTGTTTTTGTTTGCCTGCCATTGGCTTTAACGGTGTTCGAAGGTGTTCGACGAACAGTTCGACGAACAGTTCGGCGAACACACGGGTGTTCGACGAACCGAACCGAACTCGAACACTACGGGGGTGGCTCAACACTAGTCGCAGTAGCTAAACAAGACGGTTTTAATGCCCCTGGGAAAAGTGGTGGAGGTCGCAGTAGCTTAACAAGACGGTGTTAATGCTCCTTGGAAGAATGGTGGAGGTCGCAGTGGAATAAAAAGACAATATCAATGCCCCTTGAAAAAGTGGTGGAGGTCGCAGTAGC
The DNA here is from genome assembly GCF_046119375.1 of Phyllobates terribilis. Lineage (NCBI taxonomy): Eukaryota > Metazoa > Chordata > Amphibia > Anura > Dendrobatidae > Phyllobates > Phyllobates terribilis. The sequence goes on from NW_027362771.1 coordinate 88,280,194, forward strand.
TTAACAAGACGGTTTTAATGCCCCTGGGAAGAGACGTGGAGGTCGCAGTAGCTTAACAAGACGGTTTTAATGCCCCATGGAAGAGACGTGGAGGACGCAGTGGAATAAAAAGAAAATATCAATGCCCCTGGGAAAAGTGGTGGAGGTCGCAGTAGCTTAACAAGACGGTTTTAATGCCCCTTGGAAGAATGGTGGAGGTCGCAGTGGAATAAAAAGACAATATCAATGCCCCTTGAAAAAGTGGTGGAGGTCGCAGTAGCTTAAGAAGATGGTTTTAATGCCCCTTCGAAGAGACATGGAGGTCGCAGTGGAATAAAAAGACAATATCAATGCCCCTGGGAAAAGTGGTGGTGGTCGCAGTAGCTTAACAAGACAATTTTAATGCCCCTGGGAAAAAATGGTGGAGGTCGCAGTAGCTTAACAAGACGGTTTTAATGCCCCTGGGAAAAGTGGTGGAGATCGCAGTAGCTTAAGAAGACGTGTTTAATGCCCCTTGGAAGAATGTTGGAGGTTGCAGTTGAAGAAAAAGACAATAACAATGGCCCTTGAAAAAGTGGTGGAGGTCGCAATAGCTTAACAGGACGGTTTTAATGCCCCTTGGAAGAATAGTGGAGGTCGCAGTGGAACAAAAAGACAATATCAATGCCAATTGAAAAAGTGGTGGAGGTTGCAGTAGCTTAAAAAGACGGTTATAATGCCCCTTAGAAGAATGGTGGAGGTTGCAGTGGAATAAAAAGACAATATCAATGCCACTTGAAAAAGTAGTGGAGGTCGCAGCTGCTTAACAAGACGGTTTTAAAGCCTCTTAGAAGAGACGTGGAGGTCGCAGTGGAATGAAAAGACAATATCAATGCCCCTTGAATAAGTGATGGAGGTCGCAGTAGCTTAACAAGATGGTTTTACTGCCCCTGGGAAGACACGTGGAGGTCGCAGTGGAATAAAAAGACAACATCAATGCCCCTGGGAAAAGTGGTGGAGGTCACAGTAGCTTAACCCTCCGTCACATACAATATCGGTTCTAGCGAGTTCACATACAATGTGACTGTCAGGCGCAGGCTAGAAAAATACCTATAATATCTAATGTTTGCAATTTCAGTGCTCTAAAAGTGATCTGTGACCTTCATAGGGATGTAGTAAAAGAGACTACACATTATCAAGTGCAAAAAAAAACCATTTACTTAACATAAAACTAATAACTCTGAAATACAGACATTTCAAAACTCCCGCCAAATAGTCCCCAGTTCGACTCTGTCAAAAAACTCTACAAAGAAAATTTATGGAAACAATCTTAATTTTAAGGTACCTTAAGTACTATTAAACACATATTCAATCAGAATTAGATCCTGAAGTTTCCCCAGAAAAATTACACTTGCAGAGCAAAGAGCAAGAATTACACATCATTTTTGCATGTGTCAGGCAGATTGCATTATGACATTTGTGACATTCATAATTAGAAAGCCTTCTGATTCCGCTTTCCGTGGTGAGGGTGGTGCATCTCCTTCTTTTGGGAGGTGGTGCAGGTGGTGAATTTTCACTATCATCTTCTGGGCGGAATCTTTTGAGCTGAACTTGAAGGCGAGAGGGGATACCGATTGTTTTCATACTTCTCCTGCGTAGCTCTCCAATCACTAGTTCATGGGCCAATTTTTTCAGATAGAATCATCTACGGAGTGGTTCAAGCTTGTTTTCAAGGTAAATGACTTGTGAATTTATACCACCCAAATTCAACATAGCAAAAAATATAACCATTGGCCAGCGTTTGGTGTTTCTGCTGACGTTGAAAGGTGAGCACATCTGATCAGCTGTATCAACACCCCCTTTGGTTGCATTATAAAATGTAATTATCTCCGGCTTTTTTTGTGCCTCAGTCCCAGGATCGATGGCATCATCATCATGAAGTGTTGATAGAAGAAGTACAATTTTTTTTGCTTGTGGTACATAGGAAACCAAAGCCTTTCCATTATGGAATGCAAACATACTGCTGTACTGTTGTCTCCCTTTCACACTTACAAACTGTGTAGGCAATTCTTTTTTATTTTTTCTTACAGTTCCGACATATGAAAGCTTCTGCATTTTCAGATAATCAATCAGATCACAATTTGAAAACCAATTGTCAGCTGTTATATTGCGACCCGATCCAAATAAGGGCTCAGCCAGTCTTTTTACAACATCACTGGGTTTGTTGCTGACACAGTAAGGACCTTATGGTTGTTTTCCTGCATAAACTTCCAGGTTGTAAGTGTAGGTCATACTGGCATCAACAAGGGCATACATTTTTATTCCATATTTGTTAGGCTTTGATGGAATATATTGACGAAAGGCACATTTACCACGAAAACCAGGGAGCATTTCGTCAATAGTGAGATTCTCCCCAGGGCAATAGCTTTTTTTACAGTTTTCAACAAATTTTTGGAATATATCACGAATTGGAGCAAGTCGGTCATGTGTTTTACGTTCGGTTCGGGTAGTTCTGTCGTCAAACCGAAGGCAACGAATTAGAAGCTTGAATCTGTTTATGGACATAACAAGGCCAAATTTTTCAACTCCATCCCCATCTTTACTCCAAAGTTCCTCCAAACTTTGTCTATTTGCCCTATAAGCTCCTGCAAGGTATAATAATCCAAAAAAAGCACGCAGTTCTATTTCATCTGTGGCCTTGATTGTTAGAACTCTCCTGTTAGGTTTTTTTTAGTTTGCTGGTCACATGACCATTTTTGCCTATTTAATCCGGCTCCGCCCTCCTGGTCTTGCTGGACTTCATTGTATTTACTACTCTTGAGCTAGCTTGGTGCTCTGTTGCCGTTCTCTGTTAGTTTTGCTAGGTCTTCTGACCTCTATGCTTTTTGTTGTGTGTTTGTCTTTGACTGCTACTATTTCTGCTAGGAGGTGTCCAACTTATCCCAGTCCCTAGTTCTTGTAGGGATCCCTCCCTCACATCTATAGGTCTTCTTTCAGAGTAGCCGAGGACTTTAGCGGGTCTGATCGCAGGATCAGGTTCCCCGTTACATCGTAGGGATCTAGTTTAGTTCTATTGTAGGGACAGTTCTCCTGTCTTTCCTTAGTCCCTGTAGCAGATCATAACAGTCCAGCCCTAAAAGAAAAAAAAAAAATTTCTCTAAGGAAAAACCTCCAGTTTTCCATCATGGTCTCGGTCCAAGATTTGGCTCAACGCTTGCAGGGACTCTCTCTGGAGGTGGCCAAGCTCCAACAACACGTGAGTAGCTGTTCTGGAGCACATTTTGTGGAACCAAAGGTACGTCTGCCTGATTTATTTTTTGGCGAACAACAAGATTTTTTTTCTTTTAAAAATGCTTGTTTATTGTATTTTTGTTTGAGACCCGGATCCTCTGGTGATGAATCACAGCGCATAGGGTTCATAATGTCACTTTTGCGCAACGATCCTCAGGGATGGGCCTTCTCTCTCCAACCTAGTGATCCGTGCTTTAGATCAGTGGATAGTTTTTTTTCTGCTTTTGGTTTGTTGTATGATGATCCTGATCGTGTCTCATCTGCTGAGTCTGAATTGAGACGTTTGAGGCAGGGATCAGGTAATGTGGAAAAATATTGTTCTCACTTCCGTCGGTGGTCTGCCCAGGTGGGGTGGAACGATTCAGCTTTGAAAAGCTTGTTTCTTGCAGGGCTAGGTGAAAGGGTTAAGGATTTACTGATTGCTTATCCCACACCTGGAAACTTGCAGGAGGCTATGCAATTAGCTATACGGGTCGACAGGAGACTGCGTGCAAGGGTTAATGAGAGCAAATCCTCTGCTATGTCAGCTCCGAGTCTTGAGAGGGTCTGTGCTGATAATGGAGAGCCGATGGAGATTGGGGCGATGCCACCCCGCTCTCAGGAAAAAGATCGCATGCTTTCTGAAGGCTTGTGCTTCTATTGCGGAAATTCTGGTCATTTTATTAAGAACTGTGTGCTTCGTTTGAAGAAAGAAAAAAAAATGGTCAGTTATGCCCGTATTGCCTGTTTAAATTCTAAGGGAGTATTCCTATCTGCCACTACTGCTGCTCAGGATGAATTAATTGAATTTCGGGTATTTGTGGATTGTGGTTCTACTCTGAATGTGATTGATGGGGGAATTCTTGGAAAAACTTAGATTAGAACCTAAAACTTTGTCATCCCCTATTGCTGTGGTTTCTGTTGATGGCTCTCCCTTGAAGAGTGTTACTCATAAGGTCTGTGAATTTCCCCTCACTATTAATGGTATTCACCAAGAAAATTTGGATTTGGTGGTATTGGATAATTTGAATTCTCTAGTAATATTGGGGTTACCCTGGTTAAAATTGCACAATCCTGTACTGGATTGGTCTACCAATGAAATTAAGTCCTGGAGCCCTAAGTGTTATGACAAGTGTTGTGACGGACGTATTGCTGCGGTGGAAAAAGGGGAATTACCTGTACCTATTCAGGATTTTTGGAGAGTTTTTTCTGAGGAGGAGTCACAAATTTTGCCTCCCCATAGAGACTATGATTGTACCATTGAATTTGTCCCTGGAGTGACTCTTCCTAAAAGTCGTTTATTTAATCTTACTATTCCTGAGAGAAAGGCTTTGGAGGAATACATACAGACAAGCTTGGCCGCCGGTCACATTAGGCCTTCCAAGTCTCCTGTGGCTGTTGGATTTTTTTTTGTAAAAAAAAAAGATGGCGGTTTACGTCCTTGTCTGGACTTTCGTGAGATTAATAAAATTACTGTACGCAATCCTTACCCACTGCCATTGATTCCTGATTTATTTAACCAGTTAGTGGGGGCCAAGTGGTTCTCTAACATTGATCTCCGGGGGGCATACAATTTGTTGCGCATGAAGGAGGGTGATGAATGGAAGACTGCTTTTAACACTCCTGTGGGTCATTTTGAGAATCTGGTTATGCCTTTTGGTCTTACCAATGCTCCAGCATTTTTTCAGAATCTTATTAATGACATCCTTAGACCTTTAATCGGCAAAAATGTGGTTGTGTATTTGGATGACATTCTGATTTATTCGCCTGATCTGGAGTCTCATTGGCGGAGCGTACGTGAGGTATTACAGTTATTAATGGACAATTCGCTTTTTGCTAAGCTGGAGAAATGTGAGTTCACTGTACAGAGAATTAGTTTTTTGGGCTACATTATCTCCAGTGAAGGTTTTGAGATGGACCCGGTTAAAGTTCAAGCTGTGCAGGAATGGCCTAGGCCTATTGGTTTGAAATCGATACAGAGGTTTTTGAGTTTCGCCAATTATTACAGAAAATTCATAAAAAATTTTTCTATTATTGTCAAACCGCTGACCGATCTCACCAGGAAAGGTGCTAATGCGGTTCAGTGGACTTCTGAGGCCATTGAAGCTTTTGTGTTTCTAAAGGAGAGGTTCACCTCTGCTCCCATCCTTATGCAGCCTGATGTGACTAAGCCGTTTTTGGTTGAAGTTGATGCTTCTTCGGTGGGGGTCGGTGCTGTTTTGTCTCAGGAAAACAAGGATGGAGTACATCCCTGTGCCTTTTTTTCAAAAAAAATTTCTGAGACTGAACTTAATTACGATATTGGTAATCGGGAATTGCTGGCGATTAAACTCGCATTTGAACATAGGCGTCACCTCTTGGAAGGTGCTGAATTTCCCATTCAGGTTTTCACTGATCATAAAAATCTGATCTATCTTGATGCTGCCAAGCGCTTGAATGCCCGTCAGGCTAGGTGGGCACTTTTTTTCTCGCGGTTTAATTTTTCCGTTACTTACATCCCGGGTACCAAGATTGTTAAAGCGGATGCTTTGTCTCGCAGCTTTTCTCCCATGGTCGGTGTTGAGGAGGAAGAGGAGAGCATTTTACAAGAAGGTGTTGTGATTGCTGCTTTGGACTCCGTTTTGGAGGATGAGATTCTTAAAGCTCAGGAGAATGCCCCATCTAACACTCCCCATGGGAGGTTGTTTGTGCCTAGGACCTTTAGGAGAGATTTGTTTGTTGAGTGTCATGAGTCTCGGTTGGCAGGTCATCCAGAAATTTCTGAGACCAAGAGACTTGTGGGTCGCAGTTTTTGGTGGCCTGGATGGCAGAAGGAAGTCATTAAGTGGGTGCGCCAATGTACTGTGTGTGCTAGATCCAAGTCTTCGCATGCTCCTGCTGCGGGGTTGCTTTGCCCTCTGGAGGTTCCTAGTGCACCTTGGACACATCTGGCTATGGACTTTATTACTGACCTTCCCCCCTCTGAAGGTTTCACGGTCATCTGGGTGGTCGTGGACCGTTTTAGCAAGATGTGTCACTTGGTTCCCTTCATCAAACTGCCTTGCGCTAAGACACTCGCTAAGGCCTTTGTCAAGGAAATTGTCAGACTACATGGTGTTCCTACTGACATTGTTTCTGATAGGGGACCTCAGTTCGTGGCACGTTTTTGGCGTGCCTTTTGTGACAGGTTGGGAGTTCATGTGTCGTTTTCATCTGGATATCATCCTGAGTCTAATGGCCATACAGAAAGGAAGAACCAGGATGTTGAGCAGTTCTTGCGTTGTTTTGTGGCAGACAATCAAGAGGGGTGGTCTGAGTTTCTGCCACTTGCTGAAGGAAGGTGAGTAATAATGTTTTGAGGTTCCCTACATTTTTTCTGGAGTGGCTTCTTGTTCCATTGGTTTTTTTTATCTTTTCCCATATAATAAGATTCTACATCTTCATCCTCATCACTGTCACCATCTTGCTCTGTTTCAGAATCCACTTCACATACTTCCACCTCATCATGAGAATCAATCTCACTTTCCTCTCCTAAATCCTCATTCAGTGTGGGGTCTGCATCATCTAACAGCATGTTTGTTACTTCCTCAACATCAAGGTTTTTTGATAAATTGTACATTTTCCTCTCCATTTCAACAGATAATCTGAAGCAAGAGAAGGAATATGTGTTAGGGAACTACTGTATATGCCTGAGCAGCACACTTTCTTTTTTAATCTGCCTAATTTCTGTGAAATATCCTCACACTTTGTGCTATACATTCATAAAACAAGCTAAATAAACAATTGTGATGAATAAAAACATAAAATACCAACCTTATTGAGTGTGACGTGTTCACATACAATGAGCCTGAGAGATTAGCGCAGTTATATCTGTCCTACTGAAGCTCTGCAATCCAACTTTAGTATGAGGTTTCACAGAGCTGCTAGAGACAGGAGACTTCCTGGAGGGAGGGGATTTCCTCACAATCTGGTGAGGAAGGAGAAATGAAAGTAAAAGAGATGTGCCTGTCAGGCCTATTGTATGTGACGGAGGGTAAACAAGACGGTTTTAATGCCCCTGGGTATAGTGTTGGAGGTCGCAGTAGCTTAACAAGACGGTTTTCATGCCCCTTGGAAGTATGGTGGAGGACGCAGTGGAATAAAAAGACAATCACAGTGCCCCTTTAAAAAGTGGTGGAGGTTGCAGTAGCTTAACAAGATGGTTTTAATGCCCCAGGGAAAAGTGGTGGAGGTCGCAGTAGCTTAACAAGACGGTTTTATTGCCCCTTGGAAGAATGGTGGAGGTCACAGTGGAATAAAAAGACAATATCAATGCCCCTTGAAAAAGTGGTGGAGGTCGCAGTAGCTTAACAAGATGGTTTTAATGCCCCTTGGAAGAGACGTGGAGGTCGCAGTGGAGTAAAAAGACAACATCAATGCCCCTGGGAACAGTGGTGGAGGTCGTAGTAGCTTAACAAGACGGTTTTAATGCCCCTTGAATGAATGGTGGAGGTCGCAGTGGAATAAAAAGACAAAATCAATGCCCCTTGAAAAAGTGGTGGAGGTCGCAGTAGCTTAACAAGACGGTTTTAATGCCCCTGGGAAAAGTGGTGGAGATCGCAGTAGCTTACCAAGATGATTTTTATGCCCCTTGGGAGAATGTTGGAGGTTGCAGTGGAATAACAAGACAATATCAAAGCCCCTTGACAAAGTGGTGGAGGTCGCAGTAGCTTAACAAGATGGTTTTAATGCCCATTGGAAGAATGGTGGAGGTCGCAGTTGAACAAAAAGACAATATCAATGCCCATTGAAATAGTGGTGGAGGTCACAGTACCTTAACAAGACGGTTTTAAAGCCCCTTAGAAAAATGGTGGAGGTCGCAGAGGAATTAAAAGACAATATCAATGCCCCTTGAAAAAGTGGTGGAGGTCGCAGTAGCTTAACAAGACAGTCATAATGCCCCTGGGAAGAGACGTGGAGGTCGCAGTGGATTAAAAAGACAACATCAATACCCCTGGGAAAAGTGGTGAAGGTTGCAGTAGCTTAACAAGACGGTTTTAATGCGCCTGGGAAAAGTGGTGGAGGTCGCAGTAGCTTAGCAAGACGGTTTTATTGCCCCTTGGAAGAATGGTGGAGGTCGCAGTGGAATAAAAAGACAATATCAATGCACCTTGAAAAAGTGGTGGTGGTCGCAGTAGCTTAACAGCACGGTTCTATTGCCCCTTGGAAGAATGGTGAAGGCCTCAGTGGCATAAAAATACAACATCAATGCCCTTGTGAAAAGTGGTGGAGGTCGCAGTAGCTTAACAAGACGGTTCTAATGCACCTGGGAATAGTGGTGGAGGTCGCAGAAGCTTAACAAGATGGTTTTAATGTCCCGTGGAAGAATGGTGGAGGTCGCAGTTGAATAAAAAGACAATATCAATGCTCCTTGAAAAAGAAGTGGAGGTTGCAGTAGCTTAACAAGAAGGTTTTAATGCCCCTTGGAAGAATGGTGGAGATTGCAGTAGCTTAACAAGATGGTTTTAATGCCCCTTGGAAGAATGTTGGAGGTTCCAGTGGAATAAAAAGACAATATCAATGCCCCTTGAAAAAGTGGTGGAGGTCGCAATAGCTTAACAAGACGGGTTTAATGCCCCTTGGAAGAATGGTGAAGGTCGCAGTGGAACAAAAAGACAATATCAATGCCCATTGAAAAAGTGGTGGAGGTCGCAGAAGCTTAACAAGACAGTTTTAATGCCCCTTAGTAGAATGGTGGAGGTCGCAGTGGAATAAAAAGACAATATCAATGCACCTTCAAATAGTGGTAGAGGTCGCAGTAGCTTAACAAGACGGTTTTAATGTTCCTTGGAAAATGGTGGAGGTAGCAGTTGAATAAAAAGACAACATCAATGCCCCTTTAATAAGTGCTGGAGGTCGCAGTAGCTTAACAAGACGGTCTTAATGCGCCTGGGAAAAGTGGTGGAGGTCACAGTAGCTTAACAAGACGCTTTTCTTGCCCATTGGAAAAATGGTGGATGTCGCAGTGGAATAAAAAGACAATATCAATGCCCCTGGGAAAAGTGGTGGAGATCGCAGTAACTTAACATGATGGTTTTAATTCCCCTTGGAAGAATAGAGGAGGTCGCAGCAGCTTAACAAGACGGTTTTAATGCCCCTTGGAAGAATGGTGGAGGTCGCAGTAGCTCAACAAGACGGTTCTAATGCACCTGGGGATAGTGGTGGAGGTTGCAGAAGCTTAACAAGACGGTTTTAATGTCCCTTGGAAGAATGGTGGAGGTCGCAGTTGAATAAAAAGACTATCAATGCTCCTTGAAAAAGTGGTGGAGATTGCAGTAGCTTAACAAAACGGTTTTAATGCCCCTTGGAAGCATGGTGGAGGTCGCTGTGGAATAAAAAGACAATATCAATGCTCCTTGAAAAACTGGTGGAGGTTGCAGTAGCTTAACAAGATGGTTTTAATGCCTCTGGGAAAAGTGGTGGAGATTGCAGTAGCTTAACAAGACGTTTTTAATGCCCCTTGGAAGAATGTTGGAGGTTCCAGTGGAATAAAAATACAATATCAATGCCCCTTGAAAAAGTGGTGGAGGTCGCAATAGCTTAACAAGATGGTTTTAATGCCCCTTGGAAGAATAGAGGAGGTCGCGGCAGCTTAAAAAGATGGTTTTAATGCCCCTTGGAAGAGATGTGGAGGTCGCATTAGCTTAACAAGACAGTTTTAATGCCCCTTGGAAGAGACGTGGAGGTCGCAGTGCAACAAAAAGACAATATCATTGCCCCTTGAAAATGTGGTGGAGGTCGCAGTAGCTAAACATTGCGGTTTTAATGCCCCCTGGAAAAGTGGTGGAGGTCACAGTAGCTTAACAAAACGGTTTTAATGCCCCTTGGAAGAATGGTGGAGGTCGCAGTAGCTTAACAAGACGGTTTTAATGCCCCTTGGTAGAGACGTGAAGGTAGCAGTAGCTTAACAAGACGGTTTAAATGCCCCTTGGAAGAGACGTGGAGGTCGCAGTAGAATAAAAAGACAATATCAATGCCCCTTGAAAAAGTGGTGGAGGTCGCAGTGGCTTAACAAGACGGTTTTAATGCCCCTGGGAAGAGATGTGGAGTTTGCAGTAGCTTAACAAGACAGTTGTAATGCCCCTTGGAACAGTCGTGGAGGTCACAGTAGAAGAAAAAGACAATATCAATGCCCCTTGAAAAAGTGGTGGAGGTCGCAGTAGCTAAACAAGACGGTTTTAATGCCCCTTGGAAAAGTGGTGGAGGTCGCAGTAGCTTAACAAGACGGTTTTAATGCCCCTTGGAAGAATGGTGGAGGTCGCAGTAGCTTAACAAGATGGTTTTAAAGCCCCTTGGTAGAGACGTGAAGGTAACAGTAGCCTAACAAGACGGTTTTAATGCCCCTTAGAAGAGACGTGGAGGTCGCAGTAGAATAAAAAGACAATATCAATGCCCCTTGAAAAAGTGGTGGAAGTCTCAGTAGCTAAACAAGACGGTTTTAATGCCCCTGGGAAAAGTGGTGGAGGTAGCAGTAGCTTAACAAGATGGTTTAATTCCCCTTGGAAGAAAGGTGGAGGTCGCAGTAGCTTAAAAAGACGGTTTTAATGCCCCTTGGAAGAGACGTGGAGGTCGCAGTAGCTTAACAAGACGGTTTTAATGCACCTTGGAAGAGACGTGGAGGTCGCAGTAGCTTAACAAGACTGTTTTAATGCCTCTTGGAAAAGTCGTGTAGGTCGCAGTAGAATAGAAAGTCAATATCAATGCACCTTGAAAAAGTGGTGGAGGTCGCAGTAGCTAAACAAGACGGTTTTAATGCCCCTGGGAAAAGTGGTGGAGGTTGCAGTAGCATATCAAGACGGTTTTAATGGCCCTTGGAAGAATGGTGGAGGTCGCAGTGGAATAAAAAGACAATATCAATGCCCCTTGAAAAAGTGGTGGAGGTCGCAGTAGCTTAACAAGACGGTTTTAATGCCCCTGGGAAGAGACGTGGAGGACGCAGTAGCTTAACAAGACGGTTTTAATGCCCCTTGGAAAAGACGTGGAGGTCGCAGTGGAATAAAAAGACAATATCAATGCCCCTGGGAAATGTGGTGGAGGCAGCAGTAGCTTAACAAGACGGTTTAAATGCCGCAGGGAAAAATGGTGGAGGTCGCAGTAGCTTAGCAAGACTGTTTTAATGCCCATTGGAAAAGACGGGGAGGTCGCAATGGAATAAAAAGACAATATCTGTGCCCTGGGAAATGAGGTGGAGGTCGCAGGAGCTTAACAAGACGGTTTTAATGCCCCTGTGAAAACTAGTGGAGGTCGCAGTAGCTTAACACAACGGTATTAAAGCCCCTTGGTAGAATGGTGGAGGTCGCTGTGGAATAAAAAGACAATAACAATTCCCCTTGAAAAAGTGGTGGAGGTCGCAGTAGCTTAACAAGACGGTTTTAATGCCTCTTGGAAGAGACGTGGAGGTCGCAGTGGCTTAACAAGACGGTTTTAATGCACCTTGGAAGAGACGTGGAGATCACAGTGGAATAAAAAGACAATATCAATGCCCCTTGAAAAAGTGGTGGAGGTCACAGTAGCTTAACAAGACGGTTTTAATGCCCCTTGGTAGAGACGTGAAGGTAGCAGTAGCTTAACAAGACGGTTTTAATGCCCCTTGGAAGAGAAGTGGAGGTCGCAGTAGAATATAAAAACAATATCAATGCCCCTTGAAAAAGTGGTGGAGGTCGCAGTGGCTTAAAAAGACGGTTTTAATGCCCCTGGGAAGAGATTTGGAGTTTGCAGTAGCTTAACAAGACAGTTTTAATGCCCCTTGGAAGAGTCGTGGAGGTCACAGTAGAAGAAAAAGACAATATCAATGCCCCTTGAAAAAGTGGTGGAGGTCGCAGTAGCTAAACAAGACGGTTTTAATGCCCCTTGGAAAAGTGGTGGAGGTCGCAGTAGCTTAACAATACGGTTGTAATGCCCCTTGAAAGAATGGTGGAGGTCGCAGTAGCTTAACAAGACGGTTTTAATGCCCCTTGGTAGAGACGTGAAGGTAGCAGTAGCTTAACAAGACGGTTTAAATGCCCTTTGGAAGAGACGTGGAGGTTGCAGTAGAATAAAAAAACAATATCAATGCCCCTTGAAAAAGTGGTGGAGGTCGCAGTGGCTTAACAAGACGGTTTTAATGCCCCTGGGAAGAGATGTCGAGTTTGCAGTAGCTTAACAAGACAGTTGTAATGCCCCTTGAATCAGTCGTGGAGGTCACAGTAGAAGAAAAAGACAATATCAATGCCCCTTGAAAAATTGGTGGAGGTCGCAGTAGCTAAACAATACGGTTTTAATGCCCCTTGGAAAAGTGGTGGAGGTCGCAGTAGCTTAACAAGACGGTTTTAATGCCCCTTGGAAGAATGGTGGAGGTCGCAGTAGGTTAACAAGATGGTTTTAAAGCGCCTTGGTAGAGACGTGAAGGTAGCAGTAGCTTAACAAGACGGGTTTAATGCCCCTTGGAAGAGACGTGGAGGTCTCAGTAGAATAACAAGACAATATCAATGCCCCTTGAAAAAGTGGTGGAGGTCGCAGTAGCTAAACAAGACGGTTTTAATGCCCCTGGGAAAAGTGGTGGAAGTAGCAGTAGCTTAACAAGATGGTTTAATTCCCCTTGGAAGAATATTGGAGGTCGCAGTAGAATAAAAAGACAATATCAATGCCCCTTGAAAAAGTGGTGGAGGTCGCAGTAGCTAAACAAGACGGTTTTAATGCCCCTGGGAAAAGTGGTGGAGGTCGCAGTAGCATAACAAGATGGTTTTAATGCCCCTTGGAAGAATGGTGGAGGTCGCAGTGGAATAAAAAGACAATATCAATTCCCCTTGAAAAAGTGGTGGAGGTCGCAGTAGCTTAACAAGACGGTTTTAATGCCCCTGGGAAGAGACGTGGAGGACGCAGTAGCTTAACAAGACGGTTTTAATGCCCCTTGGAAAAGACGTGGAGGTCACAGTAGAATAAAAAGGCAATATCAATGCCCCTGGGAAATGTGGTGGAGGTCGCAGTAGCTTAACAAGACGGTTTAAATGCACCAGGAAAAAATGGTGGAGGTCGCAGTAGCTTAGCAAGACGGTTTTAATGCCCCTTGGAAAAGACGTGGAGGTCGCAATGGAATAAAAAGACAATATCTGTGCCCTGGGAAATGAGGTGGAGGTCGCAGGAGATTAACAAGACGGTTTTAATGCCCCTGTGAAAACTAGTGGAGGTCGCAGTAGCTTAACACAACGGTATTAATGCCCCTTGGTAGAATGGTGGAGGTCACTGTGGAATAAAAAGACAATATTAATTCCCCTTGAAAAAGTGGTGGAGGTCGCAGTAGCTTAACAAGATGGTTTTAATGCACCTTGGAAGAGACGTGGAGGTCGCAGTGGCTTAACAAGACGGTTTTAATGCACCTTGGAAGAGACGTGGAGGTCACAGTGGAATAAAAAGACAATATCAATGCCCCTTGAAAAAGTGGTGGAGGTCGCAGTAGCTTAACAAGACGGTTTTAATGCCCCTTGGAAAAGTGGTGGAGGTCGCAGTAGCTAAACAAGACGGTTTTAATGCCCCTTGGAAAAGTGGTGGAGGTCGCAGTAGCTTAACAATACTGTTTTAATGCCCCTTGAAAGAATGGTGGAGGTCGCAGTAGCTTAACAAGATGGTTTTAATGCCCCTTGGTAGAGACGTGAAGGTAGCAGTAGCTTAACAAGACGGTTTTAATGCCCTTTGGAAGAGACGTGGAGGTCGCAGTAGAATAAAAAGACAATATCAATGCCCCTTGAAAAAGTGGTGGAGGTCGCAGTGGCTTAACAAGACTGTTTTAATGCCCCTGGGAAGAGATGTGGAGGTTGCAGTAGCTTAACAAGACAGTTTTAATGCCCCTTGGAAAAATCGTGGAGGTCACAGTAGAAGAAAAAGACAATATCAATGCCCCTTGAAAAAGTGGTGGAGGTCGCAGTAGCTAAACAAGACGGTTTTAATGCCCCTGGGAAAAGTGGTGGAGGTAGCAGTAGCTTAACAAGATGGTTTAATTTTCCATGGAAGAATGGTGGAGGTCGCAGTAGCTTAAAAAGACTATTTTAATGCCCCTTGGAAGAGACGTGGAGGTCGCAGTAGCTTAACAAGACGGTTTTAATGCACCTTGGAAGAGACGTGGAGGTCGCAGTAGCTTAACAAGACTGTTTTAATGCCTCTTGGAAAAGTCGTGTAGGTCGCAGTAGAATAAAAAGTCAATATCAATGCACCTTGAAAAAGTGGTGGAGGTCGCAGTAGCTAAACAAGACGGTTTTAATGCCCCTGGGAAAAGTGGTGGAGGTCACAGTAGCATAAAAAGACGGTTTTAATGCCCCTTGGAAGAATGGTGGAGGTCGCAGTGGAATAAAAAGACAATATCAATGCCCCTTGAAAAAGTGGTGGAGGTCGCAGTAGCTTAACAAGACGGTTTTAATGCCCCTGGGAAGAGACGTGGAGGCCGCAGTAGCTTAACAAGACTGTTTTAATGCCCCTTGGAAAAGACGTAGAGGTCGCAGTGGAATAAAAAGACAATATCAATGCCCCTGGGAAATGTGGTGGAGGTCGCAGTAGCTTAACAAGACGGTTTAAATGCCCCAGGGGAAAATGGTGGAGGTCGCAGTAGCTTAGCAAGACGGTTTTAATGCCCCTTGGAAAAGACGTGGAGGTCGCAATGGAATAAAAAGACAATATCTGTGCCCCTGGGAAATGAGGTGGAGGTCGCAGTAGCTTAACAAGACGGTTTTAATGCCCCTGGGAAAACTAGTGGAGGTCGCAGTAGCTTAACACGACGGTTTTAATGCCCCTTGGAAGAATGGTGGAGGTCGCTGTGGAATAAAAAGACAATATCAATTCCCCTTGAAAAAGTGGTGGAGGTTGCAGCAGCTTAACAAGACGGTTTTAATGTCCCTTGGAAGAGACGTGGAGGTCGCAGTGGCTTAACAAGACGGTTTTAATGCACCTTGTAAGAGACGTGGAGATCACAGTGGAATAAAAAGACAATATCAATGCCCCTTGAAAAAGTGGTGGAGGTCGCAGTAGCTTAACAAGACGGTTTTAATGCCACTGGGAAGAAACGTGGAGTTCGCAGTAGCTTAACAAGACGGTTTTAAAGCCCCTTGGAAAAGTCGTGTAGGTCGCAGTAGAATAAAAAGACAATATCAATGCCCCTTGAAAAAGTGGTGGAGGTCGCAGTAGCTTAACATGACGGTTTTAATGCCCCTGGGAAGAGATGTGGAGGTCGCAGTTGCTTAACAAGATGGTTTTAATGCCCCTTGGAAAAGACGTGGAGGTCACAGTGGAATAAAAAGACAATATCAATGCCCCTGGGAAATGTGGTGGAGGTCGTAGTAGCTTAACAAGACGGTTTTAATGCCCCTGGGTAAACTGGTGGAGGTCGCAGTAGCTTAACAAGACGGTTTTAATGCCCCTTGGAAAAGACGTGGAGGTTGCAGTGGAATAAAAAGACAAAATCAATGCCCCTGGGAAATGTGGTGGAGGTCGCAGTAGCTTATCAAGACGGTTTTAATGCCACTGGGAAAACTGGTGGAGGTCGCAGTAGCTTAACAAGACGGTTTTAATGCCCCTTGGTAAAATGGTGGAGGTAGCAGTGGAATAAAAAGACAATATCAATGCCCCTTGAAAAAGTGGTGGAGGTCACAGTAGCTTAACAAGACGGTTTTAATACCCCTGGGAAGAGACGTGGAGGTCGCAGTAGCTTAACAAGACGGTTTTAATGCCCCTTGGAAAAGACGTGGAGGTCGCAGTGGAATAAAAAGACAATATCAATGCCCCTGGGAAATTTGGTGGAGGTCGCAGTAGCTTAACAAGACTGTTTTAATGCCCCTGGGAAAACTGGTGGAGGTCGCAGTAGCTTAACAAGACGGTTTTAATGCCCCTTGGAAAGACATGGAGGTCGCAGTGGAATGAAAAGACATAATCAATGCCCCTGGGAAATGTGATGGAGGTCGCAGTGGTTTAACAAGACGGTTTTAATGCCCCTGGGAAAACTGTTGGAGGTCGCAGTAGCTTAACAAGACGGTTTTAATGCCCCTTGAAGAATGGTGGAGGTCGCAGTGGAATAAAAAGACAAAATCAATGCCCCTTGAAAAAGTGGTGGAGGTCGCAGTAGCTTAACAAGATGGCTTTAATGCCCCTGGGAAGAGACCTGCAGGTCGCAGTAGCTTAACAAGACGGTTTTAATGCCCCTTGATAAAGACGTGGATGTTGCAGTGGAATAAAAAGACAATATCAATGCCAATGGGAAAAGTGGTGGAGGTCGCAGTAGCTTAACAAGACGGTTTTAATGCCCCTGGGAAAACTGGTAGAGGTCGCAGTTAGAGATGAGCGGTGTTCGACTAGAACTGTTCGCCAATCTCAAATTCGAGCTGTTTTGGGCGGTGTTCGAGTTGTTCGACGAACCCGAACGATTTCCAAAAAATTCGGCTGTTCGAGGTTATGTTCGATAACTGTTCGTGCACTAAAAGCGTGTCCTGCATGTCTGGTGCTATTTAGAGCACCAATCATGCAGGGATTGTCTGCCACTCACTGTAATGCCACAGCCATGGTGGTTGTGGCATTACAGTGATTGCCCAAATCGATGGGAACTGTGCTCACAGTGAAACATGAAAAGCCGGCAATTCAGCAGCGGCATACACCGGTACCCGACAATTTAGAACCGAAAGAATAGAGCTTCACACATAGATTAGATAGATATAAACATGTCAGCCACATATATACGAAGTACAGTGAAAGTGCTGCTTACTGTGCTTGTCATTTAGCGTAAAGGATTTATCAAAAAAAATAATAGTGTTTTCATGCACCGTCTCTTTAAAAAAGCCGGCCGGCAATTCAGCATCTGTACCCAACAATTTAGAATAGAAGGAATAGAGAATCACACATAGATTAGATAGATAGAAACATGTCAGTCACATATATATGAAGTACAGTGACAGTGTTGATTAATGTACTTGTAATTTAGCGTAAAGGATTTATAAAAAAAAATAATAGTGTTTTCATGCACCGTCTCTTTAAAAAAGCCGGCCGGCAATTCAGCATCTGTACCCAACAATTTAGAATAGAAGGAATAGAGAATCACACATAGATTAGATAGATAGAAACATGTCAGTCACATATATATGAAGTACAGTGACAGTGTTGCTTACTGTACTTGTCATTTAGTGTAAAGGATTTATTTAAAAAAATAATAGTGTTTTCATGCACCATCTCTTTAAGAAAGCCGGCCGGCAATTCAGCATCTGTACCCGACAATTTATAACAGACAGAATAGAGCTTCACACATAGATTAGATAGATAGAAACATGTCAGTCACATATATATGAAGTACAGTGATAGTGTTGGTTACTGTACTTGTCATTTAGTATTAAAATAAAGGATTTATTATTAAAAAAATTGGCGTGGGGTTCCCCTTAATTTTTTGGGTCTAGCGGAGGTTAAGCAGACAGCTGGGGCAGATGTTTGAAGCCTGGGAAGGGGGTAATACCCACGGAGCTTCCCAGGCTACTAATATCAGCCCCCAGCTGAATACATAGCCTTTACTAGCTATTAAAATGGGGGACCCCCCCAAAAAAATGACGTGGGGTCCCGACTAATTTAATAGCTAGCAAAGGCTAGGCAGACAGCTGGGGGCTGATATTAATAGCCCAGGAAGGGTGCCATGAATATTGGCCCCCTCCCAGGCTAGAAACACCAGCCGTCAGCCGCCCCAGAAATGGCGCATTCATAGGATGCGCCAATTCTGGCACTTAGCCTCGCTCTTCCACGCTGCCCTGGTGCGGTGGCAGGGGGTAATAGGGCTGGGGTTGATGTCAGCTTATAATGCCAGCTGACATCAAGCCCAGGTTAGTAATGGAGAGGCGTCTATAAGACACCCCCATTACTAACCCCATAGTCAAAGTTAAAAAAAACACAAACACCCAGAATAAAGTCCTTTAATTGAAATAAAGACACAATTCTTTATTGTTCTAAATTAAACCATACTTACCGTCACGCCCATTCCAGCTGAAGCCAACGATCTCCTGCAATAAAAGAAAAATAATAAAGCAACCTCATCCTTACCTTTCCATGGTTCCCACGACAGCTTCAGCTCTGCTACATCGAGATGACAGGCTGGACCGCAGCAGAACGCCACCATCCAGCCTGTCATCCCGCAGACACTGAGAAGCGCAGGCTTGCTTGCGCTCCACAGTGTCTCTCTGTGAGGGCATCCAGATGAGCCGAGTTAATGTCAAATGAACTCGGCTCACCTCATGCACGTCACTGACAGCGTGGGAAAATTCTCCTGCACTCAGCGCTTCAGCGTGGGAGAATTCTCACACTGAAGCGCTGAGTGCAGGAGAATTCTCCCACGCTGTCAGTGACGTGCAGGAGGTGAGCTGAGTTCATTGGACATGAGCTCACCTTATGCACGTCACTGACAGCGTGGGAAAATTCTCCTGCACTCAGCGCTTCAGCGTGGGAGAATTCTCACGCTGAAGCGCTGAGTGCAGGAGAATTCTCCCACGCTGTCAGTGACGTGCAGGAGGTGAGCTGAGTTCATTGGACATGAGCTCACCTTATGCACGTCACTGACAGCGTGGGAGAATTCTCCTGCACTCAGCGCTTCAGCGTGAGAATTTTCCCACGCTGTCAGTGACGTGCATGAGGTGCGCCGAGTTCATTGGACATGAACTCGTCTCATCTTTATGCCGTCACAGCCAGACACTGCAGAGCGCAAGCATGCCTGCGCTTCTCAGTGTCTGCGGGATGACAGGCTGGATGGCAGTGTTCTGCTGCGGTCCAGCCTGTCATCTCGATGTAGCAGAGCTGAAGCTGTCGTGGGAACCATGGAAAGGTAAGGATGATGTTGCTTTATTATTTTTCTTTTATTGCAGGAGATCGTTGGCTTCAGCTGGAATGGGCGTGATGGTAAGTATGGTTTAATTTAGAACAATAAAGGATTGTGTCTTTATTTCAATTAAAGGACTTTATTCTGGGTGTTTGTGTTTTCTTTTAACTTTGACTATGGGGTTAGTAATGGGGGTGTCTTATAGACGCCTCTCCATTACTAACCTGGGCTTGATGTCAGCTGGCATTATAAGCTGACATCAACCCCAGCCCTATTACCCCCTGCCACCGCTACAGGGCAGCGTGGAAGAGCGAGGCTAAGTGCCAGAATTGGCGCATCCTATGAATGCGCCATTTCTGGGGTGGCTGACGGCTGGTGTTTCTAGCCTGGGAGGGGGCCAATATTCATGGTTCCCTTCCTGGGCTATTAATATCAGCCCCCAGCTGTCTGCCTAGCCTTTGCTAGCTATTAAATTAGGGGGGACCCCACGTCATTTTTTTTGGGGGGTCCCCCATTTTAATAGCTAGTAAAGGCTATGTATTCAGCTGGGGGCTCATATTAGTAGCCTGGGAAGCTCCGTGGGTATTACCCCCTTCCCAGGCTTCAAACATCTGCCCCAGCCGTCTGCTTAACCTCCGCTAGAGCCTAAAATTAAGGGGAACCCCACGCCAATTTTTTTTTAATAATAAATACTTTATTTTAATACTAAATGACAAGTACAGTAACCAATACTATCACTGTACTTCATATATATGTGACTGACATGTTTCTATCTATCTAATCTATGTGTGAAGCTCTATTCTGTCTGTTCTAAATTGTCGGGTACCGCTGCTGAATTGCCGGCCGGCTTTTTTAAAGAGACGGTGCATGAAAACACTATTATTTTTTTTAATAAATCCTTTACTCTAAATGACAAGTACAGTAAGCAACATTGTCACTGTACTTCATATATATGTGACTGACATGTTTCTATCTATCTAATCTATGTGTGAAGCTCTATTCTGTCTGTTATAAATTGTCGGGTACAGATGCTGAATTGCCGGCCGGCTTTTTTAAAGAGACAGTGCATGAAAACACTATTATATTTTTTAATAAATCCTTTACACTAAATGACAAGTACAGTAAGCAACACTGTCACTGTACTTCATATATATGTGACTGACATGTTTCTATCTATCTAATCTATGTGTGAGGCTCTATTCCTTCTTGTCTAAATTGTCGGGTACCGGTGTATGCCGCTGCTGAATTGCCGGCCGGCTTTTTTAAAGAAAGCGTCTTCTGAGCAGTTTGTCAGCTTTTGGACACCTTTGAAGGTGTTTTCTATGTGTTTCTATGTGTTTTTGTTTGCCTGCCATTGGTTTTAACGGTGTTCGACGGTGTTCTAAGGTGTTCGGCGAACAGTTTGACGAACAGTTCCTCGAACATCCCGGTGTTCGACGAACCGAACCCGAACACTACGGGGGTGGCTCAACACTAGTCGCAGTAGCTTAACAAGACGGTTTTAATGCCCCTTGGAAGAATGGTGGAGGTCGCAGTGGAATAAAAAGACAATATCAATGCCCCTTGAAAAAGTGGTGGAGGTCGCAGTTGCTTAACAAGATGGTTTTAATGCCGCTGGGAAAAGTGGTAGAGATTGCAGTAGCTTAACAAGACGGTTTTAATGCCTCTTGGTAGAATGTTGGAGGTTGCAGTGGAATAAAAAGACAAAATCAATGCCCCTTCAAAAAGTGGTGGAGGTTGCAGTAGCTTAACAAGACGGTTTTAATGCCCCATGGAACAATGGTGGAGGTTGAAGTGGAACAAAAAGGCAATATCAATGCCCATTGAAAAAGTGGTGGAGGTCGCAGTAGCTTAACAAGATGGTTTTAATGCCCATTAGTAGAATGGTGGAGGTCGCACTGGAATAAAAAGACAATATCAATGCCCCTTCAAATAGTGGTGGAGGTCGCAGTAGCTTAACAAGACGGTTTTAATGTCCCTTGGAAGAATGGTGGAGGTCGCAGTTGAATAAAAAGACAATATCAAAGCCCCTTTAAAAAGTGCTGGAGGTCGCAGTAGCTTAAAAAGACGGTCTTAATGCACCTGAGAAAAGAGGTGGAGGTCGCAGTAGTTTAACAAGACTCTTTTATTGCCCATTGGAAGAATGGTGAAGGTCGCAGTGGAATAAAAAGACAATATCAATACCCCTGGGAAAAGTGGTGGAGGTCGCAGTAGCTTAAAAAGACGGTTTTAATGCCCCTTGGAAGAATGTAGGAGGTCGCCGTAGCTTAACAAGACGGTGTTAATGCCCCTTGGAAAAGACGTGGAGGTCGCAGTAGCTTAACAAGACGGTTTTTATGCCCCTTGGAAGAGTAGTGGAGGTCGCAGTAGCTTAACACAACGGTTTTAATGCCCCTTGGAAGAATGGTGGAGGTCGCTGTGGAATAAAAAGACAATATCAATTCCCCTTGAAAAAGTGGTGGAGGTCGCAGTAGCTTAACAAGACGGTTTTAATGTCCCTTGGAAGAGACGTGGAGGTCGCAGTGGCTTAACAAGACGGTTTTAATGCACCTTGGAAGAGACATGGAGGTCACAGTGGAATAAAAAGACAATATCAATGCCCCTTGAAAAAGTTGTGGAGGTCGCAGTAGCTTAACAAGACGGTTTTAATGCCACTGGGAAGAAACGTGGAGGTCGCAGTAGCTTAACAAGACGGTTTTAAAGCCCCTTGGAAAAGTCATGTAGGTCGCAGTAGAATAAAAAGACAATATCAATGCCCCTTGAAAAAGTGGTGGAGGTCGCAGAAGCTTAACAAGACGGTTTTAATGCCCCTGGGAAGAGATGTGGAGGTCGCAGTAGCTTAACAAGATGGTTTTAATGCCCCTTGGAAAAGACGTGGAGGTCACAGTGGAATAAAAAGACAATATCAATGCCCCTGGGAAATGTGGTGGAGGTCGTAGTAGCTCAAAAAGACGGTTTTAATGCCCCTGGGAAAACTGGTGGAGGTCGCAGTAGCTTAACAAGACGGTTTTAATGCCCCTTGGAAAAGACGTGGAGGTTGCAGTGGAATAAAAAGACATAATCAATGCCCCTGGGAAATGTGGTGGAGGTCGCAGTAGCTTATCAAGACAGTTTAATTCCCCTGGGTAAACTGGTGGAGGTCGCAGTAGCTTAACAAGACGGTTTTAATGCCCCTTGGTAGAATGGTGGAGGTAGCAGTGGATTAAAAAGACAATATCAATGCCCCTTGAAAAAGTGGTGGAGGTCGCAGTAGCTTAACAAGACGGTTTTACTGCCCTTGGGAAGATACGTGGAGGTCGCAGTAGCTTAACAAGACGGTTTTAATGCCCCTTGGAAAAGACGTGGAGGTCGCAGTGGAATAAAAAGACAATATTAATGCCCCTGGGAAATTTGGTGGAGATCGCAGTAGCTTAACAAGACTGTTTTAATGCCCCTGGGAAAACTGGTGGAGGTCGCAGTAGCTTAACAAGACGGTTTTAATGCCCCTTGAAGAATGGTGGAGGTCGCAGTGGAATAAAAAGACAATATCAATGCCCCTTGAAAAAGTGGTGGAGGTCGCAGTAGCTTAACAAGATGGTTTTAATGCCCTTGGGAAGAGACCTGCAGGTCGCAGGAGCTTAACAAGACGGTTTCAATGCCCCTTGATAAAGACGTGGAGGTCGCAGTGGAATAAAAAGACAATATCAATGCCAAAGGGAAAAGTGGTGGAGGTCGCAGTAGCTTAACAAGACGGTTTTAATGCCCCTGGGAAAACTGGTGGAGGTCGCAGTAGCTTAACAAGACGGTTTTAATGCCCCTTGGAAGAATGGTGAAGGTCGCAGTGGAATAAAAAGACAATATCAATGCCCTTTGAAAAAGTGGTGGAGGTCGCAGTAGCTTAACAAAATGGTTTTAATGCCGCTGGGAAAAGTGGTGGAGATTGCAGTAGCTTAACAAGACGGTTTTAATGCCCCTTGGTAGAATGTTGGAGGTTGCAGTGGAATAAAAAGACAATATCAATGCCCCTTGAAAAAGTGGTGGAGATTGCAGTAGCTTAACAAGACCGTTTTAATGCCCCATGGAACAATGGTGGAGGTCGAAGTGGAACAAAAAGGCAATAACAATGCCCACTGAAAAATTGGTGGAGGTCGCAGTAGCTTAACAAGACGGTTTTAATGCCCATTAGTAGAATGGTGGAGGTCGCACTGGAATAAAAAGACAATATCAATGCCCCTTCAAATAGTGGTGGAGGTCGCAGTAGCTTAACAAGACGGTTTTAATGTCCCTTGGAAGAATGGTGGAGGTCGCAGTTGAATAAAAAGACAATATCAATGCCCCTTCAAAAAGTGCTGGAGGTCGTAGTAGCTTAAAAAGACGGTCTTAATGCGCCTGGGAAAAGAGGTGGAGGTCGCAGTAGTTTAACAAAACTCTTTTATTGCCCATTGGAAGAATGGTGAAGGTCGCAGTGGAATAAAAAGACAAAATCAATACCCCTGGGAAAAGTGGTGGAGGTCGCAGTAGCTTAAAAAGACGGTATTAATGCCCCTTGGAAGAATGGAGGAGGTCGCCGTAGCTTAACAAGACGGTTTTAATGCCCATTGGAAAAGACGTGGAGGTCGCAGTAGCTTAACAAGACGGTTTTTATGCCCCTTGGAAGAGACGTGGAGGTCACAGTGGAATAAAAAGACAATATCAATGCCCCTTGAAAAAGTGGTGGAGGTCGCAGTAGTTTATCAAGACTGTTTTAATGCCACTGGGAAGAGACGTGGAGGTCGCAGTAGCTTAACAAGTTCGTTTTAATGCCCCTGTGTAAAGACGTGGAGGTCGCATTAGAATAAAAAGACAATATCAATGCCCCTTTAAAAAGTGGTGGAGGTCGCAGTAGCTAAACAAGACGGTTTTAATGCCCCTGGGAAAAGTGGTGGAGGTCGCAGTAGCTTAAAGAGACGGCTTTAATACCCCTTTGAAGAATGGTGGAGGTCGCAGTAGCTTAACAAGACGGTTTTAATGCCCCTTGGAAGAGACGTGGAGGTCGCAGTAGAATAAAAAGATAATATCAATGCCCCTTGAAAAAGTGGTGGAGGTCGCAGTAGCTTAACAAGACGGTTTTAATGCCCCTGGGAATAGACATGGAGTTCTCAGTAGCTTAACAAGACGGTTTTAATGCCCCTTGGAAAAGTCGTGGAGGTCGCAGTAGAATAAAAAGACAATTTCAATGCCCCTTGAAAAAGTGGTGGAGGTCGCAGTAGCTAAACAAGACGGTTTTAATGCCCCTGGGAAAAGTGGTGGAGGTCGCAGTAGCTTAACAAGACGGTTTTAATGCCCCTTGGAAGAATGGTGGAGGTCGCAGTAGCTTAACAAGATGGTTTTAATGTCCCTTGGAAGAGACGTGGAGGTCGCAGTAGCTTAACAAGACGGTTTTAATGCACCTTGGAAGAGACGTGGAGGTCGCAGTGGAATAAAAAGACAATATCAATGCCCCTTGAAAAAGTGGTGGAGGTCGCAGTAGCTTAACAAGACAGTTTTAATGCCCCTGGGAAGAGAAATCGAGGTCGCAGTAGCTTAACAAGACGGTTTTATTGCCCCTTGAAAAATCATGGATGTCGCAGTAGAATAAAAAGACAATATCAATGCCACTTGAAAAAGTGGTGGAGGTCGCAGTAGCTAAACAAGACAGTTTTAATGCCCCTGGGAAAAGTGGTGGAGGCCGCAGTCGCTTAACAATACGGTTTTATTGCTCCTTGGAAGAAAGGTGGAGGTCGCAGTGGAATAAAAAGACAATATCAATGCCCCTTGAAAAAGTGGTGGAGGTCGCAATAGCTTGACAAGACGGTTTTAATGCCCCTGGGAAGAGATGAGCAGGTAGCCGTAGCTTAACAAGACTGTTTTAATGCCCCTTGGAAAAGATGTGGAGGTCGCAGTGGAATAAAAAGACAATATCAATGCCCCTGGGAAATGTGGTGGAGGTCGCAGTAGCTTAACAAGACGGTTTTAATGCCCCTGGGAAAACTGGTGGAGGTCGCAGTAGCTTAACAAGATGGTTTTAATTCCCCTTGGAAAAGACGTGGAGGTCGTAGTGGAAAAAAACGACATAATCAATGCCCCTTGGAAAAGTGGTGGAGGTCGCAGTAGCTTAACAAGACGGTTTTAATGCCCCTTGGAAGAATGGTGGAGGTCGCAGTGGAATAAAAAGACAATATCAATACCCCTTGAAAAAGTGGTGGAGGTCGCAGTAGCTTAACAAGACGGTTTTAATGCCCCTTGGAAGAATGGTGGAGGTTGCAGTGGAATAAAAAGACAATATCAATGCCCCTTCAAAAAGTGGTGGAGGTCGCAGTAGCTAAACGAGATGCTTTTAATGCCCCTGGGAAGAGACGTGTAGGTCGCAGTAGCTTAACAAGACGGTTTTAATGCCCCTTGGAAAAGACGTGGAGGTCGCAGTGGAATAAAAAGACAATATCAATGCCCCTGGGAAAAGTGGTGGAGGTCACAGTAGCTTAACAAGACGGTTTTAATGCCCCTGGGAAGACTGGTGGAGGTCGCAGTAGCTTAACAAGATGGTTTTATTGCCACTTGGAAGAATGGTGGAGGTCACAGTGGAATAAAAAGACAATATCAATGCCCCTTGAAAGAGTGGTGGAGGTGGATGTAGCTTAACAAGATGGTTTTAATGCCCCTGGGAAAAGTGGTAGAAATTGCAGTAGCTTAACAAGATGGTTTTAATGCCCCTTGGAAGAATGTTGGAGGTTGCAGTGGAATAAAAAGACAATATCAATGCCCCTTTAAAAAGTGGTGGAGGTCGCAATAGCTTAACTAGACGGTTTTATTGCCCCTTGGAAGAATGGTGGAGGTCGCAGTGGAACAAAAAGACAACATCAATGCCCATTGAAAAAGTGGTGGAGGTCGCAGTAGCTTAACAAAACGGTTTTAATGCCCCTTAGTAGAATGGTGGAGGTCGCAGTGGAATAAAAAGACAATATCAATGCCCCTTCAAATAGTGGTGGAGGTCGCAGTAGCTTAACAAGAGGGTTTTAATGTCCCTTCGAAGAATGGTGGAGGTTGCAGTTCAATAAAAAGACAATATCAGTGCCCCTTTAAAAAGTGCTGGAGGTCGCAGTAGCTTAACAAGATGGTCTTAATGCGCCTGGGAAAAGTGGTGGAGCTCGCAGTAGCTTAACAAGACGCTTTTATTGCCAACTGGAAGAATGGTGGAGGTCGCAGTGGAATAAAATGACAATATCAATGCCCCTGAGAAAAGTGGTGGAGGTCGCAGTAGCTTAACAAGACGGTTTTAATGCCCCTTGGAAGCGACGTGGAGGTCGCAGTAGCTTAACAAGATGGTTTTATTGCCCCTTGGTAGAGACGTGGAGGTCGCAGTGGAATAAAAATACATCAATGCCCCTTGAAAAAGTGATGGAGGTCGCAGTAGCTTAACAAGACGGTTTTAATGCCCCTTGGAAGATACGTGGAGGTCGCAGTAGCTTAACAAGTCTGTTTTAATGCTAAATGGAAAAGACGTGGAGGTCGCAGTAGAATAAAAAGACAATATCAATGCCCATTGAAAAAGTGGAGGTCGCAGTAGCTAAACAAGACGGTTTTAATGCCCCTGGGAAAAATAGTGGAGGTCGCAGTAGCTTAACAAGACGGTTTTAATGCCCCCTGGAAGAATGGTGGAGGTCGCAGTAGCTTAACAAGATGGTTTTAATGCCCCTTGGAAGAGACGTGGAGGTCGCAGTAGAATAAAAAGACATTATCAGTGCCCCTTGAAAAAGTGTTGGAGGTGGCAGTAGCTTAACAAGACGATTTTAATGCCCCTTGGAAGAATGGTGGAGGTCGCAGTAGCTTAACAAGACGGTTTTAATGCCCCTTGGAAGAGACGTGGAGGTCGCAGTAGAATAAAAAGACAATATCAATGCCCCTTGAAAAAGTGGTGGAGGTCGCAGTAGCTTAACAAGACAGTTTTAATGCCCCTGGGAAGAGACGTGGAGGTCGCAGTAGCTTAACAAGACGATTTTAATGCCCCTTGGAAAAGTGGTGGAGGTCGCAGTAGAATAAAAAGGCAATATCAATGCCCCTTGAAAAAGTGGTCGAGGTCGCAGTAGCTAAACAAGACGGTTTTAATGCCCCTGGGAAAAGTGGTGGAGGTCGCAGTAGCTTAACAAGACGGTTTTAATGCCCCTTGGAATAGTGGTGGAGGACGCAGTGGAATAAAAAGACAATATCAATGACCCTGGAAAAAGTGGTGGAGGTCGCAGTAGCTTAACAAGACGGTGTTAATGGCCCTGGGAAGAATCGTGGAGGTCGCAGTAGCTTAACAAGACAGTTTTAATGCCGCTTGGAAAAGAAGTGGAGGTCGCAGTGGAATAAAAAGATGATATCAATGCCCCTCTGAAAAGTGGTGGAGGTCGCAGTAGCTTAAGAAGATGGTTTTAATACCCCTGGGAAAACTGGTGGAGGTCGCAGTAGCTTAACAAGACGGTTTTAATGCCCCTTGGAAGAATGGTGGAGGTCGCAGTGGAATAAAAAGACAATATCAATGCCCCTTGAAAAAGTGGTGGAGGTCGCAGTAGCTTAACAAGATGGATTTAATGCCCCTTGGAAGTATGGTGGATGTCGCAGTGTAATAAAAAGACAATATCAATGCCCCTTGTAAAAGTGGTGGAGGTCGCAGTAGCTTAACAAGACTTTTTTAATGCCCCTGGGAAGAGACGTGGAGGTCGCAGTAGCTTAACAAGACGGTTTTAATGCCCCTTGGAAAAGACGTGAAGGTCTCAGTCAAATAAAAAGACAATATCAATGCCCCTGGGAAAAGTGGTGGAGTTCGCAGTAGCTTAACAAGACTGTTTAAATGCCCCTGGGAAAGCTGGTTGAGGTCGCAGTAGCTTAACAAGACTGTTTTAATACCCCTTGTAAGAATGGTGGAGGTCGCATTGGAATTAAAAGACAATATCAATACCCCTTGAAAAAGTGGTGGAGGTCACAGTAGTTTAACAAGACGGTTTTAATACCCCTTGGAAGATTGTTGGAGGTTGCAGTGGAATAAAAAGACAATATCAATGCCGCTTGAAAAAGTGGTGGAGGTCGCAATAGCTTAACAAGACGTTTTAATGCCCCTTGGAAGAATGGTGGAGATCGCAGTGGAACAAAAAGACAATATCAATGCCCATTGAAAAAGTGGTGGAGGTCGCAGTGGAATAAAAAGACAATATCAATGCCCCTTGAAAAAGTGGTGGAGGTCGCAGTAGCTTAACAAGATGGTTTTAATGCCCCTTAGTAGAATGGTGGAGGTTGCAGTGGAATAAAAAGACAATATCAATGCCCCTTCAAAAAGTGGTGGAGGTCGCAGTAGCTTAACAAGACGGTTTTATTGCCCCTTGGAAGAAAGGTGGAGGTCGCAATGGAATAAAAATACAATATCAATGCCCCTTGAAAAAGTGGTGGTGGTCGCAGTACCATAACAAGACGGGTTTAATGCCCCTTAGAAGAGAGGTGGAGGTCGCAGTGCAATAAAAAGATGATATCAATGTTCCTGGAAAAAGTGGTTGAGGTTGCAGTAGCTTAACAAGATGGTTTAAATGCCCGTGGAAAAAGCGGTGGAGGTCGCAGTAGCTTAGCAAGACTTTTTTAATGTCCCTTGGAAGAATGGCGGAGGTCGCAGTGGAATAAAAAACAATATCAATGCCCCTTGAAAAAGTGGTGGAGGTCGCAGTAGCTTAACAAGATGGTTTCAATGCCCCTGGGAAGAGTAAAGTAGGTCGCAGTAGCTTAACAAGATGGTTTTAATGCCCCCTGGAAGAATGGAGGAGGTCGCAGTGGAATAAAAAGACAATATCAATGCCCCTGGAAAAAGTGGTGGAGGTCGCAGTAGCTTAACAAGACAGTTTTAATGCCCCTGGGAAGAGACGTGGAGGTCGCAGTAGCTTAGCAAGACAGTTTTAATGACCCTTGGAAGAGTCGTGGACGTCGCAGTGGAATAAAAAGACATTATCAATGCCCCTGGGACAAGTGGTGGAGATCGCAGTAGCTTAACAAGACGGTTTTAATACCCCTGGGTAAAGTGGTGGAGGTTGCAGTAGCTTAACAAGACGGATTCAATGCCCCTTGTGAGAATGGTGGAGGTCGCAGTGGAATAAAAAGACAATATCAATGCCCCTTGAAAAAGTGGTGGAGGTCCCAGTAGCTAACAAGAAGATTTTATTGCCCCTGCGAAGAATGATGGAGATTGCAGTGGAATAAAAATACAATATCAATGGCCCTTGAAAATGTGGTGGAGGTCGCAGTAGCATAACAAGACGGTTTTAATGCACCTTGGCAGAATAGTGGATGTAGCAGTGGAATAAAAAGACAATATCAATGTCCCTTGAAAAAGTGGTGTAGGTCGCAATAGCCTAACAACACGGTTTTAATGCCCCTTGGAAGAGTTGTGGAGGTCGGAATGGAATAAAAAGACAATATCAATGCCTCTTGAAAAAGTGGTGGAGGTCGCAGTAGCTTAACAAGACGGGTTTAATGCAACTTAGAAGAGACGTGGAGGTCGCAGTGGAATAAAAAGACAATATCAATGCCCCTTGAATAAATGATGGAGGCCGCAGTAGCTTAACAAGACGGTTTTAATGCCCTGGGAAGAGAGGCGGAGGTCGCATTAGCTTAACAAAACGGTTTTAATGCCCCTTGGAAGAGACGTGGAGGTCGCAGTGGAATAAAAAGATAATATCAATGTTCCTGGGAAAAGTGGTTGAGGTCGCAGTATCTTAACAAGACGGTTTTAATTCCCCTGGGAAAAGTGGTGGAAGTCGCAATAGCTTAACAAGACAGTTTTAATGCCCCTGGGAAGAGACGTGGAGGTCGCAGTGGCTTAACAAGATGGTTTTAATGCCCCTTGGAGGAGACGTGGAGGTCGCAGTAGCCTAACAAGACAGTTTTAATGGCCCTGGGAAAAGTGGTGGAGGTCGCAGTAGCTTAGCAAGACGGTTTTAATGCCCCTTGGAAGAATTGTGGAGGTCACAGTGGAATAAAAAGACAATATCAATACCCCTTGAAAAAGTGGTGGAGGTCGCAGTAGCTTAACAAGATGGTTTGAATGCTCGTGCGAAAAGTGGTGGAGGTTGCAGTAGCTTAACAAGTTGGTTTTAATGCCCCTAGGAAGAATGATGGAGGTCGCAGTGGAATAAAAAGACAAAATCAATGCCCCTTAAAAAAGTGGTGGAGGTCGCAGTAGCTTAACAATACTGTTTTAATGCCCCTTGTAAGAATGGTGGAGGTCGCAGAAGCTTAACAACACGGTTTTAATACCCCTTGGAAGAGACATGGAGGTCGCCGTAGCTTAACAAGATGTTTTTAATGCTCCTTGGAAAAGATGTGGAGGTCGCAGTAGCTTTACAAGACGGTTTTAATGCCCCTTGGAAGAATGGTGTAGGTCGCAGTGGAATAAACAGACAATTTCAATTCCCCTTGAAAAAGTGGTGGAGGTCGCAGTAGCTTAACAATATGGTTTTAATGCCCCTTGGAAGAATGGTGGAAGTCGCAGTGGAATAAAAATACAATATCAATGCCCCTGGAAAAAGTGGTGGAGGTCGCAGAAGCTTAACAAGACAGATTTAATGCCCCTTGGAAGAATGGTGGAGGTTGCAGTGGAATAAAAAGACAATATCAATGCCCCTTGAAAAAGTGGTGGAGGTCGCAGGAGCTTAACAAGACGGTTTTAATGCCCCTGTGAAGAGACATGGAGGTCGCAGTAGCTTAACAAGACAGTTTTAATGCTCCTTGGAAGAGTCGTGGAAGTCGCAGTGGAATAAAAAGACATTATCAATGCCCCTGGGACAAGTGGTGGAGATCGCAGTAGCTTAACAACACGGTTTTAATACCCCTGGGAAAAGTGGTGGAGGTTGCAGTAGCTTAGCAAGACGGTTTTAATGCCCCTTGGGAGAATGGTGGAGGTCGCAGTGGAATAAAAAGACAATATCAATGCCCGTTGAAAAAGTGGTGGAGGTCCCAGTAGCATAACAACATGGTTTTATTGCCCCTGCGAAGAATGATGGAGATTGCAGTGGAATAAAAAGACAATATCAATGCCCCTTGAAAAAGTGTTGGAGGTCGCAGTAGCTTAACAAGACGGTTTCAATGCCCCTGGGAAGAGTAAAGTAGGTCGCAGTAGCTTAACAAGATGGTTTTAATGCCCCCTGGAAGAATGGAGGAGGTCGCAGTGGAATAAAAAGACAATATCAATGCCCCTGGAAAAAGTGGTGGAGGTCGCAGTAGCTTAACAAGACAGTTTTAATGCCCCTGGGAAGAGACGTGGAGGTCGCAGTAGCTTAGCAAGACAGTTTTAATGACCCTTGGAAGAGTCGTGGACGTCGCAGTGGAATAAAAAGACATTATCAATGCCCCTGGGACAAGTGGTGGAGATCGCAGTAGCTTAACAAGACGGTTTTAATACCCCTGGGTAAAGTGGTGGAGGTTGCAGTAGCTTAACAAGACGGATTCAATGCCCCTTGTGAGAATGGTGGAGGTCGCAGTGGAATAAAAAGACAATATCAATGCCCCTTGAAAAAGTGGTGGAGGTCCCAGTAGCTAACAAGAAGATTTTATTGCCCCTGCGAAGAATGATGGAGATTGCAGTGGAATAAAAATACAATATCAATGGCCCTTGAAAATGTGGTGGAGGTCGCAGTAGCATAACAAGACGGTTTTAATGCACCTTGGCAGAATAGTGGATGTAGCAGTGGAATAAAAAGACAATATCAATGTCCCTTGAAAAAGTGGTGTAGGTCGCAATAGCCTAACAACACGGTTTTAATGCCCCTTGGAAGAG
Organism: Phyllobates terribilis; assembly: GCF_046119375.1. Taxonomy (NCBI): domain Eukaryota; kingdom Metazoa; phylum Chordata; class Amphibia; order Anura; family Dendrobatidae; genus Phyllobates; species Phyllobates terribilis. The sequence goes on from NW_027362771.1 coordinate 88,312,029, forward strand.
TTGTGGAGGTCGGAATGGAATAAAAAGACAATATCAATGCCTCTTGAAAAAGTGGTGGAGGTCGCAGTAGCTTAACAAGACGGGTTTAATGCAACTTAGAAGAGACGTGGAGGTCGCAGTGGAATAAAAAGACAATATCAATGCCCCTTGAATAAATGATGGAGGCCGCAGTAGCTTAACAAGACGGTTTTAATGCCCTGGGAAGAGAGGCGGAGGTCGCATTAGCTTAACAAAACGGTTTTAATGCCCCTTGGAAGAGACGTGGAGGTCGCAGTGGAATAAAAAGATAATATCAATGTTCCTGGGAAAAGTGGTTGAGGTCGCAGTATCTTAACAAGACGGTTTTAATTCCCCTGGGAAAAGTGGTGGAAGTCGCAATAGCTTAACAAGACAGTTTTAATGCCCCTGGGAAGAGACGTGGAGGTCGCAGTGGCTTAACAAGATGGTTTTAATGCCCCTTGGAGGAGACGTGGAGGTCGCAGTAGCCTAACAAGACAGTTTTAATGGCCCTGGGAAAAGTGGTGGAGGTCGCAGTAGCTTAGCAAGACGGTTTTAATGCCCCTTGGAAGAATTGTGGAGGTCACAGTGGAATAAAAAGACAATATCAATACCCCTTGAAAAAGTGGTGGAGGTCGCAGTAGCTTAACAAGATGGTTTGAATGCTCGTGCGAAAAGTGGTGGAGGTTGCAGTAGCTTAACAAGTTGGTTTTAATGCCCCTAGGAAGAATGATGGAGGTCGCAGTGGAATAAAAAGACAAAATCAATGCCCCTTAAAAAAGTGGTGGAGGTCGCAGTAGCTTAACAATACTGTTTTAATGCCCCTTGTAAGAATGGTGGAGGTCGCAGAAGCTTAACAACACGGTTTTAATACCCCTTGGAAGAGACATGGAGGTCGCCGTAGCTTAACAAGATGTTTTTAATGCTCCTTGGAAAAGATGTGGAGGTCGCAGTAGCTTTACAAGACGGTTTTAATGCCCCTTGGAAGAATGGTGTAGGTCGCAGTGGAATAAACAGACAATTTCAATTCCCCTTGAAAAAGTGGTGGAGGTCGCAGTAGCTTAACAATATGGTTTTAATGCCCCTTGGAAGAATGGTGGAAGTCGCAGTGGAATAAAAATACAATATCAATGCCCCTGGAAAAAGTGGTGGAGGTCGCAGAAGCTTAACAAGACAGATTTAATGCCCCTTGGAAGAATGGTGGAGGTTGCAGTGGAATAAAAAGACAATATCAATGCCCCTTGAAAAAGTGGTGGAGGTCGCAGGAGCTTAACAAGACGGTTTTAATGCCCCTGTGAAGAGACATGGAGGTCGCAGTAGCTTAACAAGACAGTTTTAATGCTCCTTGGAAGAGTCGTGGAAGTCGCAGTGGAATAAAAAGACATTATCAATGCCCCTGGGACAAGTGGTGGAGATCGCAGTAGCTTAACAACACGGTTTTAATACCCCTGGGAAAAGTGGTGGAGGTTGCAGTAGCTTAGCAAGACGGTTTTAATGCCCCTTGGGAGAATGGTGGAGGTCGCAGTGGAATAAAAAGACAATATCAATGCCCCTTGAAAAAGTGGTGGAGGTCCCAGTAGCATAACAACATGGTTTTATTGCCCCTGCGAAGAATGATGGAGATTGCAGTGGAATAAAAAGACAATATCAATGCCCCTTGAAAAAGTGTTGGAGGTCGCAGTAGCTTAACAAGACGGTTTTAATGCACCTTGGCAGAATGGTGGAGGTAGCAGTGGAATAAAAAGACAATATCAATGCCCCTTGAATAAGTGATGGAGGTCACAGTAGCTTAACGAGACGGTTTTAATGCCCCTGGGAAGAGATGTGGAGGTCGCAGTAGCTTAACAAGATGGTTTTAATGCCCATTGGAAGAGACATGGAGGACGCAGTGGAATAAAAGATAATATCAATGCTCCTGGGAAAAGTGGTTGAGGTCGCAGTGGCTTAACAAGACAGTTTTAATATTCCTGCGAAAAGTGGTGGAGATCGCAGTAGCTTAACAAGACGGTTTTAATGCCCCTTGGGAGAATGGTGGAGGTTGCAGTGGGATAAAAAGACAATATCAATACCCCTTGAAAAAGTGGTGGAGGTCGCATTAGCTTAACAAGACGGTTTTATTGCCCCTCGGAAGAGACGTGGAGGTCGCAGTGGAATAAAAAGACGATATCAATGCCCCTTGAATAAGTGGTGGAGGTCGCAGTAGCTTAACAAGACGGTTTTAATGCCCCTGGGAAGAGATGTGGAGGTCGCAGTAGTTTACCAAGACGTTTTTAATGCCCCTGGGAAGAGACGAGGAGGTCACAGTAGCTTAACAAGACGGTTTTAATGCCCCTTGGAAGAATGGTGGAGGTCACAGTGGAATAAAAAAACAATATCAATACCCCTTGAAAAAGTGGTGGTGGTCGCAGTAACTTAACAAGACGGTTTGAATGCTCGTGCGAAAAGTGGTGGATGTTGCAGTAGCTTAACAAGTTGGTTTTAATGCCCCTTGGAAGAATGATGGAGGTCGCAGTGGAATAAAAAGACAAAATCAATGCCCCTTAAAAAAGTGGTGGAGGTCGCAGTAGCTTAACAAGACTGTTTTAATGCCCCTTGGAAGAATGGTGGAGGTCGCAGAAGCTTAACAACACGGTTTTAATACACCTTGGAAGAAACATGGAGGTCGCCGTAGCTTAACAAGATGGTTTTAATGCTCCCTGGAAAAGATGTGGAGGTCGCAGTGGAATAAAAAGACAATATCAATGCCCCTGGGAAAAGTGGTGGGGGTCACAGTAGCTTAACAAGATGGTTTTAATGCCCCTGGAAAAAGTTGTGGAGGTCGCAGTAGCTTTACAAGACGCTTTTAATGCCCCTTGGAAGAATGGTGTAGGTCGCAGTGGAATAAACAGACAATTTCAATGACCCTTGAAAAAGTGGTGGAGGTCGCCGTAGCTTAACAAGATGGTTTTAATGCCCCTGGGAAGAGAAGAGTAGGTCGCAGTAGCTTAACAAGATGGTTTTAATGCCCCTTGGAAGAATGGTGGAAGTCGCAGTGGAATAAAAATACAATATCAATGCCCCTGGAAAAAGTGGTGGAGGTCGCAGTAGCTTAACAAGACAGTTTTAATGCCCCTTGGAAGAATGGTGGAGGTCGCAGTGGAATAAAAAGACAATATCATTGCCACTTGAAAAAGTGGTAGAGGTCGCAGGAGCTTAACAAGACGGTTTTAATGCCCCTGTGAAGAGACGTGGAGGTCGCAGTAGCTTAACAAGACAGTTTTAATGCCCCTTGGAAGAGTCGTGGAAGTCGCAGTGGAATAAAAAGACATTATCAATGCCCCTGAGAAAAGTGGTTGAGGTCACAGTAGCTTAACAAGACAGTTTTAATGTTCCTGCGAAAAGTAGTGGAAATCGCAGTAGCTTAACAAGATGGTTTTTATGCCCCTTGAAAGAATGGTGGAGGTCGCAGTGGAATAAAAAGACAATATCAATGGCCCTTGAAAAAGTGGTGTAGGTTGCAGTAGCTTAACAAGACGGTTTTAATGCCCCTTGGAAGAATGGTGGAGGTCGCAGTGGAATGAAAAGACAATATCAATGCCCCTTGAAAAAGTCGTGGTGGTCGCAGTAGCTAAAGAAGATGGTTTTACAGCCCCTTGGGAGAATGGTGGAGGTCGCAGTGGAATAAAAAGACAATATCAATGGCCCTTGAAAAAGTGGTGTAGGTTGCAGTAGCTTAACAAGACGGTTTTAATGCCCCTTGGAAGAATGGTGGAGGTCGCAGTGGAATGAAAAGACAATATCAATGCCCCTTGAAAAAGTGGTGGAGGTCGCAGTAGCTTAACAAGACGGTTTTATTGCCCCTCGGAAGAGGCATGGAGGTCGCAGTGGAATAAAAAGACGATATCAATGCCCCTTGAATAAGTGGTGGAGCTCGCAGTAGCTTATCAAGACGGTTTTAATGCCCCTGGGTAGAGATGTGGAGGTGGCAGTAGCTTAACAAGACGATTTTAATGCCCCTGGGAAGAGACGTGGAGGACGCAGTAGCTTAAGAAGACGGTTTTAATGCCCCTGGTAAATGTGGTGGAGGTCGCAGTAGCTTAACAAGACAGTTTTAATGCCCCTTGGAAGAATGGTGGAGGTCGCAGTAGAATAAAAAGACAATATCAATGCCGCTTTAAAAAGTGGTGGAGGACGCAGTAGCTTATCAAGACGGTTTTAATGCACCTGGGAAAAATCATGGAGGTCGCAGTAGCTTAACAAGACAGTATTAATGCCCCTTGGAAGTAAGGTGGAGGTCGCAGCAGCTTAACAAGATGGGTTTAATGCCCCTTGGAAGAGACGTGGAGGTCGCAGTAGCTTAACAAGATGGTTTTAATACCCCTTGGAAGAGACGTGGGGGTTGCAGTGGAATAAAAAGACAATATCAATGCCCCTTGAAAAAGTGTTGGAGGTCGCAGTAGCTTAACAAGACGATTTTAGTGCCCCTGGGAAGAGACGTGGAGGTTGCAGTAGCTTAACAAGACGGTTTTAATGCCTGTTGGAAAAGTCGTGGAGGTCGCAGTAGAATAAAAAGACAATATCAATATCCCTTGAAAAAGTGGTTTAGGTCGCAGTAGCTAAACAAGACGGTTTTAATGCCCCTTGAAAGAATGGTGGTGGTCGCAGTGGAATAAAAAGACAATATCAATACCCATTGAAAAAGTGGTCGAGTTCGCAGTAGCTTAACAAGATGGTTTTAATAACCCTGGGAAGAGACGTCTAGGTCACAGTATCTTAACAAGATGGTTTTAATGCCCCTTGGAAGAGACGTGGAGGTCACAGTGGAATAAAAAGACAATATTAATGCCCCTGGGAAAAGTTGTGGAGGTCGCAGTAGCGTAACAAGATGGTTTTAATGTCCCTGGGAAAAGTTGTGGAGGTCGCAGTAGCTTAACAAGATGGTTTAATGCCCCTTGGAAGAATGGTGGAGGTCGCAGTGGAATAAAAAGACAATATCAATGCCCCTTGAAATAGTGGTGGAGGTCGCAGTAGCTTAACAAGACGATTTTAATGCCCCTGGTTAAAGTTGCGGAGATCGCAGTAGCTTACCAAGACGGTATTAATGCCCGTTGGAAGAATGTTGGAGGTTGCAGTGGAAAAAAAAGACAATATCAATGTCCCTTGAAAAAGTGGTGGAGGTCGCAATAGCTTAACAAGGCGGTTTTAATGCCCATTGGAAGAATGGTGGAGGTCGCAGTGGAATAAAAAGACAATATCAATATAACTTGAAAAAGTGGTGGAGGTCGCAGTAGCTTAACTAGACGCTTTTAATGCCCCTTAGAAGAATGGTGGAGGTCGCAGTGAAATAAAAAGACAATATCAATGCCCCTTGAAAAAGTGGTGGAGGTCGCAGTAGCTTAACAAGACGGTTTTAATGCCCCTTGGAAGAATGGTGGAGGTCGCTATAGAATAAAAAGACTATATCAATGCCCCTTGAAAATGTAGTGGAGGTCGCTGTAGCTTAACAAGATGGTTTTAATGCCCCTTGGAAGAGACATGGAGGTGGCAGTGGAATAAAAGGACAATATCAATGCCCCTTGAATAAGTGATGGAGGTCGCAGTAGCTTAACAAGATGGTTTTAATGCCCCTGGGAAAAGTTGTGGAGATCGCAGTAGCTTACCAAGATGGTATTAATGCTCGTTGGAAGAATGTTGGAGGTTGCAGTGGAATAAAAAGACAATATCAATGCCCCTTGAAAAAGTGGTGGAGGTCGGAATAGCTTAACAAGATGGTTTTAATGCCCATTGGAAGAATGGTGGAGGTCGCAGTGGAATAAAAAGACAATATCAATATAACTTGAAAAAGTGGTGGAGGTCGCAGTAGCTTAACTAGACGGTTTTAATGCCGCTTAGAAGAATGGTGGAGGTCGCAGTGAAATAAAAAGACAATATCATTGCCCCTTGAAAAAGTGGTGGAGTTCGCAGTAGCTTAACAAAACAGTTTTAATGCCCCTTGGAAGAAAGGTGGAGGTCGCTATAGAATAAAAAGACAATATCAATGCCCCTTGAAAATGTAGTGGAGGTCGCTGTAGCTTAACAAGATGGTTTTAATGCCCCTTAGAAGAGACATGGAGGTGGCAGTGGAATAAAAAGACAATATCAATGCCCCTTGAATAAGTGATGGAGGTCGCAGTAGCTTAACAAGACGGTTTTACGGCTACTGGGAAGAGACGTGGAGGTCGCAGTAGCTTAACAAAACGGTTTTAATGCCCCTTGGAAGAGACGTGGAGGTCGCAGTGGAATAAAAAGACAATATCAATGCCCCTTGAAAAAGTGGTGGAGGTCATAGTACCTTAACAAGATGGTTTTAATGCCTCTTGGAAGAATTTTGAAGGTCGCAGTGGAATAAAAAGACAATATCAATGCCCCTTGAAAAAGTGGTGGAGGTCGTAGTAGCTTAACAAGACGGTTTTAATGCATCTGGGAAAAGTGGTGCAAGTCGCAGTAGCTTAACAAGACGGTTTTAATGCCCCTTGGAAGAATGGTGGAGGTCGCAGTGGAATAAAAAGACAATATCAATGCCCCTTGAAATAGTGGTGGAGGTCGCAGTCACTTAATAAGACGTTTTTAATGCCCCTAGGAAAAGTTGTGGAGATCGCAGTAGCTTACCAAGACGGTATTAATGCCCCTTGGAAGAATGTTGGAGGTTGCAGTGGAATAAAGAGACAATATCAATGCCCCTTGAAAAAGTGGTGGAGGTCGCAATAGCTTAACAAAACGGTTTTAATGCCCATTGGAAGAATGGTAGAGGTCGCAGTGGAATAAAAAGACAATATCAATACCCATTGAAAAAGTCGTGGAGGTCGCAGTAGCTTAACAAGACGGTTTTAATGCCCCTTGGAAGAATGGTGGAGGTCGCAGTGGAATAAAAAGACAATATCAATGCCCCTTGAAAAAGTAGTGGAGGTTGCAGTAGCTTAACAAGACGGTTTTAATGCCCCTTGGAAGAGACATGGAGGTCGCAGTGGAATAAAAAGACAATATCAATGCCCCTTGAATAAGTGATGGAGGTCGCAGTAGCTTAACAAGACGGTTTTAATGCTCCTGGGAAGAGACGTGGAGGTCGCAGTAGCTTAACAAAACGGTTTTAATGCCCCTTGGAATTGACGTGGTGGTCGCTGTGGAATAAAAAGACAATATCAATGCCCCTTGAAAAAGTGGTGGAGGTCACAGTAGCTTAACAAGACGGTTTTAATGCCTCTTCGAAGAATGGTGAAGGTCGCAGTAGAATAAAAAGACAATATCAATGCCCATTGAAAAAGTGGTGGAGGTCGCAGTAGCTTAACAAGACGGTTTTAATGCCCCTTGGAAGAATGTTGGAGGTTGCAGTGGAATAAAATGACAATATCAATGCACCTTGAAAAAGTGGTGGAGGTCGCAATAGCTTAACAAGACTGTTTTAATGCCCCTTGGAAGAATGGTGGAGGTCGCAGTGTAACAAAAAGACAATATCAATGCCCATTGAAAAAGTGGTGGAAGTTGCACTATCTTAACAAGATGGTTTTAATGCCCCTGGGAAAAGTGGTGGAGATCGCAGTAGCTTAACAAGACTGTTTTAATGCCCCTTGGAAGAATGTTGGAGGTTGCAGTGCAATAAAAAGACAATATCAATGCCCCTTGAAAAAGTGGTGAAGGTCGCAATAGCTTAACAAGACGGTTTTAATGCACCTTGGAAGAATGGTGGAGGTCGCAGTGGAACAAAAAGACAATATCAATGCCCATTGAAAAAGTGGTGGAGGTCGCAGTAGCTTAACAAGACGGTTTTAATGCCCCTTAGTAGAATGGTGGAGGTCGCAGTGGAATAAAAAGACAATATCAATGCCCCTTCAAAAAGTGGTGGAGGTCGCAGTAGCTTAACAAGACGGTTTTATTGCCCCTTGGAAGAATGGTGGAGGTCGCAGTAGAATAAAAAGACAATATCAATGCCCCATGAAAAAGTGGAGGAGGTCGCAGTAGCTTAACAAGACGGGATTAATGCCCCTTAGAAGAGACATGGAGGTCGCAGTGGAATAAAAAGACAATATCAATGCCCCTTGAATAAGTGATAGAGATCGCAGTAGCTTAACAAGCCATTTTTAATGCCCCTGGGGAGAGACGTGGAGGCCGCAGTAGCTTAACAAAACGGTTTTAATGCCCCTTGGAAGAGACATGGAGGTCGCAGTGGAATAAAAAGATAATATCAATATTCCTGGGAAAAGTGGTTGAGGCCACAGTAACTTAGCAAGACGGTTTATTTCCCTTGGTAAAAGTGGTGGAGGTCGCAATAGCTTAACAAGACAATTTTAATGCCCCTAGGAAGAGATGTGGAGGTCGCAGTGGCTTAACAAGACGGTTTTAATGCCCCTTGGAGGAGACGTGGAGGTCACAGTGGAATAAAAAGACAATATCAATGCCCCTGGGAAAAGTGGTGGATGTCGCAGTAGCTTAATAGGATGATTATAATGCCCCTGGGAAAAGTGGTGGAGGACGCAGTAGCTTAGCAAGACGGTTTTAATGCCCCTTGGAGGAGACGTGGAGGTCGCAGTGGAATAAAAAGACAATATCAATGCCCCTGGGAAAAGTGGTGGATGTCACAGTAGCTTAATAAGACGGTTATAATGCCCCTGGGAAAAGTGGTGGAGGACGCAGTAGCTTAGCAAGACGGTTTTAATGCCACTTGGAAGAATGTTGGAGGTCGCAATGAAATAAAAAGACAATATCAATACCCTTGAAAAAGTGGTGGAGGTCGCAGTAGCTTAACAAGACGGTTTTAATGCCCCTGCAAAAAGTGGTGGAGGTTGCAGTAGCTTAGCAAGTTGGTTTTAATGCCCCTTGGAAGAATGGTGGAGGTCGCAGTGGAATAAAAAGACAAAATCAATGCCCCTTAAAAAAGTGGTGGAGGTCGCAGTAGCTTAACAAGACGGTTTTAATGCCCCTTAGAAGAATGGTGGAGGTCGCAGTAGCTTAACAAGATGGTTTTAATACCCCTTGGAAGAGACGTTGAGGTCGCCGTGGCTTAAGAAGAGGGATTTAATGCACCTTAGAAGAGACGTGGACGTCACAGTGGAATAAAATGACAATATCAATGACCCTTGTAAAAGTGATGGAGGTAGCAGTAACTTAAAAAGACGGTTTAAATGCCCCTGTAAATAGACGTGGAGGTCGCATTAGCTTAACGAGATGGTTTTAATGCTCCTTGGAAAAGACGTGGAGGTTGCTGTGGAATAAAAAGACAATATCATTGCCCCAGGGAAAAGTGGTGGAGGTCGCCGTAGCTTAACAAGATTGTATTAATGCCCCTTGAAAAAGTGGTGGAGGTCGCAGTAGCTTAACAAGACGGTTTTAATGCCCCTTGGAAGAATGGTGGAGGTCGCAGTGGAATAAAAAGACAATATCAATGCCCCTTGAAAAAGTGGTGGAGGTCGCAGTAGATTAACAAGATGGTTTTAATGCTCCTGGGAAGAGTAGAGTAGGTCGCAGTAGCTTAACAAGACAGTTTTAATGCCCCTGGGAAGAGACGTGTAGGTCGCAGTAGCTTAACAAGACAGTTTTAATGCCCCTTGGAAGAGTCATGGACGTCGCAGTGGAATAAAAGACATTATCAATGCCCCTGGGACAAATGGTGGAGGTCGCAGTAACTTAACAAGACGGTTTTAATACCCCTGGGAAAAGTGGTGGAGGTTGCAGTAGCTTAACAAGTCCGTTTTAATGCCCCTTGTGAGAATGGTGGAGGTCACAGTGGAATAAAAAGACAATATCAGTGACCCTTCAAAAAGTGATGGAGGTCGCAGTAGCTTAACAAGACGGTTTTATTGCCCCTTGGAAGAATGGTGGAGGTCGCAATGGAAAAAAAAGACAATATCAATGCCCCTTGAAAAAGTGGTGGAGGTCGCAGTAGCTTAACAAGACGGGTTTAATGCCCCTTAGAAGAGACGTGGAGGTCGCAGTGGAATAAAAAGACAATATCAATGCCCCTTGAATAAGTCATGGAGGTCGCAGTAGCTTATCAAGATGGTTTTAATGCCCCTGGGAAGAGACGTGTAGGTCACAGTAGCTTAACAAAACGGTTTTAATGCCCCTTGGAAGAGACGTAAGGTTGCAGTGGAATAAAAAGATAATATCAATGTTCCTGGGAAAAGTGGTTGAGGTCGCCGTAGCTTAACAAGACTGTTTTAATTCCCCTGGGAAAAGTGGTGGAGGTTGAAATAGCTTAACAAGACAGTTTTAATTCCCTGGGAAGAGACGTGGAGGTCGCAGTGGCTTAACAAGACGGTTTTAATGCCCCTTGGAGGAGACGTGGAGGTCGCATTGGAATAAAAAGACTATCAATGCCCATTGAAAAAGTGGTGGAGGTTGCAGTAGCTTAACAAGACAGTTTTAATGCACCTTGGCAGAATGGTGGAGGTAGCAGTGGAATAAAAAGACAATATCAATGCCCCTTGAATAAGTGATGGAGGTCGCAGTAGCTTAACAAGATGGTTTTAATGCCCCTGGGAATAGACGTCGAGGTCGCAGTAGCTTAACAAGATGGTTTTAATGCCCCTTGGAAGAGACATGGAGTACGCAGTGGAATTAAAGATAATATCAATGCTCCTGGGAAAAGAGGTTGAGGTCGCAGTAGCTTAACAAGACAGTTTTAATGTTCCTGCGAAAAGTGGTGGAGATCGCAGTAACTTAACAAGATGGTTTTTACGCCCCTTGGATGAATGGTGGAGGTCGCAGTGGAATAAAAAGACAATATCTATGCCCCTTGAAAAAGTGGTGTAGGTTGCAGTAGCTTAAAAAGACGGTTTTAATTCCCCTTGGAAGAATGGTGGAGGTCGCAGTGGAATGAAAAGACAATATCAATGCCCCTTGAAAAAGTCGTGGAGGTCGCAGTAGCTTAACAAGATGGTTTTAGAGCCCCTTGGGAGAATGGTGGAGGTTGCAGTGGGATAAAAAGACAATATCAATGCCCCTTGAAAAAGTGGTGGAGGTCGCAGGAGCTTAACAAGACGGTTTTATTGCCCCTCGGAAGAGACGTGGAGGTCGCAGTGGAATAAAAAACGATATCAATGCCCCTTGAATAAGTGGTGGAGGTCGCAGTAGCTTAACAAGACGGTTTTAATGCCCCTGGAAGAGATGTGGAGGTCGTAGTAGCATAACAAGATGGTTTTAATGCCCCTTGGAAGAGACTTGGAGGTCGCAGTGGAATAAAAATACAATATCAATGCCCCTGGGCAAAGTGGTGGAGGTCGCAGTAGCTTAACAAGATGGTTTTAATGCCCCTGGTAAATGTGGTGGAGGTCGCAGTAGCTTAACAAGACAGTTTTAATGCCCCTTGGGAGAATGGTGGAGGTCGCAGTGGAATAAAAAGACAATATCAATGCCACTTTAAAAAGTGGTGGAGGTCGCAGTAGCTTAACAAGACGGTTTTAATGCCACTGTAAATAGTCGTGGAGGTCGCAGTAGCTTAACAAGACGGTTTTAATGCCCCTTGGAAGAAAGTTGGAGGTCGCAGTAGCTTAACAAGATGGTTTTAATGCCACTTGGAAGAGACGTGGAAGTCGCAGTAGCTTAGCAAGACTGTTTTAATGCCCCTTGGAAGAGACGTGGGGGTTGCAGTGGAATAAAAAGACAATATCAATGCCCATTGAAAAAGTGGTGGAGGTCGCAGTAGCTTAACAAGACGGTTTTAATGCCCCTGTGAAGAGACGTTTAGGTCGCAGTAGCTAAACAAGACGGTTTTAATGCCCCTTGGAAAAGTCGTGGAGGTCGCAGTGGAATAAAAAGACAATATCAATATACCTTGAAAAAGTGGTGGAGGTCGCAGTAGCTAAACAAGACGGTTTTAATGCCCCTGGGAAAAATGATGGAGGTTGCAGTAGCTTAACAAGATGGTTTTAATGCCCCTTGGAAGAATGGTGGAGGTCGCAGAGTAATAAAAAGACAGTATCAATGCCCCTTGAAAAAGTGGTGGAGGTCGCAGTAGCTTAACAAGATGTTTTTAATACCCCTGGGAAGAGAAGTCGAGGTCACAGCAGCTTAACAAGACGGTTTTAATGCCCCTTGGATGAGACGTGGAGGTCACACTGGAATAAAAAGACAATATCAATGCCCCTGGTTAAAGTTGTGGAGGTCGCAGTAGCTTACCAAGACGGTATTAATGCCCCTTGGAAGAATGTTGGAGGTTGCAGTGGAATAAAAAGACAATATCAATGCCCCTTGAAAAAGTGGTTGGGGTCACAATAGCTTAACAAGACGGTTTTAATGCCTATTGGAAGAATCGTGGAGGTCGCAGTGGAATAAAAAGACAATATCAATATCCCTTGTAAAAGTGGTGGACGTCGCAGTAGCTTAACAAGACGGTTTTAATGCCCCTGGAAGAATGGTGGAGGTTGCAGTGGAATAAAAAGACAATATCAATGCCCCTTGAAAAAGTAGTGGAGGTCGCAGTAGCTTAACAAGACGGTTTTAATGCCCCTTGGAAGAGACATGGAGGTCGCAGTGGAATAAAAAGACAATATCAATGCCCCTTGAATAAGTGAAGGAGGTCGCAGTAGCTTAACAAGACGGTTTTAATGCTCCTGGGAAGAGACGTGGAGGTCGCAGTAGCTTAACAAAATGGTTTTAATGCCCCTTGGAAGAGACGTGGAGGTCGCAGTGGAATAAAAAGACAATATCAATGCCCCTTGAAAAAGTGGTGGAGGTCACAGTAGCTTAACAAGACAGTTTTAATACCTATTGGAAGAATGGTGAAGGTCGCAGTTGAATAAAAAGACAATATCAATGCCCCTTGAAAAAGTGGTGGAGGTCGTAGTAGCTTAACAAGACGGTTTTAATGCATCTGGGAAAAGTGGTGGAGGTCGCAGTAGCTTAACAAGACGGTTTTAATGCCCCTTGGAAGAATGGTGGAGGTCGCAGTGGAATAAAAAGACAGTATCAATGCCCCTTGAAAAAGTGGTGGAGGTCGCAGTAGCTTAACAAGATGGTTTTAATGCCCCTGGGAAGAGACGTGGAGGTCACAGTAGCTTAACAAGACAGTTTTAATGCCCCTTGGAAGAGACATGGAGGTCACAGTAGAATAAAAAGACAATATCATTGCCCCTGGGAAAAGTTGTGGAGCTTGCAATAGCTTAACAAGACGGTTTTAATGCCCCTTGGACGAGACGTAGAGGTTGCAGTGGAATAAAAAGATAATATCAATGTTCCTGGGAAAAGTGGTTGAGGTCGCCGTAGCTTAACAAGACTGTTTTAATTCCCCTGGGAAAAGTGGTGGAGGTTGCAATAGCTTAACAAGACAGTTTTAATTCCCCTGGGAAGAGACGTGGAGGTCGCAGTGGCTTAACAAGACGGTTTTAATGCCCATTGAAAAAGTGGTGGAGGTTGCAGTAGCTTAACAAGACAGTTTTAATGCCCCTTGGAAGAATGGTGGAGGTCGCAGTGGAATGAAAAGACAATATCAATGCCCCTTGAAAAAGTTGTGGAGGTCGCAGTAGCTTAACAAGACGGTTTTAATGCACCTTGGCAGAATGGTGGAGGTAGCAGTGGAATAAAAAGACAATATCAATGCCCCTTGAATAAGTGATGGAGGTCGCAGTAGCTTAACAAGATGGTTTTAATGCCCCTGGGAAGAGACGTCGAGGTCGCAGTAGCTTAACAAGATGATTTTAATGCCCCTTGGAAGAGACATGGAGGACGCAGTGGAATAAAAGATAATATCAATGCTACTGGGAAAAGAGGTTGAGGTCGCAGTAGCTTAACAACACAGTTTTAATGTTCCTGCGAAAAGTGGTGGAGATCGCAGTAGATTAACAACATGGTTTTTATGCCCCTTGGATGAATGGTGGAGGTCGCAGTGGAATAAAAAGACAATATCAATGCCCCTTGAAAAAGTGGTGTAGGTTGCAGTAGCTTAAAAAGACGGTTTTAATGCCCCTTGGAAGAATGGTGGAGGTCGCAGTGGAATGAAAAGACAATATCAATGCCCCTTGAAAAAGTCGTGGAGGTCGCAGAAGCTAAACAAGATGGTTTTAGAGCCCCTTGGGAGAATGGTGGAGGTTGCAGTGGGATAAAAAGAAAATATCAATGCCCCTTGAAAAAGTGGTGGAGGTCGCAGTAGCTTAACAAGACGGTTTTATTGCCCCTCGGAAGAGACGTGGAGGTCGCAGTGGAATAAAAAGACGAAATCAATGCCCCTTGAATAAGTGGTGGATGTCGCAGTAGCTTAACAAGACGGTTTTAATGCCCCTTGGGAGAGATGTGGAGGTCGCAGTAGCATAACAAGATGGTTTTAATGCCCCTTGGAAGAGACTTGGAGGTCGCAGTGGAATAAAAATACAATATCAATGCCCCTGGGCAAAGTGGTGGAGGTCGCAGTAGCTTAACAAGACGGTTTTATTGCCCCTGGTAAAAGTGGTGGAGGTCGCAGTAGCTTAACAAGACAGTTTTAATGCCCCTTGGGATAATGGTGCAGGTTGCAGTGGAGTAAAAAAACAATATCAATGCCACTTTAAAAAGTGGTGGAGGTCGCAGTAGCTTAACAAGACGGTTTTAATGCCCCTGGGAAAAGTCGTGGAGGTCGCAGTAGCTTAAAAAGACTGTTTTAATGCCCCTTGGAAGAAAGTTGGAGGTCGCAGTAGCTTAACAAGATGTTTTTAATGCCACTTGGAAGAGACGTGGAAGTCGCAGTAGCTTAGCAAGACGGTTTCAATGCCCCTTGGAAGAGACGTGGGGGTTGCAGTGGAATAAAAAGACAATATCAATGCCCATTGAAAAAGTGGTGGAGGTCGCAGTAGCTTAACAAGACGGTTTTAATGCCCCTGTGAAGAGACGTGGAGGTCGCAGTAGCTTAACAAGACGGTTTTAATGCCCCTTGGAAAAGTCGTGGAGGTCGCAGTGGAATAAAAAGACAATATCAATATACCTTGAAAAAGTGGTGGAGGTCGAAGTAGCTAAACAAGACGGTTTTAATGCCCCTGGGAAAAGTGGTGGAGGTTGCAGTAGCTTAACAAGATGGTTTTAATGCCCCTTGGAAGAATGGTGGAGGTCGCAGAGTAATAAAAGACAATATCAATGCCCCTTGAAAAAGTGGTGGAGGTCGCAGTAGCTTAACAAGACGTTTTTAATGCCCCTGGGAAGAGAAGTCGAGGTCACAGTAGCTTAACAAGATGGTTTTAATGCCCCTTGGATGAGACGTGGAGGTCACACTGGAATAAAAAGACAATATCAATGCCCCTGGGAAAAGTTGTAGAAGTCGCAGTAGCTTACCAAGACGGTATTAATGCCCCTTGGAAGAATGTTGGAGGTTGCAGTTGAATAAAAAGACAATATCAATGCCCCTTGAAAAAGTGGTTGGGGTCACAATAGCTTAACAAGAAGGTTTTAATGCCTATTGGAAGAATCGTGGAGGTCGCAGTGGAATAAAAAGACAATATCAATATACCTTGAAAAAGTGGTGGAGGTCGCAGTAGCTAAACAAGACGGTTTTAATGCCCTTGGAAAAGTGGTGGAGGTTGCAGTAGCTTAACAAGATGGTTTTAATGCCCCTTGGAAGAATGGTGGAGGTCGCAGAGTAATAAAAAGACAATATCAATGCCCCTTGAAAAAGTGGTGGAGGTCGCAGTAGCTTAACAAGACGTTTTTAATGCCCCTGGGAAGAGAAGTCGAGGTCACAGTAGCTTAACAAGATGGTTTTAATGCCCCTTGGATGAGACGTGGAGGTCACACTGGAATAAAAAGACAATATCAATGCCCCTGGGAAAAGTTGTGGAAGTCGCAGTAGCTTACCAAGACGGTATTAATGCCCCTTGGAAGAATGTTGGAGGTTGCAGTGGAATAAAAAGACAATATCAATGCCCCTTGAAAAAGTGGTTGGGGTCACAATAGCTTAACAAGACGGTTTTAATGCCTATTGGAAGAATCGTGGAGGTCGCAGTGGAATAAAAAGACAATATCAATATCCCTTGTAAAAGTGGTGGAGGTCGCAGTAGCTTAACTAGACGGTTTTAATGCCGCTTAGAAGAATGGTGGAGGTCGCAGTGGAATAAAAACACAATATCAATGCCCCTTGAAAAAGTGGTGGAGGTTGCAGTAGCTTAACAAGACGGTTTTAATGCCCCTTGGAAGAATGGTGGAGGTTGCAGTGGAATAAAAAGACAATATCAATGCCCCTTGAAAAAGTAGTGGAGGTCGCAGTAGCTTAACAAGACGGTTTTAATGCTCCTTGGAAGAGACATGGAGGTCGCAGTGGAATAAAAAGACAATATCAATGCCCTTGAATAAGTGAAGGAGGTCGAAGTAGCTTAACAAGACGGTTTTAATGCTCCTGGGAAGAGACGTGGAGGTCGCAGTAGCTTAACAAAATGGTTTTAATGCCCCTTGGAAGAGACGTGGAGCTCGCAGTGGAATAAAAAGACAATATCAATGCCCCTTGAAAAAGTGGTGGAGGTCACAGTAGCTTAACAAGACGGTTTTAATACCTCTTGGAGGAATGGTGAAGGTCGCAGTTGAATAAAAAGACAATATCAATGCCCCTTGAAAAAGTGGTGGAGGTCATAGTAGCTTAACAATACGGTTTTATTCCATCTGGGAAAAGTGGTGGAGGTCGCAGTAGCTTAACAAGACGGTTTTAATGCCCCTTGGAAGAATGGTGGAGGTCGCAGTGGAATAAAAAGACAATATCAATGCCCCTTGAGAAAGTGGAGGAGGTCACAGTAGCTTAACAAGATGGTTTTAATGCCCCTGGGAAGAGACGTGGAGGTCACAGTAGCTAAACAAGACAGTTTTAATGCCCCTTGGAAGAGTCATGGAGGTCACAGTAGTATAAAAAGACAATATCATTGCCCCTGGGAAAAGTTGTGGAGGTCGCAGTAGCTTAACAAGACGGTTTTAATGCCCCTGGGAAAAGTGGTGGAGGTTGCAGTAGCTTAACAAAACGGTTTTAATGCGCCTTGGAAGACTGGTGGAGGTCGCAGTGGAATAAAAAGACAATATCAATGCCCCTTCAAATAGTGGTGGAGGTCGCAGTAGCTTAACAAGACGGTTTTAATGCCCCTTGGAAAAGTTGTGGAGATCGCAGTAGCTTACCAAGACGGTATTAATGCCCCATGGAAGAATGGTGGAGGTTGCAGTGGAATAAAAAGACTATATCAATGCCCCTTGAAAAAGTGGTGGAGGTCGCAATAGCTTAGCAAGATGGTTTTAATGCCCATTGGAAGAATGGTGGAGGTCGCAGTGGAAAAAAAAGACAATATCAATATCCCTTGAAAATGTGGTGGAGGTCGCAGTAGCTTAACTAGACGGTTTTAATGCCCCTTTGAAGAATGGTGGAGGTCGCAGTGGAATAAAAAGACAATATCAATGCCCCTTGAATAAGTGATGGAGGTCGCAGTAGCTTAACAAGACGGTTTTAATGCTCCTGAGAAGAGAAGTGGAGGTCGCAGTAGCTTAACAAAATGGTTTTAATGCCCCTTGGAAGAGACGTGGATGTCGCAGTGGAATAAAATGACAATATCAATGCTCCTTGAAAAAGTGGTGGAGGTCACAGTAGCTTAACAAGACTGTTTTAATGCCTCTTGGAAGAATGGTGAAGGTCGCAGTGGAATAAAAAGACAATATCAATGCCCCTTGAAAAAGTGGTGGAGGTCGTAGTAGCTTAACAAGACGGTTTTAATGCATCTGGGAAAAGTGGTGGAGGTCGCAGTAGCTTAACAAGATGGTTTTAATGCCCCTTGGAAGAGACGTGGAGGTCGCAGTAGCTTAACAAGATGGTTTTAATGCCCCTTGGAAGAGACGTGGAGGTCGCAGTAGCTTAACAAAACGGTTTTAATGCCCCTAGGAAGAATGGTGGAGGTCGCAGTAGCTTAACTACAGGGTTTTCATGCCCCTTACAAGAGCCATGCAGTACAGCATATTAAAAACATTATTCCAATTATTGGTGAGTCATTCTCCCATAGTCTTTGCCTATGCCTTCTAAGCAAAAGCTGCCAAAAATTAGGATGGAGGAACTTGCAATGCTGGCAACACGGACCACGGTCACCCTGGTGGTACAGTGGTGGTGGAGGCTGAGGATAAGGAGAAGTGCAAAATACAGCCAAAATGAGGAAGCGTATACCCATGTGTGAGTGTGAAGCGGTGCATGGGAATACACCTCCCGAAATAACACACTGGATTTGACTTTATGTTACTCTGCTGTCATTTGATGGTGATGAGAATTCTGGCCCAATCCAGCCCTTGTTCATTTTGATAAGGGACAGCTTTTCAGCATTGTCAGTTGACAGGCGAGTGCGCTTATCAGTTATAATTCCCCCAGCGGCACTAAAAACACGCTCCGATAACACGCTAGCGGCAGGGCAGGCCAGGACCTCCAAGGCATGCAGAGCGAGTTTATTCCAAGTGTCCAGTTTGGATACCCAATAATTAAAAGGCACAGAGGAATCACGGAGGACGCTGGTACGGTCGGCAAGGTACTCCCTCACCATCTTTTGAAACTTTCCACTCCTTGTGAGAGTAGCCCGCGCCTCAGGGCCTGTAAGCTGGGCTGGTCTCAGAAAACAGTCCCAGAATGTTGACAGTGTTCCCCTGCCTCTGCTGGATTGGAGTTGCTTCTCTCTCACCTGTACACCTTGGTTGGTCAACGAACTGTGACCTCTGCCGCTAGCGTGTTCAGATGGGAATTTTTTTAACAGTTGTGCAGCTGGGGCCTTCTGTTACTGCCCCATTTTTGTAGACCTCTCCACCTCAGGAATAAGAGAGTGAAAGTTCTTCTTGTAGCGGGGGTCTAAAAGTGTCACCAACCAGTAATGACTGTCACCCAACATTTTGACAATGAGAGGTTCACGGTTAAGGCGGCGTAAAATAAAGTCAGCCATGCATGCCAGACTGGTAACGGGCAAGACTTCCGTGTCCTCACCAAGATGACAACTGACCATGCCCTCCTCCTCCTCCTCCCCCCTGTCCTCAGGCCACCCACGCTGAACCGACTGTATGACAGTTGTACAGGTACTACCGTCTACAGCGCATGATACCAGCTCCTGTTCTTCCTCCTCCTCCTCCTCCTCTCCCTCATTGTCCCCCAATGCTCTTTGGGATGAGATGAGGCTGGGCTGTGTGTAGTCGCCCATTACGGGTTCTTGATCCATCTCATCATACTCTGGCTGCAATGCCTCCTCTTTAATTCTTTGCAGAGAGCGTTGCAAAAGACAGACAAGTGGGATGCTGACGCTAATGATGGCGTCTTCGCCACTCACCATCTTGGTGGACTCCTCAAAGTTTGTCAGGATGGTACATATGTCAGACATCCAAGTCCACTCCTGAGGTCTTATGTGTGGAGTCTGACCTGAATATCGACGGCCTTGTTGCAGCTGGTACTCCACAACTGCTCTCTTCTGCTCACAAATCCTTTGCAACATGTGGAGGGTCGAGTTCCAACGTGTGTGGACATCACACACCAGTCGGTGTGACGGAAGCTGCAAACGCTGCTGTAACACAGCAAGAGCGGCGGAAGCTGTAGCCGACTTGCGAAAATGAGCTGACAGGCGGCGTACTTTGAAGAGCAGATCTGGCAACTCGGAGTACGATTTAAGAAACCGCTGAACCACGAGGCTAAGCACATGAGCCAGGCATGGTACGTGTGTGATCTCACCTCGCCTCAGAGACGCCACCCGGTTACGGCCATTGTCACACACGACCATGCCTGGATGTAGGTTCAGCGGTGCTTTGCTGCCATGTGCCTGATCATGCTGGTGGTGGTCAGTCTGGTAGTTTTGTCACCCCTGCTGATGCTGGCATGGCAAGTGATACAAATGGCCTTTTTGGGGTTATCAGCAGAGTCTTTAAAAAAATTCCAGACTCTGGAAGACCTACTGGTTTTACTGGCAACGTCCCTCGTGTTGGTGTTACGGGGAACTGTTGCCCGCCTTCTGTGTGTGACCACCACACTGCTTCCTGCCTGTTGGGGTACTCTGCTGCTGGCCTCGCTCTGCATGTCCTCCTGCCACTTTGGGTCAGTTACTAGATCATCCACCACCTCCTCCTCTTCCACTTGCGCACCACGATCCTCCTCCTCACTTCGTAGCAATTGCGTCTCGTCATCGTCCACCTCTTGTGACAAATTGCCAGCGTCGACTTCCTGTGGCCTTGGCTGTTCAAATATTTGGGCATCGCTACATGGGATCTCCTCTTCCACCACTTCATGCGGAGCAGGCGAGGGGCAGAAATATGGAAATGGACCAGTGAACAGCTCTTCAGAGTGTCGAAGTGTGGGATCAGTTGCTGTCTGACGACACTCGGCATGGTGGGAGGAAGGAGCATCAGGGTGAGGAGGAGTATTCGGTCGAGACTCACGGCTACTAAAACTTGACCGTGTGGAAGACAGACCGGAGGTGGTGGTGCCCAGGTAACTGGAAGTGTCATCTGCTATCCATTTAATAACCTGTTCACACTGATCAGTTCGCAATACTGGTGTTGCAGTGTGGTTCCCTAGTAATTCGGTCAAGAAGTGGGAGCGAGAAAATGTGGCTGTTGGTTGTGGCACATTTTCACCTTGGCCACGGCCCCATCCTCTACACGCATCATCACCAGAACGTCCAGTTCCACATCCCTTGCCACGCGTCTTGCCCATTGTAAATAAAGTAAAATAGCTTACACTCGCACTATCAATGGAAAAAGGGTAACAAAAAGGAGATTAGAACCGTGGAAGAGGAAAACCACAGTTCTATTTCTCTGGCCTACAACAGACTCTTTTAAACAGATATATTTGTGTCAGAACAGTCAGAGAGACACTATTACAGTTTTTTTTACAGTAAAAAATGCCAAAAGCAGGATAATGCAGAGATTTGACCCATGGAACAGCAAAACCACAGTTCTAGTTATGTTGCGTACACCAGAATCTTTTAAACAGATATATTGGTGTCTGGCCAGTCAGGGAGACACTATCACAGATTTTTTTTACGGCAAAAAATGCCAAAAGCAGGATAATACAGAGATTTGACCCGTGGAACTGCAAAACAACAGTTCTATTTCTCTGGCCTACACCAGACTCTTTTAAACAGATATATTGGTGTCTAACCAGTCAGGGAGACACTATTACAGTTTTTTTTACGGTAAAAATGCCAAAATCAGGATAACACAGAGATTTGACCAGTGGAACTGCAAAATCACAGTTATAGTTATGTGGCGTACACCAGAATCTTTTAAACAGATCTATTGGTGTCTGACCAGTCAGTGAGACTCTATTACAGTTTTTTTTACAGCAAAAAAATGCCAAAAGCAGGATAATACAGAGATTTGACCCGTGGATCTGCAAAACCACAGTTCTATTTCTCTGGGCTACACCAGACTCTTTTAAACAGATATATTGGTGTCTGACCAGTCAGGGAGACACTATTACAGGTTTTTTTTCCGGCAAAAAATGCCAAAAGCAGGATAATACAGAGATTTGACCCGTGGAACTGCAAAATCACAGTTCTATTTCTCTGGCCTACACCAGACTCTTTTACAAAGATATATTGGTGTCTGACCAGTCAGGGAGACACTATTACAGTTTTTTTTACGGCAAAAAATGCCAAAAGCAGGATAATACAGAGATCTGACCAGTGGAACTGCAAAACCACAGTTCTATTTCTTTGGCCTACACCAGACTCTTTAACACAGATATGCTGGTGTCTGACCAGTCAGGGAGACACTATTACAGTTATTTTTACGGCAAAAAATGCCAAAAGCAGGATAATACAGAGATTTGACCCGTGGAACTGCAAAACCACAGTTAAAGTTATGTGGCGTACACCAGAATCTTTTAAACAGATATATTGATGTCTGACCAGTCAGGGAGACACTATTACTGTTTTTTTTTACGGCAAAAAATGCCAAAAGCAGGATAATACAGAGATTTGACCCGTGGAACTGCAAAACCACAGTTCTATTTCTCTGGCCTACACCAGACTCTTTTAAACAGATATATTGGTGTCTGACTAGTCAGGGAGACACTATTACAGTTTTTTTTTTACGGCAAAAAATGCCAAAAGCAGGATAATGCAGAGATTTGACCCGTGGAACTGCAAAACCACAGTTCTATTTTCCTGGCCAACACCAGACTCTTTTAAACAGATATATTGGTGTCTGAACAGTCACAGACACACTCAATTTTTTTTTTTTGGGGGGGGGAATACCAAAAGGTTAATAAGATGCGTATTTGTACAGTCTGACTGAGGAAAAAAAAAATACAGGATTTAGAAAAAAAAAAAAAAGAATTTTTCCTGGCCCCTGAGGCCGGGGGATAAGTCTAGCAATTTGACCAACAGGAGCACACAGGACTGTAATGCAGCGTTTGCTGGTATTACCACTGCGTCTCCTATACAGCCTGCCTGCCTGATATCTGGGATGGATATTAGTCCTGAGAAGGACTGTTTGTTTGATTTGGCATGCTTTAGAGACCCTACACTACCTATTTTGCACTAAATACAGTGCCTACAAGTAGTATTCAACCCCCTGCAGATTTAGCTGGTTGACACATGCGGAATTAACTTGGCATTGTGACATTTGTACTGTAGATCAGCCTGGAAGTGGGAAATGCACTGCAGCAAATTTTGTTTTTGTTTTGCTTTTTTTTGTTTTTTAAAAATGTTAAAAGTTAATTCAGAGTGTCATTTATTATTCAACCCCTCAAACCACAAGAATTCTGTTTGGTCCCCCTAAAGTATTAAGAAGTAGTTCAGGCACCAAGAATAATGAGCTTCACATGTGTGGATTAAAGATCTCTTCTGCCAGCCTTTTCTGACTATTTAAGACCCTCCCCAAACTTGTGAACAGCACTCAGACATGGTCAACATGGGAAAGACAAAGGAGCATTCCAAGGCCATCAGAGACAAGATCGTGGAGGGTCACAAGGCTGGCAAGGGGTACAAAACCCTTTCCAAGGAGTTGGGCCTACCTGTTTCCACTGTTGGGAGCATCATCCGTAAGTGGAAGGCTTATGGAACTACTGTTAGCCTTCCACGGCCTGGACAGCCTTTGAAAGTGTCCTCCCGTGCCGAGGCCAGGCTTGTCCGAAGAGTCAAGGCTAACCCAAGGACAACAAGGAAGGAGCTCCGGGAAGATCTCATGGCAGTGGGGACATTGGTTTCAGTCAATACCATAAGTAACGTACTCCACCGCAATTGTCTCCGTTCCAGACGAGCCTGTATGGTACCTTTACTTTCAAAGCGTCATGTCAAGGCTCGTCTACAGTTTGCTCATGATCACTTGGAGGACTCTGAGACAGACTGGTTCAAGTTTCTATGGTCTGATGAGACCAAGATCGAGATCTTTGGTGCCAACCACACACATGACGTTTGGAGACTGGATGGCACTGCATACGACCCCAAGAATACCATCCCTACAGTCAAGCATGGTGGTGGCAGCATCATGCTGTGGGGCTGTTTCTCAGCCAAGGGGCCTGGCCATCTGGTCCGCATCCATGGGAAGATGGATAGCACGGCCTACCTGGAGATTTTGGCCAAGAACCTCCGCTCCTCCATCAAGGATCTTAAGATGGGTCGTAATTTCATCTTCCAACAAGACAACGACCCAAAGCACACAGCCAAGAAAACCAAGGCCTGGTTCAAGAGGGAAAAAGTCAAGGTGTTGGAGTGGCCTAGTCAGTCTCCTGACCTTAACCCAATTGAAAACTTGTGGAAGGAGCTCAAGAATAAAGTCCACATGAGACACCCAAAGAACCTAGATAACTTGGAGAAGATCTGCATGGAGGATTGGGCCAAGATAACTCCACAGACCTGTGCCGGCCTGATCAGGTCTTATAAAAGACGATTATTAGCTGTAATTGCAAACAAGGGTTATTCCACAAAATATTAAACATAGGGGTTGTATAATAATTGACCCACACTTTTATGTTTAAAATTTAATAAAATTCAACTGAGCAACATAACTTTTTGGTTTGTAATATTTATGCTTCTGTTCATAAAACCTACTCTCGTTTGCAGTTTGAAGGCTCTAACTTATTTGCATCTTATCAAACCAGCTAAATCTGCAGGGGGTTGAATACTACTTGTAGGCACTGTATCTCTCCCTAACTCAGCAGCACCCTGCCTACACTGTCTGATCCGGAGCAACTGTGTCCAAGATGGCGCCGCCCAGTTTTAAATACTCGAGGTGATGCTGTGCGGCCAGCCAATCACTGTAATGCCCACAAACAACATGGCTGCGGCATTACAGTGACTGGCTGGCCATCCCTGCCTGTTCATTGGCACTGTAAAAAGCGCCAAACGTGCAGGGCGGAGACCCGAGCTCCCGTCCGAGTAACCCGGAAATGCTCGGTGCTCGCCGAACATACCGAGTAGTGAGATGCTCGGGCGAGTAATGAGCAGTGTCAAGCATGCTCGCTCAACACTAGTAATGGCATGTTTCCATTAAATAGGAGCGGGTGTGCTATACAGTTCTAGGGTATGCAGTGAGTCCAACGGCTGACAAAATTTAGGAAAAACCCCACTAACAATTTAAAGATACATAGAGCAGGGTCACAGTAATGACATGTTTCCATTAAAAAGGAGCGCGTGTGCTATACAGTTATAGGGTATGCAGTGAGTCCAACGGCTGACAAATTTTAGGAAAAACCCCACAAACAATTTAAGACACATAGAGCAGGGAAACAGTGAAGACAAACTCCCATTAGAAAGAAGAGGGTCTCTACTGTTTGCCTATGCAGTGAAGCAATGACTGCCAAAAATTTGGAGGAACTCCAATGCCCCTTGCAAGAGACGTAGAGGTCAGAGAGCCTCCTAAAAACAATGTTCCCATTATTAGGAAGTGGGTCTCCCATAGTGTTGGCCTATGCAGTGAATGCAAGGGCTACCAAAAATTGTGAGGCACTCCAATGTCCCTTGGAGAGACGTGGAGGAGGGCCTCTTAAAAAAAAAATGTTCCCATTAGAAAGGAGCGGGTCTCCTATACTTGTAATGACCATGCACTAAGTGTATGGGCTGACAAACTTTTACCCCGGGTGGGTAAACATGAACATACTTTATAAAATATTAGACCCTTTAAAAAAATGATGTGGGTGTTACATCACGGACCACGGTCACCCTGGTGATATGGTGGTGGAGGATGAGGAGAAGGACAATAGATTTGAGTTTATGTTACGCTGCTATCATTCGGTGGTGTTAAGAAGTCTGGCCCAATCCAGCTCTAATTAATTTTCATAAGAGTCTGCCTGTCAGCATTTTCAGTTGATAGGCGGATGCGCTTATCAGTAGAGATGAGCGTTGTTCGACTCGAACTGTTCGCCAATCTCAAATTTGAGCTGTTTTGGGCGGTGTTCGAGCCGTTCGGCGAACACGAACGATTTGAGAAAAATTCGGCTGTTCGAGGTTATGTTCGATAACTGTTCGTGCACCAAAATCATAACTGGATTTTTTTTCAGTAATTATGAAAATTAATGTTAATACGCAGTTTGAGTGTACAGCGGGGCGGGGGGAGGGGCAGGGGATGGATCTCTGCAGGAATAATGAAGATCTCCATTTTTTTTTCTCTTTCCCGCATTTACAGTGGGGAGGTGCAATCTGTCAGCCTATCAGCAGCGCACACACGGAGCGAAGTGCTTTTTTTCACACAAGCAAGGGCATGTGTCATTGGCAGTGTATGTCACATGTCATTGCCCTATAAGACCCAGCCATTTTCCCCGTCTCCACCATTTTCTCACTGCTGCAGCTGCGTGTTAGACGGCACCGCTGTTGCTGTGTGCGCTATACCTTGTTAATTTCAAGCCAATTTTCGCACAAATCTACAGATAGCTTGGGAGTAGGGAATAGTTGTGATTGCAGTCCTTTTAAGGACTAGGTTACAGCATTTCCTACGACTTTTATCAGGCTGGTCTGTGCTCTTAAATAGATAGGTTGTGGGAGTAAAGACTAATTGTAATTGCAGTCCTTTTCAGGACTAAGTTACATCAGTTCTTAACAGTTTTTGCCAGGCAGGTCTGTGCCAGTGCTGTGCAAGTTTTTTTCACAGCATTTGGCTGAACCTAGCAAAGCTAATCCTTTTTGGCCTATTGCAGAGTGTGTTAGTCACTGGAGTAGCCTATCTGTGTTGCAAGATACACCACCTGTGTATAGAATACCAATTTTTTTACTGCACCTAGTGAAGTAAAACCTTTTGGGCATAGCATCATTCTATTAGTCCAAATTGCAAATTGAATATAATTTTTTTCTGCATCTAGCTCTGAAAAAATATTTGTCCTTCTAGCAGTGTGTGGGACTTGTTCTACTAGTCCATCTATACTGACCTCCATCAGGTTGCAAATTCAAAATAATTTTTTGTCTGCATCTAGCTCTGAAAAAATATTTGGGCTTCTATCAGTGTGTGGGACTTGTTCTATTAGTCCATCCATATTGACCTCCATCAGGTTTCAAATTAAAAATATTTTTTTGTCTGCATCTAGCTCTGAAAAAATATTTGGCCTTCTAGCAGTGTGTGGGACTTGGTCTATTAGTCCATCTATACTGACCTCCATCAGGTTGCAAATTAAAAATAATTTTTATCTGCATCTAGCTCTGAAAAAATATTGGGCTTCTAGCAGTGTGTGGGAATTGTTCTATTTGTCCATCTATACTGACCTCCATCAGGTTGCAAATTCAAAATAATTTTTATCTGCATCTAGCTCTGAAAATATATTTGGCCTTCTAGCAGTGTGTGGGACTTTCTCTATTAGTCCATCTATACTGACCTCCATCAGGTTGAAAATTAAAAATAATTTTTATCTGCATCTAGCTCTGAAAAAATATTTGGCCTTCTAGCAGTGTGTGGGACTTTCTCTATTAGTCCATCTATACTGACCTCCATCAGGTTGCAAATTAAAAATAATTTTTAACTGCATCTAGCTCTGAAAAAATATTTGGCCTTCTAGCAGTGTGTGGGACTTTCTCTATTAGTCCATCTATACTGACCTCCATCAGGTTGCAAATTAAAAATAATTTTTATCTGCATCTAGCTCTGAAAAAATATTTGGCCTTCTAGCAGTGTGTGGGACTTGTTCTATTAGTCCATCTATACTGACCACCATCAGGTTGCAAATTGAATATAATTTTTTTCTGCATCTAGCTCTGAAAAAATATTTGGCCTTCTAGCAGTGTGTGGGACTTTCTCTGTTAGTCCATCTATACTGACCTCCATCAGGTTGCAAATTCAAAATAATTTTTTGTCTGCATCTAGCTCTGAAAAAATATTTGGCCTTCTAGCAGTGTGTGGGACTTTCTCTATTAGTCCATCTATACTGACCTCCATCAGGTTGCAAATTCAAAATAATTTTTTGTCTGTATCCAGCTCTGAAAAAATATTTGGCCTTCTAGCAGTGTGTGGGACTTTCTCTATTAGTCCATCTATACTGACCTCCATCAGGTTGCAAATGAAAAATAATTTTTCTCTGCATCTAGCTCTGAAAAAATATTTGGCCTTCTAGCAGTGTGTGGGACTTTCTTTATTAGTCCATCTATACTGACCTCCATCAGTTTGCAAATTAAAAATAATTTTTATCTGCATCTAGCTCTGAAAAAATATTTGGCCTTCTAGCAGTGTGTGGGACTCATTTTATTAGGCCATCTATACCAAGCTCCACCAGCTTTTAAATTAATAATAATTTTTAGCTGCATCTAGCCCTGAAAATAATTATTCTTCCCAATAGTGGTAGCAATAGAAATATGGGGCGCGCGCCTGACTTACAAAAATATACGCTTCATAACAAAAAACACCAGCCTAGCGCACTGCATTAATAATATGGCATCATCGTCTCTCCCAGTGCTAGGCCTACTACCCAGGCTAGCATTCCTGTGCCTAAAACACAATGTATGGGTCCGCGCTAGCCACTATGCTGAGGGGTCTAAAGCTGCTCCTAACGCTTTATAACAATTCAATTGGCAGATTTTCACAGAGCTCTTCCACAACGCCCACCCATCGGGCAACAGTTGCCCACCTTCCCTATGGGATCTAGTGGTGAATAGTTGATGCCATTAATCAGAGCGTCAGTTGCCCCGTCTACGTGGCAAGCATACGGTAAGGCATGGGAAGAGTGGACACGACTAGTAGCAGGCAGACGGGTTGACCAATGTGAACAAGCCAGATCACAAGTCACTATAGAATTTCTCCACCAGCTAATTATGAGGGGCATATCTGGGGCGTCAGCACAGCGGTGTCTGACCGGAGTAGCATTTCACTTCCAACTAATGAATTGGGGAGATGTGACAAAGATTCATCATCAGACAATCCATAAAAGGGTGGAAAAGGGGTCAGCCAAGTCAGGAGTGTAGACGTCCCGTCCCGTGTCACTAAAACTGATTTCTCACATCATATCCCTAACACCATTAACATGACACTCACAATTTGAAGCAACACTACTGTCTACTGCATTTGTGATCGCCTTCTTCGGGGCGCTATGCATAAGCGAGTTAGTCCCTCAATCCAAAATTATCACCAGTGGAGGCTTATTACACCAGAACGCAGTCATAGCCAATAATGCAATATGTCTATGCATACACAAATCGAAAATGGTTCCAGCGGGCAGGGGCACTTGGGTACTTCTACAACCCACAAACGGTACACTGAGTTGGGTAACAATAGTAAAAACATATCTAACCATCAGATCACAAAGTAATTTCTTCCTATCACACATTGATGGAATGCCATTATCAAGATACCAGTTCCAAGCTATATTTAATAAATGCATAACATCGGCAGGGAACCACCCCAAAGATTACGGGACACACTCATTCCGCATAGGCACGGCCACGGAAGCAGCAAGAGCAGGACTGTCAGAAACGGAAGTTCAGAGGATAGGGAGATGGCGATCCACGTGTTTGGCAAGATACATAAGACCGGACTTGTTACCCTAACGTGGTTTGTTTCCTTTACAGGTGACGCTAAGCCAACAGTGTGGGTGATAGGCCACTCGTATATGTATTGGGCAGAAAAAAGGGCAAAAGTCTGCCCAGGCGGGAGGAAATTAGAGTTTCATAACACATATTTCAACTAGAGAGGTATTAGAGGCCTGCTAGGGCCACAGGTACTAATGGAGGTAATCAAGGTAGGGAGAGAGGCAAGATGTCCGGTCATCTTAGTTATACAGGCCGGGGGAAACAACCTAGGTCATCACAACAGCGTATAACTAATGGCAATAATGAAACTAGACACTGAGCGCTTCAGAGATTTTTTCACAAAACTAGCTATAGTATGGTCAGAGATTGTGCCGATAGCAGTATGGCAAGGTGCGCGAGACATCACGGCCATCGAACGGACAAGGCGGGTAATAAATATTCGAATGGCAAAATTTAGAAGAGACAGAGGCGGTGTAGTGGTACGACACCGACAACTGGAAGGAGATAAAGCAGGCCTCATACGGCCCGACGTTGTTCGCTTAATGGATATTGTACTGGACATATTCCTGTCAGGACTCCAGGACGGAGTGGAACAAGCGTTAAGAGTGATGGGTGGGGGTCAGAGTCCTGCATACGAGTACGCAGGATCCTCCGTGGCCTGGAAATAGAAAGGACATGTTGGAGAGTTACACTTGTTGGCCAACTTGCCGGAGTGGAGACCCAGGGCATGCTGCAACAAGCTGAATTATTTTAGAAATAAAATGCCTTTCTAATGGAATGAGTATAAAGAGTTAATAAAGCTGTGACCGATCCTCACCCATCCAGTTGTAAGAGTTACATTATTGTATTGTCAAGGAAAGGGGGGCGGTAAGGGGCTGAGCGTCTGGGTTTGGTTGGGGGTCCCCACAGTCTGCCTAGGCTAGATGCATTTAAAAATTCTTATTAGATACACAGGCGGTGCAGCTTGCTTCGCAGCTGGGCTACTACGCCCAAAGTATTGCCTAGGCTAGATGCAGTTAAAAATTCTACGCTGACTAGCAGACACTGAAGATTTGGAGCAGACCTCTGAGTAAACAGCTCTTCAGACTCAACCATCTGTGTTACCCCAAGCCATAGTGTATGTAGTTTCTTACAGTTAAAAGGGGGGGGGAGCGACCCAACCCACCTGGAATTGACGATGCCAACGTCACGTAAGACACAGCAAGGGGACTCCAAAAAGAGTCTCTATTTTTTCCCAAAATTGTGGCACAGACACCACTTAGCCCTAGAACGCATACCTGGGGCCTCGCAGGCCCGCCCTGTTGATTGTTTTCTATTTTCTGCAAGATTACTTTAGTTAGAATTTTGAAACTCTAGGTATTCTTCATGTATATAGTTGTTTGTCATTTGAGTTTGAGTTATTCCATGTTAATTGCACATGGGCCTAAAAGGCCCCTGGTATATGAAAGTGTAGATTTTTATGGTCATGCGTTCTAGGGTTAAGGGGCATCAATTGCCCCACAGTTGCTTAAAACGGTTGGTGAGGTGATTTTACCAAATCCTCAAGATTTTAGTCTCCCAAGGATAACACAGGGGTAGAAAAGTCCTTGCGAATCGATGATTTGTTCATCTTTATGAACGTGAGTCTGTCTACATTCTCAGTGGACAGACGCGTGCGCTTATCTGTCAGCACACCACCAGCAGCGCTGAACACACGTTCAGAGAGAACACTGGCTGCAGGGCATGACAAGATCTCCAAGGCGTGAGTGGCGAGCTCCGGCCATTTTTCCAGATTGGAATACCAAAATGAGCAAGGGTCCAGTGACACAGTCATGGCTTCGATGTTCACTTGGAGATACTCCTGCACCATCCTCTCTAGGCATTGACTATGTGTCAGACTTATTGTCTCCTGTGGCCTTGCAAAGGATGGTCTAAAAAAGTGGTGAAACGATTCCACAAAATTGCTGTTACCAGCAGATACTGTGTTACTGTTACGGTTTGAGTGATGAAGACTCGACAGTCCCACGGTTGGCAAGTTAGAACTGTGAGATTCACTACGTGCACCACTGGTGTTTTGTGGAAAAGCACATGTAAGATTCTGCAACAGCGTCTGCAGATACTCCTGCATGCGTCAATCCCTTTTTATGGCAGGAATTATTTTGGCAAATTTACTTTTGTATCGGGGATCTAAGAGTGTGGCAACCGAGCAGTCGGGATTACTTCGAATTCTGACAATCTGAGGGTCATGTTGCAGGTAGTGCAGCAAGAAGGCACTCATATGTCTTGCGCATCCAGGATGACCAAGTCCTTGTTGTGTTGGTAGCGAGGTAAGAATCATGCTTCCTTCCTCTGCCCTCTCCCTCATCTGATGAGTCTTCCATGCCCATCGCCAGTTCGTCCTCCTCTTCTTCCTCGGCTTCTGCACCTTCCTCAACAGTTTGGCTGCTACCATGTGCCCTGGTTAATCCCTCTCCCCCACCCTCCCATGCCTGCCGCCTTGGTGCTGCCCACCGTCTGGACCTTGGAGATGTTATCCCTTCCGCATATGACTCCTCCTCTTCTTCCTCCACCTCCTCTTGTCCCACCACCTGACTCTGAATTCTGTTTAATGTGTGCTCCAGCATGTAAATCACCGGAATAGTCATGCTGATAATGGCATCGTCGTCAGCACTAAACATCTTCGTCGCCATTTCAAAACTGTGCAGAAGGGTGTGTGGCGCCCCTGTATTGCCAAGTTGTTTTTAGCAATAAGGTTCGGATACGGCTTTAAAGAAGGCAATCACTTGTAATTAGTGTTGAGTAGTGTTGAGCGATACCTTCCGATATCAGGAAATATCGTATCGGATTGGATCGGTCCGATACCCAAAAAGTATCGGATATCGCCGATTCCGATACCGGAAACCAATGCAAGTCAATGGGAGACAAATATCGGAATGAAAATAAACCCTTTCTTTCCTTGTAGGTTAATTCTACATGAAGTAAAACAACTAAGAATAATGTAGAATGTATTACGCGAAAAGCCGGCAATTCATCAGCGGCATACACCGGTACCCGACAATTTACAACAGAAAGAATAGAGTATCACACATAGATTAGATAGATAGAAACATGTCAGTCACATATATAATAAGTACAGTGATAGTGTTGGTTACTGTACTTGTCATTTAGTGTAAAGGATTTATTTAAAAATATAATAGTGTTTTCATGCACCGTCTCTTTAAAAAAGCCGGCCGGCAATTCAGCATCTGTACCCGACAATTTAGAATAGAAGGAATAGAGAATCATACATAGATTAGATAGATAGAAACATGTCAGTCACATATATATGAAGTACAGTGACAGTGTTGATTACTGTACTTGTCATTTAGTGTTAAAATAAAGGATTTATTTAAAAAAAAATTGGCGTGGGGTTCCCCTTAATTTTAGGCTCTAGCGGAGGTTAAGCAGACGGCTGGGGCAGATGTTTGAAGCCTGGGAAGGGGGTAATACCCACGGAGCTTCCCAGGCTACTAATATGAGCCCCCAGCTGAATACCTAGCCTTTACTAGCTATTAAAATGGGGAACCCCCTCAAAAAAATGACGTGGGGTCCCCCCTAATTTAATAGCTAGCAATGGCTAGGCAGACAGCTGGGGGCTGATATTAATAGCCCAGGAAGGGTGCCATGAATATTGGCCCCATCCCAGGCTAGAAACACCAGCCGTCAGCCGCCCCAGAAATGGCGCATCCAAAGGATGCGCCAATTCTGGCACTTAGCCTCGCTCTTCCCACTGCCCTGTAGCGGTGGAAGTGGGGTAATAGGGTGGGGGTTGATGTCAGCTTATAATGCCAGCTGACATCAAGCCCAGGTTAGTAATGGAGAGGCGTCTATAAGACACCCCCATTACTAACCCCATAGTGAAAGTTAAAAAAAAGAACACAAACACCCAGAATAAAGTCCTTTAATTGAAATAAACACACAATTCTTTATTGTTCTAAATTAAACTCTACTTACCATCACGCCCATTCCAGCTGAAGCCAACGATCTCCTGCAATAAAAGAAAAATAATAAACCAACCTCATCCTTACCTTTCCATGGTTCCCAGGACAGCTTCAGTTCTGCTACATTGAGATGACAGGCTGGACCGCAGCAGAACGCTGCCATCCAGCCTGTCATCCCGCAGACACTGAGAAGCGCAGGCATGCTTGCGCTCCTCAGTGTCTCTCTGTGACGGCATCCAGATGAGCCGAGTTCATGTCCAATGAACTCAGCTCACCTCATGCACGTCACTGACAGCGTGGGAGAATTCTCCTGCACTCAGCGCTTCAGCGTGAGAATTTTCCCACGCTGTCAGTGACGTGCATGAGGTGAGCTGAGTTCATTGGACATGACCTCACCTCATTCACGTCACTGACAGCGTGGGAAAATTCTCACGCTGAAGCGCTGAGTGCAGGAGAATTCTCCCACGAGTGTTGAGCCACGCCCGTAGTGTTCGAGTTCGGTTCGGTTCGTCGAACACCCGTGTGTTCGCCGAACTGTTCGTCGAACTGTTCGTCGAACACCTTCGAACACCGTTAAAACCAATGGCAGGCAAACAAAAACACATAGAAACACATAGAAAACACCTTCAAAGGTGTCCAAAAGCTGACAAACTGCTCAGAAGACACAACTAACACATGGAAAAGTGACAAGTACATATAGTCATGCGAAAAGAAAAGAGGTGGAGGAGTAAAAGGAGGGGGAGACACAGATATAGCATGCCCTTCTAAAATCCAAAAAGTGAGAAGCCGACACGTTCAGTCCGCTCCTGCCCGTGCCACCTCCGTGTCGCCGGGTTTGTGCCAGAGCCACGGTGAACCCTGACGGCCAGCCCCCCTCTCCCAATACTGGTGCCTGTCCGCTGGTGGGTCGAGCGAGCCCCCCTGTGGTGGAGGCAGCTCTAAGCTTTTTAATTTAAATTGTCTCTCTAATTTGAATAAATACACTTTAAATCCATTTACAAGGATCTATTGGAGGGCAAGTCTCATGCCAGCAGCCGCGTAATTCCAGCTCCAGTAGCGTCCACTAAAGCTGCTGCAGTTAAAAAGCTTTTATAAGGATTGAGCTCGGCTGTCCACCGCAAGGCATCCTACTGCCAGTCCCAGCCCCTATGCCTTGGGGTGCCTCCTGATGCTCTTCACTGAGTATCCCGTGGTCCCGAAGCATTTCCTTTGAAAAAATGAAGTGTCCAAACTACAGGTGGTGTAGCTTGCTTAGCAGCCGGGATAATCCGCTGACTAGCAGACCCTGCTACTAGGCACAAAGTATTTCCTGGGCTAGATGCAGTTAAAAATTTGTAATTAGATACTCTCGTTGGATGCTGAGAAAGCATTCCATAGAGTCTCCTGGCACACCATATATGATTCTCTTAAAAAGCTTGGGGTAGGGGTCTAGGGGACCCTTTTATAGCGAAAATCACGGCTCTGTATCGCAATACGTCACCTAGGCTGAAGATAAATGGAACTGTGGCACCCTGAGGGCTCGGTTGCTACAGAGGTATTGCACCTCACCCAGAGGTGTGATATCTCACTCTCAGGTAAGGATGTAGTGTGGATCAGGACCTGACACCTGCATGCATTACACCACATTGCCGTGGGGCAGGGCGACCAATATGCCCCTGAGATGGGCACGACAGTCCCTGTCCCTGGCTGGAGTGGGGGGAGGGAACACTGAGGAAGGGGAACCCTGTAGTGCAGGAGCAGGGAGGAAGCAGTTCCTGGGTGCATTGAGAAGGGAGTATAAAAGGTGGGCACCATCTTAGTTCAGTGCAGAGAAGTCTGAGCAGAAGTGGCAGGGAGCAGGGGCTCTGCATGAGCTCTGCTCCGGAGGCGGGCCTAGAAACAGAGGCCCAGGCCTGGAAGAGGGAGAAGGAAGGAAGAGGAGCGGAGAAGGCTCCAGGAACGAGGAATGAAGGGATCTCAGGGGTGCGGACGGGCAAGTCGCCACCGCACGCCCGAATCCACCTGCGTGGAGGGGTCAGGCCAAAGGGGGAGACCGGTCCCCGAAACTAGTGGAGGCAGGAAATGACCCTCAGCTAGAAACAGGAGGCTGTGACATTTTATGTGGCGCAGCCCCTCGCTACACCCGCTAGGAAGGCACCACATAGGGTCAGGGAAACTGGCGCCAAGTTTACCAACAGGAGGCCCGAGGCAGCCGGACAGAAGGGTTGGTAAGAAAGGCCAGACAAAGGACACACAAAGGGGGTCCTGTGAAGCACTCCAAAGTTATCTGGGAGTTGTCTGAGCCCCTCACCTGGTGAGCACAGTACGAAGTGGGCAGCCGTTACCTGCAGACGTGGTCTGGATAATAAGAACTGTGAGTAAAGGCCCTGGACTGCATCACTGACTCCGTGTCATTACTGCTGCTGCCCTGCACCATCACCCCCATCCTCCGCATACACTGCCCTGAGGCTATACTCCTCCCGTGGGGAGTTATGCTACGCTCTGCTGCACCCACAACACCAGCCTCAGCGGTCTGCCCTGGAGCGGCGGTTCATTCTGACCGTAATCCACGGGTGGCGTAGTCGGACATTTAAACATCAAAACCACATAAATAGTTCCGCCACTGGTTTGACCGCCCTGAGCCACGGAACCGGGTTGTCGCCACGGAGACTACAACCACCAGCATCCACCAAAAAGGGTCCGGCTCCGAGTGTCCCAAGGCCCAGGGGGCGCGTCAGAACATTTTCATCACCTTTCACAATCACCAATCGGACAAGACAGGGATGTTCTCTGTCCCCTCTTTTATACATCCTAGTGACGGAGCACCTGCTCTCATCAATTCGCCATAACCCCAATATTAGGTGGATTGAGGTGGGAGGCACCGAGTACAAGTGCTCTCTATTTGCTGATGATGTCCTAGTATATATCACTCAATCACATATATCCATCCATGCTGTTATGGCTGAAATAGATCACTTTGTTACATGGTCAAATTTTAAAATCAATGCAGCGAAGTCTGAGGCCCTCGATGTCTCCCTCTCCAAATCCATATAGGATTCCATCCAGTCCAACTTTCCCTTTGCCTGGCCCTCACAGGGTATCAAATACTTAGGAATTCCTATTCATAGAGACCTCTCCCATCTATGTTATCTTAATTTTGGGCCCTTTATTGAACAACTCCATACAGACCACGGTTGGCAAGTTAGAACTGTAAGATTCACTACGTGAACCACTGGTGTTTTGTGGAAAAGCACATGTACACTGTGTTCCAAATTATTATGCAAAAAGTGTTTAGGAGTGATAAGGGAAGAATTTGTTTGTTTGTCAGTTAAACTCATTGATGGTGATGTGTGTCAGGGCTCTTTATATCACTGTAAGCAATTGCAGACACCTGTGCTAATTAGTTTGGCAGGTGTGTCCAATGAAAGGCAAGACTACTTAAGAAGGCTGTCTCACATTATTAAGCAGCCTACATTTTCTGCCAAAATGGGAAAGAAAAAGGATGTGTCGGCTCCTGAGAATCAACAAATTGTGGAGTGTTTAGGTCAAGGCAAGACTACAATCAACATTGTGCGATGATCAGGATGAAGTGTCTTGGCAATCAAGAAGTATGTAGCTGATTCACAGTACACACGTGTGCGTGCTGATAAGGGCAAATTGAGGACTCTTTCCTACAGGCAATTACGTCAGGTTGAAAGAGCAGCGGCAAAAAAGCCTTGTCATAGCAGCAGACAAGTTTTTGAAGCTGCTTGTGCCTCCAACGTCCCCCGAACAACAAGATGCAGGGTCCTTCAGAGGTTTGCAGCTGTGCATACGCCATCCTGTCGACCTCCTCTATCCACTTCACACAAGCAGAAATGGCTCCAGTGGGCCAAACATTACATGAAGACTGATTTCAAAACTGTTTTGTTCACGGATGAGTGCCGTGCAGCGCTCGATGGTCCAGATGGATGGAGTGGAGGATGGCTGGTTGATGGACACCCCACGCAAACACGGCTACAGCGCCAACAAGGAGGAGGTGGAGTAATGTTTTGGGCTGGAATCATGGGGAGAGAGATTGTCGGCCCCTTTAGGATCCCTGAAGGCGCTAAAGATGAACTCCATAATGTATGTGGATTTTCTCAAACAGCACTTCCTGCCATGGTTCAAGAAGAAGAACCGTGTATTTCACAGCAAGATCATTTTTCTGCATGATAATGCACCATCTCATGCTGCACATAAAACATCTGCATCTCTGGCTGATATGGGCATAAAAGGGGACAAACTTATGGTGTGACCCCCATGCTCCCCTGACCTCTACCCCATTCAGAACCTTTGGAGCATCATTAAAAGGAGTGTCTATGATGGCGGGAGGCAGTTCACATCTAAGCAACAGCTCTGGGAGGGTATTCTGTCCTCATGCAAAACAATTGAAGCAGAAACCATCCAAAACCTGACAAATTCAATGGACGAGAGAGTTCAGAAGCTCCTTTCGAACAAGGGGTCCTATGTGAAAATGTAACATCACCGAGAATAAAGTTTTGAGTTGAAAACTGTTTGATTTCAGTTTCTAACAACCTGCTAATGCTTATAATTTCAAAAATGAACATTTTTTTGGTCTTTATTAAAATGAAAAGGTTGATCGAAAAGTTTGGGGGATCTAAGAGTGTGGCAACCCAGTAGTCATGATTACTTCGAATTCTGACAATATGAGGGTCATGCTGCAGGTAGTGCAGCAAGAAGGCACTTATGTGTCTTGCGCATCTCGGAGCCCCAAAATTATTTTCCGGGCTAGATGCAGCTAAAAATTATTTTTAATTTTAAATCTGGTGAAGCTTTATTATAGATGGCCTAATAGGATCAGTGCTGCACACTGTTACAAAGCCCAAATTATTTTCCAGCCAAGATACAGATAAACATGATTAGTAATTTGAAAGCTTAAAACGGTTGGTAGGGTGATTTTAACCAATCATCAAGCTTTTACTCTCCCCAGGATGACACAGTGGTAGAAAAGTCGTTTCAGATCCATGATTTGTTCATCTTTATGAACGTGAGTCTGTCTACATTATCAGTGGAGAGCCGCGTGCGCTTATCTGTCAGCACACCACCAGCAGCGCTGAACACACGTTCAGACAGAACGCTGGCTGCGGGGCATGACAAGATCTCCAAGGCATAAGTGGCTAGCTCCGGCCATTTATCCTGATTGGAAGCCCAAAAGAGCAAGGGTCCAGTGACACAGTCATGGCTTCAATGTTTACTTGGAGATACTCCTGTACCATCGTCTCTAGGCGTTGACTATGTGTTAGACTTCTTGTCTCCTGTGGCCTTGCAAAGGATGGGCTAAAAAAGTGGTGAAATGATTCCGCAAAATTGATGTTACCAGCAGATACTGTGGTTCTGTTACGGTTTGAGTGCTGAACACTTGACGGTCCCACGGTTGGCAAGTTGGAACTGTGAGATTCACTACGTGCACCACTGGTATTTTTTGGAAAAGCACATGTAAGATTCTGCAACAGTCTCTGCTGATACTCCTGCATGCGTGCATCCCTTTCTATGGCAGGAATAATTTCTGCAAATTTACTTTTGTACCGGGGATCTAACAGTGTGGCAACCCAGTAGTCAAGATTATTTCTAATTCTCACAATTCGAGGGTCATGTTGCAGGTAGTGCAGCAAGAAGGCACTCATGTGTGTTGCGCATCCAGGAGCACCAAGTCCCTGTTGTGTTGGTGGCGAGGTAACAATCATGCTTCCTTCCTCTGTCCTCTCCCCCCAACCTCGCACAACAGAAATGTGATCAAGGTCTCCCTCATCTGATGAGTCTTCCATCAGTTCGTCCTCCACTTCTTCCTGGGCTCCTGCACCTTCCTCACTAGTTTGGCTGCTACCATGCGCCCTGGTAAAACCATCTCCCCCACCCTCACATGCCTGCCGCCTTGGTGCTGCCGACCGTCTGGACCTTGCAGATGTTAGCCCTTCCG
This sequence comes from Phyllobates terribilis, assembly GCF_046119375.1. NCBI lineage: Eukaryota > Metazoa > Chordata > Amphibia > Anura > Dendrobatidae > Phyllobates > Phyllobates terribilis. The sequence goes on from NW_027362771.1 coordinate 88,350,755, forward strand.
CATACAACTCCTCCTCCTCTACTTCCTCCACCTCCTCTTGTGCCACCACCTGACTCCGAATTCTGTTTAACATGTGCTCCAGCATGTAAATCACCGGAATAGTCATGCTGATAATAGCATCGTCAGCACTAAACATCTTCGTCGCCATTTCAAAACTGTGCAGAAGGGTGCATAGGTCCCTGATCTGAGACCACTCCTCCAGCGTGATTTGCCCCACCTCTGGATCTCGTTGGCCCAGGCTATACGTCAGAACGTATTGCACCAGGGCTTGTCGGTGCTGCCACAGTCGCTGCAACATGTGCAGAGTTGAATTCCACCGGGTAGGCACATCGCATTTTAGCCGGTGAAGTGGCAGGCCCAACGACTTCTGTAAAGATGTAAGTCGCTGAGCTGCGGGATGCGAACGGCGGAAGTGAGCACACAGCGACCGTGCCCTCTGCAGAAGGCCATCTAGTCTGGGATAGTGGGCTAAAAATTGCTGGACAACCAGGTTCAACACGTGAGCCATACAAGGCACGTGTGTGGCATTGCCCCGTGAAGGGCCGCACCCAGGTTTGCAGCATTGTCGCACACGGCCTTCCCTGGTTTCAGGTCCAGTGGAGACAACCATTCATGAAATTGGTTCTCCAGAGCTGACCACAACTCTTCATCTGTGTGACTCACATTTCCCAGACATTTCAATGTAAAAACCGCCTGATGACGTTGAGCCCTACTGCCAGCATAGTAAGGAGGTGTGCAGGATCCCTTCTGCGCAGTTAGAAAGCTTGTGGCATGACCAGACAGGCTTTGGGTGCAGGTGGAAGACCGAGAGGAGGTTGAGGAGGCAGAAGCAGTGGAGGAACTTTGAGATAAAGAGGATTGACGCACAACTCGTGGGGGCGGCAAGACTTGGACAGCAGCCCCTTGTCCTGCTGTCACCATAGTTACCCAGTGCCCAGTCAGCGACATGTAACGCCCCTGTCCATGCCTACTCGTCCAAGTGTCTGTGGTGAAATGCACCCTGTCACACGCAGAGTTTCTCAAAGAAGCGGTGATGTTGTGTGCGACATGCTGGTGGAGCGCAGGCACACCTTTCTTTGAGAAGTAGTGCCGACTGGGCATCTGGTACTGGGGCACTGCGACGGACATAAGGTCTCGAAAATCCTCTGTGTCCACCAGGCGGAAAGGCAGCATTTCTGTAGCCAAGAGCTTGCAGATGATGAAATTCAACCTCTTAGCTTTCTCATGGCTAGGAGGAAATGATCTTTTACTTGTCCACATCTGAGGGACCGAGGGCTGGCTATTGTGCTTAGACGGGGTTAATAAGGGTGTCCCCGGCAAACTGCCGGTCTGTGAGGAAGATGCAGGCGGACATGTTAGGTTGCCTTGATCCAAAGGTGGTGCTATCGATGTCGGACAGCGCTCAACACCAACTGGTGTTACCACCTCCACAGAAAATGATGACCTGCCAATCACGCTGGCTGTTGCGGGTAAAGAGGTGGCAGGTCTGTGCCCCAAAACAGGTGTGACTGCTATCCCCTCAGTCACAGAGGATGAAGAGGCCGCGGATGCACAAGATATGGCAGACGGTGATTGGCCCGGCCGGCTAGGCCGCATTGTAGCACACTGAGCTTCCCACTGCAACTTATGCTTCATGTCCATGTGCCGGTTCATGCATGAAGTACTCAAACTATGTATTTTTTGGCCTCTACTTAGCTTTTGCTGACAAATGTTACAGATAACACGAGTTGGGTCATCTTTATCGATCTGAAAAAATGCCCAGGCTATGCAAGGCTTAGCACCCATGCGACCTGAAGAGCCACCACGACTTGTGGTGAGAGGCAGAGTTGTGTTTGAGGATGCAGTTGTTGACGTGCTTCCAGTACTACGTCTCTGTCCAGGAAGGCGCAACCTGACCTCGTCGTCACTAGCATCTTCCTCCACCTCCTCTGCTGACCTCATCTCTTGGCTGACTGTGGGTTGACAGTAAGTGGGATCTCCGACCTCATCATCATCACCCTGTGCGTTATCACACCCGTCGTCCTCAGAGCCAACCTGTTCCTGCCCTGACAAAAAACTAAAGTTGTCGCTCCAATCAGGTATTTGAGTCTTATCATCGTCTTCCTCATTGTCTCCACCAACAGGAGTTACAGTTTGGGAATGAGGGTCTACATTATGGTCAGAACCTTCTGCGTCTGGTCCTGGATCCGACTCATAAAGATTCTGGGCATCAGTGCAGATCATTTCCTCGTCTGGATTCACAGAAGCGCTGGAGTCGACCTCTGATTCCCAGGCTATAGTATGAGTAAACAGCTCTGCAGACTCAACCATCTGTTCTACCTCATACTCAGACGGGCAGCTGGAGATTTGGGAGCTGTGAGGAAGCAAGTGCGATTGGGGTGACACCTTTGAGGACTGGAGTATTTATGATGTTGAAGTTGATGTGGAGGAGAGCCCACTTAAAGGAGCACTTGATATCCGTTGAAGCACCTGCTGTTTTTGTGCCTCATCTGGAATTTGTAGCGATTGGCGTGGCCGTAAGAAAGGGATCTTATCACATTGTCCGCTAAAAGAAGTAGACATTTTAGTTTGGCTGGAAGATGGTCTTTCTTCTGCAGATGTTACTGTTGCTTTAACACCTACCCCACGGACACAACCTTTTTTCCCCTTCCCAACACGGCTATTCCCCTTTCCACCAGCAGCAGGCCTTTTTCCACTCATTTTGGTGGTTAACTAATTAACAACTCTGGAGTTGTTTGCACAAAAAAACAATGGATGGGAACCGAGCAGAGCTGAGTGGCCAAACTGTGGTATTAGGCCAAAACTATTGGCTGGGTTAGATGCAGAAAAAAATTATATTCAATTTGCAACCTGATGGAGGTCAGTATAGATGGACTAATAGAGAAAGTCCCACACACTGCTAGAAGGCCAAATATTTTTTCAGAGCTAGATGCAGATAAAAATTATTTTTAATTTGCAACCTGATGGAGGTCAGTATAGATGGACTAATAGAGAAAGTCCCACACACTGCTAGAAGGCCAAATATTTTTTCAGAGCTAGATGCAGATAAAAATTATTTTTAATTTGCAACCTGATGGAGGTCAGTATAGATGGACTAATAGAGAAAGTCCCACACACTGCTAGAAGGCCAAATATTTTTTCAGAGGTAGATGGAGAAAAAAATATATTCAGTTTGCAACCTGATGGAGGTCTGTATAGATGGATTAATAGAACAAGTCCCACACACAGCTAGAAGCCCAATATTTTTTCAGAGGTAGATGCAGAAAAAAATATATTCAGTTTGCAACCTGATGGAGGTCAGTATAGATGGACTAATACAACAAGTCCCACACACAGCTAGAAGCCCAATATTTTTTCAGAGGTAGATGCAGAAAAAAATATATTCAGTTTGCAACCTGATGGAGGTCTGTATAGATGGACTAATACAACAAGTCCCACACACAGCTAGAAGCCCAATATTTTTTCAGAGGTAGATGCAGAAAAAAATATATTCAGTTTGCAACCTGATGGAGGTCAGTATAGATGGACTAATACAACAAGTCACACACACAGCTAGAAGCCCAATATTTTTTCAGAGGTAGATGCAGAAAAAAATATATTCAGTTTGCAACCTGATGGAGGTCAGTATAGATGGACTAATACAACAAGTCCCACACACAGCTAGAAGCCCAATATTTTTTCAGAGGTAGATGCAGAAAAAAATATATTCAGTTTGCAACCTGATGGAGGTCTGTATAGATGGATTAATAGAACAAGTCCCACACACAGCTAGAAGCCCAATATTTTTTCAGAGGTAGATGCAGAAAAAAATATATTCAGTTTGCAACCTGATGGAGGTCAGTATAGATCGACTAATACAACAAGTCCCACACACAGCTAGAAGCCCAATATTTTTTCAGAGGTAGATGCAGAAAAAAATATATTCAATTTGCAACCTGATGGAGGTCTGTATAGATGGATTAATACAACAAGTCCCACACACAGCTAGAAGCCCAATATTTTTTCAGAGGTAGATGCAGAAAAAAAAATATTCAGTTTGCAACCTGATGGAGGTCTGTATAGATGGATTAATAGAACAAGTCCCACACACAGCTAGAAGCCCAATATTTTTTCAGAGGTAGATGCAGAAAAAAATATTTTCAGTTTGCAACCTGATGGAGGTCAGTATAGATGGACTAATACAACAAGTCCCACACACAGCTAGAAGCCCAATATTTTTTCAGAGGTAGATGCAGAAAAAAATATATTCAGTTTGCAACCTGATGGAGGTCTGTATAGATGGCCTAATACAACAAGTCCCACACACAGCTAGAAGCCCAATATTTTTTCAGAGGTAGATGCAGAAAAAAATATATTCAGTTTGCAACCTGATGGAGGTCAGTATAGATGGACTAATAGAACAAGTCCCACACACAGCTAGAAGCCCAATATTTTTTCAGAGGTAGATGCAGAAAAAAATATATTCAGTTTGCAACCTGATGGAGGTCAGTATAGATGGATTAATACAACAAGTCCCACACACAGCTAGAAGCCCAATATTTTTTCAGAGGTAGATGCAGAAAAAAATATATTCAGTTTGCAACCTGATGGAGGTCTGTATAGATGGATTAATAGAAGAAGTCCCACACACAGCTAGAAGCCCAATATTTTTTCAGAGGTAGATGCAGAAAAAAATATATTCAGTTTGCAACCTGATGGAGGTCTGTATAGATGGATTAATAGAACAAGTCCCACACACAGCTAGAAGCCCAATATTTTTTCAGAGGTAGATGCAGAAAAAAATATATTCAGTTTGCAACCTGATGGAGGTCAGTATAGATGGACTAATACAACAAGTCCCACACACAGCTAGAAGCCCAATATTTTTTCAGAGGTAGATGCAGAAAAAAATATATTCAGTTTGCAACCTGATGGAGGTCTGTATAGATGGATTAATAGAACAAGTCCCACACACAGCTAGAAGCCCAATATTTTTTCAGAGGTAGATGCAGAAAAAAATATATTCAGTTTGCAACCTGATGGAGGTCAGTATAGATGGACTAATACAACAAGTCCCACACACAGCTAGAAGCCCAATATTTTTTCAGAGGTAGATGCAGAAAAAAATATATTCAGTTTGCAACCTGATGGAGGTCTGTATAGATGGACTAATACAACAAGTCCCACACACAGCTAGAAGCCCAATATTTTTTCAGAGGTAGATGCAGAAAAAAATATATTCAGCTTGCAACCTGATGGAGGTCAGTATAGATGGACTAATACAACAAGTCCCACACACAGCTAGAAGCCCAATATTTTTTCAGAGGTAGATGCAGAAAAAAATATATTCAGTTTGCAACCTGATGGAGGTCTGTATAGATGGATTAATAGAACAAGTCCCACACACAGCTAGAAGCCCAATATTTTTTCAGAGCTAGATGCAGAAAAAAATTATATTCAATTTGCAACCTAATGGAGGTCAGTATAGATGGACTAATAGAATGATGCTATGCCCAAAAGATTTTACTTCACTAGGTGCAGTAAAAAAATTGGTATTCTATACACAGGTGGTATATCTTGCAACACAGATAGGCTACTCCACTGACTAACACACTCTGCAATAGGCCAAAAAGGATTAGCTTTGCTAGATTCAGCCAAATGCTGTGAAAAAACTTGCACAGCACTGTCACAGACCTGCCTGGCAAAAACTGATAGGAACTGATGTAACCTAGTCCTGAAAAGGACTCCAATTACAATTAGTCTTTACTCCCACAATCTATCTATTTAAGAGCACAGACCTGCCTGATAAAAGTCGTAGGAAATGCTGTAACCTAGTCCTTAAAAGGACTGCAATCACAACTATTCCCTACTCCCAAGCTATCTGTAGATTTGTGCGAAAATTGGCTTGAAATTAACAAGGTATAGCGCACACAGCAACAGCGGTGCCGTCTAACACGCAGCTGCAGCAGTGAGAAAATGGTGGCGACGGGGAAACTGGCTTGGTCTTATAGGGCAAGGACATGTGACATACACTGCCAATGACACATGCCCTTGCTTGTGTGAAAAAAAGCACTTCGCTCCGTGTGTGCGCTGCTGATAGGCTGACAGATTGCACCTCCCCACTGTAAATGCGGGAAAGAGAAAAAAAAAATGGAGATCTTCATTGTTCCTGCAGAGATCCATCCCCTGCCCCTCCCCCCACCCCGCTGTACACTCAAACTGCGTATTAACATTAATTTTCATCATTACTGAGAAAAAATCCAGTTATGATTTTGGTGCACGAACAGTTATCGAACATAACCTCGAACAGCCGAATTTTTCTCAAATTGTTCGTGTTCGCCGAACGGCTCGAACACCCCCCAAAACAGCTCGAATTTGAGATTGGCGAACAGTTCGAGTAGAACAACGCTCATCTCTACATGTGAGTTCATGCAATGCAGTCAAGCATGAACTCACGTGAACCCTCTGAGGGCACCGCGGCTACTTCAAATGAACAGCTGATCAGCATCACCTGATACCTCAGCTGTTCATTTGAAATAACCGGCGGGAAAGCGCAGCACAGAACGGGAAAGCCAGCGGTGAAGTCTTTTCACTGCCGGCTTCCCCGCCCGGGTCCTTCGCTCCCCGCTCCTTGGTGCTGCGCTCCCCGCCCGGTCCTAACTTACGATCAGGATGGGAGGTGGCGAGGAGAGCGGAGGATCGGGGTGGGAGGCTGCGGGGAAGCAGTATGGGGATGTGTGATTTTTTAAAAGCCGGCGGCTTTTTTCCGCCCGCCGGCTTTTAAACGATCAGGAGAATTCTCCCACGCTGGGATGGCATTCTGATGACAGGCTGGATCGCAGATGAGCGCTGCCATCCAGCTTGTCATCCTTCAGAGACACTGCAGAGCGCAGGCATTATGGGAACTTCCGATTCCGGTATTCTATATTGTAAAAGTATAGGAATTAAGTATCGGAATTCAGATACCGCGAATATCGGCCGATACCCGATATTTCAGTATCGGAATGCTCAACACTAGTGTTGAGCGATACCTTCCGATATCAGGAAATATCGTATCGGATTGGATCGGACCGATACCCAAAAAGTATCGGATATCGCCGATTCCGATACCGGAAACCAATGCAAGTCAATGGGACACAAATATCGGAATGAAAATAAACCCTTTCTTTCCTTGTAGGTTAATTCTACATGAAGTAAAACAACTAAGAATAATGTAGAATGTATTACACGAAAAGCCGACAATTCATTAGCGGCATACACCGATACCCGACAATTTACAGCAGAAAGAATAGAGCTTCACACATAGATTAGATAGATAGAAACATGTCAGTCACATATATATGAAGTACAGTTACAGTGTTGCTTACTGTACTTGTCATTTAGTGTAAAGGATTTATTTAAAAAAATAATTGTGTTTTCATGCACTGTCTCTTTAAAAAAGCTGGCCGGCAATTCAGCAGCGGAACCCAACAATTTATAACAGACAAAATAGAGCTTCACACATAGATTAGATAGATAGAAACATGTCAGTCACATATATATGAAGTACAGTGACAGTGTTGATTACTGTACTTGTCATTTAGTGTTAAAATAAAGGATTTATTTTAAAAAAAATTGGCGTGGGGTTCCCCTTAATTTTAGTCTCTAGCGGAGGTTAAGCAGACGGCTGGGGCAGATGTTTGAAGCCTGGGAAGGGGGTAATACCCACGGAGCTTCCCAGGCTACTTATATGAGCCCCCAGCTGAATACCTAGCCTTTACTAGCTATTAAAATGGGGGACCCCCTCAAAAAAATGACGTGGGTTCCCCCCTAATTTAATAGCTAGGAAAGGCTAGGCAGACAGCTGAGGGCTGATATTAATAGCCCAGGAAGGGTGCCATGAATAATGGCCCCCTCCCAGGCTAGAAACACCAGCCGTCAGCCACCCCAGAAATGGCGCATCCATAGGATGCGCCAATTCTGGCACTTAGCCTTGCTCTTCCCACTGCCCTGTAGCGGTGGCAGTGGGGTAATAGGGTTGGGGTTGATGTCAGCTTATAATGCCAGCAGACATCAAGCCCAGGTTAGTAATGGAGAGGCGTCTATAAGACACCCCCATTACTAACCCCATAGTCAAAGTTAAAAAAAAAAACACAAACACCCAGAATAAAGTCCTTTAATTGAAATAAACACACAATTCTTTATTGTTCTAAATTAAACTCTACTTACCATCACGCCCATTCCAGCTGAAGCCAACGATCTCCTGCAATAAAAGAAAAATAATAAACCAACCTCATCCTTACCTTTCCATGGTTCCCAGGACAGCTTCAGCTCTGCTACATCGAGATGACAGGCTGGACCGCAGCAGAACGCTACCATCCAGCCTGTCATCCCGCAGACACTGAGAAGCGCAGGCATGCTTGCGCTCCTCAGTGTCTCTCTGTGACGGCATCCAGATGAGCCGAGTTCTTGTCCAATGAACTCAGCTCACCTCATGCACGTCACTGACAGCGTGGGAGAATTCTCCTGTACTCAGCGCTTCAGCGTGAGAATTTTCCCACGCTGTCAGTGACGTGCATGAGGTGAGCTGAGTTCATTGGACATGACCTCACCTCATTCACGTCACTGACAGCGTGGGAAAATTCTCACGCTGAAGCGCTGAGTGCCGGAGAATTTTCCCACGCTTCGATATTGTAAAAGTATCGGAATAAAGTATCGGAATTCCGATACCGCGAATATCGGCCGATACCCGATATTTCAGTATCGGAATGCTCAACACTACTTGTAATATAACACAATTTTATTTATAATAGATAATTTGAAAGATAAAATACAGAATCAAAGGAATAGTATGATATTATGATATTGCGTACACTTTTGTAGATTAAAGGTTACTAAGGTTAAATACTTATAAAGGTTACATACTTACTATTGGATAGAAGAAGAAAAAGATTTCCCTAGTAGCATATACATCATCTGTCCGGAAACTTCAGCTGGAGAAGCGCTCAGCGATGGGCAGAGAATGCATACTAGGTCCCCTACACTGTGAAGGGCGTCCCCTTCTCAGGTCCACAATGCTTCTGCCATAACTGAATTCTTCATCAGCTTTATACTTTAGAAAAATGCTTACCCAACCTAGTATTACGTAAGCATGAAAGTTCATAGGTTGTTGTCCAGCATTCCAATCTTGTGACAGTGGCCAGCTATCACAGATGAGCAATACTGGACAAGACCTGTTCACGGACCATTCTTCTTCATAATGTTTACATATGATAAGAGTAAATCCTACACAAGGTTCCAAATCAGAACAAGGTTTTCTTCCCCGACAGTATATTGTGTTAAGAAGCTATGTATCAGTGAGATACATTCACAGATACAGTACACCTTAACACAGAATATATAATCAGAATATTGATTAATGGTTGGATAAATCATAATGGGTTTCAGATAGCCACTTATATTTTTGGTACTACAATAAGCTTCTCCATCTTAAGCCATATGTCTGTAGTTTAATTTACAATTTTGTGCAATCGTCTGTCTCTAGTTCTACATCGCCTGACAAACACAGCGTAAACAAAAGGCTAATTCCCTTCAGTAATAAAGATTAAACCTCAGCAAACTTTAACCTAGTGCATTAGTATGTCTGAACTAATGACCCCTAGTCTACTTGAGGTAAGACATCTACACATGCTGATATGTCTGGTTTATATTTCAATATGGATTTGAAATATAAAATAGCCATTTTTCACGTTCATAATACAATCCACTCTTGGTTATCTGAAACCATATATTATTTATATCCAACGCCATATCCCAAAGGAATAACTTCAACAGATGAGCGACATAGAGATAACAAAGAAGGAATACATTGTATACAGAAACATAAAGTAATACATGCACAAATTACTACAAAAATTACTCCTAAAATATAGCGTAAATACCCAAAATCAGGCAGCCAGGAAAATAACCAGTCCCACCATTTACCATTACTTCGTGTGACATGATTAACCTCATCCTGTAACTGATCTATTTGAGACTGCAAATCTTGGCTGTGATCAGACAGATTAAAACAACACATCCCATCAAACTCCTGACATCCATGATTATGAATTAACAACAAATAATCTATAGTTGCCCTATTTTGTAAAATTGCTTTTCGGTAACTTTGTATATCCAATAATATATTCTCTAAGGCTCTACTAGTAATATTTATTGATTTAGCCCCAAGACAAGATAATCTACTTACAGTATGGGCAGCATATGCCGTTATGACAAGGGATCCTACCATTGTCAAATATATTCCTAGAATTTCTGATTCAGTTAATAAATTTACATTATAATTACAATTTTCTGATAAGCGAGAACATCCCCCTTTGGAACGCTTAATTTTATGATATGGGAATAAAGGATACATCATTAAACCTAATCTAGAGATAACACATGGCCCCCCTGTTATATTGGCCGGAATATAATTAAAAGTTGTATTCCCACAAGAAAATATCCACCCCTTGGGCAATTTTACATGTTGTATGTATGAGGGGGAAATTACTGTATTATTACACTTCATATTTTTCCCCGACCTTATTTTCTTACAATCTTTACCTGTACGGTAACTACAAATAATATCAATCTCATTATTCCCTGTTTTTCTTTCTATTTTCATTTGCTGCCATTTACCTATTTTATTTTGGTCGCAAGTCATTTGATAACATAACTCAGCAGATGCAATATGTTGAGTCTTTATAGTGATCATATCTTCAGTAATAAAATCTTCTCCAGTACAGTTTATACAAGCGTAATACGGGTTGTATGTATAATTCTGAAGCACATCTCCTTCTTCCACCTCCTCATCTTGGATAAATACCCCTATCAATTTGGTCCACAGTCGTAAGGGGGTTGGTATAGCTACCAGACAAGTTTCCAACACATTTGTAGCCGTAGCAGTCTTTGCCATACAAAAATGGCTCATGTTTGTCAGTTGCGCCAAATAACTACATAAATTCTGCTTAATTTTCCATAAAGCCTCATTCTCCTTCTCCGGCGTTTCTCTTTCCCTTCTGTATAACGGTTGGGTAGTGACAGAGACCAAAAGGACCATGCCTGTAACACCGATCATCCACCATCTCCAATTTTGAATCTAAAATGGAAATATATACATTATTCTCTGAGATAACACCTGTCTGCAGGAACATGTTCCCAATTCTCTTGTCCTGGCTTCATCACTATTAACACATTGTCCGCCCCTTGGGCGATCAACTCTGCAGGTTCTGGAGGACCTTTATCTCCAGTTTGCTTCACCCAGATTTTTGCACCATCATTCAGAAAATGAGTGGAGCCAAAACCTCTGTCTCCTCCAACTGTTATTATTGTAGGAGCTGTTCCCTTGATTATTTTCATTTTCTGGATAGACAAAATTAATAATTGAGCTATCCTGTCTCCTTTTTGGATCAACAAGTCACTATCCCCACTATTCAACAGGAGTACCTTGATTTCACCTTGATAATCCTGATCTATCACTCCTCGCATCACTTGAATTCCTCTCAGGGCCAAACCTGATCTTGGAGCTATAAAACCAAAATGCTCAGGAGGCATTTGTAATCCTATAGCAGTTCTGATTGCCTTTACCACCCCTATTTCTAATCTAATTTCCTAATGAGAGTGTAAATCTAGTCCTGCTGCCTGTGGGGTGACCCTATAAGGTCCCAGAGCCCCTGGCTCTAGTTCCCAATAGAGAACTGTCTGTCCTGTGGTAGTAGGTTTTAAAGGCATGATCTGTAAATTGGGGGTAATCATTCTTATTAACGGTGTTTCCTGTTCTCCAACTGGTCTGTTATTAAGAATGTCAAGGGCTTCACTTAAATGTTTTCTCCACCCTTTGTAGTTTCCGTTTCCCAATTTTTTTCAACTGTTCTTTCAATAACCCATTCATCCGCTCTACCAATCCTGTGGCTTGAGGATAATATGGGATATGAAAGATCCACTCAATATTATGTTCTGAGCAGAACTCTGCAACCTTCCTGTTCTTGAAGTGACTACCATTGTCACTCTGAATTTGCAATGGAATACCGTAATATAATATTATGGTTTCCATATTTTTAATGGTACTGTTAGCATTGGCCGTTTTACACGGACAAGCCATCATATACCCTGAGTATGTATCCACGGCTGTGCATACATACACACACCCTCCATCTTGTGGAAGGGGGCCGATGTAATCTACCTGCCAAATTTGTCCAGGTAGTTTACCTCGGACTATTTGACCCCTAACAACATGGGGGACAGGCCTTTGTTGTGAATGTTGGCATACTGGACATTTCATAATTGCTTCCTTGATTACATCTAACCTGATGGGCACCCTCTGGTCTGTGCCCACTGAGTCAGTCCGAGCAGCTCCTCAGTGGTGTCAGTCTTTACTGGATTCAGTGACTGATATTTTGGACTGTTCGTCTGCTACTGAGTTGAAGAGTCTTTCCAGGGGATCTGAAGCACAAATAACATCAACATGAAACACAGTCACTTTAATTATTTGTACAATTGCCCAGATATCTTGCCACAACTCTTTTCCCCATACTTCTTTGCTATGTATACTTGTAGTCTGATAGCCCACTGCGTTCCACACACGGTTGATACCTTTGTACCTAGCTGACCCTTCTGTAAACCACACTTGTTTCCTCTGCTCAGGAATCAATTGTCCAAAGGGTATCTCCTGCTCCTGAAGTCCCACAGGGACTTTGGTTACCTTCTCATGCAATGTGGAGATTCTACTAACTCATGGTTTTGCTCTGTCCTGAATTGCCTCAATTTGCTTTCCTCCCAATTCTGTAGTTATAATCTTGCACTCACTGAATTGTTTTGGATTTCCATTAATCAAATTGGCCTCCGCCCCTGTATCTACCAACATTTGTGGGGCGTGGCCAGCATGTCAGTCACTTTTATCTGTCTCCCTCCATCGATTCTCCATTTCAGATGAAGACATCATATTAGGAGAAAATGATGCCCCCTTCTGTTGGGCTTTGAATTCCTGTATCAAGGATTTAAATTCAGCATAAAGATCCTCAAACCCCGGTGCTGTGGGCTTTGTTGGCGACGAGGAGGGAGTGGGCCCTCTCTCTCCCCATGTCCTGCCCGGCCCCTGCTGTGGGGATTCAGAATCTTTTACTGTAACCTTTCTATTATGTGAAACCCCTGACTTTTTATTAAGTCATCTCTTTTGATACAATTTCCACATCTCGTCAATACCAATCCCATCTATTTTATCCCTGTGGACACCATCCCTTTGATCAGGGCTACACTCTATCCCTTATTTGGCTATGGCCAAAGCTACTTTCTTTTTATTAACCTTCCCTCGCCTCCTTTTGTATTTATACTGCGCTACACATACAGCAGCCTTTTTTGCTACATGCTGACATCCATCACATCTGTCCATTAATAACTTATTCTGACACTGTGCTATAACCAAAGCATTGTGGGCCTCACACAACTGTCTTTCCAATTCCTGAACTTTTGTTAATATACGTATTCTTTCCTCAAGCTGTTTTCTACATGCATGTAACAAAATCCATCCTCTCCTGCTCACAGCACCCAATTCCTGTTTTTTTTTTCACTCTCACTTTTTGCAAGCATGCAACCACATCATCGGGTTCAGCATCATTCAAACATTTGTCCCATGATTCACTTAATCCAACACATTGCGACCACTCTTTGGCCAAACTATGGTAAGGAGCCTGTTCCCACCCTGGAATTTCTACAGAAACACTTACAACCTCTTTTTTCTGAAAGAGAGGCATGTTTTATGCAATATCACACTATCACACAGAGTCCCTTCTACTTTCCAATAAAAAGAACTTCTGAGCCTTCTGCGTATCCTGTCGACTACGCCAAATTATGTATTGCCAAGTTTTTTTTAGCAATAAGGTTCGGATACGGCTTTAAAGAAGGCAACCACTTGTAATATAACACAATTTTATTTATAATAGATAATTTGAAAGATAAAATACAGAATCAAAGGAATAGTATGATATTATGATATTGCGTACAATTTTGTAGATTAAAGGTTACTAAGGTTAAATACTTATAAAGGTTACATACTTACTATTGGATAGAAGAAGAAAATGATTTCCCTAGTAGCATATACATCATCTGTCCGGAAACTTCAGCTGGAGAAGCGCTCAGCGATGGGCAGAGAATGCATACTAGGTCCCCTACACTGTGAAGGGCGTCCCCTTCACAGGTCCACAATGCTTCTGCCATAACTGAATTCTTCATCAGCTTTATACTTTAGAAAAATGCTTACCCAACCTAATATTACATAAGCATGAAAGTTCATAGGTTGTTGTCCAGCATTCCAATCTTGTGACAGTGGCAAGCTATCACAGATGAGCAATACTGGACAAGACCTGTTCACGGACCATTCTTCTTCATAATGTTTACATATGATAAGAGTAAATCCTACACAAGGTTCCAAATCAGAACAAGGTTTTCTTCCCCGACAGTATATTGTGTTAAGAAGCTATGTATCAGTGAGATACATTCACAGATACAGTACACCTTAACACAGAATATATAATCAGAATATTGATTAATGGTTGGATAAATCATAATGGGTTTCAGATAGCCACTTATATTTTTGGTACTACAATAAGCTTCTCCATCTTAAGCCATATGTCTGTAGTTTCATTTACAATTTTGTGTAATCGTCTGTCTCTAGTTCTACATCGCCTGACAAACACAGCGTATACAAAAGGCTAATTCCCTTCAGTAATAAAGATTAAACCTCAGCAAACTTTAACCTAGTGGTTTAGTATGTCTGAACTAATGACCCCTAGTCTACTTGAGGTAAGACATCTACACATGCTGATATGTCTGGTTTATATTTCAATATGGATTTGAAATATAAAATAGCCATTTTTCACGTTCATAATACAGCCCCTGAGGGTTCAGTCGCCACAGAGTTACTGCATCTCACCCAGAGGTGTGGTATCTCACCCTCAGGTAAGGAAGGCATATGGCTCGGGACCCTAACACCTGCATCCAACATATACCCGCAGTGGGGGTAGGGCGAGATTGCTCCTAAGGGAGAGCACAGTCCCAGGTCCCTAGCTGGTGGGAGGGTCCTATGTAGTGGGTGCTAAGGGGAGCAGCTTAGCGGAGCACATGACAGGGAGAGTATAAATAGGAAGCCATCTTAGAAAGAGCAAGCCAGTCAGAGGAGGAAAAGTGACAGGAGCAGAGGATCAGCATGAGCTCTGCTCCAGAGGCGGGCCTAGCCTGGGAGGCCCAGGACTGAAGGAGAGAAGAGAGGAGTGGGAGCAGGAAGGCTCCAGGAACCGAAGGGACCCTAGGGCTACAGGCCGTGCAGAAGGCCATCCGTACTCCTGCTGCTACCAGGAGGTAGAGGGGTCAGGCCAGATAAGTGGAACCGGTCCCTCAACTAGCGGAGAAACAGCAAGGCTCAACTAGAAACCGGAGGCTGCAGCATTTCATGTACTGCAGGTAAAAGTCCACACCAGTCTCACTAAGAAGGTAGCCACATAGGACCCAGGGGACGGAACACAAGTCGCCCGCCAAGGCCCGAGGATACCAGATAGAAGTGTCACTGGGTGTGAGGTGCAGGGAGAAGGCCAGAGAAAGGACACACAGAAGGGGGTCCTGATAAGTACTCCGGAGCTATCTGGGGGTGGACTGAGCCCCTCACTGAGTATGCACAGCATGACGGGTGAGATTGCTCTGGTACCTGTAATCTGGACTGCAACAACTGTGAGTAAAGATCTTGGGACTGCATCACACGGACTCTGTGTTCATTACTGACTCCCTGCACTACAACCACCATCATCCACCCACACTGCCCTGAAGCTACACTCTTCCTGTGGTGAGTAATAATACCATTGCTGCAAAACCACCAGCTTCAGAGGACTGTTCCGCAGCAGCGGCCCCTTTTGCCCCACTCCAGAGGTGGCGTAGTCGGACATTATAAAACCCATATATACAAATTACCCTTGGATTGACCGCCCTGGATCACGGACCGGGTCACCGCCACAGTGACTACAACCCCCAGCGTCTACCGGCCCGGCTCAGGGTACCCCACGGCCCAGGGGGCGCGTCAACTTCATAGGTCCCTGATCTGAGACCACTCCTGCAGCGTGATTTGCCCCACTTCTGGATCTCGTTGGCCCAGGCTATACGTCATAACGTATTGCACCAGGGCTTGTCGGTGCTGCCACAGTCGCTGCAACATGGTCAGAGTTGAATTCCACCGTGTCGGCACATCACATTTCAGCCGGTGAACTGGCAGGCCCAACAACTTCTGTATAGATGTAAGTTGTTGAGCTGCGGGATGCGAACGGCGGAAGTGAGCACACAGCGACCGTGCCCTCTGCAGAAGGCCATCTAGTCCGGGATAGTGGGCTAACAATTTATGGACAACCAGGTTCAACACGTGAGCCATACAAGGCACGTGTGTGACATTGCCCCGGCGAAGGGCCGCACCCAGGTTTGCAGCATTGTCGCACACGGCCTTCCCTGGTTGCAGGTCCAGTGGAGACAACCATTCATGAAACTGGGTCTCCAGAGCTGACCACAACTCCTCAGCTGTGTGACTCACATTTCCCAGACATTTCAAAGTAAACACTGATGCCTTGAGCCCTGCTGCCAGCATAGTAAGGAGGTGTGCAGGATTCCTTCTGCGCAGTTATAAAGCAGGTGGAATTACCAGACAGGCTTTGGGTGCAGGTGGAGGACCGAGAGGAGGTTGAGGAGGCAGAAGAATTGGAGGAACTTCGAGATAAAGAGGATTGACACACAACTCGTGGGGACGGTAAGACTTGGACAGCAGCCCCTTGTCCTGCTGTCACCATAGTTACCCAGTGCCCAGTCAGCGACATGTAACGCCCCTGTCCATGCCTACTCGTCCTAGTGTCTGTGGTGAAATGCACCCTGTCACACACAGAGTTTCTCAAAGAAGCGGTGATGCTGTGTGCGACATGCTGGTGGAGCGCAGGCACACCTTTCTTTGAGAAGTAGTGCCGATTGGGCATCTGGTACTGGGGCACTGCGACGGACATAAGGTCTCGAAAATCCACTGTGTCCTCCAGGCGGAAAGGCAGCATTTCTGTAGCCAAGAGCTTGCAGATGGTGAAATTCAACCTCTTAGCTTTCTCATGGCTAGGAGGAAATGGTCTTTTACTTTTCCACATCTGAGGCACCGAGGGCTGGCTGTTGTGCTTAGACGGGGTTGAGTAGGGTGTCCCCGGCAAACTGCCGGTCTGTGAGGAAGATGCAGGCGGACATGTTAGGTTGCCTTGATCCAAAGGTGGTGCTCTCGATGTCAGAGAGCGCTCAACACCAGCAGGTGTTTCCACTTCCCAATGAACTGACGACCTGCCAATCACACTGGCTGTTGCAGGTAAAGAGGTGGCAGGTCTGCATCCAAAAACATGTGTGACTGCTGTCCCCCCAGTCACAGATGATGAAGAGGCCGCGGATGCACAAGATGGGGCAGACGGTGGTTGGCCCATCCTGCTAGGCCGCATTGTAGCACAGTGAGCTTCCCGCTGCAACTTATGCTTCATATCCATGTGACGGTACATGCATGAAGTACTCAAACTATGGATTTTTTGTTCTCTACTTAGCTTTTGGTGACAAATATTACAGATAACACAAGTTGGGTCATCCTTATCATTCTGAATAAATGCCCAGGCTATGCAAGGCTTAGAGCCCATGCGACCTGAAGAGCCACTGCGACTTGTGGTCAGAAGCAGAGATGTGGTTGAGGATGCAGTTGTTGACGTGCTTCCAGTACTCCGTCTCTGTCCAGGAAGGCGCAACCTAACCTCGTCGTCAATAGCATCTGTGACGCCCCGCTGTGCTTGGTATCACAGATCCTAGAAGAGTGTATTGATGGAATCCTCCACAAGAGGCCCCCATAAACATTCACACATCTCCACCTACCACCTCAGACCAGCAGAGGGAGCCCGTTAGGGATATAAATAAGGAAGGTGGAGCTAAGCAGTTCAGTTCCTCTGAAGAGTTCCTGCAGTAGAGAAGCCTAAGAGAGGTCAGTCTGCAGTGGAGCTCAGTCTAGTCTAGAGAACTCAGTTAATAGTTCAGCAGTGGAGCACGAGGCTCCTGCTAGCTAGATTCAGTAAGGCATAACCGGAATCCCTGGAGAACTACAAGTCCCAGTATCGCTAAGGTGCTGATACGTAACAGAGCCAGGAGACGCTTAGGCCCCGCATAGTGGGAGCGTCAACTCCAAGAGAAGGCCCTACCACAAGGTCAGCCAGCGCAGGACAGAGACAAAGATAGGCCTAGCTCCAGGCTGGTCAGAAACTTACTACGCAGAGGCAAGAAACAGGAGGCCCTACACCCGCTCATTGGGGAGGATCCTGATATTCACCCTTCACCCTACAGTGCTCCGGGATGTGCCTGAATTTCCTCCAGTAAATGGTACTGAAGTGACTACCGTGTCCGTTCCCGTTCTTGCTCTGACCCAGCTGGGTCTCGCCTGTCCTGCATTACCCCTGCATACGCTGCCCTGAGACCTAGCTCCACCTGTGGGGAGCTATACCATCCAGCTGCCTTATCACGGGTCTCAGTGGACTGCTGCAGCGCTGGTGCTTCTCACCAGATACCACAGGTGGCGTCAAGAACTCTTATAAAATTAACAATTATCCACTCTTTTAAAGAGTGACCCCAGGGTACGGGCCAGGGAGCCGACCACTGCGACATCCCCAAGGCCAGGCAAAGGCCTGGGTACCGAGTCATCCCCAACCCCTGGGCTAGTCACATCCTCCTCCACCTCCTCCGTTGACCTCATCGACTGGCTGACTGTAGGTTGAAAGTAAGTGGGATCTCCAACCTCGTCATCATCTCCCTTTGTGTTATCACACCCGTCGTCCTCAAAGCCAACCTCTTCCTGCCCTGACCGAAAAGTCAAGTTGTCGCTCCAATCAGGTATTTGAGTCTCATTATCGTCTTCATCATTGTCTCCACCAACGGGAGTGACAGTTTGGGAACAAGGGTCTACATTATGCTCAGAACCTTCTTCATCTGGTCCTGTATCCGACATATAAAGATTCTGGGCATCAGTGCAGATCATTTCCTCGTCTGGATTAACAGAAGCTCTGGAGCAGACCTCCATTTCCCAGGCTATAGTATGAGTAAACAGCTCTGCAGACTCAACCATCTGTGTTACCCCATACTCAGACGGGCAGCTGGAGACTTGGGAGCTGTGAGGAAGCAAGTGCGATTGGGGTGACACCTCTGAGGACTGGAGTATTTGTGATGTTGAAATTGAGGTGGAGGAGAGCCCACTTGAAGGAGCACTTGATATCCGCTGAAGCACCTGCTGTTTTTGTGCCTCATCTGGAATTTGTAGCGATGGGTGTGTCCGTAAGAAAGGGATCGTATCACATTGTCCACGAAAAGAAGTTTGGCTGGAAGATGGTCTTCTTCTGCTCGACCCACCAGCGGACAGGCACCAGTATTGGGAGAGGGGGGCTGGCCGTCAGGGTCCACCGCGGCTCTGGCACAAACCCGGCGACACGGAGGTGGCACGGGCAGGAACGAACTGGCCGTGTCGGCTTCTCACTTTTTGGATTTTAGAAGGGCATGACATGCCTATATCTGTGTCTCCCCCTCCTTTTACTCCTCCACCTCTTTTCTTTTCGCATGACTATATTTACTTGTCACTTTTCCATGTGTTAGTTATGTCTTCTGAGCAGTTTGGCAGCTTTTGGACACCTTTGAAGGTGTTTTCTATGTGTTTCTATGTGTTTTTGTTTGCCTGCCATTGGTTTTAACGGTGTTCGAAGGTGTTCGATGAACAGTTCGACGAACAGTTCGGCGAACACACGGGTGTTCGACGAACCGAACCGAACTCGAACACTACGGGGGTGGCTCAACATTACTTATCAGTTATAATTACACCAATGGCACTAAAAACCCGCTCTGATAAAGCGCTAGCGGCAGGGCAGGACAGGACCTCTACAGTGTGGAGAGCCAGTTCATTCCACGTATCCAGCTTGGATATCCAATAATTATAAGGCACAGAGGAATCACGGAGGATGTTGGAACAATCGGCAAGGTACTCCCTCAGCATCTTCCCAAACTTTGCACTCCTTGTGAGAGTATCCTGTGTCTCAGGGCCTGTGCGATGGGAGGGGCTGAGAAAATTCTCCCAGAACTTTGACAGTGTTCCCCTGGCTCTGCTGGATTGGAGTTGTGTCTCTCTCGCCAGTAGTCCTTGGTTGTCCAACGAACTATGACCTCTGCCGCCAGCGTTTTCAGATGGGAATTTTTTTAATAGTTCAGCAACAAGGGCCTTCTGGTACTGACCCATTTTTGTAGACCTGTCCACCTCAGGAATAAGAGATATAAAGTTCTCCTTGCAGCGTGGGTCTAGAAGTGTCACCAACCAGTAATGACTGTCACCCAAAATTTTGAGAATGCGAGGGTCATGGGAAAGGCAGTGTAACATAAACTCAGCCATGTGTTCCAGACTGCTAACAGGAAAGACTTCCGTGTCCACACCGAGAGGACGAGTGACCATGCTCTCCTCTACCTCCTCTCTGTCCTCAAGCCACGCTGAACAGACAGTATGACAGTTTTGCAAATAGTACCATCTATAGCGCATGAAACTAGCTCCTGTTCTTCTTCCTCTTCCTCCTCTTCCTCATTGTCACCCAATCCACGTTGGGATGAGATGAGGCTTGCCTGTGTGTAATCACCCTGTATGGGTCCTTGCTCTATTTCATCGTGCTCCGCCTGCAATGCATCCTCTTTGATTGTGAGCAGAGAGCATTTCAGAAGACAGAGAAGCAGGATGGTGACGCTAATTATGGCGTCATCGCCGCTCACCATCTTGTTGGAGTCCTCAAAGATTTGGAGGATGGTACATATGTCTGACATCCATGTCCACTCCTGAGGTCTTATGTGTGGAGTCTGAACTGAATACCTTGTTGATGGTGGTGCTCAACGACTGCCCTCTTCTGCTCACAAATCTTTCACAACATCTGCAGTGTAGAGTCCCAATGCGTGGGGACATCACACACCAGTCTGTTAGCTGGAAGCTGCAAACTCTGCTGAAACACGGCAAGAGCAGCGGAAGCTGTAGGTGAATTTCTAAAATGGGTACACAGGCAGCGTCCTTTAACAAGTAGATCCGGCAGCTCCGGGTAGGATTTGAGAAACCACTGAACCAAGAGGTTAAGCACATGAGCAAGGCATGGTACGTGTGTGAGCTCGCCTCACCTCAGAGTCGCCACCAGGTTCCGGCCATTGTCACACACGACCATGCCTGGCTGTAGAGCTGTCCACAACTCTTCAGCATTGTGCGGTTTGTCACCTAAGCATATTAGTTTCAGCACAGCCTGTTGCCGCTTGGTTGAGGCAGTGCTGCAGTGCTTCCAGCTTGTGACTGATGTGGTCATTTCAGAGATGGAGGCTGAAGAGGAGGAGGAGGCTGAGGAGGATGAGGTGCAGGAGCTGTAGACTGTGGGGGCAACCCTGATTGACCTAGGGCTTGCAATCCTTGGCTTCAGGAGGACGTGTTCCGTCCCAAGGTCCGAATGGGTCCTGGCTTCCACTATGTTAACCCAGTGTGCTGTCAATGAGATGTACAGTCTCTGCCCACAAGCACTTGTCCACGTGTCCGTGGTTAGGTGGACCTTCTTGGTAACTGCGTTGTTGAGGGCACGACTAATGTTTTGGGACACGTGCTTGTGTAATGCGAGGACGGCACACCAAGAGAAATAGTGGCGGCTGGGGACCGAGTACCGAGGAACGGCTACCGCCATCAGTTTGCGAAATGCTTCCGTCTCCACGCGCCTAAAAGGCAACATTTTGAGCTCAAGCAGTGGCGAAATGTGGGAATTTAGTAGTGTGGCCTGTGGGGCGTTGGCTGCCTATTTGCGCTTGCGTTCCAACGACAGGGGTATGGACAACTGAACACTGCGCTGGGACAAGGTCGTGGACGTGCTTCCTGATGCTGCTACTTGAGAGTGTGCAATGACAGGTACAGGTCAGGAGGCATCTTCGCATGCACTATGGACAGTGGATTGGCTTGCATGCACAACAGCGGAAGAAGCAGTGGTGCCACCCGCAGACACTGTTCCTGGACCCTGGGGTTTGGCCCCCAAAGTTGGGGGCTTTGCTGCCATGTGCCTGATTATGCTGGTGGTGGTCAGGCTGGTCATTTTGCCACCCCTTCTGAGCTGACCTGGCAGGTGGTGCAAATGGCCTTTTTGGGGTTATCTGCAGAGTCTTTAAAAAACAACCAGACTCGGGAAGATCTAACAGTTGTACTGGCAACTTCCTTCGTGTTGGTGTTACGGGGAACGGTTGCCTGCCTTCTGTCTGCGGCCACCACACTGCTTCTTCCTGCCTGTTGTGGTGCTTTGCCACCCTCCTCCTGTGTGCTGCTCTCCTTGCTGTGCATGTCCTTCTGCCAGGTTGGGTCAGTTACTATATCATCTACCACCTCGTCTTCCACTTCCGCACCCTTGTCCTCCTCCTGACTTTCTGGCAATTGTGTCTCATCATCGTCCACCTCTTGTGATACTTTCCCACCGTCACCTTCGTGTGACCGTGGCTGCTCAAATATTTGGGCATCGCTACATGCAATCTCCTCTTGCCCTGCTTCAAGTGGACCGGGCGAGAGGCTCGAATATATAAATGGAAAAGTGAACAGCTCTTCGGAGTGTCCAAGTGTGGGATCAGTTGTCTCTGGGCACTCGGCATGGTGGGTGGAAGGAGGTTTAAAGTAAGGAATATGCAGTCCAGACTCACGGCTACTGAGACTTCATTGTGTGGAAGACAGGGTGGTGATGGTGGTGGCTAAGTGACTGGAAGCATTTTCTGCTATCCAACCAATAACCTTTTCACACTGCTCTGTGTTTAATAGTGGTATTAATTGGGACAGGAAGGTCGAGCGAGAAGATGTGAGTGTTTGTTGTGGCACAATTTCAGCTTGCCAACGGCCTCGGCGTCTGCATGCACCATCACCATCATGTCCTGTTCCCCATCCCTTGTCACGTGCCTTGCCCATTTTAAATGGAGGACAATATTTTCCACGCTCACTACAAATGGCTGAATTTGGAGCGAACTTATATGTGATCCGTGTGACAGACAAATCACAGTTTTAAATAACTAGCCTGTAGGTAACTATTTTGAACAGCAAACTGGTGTAAATAGCTTCACTTACACACTGAAACAAATGCTTAATGGAAGCCAGAAATGGCAGTATTTTCTGAAAACGTATATTTGATCCGTGTGACTGAGAAAACACAGTTTTAAATAGCTGGCCTGTAGGTAACTATTTTGAACAGCAAACTGGTGTCAATAGTTTCACTGACACACTGAAACAAATGTTTAATGGAGACCAGAAATGGCATTATTTTCTGAAAACGTATATGTGATCCGTGTGATGGACAAACCACAGTTTTAAATAGCTGGATTTTTAGCGCTGTAATATGGAAAGGACCTGGCTGTATTCTGCAGTGCCAACAAGCAAATGGCGCAGAAAAACGGTGTTCTCTGGATTGCTTTTTAAGCAAATAATGAGGATTAAGATCCAAAAAAAAATTATTCCTGGTCCCTGTGACCTGGGCCTATTTCTAGAACTATCTAACAGCAGCAGCAGACAAAACTGGAATGGAGCCTCTTGTGCTATTTGCACTGCAGTCTGCTATATACACTGCCTGCCTGATTTCTCTGCAGATGGATTAGTCCTCTGAAGGACTGTTTGTTGAGATGGAAATGTGTCTCTAATATAGTTTGGTATACCTACACTAACTAGAAACAAGCAAATCTCTCCCTAGCTCAGCAGCAGCTCTCCCTACACTGTCTGACTGCGGAGTGACTGTGACGAGCTTGGCGGTGCCAGGTCTGATATAGACCTGATGACGCTGTGCGGCCAGCCAATCACTGTAATTTCACAACCAACATGGCTGCAGCATTACAGTGAGTGGCATGCAATCCCTGCATGTTCATTGGCTCTGTATAGAGCGCCAAACTTGCAGGGAGGGGACCCAAGCTCCCGCCGAGCAACCCCAGAAATACTTGGCGAGCGCCGAGCATCTCGAGCAGTGAGATGCTCGGGCGAGCACCAAGCAGTAGCGAGCATGCTCACTCATCACTAGCGCTTATATTTACAAGTATTCGGCCACTTACACTGCGCCTTATTAAAGGCAAAGCATGTACCTTTCCTCATTGTAGTTTGAGCCGGTATTTGATGCTGAACACCAGCAGGTTTGGCAGGCAACATAAGATTGAGCCACAAACCTACGTCTTTTAACCCCCTTCTAAGGGATGGGTAAACAGAAAGCTTCTGTCTAAAATTTTCATCATAGAAATACCAGCTCAAATTATCAAAGTTTTTATACGCTTCTGTGTCACCCAAGCCTGGATGCCACAAGTGTAATTAAAGCTGTGTCTGAGAGCAAGGGGGAGGTTCTCTGGCCAGGGGAACATGAGCATGCAATGCCTCCTGTCTCAGGCCAGTAGGGGGAGCAGGCTACCCCTATAAAAGCTGGTACTGGGGACAGGGTTAGGGAGAACTGGATTGCCTGTCTCAGCTTTGAGACGTGTCCCAGAGTGGAGCAGGGACAGAAAGTTGATTGCACCTAAGAGGAAGTGTGGCAGTAGAAGAGAGCCACCAGCCAGAGACAAGAGGCGAAGAGAGCCTGTCTTGGCAGAGAAAAGACTTAACTTTACCAGACTTTGGTGTCTGAGGCTGGAAGGATTCCACATCCCCCAGCAGATAACCAGCCCGCAAGGGACTGTACATTCCTTGGCCTAAGAAGCCTGGAGGCCCTGCCACAACCGAAGGGACCAGTAAAGCCGTACAAGGCTGGGAGCAGAAAGGAACCCACGTCGCAGGCCATACAGGCGAGAAAGCACGGAAAGCTCGGAAACGTGGGCTGTTATCCTATCAGGAGGAGATAGTCAGAAGGAGCGCAGAAAGCACGGTAGGCCTACACCCTCACCCTGACCAGGGCCAATTTCCCCGTTGCTCTCAGACATCCAGGTCCCCTCCTAGCTGGGACTGTTTGTGGGTCAGTTTACCTGTTCAAGTAAAGACCCTGGACTGCAACCTGTTGTCTGTGTGCTCCTTGCTCCTCCAGCACTATCAGCACTGGGACTCGCACTACCATCACTCCCACCATCCACAATACTGCCCTGGGGCCGCACTCTTCCCGTGGGGAGTCACACTACCATAGCTGCACATCTCATCAGCCCCAGCCGTCTGCATGCAGCGGCGGTTCCTAATAACCGCAAATCCACGGGTGGCGTAGTCGGACATAATCAATATAACGGACTACCACTGGCCTGACCACCCTGAGCCACGGAACCGGGTTGCCACTACTACTCCCATTGCTCCCTATTGCCCGGATCCGAGTGCCCCACGGCCCAGGGGGGGGAGTCAGCTTTGGCGTAGTCGGCAGGATTTCGTGCCCGCAACCACCGGGTACTGCGTGCCTGAAAAAGACTTTCGTAACTTACCTGTGGCAAAGTTTCCCGCCGTCCGGAGTCGTTTCCCGCCATCCGGAGCCGATTCCCGCCATCAGACGCCTTCTTGGACCGTTTCCCGCCGTCTTCTGCCGTCTTCTCGCCATCTGCAGCTGTTTCCCGCCATCGGACGCCATCTCCAGGACGCCGCACGGGAAGAAGAGGGGCGTGGACGTCAAAACCGCGCGAGATCCGAAGCTCCGCCCCACGCACCGACACTGCGCAAGGTCCTGGAAGGGAGAGAGAGCGACGCTGACGTCATCGGAGTGCGACGCCAGGTCCTCGTCCAGAGCAGCAGCGGAGCCGCGGCCTACAGAAGAGGATCGTCGGAAGGTAGGCCACACTTCACTAGGGGGGGAGGAAGATGTCGGACACAGAGGCGCCCACTACCACCAACGCAGCTGCAGCAGCGGTTATGCCCTTTTCCTTGCCCTACATCCCTGGAGCGGCCTGGCTGCCGAAATACTCAGGGGAGCCCCATGCCCTAACTGACTTCAAGGAAAGGCTATACAGTTTGTTCCACGTTTACACCCTGACAGAGGAACAGAAGGTCAGCATATTAACAGGGCAGTTAACTGGCGCAGCCCAGCGGGAGGTAAAATCATGGCCCACTGAGGAGAAAAGGACTGTGAAGGGTATTCTGGCCCGGCTGCGGGGTACCTTTGATACACGTACCTCCGCTGAGATTAAAATGAGGTTCTATGGGTGTAAGCAGCGGGCACAGGACAGCATCAGAGACTATGCCCTAAATCTGCAGGAAGCCTTGAGGGCTATTCAACAAACTGACCCTGGCAGTGTGCAGGAAACCGATAAGCTGCTAACAGAGCAATTCATAGAGGGTCTGCTGTCCAGC
Organism: Phyllobates terribilis; assembly: GCF_046119375.1. Classification (NCBI taxonomy): domain Eukaryota; kingdom Metazoa; phylum Chordata; class Amphibia; order Anura; family Dendrobatidae; genus Phyllobates; species Phyllobates terribilis. Next base: position 88,377,072 of record NW_027362771.1, read on the forward strand.
GCCCACAGGGCCCAGCTGCGCCTCATGTTCTTTCAGAACCCCGACCTGACCTTTGCCCAATTTAAGGACAGGGCCATAAGGGTGCTCCGTGAATCTGCAACCAGTGGCGCTATAAACCCCCGGCGCCCTGCTATCACTTACCACCAGGAGGCGGCGCCCTCCTCTATGGACTCCGTGGAGGCTGATGCACAGGCCCTGAACCAAGCCCCGTCGAAAGGCCTGAACCACCAAGTCCAGGAGCTGACCAGGAGCGTCACGGCGTTGACCAGGACCGTCCAGGCGTTGCAAGTGGACCCGTCAAGACCCATCAAGCTGGCTTCAAGTCTGGAGGATGTCCCATGGCGTCGACAGAAGAGGATCCCGTCGTTCCGGGGGAGGCCCACAGACCGCTACGCAAAGGATGGACAGCCCATTTGCCGTCGATGCATCCAGCCCGGACACATTTCCAGGTACTGTAATTTAAACGGGTCCAACCTGGGGCAGAGGGCCGACCCCCAGGCTTAAGATCACCAGGCCCTTATAATTGGCGTGATAAGTACGTTGTGGGGTGCCCGGTTTTACCCGTGGTGCTGGACGGTATCCCCATGAGCGCCTTGCTGGATACTGGGTCGCAAGTAACCACAATCCCTTATGTACTTTTTAAGCAGTATTGGACTGATGCTGATATCACACGGTATCCAGACAGTAACTTGAGCATCATCGCCAGTAATGGCTTACCCGTGCCGCAGATGGGGTTCAAAGAGATGACCATTAAAATTGGTAAAGTTGAACTACCGGAACAGGGATTGATTATTGTGGACATTGACCGTCATGAAAGTCACCGTAAAATAACTGTGGGTACTAACATAATTGAAAATTGTCTTTCAGAGGTAATTGTAATTCTACAACAGGTGGCGGTGAATGCTAGTTCCAGCCAACAGAGAGTCCTCAACAAGGAGATAAAAGCCCTGATGAGACGGCAGCAGGTAGAACTGTCTGGTGGTGAGATCAGTAGCGTAAGACTCAGTGATCCATTCCCCATTTCCATGCCTCCCAAAAGTGAAATGATGATCTGGTGTCGGACTGCAATCGGGTTGAGAGGTAGAGACTACCAAGCCATGGTAGAACCCGTGTACTCAGACAGCAGGCCCACCATTTTGACAGCCCGGGGGGTGGTTGATGTCTGTCATGGGAGGGTGCCCGTCCGCATCCTCAACATTGGGGAGAGGGAAGTACACTTACCCAGGTACGCTACACTCGCCAAACTGTTTGTCGTCGAACACAAAGCTATCAGGGCTGTGGAACCCTTGCCTCCATCTCCACAGGCGGAGGGTATTGGCTCCCAGAAACAAAGGGAGGACTGGTGCCAGAAACTCCATGTGGGTGCTGACTCCACTCACCTGCACCAAAAACAAGGAGTCTACCGGGTGGTACAGGAGTACGAGAGAGTCTTTAGTAAGCACCCGCTAGACTTCGGCAGAGTAAAAGGGATAGAACACCACATCCCCACAGGGAGCCACCCACCAATAAAAGAGAGGCACAGACCTGTACCCCCTGCACATTATCAGAACGCCAAGGGTATGCTAAGAGAGATGAAAGAAGCTGGGGTTATCACAGACAGCTGTAGCTCCTGGGCAGCCCCTTTGGTTCTGGTCAAAAAGAAAGACGGCACCATGAGAATGTGCGTGGACTATAGACAAATCAACCGTATCACTCACAAAGACGCATATCCGCTGCCTAGAATAGAAGAGTCTTTAGCCGCACTAAAATCTGCTAACTTCTTTTCTACTTTGGACCTTACTAGCGGGTACTGGCAGGTTCCTGTGGCAGAGGCTGACAAGGAGAAGACCGCCTTCACCACCCCGATGGGACTGAGTGAATTCAACTGTATGCCTTTTGGGCTCTGCAACGCACCAGAGACCTTCCAGCGGCTGATGGAATGCTGTCTAGGGCACCGAAACTTCGAGACGGTCCTCCTTTACCTGGACGACGTGATCGTCTATTCGAAGACCTACGAGGACCATCTCAAGCACCTGGCCGAGGTGTTCGAAGCCCTGGCAGGCTATGGCCTGAAGGTGAAACCATCGAAGTGCCACCTGCTGAAACCAAAGGTCCAGTACCTAGGGCACGTGGTAAGTGCGGAAGGAGTAGCCCCCGACCCTGACAAGATCACGGCAATCAAGAGCTGGCCAAGCCCCTCGAACATCAAAGAGGTGAGACAGTTTCTCGGGTTGGTAGGCTACTACCGAAGGTTCATCCCCGGGTTCACTAAGATGGCAGCTCCTATGCAGGACCTCCTGATCGGACAGTCTAAGTCCAGGAGTCAAAAGCCACCCTTCAAGTGGGATAAACCGGAAGAGGAGTCCTTCCGCCAGATAAAGTTGGCCCTCACGGGGGATGAGATCCTGGCCTACCCTGATTACGGACAGCCTTTCATTCTCCACACAGATGCCAGTAATGTGGGACTGGGAGCTGTACTGTCCCAAAACCAACAGGGCAGAGAACGGGTGATCGCATACGCCAGTCGGAAGCTGAGGCCCACCGAGAGGAACCCGGAGAATTACAGCTCCTTCAAGCTAGAATTCTTGGCGGTGGTGTGGGCCGTGACGGAACGCTTCAAGCATTACCTGGCCTCCGCAAAGTTCACCGTGTACATGGACAACAACCCGTTGACACACCTGGACAATGCAAGACTGGGTGCCCTGGAACAGCGGTGGATGGCCCGTCTCTCCAACTATGACTTCGTGATCAAGTACCGGGCAGGCAAAACCAACGCCAACGCGGACGCCCTATCAAGAATGCCTCACTTACCTGAAGGTGACGAAGACCCAGAAGAGCTGGAAGAGGTAGAACTCCCCGCGTTTCACCGGTATGGAGCCGCTCAACACTCTCACCGCATGAAGGAGGAGGATCTAACAACTGTGATGATGAATCCTCTACCTCACCACAGCTGGGCCGAAACCCAAGATAGTGACCCTGCAGTCCGCCTGGTGAAAGATCTGCTAACCCGGGAAGACGCCCGCCTAGATCCAGATGCCCCAGAGGAAGCCAAGCAGCTATGGAAGGAGAAGAGCAAGCTGTTCCTCTACGAAGGCAAGTTGTGCAGAAGGATTGTTAACCACCGGACGCACGAGCTGACCTGGCAAGTCGTGGTCCCAAGGCGAGATGCAGCTATGGTCCTGGGGGCTTACCATGACAGAGCGGGACACTTCGGTTGGAAGAAACTGGAGTTCCTACTAAGAGGAAGGTTCTTTTGGGTCGGCATGAGAGGAGCTGTAGAAAAATGGTGCAGAGACTGTGGCCCTTGTCACCTGAGGAGGAAGGACCGCACCAGCCAGAAGACACCCTTGAGGCCCATCGTCACCACGCAGCCTCTTGAGCTGGTAGCTCTGGACCACGTCAAATTGGCTCCCAGCCGGTCAGGATACATCTATGCCCTGACAATCGTGGACCACTATTCCCGTTTTCTAGTGGTGGTCCCGGTAAAGGACTTGATAGCCCAAACAGCGGCCAGAGCCTTCCAGCAATACTTCTGCCGTCCACACGGGTATCCGAAACAGGTCCTGACAGACCAGGGTCCAGCGTTTGAAGCTGAAATCTTCCAGGAGTTCTGCAACCTCTATGGCTGTAAGAAGATTCGTACAACGCCTTACCACCCCCAAACCAACGGGATGTGTGAGAAAATGAACAATATAGTCATTGATCTCCTGAAGACGTTGCCCCTGGAGGAACGCAGCCTGTGGCCAGAAAAACTGCCGGACCTGGTAGACATGTACAACAATATCCCGGTGAACGCTACAAACTGCACCCCGGCTTACCTGATGCGAGCCAGACCGGGTAAGCTGCCCGTAGACCTGGAGATGGGAGTCCTAATACCTGAGGACACCTCCCCGGATGCGGACTGGGATACGGAAAGGCAACTGCAGTACAAGAAGGTACAGGAGATTGTGGAGAAGAGCCTGGCCCAGGTGAGAGAGAGGCAAGAAAAACTCTTCAACCAACACGCCCCTGCTGGTCCCCTAGAACCTGGTGAGCAAGTCCTAAAGCGGAAGAGAAGGCTACATAAGTTGGACGACCAGTGGGAAAGGGAACCCTACACCATACTGCAGTCTGACCACGACAACCCAAAGGTGTGCGTAATCACCAAGGACGGAGGAGAAACCACTAGTGTCGTCTCCAGAGACCACCTCAAAAGATGCCCCGAGCAACTCCGTAGTGCAGAAGAGGATCAGAGTGACCTTGAACCCGCAGAGGACAAGGAAGAAATGATCAGCACCGTTCTCGGAGAGTTCCCTCAGTCCTGGACTCGCATAAATGATGCCATAGTGGTACCCGTCCTGCATTTCCTGCAACCGGCCCAGCAACAACCAACACCAGAGCCGGAAGGTGAAGAGGAGCAAGCGGTTCCAGAGGCAGAAGAGCCTGTTCCAGCAGCCCAGGAGAGTCAACCCTCTGCTGACAGTGAGCCTGCCATGCCTGCGGTAAGCCAAAGAACCCGCAGACAGCTGCCTGCCCTACCTGTACAATCAGCTGGTAGCTGTACCTGTTAGAACCTTGCTGTTAGGTTTTTTTTTCCTTTGCTGGTCACATGACCTTGTTGGCCTATTTAATCCTGCTCCGCCCTTCTGGCTTTGCTGGACTTCATTGTATATCTACTTTCTAGCTAGCCTGTGCTCTGTATCTAACTCTGTTAGTTTGCTTGGTCTACGGACCTCTATGTTCTATCTATTTTGTTTGTTCGTCTGTCTGCTACTATTTCTGTTAGGAGGTGTCCCTTATTCCTCCCAGTCCTTAGTACTTGTAGGGATTCCCTCCCCACATCTATAGGTCTTCGTACAGACTAGATTAGGACTTTAGCAGGTCTGATCGCAGGATCAGGTTCCCTGTTACATCGTAGGGATTCAGCTGAGTCTTATAGTAGGGACAGATCTCCTCTCTTTCCTTAGCTTTGGTAGCAGAACATAACAGTAAGTCCAGCCTGCAAATTCTCTAAGGAAAGATTTTTTTTTTTTTTTTTTTTGTTCCATCATGGTGTCGGTTCAGGATTTGGCTAAACACCTGCAGGGACTCTCTCTGGAGGTGGCCGAGCTCCATCAGCACGTGAGTAACTGTCCTGGAGCATATTTCTTGGAGCCTAAGGTATGTTTGCCGGATTTATTTTTTGGTGAACATCGAGAATTTTTTTCATTTAAAAATGCTTGCTTATTGTATTTTCGTTTGAGACCCAAGTCCTCTGGGGATGAATCCCAGCGCGTAGGGTTCATAATGTCACTTTTGCGCAAAGAGCCTCAGGAGTGGGCCTTTTCTTTGCAACCTAGTGATACATGCTTCAGATCAGTGGATAGTTTTTTTTCTGCTTTAGGACTATTATATGATGATCCTGACCGTGTGGCATCAGCTGAGACTGAGTTGAGACGTTTAAAACAAGGATCAGGTAATGTCGAAAAATATTGTACTCATTTTCGTCGTTGGTCCACTCAAACAGGGTGGAACGATTCTGCTCTGAAAAGTCTATTTCTTGCTGGGCTCAGTGAAAGGGTTAAAGACCTGCTAATTGCTTATCCTACACCTGAGGATTTGCAACAGGCTATGCAATTAGCTATACGGGTGGATAGAAGACTGCGTGCTAGGGTTAATGAGAGCAAATCCTCTGCCATGTCAGTTTCTGGTTATGATAATGTGTGTACTAACAGTGGTGAACCGATGGAGATTGGATCGGTGGCACCTCGCTCTCAAGAAAAAGACCGTCGTTTTTCGCAAGGCTTGTGTTTCTATTGCGGAAAATCTGGTCATTTGATTAAAGGCTGTGAGCTTCGTATGAAGAAAGAAAAAAAAATGGTCAGTCACGCCCGTATTGCCTGTTTAAATTCCAAGGGTATATTTTTAGCTGCTTCCACGATTGCTCAGGAAAAATTAATGGAATTTCGGGTGTTTGTTGATTGCGGGTCTACACTGAATGTAATTGATGGGGGATTCGTGGAAAAACTCAATTTAAAACCTGAACCTTTGTCATCCCCCATTGCTGTGGTTTCTGTGGATGGTTCCCCTTTGAAGAATATTACTCTCAAGGTCAGTGAATTTCCTCTCACTATTAATGGTGTTCACCATGAGAAATTGGATTTGGTAGTGTTGAATAACTTGCCTTCTCCAGTAATATTGGGTTTGCCCTGGTTAAAATTTCACAATCCTGTACTGGATTGGTCTACCAGTGAAATTAAATCCTGGAGCCATAAATGTTATGACAAGTGTTGTAACGGGCGTATTGCAGCTTTGGATAGGGGAGAATTGCCTGTTCCTATTCAGGATTTTTGGAGAGTTTTTTCTGAGAAGGAATCGCAGGTTTTGCCTCCCCATAGAGACTATGATTGTTCTATTGAATTGGTCCCTGGAGCGACTCTTCCTAAAAGTCGTTTATTTAACCTTACTATTCCTGAGAGGAAGGCTTTGGAGGAATACATACAGACAAGTTTGGCCGCCGGTCACATTAGGCCCTCTAAGTCTCCTGTGGCGGTTGGATTTTTTTTTGTAAAAAAAAAGGACGGCGGTTTACGTCCTTGTCTGGATTTTCGTGAGATCAACAAAATTACGGTATGCAATCCTTACCCACTGCCATTGATTCCTGATCTGTTTAACCAGTTATTGGGGGCCAAGTGGTTCTCTAAAATTGACCTTAAGGGGGCATACAATCTGTTGCGCATGAAGGAGGGTGATGAATGGAAGACTGCTTTTAACACTCCTGTGGGTCATTTTGAGAATCTGGTTATGCCTTTTGGTCTTACTAATGCTCCTGCATTTTTTCAGAATCTGATTAATGACATCCTTAGACCTTTGATCGGTAAAAATGTGGTTGTGTATTTGGATGACATTTTGATTTATTCGCCAGATCTGGAGTCTCATTGGCGGAGCGTGCGTGAGGTATTACAGTTATTAATGGACAATTCGCTTTTTGCTAAGCTGGAGAAATGTGAGTTCGCTGTACAGAGAATTAGTTTTTTGGGCTACATTATCTCCAGCAAAGGTTTTGAGATGGATCCGGTTAAGGTTCAGGCTGTGCAGGAATGGCCTAGGCCTATTGGTTTGAAATCGACACAGAGGTTTTTGGGTTTCGCCAATTACTACAGAAAATTCATAAAAAATTACTAGGCCGTTTTTGGTTGAGGTTGATGCTTCCTCTGTGGGGGTTGGCGCAGTATTGTCTCAGGATAACGGGGATGGATTACATCCCTGTGCCTTTTTTTCAAAAAAATTTTCGGAGACTGAACTGAATTACGATATTGGTAATCGGGAATTATTGGCTATTAAACTCGCATTTGAACACTGGCGCCACTTCTTGGAAGGTGCGGAATTTCCCGTTCAGGTTCTTACGGATCATAAAAATCTGATATATCTTGATGCTGCCAAGCGCCTGAATGCCCGTCAGGCTAGGTGGGCACTGTTTTTCTCGCGGTTTAATTTCTCCGTTACTTACATCCCTGGTACTAAGAATGTTAAGGCGGATGCCTTGTCTCGCAGTTTTTCTCCCATAGTCGGTGCTGAGAAAGAGGAAAACATTTTACAAGAAGGTGTTGTGATAGCTGCTTTAGACTCCGTTTTGGAAGATGAGATTCTTAAAGCTCAGGAGAATGCCCCATCTAACACTCCTCATGGGAGGTTGTTTGTGCCTGAGACCTTTAGGAGAGATTTGTTTGTTGAGTGTCACGAATCTCGGTTGGCAGGTCATCCCGGAATCTCTGAGACCAAGAGACTGGTGGGTCGCAGTTTTTGGTGGCCTGGATGGCAGAAGGAAGTCATTAAGTGGGTGCGCCAATGTACTATATGTGCTAGATCTAAGTCCTCACATACTCCTGCTGCGGGGTTGCTTTGTCCTTTGGAGGTCCCCAGTGCTCCTTGGACACATTTGGCTATGGACTTTATAACTGACCTTCCCCCCTCTGAGGGTTTTACTGTCATCTGGGTGATCGTGGACCGTTTTAGCAAGATGTGTCACTTGGTTCCCTTCGTCAAACTGCCCTGCGCTAAAACTCTCGCTAAGGCCTTTGTCAAGGAAATTGTCAGACTTCATGGCGTTCCTACTGACATTGTTTCTGATAGGGGTCCTCAGTTCGTGGCTCGTTTTTGGCGTGCCTTTTGTGACAGGTTGGGAATTCATTTGTCGTTTTCGTCCGGATATCATCCTGAATCTAATGGCCAGACAGAAAGGAAAAACCAGGATGTTGAGCAGTTCTTGCGTTGTTTTGTGGCAGACAATCAAGAGGGGTGGTCTGAGTTTCTGCCACTTGCCGAATTTGCTCTGAACAATCATACATCTTCTTCTGCTGGTTGTTCGCCTTTTTTTTGTTGTTCTGGGAGACATCCGTCGTTTGGGTCGTTCTCCAAGTTGGGATCTGCCGTGCCTGAGGAGGAGAATTTTTCCGGTGATTTGGAAAGAGTTTGGACGGATGTGCGTGGTAATCTTCAGGAGGCCAACAGAAAATCTAAAGACTACTTTGATAGGAAACGACAGGAGGTTTTGTTCGCTGTTGGTGACATGGTTTGGTTGTCCTCTAGGAATCTGCGGTTGAGGATTCCTTCTAAGAAATTGGGTCCCAAGTTTGTAGGGCCCTTTAAGGTGCTTCAGGTTGTCAACCAATCTGCTGTTAGGTTGGAGGTTCCTACCTCCTGGAGAATTAATCCGGTCTTTCATGTCTCTCTGTTAAAAAAAGCTGTTGTGTCGGATGGTGACGCCTCTGCCTCTGTTCCTCCGGTGGTGGAGGACGGGGAATATGAAATTTCTCGCATCCTTGACTCTAGACGGTATAGAGGTAGTTTGCAGTATCTTGTGGCCTGGAAAGGTTTCGGACCCGAGGATAACTCTTGGGTGAGGTCAGATGATGTTTCCGCGTCCAGACTTATCAGAGCGTTTCACAGGAGATTTCCTGATAAGCCTGGTCCTAGGGGATCCGGAGGATCCTCTTAGAAGGGGGGGTACTGTTAGAACCTTGCTGTTAGGTTTTTTTTTCCTTTGCTGGTCACATGACCTTGTTGGCCTATTTAATCCTGCTCCGCCCTTCTGGCTTTGCTGGACTTCATTGTATATCTACTTTCTAGCTAGCCTGTGCTCTGTATCTAACTCTGTTAGTTTGCTTGGTCTACGGACCTCTATGTTCTATCTATTTTGTTTGTTCGTCTGTCTGCTACTATTTCTGTTAGGAGGTGTCCCTTATTCCTCCCAGTCCTTAGTACTTGTAGGGATTCCCTCCCCACATCTATAGGTCTTCGTACAGACTAGATTAGGACTTTAGCAGGTCTGATCGCAGGATCAGGTTCCCTGTTACATCGTAGGGATTCAGCTGAGTCTTATAGTAGGGACAGATCTCCTCTCTTTCCTCAGCTTTGGTAGCAGAACATAACAGTACCCCTAATGCTAGTGGGGAAAGCTAGGTTGGTCCACCACCAGACAGTGGGCTACGTAGGTCAACCAGGAGCACAAAGGGACAGATACCCGCTCGCTGGAGAATATAGAGTGTACTAAGATTGTAAATAACCCTGTTGCCAAATGTTAAAATGTTTGCCAAAGTTACCTACATGTTTATTAATAGTGTGTTTCAGTTTCTTGCAGCTACCGTAAGGACTCACAGGTTATGGACTTTTTTATAACCGGGACCTTGTATGGACTGCATTCTGAGCCTAACCCAGGAATGAACTAAGACTGTGAAGGACTTGGGGTAGGACAGACCCCCACCTGGTTAAGGCTCTCCGTTGTTTTGGTGATATGGACACCCGGTCACAGGCCACACTGTGACCTAAAGAACTCAATTTGTGCGTCGTCTGTCTATTAATGTTTTATTGTTGTGCATATTGTCTTTGTTTATTGTTTAGTCCCGGAGTACTAAATTTCACTAGGGGGGAATGTGTCACCCAGGCCTGGATGCCACAAGTGTAATTAAAGCTGTGTCTGAGAGCAAGGGGGAGGTTCTCTGGCCAGGGGAACATGAGCATGCAATGCCTCCTGTCTCAGGCCAGTAGGGGGAGCAGGCTGCCCCTATAAAAGCTGGTACTGGGGACAGGGTTAGGGAGAACTGGATTGCCTGTCTCAGCTTTGAGACGTGTCCCAGAGTGGAGCAGGGACAGAAAGTTGATTGCACCTAAGAGGAAGTGTGGCAGTAGGAGAGAGCCACCAGCCAGAGACAAGAGGCGAAGAGAGCCTGTCTTGGCAGAGAAAAGACTTAACTTTACCAGACTTTGGTGTCTGAGGCTGGAAGGATTCCACATCACCCAGCAGATAACCAGCCCCCAAGGGACTGTACATTCCTTGGCCTAAGAAGCCTGGAGGCCCTGCCACAACCGAAGGGACCAGTAAAGCCGTACAAGGCTGGGAGCAGAAAGGAACCCACGTCGCAGACCATACAGGCGAGAAAGCACGGAAAGCTCGGAAACGTGGGCTGTTATCCTATCAGGAGGAGATAGTCAGAAGGAGCGCAGAAAGCACGGTAGGCCTACACCCTCACCCTGACCAGGGCCAATTTCCCCGTTGCTCTCAGACATCCAGGTCCCCTCCTAGCTGGGACTGTTTGTGGGTCAGTTTACCTGTTCAAGTAAAGACCCTGGACTGCAACCTGTTGTCTGTGTGCTCCTTGCTCCTCCAGCACTATCAGCACTGGGACTCCCACTACCATCACTCCCACCATCCACAATACTGCCCTGGGGCCGCACTCTTCCCGTGGGGAGTCACACTACCATAGCTGCACATCTCATCAGCCCCAGCGGTCTGCATGCAGCGGCGGTTCCTAATAACCGCAAATCCACGGGTGGCGTAGTCGGACATAATCAATATAACGGACTACCACTGGCCTGACCACCCTGAGCCACGGAACCGGGTTGCCACTACTACTCCCATTGCTCCCTATTGCCCGGATCCGAGTACCCCACGGCCCAGGGGGCGAGTCACTTCCAATACTATTTCCACATGTTGAAACAGCCCCAAACACTTACTAGGGAACCTCTCATACATAACACTGGCATAAATACAGAAGGCTTGTTAAAGGTCTGCCTCTATCATCGTCTTTCTCCAGCCTGGATAAAAATTCCTTAGACGCTGGCAGCAAAGACAGGATCCAAATATTCATTACTCCATATTTTCTCTTTAACTGTTATGGGTAAGTAATAACCTAGGGGTGAGACAGTACTTACTAATGCTTCTTTATAATAATCCTCTCCCACCCCTTTAAACTCTGAAGCTCTGGGGGGCTATTATGGATTCTTGCTCCCCTCTCTTGCCCTCCAGGCCATAGTCTAAGTGTTTCAATTCTTCGGTCAGACCATGATTAAGACTGCACGTCGAAACGCGTAGTTTGAGACAGCTGTGATCCTTGTGTGCACTAAGACTTATTATGGTGGTAGAAGCATTTTTTAATGGCTCAATAAAAGCTATGTTTCATTCAAGTTTATAACCTGATACTGGATCATTCCTCCTATTTTCTGATTCATGAACCAGGCTGCTCTGGCTTGAGCCGAGCGAGGCTGAAGACCCAGCACACCCTGGTCCTGTTTGGACTGTTAGACTGTGACTCCAGACACTGACAGCTCAGCATGCCCCAGTATCGGATTGGACAGCTGAGCTGCCAATCACAATACTGAAAGCTCAGCATGCCCCTGTCATAGATTAGACGGCAGAACTGTCATTCACTGTGTACAGACATACTGATAGGAGGAATTATGACACTAAAATTACATAATTATAGTTTGTGTTTAATTTATGTGTTTTTTTTTCTTATTTCATGAAATTCATCCACAATTCCAAACAGTTTATATCAAATTGCTGTCCTTTTTTTTTTTTTTACTGTCTAATACTTGTCCTATATTTTTGCTGCATAATCAAGGCTATCTTTTCAGTTGTGTGCACCTTTATGATTAACATGGCTCCTGGCTAATACTTCTGAAGTGGTTGAGAGAGGGATAAAACAGCTCAAAATATTTATTAAGCAGAACCAGACTGTTATAAACAGATTAGATAAAGCAAACATTAGTCCTGCATTCTTGTTGCTAAAGGCAGCTAACCTTTAATGAGGCTTAAAGGGGTTGTACTCTTTCAGAAAACTTTTCTCTGTATGCACAGTATATTGTAAAAAACAAATTGTGATTTACTTACCCTTCGCAGGAGCGGCACAGTGTCTCCTCTGCTGAGCTCAGTGATTGTTACTCTCATTCTAGTCAGGTGGAGACATAGTTCTGGATCTAGGGAAGGCAAGTAAAGTACAGTTTGTTTTTTACAATGAACTGCATATATAGAGGGAACTTTTCTAAAAGAGGACAACTCCTTTCACAACCTTAGAGGTATCCATATGTCCTGCTTGGGAAGGGGTTCCCGACCTAGGAAGTATGGATAGGTCCTGGCGGTTTGGAGGAACATACTCTGCGCGCGCACGATCGTCGCCGACTGTTCAGCTAACATGATAGTTGAAACTCGGCTCTCACAGCCGACCCCGGAAGTTTAACCCCCTAAGTGCTGCAATCCACATCGATCGCAGCTTTAGAAGGCAGGGAGAGGGAAGTGGTTCCTTCTCCCCTCTGATCGGCACCCGACCGGCAGGGTTAATCTGCTCTTCTAACACTTAGGGGCTCTGTTTATGGAGTCTGCAAACTATTCTAGGAAAATCTGCCCACCAAGAGGCAAATAGTGCATCATCCCTCCCAAATAACATTGTGTGGCTAAGAAAGCAGAAATTGTATAACACATTTTGGTGCCATTTTTACCCATTTCTCCATGTGAAAATGTAGAATCTGGGGCTAAAACAAAATGTTGGTGGCAAAAATGTAATTATTTATTTTTGTACTGCCCAATGGTATTAAATTCTGTGACATATCAGTGGTGTCAATATGATCACTTCACCCTTAGATGAATTTATTGAGAGGTATAGTTTGTAAAATGGAGTTACTTATGGGAGGCGTCTGCTGTTCTGGCACCTCAGGGGCTCTTCCAGTGGGTCATGGCATCCGCAAACCCTAGAAGTAAAATCTGTACTATAATATGGCGCTCCTTCCCTTCTGAGCTTTGCACTGTGCCTCAAAAGTAGTTCCTGATTACTTGTAAGGTATTGGTGGACTCAGGATAAATCAGACAACAAATTGTATTGTTCAATTTCTCCTGTTACCCTTGTGAAAATAAAAAATTTGGGGCTAAAACAAAATTTTTGTGGAAAAAAATGTGATTTTTTTATTTTCACTGCTCAACGTTATAAAATTCTGTGAAGCACCTTGAGGGGTGTAGCTTCCAAAAAGGGGTCACTTGTGGGGAGGCTCCACAGTTTAGGCACATCAGGGTCTCTCCAAATGTGATATGGCGTCTGCTCTCGATTCCAGCCAATTTTGCGTTCCAAAAATCAAATGGCTCAGAAGGAAAGGCCGTGCATGCAAACGGTGGTTTTCCAACACATATGGGATATCAACGTACTCAGGAGAAATTGCACAACAAATTTTCTGGTGTATTTTCTCCTGTTACCCTTGTGAAAATGCAAAATTTGTGGCTAAAGTAAAATTTTTGTGGGAAAAAGTAAAAATTTTTTCCTTCCACATTGCTTTAGTGAAGCCTCTGATGGGTTAATTAACATCTTGGATGTTGTTTTGAGCAGTTTCAAGGGTTCAGTATTTTAGAATGGTGTCACTTCTTTGTATTTTCTGTCACCTAGGGCCCTCAAAGTCACTTAAATTGTGATGTTGTCTCTAAAAAAAATTGGTTATGTAAATTTGTTAGAAAAATGAGGAATTGCTGATCAAATTTTAACTCTTCTAATTGCCTTAAAAAAAATGATATTTTGAAAATTGTGTTGATGTAAAGTATACATGTGATAACTGTCATTTTTTAACTATTTTGTGTGACATAACTCTCTGATTTGAGGGCATAAAAATAAAAAATTTGAAATTTTCAAACTTTTCCCCAAATTTTCGATATTTTCACAAATAAATGCAAATCATATCAAAGAAATGTTACCACTATCAGGAAGTACCCAAATTGGGAAGAGAAAGCCAGCACCAAGTACTGTTATAGACTCTGTAATCAGTTGCAGTTTAAGGTAAGCTGAGGCACCTCGCCCTGTGCAGACCGGGTGCTACTCCAAGAGCAAAAAGTGAGTACAATAAGTAACAAAACCATGTATCTTTTGGACCCGTGGAGGTGCGGTGTGTGCCAAACGGCCGTCGTCCTTTAATGTGTACCACCGACCCCCCTGCTATGAATTTTTAACGGATGAAATAAAGGAGGATTTTTTAGACCGGTGAGTGTTCTTGTTTTTCTCTGCATTGTTACTATCATAAACTACAATATGTCTCGAAAAAACATTCTCAAATCAGTGGGATCCGTTGAAACGTTGCAGAGTTATTACCACATAAAGTGACACTGGTCAGAATTGTAAAATTTGACCTGGTCATGAAGGTGAAAACTGTGGGAGGGGTTAATATGATTTGAACTCTTATTGAAATATACAAAGTTTAAAATTACATCACTGGATGCACCCTACTGTTCATATTTCCATATACAGTACCCCTGAAAAAGTTGTTTTTTCAGTAAAAAATAAAAAGAAAGTATGTTTTTTGTCTAGAATTTATCTAAAAGTACACACAAAAATATCCCTAAAATTTGCCACATCATAGCAAATAATACTTCCACCAAACGTATAACATCATACCCCAGGAAAGATGATGGAATTCCAAGGTCATTTCATAGACAATTAATGCACATCAAGTAGAAAAGGTTTCTGTTCACCAATACAGGAAACTCAATATACCATATTGCATAAATATCCAGTATATAGTGAATGTGCAGCATCAGATAGTATAAAAATACAGGCACTTTGTCCTTATGAATAAACAATGTAATCACCTATCAGCTGCACAGAGGATATAGCAGGCAGATAGATTATTCCATTGTTTATAGGTAAATACCTATAGCATTCTTGTACTATTTGATGCTGCACTTTCACTATATGTATGAAATTAAATGGAGTATATGTTGGTATACATGCAACATTTAGGAGCATTAAACCAAAAAAAGAACTGCTCAAAAAAATAATACCATTAAATTAATCATAATAAAGTTTTTATTAGGGACACCACCAGGACAATTAAAAACAAATAAGGAAAAAGACATGAACTACACAACACAATTAAAATGAGAGTCAGAGCAGCACACGCTGCATAATAATATCAATAAATATATATAAAGCACATTCACATTAGAGTATATATTATATAAAGTGCTGTGCACTAAAATCTAAAGTGATAAAGTGCAATACATAAATAAATTAATTATGAAACTTCATATTCAGAGCCAAATGAATATATAATATATAAAGTGCAATACACACAAATTAATAAACACCTAAAGTGATATAGTGCTTTACATAGTACAGTAGGTGATTAATGAAGCTCCGTAATAGGGACGACACGTGACTAACCCAAATTCATGCTGTGGGTGTTGTTTGCAAGATCCTCACGCTCCAACGCGCGTTTCACACGTGATGAGGTATGGAGGATAAGGCTTACAGGGAACCTATTGAGCAGGAACCTTTTCCACTTGATGTGCATTTACTATCTATGAAATGACACTACAGATTTTTGATTTCAGGCATTTCCCGCTTTCCCTTTTCTTGAGGCGCCTTTGTTTTTGATGCTTTTATTGATTCTCATATGTATTTAATAATCTTGTAATAAACTTGAAATTGTTCCAGAAAGTGAAATATTTCTCCCAGAAAATGTTTGCAATTACATATGTTCTGTTATACACGTGTTTATTTGCTTTGTGTGTATTGGAACAACACAAAAAAGCAGAGAAAAAAGGCAAATTGGATTTCATATTCACTTCTTTTGTCCTTGGGATTCTATCATCTTTCCTGGGATATGCTGTTATAGAAATTATCCAAGTATAAACAAGTATAGTTTTATGTGTTATCTTATACATATGGTATATGTGTAGATTTAATTGAAGCATCTTATATAGACCCAGAAGTGTAACGTAAACACTAAAACACTATTATTTGTTTATCTATATAGTCCTAGGATATTGTTCTTATTAATTTGAATATATATTTTATATCACTCAAAAGTTAATTTTTTTTTAAGCCTTAGCCATGAGTCACAAATACATATAAAGAAAGACATGATAAAATTTTAGCTACCTAATGCTGCCTTCAGGGTAGCATAGGATCATCCTGCATAGATTTATACACTGATCTGCATATATATACAGTGCTGGCCAAAAGTATTGGCACCCCTGCAATTCTGTCAGATAATACTCAGTTTCTTCCTGAAAATGATTGCAATCAAAAATTCTTTGGTATTATTCTCTTCATTTAATTTGTCTTCAATGAAAAAAACACAAAAAGAATTGTCCTAAAGCCAAATTGGATATAATTCTACACCAAACCTAAAAAAGGGGGTGGACAAAAGTATTGGCACCCTTTGAAAAATCATGTGATGCTTCTCTAATTCGTGCAATTAACAGCACCTGTAACTTACCTGTGGCACCTAACAGGTGTTGGCAATAACTAAATCACACTTGCAGCCAGTTAACATGGATTAAAGTTGACTCAGCCTCTGTCCTGTGTCCTTTTGTGTACCACATTGAGCATGGAGAAAAGAAAGAAGACCAAAGAACTGTCTGAGGACTTGAGAAACCAAATTGTGAGGAAGCATGAGCAATCTCAAGGCTTCAAGTCCATCTCCAAAGACCTGAATGTTCCTGTGTCTTCCATGCGCAGTGTCATCAAGAAGTTTAAAGCCCATGGCACTGTGGCTAACCTCCCTAGATGTGGACAGAAAGAAAAATTGATGAGAGATTTGAACGCAAGATTGTGCGGATGGTGGATAAAGAACCTCGACTAACATCCAAACAAGTTCAAGCTACCCTGCAGTCCGAGGGTACAGCAGTGTCAACCCGTACTATCTGTCGGCGTCTGAATGAAAAGGGACTGTATGGTAGGATACCCAGGAAGACCCCACTTCTTACCCCGAGACATAAAAAAGCCAGGCTGGAGTTTGCCAAAACTTACCTGAGAAAGCCTAAAACGTTTTGCAAGAATGTTCTCTGGTCAGATGAGACAAAAGTAGAGTTTTTTGGGAAAAAGCATCAACATTGAGTGTACAGGAAAAAAAAAGAGGCATTCAAAGAAAAAAACATGGTCCCTACAGTCAAACATGGCGGAGGTTCCCTGATGTTTTGGGGTTGCTTTGCTGCCTCTGGCACTGGACTGCTTGACCGTGTGCATGGCATTATGAAGACTGAAGACTACTAACAAATTTTGCAGCATAATGTAAGGCCCAGTGTGAGAAAGCTGGGTCTCCCTCAGAGGTCATGGGTCTTCCAGCAGGACAATGACCCAAAACACACTTCCAAAAGCACTATAAAATGGTTTGAGAGAAAGCACTGGAGACTTCTAAGGTGGCCAGCAATGAGTCCAGACCTGAATCCCATAGAACACCTGTGGAGAGATCTCAAAATGGCAGTTTGGAGAAGGCACCCTTCAAATATCAGGAACCTGGAGCAGTTTGCCAAAGAAGAATGGTCTACAATTCCAGCAGAGCATTGTAAGAAACTCATTGATGGTTACCTGAAGAGGTTGTTCGCAGTTATTTTGGCTAAAGGTTGTGCAACCAAGTATTAGGCTGAGGGTGCCAATACTTTTGTCCGGCCATTTTTTGGAGTTTTGTGTGAAATGATCAATGATTTGATTTTTGCTTCATTCTCTTTTGTGTTTTTTCCTTGCAAGCAAATTAAATGAAGATAATAATACCAAAGAATTTGTGATTGCAATCATTTTCAGGAAGAAACTGAGTATTATCTGACAGAATTGCAGGGGTGCCAATACTTTTGGCCAGCACTGTATAGCTCTGTTTCAGAAGTATTTACCACTATGAAGATATACAATATTCCAAAAATAAGCACCATAGAATTTGGATCTAAAATTAAGTTGTTTGAAAAGGAAATTTCTGATAAATCAATGGTTACATTTTAAAGCGAACCTTTTAGTTTCGATAACTGTCCAAGATAGCTACTAGATGTCAACTACTATTAAAGGGGTATTCCCATCTCCAAGATCCTATCCCAATATGTAGTAGGTGTAACATTAATAATATTAACATATACCTCCAATTTGAAATGTAGTATAGTTTTTCTGATTCACCCTGTCTCTTTCCTCATGTGCAGGCATTGCAGGACCTTAGCTATCCATGATTATGACCACTGATAAAGTGACAGTTAGTTAGCTAATTACTAGTGGCCGTAACCATGGATACCTGAGGTCCTGCAATGCCTGCACATGAGAAAAGAGACATAGCGAATCATAAAAACTATACTACATTTCTAATTGGAGGTATTTGCTAATATTATTATTACTACACCTACTACATATTGGGATAGGATCTTGGAGATGGGAATACCTCCTTAATAAGCCTGCTGGCAATCTTGAACATGCACACAACTTATTGGCAGTCCCACCATGACAGAGATAATATGGCGTATGTCAATCATGGCCAGGCAGCAGTGATTAGATCTGAGGCAGGGCTAGTGATAGTGATGCTTAAAAAATGAAAAAAAAAGGCTACAAAGCGAGTGATTATTCCAGATTAGTCCTGCCTTGGATCCTCTAATTTCACCTGATTGTCGTCCTCCATGTGTGTATATAAGACCTGTCAATTAACTGGAGCGGGGCAGGGAGAAAACGCCAGGGGACCATATTGAAAAAGTCATATCTCTCCCTTTAATCCCTGGTTGGCTTTCCAAAGTATATTTACTCTGAAATGTTGCAGAGTCTCAGCATAAACTATACTTGTCTGCAATAGTGCAGCCATGCTCAAATACATGCTGCCTGAACCACAAATCTCATGACAGGTCCACTTTAATAGCATTCATTTTAATGTTCCCTGTCCAAATAAACGTGATTTTATGTAAACATCTTATTGCTATCATCTACTGTAAATGCAATGCGAACTCAGTACTTTTTTTATGTCAGCTGATGAATGAAATAAGACACTTTGCCAAATTTTCTTTTTTCTGGCTTCCCATTTTTGACAATGCAGAACTGAAACATTTTAGAATTGAAGGTCTTGTTTACCAGCAATTGCCCATCAGAAGCATTCAGACGGCAGACAGACTCAGCAGGTCTGACAGATGTCAAGGCCTGAGGCTTGGAGATCATAGAGTAATGAAAATTAGGAAGCAAGAACAGTGGTGTGTGAGGGTGCAACAATCTGGAATAGAGGTGACTGACACATTTACATCCTGCATTTACTGACATACAGGTACATCTCACAAAATTACAATATCATCAAAAAGTTAATTAATTTCAGTTCTTCAATCCAAAAAGTGAAACTCATACATTATATAGATTCATTACAAACAGAGTGATCTATTTCAAGTGTTTATTTCTGTTAATGTTGTTGATTATGGCTTACAGCCAATGAAAACACAAAAGTCAATATTTCAGTAAATTAAAATAATTAACAAAAAACACCTGCAAAGGCTTCCTAAGCCTTAAAAAAGGTCCCAAAGTCTATTTCAGTAGGCTCCACAATCATGGGGTAGACCTCTGACTTGACAGATGTCCAGAAGGCAGTCATTGACACACTCCACAAGGTCCCAGAGTTCCAATTTTCATTTGGAAATCAAGGTCCCAGAGTCTGGAGAAAGAGTGGAGAGGCCACAATCCAAGCTGCTTGAGGTCTAGAGTGAAGTTTCCACAATCAGTGATGGTTTGGGGAGCCATGTCATCTGCTGGTGTAGGTCCACTGTGTTTTTTCCAGACCAAAGTCAGCGCAGCCGTCTACCAGGAAATTTTAGAGCACTTCATGTTTCCCTCTGCTGACAAGCTTTATGGAGATGGAAATTTCATTCCCCAGCAGGACTTGGCACCTGTCCACACTGCCAAAAGTACCAATACCTGGTGTAAAAACAACAGTATCACTGTGCTTGATTGGCCAGCAAACTCGCCTGACCTTAACCCCATAGAGAATCTATGGGGTATTGTCCAGAGGAAGATGAGAGACACCAGACCCAACAATGCAGACAAGCTGAAGGCTGCTATCAAAGCAACCTGGGCTTCCATAACACCTCAGCAGTGCCACAGGCTGATCGCCTCCATGCCACGCCGCATTGATGCAGTAATTGATGCAAAAGGAGCCCCGACCAAGTATTGAGTACATTTACTGAACATACATTTCAGTAGGCCAACCTTTCAGATTTTAAAAACATTTTTCAAGCTGTTATAAAGTATTCTAATTTACTGAGATAATGACTTTTTTGCTTTCATTGGCTGTAAGCCATAATCATCAACATTAACAGAAATAAACACTTAAAATAGATCACTCTGTTTGTAATGATATAATATATGAGCTTCACTTTTTGTATTGAAGAACTGAAATAAATTAACTTTTTGATGATATTCTAATTTAGTGAGATGCACCTGTACTTGTACAAAAACTCTGCTGACAACACATTCTGACAAACTGCATTTACTAGCAAAAACACTGACATTGTGTTTACTGACATTGAGGCTGGGGTCATTTTCCTCTCATCCGTGAAAATGGGTCAGATTATGTTAATCTCAGTCTGATCAGAATCTGGAGAGAGTTTGTTCAGAATGTGATCAGTGTGATTCAATTTTCTAGGATGTGGAGAAAAAAAATCCCATCTTCTCCATTCTGTCAGTCTGTGAAAATCGAACCACACTCGGATGTATTTTCCACCGACCCATGAATAGCCAAGTGCGACCCTATAATCGGATGCAATTAGTCCATGCTGCAATTTTTTCCTTGGTCCAAGGAAAAAATTGGACACGTGCACAGCCCCATAGAATAACATAGGGACGAGTGCAATCCTTCAAAATGACGGGTAGCACTCGTCTGATTTTTACTGTCTTGTGCACAAGCCCTAACAGACATATTACACTTACTGACAAGAACAATTACATTCTATCATATGAACTTTTTTGCTATGGACGTGCTAGTGGGGAGTGACCCTCTGCGATCTAATATCATTCATCTAATGGATAGGTGTTTAATATTATTAATTTGAATACTCTCTAATTTTATGAGCGTAGGTCAGAAAATGAAAGCTGAATTCTGATGTGTTAAGAACAACAGCAACAACAATTCTAGTCTTTACTTGTCTTTTCATAACAGGGAGTGTGATCCAGTCATTGACATAATAAAATAATGACAGGAAACATTCCTTTTTTGTATTACTCCTCTCAAAAACTTCTAAAGGTTAAAGGGGTTTTCACTACTCAGACAAAGCCTTCTTAAATGCTTTAGTCCCCCAAATAAAATGAAAAACTTAAACTCACCCCCTGCACCAGCGTCAATATACGTGCCAGGTCTCCCAGTGGTTTTGTGACATTCTAATGTCACGTGAGAGCTGTCGCTAATGTATTGCAGCGTTCACATCTACCCTGAGCATCCAAGTTTTATCCAAGGAAACCAGCCCATTAGTGGCCTCTGATTGTCATGTCATGTAAGCACTTTAGGCAGTGTCATCCTGGAACGACACTGCTCCAGGAGGGGAGTATAAGTTTTTGTTTCATTTCCAAGCAGTGGAAAACCCCTTTAAGTGGCAAGATATACTGCTCATTTCCATCAAAATGATGGTGCAAGTTATTATGACTGCACAGTAAAGGTGTACTTATACTGAACGATTATCATACACCAACAAATTAACAGATGAACGAGCAAAACGATCATTGGTCAGAAAAAATTATCTTTTGTGCTGCACAAAACTTCGTCAATCTCAGCACCACTTCGTCCTATGTAAATATGACACATGCTGCCAAGAACAATTGCAGCCTATTCACATTGTGAAGTACAGTCTGCCTGTATAAACAGGTGATTAAATTCCCTTCGATCGTTAAATAAACTTGAAACCAGAAGTTTACATACACTGCATAAAAAGACACATACGCATGTTTTTCTCAATATCTGACTTGAAATCAGAATAAACCTTTCCCGTTTTAGGTCAACTAGGATTACCATAATTTTTAATATTTGCCAAATGTCAGAATAATGTGAGAGAAAATTTTTAAGGCATTTTTATTACTTACTGCAAAGTTTACATACACTAAGATTACAATGACTTTAAACAATTCTGGACTGCCCATATGATGATGCCATGTGTTTGGAAGTTTCTGATAGTTTTTTTGCCAACATCTGAGTTAATTAGAGACTCACCTGTGGATGTAATTTAATGCACACCTGAAACACACTGCTTCTTTGTGTAGCATCATGGAAGAGTCTAAACAAATCCGCCAAGATATCAGGAAGAGAATTGTGGACCTGCACAAGTCTGGCTGATCCTTGGGTAGAATTTCAAGATACCGGAAAGTGCCTCGTTCATTTGTACAAACAATTATACGCAAGTACAAACAAGATGGGAATGTCCAGCCATCATACCGCTCAGGAAGGAGACGGGTTCTGTGTCCCAGAGATGAACATGCTTTTGTCCGACATGTGCATATGAACCCGAGGACAAAAGCAAAAGACCTTGTAAAGGTGATAGCGGAAGCTGGTAAGATTGTGTCAATATCCACAGGAAAACAAGTAGTGTATCAACATGGGCTGAAAGGCCATTCTGTCAGGAAGAAGCTCTTACTCCAAAAGAAACATAAAAACGCCAGATTAATGTTTGCAAATGCACACAGGAATAAATACCTTAATTTTTGGAGACATGTCCTGTGGTCTGATGAAACTAAAATTTAACTTTTTGGGCATAGTTATCATCGTTACATTTGGAAGGAAAAGGGAGAAACTTGGAAGCCTAACAACACCATCCCAACTGTGAAACACAGAGGTGGCATCATCATGTTGTGGGGGACTGGTGCACTTCACAAAATAGATTGCATCATGAGAAAAAATATTATGTGGCAATACTGAAGCAACATCTCAAGACATCATCCAGGAAGTTAAAGCTTAGGCGGAAATGGGTCTTCCAAATAGACAATGACCCAAAGCATACTTCCAAAATGAGAGCAAAGTGTTTTGGACTGGCCGTCACAAAGCCCTCATCTCAATACTATTGAAAATGTATGGGCCTACAAACCTGGATCAGTTACACCAGTTTTGTCAGGAGAAATGGGCCCAAATTCTGACCAACCATTGCGAGAAACTTGTGGAAGGATATCCCAAATGTTTGACCCAAGTCATTCAGTTTAAGGGCAATGGTACAAAATACTAATGAAATGTATGTAAATTTTTGACTGTGTAGTAAGTAATAAAAATGCCTTAAAACATTCTCTCGCTCTCATTATTCTGGCATTTGGCAAATATTAAAAATTATTTTAATCCTAATTGACCTAAAACTGGAAAGGTTTATTCTGATTTCATGTCAGATATTGAGAAAAACATGCATATGTGTCTTTTTATATAGTGCATGTAAACTTCTGGTTTCAACTGTATATGCCAAATGGCAATTATTTAAAATTCTACAAATCGATTAATATAAACCCACTTTTGGTGCTGTAAGCATCTGAAAAGATTTTACTGATATTATTAGTTATCACTAGTGTTATCACTAGTGTTGAGCGATACCTTCCGATATCGGGAAATATCGGATCGGATTGGATCGGACCGATACCGAAAAAGTATCGGATATCGCCGATTCCGATACCGGAAACCAATGCAAGTCAATGGGACAGAAATATCGGAATGAAAATAAACCCTTTCTTTCCTTGTAGGTTAATTCTACATGAAGGAAAACAACTAAGAATAATGTAGAATGTATTGGGGGAGGTGGGGGAGACAATAAAGGCATAGAGGTTTAGCCCAATCAAATGGAATAGCAGGAATTAATATTTTTTTTAAGACATTCTGAGTTACGGAAATATTGACTATGTTAAGTATTTTTATATTTTGTCAGATATTTATGTTTCACTACTTCCATGCTCTTCACCTTCTTTTTTACTTCTCCCACACTTTCTCCTTCATCATCCTCAGCATCTTTTTCATCCACTTCTTCTTCACCTTCTTCATCTTCTTCTTCTTCACCTTCTTCATATTATTCTTTTTTTTTCATTCTTCATATTCTACTTCTTCATCTTCTTCATATTCTTCTTCTTCATCATATTCTTATTTGTGACAGGCATTCCTGTAGTTGTTGTCAATAGAAGGTTGGATATTACACCTTTCGTTCTGCCCGTCACAAAAGATTTACAACAGGATTTGTCCGTGTTCAGTTTGGCCTGCAGCAGCAGGTCTTTTCCAGGGGCATCACGAGGAGGAACGGACTCACCCCCATACACTGCTTAGTCATCTTCTGCTTATAATTTAGATATTATCTTTTGCTCTGATTTTTAGTCTTATGCTTAATGTTCTTCCGCTTTTTGTTCTGCAGCTTCATGTATTTCTGCTTCTTGGTTTTCTGTCTCTTGTTCTTCTGTATCTTGGTGCTTGTCTTCTCTTCTTTGTCCTCTTGGTCAACTTCTTCACGGTCATCTTCTTGGTCTTCTTTGGGGTGGTCTTCAGGGTCGTCGTCTTCGGGGGTCCTCGTCTTCGGGGTCCTCATCTTCTTCGGGTTGGTCTTCTGGGTCCTCGTCTTCGGGGTCCTCGTCTTCTTCGGGGTGGTCTTCAGGGTCCTCGTCTTCTTCGGGGTGGTCTTCAGGGTCCTCGTCTTCTTCGGGGTGGTCTTCAGGGTCCTCGTCTTCTTCGGGGTGGTCTTCAGGGTCCTCGTCTTCAGGGTCGTCGTCTTCGGGGTCCTCGTCTTCTTAGGGTTGGTCTTCAGGGTCCTAGTCTTCAGGGTCCTCGTCAGGGAGATCCAGAGTGATTACCAAGAACCATTTCAAAAAGCTTGAACTTGGAAATGTAGCAGAAGGTACAAGAAAGCTGAGGAACTACCGAGGACCAGCTGACGGTACTGGAACCCGGATGGGTAGCAGAAGGTTCAAGAGCCAATGGAACTGCCAAAGACCAGCTGACGGTACTGGAACTCGGTTACTAAGCAGGAGGTACCTGTGCCAGAAAGCACTACCAAGGACCAGCAGACGTTGGTGGAACTTGGATACCGAGAAGGAGGCACCTAATGCAAAGGCACTGCCGAGAACCAACTGACGGTACTGGAACCCGGATGGGTAGTAGAAGGTACAAGAGCAAATGGAACTACCGAGAACTAGCTGGCGGTGCTGGAACCCAGGGTAAATACTAAAAACAGAGTGGAGCCAGAGGTGTAATTGGAGCAAGTTTTAAATCAGTAGTACAGTGGATGTGGACAAAGCAGGAGAATTTGCCGGACACACAGCAGGGGAACAGCTGACGTTACTGAACCCCAATAACACTGGAGCAAGCATTGACTGTGCAGACGGCACTTCTGAGCAGCAACTAGCGGTATTGGAGCCCAGGGTAAATACTAAAAACAGAGGAGCCAGAGGTGTATTTGGAGGAGGTTTTAAATCAGTAGTACAGTGGATGTGGACAGAGCAGGAGAAATTGCCGTCCGCACAGCAGGGGAAAAGCTGACGTTACTGAACCCCAATAACACGGCAGCAAGTGTTGACTGTGCAGACGGCACTTCCGAGCGCCAACTGGCGGTGTTGGAGCTCAGGGATAATACTGAAAACAGAGGAGCCAGAGGTGTATTTGGAGGAGGTTTTAAATCAGTAGTACAGTGGATGTGGACAGAGCAGGAGAAATTGCCGTCCGCACAGCAGGGGAAAAGCTGACGTTACTGAACCCCAATAACACGGCAGCAAGTGTTGACTGTGCAGACGGCACTTCCAAGCGCCAACTGGCGGTGTTGGAGCTCAGGGATAATACTGAAAACAGAGGAGCCAGAGGTGTAATTGGAGCAACTTTAAAATCTGTAGTAGTGAGAATGTGGACAGAGCAGGAGAAATTGCCGTCCGCACAGCAGGGGAACAGCTGACATTACCGAACCCCAATGACACGGCAGCAAGTGTTGACTGTGCAGACGGCACTTCCGAGCGCCAACTGGCGGTGTTGGAGCTCAGGGATAATACTGAAAACAGAGGAGCCAGAGGTGTAATTGGAGCAACTTTAAAATCTGTAGTAGTGAGAATGTGGACAGAGCAGGAGAAATTGCCGTCCGCACAGCAGGGGAACAGCTGACGTTACTGAACCCCAATAACACGGCAGCAAGTGTTGACTGTGCAAACGGCACTTCCGAGCGCCAACTGGCGGTGTTGGAGCTCAGGGATAATACTGAAAACAGAGGGGCCAGAGGTGTATTTGGAGGAGGTTTTAAATCAGTAGTACAGTGGATGTGGACAGAGCAGGAGAAATTGCCGTCCGCACAGCAGGGGAACAGCTGACGTTACTGAACCCCAATAACACGGCAGCAAGTGTTGACTGTGCAGACGGCACTTCCGAGCGCCAACTGGCGGTGTTGGAGCTCAGGGATAATACTGAAAACAGACGAGCCAGAGGTGTAATTGGAGCAACTTTAAAATCTGTAGTAGTGAGAATGTGGACAGAGCAGGAGAAATTGCCGTCCGCACAGCAGGGGAACAGCTGACGTTACTGAACCCCAATAACACGGCAGCAAGTGTTGACTGTGCAGACGGCACTTCCGAGCGCCAACTGGCGGTGTTGGAGCTCAGGGATAATACTGAAAACAGAGGAGCCAGAGGTGTAATTGGAGCAACTTTAAAATCTGTAGTAGTGAGAATGTGGACAGAGCAGGAGAAATTGCCGTCCGCACAGCCGGGGAACAGCTGACGTTACTGAACCCCAATGACACGGCAGCAAGTGTTGACTGTGCAGACGGCACTTCCGAGCGCCAACTGGCGGTGTTGGAGCTCAGGGATAATACTGAAAACAGAGGGGCCAGAGGTGTATTTGGAGGAGGTTTTAAATCAGTAGTACAGTGGATGTGGACAGAGCAGGAGAAATTGCCGTCCGCACAGCAGGGGAACTGCTGACGTTACTGAACCCCAATAACATGGCAGCAAGTGTTGACTGTGCAGACGGCACTTCCGAGCGCCAACTGGCGGTGTTGGAGCTCAGGGATAATACTGAAAACAGACGAGCCAGAGGTGTAATTGGAGCAACTTTAAAATCTGTAGTAGTGAGAATGTGGACAGAGCAGGAGAAATTGCCGTCCGCACAGCAGGGGAACAGCTGACGTTACTGAACCCCAATAACACGTCAGCAAGTGTTGACTGTGCAGACGGCACTTCCGAGCGCCAACTGGCGGTGTTGGAGCTCAGGGATAATACTGAAAACAGAGGAGCCAGAGGTGTAATTGGAGCAACTTTAAAATCTGTAGTAGTGAGAATGTGGACAGAGCAGGAGAAATTGCCGTCCGCACAGCCGGGCGCCAACTGGCGATGTTGGAGCTCAGGGATTACAGTTCAGGTGGTAGAAACATGAACAGAACAGGAGACCTGGATACTGTTGGCAACCAATTATTTATTCTGGAAGAGGACTGGCAAATTCATGAGAGATCCAGGCCTTGTTCATTTTGAGAAAAGTAAGCCGGTCAACGTTATCGGAGGATAGTCGCATGCGACGGTCTGTTAGTACACCACCTGCGGCACTAAAGATGCGTTCCGATAATACACTAGCAGCAGGGCAAGCTAGCACCTCCAATGCATACTGAGTAAGCTCTGGCCATGTATCCAGCTTACAGACCCAAAACTTGAAGGGAGAAGAGCCGTCTGGGAGTACACTAAGAGGGCAAGACATGTAGTCTGTCACCATCTGACGGAAACGTTGCCTCCTGCTGACTGGAGCCGTCTGTGATGGTGTAGACATTTGTGGCGACGGGGACACAAAACTTTGCCACATTTTGGCCATACTGGTCTTGCCTTGTGCTGAGGCGCTGCTTCTGCTCCCTCTTTGTGCAGAGCTTCCTCCACTGCCTCGACGCACTGAGCTGCATTGTAAAGCACTAGCAGCACTGCTTTCGGTTGGAATGGAGAACATGATGGAATGCACCAGTGCGTCTTGGTACTCCCGCATTTTACGCTCCCAGTTCAACGGTGTTATGAGGCTTTGTAAGTTGTCCCGGTAGCGAGGATCTAGGAGGGTGGACACCCAATAATCAGCCGTGTTGAGAATGTGGGCGATGCGGCGGTCATTTCTCAGGCACTGCAGCATGAAATCAACCATGTGCTGGAGACTGCCAACTGGCCAAGAAACGCCGTCCGCTGCTTGAGGCGTGATCTCTGCCTGCTCTGCATCACCCCACCCTCGCTCTAGATACTGACTACTAGAGCATTGTGTACCTCCCTCCTCTGGACAGATGTCTTCCTCATCCATTGACTCCTCCTCATCCTCCTCACAAAGTGTCCCCTGCCTAGGCCTTTGTGAGGAACCACGTTGCGCAGACTGTAGAGAAGCAGATGGCATTAATAATAATAATAATAATCTTTATTTATATAGCGCCAACATATTCCGCAGCGCTTAACAATTCACAGGTTCATGTACAACAGTCATAAGTAACATAGCTAAAGATAATACAATAATTACAGCAAAAATAATGATGACCCTGCTCCTAAGAGCTTACAATCTACAATGAGGTGGGGGTGACACAAAGTACAATGGCTTATTTACAAGGATGGTCCAGCCATCTTGAGGGGATGAGGGATAGATAGAGGCTGCATGAGCTTATCACTAGTGTTGAGCCACCCCCGTAGTGTTCGGGTTCGGTTCGGTTCGTCGAACACCGGGATGTTCGAGGAACTGTTCGTCGAACTGTTCGTCGAACACCTTAGAACACCGTCGAACACCGTTAAAACCAATGGCAGGCAAACAAAAACACATAGAAACACATAGAAAACACCTGCAAAGGTGTCCAAAAGCTGACAAACTGCTCAGAAGACACTCTATTTAAAAAAGCCGGCCGGCAAATTCAGCAGCGGCATACACCGGTACCCGACAATTTAGACAAGAAGGAATAGAGCATCACACATAGATTAGATAGATAGAAACATGTCAGTCACACATATAAGAAGCACAGTGACAGTGTTGGTTACTGCACTTGTCATTTAGTGTAAAGGATTTATTAAAAAAAATATTAGTGTTTTCATGCACCGTCTCTTTAAAAAAGCCGGCCGGCAATTCAGCATCTGTACCCGACAATTTAGAACAGAAAGAATAGAGCTTCACACATAGATTAGATAGATAGAAACATGTCAGTCACATATATAATAAGTACAGTGATAGTGTTGCTTACTGTACTTGTCATTTAGTGTAAAGGATTTATTTAAAAAAATAATAGTGTTTTCATGCACTGTCTCTTTAAAAAAGCCGGCCGGCAATTCAGCAGCGGTACCCGACAATTTAGAACAGAAAGATAGAGCATCACACATAGTTTAGATAGATAGAAACATGTCAGTCACATATATATGAAGTACAGTGATAGTGTTGGTTACTGTACTTGTCATTTAGTATTAAAATAAAGGATTTATTATTAAAAAAATTGGCGTGGGGTTCCCCTTAATTTTAGGCTCTAGCGGAGGTTAAGCAGACGGCTGGGGCAGATGTTTGAAGCCTGGGAAGGGGGTAATACCCACGGAGCTTCCCAGGCTACTAATATCAGCCCCCAGCTGAATACATAGCCTTTACTAGCTATTAAAATGGGGGACCCCCCCAAAAAAATGACGTGGGGTCCCCCCTAATTTAATAGCTAGCAAAGGCTAGGCAGACAGCTGGGGGCTGATATTAATAGCCCAGGAAGGGAGCCATGAATATTGGCCCCCTCCCAGGCTAGAAACACCAGCCGTCAGCCGCCCCAGAAATGGCGCATTCATAGGATGCGCCAATTCTGGCACTTAGCCTCGCTCTTCCACGCTGCCCTGGTGCGGTGGCAGGGGGTAATAGGGTTGGGGTTGATGTCAGCTTATAATGCCAGCTGACATCAAGCCCAGGTTAGTAATGGAGAGGCGTCTATAAGACACCCCCATTGCTAACCCCATAGTCAAAGTTAAAAAAAACACAAACACCCAGAATAAAGTCCTTTAATTGAAATAAAGACACAATCCTTTATTGTTCTAAATTAAACCATACTTACCATCACGCCCATTCCAGCTGAAGCCAACGATCTCCTGCAATAAAAGAAAAATAATAAAGCAACCTCATCCTTACCTTTCCATGGTTCCCACGACAGCTTCAGCTCTGCTACATCGAGATGACAGGCTGGACCGCAGCAGAACGCTGCCATCCAGCCTGTCATCCCGCAGACACTGAGAAGCGCAGGCTTGCTTGCGCTGCTCAGCGTCTCTCTGTGACGACATGCAGATGAGCCGAGTTCATGTCCAATGAACTCGGCTCACCTCATGCACGTCACTGACAGCGTGGGAAAATTCTCACGCTGAAGCGCTGATTGCAGGAGAATTTTCCCACGCTGTCAGTGACGTGCAGGAGGTGAGCTGAGTTCATTGGACATGAGCTCACCTCATGCACATCACTGACAGCGTGGGAGAATTCTCCTGCACTCAGCACTTCAGCGTGAGAATTTTCCCACGCTGTCAGTGACGTGCATGAGGTGAGCCGAGTTCATTGGACATGACCTCGGCTCATCTGGATGCCGACACAGCGAGACAGTGAGGAGCGCAAGCATGCCTGCGCTTCTCAGTGTCTGCGGGATGACAGCCTGGATGGCAGCGTTCTGCTGCGGTCCAGCCAGTCATCTCGATGTAGCAGAGCTGAAGCTGTCGTGGGAACCATGGAAAGGTAAGGATGAGGTTGGTTTATTATTTTTCTTTTATTGCAGGAGATCGTTGGCTTCAGCTGGAATGGGTGTGATGGTAAGTATGGTTTAATTTAGAACAATAAAGAATTGTGTCTTTATTTCAATTAAAGGACTTTATTCTGGGTGTTGTGTTTTTTTTAAATACTTTACTAGAAATTCATGGCGGTCATGTCTAATACTGGCGTGACCCCATGAATTTTGGGCTTGGGGCCAGCTGATAATACCAAGCTGGCCCTAACCCCTTTATTACCCAGTGAGCCACTGCACCAGGGCCCTGGATGAGTTGGGTACAGCGCCAGAAGATGGCGCTTCTATGAACGCGCCATTTTCCGGGGTGGCTGCGGACTGCAATTTGTAGCGGGGGGGGCCCAGAAAGCTTGGGCCTCCCTGCGCTGCAGATTCCAGCCCCCAACTGCCTAGTTGTACCTGGCTGGACACAAAAATAGGGCGAAGCCCCACATACTTTTTTTTTAATTATTTCATGAAATTCATGAAATAATTAAGAAAAAAAGGCCTTCCCTATATTGTTGTGTCCGGCCAGGTACAAATAGGCAGCTGGTGGTTGGGGGCAGCCCGTTCCTGCCTGCTGTACCTGGCTGGACACAAATATAGTGCGAAGCCCCACTTCAATTTTTTTTAATTATTTCATGAAATTCATGAAATAATTAAGAAAAAAGGGCTTCCCTATATTGTTGTGTCCGGCCAGGTACAAATAGGCAGCTGGTGGATGGGGGCAGCCCGTTCCTGCCTGCTGTACCTGGCTGGACACAAATATAGTGCGAAGCCCCACTTCAATTTTTTTAAATTATTTCAGGAAATTCATGAAATAATTTAAAAAAAATTGAAGTGGGGCTTCGCACTATATTTGTGTCCAGCCAGGTACAGCAGGCAGGAACGGGCTGCCCCCAACCACCAGCTGCCTATTTGTACCTGGCCGGACACAACAATATAGGGAAGCCCTTTTTTTCTTAATTATTTCATGAAATAATTTAAAGAAAATTGACGTGGGGCTTCGCCCTGTTTTTGTGTCCAGCCAGGTACAACTAGGCAGCTGGGGGCTGGAATCCGCAGCGCAGGGAGGCCCAAGCTTTCTGGGCCACCCCCGCTGCAAATTGCAGTCCGCAGCCACCCCGGAAAATGGCGCGTTCATAGAAGCGCCATCTTCTGGCGCTGTACCCAACTCATCCAGGGCCCTGATGCGGTGGCTCACTGGGTAATAAAGGGGTTAGGGCCAGCTTGGCATTATCAGCTGGCCCTAAGCCCGAAATTCATGGGGTCACGCCAATATTAGACATGACCACCATGAATTTCTAGTAAAGTATTTAAAAAAAACACAACACCCAGAAAAAAGTCCTTTAATTGAAATAAACACACAATTCTTTATTGTTCTAAATTAAACCATACTTACCATCACGCCCATTCCAGCTGAAGCCAACGATCTCCTGAAATAAAAGAAAAATATTAAAGCAACATCATCCTTACCTTTCCATGGTTCCCACGACAGCTTCAGCTCTGCTACATCGAGATGACAGGCTGGACCGCAGCAGAACGCTGCCATCCAGCCTGTCATCCCGCAGACACTGAGAAGCGCAGGCTTGCTTGCGCTCCACAGTGTCTCTCTATGAGGGCATCCAGATGAGCCGAGTTAATGTCCAATGAACTCGGCTCACCTCATGCACGTCACTGACAGCGTGGGAAAATTCTCCTGCACTCAGCGCTTCAGCGTGGGAGAATTCTCACACTGAAGCGCTGAGTGCAGGAGAATTCTCCCACGCTGTCAGTGACGTGCAGGAGGTGAGCTGAGTTCATTGGACATGAGCTCACCTTATGCACGTCA
The DNA here is from genome assembly GCF_046119375.1 of Phyllobates terribilis. Classification (NCBI taxonomy): domain Eukaryota; kingdom Metazoa; phylum Chordata; class Amphibia; order Anura; family Dendrobatidae; genus Phyllobates; species Phyllobates terribilis. The sequence goes on from NW_027362771.1 coordinate 88,409,549, forward strand.
CTGACAGCGTGGGAAAATTCTCCTGCACTCAGCGCTTCAGCGTGGGAGAATTCTCACGCTGAAGCGCTGAGTGCAGGAAAATTCTCCCACGCTGTCAGTGACGTGCAGGAGGTGAGCTGAGTTCATTGGACATGAGCTCACCTTATGCACGTCACTGACAGCGTGGGAGAATTCTCCTGCACTCACCGCTTCAGCGTGAGAATTTTCCCACGCTGTCAGTGACGTGCATGAGGTGAGCCGAGTTCATTGGACATGAACTCGGCTCATCTGGATGTCGTCACAGAGAGACGCTGAGCAGCGCAAGCAAGCCTGCGCTTCTCAGTGTCTGCGGGATGAGAGGCTGGATGGCAGCGTTCTGCTGCGGTCCAGCCTGTCATCTCGATGTAGCAGAGCTGAAGCTGTCGTGGGAACCATGGAAAGGTAAGGATGAGGTTGCTTTATTATTTTTCTTTTATTGCAGGAGATCGTTGGCTTCAGCTGGAATGGGCGTGACGGTAAGTATGGTTTAATTTAGAACAATAAAGGATTGTGTCTTTATTTCAATTAAAGGACTTTATTCTGGGTGTTTGTGTTTTTTTTAACTTTGACTATGGGGTTAGTAATGGGGGTGTCTTATAGACGCCTCTCCATTACTAACCTGGGCTTGATGTCAGCTGGCATTATAAGCTGACATCAACCCCAACCCTATTACCCCCTGCCACCGCACCAGGGCAGCGTGGAAGAGCGAGGCTAAGTGCCAGAATTGGCGCATCCTATGAATGCGCCATTTCTGGGGCGGCTGACGGCTGGTGTTTCTAGCCTGGGAGGGGGCCAATATTCATGGCTCCCTTCCTGGGCTATTAATATCAGCCCCCAGCTGTCTGCCTAGCCTTTGCTAGCTATTAAATTAGGGGGGACCCCACGTCATTTTTTTGGGGGGGTCCCCCATTTTAATAGCTAGTAAAGGCTATGTATTCAGCTGGGGGCTGATATTAGTAGCCTGGGAAGCTCCGTGGGTATTACCCCCTTCCCAGGCTTCAAACATCTGCCCCAGCCGTCTGCTTAACCTCCGCTAGAGCCTAAAATTAAGGGGAACCCCACGCCAATTTTTTTAATAATAAATCCTTTATTTTAATACTAAATGACAAGTACAGTAACCAACACTATCACTGTACTTCATATATATGTGACTGACATGTTTCTATCTATCTAATCTATGTGTGAAGCTCTATTCTGTCTGTTATAAATTGTCGGGTACCGCTGCTGAATTGCCCGCCGGCTTTTTTAAAGAGACGGTGCATGAAAACACTATTATTTTTTTTGATAAATCCTTTACGCTAAATGACAAGTACAGTAAGCAGCACTGTCACTGTACTTCATATATATGTGACTGACATGTTTCTATCTATCTAATCTATGTGTGATTCTCTATTCTTTCTATTCTAAATTGTCGGGTACCGCTGCTGAATTGCCGGCCGGCTTTTTTAAAGAGACGGTGCATGAAAACACTATTATTTTTTTTGATAAATCCTTTACGCTAAATGACAAGTACAGTAAGCAGCACTTTCACTGTACTTCGTATATATGTGGCTGACATGTTTATATCTATCTAATCTATGTGTGAAGCTCTATTCTTTCGGTTCTAAATTGTCGGGTACAGGTATATGCCGCTGCTGAATTGCCGGCTTTTCATGTTTCACTATGAGCACTGTTCCCATCGATTTGGGCAATCACTGTAATGCCACAACCACCATGGCTGTGGCATTACAGTGAGTGGCAGACAATCCCTGCATGATTGGTGCTCTAAATAGCGCCAGACATGCAGGACACGCTTTTGGTGCACGAACAGTTATCGAACATAACCTCGAGCAGCCGAATTTTTTGCAAATCGTTCGGGTTCGTCGAACAACTCGAACACCGCCCAAAACAGCTCGAATTTGAGATTGGCGAACAGTTCTAGTCGAACACCGCTCATCTCTACTTATCACCAGCCAGTATCTAGTGCTTTTTGGTTGGGTGGAGACTTATGTTTGGAGAAATAAGGAATGGGCTATGAGAATATAAAAGGACTTTGATTAGGGAACGTGATAGGCCACCCTAAACAGATGTGTTTTTAGGGAGCGTCTAAAACTGTGTAAATTGTGGTTCATCCTAATTTCTTGGGGTAGAACATTCCAAAGAATAGGTGCAGCTCGGGAGAAGTCTTGAAGCCGGGAGTGGGAGGTACAGATTAGTGCGGATGTTAGTCGAAAGTCGCTTGCAGAGCGTAGAAAACGGGTAGGCCGATAGACAGAGATGAGGGAAGAGATGTAGGGGGGTGCCACACTGTGGAGAGCTTTGTGGGTGAGAACAAGCAATTTAAATCGGATCCTATAATTCATGGGCAGCCAGTGCAATGACTGGGACAGAGCGGAAGCGTCTGAGTAACGATTAGCCAGATAGATGACCCTGGCTGCAGCATTAAGGATGGACTGGAGGGGGGAAAGTCGAGTGAGGGGGAGACCAATTAAGAGAGAGTTATCCAAGTTATCTGTAAACAGAAAGATTGTGAGGGAATATTTAGCTAACATAAATGAGTTCAAGTCTCCAGGTCCAGATGAATTACACTCCAGAGTACTGAAGGAGATCGTAGAAGAAATTTTAGAACCACTCTCCATAATCTTTGAAAATTCTTGGAGAACAGGAGAAGTCCCAGAAGACTGGAGAAGAGCAAATGTTGTTCCTATCTTCAAAAAGGGGAAGAAGGTGGACCCAGGGAACTATAGGCCGGTGAGTCTGACTTCTATACCAGGAAAGATCTTTGAACAAATTATTAAACAACATGTATGTAAGTACATGGATAAGAATGAAGTGATTAACCAGAGTCAGCATGGGTTTGTAACTAACAAGTCATGTCAGACTAACTTAATTTCCTTCTATGACAGAATCACTGACTGGGTGGATCAGGGAAATGCTGTAGATATAGTATATCTTGACTTCAGCAAAGCATTTGACAAAGTATCTCACACCATCCTTATTGAAAAAATGACCAAGTGTTAGAACCTTGCTGTTAGGTTTTTTTTCCTTTGCTGGTCACATGACCTTGTTGGCCTATTTAATCCTGCTCCGCCCTTCTGGCTTTGCTGGACTTCATTGTATATCTACTTTCTAGCTAGCCTGTGCTCTGTATCTAACTCTGTTAGTTTGCTTGGTCTACGGACCTCTATGTTCTATCTATTTTGTTTGTTCGTCTGTCTGCTACTATTTCTGTTAGGAGGTGTCCCATATTCCTCCCAGTCCTTAGTACTTGTAGGGATTCCCTCCTCACATCTATAGGTCTCCGTACAGACTAGATTAGGACTTTAGCAGGTCTGATCGCAGGATCAGGTTCCCTGTTACATCGTAGGGATTCAGCTGAGTCTTATAGTAGGGACAGATCTCCTCTCTTTCCTTAGCTTTGGTAGCAGAACATAACACCAAGTATGCAATGGACCAGGCAACTGTTAGGTGGATTCATAACTGGCTTAGTGATCGGACTCAAAGGGTGGTTGTAAATGGCTTCACATCCAGCTGGATGAATGTCTCAAGTGGGGTACCACAGGGCTCCGTCCTGGGACCTGTATTGTTCAACATCTTTATCAATGATTTAGATGAAGGAATTGAGGGTAAACTGATTAAATTTGCTGATGACACAAAGCTAGGAGGGATAGCTAATACTAGAGAAGAGAGAGAGAGGATTCAAAAAGACCTAAATAAACTGGAGCAGTGGGCAGCAACCAACAGAATGGTTTTTAACAGGGAAAAATGCAAAGTACTGCATCTGGGCAATAAAAATGAAAAAAGCATATACAGAATGGGAGGAATAGAGCTAAGCAACAGTACATGTGAAAAAGACTTAGGTATACTAATAGATCATAGACTGAACATGAGTCAACAGTGTGATGCAGCAGCAAAAAAGGCAAATACAATTCTGGGATGTATTAACAGAAGCATACAGTCTAGATCACGTGAAGTCATTATCGGTCTTTACTCCTCTTTGGTCAGACCTCATCTGGAATACTGTGTACAGTTTGGGCACCACATTTTAAAAAAGACATAGACAAACTGGAGCAAGTTCAGAGAAGAGCGACCAGAATGGTGACTGGTCTGCAAACCATGTCCTATGAGGAACGGTTGCAGGATTTGGGAATGTTTAGCTTGCAAAAAAGAAGACTGAGAGGAGACTTAATAGCTGTCTACAAATATGTCAAGGGCTGTCACATTGTAGAAGGATCATCTTTATTCTCATTTGCACAAGGAAAGACTAGAAGCAATGGGATGAAACTAAATGGGAGGAGACACAGATTAGATATTAGAAAAAACTTTTTGACAGTTAGGGTGATTAATGAGTGGAACAGGCTGCCACGAGAGGTGGTGAGTTCCCCTTCAATGGACGTCTTCAAACAGAGGCTGGACAGACATCTGTCTGAGATGATCTAGTGAATCCTGCTTTGAGCAGGGGGTTGGACCAGATGACCCAGGAGGTCCCTTCCAACTCTACCATTCTATGATTCTATGAGTTACAGTAGTCAAGGCGGGAGTGGATCAGGGCAACAGTGAGGGTTTTTGTTGTTTCCAAGGTGAGAAAGGGGCGGATTCTAGAGATGTTCTTCAGGTGCAAGCGACAAGAGCGGGCAAGAGATTGTATGTGGAGGGTGAAGGAGAGATTGGTGTCAAACACAACGCCCAAGCAATGCGCCTGCTTGCTCGGCCTTATTGTGGTGCCACACACTGAGAGAGAGATGTCAGATTTAGAGAGATGAGTGGACGGCGGGAACAGAAGAAGTTCAGTTTTTGAGAGGTTGAGTTTCAGATAGAGAGCGGACATGATTTTAGAAACTGTGGCCAGACAGTCACTGGTGTTCTGTAGTACAGCGGGGGTAAGGTCAGGGGATGAGGTGTATAGTTGTGTGTCATCAGCATAAAGATGATACTGCAAACCAAATTTGCTGATTGTCTGTCCAATTGGGGCTGTGTAGAGAGAGAAGAGAAGAGGGCCAAGGACTGAACCCTGAGGAACCCCAATAGTGAGAGGAAGAGGGGAAGAAGTGGAGCCAGCGAACGATACACTGAAAGAGCGGTCAGATAGGTAGGAGGAGAACCAGGAGAGAGCAGTGTCCTTTATGCCGATTGAGTGAAGCATAGAGAGTAGGAGGTGGTGGTCAACGGTGTCAAAGGCTGCAGAGAGGTCAAGAAGAATGAGCAAAGAGTGGTCACCATTACGTTTTGCTGTCAGAAGGTCATTGGTTACTTTGATGAGTGCAGTTTCTGTAGAATGTAGAGGGCGGAAACCGGACTGTGATGGGTCTAGAAGAGAGTGAGTGGAGAGATAGCTGGTAAGGCGGGAGTAGACCAGGCGCTCCAAGAGTTTAGAAATGAAGGGAAGATTGGAGACTGGTCTGTAGTTGTTTGTGCAGGAAGGGTCAAGAGAGGGCTTTTTTAATAATGGAGTGATGATGGAGTGTTTGAAGGAGGAGGGGAAGATACCCGAAGAGAGGGAGAGGTTGAAGATTTTAGTTAGGTGAGTAGTGATGACTGAAGAAAGAGACTGGAGTAGATGTGAGGGGATGGGGTCAGTGGTGCATGTGGCGGGATGAGAAGAAGAGAGGAGCCTGGAGACTTCGTCTTCTGTGACTGGGTCAAATGTGGAGAGGGATCCAGAGGGGATGTGCGGGGGGGTGGGAGTCACGGCACTTTGTGGCTGGGAGCTGATTTCCTGACGGATGGTGTCTATTTTCTCTGTGAAGTAGGAGGCCAGGTCCTCAGCACAAATGTCCGTGGTGGGGGCCTGCGCTTTAGGACTGAGGAGGGAGTGAAAGGTATCGAAGAGTTTTTTGGGGTTGTTGGATAGTGAGGAGATCAGGGTGGTGAAGTAGGTCTGTTTGGCGAGGTGAAGGGCAGAGTTATATGTTTTTAACATAAATTTGTAGTGGATAAAGTTTTCTGGTGTCCGAGTTTTCCTCCATAGCCGTTCGGCACTTCTAGAGCATCGCTGGAGAAATCGGGTTTGCGGCGTGAGCCAGGGCTGTTTTACTCTGTGTTTAGAGGTTCTGAGGGTGAGGGGCGCTAATTGGTCCAGCATGCTTCTGAGAGTGTCATTGTAGTGGTTTACAGCCAGATTAGGACAGGAAGAAGAGGAGATTGGGGACAGTGATGAGTGAAGGGAGTCTGTAAGTGTATGAGGGTTAATGGCTTGTAGATTTCTGAATGTGTGATAGGTAGGAGTGTGCTGGGGCGGGCGAGGATTTGTGAGCGTGAAGGAGAGAATGTTATGATCAGAGAGGGGAAGAGCGGAGTTATTTAGGTGGGGGATTGAACTAAGCCGGACAAAGACCAGATCAAGGGTGTTTCCATCTTTGTGTGTCTCAGAGGTTGAAAGCTGTGAGAGGCCGAGAGAAGTGGTTAAAGATAGAAGCTGGGATGCGGATGAGGAGGTGGGGCTGTTTATGGGGATGTTGAAGTCTCCCAGGATAAGGGTTGGTAAATATGAGGACATGAAGTGAGGGAGAGGGGATGGAAGAGCCTGATTGTGTGTACCTCAAAAGAAGGGAATGAGAGTGATGGTACTGGCGGAATGACCTGGAAGGTGCATTGTGGGGACAGGAGTAAGCCGACTCCACCACCAAGTCTGTTCACAGGTCTCGGGGAATGGGAAAAATGCAAGCCGCCATGAGAAATAGCAGCAGGGGAGACAGTGTCAGAGTCCTGGATCCAAGTTTCAGTGAGGGCCAGCAGATTGAGAGAGTTGGACAGAAAGTAATTGTGCAGGAAAGGAAGCTTGTTGCATACAGACCGTGGATTCCACAGTGCGCAGTTGAAGGAGGGAGATGAAGGAGTACAGCTGATGTTAATAAGGTTAGCAGGGTTTCGATGTGAGGTGGGGGAGAGGTTGAGATTGGTGGAGGATGGTCCGGGGTTAGGAGAGATGTCCCCTGAAATGAGTAGTAGCAGTAAAAAGAGAAAGAGCAGATAGTTTTTGGATTTGTGACATGGTTTCTTGTGCAGTACCTTTGGATGGGACAGAGTGAGATTTTTCAGGAAATTCAAAAGAGCATGGGAGCTGTACATGGGAGAGGGAAGGAGTGAGGGGCAGATATGGATGTGTGGTGCTGGAGGGGGGATGGGGCGGTGAGTGTGTATGAAAAAAGCACATAGAAATAAGGACACAGGAATAAAATACATAGATAGCAAAGAGTACAAAGTGTGGGTTACCTGACTCCTGCCCTGAATGACTGCCATTGAAATGACTGTCAGAGACACTTGTCGAATAGGACACTTTGCTGAAGCGGACACATGCATGCACCCCACACCACGTGCACCCCTTACAATGCATCTAGATTTATAGGAAGGACTATAGCATCAGATGAGAGGGATTGTGGGAGCTGCTTGTGACTAAATTGCCAGCTGTTCAGCTCACCAGGGGAGTGGAGGCCTGATCAAAGACACAGACCTAACACACTATGCCTGACACAGTATAACACCTTTCACCATCAGATAAAGTCTACAATGATGGAAGGACACAGTGACTATTGAATACAATGCATCAAATAACAGAGCACAGATCCAGCAAGCAGACACATTATACCATAGAATAGTTTCAACATGAGGGTTCAGCAGATGACAGAAACAGCAAGCATTTGTGACTCCTCATCCTCCACGTCTTCCAAAACCTCGTCCCTTAGTGCTTGCAGTGTTTTTTCAATCAGGCTGATAAGGGGGATAGTCATGCTGACTAGTGCATCATCTGCACTCGCCATCCGCGTGGAATAATCGAAGGCACGCAAGACGTGGCAAATGTCCTTCATAGAGGCCCACTCAGTGGTGGTGAAGTGTGAACGGCGCGCACTGCAACTTGTTTGCGCCTGCTGCAGCTGGTACTCCATTACTGCTGCCTGCTGCTCACACAACCTCTCCAGCATATGTAACATTGAATTCCACCTGGTGGGTAGGTCACATATGATGCGATGTTCCGGAGGACGTAATCGGCGCTGCAGAGCTGCAATGCGTGATCTTGCATTGCTGGAACGCCACAAGTGAGCGCACTCTATGCGGACCTTGTGAAGCAGTGCATCAAGATCCGGATAGTCCCTCAAAAAACTCTGCACGACCAAGTTGAGCACATGTGCCAGACATGGGATGTGAGTGAGGTTGCCTAGGCCCAGAGCTGCCACCAGATTTCGGCCATTGTCACACACTACCATGCCTGGCTGGAGATTCGCTGACACGTCGCTCTGCTGCTTGATGGCATTCCAGAGCTCCTGCACTGTGTGGCTTCGATTCCCCAAAGAAATTAATTTTAATACGGCCTGTTGACGTTTGGCCACGGCTGTGCTCATATTGGTCACCATAACAGGTAACTGTTCACGGGTCGATGTGGAGGTAGATCGTGACGGCTCCAGCAGCGCTGATTCAGAGGAACTGGAGTATGAGGAGGAGTCAATGTGTACAGACTGGATTCCTGCAATCCTTGGAGTTGGCAGAACACGTACAGCGCCACTCTCAAGATCTGTACCCGGCTCCACAACATTTACCCAATGGGCAGTGAGGGAAAAGTATCGTCCCTGTCCATGCTTACTGGTCCACGCATCGGTGGTCAGGTGGACCTTGCTACTGACGGCGTTTTGTAGCGCATGTTTAATTTTTCCCTCCACATGATGTTGCAGGGCAGGGACGGCTTGCCTGCTGAAATAAAAGCGTCTGGGCACGTTGTATTGTGGGACTGCCAATGCCATAAAGTTACGGAATGTGTCAGTCTCCACCAGCCTGAATGATAGCATTTCAAGGGCCAGTAGTTTAGCAATGCCAGCATTCAGAGCCTGTGCTCGGGGGTGGTTTGCCGAGTATGGGCGCCTTTTCTCCCATGCCTGTGCTAACGATGGCTGTAGACTGGCCTGGGAGTGTGAGGATGACTGGGAAAGTGGTGCTGTGGGTGGAATTACACTGTGTCTCTGTACAACAGTGCCAGAGATTCTTCCATGGCGATTCTGTGAGGAAGCCGAACCAGCTGTGTGTGAGCTGGAGGAAGAGGCTACAACACGAGCTGAAGAGGTGGTAGGTGGCGCTGTAGGTTGGCCTAGGTCTTCAGTTTGTTTTTGTAACTCCACCACGTGCTTGGTCCGCACATGTTTCCACATATTTGTGGTATTGAGTTTGCTGACACTTTTCCCTCTTTTCACCTTCTGATTACACAGCTTGCATTTGACAAAGCAAATGTCATCTGCAACTGTGTCAAAAAAGGACCAGGCACTGCAAGTCTTGGGAGCGCCCGCTTTGGATTTTGGAAGAGCCATGCTCCTAATGGGTGCGGAAGTGGAGGCTACAGGCAACCAAGTCTGCCCCCTCCCTCTCCCTCCTTTTTGGGCTGTTCGGGGAATCTCTTCCTCAGAGCTGCTCCCACCACCTTCCTGTTCCTCACGCCATGATGGGTCAAGGACCTCATCATCTACACCACCCTCTTCAAACAACTGCTTCTCCTGGGTAGTCTCGACAGCACAGTACGCACCAGAAAGTGGCACCTGAGTCTCATCATCAGAAGCGTACTGAGGTGTGCTGCTGAACATAGGCACTGGCCCACCCGCCTCTTCAGATTCAGAGAGACAAAACGGATGCGCATCACTGCATACTACCTCTTCTTCAAATTCTCGAATTCTGCTTGGCAGGCCCCCTCTTTCCAAGCCAAGAGATTCAGAGAACAGAAGTAGAGATGGCTCCTGTCCAGGGCTCTCTGACTGCCTGGGCAATTTGGCAGGTGGTGAAGAGACAGATGGGTGCTCTTCAGTGCTCAGGACCTGAGAGGATCTGGAACTAATTGAAGTCGATGCGTTAGCTGCCATCCATCCGACAACGGCTTCAATTTGGTCCTCCCGCAGCAGTGGGGTATGGCTAGCTCCTACAAAGCTGCGCATAAAGGACTGTTCCCTGGTAAAACTGGGGGATGCTGAGTCACTGGTGCCCGCAGCAGGCACAGAATCCCCACGTCCTCTCCCTGCAGGCACAGAATCCTCACGTCCTCTCCCTGCAGAAACTCCACGCCCACGCCCACGACCACATGCCTTACTCCGTGCCTTCTTCATCTTGGTAGACTGATAAAGATAGGCAGAAAAGTACTAAGGGCTTAGTGTGCTTATTCCTGAACAGCTGCTAACAGGTATAAGAAACACTAATTTTATAAAGTGTGGACTAGACTTTAATATGAGCTAATGTGGCCTACACAACTGTAAAGTGGAGTGTTTGGTGAACTTTGTTTAGTTTTTATTTGTCACAAAAAGACACTGGATGTGCCTAAAGGTGTAATAACGATAGTATCACAAACTTTTTGTAGCTATTACAATGTAGGAAGGTAACCTACAATGCAATAGATGAGGCTACAAAAAATAGGCTAATACTAATCTGGCTGGGGCTGCAGGGCCCAATGCTGCAGAAAGGCTCCTCTAACTACTCCTATATAGTGTGTTTGGAACCAATTTAGCTGAATACGGATGGAACCACCACACTAATAGGAGAAATCAGGAAAAATTATGAATTGGCAAAAAAGGACAATGTATGAGGCAGTGACACACACTGAGTGCACTACAACCAGACGTGGTTGAAGCACACACTACAGGGTGAGCTGCACTCACACACCAGACCTTGCTGACAGCGGTGAACAGTACAGATGCAGAGCACTGTGCACTAGCGCTGCAAGACCAAAAAATGTCTCTATCTACTCCTATATAGTGTGTTTGGAACCAATTTAGCTGAATACGGATGGAACCACCACACTAATAGGAGATATCAGGAAAAATTATGAATTGGCAAAAAAGGACAATGTATGAGGCAGTGACACACACTGAGTGCACTATAACCAGACGTGGCTGAAGCACACACTACAGGGTGAGCTGCACTCACACACAGAGACCTTGCAGAAAGCGGTGAACAGCACAGAGAACTGTGCACTAGCACTGCAAGGCACAGCGATATATAAAGTAGCTTGGGTAAAGCAGAATAGACCAAATAGGTAGCTAAAACTGTCCCTCAGAACAACAGCGTCCTATCCCTAACTGAATTCACAGCAGAGTGAGCTCAAAATGGCAGCGGCGGCTTTCATAGTGCATCATGACATAATTTCAGCAGCCAATCACAGCCATGCCATTAGTTAAGATGCCTACATGCCTAACAGGATGTGCCCACACTTCTTAGGATCCTCATTGGATGACTAAAATGAAAATGGCTCATTGCATTATGGGAACTTCCGATTCCGGTATACGATATTGCAAAAGTATCGGAATTAAGTATCGGAATTCCGATACCGCGAATATCGGCCGATACCCGATATTTCAGTATCGGAATGCTCAACAGTATCGGAATGCTCAACACTAGTTATCACCTTTTCACTAGATACTTTATATATTCCTGATTGCTATGGGTCAGTTCGCCCTTCAACGATATTTGGGCTGTGAAGTGTCCTGTTTATATGGGACTGTCAGAGATAATTGAGTGTAAAACTGGCCATGCATATTAGATGGCTGTCGGATGATTGATGTTTCGGCCAACACTCCCATACACAGGAGCACTTGCTCCTGCGAGTCCTCATGCGTTCTGTATGAGAAAGCTGCCAACAGACACTTGCCCTGACTGTGTGCTTAGGTGAATTTTAATTCCACCTTTTTACTAATGTAGGTAGTATGATTTATACTATTAAGGAAGCAGTGAGCTGGTGGGATTTGTTGCCAGGTCGGCTTTTGGTCCCTGTCTGGCCCTATATTAAGATAGAATTTCATTCAACTTCCTATGACCCGGGTGCCCATATAGACGTCTTAGGAAGGTTGATCCTTGTGACAGATTTCCATTAACCTGCATGAAATTTACAAAAAGTATACCTCTTACTCAGTACAAAAGTGTAATACCTCACGTACGCTCCGCCAATGAGACTCCAGATCCGGCGAATAAATCAAAATGTCATCCAAATACACAACCACATTTTTGCCGATCAAAGGTCTAAGGATGTCATTAATAATATTCTGAAAAAATGCAGGAGCATTAGTAAGACCAAAAGGCATAACCAGATTCTCAAAATGACCCACAGGAGTGTTAAAAGCAGTCTTCCATTCGTCACCCTCCTTCATGCGCAACAGATTGTATGCCCCCTTAAGGTCAATTTTAGAGAACCACTTGGCCCCCATTAACTGGTTAAACAGATCAGGAATCAATGGCAGTGGGTAAGGATTGCGTACAGTAATTTTGTTAATCTCACGAAAATCCAGACAAGGACGTAAACCGCCGTCCTTTTTTTTTACAAAAAAAAATCCAACAGCCACAGGAGACTTAGAGGGCCTAATGTGACCGGCGGCCAAACTTGTCTGTATGTATTCATCCAAAGCCTTCCTCTCAGGAATAGTAAGGTTAAATAAACGACTTTTAGGAAGAGTCGCTCCAGGGACAAATTCAATAGAACAATCATAGTCTCTATGGGGAGGCAAAACCTGCGATTCCTTCTCAGAAAAAACTCTCCAAAAATCCTGAATAGGAACAGGCAATTCTCCCCTATCCAAAGCTGCAATACGCCCGTTACAACACTTGTCATAACATTTATGGCTCCAGGATTTAATTTCATTGGTAGACCAATCCAGTACAGGATTGTGAAATTTTAACCAGGGAAATCCCAATATTACTGGAGAAGGCAAGTTATTCAAAACTACCAAATCCAATTTCTCATGGTGAACACCATTAATAGTGAGAGGAAATTCACAGACCTTGAGAGTAATATTCTTCAAAGGGGAACCATCCACAGAAACCACAGCAATGGGGGATGATAAAGGTTCGGGTTTTAAATTGAGTCTTTCCAAGAATCCCCCATCAATTACATTCAGAGTAGATCCACAATCAACAAACACCCGAAATTCCATTAATTTTTCCTGAGCAATCATGGAAGCAGCTAAAAATACACCCTTGGAATTTAAACAGGCAATACGGGCATGACTGACCATTTTTTTTTCTTTCTTCATACGAAGCTCACAGCCTTTAATCAAATGACCAGATTTTCCGCAATAGAAACACAAGCCTTCAGAAAATCGACGGTCTTTTTCTTGAGAGCGAGGTGCCACCGATCCAATCTCCATCGATTCACCACTGTTAGTACACACATTCTCATAACCAGAAACTGACATAGCAGAGGATTTGCTCTCATTAACCCTTGCACGCAGTCTCCTATCCACCCGTATAGCTAATTGCATAGCCTGTTGCAAATCTTCAGGTGTAGGATAAGCAATTAGCAGGTCTTTAACCCTTTCATTGAGCCCAGCAAGAAATAGACTTTTCAGAGCAGAATCGTTCCACCCTGTTTGAGTAGACCAACGACGGAAATGAGTACAATATTTTTCCACATTACCTGATCCCTGTCTCAAACGTCTTAACTCTGTCTCAGCTGATGCGACACGGTCAGGATCATCATATAATAGTCCCAAAGCAGAAAAAAAACTATCCACTGATCTGAAGCATGTATCACTAGGTTGCAAAGAAAAGGCCCACTCCTGAGGCTCTTTGCGCAAAAGTGACATTATGAACCCTATGCGCTGGGATTCATCCCCAGAGGACTTGGGTCTCAAACGAAAATACAATAAGCAAGCATTTTTAAATGAAAAAAATTCTCGGTGTTCACCAAAAAATAAATCCGGCAAACATACCTTAGGCTCCAAGAAATGTGCTCCAGGACAGTTACTCACGTGCTGACGGAGCTCGGCCACCTCCAGAGAGAGTCCCTGCAGGCGATGAGCCAAATCCTGAACCGACACCATGATGGAACAGAAAAATCTTTCCTTAGAGAATTTGCAGGCTGGACTTACTGTTATGTTCTGCTACCAGAGCTAAGGAAAGAGAGGAAATCTGTCCCTACGATAGAACTCAGCTGAATCCCTACGATGTAACAGGGAACCTGATCCTGCGATCAGACCTGCTAAAGTCCTAAGCTAGTCTGTACGGAGACCTATAGATGTGGGGAAGGAATCCCTACAAGTACTAAGGACTGGGAGGAAAATGGGACACCTCCTAACAGAAATAGTAGCAGACAGACAAACAAACAAAATATATAGAACACTGAGGTCCGTAGACCAAGCAAACTAACAGAGTTAGATACAGAGCACAGGCTAGCTAGAAAGTAGTTATACAATGAAGTCCAGCAAAGCCAGAAGGGCGGAGCATGATTAAATAGGCCAACGAGGTCATGTGACCAGCAAAGGAAAAAACCTAAGAGCAAGGTTCTAACATATATAGCTTTGTATGCCTCTAAGCATGTATTGAAGATAATTTAACTGCTAGTGTCTGAGGACTTTCAGATTGCTCGGACATCTGACTGGATCCACAGACTTTTTAATCCCAAACATAGAAAAAGTCCAGAATACAGAGATACTCCCATATGGCTTAACTTTTATCCCACTATGGTAAAATAAGGTGTTAAAAATGCAGGAGCCCATTAACGGCTTCTTATCTCATACAGATGTATAGAGAAGACTGGAGAAACATTCAAAGCACAATAGGGTGGTCTTATCTGATGACCAGAGGCAATAAGGAGAAAGGAGGTGCTCACTTGATTTGGTTATGTATTGAATAACAATTAATGGAACTCAGAATTGTCAGCTGCTCTAGCCCCATGGGTTAAAAAACGGTAAAGTGCCAAGTAGGATAAAATGGGTTTTCTGCACTGCTGATGAAAGTCCAAAGTAAGAATCCAGGAGACAGGATTGGTAGCAATGCTTTTTATTATCAACGCTCTTCTAAATCATCTGACTAATTCATCAGGAAAAAAGTTTGTGGTTTTTCCTGATGAAAAAATCGGATGACTTGGAAACACGTTTATAATAAACTGTATTGCTACCAATTCTCTCTCCTGGATTCCTATTTTGGATTTTCATCAGCAGCGCAGAAAATCCATTTTATCCTACTTGGACCTTCATCTCATACCGAGGCATAGAAAGGTTTTTTTCTTGTTTAATTTATACATCAATTGGCAAATAAAATAATAACATACCATGTTCCATCAGTTTCCATTTTACGTTTACATTCTTTCCTGGAAATATTACTATGTAGAACACCAAACAATGGCATAATAACAATGTGCTCATGTGTCTGTCATGTGCATAATCGGTCACATTTTATCATTATTTTACATTTTTTAAAATTATTTTCACAATTTAATTTGCTTGATAACTTTCATGCAGAACTTTACTCCATTCATGTTTACAAATGTGCATTCCTCACAGCCCTACACCATGACATCATCATTCTACTCTATACACATGTATAAATAAATGATGGACTAGTCTTGAAGTAAATTGACCAAATGTACAGTACATGTGGAAGTCAAAGGTATATACTGGCTCTCCTGCCGTCTGAGCCGGCACCTTGATTTATTGCATGGTAGGTTTATTTTATTCGTGGTCAGTCTACAAATTTGTAATTATAATGTAAAAAGAGTTGCAATAGTTAACCTGTCGGGTGCTCTGATTTGTCCCAACTGCTAATAAAGAGGTATGCTTGGGGATTTCTTTTACTCTGATAAAATTTTTCATAGGGCTTAGTAATGCTGCGATCTTTGAGAAATAAACTTTAATCCTGCAGCATTGAAAATGCTAATGAGATAGGACTAGCCCAGCATGGTGTTTCTTCCCCCAGACTAGTCATTACTAGGATCTTTTAATGACATCCTTCCTGGGCATGATTGATAGCCTGCATATACTGCTTGGTATAGTGGGAACATTATGAAGGATGTTCATTACACCCAGGGAGATGTGTTTAGAAGGTCCAAGGCTGGACTAGTCTGGGGAAAGAGACACCATGACAGAGTAGTCCTGCCTTACTTGCATATGCAATTCTACAGAATTAAAGTTCATTTTTCAAATATTGCAGCATTAGTAAGACTCATGAAAAAACATATCAGATTAAGAAAATCACAATGCAGACCACTTTTTTAATGGTTGGAAACTGTCAGGGGACACTACAGATTCATTTTAATACATTTATTATGTAGTAATAAACTGGACGTCCTGTAATGGCTCATGTACAGCAAAGGACATATTAAGACTCGGGCTACATGAGGACTTTGCACACGACAGCAGATTCGCAACCGGAGTTCTCTTGATTCCGCTGCTAAATTGCGGTGTGGTGAAGCCTTGTTTATATTGTTGTTATTTCTTCTAGGTTGCTTCTTGGAGTCTTCTTAAAGATGTAAGGTTATTTTCCAGCCAGTCATGTTTGCCTCATTTTGCAGTGGAAGTCAAATTCACAATATGAATCGTAAAATACATGGTATGCCAAAACAGTCCATAGTCAGTAAGGCTATGTGCCCACGTTGCGGACCTGAAGCATATTTTTTACGCTTCTCCCTGGCGGGAAAATCGCATGCGGATATTACATGCGGTTTTCCCGCCAGGTAGAAGCGTTTGTGAGGCGTCTTTGCATGCATTTCCGCATGCGGGTTATCAAGCACTTCTCCAAGCATCACTTGGAAAAGTGCTTGACAACTTGTTCAGAATTAGAGATGAGCGTTGTTCTACTCGAACTGTTCGCCAATCTCAAATTCGAGCTGTTTTGGGCGGTGTTCGAGCCGGTCGGCGAACACGAACAATTTGAGAAAAATTCGGCTGTTCGAGGTTATGTTCGATAACTGTTCGTGCACCAAAATCATAACTGGATTTTTTCTCAGTAATGATGAAAATTAATGTTAATATGCAGTTTGAGTGTACAGCGGGGCGGGGGGAGGGGCAGGGGATGGATCTCTGCAGGAACAATGAAGATCTCCATTTTTTTTTCTCTTTCCCGCATTTGCAGTGGGGAGGTGCAATCTGTCAGCCTATCAGCAGCGCACACACGGAGCGAAGTGCTTTTTTTCACACAAGCAAGGGCATGTGTGATTGGCAGTGTATGTCACATGTCCTTGCCCTATAAGACCAAGCCATTTTCCCCGTTGCCACTATTTTCTCACTGCTGCAGCTGCGTGTTAGACGGCACCGCTGTTGCTGTGTGTGCTATACCTTGGTAATTTCAAGCCAATTTTCGCACAAATATACAGATAGCTTGGGAGTAGGGAATAGTTGTGATTGCAGTCCTTTTAAGGACTAGGTTACAGCATTTCCTACGACTTTTATCAGGGAGGTCTGTGCTCTTAAATAGATAGGTTGTGGGAGTAAAGACTAATTGTAATTGGAGTCCTTTTCAGGACTAGGTTACATGAGTTCCTATCAGTTTTTGCCAGGCAGGTCTGTGCCAGTGCTGTGCAAGTTTTTTTCACAGCATTTGGCTGAATCTAGCAAAGCTAATCCTTTTTGGCCTATTGCAGAGTGTGTTAGTCAGTGGAGTAGCCTATCTGTGTTGCAAGATATAACACCTGTGTATAGAATACCAATTTTTTTACTGCACCTAGTGAAGTAAAATCTTTTGGGCATAGCATCATTCTATTAGTCCATCTATACTGACCTCCATCAGGTTGCAAACTGAATATAATTTTTTTCTGCATCTAGCTCTGAAAAAATATTTGGGCTTCTAGCGGTGTGTGGGACTTGGTCTATTAGTCCATCTATACTGACCTCCATCAGGTTGCAAATTAAAAATAATTTTTTTCTGCATCTAGCTCTGAAAAAATATTTGGGCTTCTAGCGGTGTGTGGGACTTGGTCTATTAGTCCATCTATACTGACCTCCATCAGGTTGCAAATTAAAAATATTTTTTTTCTGCATCTAGCTCTGAAAAAATATTTGGGCTTCTAGCAGTGTGTGGGACTTGGTCTATTAGTCCATCTATACTGACCTCCATCAGGTTGCAAATTAAAAATAATTTTTTTCTGCATCTAGCTCTGAAAAAATATTTGGGCTTCTAGCAGTGTGTGGGACTTGGTCTATTAGTCCATCTATACTGACCTCCATCAGGTTGCAAATTAAAAATAATTTTTTTCTGCATCTAGCTCTGAAAAAATATTTGGGCTTCTAGCAGTGTGTGGGACTTGGTCTATTAGTCCATCTATACTGACCTCCATCAGGTTGCAAATTAAAAATAATTTTTTTCTGCATCTAGCTCTGAAAAAATATTTGGGCTTCTAGCGGTGTGTGGGACTTGGTCTATTAGTCCATCTATACTGACCTCCATCAGGTTGCAAATTAAAAATAATTTTTTTCTGCATCTAGCTCTGAAAAAATATTTGGGCTTCTAGCAGTGTGTGGGACTTGGTCTATTAGTCCATCTATACTGACCTACATCAGGTTGCAAATTAAAAATAATTTTTTTCTGCATCTAGCTCTGAAAAAATATTTGGGCTTCTAGCGGTGTGTGGGACTTGGTCTATTAGTCCATCTATACTGACCTCCATCAGGTTGCAAATTAAAAATAATTTTTTTCTGTATCTAGCTCTGAAAAAATATTTGGGCTTCTAGCAGTGTGTGGGACTTGGTCTATTAGTCCATCTATACTGACCTCCATCAGGTTGCAAATTAAAAATATTTTTTTTCTGCATCTAGCTCTGAAAAAATATTTGGGCTTCTAGCGGTGTGTGGGACTTGGTCTATTAGTCCATCTATACTGACCTCCATCAGGTTGCAAATTAAAAATAATTTTTTTCTGCATCTAGCTCTGAAAAAATATTTGGGCTTCTAGCAGTGTGTGGGACTTGGTCTATTAGTCCATCTATACTGACCTACATCAGGTTGCAAATTAAAAATAATTTTTTTCTGCATCTAGCTCTGAAAAAATATTTGGGCTTCTAGCGGTGTGTGGGACTTGGTCTATTAGTCCATCTATACTGACCTCCATCAGGTTGCAAATTAAAAATAATTTTTTTCTGCATCTAGCTCTGAAAAAATATTTGGGCTTCTAGCAGTGTGTGGGACTTGGTCTATTAGTCCATCTATACTGACCTCCATCAGGTTGCAAATTAAAAATAATTTTTTTCTGCATCTAGCTCTGAAAAAATATTTGGGCTTCTAGCGGTGTGTGGGACTTGGTCTATTAGTCCATCTATACTGACCTCCATCAGGTTGCAAATTAAAAATAATTTTTTTCTGCATCTAGCTCT
Organism: Phyllobates terribilis; assembly: GCF_046119375.1. NCBI lineage: Eukaryota > Metazoa > Chordata > Amphibia > Anura > Dendrobatidae > Phyllobates > Phyllobates terribilis. The sequence continues at coordinate 88,428,579 of NW_027362771.1, forward strand.
GAAAAAATATTTGGGCTTCTAGCAGTGTGTGGGACTTGGTCTATTAGTCCATCTATACTGACCTCCATCAGGTTGCAAATTAAAAATAATTTTTTTCTTCATTTAGCTCTGAAAAAATATTTGGGCTTCTAGCAGTGTGTGGGACTTGTTCTATTAGTCCTTCTATACTGACCTCCAGCAGGTTGCAAATTGAATATAATTTTTTTCTGCATCTAGCTCTGAAAAAATAGTTGGGCTTCTAGCGGTGTGTGGGACTTGGTCTATTAGTCCATCTATACTGACCTCCATCAGGTTGCAAATTAAAAATAATTTTTTTCTGCATCTAGCTCTGAAACAATATTTGGGCTTCTAGCAGTGTGTGGGACTTGGTCTATTAGTCCATCTATACTGACCTCCATCAGGATTCAAATTAAAAATAATTTTTATCTGCATCTACAGTACCTCTGAAAAAATATTTGGGCTTCTAGCAGTGTGTGGGACTATTTGTGTTAGTCCATCTATACTGACCTCCATCAGGTTGCAAATTCAAAATATTTTTTTTCTGCATCTAACCCAGCCAATAGTTTTGGCCTAATACCACAGTTTGGCCACTCAGCTCTGCTCGGTTACCATCCATTGTTTTTTTGTGCAAACAACTCCAGAGTTGTGAATTAGTTAACCACCAAAATGAGTGGAAAAAGGCCTGCTGCTGGTGGAAAGGGGAATAGGCGTGTTGGGAAGGGGAAAAAAGGTTGTGTCCGTGGGGTAGGTGTTAAAGCAACAGTAACATCTGCAGAAGAAAGACCATCTTCCAGCCAAACTAAAATGTCTACTTCTTTTAGCGGACAATGTGATAAGATCCCTTTCTTACGGCCACGCCAATCGCTACAAATTCCAGATGAGGCACAAAAACAGCAAGTGCTTCAACGGATATCAAGTGCTCCTTTAAGTGGTCTCTCCTCCACATCAACTTCAACATCACAAATACTCCAGTCCTCAAAGGTGTCACCCAAATCGCACTTGCTTCCTCACAGCTCCCAAATCTCCAGCTGCCCGTCTGAGTATGAGGTAGAACAGATGGTTGAGTCTGCAGAGCTGTTTACTCATACTATAGCCTGGGAATCAGAGGTCGACTCCAGCGCTTCTGTGAATCCAGACGAGGAAATGATCTGCACTGATGCCCAGAATCTTTATGAGTCGGATCCAGGACCAGACGCAGAAGGTTCTGACCATAATGTAGACCCTCATTCCCAAACTGTAACTCCTGTTGGTGGAGACAATGAGGAAGACGATGATAAGACTCAAATACCTGATTGGAGCGACAACTTTAGTTTTTTGTCAGGGCAGGAACAGGTTGGCTCTGAGGACGACGGGTGTGATAACGCACAGGGTGATGATGATGAGGTCGGAGATCCCACTTACTGTCAACCCACAGTCAGCCAAGAGATGAGGTCAGCAGAGGAGGTGGAGGAAGATGCTAGTGACGACGAGGTCAGGTTGCGCCTTCCTGGACAGAGACGTAGTACTGGAAGCACGTCAACAACTGCATCCTCAAACACAACTCTGCCTCTCACCACAAGTCGTGGTGGCTCTTCAGGTCGCATGGGTGCTAAGCCTTGCATAGCCTGGGCATTTTTTCAGATCGATAAAGATGACCCAACTCGTGTTATCTGTAACATTTGTCAGCAAAAGCTAAGTAGAGGCCAAAAAATACATAGTTTGAGTACTTCATGCATGAACCGGCACATGGACATGAAGCATAAGTTGCAGTGGGAAGCTCAGTGTGCTACAATGCGGCCTAGCCGGCCGGGCCAATCACCGTCTGCCATATCTTGTGCATCCGCGGCCTCTTCATCCTCTGTGACTGGGGGGACAGCAGTCACACCTGTTTTGGGGCGCAGACCTGCCACCTCTTTACCCGCAACAGCCAGCGTGATTGGCAGGTCATCATTTTCTTTGGAGGTGGTAACACCAGCTGGTGTTGAGCGCTGTCCGACATCGATAGCACCACCTTTGGATCAAGGCAACCTAACATGTCCGCCTGCATCTTCCTCACAGACCGGCAGTTTGCCGGGGACACCCTTATCAACCCCGTCTAAGCACAATAGCCAGCCCTCGGTCCCTCAGATGTGGACAAGTAAAAGACCATTTCCTCCTAGCCATGAGAAAGCTAAGAGGTTGAATTTCACCATCTGCAAGCTCTTGGCTACAGAAATGCTGCCTTTCCGCCTGGTGGACACAGAGGATTTTCGAGACCTTATGTCCGTCGCAGTGCCCCAGTACCAGATGCCCAGTCGGCACTACTTCTCAAAGAAAGGTGTGCCTGCGCTCCACCAGCATGTCGCACACAACATCACCGCTTCTTTGAGAAACTCTGTGTGTGACAGGGTGCATTTCACCACAGACACTTGGACGAGTAGGCATGGACAGGGGCGTTACATGTCGCTGACTGGGCACTGGGTAACTATGGTGACAGCAGGACAAGGGGCTGCTGTCCAAGTCTTGCCGTCCCCACGAGTTGTGCGTCAATCCTCTTTATGTCAAAGTTCCTCCACTGCTTCTGCCTCCTCAACCTCCTCTCGGTCTTCCACCTGCACCCAAAGCCTGTCTGGTCATGCCACAAGCTTTCTAACTGCGCAGAAGGGATCCTGCACACCTCCTTACTATGCTGGCAGTAGGGCTCAACGTCATCAGGCGGTTTTTACATTGAAATGTCTGGGAAATGTGAGTCACACAGCTGAGGAGTTGTGGTCAGCTCTGGAGAACCAATTTCATGAATGGTTGTCTCCACTGGACCTGAAACCAGGGAAGGCCGTGTGCGACAATGCTGCAAACCTGGGTGCGGCCCTTCGCCGGGGCAATGTCACACACGTGCCTTGTATGGCTCACGTGTTGAACCTAGTTGTCCAGCAATTTTTAGCCCACTATCCCAGACTAGATGGCCTTCTGCAGAGGGCACGGTCGCTGTGTGCTCACTTCCGCCGTTCGCATCCCGCAGCTCAGCGACTTACATTTCTACAGAAGTCGTTGGGCCTGCCACTTCACCGGCTAAAATGCGATGTGCCTACCCGGTGGAATTCAACTCTGCACATGTTGCAGCGACTGTGGCAGCACCGACAAGCCCTGGTGCAATACGTTCTGATGTATAGCCTGGGCCAACGAGATTCAGAGGTGGGGCAAATCACGCTGGAGGAGTGGTCTCAGATCAGGGACCTATGCACCCTTCTGCACAGTTTTGAAATGGCGACGAAGATGTTTAGTGCTGACGATGCCATTATCAGCATGACTATTCCGGTGATTTACATGCTGGAGCACATGTTAAACAGAATTCGGAGTCAGGTGGTGGCACAAGAGGAGGTGGAGGAAGTAGAGGAGGAGGAGTTGTATGCGGAAGGGCTAACATCTGCAAGGTCCAGACGGTCGGCAGCACCAAGGCGGCAGGCATGTGAGGGTGGGGGAGATGGTTTTACCAGGGCGCATGGTAGCAGCCAAACTAGTGAGGAAGGTGCAGGAGCCCAGGAAGAAGTGGAGGACGAACTGATGGAAGACTCATCAGATGAGGGAGACCTTGATCACATTTCTGTTGTGCGAGGTTGGGGGGGGAGGACAGAGGAAGGAAGCATGATTGTTACCTCGCCACCAACACAACAGGGACTTGGTGCTCCTGGATGCGCAACACACATGAGTGCCTTCTTGCTGCACTACCTGCAACATGACCCTCGAATTGTGAGAATTAGAAATAATCCTGACTACTGGGTTGCCACACTGTTAGATCCCCGGTACAAAAGTAAATTTGCAGAAATTATTCCTGCCATAAAAAGGGATGCACGCATGCAGGAGTATCAGCAGAGACTGTTGCAGAATCTTACATGTGCTTTTCCACAAAATACCAGTGGTGCATGTAGTGAATCTCACAGTTCCAACTTGCCAACCGTGGGACCGTCAAGTGTTCAGCACTCAAACCGTAACAGAACCACAGTATCTGCTGGTAACATCAATTTTGCGGAATCATTTCACCACTTTTTTAGCCCATCCTTTGCAAGGCCACAGGAGACAAGAAGTCTGACACATAGTCAACGCCTAGAGACGATGGTACAGGAGTATCTCCAAGTAAACATTGAAGCCACGACTGTGTCACTGGACCCTTGCTCTTTTTGGGCTTCCAATCTGGATAAATGGCCGGAGCTAGCCACTTACGCCTTGGAGATCTTGTCATGCCCCGCAGCCAGCGTTCTGTCTGAACGTGTGTTCAGCGCTGCTGGTGGTGTGCTGACAGATAAGCGCACGCGGCTCTCCACTGATAATGTAGACAGACTCACGTTCATAAAGATGAACAAATCATGGATCCGAAACAACTTTTCTACCCCTGTGTCATCCTGGGGAGAGTAAAAGCTTGATGATTGGTTAAAATCACCCTACCACCCGTTTTAAGCTTTCAAATTACTAATCATGTTTATCTGTATCTTGACTGGAAAATAATTTGGGCTTTGTAGCAGTGTGCAGCACTGATCCTATTAGGCCATCTATACTAAAGCTTCACCAGATTTAAAATTAAAAATAATTTTTAGCTGCATCTAGCCCGGAAAATAATTTTGGGGCTCCGAGATGCGCAAGGCACATAAGTGCCTTCTTGCTGCACTACCTGCAGCATGACCCTCATATTGTCAGAATTCGAAGTAATCATGACTACTGGGTTGCCACACTCTTAGATCCCCCAAACTTTTCGATCAACCTTTTCATTTTAATAAAGACCAAAAAAATGGTCATTTTTGAAATTATAAGCATTAGCAGGTTGTTAGAAACTGAAATCAAACAGTTTTCAACTCAAAACTTTATTCTAGGTGATGTTACATTTTCACATAGGACCCCTTGTTCGAAAGGAGCTTCTGAACTCTCTCGTCCATTGAATTTGTCAGGTTTTGGATGGTTTCTGCTTCAATTGTTTTGCATGAGGACAGAATACCCTCCCAGAGCTGTTGCTTAGATGTGAACTGCCTCCCGCCATCATAGACACTCCTTTTAATGATGCTCCAAAGGTTCTGAATGGGGTAGAGGTCAGGGGAGCATGGGGGTCACACCATAAGTTTGTCCCCTTTTATGCCCATATCAGCCAGAGATGCAGATGTTTTATGTGCAGCATGAGATGGTGCATTATCATGCAGAAAAATGATCTTGCTGTGAAATACACGGTTCTTCTTCTTGAACCATGGCAGGAAGTGCTGTTTGAGAAAATCCACATACATTATGGAGTTCATCTTTAGCGCCTTCAGGGATCCTAAAGGGGCCGACAATCTCTCTCCCCATGATTCCAGCCCAAAACATTACTCCACCTCCTCCTTGTTGGCGCTGTAGCCGTGTTTGCGTGGGGTGTCCATCAACCAGCCATCCTCCACTCCATCCATCTGGACCATCGAGCGCTGCACGGCACTCATCCGTGAACAAAACAGTTTTGAAATCAGTCTTCATGTAATGTTTGGCCCACTGGAGCCGTTTCTGCTTGTGTGAAGTGGATAGAGGAGGTCGACAGGATGGCGCATGCACAGCTGCAAACCTCTGAAGGACCCTGCATCTTGTTGTTCGGGGGACGTTGGAGGCACAAGCAGCTTCAAAAACTTGTCTGCTGCTATGACAAGGCTTTTTTGCCGCTGCTCTTTCAACCTGACGTAATTGCCTGTAGGAAAGAGTCCTCAATTTGCCCTTATCAGCACGCACACGTGTGTACTGTGAATCAGCTACATACTTCTTGATTGCCAGGACACTTCATCCTGATCATCGCACAATGTTGATTGTAGTCATGCCTTGACCTAAACACTCCACAATTTGTTGCTTCTCAGCAGCCGACACATCCTTTTTCTTTCCCAATTTGGCAGAAAATGTAGGCTGCTTAATAATGTGAGAGAGCCTTCTTAAGTAGTCTTGCCTTTCATTGGACACACCTGCCAAACTAATTAGCACAGGTGTCTGCAATTGCTTACAGTGATATAAAGAGCCCTGACACACATCACCATCAATGAGTTTAACTGCCAAACAAACAAATTCTTCCCTTATCACTCCTAAACACTTTTTGTATAATAATTTGGAACGCAGTGTACATGTGCTTTTCCACAAAACACCAGTGGTTCACGTAGTGAATCTTACAGTTCTAACTTGCCAACCGTGGTCTGTATGGAGTTGTTCAATAAAGGGCCCAAAATTAAGATAACATAGATGGGAGAGGTCTCTATGAATAGGAATTCCTAAGTATTTGATACCCTGTGAGGGCCAGGCAAAGGGAAAGTTGGACTGGATGGAATCCTATATGGATTTGGGGAGGGAGACATCGAGGGCCTCAGACTTCGCTGCATTGATTTTAAAATTTTACCATGTAACAAAGTGATCTATTTCAGCCATAACAGCATGGATGGATATATGTTATTGAGTGATATATACTAGGACATCATCAGCAAATAGAGAGCACCTGTACTCGGTGCCTCCCACCTCAATCCACCTAATATTGGGGTTATGGCGAATTGATGAGAGCAGGTGCTCCGTCACTAGGATGTATAAGAGAGGGGACAGAGGACATCACTGCCTTGTCCCATTGGTGATTGTGAAAGGTGATGAAAATGTTCTGACGCACCCCCTGGGCCTTGGGACACCCGGAGCCGGACCCTTTTTGGTGGATGCTGGTGGTTGTAGTCTTCGTGGCGGCGACCCAGTTCCGTGGCTCAGGGCGGTCAAACCAGTGGCGGAACTATTTATGTGGTTTTCATGTTTAAATGTCCGACTACGCCACCCGTGGATTGCGGTCAGAGTGAACCGCCGCTACAGGGCAGACCACTGAGGCTGGTGTTGTGGGTGCAGCAGAGCGTAGCATAACTCCCCACGGGAGGAGTATAGCCTCAGGGCAGTGTATGCGGAGGATGGGGGTGATGGTGCAGGGCAGCAGCAGTAACGACACGGAGTCAGTGATGCAGTTCAGGGCCTTTACTCACAGTTCTAATTATCCAGACCACGTCTGCAGGTAACGGCTGCCCACGTCGTACTGTGCTCACCAGGTGAGGGGCTCAGACAACTCCCAGATAACTTTGGAGCACTTCACAGGACCCCCTTTGTGTGTCCTTTGTCTGGCCTTTCTTACCAACACTTCTGTCCGGCTGCCTCGGGCCTCCTCTTGGTAAACTTGGCGCCAGTTTCCCTGACCCTATGTGGTGCCTTCCTAGCGGGTGTAGCGAGGGGCTGCGCCACATAAAATGTCAGAGCCTCCGGTTTCTAGCTGAGGGTCGTTTCCTGCCTCCACTAGTTCGGGGACCGGTCTCCCCCTTTGGCCTGACCCCTCCACGCAGGTGGATTCGGGCGTGCGGTGGCGACTCGCCCGTCCGCACCCCTGGGATCCCTTCATTCCTCGTTCCTGGAGCCTTCTCCGCTCCTCTTCCTTCCTTCTCCCTCTTCCAGGCCTGGGCCTCTGTTACTAGGCCCGCCTCCGGAGCAGAGCTCATGCAGAACCCCTGCTCCCTGCCACTTCTGCTCAGACTTCTCTGCACTGAACTAAGATGGTGCCCACCTTTTATACTCCCTTCTCAATGCACCCAGGAACTGCTTCCTCCCTGCTCCTGCACTACAGGGTTCCCCTTCCTCAGTGTTCCCTCCCCCACTCCAGCCAGGGACAGGGACTGTCGTGCCCATCTCAGGGGCATATTGGTCGCCCTGCCCCACGGCAATGTGGTGTAATGCATGCAGGTGTCGGGTCCTGATCCACACTCCATCCTTACCTGAGAGTGAGATATCACACCTCTGGGTGAGGTGCAATACGTCTTTAGCAACCGAGCCCTCAGGGTGCTACAGTTCCATTTATCTTCAGCCTAGGTGACGTATTGCGATACAGGGCCGTGATTTTGGCTATAAAAGGGTCCCCTAGACCCCTACCCCAAGCTTTTTAAGAGAATCATATATGGCGTGCCAGGAGACTCTATAGAATGCTTTCTCAGCATCCAACGAGAGTATCTAATTACAAATTTTTAACTGCATCTAGCCCAGGAAATACTTTGTGCCTAGTAGCAGTGTCTGCTAGTAAGCGGATTATCCCGGCTGTTAAGCAAGCTGCACCACCTGTAGTTTAGACACTTAATTTTTTCAAAGGAAATGCTTCGGGACCATGGGATACTTAGTGAAGAGCATCAGGAGGCACCCCAAGGCATAGGGGCTGGGACTGGCAGTAGGATGCCTTGCGGTGGACAGCCGAGCTCGATCCTTATAAAAGCTTTTTAACTGCAGCAGCTTTAGTGGACGCTACTGGAGCTGGAATTACCGCGGCTGCTGGCATGAGACTTGCCCTCCAATAGATCCTTGTAAATGGATTTAAAGTGTATTCATTCAAATTAGAGAGACAATTTAAATTAAAAAGCTTAGAGCTGCCTCCACCACAGGGGGGCTCGCTCGACCCACCAGCGGACAGGCACCAGTATTGGGAGAGGGGGGCTGGCCGTCAGGGTTCACCGCGGCTCTGGCACAAACCCGGCGACACGGAGGTGGCACGGGCAGGAGCGGACTGGCCGTGTCGGCTTCTCACTTTTTGGATTTTAGAAGGGCATGACATGCCTATATCTGTGTCTCCCCCTCCTTTTACTCCTCCACCTCTTTTATTTTCGCATGACTATATGTACTTGTCACTTTTCCATGTGTTAGTTATGTCTTCTGAGCAGTTTGTCAGCTTTTGGACACCTTTGAAGGTGTTTTCTATGTGTTTCTATGTGTTTTTGTTTGCCTGCCATTGGTTTTAACGGTGTTCGAAGGTGTTCGACGAACAGTTCGACGAACAGTTCGGCGAACACACGGGTGTTCGACGAACCGAACCGAACTCGAACACTACGGGGGTGGCTCAACACTATTCAGAATGGTAAAAAATAAAAAAATAAACTTTATACTCACCTTCTTAGGCTGTGTGCCCACGTAGCGTTTTTCAAGCGTATATGCTGCGGAATTTCCGCAGCGTAAACGCTTGAAAAACGCATGTATATCCGCACCCCATGGTCCCCAATGGCATTCCGCAATGTCAATGCCCATGCTGCGGATTTTTCCGCAGCGTATATGCTGCGGTCAAAAATCCGCAGCATGTTCATTAATTTTGCGGAAGCGCAGCGGAATCAATGTGCGGATGGTACCCAAGTCTGGATGAGAGGAGACTCTCATCCAGACCTGGGTACCAAAGAACCTGTAAAAAAAAGAATAAAATAAAGTTTATACTTATCTTCTGATGTTTTCCCTCCGTCGCGCTGTTGTCTGAAGGACCTGCCACGTCATTGAGTCATGTGACCCACCACATGACTCAATGACGTCACCGCAAGTCCTGCACACAACAGCTTGAGCCGCTCAAGCCTCCGGACGGGGCAGAGAATGCATCAGAAGGTGAGTATAAAGTTTATTTTTTTATTTTTTACCATTCATAACAAGTTGTCAAGCACTTTTCCAAGTGATGCTTGGAGAAGTGCTTGATAACCCGCATGCGGAAATGCATGCAAAGACGCCTCACAAACGCTTCTACCTGGCGGGAAAACCGCATGTAATATCCGCATGCGATTTTCCCGCCAGGGAGAAGCGTAAAAAATATGCTTCAGGTCCGCAACGTGGGCACATAGCCATACTATTAACAACAGAAAAATCAAGAAGTAAAGATTCACTAACAACAAAACAGGGTCAGTACACATATTTAACTGGTAGTTTCTAGCAAACGGCAGGGGGTTTAAATAGTGTGTGGTTCCACTCAAAGCTCATTTTCAGAGAGCTAATTAAATTTGATGATTACTGTGTAGAACTCCACAAATTTCCTGACTGGGCAGCACCACAAGACTCAGCTATATTAATACTTAACTGGACCTCATTTGCATTACCCAGCATCGACCGCAGTTTAGGTGTGACGGCATCTAACATCAGAGTAGTAGGCTTGAGTTCAGACACCGATCTAAGAAGGAACAGACAAAAGCAATGATGACCTATAGAATGACAAAAATGATTACCCTGTTTACCAAAGGTAGCAAATATGTGGAGGAAGTAAAAATAACATCTAAATGATAAGAAATACTAATATATAATATATATTATATATATATATATATATATAATATATATATACTAATATATAATTTAGTACTGCTTTGTAAGGAATGACAAAGACCAATTGTATCTGCCAGGAGAATTGTTTCTGGCTAAGAGAGAAGTATACATAGGAGTATGTAATACAGTAAGTGAATATTGTGATGAGATTAATGGTAACTCCATGATGCTAAGTCATTTATACTCTGATGAGAATCTTTGAGTGGATAATAGATTTCATTCATGGATGAATAGAAATTCTTGTGATCTTTTTATTGAGACCACATGGAAAATGAGCTTTTGCTCTGCCAGATGAGATACTAATTAAAAAAAAATGTCAAAGCACAAAATAAAAAAGTGAAGAGGAAAAAGAAGCATGAGATAAGTTTAAGGCATATGCAAAAATGCTAAAGTATATAGTTTCATTGTTTGTAGAAATATAGTGAAGTGTGGACACATTCTTTCACAACGAAAGATAAACCAAATGTTTTGGGAAATTTCTGATAGAATGAACTGTAAAGCTTGGCATTACGTTTCAGAACATTTAAAGGGGTTTCCACTTCTCAGCCAACCCTTCTCAATTGCAATATTCCCCCACCCACATAGAATAAGAATGCCTTATACTTATTTCTGGTGCTGGTGCCATTCCAGCATTGTTGGTTTCACTTGACAATGTTATGTCACATGAGCCCTGCAGCCAATCAGTGGGCACTTCATTCTTACTTCCTTCAGACAAAACTAGCAGCCAAAGGAAGTGAGATCATCACCAGCTCTCACTTCTTCCATTTATCAGTTTCTTCCAAAGGAAGTGAGAGTGAAGCGTCCATTAACAGAAATTCAGTGAAATCTGCACTTCCAAATCAAAATGCCCTCGCTCTTTTGAGCCTCACAGTTTGTCTAAACCGCAGTTAGCGTCCACATGTTTGGCATTACTGTAGCAAAGAGAGCCCACTTTATTTACAGGGTGAGTCTCCAGCAGCAGAAGATGGGCTCAATGTGTTGGGCACTATAATGTATTGGGCACCTGCACTTGCATATTTGCAATTTTCACTCTGCAACATCCAGTGTAAGCTTGTTTTTGGAAAACACACATGGAGTCAAGATCTACACCTGTATAAATCCCAAAGGGATTTAATTTCCAAAATAGTTAAGTTTTAGGGCTCATGCACAAGACCATATTTTTCGTCCGAGTGCTATCAGGATGCGGATTACACTTGGACCAATGTTATTCAATGAGGCAGTGTAGAAGAATGATTTTTTTTCACTGAACAAATCTGTGTGTGATTCAAGTCTATGGGTGAAAAAATCGGATCCCAGAATATAGCATCCAATTTTTACAAATTACATTCTGTAACATAGGAAACTGTAAATAGTCTTGTAAATGATTAATAGCTGCTGCTGTAAAAAAAAATTGATTGTATAAGGACTGTACAGCAATTGTTCACATATGACAAGTGAGAAAAAAAATTGTCCGGCTTTTCTTGAAGAAACTCTGAATGACTTTTTATAGTTGTAAAGGGAATCTGTCACCACTTTAGAGTTATCAAACCTCTGCTATGGCCATACAAATTATAAAAAAGTAAATCTATACATACCTGTATGGCCCATAGTAGAGGTTTGATTGCAGAGAAATCTGTTTTTATAAACTCCGTTTTGCACTGGCTTGGCATCTGGGGGACGCCAAGAAATCCCCGCCTATGTGCTTTTTATTCCCCCAAATCCTCATCTATATGCTTAATTATCATATTTGCCCCCTCCCCTGCACGTCACAGGGCCCTGTGACGTGCACTGTACTCCCTGACTTCCCGGGCATGCGCAAAGCGCCGCTTGCATAGAGCTCACTTTGCTTCATCCCGGCCCAGTCTCTCCGTGCACTGCGCCGCAGGGTTCTATTGCGCAGGCGCCTGGAAGTCACTATCACTTCAATAGAACCCTGCAGCGCAGTGCACAGGCAGACGGAGCCGGGATAACGCAAAGCGCGGTCTATGTTTCGCACGGCACAAGAGGGAGCACAGTGCATGTCGCAGGGCCCTGTGACATGCAGGGAAGGGGGGGGAATATGATAATTAAAGAAGTTGTCCACTGCTTTGTATGAACCCCCCCAATGTATCCCCCTGGGGCCCAGAAGTGTTTTTGTAAATACCTTGCGTTGCCTTTTCTGCCTCTGAGCAGGTGTGACGTACTGGGTAACCCCATCCACAGTCCAGCATCCACCGTGGAACACAGAAGTGAGTACCCCGTGCTGCAGCTGAAACGTGACATCAGCGGATGTCAGAGCCGGCTGCAGCCGGGGGTCACGTGATGCCTGTGAGCGGCTAGTGATAGCGCCGCTCACAGGCAGAAAAGGCACCACAAGGTATTTAGAGAAACACTTATGGGCCCTGGGGGAATACATTGGGGAATCATATAAAGTAGTGGACAACCCCTTTAAGCATATAGGCGGGGATTTGGGGGAATGATAAGCACATAGGCTGGGATTTCTTGGCGTCCCCCGGATGCCAAGCCTGTGAAAAATGGAGTTTATAAAAACACATTTCTCTCCAATCAGACCTCTACTGTGGGCCATACAGGTAAGTATAGATTTACTTTTCTGTACCCTGTATGGCCATAGTAGAGGTCTGATATCTCCAAAGTGGTGACAAATTCCCTTTAAACGCTCTGCAAATGAAGTCTGTAAACTATTCTAGGAAAATCTAGCCTCCAAAATTAAAATAGCACTCTTTCCCTTCCTCGCTCTGCCTGATGGCCCAAATTATGTGCCCAGATTTACTTATTTACTCTTGTGTAGTGTTGAGCCACCCCCGTAGTGTTCGAGTTCGGTTCGGTTCGTCGAACACCCGTGTGTTCGCCGAACTGTTTGTCGAACTGTTCGTCGAACACCTTCGAACACCGTTAAAACCAATGGCAGGCAAACAAAAACACATAGAAACACATAGAAAACACCTTCAAAGGTGTCCAAAAGCTGACAAACTGCTCAGAAGACACAACTAACACATGGAAAAGTGACAAGTACATATAGTCATGCGAAAAGAAAAGAGGTGGAGGAGTAAAAGGAGGGGGAGACACAGATATAGGCATGTCATGCCCTTCTAAAATCCAAAAAGTGAGAAGCCGAGACGGCCAGTCCGCTCCTGCCCGTGCCACCTCCGTGTCGCCGGGTTTGTGCCAGAGCCGCGGTGAACCCTGACGGCCAGCCCCCCTCTCCCAATACTGGTGCCTGTCCGCTGGTGGGTCGAGAGAGCCCCCCTGTGGTGGAGGCAGCTCTAAGCTTTTTAATTTAAATTGTCCCTCTAATTTGAATGAATACACTTTAAATCCATTTACAAGGATCTATTGGAGGGCAAGTCTCATGCCAGCAGCCGCGTAATTCCAGCTCCAGTAGCGTCCACTAAAGCTGCTGCAGTTAAAAAGCTTTTATAAGGATCGAGCTCGGCTGTCCACCGCAAGGCATCCTAGTGCCAGTCCCAGCCCCTATGCCTTGGGGTGCCTCCTGATGCTCTTCACTAAGTATCCCGTGGTCCCGAAGCATTTCCTTTGAAAAAATTAAGTGTCCAAACTACAGGTGGTGTAGCTTGCTTAACAGCCGGGATAATCCGCTGACTAGCAGACACTGCTACTAGGCACAAAGTATTTCCTGGGCTAGATGCAGTTAAAAATTTGTAAGTAGATACTCTCGTTGGATGCTGAGAAAGCATTCCATAGAGTCTCCTGGCACGCCATATATGATTCTCTTAAAAAGCTTGGGGTAGGGGTCTAGGGGACCCTTTTATAGCCAAAATCACGGCCCTGTATCACAATACGTCACCTAGGCTGAAGATAAATGGAACTGTAACACCGAGGGCTCGGTTGCTACAGACGTATTGCACCTCACCCAGAGGTGTGATATCTCACTCTCAGATAAGGATGGAGTGTGGATCAGGACCCGACACCTGCATGCATTACACCACATTGCCGTGGGGCAGGGCGACCAATATGCCCCTGAGATGGGCACGACAGTCCCTGTCCCTGGCTGGAGTGGGGGGAGGGAACACTGAGGAAGGGGAACCCTGCAGTGCAGGAGCAGGGAGGAAGCAGTTCCTGGGTGCATTGAGAAGGGAGTATAAAAGGTGGGCACCATCTTAGTTCAGTGCAGAGAAGTCTGAGCAGAAGTGGCAGGGAGCAGGGGCTCTGCATGAGCTCTGCTCCGGAGGCGGGCCTAGTAACAGAGGCCCAGGCCTGCAAGAGGGAGAAGGAAGGAAGAGGAGCGGAGAAGGCTCCAGGAACGAGGAATGAAGGGATCCCAGGGGTGCGGACGGGCGAGTCGCCACCGCACGCCCGAATCCACCTGCGTGGAGGGGTCAGGCCAAAGGGGGAGACCGGTCCCCGAACTAGTGGAGGCAGGAAACGACCCTCAGCTAGAAACCGGAGGCTCTGACATTTTATGTGGCGCAGCCCCTTGCTCCACCCGCTAGGAAGGCACCACATAGGGTCAGGGAAACTGGCGCCAAGTTTACCAAGAGGAGGCCCGAGGCAGCCGGACAGAAGTGTTGGCAAGAAAGGCCAGACAAAGGACACACAAAGGGGGTCCTGTGAAGCGCTCCAAAGTTATCTGGGAGTTGTCTGAGCCCCTCACCTGGTGAGCACAGTACGACGTGGGCAGCCGTTACCTGCAGACGTGGTCTGGATAATAAGAACTGTGAGTAAAGGCCCTGAACTGCATCACTGACTCCGTGTCGTTACTGCTGCTGCCCTGCACCATCACCCCCATCCTCAGCATACACTGCCCTGAGGCTATGCTCCTCCCGTGGGGAGTTATGCTACGCTCTGCTGCACCCACAACACCAGCCTTAGCGGTCTGCCCTGTAGCGGCGGTTCACTCTGACCGCAATCCACGGGTGGCGTAGTCGGACATTTAAACATCAAAACCACATAAATAGTTCCGCCACTGGTTTGACCGCCCTGAGCCACGGAACCGGATCGCCGCCACGAAGACTACAACCACCAGCATCCACCAAAAAGGGTCCGGCTCCGGGTGTCCCAAGGCCCAGGGGGTGCGTCAGAACATTTTCATCACCTTTCACAATCACCAATGGGACAAGGCAGGGATGTCCTCTGTCCCCTCTCTTATACATCCTAGTGACGGAGCACTTGCTCTCATCAATTCGCCATAACCCCAATATTAGGTGGATTGAGGTGGGAGGCACCGAGTACAAGTGCTCTCTATTTGCTGATGATGTCCTAGTATATATCACTCAATCACATATATCCATCCCTGCTGTTATGGCTGAAATAGATCACTTTGTTACATGGTCAAATTTTAAAATCAATGCAGCGAAGTCTGAGGCCCTCGATGTCTCCCTCCCTAAATCCATATAGGATTCCATCCAGTCCAACTTTCCCTTTGCCTGGCCCTCACAGGGTATCAAATACTTAGGAATTCCTATTCATAGAGACCTCTCCCATCTATGTTATCTTAATTTTGGGCCCTTTATTGAACAATTCCATACAGACCACGGTTGGCAAGTTGGAAAAGTGAGATTCACTACGTGCACCACTGGTATTTTGTGGAAAAGCACATGTAAGATTCTGCAACAGTCTCTGCTGATACTCCTGCATGCGTGCATCCCTTTCTATGGCAGGAATAATTTCTGCAAATTTACTTTTGTACCGGGGATCTAACAGTGTGGCAACCCAGTAGTCAGGATTATTTCTAATTCTCACAATTCGAGGGTCATGTTGCAGGTAGTGCAGCAAGAAGGCACTCATGTGTGTTGCGCATCCAGGAGCACCAAGTCCCTGTTGTGTTGGTGGCGAGGTAACAATCATGCTTCCTTCCTCTGTCCTCTCCCCCCAACCTCGCACAACAGAAATGTGATCAAGGTCTCCCTCATCTGATGAGTCTTCCATCAGTTCGTCCTCCACTTCTTCCTGGGCTCCTGCACCTTCCTCACTAGTTTGGCTGCTACCATGCGCCCTGGTAAAATCATCTCCCCCACCCTCACATGCCTGCCGCCCTGGTGCTGCCGACCGTCTGGACCTTGCAGATGTTAGCCCTTCCGCATACAACTCCTCCTCCTCTACTTCCTCCACCTCCTCTTGTGCCACCACCTGACTCCGAATTCTGTTTAACATGTGCTCCAGCATGTAAATCACCGGAATAGTCATGCTGATAATGGCATCGTCAGCACTAAACATCTTCGTCGCCATTTCAAAACTGTGCAGAAGGGTGCATAGGTCCCTGATCTGAGACCACTCCTCCAGCGTGATTTGCCCCACCTCTGAATCTCGTTGGCCCAGGCTATACGTCAGAACGTATTGCACCAGGGCTTGTCGGTGCTGCCACAGTCGCTGCAACATGTGCAGAGTTGAATTCCACCGGGTAGGCACATCGCATTTTAGCCGGTGAAGTGGCAGGCCCAACGACTTCTGTAGAGATGTAAGTCGCTGAGCTGCGGGATGCGAACGGCGGAAGTGAGCACACAGCGACCGTGCCCTCTGCAGAAGGCCATCTAGTCTGGGATAGTGGGCTAAAAATTGCTGGACAACCAGGTTCAACACGTGAGCCATACAAGGCACGTGTGTGACATTGCCCCGGCGAAGGGCCGCACCCAGGTTTGCAGCATTGTCGCACACGGCCTTCCCTGGTTTCAGGTCCAGTGGAGACAACCATTCATGAAATTGGTTCTCCAGAGCTGACCACAACTCCTCAGCTGTGTGACTCACATTTCCCAGACATTTCAATGTAAAAACCGCCTGATGACGTTGAGCCCTACTGCCAGCATAGTAAGGAGGTGTGCAGGATCCCTTCTGCGCAGTTAGAAAGCTTGTGGCATGACCAGACAGGCTTTGGGTGCAGGTGGAAGACCGAGAGGAGGTTGAGGAGGCAGAAGCAGTGGAGGAAAAATGACATAAAGAGGATTGACGCACAACTCGTGGGGACGGCAAGACTTGGACAGCAGCCCCTTGTCCTGCTGTCACCATAGTTACCCAGTGCCCAGTCAGCGACATGTAACGCCCCTGTCCATGCCTACTCGTCCAAGTGTCTGTGGTGAAATGCACCCTGTCACACACAGAGTTTCTCAAAGAAGCGGTGATGTTGTGTGCGACATGCTGGTGGAGCGCAGGCACACCTTTCTTTGAGAAGTAGTGCCGACTGGGCATCTGGTACTGGGGCACTGCGACGGACATAAGGTCTCGAAAATCCTCTGTGTCCACCAGGCGGAAAGGCAGCATTTCTGTAGCCAAGAGCTTGCAGATGGTGAAATTCAACCTCTTAGCTTTCTCATGGCTAGGAGGAAATGGTCTTTTACTTGTCCACATCTGAGGGACCGAGGGCTGGCTATTGTGCTTAGACGGGGTTGATAAGGGTGTCCCCGGCAAACTGCCGGTCTGTGAGGAAGATGCAGGCGGACATGTTAGGTTGCCTTGATCCAAAGGTGGTGCTATCGATGTCGGACAGCGCTCAAGACCAGCTGGTGTTACCACCTTCAAAGAAAATGATGACCTGCCAATCACGCTGGCTGTTGCGGGTAAAGAGGTGGCAGGTCTGCGCCCCAAAACAGGTGTGACTGCTGTCCCCCCAGTCACAGAGGATGAAGAGGCCGCGGATGCACAAGATATGGCAGACGGTGGTTGGCCCGGCCGGCTAGACCGCATTGTAGCACACTGAGCTTCCCACTGCAACTTATGCTTCATGTCCATGTGCCGGTTCATGCATGAAGTACTCAAACTATGTATTTTTTGGCCTCTACTTAGCTTTTGCTGACAAATGTTACAGATAACACGAGTTGGGTCATCTTTATCGATCTGAAAAAATGCCCAGGCTATGCAAGGCTTAGCACCCATGCGACCTGAAGAGCCACCACGACTTGTGGTGAGAGGCAGAGTTGTGTTTGAGGATGCAGTTGTTGACGTGCTTCCAGTACTACGTCTCTGTCCAGGAAGGCGCAACCTGACCTCGTCGTCACTAGCATCTTCCTCCACCTCCTCTGCTGACCTCATCTCTTGGCTGACTGTGGGTTGACAGTAAGTGGGATCTCCGACCTCATCATCATCACCCTGTGCGTTATCACACCCGTCGTCCTCAGAGCCAACCTGTTCCTGCCCTGACAAAAAACTAAAGTTGTCGCTCCAATCAGGTATTTGAGTCTTATCATCGTCTTCCTCATTGTCTCCACCAACAGGAGTTACAGTTTGGGAATGAGGGTCTACATTATGGTCAGAACCTTCTGCGTCTGGTCCTGGATCCGACTCATAAAGATTCTGGGCATCAGTGCAGATCATTTCCTCGTCTGGATTCACAGAAGCGCTGGAGTCGACCTCTGATTCGCAGGCTATAGTATGAGTAAACAGCTCTGCAGACTCAACCATCTGTTCTACCTCATACTCAGACGGGCAGCTGGAGATTTGGGAGCTGTGAGGAAGCAAGTGCGATTTGGGTGACACCTTTGAGGACTGGAGTATTTGTGATGTTGAAGTTGATGTGGAGGAGAGCCCACTTAAAGGAGCACTTGATATCCGTTGAAGCACCTGCTGTTTTTGTGCCTCATCTGGAATTTGTAGCGATTGGCGTGGCCGTAAGAAAGGGATCTTATCACATTGTCCGCTAAAAGAAGTAGACATTTTAGTTTGGCTGGAAGATGGTCTTTCTTCTGCACCTACCCCACGGACACAACCTTTTTTCCCCTTCCCAACACGCCTATTCCCCTTTCCACCAGCAGCAGGCCTTTTTCCACTCATTTTGGTGGTTAACTAATTCACAACTCTGGAGTTGTTTGCACAAAAAAACAATGGATGGTAACCGAGCAGAGCTGAGTGGCCAAACTGTGGTATTAGGCCAAAACTATTGGCTGGGTTAGATGCAGAAAAAAATTATTTTTAATTTGCAACCTGATGGAGGTCAGTATAGATGGACTAATAGACCAAGTCCCACACATCGCTAGAAGCCCAAATATTTTTTCAGAGCTAGATGCAGAAATTTTTTTTATTCAATTTGCAACCTGATGGAGGTCAGTATAGATGGACTAATAGACCAAGTCCCACACACTGCTAGAAGCCCAAATATTTTTTCAGAGCTAGATGCAGAAAAAAATTATTTTTAATTTGCAACCTGATGGAGGTCAGTATAGATGGACTAATAGACCAAGTCCCACACACTGCTAGAAGCCCAAATATTTTTTCAGAGCTAGATGCAGAAAAAAATTATTTTTAATTTGCAACCTGATGGAGGTCAGTATAGATGGACTAATAGAACAAGTCCCACACGCTGCTAGAAGCCCAAATATTTTTTCAGAGATAAATGAAGAAAAAAATTATTTTTAATTTGCAACCTGATGGAGGTCAGTATAGATGGACTATTAGACGAAGTCCCACACACTGCTAGAAGCCCAAATATTTTTTCAGAGCTTGATGCAGAAAAAAATTATTTTTAATTTGCAACCTGATGGAGGTCAGTATAGATGGACTAATAGACCAAGTCCCACACACCGCTAGAAGCCCAAATATTTTTTCAGAGCTAGATGCAGAAAAAAATTATATTCAATTTGCAACCTGCTGGAGGTCAGTATAGAAGGACTAATAGAACAAGTCCCACACACTGCTAGAAGCCCAAATATTTTTTCAGAGCTAAATGAAGAAAAAAATTATTTTTAATTTGCAACCTGATGGAGGTCAGTATAGATGGACTAATAGACCAAGTCCCACACACTGCTAGAAGCCCAAATATTTTTTCAGAGCTAGATGCAGAAAAAAATTATATTCAGTTTGCAACCTGATGGAGGTCAGTATAGATGGACTAATAGAATGATGCTATGCCCAAAAGATTTTACTTCACTAGGTGCAGTAAAAAAATTGGTATTCTATACACAGGTGGTATATCTTGCAACACAGATAGGCTACTCCACTGACTAACACACTCTGCAATAGGCCAAAAAGGATTAGCTTTGCTAGATTCAGCCAAATGCTGTGAAAAAAACTTGCACAGCACTGGCACAGACCTGCCTGGCAAAAACTGATAGGAACTCATGTAACCTAGTCATGAAAAGGACTCCAATTACAATTAGTCTTTTCTCCCACAATCTATCTATTTAAGAGCACAGACCTGCCTGATAAAAGTCGTAGGAAATGCTGTAACCTAGTCCTTAAAAGGACTGCAATCACAACTATTCCCTACTCCCAAGCTATCTGTATATTTGTGCAAAAATTGACTTGAAATTAACAAGGTGTAGCGCACACAGCAACAGCGGTGCCGTCTAACACGCAGCTGCAGCAGTGAGAAAATGGTGGCGACGGGGAAAATGGCTTGGTCTTATAGGGCAAGGACATGTGACATACACTGCCAATCACACATGCCCTTGCTTGTGTGAAAAAAAGCACTTCGCTCCGTGTGTGCACTGCTGATAGGCTGACAGATTGCACCTCCCCACTGCAAATGCGGGAAAGAGAAAAAAAAATGGAGATCTTCATTGTTCCTGCAGAGATCCATCCCCTGCCCCTCCCCCCGCCCCGCTGTACACTCAAACTGCGTATTAACATTAATTTTCATCATTACTGAGAAAAAATCCAGTTATGATTTTGGTGCACGAACAGTTATCGAACATAACCTCGAACAGCCGAATTTTTCTCAAATTGTTCGTGTTCGCCGACCGGCTCGAACACCGCCCAAAACAGCTCGAATTTGAGATTGGCGAACAGTTCGAGTAGAACAACGCTCATCTCTACTCTTGTGTAGTGATGAGCGAGCACTAGAATGCCAAGAGTGTGCAAAGCAGTCATCGAAGCAAAAGTTGGCTACTTTGAAGAACCTAGAATATAAGACATATTTTCAGTTGTTTTACACTTTTTTGTTAAGTATATAATTCCACATGTGTTAATTCATAATTTTGATGCCTTCAGTGTGAATGTACAATTTTCATAGTCAAGAAAATACAGAAAAATCTTTAAATGAGAAGGTGTGTCCAAACTTTTGGTCTGTACTGTATGTGACTGACATGTTTCTATCTATCTAATCTATGTGTGATGCTCTTTCTGTTCTAAATTGTCGGGTACCGATGTATGCAGCTGATGAATTGCCGGCCGGCTTTTTTAAAGAGACGGGTGCATGAAAACACTATAATTTATTTTTAATAAATCCTTTATTTTAACACTAAATGACAAGTACAGTAACCAACACTGTCACTGTACTTATTGTATATGTGACTGACATGTTTCTATCTATCTAATCTCTGTTTGATGCCCTATTCTTTCTGTTCTAAATTGTCGGGTACCGGTGTATGCCGCTGATGAATTGCCAGGCTTTTCATGTTTACTGTGAGCACTGTTCCTATCGATTTGGGCAATCAATGTAATGCCACAACAACCATGGCTGTGGCATTACAGTGAGTGGCAGACAATCCCTGCATGATTTATGCTCTAAAGAGCACCAAACATGCAGGATGGGGACCCGAGCTCCCGCCCGAGCATCGCGCAACTACTTGGCGAGCTCCGAGCATCTCGAGTACTGAGATGCTTGGGCGAGTACCGAGCAGTGGCGAGCATGCTCGCTCATCACTATTCATGTGAAAATGGAAAATTTGAGGCTAAAATTATATTTTAGTGGTAAAACTAAACATATAATTTTTTTACCTCCTAATGTTATAATATTCTGTGAAACACCCGTGGTGTCAATATGCTTACTGCACCCCTAAATTAATTCATTGAATGGTGTAGTTTGTAAAATTGGGTCATTTAGGGGAGTGTCCTGCTGTTCTGGCACCTCAGGAGCTCTGCTAATGTAACATGGCATGCGCAAACCATTCCAGCAAAATCTGCACTCCAGTATGTCGTTCCTTTCGTTTTGAGCTTTGCACTATGACTGAAAAGTAGCTTCTGACCATACAATGGGTATTTGTGTACTCATGATAAATTGCACAGCAAGTTTTGAGGTCCATTTTCTCCTATTATCCCTTTTAAAAATTAAAAACTTGGGGCTAAAACAACATTTTAGTGTAAAAATTGTAATATTTCATTTCCACAGCCTAATGTTATGCAACCTTAGATGAACTCCTAGAGAAGTGTAGTTTCCAAAATGGTGTCACTTATTGCAGTTTCTGCTGTTTTGGCACCTCAGGGGTGTGACATGTAATCTGCAATCTATTGTAGCAAAAATTTTGCACTAAAATTCAAATGGTGTTTCTTGATTTCCAAACTCTGCTGTGTCCTCAAATAGTAGTTTCTTACTTTGTGGCACCAGCATACTATGAGGAATTGCACAACAAATTGTGTGGTCCATTTTCTCCTGTTGCCTTTGTGAAACTTAAAAATTTGGGGCTTAAGCAACATTTTGGAGGAAAAAACGTAGTCTTTCATTTTCATAGTCCAGTGTTCTAAAATTCCAGAAATAACCTTTTGATTTAAAAATGCTTAATGTACCCTCCATCCTTTTTGTGGAGGGTATCAGTCTTTGTACTTTGGGAGATGTCCAAAGGCAACATGGCATCCAAAATCTATTCCAGCAAAAATTTGAACTCCAAAACTTTAATGGTGCCCCTTCCCTTCCAAGTCCTGTTGTGTGCTTAGATAGTAGTTTCTGCCCACATATGGGGCATCGGTGTATTCAGGAGAAATTGTACCACAAATTATGGAGTCCATTTTTCACACTTTTGAAAATGAAATATTTGGGGTGTTTATTTTAGTAAAAAAAGTTATATTTCTTTCTGCTAGGTTGCAATAAATCCTGTGAAGCACATAAACGGTTAAAAAAACTTTCTGTATGCGATTTTGAATACAATGAAGGATTCAGATTTTAAAATTTGGATTTTGTTTGTGAGTTTTCTAACATTACAGACCACTCAAGGTCACTTCAAAAATGAATTGTTGCAAAACTTTTAAGCTTTCTAACTTACTTACCAAAAATATATTTTTTTATTTTTTCCTTAACCCCTTTACCTCAAAGCTGGTTTTCATCTTCCTGACCAGGCCAAATTTTCCAATTCTGACCAGTGTCACTTAATAAGGTAATAAAAATGAAACACTGCAATGGATCCCAGTGATTCTGAGACTGTTTTTTGTGACATATTGCACTTTGGGGTAGTGGTAAATTTAGGTGGATATTTTTTGCGTTTATTTGTGAAAATATCGCAAATTTAGAAAAAAATTTAAACATTTTGTCATTTTCAAAATTGTATTTTTATGTACTTAAACAAGAGAGCTATATCACACAAAATAGTTAATAAATAACATTTGTCAGATGTCTACTTTCTATCAACATAAATTTTGAAATATAATTTATTTTTGTTAGGAAGTTGGAAGGGTTAAAAGTTTATCAGCAATTTCTCATTTTTCCTACAAAATTTACAAATCCTTTTTTAAGACATCTCATCCCATTTGAAGTAATTTTAAGAGGGCTATGTGATAGAAAACACCAAAAGTGACACCATTTTAAAAACTGCACCCCTTAAATTGCTCAAAACCACATTCAAAAACTTTATTAACCCTTCAGGTGCTTTACAGGAATTAAAGCAATGTGTAAGTAAAAAATGAAAGTATTTCATTTTCCCACAAAAAAGTTGCTTTAGCCCCCCCAAATGTTTAATTTTCACAAGTGTAACAGGAAAAAATGGATGTAAAAAGTTGCTGGGCATTAGTGACTCGCCCCCTGGGCCGTGGGGCACTCGAATCCGGGCAATAGGGAAACGGTGGGAGTAGTAGTGGCAACCCGGTTCCATGGCTCAGGGTGGTCAGGCCAGTGGTAGTCCGTTATGTGCTGATGATTATGTCCGACTACGCCACCCGTGGATTGCGGTTATTAGGAACCGCCGCTGCATGCAGACCGCTGGGGCTGATGAGGTGTGCAGCTAGGGTAGTGTGACTTCCCACGGGAAGAGTGCGGCCCCAGGGCAGTATAATGGATGTTGGGAGTGATGGAAGTGAGAGTCCCAGTGCTGATAGTGCTGGAGGAGCAAGGAGCACGCAGACAACAGGTTGCAGTCCAGGGTCTTTACTAGAACAGGTAAATTGACCCACAAACAGTCCCAGCTAGGAGGGGACCTGGATGTCTGAGAGCAACGGGGAAATTGTCCCTGGTCAGGGTGAGGGTGTAGGCCTACCGTGCTTTCTGTGCTCCTTCTGGCTATCTCCTCGTTATAGGGTAACAGCCCACGTTTCCGAGCTTTCCGTGTATTCTCGCCTGTATGGCCTGCGACGTGGGTTCCTTTCTGCTCCCAGCCTTGTACGGCTTTGCTGGTCCCTTCTGTTGTGGCAGGGCCTCCAGGCTTCTTAGGCCAAGGAATATACAGTCCCCTGCGAACTGGTTAACTGCTGTAGGATGTGGAATCCTCCCAGCCTCAGACACCAAAGTCTGGTAAATTAAGTCCGTTATCTGCCAAGACAGGTTCTCTTCGCCTCTTGTCTCTGGCTTGTGGCTCTCCTCCTGCCACACTTCCTCTTAGGTGCAATACAACTGTCCCTCTCTGCTCTGGGACCTGAATCCTGAGACAAGACGTCCAGCTCTCCCTAACCCTGCCCCCAGCACCAGCTTTTATAGGGGCAGCCTGCTCCCCCTACTGGCCTGAGACAGGAGGTACTGCATGCTAATGTTCCCCTGACTAGAGAACCTCCCCCTTGCTCTCAGACACAGCTTTATTACATTTTGTGGCATCCAGGCCAGGGTGACACATTCCCCCCTAGTAAAATTTAGTACTCCGGGACTAAACAATAAACAAAGACAATATGCATGACCATAAAACATTATCAGGAAAGTGACGCACAGATTGAGTTCTTAAGGTCACAGTGTGGTCTGTGACCAGGTGTCCATATCAACAATACAACGGGGAGCCTTAACCAGGTGGGGGTCTCTCCTACCCCAAGTCCTTTTACAGTCTTAGTTCATTCCTGGGTTAGGCTCCGAACGCAGTCCATACAAAGTCCCGGTTATAAAAAGTCCATAACCTTTGAGTCCTCACTGTAGCTGCAAGAAACTGAAACACAGAATTACCAAACATGCATATAACTTGGCAAACATTTCAACATTTGGCAACATGGTTATTTACAATTTTAGCGCGCTCTATATTTTCCAGCGAGCGGGTATCTGCCCCTTTGTGCTCCTGGTTGACCTTCTTAACCCACTGTCTGGTGGTGGACTAACTTGGCTTTCCCCACTAGCGTTAGGGGTACAGCTACCAGCTGGGTGTACAGGTAGGGCAGGCAGCTGTCTGTGGGGCCTTTGGCTTACCGCAGGCATGGCAGGCTCACTGTCAGCAGAGGTTTGACTCTCCTGGGCTGCTGGTACAGGCTCTTCTGCCTCTGGAACCGCTTGCTCCTCTTCACCTTCCGGCTCTGGTGTTGGTTGTTGCTGTGCCGGTTGCAGGAAATGCAGGACGGGTACCACTATGGCATCATTTATGCGAGTCCAGGACTGAGGGAACTCTCCGAGAACGGTGCTGATCATTTCTTCCTTGTCCTCTGTGGGTTCAAGGTCACTCTGATCCTCTTCTGCACTACGGAGTTGCTCGGGGCATCTTTTGAGGTGGTCTCTGGAGACGGTGCTAGTGGTTTCTCCTCCGTCCTTGGTGATCACGCACACCTTCGGGTTGTCGTGATCAGACTGCAGTACGGTGTAGGGTTCCCTTTCCCACTGGTCGTCCAACTTATGTAGCCTTCTCTTCCGCTTCAGGACTTGCTCACCAGGTTCTAGGTGACCAGCAGGGGCATGTTGGTTGATGAGTTTTTCTTGCCTCTCTCTCACCTGGGCCAGGCTCTTCTCCACACTCTCCTGTACCTTCTTGTACTGCAGTTGCCTTTCCGTATCCCAGTCTGCATCCGGGGAGGTGTCCTCAGGTGTTAGGACTAGAGATGAGCGTTGTTCTACTCGAACTGTTCGCCAATCTCAAATTCGAGCTGTTTTGGGCGGTGTTCGAGCCGTTCGGCGAACACGAACAATTTGAGAAAAATTCGGCTGTTCGAGGTTATGTTCGATAACTGTTCGTGCACCAAAATCATAACTGGATTTTTTCTCAGTAATGATGAAAATTAATGTTAATACGCAGTTTGAGTGTACAGCGGGGTGGGGGGAGGGGCAGGGGATGGATCTCTGCAGGAACAATGAAGATCTCCATTTTTTTTTCTCTTTCCCGCATTTACAGTGGGGAGGTGCAATCTGTCAGCCTATCAGCAGCGCATACACGGAGCGAAGTTCTTTTTTTCACACAAGCAAGGGCATGTGTCATTGGCAGTATATGTCACATGTCCTTGCCCTATAAGACCAAGCCATTTTCCCCGTCGCCACCATTTTCTCACTGCTGCAGCTGCGTGTTAGACGGCACCGCTGTTGCTGTGTGCGCTATACCTTGTTAATTTCAAGCCAATTTTCGCACAAATATACAGATAGCTTGGGAGTAGGGAATAGTTGTGATTGCAGTCCTTTTAAGGACTAGGTTACAGCATTTCCTACGACTTTTATCAGGCAGGTCTGTGCTCTTAAATAGATAGGTTGTGGGAGTAAAGACTAATTGTAATTGGAGTCCTTTTCAGGACTAGGTTACATCAGTTCCTATCAGTTTTTGCCAGGCAGGTCTGTGCCAGTGCTGTGCAAGTTTTTTTCACAGCATTTGGCTGAATCTAGCAAAGCTAATCCTTTTTGGCCTATTGCAGAGTGTGTTAGTCAGTGGAGTAGCCTATCTGTGTTGCAAGATATACCACCTGTGTATAGAATACCAATTTTTTTACTGCACCTAGTGAAGTAAAATCTTTTGGGCATAGCATCATTCTATTAGTCCATCTATACTGACCTCCATCAGGTTGCAAACTGAATCTAATTTTTTTCTGCATCTAGCTCTGAAAAAATATTGGGCTTCTAGCTGTGTGTGGGTCTTGTTCTATTAATCCATCTATACTGACCTCCATCAGGTTGCAAACTGAATATAATTTTTTTCTGCATCTAGCTCTGAAAAAATATTGGGCTTCTATCTGTGTGTGGGTCTTGTTCTATTAATTCATCTATACTGACCTCCATCAGGTTGCAAACTGAATATAATTTTTTTCTGCATCTAGCTCTGAAAAAATATTTGGCCTTCTAGTAGTGTGTCGGACTTTCTCTATTAGTCCATCTATACTGACCTCCATCAGGTTGCAAATTAAAAATAATTTTTATCTGCATCTACCTCTGAAAAAATATTTGGGCTTCTAGCTGTGTGTGGGACTTGTTCTATTAGTCCATCTATACTGACCTCCATCAGGTTGCAAACTGAATATAATTTTTTTCTGCATCTAGCTCTGAAAAAATATTGGGCTTCTAGCTGTGTGTGGGTCTTGTTCTATTAATCCATCTATACTGACCTCCATCAGGTTGCAAACTGAATATAATTTTTTTCTGCATCTACCTCTGAAAAAATATTGGGCTTCTAGCTGTGTGTGGGACTTGTTCTATTAATCCATCTATACTGACCTCCATCAGGTTGCAAACTGAATATATTTTTTTCTGCATTTAGCTCTGAAAAAATATTCGGCCTTCTAGCAGTGTGT
The DNA here is from genome assembly GCF_046119375.1 of Phyllobates terribilis. Classification (NCBI taxonomy): domain Eukaryota; kingdom Metazoa; phylum Chordata; class Amphibia; order Anura; family Dendrobatidae; genus Phyllobates; species Phyllobates terribilis. Next base: position 88,456,101 of record NW_027362771.1, read on the forward strand.
GGGACTTGTTCTATTAGTCCACCTATACTGACCTCCATCAGGTTGCAAACTGAATATATTTTTTTCTGCATCTACCTCTGAAAAAATATTGGGCTTCTAGCTGTGTGTGGGACTTGTTGTATTAGTCCATCTATACTGACCTCCATCAGGTTGCAAACTGAATATATTTTTTTCTGCATCTACCTCTGAAAAAATATTGGGCTTCTAGCTGTGTGTGGGTCTTGTTCTATTAATCCATCTATACAGACCTCCATCAGGTTGCAAACTGAATATATTTTTTTCTGCATCTACCTCTGAAAAAATATTGGGCTTCTAGCTGTGTATGGGACTTGTTGTATTAGTCCATCTATACTGACCTCCATCAGGTTGCAAATTGAATATAATTTTTTTCTGCATCTAACCCAGCCAATAGTTTTGGCCTAATACCACAGTTTGGCCACTCAGCTCTGCTCGGTTACCATCCATTGTTTTTTTGTGCAAACAACTCCAGAGTTGTGAATTAGTTAACCACCAAAATGAGTGGAAAAAGGCCTGCTGCTGGTGGAAAGGGGAATAGGCGTGTTGGGAAGGGGAAAAAAGGTTGTGTCCGTGGGGTAGGTGTTAAAGCAACAGTAACATCTGCAGAAGAAAGACCATCTTCCAGCCAAACTAAAATGTCTACTTCTTTTAGCGGACAATGTGATAAGATCCCTTTCTTACGGCCACGCCAATCGCTACAAATTCCAGATGAGGCACAAAAACAGCAGGTGCTTCAACGGATATCAAGTGCTCCTTTAAGTGGGCTCTCCTCCACATCAACTTCAACATCACAAATACTCCAGTCCTCAAAGGTGTCACCCAAATCGCACTTGCTTCCTCACAGCTCCCAAATCTCCAGCTGCCCGTCTGAGTATGACGTAGAACAGATGGTTGAGTCTGCAGAGCTGTTTACTCATACTATAGCCTGGGAATCAGAGGTCGACTCCAGCGCTTCTGTGAATCCAGACGAGGAAATGATCTGCACTGATGCCCAGAATCTTTATGAGTCGGATCCAGGACCAGACGCAGAAGGTTCTGACCATAATGTAGACCCTCATTCCCAAACTGTAACTCCTGTTGGTGGAGACAATGAGGAAGACGATGATAAGACTCAAATACCTGATTGGAGCGACAACTTTAGTTTTTTGTCAGGGCAGGAACAGGTTGGCTCTGAGGACGACGGGTGTGATAACACAAAGGGTGATGATGATGTGGTTGGAGATCCCACTTACTGTCAACCCACAGTCAGCCAAGAGATGAGGTCAGCAGAGGAGGTGGAGGAAGATGCTAGTGACGACGAGGTCAGGTTGCGCCTTCCTGGACAGAGACGTAGTACTGGAAGCACGTCAACAACTGCATCCTCAAACACAACTCTGCCTCTCACCACAAGTCGTGGTGGCTCTTCAGGTCGCATGGGTGCTAAGCCTTGCATAGCCTGGGCATTTTTTCAGATCGATAAAGATGACCCAACTCGTGTTATCTGTAACACTTGTCAGCAAAAGCTAAGTAGAGGCCAAAAAATACATGGTTTGAGTACTTCATGCATGAACCGGCACATGGACATGAAGCATAAGTTGCAGTGGGAAGCTCAGTGTGCTACAATGCGGCCTAGCCGGCCGGGCCAACCACCGTCTGCCATATCTTGTGCATCCGCGGCCTCTTCATCCTCTGTGACTGGGGGGACAGCAGTCACACCTGTTTTGGGGCGCAGACCTGCCACCTCTTTACCCGCAACAGCCAGCGTGATTGGCAGGTCATCATTTTCTTTGGAGGTGGGAACACCAGCTGGTGTTGAGCGCTGTCCGACATCGATAGCACCACCTTTGGATCAAGGCAACCTAACATGTCCGCCTGCATCTTCCTCACAGACCGGCAGTTTGCCGGGGACACCCTTATCAACCCCGTCTAAGCACAATAGCCAGCCCTCGGTCCCTCAGATGTGGACAAGTAAAAGACCATTTCCTCCTAGCCATGAGAAAGCTAAGAGGTTGAATTTCACCATCTGCAAGCTCTTGGCTACAGATATGCTGCCTTTCCGCCTGGTGGACACAGAGGATTTTCGAGACCTTATGTCCGTCGCAGTGCCCCAGTACCAGATGCCCAGTCGGCACTACTTCTCAAAGAAAGGTGTGCCTGCGCTCCACCAGCATGTCGCACACAACATCACCGCTTCTTTGAGAAACTCTGTGTGTGACAGGGTGCATTTCACCACAGACACTTGGACGAGTAGGCATGGACAGGGGCGTTACATGTCGCTGACTGGGCACTGGGTAACTATGGTGACAGCAGGACAAGGGGCTGCTGTCCAAGTCTTGCCGTCCCCACGAGTTGTGCGTCAATCCTCTTTATGTCAAAGTTCCTCCACTGCTTCTGCCTCCTCAACCTCCTCTCGGTCTTCCACCTGCACCCAAAGCCTGTCTGGTCATGCCACAAGCTTTCTAACTGCGCAGAAGGGATCCTGCACACCTCCTTACTATGCTGGCAGTAGGGCTCAACGTCATCAGGCGGTTTTTACATTGAAATGTCTGGGAAATGTGAGTCACACAGCTGAGGAGTTGTGGTCAGCTCTGGAGAACCAATTTCATGAATGGTTGTCTCCACTGGACCTGAAACCAGGGAAGGCCGTGTGCGACAATGCTGCAAACCTGGGTGCGGCCCTTCACCAGGGCAATGTCACACACGTGCCTTGTATGGCTCACGTGTTGAACCTGGTTGTCCAGCAATTTTTAGCCCACTTTCCCAGACTAGATGGCCTTCTGCAGAGGGCACGGTCGCTGTGTGCTCACTTCCGCCGTTCGCATCCCGCAGCTCAGCGACTTACATCTCTACAGAAGTAGTTGGGCCTGCCACTTCACCGGCTAAAATGCGATGTGCCTACCCGGTGGAATTCAACTCTGCACATGTTGCAGCGACTGTGGCAGCACCGACAAGCCCTGGTGCAATACGTTCTGACGTATAGCCTGGGCCAACGAGATTCAGAGGTGGGGCAAATCACGCTGGAGGAGTGGTCTCAGATCAGGGACCTATGCACCCTTCTGCACAGTTTTGAAATGGCGACGTAGATGTTTAGTGCTGACGATGCCATTATCAGCATGACTATTCCGGTGATTTACATGCTGGAGCACATGTTAAACAGAATTCGGAGTCAGGTGGTGGCACAAGAGGAGGTGGAGGAAGTAGAGGAGGAGGAGTTGTATGCGGAAGGGCTAACATCTGCAAGGTCCAGACGGTCGGCAGCACCAAGGCGGCAGGCATGTGAGGGTGGGGGAGATGGTTTTACCAGGGCGCATGGTAGCAGCCAAACTAGTGAGGAAGGTGCAAGAGCCCAGGAAGAAGGGGAGGACGAACTGATGGAAGACTCATCAGATGAGGGAGACCTTGATCACATTTCTGTTGTGTGAGGTTGGGGGGAAAGGACAGAGGAAGGAAGCATGATTGTTACCTCGCCACCAACACAACAGGGACTTGGTGCTCCTGGATGCGCAACACACATGAGTGCCTTCTTGCTGCACTACCTGCAACATGACCCTCGAATTGTGAGAATTAGAAATAATCCTGACTACTGGGTTGCCACACTGTTAGATCCCCGGTACAAAAGTAAATTTGCAGAAATTATTCCTGCCATAGAAAGGGATGCACGCATGCAGGAGTATCAGCAGAGACTGTTGCAGAATCTTACATGTGCTTTTCCACAAAATACCAGTGGTGCACGTAGTGAATCTCACAGTTCCAACTTGCCAACCGTGGGACCGTCAAGTGTTCAGCACTCAAACCGTAACAGAACCACAGTTTCTGCTGGTAACATCAATTTTGCGGAATCATTTCACCACTTTTTTAGCCCATCCTTTGCAAGGCCACAGGAGACAAGAAGTCTGACACATAGTCAACGCCTAGAGACGATGGTACAGGAGTATCTCCAAGTAAACATTGAAGCCACGACTGTGTCACTTGACCCTTGCTCTTTTAGGGCTTCCAATCTGGATAAATGGCCGGAGCTAGCCACTTACGCCTTGGAGATCTTGTCATGCCCCGCAGCCAGCGTTCTGTCTGAACGTGTGTTCAGCGCTGCTGGTGGTGTGCTGACAGGTAAGCGCACGCGGCTCTCCACTGATAATGTATACAGACTCACGTTCATAAAGATGAACAAATCATGGATCCGAAACGACTTTTCTACCCCTGTGTCATCCTGGGGAGAGTAAAAGCTTGATGATTGGTTAAAATCACCCTACCAACCGTTTTAAGCTTTCAAATTACTAATCATATTTATCTGTATCTTGACTGGAAAATAATTTGGGCTTTGTAGCAGTGTGCAGCACTGATCCTATTAGGCCATCTATACTAAAGCTTCACCAGATTTAAAATTAAAAATAATTTTTAGCTGCATCTAGCCCGGAAAATAATTTTGGGGCTCCGAGATGCGCAAGACACATAAGTGCCTTCTTGCTGCACTACCTGCAGCATGACCCTCATATTGTCAGAATTCGAAGTAATCATGACTACTGAGTTGCCACACTCTTAGATCCCCCAAACTTTTCGATCAACCTTTTCATTTTAATAAAGACCAAAAAAATGGTCATTTTTGAAATTATAAGCATTAGCAGGTTGTTAGAAACTGAAATCAAACAGTTTTCAACTCAAAACTTTATTCTAGGTGATGTTACATTTTCACATAGGACCCCTTGTTCGAAAGGAGCTTCTGAACTCTCTCGTCCATTGAATTTGTCAGGTTTTGGATGGTTTCTGCTTCAATTGTTTTGCATGAGGACAGAATACCCTCCCAGAGCTGTTGCTTACATGTGAACTGCCTCCCACCATCATAGTCACTCCTTTTAATGATGCTCCAAAGGTTCTGAATGGGGTAGAGGTCAGGGGAGCATGGGGGTCACACCATAAGTTTGTCCCCTTTTATGCCCATATCAGCCAGAGATGCAGATGTTTTATGTGCAGCATGAGATGGTGCATTATCATGCAGAAAAATGATCTTGCTGTGAAATACACGGTTCTTCTTCTTGAACCATGGCAGGAAGTGCTGTTTGAGAAAATCCACATACATTATGGAGTTCATCTTTAGCGCCTTCAGGGATCCTAAAGGGGCCGACAATCTCTCTCCCCATGATTCCAGCCCAAAACATTACTCCACCTCCTCCTTGTTGGCGCTGTAGCCGTGTTTGCGTGGGGTGTCCATCAACCAGCCATCCTCCACTCCATCCATCTGGACCATCGAGCGCTGCACGGCACTCATCCGTGAACAAAACAGTTTTGAAATCAGTCTTCATGTAATGTTTGGCCCACTGGAGCCGTTTCTGCTTGTGTGAAGTGGATAGAGGAGGTCGACAGGATGGCGTATGCACAGCTGCAAACCTCTGAAGGACCCTGCATCTTGTTGTTCGCGGGACGTTGGAGGCACAAGCAGCTTCAAAAACTTGTCTGCTGCTATAACAAGGCTTTTTTGCCGCTGCTCTTTCAACCTGACGTAATTGCCTGTAGGAAAGAGTCCTCAATTTGCCCTTATCAGCACGCACACGTGTGTACTGTGAATCAGCTACATAATTCTTGATTGCCAAGACACTTCATCCTGATCATCGCACAATGTTGATTGTAGTCATGCCTTGACCTAAACACTCCACAATTTGTTGCCTCTCAGCAGCCGACACATCCTTTTTCTTTCCCATTTTGGCAGAAAATGTAGGCTGCTTAATAATGTGAGAGAGCCTTCTTAAGTAGTCTTGCCTTTCATTGGACACACCTGCCAAACTAATTAGCACAGGTGTCTGCAATTGCTTACAGTGATATAAAGAGCCCTGACACACATCACCATCAATGAGTTTAACTGACAAACAAATTCTTCCCTTATCACTCCTAAACACTTTTTGCATAATAATTTGGAACGCAGTGTACATGTGCTTTTCCACAAAACACCAGCGGTTCACGTAGTGAATCTTACAGTTCTAACTTGCCAACCGTGGTCTGTATGGAGTTGTTCAATAAAGGGCCCAAAATTAAGATAACATAGATGGGAGAGGTCTCTATGAATAGGAATTCCTAAGTATTTGATACCCTGTGAGGGACAGGCAAAGGGAAAGTTGGACTGGATGGAATCCAATATCGATTTGGGGAGGGAGACATCGAGGGCCTCAGACTTCGCTGCATTGATTTTAAAATTTGACCATGTAACAAAGTGATCTATTTCAGCCATAACAGCAGGGATGGATATATGTGATTGAGTGATATATACTAGGACATCATCAGCAAATAGAGAGCACTTGTACTCGGTGCCTCCCACCTCAATCCACCTAATATTGGGGTTATGGCGAATTGATGAGAGCAGGTGCTCCGTCACTAGGATGTATAAGAGAGGGGACAGAGGACATCCCTGCCTTGTCCCATTGGTGATTGTTAAAGGTGATGAAAATGTTCTGACGCACCCCCTGGGCCTTGGGACACCCGGAGCCGGACCCTTTTTGGTGGATGCTGGTGGTTGTAGTCTTCGTGGCGGCGACCCGGTTCCGTGGCTCAGGGCGGTCAAACCAGTGGCGGAACTATTTATGTGGTTTTGATGTTTAAATGTCCGACTACGCCACCCGTGGATTGCGGTCAGAGTGAACCGCTGCTGCAGGGCAGACCGCTGAGGCTGGTGTTGTGGGTGCAGCAGAGCGTAGCATAACTCCCCACGGGAGGAGTATAGCCTCAGGGCAGTGTATGCGGAGGATGGGGGTGATGGTGCAGGGCAGCAGCAGTAACGACAAGGAGTCAGTGATGCAGTCCAGGGCCTTTACTCACAGTTCTTATTATCCAGACCACGTCTGCAGGTAACGGCTGCCCATGTCGTACTGTGCTCACCAGGTGAGGGGCTCAGACAACTCCCAGATAACTTTGGAGCACTTCACAGGACCCCCTTTGTGTGTCCTTTGTCTGGCCTTTCTTACCAACACTTCTGTCCGGCTGCCTCGGGCCTCCTCTTGGTAAACTTGGCGCCAGTTTCCCTGACCCTATGTGGTGCCTTCCTAGCGGGTGTAGCGAGGGGCTGCGCCACATAAAATGTCAGAGCCTCCGGTTTCTAGCTGAGGGTCGTTTCCTGCCTCCACTAGTTCGGGGACCGGTCTCCCCCTTTGGCCTGACCCCTCCACGCAGGTGGATTCGGGCGTGCGGTGGCGACTCGCCCGTCCGCACCCCTGGGATCCCTTCATTCCTCGTTCCTGGAGCCTTCTCCGCTCCTCTTCCTTCCTTCTCCCTCTTCCAGGCCTGGGCCTCTGTTACTAGGCCCGCCTCCGGAGCAGAGCTCATGCAGAGCCCCTGCTCCCTGCCACTTCTGCTCAGACTTCTCTGCACTGAACTAAGATGGTGCCCACCTTTTATACTCCCTTCTCAATGCACCCAGGAACTGCTTCCTCCCTGCTCCTGCACTACAGGGTTCCCCTTCCTCAGTGTTCCCTCCCCCCACTCCAGCCAGGGACAGGGACTGTCGTGCCCATCTCAGGGGCATATTGGTCGCCCTGCCCCACGGCAATGTGGTGTAATGCATGCAGGTGTCGGGTCCTGATCCACACTCCATCCTTACCTGAGAGTGAGATATCACACCTCTGGGTGAGCTGCAATACGTCTGTAGCAACCGAGCCCTCAGGGTGCAACAGTTCCATTTATCTTCAGCCTAGGTGACGTATTGCGATACAGGGCCGTGATTTTGGCTATAAAAGGGTCCCCTAGACCCCTACCCCAAGCTTTTTAAGAGAATCATATATGGCGTGCCAGGAGACTCTATGGAATGCTTTCTCAGCATCCAACGAGAGTATCTAATTACAAATTTTTAACTGCATCTAGCCCAGGAAATACTTTGTGCCTAGTAGCAGTGTCTGCTAGTCAGCGGATTATCCCGGCTGTTAAGCAAGCTACACCACCTGTAGTTTAGACACTTAATTTTTTCAAAGGAAATGATTCGGGACCATGGGATACTTAGTGAAGAGCATCAGGAGGCACCCCAAGGCATAGGGGCTGGGACTGGCAGTAGGATGCCTTGCGGTGGACAGCCGAGCTCGATCCTTATAAAAGCTTTTTAACTGCAGCAGCTTTAGTGGACGCTACTGCAGCTGGAATTACGCGGCTGCTGGCATGAGACTTGCCCTCCAATAGATCCTTGTAAATGGATTTAAAGTGTATTCATTCAAATTAGAGAGGCAATTTAAATTAAAAAGCTTAGAGCTGCCTCCACCACAGGGGGGCTCGCTCGACCCACCAGCGGACAGGCACCAGTATTGGGAGAGGGGGGCTGGCCGTCAGGGTTCACCGCGGCTCTGGCACAAACCTGGCGACACGGAGGTGGCACGGGCAGGAGCGGACTGGCCGTGTCGGCTTCTCACTTTTTGGATTTTAGAAGGGCATGACATGCCTATATCTGTGTCTCCCCCTCCTTTTACTCCTCCACCTCTTTTATTTTCGCATGACTATATGTACTTGTCACTTTTCCATGTGTTAGTTATGTCTTCTGAGCAGTTTGTCAGTTTTTGGACACCTTTGAAGGTGTTTTCTATGTGTTTCTATGTGTTTTTGTTTGCCTGCCATTGGTTTTAACGGTGTTCGAAGGTGTTCGACGAACAGTTCGACGAACAGTTCGGCGAACACACGGGTGTTCGATGAACCGAACCGAACTCGAACACTACGGGGGTGGCTCAACACTAGTTAGGACTCCCATCTCCAGGTCTACGGGCTGCTTACCTGGTCTGGCTCGCATCAGGTAAGATGGGGTGCAGTTGGTAGCGTTCACCGGAATATGATTGTATAAGTCTATCAGGTCCGGCAGTTTTTCTGGCCACAGGCTGCGTTCCTCCAGGGGCAACGTCTTCAGAAGATCAATGACTATATTGTTCATCTTCTCACACATCCCGTTGGTTTGTGGGTGGTAAGGCGTTGTCCGAATCTTCTTACAGCCATAGAGGTTGCAGAATTCCTGGAAGATTTCAGCTTCGAACGCTGGACCCTGGTCCATCAGGACCTGTTCCGGATACCCGTGTGGACGGCAGAAGTATTGCTGGAAGGCTCTGGCCGCTGTTTGGGCTATCAAGTCCTTTACCGGGACCACCACTAGAAAACGGGAATAGTGGTCCACGATTGTCAGGGCATAGATGTATCCTGACCGGCTGGGAGCCAATTTGACATGGTCCAGAGCTACCAGCTCAATAGGCTGCGTGGTGACGATGGGCTTCAAGGGTGTCTTCTGGCTGGTGCGGTCCTTCATCCTTAGGTGACAAGGGCCACATTCTCTGCACCATTTTTCTACAGCTCCTCTCATGCCGACCCAAAAGAACCTTCCTCTTAGTAGGAACTCCAGTTTCTTCCAACCGAAGTGTCCCGCTCTGTCATGGTAAGCCCCCAGGACCATAGCTGCATCTCGCCTTAGGACCACGACTTGCCAGGTCAGCTCGTGCGTCCGATGGTTGACAATCCTTCTGCACAACTTGCCTTCGTAGAGGAACAGCTTGCTCTTCTCTTTCCATAGCTGCTTGGCTTCCTCTGGTGCATCTGGATCTAAGCGGGCGTCTTCCCGGTTCAGCAGATCTTTCACCAGTCGGATTGCAGGGTCACTATCTTGGGTCTCGGCCCAGCTGTGGTGAGGTAGGGGATTGATCATCACGGTTGTTAGATCCTCCTCCTTCACGCGGTGGGAGTATTGAGCGGCTCCATACCGGTGAAACGCGGGGAGTTCTACCTCCTCCAGCTCTTCTGGGTCTTCGTCACCTTCAGGTAAGTGAGGCATTCTTGATAGGGCATCCGCGTTGGCATTGGTTTTGCCGGCCCGGTACTTGATCACGAAGTCATAGTTGGAGAGACGGGCCATCCACCGCTGTTCCAGGGCACCCAGTCTTGCATTGTCCAGGTGTGTCAACGGATTGTTGTCCGTGTACACGGTGAACTTTGTGGAGGCCAGGTAATGCTTGAAGCGTTCCGTCACGGCCCACACCACTGCCAAGAATTCTAGCTTGAAGGAGCTGTAATTCTCTGGGTTCCTCTCGGTGGGCCTCAGCTTCCGGCTGGCGTACGCTATCACCCTTTCTCTGCCCTGTTGGTTCTGGGACAGTACGGCTCCCAGTCCCACATTACTGGCTTCTGTGTGGAGAATGAAAGGCTGTCCGTAATCAGGGTAGGCCAGGATCTCATCCCCTGTGAGGGCCATCCTTAGCTGGCGGAAGGACTCCTCTTCCTGTTTATCCCACTTGAAAGGCGGCTTTTGGCTCCTGGACTTAGATTGTCCGATCAGGAGGTCCTGCATAGGAGCTGCCATCTTAGTGAACCCGGGGATGAACCTTCGGTAGTAGCCCACCAACCCGAGAAACTGTCTCACCTCTTTGATGTTCGAGGGGCTTGGCCAGCTCTTGATTGCCGTGACCTTGTCAGGGTCGGGGGCCACTCCTTCCGCGCTTACCACGTGCCCTAGGTACTGGACCTTTGGTTTCAACAGGTGACACTTCGATGGTTTCTCCTTCAGGCCGTAGCCTGCCAGGGCTTCGAACACCTCGACCAGGTGCTTGAGATGGTCCTCGTAGGTCTTCGAATAGACGATCACGTCGTCCAGGTAAAGGAGGACCGTCTCGAAGTTTCGGTGCCCTAGACAGCATTCCATCAGCCGCTGGAAGGTCCCTGGTGCGGTGCAGAGCCCGAAAGGCATACAGTTGAATTCGCTCAGTCCCATCGGGGTGGTGAAGGCGGTCTTCTTCTTGTCAGCCTCTGCCACAGGAACCTGCCAGTACCCGCTAGTAAGGCCCAAAGTAGAAAAGAAGTTAGCTAATTTTAGTGCGGCTAAAGACTCCTCTATTCTAGGCAGCGGATAAGCGTCTTTGTGGGTGATACGGTTGATTTGTCTATAGTCGACGCACATTCTCATGGTGCCGTCTTTCTTTTTCACCAGAACCAAGGGGGCTGCCCAGGGGCTACAGCTGTCTCTAATGACCCCAGCTTCTTTCATTTCTCTTAGCATGCCCTTGGCGTTCTGATAATGTGCAGGGGGTACAGGCCTGTGTCTCTCTTTTATTGGTGGGTGGCTCCCTGTGGGGATGTGGTGTTCTATCCCCTTTACTCTGCCGAAGTCTAGCGGGTGCTTACTAAAGACTCTCTCGTACTCCTGTACCACCCGTAGACTCCTTGTTTTTGGTGCAGGGGAGTGGAGTCAGCACCCACATGGAGTTTCAGGCACCAGTCCTCCTTTTGTTTCTGGGAGCCATTACCCTCCGCCTGAGGAGATGGAGGCAAGGGTTCCACGGCCCTGATAGCTTTGTGTTCGACAACAAACAGTTTGGCAAGTGTAGCGTACCTGGGTAAGTGTACTTCCCTCTCCCCAATGTTGAGGATGCGGACGGGCACCCTCCCATGACGGACATCAACCACCCCCCGGGCTGTCAAAATGGTGGGCCTGCTGTCTGAGTACACGGGTTCTACCATGGCTTGGTAGTCTCTACCTCTCAACCCGACTGCAGTCCGACACCAGATCATCATTTCACTTTTGGGAGGCATGGAAATGGGGAATGGGTCACTCAGTCTTACGCTACCGATCTCACCACCAGACAGTTCTACCTGCTGCCGTCTCATCAGGGCTTTTATCTCCTTGTTGAGGACTCTCTGTTGGCTGGAACTAGCATTCACTGCCACCTGTTGTAAGATTACAATTACCTCTAAAAGACAATTTTCAATCACGTTAGTACCCACAGTTATTTTAGGGTGACTTTCACGACGGTCAATGTCCACAATAATCACTCCCTGTGCCGGTAGTTCAAGTTTACCAATCTTAATGGTCATCAACTTGAACCCCATCTGTGGCACGGGTAAGCCATTACTGGCGATGATGCTCAAGTTACTGTCTGGATACCGTGTGATATCAGCATCAGTCCAATACTGCTTAAAAAGTACATAAGGGATAGTGGTTACTTGCGACCCAGTATCCAGCAAGGCGCTCATGGGGATACCGTCCAGCACCACGGGTAAAACCGGGCGCCCCCCAACGTACTTATTACGCCAATTGTAAGGGACTGGTGATCTTATGCCTGGGGGTTGGCCCTCTGCCCCAGGTTGGACCCGTTTAAATTACAGTACCTGGAAATGTGTCCGGGCTGGTTGCATCGACGGCAAATGGGCTGTCCATCCTCTGCGTAGCGGTCTGTGGGCCTCCCTCGGAACGACGGGATCATCCTGCTGACTGCGCCAAAGCTGACTCCCCTCCTGGGCCGTGGGGCACTCGGATCCAGGCAATAGGGAAACGGTGGGGGTAGTAGTGGCAACCCGGTTCCGTGGCTCAGGGTGGTCAGGCCAGTGGTAGTCCGTTATGTGCTGATGATTATGTCCCACTACGCCACCCGTGGATTGCGGTTATTAGGAACCGCCGCTGCATGCAGACCGATGGGGCTGATGAGGTGTGCAGCTAGGGTAGTGTGACTCCCCACGGGGAGAGTGCGGCCCCAGGGCAGTATAATGGATGTTGGGAGTGATGGTAGTGAGAGTCCCAGTGCTGATAGTGCAGGAGGAGCAAGGAGCACGCAGACAACAGGTTGCAGTCCAGGGTCTTTACTAGAACAGGTAAATTGACCCACAAACAGTCCCAGCTAGGAGGGGACCTGGATGTCTGAGAGCAACGGGGAAATTGGCCCTGGTCAGGGTGAGGGTGTAGGCCTACCGTGCTTTCTGTACTCCTTCTGGCTATCTCCTCATTATAGGGTAACAGCCCACGTTTCCGAGCTTTCCGTGTATTCTCGCCTGTTTGGCCTGCGACGTGGGTTCCTTTCTGCTCCTAGCCTTGTACGGGTTTGCTGGTCCCTTCTGTTGTGGCAGGGCCTCCAGGCTTCTTAGGCCAAGGAATATGCAGTCCCCTGCGAACTGGTTATCTGCTGTAGGATGTGGAATCCTCCCAGCCTCAGACACCAAAGTCTGGTAAATTAAGTCCGTTATCTGCCAAGACAGGCTCTCTTCGCCTCTTGTCTCTGGCTTGTGGCTCTCCTCCTGCCACACTTCCTCTTAGGTGCAATACAACTGTCCCTCTCTGCTCTGGGACCTGAATCCTGAGACAGGTCGTCCAGCTCTCCCTAACCCTGCCCCCAGCACCAGCTTTTATAGGGGCAGCCTGCTCCCCCTACTGGCCTCAGACAGGAGGTACTGCATGCTAATGTTCCCCTGACTAGAGGTCCTCCTCCTTGCTCTCAGACACAGCTTTATTACATTTTGTGGCATCCAGGCCAGGGTGACACATTAGCTCCTGAGTACGCTGATACCCCAAATGTGGTAGAAATCTACTGTTTGGGCACACGGCAGGGCTCAGAAGGGAAGGAGCACCATTTGACTTTTGAAGTGCAAAATTGTCTGGAATAGATGTCAGACACCACGTTGCATTTGTAGAGCCCCTAATGTACTTAAACAGTGCAAACCCTGGATAAGCAAACCCATTTTAGAATTTATCTAGATTTGTGATGAGCACCTTGAAAGCACAGGTTTTAGCCCCAAATTTTTCCTTTTCAAGGGGTAAACAGAACATCAGAACCCTCCCAAAATGACCCTATTTTGCAAACTGCACTCCTCAATGAATTAATCTAAGCGTGCAGTGATCATATTAACAACACAGGTGTGTCACATAACCTTAAATCATTGGTCAGTGAAAAAAAAATACATTACCCCAAAAATTTTGTTTTAGAACAATATTTTACATTTTCATTCAGGGAAATGGGTAAAAATGGCACTAATATTTATTACACAATTTTTGCTGAATGTGGAAATACCCCAAATGTGGCTGTACAGTACTGCTTAGCTACATGACAAGACTCAGGAGGGAAGGAGCACAAATTTTCCAACAATAGTTTGTGGACTACATAAAAAGAGCACCTAAGTTCCAGAACAGTAGAATCACCACTCAAGTGACCCCATTTTGGAAATCATTCCCCTGTGGGAATTTATCTTCCGGTGTAGGGACAATTTTGATTCCATGGGTGTTTTCCAGAAACAAACAGCAGTAAATGTTGCTGAGTGAAAATTGCAAGTTTGATATTGTAGTGCCCTATACGCTGTAGTGCACATACATTGCAGTGTCCGTACATTGTGCCCAGCTCGTGCTTCTGGAGACATGCACCCCATAAATTTAGCGGGCTATCATTGCTATAGTTCTGACAAACGTGGATTCTAAATCTGGTTTAGGCACACTGAGGTACAGAAGGCAGGGGGTCATTTGGCTTTTGGAGAGCTGAATTAACTGGAATTATTTTTGGGGGGTGAGGAGTCATTTCACTTTTTGAGAGCCTTTGTGCTACCAGTTATGTGGACGCCACCTATATTTACGTTAACAGATGACGGACATGAGTGGGGACCTGCTTTTTTTGTGGATTGAGTTGAAGCTTTTACTGGTAGCATTTTACATAACATTTTATGTCATATTTATCCTGTGCCCTACGCTGTGCACTTTTGCATTGCAGGGTATTAGATCAGTGCATTGCGCACAGGCAGGAGGCGTGTCAGCTCCTGCTCTGAGCAGGAACCTACAGGCCATCATACTTGGGTGACCCCGTGGCCATCTTTCGGCCCAAGGTCAACATGTAGACCATCATCACAATATGATTGCAATCAGGGTGTGCCAATTGTAGCAGAGAGGAAGCTCCCTCTCGCTGTCGCTGTAGCTATTGACAGCGGCATCAGATCGGCGATGGCAATGATCGTGGATGTTTTTGCAGGGCGTCAGCTATAATATATAGCTGACACCTGCTGATGATTGCGCCATCTCTGCGAGTGAGCCGATGCAATCATCCTGTCATACATGTACACAAGAACACACCTCCTGCCGCCCCATACATGTAGTGATGGGGTTAACGACATAAAAATTCAAAGTTAAAAAATTGCTAATTTTTAAAATTTTGGTGAAATTTTTGAGAATTTCATCAGTAAACACAAGCCACATAGACCAAAATTTACTATTATCATGAAGTACAATGTGTAATGAGAAAACTTTCTCAGAATCACTGGGATATATTGAAGAGTTGTAGAGTTATTACTACAAAAAATGATACTTGTCTGAACTTAAAAATTCGGCCTTATTAAGCAAGGCGTATCTAGGTTTTTTGGCACCCAGGGCAAGAATTCAGTTTGGCGCCCCCCTCCCCCAAGTACATATGCAATTTGCACACTTAGTCACGTGCCGATGAGCTGCTTTTCCCAATTCAATGTTCAGTGAAAAACTGAGAGAAGCAGGAAGAGAAGCTAGTTGTCATGTGACCGTAAGTATGAGAATCGCATGAGTGAAGTGGCCATGTGATGGCTGATGGAACCTGCAAGCAGAGCTAAATCCTGACAGTGAAACACTGTTAAGATTGGCATGCTCCAGGCCTTCATTTTATAATTTAAGGGTTTGTCTAGATGTGAGATGAAAGTCTGCAGTCACTCTATGTGACTGCAGACTTCTGAATTCTCATAGTACATGCACTTCATATTTTTAGGATTCCCCTTTGCCGGTGGCAAGAGTGGACGGTCATGTGAGCGCGAGTAAGAGATTTGAATACTTCTGGCCACATTCCAACTAGAGGTGTCTGGCTTCACTCAACTTATTTTCATTGAGTGAGTCCACATATGTCTAATCGGCATGTGATCGCATGCATACAATTCGCCTGCACAAGAGAATCCTGGCAGCAGTGCGCACTGTGAGAATTCAGAAGTCTGCAGTCACATAGAATGACTGCAGACTCATCACAAACTTGGGCAACCCCTTTAATGTTCCTAACATAAATTCAAACATGAGAATTAGTGAGTATCACAGTAAAATATTTACATTCAGGTATCTGATAGATGATGTTGTCTCCAATTGTAGTCTTCTCTTTCCTTTCTTCATCTTGTTCGGACTCCATGATGAGTTTTCACATCCACAGCCAATCTCTGCAGACTTCCATCTTTTCCGGTCTTCTGCAGCACATCCCCACACAGTGCCCTCAAAAATAGCAGTGTCATTATAATGCTCCTGAATAAAAATATCAGCCCTACACTGAGCCAATGAATAAATAATTGCCCCTCACTATATTCCCTGCACTAAATATAACCCTTACACTGTCCCTCTTATGTTAAAAGTTCTCCACACTGCCCCCTTATTACCACACTGGGCCCCTTCTTCTCACTGTCCTCTCACACTGTGTCCCTCCTATAGGGCCCAGTCTCTATACCAGGGGTCTAAAACACACGGCCCGAGGGCCGCAGGCGGCCCCTGAGGCTGCTTAATGCGGCCCCCAGGCACTGGAGCCCCCGTAATGATTGCGGCCTGGTCCTGATGGCCGCTGAATTCAGTGATACTTTTCAGTTGAATGTTCGGGTCCTGAGGGCCGCTGAAGTCAGTGATTCTTTTCAGTTGAATGTTCTACAAGTTAGGCACCAACATGGGCCATTACTACAAGAGGAGGACCAGGATGGGCACATTACTACAAAATGAGGACCAAGATGGGCACAGTACTACAAGATGAGGACCAGGATGGGCACATTACTACATGATGAGGACCAGGATGGGCACATTACTACAAGATGAGGGCCAGACTGGGCACATTACTACAAAATGAGGACCAGGATGGGCACATTACTACAAAATGAGGACCAGGATGGGCACATTACTACAAAATGAGGACCAGGATGGGCACATTACTACAAAATGAGGACCAGGATGGGCACATTACTACAAAATAAGGACTAGGATGGGCATATCACTACAAAATGAGGACCAGAATGGGCACGTTACTACAAAATGAGGACCAGGATGGGCACATTACTACTAAATGAGGACTAGAATGGACACATTACTACAAGATGAGGACCAAGATGGGGGACATTACTACAAAATGAGGATCAGGATGGGCACATTGCTACAAGATGAGGTCCAGGATGGGCATATTACTACAAGATGGGGATCAGGATGGGCTATTACTACAAGATGCGGACAAGGATGGGGACATTACTCCAAGATTAGGACCAGGATAGGCAATTACTACAAGTTATGGATAAGGATGGGGACCAGGATGGGCACATTACTACAAGATGAGGACCAAGACTGGGGACATTGCTATAAGAAATTGTCTGAATTACTATATGGTGCCAATTGTAAGAAAAAAAATCACTGTATGTGGCCAATTAGGGGACACAGAAAGGAAATAAAAATTGTAAAAACTGTAAACTTGTAAAAATTATAAAACTGTACCATAGCCCATAAAATGAATGACATTTAAAAGAATAAAATTAAAAAGCCAAAAATGTTCAAAAAATTATCAAAAGGTGTATAGTTAAAACAATATGGTGCCATTAAAAATTTCATATCATCCTGCAAAGAATGTGGCCCTTCAAATTCACATTTTTTCTCTGTGTGGTCCATATATTTAACCGAGCTTGAGACTCCTGCTCTATACTGTGCCCCCTCATAACACTGCCTGTCCTTGGCATACTGTCCCCTCCTGGCTGTGCCCTTACACTGTCCCACCCATGCTACCTCCCCACACTATTCAGTCTCTATTCTATGCCCACTCACACATTTCTCCTCCCATACAGTCTCCTCACATGATTCCTCTCAGTAGTCTCCACACACATTTCCCTCTCCCTCCTCATAGTGTCTCCTCTCACATCCCCTGCTAGCCATACTGTCTCCTCACACATTTACCCCCTCACTTTCCATACTGCCTCCTCACACACTCCCCTGACTCCCCATACTGTGCCTGCACCCATCACATCACCCTTGCTCCTCATTCTGTGTCCACATACATTTTTCCCCTTGCTACTCATACTGTCTGCACCTATCCCCCACTCACCATACTGTGTCCACACCCATACTCCCACTCATTATCCATACTGTGTCCGCATACATTCTCCCCCTTACTCCTCATACTGTATCCACACACCCCCACTCTACATACTGCGTCCGCACCCACTCATCACTCTGTGTCCGAACCATCCCTCCTTCGCTCCTCATATTGTCTTCAAATTTCTCCCGCTCCTCATGTTGTTTCTGCACCTGTCCCTTCCTTGATCCCCAAACTTGTGTCCTCAAACGATCTTCAACCTTGTTAAACGAAATATCCTCCTCGCCCACACTAAATCTCCCCAATATACTAAATGTCCCTCACACACTAAATACCCCTATTCTACACACACTAAATCCCCCCCAATCCCCACACTAAATCTCTCCACACACTAAATCCCCCACATTAAATCTCCCCACACACAGTAAATATCCCCATCCTAACACTAAATTTCCCCTCACATAGTAAATACCCCCATCCCCACACTAAATCTCCCCACACACAGTATATCCGCCATCCCCATACTAAATCTCCCCACACACAGTAAATACCACCATCTCCACAGTAAATATCCCCATCCCCACATGCAGTAAATACCCCCATCCCCACACTAAATCTCCCCCCACACACCTTAATCTTCAGTGTCTTCAGCTCCACTGGTCTGGCGGACTTACCACCAATTTTCTGCCGCCCGGCGAGTGACATCAGAGGCGTGATCACATGACCTGATCACGCTGTTGACATCGCTCTGACCCGGCAGTCAGAGTTTCAATTGTACTCGCGTCTGAAAGACACAAGTACAATTAATCACTGGGAGCCGGCCCGCTGCACCTTTTCTGAGGTCGCTGACAGCCGGCTCAGAGAACAGCCGACTCCCATTCCGGGCTGCGGCAAAATGAGGCTGCTAGGGGAGACACTTCGAACCGCCTCATTAGGCGGCCCAACCGTGCACCCCCCTGCTGTCTCCATCTGGGGCAGATGCTCCGCCTGCCCCCCTTTAGATACACCTCTGCATTAAGAATGTGAAACAGGCTGTGGCAGGAAGGGGCTCAATAAGTTAGGTTGCCAACTCACATCTGATTGTCATCCCATTGATTGAAAATACTAGGCTCTAATTTAACCTTTATCTGCTCATCGTAAAGGTTCACTTACTTTTGCTACTCTCAGACATGTGATATTAGATCTTGTTGGACTCATTTGTTTTATTTGTTTATCCTTATTTTATTTTCAGACCTGTGTGAAAATCTGATGTAGCTTTAGGTCAAATGTATGCAGAAATATAGAAAAACTTGAAGGGTTCACAAACTTACAAGTACCATTATATACATAATTTTTTGGACGTAGGGAACAAAATACATCTATAATGACCCAAGCTACATGCTGATGAGAGGGTCATAAATTACGACCTGTTGATAATTGACTAAAGGTGCTTTCACATTGCAATCTGAGTCCCCGTCGGGGCATTCGTCCTAAAATTCCCCGCAAAACGGGGTCTGGACGTATGCTGTGATGGGGCCATAGACCGCAATGGTGACGGCAGAGTGAACGTGTGCTCTGCAATGCACTTTTTTCGGTAGTGTACGCCCACAGGAGGCGGACACTCAGACGCAGCAGCCTACGTCTGAGTGTCCGTCTCCTGTGGTTGTACACTCCGGAAATAAGTGCACGGCAGAGCTCACGTTCTGCCATCACCACTGCGGTCTATTGCCCCCGTCAGCGCATACATCCGGATCCCGTTTTGCTGGGAATTTTAGGACGTATGCACCGACGGGGACATAGAACGCAATGTGAAAGCACACTAAGCGCCATGAGTCTAGCAACTAATATCTCAAGTAGATACTGCAATTAAAGTGCGGACAAATAGATGGAGCTCCAGATTAGACTAAATTAGTATCAGGGAATAGAAGCATTGATTATTTCAGCTGTATAAATAGCAATGCTATTTTACTTATTATTTTAGCATTATTCTAATAGAATAAAACCCTTTTATATGTTAAAAGATAATTGTATTTGTTCGTCTAGAGATACAGAACAAGTTCACACATTCAGTATTTGGATTTCACATCAGAATTTGTAAGCCAAAATCAGGAGTGGGTAAAAAATTCTGAAGTGGTGACGTGTTTTTATTATACTTTTCCTCTTTCCTTTCTTAATTTTGGCTTACAGCTACTGAGGTAAAAAATGGATCAAATACTGAACATGTGAATGTGGCCTTAGGTGTAGAATGTACAGTATGTCAATAAACACAGGACATTGACCTAGCTTGTAGCTGAAGCTTCCTACAGTCAGCTTCTATTATTTTCACCAATTTAGCATTCTTGATATAAAAACTGCTAATATGAAGATTATGAAACTGTAACCTTCCAAGCATGGAAAGAAGCAATACATTAAACGTTATACAATAAATTAAACTTTTCCAAGATCCGTAGAAAATAACAGGCAGGCTTGAGATGCATACATGCCCTCTAAAGCTTTAAAACAAAACAAAATAAACTGATTTGATGGGCCAGATGGTTCCTATTTACCATCAATTTCCCTTTCAGTTATTGTGTATGTGAAAAAAGCATTTGAATACATTTTTCAGAACTCTTTTTCCCAAGGACTAAGCAGATGAGAAATTTCATTTAACGCATTGTTGGTATGAATATTATATTATGATAAAGAATGTGAGTTAAAATATTTGTCAAAATTATGTGTATACGGAAACAGTGTGGCACTCGAAGGTAAAATGTTCTGCTTTTATTGAAATAAAAGGCTTTGAAACTGTGTTTAATTTAAGAAGTATTCTGACAATAATAAAATCACCTACATTTTCTACAAATTAAAGAAAAATAAATTGTAAAATACAGTAATTACCTAGTGTGCTCTGATGAGAAGGATTGTTCTCCATAAAGTTATGTAACTCCAGTTATTTCCCCCCACTTGTTTATAGGAACATCCATTCTCAAAGAGGAGATTGACTCGTGCCAGAAACTTTGGGCTAAAACTAAATTGCAAAGGTAAATATATTAAAACATTTTTATTTTGTTAGAAAACCAAATTTAGCTTTTATTTAGAAAACCTTTTACAATACTATAATGTTCAGTGTTTTAAAATGTACTATGTTCAAGGGTCACTAGGCTGGATGAGAGTTATTATTATTATTATTTTTTTTGCTAGGAACGACAGCCGGTTAGACTCTTTACATGAGCTTGATCATTTCCAAAAGAACCAGTACCTTCCAGGTAGAAACATAGCTTTAAGTATTTACAGTAGTACAAAAGTTCTGCTTGGACTACAAGTGCCAAAACGCTCCTGTATGGCTTCCAGCATGCTGCGCTAAAATCATATAATGCATATAGAGCAGCTGATACTTTCCAAGGATTCTTCTATATTCATTGTTAATCCTCTGCACATTGGTGCCATTATATTCCATAGTGCTTTTTTACGCCCTGAGCTGACATATTTATAGATACCATTTGGGGGTAGATACAATGCTTTGATCGCTTCTTATTGCATTTTAATGCAATGTTGTGACTGCCCCCAAAAAATTAATTCTTTCATTTTTATTTCTTTTTCTTGTAAAGCTGTTTACCAATCGGATTAATTCACTTTATATTTTCATTGATCGGACTTTTATGAATGCAGCAGTACAAAATGTGTATTTTCTTAATGTTTTATTATTAATGATGCAAAAGTGGAGTGATTTAAAATTTTGTGTTTTGTTTTTTTTCATATTTTTAAAACTTTTTCTTTTTACTGTATTTAATATTACCTTTAGGAGACTTGAAGCTGTGATTGTCTGATTGCTTTTGCAATACATAGCTAGTTTGTGAGAAATATTAGAAAATCTAACTAGCTTTTAAAAAAATGCTTCATGGTGGTTAATGATTTTGCACTTTTTAGAGAAATAGTAAGAGGGGATACTGAAGAGAAACAAGAATCAATTGTCTTCTGGAAGGCAGGGAACTTGTAGTACAAGCTTCTGATGTGAACTGAATGTTTGTAGAACTCTTCTGAGTCAGTATGCCAGCTAACAATGTTGGGGAAGGTTGCGTTTGGCTACAATGATTTTTTTTTCAAATAATTGCTCAGTCTTTTGACTATTTTCTAATGGCTTATTCTTTTTTCTAATCCTTTTGGATCAAAAACCGTCATTACGAAGGGTTACCATAAGAAACTGTAATTCATTTATAAAAAAATAGTTTATTTAGTAGTGATGAGCGAGCACTAAAATGCTAGGGTGCTTGTTGCTCTTGTCGAGCAAATCATAATGCCTGGGTGCTCGACCCAAGCAAATAGCCCAATGTAAGTCAATGGGTAACTCAAGCATTTTTCCGGTGCCCCCCCCCTGGAACTCTGCAGGTTGCCTAAAAATTGCCCTAATTGATGGGAACACTGCTGAAATGACATGGAACCAGCATGGGGAAGACCACTTGAAGGATCTCTGAACTCCCAGGTCACTGCTGTGAACATTGTTGTCAGAGTATTATGCCACTTTTACGGACTCACAATAAAACCTACAAAAACTAAACCAAATAAATTTTCCTGGGAAAAACGTTAAGGGACATCCTTTCCAGGGTAATGACGTGTATATAAAGCAAAATAAATAACCCCCGCAAAAAATGCTCCTCCACACCTTGGCCTATCTTCACATGTAGTGTTTTTGATTAGTGATGAGCGAACATACTCACAAGTACTCGGTACTCGCCCAAGCATCTCAGTGCTTGAAATGCTCGGCGCTCGCCGAGTACTTGCGAGATGCTCGGGCGGATGCTCGGGTCCCCTCCCTGCATGTTTGGCGCTCTTTACAGAGCCAATGAACATGCAGGGATTACCTGCCACTCACTGAAATGATGTAGCCATGTTGGTTATGGCATTACAGTGACTGGCTGAACGCACAGCATCATCAGGTCTACATCTGACCTGGCGCCGCCATGCTCATCACAGTCACTCTGGAATCAGACAGTGTAGGGAGAGGTGCTGCTGAGCTAGGGAAAGATTTGCTTGTTTATTAGGTAGTGTAGGGAGAACAGAAGTATATTACACATATCCATCTCAACAAACAGTCCTTCTGAGGACTAATCCTTCTGCAGAGATATCAGGCAGGCAGTGTATATAGGCAGGCCAGCCGTGTATATAGCAGACTGCAGTGCATATAGCACAAGAGGCTCCATTCCAGTTCTGTCTGCTGATGCTGCTGTTAGACATTTCTAGACATAGGCCCAGGTTTCAGGAATAATTTTTTTTGGATCTTAATCCTCTGGATTGCTTTTTAAGCAAATAATGAGAACACAGTTTTTCTGCGCCATTTGCTTGTTGGCAGTGCAGAATACAGCCAGGTCCTTTCCATATTACAGTGCTAAAAATCCAGCTGTTTAAAACTGTGCGGATCACATATACATTTTCAGAAAATACTGCCATTTCTGGCCTCCATTAAAAATTTGTTTCAGTGTGTCAGTGAAGTTTTTGACACCGGTTTGCTGTTCAAAATAGTTACCTACAGGTCAGGTATTTAAAACTGCGGTTTCTCCATCACATGGATCACATATAACTTTGCTCCAAATTCAGCCATTTGTAGTGAGCATGGAAGATATTGTCCTCCATTTAAAATGGCAAGGCGTGTGACAAGGGTCGTGGAACTGGACGTGATAGTGATGGTGACGGTGCATGCAGAGGCCGAGGCCACGGGCAAGCTGAAATTGTGCCACAACAAACACCCACATCTTCTCGCTGACCTTCCAGTCCCAATTACTAGGGTACCGCAGCACACCACTTTTGAACCCAGAGCAGTGTCAAAAGGTTGTTGGTTGGATAGCGGATAATGCTTCCAGTCATTTTGCCACCAACACCACCACCCTGTCTTCCACATGGTCAAGCCTCAGCAGCCGTGAGTGTGGAATGCATATTCCTCACCCTAATCCTCCTTCCTCCCACCATGCCGAGTACACGGAGATAACTGATCCCACACTTGGACACTCCGAAGAGCTGTTCAGTTTTCCATTTATAGACTCGGGCCTCTCGCACGGTCCACTTAAAGCAGGGCAAGAGGAGATTGCATGCAGCAACGCCCAAATATTTTGAGCAGCCACGGTGGCACGAAGGCGATGGTGGGAAAGTGTCACAAGAGGTGGACGATAATGGGACACAATTTCCAGAAAGTCAGGAGGAGGACCAGGATGCGAAAGTGGAAGATGAGGTGGTGGATGATATAGTAACTGACCCAACCTGGCAGGAGGACATGCAGAGCAAGGACAGTGGCAAAGGAGGAGGGAGGCAGAGCATCCCAACAGGCAGGAAGCAGTGTGGTGGCCGCAGAAAGAAGGCAGGCAACCGTTCCCCATAACACCAACATGAAGGAAGTTGCCAGTACATCTGTTAGGACTTCCCGAGTCTGGTTGTTTTTTAAAGACTCTGCTGATAACTCCAAAAAGGCCATTTGCACAACCTGCCAGGCCAGCATCAGCAGGGGTGGCAAAGCAGCCAGCCTGACCACCACCTGCATGATCAAGCACATTGCAGTAAAGTACCCGACTAAGTTGGCCGAACCCCAGGGTCCAGTAACAGTGTCTGCGGGTGGTACCACTGCTTCTTCAGCTGTTGTGCATGCAAGCCAATCCCCTGTACATAGTGCTTATGAAGATGCCTCCTGCCCTGCACCTGTCGTTGCACACTCTCAAGTAACAGCATCAGGAAGCACGTCCACGTCCTTATCCCAGCGCAGCGTTCAGTTGTCCATACCCCAGTCCTTGGAACGCAAGTGCAAATACGCAGCCAATGCCCCACAGGCCACACTAGTAAATTTCCACATTTCATGACTGCTTGAGCTCAAAATGTTGCGTTTTACGCCTGTGGAGACGGAAGCATTCCGCAACCTGATGGCGGCGGCCATCTCTCAGTGCTCAGTCCCCAGCCGCCACTATTTCTCCCAGTGTGCCATCCCCGCATTACACTATACCAAAACATTAGCCGTGCCCTCAACAATGCAGTTACCGGGAAAGTCCACCTAACCACGGACACGTGGACAAGTGATTGTGGGCAGAGATGGTACATCTCACTGACGGCGAACTGAGTTAACATAGTGGAAGCTGGGACCCAGTCGGACCTGGGGACGGAACACATCCTCCCGACGCCAAGGATTGCGGGCCCTAGGTCATTCAGGGTTGACCCCACAGTCTACAGCTCCTGCACCTCATCCTCCTCAGCCTCCTCCTCCTCTTCAGCCTCCATCTCCAAAATGACCACATCAGTCACAAGCTTGAAGCACTGCAGCACTGCCTCGGCCAAGCGGCAACAGGCTGTGCTGAAGCTAATATGCTTAGGTGACAAACCGCACAATGCTGAAGAGTTGTGGACAGCTCTGAAAGAGCAGGCAGATCTGTGGCTCACAGCACTGAACCTACAGCCAGACATGGTCATGTGTCACAATGGCTGGAACCTGGTTGCGGCTCTGAGGCGAGGCGAGCTCACACACGTACCATGCCTGGCCCATGTGCTTAACCTCATGATTCAGCGGCTTCTCAAATGCTACCCGGAGCTGCCAGATCTGCTCGTTAAACTACGCCGCCTGTGTGCCCATTAGAAAGTCACCTACAGCTTCCTTCGCCCTTACCGTGTTTCAGCAGCGTTTGCAGCTTCTGGCTCACCGACTGGTGTGTGATGTCCCCACGCATTGTAACTCTACACTGCAGATGTTGGGAAGGATTTGTGAGCAGAATAGGGCAGTTGTTGAGTACCAGCATCAACAAGACCGTCGGTATTCAGTTCAGTCTCCACACATAAGACCTCAGGAGTGGACATGGATGTCAAACATATTTACCATCCTCCAAACTTTTGAGGACTCCACCAAGATGCTAAGTGGCGATGATGCCATAATTAGCGTAACCATCTGACTTCTGAAATGCTCTCTGCTCACAAACAAAGAGGACGCATTGCAGGCGGAGTGCGGTGAGATGAAGCAAGGAACCATACAGGGTGATGCCACACAGCCCAGCCTCATCTCATTACAACATGGATTGGGTGACAATGAGGAAGAGTAGGAAGAAAAGAAGCTGGTTTCCTGCGCTATAGACGATACTACCTGTACAACTGTCATACCATCTGTTTAGCGTGGATGGCCAGAGGACAGAGAGGAGGAGAAGGAGAGCATGATCAGTCGTTCTCTTGGTGAGGACACAGTAGTCTTGCCTGTTAAACTCAGCCATGCATGCCAGACTGTTATGTTACGCTGCCTTTCCTATGACCCTCACGTTCTCAAAATTTTGGGTGACAGTCATTACTGCTTGGTGATACTTCTAGACCCACGTTACAAGGAGAACTTTAAATCTCTTATTCCCTAGGTGGACAGGTCTACAAAAATGTGGCAGTACCAGAAGGCCATTGTTGCGGGACTATTAAAAAAATTCCCATCTGAAAACGCTGGCGGCAGAGGTCACAGTTCGTTGGACAACCAAGGACTACAGGCAATAGAGACACAACTCCAATATAGCAGAGGCAGGAGAACACTGTCAAAGTTCTGGGAGAATTTTCTCAGCCCCTCCCATTGCACAGGCCCTGAGGCACAGGGTAATCTCACAAGGAGTGCAAAGTTTGGGAAGATGCTGCGGGAGTACCTTGCCGACTGTACCAACATCCTCTGTGATTCCTTTGTGCCTTATAATTATTGGGGATCCAAGTTGGATGCGTGGAATGAACTGCCTCTATACGCCTTGGAGGTCCTGGCCTGCCCTGCCGCTAGCGTTTTATCAGAGCGGGTTTTTAGTGCCGCTGGTGAAATTACAACTGATAAGCGCATCCGCCTGTCAACTGAAAATGCTGACAGGCTGACTCTTATAAAAATGAACAAGGGCTGGATTGGGCCAGACTTATCAACATCACTGAATGATAGCAGCGTAACATAAACTCAAATCCAGTGTCTTTTTTTGGGAAGTGTATTCCCATGCACCTTTTCACACCCACTCATGGGTATACGCTTCCTGATTTTTGCTATTTGCTCTTGTCCTCCTCCTTCTCCTCATCCTCATCCTCCACCACCATATCACCAGTGTGACCGTAGTCTGTGATGCAACAGCCGCAAAATTTTTAAAAGGTGTTTATGATGCCGGTAAAAAAAAATTTTTCCCCAGGGGTAAATGTTTGTCAGCCCATACACTTAGTGCATGGGCATTACAAGAATAGGAGACCCGCTCCTTTCTAATGGGAATATTTTTTTGAGGCTCTCCTCCACGTCTCTTCCAAGGGGCATTGGAGTGCCTCTCAATTTTTGGTTGCCCTTTCATTCACTGCATAGGCCAACACTATGGGAGACCCACTTCCTAATAATGGGAACATTTTTTCATGAGGCCTTTTACGTCTCTTCCAAGGGGCATTGGAGTGCCTCCCAATTTTTGGCAACCCTTGCATTCACTGCATAGGCAAACACACTGGAAGTCCCACTTCCTAATAATGGTTACATTGTTTTCAGGAGGCCCTCTGACCTTCATGTCTCTTCCAAGGGGCATTGGAGTGCCTCCAAATTTTTGATAACCCTTTCATTCACTGCATAGGCAAACACAATGGGAGACCCACTTCCTAATAATGGGAACATTTTATTTCAGGAGGCTCTCCTCTAAGTCTCTTCGAAGGTGCATCCAAATTTTGGGCAGTCCTGCCACTCACTGCATACGCAATAACAGTATAGGAGACCCACTCTTTAGTAATGGGAACAATAAAGCATAGACGGCTGATGGCTCTCTAAGAATAGTGAGGGCCAACTGCTGGCCCTTTAAGAATAGTAAAGGCTGCCTGATGGCCCTATAAAAATAGACTTTGTGACTTTCAGAGTTCTCCCTTCATAAATGAAACAGGATGTGTCTGATCATGTCTCACACACCACATGGCCAGATAAGGTTGTAAAATGTTAAAATGACATTTCCCGGTGAATGCATTTGTCACGGTTGAAAGCAATGCAAAAGTGCAAAAACGCATCAAAAACGCTACGTGTGAACATAGCCTATGGTGTCGAGGAGTATTTTTGTTTTTGATTGTTTATTTTGCCTTATATGCAAGTCATTACCCTGGAAAGGATGTTCCTTTACATATTTCCCAGGAAAATCCATTTTGGTTTTGCTTTTGTATGTTTTAATGTGAGTCCGTAAAAGTGGCGTAATACCTCTGACAACATTGTTGACAGCAAAGACCTGGGAGTCAGAAATTCTTCCAGGGGTCTTCCCCATGCTGTTCCCATGCCATTTGAGCACTGTTCCCATCGATTTGTGCTATTTTTAGGCCCTCTGCAGACGGCCGGGGGGAGCTACTGGAAAAATGCTCGAGTTTTCCATTGACTTACTTTAGGCTCGTTGCTCGGGTCGAGCACCCGAGTGTTCCAATGTGCTCGACCTGATCATCGAGCACCCGAGCATTTTAGTGCTCGCCCATCACTATTTTTGATGCGTTTTTGCAATTTGGCATTGCTTTCAATGATGAAAAATACCTTCACCGGTAAATTACATTTTAACATTTTACTACCTTATCTGGCCATGGGGTATGTAAGACATGATCAGACACATCCTGGTTCATTTATGAAGCAGAAACTCTGAAAGTCACAAAGCCTATTTTTATAGGGCCATCAGACGGCTCTTATCATTGTTATATGGCCAGCAGTTGGCCCTCACTATAGTCCCATTATTAAGGAGCAGGTCTCCTATACTGTTATAGCGTATGCAGTAACTGTAAGGCCTGCCCAAAATTTGGAAAAACCCGAATACACCTTTGAAGACACAGAGGGCCTGATTTAAAAAAAAATTCCATTATTAAAGAGTGGTTCTCCTATACTGTAATAACGTATGCAGTAAATGTAAGGCCTGCCCAAAATTTTGAAAAAACCCAATACACCTTTTAAGTAGCGGGTCTCTTATAGTGGTAATGCCCATGTAGTGACTGCAAGGGTTGCTAAAAATTAGGACGCACTCCAATACTCCTTTGAAGAGACATAGAGGAGGGCCTCAGTAAATGTTCCCACTATAACGGAGTGGGTCTCTTATACCGGTAATGCCCATGCAGTGACTGCAATGGCTGCCAAAAAATTTAATGCACTCCAATACCCCTTTGAAGAGACTTAGAGAAGGGCCTCATTTAAAATTGTTACCATTGTAAATGATTGGGTCTCCTATACTGGTAATGCCCATGCACTAAGTACATGGGCTGAAAAACATTTACTCCTGAGGGTATATATGAACAGAACATACTGTATAACATAAAAAATATTAGCGGTAGGCCTTTAAAAAAATTTCCTATGGGCATCATAAACACCCTTACAAAAAAATTATGTGGGTGTTGCAACATGGTCACCCTGTTGATATGGTGGTGGAGGAAGAGGAGAAGGACAACAGAAAATAGAAAAAATCAGGAAGCGTATACCAATGTCTGGGTACACTGGAACCGACACCCCAAAAAAGTCACTGGATTTGACTTTATGTTCGCTGCTATCATCCGGTGGTGTTGAGAAGTCAGGCCCAATCCAGCCCTTCATTTTTATAAGAGTCAGCATGTCAGCATTTTCAGTTGACAGGCAGATGTATCTATCAGTTATAATGCCCCCGGCGGCACTAAAAATCCGCTCTGAAAAAACACAGGTAGCAAGGCAGGTCAGGACCTTGAAGGCGTAGAGAGCCAGTTCTTGCCAAGTGCCCAGCTTGGATACCCAATAATTATAAGGCACAGAGGAATCACGGAGGTACAGTCGGCAAGGTACTCCCGTAGCATCTTCCAAAACTTTTCCCTCCTTTTCAGAGTACCCTGTGCATCAGGGCCTGGGTGCTGGAAGGGTCTGAAAAAACTGTCTCACACCTTTGACAGTGTTCCCCTGCCTCTGCTGCGTTGTATTTGTGGCTCCCTCGCCTTCTTACTTTTTGGTTGTCCAAGGAACTGTGATCTCTGCCGCCAGCATTTTCAGATGGGAATTTTTTAAATAATTCCGCAACAAGGGCCTTTTGGTACTGCAACATTTTACTAGACCTCTCTGCCACGGGAAGGAGAGATAGAGATTTCTCCTTATAGCGTGGGTGTAGAAGTGTGACCAACCCATAACTACAGTTGGCCAAAATGCGTACAACGTGAGGGTCCCGGGAAAGGCAGATGAACATAAAGTCAGCCATGTGTGCCAAACTGCCACCAGAAAAGTCTTCCCTGTCCTGACCAAGAGGACAACTGTCCATGCTCTCCTCCTCATCCTCTTCCTCCTCATTCTTCCTTTTCTTAGGCCATCCACGCTGAACAGATGGTATGAATGTGGTGTGGGTAGTACCGTCTGTAGTGCAGGAAACCAGCTCCTGTTCCTCCTCATCCTCAAACCACCCAATCCACTTTGGGATGAGAAGAGGCTGAGCTGTGTGGCATCACCCTGTATAATTCCTCCATCTCGTGCTGCACTTGTAATGCCTCCTCTTTAATTGTGAGCAGCAAGCATTTCAGAAAACAAAGAAGTTGGATGGTGACGCTAATTATGGTGTCATCACCACTCACCATCTTGGTGGAATCCTCAAAGTTTTGGAGGATGACACAGATGTCTGACATCCATGCCACTCATCAGTTCTTATGTGCGGATGCTGACCGAAATGCCAATGGGTGTGTTGAAGCTGATACTCAACAACTGCCCTATTCTGCTCACAAATCCTTCCCAACATCTGCAAGGTTGAGTTCCAACACGTAGTGACATTGCACACCAGCTGGAACCTGCAAACTCTGCTGAAGCACAGTGAGTTTGGCGGAAACTGTAGGTGACTTTCGAAAACGGGCACACATGCGGCATACTTTGACAAGCAGCTCAGGCAGATCCGGATAGATTTTGAGAAACCGCTGAACCACTAGGTTAAGCACATGGGCCAGGCATGGTACGTGTGTGAGGTTGCCTAGCTTCGGAGCTGCCACCAGGTTCCGGCCATTGTCACACATGACCATGCCTGGCTGTATGGTCAGCGGTGGCAGCCACAGATCAGCCTGCCAGCTGTCAACAACTCTTCAGAAGTGTGCGGTTTGTCCTCTAAGCATATTAGCTTCAGCAGTGCCTGTTGCCACTTGGCCAAATCAGTGCCTCAGTGCTTCCAGCTTCTGACTGATGTGGTCATTTCAGAGATGGAGGCTGAGGAGGAGGAGATGCAGGAGCTGCAGAATGTGGGAGCAACCCTGATTGACCCAGGGTCCATAATCCTTGGCATTGGGAGGACGTGTTCCATCCCAATGTCCGACTGGGTCCCAGCTTCCACTATATTAACCCAGTGTGCCATCAGCAAGGTGTACCATCACTAGCCACAAGCATTTGTCTATGTGTCCATGGACAATGTGGACCTTCACAGTAACTGCTTTGTTGAGGGCACGACAAATGTTCTGGGACAGGTGCTTGTATAATGTGGGATGGCACACCGGGAGAAATAGTGGCGACTGGGGACCGGGTAACGAGGGATGGCTGCCGCCATCAGATTGCGGAAAGGCCGCCATCAGGTTGCCTAAACGGCAACACTTCAAGTGCAAGCATTCGAGAAATGTGTGAGCTTAGTATTGTGGCCTGTTGGGTGTTGGCTGTGTATTTGCGCTTGCGTTCCAAGGACTGGGGTAGGGACAACTGAATGCTGCGCTGAAACATGGAAGTGTACTGTGACAGTGATAATTGCAAGTGTACAATGACAGGTGCAGGGCAGGAGGCATCTTGGCATGCGCCATGGACAGGGGATTGGGGTACACGTACAACATCGGAATAGACAGTGGTGTCACTCCCAGACACTGTTTCTGGACCCTGGTGTTTGGCCCTCCTAGTCAGGTGCTTTGTTGTCATGTGCCTGAGCATGCTGGTGTTTGTCAGGCTGGTTGTTTTGCTGCCCCTGCTGATGTTGGCATGGCAAATGTTGCAAATGGCCTTTTTGGGGTTATCTGGAAAGTCTTTAAAAAGAGCCAGACTCTGGAAGACCTAACAGTTGGACTTTCAACAGACATCGTGTTGGTGTTCCGGGGAACAGTTGCCCGCCTTCTGTCTGTAGCTATGCCACTGCTTGTCTTGTTCCTGCCTGTTGTGGTGCTATGCCTCCCTCCCTCTGTGTGCTGCTGTCCTTGCTATGCATGTCACCTTGCCAGATTGGTCCATCACCTCATCTTCCACTTCCGCAACCTGGTACTCCTCCTACTCCTCCTGACTTTCTGGCAATTGTGTCTCATCATCATCCACCTCTTGCGACAGTAATTGTATTTTCCCACCATTGCCTTCGTGTGACCGTGGCTGCTCAAATATTTGGGCATCGCTACATGCGATCTCCTCTTGCCCCGCTTGAAGCAGGTCAGGCGAGAGGCTCAAATCTGTAAATGAAAAAGTGAACAGCTCTTGGGAGTATCCAAGTGTGGTATCAATTTTCTCTTGGCACTCGGCATTGTGGGAGGAAAGAGGATCAGGGTGAGGAATATGTGGTCCAGACTCACGGCTACTGAGACATGATCATGTGCAAGACAGGGTGGTGATGGTGGCAAAGTGACTGGAAGCATTATCTGCTATCCAACCAACAACCTTTTCACACTGCTCTGGCTTCAAGAGTGGTGTTTCGCAGCCCCTTAGTAATTGGGACACGAAGGTAGTTTGACATGATGTGGGTGTTTGTTGTGCTCCTTCAGGAGGCACAGTTTCATCTTGCCCACAGCCTCGGCCTCCGTGTGCACCATCACCATCACGTCCACTTCCCCGTCCCTTGCCACGTGCCTTTACCATTGGAATATTTGGCACGCTCTACAAAATGTCTGTATTATTACTGTAGTAATTTGGGATCACGTGTGTTGACCACGGTTTTAGTAAGTGGTCATATAGATATGGTATCGGTCAGCGACCAAGTGTGTATAGGTTTACCGTAACACAGATGGCTGACTTTAAATTTAGTGGAATATTTGGCACACTCTACAAAATGTCTGTATTATTACCACAGTAATATGGGATCACGCCTGATGGCCGCGGTTTTCAGAAGTGGCCTTATAGATATGACATTGATCAGCGACCAAGTGTGAATAGGTTCAACAAAACACAGCTGGCTGACTTTAAATGTAGTGGAATATTTGGCACACTCCACAAAATGTCTGTACTATTATCGCAGTAATATGGAATCACGTTTGATGACCACGGTTTTAGGAAGTGGCTTTAAATATATGGTATTGGTCAGTGACCAAGTGTGAATAGGTTCAACAAAACACAGATGGCTGACTTTAAACTGACTGACTAGAGTGGAATATTTGGCACGCTCCACAAAATATCTGTATTATAGATCGTTCGATGGCCATCTTCCAGAAGGGCTTGATGTATTTTCATCACATTTTAATTAGTTCGAATGTATGATAGTAATAATAAACAAAATAGGCAAAATATTGAACAGAAAAAATTACTCCAGCAAAAATCCACCTTTCATAACAATATCAGCTGAGAAGCTAACTTAGAAGGGTTCTGCAAATATTCATCTAGCGGTGGAAGTCCAAACTAGAATCGCATTGCCCTTTAGAAGACGTAATAACCAGTTTATTTTTTCCACTTTGCCATCCCTTGGTTGAACTTGATGGACATGTGTCTTTTTTCATATGTATTAACTATGTAACTGTCATTATTTACTAGCTATATGAAATGAGCGCCTAAAGAGTCAAGGTAAGTCTAAGTAAGTGAAATAATGGGAAGGCTGTAGAAAGCTGGGGAGAATATAGGTATTTTAGGCAAGGACATTGAAAAGTTTGGTATCTGGTAGAGATGAGTGGATCACTTTGTGTAACTCTGGTTCATAGTTCAGATGAAATCAGGTGCACTCTGGCCATGGACTGGAGCTGGGCGAATTTCCTGAGCTTCTTGGTTCCTTGGCTCAGCATTTGATTCACCGGCCTGGCATGTCATCATGTGTGCAGTATGTGGCACACAGGTGACTTTTCACTAGCCCGGCTAATCATAAGCCGAGCCTGGGATCCCAGAGGATAAGGAATTTGTGCAGTTTCTACCCACAAGCATGATCTGTTCATCTCTAGCTTATGAAGCATATGAGGTCTATCAATAGTGAGGTCCAGTAGTGTTGAACTTGGCAAATAGCCAAAATGAGATTTTAAGTATATGGTATCATTTCTACGGTTGAAGCAATCTCAGGGATACCTGTGAGTGAATGTAACATTATTTTGTAGAGATCTGTATTCCATATCTATTAGCTTACATACGTGTTATAAGCCACTTTTCGATTCTTCCCATTTTCATGATATAAAGTAGGGAGGAATCCAGAGTCAGATACAGCTAATTAGATGGGGTTCTCAGACTTCAGTTACTGGTGAGTTGCTTTGATTAGTACTGGTGAATGGAGCTCTCCTGCGATACAGCCAAACTGTTCACCGCCCAGACTCACTACAAGCACCAGTGTCATTCTGCTGCAGCAATGCCACCTAGTTGTGTTGCATAGCAGGGGCTTCAAAAATCCAGCATACGGCTATGTGTCCACGATGCAGAAATGCTCCGGATTTTTCCTGAGCGTTTCTGCATCTCCCTGTCAGAAAAACCGCATGCGGATTGTACATGCGCCTTTCCTGCCAGGAACATGCGGATGTGAAGCTTTCTTCACATGCATTTCCGCATGCGGGTTGACAAGCGCTTTCCAAGCGATTTTAGCATCACTTGGAAAGTGCTTGTCAACTTGGTCACACTATATAAATCCATGCAAACTGCATGGATTTATATAGCGTGACCGAAAGAATGGTAAAAAATAAAAAAATAAATCTATACTTACCTTCCGATGGCCCCCGGAGTCTTGCTTCGCTCCGTTCTCCCTTGTTGGCAGCTCGCAGTACATTGAAAGACATGCCATCACATGACTATGAGGTAAGCGCAGGTCCTTCAGTCCACCGCGATCTGCTGGCAAGGGAGGACGAGCGCAGCGGCGGCCATCAGAAGGTAAATATAATATTCATTTTTTATTTTATTCTTTTTTTCACAGGTTCTATGGTACCCTGGTCCGGAGGAGGGTCTCCTCTCCTCTAGACCCGTGTACCATTCGCACATTGAAATGCGTGGAATGCGCATCTACATATGCAGTGATGCGTAAATCATGCGTTTCAATGCAAGTCAATGGCGGCGAAAACACAGCACTTCCGCAAAATAATTGGTAGTGCTGCGTTTTTTTCCGCAATGATAATCCGCAGCGGAAATTTCCGCAGCATGTGCACAGCACATGCGGATTATCATTGGGGAACATGGCAGGCCTTCTACCAAGCGTTTTTTAAGCGTTTCTGCAGTGTTTTTGCCGCTGTGGAAATGCTTAAAAAACGCATCATGGGCACACAGCCTACCAGGTGGAAATCACTGTGTTGGAGAGACAGCAATCAAACCTGATCAAGTGGTTCTTAACACTAAAGCTGTAACATATTTTTAAGTTTTTCTGCATTGATGGTTGACATAGTGAAACAGCAGACAATAAAATTATTGCATTGTTTTATTTATTTTTTCCGGTTTATCTGTGAAATTATTATAAATTTTGGCCTACGACTAGAGATGAGCGTTGTTCTACTCGAACTGTTCGCCAATCTCAAATTCGAGCTGTTTTGGGCGGTGTTCGAGCCGTTCGGCGAACACAAACAATTTGAGAAAAATTCGGCTGTTCGAGGTTATGTTTGATAACTGTTCATGCACCAAAATCATAACTGGATTTTTTCTCAGTAATGATGAAAATTAATGTTAATACGCAGTTTGAGTGTACAGCGGGGTGGGGGGAGGGGCAGGGGATGGATCTCTGCAGGAATAATGAAGATCTCCATTTTTTTTTCTCTTTCCCGCAATTGCAGTGGGGAGGTGCAGTCTGTCAGCCTATCAGCAGCGCACACACGGAGCGAACTGCTGTTTTTCACACAAGCAAGGGCATGTGTCATTGGCAGTGTATGTCACATGTCCTTGCCCTATAAGACCAAGCCATTTTCCCCGTCGCCACCATTTTCTCACTGCTGCAGCTGCGTGTTAGACGGCACCGCTGTTGCTGTGTGCGCTATACCTTGTTAATTTCAAGCCAATTTTCGCACAAATCTACAGATAGCTTGGGAGTAGGGAATAGTTGTGATTGCAGTCCTTTTAAGGACTACGTTACAGCATTTCCTACGACTTTTATCAGGCAGGTCTGTGCTCTTAAATAGATAGATTGTGGGAGTAAAGACTAATTGTAATTGCAGTCCTTTTCAGGACTAGGTTACATCAGTTCCTATCAGTTTTTGCCAGGCAGGTCTGTGCCAGTGCTGTGCAAGTTTTTTTCACAGCATTTGGCTGAATCTAGCAAAGCTAATCCTTTTTGGCCTATTGCAGAGTGTGTTAGTCAGTGGAGTAGCCTATCTGTGTTGCAAGATATACCACCTGTGTATAGAATACCAATTTTTTTACTGCACCTAGTGAAGTAAAATCTTTTGGGCATAGCACCATTCTATTAGTCCATCTATACTGACCTCCATCAGGTTGCAAATTGAATATAATTTTTTTCTGCATCTAGCTCTGAAAAAATATTTGGGCTTCTAGCAGTGTATGGGACTTGTTCTATTAGTCCATCTATACTGACCTCCATCAGGTTGCAAACTGAATATAATTTTTTTCTGCATCTAGCTCTGAAAAAATATTTGGCCTTCTAGCAGTGTGTGGGACTTTCTCTATTAGTCCATCTATACTGACCTCCATCAGGTTGCAAATTAAAAATAATTTTTATCTGCATCTACCTCTGAAAAAATATTTGGGCTTCTAGCTGTGTGTGGGACTTGTTCTATTAGTCCATCTATACTGACCTCCATCAGGTTGCAAACTGAATATAATTTTTTTCTGCATCTAGCTCTGAAAAAATATTTGGCCTTCTAGCAGTGTGTGGGACTTTCTCTATTAGTCCATCTATACTGACCTCCATCAGGTTGCAAATTAAAAATAATTTTTATCTGCATCTACCTCTGAAAAAATATTTGGGCTTCTAGCTGTGTGTGGGACTTGTTCTATTAGTCCATCTATACTGACCTTCATCAGGTTGCAAACTGAATATAATTTTTTTCTGCATCTAGCTCTGAGAAAATATTTGGCCTTCTAGCAGTGTGTGGGACTTTCTCTATTAGTCCATCTATACTGACCTCCATCAGGTTGCAAATTAAAAATAATTTTTTTTCTGCATCTAGCTCTGAAAAAATATTGGGCTTCTAGCTGTGTGTGGGACTTGTTCTATTTGTCCATCTATACAGACCTCCATCAGGTTGCAAACTGAATATAATTTTTTTCTGCATCTACCTCTGAAAAAATATTTGGGCTTCTAGCTGTGTGTGGGACTTGTTCTATTAGTCCATCTATACTGACCTCCATCAGGTTGCAAACTGAATATAATTTTTTTCTGCATCTAGCTCTGAAAAAATATTTGGCCTTCTAGCAGTGTGTGGGACTTTCTCTATTAGTCCATCTATATTGACCTCCATCAGGTTGCAAATTAAAAATAATTTTTATCTGCATCTAGCTCTGAAAATATATTTGGCCTTCTAGCAGTGTGTGGGACTTTCTCTATTAGTCCATCTATACTGACCTCCATCAGGTTGCAAATTAAAAATAATTTTTATCTGCATCTATCTCTGAAAAAATATTTGGGCTTCTAGCTGTGTGTGGGACTTGTTCTCTTAGTCCATCTATACTGACCTCCATCAGGTTGCAAACTGAATATAATTTTTTTCTGCATCTAGCTCTGAAAAAATATTTGGCCTTTTAGCAGTGTGTGGGACTTTCTCTATTAGTCCATCTATACTGACCTCTATCAGGTTGCAAACTGAATATATTTTTTTTCTGCATCTACCTCTGAAAAAATATTGGGCTTCTAGCTGTGTGTGGGACTTGTTCTATGAATCCATCTATACAGACCTCCATCAGGTTGCAAACTGAATATATTTTTTTTCTGCATCTACCTCTGAAAAAATATTGGGCTTCTAGTAGAGATGAGCGTTGTTCTACTCGAACTGTTCGCCAATCTCAAATTCGAGCTGTTTTGGGTGGTGTTCGAGCCGGTCGGCGAACACGAACAATTTGAGAAAAATTCGGCTGTTCGAGGTTATGTTCGATAACTGTTCGTGCACCAAAATCATAACTGGATTTTTTCTCAGTAATGATGAAAATTAATGTTAATACGCAATTTGAGTGTACAGCGGGGCGGGGGGAGGGGCAGGGGATGGATCTCTGCAGGAACAATGAAGATCTCCATTTTTTTTTCTCTTTCCCGCATTTGCAGTGGGGAGGTGCAATCTGTCAGCCTATCAGCAGCGCACACACGGAGCGAAGTGCTTTTTTTCACACAAGCAAGGGCATGTGTGATTGGCAGTGTATGTCACATGTCCTTGCCCTATAAGACCAAGCCATTTTCCCCGTCGCCACCATTTTCTCACTGCTGCAGCTGCGTGTTAGACGGCACCGCTGTTGCTGTGTGCGCTATACCTTGTTAATTTCAAGCCAATTTTCGCACAAATATACAGATAGCTTGGGAGTAGGGAATAGTTGTGATTGCAGTCCTTTTAAGGACTAGGTTACAGCATTTCCTACGACTTTTATCAGGCAGGTCTGTGCTCTTAAATAGATAGATTGTGGGAGTAAAGACTAATTGTAATTGGAGTCCTTTTCAGGACTAGGTTACATCAGTTCCTATCAGTTTTTGCCAGGCAGGTCTGTGCCAGTGCTGTGCAAGTTTTTTTCACAGCATTTGGCTGAATCTAGCAAAGCTAATCCTTTTTGGCCTATTGCAGAGTGTGTTAGTCAGTGGAGTAGCCTATCTGTGTTGCAAGATATACCACCTGTGTATAGAATACCAATTTTTTTACTGCACCTAGTGAAGTAAAATCTTTTGGGCATAGCACCATTCTATTAGTCCATCTATACTGACCTCCATCA
The DNA here is from genome assembly GCF_046119375.1 of Phyllobates terribilis. Classification (NCBI taxonomy): domain Eukaryota; kingdom Metazoa; phylum Chordata; class Amphibia; order Anura; family Dendrobatidae; genus Phyllobates; species Phyllobates terribilis. Next base: position 88,494,762 of record NW_027362771.1, read on the forward strand.
GGTTGCAAATTGAATATAATTTTTTTCTGCATCTAGCTCTGAAAAAATATTTGGGCTTCTAGCAGTGTGTGGGACTTGTTCTATTAGTCCATCTATACTGACCTCCATCAGGTTGCAAACTGAATATAATTTTTTTCTGCATCTAGCTCTGAAAAAATATTTGGCCTTCTAGCAGTGTGTGGGACTTTCTCTATTAGTCCATCTATACTGACCTCCATCAGGTTGCAAATTAAAAATAATTTTTATCTGCATCTACCTCTGAAAAAATATTTGGGCTTCTAGCTGTGTGTGGGACTTGTTCTATTAGTCCATCTATACTGACCTCCATCAGGTTGCAAACTGAATATAATTTTTTTCTGCATCTAGCTCTGAAAAAATATTTGGCCTTCTAGCAGTGTGTGGGACTTTCTCTATTAGTCCATCTATACTGACCTCCATCAGGTTGCAAATTAAAAATAATTTTTATCTGCATCTACCTCTGAAAAAATATTTGGGCTTCTAGCTGTGTGTGGGACTTGTTCTATTAGTCCATCTATACTGACCTTCATCAGGTTGCAAACTGAATATAATTTTTTTCTGCATCTAGCTCTGAGAAAATATTTGGCCTTCTAGCAGTGTGTGGGACTTTCTCTATTAGTCCATCTATACTGACCTCCATCAGGTTGCAAATTAAAAATAATTTTTTTTCTGCATCTAGCTCTGAAAAAATATTGGGCTTCTAGCTGTGTGTGGGACTTGTTCTATTTGTCCATCTATACAGACCTCCATCAGGTTGCAAACTGAATATAATTTTTTTCTGCATCTACCTCTGAAAAAATATTTGGGCTTCTAGCTGTGTGTGGGACTTGTTCTATTAGTCCATCTATACTGACCTCCATCAGGTTGCAAACTGAATATAATTTTTTTCTGCATCTAGCTCTGAAAAAATATTTGGCCTTCTAGCAGTGTGTGGGACTTTCTCTATTAGTCCATCTATATTGACCTCCATCAGGTTGCAAATTAAAAATAATTTTTATCTGCATCTAGCTCTGAAAATATATTTGGCCTTCTAGCAGTGTGTGGGACTTTCTCTATTAGTCCATCTATACTGACCTCCATCAGGTTGCAAATTAAAAATAATTTTTATCTGCATCTATCTCTGAAAAAATATTTGGGCTTCTAGCTGTGTGTGGGACTTGTTCTCTTAGTCCATCTATACTGACCTCCATCAGGTTGCAAACTGAATATAATTTTTTTCTGCATCTAGCTCTGAAAAAATATTTGGCCTTTTAGCAGTGTGTGGGACTTTCTCTATTAGTCCATCTATACTGACCTCCATCAGGTTGCAAACTGAATATATTTTTTTTCTGCATCTACCTCTGAAAAAATATTGGGCTTCTAGCTGTGTGTGGGACTTGTTCTATGAATCCATCTATACAGACCTCCATCAGGTTGCAAACTGAATATATTTTTTTTCTGCATCTACCTCTGAAAAAATATTGGGCTTCTAGTAGAGATGAGCGTTGTTCTACTCGAACTGTTCGCCAATCTCAAATTCGAGCTGTTTTGGGTGGTGTTCGAGCCGGTCGGCGAACACGAACAATTTGAGAAAAATTCGGCTGTTCGAGGTTATGTTCGATAACTGTTCGTGCACCAAAATCATAACTGGATTTTTTCTCAGTAATGATGAAAATTAATGTTAATACGCAATTTGAGTGTACAGCGGGGCGGGGGGAGGGGCAGGGGATGGATCTCTGCAGGAACAATGAAGATCTCCATTTTTTTTTCTCTTTCCCGCATTTGCAGTGGGGAGGTGCAATCTGTCAGCCTATCAGCAGCGCACACACGGAGCGAAGTGCTTTTTTTCACACAAGCAAGGGCATGTGTGATTGGCAGTGTATGTCACATGTCCTTGCCCTATAAGACCAAGCCATTTTCCCCGTCGCCACCATTTTCTCACTGCTGCAGCTGCGTGTTAGACGGCACCGCTGTTGCTGTGTGCGCTATACCTTGTTAATTTCAAGCCAATTTTCGCACAAATATACAGATAGCTTGGGAGTAGGGAATAGTTGTGATTGCAGTCCTTTTAAGGACTAGGTTACAGCATTTCCTACGACTTTTATCAGGCAGGTCTGTGCTCTTAAATAGATAGATTGTGGGAGTAAAGACTAATTGTAATTGGAGTCCTTTTCAGGACTAGGTTACATCAGTTCCTATCAGTTTTTGCCAGGCAGGTCTGTGCCAGTGCTGTGCAAGTTTTTTTCACAGCATTTGGCTGAATCTAGCAAAGCTAATCCTTTTTGGCCTATTGCAGAGTGTGTTAGTCAGTGGAGTAGCCTATCTGTGTTGCAAGATATACCACCTGTGTATAGAATACCAATTTTTTTACTGCACCTAGTGAAGTAAAATCTTTTGGGCATAGCATCATTCTATTAGTCCATCTATACTGACCTCCATCAGGTTGCAAATTGAATAAAAAAATTTTCTGCATCTAGCTCTGAAAAAATATTTGGGCTTCTAGCGGTGTGTGGGACTTGGTCTATTAGTCCATCTATACTGACCTCCATCAGGTTGCAAATTAAAAATCATTTTTTTCTGCATCTAACCCAGCCAATAGTTTTGGCCTAATACCACAGTTTGGCCACTCAGCTCTGCTCGGTTACCATCCATTGTTTTTTTGTGCAAACAACTCCAGAGTTGTGAATTAGTTAACCACCAAAATGAGTGGAAAAAGGCCTGCTGCTGGTGGAAAGGGGAATAGGCGTGTTGGGAAGGGGAAAAAAGGTTGTGTCCGTGGGGTAGGTGCAGAAGAAAGACCATCTTCCAGCCAAACTAAAATGTCTACTTCTTTTAGCGGACAATGTGATAAGATCCCTTTCTTACGGCCACGCCAATCGCTACAAATTCCTGATGAGGCACAAAAACAGCAGGTGCTTCAACGGATATCAAGTGCTCCTTTAAGTGGGCTCTCCTCCACATCAACTTCAACATCACAAATACTACAGTCCTCAAAGGTGTCACCCAAATCGCACTTACTTCCTCACAGCTCCCAAATCTCCAGCTGCCCGTCTGAGTATGAGGTAGAACAGATGGTTGAGTCTGCAGAGCTGTTTACTCATACTATAGCCTGGGAATCAGAGGTCGACTCCAGCGCTTCTGTGAATCCAGACGAGGAAATGACCTTCACTGATGCCCAGAATCTTTATGAGTCGGATCCAGGACCAGACGCAGAAGGTTCTGACCATAATGTAGACCCTCATTCCCAAACTGTAACTCCTGTTGGTGGAGACAATGAGGAAGACGATGATAAGACTCAAATACCTGATTGGAGCGACAACTTTAGTTTTTTGTCAGGGCAGGAACAGGTTGGCTCTGAGGACGACGGGTGTGATAACGCACAGGGTGATGATGATGAGGTCGGAGATCCCACTTACTGTCAACCCACAGTCAGCCAAGAGATGAGGTCAGCAGAGGAGGTGGAGGAAGATGCTAGTGACGACGAGGTCAGGTTGCGCCTTCCTGGACAGAGACGTAGTACTGGAAGCACGTCAACAACTGCATCCTCAAACACAACTCTGCCTCTCACCACAAGTCGTGGTGGCTCTTCAGGTCGCATGGGTGCTAAGCCTTGCATAGCCTGGGCATTTTTTCAGATCGATAAAGATGACCCAACTCGTGTTATCTGTAACATTTGTCAGCAAAAGCTAAGTAGAGGCCAAAAAATACATAGTTTGAGTACTTCATGCATGAACCGGCACATGGACATGAAGCATAAGTTGCAGTGGGAAGCTCAGTGTGCTACAATGCGGTCTAGCCGGCCAGGCCAACCACCGTCTGCCATATCTTGTGCATCCGCGGCCTCTTCATCCTCTCTGACTGGGGGGACAGCAGTCACACCTGTTTTGGGGCGCAGACCTGCCACCTCTTTACCCGCAACAGCCAGCGTGATTGGCAGGTCATCATTTTCTTTGGAGGTGGTAACACCAGCTGGTCTTGAGCGCTGTCCGACATCGATAGCACCACCTTTGGATCAAGGCAACCTAACATGTCCGCCTGCATCTTCCTCACAGACCGGCAGTTTGCCGGGGACACCCTTATCAACCCCGTCTAAGCACAATAGCCAGCCCTCGGTCCCTCAGATGTGGACAAGTAAAAGACCATTTCCTCCTAGCCATGAGAAAGCTAAGAGGTTGAATTTCACCATCTGCAAGCTCTTGGCTACAGAAATGCTGCCTTTCCGCCTGGTGGACACAGAGGATTTTCGAGACCTTATGTCCGTCGCAGTGCCCCAGTACCAGATGCCCAGTCGGCACTACTTCTCAAAGAAAGGTGTGCCTGCGCTCCACCAGCATGTCGCACACAACATCACCGCTTCTTTGAGAAACTCTGTGTGTGACAGGGTGCATTTCACCACAGACACTTGGACGAGTAGGCATGGACATGGGCGTTACATGTCGCTGACTGGGCACTGGGTAACTATGGTGACAGCAGGACAAGGGGCTGCTGTCCAAGTCTTGCCGTCCCCACGAGTTGTGCGTCAATCCTCTTTATGTCATTTTTCCTCCACTGCTTCTGCCTCCTCAACCTCCTCTCGGTCTTCCACCTGCACCCAAAGCCTGTCTGGTCATGCCACAAGCTTTCTAACTGCGCAGAAGGGATCCTGCACACCTCCTTACTATGCTGGCAGTAGGGCTCAACGTCATCAGGCGGTTTTTACATTGAAATGTCTGGGAAATGTGAGTCACACAGCTGAGGAGTTGTGGTCAGCTCTGGAGAACCAATTTCATGAATGGTTGTCTCCACTGGACCTGAAACCAGGGAAGGCCGTGTGCGACAATGCTGCAAACCTGGGTGCGGCCCTTCGCTGGGGCAATGTCACACACGTGCCTTGTATGGCTCACGTGTTGAACCTGGTTGTCCAGCAATTTTTAGCCCACTATCCCAGACTAGATGGCCTTCTGCAGAGGGCACGGTCGCTGTGTGCTCACTTCCGCCGTTCGCATCCCGCAGCTCAGCGACTTACATCTCTACAGAAGTCGTTGGGCCTGCCACTTCACCGGCTAAAATGCGATGTGCCTACCCGGTGGAATTCAACTCTGCACATGTTGCAGCGACTGCGGCAGCACCGACAAGCCCTGGTGCAATACGTTCTGACGTATAGCCTGGGCCAACGAGATTCAGAGGTGGGGCAAATCACGCTGGAGGAGTGGTCTCAGATCAGGGACCTATGCACCCTTCTGCACAGTTTTGAAATGGCGACGAAGATGTTTAGTGCTGACGATGCCATTATCAGCATGACTATTCCGGTGATTTACATGCTGGAGCACATGTTAAACAGAATTCGGAGTCAGGTGGTGGCACAAGAGGAGGTGGAGGAAGTAGAGGAGGAGGAGTTGTATGCGGAAGGGCTAACATCTGCAAGGTCCAGACGGTCGGCAGCACCAAGGCGGCAGGCATGTGAGGGTGGGGGAGATGATTTTACCAGGGCGCATGGTAGCAGCCAAACTAGTGAGGAAGGTGCAGGAGCGCAGGAAGAAGTGGAGGACGAACTGATGGAAGACTCATCAGATGAGGGAGACCTTGATCACATTTCTGTTGTGCGAGGTTGGGGGGAGAGGACAGAGGAAGGAAGCATGATTGCTACCTCGCCACCAACACAACAGGGACTTGGTGCTCCTGGATGCGCAACACACATGAGTGCCTTCTTGCTGCACTACCTGCAACATGACCCTCGAATTGTGAGAATTAGAAATAATCCTGACTACTGGGTTGCCACACTGTTAGATCCCCGGTACAAAAGTAAATTTGCAGAAATTATTCCTGCCATAGAAAGGGATGCACGCATGCAGGAGTATCAGCAGAGACTGTTGCAGAATCTTACATGTGCTTTTACACAAAATACCAGTGGTGCACGTAGTGAATCTCACAGTTCCAACTTGCCAACCGTGGGACCGTCAAGTGTTCAGCACTCAAACCGTAACAGAACCACAGTATCTGCTGGTAACATCAATTTTGCGGAATCATTTCACCACTTTTTTAGCCCATCCTTTGCAAGGCCACAGGAGACAAGAAGTCTGACACATAGTCAACGCCTAGAGACGATGGTACAGGAGTATCTCCAAGTAAACATTGAAGCCACGACTGTGTCACTGGACCCTTGCTCTTTTTGGGCTTCCAATCTGGATAAATGGCCGGAGCTAGCCACTTACGCCTTGGAGATCTTGTCATGCCCCGCAGCCAGCGTTCTGTCTGAACGTGTGTTCAGCGCTGCTGGTGGTGTGCTGACAGATAAGCGCACGCGGCTCTCCACTGATAATGTAGACAGACTCACGTTCATAAAGATGAACAAATCATGGATCTGAAACGACTTTTCTACCCCTGTGTCATCCTGGGGAGAGTAAAAGCTTGATGATTGGTTAAAATCACCCTACCAACCGTTTTAAGCTTTCAAATTACTAATCATGTTTATCTGTATCTTGACTGGAAAATAATTTGGGCTTTGTAGCAGTGTGCAGCACTGATCCTATTAGGCCATCTATAATAAGCTTCACCAGATTTAAAATTAAAAATAATTTTTAGCTGCATCTAGCCCGGAAAATAATTTTGGGGCTCCGAGATGCGCAAGACACATAAGTGCCTTCTTGCTGCACTACATGCAGCATGACCCTCATATTGTCAGAATTCGAAGTAATCATGACTACTGGGTTGCCACACTCTTAGATCCCCCAAACTTTTCGATCAACCTTTTCATTTTAATAAAGACCAAAAAAATGGTCATTTTTGAAATTATAAGCATTAGCAGGTTGTTAGAAACTGAAATCAAACAGTTTTCAACTCAAAACTTTATTCTAGGTGATGTTACATTTTCACATAGGACCCCTTGTTCGAAAGGAGCTTCTGAACTCTCTCGTCCATTGAATTTGTCAGGTTTTGGATGGTTTCTGCTTCAATTGTTTTGCATGAGGACAGAATACCCTCCCAGAGCTGTTGCTTAGATGTGAACTGCCTCCCGCCATCATAGACACTCCTTTTAATGATGCTCCAAAGGTTCTGAATGGGGTAGAGGTCAGGGGAGCATGGGGGTCACACCATAAGTTTGTCCCCTTTTATGCCCATATCAGCCAGAGATGCAGATGTTTTATGTGCAGCATGAGATGGTGCATTATCATGCAGAAAAATGATCTTGCTGTGAAATACACGGTTCTTCTTCTTGAACCATGGCAGGAAGTGCTGTTTGAGAAAATCCACATACATTATGGAGTTCATCTTTAGCGCCTTCAGGGATCCTAAAGGGGCCGACAATCTCTCTCCCCATGATTCCAGCCCAAAACATTACTCCACCTCCTCCTTGTTGGCGCTGTAGCCGTGTTTGCGTGGGGTGTCCATCAACCAGCCATCCTCCACTCCATTCATCTGGACCATCGAGCGCTGCACGGCACTCATCCGTGAACAAAACAGTTTTGAAATCAGTCTTCATGTAATGTTTGGCCCACTGGAGCCGTTTCTGCTCGTGTGAAGTGGATAGAGGAGGTCGACAGGATGGCATATGCACAGCTGCAAACCTCTGAAGGACCCTGCATCTTGTTGTTCGGGGGACGTTGGAGGCACAAGCAGCTTCAAAAACTTGTCTGCTGCTATGACAAGGCTTTTTTGCCGCTGCTGTTTCAACCTGACGTAATTGCCTGTAGGAAAGAGTCCTCAATTTGCCCTTATCAGCACGCACACGTGTGTACTGTGAATCAGCTACATACTTCTTGATTGCCAAGACACTTCATCCTGATCATCGCACAATGTTGATTGTAGTCATGCCTTGACCTAAACACTCCACAATTTGTTGCTTCTCAGCAGCCGACACATCCTTTTTCTTTCCCATTTTGGCAGAAAATGTAGGCTGCTTAATAATGTGAGAGAGCCTTCTTAAGTAGTCTTGCCTTTCATTGGACACACCTGCCAAACTAATTAGCACAGGTGTCTGCAATTGCTTACAGTGATATAAAGAGCCCTGAAACACATCACCATCAATGAGTTTAACTGACAAACAAACAAATTCTTCCCTTATCACTCCTAAACACTTTTTGCATAATAATTTGGAACGCGGTGTACATGTGCTTTTCCACAAAACACCAGTGGTTCACGTAGTGAATCTTACAGTTCTAACTTGCCAACCGTGGTCTGTATGGAATTGTTCAATAAAGGGCCCAAAATTAAGATAACATAGATGGGAGAGGTCTCTATGAATAGGAATTCCTAAGTATTTGATACCCTGTGAGGGCCAGGCAAAGGGAAAGTTGGACTGGATGGAATCCTATATGGATTTAGGGAGGGAGACATCGAGGGCCTCAGACTTCGCTGCATTGATTTTAAAATTTTACCATGTAACAAAGTGATCTATTTCAGCCATAACAGCAGGGATGGATATATGTGATTGAGTGATATATACTAGGACATCATCAGCAAATAGAGAGCACTTGTACTCGGTGCCTCCCACCTCAATCCACCTAATATTGGGGTTATGGCGAATTGATGAGAGCAGGTGCTCCGTCACTAGGATGTATAAGAGAGGGGACAGAGGACATCCCTGCCTTGTCCCATTGGTGATTGTGAAAGGTGATGAAAATGTTCTGACGCACCCCCTGGGCCTTGGGACACCCGGAGCCGGACCCTTTTTGGTGGATGCTGGTGGTTGTAGTCTTCGTGGCGGCGATCCGGTTCCGTGGCTCAGGGCGGTCAAACCAGTGGCGGAACTATTTATGTGGTTTTGATGTTTAAATGTCCGACTACGCCACCCGTGGATTGCGGTCAGAGTGAACCGCCGCTACAGGGCAGACCGCTAAGGCTGGTGTTGTGGGTGCAGCAGAGCGTAGCATAACTCCCCACGGGAGGAGTATAGCCTCAGGGCAGTGTATGCGGAGGATGGGGGTGATGGTGCAGGGCAGCAGCAGTAACGACACGGAGTCAGTGATGCAGTTCAGGGCCTTTACTCACAGTTCTTATTATCCAGACCACGTCTGCAGGTAACGGCTGCCCACGTCCTACTGTGCTCACCAGGTGAGGGGCTCAGACAACTCCCAGATAACTTTGGAGCGCTTCACAGGACCCCCTTTGTGTGTCCTTTGTCTGGCCTTTCTTACCAACACTTCTGTCCGGCTGCCTCGGGCCTCCTCTTGGTAAACTTGGCGCCAGTTTCCCTGACCCTATGTGGTGCCTTCCTAGCGGGTGGAGCAAGGGGCTGCGCCACATAAAATGTCAGAGCCTCCGGTTTCTAGCTGAGGGTCGTTTCCTGCCTCCACTAGTTCGGGGACCGGTCTCCCCCTTTGGCCTGACCCCTCCACGCAGGTGGATTCGGGCGTGCGGTGGCGACTCGCCCGTCCGCACCCCTGGGATCCCTTCATTCCTCATTCCTGGAGCCTTCTCCGCTCCTCTTCCTTCCTTCTCCCTCTTGCAGGCCTGGGCCTCTGTTACTAGGCCCGCCTCCGGAGCAGAGCTCATGCAGAGCCCCTGCTCCCTGCCACTTCTGCTCAGACTTCTCTGCACTGAACTAAGATGGTGCCCACCTTTTATACTCCCTTCTCAATGCACCCAGGAACTGCTTCCTCCCTGCTCCTGCACTGCAGGGTTCCCCTTCCTCAGTGTTCCCTCCCCCCACTCCAGCCAGGGACAGGGACTGTCGTGCCCATCTCAGGGGCATATTGGTCGCCCTGCCCCACGGCAATGTGGTGTAATGCATGCAGGTGTCGGGTCCTGATCCACACTCCATCCTTATCTGAGAGTGAGATATCACACCTCTGGGTGAGGTGCAATACGTCTGTAGCAACCGAGCCCTCGGTGCTACAGTTCCATTTATCTTCAGCCTAGGTGACGTATTGTGATACAGGGCCATGATTTTGGCTATAAAAGGGTCCCCTAGACCCCTACCCCAAGCTTTTTAAGAGAATCATATATGGCGTGCCAGGAGACTCTATGGAATGCTTTCTCAGCATCCAACGAGAGTATCTACTTACAAATTTTTAACTGCATCTAGCCCAGGAAATACTTTGTGCCTAGTAGCAGTGTCTGCTAGTCAGCGGATTATCCCGGCTGTTAAGCAAGCTACACCACCTGTAGTTTGGACACTTAATTTTTTCAAAGGAAATGCTTCGGGACCACGGGATACTTAGTGAAGAGCATCAGGAGGCACCCCAAGGCATAGGGGCTGGGACTGGCACTAGGATGCCTTGCGGTGGACAGCCGAGCTCGATCCTTATAAAAGCTTTTTAACTGCAGCAGCTTTAGTGGACGCTACTGGAGCTGGAATTACGCGGCTGCTGGCATGAGACTTGCCCTCCAATAGATCCTTGTAAATGTATTTAAAGTGTATTCATTCAAATTAGAGGGACAATTTAAATTAAAAAGCTTAGAGCTGCCTCCACCACAGGGGGGCTCTCTCGACCCACCAGCGGACAGGCACCAGTATTGGGAGAGGGGGGCTGGCCGTCAGGGTTCACCGCGGCTCTGGCACAAACCCGGCGACACGGAGGTGGCACGGGCAGGAGCGGACTGGCCGTCTCGGCTTCTCACTTTTTGGATTTTAGAAGGGCATGACATGCCTATATCTGTGTCTCCCCCTCCTTTTACTCCTCCACCTCTTTTCTTTTCGCATGACTATATGTACTTGTCACTTTTCCATGTGTTAGTTGTGTCTTCTGAGCAGTTTGTCAGCTTTTGGACACCTTTGAAGGTGTTTGCTATGTGTTTCTATGTGTTTTTGTTTGCCTGCCATTGGTTTTAACGGTGTTCGAAGGTGTTCGACGAACAGTTCGACGAACAGTTCGGCGAACACACGGGTGTTCGACGAACCGAACCGAACTCGAACACTACGGGGGTGGCTCAACACTAGCTTCTAGCTGTGTGTGGGACTTGTTCTATAAATCCATCTATACAGACCTCCATCAGGTTGCAAACTGAATATAATTTTTTTCTGCATCTAGCTCTGAAAAAATATTTGGCCTTCTAGCAGTGTGTGGTACTTTCTCTATTTGTCCATCTATACTGACCTCCATCAGGTTGCAAATTAAAAATAATTTTTATCTGCATCTAGCTCTGAAAAAATATTTGGCCTTCTAGCAGTGTGTGGGACTTTCTCTATTAGTCCATCTATACTGACCTCCATCAGGATGCAAATTAAAAATAATTTTTATCTGCATCTACCTCTGAAAAAATATTTGGGCTTCTAGCTGTGTGTGGGACTTGTTCTATTAGTCCATCTATACTGACCTCCATCAGGTTGCAAACTGAATATAATTTTTTTCTGCATCTAGCTCTGAAAAAATATTTGGCCTTCTAGCAGTGTGTGGGACTTGTTCTATTAGTCCACCTATACTGACCTCCATCAGGTTGCAAATTCAAAATAATTTTTTTTGTCTGCATCTAGCTCTGAAAAAATATTTGGCCTTCTAGCAGTGTGTGGGACTTTCTCTATTAGTCCATCTATACTGACCTCCATCAGGTTGCAAACTGAATATATTTTTTTTCTGCATCTACCTCTGAAAAAATATTTGGGCTTCTAGCTGTGTGTGGGACTTGTTCTATTAGTCCATCTATACTGACCTCCATCAGGTTGCAAATCGAATATAATTTTTTTCTGCATCTAACCCAGCCAATAGTTTTGGCCTAATACCACAGTTTGGCCACTCAGCTCTGCTTGGTTCCCATTCATTGTTTTTTTGTGCAAACAACTCCAGAGTTGTGAATTAGTTAACCACCAAAATGAGTGGAAAAAGGCCTGCTGCTGGTGGAAAGGGGAATAGGCGTGTTGGGAAGGGGAAAAAAGGTTGTGTCCGTGGGGTAGGTGTTAAAGCAACAGTAACATCTGCAGAAGAAAGACCATCTTCCAGCCAAACTAAAATGTCTACTTCTTTTAGTGGACAATGTGATAAGATCCCTTTCTTACGGCCACGCCAATCGCTACAAATTCCAGATGAGGCACAAAAACAGCAGGTGCTTCAACGGATATCAAGTGCTCCTTTAAGTGGGCTCTCCTCCACATCAACTTCAACATCACAAATACTCCAGTCCTCAAAGGTGTCACCCCAATCGCACTTGCTTCCTCACAGCTCCCAAATCTCCAGCTGCACATCTGAGTATGAGGTAGAACAGATGGTTGAGTCTGCAGAGCTGTTTACTCATACTATAGCCTGGGAATCAGAGGTCGACTCCAGCGCTTCTGTGAATCCAGACGAGGAAATGATCTGCACTGATGCCCAGAATCTTTATGAGTCGGATCCAGGACCAGACGCAGAAGGTTCTGACCATAATGTAGACCTGCATTCCCAAACTGTAACTCCTGTTGGTGGAGACAATGAGGAAGACGATGATGAGACTCAAATACCTGATTGGAGCGACAACTTTAGTTTTTTGTCAGGGCAGGAACAGGTTGGCTCTGAGGACGACGGGTGTGATAACGCACAGGGTGATGATGATGAGGTTGGAGTTCCCACTTACTGTCAACCCACAGTCAGCCAAGAGATGAGGTCAGCAGAGGAGGTGGAGGAAGATGCTAGTGACGACGAGGTCAGGTTGCGCCTTCCTGGACAGAGACATAGTACTGGAAGCACGTCAACAACTGCATCCTCAAACACAACTCTGCCTCTCACCACAAGTCATGGTGGCTCTTCAGGTCGCATGGGTGCTAAGCCTTGCATAGCATGGGCATTTTTTCAGATCGATAAAGATGACCCAACTCGTGTTATCTGTAACGTTTGTCAGCAAAAGCTAAGTAGAGGCCGAAAAATACATAGTTTGAGTACTTCATGCATGAACCGGCACATGGACATGAAGCATAAGTTGCAGTGGGAAGCTCAGTGTGCTACAATGCGGCCTAGCCGGCCGGGCCAACCACCGTCTGCCATATCTTGTGCATCCGCGACCTCTTCATCCTCTGTGACTGGGGGGACAGCAGTCACACCTGTTTTGGGGCGCAGACCTGCCACCTCTTTACCCGCAACAGCCAGCGTGATTGGCAGGTCATCATTTTCTTTGGAGGTGGTAACACCAGCTGGTGTTGAGCGCTGTCCGACATCGATAGCACCACCTTTGGATCAAGGCAACCTAACATGTCCGCCTGCATCTTCCTCACAGACCGGCAGTTTGCCGGGGACACCCTTATCAACCCCGTCTAAGCAAAATAGCCAGTCCTCGGTCCCTCAGATGTGGACAAGTAAAAGACCATTTCCTCCTAGCCATGAGAAAGCTAAGAGGTTGAATTTCACCGTCTGCAAGCTCTTGGCTACAGAAATGCTGCCTTTCCGCCTGGTGGACACAGAGGATTTTCGAGACCTTATGTCCGTCGCAGTGCCCCAGTACCAGATGCCCAGTCGGCACTACTTCTCAAAGAAAGGTGTGCCTGCGCTCCACCAGCATGTCGCACACAACATCACCGCTTCTTTGAGAAACTCTGTGTGTGACAGGGTGCATTTCACCACAGACACTTGGACGAGTAGGCATGGACAGGGGCGTTACATGTCGCTGACTGGGCACTGGGTAACTATGGTGACAGCAGGACAAGGGGCTGCTGTCCAAGTCTTGCCGTCCCCACGAGTTGTGCGTCAATCCTCTTTATGTCAAAGTTCCTCCACTGCTTCTGTCTCCTCAACCTCCTCTCGGTCTTCCGCCTGCACCCAAAGCCTGTCTGGACATGCCACAAGCTTTCTAACTACGCAGAAGGGATCCTGCACACCTCCTTACTATGCCGGCAGTAGGGCTTAACGTCATCAGGCGGTTTTTACTTTGAAATGTCTGGGAAATATGAGTCACACAGCTGAGGAGTTGTGGTCAGCTCTGGAGAACCAATTTCATGAATGGTTGTCTCCACTGGACCTGAAACCAGGGAAGGCCGTGTGCGACAATGCTGCAAACCTGGGTGCGGCCCTTCGCCGGGGCAATGTCACACACGTGCCTTGTATGGCTCACGTGTTGAACCTGGTTGTCCAGCAATTTTTAGCCCACTATCCCAGACTAGATTGCCTTCTGCAGAGGGCACGGTCGCTGTGTGCTCACTTCCGCCGTTCGCATCCCGCAGCTCAGCGACTTACATCTCTACTGAAGTCGTTGGGCCTGCCACTTCACCGGCTAAAATGCGATGTGCCTACCCGGTGGAATTCAACTCTGCACATGTTGCAGCGACTGTGGCAGCACCGACAAGCCCTGGTGCAATACGTTCTGACGTATAGCCTGGGCCAATGAGATCCAGAGGTGGGGCAAATCACGCTGGAGGAGTGGTCTCAGATCAGGGACCTATGCACCCTTCTGCACAGTTTTGAAATGGCGACGAAGATGTTTAATGCTGACGATGCCATTATCAGCATGACTATTCCGGTGATTTACATGCTGGAGCACATGTTAAACAGAATTCGGAGTCAGGTGGTGGCACAAGAGGAGGTGGAGGAAGTAGAGGAGGAGGAGTTGTATGCGGAAGGGCTAACATCTGCAAGGTCCAGACGGTCGGCAGCACCAAGGCGGCAGGCATGTGAGGGTGGGGGAGATGGTTTTACCAGGGCGCATGGTAGCAGCCAAACTAGTGAGGAAGGTGCAGGAGCCCAGGAAGAAGTGGAGGACGAACTGATGGAAGACTCATCAGATGAGGGAGACCTTGATCACATTTCTGTTGTGCGAGGTTGGGGGGAGAGGACAGAGGAAGGAAGCATGATTGTTACCTCGCCACCAACACAACAGGGACTTGGTGCTCCTGGATGCGCAACACACATGAGTGCCTTCTTGCTGCACTACCTGCAATATGACCCTCGAATTGTGAGAATTAGAAATAAACCTGACTACTGGGTTGCCACACTGTTAGATCCCCGGTACAAAAGTAAATTTGCAGAAATTATTCCTGCCATAGAAAGGGATGCACGCATGCAGGAGTATCAGCAGAGACTGTTGCAGAATCTTACATGTGCTTTTCCACAAAACACCAGTGGTGCACGTAGTGAATCTCACAGTTCCAACTTGCCAACCGTGGGACCGTCAAGTGTTCAGCACTCAAACCGTAACAGAACCACAGTATCTGCTGGTAACATCAATTTTGCGGAATCATTTCACCACTTTTTTAGCCCATCCTTTGCAAGGCCACAGGAGACAAGAAGTCTGACACATAGTCAACGCCTAGAGACGATGGTACAGGAGTATCTCCAAGTAAACATTGAAGCCATGACTGTGTCACTGGACCCTTGCTCTTTTTGGGCTTCCAATCTGGATAAATGGCCGGAGCTAGCCACTTACGCCTTGGAGATCTTGTCATGCCCCTCAGCCAGCGTTCTGTCTGAACGTGTGTTCAGCACTGCTGGTGGTGTGCTGACAGATAAGCGCACGCGGCTCTCCACTGATAATGTAGACAGACTCACGTTCATAAAGATGAACAAATCATGGATCCGAAACGACTTTTCTACCCCTGTGTCATCCTGGGGAGAGTAAAAGCTTGATGATTGGTTAAAATCACCCTACCAACCATTTTAAGCTTTCAAATTACTAATCATGTTTATCTGTATCTTGGCTGGAAAATAATTTGGGCTTTGTAGCAGTGTGCAGCACTGATTCTATTAGGCCATCTATAATAAGCTCCACCAGATTTAAAATTACTAATCATGTTTATCTGTATCTTGGCTGGAAAATAATTTGGGCTTTGTAGCAGTGTGCAGCACTGATCCTATTAGGCCATCTATACTAAGCTCTACCAGATTTAAAATCAATAATAATTTTTAGCTGCATCTAGCCCGGAAAATAATTTTGGGGCTCCGAGATGCGCAAGACACATAAGTGCCTTCTTGCTTCACTACCTGCACCATGACCCTCATATTGTCAGAATTCGAGGTAATCATGACTACTGGGTTGCCACACTCTTAGATCCCCCAAACTTTTCGATCAACCTTTTCATTTTAATAAAGACCAAAAAAATTGTCATTTTTGAAATTATAAGCATTAGCAGGTTATTAGAAACTGAAATCAAACAGTTTTCAACTCAAAACTTTATTCTAGGTAATGTTACATTTTCACATAGGACCCCTTGTTCGAAAGGAGCTTCTGAACTCTCTCGTCCATTGAATTTGTCAGGTTTTGGATGGTTTCTGCTTCAATTGTTTTGCATGAGGACAGAATACCCTCCCAGAGCTGTTGCTTAGATGTGAACTGCCTCCCGCCATCATAGACACTCCTTTTGATGATGCTCCAGAGGTTCTGAATGGGGTAGAGGTCAGGGGAGCATGGGGGTCACACCATAAGTTTGTCCCCTTTTATGCCCATATCAGCCAGAGATGCAGATGTTTTATGTGCAGCATGAGATGGTGCATTATCATGCAAAAAAATGATCTTGCTGTGAAATACACGGTTCTTCTTCTTGAACCATGGCAGGAAGTGCTGTTTGAGAAAATCCACATACATTATGGAGTTCATCTTTAGCGCCTTCAGGGATCCTAAAGGGGCCGACAATCTCTCTCCCCATGATTCCAGCCCAAAACATTACTCCACCTCCTCCTTGTTGGCGCTGTAGCCGTGTTTGCGTGGGGTGTCCATCAACCAGCCATCCTCCACTCCATCCATCTGGACCATCGAGCGCTGCACGGCACTCATCCGTGAACAAAACAGTTTTGAAATCAGTCTTCATGTAATGTTTAGCCCACTGGAGCCGTTTCTGCTTGTGTGAAGTGGATAGAGGAGGTCGACAGGATGGCGTATGCACAGCTGCAAACCTCTGAAGGACCCTGCATCTTGTTGTTCGGGGGACGTTGGAGGCACCAGCAGCTTCAAAAACTTGTCTGCTGCTATGACAAGGCTTTTTTGCCGCTGCTCTTTTAACCTGACGTAATTGCCTGTAGGAAAGCGTCCTCAATTTGTCCTTATCAGCATGCACACGTGTGTACTGTAAATCAGCTACATACTTCTTGATTGCCAAGACACTTCATCCTGATCATCGCACAATGTTGATTGTAGTCATGCCTTGACCTAAACACTCCACAATTTGTTGCTTCTCAGCAGCCGACACATCCTTTTTCTTTCCCATTTTGGCAGAAAATGTAGGCTGCTTAATAATGTGAGACAGCCTTCTTAAGTAGTCTTGCCTTTCATTGGACACACCTGCCAAACTAATTAGCACAGGTGTCTTCAATTGCTTACAGTGATATAAAGAGCCCTGACACACATCACCATCAATGAGTTTAACTGACAAACAAACAAATTCTTCCCTTATCACTCCTAAACACTTTTTGCATAATAATTTGGAACACAGTGTACATGTGCTTTTCCACAAACACCAGTGGTTCACGTAGTGAATCTTACAGTTCTAACTTGCCAACCGTGGTCTGTATGGAGTTGTTCAATAAAGGGCCCAAAATTAAGATAACATAGATGGGAGAGGTCTCTATGAATAGGAATTCCTAAGTATTTGATACCCTGTGAGGGCCAGGCAAAGGGAAAGTTGGACTGGATGGAATCCTATATGGATTTGGGGAGGGAGACATCGAGGGCCTCAGACATCGCTGCATTGATTTTAAAATTTGACCATGTAACAAAGTGATCTATTTCAGCCATAACAGCATGGATGGATATATGTGATTGAGTGATATATACTAGGACATCATCAGCAAATAGAGAGCACTTGTACTCGGTGCCTCCCACCTCAATCCACCTAATATTGGGGTTATGGCGAATTGATGAGAGCAGGTGCTCCGTCACTAGGATGTATAAGAGAGGGGACAGAGGACATCCCTGCCTTGTCCCATTGGTGATTGTGAAAGGTGATGAAAATGTTCTGATGCACCCCCTGGGCCTTGGGACACCCGGAGCCGGACCCTTTTTGGTGGATGCTGGTGGTTGTAGTCTTCGTGGCGGCGACCCGGTTCCGTGGCTCAGGGTGGTCAAACCAGTGGCGGAACTATTTATGTGGTTTTGATGTTTAAATGTCCGACTACGCCACCCGTGGATTGCGGTCAGAGTGAACCGCCGCTGCAGGGCAGACGGCTGAGGCTGGTGTTGTGGGTGCAGCAGAGCGCAGCATAACTCCCCACGGGAGGAGTATAGCCTCAGGGCAGTGTATGCGGAGGATGGGGGTGATGGTGCAGGGCAGCAGCAGTAACGACACGGAGTCAGTGATGCAGTCCAGGGCCTTTACTCACAGTTCTTATTATCCAGACCACGTCTGCAGGTAACGGCTGCCCACGTCGTATTGTGCTCACCAGGTGAGGGGCTCAGACAACTCCCAGATAACTTTGGAGCGCTTCACAGGACCCCCTTTGTGTGTCCTTTGTCTAGCCTTTCTTACCAACCCTTCTGTCCGGCTGCCTCGGGCCTCCTCTTGGTAAACTTGGCGCCAGTTTCCCTGATCCTATGTGGTGCCTTCCTAGCGGGTGTAGCGAGGGGCTGCGCCACATAAAATGTCACAGCCTCCGGTTTCTAGCTGAGGGTCGTTTCCTGCCTCCACTAGTTTCGGGGACCGGTCTCCCCCTTTGGCCTGACCCCTCCACGCAGGTGGATTCGGGCGTGCGGTGGCGACTCGCCCGTCCGCACCCCTGGGATCCCTTCATTCCTCATTCCTGGAGCCTTCTCCGCTCCTCTTCCTTCCTTCTCCCTCTTCCAGGCCTGGGCCTCTGTTACTAGGCCCGCCTCCGGAGCAGAGCTCATGCAGAGCCCCTGCTCCCTGTCACTTCTGCTCAGACTTCTCTGCACTGAACTAAGATGGTGCCCACCTTTTATACTCCCTTCTCAATGCACCCAGGAACTGCTTCCTCCGTGCTCCTGGGTTCCCCTTCCTCAGTGTTCCCTCCCCCCACTCCAGCCAGGGACAGGGACTGTCGTGCCCATCTCAGAGGCATATTGGTCGCCCTGCCCCACGGCAATGTGGTGTAATGCATGCAGGTGTCGGGTCCTGATCCACACTCCATGCTTACCTGAGAGTGAGATATCACACCTCTGGGTGAGGTGCAATACCTCTGTAGCAACCGAGCCCTCAGGGTGCTACAGTTCCATTTATCTTCAGTCTAGGTGACGTATTGTGATACAGGGCCGTGATTTTGGCTATAAAAGGGTCCCCTAGACCCCTACCCCAAGCTTTTTAAGAGAATCATATATGGCGTGCCAGGAGACTCTATGGAATGCTTTCTCAGCATCCAACGAGAGTATCTAATTACAAATTTTTAACTGCATCTAGCCCAGGAAATACTTTGTGCCTAGTAGCAGTGTCTGCTAGTCAGCGGATTATCCCAGCTGTTAAGCAAGCTACACCACCTGTAGTTTGGACACTTAATTTTTTCAAAGGAAATGCTTCGGGACCACGGGATACTCAGTGAAGAGCATCAGGAGGCACCCCAAGGCATAGGGGCTGGGACTGGCAGTAGGATGCCTTGCGGTGGACAGCCGAGCTCGATCCTTATAAAAGCTTTTTAACTGCAGCAGCTTTAGTGGACGCTACTGGAGCTGGAATTACGCGGCTGCTGGCATGAGACTTGCCCTCCAATAGATCCTTGTAAATGGATTTAAAGTGTATTCATTCAAATTAGAGAGACAATTTAAATTAAAAAGCTTAGAGCTGCCTCCACCACAGGGGGGCTCGCTCGACCCACCAGCGGACAGGCACCAGTATTGGGAGAGGGGGGCTGGCCATCAGGGTTCACCGCGGCTCTGGCACAAACCCGGCGACACGGAGGTGGCACGGGCAGGAGCGGACTGGCCGTCTCGGCTTCTCACTTTTTGGATTTTAGAAGGGCATGACATGCCTATATCTGTGTCTCCCCCTCCTTTTACTCCTCCACCTCTTTTCTTTTCGCATGACTATATGTACTTGTCACTTTTCCATGTGTTAGTTGTGTCTTCTGAGCAGTTTGTCAGCTTTTGAACACCTTTGAAGGTGTTTTCTATGTGTTTCTATGTGTTTTTGTTTGCCTGCCATTGGTTTTAACGGTGTTCGAAGGTGTTCGATGAACAGTTCGGCGAACACACGGGTGTTCGACGAACCGAACCGAACCGAACTACGGGGGTGGCTCAACACTACCTACGACCAGTTTTTACGGTCATGCATATAGATGGTAAAAGGATTGTTGTCATATCCTGCCTTTGAAGTCCACACCCTGTATGAAGAGAACAAAATTATACTGTAAATGTTATACTATGGTGGAGGGCTTTGTTACATATTTTACACTGTAGTCGAGAAGCTTCAATTTACCCCACTGAGAATTACTCTAGTGATGTACTGTACCAAGCTTGTTAATCTAATATATTCAAAATGTTTCAAAACAATCCAGCTTCAGATGTATAAACTTCAGAAGTTAAATTCCATGATTTATTGGAATGATTAAAACATAAGGATACAGTTTGCAGTAAAAAAAAAAACGTGTTTCAAATGTCAGAGCTTTCTTAGTCTTGGCGCCAGACTAAGAACACTCTGACATTTGAAACGCGTTGTTTTTTTTATTGCACACTATATCCATATGTATTTTATCGTACCAATAAACTATGGATTTTAACTACTGAAGTTTTCATTATCATTTGTACACATGTGGCGACAGTGTAATTTCGTGCTTTACATTCATTCACACTTAGAATAAGTGAGCTGGTGTTTCCATATTACTTTCTCAAATCAAACACATACAATGTAAATAGCTTAATTTGGTTTCCCACTTCAAGAAAAGTGATTCCAAAAACTTTTTGTACTTGTAAAATAACAAATAGAGCAGTCCAAAGAATATTCATCATCAGCCCAATCATGTGATTTAAAAGAATCACTTCACTCGCATTGTCGTCAAAACACAAGGTCGCATCAGAGGGCAGTGGGCCAGCCCTCCAAACTAACATCTTTATTATCCAATCAAATGATGCTGATGGTCACAGGATTCATATTTCCGACAGCTTTCTAAATATTGCAGACACGTTAGCAATTTTTATGCAAAAATTTGGTCCAATACAGCCTCAAATGAGGTATGCTGATTTTTTTAGGCATAACTATAAATATGTAAGGTCAGTTAATAGCAGTGAGTGAAGTTATCTCAAATTTCACAGAAATTCCATTCAAGCAAAATGTGTCCAGCCGGAAGCCATTTTTCTGGATAAAAAAATGCAAGGAAGAAGTTAAAAAAAAATTAATACTCATTGTTCACAGCCCTCACCTTGTCCACACACCTCCCTACTTGGTCGTTTATTGAAAGACCACCAGTCTTCTTCATGTCATGGGTTATGTCAAATCTTCAACACTTCTATGATTACTAGGCCTCGTGACGTCATCACGAAGACACAACAGGACACGTGGTCTGAAGAAGGCTGGCAGTGTGTTAATGAAGAACGGACAGATTCTTTTTTCACCTTACATTTATTATGACTTAGGGACTGGAGTGACCCGAGAGTATAAGACACATTTGATTCTCATTGAATAAATTTGACACACATAGACTCTTCTGGACAAATTTGAGTGCACTGCCGAGTGCGAATTTTGACATATTCAGTCATTATTACCAGCTAGCTCTAGCTTGGAAAAAAACAGCACGCATCTGAAAAGAACAGTTATTGTTTAATAGAATCATATCTATATTTGTGCAATATGCTTTACTTGGAGCCTGTTCCTTGGAAAGTTTCCATCTTGTGTACATTGTATGTAGTGTGCAGTAAATGGCTATGAGAAAGCACTGTGCAGTGAATAGGGTTTTGTGTGTTATGCAAAGTACATAAGCTATGACGTAAAGAGAGCAGCTGGGAGTGTTCATTGTGTAATAATTATTGCACAGTGTTTCCTTACATAATTGACATCACAGAGACCTTTATTATTGTGTGACGGATGTCAGTGTAGTCTGTTTTCATCAGTAATTTTACACAGCTTTTTCCAAACCTTTTATATTTATCATACATTTAAAGCACATTTAGTGCTCTGCTACATTGATATAAAATGTCACTACTCCTTTAAAGGGAATCTGTCACTATGTTTACCCAAAATAAAGTACGACCATCACCTTTAAGGCCTCTTTTATAGCATTCTAGTTAGCTGTATTTAAGTCCCCAATCCCCTCTGCATAGCACACAACCCCCTTTTATTATACTCACAAACTGTGCGGTCTGGTCCGATGGTCGTCTCTGGTCTTGATTAGGCACCTCCTCTCATTCCTCCTCTCATTCCACAATCACTGTCCTCCTTCCCTACTTCATGTGGATAATGTGTTCTACATCATCCACAAAGTGTCTTCTAATAGAGCTCCTGCCCAGGCGCACTTCTCTCAAATTACTGTTGTGCACATACATCAACTTTACTTTAGGCCTCTCCTGGCGCATGCAGATTACAGTATTTCACTCTGCCCTTGGCATGGCACCTGCGCAATGAGCACGATTGTGGGACACTGTGTGGATGACCTGGACACGTCATTCACATGAAGTGTGAAGATTGGAAATGCCCAATCCAGATCATAGACGCCCATTGGACCGGACGGCACTATATGTAGGTATAATAAAAGGGATTTTTGTGTATACAGAAGGGATGGGGGACTTACATACAGCATACTAGAATGCTGTACAAAAGGCCTTAAAGGTGGTGGCCGTGCTTTATATTGGGAAAACCTGGTGACAGGTTCCCTTTAATCCCTTTCTGCAATGCTCTTTAAAAGCATGGTGTTGAGAGTAAGCCCTGCCCTGTAATTTCACACCAAGATGCACCATTAAAGCATCTAAATGAAGTTCTTAATATGTGCAGCAGTTGTAAGGTATGATACAGAGAAGTAACTTTCGCAGTCTGCGCTATTATGTGTTATTCGGAGCAAACTTATGCACAGAGGAAGAAAACAGGGTCTCAAAACCACCTATTGGAGGTAGAAATCCTGTATTTTAATATTGACCTTTTAAAGATACCTTATGACTTTAGATCAGATATCAGCAAATCTTTTGAAATTCGAATTCGTCAGCTTCACCAAATTTTCCCAGGAAATTCTATTCATGGTACATTGATTCAACAATCACCCTAAAAATATATGTATGACACTCTACGGTCTCCTAGCTTAGCCGTAGTAATGTCAAACACAGCCATAGTTATGTTAAAGTGATCTAAACTTATTGGTAACCGTTGTTCATTGCTGTACTGTCACACACTATGTGTAGAGTTTATTCAGTGTTTTATGACTTTCTTTTCCAATCACTAAGGTTAATGTTATATATGTGTAGTGTTGAGCCACCCCCGTAGTGTTCGAGTTCGGTTCGGTTCGTCGAACACCCGTGTGTTCGCCGAACTGTTCGTCGAACTGTTCGTCGAACACCTTCGAACACCGTTAAAACCAATGGCAGGCAAACAAAAACACATAGAAACACATAGAAAACACATTCAAAGGTGTCCAAAAGCTGACAAACTGCTCAGAAGACACAACTAACACATGGAAAAGTGACAAGTACATATAGTCATGCGAAAAGAAAAGAGGTGGAGGAGTAAAAGGAGGGGGAGACACAGATATAGGCATGTCATGCCCTTCTAAAATCCAAAAAGTGAGAAGCCGAGACGGCCAGTCCGCTCCTGCCCGTGCCACCTCCGTGTCGCCGGGTTTGTGCCAGAGCCGCGGTGAACCCTGACGGCCAGCCCCCCTCTCCCAATACTGGTGCCTGTCCGCTGGTGGGTCGAGAGAGCCCCCCTGTGGTGGAGGCAGCTCTAAGCTTTTTAATTTAAATTGTCCCTCTAATTTGAATGAATACACTTTAAATCCATTTACAAGGATCTATTGGAGGGCAAGTCTCATGCCAGCAGCCGCGTAATTCCAGCTCCAGTAGCGTCCACTAAAGCTGCTGCAGTTAAAAAGCTTTTATAAGGATCGAGCTCGGCTGTCCACCGCAAGGCATCCTAGTGCCAGTCCCAGCCCCTATGCCTTGGGGTGCCTCCTGATGCTCTTCACTAAGTATCCTGTGGTCCCGAAGCATTTCCTTTGAAAAAATTAAGTGTCCAAACTACAGGTGGTGTAGCTTGCTTAACAGCCGGGATAATCCGCTGACTAGCAGACACTGCTACTAGGCACAAAGTATTTCCTGGGCTAGATGCAGTTAAAAATTTGTAAGTAGATACTCTCGTTGGATGCTGAGAAAGCATTCCATAGAGTCTCCTGGCACGCCATATATGATTCTCTTAAAAAGCTTGGGGTAGGGGTCTAGGGGACCCTTTTATAGCCAAAATCACGGCCCTGTATCACAATACGTCACCTAGGCTGAAGATAAATGGAACTGTAGCACCGAGGGCTCGGTTGCTACAGACGTATTGCACCTCACCCAGAGGTGTGATATCTCACTCTCAGATAAGGATGGAGTGTGGATCAGGACCCGACACCTGCATGCATTACACCACATTGCCATGGGGCAGGGCGACCAATATGCCCCTGAGATGGGCACGACAGTCCCTGTCCCTGGCTGGAGTGGGGGGAGGGAACACTGAGGAAGGGGAACCCTGCAGTGCAGGAGCAGGGAGGAAGCAGTTCCTGGGTGCATTGAGAAGGGAGTATAAAAGGTGGGCACCATCTTAGTTCAGTGCAGAGAAGTCTGAGCAGAAGTGGCAGGGAGCAGGGGCTCTGCATGAGCTCTGCTCCGGAGGCGGGCCTAGTAACAGAGGCCCAGGCCTGCAAGAGGGAGAAGGAAGGAAGAGGAGCGGAGAAGGCTCCAGGAACGAGGAATGAAGGGATCCCAGGGGTGCGGACGGGCGAGTCGCCACCGCACGCCCGAATCCACCTGCGTGGAGGGGTCAGGCCAAAGGGGGAGACCGGTCCCCGAACTAGTGAAGGCAGGAAACGACCCTCAGCTAGAAACCGGAGGCTCTGACATTTTATGTGGCGCAGCCCCTTGCTCCACCCGCTAGGAAGGCACCACATAGGGTCAGGGAAACTGGCGCCAAGTTTACCAAGAGGAGGCCCGAGGCAGCCGGACAGAAGTGTTGGTAAGAAAGGCCAGACAAAGGACACACAAAGGGGGTCCTGTGAAGCGCTCCAAAGTTATCTGGGAGTTGTCTGAGCCCCTCACCTGGTGAGCACAGTACGACGTGGGCAGCCGTTACCTGCAGACGTGGTCTGGATAATAAGAACTGTGAGTAAAGGCCCTGAACTGCATCACTGACTCCGTGTCGTTACTGCTGCTGCCCTGCACCATCACCCCCATCCTCCGCATACACTGCCCTGAGGCTATACTCCTCCCGTGGGGAGTTATGCTACGCTCTGCTGCACCCACAACACCAGCCTTAGCGGTCTGCCCTGTAGCGGCGGTTCACTCTGACCGCAATCCACGGGTGGCGTAGTCGGACATTTAAACATCAAAACCACATAAATAGTTCCGCCACTGGTTTGACCGCCCTGAGCCACGGAACCGGATCGCCGCCACGAAGACTACAACCACCAGCATCCACCAAAAAGGGTCCGGCTCCGGGTGTCCCAAGGCCCAGGGGGTGCGTCAGAACATTTTCATCACCTTTCACAATCACCAATGGGACAAGGCAGGGATGTCCTCTGTCCCCTCTCTTATACATCCTAGTGACGGAGCACCTGCTCTCATCAATTCGCCATAACCCCAATATTAGGTGGATTGAGGTGGGAGGCACCGAGTACAAGTGGTCTCTATTTGCTGATGATGTCCTAGTATATATCACTCAATCACATATATCCATCCCTGCTGTTATGGCTGAAATAGATCACTTTGTTACATGGTAAAATTTTAAAATCAATGCAGCGAAGTCTGAGGCCCTCGATGTCTCCCTCCCTAAATCCATATAGGATTCCATCCAGTCCAACTTTCCCTTTGCCTGGCCCTCACAGGGTATCAAATACTTAGGAATTCCTATTCATAGAGACCTCTCCCATCTATGTTATCTTAATTTTGGGCCCTTTATTGAACAATTCCATACAGACCACGGTTGGCAAGTTAGAACTGTAAGATTCACTACGTGAACCACTGGTGTTTTGTGGAAAAGCACATGTACACCGCGTTCCAAATTATTATGCAAAAAGTGTTTAGGAGTGATAAGGGAAGAATTTGTTTGTTTGTCAGTTAAACTCATTGATGGTGATGTGTGTCAGGGCTCTTTATATCACTGTAAGCAATTGCAGACACCTGTGCTAATTAGTTTGGCAGGTGTGTCCAATGAAAGGCAAGACTACTTAAGAAGGCTCTCTCACATTATTAAGCAGCCTACATTTTCTGCCAAAATGGGAAAGAAAAAGGATGTGTCGGCTGCTGAGAAGCAACAAATTGTGGAGTGTTTAGGTCAAGGCATGACTACAATCAACATTGTGCGATGATCAGGATGAAGTGTCTTGGCAATCAAGAAGTATGTAGCTGATTCACAGTACACACGTGTGCGTGCTGATAAGGGCAAATTGAGGACTCTTTCCTACAGGCAATTACGTCAGGTTGAAACAGCAGCGGCAAAAAAGCCTTGTCATAGCAGCAGACAAGTTTTTGAAGCTGCTTGTGCCTCCAACGTCCCCCGAACAACAAGATGCAGGGTCCTTCAGAGGTTTGCAGCTGTGCATATGCCATCCTGTCGACCTCCTCTATCCACTTCACACAAGCAGAAACGGCTCCAGTGGGCCAAACATTACATGAAGACTGATTTCAAAACTGTTTTGTTCACGGATGAGTGCCGTGCAGCGCTCGATGGTCCAGATGAATGGAGTGGAGGATGGCTGGTTGATGGACACCCCACGCAAACACGGCTACAGCGCCAACAAGGAGGAGGTGGAGTAATGTTTTGGGCTGGAATCATGGGGAGAGAGATTGTCGGCCCCTTTAGGATCCCTGAAGGCGCTAAAGATGAACTCCATAATGTATGTGGATTTTCTCAAACAGCACTTCCTGCCATGGTTCAAGAAGAAGAACCGTGTATTTCACAGCAAGATCATTTTTCTGCATGATAATGCACCATCTCATGCTGCACATAAAACATCTGCATCTCTGGCTGATATGGGCATAAAAGGGGACAAACTTATGGTGTGACCCCCATGCTCCCCTGACCTCTACCCCATTCAGAACCTTTGGAGCATCATTAAAAGGAGTGTCTATGATGGCGGGAGGCAGTTCACATCTAAGCAACAGCTCTGGGAGGGTATTCTGTCCTCATGCAAAACAATTGAAGCAGAAACCATCCAAAACCTGACAAATTCAATGGACGAGAGAGTTCAGAAGCTCCTTTCGAACAAGGGGTCCTATGTGAAAATGTAACATCACCTAGAATAAAGTTTTGAGTTGAAAACTGTTTGATTTCAGTTTATAACAACCTGCTAATGCTTATAATTTCAAAAATGACCATTTTTTTGGTCTTTATTAAAATGAAAAGGTTGATCGAAAAGTTTGGGGGATCTAAGAGTGTGGCAACCCAGTAGTCATGATTACTTCGAATTCTGACAATATGAGGGTCATGCTGCAGATAGTGCAGCAAGAAGGCACTTATGTGTCTTGCGCATCTCGGAGCCCCAAAAGTATTTTCCGGGCTAGATGCAGCTAAAAATTATTTTTAATTTTAAATCTGGTGAAGCTTATTATAGATGGCCTAATAGGATCAGTGCTGCACACTGCTACAAAGCCCAAATTATTTTCCAGTCAAGATACAGATAAACATGATTAGTAATTTGAAAGCTTAAAACGGTTGGTAGGGTGATTTTAACCAATCATCAAGCTTTTACTCTCCCCAGGATGACACAGGGGTAGAAAAGTCGTTTCGGATCCATGATTTGTTCATCTTTATGAACGTGAGTCTGTCTACATTATCAGTGGAGAGCCGCGTGCGCTTATCTGTCAGCACACCACCAGCAGCGCTGATCACACGTTCAGACAGAACGCTGGCTGCGGGGCATGACAAGATCTCCAAGGCGTAAGTGGCTAGCTCCGGCCATTTATCCAGATTGGAAGCCCAAAAAGAGCAAGGGTCCAGTGACACAGTCGTGGCTTCAATGTTTACTTGGAGATACTCCTGTACCATCGTCTCTAGGCGTTGACTATGTGTCAGACTTCTTGTCTCCTGTGGCCTTGCAAAGGATGGGCTAAAAAAGTGGTGAAATGATTCCGCAAAATTGATGTTACCAGCAGATACTGTGGTTCTGTTACGGTTTGAGTGCTGAACACTTGACGGTCCCACGGTTGGCAAGTTGGAACTGTGAGATTCACTACGTGCACCACTGGTATTTTGTGTAAAAGCACATGTAAGATTCTGCAACAGTCTCTGCTGATACTCCTGCATGCGTGCATCCCTTTCTATGGCAGGAATAATTTCTGCAAATTTACTTTTGTACCGGGGATCTAACAGTGTGGCAACCCAGTAGTCAGGATTATTTCTAATTCTCACAATTCGAGGGTCATGTTGCAGGTAGTGCAGCAAGAAGGCACTCATGTGTGTTGCGCATCCAGGAGCACCAAGTCCCTGTTGTGTTGGTGGCGAGGTAGCAATCATGCTTCCTTCCTCTGTCCTCTCCCCCCAACCTCGCACAACAGAAATGTGATCAAGGTCTCCCTCATCTGATGAGTCTTCCATCAGTTCGTCCTCCACTTCTTCCTGGGCTCCTGCACCTTCCTCACTAGTTTGGCTGCTACCATGCGCCCTGGTAAAATCATCTCCCCCACCCTCACATGCCTGCCGCCTTGGTGCTGCCGACCGTCTGGACCTTGCAGATGTTAGCCCTTCCGCATACAACTCCTCCTCCTCTACTTCCTCCACCTCCTCTTGTGCCACCACCTGACTCCGAATTCTGTTTAACATGTGCTCCAGCATGTAAATCACCGGAATAGTCATGCTGATAATGGCATCGTCAGCACTAAACATCTTCGTCGCCATTTCAAAACTGTGCAGAAGGGTGCATAGGTCCCTGATCTGAGACCACTCCTCCAGCGTGATTTGCCCCACCATTGAATCTCGTTGGCCCAGGCTATACGTCAGAACGTATTGCACCAGGGCTTGTCGGTGCTGCCACAGTCGCTGCAACATGTGCAGAGTTGAATTCCACCGGGTAGGCACATCGCATTTTAGCCGGTGAAGTGGCAGGCCCAACGACTTCTGTAGAGATGTAAGTCGCTGAGCTGCGGGATGCGAACGGCGGAAGTGAGCACACAGCGACCGTGCCCTCTGCAGAAGGCCATCTAGTCTGGGATAGTGGGCTAAAAATTGCTGGACAACCAGGTTCAACACGTGAGCCATACAAGGCACGTGTGTGACATTGCCCCGGCGAAGGGCCGCACCCAGGTTTGCAGCATTGTCGCACACGGCCTTCCCTGGTTTCAGGTCCAGTGGAGACAACCATTCATGAAATTGGTTCTCCAGAGCTGACCACAACTCCTCAGCTGTGTGACTCACATTTCCCAGACATTTCAATGTAAAAACCGCCTGATGACGTTGAGTCCTACTGCCAGCATAGTAAGGATGTGTGCAGGATCCCTTCTGCGCAGTTAGAAAGCTTGTGGCATGACCAGACAGGCTTTGGGTGCAGGTGGAAGACCGAGAGGAGGTTGAGGAGGCAGAAGCAGTGGAGGAACTTTGACATAAAGAGGATTGACGCACAACTCGTGGGGACGGCAAGACTTGGACAGCAGCCCCTTGTCCTGCTGTCACCATAGTTACCCAGTGCCCAGTCAGCGACATGTAACGCCCCTGTCCATGCCTACTCGTCCAAGTGTCTGTGGTGAAATGCACCCTGTCACACACAGAGTTTCTCAAAGAAGCGGTGATGTTGTGTGCGACATGCTGGTGGAGCGCAGGCACACCTTTCTTTGAGAAGTAGTGCCGACTGGGCATCTGGTACTGGGGCACTGCGACGGACATAAGGTCTCGAAAATCCTCTGTGTCCACCAGGCGGAAAGGCAGCATTTCTGTAGCCAAGAGCTTGCAGATGGTGAAATTCAACCTCTTAGCTTTCTCATGGCTAGGAGGAAATGGTCTTTTACTTGTCCACATCTGAGGGACCGAGGGCTGGCTATTGTGCTTAGACGGGGTTGATAAGGGTGTCCCCGGCAAACTGACGGTCTGTGAGGAAGATGCAGGCGGACATGTTAGGTTGCCTTGATCCAAAGGTGGTGCTATCGATGTCGGACAGCGCTCAAGACCAGCTGGTGTTACCACCTCCAAAGAAAATGATGACCTGCCAATCACGCTGGCTGTTGCGGGTAAAGAGGTGGCAGGTCTGCGCCCCAAAACAGGTGTGACTGCTGTCCCCCCAGTCACAGAGGATGAAGAGGCCGCGGATGCACAAGATATGGCAGACGGTGGTTGGCCCGGCCGGCTAGACCGCATTGTAGCACACTGAGCTTCCCACTGCAACTTATGCTTCATGTCCATGTGCCGGTTCATGCATGAAGTACTCAAACTATGTATTTTTTGGCCTCTACTTAGCTTTTGCTGACAAATGTTACAGATAACACGAGTTGGGTCATCTTTATCGATCTGAAAAAATGCCCAGGCTATGCAAGGCTTAGCACCCATGCGACCTGAAGAGCCACCACGACTTGTGGTGAGAGGCAGAGTTGTGTTTGAGGATGCAGTTGTTGACGTGCTTCCAGTACTACGTCTCTGTCCAGGAAGGCGCAACCTGACCTCGTCGTCACTAGCATCTTCCTCCACCTCCTCTGCTGACCTCATCTCTTGGCTGACTGTGGGTTGACAGTAAGTGGGATCTCCGACCTCATCATCATCACCCTGTGCGTTATCACACCCGTCGTCCTCAGAGCCAACCTGTTCCTGCCCTGACAAAAAACTAAAGTTGTCGCTCCAATCAGGTATTTGAGTCTTATCATCGTCTTCCTCATTGTCTCCACCAACAGGAGTTACAGTTTGGGAATGAGGGTCTACATTATGGTCAGAACCTTCTGCGTCTGGTCCTGGATCCGACTCATAAAGATTCTGGGCATCAGTGCAGATCATTTCCTCGTCTGGATTCACAGAAGCGCTGGAGTCGACCTCTGATTCCCAGGCTATAGTATGAGTAAACAGCTCTGCAGACTCAACCATCTGTTCTACCTCATACTCAGACGGGCAGCTGGAGATTTGGGAGGTGTGAGGAAGCAAGTGCGATTTGGGTGACATCTTTGAGGACTGGAGTATTTGTGATGTTGAAGTTGATGTGGAGGAGAGCCCACTTAAAGGAGCACTTGATATCCGTTGAAGCACCTGCTGTTTTTGTGCCTCATCTGGAATTTGTAGCGATTGGCGTGGCCGTAAGAAAGGGATCTTATCACATTGTCCGCTAAAAGAAGTAGACATTTTAGTTTGGCTGGAAGATGGTCTTTCTTCTGCACCTACCCCACGGACACAACCTTTTTTCCCCTTCCCAACACGCCTATTCCCCTTTCCACCAGCAGCAGGCCTTTTTCCACTCATTTTGGTGGTTAACTAATTCACAACTCTGGAGTTGTTTGCACAAAAAAACAATGGATGGTAACTGAGCAGAGCTGAGTGGCCAAACTGTGGTATTAGGCCAAAACTATTGGCTGGGTTAGATGCAGAAAAAAATTATTTTTAATTTGCAACCTGATGGAGGTCAGTATAGATGGACTAATAGACCAAGTCCCACACACCGCTAGAAGCCCAAATATTTTTTCAGAGCTAGATGCAGAAATTTTTTTTATTCAATTTGCAACCTGATGGAGGTCAGTATAGATGGACTAATAGACCAAGTCCCACACACTGCTAGAAGCCCAAATATTTTTTCAGAGCTAGATGCAGAAAAAAATTATTTTTAATTTGCAACCTGATGGAGGTCAGTATAGATGGACTAATAGACCAAGTCCCACACACTGCTAGAAGCCCAAATATTTTTTCAGAGCTAGATGCAGAAAAAAATTATTTTTAATTTGCAACCTGATGGAGGTCAGTATAGATGGACTAATAGACCAAGTCCCACACACCGCTAGAAGCCCAAATATTTTTTCAGAGCTAGATGCAGAAAAAAATTATATTCAATTTGCAACCTGCTGGACGTCAGTATAGAAGGACTAATAGAACAAGTCCCACACACTGCTAGAAGCCCAAATATTTTTTCAGAGCTAAATGAAGAAAAAAATTATTTTTAATTTGCAACCTGATGGAGGTCAGTATAGATGGACTAATAGACTAAGTCCCACACACTGCTAGAAGCCCAAATATTTTTTCAGAGCTAGATGCAGAAAAAAATTATTTTTAATTTGCAACCTGATGGAGGTCAGTATAGATGGACTAATAGACCAAGTCCCACACACCGCTAGAAGCCCAAATATTTTTTCAGAGCTAGATGCAGAAAAATTTTTTATTCAATTTGCAACCTGATGGAGGTCAGTATAGATGGACTAATAGACCAAGTCCCACACACTGCTAGAAGCCCAAATATTTTTTCAGAGCTAGATGCAGAAAAAAATTATTTTTAATTTGCAACCTGATGGAGGTCAGTATAGATGGACTAATAGACCAAGTCCCACACACTGCTAGAAGCCCAAATATTTTTTCAGAGCTAGATGCAGAAAAAAATTATTTTTAATTTGCAACCTGATGGAGGTCAGTATAGATGGACTAATAGACCAAGTCCCACACACCGCTAGAAGCCCAAATATTTTTTCAGAGCTAAATGCAGAAAAAAATTATATTCAATTTGCAACCTGCTGGACGTCAGTATAGAAGGACTAATAGAACAAGTCCCACACACTGCTAGAAGCCCAAATATTTTTTCAGAGCTAAATGAAGAAAAAAATTATTTTTAATTTGCAACCTGATGGAGGTCAGTATAGATGGACTAATAGACCAAGTCCCACACACCGCTAGAAGCCCAAATATTTTTTCAGAGCTAGATGCAGAAAATTTTTTTATTCAATTTGCAACCTGATGGAGGTCAGTATAGATGGACTAATAGACCAAGTCCCACACACTGCTAGAAGCCCAAATATTTTTTCAGAGCTAGATGCAGAAAAAAATTATTTTTAATTTGCAACCTGATGGAGGTCAGTATAGATGGACTAATAGACCAAGTCCCACACACTGCTAGAAGCCCAAATATTTTTTCAGAGCTAGATGCAGAAAAAAATTATTTTTAATTTGCAACCTGATGGAGGTCAGTATAGATGGACTAATAGAACAAGTCCCACACGCTGCTAGAAGCCCAAATATTTTTTCAGAGATAAATGAAGAAAAAAATTATTTTTAATTTGCAACCTGATGGAGGTCAGTATAGATGGACTAATAGACCAAGTCCCACACACTGCTAGAAGCCCAAATATTTTTTCAGAGCTAGATGCAGAAAAAAATTATTTTTAATTTGCAACCTGATGGAGGTCAGTATAGATGGACTAATAGACCAAGTCCCACACACCGCTAGAAGCCCAAATATTTTTTCAGAGCTAGATGCAGAAAAAAATTATATTCAATTTGCAACCTGCTGGAGGTCAGTATAGAAGGACTAATAGAACAAGTCCCACACACTGCTAGAAGCCCAAATATTTTTTCAGAGCTAAATGAAGAAAAAAATTATTTTTAATTTGCAACCTGATGGAGGTCAGTATAGATGGACTAATAGACCAAGTCCCACACACTGCTAGAAGCCCAAATATTTTTTCAGAGCTAGATGCAGAAAAAAATTATATTCAGTTTGCAACCTGATGGAGGTCAGTATAGATGGACTAATAGAATGATGCTATGCCCAAAAGATTTTACTTCACTAGGTGCAGTAAAAAAATTGGTATTCTATACACAGGTGGTATATCTTGCAACACAGATAGGCTACTCCACTGACTAACACACTCTGCAATAGGCCAAAAAGGATTAGCTTTGCTAGATTCAGCCAAATGCTGTGAAAAAAACTTGCACAGCACTGGCACAGACCTGCCTGGCAAAAACTGATAGGAACTGATGTAACCTAGTCCTGAAAAGGACTCCAATTACAATTAGTCTTTACTCCCACAATCTATCTATTTAAGAGCACAGACCTACCTGATAAAAGTCGTAGGAAATGCTGTAACCTAGTCCTTAAAAGGACTGCAATCACAACTATTCCCTACTCCCAAGCTATCTGTATATTTGTGCGAAAATTGGCTTTAAATTAACAAGGTATAGCGCACACAGCAACAGCGGTGCCGTCTAACACGCAGCTGCAGCAGTGAGAAAATGGTGGCGACGGGGAAAATGGCTTGGTCTTATAGGGCAAGGACATGTGACATACACTGCCAATCACACATGCCCTTGCTTGTGTGAAAAAAAGCACTTCGCTCCGTGTGTGCGCTGCTGATAGGCTGACAGATTGCACCTCCCCACTGCAAATGCGGGAAAGAGAAAAAAAAATGGAGATCTTCATTGTTCCTGCAGAGATCCATCCCCTGCCCCTCCCCCCGCCCCGCTGTACACTCAAACTGCGTATTAACATTAATTTTCATCATTACTGAGAAAAAATCCAGTTATGATTTTGGTGCACGAACAGTTATCGAACATAACCTCTAACAGCCGAATTTTTCTCAAATTGTTCGTGTTCGCCGACCGGCTCGAACACCGCCCAAAACAGCTCGAATTTGAGATTGGCGAACAGTTCGAGTAGAACAACGCTCATCTCTATATATGTGTCTTAAAATGGTTACTGTATTTCCTTCTCCTGCTTTATGCAGGCTATGATAGTCCCTTCTGACTGGCAGTGTTATATAATATGAAGTGATAGTTTCAAAGCATTATGAGAAAGTCTGCCAGGCGGTGCCTAAAATCATATGATCCTTCTCTGACTGATGAAATCTTATGTAATTTCCAAAATCCTGCCATTTTAAAGCGCACCTGTCAGTAGGATTGCACTCAGTAAACTACATACACAGTCAGGTTGGCAACATTACACTGATTAATATGATACCTTGGTTGATGAAATCCATCCTGTGGTTCTTGTGTAATCTTTGCTTTCAGTTTGAAGATAATGATATGCTCATGCTTCGGGGCGGCCTATGGGGGGCACTCTATCTGGTGCTCTGCTTACATATTCATCTGTATGCTCTTATGACAGCTCACTGATCGTTCACTGACCTGCCTCCTAAGCAGTTCAGATAAAGTGAGTCGCAAATTGTTCATATATTCAACAAATTCAGTGAATTCTTAAAAATGTTATAAAAATATTTAGATTTGAGAGTCCTCGGTGGTTGATACCTATTAATGGCTAACTGAAAAGATGGTAACAAGTTGCAAGCTTTCGAGACTACTCAGGCCTCTTCATCAGGCATAGTATAACACAATATCTGAAGAGTCACATGTTTATACACAACAGGACACAGAATAATGCAATAGATGAGACAGGTGACGTAAAGCAGACCTATCAATATGGGAGAGAGATAAACAGTTCTGGCTGTAAATATTTTATCAGTTCATAGATAAGGAATGTGAAAGTTTTATTGTCCTGTGACTGAGGTCTGGTCCAGGGTTGTAATGACCCCGCAGTTCTGAGGACCATATTCCTTAGTTGATGTAGAATGACATAAATCCATGCGACTCATTCATTCCTGCTCTAAAGGTGTCGCAGGTCACCATGAGTTTATATTCTCAAACTTTTATGTCTCTCTGAGATTTGAAGTTACCTTTTAATACCAATAATTTCATGTCTGTGATGCTGTGATCAGGGAAACAAAAATGCTTGGCCACAGGTAGATCTATTATTTTTTCTTTTATTGTGTGGCAATGATGATTCATCCTTGTCCTAAGTTTTTGCCCTGTCTCCCCTACATACAGAACCCCAGCTGGACATTTGGTACGTATAATTAAGTACACTACTTTAGATGTGAAACAGCTGAAAGTACCTGGGATCTTGTAGTCCTGATGTCAATTGGGTGAATTGGGGATCTTTATCTTGTCTGTGGTCATTATAAATGGAAAGGTTTTACATTTTTTCTGGTTGCAGGGAAAGGTATCTGTTGCTGGTGGAGAGGAAAGGGAGCTTCTGACAATGATGCTTCTTAAATTTGGGGGCTGCTTGAAACACAGAAGTGGGGGGTCTGGAAATATGGATTGTAATCAGGCATCTTTTTGTAGTAATAGTTGTAGTTTCCGTGCAGTTCTCCTTAGCGCCTTCAGATTTGGATTGTAGGTGACTACTAGGGGCACCTGGTTGCTTTCTTGTTTAATTTTGGAATGTATTCTTCCTGATATTCTTGATATTCTCTTCAGATTTTGTGTTATTCTATGCTTGATGAAGAGACCTGAGTAGTCTCGAAAGCTTGCTAACTTTTCAGTTAGCCATTAAAAGGTATCAACCACTGAGGACTCTCAAATCTAAATATTTTACTTTTTACTGGCTAGCATGGTACAAACATATATATTTTCCCTGTATAAAAATGTTATAAAACTTGGATTTGCATCAAAATAATTTACTGTTTTCTACTTAGGATATAAAGCAAACCAGAATCTCTGGTTGCATAAAGCTGTGTTGGCCTCTCATCAGTGCAAAGTAGGAACCTGGTTGATTTGGTGCGGACAAGAACCCCATAAACAGCTGTATGCAATTGGGGATTCTGGTTTATTTTAATATTGAATTTTCACTTTTTTAATGTTTTTTAATCACACTTTTTAAGACTGCAATTAAGCCTGAAACTAAAAGCATCTTCAACTTTACATTATAAAGTAAACAGCCTTTTATCTATTTATAACCTTTATAATTCCTCCTATTTCTGCAAAATATGTGTTTTGACACCTTTTATATATTTGATAGTGTAGATGAGCAAAAGGATTCACACTTCCCTGGTACCAGTATTCCATGGAAGCCTGATCAGATTAGTGCAAATTTATTTGGCCAGGAACAGAGAAGCTTGGAGCAACACCACACAATACAGTATGGAATAATTTGAATTTTTGCTTCCTACATTCAACACAATCAGAATTACCTCTCAGTTTATTTTAGTTTAGAAAAATGTTCAGAATGCAAAAAACACATATCATGGGCTGATCCACCGATAATCAAATTAATAGGTGAAGTATAGAGTATAGAGCTGATGTTGGTGACTGAATTACATTATATAAAACTTTCTGCTAATAAATCAGTGGGAAACACAAGCTGTGATACCTCACAATCGCTCCTTGTCAAAGGGTATTTTAAATGTACACCAAGTTCTTCGTGAGGATTAATAAGAAATTAAAATACAATGAACCATTTAAATTGGCACACAGAATTGCTTTGAAGTGAGTTTTTGTACTAAACTGAAAAATGTGTTGGGCCATGGTTATGAGTAGTAAAGAGACACCTTAAATAAAAATGAAGACTCAGCCATTAATTTCTCTTTGTACGTGTTAATTAAAATTATATAGTAATTAGGCTTTGCATATCAATTGTGTATGTTCCTATATACACTCCTCAATATTGAAATTGCAACAGCAAGAAGTAAAAGTCTTGGAATTATAGAAATCACAGGAATAATAGACATGTTAATGATGTGCAAATAATAAGGAAAATGGAAACAAAATTTTCAAAACATCTCAGTTTGTTCAGTATTGAGTATGACAGCCAGAAATATACACATTTACATGCCTTGGCATGCTATCAATGAGGTTATTAATGGTTGTCTGAGGAATGTTTTGCCACTCTGAATTCTCTTGTTCGCGCAAATCATCAAGATCCTCTGCTGGCAGCTCTCTTTGCAGTTGCTGACCAATGACGTCCAAGATGTGCAAGTAGGGAGACGCAGCATGCCATGGTAGCATGTTTAGGTCACTCATGCCGCTCAAAGTAGCATGAGCAACAGCCCGATGCTGTTCAAAAATGGCTGAGACACTTTGAAGAAATGTATGTACCACTGCTTCCACAACCAAATGCAGTGTAATGTCAAGTTATTAGTATTCCTAAAATGAAGACTGCGGAGGTCCAGCTATCGTACAATATGCAACCCTGCACCATAACCCCAGGAGTAGGAATGGTGTGACATTTCCTGGTGAAGGCATCTTGTTAACATTGCCCATGTTGTCTCCAAACCAATCTCTGTTTATCATTGTATCGAAGAGAAAATCAGCATTCAAGGCTGAAGAGGATAGACCTCTATTCCAGCCTCCATTGCCATCTTCGTTTGTTTCATGATAGCTTTTGAGAGCAGTGGCATGAAGTAAAAGGAACACCAGTAGCTGGTCATCTGGTTCATAGTCCAATGTAGTGCTAATTCTTTCTGATTATGTATGTTACGTTTGGTATATGATGTCCAATTTTACTTGCAGTACAGAATGAATGACTAAGCTCCATTCTCCTAACCAGACGATCCGTTAGTGAAGAGGTTTGTCTCTGTGCACCTCTTCCTGTTATTCTACTTTGTTGTTGTCCCAACTAGAGATGAGCGTTGTTCTACTCGAACTGTTCACCAATCTCAAATTCGAGCTGTTTTGGGCGGTGTTCGAGCCGTTCGGCGAACACGAACAATTTGAGAAAAATTCGGCTGTTCGAGGTTATGTTCGATAACTGTTCGTGCACCAAAATCATAACTGGATTTTTTCTCAGTAATGATGAAAATTAATGTTAATACGCAGTTTGAGTGTACAGCGGGGTGGGGGGAGGGGCAGGGGATGGATCTCTGCAGGAACAATGAAGATCTCCATTTTTTTTTTCTCTTTCCCGCATTTACAGTGGGGAGGTGCAATCTGTCAGCCTATCAGCAGCGCACACACGGAGCGAAGTGCTTTTTTTCACACAAGCAAGGGCATGTGTCATTGGCAGTGTATGTCACATGTCCTTGCCCTATAAGACCAAGCCATTTTCCCCGTCGCCACCATTTTCTCACTGCTGCAGCTGCGTGTTAGACGGCACCGCTGTTGCTGTGTGCGCTATACCTTGTTAATTTCAAGCCAATTTTCGCACAAATCTACAGATAGCTTGGGAGTAGGGAATAGTTGTGATTGCAGTCCTTTTAAGGACTAGGTTACAGCATTTCCTACGACTTTTATCAGGCAGGTCTGTGCTCTTAAATAGATAGATTGTGGGAGTAAAGACTAATTGTAATTGGAGTCCTTTTCAGGACTAGGTTACATCAGTTCCTATCAGTTTTTGCCAGGCAGGTCTGTGCCAGTGCTGTGCAAGTTTTTTTCACAGCATTTGGCTGAATCTAGCAAAGCTAATCCTTTTTGGCCTATTGCAGAGTGTGTTAGTCAGTGGAGTAGCCTATCTGTGTTGCAAGATATACCACCTGTGTATAGAATACCAATTTTTTTACTGCACCTAGTGAAGTAAAATCTTTTGGGCATAGCATCATTCTATTAGTCCATCTATACTGACCTCCATCAGGATGCAAATTGAATATAATTTTTTTATGCATCTAGCTCTGAAAAAATATTGGGCTTCTAGCTGTGTGTGGGACTTGTTGTATTAGTCCATCTATACTGACCTCCATCAGGTTGCAAACTGAATATATTTTTTTCTGCATCTACCTCTGAAAAAATATTGGGCTTCTAGCTGTGTGTGGGACTTGTTCTATTAATCCATCTATACAGACCTCCATCAGGTTGCAAACTGAATATATTTTTTTCTGCAAATACCTCTGAAAAAATATTGGGCTTCTAGCTGTGTGTGGGACTTGTTGTATTAGTCCATCTATACTGACCTCCATCAGGTTGCAAACTGAATATATATTTTTTTCTGCATCTACCTCTGAAAAAATATTGGGCTTCTAGCTGTGTGTGGGACTTGTTCTATTAATCCATCTATATAGACCTCCATCAGGTTGCAAACTGAATATATTTTTTTCTGCATCTACCTCTGAAAAAATATTGGGCTTCTAGCTGTGTGTGGGACTTGTTGTATTAGTCCATCTATACTGACCTCCATCAGGTTGCAAACTGAATATATTTTTTTCTGCATCTACCTCTGAAAAAATATTGGGCTTCTAGCTGTGTGTGGGACTTGTTCTATTAATCCATCTATACAGACCTCCATCAGGTTGCAAACTGAATATATTTTTTTCTGCATCTACCTCTGAAAAAATATGTGGCCTTCTAGCAGTGTGTGGGACTTTCTCTATTAGTCCATCTATACTGACCTCCATCAGGTTGCAAACTGAATATAATTTTTTTCTGCATCTAGCTCTGAAAAAATAGTTGGCCTTCTAGCTGTGTGTGGGACTTTCTCTATTAGTCCATCTATACTGACCTCCATCAGGTTGCAAACTGAATATATTTTTTTCTGCATCTACCTCTGAAAAAATATTGGGCTTCTAGCTGTGTGTGGGACTTGTTGTATTAGTCCATCTATACTGACCTCCATCAGGTTGCAAATTAAAAATATTTTTTATCTGCATCTACAGTACCTCTGAAAAATATTTGGGCTCCTAGCTGTGTGTGGGACTTGTTCTATTAGTCCATCTATACTGACCTCCATCAGGTTGCAAATTGAATATAATTTTTATCTGCATCTAGCTCTGAAAAAATATTTGGCCTTCTAGCAGTGTGTGGGACTTTCTCTATTAGTCCATCTATACTGACCTCCATCAGGTTGCAAATTAAAAATAATTTTTATCTGCATCTAGCTCTGAAAAAATATTTGGCCTTCTAGCAGTGTGTGGGACTTTCTCTATTAGTCCATCTATACTGACCTCCATCAGGTTGCAAATTAAAAATAATTTTTATCTGCATCTACCTCTGAAAAAATATTTGGGCTTCTAGCTGTGTGTGGGACTTGTTCTATTAATCCATCTATACAGACCTCCATCAGGTTGCAAACTGAATATAATTTTTTTCTGCATCTAGCTCTGAAAAAATATTTGGTCTTCTAGCAGTGTGTGGGACTTGTTCTATTAGTCCACCTATACTGACCTCCATCAGGTTGCAAATTCAAAATAATTTTTTGTCTGCATCTAGCTCTGACAAAATATTTGGCCTTCTAGCAGTGTGTGGGACTTTCTCTATTAGTCCCTCTATACTGACCTCCATCAGGTTGCAAACTAAATATATTTTTTTTCTGCATCTACCTCTGAAAAAATATTGGGCTTGTATCTGTGTGTGGGACTTGTTCTATTAATCCATCTATACAGACCTCCATCAGGTTGCAAACTGAATAAAAAAAATTTCTGCATCTACCTCTGAAAAAATATTTGGGCTTCTAGCTGTGTGTGGGACTTGTTCTATTAGTCCATCTGTACTGACCTCCATCAGGTTGCAAATTGAATATAATTTTTTTCTGCATCTAACCCAGCCAATAGTTTTGGCCTAATACCACAGTTTGGCCACTCAGCTCTGCTCGGTTCCCATCCATTGTTTTTTTGTGCAAACAACTCCAGAGTTGTGAATTAGTTAACCACCAAAATGAGTGGAAAAAGGCCTGCTGCTGGTGGAAAGGGGAATAGGCGTGTTGGGAAGGGGAAAAAAGGTTGTGTCCGTGGGGTAGGTGTTAAAGCAACAGTAACATCTGCAGAAGAAAGACCATCTTCCAGCCAAACTAAAATGTCTACTTCTTTTAGCGGACAATGTGATAAGATCCCTTTCTTACGGCCACACCAATCGCTACAAATTCCAGATGAGGCACAAAAACAGCAGGTGCTTCAACGGATATCAAGTGCTCCTTTAAGTGGGCTCTCCTCCACATCAACTTCAACATCACAAATACTCCAGTCCTCAAAGGTGTCACCCCAATCGCACTTGCTTCCTCACAGCTCCCAAATCTCCAGCTGCCCGTCTGAGTATGAGGTAGAACAGATGGTTGAGTCTGCAGAGCTGTTTACTCATACTATAGCCTGGGAATCAGAGGTCGACTCCAGCGCTTCTGTGAATCCAGACGAGGAAATGATCTGCACTGATGCCCAGAATCTTTATGAGTCGGATCCAGGACCAGACGCAGAAGGTTCTGACCATAATGTAGACCCTCATTCCCAAACTGTAACTCCTGTTGGTGGATACAATGAGGAAGACGATGATAAGACTCAAATACCTGATTGGAGCGACAACTTTAGTTTTTTGTCAGGGTAGGAACAGGTTGGCTCTGAGGACGACGGGTGTGATAACGCACAGGGTGATGATGATGAGGTTGGAGATCCCACTTACTGTCAACCCACAGTCAGCCAAGAGATGAGGTCAGCAGAGGAGGTGGAGGAAGATGCTAGTGACGACGAGGTCAGGTTGCGCCTTCCTGGACAGAGACGTAGTACTGGAAGCACGTCAACAACTGCATCCTCAAACACGACTCTGCCTCTCACCACAAGTCGTGGTGGCTCTTCAGGTCGCATGGGTGCTAAGCCTTGCATAGCCTGGGCATTTTTTCAGATCGATAAAGATGACCCAACTCGTGTTATCTGTAACATTTGTCAGCAAAAGCTAAGTAGAGGCCAAAAAATACATAGTTTGAGTACTTCATGCATGAACCGGCACATGGACATGAAGCATAAGTTGCAGTGGGAAGCTCAGTGTGCTACAATGCGGCCTAGCCGGCCGGGCCAACCACCGTCTGCCATATCTTGTGCATCCGCGGACTCTTCATCCTCTGTGACTGGGGGGACAGCAGTCACACCTGTTTTGGGGCGCAGACCTGCCACCTCTTTACCCGCAACAGCCAGCGTGATTGGCAGGTCATCATTTTCTTTGGAGGTGGTAACACCAGCTGGTGTTGAGCGCTGTCCGACATCGATAGCACCACCTTTGGATCAGGGCAACCTAACATGTCCGCCTGCATCTTCCTCACAGACCGGCAGTTTGCCGGGGACACCCTTATCAACCCCGTCTAAGCACAATAGCCAGCCCTCGGTCCCTCAGATGTGGACAAGTAAAAGACCATTTCCTCCTAGCCATGAGAAAGCTAAGAGGTTGAATTTCACCATCTGCAAGCTCTTGGCTACAGAAATGCTGCCTTTCCGCCTGGTGGACACAGAGGATTTTTGAGACCTTATGTCCGTCGCAGTGCAGCAGTACCAGATGCCCAGTCGGCACTACTTCTCAAAGAAAGGTGTGCCTGCGCTCCACCAGCATGTCGCACACAACATCACCGCTTCTTTGAGAAACTCTGTGTGTGACAGGGTGCATTTCACCACAGACACTTGGACGAGTAGGCATGGACAGGGGCGTTACATGTCGCTGACTGGGCACTGGGTAACTATGGTGACAGCAGGACAAGGGGCTGCTGTCCAAGTCTTGCCGTCCCCACGAGTTGTGCGTCAATCCTCTTTATGTCAAAGTTCCTCCACTGCTTCTGCCTCCTCAACCTCCTCTCGGTCTTCCACCTGCACCCAAAGCCTGTCTGGTCATGCCACAAGCTTTCTAACTGCGCAGAAGGGATCCTGCACACCTCCTTACTATGCTGGCAGTAGGGCTCAACGTCATCAGGCGGTTTTTACATTGAAATGTCTGGGAAATGTGAGTCACACAGCTGAGGAGTTGTGGTCAGCTCTGGAGAACCAATTTCATGAATGGTTGTCTCCACTGGACCTGAAACCAGGGAAGGCCGTGTGCGACAATGCTGCAAACCTGGGTGCGGCCCTTCGCCAGGGCAATGTCACACACGTGCCTTGTATGGCTCAAGTGTTGAACCTGGTTGTCCAGCAATTTTTAGCCCACTATCCCAGACTAGATGGCCTTCTGCAGAGGGCACGGTCACTGTGTGCCCACTTCCGCCGTTCGCATCCCGCAGCTCAGCGACTTACATTTCTACAGAAGTCGTTGGGCCTGCCACTTCACCGGCTAAAATGCGATGTGCCTACCCGGTGGAATTCAACTCTGCACATGTTGCAGCGACTGTGGCAGCACCGACAAGCCCTGGTGCAATACGTTCTGACGTATAGCCTGGGCCAACGAGATCCAGAGGTGGGGCAAATCACGCTGGAGGAGTGGTCTCAGATCAGGGACCTATGCACCCTTCTGCACAGTTTTGAAATGGCGACGAAGATGTTTAGTGCTGACGATGCCATTATCAGCATGACTATTCCGGTGATTTACATGCTGGAGCACATGTTAAACAGAATTCGGAGTCAGGTGGTGGCACAAGAGGAGGTGGAGGAAGTAGAGGAGGAGGAGTTGTATGCGGAAGGGCTAACATCTGCAAGGTCCAGACGGTCGGCAGCACCAAGGCGGCAGGCATGTGAGGGTGGGGGAGATGGTTTTACCAGGGCGCATGGTAGCAGCCAAACTAGTGAGGAAGGTGCAGGAGCCCAGGAAGAAGTGGAGGACGAACTGATGGAAGACTCATCAGATGAGGGAGACCTTGATCACATTTCTGTTGTGCGAGGTTGGGGGGAGAGGACAGAGGAAGGAAGCATGATTGTTACCTCGCCACCAACACAACAGGGACTTGGTGCTCCTGGATGCGCAACACACATGAGTGCCTTCTTGCTGCACTACCTGCAACATGACCCTCGAATTGTGAGAATTAGAAATAATCCTGACTACTTTTGTACCGGGGATCTAACAGTGTGGCAACCCAGTAAATTTGCAGAAATTATTCCTGCCATAGAAAGGGATGCACGCATGCAGGAGTATCAGCAGAGACTGTTGCAGAATCTTACATGTGCTTTTCCACAAAATACCAGTGGTGCACGTAGTGAATCTCACAGTTCCAACTTGCCAACCGTGGGACCGTCAAGTGTTCAGCACTCAAACCGTAACAGAACCACAGTATCTGCTGGTAACATCAATTTTGCGGAATCATTTCACCACTTTTTTAGCCAATCCTTTGCAAGGCCACAGGAGACAAGAAGTCTGACACATAGTCAACGCCTAGAGACGAT
Organism: Phyllobates terribilis; assembly: GCF_046119375.1. Lineage (NCBI taxonomy): Eukaryota > Metazoa > Chordata > Amphibia > Anura > Dendrobatidae > Phyllobates > Phyllobates terribilis. The sequence goes on from NW_027362771.1 coordinate 88,539,318, forward strand.
GGTACAGGAGTATCTCCAAGTAAACATTGAAGCCATGACTGTGTCACTGGACCCTTGCTCTTTTAGGGCTTCCAATCTGGATAAATGGCCGGAGCTAGCCACTTACGCCTTGGAGATCTTGTCATGCCCCGCAGCCAGCGTTCTGTCTGAACGTGTGTTCAGCGCTGCTGGTGGTGTGCTGACAGATAAGCGCACGCGGCTCTCCACTGATAATGTAGACAGACTCACGTTCATAAAGATGAACAAATCATGGATCCGAAACGACTTTTCTACCCCTGTGTCATCCTGGGGAGAGTAAAAGCTTGATGATTGGTTAAAATCACCCTACCAACCATTTTAAGCTTTCAAATTACTAATCATGTTTATCGGTATCTTGGCTGGAAAATAATTTGGGCTTTGTAGCAGTGTGCAGCACTGATTCTATTAGGCCATCTATAATAAGCTCCACCAGATTTAAAATTACTAATCATGTTTATCTGTATCTTGACTGGAAAATAATTTGGGCTTTGTAGCAGTGTGCAGCACTGATCCTATTAGGCCATCTATACTAAAGCTTCACCAGATTTAAAATTAATAATAATTTTTAGCTGCATCTAGCCAGGAAAATAATTTTGGGGCTCCGAGATGCGCAAGACACATAAGTGCCTTCTTGCTGCACTACCTGCAGCATGACCCTCATATTGTCAGAATTCGAATTAATCATGACTACTGGGTTGCCACACTCTTAGATCCCCCAAACCTTTCGATCAACCTTTTCATTTTAATAAAGACCAAAAAAATGGTCATTTTTGAAATTATAAGCATTAGCAGGTTGTTAGAAACTGAAATCAAACAGTTTTCAACTCAAAACTTTATTCTAGGTGATGTTACATTTTCACATAGGACCCCTTGTTCGAAAGGAGCTTCTGAACTCTCTCGTCCATTGAATTTGTCAGGTTTTGGATGGTTTCTGCTTCAATTGTTTTGCATGAGGACAGAATACCCTCCCAGAGCTGTTGCTTAGATGTGAACTGCCTCCCGCCATCATAGACACTCCTTTTAATGATGCTCCAAAGGTTCTGAATGGGGTAGAGGTCAGGGGAGCATGGGGGTCACACCATAAGTTTGTCCCCTTTTATGCCCATATCAGCCGGAGATGCAGATGTTTTATGTGCAGCATGAGATGGTGCATTATCATGCAAAAAAATGATCTTGCTGTGAAATACACGGTTCTTCTTCTTGAACCATGGCAGGAAGTGCTGTTTGAGAAAATCCACATACATTATGGAGTTCATCTTTAGCGCCTTCAGGGATCCTAAAGGGGCCGACAATCTCTCTCCCCATGATTCCAGCCCAAAACATTACTCCACCTCCTCCTTGTTGGCGCTGTAGCCGTGTTTGCGTGGGGTGTCCATCAACCAGCCATCCTTCACTCCATCCATCTGGACCATCGAGCGCTGCACGGCACTCATCCGTGAACAAAACAGTTTTGAAATCAGTCTTCATGTAATGTTTGGCCCACTGGAGCCGTTTCTGCTTGTGTGAAGTGGATAGAGGAGGTCGACAGGATGGCGTATGCACAGCTGCAAACCTCTGAAGGACCCTGCATCTTGTTGTTCGGGGGACGTTGGAGGCACCAGCAGCTTCAAAAACTTGTCTGCTGCTATGACAAGGCTTTTTTGCCGCTGCTCTTTCAACCTGACGTAATTGCCTGTAGGAAAGAGTCCTCAATTTGCCCTTATCAGCACGCACACGTGTGTACTGTGAATCAGCTACATACTTCTTGATTGCCAAGACACTTCATCCTGATCATCGCACAATGTTGATTGTAGTCATGCCTTGACCTAAACACTCCACAATTTGTTGCTTCTCAGCAGCCGACACATCCTTTTTCTTTCCCATTTTGGCAGAAAATGTAGGCTGCTTAATAATGTGAGACAGCCATCTTAAGTAGTCTTGACTTTCATTGGACACACCTGCCAAACTAATTAGCACAGGTGTCTGCAATTGCTTACAGTGATATAAAGAGCCCTGACACACATCACCATCAATGAGTTTAACTGACAAACAAACAAATTCTTCCCTTATCACTCCTAAACACTTTTTGCATAATAATTTGGAACACAGTGTACATGTGCTTTTCCACAAAACACCAGTGGTTCACGTAGTGAATCTTACAGTTCTAACTTGCCAATCGTGGTCTGTATGTAGTTGTTCAATAAAGGGCCCAAAATTAAGATAACATAGATGGGAGAGGTCTCTATGAATAAGAATTCCTAAGTATTTCATACCCTGTGAGGGCCAGGCAAAGGGAAAGTTGGACTGGATGGAATCCTATATGGATTTGGGGAGGGAGACATCGAGGGCCTCAGACTTCGCTGCATTGATTTTAAAATTTGACCATGTAACAAAGTGATCTATTTCAGCCATAACAGCATGGATGGATATATGTGATTGAGTGATATATACTAGGACATCATCAGCAAATAGAGAGCACTTGTACTCGGTGCCTCCCACCTCAATCCACCTAATATTGGGGTTATGGCGAATTGATGAGAGCAGGTGCTCCGTCACTAGGATGTATAAGAGAGGGGACAGAGAACATCCCTGCCTTGTCCCATTGGTGATTGTGAAAGGTGATGAAAATGTTCTGACGCGCCCCCTGGGCCTTGGGACACCCGGAGCCGGACCCTTTTTGGTGAATGCTGGTGGTTGTAGTCTCCGTGGCGGCGACCCGGTTCCGTGGCTCAGGGCGGTCAAACCAGTGGCGGAACTATTTATGTGGTTTTGATGTTTAAATGTCCGACTACGCCACCCGTGGATTACGGTCAGAGTGAACCGCCGCTCCAGGGCAGACCGCTGAGGCTGGTGTTGTGGGTGCATCAGAGCGTAGCATAACTCCCCACGGGAGGAGTATAGCCTCAGGGCAGTGTATGCGGAGGATGGGGGTGATGGTGCAGGGCAGCAGCAGTAACGACACGGAGTCAGTGATGCAGTCCAGGGCCTTTACTCACAGTTCTTATTATCCAGACCACGTCTGCAGGTAATGGCTGCCCACGTCGTACTGTGCTCACCAGGTGAGGGGCTCAGACAACTCCCAGATAACTTTGGAGCGCTTCACAGGACCCCCTTTGTGTGTCCTTTGTCTGGCCTTTCTTACCAACCCTTCTGTCCGGCTGCCTCGGGCCTCCTCTTGGTAAACTTGGCGCCAGTTTCCCTGACCCTATGTGGTGCCTTCCTAGCGGGTGTAGCGAGGGGCTGCGCCACATAAAATGTCACAGCCTCCTGTTTCTAGCTGAGGGTCGTTTCCTGCCTCCACTAGTTTCGGGGACCGGTCTCCCCCTTTGGCCTGACCCCTCCACGCAGGTGGATTCGGGCGTGCGGTGGCGACTCGCCCGTCCGCACCCCTGGGATCCCTTCGTTCCTCGTTCCTGGAGCCTTCTCCGCTCCTCTTCCTTCCTTCTCCCTCTTCCAGGCCTGGGCCTCTGTTACTAGGCCCGCCTCCGGAGCAGAGCTCATGCAGAGCCCCTGCTCCCTGCCACTTCTGCTCAGACTTCTCTGCACTGAACTAAGATGGTGCCCACCTTTTATACTCCCTTCTCAATGCACCCAGGAACTGCTTCCTCCCTGCTCCTGCACTACAGGGTTCCCCTTCCTCAGGGTTCCCTCCCCCCACTCCAGCCAGGGACAGGGACTCTCGTGCCCATCTCAGGGGCATATTGGTCGCCCTGCCCCACGGCAATGTGGTGTAATGCATGCAGGTGTCGGGTCCTGATCCACACTACATCCTTACCTGAGAGTGAGATATCACACCTCTGGGTGAGGTGCAATACCTCTGTAGCAACCGAGCCCTCAGGGTGCTACAGTTCCATTTATGTTCAGCCTAGGTGACGTATTGCGATACAGGGCCGTGATTTTGGCTATAAAAGGGTCCCCTAGACCCTTACCCCAAGCTTTTTAAGAGAATCATATATGGCGTGCCAGGAGACTCTATGGAATGCTTTCTCAGCATCCAACGAGAGTATCTAATTACAAATTTTTAACTGCATCTAGCCCAGGAAATACTTTGTGCCTAGTAGCAGTGTCTGCTAGTCAGCGGATTATCCCGGCTGTTAAGCAAGCTACACCACCTGTAGTTTGGACACTTAATTTTTTCAAGGAAATGCTTCGGGACCACGGGATACTCAGTGAAGAGCATCAGGAGGCACCCCAAGGCATAGGGGCTGGGACTGGCAGTAGGATGCCTTGCGGTGGACAGCCAAGCTCGATCCTTATAAAATCTTTTTAACTGCAGCAGCTTTAGTGGACGCTACTGGAGCTGGAATTACGCGGCTGCTGGCATGAGACTTGCCCTCCAATAGATCCTTGTAAATGGATTTAAAGTGTATTCATTCAAATTAGAGAGACAATTTAAATTAAAAAGCTTAGAGCTGCCTCCACCACAGGGGGGCTCGCTCGACCCACCAGCGGACAGGCACCAGTATTGGGAGAGGGGGGCTGGCCGTCAGGGTTCACCGCGGCTCTGGCACAAACCCGGCGACGCGGAGGTGGCACGGGCAGGAGCGGACTGAACGTGTCGGCTTCTCACTTTTTGGATTTTAGAAGGGCATGACATGCCTATATCTGTGTAAATAAAGATTCCGGCACACCAAATAATATGGAAAAAAGTCTCATATAGGTGATGAAATAATAGATGCTTTATTTCTCCAACATAAACTGGTTCATATAGTAGTCAGTATACAGTTGCCTGCCCAACGTTTCAACCCCAACGGGGTTTTCCTCAGGGGCATCAAAGGAGCTAGTTGCTATGCGCTGACCACTACCAAGACTGGTTGTCTTTATTTTCCCCTGAGTTTCTCCACTACCACTGGGATTTTCTCCCAGATATTAATCAGCGCATAGCAACTAGCTCCTTTGATGCCCCTGAGGAAAACCCCGTTGGGGTTGAAACGTTGGGCAGGCAACTGTATACTGACTACTATATGAACCAGTTTATGTTGGAGAAATAAAGCATCTATTATTTCATCACCTATATGAGACTTTTTTCCATATTATTTGGTGTGCCGGAATCTTTATTTACACGGATGCATTTGTTGTATTCCTGGCACCCGTCTTGTCCATAGTTGAGCTTGGTCTTTATTGTTTATTTTATGCCTATATCTGTGTCTCCCCCTCCTTTTACTCCTCCACCTCTTTTCTTTTTGCATGACTATATGTACTTGTCACTTTTCCATGTGTTAGTTGTGTCTTCTGAGCAGTTTGTCAGCTTTTGGACACCTTTGAAGGTGTTTTCTATGTGTTTCTATGTGTTTTTGTTTGCCTGCCATTGGTTTTAACGGTGTTCGAAGGTGTTCGACGAACAGTTCGACGAACAGTTCGGCGAACACACGGGTGTTCGACGAACCGAACCGAACTCGAACACTACGGGGGTTGCTCAACACTAGTCCCAACCACTGGGACATGCAACGTTGAGCAGTTCTAACATCTCGACTAATGCACATGGCGATCTGTCAGACCAAGGTCTCTCAAGCATTCTGTCCCTCTCACTTGTGACAAGTGGTGATAATGAAGAGGTAGCATCGCACATCATCCCACAAAACCAATTTTTGAGGTTTTGTGTGGCTAAAAGAAAAATGTGCTTTCAGTATGGCTTTTATGCCCCTCACACATGCCACAAATTGGGGGTAGGTCCTTGAAAATGTAATCATTCGCAGATCTTTGCAACAACAAATAATTCCTTCATTTGCATGATATTATTTTTTGTCCTTCTTGAATTTGCAATTTCAACATTAAAGAGTGTAGATGTTAGTAGGCAAGTGCACCAACCCACCAGCAATTGTAAATTATAAGATGCATTAGCATATCACCTTTTATGCTGGTCTAGAATAGCTGAGCAGATTGGTTGCAGTGGGCATGTGTGTGATATGACGCCTGTCAACACGGACAGGGTCAGTGGAGGAGAGGCAGCACTAAACCTGGGGGAGGTGGGGGGTGAGTATAGTTGAGTTTGATATTTTTTACAGTTGCAACCCTACAGCTGAAAACAAAATTATTCCAGACAACCCCCTATTAGCTTACTCATAGAAGCTAAGTTTTAATCAGTGTGAAACATTCAATGATGGCTAGCAGTTATCTAATAATTGCAATGGTCACATTGCAAAGTTTTGTCCTCACTGCACAAAGCCAAAAAAAGGAAGCGCAAAAGATATTTGATCCCCAGAGAAGAGCTGAGCCTAGCACCCAACATATTCATTTATTCTACTGGCTAGTATAAAACATTTTTCAACCTGCTATAAAACAGCTCAATTCAAAACAATTCTATGCTTTGTAAAAAGAACATTAAATTCAGGGAATATTTTACTATCAGCCAATAAATAGTCGTATTATTGTGGCTGCCAGCATATAGGAGATTGGGAGTAATGCTCTCTTCTTTTGGCTATACACTAAAGTGAAATTTAATGATCAATAAGGTACATTGTTAATTAAATTTGTATTTTAATAATTAAAAAGCTAAAACACCTTTCCTTCCCCAGGGTATTTAAAATGAAACATTAATCCGTTTCCTCATAATCCTATTGTTACTTATAATACACTAAGCTCCTGTATGCAGGGATTGCTTACGTTGACTGCATGTACTTGTGTATCAATTAGTACGAGCCCAATTTACGTTATAGCCTCCCATTTTGAGAAAAAATAGATCAACAACACAGTAATTCACAAATTTATATTGCCTTATTTTATTTTGTATCATGCAATCATGGACTTATAGTAGTATGGAATGCAATGTACAGCACAAGTTAATTTATGAAGCATATGAAAGACTTATTACCAAAAGTTGCCTCTTGTACTTTTTTTTATGCACTAAGGGTGCCATTCGTCAAGGTGTTTACACTAGAATTCTAGAGTAACACTATTAAACTCATCTGTACAAAAATTTTGCAATTTTTAGCCTCTCTCTCCCGACTTGGCCAGCCTTATCAAAGTGAGCGGAACTGAGGCCACTTTAGTGGCATAAATTATGCCAGAAATGTACTCTATCTAGTCATTGATTAGAGTAACATTTCTGGTGGAAGGCACATGTTAGTTGTAAGATGCGACAAATTAATTAAGTGGCATGCTCCTCTTAATGAATTATATACAGGGGTTATATACAGCTTAAAGGGGTATTCCCATCTCCAAGATCCTATCCCAATATGTAGTAGGTGTAGAAATAATAATAATATTGCCAAATACTTCCAATTAGAAATGAAGTATAGTATTTTTGATTCGCTATGTTTCTTTCCTCATGTGCAGGCATTGCAGGACATTAGGTATCCATGGTTATGGCCACTAGCAGCTAGCTAACTGTCACTATATCAGTGGTCATAACCGTGGATACGTAAGGTCCTGCACTTGAGGAAAGAGACATAGCGAATCTGAAAAACTATACTACATTTCTAATTGGAGGTATTTGCTAATATTATTATTATAACACCTACTACATATTGGGATAGGATCTTGGAGATGGGAGTACCCCTTTAACAACTAAGCTCTGCTAAAAATTGCAAAAGAGAAAATTGTGATTCTATCATAACTGCTGTGCCCAGTAAACTAAACAATATATTTCTGGAATCAGGGTCTCAGTTCCAGCCTTATACTGCTTTTAAATTACATGGCAAAATCTGAGGACAGATTCCCTGGTATACAAAATGCTGCTAGTCTTAGGCTATGTGCCCACGTTGCATTTATGAAGCAGAAAATTTCTGCTGCATAAATGCAAGTCCTCTCCCGGAAAAACGCATGCGGAATTCCGCACGCGTTTATCGCGCATTTTTCGCGCGTTTATCACGCGTTTTCCACATGCGGAATTGCCTTGCGTTTTTTATGCATTGGACAAAGGCAATTCCGCTTGCGGAAACGCAAAATTAAATGACATGCTGCGGATTTTTGAACGCGGCATAAACGCTGCGGAAAAATCCGCAGCATGTGCATAGAACTTGCGGAATCCCATTGGGGACCATGGGGTGCGGATATACATGCGTTTTTCAAGCGTTTACGCTGCGGAAATTCCGCAGCATATACGCTTGAAAAATGCTACGTGGGCACACAACCTTAATGAATTGGGCCCTAAATTTTAGAGCAAGGGTCCTTTCACCCAGCCCACATTTGTTGGTCCCATTGGGTATAACATCTGGACCTTCCCCTGCAAAATGGGATTCGGGCACATGTGCCAATAGGGTCATAGACTATAATGGTGCTGACAGAGTTATGTGAATCATTTTCGGGCATATAGACCTTCTTCGGGCGGACACCCAGACGATACAGACTGTGGGACCAACAAACGAGGGCGAAAATGCTGTGTAAAATTGCCCTAAAGCTCCACGACTCAAATTGTTTAGTTAAACACTGGAAACTAGTGAGGCTCACAAGAATTCCCCACTCAAGAAAAGTCTTAGCATAAAAATATTCTGGCTTTCTGCAGTCACTACTAAGAGAGCTACATAGTTTATAAAGTCAATAAGAAATTAATTTTGAAGTATCATGAGAACCACCATGTGCAGCCCAGAAGGTCAAGTTGCACCCAATAAGGCTGATGGACAACTCTTGCTGGTACTACTGTGTCACTGTGAGTCTCTGGTAGACAACCTCCTTCTACAGTCTATACCTACTACCTATTCCTGGTATCAACTGGTACTTTGACAGGATATGATGGAACCACCCATTGCAAACTAGGCCAACACATGCACCAATTCAGTTATGTAGCATACATAATCATTAGTGATGAGCGAGCATGCTCGCTACTGCTCGTTATTTGCCCGAGCATCTAACTGCTCGAGATGCATGGAAATCGCTGAGTATTTTTGGGGTTGCTCGGCGGGAGCTCGGGTCCCCTCCCTGCATGTTTGGCGCTCTTTAGACAGCCAGGCAGTGTAGGGAAAGGTGCTGCTGAGCTAGGGAGAGATTGCTTGCTTCTTAGTTAGTGTAGGTATACCACCAAATATTATACACATATCCATCTCAACTAACGGTCCTTCTGAAGGCTAATCCAGCTGCATAGATATCAGTGCTAGGCAGGCAGGCAGTGTATGTGGCAGACTGCAGTGCATATAGCAAGAGGGTCCACTCCAGTTCTGTCTGTTGCTGGTGCTTTTACAGATATTTCTAGAAATAACCCCAGGTATCAGGGACCAAGAATAATTTTTTTTGGGATCTAAATCCTGATTATTTGCTTAAAATGCAATCCAGAGAACACCATTTTTCTGCTCCATTTGCTTGTTGGCACTGCAGAATACAGCCAGATCCTTTCCATATTACAGCACTAAAAATCCATCTATTTAAAACTGTGGTTTGTCTGTCACATGGATCACATACAGTGCTGGCCAAAAGTGTTGGCACCCTTGCAATTCTGTCAGATAATACTCAGTTTCTTCCTGAAAATGATTGCAATCACAAATTCTTTGGTATTATTCTCTTCATTTAATTTGCTTGCAAGGAAAAAACACAAAAGAGAATGAAGCAAAAATCAAATCATTGATCATTTCACACAAAACTCCAAAAATGGGCTGGACAAAAGTATTGGCACCCTCAGCCTAATACTTGGTTGCACAACCTTTAGCCAAAATAACTGCGAACAACCGCTTCAAGTAACCATCAATGAGTTTCTTACAATGCTCTGCTGGAATTGTAGACCATTCTTCTTTGGCAAACTGCTCCAGGTCCCTGATATTTGAAGGGTGCCTTCTCCAAACTGCCATTTTGAGATCTCTCCAGAGGTGTTCTATGGGATTCAGGTCTGGACTCATTGCTGGCCACCTTAGAAGTCTCCAGTGCTTTCTCTCAAACCATTTTATAGTGCTTTTGGAAGTGTGTTTTGGGTCATTGTCCTGCTGGAAGACCCATGACCTCTGAGGGAGACCCTGCTTTCTCACACTGGGCCCTACATTATGCTGCAAAATTTGTTGGTAGTCTTCAGACTTCATAATGCCATGCACACGGTCAAGCAGTCCATTGCCAGAGGCGTCAAAGCAACCCCAAAACATCAGGGAACCTCCGCCATGTTTGACTGTAGGGACCGTGTTCTTTTCTTTGAATGCCTTTTTTTTTTTCCTGTACACTCTATGTTGATGCTTTTTCCCAAAAAGCTCTACTTTTGTCTCATCTGACCAGAGAACATTCTTCCAAAACGTTTTAGGCTTTCTCAGGTAAGTTTTGGCAAATTCCAGCCTGGCTTTTTTATGTCTCGGGGTAAGAAGTGGGGTCTTCCTGGGTATCCTACCATACAGTCCCTTTTCATTCAGACGTCGACGGATAGTACGGGTTGACACTGTTGTACCCTCGGACTGCAGGGCAGCTTGAACTTGTTTGGATGTTAGTCGAGGTTCTTTATCCACCACCCGCACAATCTTGCGTTGAAATCTCTCGTCAATTTTTCTTTTCCGTCCACATCTAGGGAGGTTAGCCACAGTGCCATGGGCTTTAAACTTCTTGATGACACTGCGCACGGAAGACACAGGAACATTCAGGTCTTTGGAGATGGACTTGTAGCCTTGAGATTGCTCATGCTTCCTCACTATTTGGTTTCTCAAGTCCTCAGACAGTTCTTTGGTCTTCTTTCTTTTCTCCATGCTCAATGTGGTACACACAAGGACACAGGACAGAGGTTGAGTCAACTTTAATCCATGTTAACTGGCTGCAAGTGTGATTTAGTTATTGCCAACACCTGGTGCCACAGGTAAGTTACAGGTGCTGTTAATTACACGAATTAGAGAAGCATCACATGATTTTTCAAAGGGTGCCAATACTTTTGTCCACCCCCTTTTTAGGTTTGGTGTGGAATTATATCCAATTTGGCTTTAGGACAATTCTTTTTGTGTTTTTTTTTATTGAAGACAAATTAAATGAAGAGAATAATACCAAAGAATTTGTGATTGCAATCATTTTCAGGAAGAAACTGAGTATTATCTGACAGAATTGCAGGGGTGCCAATACTTTTGGCCAGCACTGTATAAGTGCGCTCAAAATTCTGCCATTTCTGGCCTCCATTAAAATTGTGATGCAGTGTGTTAGCGAAGTTATTGACACGAGTTCGCTGTTAAAAATAGTTACGTACAGGCCAGCTATTTAAAACTGTGGTTTTCCGTCACATGTATCACATATCACTGCAGTTCAAATCCTGACATTTGTAGTGAACATGGAAAATATTGTCCTCCATTTAAAATGGACAAGGCGCATGGCAAGGGATGGGGAAGTGGACGTGATGGTGATGATGGTGCATGCAGAGGATGAGGCTGTGGGCAAGATGAAATTGTGCCACAACAAACACCCACATCTTCTCGCTCGACCTTCCTGTCCCAATTACTAGGGGACCGCAGAACACCACTATTGAACATGGAGAAGTGTGAAAAGGTTATTGGTTGGATAGCAGATAATGCTTCCAGTCACTTAGCCACCACCACCCTGTCTTCCACATGGTCAAGTCTGAGTAGCCATGAGTCTGGACTGCATATTTCTCACCCTGATCCTCCTTCCTCCCACCATGTCGAGTGCCCGGAGCCAAATGATCCCACACTTGGACACTCCGAAGAGCTGTTCACTTTTCCATTTATAGATTCGGGCCTCTCACTCGGTTCACTTGAAGCGGGGCAAGAGGAGATCGCATGTAGAATATGTATGTAAATATTTGAGCAGCCACGGTCACACGAAGGTGATGGTGGGTAACTCACAAGAAGTGGATGATGTTGAGGCACAATTGCAGAAAGTCAGGAGGAGGACCAGGGTGAGGAAGTGGAAGGTGAGGAGGTGGATGATATAGTAACTGACCGAACCTGGCAGGGGGACATACAGACCAAAAACAGCAGCACACAGGGGAAGGGAGGCGTAGCACGACAATAGGCAGGAAGAAGCAGTGTGGTGGCCACAGACAGAAGGCAGGCAACCGATTCCCGTAACATCAACACAAAGAAAGTTGGCAGTACAACTGTTAGGTCTTCCCGAGTCTGGTTGTTTTTTAAAAACTCTGCCGATAACCCCAAAAAGGCCATTTGCACCAGCAGCAAGGCCAGCATCAGCAGGGGTAGCAAAACTACCAGCCTAACCACCACCAGCATGATCAGGCATATGGCAGCAAAGCACCCAACTCTGTGGGCCGAACACCAGGGTCCAGGAACTATGTCTGCTGGTGGCACCACTACTTCTTCTGCTGTTGTGCATGCAAGCCAATCCCCTGTCCATGGCGCATGCAAAGATGCCTCCTGCCCTGCACCTGTCATTGCACACTCTCAACTAGCACCATCAGCAAGCACGTCCACATCCTTTTCCCAGCGCAGCGTTCAGTTGTCCCTACTCCAGTACTTGGAACGCAAGCGCATTTACGCAGCTAATTGTTAGAACCTTGCTCTTATTTTTTTTTCCTTTGCTGGTCACATGACCTTGTTGGCCTATTTAATCCTGCTCCGCCCTTCTGGCTTTGCTGGACTTCATTGTATATCTACTTTCTAGCTAGCCTGTGCTCTGTGTCTTGCTCTGTTAGTTTGCTTGGTCTACTGACCTCTATGTTCTATATATTTTGTTTGTTCGTCTGTCTGCTACTATTTCTGTTAGGAGGTGTCCCATATTCCTCCCAGTCCTTAGTACTTGTAGGGATTCCTTCCCCACATCTATAGGTCTCCGTACAGACTAGCTTAGGACTTTAGCAGGTCTGATCGCAGGATCAGGTCCCCTGTTACATCGTAGGGATTAAGCTGAGTTCTATCGTAGGGACAGATCTCCTCTCTTTCCTTAGCTCTGGTAGCAGAACATAACAGTAAGTCCAGCCAGCAAATTCTCTAAGGAAAGATTTTTCTGTTCCATCATGGTGTCGGTTCAGGATTTGGTTCATCGCCTGCAGGGACTCTCTCTGGAGGTGGCCGAGCTCCGTCAGCACGTGAGTAACTGTCCTGGAGCACATTTCTTGGAGCCTAAGGTATGTTTGCCGGATTTATTTTTTGGTGAACACCGAGAATTTTTTTCATTTAAAAATGCTTGCTTATTGTATTTTCGTTTCAGACCTAAGTCCTCTGGGGATGAATCCCAGCGCGTAGGGTTCATAATGTCACTTTTGCGCAAAGAGCCTCAGGAGTGGGCCTTTTCTTTGCAACCTAGTGATTCATGCTTCAGATCAGTGGATAGTTTTTTTCTGCTTTGGGACTATTATATGATGATCCTGACCGTGTCGCATCTGCTGAGACTGAGTTGAGACGTTTAAAACAGGGATCAGGTAATGTGGAAAAATATTATACTCATTTCCATCGTTGGTCTACTCAAACAGGGTGGAACGATTCTGCTCTGAAAAGTCTATTTCTTGCTGGGCTCAGTGAAAGGGTTAAAGACCTGCTAATTGCTTATCCTACACCTGAAGATTTGCAACAGGCTATGCAATTAGCTATACGGGTGGATAGAAGACTGCGTGCAAGGGTTAATGAGAGCAAATCCTCTGCTATGTCAGTTTCTGGTTATGAGAATGTGTGTACTAACAGTGGTGAACCGATGGAGATTGGATCGGTGGCACCTCGCTCTCAAGAAAAAGACCGTCGATTTTCTGAAGGCTTGTGTTTCTATTGCGGAAAATCTGGTCATTTGATTAAAGGCTGTGAGCTTCGTATGAAGAAAGAAAAAAAAATGGTCAGTCACGCCCATATTGCCTGTTTAAATTCCAAGGGTATATTTTTAGCTGCTTCCACGATTGCTCAGAAAAAATTAATGGAATTTCGGGTGTTTGTTGATTGCGGGTCTACTCTGAATGTAATTGATGGGGAATTCGTGGAAAGACTCAATTTAAAACCTGAACCTTTATCATCCCCCATTGCTGTGGTTTCTGTGGATGGTTCCCCTTTGAAGAATATTACTCTCAAGGTCTGTGAATTTCCTCTCACTATTAATGGTGTTCACCATGAGAAATTGGATTTGGTAGTGTTGAATAACTTGCCTTCTCCAGTAATATTGGGATTGCCCTGGTTAAAATTTCACAATCCTGTACTGGATTGGTCTACCAGAGAAATTAAATCCTGGAGCCATAAATGTTATGACAAGTGTTGTAACGGGCGTATTGCAGCTTTGGATAGGGGAGAATTGCCTGTTCCTATTCAGGATTTTTGGAGAGTTTTTTCTGAGAAGGAATCGCAGGTTTTGCCTCCCCATAGAGACTATGATTGTTCTGTTGAATTTGTCCCAGGAGCGACTCTTCCTAAAAGTCGTTTATTTAACCTTACTATTCCTGAGAGGAAGGCTTTGGAGGAATACATACAGACAAGTTTGGCCGCCGGTCACATTAGGCCCTCTAAGTCTCCTGTGGCGGTTGGATTTTTTTTTGTAAAAAAAAAGGACGGCGGTTTACGTCCTTGTCTGGATTTTCGTGAGATTAACAAAATTACTGTACGCAATCCTTACCCACTGCCATTGATTCCTGATCTGTTTAACCAGTTAATGGGGGCCAAGTGGTTCTCTAAAATTGACCTTAAGGGGGCATACAATCTGTTGCGCATGAAGGAGGGTGACGAATGGAAGACTGCTTTTAACACTCCTGTGGGTCATTTTGAGAATCTGGTTATGCCTTTTGGTCTTACTAATGCTCCTGCATTTTTTCAGAATCTGATTAATGACATCCTTAGACCTTTGATCGGCAAAAATGTGGTTGTGTATTTGGATGACATTTTGATTTATTCGCCGGATCTGGAGTCTCATTGGCGGAGCGTGCGTGAGGTATTACAGTTATTAATGGACAATTCGCTTTTTGCTAAGCTGGAGAAATGTGAGTTCGCTGTACAGAGAATTAGTTTTTTGGGCTACATTATCTCCAGCAAAGGTTTTGAGATGGATCCGGTTAAGGTTCAGGCTGTGCAGGAATGGCCTAGGCCTATTGGTTTGAAATCGATACAGAGGTTTTTGGGTTTCGCCAATTACTACAGAAAATTCATAAAAAATTTTTCTAGTATTGTCAAACCTCTGACTGATCTCACCAGGAAAGGTGCTGATGCGGTTCAGTGGTCTTCTGAGGCCATTGAAGCTTTTGTGTATCTCAAGGAGAGGTTCACCTCTGCTCCCATCCTTATGCAGCCTGATGTTACTAGGCCGTTTTTGGTTGAGGTTGATGCTTCCTCTGTGGGGGTTGGCGCAGTATTGTCTCAGGATAACGGGGATGGATTACATCCCTGTGCCTTTTTTTCAAAAAAATTTTCGGAGACTGAACTGAATTACGATATTGGTAATCGGGAATTATTGGCTATTAAACTCGCATTTGAACACTGGCGCCACTTCTTGGAAGGTGCGGAATTTCCCGTTCAGGTTCTTACGGATCATAAAAATCTGATATATCTTGATGCTGCCAAGCGCCTGAATGCCCGTCAGGCTAGGTGGGCACTGTTTTTCTCGCGGTTTAATTTCTCCGTTACTTACATCCCTGGTACTAAGAATGTTAAGGCGGATGCCTTGTCTCGCAGTTTTTCTCCCATAGTCGGTGCTGAGAAAGAGGAGAACATTTTACAAGAAGGTGTTGTGATAGCTGCTTTGGACTCCGTTTTGGAAAATGAGATTCTTAAAGCACAGGAGAATGCCCCTTCTAACACTCCTCATGGGAGGTTGTTTGTGCCTGGGACCTTTAGGAGAGATTTGTTTGTTGAGTGTCACGAATCTCGGTTGGCAGGTCATCCCGGAATCTCTGAGACCAAGAGACTGGTGGGTCGCAGTTTTTGGTGGCCTGGATGGCAGAAGGAAGTCATTAAGTGGGTGCGTCAATGTACTATATGTGCTAGATCTAAGTCCTCACATACTCCTGCTGCGGGGTTGCTTTGTCCTTTGGAGGTTCCCAGTGCTCCTTGGACACATTTGGCTATGGACTTTATAACTGACCTTCCCCCCTCTGAGGGTTTTACTGTCATCTGGGTGGTCGTGGACCGTTTTAGCAAGATGTGTCACTTGGTTCCTTTCGTCAAACTGCCCTGCGCTAAAACTCTCGCTAAGGCCTTTGTCAAGGAAATTGTCAGACTTCATGGCGTTCCTACTGACATTGTTTCTGATAGGGGTCCTCAGTTCGTGGCTCGTTTTTGGCGTGCCTTTTGTGATAGGTTGGGAGTTCATTTGTCGTTCTCGTCCGGATATCATCCTGAATCTAATGGCCAGACAGAAAGGAAAAACCAGGATGTTGAGCAGTTCTTGCGTTGTTTTGTGGCAGACAATCAAGAGGGGTGGTCTGAGTTTCTGCCACTTGGTGAATTTGCTCTGAACAATCATACATCTTCTTCTGCTGGTTGTTCGCCTTTTTTTTGTTGTTCTGGGAGACATCCGTCGTTTGGGTCGTTCTCCAAGTTGGGATCTGCCGTGCCTGAGGAGGAGAATTTTTCCGGTGATTTGGAGAGAGTTTGGACGGATGTGCGTGGTAATCTTCAGGAGGCCAACAGAAAATCTAAAGACTACTTTGATAGGAAACGACAGGAGGTTTTGTTCGCTGTTGGTGACATGGTTTGGTTGTCCTCTAGGAATCTGCGGTTGAGGATACCTTCAAAGAAATTGGGTCCCAAGTTTGTAGGGCCCTTTAAGGTGCTTCAGGTTGTCAACCAATCTGCTGTTAGGTTGGAGGTTCCTACCTCCTGGAGAATTAATCCGGTATTTCATGTCTCTCTGTTGAAAAAAGCTGTTGTATCGGATTGTGACGCCTCTGCCTCTGTTCCTCCGGTGGTGGAGGACGGGGAATATGAAATTTCTTGCATCCTTAACTCTAGACGGTATAGAGGTAGTTTGCAGTATCTTGTGGCCTGGAAAGGTTTCGGTCCCGAGGATAACTCTTGGGTGAGGTCGGATGATGTTTCCGCGTCCAGACTTATCAGAGCGTTTCACAGGAGATTTCCTGATAAGCCTGGTTCTAGGGGATCCGGAGGATCCTCTTAGAAGGGGGGGTACTGTTAGAACCTTGCTCTTAGGTTTTTTTTCCTTTGCTGGTCACATGACCTTGTTGGCCTATTTAATCCTGCTCCGCCCTTCTGGCTTTGCTGGACTTCATTGTATATCTACTTTCTAGCTAGCCTGTGCTCTGTGTCTTGCTCTGTTAGTTTGCTTGGTCTACTGACCTCTATGTTCTATATATTTTGTTTGTTCGTCTGTCTGCTACTATTTCTGTTAGGAGGTGTCCCATATTCCTCCCAGTCCTTAGTACTTGTAGGGATTCCTTCCCCACATCTATAGGTCTCCGTACAGACTAGCTTAGGACTTTAGCAGGTCTGATCGCAGGATCAGGTCCCCTGTTACATCGTAGGGATTAAGCTGAGTTCTATCGTAGGGACAGATCTCCTCTCTTTCCTTAGCTCTGGTAGCAGAACATAACACTAATGCCCTACAGGCCACACTACTAAATTCACACATTTCGCGACTGCTTGTGCTTGAAATGTTGCCTTTTAGGCTCGTGGAGATGGAAACTTTCCGCAACCTGATGGCGGCGGCCGTCCCTTGGTACTCGGTCCCCAGCTGCCACTATTTCTCCCGCTGTGCCGTTCCCGCATTACACGAGCACGTGTCCACAACATTAGCTGTGTGCTCAATGACGCAGTTACTGAGAAAGTTCACCTAACCACGGACATGTGGAAAAGTGCTAGTGGGCAGGGACGGTACATCTCGCTGACGGCACACTGGGAAGCCGGGACCCAGTCAGACGTTGAGGCAGAACACGTTCTCCCGATGCCGAGGATTGCGGGCTGTGAGTCAATCAGGGTTGCCCCCACATTCTACAGCTCCTTCACCTCCTCCTCCTCCACTTCAGCATCCATCTCCAAAATGATCACATCAGTTGCAAGCTGGAAGTACTGCAGCACTGCCTCGGCCAAGCCGCAACAGGCTGTGCTGAAGCTAGTATTCTTAGGTAATAAACCACACAATGCTGAAGAGTTGTGGACAGCTGTGAAAGAGCAGGCAGATCTGTGGCTGACACCGCTGAACCTACAGCCAGGCATGGTCGGGTGTGACAATGGTCGGAACCTGGTGGCGGCTCTGAGGTGAGCTCACACACGTACGATGCCTAGCCCATGCGCTTAACCTTGTGGTTCAGCAGTTTCTCAAAACCTACCTGGAGCTGCCGGATCTACTTGTCAAAATACACCGCCTGTGTGCCCATTTTACATTGCAGATGTTGGGAAGGATTTGTGAGCAGAAGAGGGCAGTTCTTGAGTTCCAGCATCAACAAGGCCATCGGTATTCAGATAAGACTCCACACATAAGACCTCAGGAGTGGACATGGATGTCAGACATATGTACCATCCTCCAAAACTTTGAGGATACCACCAAGATGGTGAGCTGTGTTGATGCCATAATTAGCGTCACCATCCCGCTTCTCTGTCTTCTGAAACGCTCTCTGCTCACAATCAAAGAGGATGCATTGCAGGTGGAGCACGATGAGATGGAGCTAGCAACCATACAGGGTGATTACACACAGCCCAGACTCATCTCATCCCAACGTGGATTGGGTGACAATGAGGAAGAGGAGGAGGAAGAGGAGGAGGAGGTAGTTTCATGCGCTATAGATGGTGTAGCGTCGGCGTCCCTGCCCTCTGCTAGGCAGGGACGCTGTTCCCCTCACCTCTCTGCTCCGAGCCCGGCGTCCTCCTCCCGCTCTGCTGGCAGCGCGCGCTCCTTCCCGGCCACTGTGCTTAGGGCGCGCGCGCGCTCCCTCCCTCTTAAAGGGGCCGCGCGCGCCGTCCTAAGGAGTCCCCGGCCAATGGCCGGAGGACTTCACCATATATAAGGCACCTCCTCCAAAATGGAGGTGCCCGAGCAATGTTGTTGCACTGTTCACTACTCTGCTTCAGCCTTCAGGTCCCGTTGCCAGTTACCTGCCTGATTCCTGCCAGAGTCCTGCCAGTTTGCTGTCTGTTTCCTGCCTGATATTCCTGCTACCTGCTTGCTAGCCTGAGGTCCGACGGTCTGCCTTCCTACTCCTGTCAGTCTGTCTATGGACCAGCTTGGCCGCTCACCTGGGAGCGCACATCTGCTACCTGCCTGCTAGCCTTCCTGGAGGCTCTGCCGTCACGTGCTGTGACCACCTTCTATTCCAGAGACTCCTGCCCGCTCACCTGGGAGCGCACATCTGCTACCTGCCTGCTAGCCTTCCTGGAGGCTCTGCCGTCACGTGCTGTGACCACCTGCTATTCCAGAGACTCCTGCCCGCTCACCTGGGAGCGCTCCTCCGCTACCTGCCTGCTTGCCTACCCGGAGGCTCCGCCGTCACGTGCTATGACCACCTGCTATTCCAGAGACTCTTGCCCGCTCACCTGGGAGCGCTCATCTGCTACCTGTCTGTTGGTCTTCCTGGAGGCTCCGCCGTCACATGCTGTGACCACCCGATTATCCAGAGACTCTCGCCTGCTCACCTGAGAGCTCACGTCTATCATCTGCCGCCACAGGTCGTACCAATCCTTTACCCAGAGACTGCCCCGGTCACTTGCCGTGACCTCCTGCCCGTTCATCCAGAGACTGCCCCGGTCTCTTGCCGTGACCTCCTGCCCGTTCATCCAGAGACTGCCCCGGTCACTTGCCGTGACCTCCTGTCCGTTCATTCAGAGACTGTCCCAGTCACCTGCTGTGACTGCCTGCCCGTCTACCCTGGTCGCCACCCGCTCCCTTACAAGGACCGCCCCCTTGTATAGCAGCTCAGAGGTTCCGTCTCCCAGACCCGTTACAGATGGTACTACCTGCACAACTGTCATACCGTCTGTTCACCGTGGATGGCCTGAGGACAGGGAGGAGGAGGAGAGCATGGTCAGTCGTCCTCTTGGTGAGGACAACTGTTAGCAGTCTGGCATGCATGGCTGAGATTATGTACGCTGCCTTTCCCGTGAGCCTCGTTTTCTCAAAATTTTGGGTGACTGTCATTACTGGTTGGTAACACTTCTAGATGCACGCTACAAGGAGAACTTTCTATCTCTTATTCACGAGGCGGGCAGGTCTACTAAAATGGGGTAGTGCCAGTAGGCCCTTGTTGAGGAATTATTAAAATAATTCCTATCTGAAAACGCTGGCGGCAGAGGTCACAGTTCATTGGACAACCAAGGAGGACAGGCAAGAGAGACACAACTCCAATCCAGCAAAGGCAGGGGAACACTGTCAAAGTTCTGGAACAGTTTTCTCAGACCCTCCCATCTTACAGGCCCTGAGGCGCAGGGTACTCTCACACGAAGTCCAAAGTTTGGGATCATGGTGAGGGAGTACCTTTCCGACCGTACCAACAACCTCCATGATTCCTCTGTGCCTTTTAACTAATAGGTATCCAAGCTGGACACGTGACATGAACTGGCTCTCTACACCTTGGAGGTCCTGGCCTGCCCTGCCCCTAGCATTTTGTAAGAGTGGGTTTTTAGTGCCACTGGTGGAATTAAAACAGATAAGCTCAACCTCCTGTCAACTGAAAATGCTGACAGGCTGACGCTTATAAAAATGAACAAGGGCTGGATTGGGCCAGACATCTCAACACCACCGAATTAAAGCAGCATAACATAAACTCAAATCCAGTGTTTTTTTCTGGGAGGTCTATTCCCATGCACCTCTCCACACCTACACATGGGTATACATTTCCTAATTTTTCCTATTTGCTCTTGTCCTCCTCTTTCTCTTCATCCTCCATCACCATATCATTCACCACCATATCTACCATATCACCTCCTCTACGTGTCTTGCAAGGGGCGTTGGAGTTACTCCAAATTTTTGGCAGCTTTTACATTCACTGCATAGGCAAACACTATAGGAGACCCACTTTCTAATAATGGGAACATTTTTTCATGAGGCCCTCTACGTCTCTTCCAAGGGGCATTGGAGTGCCTCACAATTTTTGGCAGCTTTTGCATTCACTGCATAGATAAATACTATGGGAGACCCACTTCCTAATAATGGGAACATTTTTTCATGAGGCCCTCTATGTCTCTTGCAAGGGGCATTGGAGTGCCTTCAAATTTTTGGCAGCTTTTGCATTCACTGCATAGGCAAACACTATGGGAGATCCAATTCTTAATAATGGGAACATCTTTTCATGAGGCCCTCTACGCCTCTTCCAAGGGGCATTGGAGTGCCTCCAAATTTTTGGCAGCCGTTGTACTCATTGCATACCCTATACATTTATACCAGAACAGCTCCTTTGTAATGGGAACATGTCGTTACTGTGGCCCTGCTCTATGTGTCTTTAAATTGGTAGTGGGGTTTTTCCCAAATTTTGTCAGGCTTTGCAGGCACAGCGTCCGCATTACCTCTATAGGAGACCCGCTCCTTTATAATGGGAACATTTTTTTTTGCTGATTCTTCAAAGGGGTATTGGGTTACGTGAGTTCAAATTTTTGGCAGCCCTTGCAGTCACGTTATATGCAATAACAGTATAGGAGACCCACTAGTTAATAATGGGAACAACAAAGCATAGCCGGCTGATTGCTCTCTAACAATGGCGAGGGCCAACTGCTGGCCCTTTAAGAATAGTAAGGCCCTCCTGTTGCCCCTATAAAAATAGGATATGTGACTTTCAGAGTCTCTCCATAATAAATGAAACAGGATTGTCTGATGATGTGTTACACACCACATGGCCAGATAAGGTTGTAAAATGTTAAAATGACATTTCCCAGCGAATGCATTTATCTTGGTTGAAAGTAATGCAAAAGTGCAAAAACGCATCAAAAGCCCTATGTGTGAACATAGCCCAAGGTGTGGAGGAGCATTTTTGTATTTGGTTATTTATTTTGCCTTATATGCAAGTCATTACCATGCAAAAGATGTTCCTTAACATATTTCCCAAGAAAATCCATTTTGGTTTCGTTTTTTGCATCTTTTATTGTGAGTCCGTAAAAGTGGCGTAATACCTCTGACATCGTTGTTGACAGCAGTGACCTGGGAGTCAGAGATGCTTCCAGGGGTCTTCCCCATGCTGTTCCCATGTCATTTGAGTATTGTTCCCATCGATTTCCGCCTGGGGGGCGCTGGAAAAATCCTTGAGTTTCCCATTGACTTACATTGGGCTCGTTGCTCATGTTGAGCACCCAAGCATTCCAATGTGCTCGACATGAGCATCGAGCACCTGAGCATTTTAGTGCCCGCCCATCACTAATAATTATACAATACAACATAACATAGCAATATGAGAATAACAAAAGCATTTGTTAAAGACAAATACATCATACAGAAGGGCAAGAGTGGGTCAGTTTGGATCAACCTGCTCACATATATGTATTATATTCCAGTTCCCTATAGTGACAGGTGCAGGTAACAGAAATTGAATCTATTGACTAGAGTTAAGCAAATCTCCTCAAATTCGATTTTGAGCAGATGTGCTCATTTCATTAGGGAAATTTGGCTTTCATGAAATACATTTGATGGAAATTGAATCTGCTGGGAAGAGGTTAAAAATTATATATCTTATACTCACCTCTCCTTAGCTCTCTCTGTACCTGTTCCACTGCCAATACTCCAGCTCTTCTATCTTTTTTCTTCATTCCTGGTGATTAGGTTTTCAATTCTCTGTGCTCCACAATGTCATGCATTGAGTTGCATTCAGGCACATGGTGCACAATGCATGTCATTGAGCTGCGTCTCATCCTAAGTTTAACATAGTGAATGGAAGACCTGTCAGGAATTGGCTATAGGACAGGCACAAAGTAAGAAGATTGAAGACAGAACATCGATGGTTGAAGAGTCAATCTGCAGAACAGTGATGGTGGGACAAATTTGTGGAGGGCTGATTCACGTTAAATTGATTAGATAATCTCTATTATTAACACTAAGGGTGCAAATTTATCATGAAGGAAATTTTTAAAGTCAGCTTTGCTTGTGGCTGAGTCGTTTTCATTTGTGACAAATTTATCGAAGTGTCGCATGCGGTTTGCTAAATTTGGCATGTTTAGATATTACTCTTCTGTCTATAGCTGTTTTCCACTTCTTATCCCCCCAGCAGAGTGAGAATTGTAACGTTTTTTTTAGATTTTTTAAAATTCATAATTCACAAGGAAAGAATTCATAAAGCTGGCTTAGACTTGCTTTGCCACGACCACGTTTAAAGTTTCAAAAGTTTTAATTAGGTTTTCAGTAAAAATACAAGTTGAACAATAACCACAGAAGGAAATAAGACAAAAGCCCAACCCCCAACCTGCTCTTGGAGTCTCGTACCCACTTTTGAAAGTACTGAGAGTGGCGCAAAATCATAAAATGTCTTAGTTTTTTTTTTGTAAAAACAAGTTAATTGTGAATTTTGATGCCAGAAATGTATCCTAAAGGCCTTGATGAATTCCCCCCAATGTCTTTATTAGGGATTTAGAATTTTGTTATAGAAAAATGAAGCTAAAATCTCTTTATAGACATATGATAACCCAGACTTGTAAACAAAAATAATACTAAATGTTATTAAAAGGTAGAGAGACCTGTTAATCATCACTATCATTTCGAAGAGAAGCTTGTCAGGGGTGTTGCCAGATTAACCTCATCTCTGGTAGAATCCCCAGTGTATTTCATAGAAAATACATCTGGCTGCAATTGTGTGGTTTGGGCAGCTTGAATCAAGTGAATCATGAATCAGTTGCTCCCCAGAAACATAATGTCATCCATACCTTTACTCATGCAATCTATTTCTTCACTTGGTGAAAAAATTCAGTTTAAATTCATATGCTCATGAGGCTTAAGTGTTCTATGTATGATTAAAGTACTGCTTTTCAGTTAAGAATCAACAGATTGCACACATAAAGCTATGCATGGCATTATCTTTCAAAGAGCAAAATTACCATATAAACAGATTTGGGGCGGGTGGATCATCCTAACAGATTCCCTTTAATCTTCATATATTTTTCAGCCAGTTAAAGTGGTAGTCCACTACTTGGAGAACCCCTTCTCAATTGAAATGTTCATCCTCATAATATCAAAGCCGCCTATACTCATCTACTGTGGCAGCGCTGTTCCAGCAATGACAACACTGGCTCTCCCATGACGTTGTTATTCCATGTGAGCCAATCAGCAGTCACTTCACTCTCACTTCCTTCTGGCATAATTGACAGTCAGACATCAGAAAGCAGCAGCAGCTCTCACTTTATTACTGATGTCAATTTCGTCTGATGGTTGTGAGAGTGAAGCTGCTGCTGAATGACTGAAGGGCTCACATGCCATAGCAACATTACGCAAGCCCCGAGAGACCCAGTGCCGTGCTGGAACAGTGCCAGCGGCAGGATTGAGTACGGGCTGTTTTTATTTTTTAAGGGGTATACAGCAATAGATAAGGTGTTGTCATCTGTCGGAGTAGTGGACAACCCGTTTAATAACATATAGTGATACTGATTTAAATACACACAAGTTCTAATAGGAAACACTGCACTTCTTAGATGTTTTTAGAACAAGTCTCCTTTAAAGGGGTTTTCCCATCTCAGGCATTTATAGCATATGTTTTTTACATTTATAGTGATGTAAGATGTGACTCAATTCTCAAGATACATATGGAACCTACACCTATCAGACATGGCATCAATTTCTTACAAGGGAATGCCCCCTTAAAGAAAAAACTAAATATAACATTGGTATTTCTAAAAAAAATTGAAATATGCTAAGGTTTTATATTTCAGTTTGTAGTGTTATATATTCCTAAAAAAACAGGAAAAACATTACAAAAATATGGTATATAACATTTGGGGGTTCCCTAGTACTATATTGAATCAATTTTAAATGCAAAAATAGCATTAGTAATGTCCAAGTGAGTACACTATCTGGCAAAGCAAAAATGGATGGTACATGACTATAAATAACAGGCTATTGAACAACACACTGCAGTATCAGATTTTTTAGGGGCCTTAAATTGTAGAAAGAGTTAGAAAATTATCCATTTTTTTGGTGCAGATGCCTGCCTCATTGATCATTATACACAAGCAGTGAAAATGTAAAAAGCCTTGGGTTTTTCATACAGGGTGGTGCAAAAATTATCCATGTTTTGGGAGTTTCAATAGCTATTTTCTTTGCTAACTGAAGAAGCTAAAGCATTTTCACAAGGCGTCCAAAATGTTTCCCTTTATTTAGGAAGCAAAAACAATTGTACAGTTTTAAAAGTGAAGAAGTAATGACTTCTCAACTAGCAGTTAAAATGTTATCCCTCTTTGGGATCCACAACTGGTGTGCTATTCACAAAATCATTAAGAAATTACAAAGGCTTTTACCAAGTCATACAAAAATTATCCTTTTTTAGAGAGCAGGAACAGGTTAACTGTTTTCAAAGTGAAGAAGCAATGGCTTACTGTTTTATGTTTTTCAAAAAATTAGACCTATTTTGGAAGCTGTTTCATGTTTGTGTACAGAGTATGATTTCCAGCAGTGGTACATTGTAGCTATTAAACATAGTATGCATCCCAGAGATGTGTGCTGGCAAGGCTGTGTAGTGTCTGTGGCAGCAAGAGAAGGTACACACTAGGGAATTAGGTAAGCAAGGAGATATCTGGCAGTTTAGGTCCAGCACCGTCAGGCCCAACAGCCACAATAGTACAGTATTGATAACATGATGAACAGGGAGTAGATGCTTGACTGAATGTGGGAGGTCAACACTGGTGGAAGTAGAAGAGTGTAGTAGAAGACAGACAATGGTCAGTCTGGCTGGCAAATGATAAGGCTGATTTAATCATTGACATCAGCCAAAGGTGAATGAAAATTGACATGTGGTGGTGCGTTTTGTATGTGTCTCCAATTTGACAATTGAAACAAGTGTGCCAAAACAAACCTGCAGTATTAAATGTCTTAATCTACTCTAGGAAAAATATATATCTTTGTACCGTGTTACCCAGTAGATAGAAAAATATTTTGATCTGAGAGTCATCAGGGGTTGATTCCTTTTAATCGCTAACTGAAAAGATGGTAACAAATTACAAGCTTTCAAGACTACTCAGGCCTCTTCATCAGGCTGGTATGACACAAAATCTGAAGAGTCACATATTTATACACAGCAAGACACAGAAATAATGCAATAGATGAGACAAGTGACGTAAAGCGGAACTATTTCTATGGGAGGGGGATAAACAGTTGTGGCCATAAATATTGGAATACTTCATAGACAAGTAGTATGAAAGTTTTATTGTCCTATGATTAAAGTCTGGTCTTGGGCTTTGATGCCCCCAAGGTCTGAGGAGCACATTCTTTAGTTGATGTAGAATGACATAAATCCATGCGACGCATTCATTTCTGCTCTGAAGGTGTCAAAGGTTGTCATTAGTTTATATTCCCAGACTTTTCTGTCTCTCTGAGATTTGAAATTACCTTTTAACACCAGTAATTTCATGTCTGTGATGCTGTGATCAGCATTTGATCAAGGTTTATAATTTATCAGTTATCAGACTGCTAAAAGTGAAAGTCCCATAGAGGGAGTAAGTAAAAAAGTAAAAAAAAAAAAAAAGCAAAACAATTGTAAAAACTTTTTTTTTTTAACAAGCAAAAAATAATAAAAAATATACACTACCGTTCAAAAGTTTAGGGTCACCCAGACAATTTTGTGTTTTCCATGAAAACTCATACTTTGATTTAGCAAATGAGTTTCAAAATGATTAGAAAATATAGTTCCGACATTGACAAGGTAAGAAATGATGATTTTTATTAGAAAGAATAATGTTCTCCTTCAAACTTTGCTTTTGTCAAAGAATGTTCCCTTTGCAGCAATTACAGCATTGCTGACCTTTGGCATTCTAGCTGTTAATTTGCTGAGGTAATCTTGAGAAATTTCACCCCATGCTTCCTGAAGCCCCTCCCACAAGTTGGATTGGCTTGATGGACACTTTTTGCATACCATACGATCAAGCTGCTCCCACAACAGCTCAATGGGGTTGAGATCTGGTGACTGCGCTGGCCACTCCATTACAGATAGAATACCAGCTGCGTGCTTCTTCCCTAAATAGTTCATGCATAATTTAGAGGAGTGCTTTGGGTCATTGTCCTGTTGTAGGATGAAATTGGCTCCAATCAAGCGCTGTCCACAGGGTATGGCATGGCATTGCAAAATGAAGTGATAGCCTTCCTTATTCAAAATCCCATTTGCCTTGTACAAATCTCCCACTTTACCAGCACCAAAGCAACCCCAGACCATCACATTACCTCTACCATGCTTGACAGATAGCATCAGGCACTCTTCCAGCATCTTTTCAATTGTTCTGCGTCTCACAAATGATCTTCTCTGTGATCCAAACACCTCAAACTTTGATTCGTCTGTCCATAAAACATTTTCCAATCTTCCTCTGTCCAATGTCTGTGTTCTTTTGCCCATATTAATCTTTTCCTTTTATTAGCCAGTCTCAGATATGGCTTTTTCTTTGCCACTTTGCCCTGAAGTCCAGCATCCCGGAGTTGCCTCTTCACTGTAGACGTTGACACTGGCGTTTTGCGTATACTATTTAATGAAGCTGGCAGTTGAGGAACTGTGAGGCATTGATTTCTCAAACTAGAGACTCTAATGTACTTGTCTTGTGGCTCAGTTGTGCAGCGGGGCCTCCCACTTCTCTTTCTACTCTAGTTAGAGCTTGTTTGTGCTCTCCTCTGAAGGGAGTAGTGCACACCATTGTAGGAAATCTTCAATTTCTTGGCAATTTCTCGCATGGAATATCCTTCATTTCTAAAGAACAAGAATAGACTGTCGAGTTTCACATGAAAGTTCTCTTTTTCTGGCCATTTTGAGAGTTTCATAGAACAAACAAAAGGAATGCTCAAGATTCTTAATGAGCTCAAAGTAAGGTCAATTTTATAGGTTCTCAAATCAGCCAAACCGTTTTCAGCTGGGCTAACATACTTGTGCAAGGGTTTTCTAGGGTTTTCTAAACATCCATTAGCCTTCTTAAACAGTTAGCAAACACAATGTACTATTAAAACACTGGAGTGGTGGTTGCTGGAAATGGGCCTCTATACACCTATGTAGATATTGCAATAAAAACAAGATGTTTGCAGCTAGAATAGCCATTTACCACATTAACAATGTATAGAGTGTATTCCTGATTAGTGTTGAGCCACCCCCGTAGTGTTCGAGTTCGGTTCGGTTCGTCGAACACCCGTGTGTTCGCCGAACTGTTCGTCGTACTGTTCGTCGAACACCTTCGAACACCGTTAAAACCAATGGCAGGCAAACAAAAACACATAGAAACACATAGAAAACACCTTCAAAGGTGTCCAAAAGCTGACAAACTGCTCAGAAGACACAACTAACACATGGAAAAGTGACAAGTACATATAGTCATGCGAAAATAAAAGAGGTGGAGGAGTAAAAGGAGGGGGAGACACAGATATAGGCATGTCATGCCCTTCTAAAATCCAAAAAGTGAGAAGCCGACACGGCCAGTCCGCTCCTGCCCGTGCCACCTCCATGTCGCCGGGTTTGTGCCAGAGCCGCGGTGAACCCTGATGGCCAGCCCCCCTCTCCCAATACTGGTGCCTGTCCGCTGGTGGGTCGAGCGAGCCCCCCTGTGGTGGAGGCAGCTCTAAGCTTTTTAATTTAAATTGTCTCTCTAATTTGAATGAATACACTTTAAATCCATTTACAAGGATCTATTGGAGGGCAAGTCTCATGCCAGCAGCCGCGTAATTCCAGCTCCAGTAGCGTCCACTAAAGCTGCTGCAGTTAAAAAGCTTTTATAAGGATCGAGCTCGGCTGTCCACCGCAAGGCATCCTACTGCCAGTCCCAGCCCCTATGCCTTGGGGTGCCTCCTGATGCTCTTCACTGAGTATCCCATGGTCCCGAAGCATTTCCTTTGAAAAAATAAAGTGTCTAAACTACAGGTGGTGTAGCTTGCTTAACAGCCGGGATAATCCGCTGACTAGCAGACACTGCTACTAGGCACAAAGTATTTCCTGAGCTAGATGCAGTTAAAAATTTGTAATTAGATACTCTCATTGGATGCTGAGAAAGCATTCCATAGAGTCTCCTGGCACGCCATATATGATTCTCTTAAAAAGCTTGGGGTAGGGGTCTAGGGGACCCTTTTATAGCCAAAATCACGGCCCTGTATCGCAATACGTCACCTAGGCTGAAGATAAATGGAACTGTAGCACCCTGAGGGCTCGGTTGCTACAGACGTATTGCACCTCACCCAGAGGTGTGATATCTCACTCTCAGGTAAGGATGGAGTGTGGATCAGGACCCGACACCTGCATGCATTACACCACATTGCCGTGGGGCAGGGCGACCAATATGCCCCTGAGATGGGCACGACATTCCCTGTCCCTGGCTGGAGTGGGGGGAGGGAACACTGAGGAAGGGGAACCCTGTAGTGCAGGAGCAGGGAGGAAGCAGTTCCAGGGTGCATTGAGAAGGGAGTATAAAAGGTGGGCACCATCTTAGTTCAGTGCAGAGAAGTCTGAGCAGAAGTGGCAGGGAGCAGGGGGTCTGCATGAGCTCTGCTCCGGAGGCGGGCCTAGTAACAGAGGCCCAGGCCTGGAAGAGGGAGAAGGAAGGAAGAGGAGCGGAGAAGGCTCCAGGAACGAGGAATGAAGGGATCCCAGGGGTGCGGACGGGCGAGTCGCCACCGCACGCCCGAATCCACCTGCGTGGAGGGGTCAGGCCAAAGGGGGAGACCGGTCCCCGAACTAGTGGAGGCAGGAAACGACCCTCAGCTAGAAACCGGAGGCTCTGACATTTTATGTGGCGCAGCCCCTCGCTACACCCGCTAGGAAGGCACCACATAGGGTCAGGGAAACTGGCGCCAAGTTTACCAAGAGGAGGCCCGAGGCAGCCGGACAGAAGTGTTGGTAAGAAAGGCCAGACAAAGGACACACAAAGGGGGTCCTGTGAAGTGCTCCAAAGTTATCTGGGAGTTGTTTGAGCCCCTCACCTGGTGAGCACAGTACGACGTGAGCAGCCGTTACCTGCAGACGTGGTCTGGATAATAAGAACTGTGAGTAAAGGCCCTGGACTACATCACTGACTCCGTGTCGTTACTGCTGCTGCCCTGCACCATCACCCCCATCCTCCGCATACACTGCCCTGAGGCTATACTCCTCCCGTGGGGAGTTATGCTACGCTCTGCTGCACCCACAACACCAGCCTCAGCGGTCTGCCCTGTAGCGACGGTTCACTCTGACCGCAATCCACGGGTGGCGTAGTCGGACATTTAAACATCAAAACCACATAAATAGTTCCGCCACTGGTTTGACCGCCCTGAGCCACGGAACCGGGTCGCCGCCACGAAGACTACAACCACCAGCATCCACCAAAAAGGGTCCGGCTCCGGGTGTCCCAAGGCCCAGGGGGTGCGTCAGAACATTTTCATCACCTTTCACAATCACCAATGGGACAAGGCAGGGATGTCCTCTGTCCCCTCTCTTATACATCCTAGTGACGGAGCACCTGCTCTCATCAATTCGCCATAACCCCAATATTAGGTGGATTGAGATGGGAGGCACAGAGTACAAGTGCTCTCTATTTGCTGATGATGTCCTAGTATATATCACTCAATCACATATATCCATCCATGCTTTTATGGCTGAAATAGATCACTTTGTTACATGGTAAAGTTTTAAAATCAATGCAGATAAGTCTGAGGCCCTCGATGTCTCCCTCCCCAAATCCATATAGGATTCCATCCAGTCCAACTTTCCCTTTGCCTGGCCCTCACAGGGTATCAAATACTTAGGAATTCCTATTCATAGAGACCTCTCCCATCTATGTTATCTTAATTTTGGGCCCTTTATTGAACAATTCCATACAGACCACGGTTGGCAAGTTAGAACTGTAAGATTCACTACGTGAACCGCTGGTGTTTTGTGGAAAAGCACATGTACACCGCGTTCCAAATTATTATGCAAAAAGTGTTTAGGAGTGATAAGGGAAGAATTTGTTTGTTTGTCAGTTAAACTCATTGATGGTGATGTGTGTCAGGGCTCTTTATATCACTGTAAGCAATTGCAGACACCTGTGCTAATTAGTTTGGCAGGTGTGTCCAATGAAAGGCAAGACTACTTAAGAAGGCTCTCTCACATTATTAAGCAGCCTACATTTTCTGCCAAAATGGGAAAGAAAAAGGATGTGTCGGCTGCTGAGAAGCAACAAATTGTGGAGTGTTTAGGTCAAGGCATGACTACAATCAACATTGTGCGATGATCAGGATGAAGTGTCTTGGCAATCAAGAAGTATGTAGCTGATTCACAGTACACACGTGTGCGTGCTGATAAGGGCAAATTGAGGACTCTTTCCTACAGGCAATTACGTCAGGTTGAAAGAGCAGCGGCAAAAAAGCCTTGTCATAGCAGCTGACAAGTTTTTGAAGCTGCTTGTGCCTCCAACGTCCCCCGAACAACAAGATGCAGGGTCCTTCAGAGGTTTGCAGCTGTGCATACGCCATCCTGTCGACCTCCTCTATCCACTTCACACAAGCAGAAACGGCTCCAGTGGGCCAAACATTACATGAAGACTGATTTCAAAACTGTTTTGTTCACGGATGAGTGCCGTGCAGCGCTCGATGGTCCAGATGGATGGAGTGGAGGATGGCTGGTTGATGGACACCCCATGCAAACACGGCTACAGCGCCAACAAGGAGGAGGTGGAGTAATGTTTTGGGCTGGAATCATGGGGAGAGAGATTGTCGGCCCCTTTAGGATCCCTGAAGGCGCTAAAGATGAACTCCATAATGTATGTGGATTTTCTCAAACAGCACTTCCTGCCATGGTTCAAGAAGAAGAACCGTGTATTTCACAGCAAGATCATTTTTCTGCATGATTATGCACCATCTCATGCTGCACATAAAACATCTGCATCTCTGGCTGATATGGGCATAAAAGGGGACAAACTTATGGTGTGACCCCCATGCTCCCCTGACCTCTACCCCATTCAGAACCTTTGGAGCATCATTAAAAGGAGTGTCTATGATGGCGGGAGGCAGTTCACATCTAAGCAACAGCTCTGGGAGGGTATTCTGTCCTCATGCAAAACAATTGAAGCAGAAACCATCCAAAACCTGACAAACTCAATGGACGAGAGAGTTCAGAAGCTCCTTTCGAACAAGGGGTCCTATGTGAAAATGTAACATCACCTAGAATAAAGTTTTGAGTTGAAAACTGTTTGATTTCAGTTTCTAACAACCTGCTAATGCTTATAATTTCAAAAATGACCATTTTTTTGGTCTTTATTAAAATGAAAAGGTTGATCGAAAAGTTTGGGGGATCTAAGAGTGTGGCAACCCAGTAGTCATGATTACTTCGAATTCTGACAATATGAGGGTCATGCTGCAGGTAGTGCAGCAAGAAGGCACTTATGTGTCTTGCGCATCTCGGAGCCCCAAAATTATTTTCCGGGCTAGATGCAGCTAAAAATTATTTTTAATTTTAAATCTGGTGGAGCTTATTATAGATGGCCTAATAGGATCAGTGCTGCACACTGCTACAAAGCCCAAATTATTTTCCAGTCAAGATACAGATAAACATGATTAGTAATTTGAAAGCTTAAAACGGTTGGTAGGGTGATTTTAACCAATCATCAAGCTTTTACTCTCCCCAGGATGACACAGGGGTAGAAAAGTCGTTTCGGATCCATGATTTGTTCATCTTTATGAACGTGAGTCTGTCTACATTATCAGTGGAGAGCCGCGTGCGCTTATCTGTCAGCACACCACCAGCAGCGCTGAACACACGTTCAGACAGAACGCTGGCTGCGGGGCATGACAAGATCTCCAAGGCGTAAGTGGCTAGCTCCGGCCATTTATCCAGATTGGAAGCCCAAAAAGAGCAAGGGTCCAGTGACACAGTCGTGGCTTCAATGTTTACTTGGAGATACTCCTGTACCATCGTCTCTAGGCGTTGACTATGTGTCAGACTTCTTGTCTCCTGTGGCCTTGCAAAGGATGGGCTAAAAAAGTGGTGAAATGATTCCGCAAAATTGATGTTACCTGCAGATACTGTGGTTCTGTTACGGTTTGAGTGCTGAACACTTGACGGTCCCACGGTTGGCAAGTTGGAACTGTGAGATTCACTACGTGCACCACTGGTATTTTGTGGAAAAGCACATGTAAGATTCTGCAACAGTCTCTGCTGATACTCCTGCATGCGTGCATCACTTTCTATGGCAGGAATAATTTCTGCAAATTTACTTTTGTACCGGGGATCTAACAGTGTGGCAACCCAGTAGTCAGGATTATTTCTAATTCTCACAATTCGAGGGTCATGTTGCAGGTAGTGCAGCAAGAAGGCACTCATGTGTGTTGCGCATCCAGGAGCACCAAGTCCCTGTTGTGTTGGTGGCGAGGTAACAATCATGCTTCCTTCCTCTGTCCTCTCCCCCCAACCTCGCACAACAGAAATGTGATCAAGGTCTCCCTCATCTGATGAGTCTTCCATCAGTTCGTCCTCCACTTCTTCCTGGGCTCCTGCACCTTCCTCACTAGTTTGGCTGCTACCATGCGCCCTGGTAAAACCATCTCCCCCACCCTCACATGCCTGCCGCCTTGGTGCTGCCGACCTTCTGGACCTTGCAGATGTTAGCCCTTCCGCATACAACTCCTCCTCCTCTACTTCCTCCACCTCCTCTTGTGCCACCACCTGACTCCGAATTCTGTTTAACATGTGCTCCAGCATGTAAATCACCGGAATAGTCATGCTGATAATGGCATCGTCAGCACTAAACATCTTCGTCGCCATTTCAAAACTGTGCAGAAGGGTGCATAGGTCCCTGATCTGAGACCACTCCTCCAGCGTGATTTGCCCCACCTCTGAATCTCGTTGGCCCAGGCTATACGTCAGAACGTATTGCACCAGGGCTTGTCGGTGCTGCCACAGTCTCTGCAACATGTGCAGAGTTGAATTCCACCGGGTAGGCACATCGCATTTTAGCCGGTGAAGTGGCAGGCCCAACGACTTCTGTAGAGATGTAAGTCGCTGAGCTGCGGGATGCGAACGGCGGAAGTGAGCACACAGCGACCGTGCCCTCTGCAGAAGGCCATCTAGTCTGGGATAGTGGGCTAAAAATTGCTGGACAACCAGGTTCAACACGTGAGCCATACAAGGCACGTGTGTGACATTGCCCCGGCGAAGGGCCGCACCCAGGTTTGCAGCATTGTCGCACACGGCCTTCCCTGGTTTCAGGTCCAGTGGAGACAACCATTCATGAAATTGGTTCTCCAGAGCTGACCACAACTCCTCAGCTGTGTGACTCACATTTCCCAGACATTTCAATGTAAAAATCGCCTGATGACGTTGAGCCCTACTGCCAGCATAGTAAGGAGGTGTGCAGGATCCCTTCTGCGCAGTTAGAAAGCTTGTGGCATGACCAGACAGGCTTTGGGTGCAGGTGGAAGACCGAGAGGAGGTTGAGGAGGCAGAAGCAGTGGAGGAACTTTGACATAAAGAGGATTGACGCACAACTCGTGGGGACGGCAAGACTTGGACAGCAGCCCCTTGTCCTGCTGTCACCATAGTTACCCAGTGCCCAGTCAGCGACATGTAACGCCCCTGTCCATGCCTACTCGTCCAAGTGTCTGTGGTGAAATGCACCCTGTCACACACAGAGTTTCTCAAAGAAGCGGTGATGTTGTGTGCGACATGCTGGTGGAGCGCAGGCACACCTTTCTTTGAGAAATAGTGCCGACTGGGCATCTGGTACTGGGGCACTGCGACGGACATAAGGTCTCGAAAATCCTCTGTGTCCACCAGGCGGAAAGGCAGCATTTCTGTAGCCAAGAGCTTGTAGATGGTGAAATTCAACCTCTTAGCTTTCTCATGGCTAGGAGGAAATGGTCTTTTACTTG
The DNA here is from genome assembly GCF_046119375.1 of Phyllobates terribilis. Taxonomy (NCBI): domain Eukaryota; kingdom Metazoa; phylum Chordata; class Amphibia; order Anura; family Dendrobatidae; genus Phyllobates; species Phyllobates terribilis. The sequence goes on from NW_027362771.1 coordinate 88,573,986, forward strand.
TCCACATCTGAGGGACCGAGGGCTGGCTATTGTGCTTAGACGGGGTTGATAAGGGTGTCCCCGGCAAACTGCCGGTCTGTGAGGAAGATGCAGGCGGACATGTTAGGTTGCCTTCATCCAAAGGTGGTGCTATCGATGTCGGACAGCGCTCAACACCAGCTGGTGTTACCACCTCCAAAGAAAGTGATGACCTGCCAATCACGCTGGCTGTTGCGGGTAAAGAGGTGGCAGGTCTGCGCCCCAAAACAGGTGTGACTGCTGTCCCCCCAGTCACAGAGGATGAAGAGGCCGCGGATGCACAAGATATGGCAGACGGTGGTTGGCCCGGCCGGCTAGGCCGCATTGTAGCACACTGAGCTTCCCACTGCAACTTATGCTTCATGTCCATGTGCCGGTTCATGCATGAAGTACTCAAACTATGTATTTTTTGGCCTCTACTTAGCTTTTGCTGACAAATGTTACAGATAACACGAGTTGGGTCATCTTTATCGATCTGAAAAAATGCCCAGGCTATGCAAGGCTTAGCACCCATGCGACCTGAAGAGCCACCACGACTTGTGGTGAGAGGCAGAGTTGTGTTTGAGGATGCAGTTGTTGACGTGCTTCCAGTACTACGTCTCTGTCCAGGAAGACGCAACCTGACCTCGTCGTCACTAGCATCTTCCTCCACCTCCTCTGCTGACCTCATCTCTTGGCTGACTGTGGGTTGACAGTAAGTGGGATCTCCGACCTCATCATCATCACCCTGTGCGTTATCACACCCGTCGTCCTCAGAGCCAACCTGTTCCTGCCCTGACAAAAAACTAAAGTTGTCGCTCCAATCAGGTATTTGAGTCTTGTCATCGTCTTCCTCATTGGCTCCACCAACAGGAGTTACAGTTTGGGAATGAGGGTCTACATTATGGTCAGAACCTTCTGCGTCTGGTCCTGGATCCGACTCATAAAGATTCTGGGCATCAGTGCAGATCATTTCCTCGTCTGGATTCACAGAAGCGCTGGAGTCGACCTCTGATTCCCAGGCTATAGTATGAGTAAACAGCTCTGCAGACTCAACCATCTGTTCTACCTCATACTCAGACGGGCAGCTGGAGATTTGGGAGCTGTGAGGAAGCAAGTGCGATTTGGGTGACACCTTTGAGGACTGGAGTATTTGTGATGTTGAAGTTGATGTGGAGGAGAGCCCACTTAAAGGAGCACTTGATATCCGTTGAAGCACCTGCTGTTTTTGTGCCTCATCTGGAATTTGTAGCGATTGGCGTGGCCGTAAGAAAGGGATCTTATCACATTGTCCGCTAAAAGAAGTAGACATTTTAGTTTGGCTGGAAGATGGTCTTTCTTCTGCAGATGTTACTGTTGCTTTAACACCTACCCCACGGACACAACCTTTTTTCCCCTTCCCAACACGCCTATTCCCCTTTCCACCAGCAGCAGGCCTTTTTCCACTCATTTTGGTGGTTAACTAATTCACAACTCTGGAGTTGTTTGCACAAAAAAACAATGGATGGTAACCGAGCAGAGCTGAGTGGCCAAACTGTGGTATTAGGCCAAAACTATTGGCTGGGTTAGATGCAGAAAAAAATTATTTTGAATTTGCAACCTGATGGAGGTCAGTATAGATGGACTAATAGAGAAAGTCCGACACACTACTAGAAGGCCAAATATTTTTTCAGAGGTAGATGCAGAAAAAAATATATTCAGTTTGCAACCTGATGGAGGTCAGTATAGATGGATTAATAGAACAAGACCCACACACAGCTAGAAGCCCAATATTTTTTCAGAGGTAGATGCAGAAAAAACTATATTCAGTTTGCAACCTGATGGAGGTCAGTATAGATGGACTAATAGAACAAGTCCCACACACTGCTAGAAGCCCAAATATTTTTTCAGAGGTACTGTAGATGCAGATAAAAATTATTTTTAATTTGCAACCTGATGGAGGTCAGTATAGATGGACTAATAGAGAAAGTCCGACACACTACTAGAAGGCCAAATATTTTTTCAGAGGTAGATGCAGAAAAAAATATATTCAGTTTGCAACCTGATGGAGGTCAGTATAGATGGACTAATACAACAAGTCCCACACACAGCTAGAAGCCCAAATATTTTTTCAGAGGTACTGTAGATGCAGATAAAAATTAGTTTTAATTTGCAACCTGATGGAGGTCAGTATAGATGGACTAATAGAGAAAGTCCGACACACTACTAGAAGGCCAAATATTTTTTCAGAGCTAGATGCAGAAAAAAATTATATTTAGTTTGCAACCTGATGGAGGTCAGTATAGATGGATTAATAGAACAAGACCCACACACAGCTAGAAGCCCAATATTTTTTCAGAGGTAGATGCAGAAAAAAATATATTCAGTTTGCAACCTGATGGAGGTCAGTATAGATGGACTAATAGAACAAGTCCCACACACTGCTAGAAGCCCAAATATTTTTTCAGAGGTACTGTAGATGCAGATAAAAATTAGTTTTAATTTGCAACCTGATGGAGGTCAGTATAGATGGACTAATAGAGAAAGTCCGACACACTACTAGAAGGCCAAATATTTTTTCAGAGGTAGATGCAGAAAAAAATATATTCAGTTTGCAACCTGATGGAGGTCAGTATAGATGGAGTAATAGAACAAGACCCACACACAGCTAGAAGCCCAATATTTTTTCAGAGGTAGATGCAGAAAAAAATATATTCAGTTTGCAACCTGATGGAGGTCAGTATAGATGGACTAATAGAACAAGTCCCACACACTGCTAGAAGCCCAAATATTTTTTCAGAGGTACTGTAGATGCAGATAAAAATTAGTTTTAATTTGCAACCTGATGGAGGTCAGTATAGATGGACTAATAGAGAAAGTCCGACACACTACTCGAAGGCCAAATATTTTTTCAGAGGTAGATGCAGAAAAAAATATATTCAGTTTGCAACCTGATGGAGGTCAGTATAGATGGATTAATAGAACAAGACCCACACACAGCTAGAAGCCTAATATTTTTTCAGAGGTAGATGCAGAAAAAAATATATTCAGTTTGCAACCCGATGGAGGTCAGTATAGATGGACTAATAGAACAAGTCCCACACACTGCTAGAAGCCCAAATATTTTTTCAGAGGTACTGTAGATGCAGATAAAAATTATTTTTAATTTGCAACCTGATGGAGGTCAGTATAGATGGACTAATAGAGAAAGTCCGACACACTACTAGAAGGCCAAATATTTTTTCAGAGCTAGATGCAGAAAAAAATATATTCAGTTTGCAACCTGATGGAGGTCAGTATAGATGGACTAATACAACAAGTCCCACACACAGCTAGAAGCCCAAATATTTTTTCAGAGGTACTGTAGATGCAGATAAAAATTAGTTTTAATTTGCAACCTGATGGAGGTCAGTATAGATGGACTAATAGAGAAAGTCCGACACACTACTAGAAGTCCAAATATTTTTTCAGAGCTAGATGCAGAAAAAAATTATATTCAGTTTGCAACCTGATGGAGGTCAGTATAGATGGATTAATAGAACAAGACCCACACACAGCTAGAAGCCCAATATTTTTTCAGAGGTAGATGCAGAAAAAAATATATTCAGTTTGCAACCTGATGGAGGTCAGTATAGATGGACTAATAGAACAAGTCCCACACACTGCTAGAAGCCCAAATATTTTTTCAGAGGTACTGTAGATGCAGATAAAAATTAGTTTTAATTTGCAACCTGATGGAGGTCAGTATAGATGGACTAATAGAGAAAGTCCGACACACTACTAGAAGGCCAAATATTTTTTCAGAGGTAGATGCAGAAAAAAATATATTCAGTTTGCAACCTGATGGAGGTCAGTATAGATGGAGTAATAGAACAAGACCCACACACAGCTAGAAGCCCAATATTTTTTCAGAGGTAGATGCAGAAAAAAATATATTCAGTTTGCAACCTGATGGAGGTCAGTATAGATGGACTAATAGAACAAGTCCCACACACTGCTAGAAGCCCAAATATTTTTTCAGAGGTACTGTAGATGCAGATAAAAATTAGTTTTAATTTGCAACCTGATGGAGGTCAGTATAGATGGACTAATAGAGAAAGTCCAACACACTACTAGAAGGCCAAATATTTTTTCAGAGGTAGATGCAGAAAAAAATATATTCAGTTTGCAACCTGATGGAGGTCAGTATAGATGGATTAATAGAACAAGTCCCACACACAGCTAGAAGCCCAATATTTTTTCAGAGGTAGATGCAGAAAAAAATATATTCAGTTTGCAACCTGATGGAGGTCAGTATATATGGACTAATAGAACAAGTCCCACACACTGCTAGAAGCCCAAATATTTTTTCAGAGGTACTGTAGATGCAGATAAAAATTAGTTTTAATTTGCAACCTGATGGAGGTCAGTATAGATGGACTAATAGAATGATGCTATGCCCAAAAGATTTTACTTCACTAGGTGCAGTAAAAAAATTGGTGTTCTATACACAGGTGGTATATCTTGCAACACAGATAGGCTACTCCACTGACTAACACACTCTGCAATAGGCCAAAAAGGATTAGCTTTGCTAGATTCAGCCAAATGCTGTGAAAAAAACTTGCACAGCACTGGCACAGACCTGCCTGGCAAAAACTGATAGGAACTCATGTAACCTAGTCCTGAAAAGGACTGCAATTACAATTAGTCTTTACTCCCACAACCGATCTATTTAAGAGCACAGACCTCCCTGATAAAAGTCGTAGGAAATGCTGTAACCTAGTCCTTAAAAGGACTGCAATCACAACTATTCCCTACTCCCAAGCTATCTGTATATTTGTGCGAAAATTGGCTTGAAATTAACAAGGTATAGCGCACACAGCAACAGCGGTGCCGTCTAACACGCAGCTGCAGCAGTGAGAAAATGGTGGCGACGGGGAAAATGGCTTGGTCTTATAGGGCAAGGACATGTGACATACACTGCCAATGACACATGCCCTTGCTTGTGTGAAAAAAAGCACTTCGCTCCGTGTGTGCGCTGCTGATAGGCTGACAGATTGCACCTCCCCACTGTAAATGCGGGAAAGAGAAAAAAAAATGGAGATCTTCATTGTTCCTGCAGAGATCCATCCCCTGCCCCTCCCCCCACCCCGCTGTACACTCAAACTGCGTATTAACATTAATTTTCATCATTACTGAGAAAAAATCCAGTTATGATTTTGGTGCACGAACAGTTATCGAACATAACCTCGAACAGCCGAATTTTTCTCAAATTGTTCGTGTTCGCCGAACGGCTCGAACACCGCCCAAAACAGCTTGAATTTGAGATTGGCGAACAGTTCGAGTAGAACAACGCTCATCTCTATTCCTGATTTATTTAATGTTAGCTTCATTGAAAAAAAATGTGCTTTTCTTTAAAAAATAATGAAATTTCTAAATGACCCCAAACTTTTGAAAGGTAGTGTTGTGTATATATATATATATATATATATATATATATATATATATATATATATATACATATACTGTATATATATTATATACAGTACAGACCAAAAGTTTGGACACGCCTTCTCATTTAAAGATTTTTCTGTATTTTCATGACTATAAAAATTGTACATTCACACTGAAGGCATAAAAACGATGAATTAACACATGTGGAATTATATACTTAACAAAAAAGTGTGAAACAACTGAAAATATGTCTTATATTCTAGGTTCTTCAAAGTAGCCACCTTTTGCTTTGATGACTACTTTGCACACTCTTGCATATTCTTGATGAGCTTCCAGAGGTAGTCAGCGTAAATGGTCTTCCAACAATCTTGAAGGAGTTCCCAGAGATGCTTAGCACTTGTTGGCCCTTCTGCCTTCAGTCTGCGGTCCAGCTCACCTCAAACCATCTCAATTAGGTTCAGGTCTGGTGACTGTGGAGGCCAGGTCATCTGGCGTAGCACCCCATCACTCTACTGCTTGGTCAAATAGCCCTTACACAGCCTGGAGGTGTGTTTGGGATCATTGTCCTGTTGAAAAATAAATGATGGTCCAACTAAACGCAAACCGAATGGAATAGCATGCCGCTGCAAGATGCAGTGGTAGCCATGCTGGTTCAGTATGCCTTCAATTTTGAATAAATCCCCAACAGTGTCACCAGCAAAGCACCCCCACACCATCACACCTCCTCCTCCATGCTTCACGGTGGGAACCAGGCATGTAGAGTCCATCTGTTCACCTTTTCTGCGTCGCACAAAGACACGGTAGTTGGAACCAAAGATCTCAAATTTGGACTCATCAGACCAAAGCACAGATTTCCACTGGTCTAATGTCCATTCCTTGTTTTCTTTAGCCCAAACAAGTCTCTACTGCTTGTTGCCTGTCCTTAGCAGTGGTTTCCTAGCGGCTATTTTACCATGAAGGCCTGCTGCGCAAAGTCTCCTCTTAACAGTTGTTGTAGAGATGTGTCTGCTGCTAGAACTCTGTGTGGCCTTGACCTGGTCTCTAATCTGAGCTGCTGTTAACCTGCGATTTCTGAGGCTGGTGACTCGGATAAACTTATCCTCAGAAGCAGAGGTGACTCTTGGTCTTCCTTTCCTGGGGCGGTCCTCATGTGAGACAGCTTCTTTGTAGCGCTTGATGGTTTTTGCAACTGCACTTGGGGACACTTTCAAAGTTTGCCCAATTTTTCGGACTGACTGACCTTCATTTCTTAAAGTAATGATGGCCACTCATTTTTCTTTACTTAGCTGCTTTTTTTTGCCATAATACAAATTCTAACAGTCTATTCAGTAAGACTATCAGCTGTGTATCCACCCGACTTCTGCACAACACAACTGATGGTCCCAACCCCATTTATAAGGCAAGAAATCCCACTTATTAAACCTGACAGGGCACACCTGTGAAGTGAAAACCATTTCTGGTGACTACCTCTTGAAGCTCATCAAGAGAATGCCAAGAGTGTGCAAAGCAGTCATCAAAGCAAAAGGTGGCTACTTTGAAGAACCTAGAATATAAGACATATTTTCAGTTGTTTCACACCTTTTTGTTAAGTATATAATTCTACATGTGTTACTTCATAGTTTTGATGCCTTCAGTGTGAATGTACAATTTTCAAAGTCATGAAAATACAGAAAAATCTTTAAATGAGAAGGTGTGTCCAAACTTTTGGTCTGTACTGTATGTATATATATATATTGTACCCATAAATAAATATTTTTATGAAGAAAAAAATAAACAAAAGAAGTACACATATTTGGTATTGCCACATCCATAACAATCTGACCTATAAAACTGTCCCATTAATTAACCCCTTCAGTTAACACCGTAAAAAAAAACGGGCCAAAGAAACTATGTTTTTTCATCACACCTCCAAACAAAAAGTGGAATAACATGAGATTAAAAAAAAAAATGGAAATACAAATGGTATAGCTGAAAATGTGATCTTGTCCCACAAAAAAGAAGCCACCATACAGCTCCATATGGGTAAAAATTAAAAAGTTATATCCTTCAGAATAAAGCGATGCAAAAATAATCAATTTTTCTATAAAATAGTTTTTCCTGTGTAAAAGCGCCAAAACATAAAAAAAGATATAAATGTGGTATCGCTGTAATCGTAATAACCTGAAGTATAAAGCTGCCTTATTAATTATACTATACGTGGAAGAGCATAAGAAAAAAACAATTATTGAATTGCTGGTTTTTGTTCATTCTGCCTCTCAATAATCGGAATAGAAAACTATTAAAAAAAGTTATGTGGCCGAAAATTTTGTCTTGCAAAAAACAAACCCTTACATGACTGTTGGCAGAAAGCGCTTTTTAGTGTGTGATAGCAGCTAAACATAAAAATAACCTATATAAATCTGGTAGAACTTTTCCAAATGGGTTCACCTTGTCGTGGTGGGAAAGCTTTTATACTATTTTTGATCAAAAACAGTGTTACTAAGAACCCTATTTTATTTAAATGCACTTGCTTTTTATTTATTTCCAGCAGGGTTTTTGTTCATTTGCTTATTGTAGGCTTTTCTGATTCATGGCCATTGTGAAACATGCATTTATGTGCTGCATGTATACCAACTTAAACCAAGCTCCAATTTTGTGTTTTTGTTTTTTTTTTATAAATCCGGTACCGCTGTAATCGTATCAAACCAAAGGAACCAAGAAATGGCGTGAAAAATAAATTAAACAAATTCTTCACCTACTATGGATTTTGTTCATTCTGCCCCCCAAAGATCATAGTAAGGCTCACATCTATCCTGCACTCTGCACTTACACCGGGGTTTCCATGTAAATCCTTATAATGAGGCAGAAGGAGGCAATGTGGATGCTGTCTGGCCTTTAATCCAGTGGTGTCCATCTTTTTAGGATTGCATAAAAGTACGGTTGGCCACAGTTTTGTGCACCTCTGAAAAGAAGGACACCACTGAACAGAGGCCTGATGGAGTCCAGAGTAACTTTGCTTTATCGTTATAGTGAATGGATCCCTCGGGGGTTTCATCTGAATCATGTAATTCGTAGATTTAGATGGAAACCCTGATGTAAGTGCTCAGCGCAGAGTGCAGGATAAATGTGATCTTAAAGATTATGTAACATGTTCACAATAAAAGCTTCAACTCAATCCACAAAAAAGCAAGTCAACACTCAGGTCCATCAACTGTTAACGGAAATATAGGGGGCTTACATTTTACTGGTAGTTCAAAGGCTTTGGAAAAGCGCTATGGCTCCTCATCTCTAAAAGAAATCCAGAGAATTCTACACTTCCCTCCTTTATGAGCCCCACAGTGTGCCCAAACCACATTTAGCATCCACATGTTTGGAATTTCTGTAGTGATGAGAGCCCGCCTAATTTACGTGTGCATGTCTCCAGAAGCAAGAGCTCGGCATAACATACTGTGCACTACAATGTACAGGCACCACAATAGCAGATTTGAAATTTTCACTCAGCAACATCCACTGCTGCTTGTTTCTGGAAAACACCCATGGAGTCAAATCATCCCTGCACCTGTAGATAAATTCCCAAAAAGTGTATAATTTCCAAAATGGGGTTACTTGAGAGGGGGTATTCTGCTCTTTTAGCACTTAGGGGCTCTGTATATGGAGTCTACAAACTATTCAAGGAAAATCTGCTCTCCAGGAGGCAAATAGCGCTTTATCCCTCCCGAGTCTCACCGTGTGGCTAAGCAGTACTGTATAGCCACATATGGGATATTTCCACGTTCAGCAGAAATAGTGTGACAAATTTTGGTGCCACTTTTACCCATTTCCTCTTGTGAAAATGGAAAATCTGGGGCTCAAACTAAATTTTTGTGGTAAAAATGTAATTATTTTTTCTTCAGTGTGCAATGGTATAAAATTCTGTGACACACACGTGGTGTCAATATGATTACTGCACTCTTAGATGAACGGTAAAATCTGTTTAAATAATGGCTCTCCTTCCCTTCTCAGTTTTGCACTGTGCCTCAAAAGTAGTTCTCGATTACAGGTAGGGTATTGACGTACTCAGGAGAAATTGCACAACAAACTGAGAGGTCCATTTATTCCTTTTAGCCCATATAAAATAAAAAAATTGGGGGTAAAACAACATTTTAGCAGTAAAAATGTAATTATTCTTTCTTCACCGCCTAATGGTATAAATTTCTGTGAGGAACATGTGGTGTCAACATTCTTTCCGCATCCCTAGATGAATTCATTGAGAGGTGTAGTTTGTAAAATGACATTAGTTATGGGCAGTTTCTGTTGTTCTGGCACCTCAGGGGCTCTGCCAATGTGCCATGGTACCTTAAAAAAAAACAGCAAAATGTGAACTCCAAAAGTAGTTTTCAACCACATATGGGGTATCATTGCACTCAGGTGAAATTGCACAACAAATTACAGTCATATGAAAAAGTTTGGGCACCCCTATTAATCTTAAGGTTAATGTTTTATAAAAATTGGTGTTTTTGCAACAGCTATTTCAGTTTGATATATGTAATAACTGTTGGACACAGTAATGTTTCTGCCTTGAAATGAGGTTTATTGTACTAACAGAAAATGTGCAATCTGCATTCAAACAAAATTTGACAGGTGCATAAGTATGGGCACCTTACCAGAAAAGTGACATTAATATTTAGTAGATCCTCCTTTTGCAAAAATAACAGCCTCTAGTCGCTTCCTGTAGCTTTTAATGAGTTCCTGGATCCTGAATGAAGGTATTTTTGACCATTCCTCTTTACAAAACAATTCCAGTTCTGTTAAGTTTGATGGTCGCCGAGCATGGACAGCCCTCTTCAAATGATCCCACAGATGTTCAATGATATTCAGGTCTGGGGACTGGGATGGCCATTCCAGAACATTGTAATTGTTCCTCTGCATGAATGCCTGAGTAGATTTGGAGCGGTGTTTTGGATCATTGTCTTGCTGAAAGATCCATCCCCTGTGTAACTTCAACTTTATCACTGCTTCTTGAACATTATTGTCAAGAATCTGCTGATACTGAGTGGAATCCATGCGTCCCTCAACATTAACAAGATTCCCGGTGCCGGCATTGGCCACACAGCCCCAAAGCATGATGGAACTTCCACCAAATTTTACTGTGGGAAGCAAGTGTTTTTCTTAGAATGCTGTGTTTTTTTGACGCCATGCATAACGCCTTTTTGTATGACCAAACAACTCAATCTTGGTTTCATCAGTCCACAAGACCTTCTTCCAAAAAGAAATTGGCTTCTCTAAATGTGCTTTTGCATTCCTCAGCCGACTCTGTTTGTGGCGTGCTTGCAGAAACGGCTTCTTTCGCATCACTCTCCCATACAGCTTCTCCTTGTGCAAAGTGCGTTGTATAGTTGACCGATGCACAGTGACACCATCTGCAGCAAGTTGATGCTGCAGCTCTCTGGAGGTGGTCTGAGGATTGTCCTTGACTGATCTCACCATTCTTCTTCTCTGCCTTTCTGATGTTTTTCTTGGCCTGCCACTTCTGGCCTTAACAAGAACTGTCCCTGTGTTCTTCCATTTCCTTACTATGTTCCTCACAGTGGAAACTGACAGGTTAAATCTCTGAGACAGCTTTTTGTAGCCTTCCCCTGAACAACTATGTTGAATAATCTTTGTTTTCAGATCATTTGACAGTTGTTTGGAGGAGCCCATGATGCCACTCTTCAGAAGAGATTCAAACAGGAGAACAATTTGCAAGTGACCACTTTAAGTAGCTTTTCTCATGATTGCATACACCTAGCTATGAAGTTCAAAGCTCAACGAGGTTACAAAACCAAAAAAAGTGCTTTAGTAAGTCAGTAAAAGTAGGTAGGAGTATTTAAAACAAGAAAATGATAAGGGTGCCCATACTTATGCACCTGTCAAATTTTGTTTGAATGCAGATTGCACATTTTCTGTTAGTACAATAAACCTCATTTCAAGGCAGAAACATTACTGTGTCCTACAGTTATTACATATATCAAACTGAAAGAGCTGTTGCAAGAACACCAATTTTTTATAAAACATTAAGCTTAAGATTAATAGGGGTGCCCAAACTTTTTCATATAACTGTATATGGTCCATCTTGCTCCTGTTACCTTTGTGAAAATGAGGAAAAGGAAAAATTTGGGGCAAAATCAACATTTTTGCGGGAAAATATTTTTTTTCAATTTTCACAGTTCAATGCTATAGTCTTCTGCGAAGCATGTGCTCACCACACATCTAGATAAATTCATTGAGGGTTTTAGTTTCCAAAATGGGGTCACTTGTGGGGGTTTCAACTATTTAGGCACAACAGGGACTCTCTAAACATGACATGACTTCCTTTAATGATTCCAGCAAATTTTGCATTCAAAAAGTCAAATGGGGCTTCTTTTCTTCCAAGCCCAAACAGTAGTGCACCCAAACAGTAGTTTTCCTCCACTTATGGTTTATCGGCGTACTCAGGAAAAAGTGCACAACAAATTGTATGGTGCATTTTATGGTTCATTTTCTCCTGTCACCATTGAGAATATGCAAAATTTGGGGTTAAAAGAACATTTTTGTAGGAAAATTGTTACTTTTTATTTTCACGGCTTTATGTTATAAACTTCTGTGAAGCACCTTGCTTTCCACACATCTAGATACATTGCTTAAGAGGTCTATTTTTAAAAAGGGGGTCATTTGTTGGGGGTTGTCAATTGCTTAAGCACATCAGGGGCTCTCAAACATGACATGTTGTCCAATCTTGCTAATCATTTTTGCAGTCCAAACTGTAGTTTTCCCCGACATATGGGGTATAGTCGTACTCAGGAGAAATTGCACAATAAATTTTGGGGTCCATTTTCTCCTGTTACCCTTGTGAAAATAAAAAAATTGGGGCTGTAAAATGTAAATTTTTTCCTTCCACATTGCATTAATTCCTGTAAAGCACTTTAAGGGTTAATACACTTCTTGAATGTGGTTTTGAGGACTGTGCGGAATGTAGTTTTTAGAATGGTGTCACTTTTGGATATTTTTTGGCATATAGGTCCCCCAAAGTCACCTCAAATGTGATGTGGTCCCTAAAAAATTGTTTTGTAAATTTTGTTGGAAAAATTAGAAATTGCTGGTCAACCTTTCTAACTTCCTAACAAAAAATAGTTTTTTCAAAAATTGCTCTGATGTAAAGTAGACATATGGGAAATGTTATTGATTAACTTTGTGTGACATGACTCTCTGATTTAAGGGCATAAAAATTAAATGTTTGAAAATTGCAAAATTTTCTAAATTTTCACCAAATTTCAGTTTTTATAACAAATAAATGCCAGTCACATCAAACAAATTTTTACCACTATCATGAAGCACGATATGTCATGAAAAATTCTCTCAGAATCACTGGAATCCATTGAAGCATTCCAGAGTTATTACCTCATAAAGTGACAGTGATCAGAATTGTAAAACTTAGCCTGATCATGAAGGTGAAAACAGGAATGGGGAATTAAAGGGCTAAGGATGCAAGCAATTTTCATTTTTTTCCAATTTTCTTCTTTTCCCTCTCATATTTCAAATAGCTATAACTTTTTCATTTTTGTACTGATGCAAGAGGGTGACCGGGACGGTCATGCGCCTCTTTCCCTTTTGTGAATGTATTGTTCTACTCTGTTTTTATATATGAATATGTAAATGACTATTGTCTAATTTTACTTACAGGGACAGAATATGTTAGGCGTGGATGGTATATTAGATTAGGAATTGGGTACAGTGCAGTGGTGGACACAATAATTTAGGATAGAAATAGTTAATATATTTAGTAATAGCTCCAGTGTAGAAGGAGAAGGGGTAGTAACGGAGTAGTTTGCCCAGCAACCGACGGAGACGGTTGATGATTGGTCCAGTTGACAAAGGGGGAGGGGTTTGGGCCTGAGGAGAGCAACGATTATTCCTGTCAAGAAACAGTTCAGTCATGCAGTAGTTGCTGTTAATAACGTTAAAGTGTGCGCTGGAGGAAGACTGAGGAGAAGTTCAGGGCAATTGGGGCTGAAGATCAATAAAGATACAGATGGACAATGGAAAGAGAGTTAGGCAGCTTGAGGAACGATGAAGCAGTAAACTCTGAGGAAAATTTCCCTAAAAGTCCAAGGCCTGTAGAAGGACTGGTGGAGCCAGCCTTCACAACTCCCAAAGAGGGGAGAGCGGACGGGGAGATACCTGAGGAGACTATGACCGTGTTCTGGAAAGCTGCGGTACTGGAGAAACTAACTCTGAAGATAGGACAGAAAGGGACAGTGGAGAGGATGACAAATGTAATTGTGATGTGTAAAGGAACGGTATCTGTGACCAGAACTGAACAGCAAAAGGAGTTTGGTAAAGTTATTTTATATAAAAAAGAGACTGTGTATGACAGTGATTGCTTGCCTTCAATTACCTGACTCCTAAAGAAGATGGAGGAGCAACAAGGAATTGTGAGTGTTGTGCACCACATGCAAAACACAATAAAACACGGACATTATCTTTTATTTGTGGGCAGTCAGGGTGAGCATATACCACAATAGCAGTGTCTCGCCACTACTACCACCCTGCACCTTTTACACTGATATAGACATATGAAAGCTTGTTTTTTTGTGGGACAGCTTGTAGTTTTGAACGACATTATTCATTTCGCAATATAGAGTAAGTGAAATTGTAAAAAAAAAAATCAGTAACATGATGAAAAAAATAACCCCAATTTTGTTATTTGTTTATTTGGATTTTGTGTTTACAGGGTTGCTGCTGTAGTAAAATTGACTAGGAAACATGATTTATGGGAATACGAAACATTTATAGTTTCTTTTTCTATTTTATTGGCTTAAAAAAATTCTGAATTTTGTAAATATAATTTCTTTTTATATTGCCTGCAATGGAACTGTGTGGGGGCTTTTTTTCTGTGTGACATTTTTTAGTTTGTCCTTATGTGAAATGAGCAGTGCTCTCTGACCTACTATCACAACACAGTAAAAGCATAAAATGGTGCTGCTGGGCTGGCCCCCATCTTTTATACTGTAATTGTCCTCTCTGATTGGCTGCGCTAGACCATATGATGTGATAGCAGGGCATTATGGGGAAGACTGTATGGCCATGCTGTCATTAGCCCACTGTGTAATTCTTTAGCAGTATGTGAAATGGTGAAAGTCATTTTTTTCCAATCCTCATGAATCGAATTTCAAACTGTTTGAATTTGAGGGTTCCTTAGAATTTAATGAAATTCGACTCAAAGTGGATTATCCATAGATAGATTTGATCATCTCTTGAAACCACCCTAAATCTAAGAGAGAGATGTTTTTGCTTTGAATTACTAAAAAGTTCAGTCCCAATGGGAATATGTCAAATATTTCAAAGGTGTTACATGGAGTTCAAAGAAGTGGTATGGCAGCTCAGCTGCATTAACCTGAGTCTACAATACAAGTGCAAGGACAGAACACTAGAATCCCATGTAAAGACCACCACATCCAACCTTTTATCAAATGAAATTGTGTCTTCTGAGTCAGTAGCAGCTTCGAGACATCTGTAGAGTTTATTCTTATGTAGATTTATTAGTCTCTTATCTGTCTACATAACTTAGGCCAAAGAATGTATTAAGAGGAACTAAAAGGTTATAAAGCAAATATTTTTTGTGAGGAATTAACAATATTTATGCAGACAGAAAATGGATAGAGCTATAATTTCTTTCTGCACTGTGTTCCTTACGATGTTTCACCTGTTTCCTTATAATTCTGTAAGTCCTCTCCATCTCATGTATAATCCTCTCTCCTCTTTCCAATATATACTAAGTGACTGTATTCACAAGTATGATAATTGCCTAATCATAAATGCCCAGATGTTTCCTAATATTAGCTATGTTTATTTTGTCTGCCTATGTGAACCATTTAACCTTTCCTTTATATGCCCCAACACTGGCATGCAGCCATTTACATTGCATAGGAGATTTTAAATAATGAGTTTCAAGTATCAAATTGAACTATTAATGATTACTTACCATGTTAATATTAGCTAGTGGGTTGTCCCATGTATATAAACTTGCTGGGTTCACACCAACACTATGAATTCAGCTATTATGTTTATGCGTAAGGAACAGAATAATGGAATTAAATGCAGGCACAGATCTGTTACACCAGTTTCCTGGTAAAAAAACACTTTGATGAATTGCCCCCTATCAATAGTGTCTAATTCTTAGTGTAGACAGTCTTAAAGTGTCCCAGATTTATCAGTCGTTCATGATTAATCTGGCATCTATTTAGACTGTCTAAGGAAAGAATTATTCAACCTCCTATGTCAGTTTTCTGGCATTAAACAATTGCAGATAATTTTCTTAAAAAGTGGACAAAGCATAGCATTCTGGGCATGTCCTAAGGCTAAGTGACAAATTTACTATAAAATACTCCATAAAACTAGTGTACATTGTAGCTGAATCCTAGACCATCTCATGGCTGGCGTAGATTTCATTTTCTAGTGCACAGCAGCCAGTAGATTTATTAAGAGGCATGTTTTTGTTAAGTAATTTTGCCTACTTTACTCCAGCAGGCTATGGATTCAAGAGTGGCTTATGAAACACCAGTCTTGACAAATTCTCTCCTAAGTTTGCATCACCTATTAGTTAACTTACTTTGTGCCAGGAATATGCACAACAATCTTAGCTCATTTTTTGGAGCACAGTTTTACAAGTTAAGCCATGCCCTTTTTTCTGTAACGTCTTCTTGTTAGACAAGAAGCAGAAAGAGTCTAAAACACATAATAAATATGGTATAAATCATAAAACACAGGTTTTTACTGCAAATAGCTCCAGGATTTTGTAGAGCTAACAGGTTCTCTTAAACCCTTTAAAAACTCCCTTTTTTGTACTTTAAGGACCTGGAAACTCTTTTATTTTATTTCAAAAGCCATAATATTTTTTTTTATTTTGGCTATTTAAGGAGTTGTTTTTTGCTTGGGCAAGTTCAAATTTTTATTAGCAACATTATGGGTACACATAATTTACAAATTAACGTTTATTATTTTGGGGGCAAACACAAAATAATAAAGGCAATAATGCAACATTTGAAGGGATTTTTTTTAAGTTCAGTTTCATGGTGTTCACAATGTGGTATAAATGACAATCTAACTTTATTTTGAAAGTCAGTATCATTAAAGCAATATCAATTTACATTTATATATCTTTCATTCTTGAATGTCATGATAGTAAAAGGCCATAGACTCAAAAAGGCTGTCTTGGACAGACTTGGCACAAGTCATTCTGTCTGTCCGTTTACCCTGACATTCACCTTTCAACACCTATGCAGGGATCTGGTCTTACAACAGGGACAAGTGGATTTCTTCCAGGAAAGGGCTCCGGCCAAAAGAGCAAGCCAGAGGCAGAAAGGGTCTCCAAACAGAGTCAGAGCCAAGAAGTCATGTTAGGAACAGAATCGTAAGACAAGGGGATGGTCAACATTCGTGACAAGGCCAGAAAACGAGAGGAATCAGGAAAACAGCCTTAGCAAGGACTAGAGCACAAGACAGGTAGCAAAACTGCCTCGACTACTTCAACATCCTCCTGCTAACACTCTCACACCCTCCAGTCAGAACTCAACTCTGCTGCGTGACTAGTTAATCTCTCGCCTCGCTACTCCTCTGCTACCCCCCTTTGCAAATTCCTTCACTGGCTCTCAATTGCCCAGCGTATCCCGTTCAAACTACTAACACTGACCTACAAAGCCATCCATAACCTTTCTCCTCCATACATCTCTGAACTAATCTTCTAATATATTCCCTTACGTAATCTCCAGTCCTCCCAAGACCTCCTTCTCTCCTACACACTTATTCGTTCCTCACCCAATCGCCTCCAAGATTTCTCCCGAACATCCCCCATCCTATGGAATTCTGTGCCTCCACATTTGAATCCTTCAGATGGAACCTGAAAACCCATCTCTTCAAACAAGCTTACAGCCTGCCTTGACTTTGCTTGCTGCCACCTCAACAACACTGGAGCTACTACAACCCCCCCAAACCTAATGTCTCCTTCCCCGTTCCTGTAGAATGTAATCCCTCAAGGGCAGGATCCTCTTCCCTCTGTACCAGTTTATCATTGTTAGTTTTGTTTACTGTAAGTGATATCTGTATTTGGTATGTAACCCTTTCTTATGTACAGCACCATGGAATCAATGGTGCTATATAAATAATTAATAATAATAGTTCCCTGATCTTGTGGCACTAAATATCCCATGAATGAACAGGACCAATGCTGTCATGCATCATCCACAAAGGCACACTGCCACCTAGCAACCAAAGTAGAAACAAAAGGGGCAAAAAACAGCACAGATGATACAGTAGCTCCCTCCCCATGTCAGCATCAGCAGGGGTAGCAAAATTACCAGCCTGACCACCACCAGCATGCTCAATCACATGACAGCAAAGCACACAACTAGTTGGGCCGAATGCCAGGGTCCAGGAACAGTGTCTGCAGGTGACAAGACTGCCTGTTCTGCTGTTGTGGGTGCACGCCAATCCCTGTCCATGGTGCAGGCTAAGATGCCTACAGCCAGGCATGGTCATGTGTGACAATGGACGGAACCTGGTGGCAGCGCTGAAGCTTGGTAACCTCGCACACATACCATGCCTGTTCCATGTGCCCAACCTAGTGGTTCAGCGGTTTCTCAAAACTTACCCATATCTACCTGATTTGCTTGTGAAAGTATGACATGTGTGCGCCCACTTCCGAAAGTCAACTACAGCTTCCGCCACACTCGCCGTGCTTCAGCAGCGTTTTGCAGCTTCCAGCTCACCGACTGGTGTGCGATGCCACCACAGTTTGGAACTCAACGTTGCATATGTTGAGAAGGATTTGTGAGCAGCACAAGGCAGTTGTTGAGTACCACCTTCAACACAACCATCGGTATTCAGGTCAGCCTCCGCACATAAGAGCTGATGAGTGGGAATGGATGTCTGACATCTGTGCCATCCTCCAAAACTTTGAGGACTCCATCAAGATGGTGATGACATTACCATGAGATTATTAGCATCACCATCCTGCTTCTCTGTCTACTGAAGCACTAGTTTCTCACAATAAAAGGGGAAATTGCAGGCGAAGCATGATGAGATGGAGCATGGAACCATACAGGGTGTTGCCACACAGCCCAGCCTCATCTCATCTCAGCGTGGATTGGATGATAATAATGAGGAGGAGGTAAGATGAAGAGGAGGAGGAACAGGAGGAGTTTTCCTGTGCTACAGACTGTATTACCCACACAAGTCATACCGTCTGTTCAGCATGGATGTCCTGAGTAGTGTTGAGCCACCCCCGTAGTGTTCGAGTTCGGTTCGGTTCGTCGAACACCCGTGTGTTCGCCAAACTGTTCGTCGAACTGTTCGTCGAACACCTTCGAACACCATTAAAACCAATGGCAGGCAAACAAAAACACATAGAAACACATAGAAAACACCTTCAAAGGTGTCCAAAAGCTGACAAACTGCTCAGAAGACACAACTAACACATGGAAAAGTGACAAGTACATATAGTCATGCGAAAAGAAAAGAGGTGGAGGAGTAAAAGGAGGGGGAGACACAGATATAGGCATGTCATGCCCTTCTAAAATCCAAAAAGTGAGAAGCCGACACGTTCAGTCCGCTCCTGCCCGTGCCACCTCCGCGTCGCCGGGTTTGTGCCAGAGCCGCGGTGAACCCTGACGGCCAGCCCCCCTCTCCCAATACTGGTGCCTGTCCGCTGGTGGGTCGAGCGAGCCCCCCTGTGGTGGAGGCAGCTCTAAGCTTTTTAATTTAAATTGTCTCTCTAATTTGAATGAATACACTTTAAATCCATTTACAAGGATCTATTGGAGGGCAAGTCTCATGCCAGCAGCCGCGTAATTCCAGCTCCAGTAGCGTCCACTAAAGCTGCTGCAGTTAAAAAGCTTTTATAAGGATCGAGCTCGGCTGTCCACCGCAAGGCATCCTACTGCCAGTCCCAGCCCCTATGCCTTGGGGTGCCTCCTGATGCTCTTCACTGAGTATCCCGTGGTCCCGAAGCATTTCCTTTGAAAAAATTAAGTGTCCAAACTACAGGTGGTGTAGCTTGCTTAACAGCCGGGATAATCCGCTGACTAGCAGACACTGCTACTAGGCACAAAGTATTTCCTGGGCTAGATGCAGTTAAAAATTTGTAATTAGATACTCTCGTTGGATGCTGAGAAAGCATTCCATAGAGTCTCCTGGCACGCCATATATGATTCTCTTAAAAAGCTTGGGGTAGGGGTCTAGGGGACCCTTTTATAGCCAAAATCACGGCCCTGTATCGCAATACGTCACCTAGGCTGAAGATAAATGGAACTGTAGCACCCTGAGGGCTCGGTTGCTACAGAGGTATTGCACCTCACCCAGAGGTGTGATATCTCACTCTCAGGTAAGGATGTAGTGTGGATCAGGACCCGACACCTGCATGCATTACACCACATTGCCGTGGGGCAGGGCGACCAATATGCCCCTGAGATGGGCACGACAGTCCCTGTCCCTGGCTGGAGTGGGGGGAGGGAACACTGAGGAAGGGGAACCCTGTAGTGCAGGAGCAGGGAGGAAGCAGTTCCTGGGTGCATTGAGAAGGGAGTATAAAAGGTGGGCACCATCTTAGTTCAGTGCAGAGAAGTCTGAGCAGAAGTGGCAGGGAGCAGGGGCTCTGCATGAGCTCTGCTCCGGAGGCTGGCTTAGTAACAGAGGCCCAGGCCTGGAAGAGGGAGAAGGAAGGAAGAGGAGCGGAGAAGGCTCCAGGAACGAGGAACGAAGGGATCCCAGGGGAGCGGATGGGCGAGTCGCCACCGCACGCCCGAATCCACCTGCATGGAGGGGTCAGGCCAAAGGGGGAGACCGGTCCCCGAAACTAGTGGAGGCAGGAAATGACCCTCAGCTAGAAACAGAAGGCTGTGACATTTTATGTGGCGCAGCCCCTCGCTACACCCGCTAGAAAGGCACCACATAGGGTCAGGGAAACTGGCGCCAAGTTTACCAAGAGGAGGCCCGAGGCAGCCGGACAGAAGGGTTGGTAAGAAAGGCCGGACAAAGGACACACAAAGGGGGTCCTGTGAAGCGCTCCAAAGTTATCTGGGAGTTGTCTGAGCCCCTCACCTGGTGAGCACAGTACGACGTGGGCAGCCGTTACCTGCAGACGTGGTCTGGATAATAAGAACTGTGAGTAAAGGCCCTGGACTGCATCACTGACTCCGTGTCGTTACTGCTGCTGCCCTGCACCATCACCCCCATCCTCCGCATACACTGCCCTGAGGCTATACTCCTCCCGTGGGGAGTTATGCTACGCTCTGCTGCACCCACAACACCAGCCTCAGCGGTCTGCCCTGGAGCGGCGGTTCACTCTGACCGCAATCCACGGGTGGCATAGTCGGACATTTAAACATCAAAACCACATAAATAGTTCCGCCACTGGTTTGACCGCCCTGAGCCACGGAACCGGGTCGCCGCCACGGAGACTACAACCACCAGCATCCACCAAAAAGGGTCCGGTTCCAGGTGTCCCAAGGCCCAGGGGGCGCGTCAGAACATTTTCATCACCTTTCACAATCACCAATGGGACAAGGCAGGGATGTTCTCTGTCCCCTCTCTTATACATCCTAGTGACGGAGCACCTGCTCTCATCAATTCGCCATAACCCCAATATTAGGTGGATTGAGTTGGGAGGCACCGAGTACAAGTGCTCTCTATTTGCTGATGATGTCCTAGTATATATCACTCAATCACATATATCCATCCATGCTGTTATGGCTGAAATAGATCACTTTGTTACATGATCAAATTTTAAAATCAATGCAGCGAAGTCTGAGGCCCTCGATGTCTCCCTCCCCAAATCCATATAGGATTCCATCCAGTTCAACTTTCCCTTTGCCTGGCCCTCACAGGGTATCAAATACTTAGGAATTCCTATTCATAGAGACCTCTCCCATCTATGTTATCTTAATTTTGGGCCCTTTATTGAACAACTCCATACAGACCACGGTTGGCAAGTTAGAACTGTAAGATTCACTACGTGAACCACTGGTGTTTTGTGGAAAAGCACATGTACACTGTGTTCCAAATTATTATGCAAAAAGTGTTTAGGAGTGATAAGGGAAGAATTTGTTTGTTTGTCAGTTAAACTCATTGATGGTGATGTGTGTCAGGGCTCTTTATATCACTGTAAGCAATTGCAGACACCTGTGCTAATTAGTTTGGCAGGTGTGTCCAATGAAAGGCAAGACTACTTAAGAAGGCTGTCTCACATTATTAAGCAGCCTACATTTTCTGCCAAAATGGGAAAGAAAAAGGATGTGTCGGCTGCTGAGAAGCAACAAATTGTGGAGTGTTTAGGTCAAGGCATGACTACAATCAACATTGTGCGATGATCAGGATGAAGTGTCTTGGCAATCAAGAAGTATGTAGCTGATTTACAGTACACACGTGTGCGTGCTGATAAGGGTAAATTGAGGACTCTTTCCTACAGGCAATTACGTCAGGTTGAAAGAGCAGCGGCAAAAAAGCCTTGTCATAGCAGCAGACAAGTTTTTGAAGCTGCTGGTGCCTCCAACGTCCCCCGAACAACAAGATGCAGGGTCCTTCAGAGGTTTGCAGCTGTGCATACGCCATCCTGTCGACCTCCTCTATCCACTTCACACAAGCAGAAACGGCTCCAGTGGGCCAAACATTACATGAAGACTGATTTCAAAACTGTTTTGTTCACGGATGAGTGCCGTGCAGCGCTCGATGGTCCAGATGGATGGAGTGGAGGATGGCTGGTTGATGGACACCCCACGCAAACACGGCTACAGCGCCAACAAGGAGGAGGTGGAGTAATGTTTTGGGCTGGAATCATGGGGAGAGAGATTGTCGGCCCCTTTAGGATCCCTGAAGGCGCTAAAGATGAACTCCATAATGTATGTGGATTTTCTCAAACAGCACTTCCTGCCATGGTTCAAGAAGAAGAACCGTGTATTTCACAGCAAGATCATTTTTTTGCATGATAATGCACCATCTCATGCTGCACATAAAACATCTGCATCTCTGGCTGATATGGGCATAAAAGGGGACAAACTTATGGTGTGACCCCCATGCTCTCCTGACCTCTACCCCATTCAGAACCTTTGGAGCATCATTAAAAGGAGTGTCTATGATGGCGGGAGGCAGTTCACATCTAAGCAACAGCTCTGGGAGGGTATTCTGTCCTCATGCAAAACAATTGAAGCAGAAACCATCCAAAACCTGACAAATTCAATGGACGAGAGAGTTCAGAAGCTCCTTTCGAACAAGGGGTCCTATGTGAAAATGTAACATCACCTAGAATAAAGTTTTGAGTTGAAAACTGTTTGATTTCAGTTTCTAACAACCTGCTAATGCTTATAATTTCAAAAATGACCATTTTTTTGGTCTTTATTAAAATGAAAAGGTTGATCGAAAAGTTTGGGGGATCTAAGAGTGTGGCAACCCAGTAGTCATGATTACTTCGAATTCTGACAATATGAGGGTCATGCTGCAGGTAGTGCAGCAAGAAGGCACTTATGTGTCTTGCGCATCTCGGAGCCCCAAAATTATTTTCCGGGCTAGATGCAGCTAAAAATTATTATTAATTTTAAATCTGGTGAAGCTTTAGTATAGATGGCCTAATAGGATCAGTGCTGCACACTGCTACAAAGCCCAAATTATTTTCCAGTCAAGATACAGATAAACATGATTAGTAATTTTAAATCTGGTGGAGCTTATTATAGATGGCCTAATAGAATCAGTGCTGCACACTGCTACAAAGCCCAAATTATTTTCCAGCCAAGATACAGATAAACATGATTAGTAATTTGAAAGCTTAAAACGGTTGGTAGGGTGATTTTAACCAATCATCAAGCTTTTACTCTCCCCAGGATGACACAGGGGTAGAAAAGTCGTTTCGGATCCATGATTTGTTCATCTTTATGAACGTGAGTCTGTCTACATTATCAGTGGAGAGCCGCGTGCGCTTATCTGTCAGCACACCACCAGCAGCGCTGAACACACGTTCAGACAGAACGCTGGCTGCGGGGCATGACAAGATCTCCAAGGCGTAAGTGGCTAGCTCCGGCCATTTATCCAGATTGGAAGCCCAAAAAGAGCAAGGGTCCAGTGACACAGTCATGGCTTCAATGTTTACTTGGAGATACTCCTGTACCATCGTCTCTAGGCGTTGACTATGTGTCAGACTTCTTGTCTCCTGTGGCCTTGCAAAGGATGGGCTAAAAAAGTGGTGAAATGATTCCGCAAAATTGATGTTACCAGCAGATACTGTGGTTCTGTTACGGTTTGAGTGCTGAACACTTGACGGTCCCACGGTTGGCAAGTTGGAACTGTGAGATTCACTACGTGCACCACTGGTATTTTATGGAAAAGCACATGTAAGATTCTGCAACAGTCTCTGCTGATACTCCTGCATGCGTGCATCCCTTTCTATGGCAGGAATAATTTCTGCAAATTTACTTTTGTACCGGGGATCTAACAGTGTGGCAACCCAGTAGTCAAGATTATTTCTAATTCTCACAATTCGAGGGTCATGTTGCAGGTAGTGCAGCAAGAAGGCCCTCATGTGTGTTGCGCATCCAGGAGCACCAAGTCCCTGTTGTGTTGGTGGCGAGGTAACAATCATGCTTCCTTCCTCTGTCCTCTCCCCCCAACCTCGCACAACAGAAATGTGATCAAGGTCTCCCTCATCTGATGAGTCTTCCATCAGTTCGTCCTCCACTTCTTCCTGGGCTCCTGCACCTTCCTCACTAGTTTGGCTGCTACCATGCGCCCTGGTAAAACCATCTCCCCCACCCTCACATGCCTGCCGCCTTGGTGCTGCCGACCGTCTGGACCTTGCAGATGTTAGCCCTTCCGCATACAACTCCTCCTCCTCTACTTCCTCCACCTCCTCTTGTGCCACCACCTGACTCCGAATTCTGTTTAACATGTGCTCCAGCATGTAAATCACCGGTATAGTCATGCTGATAATGGCATCGTCAGCACTAAACATCTTCGTCGCCATTTCAAAACAGTGCAGAAGGGTGCATAGGTCCCTGATCTGAGACCACTCCTCCAGCGTGATTTGCCCCACCTCTGGATCTCGTTGGCCCAGGCTATACGTCAGAACGTATTGTACCAGGGCTTGTCGGTGCTGCCACAGTCGCTGCAACATGTGCAGAGTTGAATTCCACCGGGTAGGCACATCGCATTTTAGCCGGTGAAGTGGCAGGCCCAACGACTTCTGTAGAGATGTAAGTCGCTGAGCTGCGGGATGCGAACGGCGGAAGTGAGCACACAGCGACCGTGCCCTATGCAGAAGGCCATCTAGTCTGGGATAGTGGGCTAAAAATTGCTGGACAACCAGGTTCAACACGTGAGCCATACAAGGCACGTGTGTGACATTGCCCCGGCGAAGGGCCGCACCCAGGTTTGCAGCATTGTCGCACACGGCCTTCCCTGGTTTCAGGTCCAGTGGAGACAACCATTCATGAAATTGGTTCTCCAGAGCTGACCACAACTCCTCAGCTGTGTGACTCACATTTCCCAGACATTTCAATGTAAAAACCGCCTGATGACGTTGAGCCCCACTGCCAGCATAGTAAGGAGGTGTGCAGGATCCCTTCTGCGCAGTTAGAAAGCTTGTGGCATGACCAGACAGGCTTTGGGTGCAGGTGGAAGACCGAGAGGAGGTTGAGGAGGCAGAAGCAGTGGAGGAACTTTGACATAAAGAGGATTGACGCACAACTCGTGGGGACGGCAAGACTTGGACAGCAGCCCCTTGTCCTGCTGTCACCATAGTTACCCAGTGCCCAGTCAGCGACATGTAACGCCCCTGTCCATGCCTACTCGTCCAAGTGTCTGTGGTGAAATGCACCCTGTCACACACAGAGTTTCTCAAAGAAGCGGTGATGTTGTGTGCAACATGCTGGTGGAGCGCAGACACACCTTTCTTTGAGAAGTAGTGCCGACTGGACATCTGGTACTGGGGCACTGCGACGGACATAAGGTCTCGAAAATCCTCTGTGTCCACCAGGCGGAAAGGCAGCATTTCTGTAGCCAAGAGCCTGCAGATGGTAAAATTCAACCTCTTAGCTTTCTCATGGCTAGGAGGAAATGGTCTTTTACTTGTCCACATCTGAGGGACCGAGGGCTGGCTATTGTGCTTAGACGGGGTTGATAAGGGTGTCCCCGGCAAACTGCCGGTCTGTGAGGAAGATGCAGGCGGACATGTTAGGTTGCCTTCATCCAAAGGTGGTGCTATCGATGTCGGACAGCGCTCAACACCAGCTGGTGTTACCACCTCCAAAGAAAATGATGACCTGCCAATCACGCTGGCTGTTGCGGGTAAAGAGGTGGCAGGTCTGCGACCCAAAACAGGTGTGACTGCTGTCCCCCCAGTCACAGAGGATGAAGAGGCCGCAGATGCACAAGATATGGCAGACGGTGGTTGGCCCGGCCGGCTAGGCCGCATTGTAGCACACTGAGCTTCCCACTGCAACTTATGCTTCATGTCCATGTGCCGGTTCATGCATGAAGTACTCAAACTATGTATTTTTTGGCCTCTACTTAGCTTTTGCTGACAAATGTTACAGATAACACGAGTTGGGTCATCTTTATCGATCTGAAAAAATGCCCAGGCTATGCAAGGCTTAGCACCCATGCGACCTGAAGAGCCACCACGACTTGTGGTGAGAGGCAGAGTTGTGTTTGTGGATGCAGTTGTTGATGTGCTTCCAGTACTACGTCTCTGTCCAGGAAGGCGCAACCTGACCTCGTCGTCACTAGCATCTTCCTCCACCTCCTCTGCTGACCTCATCTCTTGGCTGACTGTGGGTTAACAGTAAGTGGGATCTCCAACCTCATCATCATCACCCTGTGCGTTATCACACCCGTTGTCCTCAGAGCCAACCTGTTCCTGCCCTGACAAAAAACTAAAGTTGTCGCTCCAATCAGGTATTTGAGTCTTATCATCGTCTTCCTCATTGTCTCCACCAACAGGAGTTACAGTTTGGGAATGAGGGTCTACATTATGGTCAGAACCTTCTGCGTCTGGTCCTGGATCCGACTCATAAAGATTCTGGGCATCAGTGCAGATCATTTCCTCGTCTGGATTCACAGAAGCGCTGGAGTCGACCTCTGATTCCCAGGCTATAGTATGAGTAAACAGCTCTGCAGACTCAACCATCTGTTCTACCTCATACTCAGACGGGCAGCTGGAGATTTGGGAGCTGTGAGGAAGCAAGTGCGATTGGGGTGACACCTTTGAGGACTGGAGTATTTGTGATGTTGAAGTTGATGTGGAGGAGAGCCCACTTAAAGGAGCACTTGATATCCGTTGAAGCACCTGCTGTTTTTGTGCCTCATCTGGAATTTGTAGCGATTGGCGTGGCCGTAAGAAAGGGATCTTATCACATTGTCCGCTAAAAGAAGTAGACATTTTAGTTTGGCTGGAAGATGGTCTTTCTTCTGCAGATGTTACTGTTGCTTTAACACCTACCCCACGGACACAACCTTTTTTCCCCTTCCCAACACGCCTATTCCCCTTTCCACCAGCAGCAGGCCTTTTTCCACTCATTTTGGTGGTTAACTAATTCACAACTCTGGAGTTGTTTGCACAAAAAAACAATGGATGGGAACCGAGCAGAGCTGAGTGGCCAAACTGTGGTATTAGGCCAAAACTATTGGCTGGGTTAGATGCAGAAAAAAATTATATTCAATTTGCAACCTGATGGAGGTCAGTATAGATGGACTAATAGAACAAGTCCCACACACAGCTAGAAGCCCAAATATTTTTTCAGAGGTAGATGCAGAAAATTTTTTTATTCAGTTTGCAACCTGATGGAGGTCTGTATAGATGGATTAATAGAACAAGTCCCACACACAGCTACAAGCCCAATATTTTTTCAGAGGTAGATGCAGAAAAAAAATATATTCAGTTTGCAACCTGATGGAGGTCAGTATAGATGGACTGATAGAGAAAGTCCCACACACTGCTAGAAGGCCAAATATTTTTTCAGAGCTAGATGCAGACAAAAAAATTATTTTGAATTTGCAACCTGATGGAGGTCAGTATAGGTGGACTAATAGAACAAGTCCCACACACTGCTAGAAGGCCAAATATTTTTTCAGAGCTAGATGCAGAAAAAAATTATTTTTAATTTGCAACCTGATGGAGGTCAGTATCGATGGACTAATAGAACAAGTCCCACACACAGCTAGAAGCCCAAATATTTTTTCAGAGGTACTGTAGATGAAGATAAAAATTATTTTTAATTTGCAACCTGATGGAGGTCAGTATAGATGGACTAATAGAGAAAGTCCCACACACTGCTAGAAGGCCAAATATTTTTTCAGAGCTAGATGCAGATAAAAATTATATTCAATTTGCAACCTGATGGAGGTCAGTATAGATGGACTAATAGAGAAAGTCCCACACACTGCTAGAAGGCCAAATATTTTTTCAGAGCTAGATGCAGATAAAAATTATATTCAATTTGCAACCTGATGGAGGTCAGTATAGATGGACTAATAGAACAAGTCCCACACACAGCTAGAAGCCCAAATATTTTTTCAGAGGTACTGTAGATGCAGATAAAAATTATTTTTAATTTGCAACAGATGGAGGTCAGTATCGATGGACTAATAGAACAAGTCCCACACACAGCTAGAAGCCCAAATATTTTTTCAGACGTACTGTAGATGAAGATAAAAATTATTTTTAATTTGCAACCTGATGGAGGTCAGTATAGATGGACTAATAGAGAAAGTTCCACACACTGCTAGAAGGCCAAATATTTTTTCAGAGCTAGATGCAGATAAAAATTATTTTTAATTTGCAACCTGATGGAGGTCAGTATAGATGGACTAATAGAGAAAGTCCCACACACTGCTAGAAGGCCAAATATTTTTTCAGAGCTAGATGCAGATAAAAATTATATTCAATTTGCAACCTGATGGAGGTCAGTATAGATGGACTAATAGAACAAGTCCCACACACAGCTAGAAGCCCAAATATTTTTTCAGAGGTACTGTAGATGCAGATAAAAATTATTTTTAATTTGCAACCTGATGGAGGTCAGTATAGATGGAGTAATTCAACAAGTCCCACACACAGCTAAAAGCCCAATATTTTTTCAGAGGTAGATGCAGAAAAAAATATATTCAGTTTGCAACCTGATGGAGGTCAGTATAGATGGAGTAATAGAACAAGTCCCACACACAGCTAGAAGCCCAAATATTTTTTCAGAGGTAGATGCAGATAAAAATTATTTTTAATTTGCAACCTGATGGAGGTCAGTATAGATGGACTAATACAACAAGTCCCACGCACAGCTAGAAGCCCAATATTTTTTCAGAGGTAGATGCAGAAAAAAATATATTCAGTTTGCAACCTGATGGAGGTGTGTATAGATGGATTAATAGAACAAGTCCCACACACAGCTAGAAGCCCAATATTTTTTCAGATGTAGATGCAGAAAAAAATATATTCAGTTTACAACCTGATGGAGGTCAGTATAGATGGACTAATACAAGTCCCACACACAGCTAGAAGCCCAATATTTTTTCAGAGCTAGATGCAGAAAAAAATTATATTCAATTTGCAACCTGATGGAGGTCAGTATAGATGGACTAATGTAACGGGTCTGGGAGGCGGAACCTCTGAGCTACTATACAAGGGGGCGGTCCTTGTAAGGGAGCGGGTGGCGACCAGGCAGGCAGTCACAGCAGGTGACCGGGACAGTCTCTGGGTGTACGGGCAGGAGGTCACGGCAAGTGACCGGGACAGTCTCTGGATGAACGGGCTGGAGGTCACGGCAAGTGACCGGGGCAGTCTCTGGGTGAACGGGCTGGAGATCACGGCAAGTGACCGGGGCAGTCTCTGGGTGAACGGGCTGGAGGTCACGGCAAGTGACCGGGGCAGTCTCTGGGTGAACGGGCTGGAGGTCACGGCAAGTGACCGGGGCAGTCTCTAGGTAAAGGGTAGGTACGACCTGTGATGGCTGAACCTCCAGGTAGGCTAGCAAGGCAGATGGAGGATGTGTGCTCCCAGGTGAGCAAGCGAGAGTCTCTGGAATAGCAGGTGGTCACAGCACGTGACGGCGAAGCCTCCAGGTAGGCAAGCAGGCAGGTAGCGGAGAAGCGCTCCCAGGTGAGCGGGCAAGAGTCTCTGGAATAGCTGGTGGTCACAGCACGTGACGGCGGAGCCTCCGGGCAGGCAAGCAGGCAGGTAGCGGAGAAGCGCTCCCAGGTGAGCGGGCAGGAGTCTCTGGAATAGCTGGTGGTCACAGCACGTGACGGCGGAGCCTCCGGGCAGGCAAGCAGGCAGGTAGCGGAGAAGCGCTCCCAGGTGAGCGGGCAAGAGTCTCTGGAATAGCTGGTGGTCACAGCACGTGACGGCGGAGCCTCCGGGCAGGCAAGCAGGCAGGTAGCGGAGGAGCGCTCCCAGGTGAGCGGGCAAGCTGGTCCATAGACACACTGACAGGAGTAGAAAGGCAGACCGTCGGACCTCAGGCTAGCAAGCAGGCAGGTAGCTGATGTGCGCTCCCAGGTGAGCGGGCAAGCTGGTCCTTAGACAGACTGACAGGAGTTGTAAGGCAGACCGTCGGACCTCAGGCTAGCAAGCAGGTAGCAGGAATAACTGGCAGGAAACAGACAGCAAACTGGCAGGACTCTGGCAGGAATCAGGCAGGTAACTGGCAACGGGACCTGAGGGCTGAAGCAGAGTAGAACAGTGCAACAACATTGCTCGGGCACCTCCATTTTGGAGGAGGTGCCTTATATATGGTGAAGTCCTCCGGCCATTGGCCGGGGACTCCTTAGGACGGCGCGCGCGGCCCCTTTAAGAGGGAGGGAGAGCGCGCGCGCGCGCCCTAAGCACAGTGGCCGGGAAGGAGCGCGCGCTGCCAGCAGAGCGGGAGTAGGACGCCGGGCACGGAGCAGGGAGGTGAGGGGAACAGCGTCCCTGCCTAGCAGAGGGCAGGGACGCCGGCGCTACAGTACCCCCACCTTTAGGCCCCCCCCTTTTTTAGGCCAGACAGAAATTTAGCAAGGATAAGAGGGGCATGGATGTTCTCCCGGGGCTCCCACGTTCTCTCCTCAGGACCAAACCCCTTCCAATCTACTAGAAAAAAGGTCTTTCCTCTTACCCTTTTGGTGGCAAGAATGTTCTCTACCTCAAACTCGTCCTCAGCAGAAACCGGAGCAGGAGGCGTACCTGTAGACTTGGAAAAAGCGTTAAGTACCACAGGTTTGAGGAGAGATACATGGAAGGAGTTAGGGATCCGTAAGTTGGCCGGGAGTTTCAATTTATAGGCCACCGGGTTGATCTGACTGATGACCTCCAGGGGGCCGATAAACCGAGGCCCTAACTTGTAAGAAGGTATCTTGAGTCGGACATATTTAGATGAGAGCCAGACTTTATCTCCGGGACGAAATTGTGGAGGATCCAGGCGTTTTTTGTCAGCGTGTCTTTTCATCCGTTCGGACGACTGAAGGAGTGCGGATCGGGTACTCTCCCAAATGGAGGAAAATTTGTCAACGAGAGATTCCGCAGCCGGGTTGTCCACAGAGGTGGAGACAGGAAAAGGAATCCGAGGATGCTGACCGAAGACTACAAAAAACGGGGATTTGGAGGAGGATTCGCTCTCGTGATTGTTATAAGAGAACTCGGCCCATGGTAGGAGATCCACCCAGTCTGAATGATGGGCATTAACGAAGTGCCGGAGGTAACTGGTCAGGTTCTGATTGATCCGCTCCACTTGACCATTGGACTGTGGGTGGTAAGCGGAAGAGAAGTCCAGGGTGACGTCTAGCAGTTTACAAGTGGCTCTCCAGAAGCGTGAGGTGAACTGTACCCCACGATCCGACACGATGTGGAGGGGCAGGCCATGAAGACGGAAGATGTGACGAATAAAGTCTTTAGCTAGCTCGGGTGCAGACGGGAGGCCTGGCAGGGGAACGAAATGAGCCATCTTGGAGAAGCGGTCAGCGACCACCCAAATGACCGTACAACCGGCAGAGACTGGGAGGTCTGTTATAAAGTCCATTGCTATATGCTGCCAGGGGGCAGCAGGTACTGGGAGCGGAAGGAGGCGACCGGCTGGCAGATGTCTCGGAACCTTGTTGCGGGCGCAGGACACACAGGCAGAAACAAAGTCTATTACGTCCTTGTGCAGGGTAGGCCACCAGTAGTGCCGGGTAATAAGCTGGAGGGTCTTTTTTTGAACGGCATGGCCAGCCAGTTTAGACGAGTGACCCCAGTGAAGGATCTTCTCCCGATCAGGTACTGATACGAACGTCTTTCCGGGAGGGAGACGATTTAGACTCACGGGAGCCACCTGCATTACTCTGGCGGGATCGATGATGTGTTTCGGATCTTCCTCGAGATCAGACACCAGAAAGGATCGAGACAAGGCGTCCGCCTTGACGTTTTTGTCAGCCGGGCGAAAATGAAGAACAAAATCAAAGCGAGCAAAAAACAAGGACCACCGGGCTTGGCGCGGGTTAAGTCTCTGGGCATGCTGGAGGTAAGCCAAGTTCTTGTGGTCCGTGTAAATTATTACCGGGTGAAGAGCCCCCTCGAGCAGGTAACGCCACTCCTCCAATGCCAGTTTGATGGCCAATAACTCTCGGTCTCCTATGGAATAATTGCGCTCTGAGGAGGAGAAGAGTTTAGAGAAGAAGCCGCAAGTTACCATCCTCCCGGAAGATGATTTTTGAGTAAGTACCGCTCCGGCTCCAGAGGAGGAGGCGTCAACTTCCAGGAAGAACTGCTTGTTGCCGTCCGGGCGATGCAGCACCGGGGCGGAAGAGAAGGCCTGTTTTAAGGAAAGAAAGGCCTCCTCTGCTTCGGGCGGCCACTCTTTGGGATTAGTACCCTTACGGGTGAGCGCGGAAATTGGGGCAGTCCGGGAAGAGAAGTGTGGTATGAAGAGGCGGTAGTAGTTGGCGAAGCCCAGGAACCGCTGAATGGCCTTCAACCCCTCCGGTCGAGGCCATTTCTCGATGGCAGACAGTTTCTCTGGATCCATTCGTAGGCCGGTCTGAGAAATAATGTAGCCCAAAAACGGAATCGAGGTCTGCTCAAAGAGGCACTTCTCGTATTTAGCGAAGAGGTGATTCTGCCTGAGCCTGAGCAGGACCTGACGAACGTCCCTCCGGTGAGTCTGGAGATCCGGAGAGAAGACCAAGATGTCGTCCAGGTACACCACTACGCAGGAGTAGAGAAGGTCCCGGAAGATGTCATTGACCAACTCTTGAAAGACGGCAGGAGCGTTACAGAGACCAAAGGGCATTACCAGATATTCATAGTGGCCGTCCCGGGTGTTGAATGCCGTCTTCCATTCATCCCCCTGACGGATACGAACCAGGTTGTACGCCCCACGGAGGTCCAGTTTGGTGAAGATTCTAGCCCCTCTCAGATGATCAAATAACTCCGGAATGAGCGGAAGGGGGTACTTATTCTTCACCGTGATTTGGTTAAGGCCGCTACAGTCTATACAGGGACGGAGAGAGCCGTCCTTCTTTTTTACGAAGAAGAAGCCTGCTCCCGCCGGGGAGGTAGATTTCCGGATGAATCCCCTGGCCAGATTCTCCTCAATATATTCGGAAATCGACCGGGTCTCAGCAGCGGATAATGGGTAAATACGCCCACGGGGAGGAGTAGTACCGGGTAACAGGTCGATAGGGCAGTCGTATGGTCTATGAGGGGGTAGTGTCTCTGCTTCCTTTTTATTAAAGACATCAGCATAAGACCAATAAGGAATCGGAAGTCCAGGTAGATTAGCTGGGGTAGGAGAAGGACGGACGGGATGGACGGGAACCAGACAGGTCTTATGGCAGTCCTGTCCCCAGCGAAGGACTTTTCCGGTCTGCCAGTCAAGCACGGGTGCATGTCTCTGGAGCCAAGGTAGACCTAGCAAGAGGGCGTGAGAGAGTCCAGGCAGAACATGAAAGGAGATACTCTCAGAATGCAGCATTCCCACCTGTAGAGTAATGGATTCGGTGATGAGTTGGATGGGGCGTGGTAAGAGACCCCCATCCACGGCAGCAACAGACAAGGGTACAGCCAGAGGTTTGGTGGGGATGCGGTATTTCTCTACCAGGGACTGTGAAATAAGATTCCCGGCTGCTCCAGAGTCCAGTTGGGCTAGTTCGAAATAACGGTTCTCCCCGCAGACGATTGAAACTGACAGCAGCAGAGATGGAGAGGATTTATTCTTGTCTAGGTCGACCTCTCTGAGCGAACCTAGACACAGGCGTTTCCCGACCTCTCTGGGCAGGCACGGATCCGGTGCTCCTTACTGCCACAGTAGAAGCAGCTCCCCTCGGCACGGCGTAAGTCCTGACGGGTTTTGACCATCTTGGTCTGGTCGACCTGCATAGACTCAGGAGAGTGTACCTGGGGAGAGATGGAGGGAGTGACGGGTTTCTGAAAGGTAGGAGCTAGACGTGGAAACCTCCTCTCACGGGTGACCTCTTTGGCACGCTCCTGGAACCGTAGGTCAATCCGGGTGGCAAGAGTTATTAGGTCATCGAGAGTGGTAGGAATGTCCCGACCGGCAAGTTCATCTTTAATACGGCCGGACAGACCCTCCCAGAAGACGGATACCAGAGCGTCGTTATCCCAGGCCAGCTCCGAGGCAAGGGTACGGAACCGTATGGCATATTGGCCCACGGTGAGACTTCCCTGACGGAGGCGTAGCAGAGATGATGTGGATGAGGTCTTCTGTCCGGGTTCGTCGAAGACTTTCCGGAAAGCCGTGAGGAAGGCAGGCAAGTCGGACACCAGGGGGTCTCCTCTCTCCCATAGAGGATTAAGCCAGGCCAGGGCCTCCCCGGTGAGGTGGGACATGATGAAGGCAATTTTGGCCCGGTCGGAGTTAAACTGGTGGGACAATAGTTCAAAGTGCAGGGTGCACTGATTTATGAAGCCCCGAGCCTGGGCGGAGTCGCCTCTGAAGCGAGGAGGTGCAGAAAGCCGGGGTCCGGGGTAGGATACCATGGTATTGGTGGGCAGCGGAGCTGCCGGGTTGCGAGTCATGGCACTGGTGGTGTTTGCTGGTGGAGCAGTCAGAGTATCCAGGCGAGAATTGACATTCCGCAGGTGACCCAGGATGGACTCCTGTTGGGACCTCTGACGGGACAGTTCATGACAGAGGTCCGAGAGCGAGGGAGCTTGGGTGCCACCGGGTTCCAAAATGGAGGGGCCCGAGCAAACTGTAACGGGTCTGGGAGGCGGAACCTCTGAGCTACTATACAAGGGGGCGGTCCTTGTAAGGGAGCGGGTGGCGACCAGGCAGGCAGTCACAGCAGGTGACCGGGACAGTCTCTGGGTGTACGGGCAGGAGGTCACGGCAAGTGACCGGGACAGTCTCTGGATGAACGGGCTGGAGGTCACGGCAAGTGACCGGGGCAGTCTCTGGGTGAACGGGCTGGAGATCACGGCAAGTGACCGGGGCAGTCTCTGGGTGAACGGGCTGGAGGTCACGGCAAGTGACCGGGGCAGTCTCTGGGTGAACGGGCTGGAGGTCACGGCAAGTGACCGGGGCAGTCTCTAGGTAAAGGGTAGGTACGACCTGTGATGGCTGAACCTCCAGGTAGGCTAGCAAGGCAGATGGAGGATGTGTGCTCCCAGGTGAGCAAGCGAGAGTCTCTGGAATAGCTGGTGGTCACAGCACGTGACGGCGAAGCCTCCGGGCAGGCAAGCAGGCAGGTAGCGGAGAAGCGCTCCCAGGTGAGCGGGCAGGAGTCTCTGGAATAGCTGGTGGTCACAGCACGTGACGGCGGAGCCTCCGGGCAGGCAAGCAGGCAGGTAGCGGAGGAGCGCTCCCAGGTGAGCGGGCAAGCTGGTCCATAGACAGACTGACAGGAGTAGAAAGGCAGACCGTCGGACCTCAGGCTAGCAAGCAGGCAGGTAGCTGATGTGCGCTCCCAGGTGAGCGGGCAAGCTGGTCCTTAGACAGACTGACAGGAGTTGTAAGGCAGACCGTCGGACCTCAGGCTAGCAAGCAGGTAGCAGGAATAACTGGCAGGAAACAGACAGCAAACTGGCAGGACTCTGGCAGGAATCAGGCAGGTAACTGGCAGGTAACTGGCAACGGGACCTGAGGGCTGAAGCAGAGTAGAACAGTGCAACAACATTGCTCGGGCACCTCTATTTTGGAGGAGGTGCCTTATATATGGTGAAGTCCTCCGGCCATTGGCCAGGGACTCCTTAGGACGGCGCGCGCGGCCCATTTAAGAGGGAGGGAGAGCGCGCGCGCCCTAAGCACAGTGGCCGGGAAGGAGCGCGTGCTGCCAGCAGAGCGGGAGGAGGACGCCGGGCACGGAGCAGGGAGGTGAGGGGAACAGCGTCCCTGCCTAGCAGAGGGCAGGGACGCCGGCGCTACAACTAATAGAATGATGCTATGCCCAAAAGATTTTACTTCACTAGGTGCAGTAAAAAAATTGGTATTCTATACACAGGTGGTATATCTTGCAACACAGATAGGCTACTCCACTGACTAACACACTGTGCAATAGGCCAAAAAGGATTAGCTTTGCTAGATTCAGCCAAATGCTGTGAAAAAAACTTGCGCAGCACTGGCACAGACCTGCCTGGCAAAAACTGATAGGAACTGATGTAACCTAGTCCTGAAAAGGACTCCAATTACAATTAGTCTTTACTCCCACAATCTATCTATTTAAGAGCACAGACCTGCCTGATAAAAGTCGTAGGAAATGCTGTAACCTAGTCCTTAAAAGGACTGCAATCACAACTATTCCCTACTCCCAAGCTATCTGTAGATTTGTGCGAAAATTGGCTTGAAATTAACAAGGTATAGCGCACACAGCAACAGCGGTGCCGTCTAACACGCAGCTGCAGCAGTGAGAAAATGGTGGCGACGGGGAAAATGGCTTGGTCTTATAGGGCAAGGACATGTGACATACACTGCCAATGACACATGCACTTGCTTGTGTGAAAAAAAGCACTTCGCTCCGTGTGTGCGCTGCTGATATGCTGACAGATTGCACCTCCCCACTGTAAATGCAGGAAAGAGAAAAAAAAAATGGAGATCTTCATTGTTCCTGCAGAGATCCATCCCCTGCCCCTCCCCCCACCCCGCTGTACACTCAAACTGCGTATTAACATTAATTTTCATCATTACTGAGAAAAAATCCAGTTATGATTTTGGTGCACGAACAGTTATCGAACATAACCTCGAACAGCCGAATTTTTCTCAAATTGTTCGTGTTCGCCGAACGGCTCGAACAGCGCCCAAAACAGCTCGAATTTGAGATTGGCGAACAGTTCGAGTAGAACAATGCTCATCTCTAGTCCTGAGGAGAGGGAGAATGAGGAGGAGGACCAGGAAGAGGAGGAGAAGTGCATGGACAGTCGTCCTCTTGGTCAGGACAGGGAAGACTTGGCTGTTGGCAGTCTGGCGCATATGGCTAACTTTATGTTCAGCTGCCTTTCCCGTGACCCTTGCTTTATTCACATTTTGTCCGACTGTAATTACTGGTTGGTCATACTTCTAGACCAACGCTACTAGGAGAACTTTCTATCTCACCTTCCCATGGCGGAGAGGTCTAATAAAATGTTGCAGTACCAGAAGACCCTTGTTGAGGAATTATTAAAAAAATTCCCATCTGAAAACGCTGACGGCAGAGGTCACAGTTCCTTGGACAACCAAGGAGTACAGACAAGGGAGACAAAAATACGATGCAGCAGAGACAGGGGAACACTGTTAAAGGTGTGGGACAGTTTTCTCAGACCCTCCCAGCGCCTAGGCCCTGATGAGCGAGGTACTCTAACAACTAGGGAAAAGTTTTGGAAGATGCTGAAAGAGTACCTTGCCAACTGTACGAACGTCCTCTGTGATTCCTCTGTGCCTTATAACTATTGTGTATCCAAGCTGGACACGTGGCATGAACTGGTTTTCAATGCCTTGGAGGTCCTGGCCTGCCCTGCCGCTAGCATCTTGTCAGAGCAGGTTTTTAATGCCGCTTTTAATAGGCATGATAACTGATAGGCATTTTCATATTATAAAAATATTATACAGTAATATTATTATAAATTATAACATTATAACTGATTAGTTTTTAATGGGCATCATACCTGATAGGCATCCGCCGGTCAACTGAAAATGCTGACAGGCTGACTCTTATATAAATGAACCAGGGCTGGTTTGGACCAGGGCTGGTTTGGACCAGACTTCTGAACACCACCGGATGATAGCAGCTGAACATAAAGTCAAATCCAGTGGCTTTTTTGGGGGGTCTATTCCCATACACCTCTTCACACCCAGACATGGGTATACGCTTCCTGATTTTTTCTATTTTTTGTTGTCCTCCTCCTTCTCCTCATCCTCCAGCACCATATCACCAGGGTGACCGTGATCCAAAACCCACATAATTTTTTTTAAGGGTGTTTATGATTAGTGTTGAGCCACCCCCGTAGTGTTCGAGTTCGGTTCGGTTCGTCGAACACCCGTGTGTTCGCCGAACTGTTCGTCGAACTGTTCGTCGAACACCTTCGAACACCGTTAAAACCAATGGCAGGCAAACAAAAACACATAGAAACACATAGAAAACACCTTCAAAGGTGTCCAAAAGCTGACAAACTGCTCAGAAGACACAACTAACACATGGAAAAGTGACAAGTACATATAGTCATGCGAAAATAAAAGAGGTGGAGGAGTAAAAGGAGGGGGAGACACTGATATAGGCATGTCATGCCCTTCTAAAATCCAAAAAGTGAGAAGCCGACACGGCCAGTCCGCTCCTGCCCGTGCCACCTCCGTGTCGCCGGGTTTGTGCCAGAGCCGCGGTGAACCCTGATGGCCAGCCCCCCTCTCCCAATACTGGTGCCTGTCCGCTGGTGGGTCGAGCGAGCCCCCCTGTGGTGGAGGCAGCTCTAAGCTTTTTAATTTAAATTGTCTCTCTAATTTGCATGAATACACTTTAAATCCATTTACAAGGATCTATTGGAGGGCAAGTCTCATGCCAGCAGCCGCGTAATTCCAGCTCCAGTAGCGTCCACTAAAGCTGCTGCAGTTAAAAAGCTTTTATAAGGATCGAGCTCGGCTGTCCACCGCAAGGCATCCTACTGCCAGTCCCAGCCCCTATGCCTTGGGGTGCCTCCTGATGCTCTTCACTGAGTATCCCATGGTCCCGAAGCATTTCCTTTGAAAAAATTAAGTGTCTAAACTACAGGTGGTGTAGCTTGCTTAACAGCCGGGATAATCCGCTGACTAGCAGACACTGCTACTAGGCACAAAGTATTTCCTGGGCTAGATGCAGTTAAAAATTTGTAATTAGATACTCTCGTTGGATGCTGAGAAAGCATTCCATAGAGTCTCCTGGCACGCCATATATGATTCTCTTAAAAAGCTTGGGGTAGGGGTCTAGGGGACCCTTTTATAGCCAAAATCACGGCCCTGTATCGCAATACGTCACCTAGGCTGAAGATAAATGGAACTTTAGCACCCTGAGGGCTCGGTTGCTACAGACGTATTGCACCTCACCCAGAGGTGTGATATCTCACTCTCAGGTAAGGATGGAGTGTGGATCAGGACCCGACACCTGCATGCATTACACCACATTGCCGTGGGGCAGGGCGACCAATATGCCCCTGAGATGGGCACGACAGTCCCTGTCCCTGGCTGGAGTGGGGGGAGGGAACACTGAGGAAGGGGAACCCTGTAGTGCAGGAGCAGGGAGGAAGCAGTTCCTGGGTGCATTGAGAAGGGAGTATAAAAGGTGGGCACCATCTTAGTTCAGTGCAGAGAAGTCTGAGCAGAAGTGGCAGGGAGCAGGGGCTATGCATGAGCTCTGCTCCGGAGGCGGGCCTAGTAACAGAGGCCCAGGCCTGGAAGAGGGAGAAGGAAGGAAGAGGAGCGGAGAAGGCTCCAGGAACGAGGAATGAAGGGATCCCAGGGGTGCGGACGGGCAAGTCGCCACCGCACGCCCGAATCCACCTGCGTGGAGGGGTCAGGCCAAAGGGGGAGACCGGTCCCCGAACTAGTGGAGGCAGGAAACGACCCTCAGCTAGAAACCGGAGGCTCTGACATTTTATGTGGCGCAGCCCCTCGCTACACCCGCTAGGAAGGCACCACATAGGGTCAGGGAAACTGGCGCCAAGTTTACCAAGAGGAGGCCCGAGGCAGCCGGACAGAAGTGTTGGTAAGAAAGGCCAGACAAAGGACACACAAAGGGGGTCCTGTGAAGTGCTCCAAAGTTATCTGGGAGTTGTCTGAGCCCCTCACCTAGTGAGCACAGTACGACGTGGGCAGCCGTTACCTGCAGACGTGGTCTGGATAATAAGAACTGTGAGTAAAGGCCCTGGACTGCATCACTGACTCCGTGTCGTTACTGCTGCTGCCCTGCACCATCACCCCCATCCTCCGCATACACTGCCCTGAGGCTATACTCCTCCCGTGGGGAGTTATGCTACGCTCTGCTGCACCCACAACACCAGCCTCAGCGGTCTGCCCTGTAGCGGCGGTTCACTCTGACCGCAATCCACGGGTGGCGTAGTCGGACATTTAAACATCAAAACCACATAAATAGTTCCGCCACTGGTTTGACCGCCCTGAGCCACGGAACCGGGTCGCCGCCACGAAGACTACAACCACCAGCATCCACCAAAAAGGGTCCGGCTCCGGGTGTCCCAAGGCCCAGGGGGTGCGTCAGAACATTTTCATCACCTTTCACAATCACCAATGGGACAAGGCAGGGATGTCCTCTGTCCCCTCTCTTATACATCCTAGTGACGGAGCACCTGCTCTCATCAATTCGCCATAACCCCAATATTAGGTGGATTGAGGTGGGAGGCACCGAGTACAAGTGCTCTCTATTTGCTGATGATGTCCTAGTATATATCACTCAATCACATATATCCATCCCTGCTGTTATGGCTGAAATAGATCACTTTGTTACATGGTCAAATTTTAAAATCAATGCAGCGAAGTCTGAGGCCCTCGATGTCTCCCTCCCCAAATCCATATAGGATTCCATCCAGTCCAACTTTCCCTTTGCCTGTCCTTCACAGGTTATCAAATACTTAGTAATTCCTATTCATAGAGACCTCTCCCATCTATGTTATCTTAATTTTGGGCCCTTTATTGAACAACTCCATACAGACCACGGTTGGCAAGTTAGAACTGTAAGATTCACTACGTGAACCGCTGGTGTTTTGTGGAAAAGCACATGTACACCGCGTTCCAAATTATTATGCAAAAAGTGTTTAGGAGTGATAAGGGAAGAATTTGTTTGTTTGTCAGTTAAACTCATTGATGGTGATGTGTGTCAGGGCTCTTTATATCACTGTAAGCAATTGCAGACACCTGTGCTAATTAGTTTGGCAGGTGTGTCCAATGAAAGGCAAGACTACTTAAGAAGGCTCTCTCACATTATTAAGCAGCCTACATTTTCTGCCAAAATGGGAAAGAAAAAGGATGTGTCGGCTGCTGAGAAGCAACAAATTGTGGAGTGTTTAGGTCAAGGCATGACTACAATCAACATTGTGCGATGATCAGGATGAAGTGTCTTGGCAATCAAGAAGTATGTAGCTGATTCACAGTACACACGTGTGCGTGCTGATAAGGGCAAATTGAGGACTCTTTCCTACAGGCAATTACGTCAGGTTGAAAGAGCAGCGGCAAAAAAGCCTTGTCATAGCAGCAGAAAAGTTTTTGAAGCTGCTTGTGCCTCCAACGTCCCCCGAACAACAAGATGCAGGGTCTTTCAGAGGTTTGCAGCTGTGCATGTGCCATCCTGTCGACCTCCTCTATCCACTTCACACAAGCAGAAACGGCTCCAGTGGGCCAAACATTACATGAAGACTGATTTCAAAACCGTTTTGTTCACGGATGAGTGCCGTGCAGCGCTCGATGGTCCAGATGGATGGAGTGGAGGATGGCTGGTTGATGGACACCCCACGCAAACACGGCTACAGCGCCAACAAGGAGGAGATGGAGTAATGTTTTGGGCTGGAATCATGGGGAGAGAGATTGTCGGCCCCTTTAGGATCCCTGAAGGCGCTAAAGATGAACTCCATAGTGTATGTGGATTTTCTCAAACAGCACTTCCTGCCATGGTTCAAGAAGAAGAACCGTGTATTTCACAGCAAGATCATTTTTCTGCATGATAATGCACCATCTCATGCTGCACATAAAACATCTGCATCTCTGGCTGATATGGGCATAAAAGGGGACAAACTTATGGTGTGACCCCCATGCTCCCCTGACCTCTACCCCATTCAGAACCTTTGGAGCATCATTAAAAGGAGTGTCTATGATGGCGGGAGGCAGTTCACATCTAAGCAACAGCTCTGGGAGGGTATTCTGTCCTCATGCAAAACAATTGAAGCAGAAACCATCCAAAACCTGACAAATTCAATGGACGAGAGAGTTCAGAAGCTCCTTTCGAACAAGGGGTCCTATGTGAAAATGTAACATCACCTAGAATAAAGTTTTGAGTTGAAAACTGTTTGATTTCAGTTTCTAACAACCTGCTAATGCTTATAATTTCCAAAATGACAATTTTTTTGGTCTTTATTAAAATGAAAAGGTTGATCGAAAAGTTTGGGGGATCTAAGATTGTGGCAACCCAGTAGTCATGATTACTTCGAATTCTGACAATATGAGGGTCATGCTGCAGGTAGTGCAGCAAGAAGGCACTTATGTGTCTTGCGCATCTCGGAGCCCCAAAATTATTTTCCGGGCTAGATGCAGCTAAAAATTATTTTTAATTTTAAATCTGGTGAAGCTTTAGTATAGATGGCCTAATAGGATCAGTGCTGCACACTGCTACAAAGCCCAAATTATTTTCCAGTCAAGATACAGATAAACATGATTAGTAATTTGAAAGCTTAAAACAGTTGGTAGGGTGATTTTAACCAATCATCAAGCTTTTTCTCTCCCCAGGATGACACAGGGGTAGAAAAGTCGTTTCGGATCCATGATTTGTTCATCTTTATGAACGTGAGTCTGTCTACATTATCAGTGGAGAGCCGCGTGCGCTTATCTGTCAGCACACCACCAGCAGCGCTGAACACACGTTCAGACAGAACGCTGGCTGCGGGGCATGACAAGATCTCCAAGGCGTAAGTGGCTAGCTCCGGCCATTTATCCAGATTGGAAGCCCAAAAAGAGCAAGGGTCCAGTGACACAGTCGTGGCTTCAATGTTTACTTGGAGATACTCCTGTACCATCGTCTCTAGGCGTTGATTATGTGTCAGACTTCTTGTCTCCTGTGGCCTTGCAAAGGATGGGCTAAAAAAGTGGTGAAATGATTCCGCAAAATTGATGTTACCAGCAGATACTGTGGTTCTGTTACGGTTTGAGTGCTGAACACTTGACGGTCCCACGGTTGGCAAGTTGGAACTGTGAGATTCACTACGTGCACCACTGGTATTTTGTGGAAAAGCACATGTAAGATTCTGCAACAGTCTCTGCTGATACTCCTGCATGCGTGCATCCCTTTCTATGGCAGGAATAATTTCTGCAAATTTACTTTTGTACCGGGGATCTAACAGTGTGGCAACCCAGTAGTCAGGATTATTTCTAATTCTCACAATTCGAGGGTCATGTTGCAGGTAGTGCAGCAAGAAGGCACTCATGTGTGTTGCGCATCCAGGAGCACCAAGTCCCTGTTGTGTTGGTGGCGAGGTAACAATCATGCTTCCTTCCTCTGTCCTCTCCCCCCAACCTCGCACAACAGAAATGTGATCAAGGTCTCCCTCATCTGATGAGTCTTCCATCAGTTCGTCCTCCACTTCTTCCTGGGCTCCTGCACCTTCCTCACTAGTTTGGCTGCTACCATGCGCCCTGGTAAAACCATCTCCCCCACCCTCACATGCCTGCCGCCTTGGTGCTGCCGACCTTCTGGACCTTGCAGATGTTAGCCCTTCCGCATACAACTCCTCCTCCTCTACTTCCTCCACCTCCTCTTGTGCCACCACCTGACTCCGAATTCTGTTTAACATGTGCTCCAGCATGTAAATCACCGGAATAGTCATGCTGATAATGGCATCGTCAGCACTAAACATCTTCGTCGCCATTTCAAAACTGTGCAGAAGGGTGCATAGGTCCCTGATCTGAGACCACTCCTCCAGCGTGATTTGCCCCACCTCTGAATCTCGTTGGCCCAGGCTATACGTCAGAACGTATTGCACCAGGGCTTGTCGGT
The DNA here is from genome assembly GCF_046119375.1 of Phyllobates terribilis. NCBI lineage: Eukaryota > Metazoa > Chordata > Amphibia > Anura > Dendrobatidae > Phyllobates > Phyllobates terribilis. The sequence goes on from NW_027362771.1 coordinate 88,617,525, forward strand.
GCTGCCACAGTCGCTGCAACATGTGCAGAGTTGAATTCCACCGGGTAGGCACATCGCATTTTAGCCGGTGAAGTGGCAGGCCCAACGACTTCTGTAGAGATGTAAGTCGCTGAGCTGCGGGATGCGAACGGCGGAAGTGAGCACACAGCGACCGTGCCCTCTGCAGAAGGCCATCTAGTCTGGGATAGTGGGCTAAAAATTGCTGGACAACCAGGTTCAACACGTGAGCCATACAAGGCACGTGTGTGACATTGCCCCGGCGAAGGGCCGCACCCAGGTTTGCAGCATTGTCGCACACGGCCTTCCCTGGTTTCAGGTCCAGTGGAGACAACCATTCATGAAATTGGTTCTCCAGAGCTGACCACAACTCCTCAGCTGTGTGACTCACATTTCCCAGACATTTCAATGTAAAAACCGCCTGATGACGTTGAGCCCTACTGCCAGCATAGTAAGGAGGTGTGCAGGATCCCTTCTGCGCAGTTAGAAAGCTTGTGGCATGACCAGACAGGCTTTGGGTGCAGGTGGAAGACCGAGAGGAGGTTGAGGAGGCAGAAGCAGTGGAGGAACTTTGACATAAAGAGGATTGACGCACAACTCGTGGGGACGGCAAGACTTGGACAGCAGCCCCTTGTCCTGCTGTCACCATAGTTACCCAGTGCCCAGTAAGCGACATGTAACGCCCCTGTCCATGCCTACTCGTCCAAGTGTCTGTGGTGAAATGCACCCTGTCACACACAGAGTTTCTCAAAGAAGCGGTGATGTTGTGTGCGACATGCTGGTGGAGCGCAGGCACACCTTTCTTTGAGAAGTAGTGCCGACTGGGCATCTGGTACTGGGGCACTGCGACAGACATAAGGTCTGGAAAATCATCTGTGTCCACCAGGCGGAAAGGCAGCATTTCTGTAGCCAAGAGCTTGCAGATGGTGAAATTCAACCTCTTAGCTTTCTCATGGCTAGGAGGAAATGGTCTTTTACTTGTCCACATCTGAGGGACCGAGGGCTGGCTATTGTGCTTAGACGGGGTTGATAAGGGTGTCCCCGGCAAACTGCCGGTCTGTGAGGAAGATGCAGGCGGACATGTTAGGTTGCCTTCATCCAAAGGTGGTGCTATCGATGTCGGACAGTGCTCAACACCAGCTGGTGTTACCACCTCCAAAGAAAATGATGACCTTCCAATCACGCTGGCTGTTGCGGGTAAAGAGGTGGCAGGTCTGCGCCCCAAAACAGGTGTGACTGCTGTCCCCCCAGTCACAGAGGATGAAGAGGCCGCGGATGCACAAGATATGGCAGACGGTGGTTGGCCCGGCCGGCTAGGCCGCATTGTAGCACACTGAGCTTCCCACTGCAACTTATGCTTCATGTCCATGTGCCGGTTCATGCATGAAGTACTCAAACTATGTATTTTTTGGCCTCTACTTAGCTTTTGCTGACAAATGTTACAGATAACACGAGTTGGGTCATCTTTATCGATCTGAAAAAATGCCCAGGCTATGCAAGGCTTAGCACCCATGCGACCTGAAGAGCCACCACGACTTGTGGTGAGAGGCAGAGTTGTGTTTGAGGATGCAGTTGTTGACGTGCTTCCAGTACTACGTCTCTGTCCAGGAAGGCGCAACCTGACCTCGTCGTCACTAGCATCTTCCTCCACCTCCTCTGCTGACCTCATCTCTTGGCTGACTGTGGGTTGACAGTAAGTGGGATCTCAGACCTCATCATCATCACCCTGTGCGTTATCACACCCGTCGTCCTCAGAGCCAACCTGTTCCTGCCCTGACAAAAAACTAAAGTTGTCGCTCCAATCAGGTATTTGAGTCTTATCATCGTCTTCCTCATTGTCTCCACCAACAGGAGTTACAGTTTGGGAATGAGGGTCTACATTATGGTCAGAACCTTCTGCGTCTGGTCCTGGATCCGACTCATAAAGATTCTGGGCATCAGTGCAGATCATTTCCTCGTCTGGATTCACAGAAGCGCTGGAGTCGACCTCTGATTCCCAGGCTATAGTATGAGTAAACAGCTCTGCAGACTCAACCATCTGTTCTACCTCATACTCAGACGGGCAGCTGGAGATTTGGGAGCTGTGAGGAAGCAAGTGCGATTTGGGTGACACCTTTGAGGACTGGAGTATTTGTGATGTTGAAGTTGATGTGGAGGAGAGCCCACTTAAAGGAGCACTTGATATCCGTTGAAGCACCTGCTGTTTTTGTGCCTCATCTGGAATTTGTAGCGATTGGCGTGGCCGTAAGAAAGGGATCTTATCACATTGTCCGCTAAAAGAAGTAGACATTTTAGTTTGGCTGGAAGATGGTCTTTCTTCTGCAGATGTTACTGTTGCTTTAACACCTACCCCACGGACACAACCTTTTTTTCCACTTCCCAACACGCCTATTCCCCTTTCCACCAGCAGCAGGCCTTTTTCCACTCATTTTGGTGGTTAACTAATTCACAACTCTGGAGTTGTTTGCACAAAAAAACAATGGATGGTAACCGAGCAGAGCTGAGTGGCCAAACTGTGGTATTAGGCCAAAACTATTGGCTGGGTTAGATGCAGAAAAAAATTATTTTGAATTTGCAACCTGATGGAGGTCAGTATAGATGGACTAATACAACAAGTCCCACACACAGCTAGAAGCCCAAATATTTTTTCAGAGGTACTGTAGATGCAGATAAAAATTAGTTTTAATTTGCAACCTGATGGAGGTCAGTATAGATGGACTAATAGAGAAAGTCCGACACACTACTAGAAGGCCAAATATTTTTTCAGAGCTAGATGCAGAAAAAAATTATATTCAGTTTGCAACCTGATGGAGGTCAGTATAGATGGACTAATAGAGAAAGCCGACACACTACTAGAAGGCCAAATATTTTTTCAGAGGTAGATGCAGAAAAAAATATATTCAGTTTGCAACCTGATGGAGGTCAGTATAGATGGATTAATAGAACAAGACCCACGCACAGCTAGAAGCCCAATATTTTTTCAGAGGTAGATGCAGAAAAAACTATATTCAGTTTGCAACCTGATGGAGGTCAGTATAGAAGGACTAATAGAACAAGTCCCACACACTGCTAGAAGCCCAAATATTTTTTCAGAGGTACTGTAGATGCAGATAAAAATTATTTTTAATTTGCAACCTGATGGAGGTCAGTATAGATGGACTAATAGATAAAGTCCGACACACTACTAGAAGGCCAAATATTTTTTCAGAGCTAGATGCAGAAAAAAATTATATTCAGTTTGCAACCTGATGGAGGTCAGTATAGATGGACTAATAGAGAAAGTCCGACACACTACTAGAAGGCCAAATATTTTTTCAGAGGTAGATGCAGAAAAAAATATATTCAGTTTGCAACCTGATGGAGGTCAGTATAGATGGACTAATAGAACAAGTCCCACACACTGCTAGAAGCCCAAATATTTTTTCAGAGGTACTGTAGATGCAGATAAAAATTAGTTTTAATTTGCAACCTGATGGAAGTCAGTATAGATGGACTAATAGAGAAAGTCCGACACACTACTAGAAGGCCAAATATTTTTTCAGAGGTAGATGCAGAAAAAAATATATTCAGTTTGCAACCTGATGGAGGTCAGTATACATAGATTAATAGAACAAGACCCACACACAGCTAGAAACCCAATATTTTTTCAGAGGTAGATGCAGAAAAAAATATATTCAGTTTGCAACCTGATGGAGGTCAGTATAGATGGACTAATAGAGAAAGTCCGACACACTACTAGAAGGCCAAATATTTTTTCAGAGGTAGATGCAGAAAAAAATATATTCAGTTTGCAACCTGATGGAGGTCAGTATAGATGGACTAATAGAACAAGTCCCACACACTGCTAGAAGCCCAAATATTTTTTCAGAGGTACTGTAGATGCAGATAAAAATTAGTTTTAATTTGCAACCTGATGGAGGTCAGTATAGATGGACTAATAGAGAAAGTCCGACACACTACTAGAAGGCCAAATATTTTTTCAGAGGTAGATGCAGAAAAAAATATATTCAGTTTGCAACCTGATGGAGGTCAGTATAGATGGATTAATAGAACAAGACCCACACACAGCTAGAAGCCCAATATTTTTTCAGAGGTAGATGCAGAAAAAACTATATTCAGTTTGCAACCTGATGGAAGTCAGTATAGATGGACTAATAGAACAAGTCCCACACACTGCTAGAAGCCCAAATATTTTTTCAGAGGTACTGTAGATGCAGATAAAAATTATTTTTAATTTGCAACCTGATGGAGGTCAGTATAGATGGACTAATAGAGAAAGTCCGACACACTACTAGAAGGCCAAATATTTTTTCAGAGCTAGATGCAGAAAAAAATTATATTCAGTTTGCAACCTGATGGAGGTCAGTATAGATGGACTAATAGAGAAAGTCCGACACACTACTAGAAGGCCAAATATTTTTTCAGAGGTAGATGCAGAAAAAAATATATTCAGTTTGCAACCCGATGGAGGTCAGTATAGATGGACTAATAGAACAAGTCCCACACACTGCTAGAAGCCCAAATATTTTTTCAGAGGTAGATGCAGAAAAAAATATATTCAGTTTGCAACCCAATGGAGGTCAGTATAGATGGACTAATAGAACAAGTCCCACACACTGCTAGAAGGCCAAATATTTTTTCAGAGGTAGATGCAGAAAAAAATATATTCAGTTTGCAACCTGATGGAGGTCAGTATAGATGGACTAATAGAACAAGTCCCACACACTGCTAGAAGCCCAAATATTTTTTCAGAGGTACTGTAGATGCAGATAAAAATTAGTTTTAATTTGCAACCTGATGGAGGTCAGTATAGATGGACTAATAGAGAAAGTCCGACACACTACTAGAAGGCCAAATATTTTTTCAGAGGTAGATGCAGAAAAAAATATATTCAGTTTGCAACCTGATGGAGGTCAGTATAGATGGATTAATAGAACAAGACCCACACACAGCTAGAAGCCCAATATTTTTTCAGAGGTAGATGCAGAAAAAAATATATTCAGTTTGCAACCTGATGGAGGTCAGTATAGATGGACTAATAGAGAAAGTCCGACACACTACTAGAAGGCCAAATATTTTTTCAGAGGTAGATACAGAAAAAAATATATTCAGTTTGCCACCTGATGGAGGTCAGTATAGATGGATTAATAGAACAAGACCCACACACAGCTAGAAGCCCAATATTTTTTCAGAGGTAGATGCAGAAAAAAATATATTCAGTATGCAACCTGATGGAGGTCAGTATAGATGGATTAATAGAACAAGACCCACACACAGCTAGAAGCCCAATATTTTTTCAGAGGTAGATGCAGAAAAAAATATATTCAGTTTGCAACCTGATGGAGGTCAGTATAGATGGATTAATAGAACAAGACCCACACACAGCTAGAAGCCCAATATTTTTTCAGAGGTAGATGCAGAAAAAAATATATTCAGTTTGCAACCTGATGGAGGTCAGTATAGATGGATTAATAGAACAAGACCCACACACAGCTAGAAGCCCAATATTTTTTCAGAGGTAGATGCAGAAAAAACTATATTCAGTTTGCAACCTGATGGAGGTCAGTATAGATGGACTAATAGAACAAGTCCCACACACTGCTAGAAGCCCAAATATTTTTTCAGAGGTACTGTAGATGCAGATAAAAATTAGTTTTAATTTGCAACCTGATGGAGGTCAGTATAGATGGACTAATAGAGAAAGTCCGACACACTACTAGAAGGCCAAATATTTTTTCAGAGCTAGATGCAGAAAAAAATTATATTCAGTTTGCAACCTGATGGAGGTCAGTATAGATGGACTAATAGAGAAAGTCCGACACACTACTAGAAGGCCAAATATTTTTTCAGAGGTAGATGCAGAAAAAAATATATACAGTTTGCAACCTGATGGAGGTCAGTATAGATGGACTAATAGAACAAGTCCCACACACTGCTAGAAGCCCAAATATTTTTTCAGAGGTACTGTAGATGCAGATAAAAATTAGTTTTAATTTGCAACCTGATGGAGGTCAGTATAGATGGACTAATAGAGAAAGTCCGACACACTACTAGAAGGCCAAATATTTTTTCAGAGGTAGATGCAGAAAAAAATATATTCAGTTTGCAACCTGATGGAGGTCAGTATAGATGGATTAATAGAACAAGACCCACACACAGCTAGAAGCCCAATATTTTTTCAGAGGTAGATGCAGAAAAAACTATATTCAGTTTGCAACCTGATGGAAGTCAGTATAGATGGACTAATAGAACAAGTCCCACACACTGCTAGAAGCCCAAATATTTTTTCAGAGGTACTGTAGATGCAGATAAAAATTATTTTTAATTTGCAACCTGATGGAGGTCAGTATAGATGGACTAATAGAGAAAGTCCGACACACTACTAGAAGGCCAAATATTTTTTCAGAGCTAGATGCAGAAAAAAATTATATTCAGTTTGCAACCTGAAGGAGGTCAGTATAGATGGACTAATAGAGAAAGTCCGACACACTACTAGAAGGCCAAATATTTTTTCAGAGGTAGATGCAGAAAAAAATATATTCAGTTTGCAACCCGATGGAGGTCAGTATAGATGGACTAATAGAACAAGTCCCACACACTGCTAGAAGCCCAAATATTTTTTCAGAGGTACTGTAGATGCAGATAAAAATTAGTTTTAATTTGCAACCTGATGGAGGTCAGTATAGATGGACTAATAGAGAAAGTCCGACACACTACTAGAAGGCCAAATATTTTTTCAGAGGTAGATGCAGAAAAAAATATATTCAGTTTGCAACCTGATGGAGGTCAGTATAGATGGATTAATAGAACAAGACCCACACACAGCTAGAAGCCCAATATTTTTTCAGAGGTAGATGCAGAAAAAAATATATTCAGTTTGCAACCTGATGGAGGTCAGTATAGATGGACTAATAGAGAAAGTCCGACACACTACTAGAAGGCCAAATATTTTTTCAGAGGTAGATGCAGAAAAAAATATATTCAGTTTGCAACCTGATGGAGGTCAGTATAGATGGATTAATAGAACAAGACCCACACACAGCTAGAAGACCAATATTTTTTCAGAGGTAGATGCAGAAAAAAATATATTCAGTTTGCAACCTGATGGAGGTCAGTATAGATGGATTAATAGAACAAGACCCACACACAGCTAGAAGCCCAATATTTTTTCAGAGGTAGATGCAGAAAAAAATAAATTCAGTTTGCAACCTGATGGAGGTCAGTATAGATGGATTAATAGAACAAGACCCACACACAGCTAGAAGCCCAATATTTTTTCAGAGGTAGATGCAGAAAAAACTATATTCAGTTTGCAACCTGATGGAGGTCAGTATAGATGGACTAATAGAACAAGTCCCACACACTGCGAGAAGCCCAAATATTTTTTCAGAGGTACTGTAGATGCAGATAAAAATTAGTTTTAATTTGCAACCTGATGGAGGTCAGTATAGATGGACTAATAGAGAAAGTCCGACACACTACTAGAAGGCCAAATATTTTTTCAGAGCTAGATGCAGAAAAAAATTATATTCAGTTTGCAACCTGATGGAGGTCAGTATAGATGGACTAATAGAGAAAGTCCGACACACTACTAGAAGGCCAAATATTTTTTCAGAGGTAGATGCAGAAAAAAATATATTCAGTTTGCAACCTGATGGAGGTCAGTATAGATGGACTAATAGAACAAGTCCCACACACTGCTAGAAGCCCAAATATTTTTTTCAGAGGTACTGTAGATGCAGATAAAAATTAGTTTTAATTTGCAACCTGATGGAGGTCAGTATAGATGGACTAATAGAGAAAGTCCGACACACTACTAGAAGGCCAAATATTTTTTCAGAGGTAGATGCAGAAAAAAATATATTCAGTTTGCAACCTGATGGAGGTCAGTATAGATGGATTAATAGAACAAGACCCACACACAGCTAGAAGCCCAATATTTTTTCAGAGGTAGATGCAAAAAAAAATATATTCAGTTTGCAACCTGATGGAGGTCAGTATAGATGGACTAATAGAGAAAGTCCGACACACTACTAGAAGGCCAAATATTTTTTCAGAGGTAGATGCAGAAAAAAATATATTCAGTTTGCAACCTGATGGAGGTCAGTATAGATGGATTAATAGAACAAGACCCACACACAGCTAGAAGCCCAATATTTTTTCAGAGGTAGATGCAGAAAAAAATATATTCAGTTTGCAACCTGATGGAGGTCAGTATAGATGGATTAATAGAACAAGACCCACACACAGCTAGAAGCCCAATATTTTTTCAGAGGTAGATGCAGAAAAAAATATATTCAGTTTGCAACCTGATGGAGGTCAGTATAGATGGATTAATAGAACAAGACCCACACACAGCTAGAAGCCCAATATTTTTTCAGAGGTAGATGCAGAAAAAACTATATTCAGTTTGCAACCTGATGGAGGTCAGTATAGATGGACTAATAGAACAAGTCCCACACACTGCGAGAAGCCCAAATATTTTTTCAGAGGTACTGTAGATGCAGATAAAAATTAGTTTTAATTTGCAACCTGATGGAGGTCAGTATAGATGGACTAATAGAGAAAGTCCGACACACTACTAGAAGGCCAAATATTTTTTCAGAGCTAGATGCAGAAAAAAATTATATTCAGTTTGCAACCTGATGGAGGTCAGTATAGATGGACTAATAGAGAAAGTCCGACACACTACTAGAAGGCCAAATATTTTTTCAGAGGTAGATGCAGAAAAAAATATATTCAGTTTGCAACCTGATGGAGGTCAGTATAGATGGACTAATAGAACAAGTCCCACACACTGCTAGAAGCCCAAATATTTTTTTCAGAGGTACTGTAGATGCAGATAAAAATTAGTTTTAATTTGCAACCTGATGGAGGTCAGTATAGATGGACTAATAGAGAAAGTCCGACACACTACTAGAAGGCCAAATATTTTTTCAGAGGTAGATGCAGAAAAAAATATATTCAGTTTGCAACCTGATGGAGGTCAGTATAGATGGATTAATAGAACAAGACCCACACACAGCTAGAAGCCCAATATTTTTTCAGAGGTAGATGCAGAAAAAAATATATTCAGTTTGCAACCTGATGGAGGTCAGTATAGATGGACTAATAGAGAAAGTCCGACACACTACTAGAAGGCCAAATATTTTTTCAGAGGTAGATGCAGAAAAAAATATATTCAGTTTGCAACCTGATGGAGGTCAGTATAGATGGATTAATAGAACAAGACCCACACACAGCTAGAAGCCCAATATTTTTTCAGAGGTAGATGCAGAAAAAAATATATTCAGTTTGCAACCTGATGGAGGTCAGTATACATGGACTAATAGAGAAAGTCCGACACACTACTAGAAGGCCAAATATTTTTTCAGAGGTAGATGCAGAAAAAAATATATTCAGTTTGCAACCTGATGGAGGTCAGTATAGATGGATTAATAGAACAAGACCCACACACAGCTAGAAGCCCAATATTTTTTCAGAGGTAGATGCAGAAAAAAATATATTCAGTTTGCAACCTGATGGAGGTCAGTATAGATGGACTAATACAACAAGTCCCGCACACAGCTAGAAGCCCAAATATTTTTTCAGAGGTACTGTAGATGCAGATAAAAATTATTTTTAATTTGCAACCTGATGGAGGTCAGTATAGATGGACTAATAGAGAAAGTCCGACACACTACTAGAAGGCCAAATATTTTTTCAGAGCTAGATGCAGAAAAAAATTATATTCAGTTTGCAACCTGATGGAGGTCAGTATAGATGGATTAATAGAACAAGACCCACACACAGCTAGAAGCCCAATATTTTTTCAGAGGTAGATGCAGAAAAAAATATATTCAGTTTGCAACCTGATGGAGGTCAGTATAGATGGATTAATAGAACAAGACCCACACACAGCTAGAAGCCCAATATTTTTTCAGAGGTAGATGCAGAAAAAAATATATTCAGTTTGCAACCTGATGGAGGTCAGTATAGATGGATTAATAGAACAAGACCCACACACAGCTAGAAGCCCAATATTTTTTCAGAGGTAGATGCAGAAAAAAATATATTCAGTTTGCAACCTGATGGAGGTCAGTATAGATGGATTAATAGAACAAGACCCACACACAGCTAGAAGCCCAATATTTTTTCAGAGGTAGATGCAGAAAAAACTATATTCAGTTTGCAACCTGATGGAGGTCAGTATAGATGGACTAATAGAACAAGTCCCACACACTGCTAGAAGCCCAAATATTTTTTTCAGAGGTACTGTAGATGCAGATAAAAATTAGTTTTAATTTGCAACCTGATGGAGGTCAGTATAGATGGACTAATAGAGAAAGTCCGACACACTACTAGAAGGCCAAATATTTTTTCAGAGCTAGATGCAGAAAAAAATTATATTCAGTTTGCAACCTGATGGAGGTCAGTATAGATGGACTAATAGAGAAAGTCCGACACACTACTAGAAGGCCAAATATTTTTTCAGAGGTAGATGCAGAAAAAAATATATTCAGTTTGCAACCTGATGGAGGTCAGTATAGATGGACTAATAGAACAAGTCCCACACACTGCTAGAAGCCCAAATATTTTTTCAGAGGTACTGTAGATGCAGATAAAAATTAGTTTTAATTTGCAACCTGATGGAGGTCAGTATAGATGGACTAATAGAGAAAGTCCGACACACTACTAGAAGGCCAAATATTTTTTCAGAGGTAGATGCAGAAAAAAATATATTCAGTTTGCAACCTGATGGAGGTCAGTATAGATGGATTAATAGAACAAGACCCACACACAGCTAGAAGCCCAATATTTTTTCAGAGGTAGATGCAGAAAAAACTATATTCAGTTTGCAACCTGATGGAAGTCAGTATAGATGGACTAATAGAACAAGTCCCACACACTGCTAGAAGCCCAAATATTTTTTCAGAGGTACTGTAGATGCAGATAAAAATTATTTTTAATTTGCAACCTGATGGAGGTCAGTATAGATGGACTAATAGAGAAAGTCCGACACACTACTAGAAGGCCAAGTATTTTTTCAGAGCTAGATGCAGAAAAAAATTATATTCAGTTTGCAACCTGATGGAGGTCAGTATAGATGGACTAATAGAGAAAGTCCGACACACTACTAGAAGGCCAAATATTTTTTCAGAGGTAGATGCAGAAAAAAATATATTCAGTTTGCAACCCGATGGAGGTCAGTATAGATGGACTAATAGAACAAGTCCCACACACTGCTAGAAGCCCAAATATTTTTTCAGAGGTACTGTAGATGCAGATAAAAATTAGTTTTAATTTGCAACCTGATGGAGGTCAGTATAGATGGACTAATAGAGAAAGTCCGACACACTACTAGAAGGCCAAATATTTTTTCAGAGGTAGATGCAGAAAAAAATATATTCAGTTTGCAACCTGATGGAGGTCAGTATAGATGGATTAATAGAACAAGACCCACACACAGCTAGAAGCCCAATATTTTTTCAGAGGTAGATGCAGAAAAAAATATATTCAGTTTGCAACCTGATGGAGGTCAGTATAGATGGACTAATAGAGAAAGTCCGACACACTACTAGAAGGCCAAATATTTTTTCAGAGGTAGATGCAGAAAAAAATATATTCAGTTTGCAACCTGATGGAGGTCAGTATAGATGGATTAATAGAACAAGACCCACACACAGCTAGAAGCCCAATATTTTTTCAGAGGTAGATGCAGAAAAAAATATATTCAGTTTGCAACCTGATGGAGGTCAGTATAGATGGATTAATAGAACAAGACCCACACACAGCTAGAAGCCCAATATTTTTTCAGAGGTAGATGCAGAAAAAAATATATTCAGTTTGCAACCTGATGGAGGTCAGTATAGATGGATTAATAGAACAAGACCCACACACAGCTAGAAGCCCAATATTTTTTCAGAGGTAGATGCAGAAAAAACTATATTCAGTTTGCAACCTGATGGAGGTCAGTATAGATGGACTAATAGAACAAGTCCCACACACTGCGAGAAGCCCAAATATTTTTTCAGAGGTACTGTAGATGCAGATAAAAATTAGTTTTAATTTGCAACCTGATGGAGGTCAGTATAGATGGACTAATAGAGAAAGTCCGACACACTACTAGAAGGCCAAATATTTTTTCAGAGCTAGATGCAGAAAAAAATTATATTCAGTTTGCAACCTGATGGAGGTCAGTATAGATGGACTAATAGAGAAAGTCCGACACACTACTAGAAGGCCAAATATTTTTTCAGAGGTAGATGCAGAAAAAAATATATTCAGTTTGCAACCTGATGGAGGTCAGTATAGATGGACTAATAGAACAAGTCCCACACACTGCTAGAAGCCCAAATATTTTTTTCAGAGGTACTGTAGATGCAGATAAAAATTAGTTTTAATTTGCAACCTGATGGAGGTCAGTATAGATGGACTAATAGAGAAAGTCCGACACACTACTAGAAGGCCAAATATTTTTTCAGAGGTAGATGCAGAAAAAAATATATTCAGTTTGCAACCTGATGGAGGTCAGTATAGATGGATTAATAGAACAAGACCCACACACAGCTAGAAGCCCAATATTTTTTCAGAGGTAGATGCAGAAAAAAATATATTCAGTTTGCAACCTGATGGAGGTCAGTATAGATGGACTAATAGAGAAAGTCCGACACACTACTAGAAGGCCAAATATTTTTTCAGAGGTAGATGCAGAAAAAAATATATTCAGTTTGCAACCTGATGGAGGTCAGTATAGATGGATTAATAGAACAAGACCCACACACAGCTAGAAGCCCAATATTTTTTCAGAGGTAGATGCAGAAAAAAATATATTCAGTTTGCAACCTGATGGAGGTCAGTATACATGGACTAATAGAGAAAGTCCGACACACTACTAGAAGGCCAAATATTTTTTCAGAGGTAGATGCAGAAAAAAATATATTCAGTTTGCAACCTGATGGAGGTCAGTATAGATGGATTAATAGAACAAGACCCACACACAGCTAGAAGCCCAATATTTTTTCAGAGGTAGATGCAGAAAAAAATATATTCAGTTTGCAACCTGATGGAGGTCAGTATAGATGGACTAATACAACAAGTCCCGCACACAGCTAGCAGCCCAAATATTTTTTCAGAGGTACTGTAGATGCAGATAAAAATTATTTTTAATTTGCAACCTGATGGAGGTCAGTATAGATGGACTAATAGAGAAAGTCCGACACACTACTAGAAGGCCAAATATTTTTTCAGAGCTAGATGCAGAAAAAAATTATATTCAGTTTGCAACCTGATGGAGGTCAGTATAGATGGATTAATAGAACAAGACCCACACACAGCTAGAAGCCCAATATTTTTTCAGAGGTAGATGCAGAAAAAAATATATTCAGTTTGCAACCTGATGGAGGTCAGTATAGATGGACTAATAGAACAAGTCCCACACACTGCTAGAAGCCCAAATATTTTTTCAGAGGTACTGTAGATGCAGATAAAAATTAGTTTTAATTTGCAACCTGACGGAGGTCAGTATAGATGGACTAATAGAATGATGCTATGCCCAAAAGATTTTACTTCACTAGGTGCAGTAAAAAAATTGGTATTCTATACACAGGTGGTATATCTTGCAACACAGATAGGCTACTCCACTGACTAACACACTCTGCAATAGGCCAAAAAGGATTAGCTTTGCTAGATTCAGCCAAATGCTGTGAAAAAAACTTGCACAGCACTGGCACAGACCTGCCTGGCAAAAACTGATAGGAACTCATGTAACCTAGTCCTGAAAAGGACTCCAATTACAATTAGTCTTTACTCCCACAACCTATCTATTTAAGAGCACAGACCTCCCTGATAAAAGTCGTAGGAAATGCTGTAACCTAGTCCTTAAAAGGACTGCAATCACAACTATTCCCTACTCCCAAGCTATCTGTATATTTGTGCGAAAATTGGCTTGAAATTAACAAGGTATAGCACACACAGCAACAGCGGTGCCGTCTAACACGCAGCTGCAGCAGTGAGAAAATGGTGGCGACGGGGAAAATGGCTTGGTCTTATAGGGCAAGGACATGTGACATACACTGCCAATGACACATGCCCTTGCTTGTGTGAAAAAAAGCACTTCGCTCCGTGTGTGCGCTGCTGATAGGCTGACAGATTGCACCTCCCCACTGTAAATGCGGGAAAGAGAAAAAAAAATGGAGATCTTCATTGTTCCTGCAGAGATCCATCCCCTGCCCCTCCCCCCACCCCGCTGTACACTCAAACTGCGTATTAACATTAATTTTCATCATTACTGAGAAAAAATCCAGTTATGATTTTGGTGCACGAACAGTTATCGAACATAACCTCGAACAGCCGAATTTTTCTCAAATTGTTCGTGTTCGCCGAACGGCTCGAACACCGCCCAAAACAGCTCGAATTTGAGATTGGCGAACAGTTCGAGTAGAACAACGCTCATCTCTATTTATGATGCCCCAAGGAACATTTTTTTAGAGGCCTACCTCTAACATTCTGTATGTTATACAGTATGTTCATGTATACCCCCCCAAGGGTAAATGTTTTTCAGCCCATGCACTTAGTGCATGGGTATTACTAGTATAGGAGACCCACTACTTAATAATGGTAAAAAAATGTTAATGAGGACCTCCTATACATCTCATCAAAGGGGTATTTGAGTGTGTCCTAATTTTTGGCAGCCCTTGCAGTCACTGCATGGGCATTACCACTATAGGAGACCCACTCCATAATAATGGGAACAATTTTTTTTAATAAGCCCCTCCTTTATGTCTCTTTAAAGAGGTATTGGGGTGCATCCTAATTTTTGGCAGACCTTGCAGTCACTGTATATGCAATAACAGTATAGGAGACCCACTCCTTAATAATGGGAACAACAAAGCATAGCCGGCTGCTGGCCCTCTAACAATAATAAGGCCTGATGGCCTTGTAAAAATAGGCTTTGTGACTTTCACCGTCCCTCCTTCATAAATGAAACAGGATGTGTCTCATCATGTGTCACACACCACATGGCCAGATAAGGTAGCAAAATGTTAAATTACTGGTGAATGTATTTTCCTCATTGAAAGCAATGCAAAAGTGCAAAAATGCATCAAAAACGCTATGTGTGAACATAGCCCAAGGTGTGAAGGAGCATTTTTGTTTTTGGTTATTTATTTTGTTTTATATACAAGTCATTACCCTGAAAAGAATGTTCCTTAACATTTTTTCAAGGAATATCCATTTTGGCTTAGTTTTTGTATGTTATTGTGAGCCGTAAAAGTGGCGTAATACCTCTGACAACATTGTTCACAGCAGTGACCTGGGAGTCAGAAATGCTTCCAGGGGTCTTCCACATGCTATTCCCATATCTGTCTGTTTTTATAAATTCTGTAATAAAGATTGTGAGCTTTACTATCCCCTTATTAGCACAACTACCCTTCCTTTCCCCAGGTCTTAGTTTAAAAACTCCTCCAACTGTCTGATAATTTTTTTCCAGAAGCACAGCAGCACCCTCCCCATAGAAGTGCAGCCCATCCCTACAGTAGAAACTGTAGCTGACAGGTAAGTTGGCCCAGTTCTCCATGAACTCAAATTCTTTCTTCCTGCACCAATTTCTAAGCCACATATTTATCTCCCTAGCTCCTGTTGTCTTTCTAGTGACACTTGTGGCACCGGCAGTATTTCTGAAAACACCACCTTACCACCTTGGAGGTTTAGGACTAAGGCTTCTTTCCTAGTTCCCTATAATCATTTTTTTAAAAAAGAAAAACTGAAATATCACAATGTTATAAGTATTCAGACCCTTTGCTCAGTATTGAGTAGAAGCACCCTGTTGAGCTAGTACAGCCATGAGTTTTCTTGGGAATGATGCAACAAGTTTTTCACACCTGGATTTAGGGATCCTCTGCCATTCTTCCTTGCAGATCCTCTCCAGTTCCACCAGGTTGGATGGTGAACGTTGGTGGACAGCCATCTTCAGATCTCTCCAGTGATGCTCAATTGGGTTTAGGTCAGGGCTCTGACTGGGCCAGTCAAGAATGGTCACAGAGTTGTTCTGAAGCCACTCCTTTGTTATTTTAGCTGTGTGCTTAGGGACATTGTCTTGAGGTCTGAGGTCCAGAGCACTCTGGAAGAGGTTTTCATCTAGGATATCTCTGTACTTGGCTGCATTCATGTTTCCTTCAATTTCAACCAATCGTCCTGTCCCAGCAGCTGAAAAACACCCCCATGTTTCACTGTTGGGATTGTATTGGGCAGGTGATGAGTAGTGCCTGGTTTTCTTCACAAATACCGCTTAGAATTATCACCAAAAAGTTCTATCTTCGTCTCATCAGACTAGAGAATCTTATTTCTCATAGTCTGGGAGTCCTTCATGTGTTTTTGAGCAAACGCTATGTGGGCTTTCATATGTCTTGCACTGAGGAGAGGCTTCCGTCGGGCCACTCTGCCATAAAGGCCCGACTAGTGGAGGGCTGCAGTGATAGTTGACTTTGTGGAACTTTCTCCTATCTCCCTACTGCATCTCTGGAGCTCAGCCACAGTGATCTTGGTGTTCTTCTTTACCTCTATCTCCAAGGCTCTTCTCCCATGATTGCTCAGTTTGGCTGGACGGCCAGGTCTAGGAAGACTTCTGGTGGTCCCAAACTTCTTCCATTTAAGGATTATGGAGGCCACTATGCTCTTAGGAACCTTGAGTACTGCAGAAATTATTTTGTAACCTTGGCCAGATCTGTGCCTTGCCACAATTTTATCTCTGAGCTCCTTGGGCAATTCCTTTGAACTCATGATTCTCATTTGATCTGACATGCATTGTGAGCTGTGTGGTCTTATATAGACAGGTGTGAGCCTTTCCAAATCAAGTCCTAACAGTTTAATTAAACACAACTGGACTCCAATGAAGGAGTAGAACAATCTCAAGGAGGATCACAAGGAAATGGACAGCATGTGACATAAATATGAGTGTCTGAGCAAAGGGTCTGAATACTTATGACCATGTGATATTTCAGTTTTTCTTTTTTAATAAATTTGCAAAATTTTCACATTTCTGTTTTTTTTCAGTCAAGATGGGCTTCAGTGTGTACATTAATGAGAAAAAAAATGAACTTTTTAGAATTTAACAAATGGCTGCAATGAAACAAAAAGTGAAAAATTTAAAGGGGTCTGAATACTTTTTGTACCCACTGTATGTGTACCATGACCGCTGGGTTTTCCCTAGCCCCACCCAGCAATCTGTCTATCCGATCAGCAATATGTTGAACCCAAGCACCCGGCAGACAACACACTGTTCGGCATTCATGGTCTCGGCGGCAGATGACCCCGTCTGTCCGCCTAACTATAGAGTTCCCTACCACCAATATCTGTCTTGCCTTTGCTGCACTCCTATTTCCCTCCTTTTTATACTAGTCATTTTCCTGGTTTCTGGGAGCAATGGCCTTCTGTAGTGATCCCAGTCCTGGGCTTGCATTCCTAATATCAGCCAAATAGGCATATATACTAATTTGTGCCATATCAGGACTGGGCTCCCTGGCGCTTTTTCCCCTACCCCCCTCTTGTGACATTTACCCAGCTATGTACTTCTGGCTCCTGATCATCCCCACCTCTACTCTACTCCATGTCACTGGTCCCAGCCAGCGCAAGCTCAGTGAGCTCTAAACTCCTCTCCAGGTTTGCAATGCTCCTGAGTGTTGCTAGCTGCACATTTAGATCCAGTACCTGAGCTTCCAAACACATAACTCGCTGACATCGAGCGCAGACATATTCACCCTCAAATGGCTGGTAGCATTGTCCATGGAGCACATACTAAATGAGGATAAACAACACTTGTAGTCCTTTAGACAGCACAGCACAGGTGAAACTGCTAGAAAATTCTAGACCAATTAATGTAGCTCACAGACACTTGATTACATGGACCAATCACAGGCTACCCGTATAAAAGAGAGTGATCAGTGAAGTGAGCAGTGAAGATGGCCAAACAATTGAGAGGTGAGTTGAGGTTTTTTTGCTTTTTTGTTGTTTTTTAACCTTTTGCCTGTTCTCTTTGTGCTGAGCAAATTGAAAAAAATCTACATTGTCGAGAATACGAATATTTGTAAAAATCAAGTAGAATTTAATTCCACCCAAATAAATTTGTTCAACTCTACTTTATTAATTTTTCGTGAACTTTACATGGTTATAATACTATAATATCAAGAGAATAAGAAATATAAATTTCATATGTATTTCAAACTCTCTTGGATATGCTTACGACTTCATAGAAAATTCCATAAGATCTTGTTAAGCAGCCATCCATATAATCATTTCTCATGAGAACAGGCACTGGGAATGTCTTGAAGATCGTTTATGGAGGTCAAATATATACACATCCTGCAGATTAATATTTATTACCATTGGCTTGATTTTCTTGGTTTAGCTTTTTTTATGTTTCATGCCATGCTAATGCCATTGTGAACCAACCAATGCACCAAAATATGTTAGCGATTAACCTTAGTTTATAATGTATATCTGGTCTGTTTGACCTGTTCAATGGTGAGCTATATTCCTCCATTCAAGATCAGTCACATTTTTTTTTTCGTACATGCGGTTTAACAGGTCTAAAAAATGTTTAAGCTATCAGTTATTATAATACTTTTTGCCTCTTTTTTTCGTGATACTTATGGCCTAGTTTTTATGTCATTTTAATATTTGCATTTTTTTGCAACTTACCCTAAAATTCTTCCCAGGTATAACACAAATTCATCCCACTGTTGGAATAATAGAACTTATCTGGGTCTGCTAATACCAAGCTCCAACAAATTCCCAGCACCCAGCGAAGATGTGAAGCTGGGATGATGTGGGAAGCATTATTGAAGCTTTCTGAACAGTATGAACAGTGCTTGTTCAAAGAAGAATATACAGTACTCAGGTTTGCAAAGATGGTAATAAAGTGTTCCTGCAATTGCTCAATCTTTATTCAGTTGCTGACTCGCTGTGAAACATCCTTGTCAAGCCATATCCAGACCAACCAGACATTTAAAAAATGTGGCAGTCTGCAAGTAATTAATGATAGGCTGAAAATTGAAATATATTCTCAAAAGCAGAGTTTCTTTTCTTTATTTCTCCTGGTCTTAATTTAGAAGCTCTTCCTCCTTTTATCTGCACAGTGCTCCTATACATGACATGGAGCATGCCTACAACACTTTCCCATAAAGGCCAGTGGATCATTATCTGACTTTCTAACTTCCTCAGGTGTATCTCTGTCCACAAGGTGCAAGGTTGCTGTAAAGCAGATTTCTGAAACTATTGTTGTAGCAGTTCAAGAAAGACGTATAGCCCCCTTAATAGAGATGAACAAATTTATTCAAGCGGAATTAAATTATCTTCAAATGTTGAAAAATGTTGCATTCTCCAGAATACATATTTTTAGTAATTCTCTATACATGAATTAGCCACCATTTTACTGAACTGTAGAGGGCCGGCAAATGATTCTGAAAAAAAAAAAAGTTAATACTAACCTCACCGCTCACCTGAGCCATTGCCCCTTAGCCTGCCGTCTGGTCCTCTGCATGTCTCATTTTCACTTTTCCCTGTAGCATGCATCCTCTTCAGTCTGTTTTATTTTATGATGGAGTTTCTGGTACCACCTAGGCCCCTGGCATCACTGTATGCTGGGCCATTGTGGCACACATGATGACGTCATGATTTGTTTCCCCCGAGGCACTGACTAGGCCTCAAGTGAAGCACGTCATAATGTCGTGATGCATGTCATGGTGCTGTGACTGCATGGTATGCAGTGATGTAACAGCAGAGATGGAAACCCTATCATGGGGTGAAGCAGAGTGAAGAGAATGCACACCACAAAAGAAGGCAAAAAGGAGTGGAGAGAGTGTCAGGATAAGTTATGAGGTTTTTTTTTTTTCTTTACATGCTATGCTTATTATGCTCTGTGGATTGGAGAAACCCCCAGAGCATAACAAAGAACATTCAATTTGCATTGAATAACATTGATGCAAATTCAGTTTCCCTGTTAAATTTACATGATTTACATGATCAGTCTAACATCTCTATCATTCATCTACAGTAGATGACCCTAGGTGAATGATGGAGATGCTAGCCTGAACCATTGCTTGTGATCAGGCCTTTAACCTTTTCGACTACAATTGAAATATGCAATTCCCTTGATAAATCATGGCGGGGGAAACGCTTTGGGAAACCATATAGGGTATTTTTAGGATCATGTGCAGGCACTGCTGTGGACTGCCTTGTAAGTGCGGGAGTCCTAAGGACTTCTGGGGCCTAGAATATGACTTTGGATGCCGCCTATTCAACCAATGATACACATGTATGCCTGCTAGCAAGTCCTACTAATTGGGTGAGATTATTCCAATTATTTTTACTCACACATGATCATTGTTATATTGGAGGGATTAATGCAAATCATAATTCATACATGGCATTCCTTTCACTGAGGCATTTAATGTGTGTTAATGGCACTACTTGACACGTGAACCACTGTTGGGTATGATCTTTTTTTTTATCGAACTAGAATTAGTGTGTTTTATTTGAGCATTAGTGACCCCTATGCTATTGTTAGGTGCTACTATTCACTTACTTTATTCTTCTGTGGCAGATAAAATGGCTTGCGAAAGTATTCACCCTCCCCCCTTGGATTTTTACCTATTTTGTTACATTACAGCCTGTGTTTAAATATTTTTATAAACCGATTTCTGTGTGATGCATCTGTGGCGCCCCTGCGGGTTCAGTCGCCACAGAGGTACTGCATCTCATCCAGAGGTGTGGTATCCCACTCTCAAATAAGGATGGAGTACTGCCTGGGACCCACACACTTGCATCCATTACATTCCACTTCAGAGGGAAGGGCGAGATTGCTCCTAAGGGAGAGCACAGTCCCTGGTCCCTAGCTGGAGGGTGGAACCATCTAGTGGGTGTGGGTGGAGGAAGAAGCACAGGGGAGCACTTCAGAAGGAGTTTATAAAGAGGGAACCATCTTGAGAGATGAGTCCAGTCAGAGAAGTCAGTCTGAGGAGAAGGAGTGGGAGCAGGAGCTCTGTAGGAGCTCTGCTCAGAGGAGCGGGCCTAGGTTGAGAGGCCAGGGAGGATGGGCAGGACGAGGAAGGGAGCAGAGGAAGGCTCCAGAAGTGAGGGGATCCCAGGGTCACGGAAAGTGCAGGAAGCCACCCGTGTGCCCGAATCTGCAGGAACGTGGAGGGATCAGGCCGCAAAGGGGACCGGCCCCTAACTAGTGGAGAACTACAAGGCTCAGCTAGAAACTGGAGGCTTCTGTAGTTTCAGGGTGCAGCTGCTCACAACCGCAACTACATCGCTAAAAAGGAAGCCGCATAGGATTCAGGGGACTGCAGGTTGCCCACCAAAATCCGAGGTTACTGGCTTGGGACACTGGTTGAAAGGCGCAGGGCAGGAGGGTGAGAGCCAGCACAGGTAGACGACCGAGGAAGGCACACAGAATGGGGCCCCATTATGTATTCCTGAAATACCAGAGAATTTGCTGAGCCCCTGCCTTGGTAAACACAGAACGGCATGGGAGGTTACCCTGGTCCTGGTAGCCTGGAGTCCAACAACTGTGAGTAAACCTTGAAGAGTGCACCCCACTGTGTCCTAGAATTATTATCTGCGCCATCCTCTGCACTACACTGCACAGCAACATTTACCTCATCTATAGCATCATTGCACCATCCTGGAGCTTAGCTCTACCTGTGGAGAGCTGAAACAACTCTGCTGTGTCACCATCAGCTCCAGAGGATCTGCAAAGCATCAGCGGCTCCATATAGCCGCATACCACAGGTGGGGTCACGAACATTAAACTATAAAAACTATAATCCCCTTTTATTGACTGCTCTGAGTCATGGACCGGGTCACTGCCATTGTGACATCCCCTGCACCGAGTACCCCATGGCCCAGGGGGCACGTCAACTTGGCATCACGAACAGGATATGAACCAACTCGCTATAACCGGGTATTGTGCGCCAGAGACTGTGTTGTATACTGAATGTGGCACCCGCCCCAGAAGAACGGGCGCCATTATGTGCATGGAAGAAGACAACAAGGAACCTCCCATCGTGGGCCGGGTCCCAGAATGGCGCCAAAAGCGCAGCCTGCCCCATGAGCCTGTGGCCATATACCTAGACCTGTCCATCAGTCTGAGGAAACCGCCCCCGTGTGTGGCCGACAGCAAGCAGCCATGGAACCGCCCCAGAAAGGGGAGAGGAGAAGAGAAACCTTGGAGACTTGGCGGAGTCTCCAGCAGAGCAGCGAGACCGCACCAAGCAGGCACGATGGAGGGAGACCAGCCTCAAACTCTGGCCCGTGGCCTGCTGCCTGGAGCAGTATCCCTCAACCTGGAGGGAGTCATGTCTAAATTGTCCCTGGAGGATACCGGATTCCTCCGTGATTAGGTACAAGAGCTGGGCCGGCGGATGGAGGAGGCCCAGCAAGCTGCCATTGCCATATGGAAAAGTGAGTGGCTGCAGAAGTTGGTGACCCGGCAGCAGTCAGTGCTGAGTTCCATCAGCAGTGCCCCAGCTCCGGCGGAGCCCCTCCTGGAACGGGAGGTGACGGGTAGTGCCAGAGCGACCGCGGAAGCAGGTAGGAGCAGCATCCCTGTCCCAGGCGCCGATGGCGCTGATCTACTCCTGGTCCCCCTACAGGAGTCTCCATCTCCGGGTGCTTCCAACGCCAACCTGCTCCTGGGCCCCCTGCAAGAGCCACCTGCCCACACACCCAAATGGGTGTACGGACGTACGGACTGGGATTGATCCGCGAAGATTGAGGACCAGAGCCTCCCTTTGCTGCCCACTCCCGCACCCTGGGATGCCCATTGAGACGAAGGCGAGCAGTATAGATGGGATAACCCAGTGGGTGACTTGATGGGATTCCCCAGGGAGACCCAAAAGGAGGCCGCGCGCAGAGAGGAACACTGCAGGCGGGAACTCCTCCAGCTAGAAACGGAGCGGCGGACCCAGCAGGTGCGCTGGGAGAGGATGGAGGCCCGCAATATGGAGGAGAAAACCCGGGCCCGCAAAGCAAAGCCGGCCACACACGATCCACGAGTAGAGGGAATCATTGTTAAGTTCGACCTGGATGGAGGATGGGGCTTTATCCGGGAACCCCAACTTGGCACGGACCTCTTCGTGAACCGGCAGGACGTGGAGTCCAATTTACAGCAGGGACATCCGGCGCAGGATCTGTACCCTGGTGACAAGGTCACCTACACCAGGCACAGAGGAGAGCGGGGCTGGTACGCTCTCCATGTTCACAGGGTGGTGGAGGAGGAGAATGTACCCTTGCCATCCAAAGAAGATGACCCGGCTGGGCCATCTAGTGGTGGGTCAATGTTCCCCCGTAGGGGGCCCCACTACTGAACTGCTTAGTTAAAAATAAAGAGACTGTATATAATTACCCAGAAGGGTAAATGAGGAATGCTGCGTGTTTTAAAAGTTTTGTTTATTTACTTAGTGTACCTGGTTAAGGCACAAAGAACTGTTAGGCTGGGGACTGTGAGCAGCCAAAAACTTTTAAACTGTATATAGTTTGCACTTCTTAAGGTGCTTCTTATTGGTTTTATACAGACCATAGAACAAAAACAAGTTTGGCGTGGCCGAAGACGTGGTTCAACAGGTGGATCACCTATGCCCTGCAGCCACGCCCAGGGCCAACGTTGAGGGTTTTCTGACGGGTCCCTCAAATTGCACCTTCTTCAGTGAGATGGACACCTGGCTATGGATCTCACAGTATTGAGTTGAAAATTGTTTTATATGAAAAATGTTTTATTGATGTGAAGAAAGTTTTATAATGTTTTGTAAGCTGATAAAGAAACCTGTAACGTTTAAGAAAAGAGCCTCCCATAAAGGGAAGAAAAAGTTGTGTATTATTCTTCTAAGTGAATGCATTCTAAAAATTTTGTATGTGTAAAGTATCTTGTTTTTACTCTGTTCCAGCCCCCTGACGTGCTGTGTTTTACCAGGGGGGTATGTGGCGCCCCTGCGGGTCCAGTCGCCACAGAGGTACTGCATCTCATCCAGAGGTGTGGTATCCCACTTTCAGGTAAGAATGGAGTACTGCCCAGGACCCACACACTTGCATCCATTACACTCCACTTCAGAGGGAAGGGCGAGATTGCTCCTAAGGGAGAGCACAGTTCCTGGTCCCTAGCTGGAGGGTGGAACCATCTAGTGGGTGTGGGTGGAGGAACAAGCACAGGGGAGCGCTTCAGAAGGAGTATATAAAGAGGGAACCATCTTGAGAGATGAGTCCAGTCAGAGAAGTCAGTCTGAGGAGAAGGAGTGGGAGCAGGAGCTCTGTAGGAGCTCTGCTCAGAGGAGCGGGCCTAGGCTGAGAGGCCCAGGAGGATTGGTAGGACGAGTGACTCACCCAGGGGGATATGGGGGACTCGGTACCTGGGCCTTTACCTTCTTGGGATGTCACAGCTGTTGGCTACCGGGCCCGTACCCTGGAGTCACTCTTTAAAAGGGGTTTGTTACTTGAAGGGATGAATAACAGTTTTGTCTCGTGACGCCACCTGTGGTTCCTGGTAATGGGTAGCAGCGCTGCTGCAGACTTACGGGGGTGATGGGATGGCAACTGGGATGCTTCTGCTCCCCATAGGCGGAGCGGGCCCCCGGGCCAGGGTTGATGGAAGGGATGCAGGTAAGAGGTGGCCCGGTCGGGTCAGGGGGAATGACTGACACGCACACAGGGGATTCGCTTCAGTACCTTTACTGGTGTAACGGCAGGTATGGTCCAGGGTACCTAGCAGGAAGGGTGCATTTCTGGACTCTCCCCAGTGAGCGGGTAGTAGGCCTCCTGGTCCATTTCTTCCTCTCTCTAAAGCTCCTGACCAGCCTGGAACTAGGCCTAGCTTCTGTACTGTTTCACTCTCTCACCTGTATGCTTGGTAGTAGAACTTTTCTCTGGCTACCACTATCCCTGGACGCTGGGGTCTTCGTGGTTCCTAGTTCTGTAAATGCTTACAGCTTTAGGTTGACCAGGGGTCTGGAATCCTCCTGGTATGCCGGTTTTCCGTACTGTGTGTAGAGGACCCTGTAGGCGCGGACCCGGTGTCCGGCTTGTGTTCTGGGGTGAGCTTAAGATGCTCCTCTGACCCCTTTACTCCGCTCTCCTCTCCTTGCCTCCGGCCACACTCGGGTCCCGCAGCTCAGCAGCAGACGTGCTGCTCCTTCCCTGATCTTAAGTGTCAGCACACTCTGCCTGCCTAACTCCACCCTCCAGTATATATATCCCTAACAGGGCTCCCTCTGGTGGTATGAGGTGGAAGGGTGGAGGTGTCTGTTATGTAATGAGGGCCTCTTGTGGAGAAGTCCATCCATGCACCCTTTTGGGTCCTGTGGTACTTGTAATAGCAGGGTGCGACACGAGGAAGAGAGCAGAGGAAGGCTCCAGAAGTGAGGGGATCCCAGGGGCACGGGACGTGCAGGAAGCAACCCCTGCGCCCAAATCTGCAGGAATGTGGAGGGATCAGGCTGCAAAGGGGACCGGCCCCTAACTAGTGGAGAACTACAAGGCTCAGCTAGAAACCGGAGGCTTCTGTACTTTTAGGGTGCAGTTGCTCACAACCGCAACTACATCGCTAAAAAGGTAGCCACATAGAATTCAGGGGACTGCAGGTTGCCCACCAAAATCCGAGGTTACTGGCTTGGGACACTGGTTGCGAGGCGCAGGGCAGGAGGGTGAGAGCCAGCTCAGGAAGACGACCGAGGAATGCACACAGAATGGGGTCCCGTTATGTACTCCTGAAATACCTGAGAGTTGCTGAACCCCTGCCTTGGTAAACACAGGACGGCGTGGGAGGTTACCCTGGTCCTGGTAGCCTGGAGTCCAACAACTGTGTCCTAGAATTATTATCTGCGCCATCATGTGTACTACACTGCACAGCAACATCTACCTCATCTATAACATCACTGCACCGCCCTGGAGCTTAGCTCTACCTGTGGAGAGCTGAACCAACTCTGCTGTGTCACCATCAGCTCCAGAGGATCCGCACCGCAGCAGCGGCTCCATATAGCCGCATACCACAGGTGGGGTCACGAACATTAAACTATAAAAACTATAATCCCCTTTTATTGACAGCCCTGGGTCACGGACCGGGTCACTGCCACTGTGACATCCCCTGCACCGACCGGCCAGGCACCGAGTACCCCACGGCCCAGGGGGCGCGTCCTACATCAGCACTAAATAGTCACAATTGGTGAAGTGAAGTGAGAAAAATATAGGCATAAATTAAATTTATGGGATTAAATAACTAAAAATTGGCATGTGCATATGTATTCACGCCTTCTGCTATGAAGCTCCAAAAAAAATTTCTGGTGCTAGCAATTACCTTCATAAGTCATATGATTAGTGAAAGGAAGTGTGTGCAATCTAAGTGTCACATGGTCTGTCAGTATACACACCTTTTTAGAAAGGCCATAGAGATTGCAACACCAATAAGCAAGAGACACCACTCACCAAATAACATGAAGAACAAGGAGATCTCCAAACAAGTCAGGGACAAAGTTGTTGATACATGTCTGGGTTGGGTTATAAAAAAATATCCCAATCTCTGATGATCCCCTGGAGCAGCATCAAATCCATTATCATCAAATGTAAAGAACATGGTACCACAAGAAACCTGCAAAGAGAGGCCCGCCCACAAAAACTCTCTGCCCGGGCAAGGAGGGCATTAATCAGAGAGGCAGCACAGAGACTAAAGGTAACCCTGAAGGAGCTGCATAGTTACTAAGCAGGGACTGGAGTAACTGTCCATGCGACCACAATAAGCCGTACACTCTATAGAGGTGGCATTTATGGAAGAGTGGGCAGAAAAAATCCTTTACTTATGCACAAAAATTGTAAGGCTTGTTTTGAGTTTGCCAAAAAACATGTGGGAGACTCCCAAATGTATGGAGGAAGATGCTGTGGTCAGATGAAACCAAATTGAACTTTTTGGCAACCAAGGTAAACACTATGTCTGGTGCCAAACTAACCCAGCTCCTCACCCCAAGAACACCACTCTTTTTTGGTAGAAAGGATAGGGAAAAGGGTCCGAGCCGGAAGGAAGATAAATGGTATAAAATACAGGGATATCCTAACGCAAACCCTCAAAATAACAGTGAAATTCCAGGTTGTGGGGTATCAAAGCATGAAAAATGTAAAGTGGTGAATACTTTCGCAATCCACTGTACATGAGATTCATTGATACCTGTTGTTTGTTTTTTGTCATCCTCATTATTAGTGGGGATAATCTCATATGGGATTCTGATATCTGAATACAGATTAGTGTGAAAATAACACGAGTTTGTCAATAGTGTTTGTCCACTCATTATTCACATCTTGACGTATGTTTTTTTCCCCATTTATATGAATCTTTGTGGCTTTTTTAATTGATTTCCATTAGATGTTAACCGGTTCCCGACCGCCCACTGTAGATAAACGTCGGCGCTTGCCGGGCTCTGTGCAGTGCCGACGTTTAAAAACGGTGGGTGGTCTCGCAGTGCTCAGGACCCCCAGGGTCCTGCAAGCACTGCGATTCCGGTGCAGAGCGTTAGCTCTGACAGGGTAAATCATCGGGACCTGATTAGATCAGGTCCAAGTGATGTTAACCCTTTGCTGTCTGCTATATGCTGTGATCTATAGTGATCGCGGCATATAGGAGACAGCAGGAAGAGAGGGGATCGTCTTACTTACCTCCGAAGACCTCCGTTTCGTTTGAGGACCTGGGGTTGCTATGGCAGCTGGAGGTCACATGACCGCCTCCAGCTCTGCCATATATGGTGTCCTTGCTGTCTGGCTTCAGCCTGTATGTAGCTGATGCCAGACAGGAAACTGACTGAAACAGTCAGTGAAGATCTCATGTAATGTAATATATGTCTATTACATTACATGAGATCAGTGATCAGAAAAATAAAAATTAATGTCCCATACAGGGACTAAGTAAAAATGTAAAAAAAAGTAAAAAAAAAGTTTTTAAACTATTAAAAAAAAAAATCACAAAATAAATAAAAATAAATAAATAAAATATTAAACCAATAAATCCGTAAATTATTACAAAACCAAAAAAAGTACACATATTTGGTATCACCGCATCCGAAACAACCCGAGCTATAAAACTGTCACACTAATTAACTCCTTCTGTGCACACCGTAATAAAAATGAATAAAAAACGGAGCAAAAAAATATGCTTTTTCATCATATCGCCAAACAAAAAGTGGAAAAAAATGCGATCAAAAAGCAGAATAGAAATAAAAATGGTACCACTGAAAACGTCATCTTGTTCCGCAAAAAAAAGCTGCCATACAGCTCCATCAGCCAAAAAATAAAAAAGTTATAGCGCTCAGAATAAAGCAATGCAAAAAAAATATTTTTTTTTCTATAAAATTGTTTTATTGTGTAAAAGCTCCAAAACATAAAAAAAATACAGTAAGTGTAGTATCGCTGTAAACGTACTGACCCGAAGAATAACGCTGCCTGGTCACTTTTACCACACGCAGAACGTCATAAAAAAAAACTCAAAAAACAATTCCTGAAGTGTTTGTTTTTGTTAACTTTACCTCCCAAAAAACGGAATAGAAAGCGATCAAAAAATGTCACGTGCCCAAAAATGGTTCCAATAAAAATTTCAACTCGTCCCGCAAAAAACAAGCCGTCACATGACTCTATCGGCCGAAATATGGAAAAATTATAGCTCTCAAAATATGGTGATGCAAAAACTAGATTTTGCAAAAAAAGCGTATTTTAGTGTGTGACAGCTGTCAGTCATAAAAACCCGATATAAATCTGGTATCTCTGTAATCGCACCGACCCGAAGAATAAAGTAATCTAATCAGTTATATCACACTAGGAACGGCATAAAAAATAAATAAAACAAATATTATTCACCTGCTACTGATTTGTTTATTATGTCTCCCAAAGATCCCAGTAAGGCTCTGCTCACATTTATCCTGTGCTCTGCGCTGAGCACTTACACCAGAGTTTCCGTGTAAATCTCTGAAATACGTGATTCAGCCGGAACCCATGATGGAAGATTCCCTGTAATGAGGCAGATATAGGCCACTGTGGATGCCGTCTAGCCTGGGATCCCACGGTGTCATTTGTTTTAGGCGTGCATAAAAGTGCGGTTGGCCACAGTTTTGTGCACTTCTGAAAAAAAGGACACCACTAAACAGAGGCCAGACGGAGTCCAGAGTAACTCTGCTGCCTCATTACAGTGAATGGATCCTGCAGGGGTTTCATCTGAATTACATCACTTGGAAAATTAGATGGAAACCCCGATGTAAGTGCTCAGCCTAGAGCGCCGGATAAATGTTACGTAAAATGTTCCCAATAAAAGCTTCAACTTAGTCCTCAAAAAAAGCTAGTCCCCACTCAGGTCCATCATCTGTTAAAAATATAAGGGACTTCCAAATTACTGGTAGCAGAAAGGCTCTGGAAAAGCAAAATGGTCCTTGCCCCCCAAAAGAAATTCAGAAAATTTTGTGCTCCCAAATCCAAATGCCTATTCTACAATAATTTGTTCTCCAATTGTCAAATAGCGCTCCTTCCCCCTCAAATCTCACCGTATGGCTAAGTGGTACAATACAGCCACATATGGGGTATTGACACTTTTAGAAGAAATTGTGTGACACATTTCGGCACCATTTTTACCCATTGCCCTGTGTGAAAATGTAAAATCTGAGGGTAAAACATTTTTTTGTGGTAAAAATATAATTATGCTTTTTTCACTGCCCAATGGTATAAATTTAAAAATTAAAAAATGCTCACTACTTCCCTAGATGAATTCCTTGAGAGGTGTAGTTTACAAAATGGGGTCACTTGTGGGGGTTTCTGCTGTTTTGGCATGTCAGCGACTCTTCAAATGTGACATGGTGTCTGCTGCCTATCCCAGCCAACATAGCGCTTCTTTCTCTTCCGAACCCTGCCGTACACCAAAGCAGTGGTTTTCCCCCACATATGGGGTATCGGCGTACTCAGGAGAAATTGTACAACAAATTTCATTGTGCAATTTATCCTGTTACCCTTATGATAATGCAAAATTAGGGAATGAAAAACATTTTTTATGGGAAAAATGTGAAAATTTTATTTTTACGGCTCAATATTATAAACTTCTGTGAAGCAGCTGGGGGTGCAAGGTGCTCACCACACATCTAGATAAGTTCCCTAAGGGGTATAGTTTCCAAAATGGTGGCACTTGTGGGGGGTTTCCACAGTTTAGGCACATTAGGGGCTCCCCAAATGTGACATGGCGTCCGCTAATTATTCAAACAAATTTTACATTCAAAAAGTCAAATGGCGCTCCTTCCCTTTCAAACCCTGCCATGTGCCCAAACAGTAATTTGCCTCCACATATGGGGTATCAGCGTGTTCAGGAGAAATTGCATAACAAATTTCATGGTGCAACTTATCCTATTACCCTTATGATAATGCAAAATTAAGGGATGAAAAACGGTTTTGTGGGAAAAATGTGAAAATTTTATTTTTACAGCTCAATATTATAAACATCTGTGAAGCACCTTGGGGTTCAAGGTGCTCACCACACATCTAGATAAGTTCCCTAAGGGGTCTAGTTTCCAAAATGGTGTCACTTGTGGGTGGTTTCCACTGTTTAGGCACATCAGGAGCTCTCCAAACGCAACATGGCGTCCGCTAATTATTCAGACAAATTTTACATTCAAAAAGTCTAATGGCGCTCCTTCCCTTCCGAACCCTGCCGTGCGCCCAAACAGTGGTTTTCCCTCACATATGGGGTATCAGCACGCTCAAGAGAAATTGCACAAAAAAATTTCGGGTCCATTTTTTCATGTTACCCCTGTGAAAATAAAAAAATTGGGTCTAAAGTAACATTTTTGTGAAAAAAGATAAATGTTAATTTTTTTCTTCCACATTCCAAAAATTCCTGTGAAGCACCTGAAGGGTTAATAAAGTTCTTGAATGTGGTTTTAAGCACCTTGAGGGGTGCAGTTTTTAGAATGGTGTCACTTTTGGGTATTTTCTGTCATAAAGACCCCTCAAAGTGACTTCAAATATGATGTGGTCCCTAAAAAAATGTTTTTGTAAATTTTGTTGGAAAAATGAGAAATCGCTGGTCAACTTTTAACCCTTATAGCTCCCTAACAAAAAAAAATTTGGGTTCCAAAATTGTGCTGATGTAAAGTAGACATGTGGGAAATGTTATTTATGAACTATTTTGTGTGACATATCTCTCTGATTTAAGGGCATGAAAATTCAAAGTTTGAAAATTGCCAAATTTTCAAAATTTTCGCCAAATTTCCGATTTTTTCACAAATAAACGCAAGTGATATCGAAGAAATTTTACCACTATCATGAAGTACAATATGTCATGAAAAAACAGTCTCAGAATCAGGGGAATACGTTGAAGCGTTCCAGGGTAATTACTTCATAAACTGGCAGTGGTCAGAATTGAAAAAATTGGCCCGGTCACGAAGGCAAAAACAGGCTCTGGCGCGAAGTGGTTAAGTTTTAATGCCTCTCATATTATTGCTGTATTCTATACCTTACCGTGAGTTGTAAATTATTCACAGACCTACCTATATATTGCTTTTTGTAATACTAAATACCACCCTTTATTCACATTTTATTGCTATTGGCTATTTGAGTGTTGATACTGACCCCCTTCTACTATTTGGTGGGTACTGCCTTTCCCTTTTATCCTCCTCCCTTATCTTTTTCTGTTGGTCTATGAACTCCATCAACCTACTATTCTGAATCTTTCCATTCCATATGCACTGTGCCATTTTCCGACTGCTTCCATTGAGGGTTTTACGGTATTTATATTGTGCCAAAGTCACTGGCAAAGTACTGGAGGGGAGATATGTATCACTGTGGTTGTTAGTTTCATTGATATGAACCTGCGTGAAAACATGTACCAACACACTAAGTGCTGAGAGGGGTTAATCGACTATATTATGGCTGATTTTTTTTTGTGAACAGCTGAAGAGTGGGTGGGAGGCTGTTCACAATATCTCCACCCCAGGGTGGGGTTTAGATCGTAAATAGTAAGCCTTCGGGATCATTCACTGTTGGGTGTGCCTGGACATGCGAGTTCCAGAGCTGTGTTTGAGGAGAAGAAAGTTGAACGAATACCCACAGCAACACAGAGTGTGCCTGTTTTTTTTGTTTGTTTTGTTTTCCCGTTAGGCCAGAAAGGCCATTTTTATGTTGCTAACCCTGCCCTGGTTTATGCTGTACCTCAATGAACCAAAGGAAAATTTAAAGACTCAGTGTTCCTGTGACAGCTGTGAACAAACTGCATGTCCTGGGTGAAGGCGGCTGTACTGATGGAGCAGCGGTCAGACAAAATGGAGGAGCTGATCAAGCACCTGATCCTAAGCCAGCAGCAGCACCAGCACCACAAAAAGCAGCAGCAAGCCCAGCAGGAGATAAACTCCTGATGCAGCAGATCCAACAGCAGCAATGGCAGATGGAACACCTGGCAGGTGATGTCCGCAACAGAGAAAGCGCCCCTCCCCCAAGTCTAGGTAATGACTCATACGTCCGGAAGGTGGTAAGATGAGCTATGCATGCAAAAGATAACCCCAAGTGATGATGTTGAGGCATTTGTGATAGTGGTCAAAAGGCAATGGTACTCACCAGCCAAGATATTAAGAAAAATGCGCACCAGGACGCAGCC
The DNA here is from genome assembly GCF_046119375.1 of Phyllobates terribilis. Taxonomy (NCBI): domain Eukaryota; kingdom Metazoa; phylum Chordata; class Amphibia; order Anura; family Dendrobatidae; genus Phyllobates; species Phyllobates terribilis. The sequence goes on from NW_027362771.1 coordinate 88,650,151, forward strand.
GGCTCCCTTTTGTAAAAAGGATGTAACACAAGTGCAGAATGCTGATGAACAATCACTCTCATTCACTCTCACTGGAGGAGCGACTGCCTAGCACTAAAACTGCACACAGATGAAACTTGCAATAGGGTGCAATTCACACACTCGTGGCACCGTGCCTAGTCAGCATCCTATTACATGCCCCTCCTATTCGATTAGGCGGGATGCCCGACACCCTATCCGTGCATCGCAGAGGTGCAAAGCCCCCATTCATAAGGTCACCATTAATGGGCCTGGCTGCGCCCTGGCAGATAAAAAAGTTAAAAAATATCATATGAGGTATTAGTTAATATTTTGGCCAAAATACGTAAGCTCGCAACACAAACGTCAAGGGTCCTCACGATTTTGCGAGTCCCTACTCTATCATTAAAAACAAACAGCATAGCCAGAACAATAAACAGAATTTTTTTTAAAAAATTCCAAAGTCAAATTGAAAACAGCAAAAAGGCGATGGTACTCACCAGCCAAGGTATCAAGAAAAATGCACACCATGATGCAGCTGGCCCCCTTTTGTAAAAAGGAGGTAACAAAGGTGCAGAATGCTGATGAACAATCACTCTCATCCACTCGCACTGGAGTAGCGACTGCCTAGCACTAAAACTGCACACAGATGAAACTTGCAATAGGGTGCAAAAAAAAATCTGTTTATTGTTCTGGCTATGCTGCTTGTTTTTATTGCTCAAAAGGGTAGCAGACTGGGAGAAGCTGCAGCCAGAGCAGTGGGCGGAGGTGCTGACCCCCTATTTAACTAGATAACCCCAAAAGGCTTATTGTGACCTGGCCCTACAGAATGCACATTAGTATACCAAATTAAAAACTGAGATATTGGCATGCTCAGGAGTGACTATGTCTGTTAGAGCTCAAAGGGTCCACCACTGGATGTATAGCAATGACAATGTTTGACCTACTACATTTGGTACAGAAGTGGTTGCAGTCAGAGTCCTCCACCCCGGCCCAGATGGTCGAGCGAGTTGTTATGGACAGATTCATCCACTCCCTTCCAAGGCAGGTGCAGACGTGGGTTGCCCAGGAAGACCCCAGCAATGCAGACCTGGCTGGCCTAGTGGAAAGGAAGTCCTTAAAGAAACTGGGCAGTGTTGGATCCCCCATACTGGGGTACCCAGAAGGAGCTTAAGGCTATGTGCCCACGATGCAGACATGAAGCAGAAAATTTCTGCAGCATTTCTGCATCTCCCTGGCAGAAAAAACGCATGCGGATTGTGCATGCATTTTTCCTGAGTAATACATGCGGATTCACATGCATTTCCGCATGCGGATTGACAAGCGCTTACAAAGCGATTTTAGCATCACTTGGAAAGTGTTTGACAACAAGGTCACACTATATAAATCCATGCAAACAGCATGGATTTATATAGTGTGACCTTTAGAATGGTTAAAAATAAAAAAATAAACCTTGATACTTACAGTGCTGGCCAAAAGTATTGGCACCCCTGCAATTCTGTCAGATAATACTCAGTTTCTTCCTGAAAATGATTGCAATCACAAATTCTTTGGTATTATTCTCTTCATTTAATTTGTCTTCAATGAAAAAAAACACAAAAAGAATTGTCCTGAAGCCAAATTGGATATAATTCCACACCAAACCTAAAAAAGGGGGTGGACAAAAGTATTGGCACCCTTTAAAAAATCATGTGATGCTTCTCTAATTCGTGTAATTAACAGCACCTGTAACTTACCTGTGGCACCTAACTGGTGTTGGCAATAACTAAATCACACTTGCAGCCAGTTGACATGGATTAATGTTGACTCAACCTCTGTCCTGTGTCCTTGTGTGTACCACATTGAGCATGGAGAAAAAAAAGAAGACCAAAGAATTGTCTGAGGACTTGAGAAACCAAATTGTGAGGAAGCATGAGCAATCTCAAGGCTACAAGTCCATCTCCAAAGACCTGAATGTTCCTGTGTCTTCTGTGCGCAGTGTCATCAAGAAGTTTAAAGCCCATGGCACTGTGGCTAACCTCCCTAGATGTGGACGGAAAAGAAAAATTGACGAGAGATTTCAACGCAAGATTGTGCGGATGGTGGATAAAGAACCTCGTCTAACATCCAAACAAGTTCAAGCTGCCCTGCAGTCCGAGGGTACAACAGTGTCAACCCGTACTATCCGTCGGCATCTGAATGAAAAGGGATTGTATGGTAGGATACCCAGGAAGACCCCACTTCTTACCCCAAGACATAAAAAAGCCAGGCTGTAGTTTGCCAAAACTTACCCGAGAAAGCCTAAAACATTTTGGAAGAATGTTCTCTGGTGAGATGAGACAAAAGTAGAGCTTTTTTGGAAAAAGCATCAACATAGAGTGTACAGGAAAAAAAAAGAGGCATTCAAAGAAAAGAACACGGTCCCTACAGTCAAACATGGCGGAGTTTCCCTGATGTTTTGGGGTTGCTTTGCTGCCTCTGGCACTGGACTGCTTTACCGTGTGCATGGCATTATGAAGTCTGAAGACTACCAGCAAATTTTGCAGCATAATGTAGGGCCCAGTGTGAGAAACCTGGGTCTCCCTCAGAGGTCATGGGTCTTCCAGCAGGACAATGACCCAAAACACACTTCCAAAAGCACTATAAATGGTTTTAGAGAAAGCACTGGAGACTTCTAAGGTGGCCAGCAATGAGTTCAGACCTGAATCCCATAGAACACCTGTGGAGAGATCTCAAAATGGCAGTTTGGAGAAGGCACCCTTCAAATATCAGGGACCTGGAGCAGTTTGCCAAAGAAGAATGGTCTACAATTCCAGCAGAGCATTGTAAGAAACTCATTGATGGTTACTGGAAGCGGTTGTTCGCAGTTATTTTGGCTAAAGGTTGTGCAACCAAGTATTAGGCTGAGGGTGCCAATACTTTTGTCCGGCCCTTTTTTGGAGTTTTGTGTGAAATGATCAATGATTTGATTTTTGCTTCATTCTCTTTTGTGTTTTTTCCTTGCAAGCAAATTAAATGAAGAGAATAATACCAAAGAATTTGTGATTGCAATCATTTTCAGGAAGAAACGGAGTATTATCTGACAGAATTGCAGGGGTGCCAATACTTTTGGCCAGCACTGTACCTTCCGATGGCCCGGGGTGTGCTGCTGCGATCGTCCCTGGCTGCCGGGATATCGCAATGCCCTGTACTGAAGGACCTGCCATCACATGGTTGACATCACCGCAGGTCCTACAGTCCAACGCGATGTGCCGGCAAAGGAGAAGGAGCGCAGCGCGGGCCGCCAGAAGGTGAATATAATCTTTATTTTTAATTTTATTCTTTTTTTTACAGTTTCTTTGATACCTGGGTGTGGAGGAGAGTCTTCTCCACACTCGGGTGCCATTCGCACATTAGAACGTGCCAATTACTCAAGTACAGATGCAGTCTAGCGGAAATGGCGCGTTCTAATGCAAGTCAATGGCGGCGATAACGCTGTGCTTCCGCAAAATTAATGGACATGCTGTGGATTTTTGAGCGCAGCATAAATGCTGCGGAAAAATCCACAGCATGGGCATTGAAAGTGCAGAATTGCATAGGGGACCATGGCAGAAGGCTCGCCATGCGTTTATCATGTGTTTACACTGCGGAAATTTCCGCACCAAAAAGGCATGAAATATGCATCGTGGGAACACAGCCTTACTCTCAAAAGAAGGGTAATAGGACCCCAACTGGGGTAGCCAGGCATGCCCATGTGAGAATTTTAAGCCTTGCAATGTTCCTCTGGGAAATTAAATATGCAAATTGCCTCTTCAGAGAGGAAGAGGACTAACTCTAGTGCCACCTTTTGGAAGTAGCAATCCTAAAATTCAATATCAAACCTTTAACAAGACTTGCCATATGACTTATTATCAAAGCCAAACCTAAAATCTCAATTTGCAGACACTGTGGTTTGGGGTACTGTATTTCTCATTATTACACATATCTTAATTTATGGAGATCTATGGTTTGACCTTTATTTCTTAAAGTAATGATGGCCACTCGTTTTTCTTTACTTAGCTGCTTTTTTCTTGCCATAATACAAATTCTAACAGTCTATTCAGTAGGACTATCTGCTGTGTATCTACCTGACTTCTGCACAACACAACTGATGGTCCCAACCCCATTTATAAGGCAAGAAATCCCACTTATTAAACCTGACAGGGCACACCTGTGAAGTGAAAACCATTTCCGGTGACTACGTCTTGAAACTCATCAAGAGAATGCCAAGAGTGTGCAAAGCAGTCATCAAAGCAAAAGGTGGCTACTTTGAAGAACCTAGAATATAAGACATATTTTCAGTTGTTTCACACTTTTTTGTTAAGTATATAATTCCACATGTGTTAATTCATAGTTTTGATGCCTTCGGTGTGAATGTACAATTTTCAAAGTCATGAAAATACAGAAAAATCATTAAATGAGAAGGTGTGTCCAAACTTTTGGTCTGTACTGTATACATAGATAGATAGATAGATAGATAATTTTGTTTACTAAAATTAGTAATATTTGCTGTATTTGTTCTTGTTCTTTACCCACTTTTACTGTCTACTTCAAATTGTGATATCCTGATGTCTAACTGTAGATTGCACAAAGCTAGAAAATGTCCTCGCATAATTTACAATATGTTCTTCATTTTTGATTACAACTACTTAGTAGGACAGCTGTGATTTTCCAATTCCTGACATGTTCCCCTTACAGAACACCTACGTAGGTGTCCTCTTTATAGGTATCACATATCCTACAGCTTTTCAGTCTCCAGCTGTTCTGAGTCAATATTCAGAATTTATTACCCTCATAAAGATTAGCTAATTCAGCTTGAATTTGGCATGTACATCTTAACAGCTATGCTATACACTTTCTAAAGACAGTGGCCTTATATTTTTTCTACTGAACACAGTAGAAAAGTGAAAGATGTAATTATACTCAACTTGCACATCTGTTTAATGGTTAAAAAACAAGTGAGTTCTCTATATAATCAGGTCTAAAAACAGCCTATAAAGTGTACAAGTTGTACAGTAAACAGACGCTTAGCCAAGTAGATAACACTAGACCTGCGTGATTAGCAGACCAGTTTTGGCAAGGCACAAACTGCATGTGTTAAACTCTCTTTCTGCGATATGCAAGAGACACAAGGTCCTCTATGTTAGTGTTCAAAAATTTGTACAATATCAGATATTGAAGATTTATTTATGCTCCTGCTTAAATTATTTATAACTGTGTACTTTTTGATCTCATATTTATTATGTGTCTCATAAATGATGGCAGTTGTAAGATACAAGTTATGTGATTTACGAAATAGCTGAATATGAGCCAAGCTATTACATTTACACTAGTTATTCTAGTTTTATGCAGCGATGAGAAAATAAATTTGAGCGGAATTGAATTTTACAAAAATTCATATTCGCCAAAATTTGGATTTTGTTATAATTCGCTTCAGAGAATGACAGCCACTTGACGCCAATTTTCTGAACCAAAAAGGCAATCAAAAGGTTCAAATATAAAAATAATCCTTATACTCAGCTTACCATACACCTCTCCAGCCCCTCCGGGTAACCCATCCAGTCTTGATGAGGGGTATGAAGATTCTGCGTGAGCCTACAAAAGGTGAAGTAATGCATGCAAAGAACCCTCCCAGGACTCATCAAAGCTGGAAGTCCAGGCTCAACTTGAGTGGTCCAGGGATTTTAGACAAGCGGCAGCAATCTGAAGATGCGACAAGGACCAGACGGGTAATGGTGAGGAGCTGTGGGTCTGGAGAGGTGAGCAGTAAAGAGAATAAAATAAAAATAATAATAATTTTTTACTTCTTATATTTTTTTATACTTTGGTGTCTTCTTTGTAAATCAAATTTCCTGGGAAAATCTGCACAAACAAGCAAAATTTGAATTTGGCCTGATCTGCTCGTCTCTAATTTTATGTAAATGAAACTTAGGGTTATACTAAAGTAGGCAACTTTTTAATATATTTTATGCAATTCTTCATAATTTTCAAGATCTTTTTGCTAACATCCAGTAGCTGAAAACCTTTATAAACCAGAGATTTCTCACCACTAAAGTTTTTTTTATAATAGTATCCGGTTATTATAAACTAAAGCTATTAGCTGGGAGTATCGGCTGTATAGACCCCACAGTATGAATGTGAACATTCCTTCTTGCAATCTGTAGCCATATTTAACAATTCTTGGTCACAATGCTAATGCACTGCAAGATGCAGCAAACCCTCATGATATAAGGCAGCACAGATTCAAAATACTGATGAACACTTACTCTCACACGTATCATTCATGTGGGGAGTGTGGTTGCTTAGTATTACAAATGCACAACGGATTAGAAAATAACTTTAACACGGTCCACTCCCTGTACTTACTGCAAAGTAGATTTCTCTGATGAAGCCCCCTTTAGATTGATTGGGACTTCTGGAAGAAAGATTGTCTGGAGAAGAAAAGGTAAGTGTTACCGTGAGTCCTATGTAATAATAATAATAGTAATCCTTTTATTTATATAGTGCCAACCTATTCCGCAGCTCTTTAGAATTCAGACAATTTACAGACATTATCAGCACTGTCCCCATTGGGGCTCACAATCTACATTCCCTATCAGTAGGTCTTTGGAGTTTGGGAGGAAACCAGAGAACCCGGAGGAAACCCACACAAACTCCTTGCAGATGTTGTCCTTGGAGGGATTTGAATCCAGGAGCCCAGCGCTGCAAGGCCGTAGTGCTAACCACTGAGCCACCATGCTGCCCCATGCAATGCTAACAGCAAAGCATCCTGAGACCACTCATGTGTGAAGTTGCTTTTCATCCAAGTTCGTGGTCTCACTCACAATTTTGCTGCCATGAATAAAGAATGATATCTAAACATCCTCAAAGATTCAAGGAGCAATGTTGTGAGGAACAATACCTTTTTCAGCATGATAGAGCACAATGTCAATATGCAAAAGTGATAACTAAGTGGCTTAGGGAACAAAACTTTGAAATTTAGGAACCATGGCGAGGAAACTCCACAGATCTCTAATTAGCCAAGAATGAGTTGCCAGCAGCCAGGATTTGGTTCAGAAACTGATATCCAACATGCTATAAAAAACTGCAGAAGTTTTGAAAAAATGTGCATATTGAGAGGCCAATTCGTCAGTTTACAGCGTAAAATACTTTGAAAAGTGGCAAAATTTTAGCCAAATACAAAGTTGCACAACAATTTTTTGACATCTTCTTGTCAGTCCCTGCCAGCTCTACCAAAGTGGGCAAAGCATGGTAGAAATGGGGCATACCGGCAACCGGCCACCAAGATCACCAAAAATGACGGCATTATTACTCCAGTCCTTGACCGGAGTAACATTTCTGGCAGGAAGCATACAACCGCATGTCACTAAAAAGATGTGCCGAATTGATTAAGTAGCATGTGACATGATTTTGTCGCATCCTACTTCACCACACCCGTTCATTAAGACTTCAGTAAACCATAAAAACATCTGTATCTAAAAACACTAATGCAGAAAGCTTTGTTAAAATAAAAATGTGTGTCAGTCTCAAAATGTTTGGCCATGACTGCACATTAAAATTAAAAGCAAATCATAGCAAAAAGATATAAATCCAAAAATACAGTCATATTTACTAGTATCTGGTCACATTACTAATGCACTGCAGGATGCAGCGGGTCTCCATGATAAAAAGCGGAGACATCACAGGTGGAAATACTAATGAAGAACCACTCACACACCTAACATTTATGAGGTGGCAGGAGTTTCTTAGTAATAGAAATGCGTATAGGTAAGGCTTGTAAAGTGTACTAGTCACACAGACACATGTAAAGAACCACACTGGCATATAGCTGGTACACTTCCTATCTGTGTGATTGGCACCTTATACAAGCCTAAAGGCCCATTCACACTGCATTCTTCTTTGCCATTAGCTATAATGTTGCCGATGGAGTCATTATGTTCTCTGTCATGCATAATTTTCGGGTGTATACGACTATTGGAAGCAGACTAGTGTCCGCCTCCAGTAAGCGTATACACCTGAAGACGTTGCACGACAGAGCAGACAGTGGCGTCGTCAGCTCAGCAACATTATAGTCAATTGATGCGTAATGTAGCGCGGGGCTCTAGCCATTTGTAAGGTACTCGTCTTTCACGCCCCGACATGCTACATGAAGATAGGTCTCCCGGCTGGGTGTGTGGGCTTCGTCTATGGGGGCATTATGAACTTGCAGGCCGCATGATGCCGGTGACTTTTGATAGCCAGAACCAGGTGTTGAGAGGTTTATTGAGGGAGACCACCAGCCAACAATAAACAGCTTTTCACTGAACAGTAACTTGGCGGGAACTATGTACAATAGATAGCAGGTGCATAACTTCATAAACGTTTCTTTTACGACTTGGAGCATCTTCACACATGATCTCTCTACCTCTTCCAGGCTTTCTTCCTTCTGCTCCCAAGTTATTCTCTCTTCACTACAACACAGCACAGTACTACAATCCATTAAGTGAGACCTCTATTTTTGCTCCATGTCCTTTTTCCCCGTAGGAGAGCTAGTTTGCCATTATGGCTGCTATATAGCTTCTCTGCTTGCAGATCCCTTGGAACTCCCACCCTGGGCACTCTTTTCATCTCGCGTCCACTGTTCCGTCTTGGCCCATTACTTGCGTACTCAAGGCCATATTGCTAGGCTAGGCGTCCTGACCCAGGACCCATCTCCAGTGCATCACTCTGTCTTTCTGTCACTTTTCCTCATCTCTACTGTGAATCTCGCTATTCACTGCCTCGATCTCCACTCATGTCAGGGACACCTAAGTCACTGATCAGACCGTAGGTCTGCCTCTACTGCATGCTTAGCCCTATCTGACATTCTGATAGGAAACTGTCTCTGTCTCTTCCCTTTAACCCCTCCCGCTGACTTTCCCTAGTGTCGGGCATAATACAACACTGTCATCAACAATACATGTGTCTTCAAGGGGAAATGTGAGCAGTATGTCCATCTCCTTACAGACATAAGCTCTAATGGGAGTACTGAATTTGGCAAAGAATGCAGTGTGACAGAGCCCTTACCCATGAGTACTTAGAATACTAGACAACCACCCACCTCCCATGATTGATAGGTGTGTGAGTTGTTGTTCATCAGTATCTTGTACTTGTGCTACTTCTGACTTTTATCATGGGGTTTTGCTGCATTCTACTACATTAGTAATATAACCATGTATTGGTAAATATGGCTGTTTTTTGTCTGATGTATTTTTGGATAGATGTGATTTGCTTTTAACTTTGTGGGATATGTCAGAATAAGAAATCCAGCCTTTGAGGCCCCCAACTCAGAAGTTGCAGGATTTATAGTGAATCAGTCATCACAATTTTGCTTTGCTATCTGAGAGACCACAATTTCAGCAGTGTGTCACTATTTTATCTGCTTGTCCTCACAGTAATATGCTAATGTTATTTAGCCATCAGCATTCATGAGCTCTATCTCCACCCTCCCATCATTGGTTGAAAATTTTCTGGCTATGCACAGTGTAGACAGAAAGCTGTCAATCCATGGTGCAGGTGTAAGTAGGATAAACTGGTGAATGGAGTCTGTATGTTGATGTTGTTGCACAGCTTCTGGATACCCACAGTTGCAGTAGAAAACTTCACAGAGCAGATTACATGGGATAACAAGCTTTTACTTCTCAGAACATGAGGTAAAGGAACAACTGCACAGTCATACAGTACTGTACCATGAAGTAAGAACAAAACAAAGTACAAGAGAGACTTTTTTTCTTTCACAATACAGTAAACAAGGAAATTTTACACAACATCGCCATCTACTGTCAGATCAGCATAAAGTCCTCCTTCACACAAACAAAGAAGTCCACAACTGTTGCATATACCAACACCCTTTCTCAACAGTAAGGACTTATTCAGTCAAGCCTAATTTCTTCATTAGTCTCTGATGAATTTCAGCATTCAATGCCTTTGTGAAAATGTCTACTGTCATATCTTCAATTGGACAATATTCTAATTTCAGGATTCCTTGTTCCTGATGGTCCCTCAAGAAATGATACTTCACATCAATGTGCTTGGTTCTTGGGTTAACTCTTTCCATCTGAGCAAGAACAAGACATCCTTGATAGTCCTCATTTATTTTTGTTGGTTCCAACTGTGCTTGTCCTATGTCTGTTAGCAATTGTCTTAACCATAGAACTTCTTGACTTGCATGTGCTACTGCAACATATTCTGCTTCTGTTGACGACAGCGTTACTATTGATTTTTTTAACTTGTCCAACTAATTGGTCCACCTGAGAGAAAGAAACGATAGCCACTGGTAGATTTTCTGTCAGTTGGATCTCCAGCCCAATCTGCATCAGCGTAATTAGTTAAAATGCATTTATCATTTGTAGGCAATTTCAGCTTAACATTGCTGGTTCCTTTCAAATAATGTATTACTCTCTTCACAGTGTTCCAATCCGCTTTATTTGGCTTGGACACTTTTCTACTCAGAATTCCTACTGCTGCTGCAATGTCTGGCCTTGTAACTGTCGCTAGATACAGTAATTTTCCTATCACCATTCTGTACTCTTCATTATTTGGTAACACATTTATCTCACTACTCATCTCTTTAAGATAATTAGTTTCCATTGGAGACTTTGCTGGTTTTGCATCCTTCAATGTTTCGGTTATGTCTTGAATCATGTGATTTTGATTAAGTAGGAAACTTCCATCTTCTTCTCTTTCTATCTGTATTCCTAAATACTGTTTCACATTTCCCAAAGTCTTTGATCTCGAAATGTTGATTCAGGATTTTTAGTATGTCCTCTTTATCCCTTTCATTTTCAAAACAAACTAAAATGTCATCAACATATATGAGTACATAGATCCATCTGTCCATTAGTCTTTTTGTGTACAGGCAAAGATCAGCTTTGCTTCTTTTAAATTTTTCATTTATGAGCACCTCCGTGATTTTATCATTCCATGCTTTAGCAGCTTGTTTTAAACCGTATATACTTTTCTGTAACTTGCAAACCATGTTTGGGTTACTTTCATCTTTGAATCCTGGAGGTTGTTCCATGTAAATATCTTCTGTTAAACTTCCATTCAAAAATGCTGTCTTTACATCCAGATGTTTCAGTTCCATTTGTTTCATTGCTGCAACTGCAAACAAAGTTCTTATTGTAGTATGTTTGACAACTGGAGCAAATGTTTCATCATAGTCTTCTCCATATTTTTGAGAATAACCTTTAGCTACGAGTCTTGCTCAGTATCGTTCAGCTGTGCCATCTGTACTTTAAAAACCCATTTACATCCAATAGCTTTTCTTCCTTCTGGTAATTCTGTTAGTGTCCATGTTTTTGAGTCATGCATAGATTTTATTTCTACAGTATTTCTGTCGCCTCTATCCATTTATTGACTTCTTCTTCAGGAAGTCGAGATATGTCTTCCCAAGAGGTAGGCTCATAAGTTTTACTTGTACTTGCCTTGTATGAAAGGCGTATTGGTGGTTTTCCTTTGTTTTCTCTTATTGAACGTCTTGGTTCTGTGTCTGTTTGTAGCTGTATCTCTTCACTTTCAGTATTCTGCTTTTTATTAACTACAACTTCGTTTTCATCAGATATTCCTTCAGCTATATCATTGCTGTTTTTCTCATTATTTGTTTCCAGTGAAATCATAGTGTCTTCATTTAGATCCTTAATGAATGTCACACTGTTGCTCACCATAACTCTGTCTGATTTGGGATCCAGAATTCTATATCCTTTGCAATTTTCACTATATCCAACAAATATTCCTTCCATGGACCTATTTTAAAGTTTGGAACGTTTTTCTGTTGGAATGAATACAATAACGTTACAACCAAAAACTCTTAAATGATTTACACTTGGTTTCATACCTTGCCACAGTTCATATGTTTTTTTTTTCCGTTTTCTAGAAAAAAGTCGGTTCTTTAGATATGTAGCTGTCATTGCTGCTTCACCCCAATATTTCTCTGATAGTTTGGAATCTGTCAGCATACACCTTATCATTTCAGTCAGAGTTCTGTTTTTCGTTTCTGCTACTCCATTTTGTTCAGGTGTGTTTGGAACAGTCTTTTTCATGCTCTATACCATTTTTTCTTAAGTAGTTTTCTATTTGTTGTTCTGTGAATTCACCTCCATTATCACTTCTAATTACAATTGGCTTCCTCTGAAAGTTGTTATTCGACTTTGTCACGTAGTCTACTAGTTTATTGAAAACTTTGCTTTTGTTCTTGATCAAGTATGTGACTGTATCTTGAGTAGTCATCTATAAAAGTCACCATACATCTATTGCCTCCTGATGTAGCCACTTTTATGGGTCCACAACATACGTCAGTATGCACCAAATCAAGTGGTCTTGTGCTTTTCGTTTCACTTTCTTTAGGAATAGATATCTTTGTGGCTTTGGATTTTATACAGCATTCGCATCTGAGGGTAATTGAGCAATCAGATATGAATAGATCCTTTGTCAATTCTTTCCTTTGTAGCTCCATTATACTTTCAGGATGTCTGTGTCCTAGACGTCTATGCCACATATGAATACAATTCTTGTGATCATGTGTACACAACTTCATCTGTTCCTTTAATGTGTCAAGATGATATAATTGTTCATCTACCTTGACATTGGTTATTACCTTGTTTCCTGCTAAGATTGTGCACTCATCATCTTTGAATTTTACAGTAAGTCCTTTAGCTGTTAGATGTTTTACAGATAACAATCCTCCTTCTAATCTTGGAAGATATAACACATCCTGTACAAGTATTTTTGAATCATGCCCAAACTTGTTAGAACAGTTTAGCATACCTTGTCCAACACCTTCTGCAGTGATTTTGTTTCCATCTGCAAGATAAATGGCTTCTTTCTTATTTAAATTAAGTTCAGTAAAGAAAATTTTATTACTTGTCATGTGACTTGTTGCTCCTGAGTCAATAAACCAACCCAATGATGATTTCATATCAGTCCCTTTAAATGTGCCATTCCAATTATTTTCACATGAATCTGAAATTGTGTTTTTCACCTTCTGTGTATTCTCTACATGATGTAATTTCTGTTGTTCTGCTTTCCATATAGTACAGTCTTTCTTTAAAGGTCCCTTTTTCTTACATCTGAAACATTCTTTTGTCTCTTTATTATAGGGTCTTTTAGATTCTGTAGCTTTAAGAGAATTTCCATTATCTTTTTCAGTAGAGGAATCATTTGTTTGTTCTTTCCTTCTTTGATATTCATCTATGAGTCTGGTCTTCACAAACTCTAATGTAATGTCTGTTTCAGACAAACTGCATAATAATATTGCTGCTACATGGCTTTGCTTAATATCTTCATCAATTGATCTCAGCTGTGATATCACTTCCATAATAGAGAATATATGCTTCTGCATGTCATTGTCTGCACTTAGATCATACTGTAAAGCTTTCTTAGCAGAAATAACTTGTGATTTAAGCTGGGTCTTTATTGTAGCTTTCTTAGTGCTTCCCACATTCCCTTTGCTGTATCCTCATTCCTTGTGTGGATTAATTGAGCATCATCCACTAATGGGCTGATCGTAGCTCTTGCTTGTCTATTTTTCTTATCCCATATCTGATTATCCTCATCAGGTCTATCTGTAGTGATTACTTCCCATAAATCATCTTTAGACAATAACATTTCTACTTTGAACTTCCATAACTGATAATTCTCATTATTCAGCTTAGCTACTGTGAGTTTTAGCTCGGTGCTACTTGTCATCTTTAACTTGTCTTACTTGTTTGGAGAGAATTGTACTGAAGAATTCTTCTGCATTCACCTAGGTCTTGCTGAGAGTTACAGTGTCCTGGGTGTCTGGGGTGCTTGGTGCCTGGGGTCCTCACTGCCTGGGCCCATAACCTGTTGCACAGCTTCTGGATACCCACAGTTGCAGTAGAAAACTTCACAGAGCAGATTACATGGGATAACAAGCTTTTATTTCTCAGAACCTGAGGTAAAGGAAAAAACGCACAGTCACACAGTACTGCACCAGGAAGTAAGAACAAAACAGAAAGTACAAGAGAGACTTTTTTCTTTTACAATACAGTAACAAGGAAACTCAGATGAAGGATGAGATGAAGGGAGTATTTACAGGGGATTCATAGTCTTTATGTGACGCCACCTGTGGTGCCTGGTCAGGGATGATTAGCGCTGCTGTGTGGACCCTGGAGGATAGATGGCATAGCAGCTGGGATGAAACACTTCCCACAGGTGACGCAGGCCCACAGGGATTGAGAAAGTTTATATGAACGATGGCCGCAGGGGAAACAGGATGCAGAGAGCAGGGCGGCAGCAGTGTTGATAGTCATGGTGGTAGCACAGCTGCGGGGAGGTGCAGAAGAAGAAGACCGACACGAGGAATGCAGTCGGGTTACCTTTACTACAGAGACAGCTGTGGAGTCTGGGTCACTGGTCACTAGGTCCAGGAGGGTCCGGTCAGCCTGGAAGCAATCGGAGTCCACCCAGTCAGGTGGGTTTGGAGGCCTGCCTGCTTCGCTTCTCTGTTGCAGGCCCCGTTGCCTGTGAGCTATCATGCGGTCCCTTTTCTTCACTCCTGCCCAAAAGCTCCGTACTAGCAGGTGGTGCGAACCTATAACAGGTACTGCCGTCTTGAGTGCAGCTCCGGGCCCTAGTTATACCACTGTGCTGCCGGGCCCCTGCTTGTGGCCAGGAAACTTGCAGTCTCCTGTACCCCAGATTCGGTTGCCAGGACGTGTAATGCCCGTAAAACCAAGGACTCTGGCGTCCTCTGCTACGCTGCCTGGGGTGAGCTCTTCACTTGCTCTGCTCCCCAGACCTTCTTCCTCTGCTTTCTCCCCCTCTCCCTTCCCTCTCACTCACTGACTAACTCCTCCCCCCAGCCGGAAAAGGCAGCTCTCCAAAATAGGATGTAGAGCTCCCCCTTCAGGTCAGGGATCAGAACCTGTGTGTGCATGTGGTGTTTACCTGACTTGGGGAGCTCCTCCTGCTTCCAAGCGTAATATCACCTCCGGTGAAGGAAACAACACTACTGTTGCAACTGGCCCATGGGGCGCCACAAGTACAGGGGACTGCAGTCAATAAATCTGGGCCTTGTGTAAGAGGCTGAATGGAGTTGTACATTGTGGTTCTTGGTTCTCTTGTTTTCCTATTGTCCTGTCATTTGTCAGTCAGTATGTCCTGTGTCTACAGTTTCTGTATGTGTGGTCTCCATATTGGTGAAGTCTGCAATTTATATGAAATGTTCCAACTGTCAGTGAATGTCTGTTAGTTACAGTGGACTCTCTCTCTTTCATTATTCTGGCATTTGGCAAATATAAAAAATTATGGTAATCCTAATTGACCTAAAACGGGAAAGGTTTATTCGGATTTCATGTCAGATATTAAGAAAAACATGCATATGTGTCTTTTTATATAGTGCATGTAAACTTCTGGTTTCAGCTGTATTCTGCTGACAGACTGGACTGAGCATATACAAACAATGGCCATTTAATCCAACTGTCAGAATCTTGTCAGGCCAACCCTCCTTGGTACTGTTTGGTGGGTGATGCAGGTCAGGTTATGCTACTATTACCACTACAGATGAGCATATCAAGGATTGAGTTTGAGTCGAATTGCCTGAAGTTTGCGGATTCACACAAATTCGAACACTTTAACTCCTTTCTGACATTTATGGTAATAGTATGTCCTTGTGCCCTGCGCCTATTGGGCCAGGGACATACTATTATGCAGAATGTGATCGCGTCCGCACACAAGCGGAGCGGGGCGATCGACACCATCAGCTGACACTCGGTGCTATGTGTTAGAAGAGGTCCCGCACCGCTCCCAGCAAATTAACCTCCAAAGTCGATCGCAGTATTCCGGGAGCAAGGGGAGGCAGGCGCCATTACTTACCTCCTCTCCGGCGAACCGCGCCATCTCTTCCGTGTCCCGGTGGTTGTCATTGTGACCCGATTTCATGACAACATCCTGGTCACGAGACAGCAGAGAGTTAGGTAGATCGTGCTCAGTGCGTGGTCCACCTAACTTGTGTGCACAGGACTGCAGCCTGCATAGAATAGAGATGCTGCTGCAGCATTTCTATGCTATGCAAGCGATCTGGGTTAAAAAAATGAAAGTCCCATAGTGGGACAAAGTGTAAAAGTTAAAAAAGTGTCAGAGTGAAAAAAAAGTAAAAATTTAAAAAACGAATGAAAAAAATAAGCCTAAAAAAATAAAAATATATTGTACCCATAAATAAATATTATGCTGAAAAAAAACAAAACAAAACCGTAAAAGTACACATATTTGATATTGCCGCATCCAGAACAACCGGACCTATAAAACTGTCCCACTAATTTACCCCTTTAGTAAATGCGGTAAAAATAAAAATAAAAACCGAGGCAAAAAACGATGCTTTATCATCATACCGCCAAACAAAAAATACAATTAAACGTGATTAAAAAGACGAATGTAAATAAAAATGGTACCACTGAAAACATCATGTTGTCCCACAAAAAACAAGCCGCCATACAGCTCCATCAGCAGAAAAATAAAAAAGTTATAGCTCTCAGAATAAAGCGATACATAAAAAATTTTTTTACTATAAAATAGCTTTTATTGTGTAAAGGCGGCAAAAGATAAAAAAGATATAAATGTGGAACCGCTGTAAACATACTGACCTTAAGAATAAAGCTGTCTTATCAATCTTAGCACATGCAGAACAGCATAAAAAAGACAATTCCTGAATTGTGCGTTTTTGTTTATTCTGCCTCTCAAAAATCGTAATAGAAAGCTATCAAAAAATGTCATGTGCCTAAAAATGGTACCAATAAAAACGTCAACTTGTCCCACAAAAAACAAGTTGTCACATGACTCAGTCAGCTGAAATATGGAAAAATTATAGCTCTCAAATTATGGAGATGCAAAAACTAGTCTTTGCAGAAAAAAGCGTCTTTTAGTGTGTGACAGCTACCAGTCATAAAAACCCGATATGTATCTGGCATAGCTGTAATCGCACTGACCCGAAGAATAAAGTCGTCTAATCACTAATACTGCAGGAGGAAAGGCGTAAAAAATAAACTCTAGGGTTAGGGGTATGCTAGGGTTAGGGTTGTGCTAGGGTTAGGGGTGTGCTAGGGTAAGGGTTGTGCTAGAGTTACGGTAGTGCTAGGGTTAGGGTTGTGCTAGGGTTAGGGATAGAGTTGTATTAGGATTAGGGTTAGAGTTGTGCTAGGGTTAGGGTTGTGCTAGGGTTAGGGTAGTGCTAGGGTTAGGGTTAGGGTTGTGCTAGGGTTAGGGATAGAGTTGTATTAGGATTAGGGTTAGAGTTGTGCTAGGGTTAGGGTTGTGCTAGGGTTAGGGTAGTGCTAGGGTTAGGGTTGGGATTTTTTCAAAAGTAAAGAAAAAATAATGATGACGGTATGGCGACTAGTGTTGAGCGCAAGTGCTTGCTACTTGAGTTTGCATTGGGTGCTTGGGTATGCACCGAGTATTGCGGGTGCTCGAGTGACATACTCGAGTCTTCACCCCATATGCCTTGCGGCCAAAAAAACCTTGCGGGGATTGCCTGCCATGCACGAGCGATCCCCGCTTGTTTTTCTTTTGGGTGTCTAACAACCGTGAAACATGCAGGACAGGGACTCGAGCATGTCACTCGAGCACCCGCAATACATGGTGCATACTTGAGTACCTGATGCAAACTCAAGTAGCGGGCACTTGCGCTCAAGACTAATGACAACTTATTCAATATGATGACCTAATGTTATCAAATTCTGTGTCGTACTTCTGGGTTCAAAATGTTCACTATACCCCTTGATAAAATCCTTGAGGGGTCTAGTTTCCAAAATGGGGTCACTTGTAGGGCGTTTCCATTGTTTAGGCACATCAGGGGCTCTCCTAATGCAACATGGCGTGCGATAATTATTCAAGCAAATTTTACAATCAAAAAGTCAAATGGCGCTCCTTCCCTTCCGAACCCTGCCGTTCGCCCAAACAGTGGTTTTCAACCACATATCAGGTATCAGCTTACTCATCAGAATTTACACAACAAATGGTATGGTGCAATTTCTCCTATTACCCTTATGAAAATGCAAAATTGAGGGCTGAAAAACATTTTTGTGGGAAAAATGTGAAAAATGGATTTTTACGGCTCAATGTTATAAACTTCTGTGAAAAACCTGGAGGTTCAAGGTGCTCACCACACATCTAGATAAGTTTCCTGAGGGTTGTAGTTTCCAAAATGGTGTCACTTGTGGAGGATTTCCATTGTTTAGGCACATCAGGGACTCTCCAAACACAACATGGAGGCCACTAATTATTCATGCAAATTTTACATTCAAAAAGTCAAATGGCTCTCCTTCCCTTCCGAGCCCAGCCGTGCGCCCAAACAGTGGTTTCAACCCACATATGGGGTATTGGCATGCTCATGAGAAATTGCACAACAAATTTTGGGGTCCATTTTTCCTGTTACCCTTGCAAAAATAAAAAAATGGGGTCTAAAGTAACATTTTTGTGAAGAAAAGTTAAATGTTAATTTTTTTCTTCCCCATTCCAAAAATTCCTGTGAAGCACCTGAAGGGTTAATAAATGTCTTGAATGTGGTTTTGAGCACCTTGAGGGGTGCAGTTTTTAGAATGATTTCACTTTTGGGTATTTTCTGTCATAAAGGCTCCTCAAAGTCACTTCAAATGTGATGTGGTCCCTAAAAAAATGGTTTTGTAAATTTTGTTGAAAAAATAAGAAAACGCTGGTCAACTTTTAACCCTTATAACTTCCTAGCAAAAAAAAAAATTGGTTCCAAAATTGTGCTGATGTAAAGTAGACATGTGGGAAATGTTATGTATTAACTATTTTGCAAGACATATCTCTCTGATTTGAGGGCATGAAAATTGAAAGTTTGAAAATTGCAAAATTTTCTAAATTTTCACCAAATTTCTGATTTTTTCACAAATAAACAAAAGTTATATCTAGTGTTGAGCATTCCGATACTGAAATATCGGGTATCGGCCGATATTCGCGGTATCGGAATTCCGATACTTAATTCCGATACTATTGCAATATCGTATACCGGAATCGGAAGTTCCCATAATGCAATGAGACATTTTCATTTTATTCAGCCAATGAGGATCCTAAGAAGTGTGGGCACATCCTGTTAGGCATGTAGGCATCTTAACTAATGGCATGGCTGTGATTGGCTGCTGAAATGATGTCATGATGCACTATAAAAGCCACCGCCGCCATTTTGAGCTCACTCTGCTGTGAATTCAGTTAGGGATAGGACGCTGTTGTTCTGAGGGACAGTTTTAGCTACCTATTTGCTCTATACTGCTTTACCCAAGCTACTTTCTAAATCACTGTGCCTTGCAGTGCTAGTGCACAGTTCCCTGTGCTGTTCACCGCTATCTGCAAGGTCTGTGTGTGTGAGTGCAGCTCACCCTGTAGTGTGTGCTTCAGCCAAGTCTGGTTGTAGTGCACTCAGTGTGTGTCACTGCCTCATACATTGTCCTTTTTTGCCAATTCATAATTTTTCCTGATATCTCCTATTAGTGTGGTGGTTCCATCTGTATTCAGCTAAATTGGTTCCAAACACACTATATAGGAGTAGATAGAGAAATTTTTTTCCGTCTTGCAGCACTAGTGCACAGTGCTCTGCATCTGTACTGTTCACCGCTGTCTGCAAGGTCTGGTGTGTGAGTGCAGCTCACCCTGTAGTGTGTGCTTCAACCCCGTCTGGTTGTAGTGCACTCAGTGTGTGTCACTGCCTCATACATTGTCCTTTATTGCCAATTCATAATTTTTCCTGATATCTCCTATTAGTGTGGTGGTTCCATCTGTATTCAGCTAAATTGGTTCCAAACACACTATATAGGAGTAGATAGAGAAATTTTTTTCCGTCTTGCAGCACTAGTGCACAGTGCTCTGCATCTGTACTGTTCACCGCTGTCTGCAAGGTCTGGTGTGTGAGTGCAGCTCACCCTGTAGTGTGTGCTTCAACCCCGTCTGGTTGTAGTGCACTCAGTGTGTGTCACTGCCTCATACATTGTCCTTTATTGCCAATTCATAATTTTTCCTGATATCTCCTATTAGTGTGGTGGTTCCATCTGTATTCAGCTAAATTGGTTCCAAACACACTATATAGGAGTAGATAGAGAATTTTTTTTCCGTCTTGCAGCACTAGTGCACAGTGCTCTGCATCTGTACTGTTCACCGCTGTCTGCAAGGTCTGGTGTGTGAGTGCAGCTCACCCTGTAGTGTGTGCTTCAACCCCGTCTGGTTGTAGTGCACTCAGTGTGTGTCACTGCCTCATACATTGTCCTTTATTGCCAATTCATAATTTTTCCTGATATCTCCTATTAGTGTGGTGGTTCCATCCATATTCAGCTAAATTGATTCCAAACACACTATATAGGAGTAGATAGAGGAGCCTTTCTGCAGCATTGGGCCCTGCAGCCCCAGCCAGATTAGTATTAGCCTATTTTTTGCAGCCTCATCTATTGCATTGTAGGTTACCTTCCTACATTGTAATAGCTACAAAAAGTTTGTGATACTATCGTTATTACATCTTTAGGCACATCCAGTGTCTTTTTGTGACAAAAAAAACCTAAATAAAGTTCACCAAACACTCCACTTTACAGTTGTGTAGGCCACATTAGCTCATATTAAAGTCTAGTCCACACTTTATAAAATTAGTGTTTCTTATACCTGTTAGCAGCTGTTCAGGAATAAGCACACTAAGCCCTTAGTACTTTTCTGCCTATCTTTATCAGTCTACCAAGATGAAGAAGGCAGGGAGTAAGGCATGTGGTCGTGGTCGTGGGCGTGGGCGTGGAGTTTCTGCAGGGAGAGGACGTGAGGATTCTGTGCCTGCAGGGAGAGGACGTGGGGATTCTGTGCCTGCTGCGGGCACCAGTGACTCAGCATCCCCCAGTTTTACCAGGGAACAGTCCTTTATGCGCAGCTTTGTAGGAGCTAGCCGTACCCCACTGCTGCGCGAGGACAAAATTGAAGCCGTTGTCGGATGGATGGCAGCTAACGCATCGACTTCAATTAGTTCCAGATCCTCTCAGGTCCTGAGCACTGAAGAGCACCCATCTGTCTCTTCACCACCTGCCAAATTGCCCAGGCAGTCAGAGAGCCCTGGACAGGAGCCATCTCTACTTCTGTTCTCTGAATCTCTTGGCTTATAAAGAGGGGGCCAGCCAAGCAGAATTCGAGAATTTGAAGAAGAGGTAGTATGCAGTGATGCGCAACCGTTTTGTCTCTCTGAATCTGAAGAGGCGGGTGGGCCAGTGCCTATGGTCAGCAGCACACCTCAGTACGCATCTGATGATGAGACTCAGGTGCCACTTTCTGGTGCGTACTGTGCTGTCGAGACTACCCAGGAGAAGCAGTTGTTTGAAGAGGGTGGTGTAGATGATGAGGTCCTTGACCCATCATGGCGTGAGGGACAGGAAGGTGGTGGGAGCAGCTCTGAGGAAGAGATTCCCCGAACGGCCCAAAAAGGAGGGAGAGGGAGGGGGCAGACTTGGTTGCCTGTAGCCTCCACTTCGGCACCCATTAGGAGCATGGCTCTTCCAAAATCCAAAGCGGGCGCTCCCAAGACTTGCAGTGCCTGGTCCTTTTTTGACACAGTTGCAGATGACATTTGCTTTGTCAAATGCAAGCTGTGTAATCAGAAGGTGAAAAGAGGGAAAAGTGTCAGCAACCTCAATACCACAAATATGTGGAAACATGTGCGGACCAAGCACGTGGTGGAGTTACACAAACACACTGAAGACCTAGGCCAACCTACAGCGCCACCTACCACCTCTTCAGCTCGTGTTGTAGCCTCTTCCTCCAGCTCACACACAGCTGGTTCGGCTTCCTCACAGGATCGCCATGGAAGAATCTCTGGCACTGTTGTACAGAGACACAGTGTAATTCCACCCACAGCACCACTTTCCCAGTCATCCTCACACTCCCAGGCCAGTCTACAGCCATCGTTAGCACAGGCATGGGAGAAAAGGCGCCCATACTCGGCAAACCACCCCCGAGCACAGGCTCTGAATGCTGGCATTGCTAAACTACTGGCCCTTGAAATGCTATCATTCAGGCTGGTGGAGACTGACACATTCCGTAACTTTATGGCATTGGCAGTCCCACAATACAACGTGCCCAGCCGCTTTTATTTCAGCAGGCAAGCCGTCCCTGCCCTGCAACATCATGTGGAGGGAAAAATTAAACATGCGCTACAAAACGCCGTCAGTAGCAAGGTCCACCTGACCACTGATGCGTGGACCAGTAAGCATGGACAGGGACGATACCTTTCCCTCACTGCCCATTGGGTAAATGTTGTGGAGCCGGGTACAGATCTTGAGAGTGGCGCTGTACGTGTTCTGCCAACTCCAAGGATTGCAGGAATCCAGTCTGTACACATTGACTCCTCCTCATACTCCAGTTCCTCTGAATCAGCGCTGCAGGAGCCGTCACGGTCTACCTCCACATCGACCCGTGAACGGTTACCTGTTATGATGACCGATATGAGCACAGCCGTGGCCAAACGTCAACAGGCCGTATTAAAATTAATTTCTTTGGGGAATCGAAGCCACACAGCGCAGGAGCTCTGGAATGCCATCAAGCAGCAGAGTGACGTGTGGTTTGTGCCAGCGAATCTCCAGCCAGGCATGGTAGTGTGTGACAATGGCCGAAATCTGGTGGCAGCTCTGGGCCTAGGCAACCTCACTCACATCCCATGTCTGGCACATGTGCTCAACTTGGTCGTGCAGAGTTTTTTGAGGGACTATCCGGATCTTGATGCACTGCTTCACAAGGTCCGCATAGAGTGCGCTCACTTGCGACGTTCCAGCAATGCAAGATCACGCATTGCAGCTCTGCAGCGCCGATTATGTCTTCCGGAACATCGCATCATATGTGACCTACCCACCAGGTGGAATTCAACGTTACATATGTTGGAGAGGTTGTGTGAGCAGCAGGCAGCAGTAATGGAGTACCAGCTGCAGCAGGCGCAAACAAGTCGCAGTGCGCGCCGTTCACACTTCACCACCACTGAGTGGGCCTCTATGAAGGACATTTGCCACGTTTTGCGTGCCTTCGATTATTCCACGCGGATGGCGAGTGCAGATGATGCACTAGTCAGCATGACTATCCCCCTTATCTGCCTGCTTGAAAAAACACTGCAAGCACTAAGGGACGAGGTTTTGGAAGAGGTGGAGGATGAGGAGTCACAAATGCCATCTGCTTCTCTACAGTCTGCGCAACGTGGTTCCTCACAAAGGCCTAGGCAGGGGACACTTTGTGAGGAGGATGAGGAGGAGTCAATGGATGAGGAAGACATCTGTCCAGAGGAGGGAGGTACACAATGCTCTAGTAGTCAGTATCTAGAGCGAGGGTGGGGTGATGCAGAGCAGGCAGAGATCACGCCTCAAGCAGGGGACAGCGTTTCTTGGCCAGTTGGCAGTCTGCAGCACATGGTTGATTTCATGCTGCAGTGCCTCAGAAACGACCGCCGCATCGCCCACATTCTCAACACGGCTGATTATTGGGTGTCCACCCTCCTAGATCCTCGCTACCGGGACAACTTACAAAGCCTCATAACACCATTGAACCGGGAGCGTAAAATGCGGGAGTACCAAGACGCACTGGTGCATTCCATCATGTTCTCCATTCCAACCGAGAGCAGTGCTGCTAGTGCTTTACAAAGCAGCTCAGTGCGTCGAGGCAGTGGAGGAAGCTCTGCACAAAGAGGGAGCAGAAGCAGCGCCTCAGCACAAGGCAAGACCAGTATGGCCGAAATGTGGCAAAGTTTTGTGTCCCCGCCGCCACAAATGTCTACACCATCACAGACAGCTCCAGTCAGCAGGAGGCAACGTTTCCGTCAGATGGTGACAGACTACATGTCTTGCCCTCTTAGTGTACTCCCAGACGGCTCTTCTCCCTTCAAGTTTTGGGTCTGTAAGCTGGATACATGGCCAGAGCTTAGTCAGTATGCACTGGAGGTGCTAGCTTGCCCTGCTGCTAGTGTATTATCGGAACGCGTCTTTAGTGCCGCAGGTGGTGTACTAACAGACCGTCGCATGCGACTATCCTCCGATAACGTTGACCGGCTTACTTTTCTCAAAATGAACAAGGCCTGGATCTCTCATGAATTTGCCAGTCCTCTTCCAGAATAAATAATTGGTTGGCAACAGTATCCAGGTCTCCTGTTCTGTTCATGTTTCTACCACCTGAACTGTAATCCCTGAGCTCCAACACCGCCAGTTGGCGCTCGGAAGTGCCGTCTGCACAGTCAACACTTGCTGCCGTGTTATTGGGGTTCAGTAACGTCAGCTGTTCTCCTGCTGTGCGGACGGCAATTTCTCCTGATTTGTCCACATCCACTGTACTACACATTTTAAAGTTGCTCCAATTACTCCTCTGGCTCCTCTGTTTTCATTCTTATCCCTGGGCTCCAGCACCGCCAGTTGGCGCTCGGAAGTGCTGTCTGCACAGTCAACACTTGCTACCATGTTATTGGGGTTCAGTAACGTCAGCTGTTCCCCTGCTGTGCGGACGGCAATTTCTCCTGCTCTGTCCACATTCTCACTACTACAGATTTTAAAGTTGCTCCAATTACACCTCTGGCTCCTCTGTTTTCATTCTTATTCCTGGGCTCCAGCACCGCCAGTTGGCGCTCGGAAGTGCCGTCTGCACAGTCAACACTTGCTGCGGTGTTATTGGGGTTCGGTAACGTCAGCTGTTCCCCTGCTGTGTTCACGGCAATTTCTCCTGCTCTGTCCATATTCACTGTGCTACTTATTTAAAACTTGCTCCAATTACACCTCTGGCTCCTCCGTTTTTAGTATTTACCCTGGGCTCCAACACCGCCAGTTGGCGCTCGGAAGTGCTGTCTGCACAGTCAACACTTGCTGCCGTGTTATTGGGGTTCAGTAACGTCAGCTGTTCTCCTGCTGTGCGGACGGCAATTTCTCCTGCTTTGTCCACATCCACTGTACTACACATTTTAAAGTTGCTCGAATTACACCTCTGGCTCCTCTGTTTTCATTCTTATCCCTGGGCTCCAGCACCGCCAGTTGGCGCTCGGAAGTGCCGTCTGCACAGTCAACACTTGCTGCCGTGTTATTGGGGTTCAGTAACGTCAGCTGTTCTCCTGCTGTGCGGACGGCAATTTCTCCTGCTTTGTCCACATCCACTGTACTACACATTTTAAAGTTGCTCGAATTACACCTCTGGCTCCTCTGTTTTCATTCTTATCCCTGGGCTCCAGCACCGCCAGTTGGCGCTCGGAAGTGCCGTCTGCACAGTCAACACTTGCTGCGGTGTTATTGGGGTTCGGTAACGTCAGCTGTTCCCCTGCTGTGTTCACGGCAATTTCTCCTGCTCTGTCCATATTCACTGTGCTACTTATTTAAAACTTGCTCCAATTACACCTCTGGCTCCTCCGTTTTTAGTATTTACCCTGGGCTCCAATACCGCTAGTTGCTGCTCAGAAGTGCCGTCTGCACAGTCAACGCTTGCTCCAGTGTTATTGGGATTCAGTAACGTCAGCTGATCCCCAGCTGTGTGTCCGGCAAATTCTCCTGCTTTGTCCACATCCACTGTAGTACGGATTTAAAACCTCCTCCAAATACACCTCTGGCTCTTCTGTTTTTAGTATTTACCCTGGGCTCCAGCACCGCCAGCTGGTTCTCGGCAGTTCCATTGGCTCTTGTACCTTCTGCTACCCATCCGGGTTCCAGTACCGTCAGCTGGTTCTCGGCAGTGTCTTTGGCACGGGTACTCCCTCCTGCCCAGCCTGGTTCCAGCACGCCAGCTGTTTCCGGGTAGTGTCAACGTCACTTTGCCTCCAATGCGTTGTCCTGTCGTGTTGCGGTCGGGTTAGCCGACTCTATGGTGCCTGCAGTTTAGGTGACTCCTATGTGGGCTGCGGGATCTGGCAATGAAGGCTGGTTCCATAGTGCCAATAGGACAAGCACCCTCTGTAGGACTGTGGGTTTTGGTAACTGCGGCCGGCTCGCGGCCTTGAACTTTTTTTTTACATGGGTACCTTCTGCTACCCATCCGGGTTCCAGTACCGTCAGCTGGTTCTCGGCAGTGCCTTTGGATTAGGTGCCTCCTTCTCGGTATCCAAGTTCCACCAACGTCTGCTGGTCCTTGGTAGTGCTTTCTGGCACAGGTACCTCCTGCTTAGTAACCGAGTTCCAGTAACATCAGCTGGTCCTCGGTAGTTCCATTGGCTCTTGTACCTTCTGCTACCCATCCGGGTTCCAGTACCGTCAGCTGGTCCTCGGTAGTTCCATTTGCTCTTGTATCTTCTGCTACCCATCCGGGTTCCAGTACCGTCAGCTGGTCCTCGGTAGTTCCATTTGCTCTTGTATCTTCTGCTACCCATCCGGGTTCCAGTACCGTCAGCTGGTTCTCGGCAGTGCCTTTGGATTAGGTGCCTCCTTCTCTGTATCCAAGTTCCACCAACGTCTGCTGGTCCTTGGTAGTGCTTTCTGGCACAGGTACCTCCTGCTTAGTAACCGAGTTCCAGTAACATCAGCTGGTCCTCGGTAGTTCCATTGGCTCTTGTACCTTCTGCTACCCATCCGGGTTCCAGTACCGTCAGCTGGTCCTCGGTAGTTCCATTTGCTCTTGTATCTTCTGCTACCCATCCGGGTTCCAGTACCGTCAGCTGGTTCTCGGCAGTGCCTTTGGATTAGGTGCCTCCTTCTCGGTATCCAAGTTCCACCAACGTCTGCTGGTCCTTGGTAGTGCTTTCTGGCACAGGTACCTCCTGCTTAGTAACCGAGTTCCAGTAACATCAGCTGGTCCTCGGTAGTTCCATTGGCTCTTGTACCTTCTGCTACCCATCCGGGTTCCAGTACCGTCAGCTGGTCCTCGGTAGTTCCATTTGCTCTTGTATCTTCTGCTACCCATCCGGGTTCCAGTACCGTCAGCTGGTCCTCGGTAGTTCCATTTGCTCTTGTATCTTCTGCTACCCATCCGGGTTCCAGTACCGTCAGCTGGTTCTCGGCAGTGCCTTTGGATTAGGTGCCTCCTTCTCGGTATCCAAGTTCCACCAACGTCTGCTGGTCCTTGGTAGTGCTTTCTGGCACAGGTACCTCCTGCTTAGTAACCGAGTTCCAGTAACATCAGCTGGTCCTCGGTAGTTCCATTGGCTCTTGTACCTTCTGCTACCCATCCGGGTTCCAGTACCGTCAGCTGGTCCTCGGTAGTTCCATTTGCTCTTGTATCTTCTGCTACCCATCCGGGTTCCAGTACCGTCAGCTGGTTCTCGGCAGTGTCTTTGGCACGGGTACTCCCTCCTGCCCAGCCTGGTTCCAGCACGCCAGCTGTTTCCGGGTAGTGTCAACGTCACTTTGCCTCCAATGCGTTGTCCTGTCGTGTTGCGGTCGGGTTAGCCGACTCTATGGTGCCTGCAGTTTAGGTGACTCCTATGTGGGCTGCGGGATCTGGCAATGAAGGCTGGTTCCATAGTGCCAATAGGACAAGCACCCTCTGTAGGACTGTGGGTTTTGGTAACTGCGGCCGGCTCGCGGCCTTGAACTTTTTTTTTACATGGGTACCTTCTGCTACCCATCCGGGTTCCAGTACCGTCAGCTGGTTCTCGGCAGTGCCTTTGGATTAGGTGCCTCCTTCTCGGTATCCAAGTTCCACCAACGTCTGCTGGTCCTTGGTAGTGCTTTCTGGCACAGGTACCTCCTGCTTAGTAACCGAGTTCCAGTAACATCAGCTGGTCCTCGGTAGTTCCATTGGCTCTTGTACCTTCTGCTACCCATCCGGGTTCCAGTACCGTCAGCTGGTCCTCGGTAGTTCCATTTGCTCTTGTATCTTCTGCTACCCATCCGGGTTCCAGTACCGTCAGCTGGTTCTCGGCAGTGTCTTTGGCACGGGTACTCCCTCCTGCCCAGCCTGGTTCCAGCACGCCAGCTGTTTCCGGGTAGTGTCAACGTCACTTTGCCTCCAATGCGTTGTCCTGTCGTGTTGCGGTCGGGTTAGCCGACTCTATGGTGCCTGCAGTTTAGGTGACTCCTATGTGGGCTGCGGGATCTGGCAATGAAGGCTGGTTCCATAGTGCCAATAGGACAAGCACCCTCTGTAGGACTGTGGGTTTTGGTAACTGCGGCCGGCTCACGGCCTTGAACTTTTTTTTTACATGGGTACCTTCTGCTACCCATCCGGGTTCCAGTACCGTCAGCTGGTTCTCGGCAGTGCCTTTGGATTAGGTGCCTCCTTCTCGGTATCCAAGTTCCACCAACGTCTGCTGGTCCTTGGTAGTGCTTTCTGGCACAGGTACCTCCTGCTTAGTAACCGAGTTCCAGTAACATCAGCTGGTCCTCGGTAGTTCCATTGGCTCTTGTACCTTCTGCTACCCATCCGGGTTCCAGTAACATCAGCTGGTCCTCGGTAGTTCCATTGGCTCTTGTACCTTCTGCTACCCATCCGGGTTCCAGTACCGTCAGCTGGTTCTCGGCAGTGCCTTTGGATTAGGTGCCTCCTTCTCGGTATCCAAGTTCCACCAACGTCTGCTGGTCCTTGGTAGTGCTTTCTGGCACAGGTACCTCCTGCTTAGTAACCGAGTTCCAGTAACATCAGCTGGTCCTCGGTAGTTCCATTGGCTCTTGTACCTTCTGCTATCCATCCGGGTTCCAGTACCGTCAGCTGGTCCTCGGTAGTTCCTCAGCTTTCTTGTACCTTCTGCTACATTTCCAAGTTCAAGCTTTTTGAAATGGTTCTTGGTAATCACTCTGGATCTCCCTGACGAGGACCCTGAAGACGAGGACCCTGAAGACCAACCCTAAGAAGACGAGGACCCCGAAGACAATGACCCTGAAGACGAGGACCCTGAAGACCACCCCGAAGAAGACGAGGACCCTGAAGACCACCCCGAAGAAGACGAGGACCCTGAAGACCACCCCGAAGAAGACGAGGACCCCGAAGACGAGGACCCAGAAGACCAACCCGAAGAAGACGAGGACCCCGAAGACGAGGACCCCCGAAGACGACGACCCTGAAGACCACCCCGAAGAAGACCAAGAAGATGACCCTGAAGAAGTTGACCAAGAAGACAAAGAAGAGAAGACAAGCACCAAGATACAGAAAAACAAGAGACAGAAAACCAAGAAGCAGAAATACAAGAAGCTGCAGAACAAAAAGCGGAAGAACATTAAGCATAAGACTAAAAATCAGAGCAAAAGATAATATCTAAATTATAAGCAGAAGATGACTAAGCAGTGTATGGGGGTGAGTCCGTTCCTCCTCGTGGTGCCCCTGGAAAAGACCTGCTGCTGCAGGCCAAACTGAACGCGGACAAATCCTGTTGTAAATCTTTTGTGACGGGCAGAACGAAAGGTGTAATGTCCAACCTTTTATAGATAACAACTACAGGAATGCCTGTCACAAATAAGAATATGATGAAGAAGAAGAATATGAAGAAGATGAAGAAGTAGAATATGAAGAATGTAAAAAAAAGAATAATACGAAGAAGGTGAAGAAGAAGAAGGTGAAGAAGAAGTGGATGAAAAAGATGCTGAGGATGATGAAGGAGAAAGTGTGGGAGAAGTAAAAAAGAAGGTGAAGAGCATGGAAGTAGTGAAACATAAATATCTGACAAAATATAAAAATACTTAACATAGTTAATATTTCCGTAACTCAGAACATAATAAAAAAATATTAATTCCTGCTATTCCATTTGACTGGGCTAAACCTCTATGCCTTTATTGTCTCCCCCACCTCCCCCAATACATTCTACATTATTCTTAGTTGTTTTCCTTCATGTAGAAATAACCTACAAGGAAAGAAAGGGTTTATTTTAATTCCGATATTTATGTCCCATTGACTTGCATTGGTTTCCGGTATCGGAATCGGCGATATCCGATACTTTTTCGGTATCGGTCCGATCCAATCCGATCCGATATTTCCCGATATCGGAAGGTATCGCTCAACACTAGTTATATCGAAAAAATTTTAGCACTATCATGAAGTACAATATGTCATGAAAAAACAGTCTCAGAATCTGTGGGATCCGTTGAAGCGTTTCAGAGTTATTACCTCATAAAATAACAGTGGTCAGAATTGTAAAAATTGGCCTGGTCATTAACGTGCAAACCACCCTCGGGGTAAAGAGGTTAATATTCAATTTACTTTTCCCCAAAAATATACCTAGCACCATTTCTCACATTGCTGAAGCATCAGAGAGTGGCTAATTTCTTTTTGCATGTGGGCTTCCCATAATTTCTTGCAGCTATGACATCTAGCTTATTATCATACCTTGTACAGTAGTGGTCAGTTTCTGGGCCATCACAGATCAGTGGAGCACAGTGTGTACGGCAGAATTGTTTTCCATATCTGGTGTCTCTTGGTATGTCTCTCTCTAACGTAAAGTGTAAGCCCTTATGGTCACTAGGTTCCTCTCTTTATCGCTCTCCTTTCCCCCAAGTGTATTTTTAAGGAATTACAACCTTTCCAGTATTGAAATTTTCTGCAAAACGAATTTTTCAGGACAAATTGGCAACGCCGGTAAATTTGAATTTAAAAATATCCACGCATCTCTAATTCAGCACAGCACAGGTCGACCTTGGAGACCATCACACAATGACTAATGAGTTTGTATGGTGACATTACTTCAGCCCCTGACATAAGCAAAAGCTTTTACTCATGAACGCAGAGAGATGGAGAGAAAATACAGCAATTTTTGGTGCACCTACAGAGTCTACGAAATCACTTGGGAAAATGAGCATGAAGGTTGTGCTGCAATAACCAATCCAGACTACTGTGACCATTTTGTATTTGGCCTCCAGTCCAAAGTCCATCTCTGAGGATGGCTGTGATTTAATTTGCATTGAAGGGCCAACACAGTAAAAATGCCTGGCTCCATTTCGCATGTTGTTACCTGCGTGACAGCGTGGCAAATCATGGATGTTCATGGGTGGAGTCAATTTTTTGGCGCGAACAAGCCGGAACCCCGAACACAAACCCGAATTTGAAATGCTGAACAAATTCGCTCAACACTACTCGAGAGTCACAGCTATGGCCATGCAGACTTACCTATAATGCCCTGCAGTTATGGTAGCAGTCCTGCAGTACATGGTCTAACAAAATGAATCTTGGTGGACAATAACAGCCAGTATAAAAGATGGGGACTAGCCAAGCAGTGCAATTTTATGTTTTTAAAGTATAGAGACAAAGATCAGAGTGCACAACCCATAAATAGGGAGTGAGACATGGGCCAGGTGGCAGAGCAGTGCTAGTGTAACTGATTAATCTCTCTTCCTTTATGCAGTATAAATGTTTATAAGCTACCACTCAAGGAATACATCTAGGGTATTTCTCTGTCTCTCTCTGGTTAAGCAGCTGTTTTTTATGGCTGACTGTAAAATGTTCTTATAGTACATAGTATGAGACGGCACTTAAAGAGTAAACGTGGTTTTCATTTTTTATTATATAAATCAATAGGACATGAGATGATAATAATGATGATAATAAGATGATAATAATACTATCAAATTATATTTCACAAAAATTGTCACATTTTTATATTGTCCAACTACAGAGATAAAGAAATACATAATATGAATCTGAATATACAACCGAAATTATGTCTTTAATTATACAGCTTACATACTTTCATACATACTGTATATGAGTCCGTTAAATTTAGATGTTTTGTAGTTTCATTCCCCCACTTTGGTTAATCTGGATACTTAACTTTGACATCTAAAATTAGGACTTAATTCACTTCTGACCTATTCTAGATAACTTTGATGTTAGATCTGCCTTGTCCATTGCAGTGAAAACTTGGCGGATACCCTGGAAAAATTGTCTTGAGCCAGTCCAGAGCGAGGTGAATTGTTAAACAGCAGAGCGGCTGCTCAATGATACATTGCAAATGCAGACGTTACGTGTGGTTTATAGAGCTGGACTAGCACCAGCTGCTGCAGCATTCCCAAATAGGAATTTACAAGGCAATCAATTATGCTAACTCAGTGGTCAAAGTGACTTTGAGCTGCAATAATAATGTACGATTTCAACAAATCATAAATCTGTTGTATTCTAGGACAAGGCTTTTCTGATCTTATTTTAGCTCATTGCTCTGGTAGCTTCTTTCATCTTGGAGGTATTCATTATTTTGCTGCACTGGGATATATGAGCTAGTATGTTCCTTGCAGGCCGCTAAATTATATTACTCTAGTGATTGCTACAGTAATAATGCTAATATTGACTTAATTAAAATATGCCAAGTGCTGCAATGTGTTTGCATTTAACTTAAGACTTTCCAGCAGAAAAGGCCTCAGCACTTCAGTAGTAGCTCTCTTGTACATAATTCAGGTCATGACTTTCCATCGCAGCATCTCAAATACTTAATGGAATGCTTGTAGTAAGTGTTTTAATGATTTATAGAAACACTAAGGGTCATTTATAAATAACATCTTAAGCTGTTTTGACATATCTTTGGTGTGTATAATCACGCATTCCCTTACGTATCAACTATAAAGTGCAAGGAGATATTTTTACAACCCTTTTCTCTTCAATATCAAAAAATGAGGGGTAATGCTTTAACCTCTTTCCAATTTGTGATGTGCTTTACATCATATATCAAGTCCTCATATTTGATATAGGCTCAGTAGCTGAGCCTGCATCTTTCCCGGCAGATGATGGCTGAGTTTCACAGCAAGCATCTGCCTCTAACTGCAGCAAGCAGAGCTGAGATGCATCTATTGCTGTGAACCCCTTAAATATTTAATCGGTAACAGGGCCATTCCATGGTTGCGGGTGTCACATTCACACAGCTTAAAATGTGTAAATAAATTATAAGGAAATATATTACATTTGTTTTTTTATGGTAGAAACAGATGTGTATTAATATATATTTTCAACTTATGTGGTGAAATTGCAGTTTCTATTTAGATAGCAGTGACATTTTTTTTTTTAAACTGGGTGTTACCAAAAATAGACCTAGAGTCCTGTGCAGAGTAAGGAAAGCCCCAAACTCCATGAAGTGAACAATAATTATGTTGTTTTTTTTATTGATTGTAGTTAAGATCCCATGTTATAATATTAGAAATTTATAATCTTTTAATTATGAATTATTTTTTTTACAAAAAATAATTGGACTGCTACGGTTGTGATATAGTCCAAATCTTTTTAGTTTCCTGAAGATTCTAAAAGCGATACCTCCTATTTTAGACACATTTAAACCACTGATAGTCCTTTAAAAAGTTTTTAAAATATTTTGGAATGGAAAAAAAGTAATTTTCAACACATTTTACGAAAAAAAAAGGTTTATTACATTTGTATCTTAGATGTTCATATTAACTTGAAATTGGTACTTTTAGTGCAATAAAAATGTTCAGTCTAACTTCCCTCCTAAATTGAAGAACAATCATCTGTTGTTAAATAACAACAATAGTCAGCTGGAAATAAAAATCCACATGATCCATTATCACTGTAGTAATGCTCTACAGACACCCCAAAAACACATAAAAACATTTTTCCAGATATATGTCATAACATATCAAAAATATGTAGATTTAACATTTAATCCATGAGGTTAAAGTTCTAAAATGAATAATTAAAAAATATTATGGTAATGTTCAGTTTGGATGGAATAGCCCAACAGCTGCATTTAAAGCTCACTCTGTTCCATGTACCCATTGGCCCCCCAGAAACGTGATCAAAGGGTGCTGTCATGACAGCATTCCTGTGAGTACATAATAAATGTGTTTTCACTATTTACTGCAATACTGTGGTTTTTCAGTATATAGTAGAAGAGATCAGTCGGTTGCAGGTTCAAGTCCCTTTTGGGGACTACAAATAAAGTAAAGAGTAAACAAAAAGTTACAAAAATTTGAATAACCTCATTAAAAATAACAAATAAAGAAAACAAAATAAACATATTGGATATCGCCGCATCCATAAAAGTCCAACCTATCAACATAATAAATTAATTTACTGGAATAGTACACGTTGTGAAGAGAAAAAAGTTAAATGTCAGAATTGTCATTTTTTTGGTCTCTGAAACTATGCAAAAAAAGTGCAATAAGAAGCAATCAAAACATTGCATATACCTAAAAATGAGGAATCAATAAAATGCCAGCTCGCCACGTAAAAAGAAAGCCTTCACATAGCTCCATCAAATGTAACAATACATATGTTATAGGTCTGAGTAACTGAGAGTGAGACACAAGCAACATTTTTTTTACAAATTTCTGAATTTTTTTCACCACTTAAGAAAAATTATGCAAGTTTGTTTTAGCCTTAAACATACTGACCTTGAGAATCATGTTGACAGGTCATTTTTACCATACAATGAATAGTGTAAAAAATTTGAATTGTGATTTTTTTTTTTTTTAATGTTTCACTTAATTGGAGTTTTCTTTCCAATTTCCAATTTGGAAAGTGCTTAAAGGGGTTCTCAAGCAATATAGAAAAATAGATAATAGTTCTGGCAGGACCTGCGGTGACCTCATTTAGTCAGCTGATGGTCACATGCTCCCAAAGGTCCTGGAACTCTCTGTGATACGCTAATGTTTAGCCATCTTCTGACAGAGTACCCATGCCAACTAATGTTATCTTTAATAAAAGACTTTACTAAACTTCCTTTTTTATTTCTTCCCCTAGATACTGGTTAATCTATACCAAGTGTTATTAAAGCACAATGTCATAACCCTGTTTGAAATTTTATTACAGTCTGCTATCTGTATTTGTATTTTTTTTTGCTTTGACAAGCAAACATGAAGCACCCGGGGTCGTATTTTCACACCAAGCAGTCTGATAACATTTTACCATGGCGCTTAGGCTGTGTGCGCACTATGCGTTTTCAAGCATTTTTGCCACGGAATTTCTGCAGCGAAAATGCTTAAAGAACGCTTGGTAATGCATGCCTCATGGTCCCCAATGATAATCCGCATGTGCTGTGCACATGCTGCGGAAATTTCCGCTGCGGATTATCATTGCGGAAAAATCTGCAGCATGTTAATTAATTTTGCGGACACGCAGCGTAATTGCTGCCATTGACTTGCGTTGAAACGCTTCATATCCGCATCACTACATGTGCACACGCAGATATGAAGCGATTCAATGTGCGGATGGTACCCAGGCCTGGAGAAAAGGAGACTCTCATCCAGACCCAGGTACCATAAGAAACTGTAAAAAAAAGAATTTAAAATAAAAAATAAATATTATACTTACCTTCCGATGGCCCCTGGCCTCCTCAGCGATGCGTGCGGTGTGTTGGGCGGCTCCCAGTGGTGTGAGGACCTGACATGACGTCATTGAGTCATGTGACAGGTCACGCGACCGCTGACGTCGGCGGTCGCCTGACCTGTCACTTGACTCAATGATGTCATCGCAGGTCCTTCACACCACCGTGAAACACCGGAGAGACCGGATGGAGCGGAGAAGGAGACATCAGAAGGTAAGTATAATCTTTATTTTTTATTTTTCACCATTCTTATTCTTTTTTTAACTATTACTTGGTCACACTATATAAATCCATGCCGGTTGCATGGATTTATATAGTGTGACCAAGATGTCAAGCACTTTCCAAGTGATGCTAAAATCGCTTGGAAAAGCGCCTGATAACCTGGATGCAGAAATGCATGCAAAAACGCTTGACAAACGCTTCAACCTGGCAGGAAAAATGCATGTAAAATCTGCATGTGTTTTTCCTGCAAGGGAGAAGCAGAAAAAATATGCAGCATTTCTGCATCGTGGGCACATAGCCTTAAAATCCCTTCACTTAATGTCAAGGGAATTAAATAACAACCCCTTTAAACAATCAATAATGTGTCATGAGGTTACACAACAAAAATGTGATATTGCATGTATACAGGGGACACATACAGTATTTTGTCTTAAAGATCCCCCCAAACTCTCATACAGAGATTTTTGAACTATTCTGACATAAAAAAATATTAGTTTGAGTTGCCTTTAAAAACAATCTATGAAAAGTAGGTTTATCATAGAATGCACAATTAACAGCATAGATACGGTAACAATATTGTAAATATCTTTGCCCCAAATAGCAAACAATTTCTATTCTTCCAGAAACTCTTAAAAAAAATTGTAAATTTAAAAAAAGGTCCCTCATCCTATATAGTGCAATCAACAATATATGATTCAATATCGTTCTTACCCTGCAGCAAGTGTAAACTAGCCAAACTGCTCAAAGTAGAATTATATGACATGTGGTAAATAGTAATACACTATGCCAGTGAAAAAGACTACTTTTTTCTCTTCCTCTCACGCATCAATTTGATCATTAGAGATAAACATCTGAAAGACTGACACAAATTTTGGTTTTCACAAAGTTTCCTGTTTCAATTTTTATAGTGGCAATTTTTATTAACGCTAGATTGGTACTGTCATTGAATTCTAAGAGCAGACTTGTTGCTTTAAAATGGGCTAGTGATTGAAATTATTGTCATATTTTGTTATCCATGGTTACCTCTAAATAAACACATGTAATCATTGCTTTGCATAAAAAGGGCTTAACATTGCTGCTTGTAATTTTAACCCTAAATCAATGATTTAGCGGATCATCATAAACTTCCAAGATAGAGGTTTGGTTGCTGTCAAGAAGGCATTAGGGTTGCGAAGAAATGTCCAGCAAAGTGCTAAGACAGTATCCTAAAGAGGATTCAGCTTTGGGATTGGTTCAATACCAGTGCATAGATTGATTAGGAATGGCAGCAGGCAGGTGTCACTTGATTTTTCCAAATATATGTTATTGCCAAAACTGCACAGAACCAGGGCCAGTACAAGGTATATCAGTAAAAGGTGTCCAAGAGAGATTAGTCAGACAGTACCCCCAAATCGCCGACATCTTTGTTCTTGTGGCTACACTCAAGACCAATTCCAGCTGCATCTACTGGAACTAGTTAAATCTTGGGGAGGGGGGTTTGTGAGGACTGCATTTGGGAAACACTGTTCTAGACAAACAAATCTCTGACAATACAATGAATTTTGAAGCTTTTCTTCAACTACCAGAATGATCAGGTATACCTACAATACCACCTTCCTTAAATTACATGATGAAAACCTTTTGATAGGGTTATTTATAATTATGCCTTTCTAGCATTAGCTAAATTTGGTTTTCCTGGTCCTGCAAGTGATTGATGTCCTGTATTTATCAAGAAACCCTATTAGATAAACTTATGCCTCCCCCCACCATCTCCATGCAGGATAAAGAATGATGTGTACTATTAAGTCCTTGTGAAGGAAAAGCCTGTGGTTGTGTATGCATTAAAACTGTGTTGTACTGTGCTACTGGATAGACGGTGTACTACTGTGCTGCGAAGGAGATTGTACTGTTGTTACTGGAGCCTGTTGCTCAAAGAGACACTTAAATTGCATTGGCCATGCCTCATTAAATTTTACTGTTCTACCATTTCTGAGGAGTTTTGTCAAATGTGTCTGGTCAGCAATTGAATCTATCCTGTGCCTGAGAGAAGCTGCAGCCTATGGTCACCCCGAGTAACGGTTCCCCCAGGATTCCAACGAATTCATGTAACCGTTCTCACCCCTATCTGAACTTAGGCGGCGTACGTGTAACAAATGGCATGCACCAGGAATGATCATTATTTCCTATATGTTTTTTATTTGTAGAACTAACTCATACATACACACTCTCATCAGGTATCAAACTGGGCATTAATGACCACAAGATTGATGTCACAATTCCACCACTCAGTGTGTCTTGGACGCAGTGAGTGACTGCTCATTCATCCAGTCTTGTGCAGGGGCATGCTGAGCTATCAGTATTTTGATCTGTCCAATCTAGTGCAGGGACGTGCTAAGCAGTCTGTATTTTCATTGACAGCTCAGCCATCCAATCTGAGACTGGGAGGGGATAAGCTTACTTCAGGTGTTCCCTGTTCTTAGTTATTACCCAGCTATTTTACTAAGCTGTCAGTCCCAGATAGCAGCCAGTCATAGCTTTCAGATCAATGTGGTGTTTTGTCTGTGCTTTGTGCTCTGAATTCAGACATTCTGATCTTTTGTTGATGGACCCTGGATTTGCCCATTGACTACCCTTTTGTATTACTCCTTTTGCCTTGACACACTCTGAACTTGGAATTCTGACTCTGGACTGTGACTTGACTACAGCTTTGTCTCGTACATACACTCCTGGCTCTTGACCTCGGACTCCTTGATTACCCTGACTCGCAGCTTGTGCGTCAGAAGTGACTCAGCGTTACAATTGCATTATTTAGAGACAATATTTTAAATTCACCTTTAATATACAACACTATACTATAGCAAAATGTCCTATTACAAATTAAATGGAAACAATCACAAAAACTTAAAAATTAATATTTCATCACGATTACTCCAGTCAATAAAGGACTTATATCTGCTGGACTGGCAAACCAAAGCCATTACCTATATAGGGAGCCCATTGGTTTTCTTCTCATTTAAAATGGATGAGAACATTTTCTATCTCACAGGAGATTCATGCTGCCCAAACCATAGGCAGCTTATATCAGAGATTGGCTGTGCTATTGCAGCTGTGTATGTTTTACTTTGAAACATTCTTTGAAAAGCCATGCAATTTGGATGACTGGTCACTTCACTCCACCCTACTCCTCTAGATTGACACATAGAGACACACACTTAGGCCACAGCCACACTATCATTATTGAGTCAATATCCAGTTAGTATTTTTTCTAAGGAGTGGGAGCCAAAATCAGGAGTGGGTGATAAATGCAGAATTGGTGACTTGTTTCTATTAGACTATGTGCCCACGATGCAGAAATGCTCAGGATTTTTTCTGAGCGTTTCTGCGTCTCCCTGGCAGAAAAAACGCATGCGGATTGTACATGCGTTTTTCCTGCCAGGGACAAGCGGAAGTGAAGCGTCCTTCACATGCATTTCCGCATGCGGCTTGTCAAGCACTTTCCAAGCGATTTTAGCATCACTTGGAAAGTGCTTGACAACTTGTTCACACTATATAAATCCATGGAAACAGCATGGATTTATATACTGTGACCTTAAAGAATGTTTAAAAATAAAAAAATAAATCTATACTTACCTTCCGATGGCCCCCGGAGTCTTGCTTTGCTCCGTCCTGGCTTGCCGGCAGCTCGCAGTACACTACACTGAAGGACCTGCCGTCACATGACTATGATGTCAGCACAGGTCCTTTAGTCTACCTCGAGTTTCCGGCAAGCGAAGACAAGGAGACCGGGGGCCATCAGAAGGTAAGTATAATATTTATTTTTTATTTTATTCTTTTTTTTACATGTTCTATGGTACCCTGGTCCGGAGGAGAGTCTCCTGTCCTCCAGACCTGGGTACCATCTTCACATTGAAATGCATGGATTCCGCATGTACAGATGCAGTGATGCATAATCAATGCTTTCCAATGCAAGTCAATGGCGGCGAAAACGCAGCGCTTCTGCAAAATAATTGGTAGTGCTGCGTTTTTTTCCGCAATGATAATCCGCAGCGGAAATTTCCGCAGCATGTGCACAGCACATGCGGATTATCATTGGCGAACATGGCAGGCCTTCTACCAAGCGTTTTTTAAGCATTTCTGCAGCTGAATTGCCGCTGCGGAAATGCTTAAAAAATGCATCGTGGGCACATAGCCTTATAACTTTTTTCTGATTGTTCCTCATCTGGTTTTGGTTCCCAATCCTGAGAAAAAATACTGACCGAATACTGACCAAATACTGATAGTGGGGACGTGGTCTTAGGGAGAGACCTGTTAGTCTTCTCTGCTATGCATCCCAGTTAACCAAACATTTAGTTTTGAAATTGTTAGAAATGCTCAATAAAAATCAATTGGACATTTTAAAAAATATAAGCTAAGATCTACACATGCTTTCTTTTTAGAGGAGATCTTAAAGCTGTGTGCCCACGATGCGTTTTTTAAGCGTTTCCGCAGCGGCAATTCCACTGCAGAAACGCTTAAAAAACGCTTGGTAGAAGGTCTGCTATGTTCCCCAACGATAATCCGCATGTGCTGTGCACATGCTGCAGAAATTTCCGCTGCGGATTATCATTGCAGAAAAAAACACGGCACTACCAATTATTTTGCAGAAGCACTGCGTTTTTGCTGCCATTGACTTGCATTAGAACGCATGGATTACACATCACTGCATCTGTACATGCGGAATCCAAGCGTCCTTCCTTGCCGGCAGCTCGCGATGGACTGAAGGACCTGCGCTGACGTCATAGTCATGTGACGGCAGGTCCTGCAGTGCAGTGTACCGCGAGCTGCCGGCAAGGGAGAACGGAGCGAAGCAAGACTCCGGGGGCCATCGGAAGGTAAGTATAGATTAATTTTTTTATTTTTTAACATTCTTTAAGGTCACACTATATCAATCCATGCCGTTTGCATGGATTTATATAGTGTGACCAAGTTGACAAGCACTTTCCAAGTGATGCTAAAATCGCATGGAAAGCGCTTGTCAACCCGCATGCGGAAATGCATATGAAGAACACTTCACTTTTGCATGTCCCTGGCAGGAAAAACGCATCTACAATCCGCATGCGTTTTTTCTGCCAGGGAGATGCAGAAACGCTCAGGAAAAATCTCGAGCATTTCTGCATCATGGGCACATAGCCTTAAATGGGCTTTCTATGGTCTATTGCTTTTTTTTTCTTCTAGTGGTATTACATTTCACAAGGCATTCCTGTCTAAAATATCCCCAAAAATTGTCCATGCAGAACAGTTTAAAATAAATCCATATAAATACATGTAAAAAAAATCTCCTTTTAAAAAAGAAAGTAGTACTCACTGTGCCTTTATAATGACACATAGTGAACTAATTGCTCCCCACCATTGTAAAAATAATTTATTTTTGGTTTTCGAGGAAATTGGGCTTGAGAGATGTACATTATTTTCATGCTTAGGCTTCATGCTGTGTCACCCCCTAAGGTCGTGCTTACCGACAAAGAGTGTTTCCTTATATAAATAGCTATGTTCAGTCACTGTGCAGCTTTCAAAGGCCATTTTTCTATTTGTATGCTTGCCAAACCACTCAAAACCATGTTAACCATCTCAATGATGTGCATTGAGCACTTAGACTCTAGTGTACCAAATAAGTGAAATTATCTTATAAGGATTTAAAGGGGTACTTTGGGCATATGAGATTGATGATCTTAGGATATGTCATCAACATTGGATTGGTGAAAGTCTGGCAATCAGTATCCACACAGATGAGTTGTTGTTATTAATTGAATGTAAATACTTTTGGAGCTGTACAGTAATTTCTTTACAATTGGCAACTTTGATTACATGTTTAATTGAAACTGATAAGCGATAATAAAGTTTTTATTGGTGACAGCTATTGTCCCATTAATCATAGTGCTTCAATATATATTTATTAAGCTTGCCATATAGTACCAATATAAGGGCTCGCTCACATGAGCATATAACTTTGACGAGTGCAATCCGATAAAAAAGAAATTGCACTTAGACCAATGTTATTTATTGAGGCAGTGCAAATCTGTGTATTTTTTCTCAGCTGTATTCGGTGTCAGAAAAAAATTTCAGCTTGCTGTTATTTCATTCCGAAGAAGGTACAATGCGAGAAAAAAATTGGATGCCATACGGACCATCAGAGTGGAAATCGATTTTTAAGGATACATTGCAGTTCTGTAACATAAGAAACAGTAAATTGTCTGTAAATGATTAATAACTGCTGAGTAAAAAAACAGATTGCACACGGATGACAAGTGTGAAAAAAAATCGTCCCACTTTTCTCGTTGAAAAGCGGATTGATTTTTTTATACGTGCATGTGGCCCCAGCATAAAGCCATGTTCACACGTATTTGGTCAGTATTTTACATCAGTATTTGTTAACCAAAACCAGGAGTGAGTGATAAATACAGAAGTGGTGACGTGTTTCTATTATACTTTTCCTCTGATTGTTCCACTCCTGGTTTTGGCTTACAAATACTGATGTAAAATACTGAACGTGTGAATGTGGCCTTACTCAGAGCTTTCACAGACATTGTTATCACTGTCCCCATTGAGGCTTTCAATATATATTCCCTATCAGTATGTCTTTGGAGTGTGGGAGGAAACCGGAGAACCCGGAGGAAACCCACACAAACATGGGGAGAACATACAAACTTCTCGCAGATGCAGATTTCACCCAGGTGATCATGGGAGTCCTAGAGTTCCTGACCCCACTGAAAGCATACATGATTATTTAAAGCTCCTTCACCATTTACAGCGTTCCATTTTAAAACCTATTTAATAGAAATGCCTCACAGTTACTATGTGCACTAACATTATAAACATTTTTCCACAAGAAAATGTTTTTACAGTCACAGTTCCGGTGAATATTTATTGTGAACAGATTTGACGCTTTAAGAGATTAGCAGTCAATGCACATTTACTTCTGTTACATCAACGACCTGATAATCTAATAGTGGATTTCTGCAGTATTTTTAGCCTAGTGCATTACTTAGAAATGTTGCTAATAATTATAGCAGTACATTTTGTCTAGGAATGCTGTGTGTAAACATTGTTATGCTGGATCTGGAAATACAAGCAGACTACTAGTCCAGCACTACAAAGCATGCACATAAACACAAAGTAGATCTAAACACTGTGTAATTACATTAACATTCGCTGCATAGCAAAACAAAACGTACCTATCACATTATATTGGAGGTGGAATAATAAATTATAGTCAGGTACCATGCCTTTCCCAGAGAAGATAAATAACACAATTACAATCATGGCAAGAAGAATTAGAATTTCTAGAATTTTTTTATTTTTATTTGAATTATGAAGCTTGATATCAGCATTTGGGCAGCACAAAGCAGACACTGCTTGTGCGATTGCGTCCAGGTAGAATTTACTCTGAAACGTAACAGCAAGTGAACATGATTGGAAGAGTTGGCTGGGTCTAATTCTCAACCGACTAGTCCGGTTTGAGACCGCCTTCTCTCCACCCAGCTCTAGTTCACTCACAAGTCTCTCCCAATGTTTAGAAATAGAGAAAGAACTGTCAGTAATAAGGATCGGGGCAGGGAGAAACCAGTCCAAGGACCTGTCTTTCATTAGTCAACAGAGACACATAATTCTCAGCCAGATTTTC
The DNA here is from genome assembly GCF_046119375.1 of Phyllobates terribilis. NCBI lineage: Eukaryota > Metazoa > Chordata > Amphibia > Anura > Dendrobatidae > Phyllobates > Phyllobates terribilis. Next base: position 88,693,152 of record NW_027362771.1, read on the forward strand.
AAAGTATGTTTACTTGCTGCCACGTTTCAGAGTAAAACGTACTTGGATGCAATTGCAAAGGCAAAGTCTGATTCATGCTGCCCGCGGTTCGGCTAGCATGAATCTGATGAAGTGTTCTCTATAAGGGTAGCCAATAAGAAGCTTTAGGGTTACTAAACTAATTATATTGTTAGATCTCGTCTCCTGGAAGGGTTTCGGTCCCGAAGATAACTCCTGGGTAAGGGCGGATGATGTCTCTGCTCCTAGGCTTGTTAGAGCTTTCCACAAGAGGTCTCCAGATAGACTTGGGCCTGGAGGATGCGGAGAATCCTCTTAAAAGAGGGGGTACTGTTAGAACCCTCCTGTTTGTTTTTTCCATCTTGTGTTTTGCGGTCACGTGACTATCTGCCTTTATATTCCAGCTCCGCCTTTTTGTCTGTGCTGGACTTCAGTGTGGTTTGACTGTTTTGCTAGCCAGGTGCTTCTGTGCCTATATCTCTCAGTTCGCTTTGTCGCTTTGGGACCTCTAGTACCTTTTTGTCAGTTTATTCTTTGTTTTCTGCAACAACGTTCTCTGTTTCAGGAGGTGTCCCATTTTTGTTCCAGTCCTTAGTTCTTTTAGGGACCCCTTCCCTTTATTCTATAGATCTTCGTTCAGACTAGCCTAGGACTAAGGCGGGTCTGTTTGCTAGGAACAGGCAGCCCACTACATCGTAGGGATTCAGCTTAGTCTTAATGCAGGGAAAGCTTTCCCCTTCTTTCCTTAGTTCTTGTTTGCAGATCATAACAGTAAGTCCAGCCCCCCCAAAAATTAAGGAAATATTAAAACGGGGATCAGTATGGCTTATGTCCAGGATTTGGCTCAATGCTTGCAGGGGTTGACTCTGAAGGTGGCCGAGCTCCAGCAACACGTGAGTAGCTGTTCCGGAGTGCATTTTGTGGAACCCAAGGTAGGACTGCCAGATGTTTTTTATGGTAAACAGCAAGATTTTTTTTCCCTTTAAAAATGCTTGTTTGTTATATTTTCATTTGAGACCAAGGTCCTCTGGGAATGAATCACAGCGCATTGGTTTTATGATGTCACTTTTGCGCAATGAACCACAAGGGTGGGCCTTTTCTCTTCAACCTAATGATCATTGTTTGAGGTCTATAGAAGAGTTTTTTTCTGCTATGGGTCTATTTTATGATGATCCTGATCAAATCTCATCTGCTGAGTCAGAACTCAGGCGTTTGAATCAGGGGTCAGATGATGCTGAGATTTATTGCACACACTTTAGAGGGAGGGCTTTTGAAGTCAGATGGTATGATCCTGCTCTGAAATGTCTATTTCTTGTTGGTCTGAGTGAAAGGGTTAAGGATTTTCTAATTGCATTCCCTGCACCTGAGACTCTGCAGGATGTCATGCAATTAGCTGTTCCTGTGGATAGGAGGCTAAGATCTAGGCAGAATGAGGTAAAGACTCCTGTAATGCCAGGTCCTAGTCCCCAGAAAATCTGCTCAGACGGCGGAGAACCGATGGAGGTTGGGGCGATGTCGCTCCGCTCTCAGGAAAGAGACCGGAGGTTCGCCGAGGGATTGTGTCTTTATTGTGGTAAATCTGACCATTTGATTAAGTATTGTGAATTTCGTTTAAGTAAAGAAAAAAAAAGGTCCGTTACGCCCGTATTGCTTGTTTACGCTCTGCAGGAGTATTTCTCTCAGGGAGTACTACTTTGCAGGAAAATTTGATTGAATTTCAGGTATTTGTGGATTGTGGTTCCACACTTAATGTGATTGATAAAGAGTTTTTGGAAAAACTTAAATTGAAATCCAAACCTTTGTCATCACCTATTTCTGTGATTGCAATTGATAACACTCCCTTGAAATGTATTACTCACAAGGTTGCTGCATTTCCCCTCACTATCAATGGTCTTCACCAAGAAATTTTGGACTTGGTTGCATTAGATAATTTACCCTCAACGGTCGTTCTGGGATTGCCTTGGTTAAAACTGCACAATCCGTTGCTGGACTGGTCTACTAATATGATTAAGTCTTGGAGTCCGAAATGCTATGATAAATGTTGTAATAGTCGCATTGTGGTTGTGGGAAAATGGGAATTGCCTGTGCCTATTCAGGATTTTTGGAGGGCTTTTTCGGAGGAGGAGTCACAAGTTTTACCTCCTCATAGGGATTATGATTGCGCCATTGAGTTTATTCCGGGAGCTACTCTTCCCAAGAGTCACTTGTTTAATCTAACTATCCCTGAAAGAATGGCATTGGAGGAGTACATACAGACTAGCCTGGCTGCTGGTCACATTAGACCTTCTAAGTTGCCTGTGGCAGTTGGATTTTTCTTTGTTAAAAAAAAGGACGGGGGTTTGCGTCCATGTCTAGATTTTCGTGAAATTAATAAGATTACCATACGCAATTCCTACCCATTGCCATTAATTCCTGACTTGTTTAACCAGTTAGTGGGGGCCAAGTGGTTATCTAAGATTGATCTCCGGGGGGCATACAATTTGTTATGAGTGAAGGAGGGTGATGAGTATAAAACTGCTTTTAACACTCCGGTAGGTCATTTTGAGAATCTGGTGATGCCTTTTGGTCATACCAATGCACCTGCATTTTTCAGAACCTTATTAATGACATCTTGAGACCTTTGATTGGTAAGAATGTGGTTGTGTATTTGGATGACATTTTGATTTATTCACCAGATTTGGAGTCTCATTGGCAGAGTGTACGTGAAGTTTTGCTGTTATTGAGTGATAATTCACTCTTTGCTAAGCTGGAGAAATGTGAGTTCGCTGTGCAGAAAATTAGTTTTTTGGGCTACATTGTCACCAGCGAGGGCTTTAAGATGGACCCAGTGAAGGTTCAGGCTGTGCAGGAATGGCCTAGGCCTATTGGTTTGAAATCTATACAGAGATTTTTGGGTTTTGCCAATTATTACAGGAAATTCATGAAGAATTTTTCTGTAATTGTTAAGCCTCTAACTGATCTCACCAGGAAAGGTGCGAATACGGTCCAATGGACTAATGAGGCCATTGAAGCGTTTAAGTATCTCAAAGAGAGGTTCAGTTCAGCTCCTATCCTTATGCAGCCTGATGAGACCAAGCCTTTTTTGGTCGAGGCTGATGCTTCATCGGTGGGGGTCGGAGCAGTTTTATCTCAGGAGAACAAGGATGGAGCATATCCTTGTGCCTTCTTTTCGAAAAAATTTTCGGAAACCGAATTGAATTATGATGTTGGAAATCAGGAGTTGCTGGCTATTAAACTCGCGATTGAACAATGGCGTCATTTTTTGGAAGGCGCTAGATTTCCTATTTAGGTTTTCACAGATCATAAGAATTTGATCTATCTGGATGCTGCCAAGCGCTTGAATGCTAGGTGGGCACTTTTTTTTTCTCGCTTTCATTTTTCTGTTACCTATATCCCTGGTACTAAGAATGTTAAAGCTGATGCTTTATCTTGCAGCTTCTCTCCTGCGGTCGGTGCCGAGGAGGAGTAGAACATTTTACGGAAAGGAGTTGTGGTGGCGGCATTGGACTCCGTTTTAGAGAATGGGATTCTAAAAGCTCAAGATGATAATCATCTAACACTCCCCATGGGAGGTTGTTCGTGCCTAGAACCTCTAGGAGAGACTTGTATATGGAGTGTCATGAGTCTCGGTTGGCAGGTCATCCAGGAATTTTGGAGACTAAGGGACTTATCAGTCGCAGTTTTTGGTGGCCTAGATGGCAGAAAGAAGTCATCAAGTGGGTGCGTCAATGTACGGTGTGTGCTAGGTCAAAGGCTTCACATCATCCTGCTGCAGGGTTGCTTTGCCCTCTGGAGGTTCCTAGTGTGCCTTGGACACATCTCACAATGGATTTTATTACTGATCTGCCTGTGTCCGAGGGTTTTACTGTCAACTGGGTGGTCGTGGACCGTTTTAGTAAGATGTGTCATTAGGTTCCATTCATTAAGTTGCCCTGCGCCAAGACACTTGCTAAGGCGTTTGTTAATGAGATTGTCAAGCTTCATGGCGTTCCCACGGATATTGTTTCTGATAGAGGACCTCAGTTTGTGGCTCGCTTTTGGCGTGCTTTTTGTGACTGGTTGGGAGTCCATTTGTCATTTTCGTCTGGGTATCATCCTGAGTCTAATGGACAGACTGAAAGAAAGAAGCAGGATGTAGAACAGTTTTTGCGATATTTTGTGGTGGATAATCAAGAGGTGTGGTCTGAGTTTCTGCCTCTCGCAGAATTTGCTCTTAACAATCATACATCCTCCTCAGCTGGGTGTTCTCCTTTTTTTTTGTTGTACTGGGAGACATCCGTCTTTTGGTTCATTCTCCAAATTGGGGTCGGCGGTGCCGGAGGAGGAGAATTTTTCCGGTGATTTGGAGAGAGTTTGGACTAATGTACGTTGCAACCTTCAAGAGGCTAACAAGAAGTCTGTAGCGTCGGCGTCCCTGCCCTCTGCTAGGCAGGGACGCTGTTCCCCTCACCTCCCTGCTCCGAGCCCGGCGTCCTCCTCCCGCTCTGCTGGCAGCGCGCGCTCCTTCCCGGCCACTGTGCTTAGGGCGCGCGCGCGCGCGCTCCCTCCCTCTTAAAGGGTCCGCGCGCGCCGTCCTAAGGAGTCCCCGGCCAATGGCCGGAGGACTTCACCATATATAAGTCACCTCCTCCAAAATGGAGGTGCCCGAGCAATGTTGTTGCACTGTTCACTACTCTGCTTCAGCCCTCAGGTCCCGTTGCCAGTTACCTGCCTGATTCCTGCCAGAGTCCTGCCAGTTTGCTGTCTGTTTCCTGCCTGATATTCCTGCTACCTGCTTGCCAGCCTGAGGTCCGACGGTCTGCCTTCCTACTCCTGTCAGTCTGTCTATGGACCAGCTTGGCCGCTCACCTGGGAGCGCACATCTGCTACCTGCCTGCTAGCCTTCCTGGAGGCTCTGCCGTCACGTGCTGTGACCACCTGCTATTCCAGAGACTCCTGCCCGCTCACCTGGGAGCGCTCCTCCGCTACCTGCCTGCTTGCCTACCTGGAGGCTCCGCCGTCACGTGCTGTGACCACCTGCTATTCCAGAGACTCTTGCCCGCTCACCTGGGAGCGCTCATCTGCTACCTGTCTGTTGATCTTCCTGGAGGCTCCGCCGTCACATGCTGTGACCACCCGATTATCCAGAGACTCTCGCCTGCTCACCTGGGAGCTCACGTCCATCATCTGCCGCCACAGGTCGTACCAATCCTTTACCCAGAGACTGCCCCGGTCACTTGCCGTGACCTCCTGCCCGTTTATCCAGAGACTGCCCCGGTCACTTGCCGTGACCTCCTGCCCGTTTATCCAGAGACTGCCCCGGTCACTTGCCATGACCTCCTGCCCGTTCATCCAGAGACTGCCCCGGTCACTTGCCGTGACCTCCTGCTCGTTCTTCCAGAGACTGCCCCGGTCACTTGCCGTGACCTCCTGCCCGTTCATCCAGAGACTGCCCCGGTCACTTGCCGTGACCTCCTGTCCGTTCATTCAGGGACTGTCCCAGTCACCTGCTGTGACTGCCTGCCCGTCTACCCTGGTCGCCACCCGCTCCCTTACAAGGACCGCCCCCTTGTATAGTAGCTCAGAGGTTCCGCCTCCCAGACCCGTTACAGTTTGCTCGGGCCATGGAACCCGGTGGCACCCAAGCTCCCTCACTCTCAGACCTCTGTCATGAACTGTCCCGTCAGAGGTCCCAACAGGAGTCCATCCTGGGTCACCTGCGGAATGTCAATTCTCGCCTGGACACTCTGACTGCTCCACCAGCAACCACCGCCAGTGCCATGACTCGCAACCCGGCAGCTCCGCTGCCCACCAATACCATGGTATCCTACCCCGGCCCCCGGCTTTCTGCACCTCCTCGCTTTGGAGGCGACTCCGCCCAGGCTCGGGGCTTCATAAATCAGTGCACCCTGCACTTTGAACTCCTGTCCCACCAGTTTAACTCCGACCGGGCCAAAATTGCCTTCATCATGTCCCATCTCACCGGGGAGGCCCTGGCCTGGCTAAATCCTCTATGGGAGAGAGGAGACCCCCTGGTGTCCGACTTGCCTGCCTTTCTCATGGCTTTCCGGAAAATCTTCGACGAACCCGGACGGAAGACCTCATCCACATCATCTCTGCTACGCCTCCGTCAGGGAAGTCTCACCGTGGGCCAATATGCCATACGGTTCCGTACCCTTGCCTCGGAGCTGGCCTGGGATAACGACGCTCTGGTATCCGTCTTCTGGGAGGGTCTGTCCGGCCGTATTAAAGACGAACTTGCTGGTCGGGACATTTCTACCACTCTCGATGACCTAATAACTCTTGCCACCCGGATTGACCTACGGTTCCAGGAGCGTGCCAAAGAGGTCACCCGTGAGAGGAGGTTTCCACGTCTAGCTCCTACCTTTCAGAAATCCGTCTCTCCCCAGGTACACTCTCCTGAGCCTATGCAGGTCGACCAGACCAAGATGGTCAAAACCCGTCAGGACTTATGCCGTGCCGAAGGGAGCTGCTTCTACTGTGGCAGTAAGGACCACCGGATCCGTACCTGCCCGGAGAGGTCGGGAAACGCCTGTGTCTAGGTTCGCTCAGAGAGGTCAACCTAGACAAGAATAAATCCTCTCCATCTCTGCCACTGTCAGTCTCTATTATCTGCGGGGAGAATCGTTATTTCGAACTAGCCCAACTTGACTCTGGAGCGGCCGGGAATCTTATCTCACAGTCCCTGGTAGAAAAATACCGCATTCCCACCAAACCTCTGGCTGTACCATTATCTGTCGCTGCTCTGGATGGGGGCCTCTTACCACGTCCCATCCAACTCATCACCGAATCCGTAACTCTGCAGGTGGGAATGCTGCATTCTGAGAGCATCTCTTTTCATGTTCTGCCTGGACTCTCTCACGCCCTCTTACTAGGTCTACCTTGGCTCCAGAGACATGCACCCGTGCTTGACTGGCAGACCGGAGAAGTCCTTCGCTGGGGACAGGACTGTCATAAGACTTGTTTGGTTCCTGTTCATCCCGTCCGTCCTTCTCCTACCCCAACTAATCTACCTGGACTTCCGATTCCCTACTGGTCATTTGCTGATGTCTTTAATAAAAAGGAGGCAGAGACATTACCCCCTCATAGACCATACGACTGTCCTATCGACCTGTTACCCGGTACTACTCCTCCCCGTGGGCGTATTTACCCATTGTCCGCTGCTGAGACCCGGTCGATGTCCGAATATATTGAGGAGAATTTGGCCAGGGGATTCATCCGGAAATCTACCTCCCCGGCGGGAGCAGGCTTCTTCTTCGTAAAAAAGAAGGACGGCTCTCTCCGTCCCTGTATAGACTATAGAGGCCTTAACCAGATCACGGTGAAGAATAAGTACCCCCTTCCGCTCATTCCAGAATTATTTGATCGCCTGAGGGGGGCTAGAGTCTTCACCAAACTGGACCTCCGTGGGGCGTACAACCTGGTCCGTATCCGTCAAGGGGATGAATGGAAGACTGCATTCAACACCCGGGACGGCCACTATGAATATCTGGTAATGCCCTTTGGTCTCTGTAACGCTCCTGCCGCCTTTCAAGAGTTGGTCAATGACATCTTCCGGGACCTTCTCTACTCCTGCGTTGTGGTGTACCTGGACGACATCTTGGTCTTCTCTCCGGATCTCCAGACTCACCGGAGGGACGTTCGTCAGGTCCTGCTCAGGCTCAGGCAGAACCACCTCTTCGCTAAATATGAGAAGTGCCTCTTTGAGCAGACCTCGCTTCCGTCTTTGGGCTACATTATTTCTCAGACCGGCCTACGAATGGATCCAGAGAAACTGTCTGCCATCGAGAAATGGCCCCGACCGGAGGGGTTGAAGGCCATTCAGCGGTTCCTGGGCTTCGCCAACTACTGCCGCCTCTTCATACCGCACTTCTCTTCCCGGACTGCCCCAATTTCCGCGCTCACCCGTAAGGGTACTAATCCCAAAGAGTGGCCGCCCGAAGCAGAGGAGGCCTTTCTTTCCTTAAAACAGGCCTTCTCTTCCGCCCCGGTGCTGCATCGTCCGGACGGCAACAAGCAGTTCTTTCTGGAGGTTGACGCCTCCTCCTCTGGAGCCGGAGCTGTACTTATTCAAAAATCTTCTTCCGGGAGGATGGTAACTTGCGGCTTCTTCTCCAAACTCTTCTCCTCTTCTGAGCGCAATTCCATAGGAGACCGAGAGTTATTGGCCATCAAGCTGGCATTGGAGGAGTGGCGTTACCTACTCGAGGGGGCTCTTCATCCGGTAATAATTTACACTGACCACAAGAACTTGGCTTATCTCCAGCATGCCCAGAGACTTAATCCGCGCCAAGCCCGGTGGTCCTTGTTTTTTGCTCGCTTTGATTTTGTTCTACATTTTCGCCCGGCTGACAAGAACATCAAAGCAGACGCCTTGTCCCGATCCTTTCAGGTATCTGATCTCGAGGAAGAACCTAAACATATCATCGATCCCGCCAGAGTAATGCAGGTGGCTCCCGTGAGTCTAAATCGTCTCCCTCCCGGTAAGACGTTCGTATCGGTACCTGATCGGGAGAAGATCCTACACTGGGGTCATTCGTCTAAACTAGCTGGCCACGCCGGTCAGAAAAAGACCCTCCAGCTTATTTCCCGGCACTACTGGTGGCCTAACCTTCGCAGGGATGTAATAGACTTTGTTTCTGCCTGTGTGTCCTGTGCCCGCAACAAAGTTCCGAGACACTTGCCAGCCGGTCGCCTTCTTCCCCTGCCAGTACCTGCTGCCCCCTGGCAGCATATAGCGATGGACTTCATAACTGATCTTCCCGTCTCTGCCGGTTGTACGGTCATGTGGGTGGTCGCTGACCGCTTTTCCAAGATGGCTCACTTCATTCCCCTGCCAGGCCTCCCGTCTGCACCCGAGCTGGCTAAAGACTTTATCCGCCACATCTTCCGTCTTCATGGCCTGCCCCGTCACATCGTGTCGGATCGTGGGGTACAGTTCACTTCTCGTTTCTGGAGAGCCACTTGTAAATTGCTAGACGTCACCCTGGACTTCTCCTCCGCTTACCACCCACAGTCTAATGGTCAAGTGGAGCGGATCAATCAGATCCTGACCTGTTACCTCCGGCACTTCGTTAATGCCCACCATTCTGACTGGGTGGATCTCCTGCCATGGGCCGAATTCTCGTACAACAATCACGAGAGCGAATCTTCCTCCAAATCCCCGTTTTTTGTAGTCTTCGGTCAGCATCCTCGGATCCCGTTTCCCGTCTCCACCTCGGTGGACAATCCGGCTGCGTAATCTCTTGTTAACAAATTTTCCTCCACATGGGAGAGTACCCGGTCCGCACTCCTTCTGTCATCCGAGCGTATGAAAAGACATGCTGACAAACAAAGTCTGGATCCTCCTCAATTCCGTCCAGGGGATAAGGTCTGGCTCTCGTCCAAGTATGTCCGGCTCAAGATTCCTTCCTATAAGTTAGGGCCTCGGTTCATCGGTCCTCTGGAGGTCATCAGTCAGATCAACCCGGTGGCCTATAAATTGAAACTCCCGGCCAACTTGCGGATCCCTAACTCCTTCCATGTATCTCTCCTCAAACCTGTGGTACTTAACCCTTTTTCCAAGTCTACAGGCACGCCTCCTGCTCCGGTTTCCGCTGAAAACGAATTTGAGGTAGAGAACATTCTGGCCACCAAAAGGGTAAGAGGGAAGACCTTTTTTCTAGTAGATTGGAAGGGGTTTGGTCCTGAAGAGAGAACGTGGGAGCCCCGGGAGAACATCCATGCCCCTCTCATCCTTGCTAAATTTCTGTCTGGCCTAAAAAAGGGGGGGCCTAAAGGCGGGGGTACTGTAGCGTCGGCGTCCCTGCCCTCTGCTAGGCAGGGACACTGTTCCCCTCACCTCCCTGCTCCGAGCCCGGCGTCCTCCTCCCGCTCTGCTGACAGCGCGCGCTCCTTCCCGGCCACTGTGCTTAGGGCGCGCGCGCGCGCGCTCCCTTCCTCTTAAAGGGGCCGCGCGCGCCATCCTAAGGAGTCCCCGGCCAATGGCCGGAGGACTTCACCATATATAAGTCACCTCCTCCAAAATGGAGGTGCCCGAGCAATGTTGTTGCACTGTTCACTACTCTGCTTCAGCCCTCAGGTCCCGTTGCCAGTTACCTGCCTGATTCCTGCCAGAGTCCTGCCAGTTTGCTGTATGTTTCCTGCCTGATATTCCTGCTACCTGCTTGCCAGCCTGAGGTCCGACGTTCTGCCTTCCTACTCCTGTCAGTCTGTCTATGGACCAGCTTGGCCGCTCACCTGGGAGCGCACATCTGCTACCTGCCTGCTAGACTTCCTGGAGGCTCCGCCGTCAGGTGCTGTGACCACCTGCTATTCCAGAGACTCCTGCCCGCTCACCTGGGAGCGCTCCTCCGCTACCTGCCTTCTTGCCTACCTGGAGGCTCCGCCGTCACGTGCTGTGACCACCTGCTATTCCAGAGACTCTTGCCCGCTCACCTGGGAGCGCTCATCTGCTACCTGTCTGTTGATCTTCCTGGAGGCTCCGCCGTCACATGCTGTGACCACCCGATTATCCAGAGACTCTCGCCTGCTCACCTGGGAGCTCACGTCCATCATCTGCCGTCACAGGTCGTACCAATCCTTTACCCAGAGACTGCCCCGGTCACTTGCCGTGACCTCCTGCCCGTTTATCCAGAGACTGCCCCGGTCACTTGCCGTGACCTCCTGCCCGTTTATCCAGAGACTGCCCCGGTCACTTGGCTTGACCTCCTGCCCGTTCATCCAGAGACTGCCCCGGTCACTTGCCGTGACCTCCTGCCCGTTCTTCCAGAGACTGCCCCGGTCACTTGCCGTGACCTCCTGCCCGTTCATCCAGAGACTGCCCCGGTCACTTGCCGTGACCTCCTGTCCGTTCATTCAGAGACTGTCCCAGTCACCCGCTGTGACTGCCTGCCCGTCTACCCTGGTCGCCACCCGCTCCCTTACAAGGACCGCCCCCTTGTATAGTAGCTCAGAGGTTCCGCCTCCCAGACCCGTTACAAAATTCAAGTAGTATTTTGACAGGAAATGAAACGAGGTTTTGTTTACTGTGGGTGACATGGTTTGTTTGTCCTCAAGGAACCTGCGGTTGAGGATTCCCTCTAAAAAACTGGGTCCTAAGTTTGTGGGTCCATTTAAAGTGCTTCAGGTTGTTAACCCATCTGCGGTTAGGTTGGATGTTCCTACTTCCTGGAAGATTAATCCTGTGTTTCATGTTTCCTTGTTGAAAAAGGCGGATGTATCTGATAGGGATGCCACTGTCTCAGTTCCTCCTGTGGTGGAAGACGGCGAATATGAAATTTAAAGTATCTTGAATTCTAGATGGCATAGAGGGAGAGTACAGTATCTCATCTCCTGGAAGGGTTTCGGTCCCGAAGATAACTCCTGGGTAAGGGCGGATGATGTCTCTGCTCCTAGGCTTGTTAGAGCTGTTTGTTTTTTCCATCTTGTGTTTTGCGGTCACGTGACCATCTGCCTTTATATTCCAGCTCCGCCTTTTTGTCTGTGCTGGACTTCAGTGTTGTTTGACTGTTTTGCTAGCCAGGTGCTTCTGTGCCTATATCTCTCAGTTCGCTTTGTCGGTTTGGGACCTCTAGTACCTTTTTGTCAGTTTATCTTTTGTTTTCTGCAACACCGTTCTCTGTTCAGGAGGTGTCCCATTTTTGTTCCAGTCCTTAGTTCTTTTAGCGACCCATTCCCTTTATTCTATAGGTCTTCGTTCAGACTAGCCTAGGACTAAGGCGGGTCTGTTCGCTAGGAACAGGCAGCCCGCTACATCGTAGGGATTCAGTTTAGCCTTACTGTAGGGAAAGCTTTCCCCTTCTTTCCTTAGTTCTTGTTTGCAGATCATAACATATATCACTGAAGGGTAGTAAAAGACAAGTTCAAACATACTGGTCATAAAATGGATATTCTATCACTAAGAAATTCATTATTGAACCTTTATACAAATAAGACTACATGTGCAGACAGTGTAATCCAATTCCCATGTAGTGATTATATTTTCCTCGTTACTCCTTATGGTATTGCTAGATTAAAATCTATCCATTGCTGTTAATAAAAGAGTTGTAACTATGCTGAAGAGATATCGATCATCCAAATATGAGTGGCACTAGAAGGGTAATTAGTAATTAACCTCCCCCAGTGCACTTACAGCATCATTTATAGTGCCTTGAAAAAGTATTCAAACACACAGAATTTTTCAACATTTTTTCACGTTACACCCACAAACTTACATGTATTTTATTGGGATTTTATGTGATATATAGTGATGAGCGAGCATGTTCTGTTAACCCTTTAACAGCCAGATTCTGTAGCAATGACGTTTTGTGACTTACCCTCCTTGTGGTGTGTGTCAATGACTGCCTTCTGGACATCTGTCAAGTCAGCAGTCTTCCCCATGATTGTGGAGCCTACTGAAACAGACTAAGGGACCTTTATAAACGCATCGGAAGCCTTTGCAGGTGTTTTCTATTAATTATTCTAATTTATTGAGATTTACTGAGATAATGACTTTTGTGTTTTCATTGGCTGTAAGCCATAATCATCAATATTAACAGAAATAAACACTTGAAATAGATCACTTTGTTTGTAATGACTCTATATAATATATAAGTTTCACTTTTTGTATTGAAGAACTGAAATAAATTAACTTTTTGATGATATTCTAATTTAGTGAGAAGCACTTGTAAGTGTTAAAAACATATTAAAAAGGCAATAGGCTACATGGATGTAGTGTGTGTCTGAATAGGACAAACACCTAACCTCATCTGACTACTGATGACAGTGCACAATATTCCCCCAAAAAAGTATAAATGTCCAAAAGAAGACAATAGAAAAGAAAATAATGAAAAACAATGAAAAATATGCAATATTCCCATATAACCAAATTAATAATTGTAGCAGAGCACTACTAATGGAACCAATATCATGAATGTGATATGTATTTCACTATAAATAACTGATGTAAGTATTTATCAGAATAAAAGCCATGATAGTAACTGCTACAATAGACAAACTGAGATTGGGACTAAATGTGAAGAACCTGTGAGTGGAGGCAAAAAGATATGGATGAGGATGAGACGCCACACGTATCTCCACCTGCTCAGTAGCTTCCTCAAGGGTAAAGTGAGTCATGCTGTCAGAGGTTGTCCCTAATATAGCAATAAGAAAAAGTTAATAATAAAAAAATTGTTGCCAGATTTTGAGAACATAGAACGTGGATCTATTGGGTGAACCGGCGTACGGAAGTGTACACAGCGCATACGCTAACAAGCAATATAAATAAAGTTAAAAGGGTTTTCCCACAAACAATAGTTCATTTTAATAGTTCTTGGAATATTAATAAGTTTCACAATTGAATGTATTTAAATAAAATGTTCCTGTGCTGAGATAATCTTATAAATGTGCCTCTGCTGTGTACTGTGTAATTGATATGTCTGACCATACAGGAACATGGTCTGATCATACCACAGCTCCTAGGCAAGGGAGGAAGCAAAAGAGTATATAGACATTACAGCAGGGGATCGCAGATGATTCTTTCTTTGAAGTAAAACATTGTTTACAAACAGACAAGGAAATGCTTTACCTCACGAAAAGTATTAGCTGTGATCCCGTGCTGTAATGTCTGTATCCTCTTTTGCTTCCTCCCCTGCCCAGGAGATGTGTTATGATCAGACCGTGTTCCATACACGGTCAGACACAGCCATTACACAGTACACAGCAGGGGCACATGTATAAGATTATCTCAGCACAGGAACATTTTATTTAAACACATCCAATTGTGGAAGCTATTATTATTCCAAAATCTATTGATTAAAATGAACTTTCATTCATGAGAAAACCCCTTTAACCCCTTTCTAGCCCTGGGTGTACTAATACGTACCTGCGCCCTGGGACATAAGAGCCTGGTACGTATTAGTACTCCTTGGTGATTTCGCCCGCACACAAGCTTATTGTCACAGCTGACACACGGTATTATGTGCTGGGAGCAGTCCCACACCGCTCCCAGAACATTAACCCCCAAAAGGGTTAAGTCGATCACAGCATCCGGAGGTAAGCACCGGTACTCACCTCTTCCCCTGCGTCCTGGGCTGTCTAAGGCCGGGTCCCATGGTTTTCGTGGTTGTCATGGTGACCGAGATGTCGTCATGACAACATCCAGGTCACCATACAGCAGGAAGATACTTTGATCATGCACAGTGCACGATCAAAGTATCTTCTGCTTGCAGAGCTGACATGCTGCATAGAGCATAGGGATGCTGCTGCATTCCTATGCTATACAGTCAATCTGACTGTAAAAAGTGAAAGTCTCATAGTGGGACAAAGTGTAAAAGTAGGAAAAAAGTGAAAAAAAGATAAAAAAAAAATAGTAAAAATATAAAAAAAAAATCAAAAAAATTATTCCCCCCCAAAAAATATAATGTACCCATCAATAAATACTATTATGAAAAAAAAATACACATATTTAGTATTGCCGCATCCGGAACAACCTGACCTATAAAATTAACCCCTTTAATGAACACGGTAAAAAATAAAAATAAAAAACGAAGCAAAAAATTATGCTTTATCATCGTACCGCCAAAAAAATGGAATAAAACGCAATCAAAAAGACGAATGTAAATAAAAATGGTACCACTGAAAACGTCATCTTGTCCCGCAAAAAACAAGCTGCCATAAAGCTCCATCTGCCAAAAAATAAAAACTTATAGCTCTCGGAATAAAGCGATGCAAACAAATTTATTTTTTCTATAAAATAGTTTTTATTGTGTAAAAGCGCCAAAGCATAAAAAAACAATATAAATGTGGTACCGCTGTAAATGTACTGACCTGAAGAATAAAGCTGCCTTATCAATTTCACCACATGCGGAACGGCATAAAAAAAAATTCAATTCCTGAATTGTTGGTCTTTGTTTATTCTGCCTCCCAAAAATAGGAAGAGAAAGCGATCAAAAAATGACACATGCCTGAAAATAGTACCAATAAAAACGTCAACTCGTCCGGCGAAAAATAAGCCGCCACATAACTCTGTCAGCTGAAATATGGAAAAATTATAGCTCTCAAAATATGGCGATGCAAAAACTAGTCTTTCACTGTGTGACAGCTGTCAATCATAAAAACCCAATATAAAACTGGCATCGCTGTAATCGCACCATCCCAAAGAATAAAGTTGTCTAATCACTTATACCGCACGAGGTAAGGCATAAAAAATAAACTCTAGGGTTAGGGTTGTGCTAGTGTTAGGGTTAGGATTGTGCTAGTGTTAGGATTGTGCTAGTGTTAGGGTTGTGCTATGGTTATGGTTGTGCTAGGGTTGGGGTTGTGCTAGGGATGTGTTAGGGTTGTGTTAGGGTTAGGGTTGTGCTATTGTTAGGGTTGTGCTAGGGTTAGAGCTGTGCTAGGGTTAGGGTTGTGGTAGGGTTAGGGTAAGGGTTGTGCTAGGTTTAGGGCTGTGCTAGGGTCAGGGGTGTGCTGGGTTTGTGCTAGGGTTAGGGTTGTGCTAGGGTTAGGGTCGTGCTAGGGCTAGGGTTAGGTTTGTGCTAGGGTTAGGGTTATGCAAGGGTAAGGGTTGTGCTAGGGTTGTGTTAGCGTTGTGCTAGGGTTAGGGTTAGGGTTGTGCTAGGGTTAGGGTTTTGCTAGGGTTAAGGTTAGGGTTGTGAGTGTTGGGTTGGGATTTTTTCAAAAGTAAAGAAAAAAAATGATAACAATATGGGGACTAGTGTTGAGCACAAGTGCTTGCTACTCGAGTTTGCATTGGGTGCTCAGGTATGCACCGAGTATCGTGGATGCTGGAGTGACATGCTCGAGTCTCTGCCCAAATGCTTCATGGCCAAAAAAACCTTGCAGGGATTGCCTGCCATGCACGAGTAATCCCTGCATGTTTTATTTTGGGTGTCTAACAACCGTGAAACATGCAGAGCGGAGGCTTGAGCATGTCACTCGAGCACCCGCGATACATGGTGCATATCCGAGTACCCGATGCAAACTCAAGTAATGAGCACTTGCGCTCAAGACTAATGACAACTTATTCAATATGATGACCTAATGTTATCAATTTCTGTGTCGTACTTCGGGGTTCAATATGTTCACTATATCCCTTGATAAAATCATTGAAGGGTCTAGTTTCCAAAATGGGGTCACTTGTGTGGGGTTTCCACTATTTAGGCACATCAGGGGGCTCTCCAAACGCGACATTGCATCAGCTCTCAATTGCAGCCAATTTTGCGTTCAAAAAGTCACAGTGCTCCTTCCCTTCTGAATCCTGCCGTGCGCCCAAACAGTGTATTTTCAATACATATTGGGTATTGGCGCATGCAGAAGAAATTGCACAAAAGTTTTCTCATCTTACCATTGTGAAAATAAAAAATTTGGGGCTAAAACATAATTTATATGGAAAAAGTTTGATTTTCTTATTTTCACAGCTCCATGTTATAAACTTCTGTGAAGCAACTGGGGGTTCAGAATGCTCATCACACATCTAGATAAGTTCCCTGAGGGGTCTAGTTTCCAAAATGGTGTCACTTGTGGGGGTTTCCACTGGTTAGGCATATCAAGGGCTCTCCAAATGTCCAAATGCAACATGGCGTCCACTAATTATTCAAGCAAATTTTACATTCGAAAAGTCAAATGGCGCTCTTTTCCTTCTGAACCCTGCTGTGCGCCCAAACAGTGTTTTTCTCCCACATATGGGGTATTGGCTTACTCAGGAGTAATTGTACAACAAATGGTATGGTGCAGTTTCTCTTGTTACCCTTATAAAAATGCAAAATTGGGGGCTGAAAAACATTTTTGTGGGAGAAATGTGAACATTTTATTTTTACAGCTCAATGTTATAAACTTCTGTGAAGCACCTGGGGGTTTAAGGTGCTTACCACAGACCTAGATAAGTTCCATGAGGGGTCTAGTTTCCAAAATGGTGTCACTTGTGGGGGGGTTTCCACTGGTTAGGCACATCAGGGGCTCTCCAAATGCAACATGGTGTTCGCTAATTATTCAAGCAAATTTTACATTCAAAAAGTCAAATGGCGCTCCTTCCCTTCCCGGCCTTGCCATGCACCCAAACAGTGGTTTTCCCCCACATATGGGGTATGTGTGTGCTCAGGAGGAATTGTACAACAAATTTTGTGGTACATTTTTTCCTGATACCCTTGCAAAAGAAAAAAAATTGGGGTCTAAATTAAAAAGTTTTTGAAAAAATTTAAATGTTAATTTTTTTCTTCCACATTGCAAAAATTCCTGTGAAGCACCTGAAAGCTTAATAAACTTCTTGAATGGGGTTTTGAGCACCATGAGGGGTGCAGTTTTAAGAATGGTGTCACTTTAGGGTATTTTTGTCATAAGGCCCCTCAAAGCCGCTTCAAATGTGATATGGCCCCTAAAAAAATGGTTCTGTAAATTTTGTTGGAAAAATTAGATATCGCTGGTCAACTTTTAACCCTTATAACTTCCTGTGGGAAATGTTATTAATTAACTATTTTGTGTGAGAAAGGGCATGGAAATTCAAAGTTAGAAAATTGTTAAATTTACAACATTTTTACTAAATTTCAGTTTTTTTGTCACAAACAAATGCAAGTGATATTGAAGAAATTTTCCCACTATCATGAGGTACAATATGTCACGAAAAAACAGTCTCAGAATTAGGGGGATTCATTGAAGCGTTCCAGAGTAATTACCTCTTAAAGTGACAGTGATCAGAATTGTAAAAATTGGTCTAGTCACTAACGTGCAAACCACCTTGGGTGGTAAAGGGGTTAATATACAATTATCATTACGCAGGTACTAGCACCTCACACAAAAAGCACCCAATCAGTGCACAGGCGTTGGTACATCATATAGAAATCACCCAACTTGTGCGCAGACACAAGTACGCAGAAGCTAGTATGTCAGATTGAAAGTAGGTTGCGCAGGCACCATTACATCACATTGCAAACAACCCGTGAGAGCTTCACACTGATCTTGTGCAGGAAGAAGCTTATTAAGATCTCAAGTGCAGGCACAATATAATGGAGATATACTTAGTCAATGGACACAGGCGCATGCGCAGGATATCTCTGTGCTGTTGGCAATTCACAAACGGCTAGCATATGCGTAAATGACAAAGCCTATGTAGAGAGCATTTAAGTTTAATTAGTTTAAATAGGAGTACAACAACCATATTGGAGGTAAGTATACGCTGAAGTAAATGAGACTAACAAGAAACAGATGATATGTGCATGACAAAAAAACTATGTAAAAGGTATATGATCATTTGGACACAATAGATATATGCAAATATATAAGACCAGCATCTGCTACAATTATTTTTATGTTATTTGGGTATTTTGGATATTTTTCATTGTTTTTTATTATTTTCATTTTTATTATTTTTTTTGGACATACTTGTTTGGGTATACTGTGCATTGTCATCAGTTGGCAGATAAGGTTTGGTGTTTGTCCTACTTAGATACACCTACTATATTTTGTATCCATGTAGCCTATTAGCTTTTTAATATGTTTTTAACATTTGTGTTTTGACTTGTCACTTTATTTGTAACTAGCTATTGAAACAGTTCTACACCCGGGTGGCGAGTATTTTTATTGGTATATGGTCTCCCATGCTGGTATGCTCTGCCGCCCTCCTGGAATTTGTGCTGCCCCCATCCTGTCCTTACCATCCTATCCTGGTATGCATGGCACACCTCATCCCAGACCAGGTATGCATGGCATCCCTCATCCCAATCCTGGTATGCATGCACCCTCACCCCCAATCCTGGTATGCATGGCACCCCTCACCCCAATCCTGGAATGCAATGCACCCCTCATCCTCAATGCTGTTATGCATGGCACCCCTCAACCCCATTCCTGGTATGTGTGGTACTCCTCATCCTTATCCTGGTATGCATTGTACCCAATCACTCATCCCTATCCTAGTATGTATGGTATCCCTCATCCTGGTATGCATGGGCCCTTCACCCGCTTCCTGGTATTCATGGCACCATTCACCCCCATCCTGGTATGCATGGCACTCCTCATCCCTATCCTGGTATGCATGGCATCCCTCATCCCCAATCCCAGTATGCATGGCACCCTTCATACCCAATCCTGGTATGCATGGCATCCCTCATCCCCAATCCTGGTATGCATGGCACCCCTCATCCCCAATCCTGGTACGCATGGCTCCCTCATCCCCACTCCTGGTATGCATGCCTCACTCATCCCCAATCCTGGTATGCATGGCTCCCTCAT
This sequence comes from Phyllobates terribilis, assembly GCF_046119375.1. Classification (NCBI taxonomy): domain Eukaryota; kingdom Metazoa; phylum Chordata; class Amphibia; order Anura; family Dendrobatidae; genus Phyllobates; species Phyllobates terribilis. The sequence goes on from NW_027362771.1 coordinate 88,712,352, forward strand.
CCCCAGTCCTGGTATGCATGGCACCCCTCATCCCCAATCCTGGTATGCATGGCACCCCTCATCCCCAATCCTGGTATGCATGGCACCCCTCATCCTCAATTCTGGTATGTATGGCTCCCTCATCCCCAATCCTGGTATACATGGTACCCCTCATCCCCAATCCTGGTATGCATGGCTCCCTCACCCCCATCCTGGTATACATGGCACTCCTCATTCCTATCCTGGTATGTATGATACCCCTCATCCTGGTATGCATGGCTCCCTCATCCCCAATACTGGTATACATGGTACCCCTCATCCCCAATTCTGGTATGCATGGCACCCCTCATCCCAAATACTGGTATGCATGGCTCCCTCATCCCCAATCCTGGTATGCATGGCTTCCTCACCCCCATCCTGGTATGCATGGCACTCCTCATCCCTATCCTTGTTTGGGTATACTGTGCATTGTCATCAGTTGGTAGATAAGGTTAGGTGTTTGTGCTACTTAGATACACCTACTATATTTTGTATCCATGCAGCCTATTGGCTTTTTAATATATTTTTAACATTTGTGTTTTGACTTGTCCCTTTATTTGTAACTAGCTATTGAACCCGTTCTACGTCCAGATGGCGAGCATTTTTATTGGTATATCGTCTCCCATGCTGGTATGTGCTGCCACCCTCCTGGTATTTGTGCTGCCCCCAACCTGTCCCCACCATCCTATCCTGGTATGCATGGCACGCCTCATCCCTATCCTGGTATGCATGGCACCCCTCACCCCCAATCCTGGTATACATGGCACCCCTCACCCCCAATCCTGGTATGCATGGCACCCCTCACCCCCAATCCTGGTGTTATGTTCTGCTACCAGAGCTAAGGAAAGAGAGGAGATCTGTCCCTACGATAGAACTCAGCTGAATCCCTACGATGTAACAGGGAACCTGATCCTGCGATCAGACCTGCTAAAGTCCTAAGCTAGTCTGTACGAAGACCTATAGATGTGGGGGAGGAATCCCTACAAGTACTAAGGACTGGGAGGAATATGGGACACCTCCTAACAGAAATAGTAGCAGACAGACGAACAAACAAAATATAAAGAACATAGAGGTCAGTAAACCAAGCAAACTAACAGAGTAAGACAGAGAGCACAGGCTAGCTAGAAAGTAGATATACAATGAAGTCCAGCAAAGCCAGAAGGGCGGAGCAGGATTAAATAGGCCAACAAGGTCATGTGACCAGCAAAGGAAAAAAAACCTAACAGCAAGGTTCTAACAGTACCCCCCCTTCTAAGAGGATCCTCCGGATCCCCTAGGACCAGGCTTATCAGGAAATCTCCTGTGAAACGCTCTGATAAGTCTGGACGCGGAAACATCATCTGACCTCACCCAAGAGTTATCCTCGGGTCCGAAACCTTTCCAGGCCACAAGATACTGCAAACTACCTCTATACCGTCTAGAGTCAAGGATGCGAGAAATTTCATATTCCCCGTCCTCCACCACCGGAGGAACAGAGGCAGAGGCGTCACCATCCGACACAACAGCTTTTTTTAACAGAGAGACATGAAAGACCGGATTAATTCTCCAGGAGGTAGGAACCTCCAACCTAACAGCAGATTGGTTGACAACCTGAAGCACCTTAAAGGGCCCTACAAACTTGGGACCCAATTTCTTAGAAGGAATCCTCAACCGCAGATTCCTAGAGGACAACCAAACCATGTCACCAACAGCGAACAAAACCTCCTGTCGTTTCCTATCAAAGTAGTCTTTAGATTTTCTGTTGGCCTCCTGAAGATTACCACGCACATCCGTCCAAACTCTTTCCAAATCACCGGAAAAATTCTCCTCCTCAGGCACGGCAGATCCCAACTTGGAGAACGACCCAAACGACGGATGTCTCCCAGAACAACAAAAAAAAGGCGAACAACCAGCAGAAGAAGATGTATGATTGTTCAGAGCAAATTCGGCAAGTGGCAGAAACTCAGACCACCCCTCTTGATTGTCTGCCACAAAACAACGCAAGAACTGCTCAACATCCTGGTTTTTCCTTTCTGTCTGGCCATTAGATTCAGGATGATATCCGGACGAAAACGACAAATGAATTCCCAACCTGTCACAAAAGGCACGCCAAAAACGAGCCACGAACTGAGGACCCCTATCAGAAACAATGTCAGTAGGAACGCCATGAAGTCTGACAATTTCCTTGACAAAGGCCTTAGCGAGAGTTTTAGCGCAGGGCAGTTTGATGAAGGGAACCAAGTGACACATCTTACTAAAACGGTCCACGACCACCCAGATGACAGTAAAACCCTCAGAGGGGGGAAGGTCAGTTATAAAGTCCATAGCCAAATGTGTCCAAGGAGCACTGGGGACCTCCAAAGGACAAAGCAACCCCGCAGCAGGAGTATGTGAGGACTTAGATCTAGCACATACAGTACATTGGCGTACCCACTTAATGACTTCCTTCTGCCATCCAGGCCACCAAAAACTGCGACCCACCAGTCTCTTGGTCTCAGAGATTCCGGGATGACCTGCCAACCGAGATTCGTGACACTCAACAAACAATTCTCTCCTAAAGGTCCCAGGCACAAACAACCTCCCATGAGGAGTGTTAGATGGGGCATTCTCCTGAGCTTTAAGAATCTCATCTTCCAAAACGGAGTCTAAAGCAGCTATCACAACACCTTCTTGTAAAATGTTTTCCTCTTTCTCAGCACCGACTATGGGAGAAAAACTGCGAGACAAGGCATCCGTCTTAACATTCTTAGTACCAGGGATGTAAGTAACGGAGAAATTAAACCGCGAGAAAAACAGTGCCCACCTAGCCTGACGGGCATTCAGGCGCTTGGCAGCGTCAAGATATATCAGATTTTTATGATCCGTAAGAACCTGAACGGGAAATTCCGCACCTTCCAAGAAGTGGCGCCAGTGTTCAAATGCGAGTTTAATAGCCAATAATACCCGATTACCAATATCGTAATTCAATTCAGTCTCCGAAAATTTTTTTGAAAAAAAGGCACAGGGATGTAATCCATCCCCGTTATCCTGAGACAATACTGCGCCAACCCCCACAGAGGAAGCATCAACCTCAACCAAAAACGGCCTAGTAACATCAGGCTGCATAAGGATGGGAGCAGAGGTGAACCTCTCCTTGAGATACACAAAAGCTTCAATGGCCTCAGAAGACCACTGAACCGCATCAGCACCTTTCCTGGTGAGATCAGTCAGAGGTTTGACAATACTAGAAAAATTTTTTATGAATTTTCTATAGTAATTGGCGACACCCAAAAACCTCTGTATCGATTTCAAACCAATAGGCCTAGGCCATTCCTGCACAGCCTGAACCTTAACCGGATCCATCTCAAAACCTTTGCTGGAGATAATGTAGCCCAAAAAACTAATTCTCTGTACAGCGAACTCACATTTCTCCAGCTTCGCAGAAAGCGAATTGTCCATTAATAACTGTAATACCTCACGCACGCTCCGCCAATGAGACTCCAGATCTGGCGAATAAATCAAAATGTCATCCAAATACACAACCACATTTTTACCGATCAAAGGTCTAAGGATGTCATTAATCAGATTCTGAAAAAATGCAGGAGCATTAGTAAGACCAAAAGGCATAACCAGATTCTCAAAATGACCCACAGGAGTGTTAAAAGCAGTCTTCCATTCATCACCCTCCTTCATGCGCAACAGATTGTATGCCCCCTTAAGGTCAATTTTAGAGAACCACTTGGCCCCCAATAACTGGTTAAACAGATCAGGAATCAATGGCAGTGGGTAAGGATTGCGTACCGTAATTTTGTTAATCTCACGAAAATCCAGACAAGGACGTAAACCGCCGTCCTTTTTTTTTACAAAAAAAAATCCAACCGCCACAGGAGACTTAGAGGGCCTAATGTGACCGGCGGCCAAACTTGTCTGTATGTATTCCTCCAAAGCCTTCCTCTCAGGAATAGTAAGGTTAAATAAACGACTTTTAGGAAGAGTCGCTCCAGGGACAAATTCAATAGAACAATCATAGTCTCTATGGGGAGGCAAAACCTGCGATTCCATCTCAGAAAAAACTCTCCAAAAATCCTGAATAGGAACAGGCAATTCTCCCCTATCCAAAGCTGCAATACGCCCGTTACAACACTTGTCATAACATTTATGGCTCCAGGATTTAATTTCACTGGTAGACCAATCCAGTACAGGATTGTGACATTTTAACCAGGGCAATCCCAATATTACTGGAGAAGGCAAGTTATTCAACACTACCAAATCCAATTTCTCATGGTGAACACCATTAATAGTGAGAGGAAATTCACAGACCTTGAGAGTAATATTCTTCAAAGGGGAGCCATCCACAGAAACCACAGCAATGGGGGATGATAAACGTTCAGGTTTTAAATTGAGTTTTTCCACGAATCCCCCATCAATTACATTCAGTGTAGACCCGCAATCAACAAACACCCGAAATTCCATTAATTTTTCCTGAGCAATCGTGGAAGCAGCTAAAAATACACCCTTGGAATTTAAACAGGCAATACGGGCATGACTGACCATTTTTTTTTCTTTCTTCATACGAAGCTCACAGCCTTTAATCAAATGACCAGATTTTCCGCAATAGAAACACAAGCCTTTCGAAAAACGACGGTCTTTTTCTTGAGAGCGAGGTGTCACCGATCCAATCTCCATCGGTACACCACTGTTAGTACACACATTATCATAACCAGAAACTGACATAGCAGAGGATTTGCTCTCATTAACCCTAGCACGCAGTCTTCTATCCACCCGTATAGCTAATTGCATAGCCTGTTGCAAATCCTCAGGTGTAGGATAAGCAATTAGCAGGTCTTTAACCCTTTCACTGAGCCCAGCAAGAAATAGACTTTTCAGAGCAGAATCGTTCCACCCTGTTTGAGTGGACCAACGACGAAAATGTGTACAATATTTTTCGACATTACCTGATCCTTGTTTTAAACGTCTCAACTCAGTCTCAGCTGATGCGACACGGTCAGGATCATCATATAATAGTCCTAAAGCAGAAAAAAAACTATCCACTGATCTGAAGCATGTATCACTAGGTTGCAAAGAAAAGGCCCACTCCTGAGGCTCTTTGCGCAAAAGTGACATTATGAACCCTACGCGCTGGGATTCATCCCCAGAGGACTTGGGTCTCAAACGAAAATACAATAAGCAAGCATTTTTAAATGAAAAAAATTCTCGATGTTCACCAAAAAATAAATCCGGCAAACATACCTTAGGCTCCAAGAAATGTGCTCCAGAACAGTTACTCACGTGCTGACGGAGCTCGGCCACTTCCAGAGAGAGTCCCTGCAGGCGATGAGCCAAATCCTGAACCGACACCATGATGGAACAGAAAAATCTTTCCTTAGAGAATTTGCTGGCTGGACTTACTGTTATGTTCTGCTACCAGAGCTAAGGAAAGAGAGGAGATCTGTCCCTACGATAGAACTCAGCTGAATCCCTACGATGTAACAGGGAACCTGATCCTGCGATCAGACCTGCTAAAGTCCTAAGCTAGTCTGTACGAAGACCTATAGATGTGGGGGAGGAATCCCTACAAGTACTAAGGACTGGGAGGAATATGGGACACCTCCTAACAGAAATAGTAGCAGACAGACGAACAAACAAAATATAAAGAACATAGAGGTCAGTAAACCAAGCAAACTAACAGAGCAAGACACAGAGCACAGGCTAGCTAGAAAGTAGATATACAATGAAGTCCAGCAAAGCCAGAAGGGCGGAGCAGGATTAAATAGGCCAACAAGGTCATGTGACCAGCAAAGGAAAAAAAACCTAACAGCAAGGTTCTAACACCTGGAAGGCATGGCACCCCTCATCCCAAATGCTGGTATACATGGCACCCCTCAACCCAATTCCTGGTATGCATGGCACCCCTCATCCCCAATCCTGGTATGTGTGGTACTCCTCATCCCTATCCTGATATTCATGGTACCCCATCCCTCATCCCTATCCGGGTATGTATGGTATCCCTCATCCTGGTATGCATGGGCCCTTCACCCACTTCCTGGTATGCATAGCACCCCACACCCCCATCCTGGTATGCATGGCACTCCTCATCCCTATCCTGGTATGCATGGCACCCCTCCCCCCCAATCCAAGTATTCTTGGCACCCCTCATCCCCAATCCTGGTATGCATGGCACCACTCATGCCCATTCCTGGTATGCATGGCACCCCTTATCCCCAATCCTGGTATGCATGGCTCCCTCATCCCCAATCCTGGTATGCATGGTTCCCTCATCTTCAATCCTGGTATGCATGGCACCCCTCATCCGCAATCCTGGTATGCATTTCTCCCTCATCCCCAATCCTGGTATGCATGGCTCCCTCATCCCCAATCCTTGTATGCATGGCTCGCTCATCCCCAATCCTGGTATGCATGGCACCCCTCACCCCCAATCCTGGTATACATGGCACCCCTCACCCCCAATCCTGGTGGTATGCATAGCACCCCACACCCCCATCCTGGTATGCATGGCACTCCTCATCCCTATCCTGGTATGCATGGCACCCCTCCTCCCCAATCCCAGTATTCATGGCACCCCTCATCCCCAATCCTGGTATGCATGGCACCACTCATGCCCAATCCTGGTATGCATGGCACCCCTCATCCCCAATCCTGGTATGCATGGCTCTCTCATCCCCAATCCTGGTATGCATGGCTCCCTCATCTTCAATCCTGGTATGCATGGCACCCCTCACCTGCAATCCTTGTATGCATTTCTCCCTCATCCCCAATCCTGGTATGCATGGCTCCCTCATCCCCAATCCTTGTATGCATGGCTTCCTCATCCCGAATCCTGGTATGCATGGCTCCCTCATCCCCAGTCCTGGTATGCAAGGCACCCCTCATCCCCAATCCTGGTATGCATGGCACCCCTCATCCCCAATCCTGGTATGCATGGCTCCCTTTTCACCAATCCTGGTATACATGGTACACCTCATCCCCAATCCTGGTATGCATGACACCGCTCATTCCCAATCCTGATATGCATGGCTCCCTCATCCCTATCCTGGTATGCATGGCTCCCCTCATCCCCAAACCTGGTATGCATGGCACTCCTCATCCCTATCCTGGTATGCATGGCTCCCTCATCCCCCATCCTAGTATGCATGGCTCCCTCATCCCCAATACTGGTATGCATGGCACCCCTCATCCCCAATCCTGGTATGTATGGCTCCCTCATCCCCAATCCTGGTATGCATGGCTCCCTCATCTTCAATCCTGGTATGCATGGCACCCCTCATCCGCAATCCTGGTATGCATTTCTCCCTCATCCCCAATCCTGGTATGCATGGCACCACTCATGCATAATCCTAGTATGCATGGCACCCCTCATCCCCAATCCTGGTATGCATGGCTCCCTCATCCCCAATCCTGGTATGCATGGCTCCCTCATCTTCAATCCTGGTATGCATGGCACCCCTCATCCGCAATCCTGGTATGCATTGCTCCCTCATCCCAAATCCTGGTATGCATGGCTCCCTCATCCCCAATCCTTGTATGCATGGCTCCCTCATCCCCAATCCTGGTATGCATGGCACCCCTCACCCCCAATCCTGGTATACATGGCACCCCTCACCCCCAATCCTGGTATGCATAGCACCCCACACCCCCATCCTGGTATGCATGGCACTCCTCATCCCTATCCTGGTATGCATGGCACCGCTCCTCCCCAATCCCAGTATTCATGGCACCCCTCATCCCCAATCCTGGTATGCATGGCACCACTCATGCCCAATCCTGGTATGCATGGCACCCCTCATCCCCAATCCTGGTATGTATGGCTCCCTCATTCCCAATCCTGGTATGCATGGCTCCCTCATCTTCAATCCTGGTATGCATGGCACCCCTCATCCGCAATCCTGGTATGCATTTCTCCCTCATCCCCAATCCTGGTATGCATGGCTCCCTCATCCCCAATTCTTGTATGCATGGCTCCCTCATCCCCAATCCTGGTATGCATGGCTCCCTCATCCGAAGTCCTGGTATGCAAGGCACCCCTCATCCCCAATCCTGGTATGCATGGCACCCCTCATCCCCAATCCTGGTATGCATGGCTCCCTTTTCCCCAATCCTGGTATACATGGTGCACCTCATCCCCAATCCTGGTATGCATGACACCCCTCATTCCCAATCCTGGTATGCATGGCTCCCTCATCCCTATCCTGGTATGCATGGCTCCCCTCATCCCCAATCCTGGTATGCATGGCACTCCTCATCCCTATCCTGGTATGCATGGCTCCCTCATCCCCATCCTGGTATACATGGCACTCCTCATCCCTATCCTGGTATGTATGATACCCCTTATCCTGGTATGCATGGCTCCCTCATCCCCAATACTGGTATACATGGTACCCCTCATCCCCAATTCTGGTATGCATGGCACCCCTCATCCCAAATCCTGGTATGCATGGCTCCCTCATCCCCAATCCTGGTATGCATGGTTTCCTCACCCCCTTCCTGGTATGCATGGCACTCCTCATCCCTATCCTTGTTTGGGTATACTGTGCTTTGTCATCAGTTGGTAGATAAGGTTAGGTGTTTGTGCTACTTAGATACACCTACTATATTTTGTATCCATGCAGCCTATTGGCTTTTTAATATATTTTTAACATTTGTGTTTTGACTTGTCCCTTTATTTGTAACTAGCTATTGAACCCGTTCTACGTCCAGATGGCGAGCATTTTTATTGGTATATCGTCTCCCATGCTGGTATGTGCTGCCACCCTCCTGGTATTTGTGCTGTCCCCAACCTGTCCCCACCATCCTATCCTGGTATGCATGGCACGCCTCATCCCTATCCTGATATGCATGGCACCCCTCACCCCCAATCCTGGTATACATGGCACCCCTCACCACCAATCCTGGTATGCATGGCACCCCTCACCCCCAATCCTGGAAGGCATGGCACCCCTCATCCCAAATGCTGGTATACATGGCACCCCTCAACCAAATTCCTGGTATGCATGGCACCCCTCATCCCCAATCCTGGTATGTGTGGTACTCCTCATCCCTATCCTGATATTCATGGTACCCCATCCCTCATCCCTATCCGGGTATGTATGGTATCCCTCATCCTGGTATGCATGGGCCCCTCACCCACTTCCTGGTATGCATAGCACCCCACACCCCCATCCTGGTATGCATGGCACTCCTCATCCCTATCCTGGTATGCATGGCACCCCTCCTCCCCAATCCAAGTATTCATGGCACCCCTCATCCCCAATCCTGGTAAGCATGGCACCACTCATGCCCAATCCTGGTATGCATGGCACCCCTTATCCCCAATCCTGGTATGCATGGCTCCCTCATCCCCAATCCTGGTATGCATGGTTCCCTCATCTTCAATCCTGGTATGCATGGCACCCCTCATCCGCAATCCTGGTATGCATTTCTCCCTCATCCCCAATCCTGGTATGCATGGCTCCCTCATCCCCAATCCTTGTATGCATGGCTCGCTCATCCCCAATCCTGGTATGCATGGCACCACTCACCCCCAATCCTGGTATACATGGCACCCCTCACCCCCAATCCTGGTGGTATGCATAGCACCCCACACCCCCATCCTGGTATGCATGGCACTCCTCATCCCTATCCTGGTATGCATGGCACCCCTCCTCCCCAATCCCATTATTCATGGCACCCCTCATCCCCAATCCTGGTATGCATGGCACCACTCATGCCCAATCCTGGTATGCATGACACCCCTCATCCCCAATCCTGGTATGCATGGCTCCCTCATCCCCAATCCTGGTATGCATGGCTCCCTCATCTTCAATCCTGGTATGCATGGCACCCCTCATCTGCAATCCTGGTACGCATTTCTCCCTCATCCCCAATCCTGGTATGCATGGCTCCCTCATCCCCAATCCTTGTATGCATGGCTCCCTCATTCCCAATCCTGGTATGCATGGCTCCCTCATCCCCAGTCCTGGTATGCAAGGCACCCCTCATCCCCAATCCTGGTATGCATGGCATCCCTCATCCCCAATCCTGGTATGCATGGCTCCCTTTTCCCCAATCCTGGTATACATGGTACACCTCATCCCCAATCCTGGTATGCATGACACCGCTCATTCCCAATCCTGGTATGCATGGCTCCCTCATCCCTATCCTGGTATGCATGGCTCCCCTCATCCCCAAACCTGGTATGCATGGCACTCCTCATCCCAATCCTGGTATGCATGGCTCCCTCATCCCCCATCCTAGTATGCATGGCTCCCTCATCCCCAATCCTGGTATGCATGGCACCCCTCATCCCCAATCCTGGTATGTATGGCTCCCTCATCCCCAAACCTGGTATGCATGGCTCCCTCATCTTCAATTCTGGTATGCATGGCACCCCTCATCCGCAATCCTGGTATGCATTTCTCCCTCATCCCCAATCCTGGTATGCATGGCACCACTCATGCCCAATCCTGGTATGCATGGCACCCCTCATCCCCAATCCTGGTATGTATGGCTCCCTCATCCCCAATCCTGGTATGCATGGCTCCCTCATCTTCAATCCTGGTATGCATGGCACCCCTCATCCGCAATCCTGGTATGCATTTCTCCCTCATCCCCAATCCTGGTATGCATGGCTCCCTCATCCCCAATCCTTGTATGCATGGCTCGCTCATCCCCAATCCTGGTATGCATGGCACCCCTCACCCCCAATCCTGGTATACATGGCACCCCTCACCCCCAATCCTGGTGGTATGCATAGCACCCCACACCCCCATCCTGGTATGCATGGCACTCCTCATCCCTATACTGGTATGCATGGCACCCCTCCTCCCCAATCCCAGTATTCATGGCACCCCTCATCCCCAATCCTGGTATGCATGGCACCACTCATGCCCAATCCTGGTATGCATGGCACCCCTCATCCCCAATCCTGGTATGCATGGCTCCCTCATCCCCAATCCTGGTATGCATGGCTCCCTCATCTTCAATCCTGGTATGCATGGCACCCCTCATCTGCAATCCTGGTATGCATTTCTCCCTCATCCCCAATCCTGGTATGCATGGCTCCCTCATCCCCAATCCTTTTATGCATGGCTCCCTCATCCCCAATCCTGGTATGCATGGCTCCCTCATCCCCAGTCCTGGTATGCAAGGCACCCCTCATCCCCAATTGTGGTATGCATGGCACCCCTCATCCCCAATCCTGGTATGCATGGCTCCCTTTTCCCCAATCCTGGTATACATGGTACACCTCATTCCGAATCCTGGTATGCATGACACCACTCATTCCCAATCCTGGTATGCATGGCTCCCTCATCCCTATCCTGGTATGCATGGCTCCCCTCATCCCCAAACCTGGTATGCATGGCACTCCTCATCCCTATCCTGGTATGCATGGCTCCCTCATCCCCCATCCTAGTATGCATGGCTCCCTCATCCCCAATCCTGGTATGCATGGCACCCCTCATCCCCAATCCTGGTATGTATGGCTCCCTCATCCCCAATCCTGGTATGCATGGCTCCCTCATCTTCAATCCTGGTATGCATGGCACCCCTCATCCGCAATCCTCGTATGCATTTCTCCCTCATCACCAATCCTGGTATGCATGGCACCACTCATGCCCAATCCTGGTATGCATGGCACCCCTCATCCCCAATCCTGGTATGCATGGCTCCCTCATCCCCAATCCTGGTATGCATGGCTCCCTCATCTTCAATACTGGTATGCATGGCACCCCTCATCCGCAATCCTGGTATGCATTTCTCCCTCATCACCAATCCTGGTATGCATGGCTCCCTCATCCCCAATCCTTGTATGCATGGCTCCCTCATCCCCAATCCTGGTATGCATGGCACCCCTCACCCCCAATCCTGGTATACATGGCACCCCTCACCCCCAATCCTGGTATGCATAGCAGCCCACACCCCCATCCTGGTATGCATGGCACTCCTCATCCCTATCCTGGTATGCATGGCACCCCTCCTCCCCAATCCCAGCATTCATGGCACCCCTCATCCCCAATCCTGGTATGCATGGCACCACTCATGCCCAATCCTGGTATGCATGGCACCCATCATCCCCAATCCTGGTATGTATGGCTCCCTCATCCCCAATCCTGGTATGCATGGCTCCCTCATCTTCAATCCTGGTATGCATGGCACCCCTCATCCGCAATCCTGGTATGCATTTCTCCATCATCCCCAATCCTGGTATGCATGGCTCTCTCATCCCCAATCCTTGTATGCATGGTTCCCTCATCCCCAATCCTGGTATGCATGGCTCCCTCATCCCCAGTCCTGGTATGCAAGGCACCCCTCATCCCCAATCCTGGTATGCATGGCACCCCTCATCCCCAATCCTGGTATGCATGGCTCCCTTTTCCCCAATCCTGGTATACATGTTACACCTCATCCCCAATCCTGGTATGCATGACACCCCTCATTCCCAATCCTGGTATGCATGGCTCCCTCATCCCTATCCTGGTATGCATGGCTCCCCTCATCCCCAATCCTGGTATGCATGGCACTCCTCATCCCTATCCTGGTATGCATGGCTCCCTCATCCCCCATCCTGGTATGCATGGCTTCCTCACCCCCATCCTGGTATGCATGCCACTCCTCATCCCTATCCTGGTATGTATGGTACCCTTCATCCTGGTATGCATGGCTCCCTCATCCCAAATCCTGGTATGTATGGTACCCTTCATCCTGGTATGCATGGCTCCCTCATCCCAAATCCTGGTATACATGGTACCCCTCATCCCCAATCCTGGTATGCATGGCACCCTTCTTCCCCAATCCTGGTATGCATGGCTCCCTCATCCCCAATCCTGGAATGCATGGCACTCCTCATCCCAATCCTGGTATGCATGGCACCCCTCATCCCCAATCCTGGTATGCATGGCTCCCTCATCCCCAATCCTGGTAAGCATGGCTCCCTCATCTTCAATCCTGGTATGCATGGCACCCCTCATCCGCAATCCTGGTATGCATGGCTCCCTCATCCCCAATCCTGGTATGCATGGCTCCCTCATCCCCAATCCTGGTATGCATGGCTCCCTCATCCCCAATCCTGGTATGCATGGCTCCCTCATCCCCAGTCAGTCCTGGTATGCATGGCACCCCTCATCCCAATCCTGGTATGCATGGCACCCCTCATCCCCAATCCTGGTATGCATGGCTCCCTCATCCCCAATCCTGGTAAGCATGGCTCCCTCATCTTCAATCCTGGTATGCATGGCACCCCTCATCCGCAATCCTGGTATGCATGGCTCCCTCATCCCCAATCCTGGTATGCATGGCTCCCTCATCCCCAATCCTGGTATGCATGGCTCCCTCATCCCCAATCCTGGTATGCATGGCTCCCTCATCCCCAGTCAGTCCTGGTATGCATGGCACCCCTCATTCCCAATCCTGGTATGCATGGCACCCCTCATCCCCAATCCTGGCATGCATGGCACCCTTATCCCCAATCCTGGTATACCTGGTACACCTCATCCCCAATCCTGGTATGCATGACACTCCTCATTCCCAATCCTGGTATGCATGGCTCCCTCATCCCTATCCTGGTATGCATGGCTCCCCTCATCCCCAATCCTGGTATGCATGGCACTCCTCATCCATATCCTGGTATGCATGGCTTCCTCACCCCCATCCTGGTATGCATGGCACTCTTCATCCTGGTATGCATTGCTCCCTCATCCCAAATCCTGGTATACATGGTACCCCTCATCCCCAGTTCTGGTATGCATGGCACCCTTCTTCCCCAATACTGGTATGCATGGCTCCCTCATCCCCAATCCTGGTATGCCTGACACCCCTCATCCCCAATCCTGGTATGCATGGCTCCGTCATCCCCAATCCTGGTATGCATGGCTTCCTCACCCCCATCCTCGTATGCATGGCACTCCGCATCCCTATCCTTGTTTGGGTGTACTGTGCATTGTCATCAGTTGGTAGATAAGGTTAGGTGTTTGTCCTACTTAGATACACCTACTATATTTTGTATCCATGTAGCCTATTGGCTTTTTAATTTGTTTTTAACATTTGTATTTTGACTTGTCCCTTTATTTGTAACTAGCTATTGAACCCATTCTACGCCCAGGTGGCGAGCATTTTTATTGGTATATGGTCTCCCTTGTTGGTATGTGCCGCCGCCCTCCTGGTAATTGTGCTGCCCCCATTCTGTCCCCACCATCCTATCCTGGTATGCATGGCTCCCCTCATCCCCATCCTGGTATGCATGGCACCCATATCCTGGTATGCATGCACCCTCACCCCCAATACTGGCATGCATGACACCCCTCACCCCAATCCTGGTATGCATGGCACCCCTCACCCCCAATCCTGGAAGGTATGGCACCCCTCATCCCCATTGCTGGTATGCATGGTACCCCTTATCCCTATCCTGATATGTATGGTACCCCTCATCCTGGTATGCATGGCACCCCTCATCCCTATTCTGGTATATATGGTACCCCTCATCCTGGTATGCATGGCACCCCTCATCCCTATTCTGGTATGTATGGTACCCTTCATCCAGGTATGCATTCCACCCCTCATCCCAATTCTGGTATGTATGGCCTCCTCTTCCCAGAAACCTGGTATGCATGGCACCCAATCCCTCATCCTAGTATATATGGCACCCCTCATCCTTATCCTGGTATGCATGTTACCCCTCATCCCTATTCTGGTATGCATGATATCCCTCATCCTGGTATGCATGACACCCCATCCCTCATCCTGGTATGCATGGTACCCCCCATTCCTATCCCGGTCTGTATGGTACCCCTCATCCCAATTCTGGTATGCATGGCGCCCCTCATCCCCCAATCCTGGTTTACATGGTACCCTCACCCCCCAATCCTGGTATGCATGGTCCCCTCTTCCCCCAATCCTGGTATGCATGGTCCCCTCACCCCCAATCCAGGTATGCATGGTTCCCTCTTCCCTCAATCCTGGTATGCATGGTTCCCTCATCCCTTAATAATGGTATGCATGGCACCCCTCATCGCCAATCCTGGCATGCATGGCTCCCTCATCCCCAATCCTGGTATGCATGGCTCCCTCATCCCCAATCCTGGTAAGCATGGCACCCCTCATCCTTATCCTGGTATGCATGCTACCCCTCATCCCTCTTCTGGTATGCATGATACCCCTCATCCTGGTATGCATGACACTCCATCCCTCATCCTGGTATGCATGGTACCCCGCATTCCTATCCTGGTATGTATGGTACCCCTCATCCCCCAATTCTGGTATGCATGGCGCCCCTCATCCCCCAATACTGGTATGCATGGCGCCCCTCATCCCCCAATCCTAGTATGCATGGTCCCCTCACCCCCCAATCCTGGTATGCATGGTCCTATCATCCCTCAATAATGGTATGCATGGCACCCCTCATCCCCAATCCTGGTAGGCATGGCTCCCTCATCCCCAATCCTGGTATGCATGGCACCCCTCATCCTTATCCTGGTATGCATGGCACTCCTCATCCCTATCCTGGTATGCATGGTCCCCTCACCCCCCAATCCTGGTATGCATGGTCCCCTCTTCCCCCAATCCTGGTATGTATGGTCACCTCATCCCCAATCCTGGCATGCATGGCACCCCTCATCCCCAATCCTGGTATGCATGGCTCCCTCTTCCCCAGTCCTGGTATGCATGGCACCCCTCATCCCCAATCCTGGTATGCATGGCACTCCTCATCCCTATCCTGGTATGCATGGCACTCCTCATCCCTATCCTGGTATGCATGGGCCCCTCATCCCCAATCCTGGTATACATGGCTTCCTCACCTCCATCCTGGTATGCATGGCACTCCTCATCCCTATCCTGGTATGTATGGTACCCCTCATCCTGGTATGCATGGCTCCCTCATCCCCAATCCTGGTCATGGAACCCCTCATCCCTAATACTGGTATGCATGGCACCCCTCATCCCCAATCCTGGTATGCATGGCACCCCTCATCCCCAATCCTGGTATGCATGGCACCCCTCATCCCCAATCCTGGTATGCATGGCTCCCTCATCCCCAATCCTGGTATGCATGGCACCCCTCATCACCAATCCTGGTATGCATGGCACTCCTCATCCCTATACTTGTATGCATGGCACTCCTCATCCCTATCCTGGTATGAATTGGTCCCTCATCCCTAATCCTGGTATACATGGCTTCCTCACCCCCATCCTGGTATACATGGCACTCCTCATCCCTATCCTGGTATGTATGGTACCCCTCATCCTGGCATGCATGGCTCCCTCATCCCCAATCCTGGTATGCATGGCACCCCTCATCCCCAATCCTGGTATGCATGGCACCCTTCATCCCCAATCCTGGTATGCATGGCTCCCTCATCCCCAATCCTGGTATGCATGGCACCCCACATCCCCATTCCTGGTATGCATGGGTTCCTCACCCCCATCCTGGTATGCATGGCACTCCTCATCCCTGTCCTGGTATGCATGGTACTCTTCATCCCTGTCCTGGTATGCATGGGGCCCTCATCCCCATCCTGGTATACATGGTACCCCTCATCCCTATCCTGGTATGTATGGTGCCCCTCATCCTGGTATGCATGGCACCCCTCATCCCTATTCCGGTATGTATGGTACCCCTCATCCTCGCTTGCATGGCACCCCTCATCCCAATTCTGGTATGTATGGCCTCCTCATCCCAGAAACCTGGTATGCATGCAACCCAATCACTCATCCTTGTATGCATGGCACCCCTCATCCTTATCCTTGTATGCATGTTACCCCTCATCCCTATGCTGGTATACATGATACCCCTCATCCTGGTATGCATGACACCCCATCCCTCATCCTGGTATGCATGGTACCCCGCATTCCTGTCCAGGTATGTATGGTATCCCTCATCCCTATTCTGGTACGCATGGCACCCCTCACCCCCAAATCCTGGTATGCTTGGTCCCCTCACCCCCCAATCCTGGTATGCATGGTCCCCTCTTCCCCCAATCCTGGTATGCATGGTCCCCTCATCCCTCAATAATGGTATGTGTGGTACTCCTCATCCTGGTATGCATGGTCCCTTCACCCCCCAATCCAGGTATGCATGGTACCCCTCACCCCCAATCCTGGTATGCATGGTCCCCTCACCCCGCTGTCCTGGTATGCATGGTCCCCTCTTCCCCCAATCCTGGTATGCATGGTCCCCTCATCCCTCAATAATGGTACAGTATGTGTGGTACTCCTCATCCTGGTATGCATGGTCCCCTCACCCCCCAATCCTGGTATGCGTGTACCCCTCACCCCCAATCCTGGTATGCATGGTCCCCTCACCCCACTATCCTGGTATGCATGGTCCACTCACCCCCAATCCTGGTATGCATGGTCCCCTCACCCCCTCCAATCCTGGTATGTGTGGTACCCCTCATCCTGGTATGCATGATCCCCTCACCCCACAATCCTGGTATGCATGGTCCCCTCACCCCCCAATCCTGGTATGCTTGGTCCCCTCACCCCACAATCCTGGTATGTGTGGTACCCCTCACCCCACAATCCTGGTATGTGTGGCCCCCTCACCCCCCAATCCTGGTATGTGTTGCTCCCTCATCGCTTTCACGCTGTACTCACATACAAAAAAATAAACACTTATACTCACCTTTCTTCCCTGTGCTACAGTGCTGCTGCTTCCTGTTCTGCCAGAGACAGGGGGAGGAGTGTGGCGCCGGAGTACGAGCGTGCCCATACTGCGCTGTCCGGCGCCATTTCGCTGAAGACACACTGCAAATGTGTTTTCAGTTAAATGGCCCCGGATAGCACTATGCGCATGCGCCGATCCGACGCCACACTCCTGCCTCGGTCTCCGGCAAAGAGAGGCGCTGCGGCAAAGCTCCTCCTGGTCAGGTAAGTATGTAAGTACGGCGCCATACACTCCTCTTACCTGTAACGGTTGGATGCATGCTTCTGTCTGGAGCCAGACTGTGCGTCGCGCATGCGCAGTCTATAAAGGCTTCAGACAGAGACGAGCATCTCCCGTTATATTATAGATAAAGTTTATATTATATGGTGATCCAGTTTGTATTGAATATTTCTTTTCTTCTTTTTGCTTATACCAATACAAAGTAGCAAGTATTTGGGAAGTGTGAAGGAAATGATACTTGGTTTTCTAATTATTTTACAAATATAAATCTGAAAATTGCAACGTGCATCTATATTTAGCCCCCTGTTGTCTCATACCCCCAAATAAAGTCATGAGTGACCAATTGCCTCCACAAGTCGCATAATTATTTTTTTAACAAAAGGGATCAAACAGCAACATGAAAAACAATGAACACACCAGAGACATCAGGGATAAAGTTGTGGAGGAGCGTAAAGCAAGGTTAGGTTATAAAAATAGCATAAGCTCTGAAAATCTCAAGAAGCTCTGTTCAAACCATCATCCAAAAATGGAAGGAGTATGGCACAATTGCAAAGCTACCAAGATATGGACATCCACCTAAACTGACATCTCAAGCAAACAGAGCACTAAGTAGAGAAGCAGCTAAGTCACCCATGGTAACTCTGGAGGAGCTTCAGAGATCCACATCTTAGGTGGGAGAATCTGTCCACAGGTCAACTGTCATATACTCCACAAATCTGGCCTTTATCAAAGAGTGTCAAGAAGAAAGTAATTTTTAATTTATGGACATCTATGGCTTGATTTCTTTGGCTGTGTGGATTGGATTAATTGCTATCTACATCTGTGAGAATTGCATGTCAATATCACCTTTAGAACTACATATACTTAGAAAATTGGTGACGTGTGTGAGGATGATTTACAATGGCTGTCGCATTCCTACCCCTGAAGACACCAATCGTGTCATGTGTATTGTATAATACAAATAGGTTCATGCCTTTTTTGGTATGCAATGTGTCATGTGATATTATTTGCCTATCCAATGTGTACAAGTAATGTATAGGTGTTAAATAAGTGTAGGACATAGTGTACAGTATAGGATAGCATAGAGTAAGACATAGGTGAGGACGTAGGACATAAGATAGCTAGGATAAGATAGTGACTGTAGTTAGATAAGTGATGTTAGGGTAAGATAGAGTGTGATAAGCATTGTAAGTGTAATATGCTTAGTGTTATTAAGTGCATAATGTTTGTAAAGAAGATCTGCCCAGCAACAGACTGCAGGGACAGATACCGTTAATGTTTGGGACTAGCCCACAGTGGGAGGGGATAGTGTCAGGGAAAGAGGACTGCTTGATAATAGCTAGTTAAATAGGGCAAAGGTCAAGTTCGTGTAGGAAGCAAAGGCTGGAAAGCAAGGAAAGTACATGGTGTTCTGGGCAGTATGAGGCCTTACTAAAATCTCTGGGCAAATATACTCCTGCAATGTCTGATGCTTTGGCGAGCACATTAACCCCTTCCGTATAGAGGAAGAATGATGTGGAGACATGTGTGGGAGAAGTAATGAACCTCGGATGTACTGTGGAACTGGGCTGGAAATCCCTGGGACTGACAGAAGCAGGACCAGCAGTGATAGTCCAGGTAGAACGAAAATAAAATCCGGAAGTGTACTCTGCTGTGGATGTGAGAAATGGAAAGTGCGGTGCCCGATGCAACAAGTTGCAATATGCTGTACACAGACTGTTGAGTAAAGTTCTTTGTGATGAAAAGAACTGGGCATCCCATGATTCATGTGCGGAGGCTCCTGAAACTGAAGACCTAGGGAGAGTTGAGGCCTGCAGTCTACAGGTGACTGCAACGCACACCACATATCACAACAAATTTAATCGAGGACACAGATTCTCTGTAAATTGCCAGGCCGACATAAAGCAGCAAACTCCCTATAACAAAAGATATACCAGAACATAATCAAATAATCATACAATGCCTACAAATATATCAAACAGAAGCCCTATAACAATTATTCAAAAATTAGTCAATATATTAAAAATTATAGTCTGTGTTGAAATTCATATATCACAAAACATGACACAACAAACCAACAGTTTATATATGTAAAAAAGGGGGGGGGGGGGGGAGATGGGAAAGGAAGAAATAAAAAAAGTAGCAGGGGGATGGATGCGCCACCTCTACTTACAGGGGAGATGCTATGTCAAGACTAATTGAAGCATAATATAGGAAAAAACATCATAGGCATAAAGAATATATAGAACCATTGGACAACACCTAGCACTGGCCATCTAACAAATATTACACATATTGCACTAGCCCTTCGTTATAATTATATCCCATGACTAATTCATGGAAAGTACAAAAAAGGGGTATCATTTAATAATGGCAATTAATCACTTACATGATATTATGCTGCCCTAATAAAGAATATATAAGTCAAAGGATATGCGCTCAATACCAAGAGCCAGGCGGATCATATATATACAGTTAGGTCCATATATATTTGGACAGAGACAACATTTTTCTAATTTTGGTTCTAGACATTACCACAATGAATTTTAAACAAAACAATTCAGATGCAGTTGAAGTTCAGACTTTCAGCTTTCATTTGAGGGTATCCACATTAAAATTGGATGAAGGGTTAAGGAGTTTCAGCTCCTTAACGTGTGCCACCCTGTTTTTAAAGGAACCAAAAGTAATTGGACAATTGACTCCAAGGCTATTTCATGGACAGGTGTGGGCAATCCCTTTGTTATGTCATTCTCAATTAAGCAGATAAAAGGCCTGGAGTTGATTTGAGGTGTGGTGCTTGCATTTGGAAGGTTTTGCTGTGAAGTAAACATGTGGTCAAAGGAGCTCTCCATGCAGGTGAAACAAGCCATCTTTAAGCTGCAAAAACAGAAAAAACCCATCCGAGAAATTGGTACAATATTAGGAGTGGCAAAATCTACAGTTTGGTACATCCTGAGAAAGAAAGAAAGCACTGGTGAACTCATCAATGCAAAAAGACCTGGGCGCCCCCGGAAGACAACAGTGGTGGATGATCGCAGAAAATCTCCATGGTGAAGAGAAACCCCTTCACAACAGCCAACCATGTGAACAACACTCTCAAGGAGGTAGGCGTATCAATATCGAAATCTACCATAAAGAGAAGACTGCATGAAAGTAAATACAGAGGGTTCACTGCATGGTGCAAGCCACTCATAAGCATCAAGAAGATAAAGGCTAGACTGGACTTTGCTAAAAAACATCTAAAAAAGCCAGCACAGTTCTGGAAGAGCATTCTTTGGACAGATGAAACCAAGATCAACCTCAACCAGAATGATGGAAAAAGAAAAGTATGGCGAAGGCGTGGTACAGCTCATGATCCAAAGCATACCACATCATCTATAAAACACGGCGGAGGCAGTGTGATGGCTTGGGCATGCATGGCTGCCAGTGGCACTGGGTCACTAGTGTTTATTGATGATGTGACACAGGACAGAAGCAGCCAAATTAATTCTGATGTATTCAGAGCCATACTGTGTGCTCAGATCCTGCCAAATGCAGCCAAACTGATTGGTCGTCGTTTCATACTACAGATGGACAATGACCCAAAACATAAAGCCAAAGCAACCCAGGAGTTTATTAAAGCAAAGAAGTGGAATATTCTTGAATGGCCAAGTCAGTCACCTGATCTCAACCCAATTGAGCATGCATTTCACTTGTTTAAGACTAAACTTCAGACAGAAAGGCCCACAAACAAACAGCAACTGAAAACCACCGCAGTGAAGGCCTGGCAGAGCATCAAAAAGGAGGAAACATCTGCTGATGTCCATGAGTTCAAGACTTCAGGCAGTCATTGCCAACAAAGGGTTTTCAACCAAGTACTAGAAATGAACATTTTATTTACAATTATTTAATCTGTCCAATTACTTTTGATCCCTTTAAAAACAGCGTGGCACATGTTAAGGAGCTGATACTCCTAAACCCTTCATCCAATTTTAATGTGGATACCCTCAAATGAAAGCTGAAAGTCTGACCTTCAACTGCATCTGAGTTGTTTTGTTTAAAATTCATTGTGGTAATGTCTAGAACCAAAATTAGAAAAATGTTGTCTCTGTCCAAATATATATGGACCTAACTGTATATATATATATATATATATATATATATATATATATATATATATATACAATGGTGGCCAAAAGTATTGGCACCCCTGCAATTCTGTCAGATAATACTCAGTTTCTTCCTCAAAATGATTGCAATCACAAATTCTTTGGTATTATTATCTTCATTTAATTTGCTTGCAAGGAAAAAACACAAAAGAGAATGAAGCAAAAATCAAATCATTGATCATTTCACACAAAACTCCCAAAATGGGCCAGACAAAAGTATTGGCAGCACCCTCAGCCTAATATTTGGTTGCACAACCTTTAGCCAAAATAACTGCGAACAACCGCTTCCGGTAACCATCAATGAGTTTCTTACAATACTGTGCTGGAATAGTAGACTATTCTTCTTTGGCAAACTGCTCCAGGTCCCTGACATTTGAAGGGTGCCTTCTCCAAACTGCCATTTTGAGATCTCTCCACAGGTGTTCTATGGGATTCAGGTCTGGACTCATTGCTGGCCACCTTAGAAGTCTCCAGTGCTTTCTCTCAAACCATTTTATGGTGCTTTTGGAAGTGTGTTTTGGGTCATTGTCCTGCTGGAAGACCCATGACCTCTGAGGGAGACCCAGCTTTCTCACACTGGGCCCTACATTATGCTGCAAAATTTGTTGGTAGTCTTCAGACTTCATAATGTCATGCACACGGTCAAGCAGTTCAGTGCCAGAGGCAGCAAAGCAGCCCCAAAACATCAGGGAACCTCCTCCATGTTTGACTGTAGGGACCATGTTCTTTTCTTTGAATGCCTCTTTTTTTTCCTGTGCACTCTATGTTGATGCTTTTTCCCAAAAAGCTCTACTTTTGTCTCATCTGACCAGAGAACATTCTTCCAAAACGTTTTAGGCTTTCTCAGGTAAGTTTTGGCAAACTCCAGCCTGGCTTTTTTATGTCTCGGGGTAAGAAGTGGGGTCTTCCTGGGTATCCTACCATACAGTACCTTTTCATTCAGAAGCCAACGGATAGTACGAGTTGACACTGTTGTACCCTCGGACTGCAGGGCAGCTTGAACTTGTTTGGATGTTAGTCGAGGTTCTTTATCCACCATCCGCACAATCTTGCATTGAAATCTATCGTCAATTTTTCTTTTCCGTCCACATATAGGGAGGTTAGCCACAGTGCCATGGGCTTTAAACTTCTTGATGACACTGCGCACGGAAGATACAGGAACATTCAGGTCTTTGGAGATGGACTTGTAGCCTTGAGATTGCTCATGCTTCCTCACAATTTGGTTTCTGAAGTCCTCAGACAGTTCTTTGGTCTTCTTTCTTTTCTCCATGCTCAATGTGGTACACACAAGGACACAGGACAGAGGTTGAGTCAACTTTAATCCATGTTAACTGGCTGCAAGTGTGATTTAGTTATTGCCAACACCTGTTAGGTGCCACAGGTAAGTTACAGGTGCTGTTAATTACACGAATTAGAGAATCATCAGATGATTTTTCAAACAGTGCCAATACTTTTGTCCACCCCCTTTTTTAGGTTTGGTGTGGAATTATATCCAATTTTGCTTTAGGACAATTCTTTTTGTGTTTTTTCATTGAAGACAAATGAGATGATAATAATACCAAAGAATTTGAGATTGCAATCATTTTCAGGAAGAAACTGAGTATTATCTGACAGAATTGCAGGGGTGCCAATACTTTTGGCCACCACTGTATATATATATATATATATATATATATATATATATATATATATATATATATATATATATAAATAAACATGACCAAACTTAAACAAAATTCAAAGTGCCAAGTGCTAATTAAAAGTAGGGGACACGGAGGCCCCCACGAAGATGTTTAGTCTGCATAGCATGACTCACCATGGATTGAATTTGCTGCAGGGAAATTGGAAAGGGGTAGGATATCCACCTGTGGGGCGCACCACATCCCCCTCCACCCACTCCAATGCACGTTTCACCACCGCTTCGTCCCTGACTATAGACTATAATTTTTAATATATTGATTGACTAATTTTTGAATAATTGTTATAGTGTTTCTTTTCGACATAAAGCAGCAGCCCGTCCACGACTACCACCCTCTGTCACCTTACAAGTGGTGTAGTCAGCAGGATCTGAATTCCTCGTATGGAGAAAGCGGGGTGAATGAGACCCATTGTGCAGAAGAGAGAGCGCCGGAACATGTGTGACCCAAGATGGCAGCCGAAAGTACGGACTCTAAGGCTGCGTGCCCTAGATGCGTTTTTAAGCGTTTCTGCAGTGACAATTCCGCCGCAGAAACGCTTAAACACTTGGTAGAAGGTCTGCAATGTTCCCCAATCATAATCCGCAGCACTACCATTAATTTTGTGTAATCGCGGTGTTTCACCGCCATTGACTTGACTACATTTGCACATGCGGATATTCTGCGATTCAATGTGCGGATGGTACTCGGGTCTGGAGAAGAGCAGACTCTCCTCCAGACCCGGGTACCATAGTACCTGTAAAAAAAATAATTAAAAATAAAAAATAAACATTATACTCACCTTCTGATGGCCCCCGGTCTTCCCTCCGATGCGTCCTGGCTCCCCGGTGGGAAGGTCCTTTTACACCACCACCGAGCCGCCCAAGACACCGGACGCACCGGAGAAGGAGACCGGGGGCCATCGGAAGGTGAGTATAATGTTTATTTTTTACCATTTTTATTCTTTTTTAACTATTAACTTGGTCATACTATATAAATCCATGCCGCTGAATGGATTTATATAGTGTGACCAAGTTGTCAAGCACTTTTCCAAGTGATGCTAAAATCTCTTCGAAAAGAGCTTGACAACCCGCATGAGAAATCGCATGTGCAAAACGCTTTACATCTGCTTGTCCCTGGCAGAAAAAGCGCATGTAAAATCCGCATGCGTTTTTTCTTCCAGGGAGATGCAGAAACGCTCAGGAAAAATCTGGAGCATTTCTGCATCGTGGGCACATAGCGTAAGATGTGTAGACCTCCCTCTGGCATCTTATAACGTGTTCAATACTTATTACACCCACTGTATAGTATGTGTGTTTGTGTAGAATCCAAATATATAAATACCGGCAGGACAAACAAGAGTTCAGAGGTGTTATCATGACAGCAATCACCCAATGAACAAACAAAATGATGCTCATTCACAGGGTGATTGGATTGTTTATGCCAGAACAAAAGTCATTCTTCTCAGATGAACATCATCCAGTGTAAACAGATGTGCTGCTGATACGAGTCTAATGATCTACTGCCATCTTTTTTTCATTAGCCTGAGTAAAGAGGCAATAAGCAAGTGCCAATACATAATGTCAATCACGTTCATTTAAAGGTCTGAAATCAGCTTGTGTAAATGCAAGCTACCATATTTTTCGGACTATAGGACGCACCGGACCATAAGACACACCCCAAATTTTGGGGTGGAAAATAGAAAAAAATATTTTTTATAAGATGGGGGCCCATCTTATAGTGTGAATAGGTATGGTATGTTACCTGGGGGGTCAGTGGAGCGAGGGTCACAAGAGGCAGGGTCCTTCAGGAAGTCTGCGGCTGCAGAAGAGGTCAGATGCTGTGGAGCCTGTGCTGGGCCGGGGCCTGTGTCTGGCTGAGGCCCTTAGCCTGGCTGGTTCCTGTGCGGAGGCCTCTGGCTGGGGCTGAGGCTGGGGCCTCTGGCTGGGGCTGAGCTGAGTCCTCTGGCTGGGGCTGGGGCAGGGGCCGAGGCTTCGGGCTGGGGCCGAGGCCTCTGGCTGTGGCCGAGGCCTCTGGCAGGGGCTGGGGCATAGGCCGAGGCTGGGGCCAAGGCCGAGGCTGGGGCCTCTGGCTGGGGTTGAGGCCGGGGACTCTGGCTGGGGTTGAGGCCAAGGCAGAGGCCTCTGGCTGGGGCTGGGTCCTCTGGCTGGGGCTGGGGCCGGAGTCTTGGGCTGGGGCCTCTGGCTGAGGCTGGGGCCTGTACCGGGCTGCGGTTGGTGCCGGGCTGTGAGCGGAGAAGCAGTGCGGCCTGCGCAGGTTTCTGGTGTGTGCGGCCATCTTCCTAGAGCTGTGATCTACAGGAAAATTGCCACCGGAGCAACCGGTCTGCGCATGCGCCGGCTCGGGCGGTCATTTTCCTGTAGATCACAGCTCTAGGAAGATGGCCGCGCACGCCGCTCACAGCCCGACACCGGCCCCAGCCCCAGTACCTGCCAGGCACAAGTGCCGGTCCCAGACGCTCACCTCTGCTGCCGCTGACACCGCTACCACCGCCGACGCGATGGAGGGCCCTGCGATCCCACTTTAACACCACCGCAGGTAACTTTCGGACCATAAGACACACCCCCCATTTTCCTCCCAAATATTGGGGAAAAAATGTGCGTCTTATGGTCCGAAAAATAATGTAATTGTTTCTGCGTGATAGTGAAATATGTTAACATTTAGGGCAGTGAGCTCTGGTCACTTTAAAATTAATCATTTATGTTTGCAATAAAAAAATTGAAATGGTTTGACTACAGTCCTTGGAGTCTTTAGAGTGTTATACACAACTTTTAAGGGGAATTGGAGTATCTGCAGGGTTTATTCGCTGTAAATGTAATGTTTTGGAAAAATTCAACAAACGTGGCAAATTCAAATTACAAAAGATTCTATCAAACCTTGTATTAATATGTGAACTGAAAGGGCGTAAAGAATACCTGTTACCACTTCTAACATGTTTTACTAATGAATTACTATGCATCTTCCATTTACACTCTCATTTGTACTTTTGCTGGGATAGGAAAGTCAATCCAAAAGGGCTATTGCAAAAATGTCTTTTACTATTATATTTGCCACTGTGGTAGATGGGCTATTTTTGGTAATCTCTACGGCTGTTAATCTCACTGTATGGCTAGTCTATAAAAATATATAAAAAAACAAATGAGACCAGTAATAGATATATTTTGTACATTTAGGTTCAGTTCACAAATGCTTTTAATACGATAAGGTATGTTAAATCTACCAAACATAGTTGTACTGTATCTGTATTGATGCTACTACCCTACTGATGGCTGGACCATACAATAAAAGCATTTTTTACCATTTACCTTTCGGGTCGCCCCTAGTTCCTCATAGATTGTAAGCTTGCGAGCAGGACCCTCACTCCTCTTGGTATCCCTTGAATTATGTGCTATTCTGTAAAGTCTTTATTTTCTGTACAAGTTCCCGCTAAAATGTAAAGAGCTGCGTAATATGTTGACGCTATAGAAATAAAAAATATTACTATTATTATTGCACTAAATGCTACCTACATATTAAAAACATTAATTTCTCTTTCTTGGAAAAAAGTGAAACAAGAAAAGCAAACATGAAAGTGGACATTATTTTCATCTTTAGGTTAACAATTTGAATAGCCTATGGACAGTTTGACAAAGTAAAGATTAGCAAACTGACACAGAGTTAAAACAATGTTACCAGGTTAGTATTAAAAAAGAAGGATTTTATGGCTTCCTATGGATTTATGTGGTATCATATTACTTCCTGTGCTTTAAAGTCGTCCATAAGGAAATTGTAAAAACTATGTTAATATTCAAATATTTAACAGTTTAATGTGACCATTTCAATTTCTCCGGATATGTCTTTCAACTTGAAATGCATTTCACAAAAAGGAAGGAAGTAATGTATATTTATGGAAAAGATAGTAACACTGAGAATCTACTATGTAATCTAATGTCTGTTTACATAAATAATTTCAATAAATGTTAAAATCATACGTTTGCCTAAAATCTTTGTATGACGTAGAATTAAAGTCACTTCTCACTGAGAAGAAAAGGCCTTGACCAATCCCTGAAAACAGCCCTACACCATTAGCTCTCCTATGTGTTCCAAATTTTACACTAAGAACTGTGAAGTAGATCAAATTCTCTGGGCATGCTTCAAATCCAGATTAGTCTTTCAGACTATCAGATAGTAAGTAATTCCTTCGCTTTCACCACTTTCCGACATTGGACAGGCTGGTATCTTTTTTGGGATAGTGTTCCCGCAATTGAACATGCCAGTATGTTATGGTGACCATGCAGACAAAGGAGCTGTCCCTAGCATGATTTCCACCGCAGATGGACAGCTACTTTTTATAGTATCAGCAAAAACTATGAGATTTCAGAAATCTCAAGCACACTCTTGTTTTTTCCTAACTGAATTGGAAAATTACTGCGTTTTTGATCACTGCGGCATATAAATAATTTCAGCATTTTTGCAGTGTTTTTTCATCCAAAGAAAGCAATGAGTAAGTGGTAAAAAGCAGCAACAATGCTGTCATCAGTATTTGCAGTGTTTTTGATGAAGAAAATGCAGGTACAGTGGAACGTGAAGCCAGTTTATTTTTGTGATTTTCCCAAGTTTGAATTTTACATTATATCTTGATATCTATCTATATAATTGTCTTATCCCGTCTGTCTGTCTTTCTGTCTGTCTGTCTGTCTTTCTGTCTGTCTGTCTGTCCTGGAAATCCCGGGTCGCTGATTGGTCCGGCTGCGGCCAATCAGCGACGCGGCATTTCAGAAAAACATGGCGGCCATTAGCGGCTCATGTGTGGCACGGAGGTCAGCGGCGATGCAGCCGGGAGATGCAGCCGGCTGCTCGCAGCATAAGTCCCCCGACCGCAGGCGCCGCTGACCTACATGCGGCTATCGTCGGAAGATCAGCGGCTACGGCCGCTTATCTTGTGAGGACAAGTGTGACGCCCCTCCCCTCCTCTCCCCGCCCTTCTCCTCCTTTCCCCTCCTCTCCCCTCCTCTCCTCTCCCCTCCCCTCTCCTCCTGTCCCTCCCCCCGCTAGAACAGGACCCCGGCACCCGGCGTCATACTTACCCCTCCTCTCCCCTGCTCTCCCCTCCCCTCCTCTCCCCTCCCCTCTCCTCTCCTCCCGTCCCTCCCCCCGCTTGATCAGGACCCCAGCACCCGACGTCATACCCCTCCCCGTGCCTGCGCAGCAGCTCCTGTGTATTCAGCTGCAGCTCTGTGACGTCTCAGGTCAGAGGGCGCGGTGACGTCTTTACACCGCGCTCTCTCCTGACCAGTCACAGCACACAGCATGAAGATGCCGGCTACGCTGGAGTCCAGAGAAGCAGTGAGGTGAGTATTGGATTTTTTTTTTTTATATGGGGCCATAGGGGACCTGCATGGGGCACTATGGGGGGATGGGACATCCTGCATGGGGCATTATATGGGGGGAGAGGTGACATCCTGCATGGGCCATTATATGGGGGGAGAGGTGACATCCTGCATGGGGCACTATAGTGGGATGTGACTAGAGATGAGCGGTGTTCGACTAGAACTGTTCGCCAATCTCAAATTCGAGCTGTTTTGGGCGGTGTTCGAGTTGTTCGACGAACCCGAACGATTTGCAAAAAATTCGGCTGTTCGAGGTTATGTCCGATAACTGTTCGTGCACCAAAAGCGTGTCCTGCATGTCTGGTGCTGTTTAGAGCACCAATCATGCAGGGATTGTCTGCCACTCACTGTAATGCCACAGCCATGGTGGTTGTGGCATTACAGTGATTGCCCAAATCGATGGGAACAGTGCCAACAGTGAAACATGAAAAGCCGGCAATTCAGCAGCGGCATACACCGGTACCCGACAATTTAGAACCGAAAGAATAGAGCTTCACACATAGATTAGATAGATATAAACATGTCAGCCACATATATACGAAGTACAGTGAAAGTGCTGCTTACTGTACTTGTCATTTAGCGTAAAGGATTTATCAAAAAAAATAATAGTGTTTTCATGCACCGTCTCTTTAAAAAAGCCGGCCGGCAATTAAGCAGCGGTACCCGACAATTTAGAATAGAAGGAATAGAGAATCACACATAGATTAGATAGATAGAAACATGTCAGTCACATATATATGAAGTACAGTGACAGTGTTGCTTACTGTACTTGTCATTTAGTGTAAAGGATTTATTAAAAAAAATAATAGAGTTTTCATGCACCGTCTCTTTAAAAAAGCCGGCCGGCAATTCAGCATCTGTACCCAACAATTTAGAATAGAAGGAATAGAGAATCACACATAGATTAGATAGATAGAAACATGTCAGTCACATATATATGAAGTACAGTGACAGTGTTGCTTACTGTACTTGTCATTTAGTGTAAAGGATTTATTAAAAAAAATAATAGTGTTTTCATGCACCGTCTCTTTAAGAAAGCCGGCCGGCAATTCAGCATCTGTACCCGACAATTTATAACAGACAGAATAGAGCTTCACACATAGATTAGATAGATAGAAACATGTCAGTCACATATATATGAAGTAGAGTGATAGTGTTGGTTACTGTACTTGTCATTTAGTATTAAAATAAAGGATTTATTATTAAAAAAATTGGCGTGGGGTTCCCCTTAATTTTAGTCTCTAGCGGAGGTTAAGCAGACAGCTGGGGCAGATGTTTGAAGCCTGGGAAGGGGGTAATACCCACGGAGCTTCCCAGGCTACTAATATCAGCCCCCAGCTGAATACATAGCCTTTACTAGCTATTAAAATGGGGGACCCCCCCCCAAAAAATGACGTGGGGTCCCCCCTAATTTAATAGCTAGCAAAGGCTAGGCAGACAGCTGGGGGCTGATATTAATAGCCCAGGAAGGGAGCCATGAATATTGGCCCCCTCCCAGGCTAGAAACACCAGCCGTCAGCCGCCCCAGAAATGGCGCATTCATAGGATGCGCCAATTCTGGCACTTAGCCTCGCTCTTCCACGCTGCCCTGGTGCGGTGGCAGGGGGTAATAGGGTTGGGGTTGATGTCAGCTTATAATGCCAGCTGACATCAAGCCCAGGTTAATAATGGAGAGGCGTCTATAAGACACCCCCATTACTAACCCCATAGTCAAAGTTAAAAAAAACACAAACACCCAGAATAAAGTCCTTTAATTGAAATAAAGACACAATCCTTTATTGTTCTAAATTAAACCATACTTACCGTCACGCCCATTCCAGCTGAAGCCAACGATCTCCTGCAATAAAAGAAAAATAATAAAGCAACCTCATCCTTACCTTTCCATGGTTCCCACGACAGCTTCAGCTCTGCTACATCGAGATGACAGGCTGGACCGCAGCAGAACGCTGCCATCCAGCCTGTCATCCCGCAGACACTGAGAAGCGCAGGCATGCTTGCGCTCTGCAGTGTCTGGCTGTGACGGCATCCAGATGAGCCGAGTTCATGTCCAATGAACTCGGCGCACCTCATGCACGTCACTGACAGCGTGGGAGAATTCTCCTGCACTCAGCACTTCAGCGTGAGAATTCTCCCACGCTGTCAGTGACGTACATGAGGTCAGCTGAGTTCATTGGACATGAATGAGCTCACCTCATGCACTTCACTGACAGCGTGGAATGGGCGTGATGGTAAGTATGGTTTAATTTAGAACAATAAAGGATTGTGTCTTTATTTCAATTAAAGGACTTTATTCTGGGTGTTTGTGTTTTCTTTTAACTTTGACTATGGGGTTAGTAATGGGGGTGTCTTATAGACGCCTCTCCATTACTAACCTGGGCTTGATGTCAGCTGGCATTATAAGCTGACATCAACCACAGCCCTATTACCCCCTGCCACCGCTACAGGGCAGCGTGGAAGAGCGAGGCTAAGTGCCAGAATTGGCGCATCCTATGAATGCGCCATTTCTGGGGCGGCTGACGGCTGGTGTTTCTAGCCTGGGAGGGGGCCAATATTCATGGCTCCCTTCCTGGGCTATTAATATCAGCCCCCAGCTGTCTGCCTAGCCTTTGCTAGCTATTAAATTAGGGGGGACCCCACGTCATTTTTTGGGGGGGGTCCCCCATTTTAATAGCTAGTAAAGGCTATGTATTCAGCTGGGGGCTCATATTAGTAGCCTGGGAAGCTCCGTGGGTATTACCCCCTTCCCAGGCTTCAAACATCTGCCCCAGCTGTCTGCTAAACCTCCGCTAGAGACTAAAATTAAGGGGAACCCCACGCCAATTTTTTTTAATAATAAATCCTTTATTTTAATACTAAATGACAAGTACAGTAACCAACACTGTCACTGTACTTCATATATATGTGACTGACATGTTTCTATCTATCTAATCTATGTGTGAAGCTCTATTCTGTCTGTTATAAATTGTCGGGTACAGATGCTGAATTGCCGGCCGGCTTTTTTAAAGAGACGGTGCATGAAAACACTATTATTTTTTTTAATAAATCCTTTACACTAAATGACAAGTACAGTAAGCAACACTGTCACTGTACTTCATATATATGTGACTGACATGTTTCTATCTATCTAATCTATGTGTGAGGCTCTATTCCTTCTTGTCTAAATTGTCGGGTACCGGTGTATGCCGCTGCTGAATTGCCGGCCGGCTTTTTTAAAGAAAGCGTCTTCTGAGCAGTTTGTCAGCTTTTGGACACCTTTGAAGGTGTTTTCTATGTGTTTCTATGTGTTTTTGTTTGCCTGCCATTGGTTTTAACGGTGTTCGACGGTGTTCTAAGGTGTTCGACGAACAGTTTGACGAACAGTTCCTGGAACATCCCGGTGTTCGACGAACCGAACCGAACCCGAACACTACGGGGGTGGCTCAACACTAGATGTGACTTCCTGCATGGGGCATTATATAGGGGGGATGTGACATCCTGCATGGGATATTATATACGGGGGATGTGACATCCTGCATGGGGTATTATATGCATGGGGTATTATATACGGGGGATGTGACTTCCTGCATGGGGCATTATAAAGGAGGGTCGGGAGACATATGCTAGAATACCCGATGCGTTAGAATCGGGCAACCATCTAGTTTTTACATAAGCATGGATGTTAGTATTAGGCTGTGTGACCAAGATGCGGATTTAATGCGTTTCCATGGCGGTATTTCCGACGTGGAAATGCATTAAAATCACTTGTTAAGATGTCTGCCATGTTTCCCAATGATTATCCGCATGTGCTGTGCACATGCTGTGGAAATTTCCGCTGCGGATTATCATTGCGGAAAAATCCACAGTACAACCATTTTTGTGCCGCGCCAATGTTTATAAAAGGTCGGCGGTCCCTCATTGCTCAGGACCCCCAGGGTCCTGCAAGCGCTGCAGTTGCGGTGCAGAGCAACAGCTCTGACAGGTGACATCATCGGGACCTGATTGGATCAGGTCCCAATGATGTTAACCCTTTGCTATCTTCTAAATGCCGCGATCCATAGTGATCGCGCCATTTAGGAGATAGTGAGAGGGAGAGGGGTTCGTCCACTCACGTTTCCGACAGCTCCCGTGATAGGACCTGGCATGTTATGATAGCTGGAGGTCACATGATGACTTCCAGTTCTGCCATGCACGGTGTCCTGCAAGACTCAGCCTGCAGCTGAGTCTAGCAGGAGATATGATAGTGTAAAACTGTCAGCTCTCATGCAATGTAATTCATGTCTATTGCATTGCATGAGACCAGTGATCAGAAAAATAAAAATTTAAGTCCCATAAAAGGTCTATGTAAAATAGTAAAAAAAATGTTTTCAAACTGTTAAAAAAAATCACAAAATAAAAAAAATATACTGTATATATATTAAACAAATAAATACGAATATTTATGCAAAAAAAACAAAAAAAGTACGCTGCGTCCGGAACAATCCAATCTATAAAACTGTCACGCTGATTAACTCCTTCTGTGCACATTATAAAAAAAAAAAAACTGAGCAAAAAGCTATACTTTTTCATCATACCGCCAGACAGAAAGTGGAATAAAATGCGATCAAAAAGCCAAATAGAAATAAAAATGGTACCGCTAAAAATGTCATCTTGTCCTGCAAAAAAAAGCTGCCATGTAGCTCCATCAGTCAAAAAATAAAAAAGTTATAGCTCTCAGAGCAAAGCGATGCAAAAACAATTATTTTTTCTATAAAATAGTTTTTATTGTGTAAAAGCGCCAAAACATAAAAAATCTATAAAAGTGTGGTATCGCCATAATCGTACTGACCAGAAGAATAAAACTGCCTTATCACTTTAACCACATGCGGAACGGTATTAACCACTTTGCGCCAGAGCCTGTTTTTGCCTTCGTGACCGGGCCAATTTTTTCAATTCTGACCACTGTCACTTTATGAAGTAATTACTCTGGAACGCTTCAACGTATTCCCCTGATTCTGAGACAGTTTTTTCATGACATATTGTACTTCATGATAGTGGTAAAATTTCTTCCATATAACTTGCGTTTATTTGTGAAAAAATCAGAAATTTGGCGAAAATTTAGAAAATTTTGCAATTTTCAAACTTTGAATTTTCATGCCCTTAAATCAGAGAGATATGTCACACAAAATAGATAATAAATAACATTTCCCACATGTCTACTTTACATCAGCACAATTTTGGAACCAAAATTTTTTTTTGTTAGGGAGCTATAAGGGTTAAAAGTTGACCAGCGATTTCTCATTTTTCCAACAAAATTTACAAAAACATTTTTTTATGGACCACATCATATTTGAAGTCACTTTGAGGGGTCTTTATGACAGAAAATACCCAAAAGTGACACCATTCTAAAAACTGCACCCCTCAAGGTGCTCAAAACCACATTCAAGAACTTTATTAACCCTTCAGGTGCTTCACAGGAATTTTTGGAATGTGGAAAAAAAAAATTAACATTTAACTTTTTTCACAAAAATGTTACTTTAGACCCAATTTTTTTTATTTTCACAGGGGTAACAGGAAAAAATGGACCCCAAATTTTTTTGTGCAATTTCTCTTGAGCGTGCTGATACCCCATATGTGGTGGAAAACCACTGTTTGGGCGCACTGCAGGGTTC
Source organism: Phyllobates terribilis (assembly GCF_046119375.1). Taxonomy (NCBI): domain Eukaryota; kingdom Metazoa; phylum Chordata; class Amphibia; order Anura; family Dendrobatidae; genus Phyllobates; species Phyllobates terribilis. The sequence continues at coordinate 88,747,044 of NW_027362771.1, forward strand.
GGAAGGGAAGGAGCGCCATTAGACTTTTTGAATGTAAAATTTGTCTGAATAATTAGCAGACACCATGTTGCGTTTGGAGAGCTCCTGATGTGCCTAAACAGTGGAAACCCCCCACAAGTGACACCATTTTGGAAACTAGACCCCTTAGGGAACTTATCTAGATGTGTGGTGAGCACCTTGAACCCCAAGGTGCTTCACAGAAGTTTATAATATTGAGCTGTAAAAATAAAATTTTCACATTTTTCCCACAAAACTGTTTTTCATCCCTTAATTTTGCATTATCATAAGGGTAATAGGATAAATTGCACCATGAAATTTGTTGTGCAATTTCTCCTGAACATGTTGATACCCCATATGTGGAGGCAAATTACTGTTTGGGCGCATGGCAGAGTTTGAAAGGGAAGGAGCGCCATTTGACTTTTTGAATGTAAAATTTGTTTGAATAATTAGCAGACGCCATGTCGCATTTGGGGAGCCCCTAATGTGACTAAACAGTGGAAACCCCCCACAAGTGCCACCATTTTGGAAACTAGACCCCTTAAGGAACTTATCTAGATGTGTGGTAAGCACCTCGCACCCCCAGCTGCTTCACAGAAGTTTATAATATTGAGCCGTAAAAATAAAATTTTCACATTTTTCCCACAAAACCGTTTTTCATCCCTTAATTTTGCATTATCATAAGGGTAATAGGATAAATTGCACCATGAAATTTGTTGTGCAATTTCTCCTGAACACGCTGATACCCCATATGTGGAGGCAAATTACTGTTTGGGCGCATGGCAGTGTTTGAAAGGGAAGGAGCGCCATTTGACTTTTTGAATGTAAAATTTGTTTGAATAATTAGCAGACGCCATGTCGCATTTGGGGAGCCCCTAATGTGACTAAACAGTGGAAACCCCCACAAGTGCCACCATTTTGGAAACTAGACCCCTTAGGGAACTTATCTAGATGTGTGGTGAGCACCTCGCACCCCCAGCTGCTTCACAGAAGTTTATAATATTGAGCCGTGAAAATAAAATTTTCACATTTTTCCCATAAAAAATGTTTTTCATCCCCTAATTTTGCATTATCATAAGGATAACCGGAGAAATTGCACCATGAAATTTGTTGTACAATTTCTCCTGAGTACGCCGATACCCCATATGTGGGGGAAAACCACTGCTTTGGTGTACGGCAGGGTTCGGAAGAGAAAGGAGCGCTATGTTGGCTGGGATAGGCAGCAGACACCATGTCACATTTGAAGAGTCGCTGACATGCCAAAACAGCAGAAACCTCCACAAATGACCCCATTTTGTAAACTACACCTCTCAAGGAATTCATCTAGGGAAGTAGTGAGTATTTTTTAATTTTTAAATTTATACCATTGGGCAGTGAAAAAATCATAATTATATTTTTACCACAAAAAAATGTTTTACCCTCAGATTTTACATTTTCACACAGGGCAATGGGTAAAAATGGTGCCGAAATGTGTCACACAATTTCTTCTAAAAGTGTCAATACCCCATATGTGGCTGTATCGTACCGCTTAGCCATACGGTGAGATCTGGGGGGGACGGAGTGCTATTTGACAATTGGAGAACAAATTATTGTAGAATAGGCATTTGGATTTGGGAGCACAAAATTTTCTGAATTTCTTTTGGGGGGCAAGGGTCATTTTGCTTTTCCAGAGCCTTTCTGCTACCAGTAACTTGGAAGTCCCTTATATTTTTAACAGATGACGGACCTGAGTGGGGACTAGCTTTTTTTGAGGACTGAGTTGAAGCTTTTATTGGGAACATTTTACGTAACATTTATCCGGCGCTCTAGGCTGAGCACTTACATCGGGGTTTCCATCTAAATTTCCAAGTGATGTAATTCAGATGAAACCCCTGCAGGATCCATTCACTGTAATGAGGCAGCAGAGTTACTCTGGACACCGTCTGGCCTCTGTGTAGTGGTGTCCTTTTTTTCAGAAGTGCACAAAACTGTGGCCAACCGCACTTTTATGCACGCCTAAAACAAATGACACCGTGGGATCCCAGGCTAGACGGCGTCCACAGTGGCCTATATCTGTCTCATTACAGGGAATCTTCCGTCATGGGTTCCGGCTGAATCATGTATTTCAGAGATTTACACGGAAACTCTGGTGTAAGTGCTCAGCGCAGAGCGCAGGATAAATGTGTGCCGAGCCATACTGCGATCTTTGGGAGACATAATAAACAAATCAGTAGCAGGTGAAGAATTGGTTTTATTTATTTTTTACGCCGTTCCTAGTGTGATATAACTGATTAGATTACTTTATTCTTCGGGTCGGTGTGATTACAGAGATACCAGATTGATATCGGGTTTTTATGACTGACAGCTGTCACACACTAAAAGACGCTTTTTTTGCAAAATCTAGTTTTTGCATCACCATATTTTGAGAGCTATAATTTTTCCATATTTCGGACGACAGAGTCATGTGACGGCTTGTTTTTTGCGGGACGAGATGACATTTTTATTGGTACCATTTTTGGGTATGTGACATTTTTTGATCGCTTTCTATTCCGTTTTTTGGGAGGTAAAATTAACAAAAACAAACAATTCAGGAATTGTTTTTTGAGTTTTTTTTTTATGCCGTTCTGCGTGTGGTAAAAGTGATCAGGCAGCGTTATTCTTTGGGTCAGTACATTTACAGCGATACTACACTTACTGTATTTTTTTTATGTTTTGGCGCTTTTACACAATAAAACTATTTTATAGAAAAAAATATTTTTTTTGCATTGCTTTATTCTGAGCGCTATAACTTTTTTATTTTTCGGCTGATGGAGCTGTATGGCGGCTTTTTTTTTGCGTAACAAGATGACGTTTTCAGTGGTACCATTTTTATTTCTATTTTGTTTTTTGATCGCATTTTTTTCCACTTTTTGTTTGGCAATATGATGAAAAAGCATATTTTTTTGCTCCGTTTTTTATTTATTTTTATTACGGTGTGCACAGAAGGAGTTAATTAGTGTGACAGTTTTATAGCTCGGTTTGTTTCGGACGCGGCGATACCAAATATGTGTACTTTTTTTGGTTTTGTAAAAATATACGGATTTATTGGTTTAATATTTTATTTATTTATTTTTATTTATTTTGTGATTTTTTTATTAATAGTTTAAAAACTTTTTTTTTACTTTTTTTCACATTTTTTCTTAGTCCCTGTATGGGACATTAATTTTTATTTTTATGATCTCTGATCTCATGTAATGTAATAGACATATATTACATTACATGAGATCTTCCCTGACTGTTTCAGTCAGAGTCTCCTGTCTGGCTACAGCTGCAGCTGAGCCAGACAGGACACCATATATGGCAGAGCTGGAGGCGGTCATGTGACCTCCAGCTGCCATAGCAACCCCAGGTCCTGGAAGGACTCGGAGGTCTTCGGAGAGGTAAGTTGACGACCCCCTCTCCTCCTGCTGTCTCCTATATGCCCAATCACTATAGATCACAGCATATAGAAGACAGCTAAGGGTTAACATCACTGGGACCTGATCTAATCAGGTCCCGATGATGTTCCCTGTCAGAGCTAACGCTCTGCACCGGAATCGCAGCGCTTGCAGGACCCTGGGGGTCCTGAGCGCTGCAAGACCACCCACCGTTTTTAAACGTCGGCGCTGCACAGAGCCCAGCAAGCGCCGACGTTTATCTACAGTGGGCGGTCGGGAACCGGTTAAAAAGCTCAAAAAGCAAATCCTGAATTGCTGGTTTTTGTTCATTCTCCTTCCAAAAAAACGGAATAGAAAGCGATCAAAAAATGTCACATACCCAAAAATGGTACCAATAAAATAGTCAACTCGTCCCGCAAAAACAAGCCCTTACATGACTCTGTCGGCCGAAATATGGAAAATTTATAGCTCTCAAAATATGGCGATGCAAAAACTAGATTTTGCAAAACAAAGCGTCTTTTAGTGAGTGACAGCTGGCAAACATAAAACATAAAAATTCAGATATAAATCTGGTATTGCTGTAATCGCACCGATCTGAAGAATCAAGTCATCTAATACTGATACCGCATGAGGAACGGCGTAAAAATTAAATAAAACCAATTCTTCACCTGCTGCTGATTTGTTAATTCTGCTTCCCAAAACAGCCTGCAGCATGGCAAGCTGGATGGCAGCTTTCGGCTGCGATCCAGCCTGTCATGTGAATGTAGCAGAGCTGAAGCTGTCGTGGGGACCATGTAAAGGTAAGGATGATGTTGCTTTATTATTTTATCTTTATTGCAGGAGATCGTTGGCTTCAGCTGGAATGAGCGTTATGGTAAGTATGGTTTAATTTTGAATATTAAAGAATTGTGTGTTTATTTCAATTAAAGGACTTTATTCTGGGTGTTTGTGTTTTTTTTTAACTTTGACTATGGGGTTAGTAATGGGGGTGTCTTATAGACGCCTCTCCATTACTAGCCTGGGCTTGATGTCAGCTGGCATTATAAGCTGACATCAACCCCAACCCTATTACCCCACTGCCACCGCTACAGGGCAGTGGGAAGAGCGAGGCTAAGTGCCAGGATTGGCGCCATTTCTGGGGCGGCTGACGGCTGGTGCTTCTAGCCAGGGAGGGGGCCAATATTCATGGAACACTTCCTGGGCTATTAAAATCAGCCCCCAGCTCTCTGCCTAGCCTTTGCTAGCTATTAAAATAGGGGGGACCCCACATCATTTTTTTGGGGGGTCCCCCTTTTTAATAGATGGTAAAGGCTAGGTATTCAGCTGGGGGCTGATATTAGTAGCCTGGGAACCTCCGTGAGTATTACCCGCTTCCCAAGCTTCAAACATCTGCCCCAGCCGTCTGCTTAACCTCTGCTAGAGATTAAAATTACGGGGAACCCTACGCCAATTTTTTTTTTTTTTAATAAATCCTTTATTTTATTTCTAAATGACAAGTACAGTAATCAACACTATCACTGTACTTATATATGTGACTGACATTTTTCTATCTATCTAATCTATGTGTGATGCTCTATTCTTTCTATTCTAAGTGGTTGGGTACCGATGCTGAATTGCCGGCCGGCTTTTTTAAAGAGACAAAAACACTATTATTTATTTTTAATAAATCCTTTATTTTAACACTAAATAACAAGTACAGTAACCAACACTGTCACTGTACTTATTATATATGTGACTGACATGTTTCTATCTATCTAATCTATGTATAATGCTCTATTCTTTCTGTTCTAAGTTGTCGGGTACCGCTGAAGAATTGCCGGCCGGCTTTTCTAAAGAGACGGGTGCATGAAAATCGGAGGGCACTAGTGTTTTCCAAGTGCCCTGCTATGTTTTTCATGCACCCTCCTGTCTACCCTGCCTGCCTGTCTGCCTATATATTCTGCTTGCCTGACGTTTAATTGAGCACTGTTCCCATCGACTTGGGCAATTTTTGACCTTCTGCAGACCGCCGGGGGTGACCACCAGAAAAATGCTCGAGTTTCCCATAGACTTACATCGGGCTCCTTGCTCGGGTCGAGCACCCGAATATTCCAATGTGCTCGACCCGAGCTTCGAGCACCCGAGCATTTTAGTGCTCACTCATCACTAGTCACCACTGCTTCTTCCGCTGTTGTGCGTGTAAGAGAACCCCCTGCTGTGGGTGCAAGGCAATCGCCTGTACATACTGCATGCAAAGATGCCCCCTCCTCATAGTCTTCACTTATTATGGCAGTTTCTCAAGAAACAGCATCAACGTCCACGTCCACGTCCCACCGCAGCCAACGCCCCAGAAGCCATAGTCCTAAATTCGCACATTTCATGACTGCTTGCGTTGGAAATGCTGCCTTTTAAGCTGGTGGAGACGGAATCCTTCCGCAACCTTATGGCGATTGCAGTCCCTCGGTACTCGGTCCCCAGCCGACACTATTTAGCCCGGTGTGCCATCCCCGCACTACACAAGCACGTGTCCCAAAACATCTGCCATGCCCTCAACAACGCAGTTACTGGGAGAGTCCACCTGACAACGGACTCGTGGACAAGTGCTTGTGGCCAGGGACGGTACATCTCCCTGACGGCACACCGGGTAAACATAGTGGAAGCCGGGACTCAGTCGGACCTTGGGACGGAACACATCCTCCCCACACCAAGGATTGCAGGCCCTGTGTCAGTCAAAGTTGCCCCCACAGTGTACAGCTCCTGCGCATAATCATCCTCCTCCTCCTCATATTCTGCCTCCATCTCAGATATCACCACACCAGTTACAAGCTGGAAGCCCTGCAGTACTGCCTCATCCAAGCGGCAACAGGCTGTGCTGAAACTCATAAGCTTAGGTGATAAACCTCACACTGCTTGTGAGTTGTGGATAGCTGTGAAAGAGCAGGCAGATCTGTGGCTGAGACCGCTGAACCTACATCCAGGCATGGTCATGTGTGACAATGGCCGTAACCTGGTGGCGGCACTGAGGCGAGGAGAGATCACACACGTACCATGCCTGGCTCATGTGCTTAACCTCGTGGTTCAGCGGTTTCTTAAATCGTACCCCGAGTTGCCAGATCTGCTCGACAAAGTACGCCGCCTGTCATCTCATTTTCGGAAGTCGGCTACAGCTTCCACCGCCCTTGCTGTGTTGCAGCAGCGTTTGCAGCTGCCGGCACACCGACTGGTGTTTGATGTCCCCACACGTTGGAACTCTACCCTCCACATGTTGCAAAGGATTTGTGAGCTGAAGAGAGCAGTTGTGGAGTACCATCTACAACAAGGCCGTCGATATTCAGGTCAGACTACACACATAAGACCTCAGGAGTGGACCTGGATGTCTGACATATGTACCATCCTGACAAGCTTTGAGGAGTCCACGAAGATGGTGAGTGGCGATAGCGCCATCATTAGCGTCAGCATCCCACTTGTCTGTCTTTTGCAACGCTCTCAGCAGAGAATTAAAGAGGAGGCATTGCAGCCAGAGTATGATGAGATGGATCAAGAAGCCATAGCGGTCGATTACACACAGCCCAGCCTCATCTCATCCCAACGTGCATTGGGGGGCAATGAGGGAGAGGAGGAGGAGGAGGAAGAACAGGAGCTGGTATCATGCGCTGTAGACGGTAGTACCTGTACAACTGTCATACCGTCGGTTCAGCTTGGATGTCCTGAGGACAGCGGGGTGGAGGAGGAGGAGAGCATGGTCAGTCGTCATCTTGGTGAGGACACGGAAGTCTTGCCCGTTACCAGTCTGGCACGCATGGCTGACTTTATGTTACTCTGCCTTAACCGTCACCCTCGCATTGTCAAAATGTTGGGTAACGGTCATTACTGGTTGGTGACACTTTTAGACCCCCGCTACAAGGAAAAATTTCACTCTCTTATTCCTGAGGTGGAGAGGTCTACAAAAATGGGGCAGTACCAGAAGGCCCTTGCTGCAGAACTGTTAAAAAAAATTCCCATTTGAACACGCCAGCGGCAGAGTTCACAGTTCATTGCCCAACCAAGGCGTACAGGCAAGAGAGACGCAACTCCAATCCACAGAGGCAGGGGAACACTGTCAACATTCTGGGACAGTTTTCTGAGACCCGCCCAGCTTACAGGCCCTGAGGCGCGGTGTACTCTCACAAGGAGTGAAAAGTTTCAAAAGATGGTGAGGGAGTACCTTACCGACTGTACCAGCGTCCTCCGTGATTCCTCTGTGCCTTTTAATTATTGGGTATCGAAGCTGGACACTTGGAATGAACTCGCTCTGTACGCCTTGGAGGTCCTGGCCTGCCCTGCCGCTAGCGTGTTATCGGAGCGTGTTTTTAGTGCCGCTGGGGGAATTATAACTGATAAGCGCAGTCGCCTGTTAACTGACAATGCTGACAAGCTGACCCTTATCAAAATAAACAAGGGCTGGATTGGGCCAGACTTCTCATCACCACCAAGTGACAGCATAGTAACAAAGTCAAATCCACTGTGTTATTTCGGGAGGTGTATTCCCATGCACCGCTTCACACCCACACATGGGTATATGCTTTCATTTCGGCTGTTTTTTGCTGTTCTCCTTATCCTCAGCTCCACCACCACTATACCACCAGGGTGACTGTGGTCCGTGTTGCCAGCTTTTTGGAAGCTTTTGCTTGGATGGCATAGACAAAGACTATGGGAAACCCACTCCCCAATAATGGGAATAATGTTTTTAATATGCTGTACTGCATGGCTCTTGTAAGGGGCATTGCAAGTTCCTCCGTCCTAATTTTTGGCAGCTTTTCCTTGGAAGGCATAGGCAAAGACTATGGGAGACCCACTCCCCAATAATGGGAGTAATGTTTTTAATATTCTGTACTGCATGGCTCTTGTAAGGGGCATTAAAATCATCTTGTTAAGCTACTGTGACCTCCACGTCTCTTCCAAGGGTCATTGCTATTGTCTTTTTATTCCACTGGGATCTCCATGTCTCTTCCGAGGGGCATTGATATTGTCTTGTTATGCTACTGTGACCTTCACGTCCCTTCCAAGGGGCATTAAAACCGTCTTGTTAAACCACTCTAAACTCCACAGCTCTTCCAAGGGGCATTGAAATGTTGTTTTTAATTACCTCTAACCTCCCCGACTCTTCCAATGGGCATTGCATTTCCTCCAAATTTTAGTCAGCTTTTGATTTTCAATGCATACGCGAACACTAAGGGAGACTCACTCCCCAATAATGGGTAGAAGGTTTTTAGTACACTGTAATCCACGTCTGTTTCAAGGGGCATTACAGTTCCTCATAATTTTTGGAAAGCCTTCCATTCACTGCTTAGGCCAACAGTGTACAGGAGACCCAGTTGCTATAAATGGAAAAAATGGTTTAGTTAAGGCCCTCTGACCTCCATGTCACTTCCAAGGGGCATTGGAGTGCCTCGAAATTTTTGGTAGACATTGCACTCACTGTATGCCCTATAACTGTATAGCTCTGAAGTACAGAAACGTTTCCTTCAAGACATGTGTGGTTGACTGGCCTGATATTGATGTGAATGGTCCCTGTTCCTCCTGCTCTTTTTCCTTTGCCACCACCTCATTCATCATTCATCACCTGAAGCTTTGTTTTAACGGGAGTCATAGAACTGGGATAGTAGCAGGAAAACATCCAGCAATCCTCGGAGGAGGTAGGATATGCGCCAAAACGCTGACCACCTCCGGCCTAGCCGCTACTACATACATGTGCTTGCATTCCAAGGAACAGAAAGCTGTAGATGGATGGCCTCATGATCATGAATAATTTACTTGTTGTGTAGGAGGCCGACCACTGCTGCTGTCTACCTTATGAACTTTGTGTTGAAGCCTGATTGACCCAGGACCCACAATCCTCTATGTCTGGAGGACGTGTTGCATCCCAGTGTCCAACTGTGTCCCGACTTCCACAATATTAACCCAGTGTGAAGGCGTCAGTGAGATGGACCATCCCTGGCCACATTCACTTGTCCACGTGTTTGTGGTTAGGATGTCCTTCCCACTAAATACACTGAGGAGGGCACAGGTAATGTTTTGGTATGTGCTCTTGTGCATAAGGTGCACCGGGACAAACAGGGGCAGCTGGGGACCGTTTATGGACACCCGGCCGCCCCCAGGTGGCTGGGGACCGAGTGTGGGCACCCGTCCGCAGGGCGGCTAGGGACCAAGTATGGACACCCGGCCGCCCCCTGGCGGCTGGGGACCAAGCGTGGACAACCGGCCGCCGGGTGGCTTGGGACTGAGTATGGATACCAGGCCACCAATGCAGACATGACGTGGTGGCCAGATTCTGCCTCCACATTCCACAAGTGCAAGCAAGCAACCAGTATGGTATTGCAGCCTGGGGGTGGGTGGGTGGCAGGCTGCATACTTGCGCTTGCATTGCAAGGAATGGGGGAGGTACAATTAAACACTGCCCTGGGACAAGGACTTGAACGGGGATAGTTGCAAGTCTGCAACGAGAGGTGCAGGGCGGGAGGCATCTTCGCATGTGCCATGAACAGGGGGTTGGCGCGCACACACTACAGCGGAATAGGCTGTCCTCCTCACTAAATACACTGGGGGAGGCATAGGTAATGTTTTGGTATGCGTGCTTGTGTATAAGGCACACCGGGACAAATGGGGGCGGCTGGAGACCGAGTATGGACACCCGGCCGCCGGGCGGCTGGGGACTGAGTATGGATACCAGGCCGCCAATGCAGCCATGACATGTTGGCCGGCGTCTGCCTCCACAAGCCTAAAAAGCCTCATCTCAAGTGCAAGCAAGTTAGCAGTATGGTATTGCAGCCTGGGGGTGGGTGGGTGGCAGGTTGCACGCTTACGCTTGCATTCCAAGAAAACAAAGCGGATGCTAACTTCTATCATCATCATCATTCTCCTCACCTTGGCACTCTCAACTCCCCTGATGGAGAAGCCAGGGCCCACTGGAGGAGTCTGGTTGTCTGGTGGGCTCGTCCAATGCTGCCCTAAAGCAGGCCAGGCTAAGAAAAGTGTGGGGAAGGTTACCGGGACAAATAGTGGCGGCTGGGGACTGAGTATGAAGACCTCGCTGCCGAAGCAGCCATGAGGTAATGGCCAGCTTCGGCCTCCTCCAAACTGAAAGGCCCCGTTTCAAGTGCAAGCTAGCAGTATAGTATTGCAGCCTGCGGTTGGGTGGGTGGTTGGCTGCATATTTGCTCTTGCATTGCAAGGAATGGGGGAGGTACAATTGAACATTGCCCTGGGACAAGGACTTGCACGGGGATAGTTGCAAGTCTGCATCTTCTGATGCGGCAAGGATCACTCCTGATGGGCACACTTTTAGTCAGTGACCTGGGTGACAGAGAAGCTTCCAGGGGTCTTCCCCATGCTGTTTCCATGTCTTTTCAGCACTGTATGCATGTGTCACACAGCACATGGCCAGATAAGGTTGTAAAATGTTAAAATGACATTTCCCGGTGAATGCATTTGTCATGGTTGAAAGCAATACAAAAGTGCAAAAACGCATAAAAAATGCTACTTGTGAACATAGCCCAAGGTGTGGAGGAGTATTTTTGTTTTTGGTTATTTATTTTACCTAATACACAAGTCTTTACCCTGGAAAGGATGTTCCTTAACATGTTTCACAGGAAAACAGTTTCAGTTTCGTTTTTGAACGTTTTATTGTGAGCCCGTAAAATTGGCTTAATACCTCTGACCACGTTGTTGACAGCAGTGACCTGGTGGTCAGAAATACTTCCTGGGGTGATCCCCATGCTGTCCCCTTGTCATTTGAGCACTGTCACTATCATTTTGGGCACTTTTTAGGCTTTCTACAGACTGCCGGGGGTGCCGCCGCAAAAATGCTCGGGTCTCCCATAGACTAACATTGGGCTCGTTGCTCGGGTCGAGCATCTGAGTATCACGGTGAGCTCGGCCCGAGCTTCGAGCACCCGAGCATTTTAGTGCTCACTCAACACTATTAATAACTTCTCATATAACAGTTCTAGAACTCAAGCACTGAGGGGTCTTCTGTAAATTCATCACAAAGTAATGGGGGTGTCTTATAGACGCCCATCATTACTAACCTGGGCTTTATGGCAGCTGGTGCTAATATGAACCCCACCACTATTACCCCCTGCCACCGCACCAGGGCAGCATGGAAGAGTGAGGCTAAGCGCCAGATTTGGCGCACAAATAGGATGTGCCAAATCTGGGGCTGCTGAGGGCTGCTGTTTCTAGCCTGGGAGGGGGCCAATATTCATGGCACCCTTCCTGGGCTATTAATATGAGCGCCCAGCTGTCTGCCTAGCCTTTGCTAGCTATTAAAATAAGGGGACCCCACGTCATTTTTTGGGGGTCCCCCATTTTAATAGCTAGTAAAGGCTAGGTATTCAGCTGGGGGCTGATATTAGTAGCCTGGGAAGCTCTGTGGGTATTACCCCCTTCCCAGGCTTCAAACATCTTCCCCAGCTGTCTGCTTAACCTCCGCTAGAGACTAAAATTATGGGGGATCCCACGCAAATATTTTTTTAATAAATCCTTTATTTTAACACTACACTGTGTTCCAAATTATTATGCAAATAATATTTTCTCAGATTTTCCCAAATTACCTATATGAATTGCAGTCATTGTAATTTTCCAGTCAAATAACTATTAGAGTACAATTGAAAGGTTTTTGTACAAACTGCATATGATAACAGTATATTTTTAAAAAAATCAAAAACTCAAACTGTTAGAACTCTCCTGTTAGTTTTTTTCTATTGCTGGTCACATGACTGTTTTTGCCTATTTAATCCTGCTCCGCCCTTCTGGCCTTGCTGGACTTCATTGTAATTTCTACTCTTAAGCTAGCCAGGTGCTTTGTTACCTTTCTCAGTCAGTTTAGCTAAGTCTTTTGACCTCTATGTTCTATGTTGTTTGTTTGTCTTTTTACTGCTACAATTTCTGCTAGGAGGTGTCCATCTTTCTCCCAGTCCCTAGTTCTTGTAGGGATCCCTCCCTCACATCTATAGGTCTTCGTTCACACTAGCTGAGGACTTTAGCGGGTCTGATCGCAGGATCAGGTTCCCCGTTACATCGTAGGGATCTAGCTTAGTTCTATTGTAGGGACAGATCTCCTGTCTTTCCTTAGTGCTTGTAGCAGATCATAACAGTAAGTCCAGCCCAAAAAAAAAAATAAATAAATTCTCTAAGGAAAGACCTCCAGTTTCCATCATGGTGTCGGTTCAGGATTTGGCTCAACGCCTACAGGGACTCTCTCTGGAGGTGGCCGAGCTCCAACAACACGTGAGTAGCTGTTCTGGAGTACATTTTGTGGAGCCAAAGGTACGATCGCCTGATTTATTTTTTGGTGAACAACAAGATTTTTTTTCCTTTAAAAATGCTTGTTTATTGTATTTTCGTCTGAGACCCAGATCCTCTGGTGATGAATCACAGCGCATAGGGTTCATAATGTCACTTTTGCGCAAAGAACCTCAGGGATGGGCCTTTTCTCTCCAACCTAGTGATCCGTGCTTTAGATCAGTGGATAGTTTTTTTTCTGCTTTGGGGTTGTTATATGATGATCCTGATCGTGTCTCATCAGCTGAGACGGAATTGAGACATTTGAGGCAGGGATCAGGTAATGTGGAATTATTGTACTCACTTCCGTCGGTGGTCTGCTCAGGTGGGGTGGAACGATTCAGCTCTGAAAAGTTTGTTTCTTGCTGGGCTAGGTGAAAGGGTTAAGGATCTGCTGATTGCTTATCCTACACCTGGAAACTTGCAGGAGGCAATGCAATTAGCTATACGGGTGGACAGGAGACTGCGTGCAAGGGTTAATGAGGGTAAATCCTCTGCCATGTCAGCTCCGAGTCTTGAGAGGGTCCGTACTGACACTGGAGAGCCGATGGAGATTGGGGCGATGTCACCCCGCTCTCAGGAAAAAGACCACAGGTTTTCTGAAGGTTTGTGCTTTTATTGCGGCAAATCTGACCATTTCATTAAGAACTGTGTGCTTCGTATGAGCAAAGAAAAAGAAAAGGTCAGTTACGCCCGTATAGCCTGTTTAAACACTAAGGGTGTATTTCTTTCTGCTACTACCGCAGCTCAGGAAGAATTAATTGAATTTCGGGTATTTGTGGATTGTGGTTCAACTCTGAATGTGATTGATGGGGGATTCTTGGAAAAACTTAATTTAAAACCCAAACCTTTGTCATCCCCTATTGCCGTGGTTTCTGTTGATGGCTCTCCCTTGAAATGTGTTACTCACAAGGTTTATGAATTTCCCCTCACTACTAATGGTATTCACCAAGAAAATTTGGATTTGGTGGTATTAACCCCTTAAGCCCCGCGGGTGGTTTGCACGTTAATGACCGGGCCAATTTTTACAATTCTGACCACTGTCACTTTATGAGGTAATTACTCTGGAACGCTTCAACGGATCCCCCTGATTCTGAGACTGTTTTTTCATGACATATTGTACTTCATGATTGTAGAAAAATTTCTTCGATATCACTTGCGTTTATTTGTGAAAAAAATGGAAATTTGGCGAAAATTTTCAAAATTTTACAATTTTCAAAATTTGAATTTTTAAGCCGTGAAATCAAAGCGATATGTCACACAAAAGAGTTAATAAATAACATTTACCACATGTCTACTTTACATCAGCACAATTTTGGAACCAAAATTTTTTTTTGTTAGGGAGCTATAAGGGTTAAAAGTTGACCAGCGATTTCTCATTTTTCCAACAAAATTTACAAAACCATTTTTTTAGGGACCACATCACATTTGAAGTCACTTTGAGAGGTCTTTATGACAGAAAATACCAAAAAGTGACACCATTCTAAAAACTGCACCCCTCAAGGTGCTCAAAACCACATTCAAGAACTTTATTAACCCTTCAGGTGCTTCACAGGAATTTTTTGAATGTGGAAGAAAAAAATGAACATTTAACTTTTTTCACAAAAATGTTACTTTAGACCCAATTTTTTTTATTTTCACAGGGGTAACAGGAAAAAATGGACCCCAAAATTTGTTGTGCAATTTCCCCTGGGCACGCAGATACCCAATATTTGGGGAAAAAACACTGTTTGGGCGCACGGCAGGGCTCGGAATGGAAGGAGCGCCATTTGACTTTTTGATTGTAAAATTTGCTTGAATAATTAGCGGACGCCATGTTGTGTTTGGAGAGCCCATGTGTGGCCAAACTTTGAAGCTCCCCCACAAGTGACCCCATTTTGGAAACTAGACCCCCCAAGGCACCTTTCTAGATGCATAGTGAGCACTTGGATCCCCCAGGTGCTTCACAAATTGATTCGTAACAATGAAAAAGTGAAAAAAAAAACACTTTTTCATTTTTATGAATCAATTTGTGAAGCACCTGAGGGTTCCAAGTGCTCACAATGCATGTAGATAGGTGCCTTGGAGAGTCTAGTTTCCAAAATGGGGTCACTTGTGGGGGAGCTCCAATGTTTGGGCACACAGCGGCTCTCCAAACGCAACATGGTGTCGCTAACAATTTGAGCCGATTTTCCGTTAAATTTGTTAGAGGACACCATGTTGCATTTAGAGAGTCCCTGTGTGTCCAAACATTGGAGCTCCCCCACAAGTGACCCCATTTTGGAAACTAGACCCCCCAAGGCACCTATCTAGATGCATAGTGAGCACTTGGAACCCCCAGGTGCTTCACAAATTGATCAATAAAAATGAAAAAGTGTTTTTTTTTCACTTATTCAATTTTACGAATCAATTTGTGAAGCACCTGGGGGTTCCAAGTGCTCATTTTGCATCTAGATAGGTGCCTTGGGGGGTCTAGTTTCCAAAATGGGGTCACTTGTGGGGGAGCTCCAATGTTTGGGCACACAGGGACTCTTCAAATGCAACATGGTATCCGCTAACAATTTGAGCTGACAATTTGTTAGCGGATACCCTGTTGCATTTGAAGAGTCCCTGTGTGCCCAAACATTGGAGCTCCCCCACAAGTGAACCCATTTTGGAAACTAGACCCCCCAAGGCACCTATCTAGATGCATAATGAGCACTTGGAACCCCCAGGTGCTTCACAAATTGATTCGTAAAATTGAATAAGTGAAAAAAAAACACTTTTTCATTTTTATGGATCAATTTGTGAAGCACTTGGGGGTTCCAAGTGCTCACTATGCATCTAGATAGGTGCCTTGGGGGGTCTAGTTTCAAAAATGGGGTCACCTGTGGGGGAGCTCCAATGTTTAGACACACAGGATCTCTCCAAACGCGACATGGTTCCAATTTGTTAGCGTACACCATGTTGCGTTTCGAGAGCCCCTGTGTGTCTAAACATTGGAGCTCCCCCACAAGTGACCCCATTTTGGAAACTAGACCCCCCAGGGAACTTATATAGATGTGTGGTGAGCCCATTGAACCCCCAGGTGCCTCTCAGAAAATCATAATGTTGACTTGTGAAAATAAAAATAAAACATTTTTTCCACAAAAATGCAAAAAAAAATATTTTCACAAGGGTACTAGGAGAAATTGCACCCCATAAGTTGTTGTGCAATTTCTCCTGAGTACTCATATACCCCATGTGTTGGAAAAAAACTACTGTTTGGGCGCATGTAAGGGCTCGGAAGGGAAGGAGTGACGCTTTTGAACGCAGACTTTGATGGAATGGTCTGCGGGCGTCATGTCATGTTCTCAGAGCCCTTGATGTGCCTAAACAGTGAAATGCCTAACAAGTGCCCCCTTTTTGGTAGTGTTAGTTGATTTTTGAATTTTGTAATGTAGTGTTATACATCAGTTGTGTAGGACAATCTGACGAACACTACACAACTGATGTATGACAACCTGACGAACACTACGTCAGCTGTGCAGTGTTCGTCAGGTTGTCATACTTCAGAAATTAATTCAATAGTCCATCGAAGTATGGTACCTTTTGAAGCAGTCTTTCATACACAGGCCAGGTTTGTCAGGGCAGGTGTCACATTGATAAATGGTGTCCTTGCGTATTCCACTTTTATAACACACTCGGCACCTCTTTTGTGACTTTCCTTTTTTTCCGCTGTGAGGGATCTGCCCTGGGAAATGCTGGCCTGGTACAATTCTTGGTCCTTCAATTCCAGAAGTACTGGGGCCCTCTCTGTCACGGCTGCCAAATATCAGGGCCTTGATAACTGTTTCCTGAAACTGAAGGTACGACGCAGAAGTCTGGCCTGCACATTGTGACAGAAGGAAAGCATTGTGCATTGCCATCTGTACAATGTGCACGGCCAGCTTCTTGTACCACACTCTGGACTTTCTCAAAGCACTGTATGGCTGGAGGACTTGATCAGAGAGATCAACTCCCCCCATGTACTTGTTGTACCCCACTACACAGTCTGGTTTGACGACCTGTGTAGTGGAACCTCGTACAGTGCTGAGTGTGCTGCCATCACCATGTATGGTGGTCAAGAAAAGGACATCCCTTTTGTCTTTGTACTTGACCATCAACAGGTGGTCGCTACATTGGGCTCTGCTCTCACCCCTTTTGAGCAGCTGCCCAATTAGCGTCTTTGGGAGGCCTTTCTGAATTTTGCGGACAGTACCGCAGGCTGCGGTACGTCGCGCAGAGAGGGACTGGAAGAGCGGGATACTTGTATAAAAGTTATCCACGTAGAAGTGATAACCTTTATCAAGCAGTGGGTGCACCAAGTCCCACACAATTTTCCCACTCACTCCCAGAACAGGGGGGCATTCAGGGGGTTCAATCCGGGAGTCCTTCCCTTCATAAACTCTAAACTTGTGAGTGTATCCTGAGGTACTCTCACAAAGTTTATACAGCTTGATCTCATACCTTGCCCTCTTACTGGGCAGGTACTGCCGGAATCCAAGCCGCCCCTTAAAAGAAATTAAGGACTCATCCACACAAATGTCCCTTTGGGGCACGTACACTTCACCAAACTTGTTGTTGAAGTGTTCGATGACCGGCCGAACTTTGAAAAGACGATCAAAGTTCGGGTCATCGCGTGCAGCACACCTTGCATTATCTTGGTAATGCAAGAACTTGTAGATGGCCTGAAAACGTGTCCGGGGCATGACATTCGGAACACTGGAGTGTTATACAAAACGTCAACACTCCAGTATTGCCGAAGCTCGGGCTTCTTCAAGATCCCCATAAGAAGGACCAGGCCCCAAAACTTCATCATTTCTACTGCGTCTACAGGAGACCAGTTAGAAAATGATGAAGAGGGGTTTTGTTCTAAAAATTGATGAGCGTATAAATTAGTTTGGCCCACCATGAGGTTTATAAAATCCTCAGAGAAAAAGACTTTAAAAAAGTCTATTTCTGTGAGGCCGGTGGTGTCAAACTTGATTCCTGATTCCGCTACGAAATCAGGAATCAGCGGCTCATAATTTTCGGGGGGCGAAGTCCATATAGGCTCAGTAGTGGGGGGCGCTGGAGCATCTCTCCTGCGACGACGGCGGGGCGGGCCAGCAGAACCTGAGGAAGAGGAGGAAGAAGAGAAGGAGGAAGACGACGAGGAGTCGGAAAAACAAAGAAATGTGGGATCCTCACCCTCACTGTCAGTGTCGGAGGCAAGAATAGCGCAAGCCTCCTCCGCTGAATAATGAGTTTGGGATGAGCAGGACATTGTTTGTTATGTATGTGGTGCGTGTGTGTCAATTCTTTGAGAGTGTGTGTGTGTCAGTACTTTATTTAGAGTGTGTGGAAAAAGGAAATACTGTATGTGGTGCAAACAGCGAGCACGAGTGTGGATTGGTGAACTATGCCACCGATCAATACTCGGCGGCTGCTGGATGTGCGCACAAATGTGTGGGGAGTGGGAAGAGGGGAATTGGGTTGGATGAGGGGAGATCAGATTACTTACCAAAGTCCTCTCTGTTCTTTCAGGACCGGGAGCCCGTAGCAGGAGCCCGGCGCTGGTGACCGGGAGCCCGGAGCAGGAGACCGGGAGCCCAGAGCAGGAGACCGGGGGCCCGGAGCAGGAGACCGGGGGCCCGGAGCAGGAGACCGGGAGCCTGGAGCAGGAGACCGGGAGCCCGGAGCAGGAGACCGGGGGCCCGGAGCAGGAGACCGGGAGCCCGGAGCAGGAAGATGGGAGCCCGGAGCAGGATACTGGGGGCCCGGAGCAGGAGACCGGGGGCCCGGAGCAGGAGACCGGGAGCCCGGAGCAGGAGACCGGGAGCCCGGAGCAGGAGACCGGGAGCCCGGAGCAGGAAGACGGGAGCCCGGAGCAGGAGACCGGGAGCCCGGAGCAGGAAGACGGGAGCCCGGAGCAGGAGACCGGGAGCCCGGAGCAGGAAGACGGGAGCCCGGAGCAGGAGACCGGGAGCCCGAAGCAGGAGACCAGGAGCCCGGAGCAGGAGACCGGGAGCCCGGAGCAGGAAGACGGGAGCCCGGAGCAGGAGACCGGGAGCCCGGAGCAGGAAGACGGGAGCCCGGAGCAGGAGACCGGGAGCCCGGAGCAGGAAGACGGGAGCCCGGAGCAGGAGACCGGGAGCCCGGAGCAGGAAGACGGGAGCCCGGAGCAGGAGACCAGGAGCACGGAGCAGGAGACTGGTACTGGAGCTGGAGATCAGAAGCAAAAGAATTAACAGGGACACTGGGGTGAGGGGATTGGGATGGGAAGGGGGGTAAAAAGACAGGGGAGTGGGAAGAGGGGTAAAAAGACAGGAGAGTGGAAAGAGGGGGATTGGGGTGGATGAGGGGAGATCAGAGATGGACTTACCAAAGGGTCAGCAGGACTGGAACAGAAGACCCAGAGCAGGAGCCCGGGAGCCCGGAGCAGGAGAGCAGGAACCCGGAGCAGGAGACCAGCAGCCCGGTGCAGGAGACCAGGAGCCCGGTGCAGGAGACCAGGAGCCCGGTGCAGGAGACCAGGAGCCCGGCGCTGTTGACCGGGAGCCCGAAGCTGGTGACCGGGAGCCCAGCGCAGGAGCCCGGGAGCAGTAGACCAGGAGCCCGGAGCAGGAGACCAGGAGCCCGGAGCAGGAGACAGGTACTGGAGCTGGAGATCAGAAGCAAAAGAATTAACAGGGACACTGGGGTGAGGCGGATTGGGGTGGGAAGGGGGGGTAAAAAGACAGGGGAGTGGGAAGAGGGGTAAAAAGACAGGGGAGTGGGAAGAGGGGGATTGGGGTGGATGAGGGGAGATCAGAGATGGACTTACCAAAGGGTCAGCAGGACTGGAACAGAAGACCCAGAGCAGGAGACCAGGAGCCCGGTGCAGGAGACCAGGAGCCCGGTGCAGGAGACCAGGAGCCCGGTGCAGGAGACCGGTACTGGAGCTGGAGATCAGAAGCAAAAGAATTAACAGGGACACTGGGGTGGGAAGGGGGGTTAAAAGACAGGGGAGTGGGAAGAGGGGTAAAAAGACAGGGGAGTGGGAAGAGGGGGAAGAGGGGGATTGGGGTGGATGAAGGGAGATCAGAGATGGACTTACCAAAGGGTCAGCAGGACTGGAACAGAAGACCCAGAGCAGGAGACCAGGAGCCCGGAGCAGGAGACCAGGAGCCCGGTGCAGGAGACCAGGAGCCCGGTGCAGGAGACCAGTAGCCCGGTGCAGGAGACCAGGAGCCCGGTGCCGGAGACCAGGAGCCCGGTGCAGGAGACCAGGAGCCCGGTGCAGGAGACCAGGAGCCCGGTGCAGGAGACCAGGAGCCCGGAGCAGGAGACCGGTACTAGAGCTGGATATCAGAAGCAAAAGAATTAACAGGGACACTGGGGTGGGAAGGGGGGTTAGAAGACAGGGGAGTGGGAAGAGGGGTAAAAAGACAGGGGAGTGGGAAGAGGGGGATTGGGGTGAATGAGGGGAGATCAGAGATGGACTTACCAAAGGGTCAGCAGGACTGGAACAGAAGACCCAGAGCAGGAGACCGGGAGCCCGGAGCAGGAGACCGGGGGCCCGGAGCAGGAGACCGGGAGCCCGGAGCAGGAGACCGGGAGCCCGGAGCAGGAAGACGGGAGCCCGGAGCAGGAGACCGGGAGCCCGGAGCAGGAAGACGGGAGCCCGGAGCAGGAGACCGGGAGCCCGGAGCAGGAAGACGGGAGACCGGCGCAGGAGACCGGGAGCCCGGAGCAGGAAGACGGGAGCCCGGAGCAGGAGACCGGGAGCCCGGAGCAGGAAGACGGGAGCCCGGAGCAGGAGACCGGGAGCCCGAAGCAGGAGACCGGGAGCCCGGAGCAGGAGACCGGGAGCCCGGAGCAGGAAGACAGGAGCCCGGAGCAGGAGACCGGGAGCCCGGAGCAGGAAGACGGGAGCCCGGAGCAGGAGACCGGGAGCCCGGAGCAGGAAGACGGGAGCCCGGAGCAGGAGACCAGGAGCACGGAGCAGGAGACTGGTACTGGAGCTGGAGATCAGAAGCAAAAGAATTAACAGGGACACTGGGGTGAGGCGGATTGGGATGGGAAGGGGGGTAAAAAGACAGGGGAGTGGGAAGAGGGGTAAAAAGACAGGAGAGTGGAAAGAGGGGGATTGGGGTGGATGAGGGGAGATCAGAGATGGACTTACCAAAGGGTCAGCAGGACTGGAACAGAAGACCCAGAGCAGGAGCCCGGGAGCCCGGAGCAGGAGACCAGGAACCCGGAGCAGGAGACCAGGAGCCCGGTGCAGGAGACCAGGAGCCCGGTGCAGGAGACCAGGAGCCCGGCGCTGTTGACCGGGAGCCCGAAGCTGGTGACCGGGAGCCCAGCGCAGGAGCCCGGGAGCAGTAGACCAGGAGCCCGGAGCAGGAGACCAGGAGCCCGGAGCAGGAGACAGGTACTGGAGCTGGAGATCAGAAGCAAAAGAATTAACAGGGACACTGGGGTGAGGCGGATTGGGGTGGGAAGGGGGGTAAAAAGACAGGGGAGTGGGAAGAGGGGTAAAAAGACAGGGGAGTGGGAAGAGGGGGATTGGGGTGGATGAGGGGAGATCAGAGATGGACTTACCAAAGGGTCAGCAGGACTGGAACAGAAGACCCAGAGCAGGAGACCAGGAGCCCGGTGCAGGAGACCAGGAGCCCGGTGCAGGAGACCAGGAGCCCGGTGCAGGAGACCAAGAGCCCGGTGCAGGAGACCAGGAGCCCGGTGCAGGAGACCAGGAGCCCGGTGCAGGAGACCAGGAGCCCGGAGCAGGAGACCGGTACTAGAGCTGGATATCAGAAGCAAAAGAATTAACAGGGACACTGGGGTGGGAAGGGGGGTTAAAAGACAGGGGAGTGGGAAGAGGGGTAAAAAGACAGGGGAGTGGGAAGAGGGGGATTGGGGTGAATGAGGGGAGATCAGAGATGGACTTACCAAAGGGTCAGCAGGACTGGAACAGAAGACCCAGAGCAGGAGACCGGGAGCCCGGAGCAGGAGACCGGGGGCCCGGAGCAGGAGACCGGGAGCCCGGAGCAGGAGACCGGGAGCCCGGAGCAGGAAGACGGGAGCCCGGAGCAGGAGACCGGGAGCCCGGAGCAGGAAGACGGGAGCCCGGAGCAGGAGACCGGGAGCCCGGAGCAGGAAGACGGGAGACCGGCGCAGGAGACCGGGAGCCCGGAGCAGGAAGACGGGAGCCCGGAGCAGGAGACCGGGAGCCCGGAGCAGGAAGACGGGAGCCCGGAGCAGGAGACCGGGAGCCCGAAGCAGGAGACCGGGAGCCCGGAGCAGGAGACCGGGAGCCCGGAGCAGGAAGACGGGAGCCCGGAGCAGGAGACCGGGAGCCCGGAGCAGGAAGACGGGAGCCCGGAGCAGGAGACCGGGAGCCCGGAGCAGGAAGACGGGAGCCCGGAGCAGGAGACCAGGAGCACGGAGCAGGAGACTGGTACTGGAGCTGGAGATCAGAAGCAAAAGAATTAACAGGGACACTGGGGTGAGGCGGATTGGGATGGGAAGGGGGGTAAAAAGACAGGGGAGTGGGAAGAGGGGTAAAAAGACAGGAGAGTGGAAAGAGGGGGATTGGGGTGGATGAGGGGAGATCAGAGATGGACTTACCAAAGGGTCAGCAGGACTGGAACAGAAGACCCAGAGCAGGAGACCGGGAGCCCGGAGCAGGAGACCAGGAACCCGGAGCAGGAGACCAGGAGCCCGGTGCAGGAGACCAGGAGCCCGGTGCAGGAGACCAGGAGCCCGGCGCTGTTGACCGGGAGCCCGAAGCTGGTGACCGGGAGCCCAGCGCAGGAGCCCAGGAGCAGTAGACCAGGAGCCCGGAGCAGGAGACCAGGAGCCCGGAGCAGGAGACAGGTACTGGAGCTGGAGATCAGAAGCAAAAGAATTAACAGGGACACTGGGGTGAGGCGGATTGGGGTGGGAAGGGGGGTAAAAAGACAGGGGAGTGGGAAGAGGGGTAAAAAGACAGGGGAGTGGGAAGAGGGGGATTGGGGTGGATGAGGGGAGATCAGAGATGGACTTACCAAAGGGTCAGCAGGACTGGAACAGAAGACCCAGAGCAGGAGACCAGGAGCCCGGTGCAGGAGACCAGGAGCCCGGTGCAGGAGACCAGGAGCCCGGTGCAGGAGACCAGGAGCCTGGTGCAGGAGACCGGTACTGGAGCTGGAGATCAGAAGCAAAAGAATTAACAGGGACACTGGGGTGGGAAGGGGGGTTAAAAGACAGGGGAGTGGGAAGAGGGGTAAAAAGACAGGGGAGTGGGAAGAGGGGGAAGAGGGGGATTGGGGTGGATGAGGGGAGATCAGAGATGGACTTACCAAAGGGTCAGCAGGACTGGAACAGAAGACCCAGAGCAGGAGACCAGGAGCCCGGTGCAGGAGACCAGGAGCCCGGTGCAAGAGACCAGGAGCCCGGTGCCGGAGACCAGGAGCCCGGTGCAGGAGACCAGGAGCCCGGTGCAGGAGACCAAGAACCCGGTGCAGGAGACCAGGAGCCCGGTGCAGGAGACCAGGAGCCCGGTGCAGGAGACCAGGAGCCCGGAGCAGGAGACCGGTACTGGAGCTGGATATCAGAAGCAAAAGAATTAACAGGGACACTGGGGTGGGAAGGGGGGTTAAAAGACAGGGGAGTGGGAAGAGGGGTAAAAAGACAGGGGAGTGGGAAGAGGGGGATTGGGGTGAATGAGGGGAGATCAGAGATGGACTTACCAAAGGGTCAGCAGGACTGGAACAGAAGACCCAGAGCAGGAGACCGGGAGCCCGGCGCTGGTGACCAGGAGCCCGGCGCAGGAGACCAGGAGCCCGGTGCAGGAGACCAGGAGCCCGGTGCAGGAGACCAGGAGCCCGGCGCTGTTGACCGGGAGCCCGAAGCTGGTGACCGGGAGCCCAGCGCAGGAGCCCGGGAGCAGTAGACCAGGAGCCCGGAGCAGGAGACCAGGAGCCCGGAGCAGGAGACAGGTACTGGAGCTGGAGATCAGAAGCAAAAGAATTAACAGGGACACTGGGGTGAGGCGGATTGGGGTGGGAAGGGGGGTAAAAAGACAGGGGAGTGGGAAGAGGGGTAAAAAGACAGGGGAGTGGGAAGAGGGGGATTGGGGTGGATGAGGGGAGATCAGAGATGGACTTACCAAAGGGTCAGCAGGACTGGAACAGAAGACCCAGAGCAGGAGACCAGGAGCCCGGTGCAGGAGACCAGGAGCCCGGTGCAGGAGACCAGGAGCCCGGTGCAGGAGACCAGGAGCCTGGTGCAGGAGACCGGTACTGGAGCTGGAGATCAGAAGCAAAAGAATTAACAGGGACACTGGGGTGGGAAGGGGGGTTAAAAGACAGGGGAGTGGGAAGAGGGGTAAAAAGACAGGGGAGTGGGAAGAGGGGGAAGAGGGGGATTGGGGTGGATGAGGGGAGATCAGAGATGGACTTACCAAAGGGTCAGCAGGACTGGAACAGAAGACCCAGAGCAGGAGACCAGGAGCCCGGTGCAGGAGACCAGGAGCCCGGTGCAAGAGACCAGGAGCCCGGTGCCGGAGACCAGGAGCCCGGTGCAGGAGACCAGGAGCCCGGTGCAGGAGACCAAGAACCCGGTGCAGGAGACCAGGAGCCCGGTGCAGGAGACCAGGAGCCCGGTGCAGGAGACCAGGAGCCCGGAGCAGGAGACCGGTACTGGAGCTGGATATCAGAAGCAAAAGAATTAACAGGGACACTGGGGTGGGAAGGGGGGTTAAAAGACAGGGGAGTGGGAAGAGGGGTAAAAAGACAGGGGAGTGGGAAGAGGGGGATTGGGGTGAATGAGGGGAGATCAGAGATGGACTTACCAAAGGGTCAGCAGGACTGGAACAGAAGACCCAGAGCAGGAGACCGGGAGCCCGGCGCTGGTGACCAGGAGCCCGGCGCTGGTGACCAGGAGCCCGGGGCTGGTGACCGGGAGTGGAGCTGGAGACTCGGACCAGAGCTGGAGACCGCTGCAGGACGCAGAAAAAAAAGGTAAGGGGGGGTAAAAAGAGGGGGGAGGGGGGATTGGGGTGGATGAGGGGAGAACAGACTTACCAAAGTCTTCTCTGCAGGATCAGCAGCAGGCTCTGGAGCAGGAACCACAGCAGGTCAGGAGCAGAAGATCCAGGAGCTGGAGCAGAAGATCCAGGACGCTGGAACAGAAGATCCAGGAGCAGCGGCAGCAGCAGCGACTGGAACAGTGAGAAGATGGTCTTGTGGTGTCACAGAATATTCTGTGGCACTACAAGGCCCAGCACAGACACATCAGATGTGATCGCTCTGTAGAAATCCTCACCAAATGTGAGGGTCTGCAGGGCGGTCACAGGGTGATGATGGGGTGGTGACAGGTGGAGGTAATCTGATTGGAGCAATCATTGATGACATCGATCGCTCCAATCAGAGTACCTGAATACAGGTGACCAGGCGGTCACAGGGAGGTGTCACCCCTCTGTGACCCCCTGTGGTGCATGTTGTGCCCCAGCCATCTGATTGGTGACACTGATTGCACCAATCAGACATGGCTGGAGCAGAGCACGCACCACAGGGGGTCACAGAGGGGTGACACCTCCCTGTGACCGCCTGGTCACCTGTATTCAGGTACTCTGATTGGAGCGATCAATGTCATCATCGATCGCTCCAATCACAGCAGTCTGGGGGCTTGAATCACATTACAGGGGGTCATGGGGCGGTGACAGGCAGGTCACAAGCCGGTCACCGCCCCATGACCGCCCTGTCACCGCGTGGTCGCGCTACGATCGGTGCGATCGATGTGATCGGCGATCGCACCGATCATAGCAGTCCGGGGCCAGGGCTGGGGTGTCCTAGCAACAGTCTAGGATCGGTGCTCATAGGAGCACCGATCCTAGGCTGCAGATCACTGTTTCCGGCAATCACATTGCCGGAAACAGTGAGAAATGCTGTGATTGGCTGTTCAGATTTGAACAGCCAATCACAGCGATCGCTGGTGCGGGGGGGCGGCGACAGCCCCCGGGATGATGACGCCATCTACCAGGAGGTAAGATGGCACCGTAACTTTAATGCTGTCACCGCGACTTAAGTCGCGGTGCCGCATTAAAGATATGACGTACTAATACGGGTCTGGCTCTTAAGTCCCAGGGCACAGACACGTATTAGTACGTCAGATGTTATTAAGGGGTTAAATAATTTGCCTTCTCCAGTAGTTTTGGGGTTGCCCTGGTTAAAATTGCACAATCCTGTACTGGATTGGTCTACCAATGAAATTAAGTCCTGGAGCCCTAAGTGTTATGACAAGTGTTGTAACAGGCGCATTGCTGCTGTGGATAAAGGGGAATTACCTGTACCTATTCAGGATTTTTGGAAAGTTTTTTCTGAGGAGGAGTCGCAAATATTGCCTCCCCATAGAGACTACGATTGTACCATTGAATTTGTCCCTGGAGCGACTCTTCCTAAAAGTCGTTTATTTAATCTGACTATTCCTGAGAGAAAGGCTTTGGAGGAATACATACAGACGAGCTTGGCCGCCGGTCATATCAGACCCTCTAAGTCACCTGTGGCTGTTGGATTTTTTTTTGTTAAAAAAAAGGACGGCGGTTTACGTCCTTGTTTGGACTTTCGCGAGATTAATAAAATTACTGTACGCAATCCCTACCCACTGCCATTGATTCCTGATTTGTTTAACCAGTTAGTGAGGGCCAAGTGGTTCTCTAAAATTGATCTCCGGGGGGCATACAATTTGTTGCACATGAAGGAGGGTGATGAATGGAAGACTCCTTTTAACACTCCTGTGGGTCATTTTGAGAATTTGGTCATGCCTTTTGGTCTTACCAATGCACCAGCATATTTTCAGAATCTTATTAATGACATCCTTAGACCTTTGATCGGCAAAAATGTGGTTGTGTATTTGGATGACATTTTGATTTATTCGCCTGACCTGGAATCTCATTGGCGGAGCGTACGTGAGGTATTGCAGTTAGTGATTGACAATTCGCTTTATGCTAAGCTGGAGAAATGTGAGTTCACTATACAGAGAATTAGTTTTTTGGGCTACATTATCTCCAGCGAGGGCTTTGAGATGGACCCGGTGAAAGTTCAAGCTGTGCAGGAATGGCCTAGGCCTATTGGTTTGAAATCGATAGAGAGGTTTTTGGGTTTCGCCAATTATTACAGAAATTTCATTAAAATTTTTTCTATTATTGTTAAACCACTGACCGATCTCACCAGGAAAGCTTCTAATACGGTTCAGTGGACTACTGAGGCCATTGAAGCTTTTGTGTTTCTAAAGGAGAGGTTCAGCTCTGCCCCCATCCTTATGCAGCCTGATGTGACTAAGCCGTTTTTGGTTGAGGTTGATGCTTCTTCTGTGGGGGTCGGTGCGGTGTTGTCTCAGGAAAACAAGGATGCAATACATCCCTGTGCTTTTTTTTCAAAAAAAATTTCTGAGACTGAACTTAATTACGATATTGGTAATCGAGAATTGCTGGCTATTAAACTCGCATTTGAACATTGGCGTCATCTCTTGGAAGGTGCTGATTTTCCCATTCAGGTTCTCACTAATCATAAAAATCTGATCTATCTTGATGCTGCCAAGCGCTTGAATGCCCGTCAGGCTAGGTGGGCACTTTTTTTTTCGCGGTTTAATTTTTCCGTTACTTACATCCCGGGTACCAAGAATGTTAAAGCTAATGCTTTGTCTCGCAGCTTTTCTCCCATGGTCGGTGCTGAGGAGGAGGAGAGCATTTTACAAGAAGGTGTTGTGATTGCTGCATTGGACTCCGTTTTGGAAGATGAGATTCTTAAAGCACAGGAGAATGCCCCATCTAACACTCCCCATGGGAGGTTGTTTGTGCCTAGGACCTTTAGGAGAGATTTGTTTGTTGAGTGTCATGAGTCTCGGTTGGCAGGTCATCCTGGAATTTCTGAGACCAAGAGACTTGTGGGTCGCAGTTTTTGGTGGCCTGGATGGCAGAAGGAGGTCATTAAGTGGGTGCGTCAATGTACTGTGTGTGCTAGATCTAAGTCTTCACATACTCCTGCTGCGGGATTGATTTGCCCTCTGGAAGTTCCTAGTGCACCTTGGACACATCTGGCTATGGACTTTATTACTGACCTTCCCCCCTCTGAGGGTTTGACGGTCATCTGGGTGGTCGTGGGCCTTTTAGCAAGATGTGTCACTTGGTTCCCTTCATCAAACTGCCCTGCGCTAAGACACTCGCTAAGGCCTTTGTCAAGGAGATTGTCAGACTCCACGGTGTTGGGTCATTCTCCAAATTTGTATCGGCTGTGCCTGAGGAGGAGAGATTTTCCGGTGATTTGGAAAGAGTTTGGATGGATGTGCGTGGTAATCTTCAGGAGGCTAACAAAAAATCTAAGAGGTACTTTGACAGGAAACGTCAAGAGGTTTTGTTTACGGTTGGTGACATAGTTTTTTTGTCCTCTAAGAATCTGCGGTTGAGGATTCCTTCTAAAAAATTGGGTCCCAAGTTTGTAGGGCCCTTTAAGGTGCTTCAGGTAGTTAACCAATCTGCTGTTAAGTTGGAGGTTCCTACCTCCTGGAAGATTAATCCGGTGTTTCATGTTTGAAAAAAGCTTATGTATCAGATAGAGACGCCACTGCCACTGTTCCTCCGGTGGTGGAGGACGGGGAATATGAAATTTCCCGCATCCTTAATTCTAGACGGTATAGAGGGAGTTTGCAGTATCTCGTCGCTTGGAAGGGTTTCGGTCCCGAGGATAACTCATGGGTGAGGGCAGATGATGTTTCTGCTTCCAGACTTGTCAGAGCGTTATACAAGAGGTTTCCTGATAAGCCTGGGCCTAGGGGATCCGGAGGATCCTCATAGAAGAGGGGGTACTGTTAGAACTCTCCTGTTAGGTTTTTTCTATTGCTGGTCACATGACCGTTTTTGCCTATTTAATCCTGCTCCGCCCTTCCGGCCTTGCTGGACTTCATTGTAATTTCTACTCTTAAGCTAGCCAGGTGCTTTGTTACCTTTCTCAGTCAGTTTAGCTAAGTCTTTTGACCTCTATGTTCTATGTTGTTTGTTTGTCTTTTTACTGCTACAATTTCTGCTAGGAGGTGTCCATCTTTCTCCCAGTCCCTAGTTCTTGTAGGGATCCCTCCCTCACATCTATAGGTCTTCGTTCAGACTAGCTGAGGACTTTAGCGGGTCTAATCGCAGGATCAGGTTCCCCGTTACATCGTAGGGATCTAGCTTAGTTCTATTGCAGGGACAGATCTCCTGTCTTTCCTTAGTGCTTGTAGCAGATCATAACACAAAGTTTGAGTTTTTTATTTTTTTTTAAATATACTGTTATCATAGGCAGTTTGTACTAAAACCTTTCAATTGTACTCTAATAGTTATTTGACTGGAAAATTACAATGACTGCAACTCATATAGGTAATTTGGGAAAATCTGAGAAAATATTATTTGCATAATAATTTGGAACACAGTGTAAATGACACTTGAGGGGTTAATAAATATGCAATCCCTAAATTATTATTTATTTTTTAATTAATTTTTGCCAAAAATGTTGACGTGGGCTTCGCCATATTTTTGTATGCCAGCCAGGTACAGCATCCAGGAATGGGCTGCCCCCAACTACCAGATGCCTATTTGTACCTGGCCGGACACAACAATATAGGTAACCCTTTTTTATTATTATTATTTCATGAATTTCATGAAATAATTTAAAAAAAAATACGTGGGGCTTCGCCCTATTTTTGTTTACAACCAGGGACAACTAGGCAGCTGGGGGCTGGAATCCGCAGCAATGGGAGGCCCAAGCTTTCTGGGCTTCCCCCGCTGCAAATTGCAGTCCGCAGCCACCCCAGAAAATGGTGCGTTCATAGAAGCGCCATCTTCTGGCGCTGTACCCAACTCAACCAGGGCCCTGGTGCGGTGGCTCACTTGGTAATAAAGGGGTAAGGGCCAGCTTGGCATTATCAGCTGGCCCTAAGCCCGAAATTCATGGGGTCACGCCAATATTAGACATGACCCCCATGAATTTCTAGTAAAGTATTTAAAAAAACACAACACCCAGAATAAAGTCCTTTAATTGAAATAAACACACAATTTTTTAATGTTCTAAATTAAACCATATTTACCATCACGCCCATGCCAGCTGAAGCCAATGTCTTCTGCAATAAAAGTAAAATAATAAAGCAACCTCATCCTTACCTTTCCATGGTTCCCATGACGGCTCCAGCTCTGCTACATTGACATGACAGGCTGGATCGCAGCCGAAATCTGCCATCCAGCTTGCCATGCCGCAGACACTGAGAAGCACAGGCATGCTTGCACTCTGCAGTGTCTGGCTGTGACGGCATCCAGATGAGCAGAGGTCTTGTCCAATAAACTCAGCTCACCTCATGCACGTCACTGACAGTGTGGGAAAATTCTCCTGTGCTCAGCGCTTCAGCAGGAGAATTCTCCCACGCTGGGATGGCATTGAGATGACAGGCTGGATCGCAGCTGAGAGCTGCCATCCAGCATGCCATCCTTCATAGACACTGAAGAGCGCAGGCATGCTTGCGCTCTGCAGTGTCCCAGAAGGATGACAAGCTGGATGGCAGCGTTCAGCTGCGATCCAGCCTATCATCTCAATGCCATCCAAGCGTGGGAGAATTCTCCTGCTCAAGCGCTGAGCGCAGGAGAATTTTCCCATGCTGTCACTGACGTGCATGAGGTGAGCAGAGTTCATTGGACATGACCTCGGCTCATCTTTATGCCGTTACAGCCAGACACTGAGGAGCGCAAGCATGCCTGCGTTTCTCAGTGTCTGCGGCAGGGCAAGCTGGATGGCAGCTTTCGGCTGTGATCCAGCCTGTCATATGAATGTAGCAGAGCTGGAGCCATCATGGGAACCATGGAAAGGTAAAGATGATGTTGGTTTATTATTTTACTTTTATTGCAGGAGATCGTTGGCTTCAGCTGGAATGGGCGTGATGGTAAGTATGGTTTAATTTAGAACAATAAAGAATTGTGTGTTTATTTCAATTAAAGGACTTTATTCTGGGTGTTTGTGCTTTTTTTAACTTTGACTATGGGGTTAGTAATGAGGGTGTCTTATAGATGCCTTTCCATTACTAACCTGGGCTTGATGTCAGCTGGCATTATAAGCTGACATCAACCCCAGCCCTATTACCCCACTGCCACCGCTACAGGGCAGTGGGAAGAGCGAGGCTAAGTGCCAGAATTGGCGCATCCTATGGATGCGCCATTTCTGGGGCGGCTGACGGCTGGTGTTTCTAGCCTGGGAGGGGGCCAATATTCATGGCACCCTTCCTGGGCTATTAATATCAGCCCCCAGATGTCTGCCTAGCCTTTGCTAGCTATTAAAATAGGGGGGACCCCACATCATTTTTTTGTGGGTCCCCCTATTTTAATAGCTAGTAAAGGCTAGGTATTCAGCTGGGGGCTGATATTAGTAGCCTGGGAAGCTCCGTGGGTATTACCCCCTTCCCAGGCTTCAAACATCTGCCCCAGCCATCTGCTTAACCTCCGCTAGAGACTATAATTATGGGGAACCCCACGCCAATTTTTTTTTTAATAAATCCTTTATTTTAACACTAAATGACAAGTACAGTAATCAACACTATCACTGTACTTCTTATATATGTGACTGACATGTTTCTATGTATCTAATCTATGTGTGATGCTCTATTCTTTCTATTCTAAATTGTCGGGTACCGATGCTGAATTGCAGGCCAGCTTTTTTAAAGAGACGGTACGTGAAAACACTATTATTTTTTTAAATAAATCCTTTAACACTAAATGACAATTACAGCTATCAGAACAATCACTGTACTTATTATATATGTGACTGACATGTTTCTATCTATCTAATCTATGTGTGATGCTCTATTCTTTCTGTTCTAAATTGTCGGGTACCGGTGTATGCCGCTACTGAATTGCCGGCTTTTCATGTAATACATTCTACATTATTCTTAGTTGTTTTCTTTCACGTAGAATTAGCCTACAAGGAAAGAAAGGGTTTATTTTCATTCCGATATTTGTGTCCCATTGACTTGCATTGGTTTCCGGTATTGGAATCAGCGATATCCGATATTTTTTGGGTATCGGTCCGATCCAATCCGATCCGATATTTCCCGATATCGGAAGGTATCGCTCAACACTATTCGCAAAAAACATTGTTTACAGTGTCAGAAGGCGCCGGATGATGGGGGTAGTAGTCCGATCAGCCGGCGCCTATGAACTGCAGTAAGCTTTTTAACACGGGTCAATGTCACAGCTGCGGGATCGTGCTGACACCTGACAGCATGATCCAGCAGCACTGTGACTGGTGGTAGCGATGTTACCGCCAATCACAGACTCTGTTTCATGCAGATGACAGCGTGGGAAACTAGGGATGTTCGGTGCCCTGTTCGGTTTCGGGTTCGGGATCAGGTGCCAGAACTCTAACATTTTTTTGATGTCTGGGTTTAGTCGACAAACACAAACATCAAAACATTTGCTCATCTCTATTCATGACTCCACCTTAAGAAAGAGACTGGGTTGTAGCATGCAAGGCTGAGTTCCAAGACAAAAACCACTGCTGAGTAAAAAGAACATAAAGGCTTGTCTCAGTTTTGTCAGAAAACATCTTGATGATTGCCAAGACTTTTGGGAGAATACTTTTCACACCACTGTAGGAGACACAGACTACTGTACATACATCACATAGGAGACACTGGGGCTGCAGCATCTACATCACATAGGAGATAATGGGGTTGGAACATATCAATTACGCAGGACAAGCTGAGACTGGAGCATTTACATTACACAGGAGATGCTGGTAATGGAGCATAAACATCACATAGGATACGCTGGAACTGGAGCATATACATCATATAGGATATGCTGTGGCACATAAATAACAGGAGACGCTGGGGCATATACATAACTTGAGACGCTGGGGCTGAAGCATATACATCATAGGAGATGCTGGGGCTGGGGCATATACATCACAGGAGATATTGGAGAACATACAGTACATCACTGAAGATGCTGGGGGCATATACATCACATGAGATGCTGGGGGCATATACATCACAGGAGGGGCTGGGGGCACATACATCACTAGAGATGCCAGGGAATATAAATTACATGATAGACAGGGGGCATACACATCATAGGAGATGTCGAGGCATATACATTAAAGGAGCGGCTGGAGGAATATACATCACAGGAGATGTTGGGGCTGGGATCGCATACATCACAGGAGACATTGGAGCATATACATTACAGAAAACTGGGAGCATATACATCACAAAAGAAGCTGGGACATATACATTACAGGAGGAGCTTGGGGCATATACATCATAGGATGGGATAGGTCTGCTGCTGCTGTTGTCATTGCTGGTGGGACTAGAGCGCAGAGCGCACTGACTCTGCCCACATAGGATGTCCTGACTCTGGCATAATGTCATGACGTAAGCAATTATTGCATGCACCGCAGAGCTCAATAGTGAACTTTGCATGCACAAGCACGCAATGTCAGGAGCAAATAAAGACCTGTGATTTTCAGCCCAAGCACTATGGTATCCAAGAATCTGCTTGGGGGATGGAAAAAAGACCTTTGTAAATGGGTTATAAACTGCGCTCAAGCCGGAAGTTTCCCACCCCTGCTGTAGAATATCAACTCTCTTATTTATACACAGCCCTGTCCTGCAATACATCACTCCTTATTCCTCGCTATGCACCTCCTTGTGCAGAGCATTACTCCCCTCAGCTCACACCTGCCCTTGACTTGCACCATACATGTACAGCAGATGTCAGGACTCACCTTTATCCTAATGTTTTTGCTATTTGAGGGATATATTCAAATTTTAAAGGGAATCTGTCACCACATTTGACTTGTCTAAACTATGGGCGTACAGGTTATAGACTGGTGAAAAAAGTCATCCCTGTATGTCTCATATCAGATGCCTTGTTGTTGATAAATCATTTTTTATCACTTCCAGACTATGGGGAGGATGTTGCCTGGAAGATAACTCCGCCTCCAGAGATTATTTTACATGAAGGGGGAGTTACCAGTGTGAGTTGCAATGGCCACTCTTCTGATCTCACTGCAGAGCAGTGAGTGATAATAACTGACACATCTGCAGGTTCCTCTCAACTTCCATCTCACAAGCAGACAGGGATGCAATATTGTTGCAATACAGAAAAGCTCAGAGAGAAGCAAAAAAATGTTTTTGCAAGAAGACAAATTTTATTTCTCCTGTTCTATGTTAGTTACTTGTCTCACACTGGTAACTTCCCTTTTTAAAATAAGCTCTGGATATGGAGTTATTTTCCAGGCAACATCCTCCCATAGCCTGGATGAGCTCATTTACATAAAGTGATAAAAATGATTTATTCACAACAAGGCATCTGATAATCTATAATCTATATGCCCATATTAATAGTTTAGAAAAGTCAAATAAGGTGACAGATTCCCTTTAAACAACTCATTTCTGAGACAAATTAAAAAAGAAAATGTTTAATCTGTTTTTGACTAACAAATGTTTTCGTCTTTGCACCAGTGACTTCAAATAATCTTCTTTCTTTCAAATGAGAATGCTTGTACTAACCAAAGGGTGGCGGAAAGCAGTGATCGCAGGTCACTGATGGGTGGGCATGACAACCCTGGATCTGCAGCAGACCCCAGTGGTTGCCATGTAATGATCGCCATGAGCGCCACCTAGTAGTCGGCGCTCATAGCACAGGAGCATTTCTGCCACATAGAGATGATCTGCTCATCACCACTATGTAGCAAAAGCGATCGGACAATTGCTGCTTCTAGTCTCTTATGGAGACTATTGAAGCATGCAAAAAGTGTAAAAAAAAATTTTAAAAATATAAAAAAAATTAAAAAATATAAAAGTTTAAATCATCCCCCTTTCGCCCCATTCAAAATAAAATAATTATAAAAAAAAAACACATACACATATTTTTTATCTCCACATTCAGAATCACCCGATCTATCAATATAAAAAAATAATTAATCCGAACGGTAAACGGCGTAATGAGAAAAAAATTCTAAATGCGAGAATTACGTTTTTTGGTCTCTGCAACATTGCAATAAAATGCAATAACGGGCGATCAAAACATCCGATCTACCCCAAAATGTCATCAATGAAAACTTCAGCTCGGGGCGCAAAAAATAAGCCCTCACCTGGCCCAAGATCTTGAAAATTGGAGATGCTACGGGTCTTGTAAAATGGCGCCATTTTTTTTTTTAGCAAACTTTGGATTTTTTTTCGCCACTTAAATAAAAAAGAACCTATACATGTTTGATCTCTGCGAACTCGTAATGACCTGGAGAATAATAATGGCAGGTCAGTTTTAGCATTCAGTGAACGTGGTAAAAAAAAAAAAAAAAACATCTGTGGTATTGCACTTTTTTTTGCAATTTCACCGCACTTGGAATTCTTTTCCTCTTTTCCCGTACACGATATGGTAAAACCAGTAATGTTTTTCAAAAGTACAACTCATCCCGCAAAAAATAAGCCCTCACATGGCCATTATTGACCAAAAAATAAAAACGCTAAGGCTCTGGGAACAAGGGGAGCAAAAACGGAAAATCCCAGGGTCCTTAAGAGGTTAAATGTCCAGAAATGCTTTCTGTGTGCCAAGGTACTGGGAGTGAATAGTTGTACATTGAATTATTTTGTGTTGGTAGCTTGTACTTAACATTATATTATTTTGACTTTAATCATTGCCATAAAACTTTAATTGAATGTACTGTACTTTGCCCGATTACACAATAAAATATAAAAATCCAACCTTCTTTGCTGTTACTAGTCTGTCAAAAGCTACTGCATCTTTAAATATCCCACAGTACTGTACAGCATCACTGATCTGCATTCTTCTCTGAGGAAACGGTAAAGGAAGTGTTTATGACTGTATTGTCCTTCCTTTAACCTCATTCCGAAACAACACCCATCAAACACAAATCATAATGCAAAAGTACGAAAGCTCAACACTGGTCACTACGTCGTGTTTATATTCTGAATGAAACACAATAAATTGAACACGGTTTCCAACATAAAACAGGAGACAAGTAATCTATAAGACAGTAAATACAAATACACATACTACTTCTAATAATATAAATAAACAAACTTCTTTATCATGCTGAAACAATGCGATATCTTGCTATGAACAATGACACAAAGGGTTTATACAGTGCTAGGTGGTACTAATATTTTGACGTACTAAAACCTTTGAAGTTTGTAGTTTTCACTCTTAAATTTTTTTTATATTCAACATAATTTTGTTGTTTTTGTTAATACATAGTCACTAGAGATGAGTAAATCGATCCACGGAGGATCAAGTTTGAGTTGAACTTCCTAAAATTTATGGCTTCACACAAATTCAAATGCTGAAGATTCGATTCACAAAGAAAATATTTCGGCACCATTTACCCTTATGCTGAAGCATCAGAGAGCGGGCTAATGTCTTTTTGCGTAGCCACGTGGGCTTCCCCATAATGCTGTGCAGCTATAACAACTTGCAGTTTATCATACTTTGTATAGTAATGGTCAGTACCTGAGCCAACTGAACCATCACAGATCATCAATTCTCAATGTATCACAGTTTGTCCGGCACAGTTGTTTTCCATCTCCAGAGTAACTGTGTAAGGCTATGTGCCCACAATGCAGAAATGCTCAGGATTTTTTCCTGAGCGTTTCGGCATCTCCCTGGCAGAAAAAAACGCATGCGGATTGTACATGTGTTTTTCCTGCCAGGGACATGCGGATGTGAAGCGTTCTTCACTTGCATTTCCGAATGCAGGTAGACAAGCGCTTTCCAAGTGATTTTAGCATCAGTTGGAAAGTGTTTGTCAACTTGGTCACACTATATAAATCCATGCAAACAGCATGGATTTATATAGTGTGACCCGAGAGAATGTCAAAAAATAAAAAATAAATATATACTTACCCTCCGATGGCCCCCGCAGTCTTGCTTCACCATCCCGGCTGCTTGCAGCGGTAGACTGAAGGACCTGCCGACGTCAGCGTCGCGTGACCCGTCACATGACTCTGACGTCAGCACATGTCCTTCAGTACATCGCGAACTGCCAGCAAGCAAGGAGGAGCGCACCGCGGGCCGCCAGAAGGTAAGTATATATTTATTTTTTATTTTATTCTTTTTTTTTACAGTTTTCTATGGTACCCGGGTCCGGAGGAGAGTCTCCTCTCCTCTAGACCCGGGTACCATCCGCACATTAGAACGCATGGAATGCGCATCTACATATACAGTGATGCGTAATCCATGAGATCTAATGCAAGTCAATGGCTGCGAAAACGCAGCACTTCCGCAAAATAATTGGTAGTGCTGCGTTTTTTTCCCCAATGATAATCCGCAGTGGAAATTTCCGCAGCATGTGCACAGCACATGCGGATTATCATTGGGGAACATGGCAGGCCTTCTACCATGCATTTTTTAAGCATTTCTGCAGCGTTTTTGTGGGCATCGTGGGCACACAGCCTAAGTCTCTCGCCTGTAAGCTCTTATGGTCCGAGGGGTCGTCTCTCTTTTCTGTAGTGTGTAAGCTCTTATGGTCAGCAGGGTCCTCTCTCCTCTTCTCTACATGTATTTTTCAAACAAATACAAGATTTCCAGTAATGAGATTCTCACAAAATTATTTGTCACATTTGATTTTTGGGGGGAAATTCTGGAAATTCGTATTTCAAAAGATCTGCTCATCTCTAACAGTAAATCTATGACACTAAACGGTCTGCATTTATTAATCAGCTTCTACCATTTGTGGGTCCAAAATAATCCCTCAAAAATTGCAAATTGCACAACATTTTTATTTTTTGCACTATGTGTGACAAAGAATGGAAAAGTGAGCAAATTTATAAGAAGAGGCGTTACAACTTTTAAGTACATTTATTTAATAATCGTATAAACAGAAAATGACACAAATTCTGGTGCAAATTTTCTCCTGCTCACAGCAGTGGGGAATTTCTTCTTACTTTAGGACAGTTTTAAATTCAGGTGTATTGAAAGGCATGTGTGTTTTAAAATATTTAGTGTCAATTAGTCCAGTAATCATTTTTTTGACTGGAGTAGGAAATCACAGCCTTAATACATATTTTTGACAAATTGGGAGAACTTTCAAACTTTCAATTATATGACCACAATCAAGATGATTACGATGATCAACAAAACTTCGACTTTCTAGATATAGTTTAAATGAAAATAACAAGAAAAAGTCCACTTGAAGATTTACAGCATATTTTCACATTGTTTTGTTGAATAATTATCAGAACATTTCTACGACACTTCTTTCCATAGTTGCAGTATATTTAGTTAAGTCAATTATCTAAGGTCATTTAATATTTCAGTTTTACAAACATGTATTTTAAAAGGAAGCAGAGCAAACTAGTTAGTACTTTCCGTTCTTTAATTTGAGTTTACCATTGACTGCCCCTATATTTTTCTAATTCTTTAGAAAAAGAATACCATTAAGCCTGTTAGGAAATAATTTGGTAATTTATTGCAAACGCCATGTCTCAGACACAAATCTTACACAGTCTGGCTTGAAATCTTGGGAAGTGGTTCAATGATGATGCGACCAAAGAAGAAAAGAAAGCAGAAGTTACATTTCAGTGTTCATGTTATAACCTCATTCTAAATACAGCTTTGCAGCTTCTATGTCAAAGGAGATGTTTGTGATAGCACAACCTCTTTTAACCCCTTAAGAACAATGCCTTTTAACGGTGGTCGTTAAGGGGCTTTATTCCTCAGTGCCGCTTTATTGAGGAATAAGAGTATAGCGCCGCCTCGCTGCTGAAATTCCTGCAGGTGTCAGCAGTGGGAGAATGCGGAGAAGTAAGAATTGTATTTATTTTTGTATATATCAGTGAGTGCATGGTGGCCATAACATTGCAGAACTGTGGGGGCTGCATTATACTCTGAGGGGGGCTCTATTATACTCGGAGGGAGGTTGCATTATATTCTATGAGGGGGGCTGCATTATACTCTATGTGGTGGCTGCATTATACTCTATTGAGGATCATGGGGTGTATTATACTATATGTACTATGTGGGGGCTGCATTATACTCTTTTAAGGACTATGGGGACTAGATTATACTATTTTACCACATGCGACCTGCATTATACTCTATGGAGGACTATGGGAAATGCATTATACTATATGAAGGACTATGGGGTGCATTATACTATGTGGAGTGCATTGTATTATATAGAGGACTATGGGGGTGTATAATACAATATGGAGGACTATGGGGAGTACATTATTCTATATTGAAGACTGTGGGTAGCGCATTATACTATAGGAAGGATATGGTGCTTTGCATTACACAATATGGAGGACTATGGGGAGTGTATTATACTATATGGAGGACTATGGGGCACAGTACACTATATTGAGGACTATGGTGAGTGTATTATACAATATGGAGAACTATGGGAAGAGTATTATACAATATGGAGAACTATGGGGAGTGTATTATATAATATGGAGGACTATGAGGAGTGCATTATACTATATGGAAGACTATGAGGTGTGCATTTTACTATATGGAGGGCTATGGGGAGTGTATTATACTATATGAAAGGCTATGAGGAGTGTATTATACAATATGGATGACTATGGAGAGTGTATTATACAATATGGAGGACTATGGGTACTCTATTACACTATATGGAGGACAATGGAGTGTGTATTATACTATATGGAGGGCTATGGGGCCCATTATACAATATGAAGGTCTATGGGGAGTGTATTATACAATATGGAGGACTATGGGGAGTGTATTATGCAAGATGGAGGACTATTGGGAGTGCATTATACTATATGGAGGACTATGGGGTGTGTATTATACTATATGGGGGACAATGGAGTGTGCATTATACTATATGTAGGGCTATGGGGCCCATTATACTATATGAAGGTCTATGGGGAGTGTATTATACAATATGGAGGACTATTGGGAGTGCATTATACTATATGGAGGACTATGGGATATGCATTATACTATATGGAGGGCTATGGGGTGTGCATTATACTGTATGGGGACAGTGGGGCACATTATCCTATATGGAGTACTATATGGTGTGCATTATACAATATGGAGGACTATAGGGTGCATTATACTATGCAGAGGACTATGGGGTGTATTATACTAAACAAGCAAAATTCTGCCAATTCACGAGTGATTGGATTGTTTATGCCGGAACAAAAATCATTGTTCTCAGAAGCACATCGCCAGTGAAAACTGCAGATATGCTGCTGATAACATGATACTGTATGGAGATAGATTTATTAGTGATTGTTCTGTGCCCATCATTCTTCCTCAGCCGGTGTTAATAGGCTGGGAAACAAGCGTCGAACAACTTCAATATTGTCGATCACACTTGTTTAGAGGCCTGAACTCAACGCATGTAAATACAATTAAAATGTTTCTGTGTGTGGTGCAATATGTTAGCACATAGGGTCCCACTTCAAACTTTTGCCCAGGGCCTCACTTTGTCTAAAAACAGCTCTGCTAAAGGGATAATACCGTCCCATCTCAAATTTTAGGATTTCAGTGAAGTTAGGCATTTCCCCTTTCCTGATATAGGGCATAATAATGCGTCCTATGTCGGGTGCAAGTGTAATCAGTGAGTGAGCTCAGGAGTTGAGCTTACACTGCAAAGGGCAAATTCCATCTGCATTATATATCCAGCACCTCCTGCTAACGACAGCAACCTGAGCTGTCTCTGATAGCTGTTTTTCTATTTAAATGTCATTAATCAATTGAAATGTCATTGTTAAAATGACTGTGGCATTTAAAAATCACAATTGTATGGAGTAATCAGTGCAACAACATGCTGGGAGTCAAGGGTATTCCATGGCAGCCAGGAGCCTATTGCAGGACAGTGATTAATAATTTTGCTTTCGATGCAGGTAATAGAACAAGTGATCACACAAACAGAGATTCAAGTCCCAAAAGAATGTACACACAATGGTATGAATAAAAACTATTGCTCGGCGCAGAAAAAGGCAGAGCTTAGCTGGCTTACAGCTCCCTTCCCCAGGTCTTTCCTCATCGCTGTCCTGTCTTCAACTCCTCTCAACTCACTCTTACTAACCCCGCCTCCAGATTCCAGTTGCTAAGAGGAGGAGCTCACCTTTCTGGTCTGGAGCCAGGAAAGTGTTGTATGCTGGTATACCTGATTAGGGGACCCCTCCTTGCTTCCAGGCATGGCATCACCCCTTGTGAGGGAGGCAATGCCACTGTGGAAACCGGACTCCTGGGGTGCCACAGATGCGCCTGCCAGTGATCACACCCCTTGCCATGCTAAACACATGTTCCGACAGGACAGTCATCACAGGGCAGGCTAGAAGC
Source organism: Phyllobates terribilis (assembly GCF_046119375.1). Lineage (NCBI taxonomy): Eukaryota > Metazoa > Chordata > Amphibia > Anura > Dendrobatidae > Phyllobates > Phyllobates terribilis. The sequence continues at coordinate 88,788,018 of NW_027362771.1, forward strand.
TCCAAAGCATAAAGGGCAAGCTCAGGCCATATCTCCAATTTTGAGACCCAGAAGCTAAATGGGGCAGACCCATTAGTTAGTATGTGGAGATGGGTGGACAGGTACACTTCCACTATGTTGTTGTAATGCTGACTCCTACTAATACGGACCGTATCAGATGGTGGTGCTGGAAGTTGTGGTGTGCTCATAATGTGTTGCCAGATTTCAGCCATGCTAACCCTACCTTCTAAGGTGCTGGCGGTGCCCCAGTTGCGTTGGCGACTTCCTCCTCTGCCTCGGAGGAGGCTTTGTTCTTCCACTGAGCCTCCAATGTCAGATGGGAAAGCCATCAGTAGTTTCTCTAGCAGCGTATGCTTGTATTTACGCATTTTGCGATCCTGCTCTATTAACGGAAGTAATAATGGTACATTGTCCTTGTATCAGGGATCCAACAGGGTTGCCTCCCAGTAATCAGCACTGTTAACAAAACGGGTAACTCGTAGCATGGGCACAGGAGCATGTATTGGCTCTTGTGTGCCAGGCTGCCCAGAGGCAACGACAAGCTGTCCTTGGTAGGAGGTGTATCATCTGGGTACTCTGTATTCCACCAGCCATGCTCCAGTGATGCACGTGAGCTGATCTGTGAGGCACCCTGCTGTGAACATGGTTGTTTCTGCTCCTCATCATCCTCCCAAACTGTCCCCTGGCTTTACAGTTGGGTATCTGGCCACTGTTGGAACAGTAACCCACCCTCCGCGCCATGTGTGGGCAACAGGCCTGATAACTGTTTGAGTGAGCCCTGCTCCTATTCCTCTTGTGCCACCACCTCATCCATCATTACCTGAATTGTTTTTTCCAGCAGGCATATAAGTGGTGTAGTAATGCTAATGATGGTGTCATCAGTGCTGACCATATAGGTGAAGTATTCAAAGCAGCACACACGTCCCGCATGAAGGCCTAGTCATTGGTGGTGAAGTGGTGTTGTTCTGCAGACTCACCCATGCATGATGCAGCTGAAACTTCACTATTGCCTGCTGCTCGCCCATTCTCTCCAGCATATGCAAGGTGGAATTCCACCTTGTTGGTACGTTGCATATGAGGCGGCAAGCCGGAAGGAAGAAGTGAAGCTGCAGGTTGAGAACACCGAAAGCGCGCACACACTGCCAGCACTTTCAGCAGCAGCTCTGACATACAATATGTAGGTAGTTTTTAAGGAAACTCTGCACCATCAAGTTCAGCACATGTGCCAGGCAAGGGATGTGCATCAAACCGGCTAGGCCCAGAGCTGCTGAGAGATTTCGCCCATTATCGCACACCACCAGGCCGGACTTGTTGTTCACCGGCACGAACCACTTATCTGTCTGCTGTTTGTTGTTGGATTTGTCCCTCAAACAGAGGAGTTGAAGAACAGTCTGCTATTGTTTACCCCTGGCTGTGCTGAATTTGGTGGTGCAGGTCTTACTGTGACCAGATGAGGTGGCGGTGGAGGAAGTGGAGTAGAAGAAGGAGACAGCCTGGACAGAGGAACATCCAGCAATCTTTAGTTGTGGTAGGACATGGTCTAGAACGCCTTCTGCCTGGGTCCCAGCCACCACTACATTTACCCAGTAGGCAGTTAGGGAGACGTTATGTCCCTGGCTGTGCTTACTGGTCCACATATCAGTGGCTATGTGGACCTTGAAACTAATGGTGTTTCGCAGTGCATGCATTATTTTGTCCACAAAATGTGTTTGCAGGGCCGGGATGGGTAGCCTGGAAAAGTAGTGGCGGCTGGGAAGAATGTACCATGGGACAGCCACCACTATCAGTTTTTTTTAAACTATCCAATCGGAATGGCAGCATTTCAAAGGCCAGTAATTTGGAAATGCTGTCATTCAGGACCATGGCTCATGGATGGGTAGGGGGTATCTCCTCTGTCTCTCAAAGGTTTGGGGGATGGAAAGCTTAACACTTCTATGGTATGGTGTGGAGATGCTCGGTGACACTGGTGGTGGTGGTGCTGTCACATCCTCTCTTTGCGCTGAGGCAGGGGATCCTGTTGATCCTGTTTTTTTCTGGTTGATAAAGAAAATTGTAAACTTCAGTAACATATTGAACATTTTTCATGATTTTTTTGTGTAATTTTCACCTTTTTTACTCTCTATATGTTGACAATTTTCACCTTTCATTTTCCCCTTTTTTTACTCTCTATATGTTGACAATGGACTACTTCTAGTGTACATACCATACAAAATTCTATTGAATAGCATTTTCATTTCATTGAATTGAAAATAGTTTTCCTTTTGCGCTTCACAAAAACTGAAAGTTCAATCTTCAGATTAAAGGGTATTCTCCAGTTAACTCTTGAGCAGCATCTCTTGAGCAGCTCACAGCTCTGTGCAATCTCCTTACTTCCTGGTTGCTGGTGGGATGAGCTATATTCCTATTATAACAATTCTTGTCAGTTTCTTTATGTTACTTTCATTGTTTTTAAATCTATACTGTTATAACTATATTTGTATATAGAGATAACAGGGCATTTGAACAAGCATAGACTCAGGAAACTGAGAGCTGAGATTTGGAGAACTTCTTTGGAAACTAACAATGCGGGTGAGCTGTGATATTGTGATAATGCAGGACTGATAAGAGCAGCTAAGTCAGAAGCTGTAAGGTAAGAGGAGAGTTGAGCTGCTAACTTTTGTATAGTATGCAATGGGGTGGAGAAAGCTGACAGTAATCCTAGTAATTATTACTCTTCTGCAATTTAGTTACTGCACATACTCGACCAGGTCGATTTCCTTATACACAAGCTATACAATATATGAGATAAATATACTTACAGTAGGAGAATGCAAGCAGATAGGAAAAGCAAGTAAGTTGCAGAGATGCGTATTTTCATTTTGTCTAACTAACTAAAGCAATTTTATGACATGAAAATATTCTTTTAAATCCTGAAAATATTTCTAGACCAGCTTTCGAAAAAGTAAAAAAATATATTTTAAAAAATAATGTAAACCAATCTTTATTCTCCATATCAACTAATGTTTAAAAGAAATGAAAAATTTGTGATTTGAAAATAGTTATAAAATCTGTGCCACCGCTCAATGATAAAAATGCAGTGTATTTAAAATGCATCCATTTATTATTAAAAATAGCTTCCATTAGTCAATGTTTATATATAAAGCATAATGTTAGTTCAGCCTCCCACAGCTATATCATTTACTAATCGATTATGACAGCAAACTGAGGATCCAAAAGGCAGCAAACTTAATGGTGCAGTCTCTATAAAGTACATTGCCTATAAAGGAGCATATTTAACTTTGCTGTCTCTTGAGAAAGATCCAGCTTTCCAACTTGTGACAAGTTCAGCACTGACATGCCACCTAGAGGAAAGTTTCCCTTCTAATTCAAGACTGGAATGCATAATGTTCCATCACGGAAAACAAAGTCATCCTGTGGCTTGCAGGCTTTACCCCAGAATTATAGAACACCGCATGATAATTCTTCTCGAAACATGTATGAGAATTTGCCTCTGAGTGCTATTACAAAGAATTAAAAAGAAATGGAGATAATATATATTACACTGTGTTAAATCAACCAATTTCTATAATGGTAGGTTAAAAATAGCAAAGAAAATAACATAGCTATAAATAGCAAAATAAAGAAAAACATAGAAAATATAAATACATTACAAATGGTGATGTCCTTAATAAAATATGACAATATTTTGTGTATTTTATGTATTGCAGTATTAAATGGTATTAGAAACATTCTCTCCTGATATGTTGAAATATGATAATATATACAATATATATACACTGCTCAAAAAAAATAAAGGGAACACTTAAACAACAGAATATAATTCCAAGTACATCAAACTTCTGTGAAATCAAACTGTCCACTTAGGAAGCAACACTGATTGACAATCAATTTCACATGCTGTTGTGCAAATGGAATAGACAATAGATGGAAATTATTGGCAATTATGAAGACACCCTCAATAAAGGAGTGGTTCTGCAGGTGGGGACCACAGACCACATCTCAGTACCAATGCTTTCTGGCTGATGTTTTGGTCACTTTTGAATGCTGGTTGTGCTTTCACACTCGTGGTAGCATGAGACGGACTCTACAACCCAGAGAAATTGCTCAGGTAGTGCAGCTCATCCAGGATGGCACTTCAATGCGAGCTGTGGCAAGAAGGTTTGCTGTGTCTGTCAGCGTAGTGTCCAGAGGCTGGAGGCGCTACCAGGAGACAGACCAGTACACCAGGAGACATGGAGGGGGCCGTAGGAGGGCAACAGTCCAGCAGCAGGACCGCTACCTCCGCCTTTGTGCAAGGAGGAACAGGAGGAGCACTGCCAGAGCACTGCGAAATGACCTCCAGCAGGCCACAAATGTGCATGTGTCTGCACAAACATTTAGAAACCGGCTCCATGAGGGTGGAATGAGGGCCCGACGTCCACAGATGGGCGTTGTGCTCACAGCCCAACACCGTGCAGGACACTTGGCATTTGCCACAGAACACTAGGATTGGCAAAGTTGCCACTGGCACCCTGTGCTCTTCACAGATGAAAGCAGGTTCACACTGAGCACATGTGACAGACGTGACAGAGTGTGGAGACGCCGTGGAGAGCGATCTGCTGCCTGCAACATCCTTCAGCATGACTGGTTTGGCAGTGGGTCAGTAATGGTGTGGGGTGGCATTTCTTTGGAGGGCCGGACAGCCCTCCATGTGCTCGCCAGAGGTAGCCTGACTGCCATTAGGTACTGAGGTGAGATCCTCAGACCCCTTGTGAGACCATACGCTGGTGCGGTTGGCCCTGGGTTCCTCCTAATGCAGGACAATGCCAGACCTCATGTGGCTGGAGTGTGTCTGCAGTTCCTGCAAGATGAAGGCATTGAAGCTATGGACTGGCCCGCCCTTTCCCCAGACCTGAATCCGATTGAGCACATCTGGGACATCATGTCTCGCTCCATCCACCAACGTCACGTTGCACCACAGACTGTCCAGGAGTTGGCGGATGCTTTAGTCCAGGTCTGAGAGGAGATCCCACAGGAGACCATCCACAACCTCATCAGCATGCCCAGGCATTGTAGGAAGGTCATACAGGCACGTGGAGGCCACACACAATACTGAGCCTCATTTTGACTTGTTTTAAGGACATTACATCAAAGTTGGGTCAGCTTGTAGTGTGTTTTTCCACTTTAATTTTGGGGGTGACTCCAAATCCAGGCCTCCATTGGTTAATAAATTTGATTTCCATTGATGATTTTTGTGTGATTTTGTGTCAGCAAATTCAACTTTGTACAGAGCAAAGTATTCAATGAGAATATTTCATTCATTCAAATCTAGGATGTGTTATTTGAGTGTTCCCTTTATTTTTGAGCAGTGTATATATCCATATATATATATTCAAATAAATATCTATTTATAAATATCTATATATACATATATACATATAACATATATATATATATATATATATATATATATATATATATCCCTCTGTTGTGAAATCTCTCTTCAAAACCTCCTTCGATTAAATGAGGGTCAAGTTGTGTATAAAAGTTTGCTGAAAAGTGTTTGCAGGCTGTCACAAAGAACAAAGGTCAAAGAATATGAAAGATTCTACAAACAATATCTATCTATCTATCTATCTATCTATCTATCTATCTATCTATCTATCTATCTATCTATCTATCTATCTATCTATCTATCTATCGTATCAATCTCCAGACAATTAGAGGCAGCACTCTAAGGTCAGAAAAATAGTGAATGGTTTATTGATCCATTATGATAGTGACATTTCGTCCCAAATATGGAACTTTACCATGCAATGTAGTGTTAAACATGTGATATATATAGGTACATCAATTATATTATTAATTAATACAATTCCAAAAATTCATAGTGTAATCTTAATATAAAGTGCATTACAGTGCAACTCATTAATTAAACAGTGTAATACAGATACAACCATGATCTTTTCAATATGTAATCATTTACAATAAAATTATAATTTCATAATACACCTAATTGTTTCTAAAGCGACACAAGTGCAGAATATTTACATTTAATTATGACTCACCCCACCCCAATGTAAACTGAAAGACCATATCCGCCGCATGCCAGCGTCCCAGAAACGCTGCTGCGCATGTCAGTACTAAATACAACATAGAGGCAGCTCTCATGCGCATGCACCCGGACATGTTGTAGCCTAAGGTGCCATTTTACTCTAGCCGTACTCTCTGCGCATGTTTATATGAGCAATATATGTAATACATCTAACCCATACATTTTTCTATGACATTTGTATATATTTCCGATATGTTGATATTTTTATTCTTCTATATTTCTATCAATCTATCTATCTATCTATCTATCTATCTATCTATCTATCTATCTATCTATCTATCTTCTACCTAGGAGGTCACCTTGCAGCGGTTGATGGGCACACATGAATTGGCCAATTTATGCGCTAAGAACCTCCATTTTTTGTAAGTAAAGCTTATTAAGTAATAACACAGTTTAGATCAAATGTTTTTATTGTCTTTATGTATCTTGGCCATAATGGAGTGCTGCTGCGCTTTCTTTTTATATATATTGTGCAGTTTCTGCAGCTAGAACCTGTTCACCCTTAGGATGTGCTGGTCAGTTTTCTTATTACATATTACTATAGGAGGTGGCAACTGCCTCCTGTCTGGCCTTGCACTCCTCCCATTTAACCGAAAGGTGATGTATATTCTATTCTACCAGCCCATTTAAATTGTAGGTGTTTTAGCCCAGAAGTGACATGTTTTGTCCAAAGTTGTAAGCTTGTAGCCCAAGAGATGTATGTAGGCAGAGTAGTACCCATCAGATGGGAGGTCACCTTGCAGCGGTTGATGGGCACACATGAATTGGCCAATTTATGCGCTAAGAACCTCCATTTTTTGTAAGTAAAGCTTATTGAGTAATAACACAGTTTAGATCAAATGTTTTTATTGTCTTTATGTATCTTGGCCATAATGGAGTGCTGCTGCGCTTTCTTTTTATATATATTGTGCAGTTTCTGCAGCTAGCACCTGTTCACACTTAGGATGTGTTGGTCAGTTTTCTTATTACATATCTTGTATCTAGCTAGCTAGCTATATATCCATATAGATAGATAGATAGATAGATAGATAGATAGATAGATAGATAGATTGATATTATTGGTAGACCCTTTCATATTCTTAGATCTTTGTTCTTTGTGACAGCCTACAAATTATATATATAGATATATATAGATATATACGTATGTATACGAGGAATAGGGATGGATGAGGGGACCCGTGGAAGTTTGGGTTCATCGGGTTCACCCGAACTTTAATCCAACGTTCAGTTCAGGTACCAGAACTTGACCCTGAACCCGACCCCTTTATAAGTCAATGGGGACCCGAACTTTGGTGCTGTAAAATGGTTGTAGTTAGGGCTAGGGGGCTGCAAAAGAAAGCAAAATGGTGGTAAGAGCAGGACAATTGACCTGCAAACAAATGTGGATAGGGAAATTACTTAAAATAATATAGAATAAAAAATATTAAAAATAATAATCTTGAACCAGAAGGCAGAGGTCCAAATGGAGATGAGGAGCAGTGCCTTGCATGTGTAGTTTATTGTACTTTTAAATAAATAAATGAAAAAATAACTTGGGTTCCTCCCTATTTTCAATAACCAGCCAAGAGAATGCAGACAGCTGTGAGCTGGTCTTATTATGCTAGTAAAGGGCCAATATCTGTGGGCTTCCCAACCTATTAATATAAGCACCCCAGCTGTCTGCTTTGCCTTTGCTGGTTATTAAAAATGGGGGGAGCCTAAAAAAAATTGTGGAGTCCCCCCTATTTTCAATAACCAGCAAAGGAAAAGTAGACAGCGGGGGATGATATTAATAGGCTGGGAAGGTTCACAGATATTGGCCCATTCTCAGCCTAATAAGACAAGCCCTCAGCCACTCCAGAAATGGAGCATCCATTAGATGCGCCAATTCTGGTGCTTAGCCTCAGCACTTCCTGATTGCCCTGGTGCGGTGGAAATCAGAGTAATATTTTTGGGGGTTGATGTCAGCTGTGTAATGGAGAGGCATCTATCATACACCTCTATTACTAACCCTGTACTTAAAAATAAAAATAATCATACACAGGAAAAAAAAATGTATTTGAATAAATTCTCCCCCACACATTGCCTGCTTTACCCATTTATTATTAAAAAATAATCCCAGCAGTTCCAACATAATCCATTGGGTTTCTCACGATGTCCAGACATTCTCAGCTGCAAGCTATGGAGCTTCATTCTAAAGTGATTGCGTGACGTGTGGCAGTGACAAAGAAACAACCTGAATTGTGGTGATGGGGGACTGGTGGCTTTATCACGACAACGCACCTGCCCTCAGAACATTGAAAATCAACCAGTTTTTGGTGAAAAACGGCATGACAACGGTTTCTCACCCCCCTTACTCGCCCGAACTAGCCCCCTGCGACTTCTTCTTATTCCTAAAAATGAAGAAAAACCTAAAGAGAAAGCGTTTTCAGGACGTAGAAGAGGTTAAGAAAAAATAGCTGGAGGAACTTCACAGCATTAGTTTAAAAGAATCTAAAAAAAAATGTTCAAACTGTGGAAAATCACTGCGCTGCGACAGTCCTCTGAGGCCGGTGTTCAGACAGCTTAGTTGTTGCGGCTCCCCACAGGTGGAGCGGGGCCTCAGGGCAGCGTAGGAGAAGGGATGCAGAATAGAATGTTGGCGGGTGTAGAGCCGCGGAGGAAAGAACAGACAGAGGCAGTATTTGAAGTCATCCAAGTCTTTACTCACGGTAGTGCTTTCTCAGCTCAGAGCTTCTCTCTGCTGTCACACGGCGAGCTGCGGCCGCCAGGGTGGGGTTCAGCACACTCCAGGTAGTTCAGGGGCGCTTGACAGGACCCCCGCTCTAAAGTGTTCCTCTCCTTGGGAACTTCTCCTGCCTTGTGTCCCCCACTGTGTCCCGTACGGGTACTGCGATGTCCTTGATGGGTAGCGTGTAGCTCCCGGACCGACTGGGTGCCCTTCTTGGTTACTAGTGGTGAGAACGTGGCGTAAGACCGGGTCCCTCTGGATGAACTAAGATTAGGGAATACAGGTGGCGACTCCGCTCCATCCATATCCCCCTGGGATCCACATAAGCCTCTGGACTTTTCCGACAGTGACGTAAAGTGCAAAGTCAGATAATCGGGGACCGGTACCCCCTTTTGCGGCAGGGTCTCTCTGGCTGGGCCAGAATAAAGTATGCAGGTGGCAACTCCACTCCGTCCACACCCCCTGAGATCCTTTCGCCTGTGGAGCCTAACTCCTCTGCTCCCCTCCTGGGCCTTCTTGGTTCGACTCTGACCGGGGACAGAGCCGGTTTTAACTCTGCCCCAATCCCCCATCTCGAGGCCTGAAACCGGGAACCGTGGACCCTGAGGCGACTGCAGCCTTGTGCTGACCTGCCGTCCCAAAGACCCACGACTAAAGACCCGGTTCTTAAAATGGCCTCCAGTTATATATGATTCTATTAAGTGCTAAAGTAAAGTGCTTTCTCCACCCTCACTCACTACGTGGTTCCCCCTAACTTTGGTTCCCCCGAACTCCTCCATTCAGGCCCGGGCCGGACTATGGTGCTTTAGGCCCCCTTCAGAACTGGAGTGGTGTAGTGTTGAGTGTGTGATTGGGGTCCTGTGTGGTGCTCCATCCTTACCTTGGAGAGGAGACACCACACCTCTTTCTGAGGTGCAGTACCCCTGTGGCGACTGAACCCTCAGGGGCGCCACAACTACCATGGTGACCAAACCATCGCTAAAATAGAATCAGGATTCAATTACTGATTTAATTACCCTCTCTGACTCGGCAACAAAAAGTAACACTACAACAGTCTTTTTGTTCCCTGACTTATGCAGGGGCCAATCCTGTGCAGATTTGCAGCAAGGTGTGGGAACTAGATCTGCAAAAACTTGGAGATGCAAGTAGAACATTGCCTTGTTGTTATGATACAACCCTGTGCAGGGGTTCACATTAGTCAATGCCCACTAAAATCCAAATTTTTTGATGGTAAATAAAATAGTAATCATGGAATAAAATAATAATCATGGCAGCCATGAATTTTTTCAAGTGTAGTCTTTTTCTGGGCAAAGCCCCAATCATGTGCATGGGCCTATGAGGGAAATTCGTTTATGCTGTGCTGGGACCCAGGTCCATTCTTGTGTAGGGGCATACTGGGGGAAGCAGTACATATGGTAAATAAATAATCATGGGAGTAATGGCTTAATTTTTAATCCATGACAAAATAATGTTTTTGGGCAACACAGCAATAAAATTCCTTGAAATGTTAAATTCTTTGCCCACCATAGCCCAAAGAAAACACCAAGAAGGTATTAATAATAGAGATGATCAACCCATTTGAAATTTGAATTTGGCAAGTTCTGAAATTATTTTCCAAAAACTTGATTTGCTGTTAATTGCAGGTAGTCCAGTTGTCATGAAAAAAAAATTGTCTAACACTCTGAGGTCTCCAAAAAGTGTATGAAATTCATTTTAATGTTTTTCACAGAAAGCCTGCCTTAGTAATTATGAAGTGATTTGACTAGATATAAAGAAAACAAAGGTGTCCAGCCATTTGGATATAAGACTTCACCAATTTATTAGTACAACTTAAAAGGTTTTCTGTACATTAAAAATAAGCCCAAAAAAATGACGCATTTTGGACATTGAGCTGTCCTTAGTCATGATGCCAGTTCTATGTCCAAAACGCTTCTGGAACCAATATTTTTAATGTACCTGGAACCTTTGAAGCCGTATTAAGAAATTGGTGAAGTTTTAAATCCAAAAGGCTGGACACCTTCATTTGCTTTATCTTCATCTTAAGCCAAGCAGGGGCTTTTATTTTCTGTGCCGAGAATCTTCATAGCCATTTCTGTTGGTAACTTTGTACTTCTATAGAAATAAATGATAGTAATCTATCAGTTAGGAAAAAGATAGAGATCTATGGTGCCCATACAGCAAGCAATGCTTCCAATTTTCAGGTGCATGCGCAGCAAACGAAACTAAATGCCATATTGCCACCATCAGAGATTCAGGGTATGGAAGTCTTTACTGGTTGATGGCACTTTACCATTTCATATGATTGTTGTAAGACATTTTGGGAAAGCAGTGCAGTCTGTGGCTCTTGCAATCTTCTGCAATGTGTAAAATGGTGACAGACTTTTTTAGCAAATCACATATTGTTTTAATTCACTGGGAACTTTGGTTTTCTGGAAATTCGACTAGAATTTCAATTTGATCTAATTAACATTTACAAAGCAACGTGTTGTAGCATAAATAGGCCTATATAATACGGCTTGTGAAAAAATAATGGGAAGCACCATAGAGCTCCAACAGACCTATTGTGATGGGAAAAGTTTTGAAATTGCTAATCTTGCTCCATTCGTTATCAAAAATTGTTCCAATATAATTATGAGGGGAATATCATCATTGATGCCATAGTTGTCCCTACTGTCAAATTTTGTAGCCCCAGTAAGCAACACACATCACTCATCACCTGCTAATAAGAAATTGCAAGATAACAGAAGCTTAAACTTTTCTGCTGCATGATCTAATCAGTCTGCTCATACACACTGACAACATACAACATATGCAGCATTATATTCCATTGCATTGCAATGCTGTAAATCATGAGATGCTTAGTCACTAGAAATAAGCGGATTGATCCGCAGAGGATTGAGTTTGAATTGAATGTCCTGAAATTTGTGGTTTCACACAAATTTGAATATTTTGAGAAAAAATACTTGTCCAGTGTTACGGGTCTGGGTGGTGGAACCTCTGTGCTTTGGTGCAAGGAGGGACCAGAGGGGCGTAACTAAGTGCCTACTCGGACCGACCCAGGTCACACGGCGGCTTAGTCGACTCCGTGAACCAGGGAGGGACCGGGCAGGTGAACCAGGTGCCACTCTGGGACCGACCTTGTGTGAGAGCAGGCGACTCCCATCGGTCAGATGACAGGAGCTGACCGGTACAGAGGATGAGCACGGCAGGAAGGCTGGTGGGTGGTCCGGGTAAATAAGCAGGCAGCTACGGCTGATGGCCAGATAGGTGCTCCGGGTAGGCAAGCTGGTGGGCACGGCAGGTTACTTAGCAGGTGCTCCGGGTTGGCAGGTTGGCGGGCATGGCAGGTAACTGGCAGGTGCTCCAGGTAGGCAGGCTGGCGGACACAACTGGTTACTTGGTAGGTTCTCCGGGTAGGCAGGCTGGCGGACATGGCTGGATGCTTGGCAGGTGCTCCGGATAGGCAGGCTGGAGGACACGGCTGGTTACTTGGCAGGTGCTCCGGGTAGGCAGGCTGGCAGGTACGGCAGGTAACTGGCAGGTGTTCCAGGTAGGCAGGCTGACGGACACGGCAGGTAACTGGCCGGTGCTCCAGGTAAGTGGGCTGGCGGGCACGACAGGTAACTGGCAGGTGTTCCAGGTAGGCAGACTGACGGACACGGCTGTTAGACGGACTGGCGGGCAGAACTGTTAGACAAACTAGAGGACGGGACTGACAGACAGGCTGGCGGGCAGGACTGACAGGCCGCGGGACCAGAGGGCTGAGGAAAGTGTTAGCACACAAACAACAACCTTGCACAGGCACCTCCATTTTGGAGGAGGTGCCTTATATAGGACAAGTCCTCCGGCCATTGGCCGGGGACTCTTTAGGATGGCGCGTGCAGCCGCTTTAAGAAGGATGGTTCGCGCGCCCTAAGCACAGTGCCCGGGAAGCTGTGCATGGTGCGCGCCACAGCAGCAGGGGAGCAAAAAGACGCTGGACCGGGACCGCAGCGGTGAGGGGAACGGCGTCTCTGCCCGGCAGGAGGCGTAGATGCCGATGCTACATCCAGTATCATTTTCCACATTGCTGAAGAATCAGAGAGTGGGCTGATGTCTTAGAGCTATCACATCTTATAGATTATCATACCTTGTACAGTGGTGGTCAGTAATTGGACCATCTGAGATAAGCAGTTCTAAGCTGCTGAGAAAATAAACTCAGTGCCCAACCACAGAGGTGTCATCACCTGGCCTGCCTGAGGTAGTGTATTGTCTCCAGTCAAAACATTGACCTAGAGAACCATTAAATACATGTACTGTCCCTGTACATAATTGTTGCTGTCTTCAGTCGAGTACTCTTGAAGCACAATAACAATTCCAAGGAGTAGCCCACATTGTTTGCAGCATGAGAATACAAAGTACGGTTGGTTTTCTTTGAGAAAAAAGGACAGTTAAGCAGCCTAGGACAGATCTGCAGGGGAACATGAGAATCCCTGGTGATCCCCTGTGAAGGACTAGACCCCTGACTTCTACATGTGCAGCAGTTGGCACAGTACTGACATGGGAAGCATCTCATCACATATTTAACAAACTATCAAATTTATAATGATAGAGAAGCATAGGAAAATTTGTGAACAAGAGTCAAGTAATATGGCATGTAGCTGAACAGTGAGCCCCCAGAATTAATGTTACTGGTGGGCCCTTGGCCCACCAGCAATGTGATTTTCTTGATTTTTTGGGGGATATTCTATCTCTCAATGTTAAAATTAACCTACCCTTAAAATTATAGACTGTTCATATCTTTGTCAGTGAGCAAACTTACAAAAACAGCAAGGGATCAAATACTTATTTCTCCCACTGTAACTGTGCTCTCTGTAACATACAATCAGTATTTAACAGACTCCCCTAGATCTATGGCTATTTTCTTTAAAATTCTCTTAACCTCCTTGCTCTTACTAAAACCTGGATCCAAGCAGTTGACATCAACTTCAACTCCCTTTTATTGTGGCCTACATTTTTCGCATACCCACAGACCTGAGAATAGACAAGATGGAGGTGTTGGTCTGCTTCTTCCAACAAAATGTACTTTTCAGATCATCCTCTCAGTACCCTCCTTTATGTTCCACTTTTTTGAGGTTCACACCATCACACTTTCCCACCCCTTAACACTGCGAGTGGCTGTTGTGTACAGCCCTCTGGCCAGTCCCATTAGTTTCTGGATCAGTTTTCAACCTGCCTTCCTCACTTCCTAATCCTGGGACATTCCCATTCTCATAATAGGAAACTTTAGCATCCCTCTTAGTAATCTGCTCCCCTCATCTGCAACTCATCTTCTATCTCCAACCACCTTTCACAGCTTACTAACTCTCCTACACATGAAGATGGGAATACACTGGACCTTGTCTTCCTCCCACTTTGATCAGTGTATGAGTTTACTAACCGACCTTACCAGCTCTCTGACCACAAGCTTCTATTTTTTTCTGTTAAAATTTGTCCCCCCTACTTAGAATACCCCAACATGCAACATATTATTATTATTATTTATTATTATAGCGCCATTTATTCCATGGTGCTTTACATGTGACATATACAGAGATCTGCGTGTTATCAATACCCAGAAATATTTGAAGAATTTGAAGTCATCATTGGCCCCAATTTCCTCCCTCTCAAGTCCCAACTTAGCTTTGAAACATTATAATAGGACACTAAAAATGCTCTCGATAGAGAAGAAACCCCAAACATGCAAAACACCCTGACACAAACACAAAAACACTTTTTTCTAGCGATACTTTAGGTATGTTGAATATCTTTGTAGAAAATCCCTTTTGGCTGAATACGTCATTCATTTATGCTTAAAACACATAACTCTGCCCTTCACCTCTCCAAACAAGCCTACTTCACCACTATCCAAGAATCCAAAATTACTTTTTTGCCACTTTTCACTTCCTCCTCAGTGCTAAAGTGCAAGCCCCTATCACTAACCTCAGTGCTAATAATCTGGCCAATTATTTAAAAGAAAAAATTGACCGTATCCAACAGGAAACTGTCTCCCAACACCCTAAAATAGTGCACCCTCATCCTTCCTGAACTTTATCAAGTTCACTCTCCATCTTTGAACCGGTCACATATCTTGCCCTACTAACTGCACCAGTGCCATAATCCCTCTCACCTCCTCCAGTCCCTCTCCCCTGATATAACCTTATAAAAGTATTTAACCTCTCTCTTTTTGTCCAGAATCTTTCCTTCATCTTTCAAACATAAACCCGTTTCTTAAAAAATATCCCTTGACCAGAACTGCTCTGCTAACTACAGACCTGTTTCTAACCTTTTCTTTGCATCTAAGCTAACTGGAACACTTGGTTTACTCTCATTGAATCTGCAATTTTTCAGATAACTGTTCTTGACACTTTACAGTTTTTGCTCTTTACTTATTACACAAACTGCACTTACTAAAGATTCTAATGATATACTGACAGCTAAATCTAATGGTCTCTACGCTCTTCTGGTTCTCCTGGATCTCTCCGCAGCATTTATCGCTGTGGATCACCAGCTTTTTCTCATTATACTCTGCTTTGTTAGTATCAAGGATACTGCTCTCTCTTGGTTCTCCTCCTACCTATGTGACCCCCCCTTCACTGTATCATTTGCTGGCACTTCTTTCACTTACTGTTGAGTAGAGATGAGCGGTGTTCGGCTTGAACTGTTCGCCAATCTCAAATTCGAGCTGTTTTGGGCGGTGTTCGAGACGTTCGATGAACACGAACGATTTGCAAAAAATTCGGCTGTTCGAGGTTATGTTCGATAACTGTTCGTGCACCAAAAGCGTAACTGGATTTTTTCACATCATGCAGGGATTGTCTGCCACTCACTGTAATGCCACAGCCATGGTGGTTGTGGCATTACAGTGGTTGCCCAAATCGATGGGAACAGTGCTCACAGTGAAACATGAAAAGCCGGCAATTCAGCAGCGGCATACACCGGTACCCGACAATTTAGAACAGAAAGAATAGAGTATCCCACATAGATTAGATAGATAGAAACATGTCAGTCACATATATAAGAAGTACAGTGACAGTGTTGCTTACCGTACTTGTCATTTAGTGTAAAGGATTTATTAAAAAAAATATTAGTGTTTTCATGCACCGTCTCTTTAAAAAAGCCGGCCGGCAATTCAGCAGCGGTACCCGATAATTTATAACAGAATGAATAAAGCAACACACATGGTTTATATAGATAGAAACATATCAGTCACATATATAAGAAGTACAGTGATAGTGTTGATTACTGTACTTGTCATTTAGTGTTAAAATAAAGGATTTATTAAAAAAAAAAAATTGGCGTGGGGTTCCCCGTAATTTTAGGCTCTAGCGGAGGTTAAGCAGATGGCTGGGGCAGATGTTTGAAGCCTGGGAAGGGGGTAATACCCATGGAGCTTCCCAGGCTACTAATATCAGCCCCCAGCTGAATACCTAGCCTTTGCTAGCTATTAAAATGGGGGACCCCCAAAAAAATGACGTGGGGTCCCCCCTATTTTAATAGCTAGCAAAGGCTAGGCAGACAGCTAAGGGCTGATATTAATAGCCCAGGAAGGGTGCCATGAATATTGACCCCCTCCCAGGCTAGAAACAACAACCGTCAGCCGCCCCAGAAATGGCGCATCCATAGGATGAACCAATTCTGGCACTTAGCCTCGCTCTTCCCACTGCCCTGTAGCGGTGGCAGTGGGGTAATAGGGCTGGGGTTGATGTCAGCTTATAATGCCAGCTGACATCAAGCCCAGGTTAGTAATGGAGAGGCGTCTATAAGACACCCCCATTACTAACTCCATAGTCAAAGTTAAAAAAAAACCACAAACACCCAGAATAAATTCCTTTAATTGAAATAAAGACACAATTCTTTATTGTTCTAAATTAAACCATACTTACCATCACGCCCATTCCAGCTGAAGCCAACGATCTCCTGCAATAAAAGTAAAATAATAAGCCAACATCATCCTTACCTTTTCATCGTTCCCACGACAGCTTCAGCTCTGCTACATTCACATGACAGGCTGGACCGCAGCAGAACGCTGCCATCCAGCTTGCCATGCCGCAGACACTGAGAAGCGCTGGTATGCTTGCGCTCTGCAGTGTCTGGCTGTGACTGCATAAAGATGAGCCGAGGTCATGTCCAATGAACTCAGCTCACCTCATGCACGTCAGTGACAGCGTGGGAAAATTCACCTGCGTTTGCGGTGAGTGCAGGAGAATTTTCCCACGCTGTCAGTGACGTGCATGAGGTGAGCCGAGTACATTGGACATGACCTCGGCTCATCTGGATGCAGTCACAGCCAGACACTGAGGAGCACAAGCATACCAGCGATTCTCAGTGTCTGCGACATGGCAATCTGGATGGCAGCATTCTGCTGCGGTCCAGTCTGTCATGTCAATGTAGCAGAGCTGAAGCTGTCGTGGGAACCATGGAAAGGTAACGATGATGTTGCTTTATTATTTTTCTTTTATTGCAGGAGATCGTTGGCTTCAGCTGCAATGGGCGTAATGGTAAGTATGGTTTAATTTAGAACAATAACTTTATTTTAACACTAAATTACAAGTACAGTAATCAACACTATCACTGTACTTCTTATATATGTGACTGACATGTTTCTATCTATCTAATCTATGTGTGATGCTCTATTCTTTCTGTTATAAATTGTCGGGTACCGATGCTGAATTGCCGGCCGGCTTTTTTAAAGAGATGGTGCATGAAAACACTATTATTTTTTTTTAATAAATCCTTTAACACTAAATGACAAGTATAGTAAGCAACACTGTCACTGTACTTCTTATATATGTGACTGACATGTTTCTATCTATCTAATCTATGTGTGATGCTCTATTCCTTCTTGTCTAAATTGTCGGGTACCGGTGTATGCCGCTGCTGAACTGCCGGCCGGCTTTTTTAAAGAGAGTGTCTTCTGAGCAGTTTGTCAGCTTTTGGACACCTTTGAAGGTGATTTCTTTGTGTTTCTATGTGTTTTTGTTTGCCTGCCATTGGTTTTAACGGTTCTAAGGTGTTCAACGAACAGTTCCACGAACATCCCGGTGTTCGACGAACCGAACCGAACCCGAACACTATGGGGGTGGTTCAACACTACTGTTAAGGTTCTTCAGGGTTCAGACCTACATCATACCCTTCTCTTTTCCGCTGCTGTTGGACAAATCATAAGCAGATTAGGTTTTAAGTACCATCTCTATACTGATGACACCTAATTATAAACATCTTCTCTTGATATCACCCATTCATTACGGCAAAATACCAGTGATTGTCTGTTTCCTGTCTCTAACACCATGTCCTCCCTCTATCTAAAACTGAATCTATCCAAAATTGTCCTCCTTATGTTTCCTCCCTCTACTAACCTACCTATATTGCCATTTCTGTGAGTTGGTTCTACGATAACTCCCAAGCAGCATGTTCGCTGTCTTGGGATTATATTTAACTCAGAACTTTTCTTCAATTCCTATATTTGATCATTCACTTGCTCATGTCACTTGCACCTCAAAAACAACTCTACAATTCGACCTTTTGTCTTACCTTTGACTCTGCAAAAACTCTTATTGTTGCTGTTATTCATTGTCTACTGGACCACTGCAACTCTGTGCTAATCGGTCTCCCTATTACTAAATCCTCTCCTTACCAATCTATTCTGAATGAACGTAAAACAAAAAAACACAACCCCAAAGCATATTAAAAAGTCCAGGGATAAAACGCAATAAGTTATCATACTTACTTTGCCTCATTTTCCACGTGTTCTTAAAGCCACAACTCCCCGTCGATCCTCCGCTCGCTCCATAAGGCACCAGCTACAGCTCGCTCTGGTTATCTCTTCATTCTTCTTAGGCACCAAAACCTTAGGAAGATAAAGCCCTAAAGTATTGGATAAATACTCTAGACGGTAATGTATTATAGAATTGTAGCAGTGAAGAAAATAAGTAGTAGTCTGCAAATAATATTAAGATTCAATTGATATGGGAAGAGAAAGATAGAAGAGGTGTGACTGGCAGAAAAAGATCAATGATATTGTATAGCTGGCATGCTTTTTGTGAAGGTCGACAAATAAAAGTTTTTGACCCATTAACGACGGACGATACATTTTTTAAAGGCGGTAATTATAGGGCCTCATTCCTCAGTGCCGCTTTTTAATGGCGCTGAGGTAGAAGTGAATAGTGCCTCCCCACAGCTGAAATTCCCACGACTGACAGCTGTACCTGACAGCAGTATAGAGTCGAGGGAGGGGGAGGTTAGGAGCTCACCATGTTAGCAGCTGACATTTATTCTAATTTGAATAATTGTTCCCATCTGTGTCAAGCAGATGATATATATAGTATAGCAGCACTTCTACTAACCTCACTTTATCCTATGAATAAGGGTGTCGCGGTACACCAGAAACATGTCAGGCACTGAGGTTTCCATGGTTTTAATGTTTTAAATCTTCAATCAATAAAGGAATTTATTTTATTTTCTAGCTGGATGAGCCAATGAATTCCCCTTCCTTCTCCAGCTGTACATGACAGCTGACACCCTGTGCTTTCGGCCTTGGCCAACTTTGAAACTGATTGGGGTTGTTTAAAGACTTTACTGCTGTCAAGCAGTATTTAATCTGTAAAAGGGGGTTTAAAAACCCCCTTTTGGCAGGATTAACTTCCCACGATCGTAATTGCAGGTGCTGATTGTTGCCATGGTTCCCTGAGGTCATTTGATGACCTTAGGGTACGCTGGCCTGTTAGATCCTGCTATATTTAGGTTCTCACAGGCTGTGTCAGTGTCTCACTGACAGGTCTCCGGCACTGCAGTACATGAGTACTGCAGTGCATGACACCAGAGATCAAATTAAAAAATATACATGTCCCACAGTGGAACTAAGTGAAAAGGTAAAAAAAAGTTACATATAATATGTAATAAACTAAAAAGAAGACAAAATAAAGTGCATAAAAATCACAAAAAACACTAAAATGTAGCGATTGTGATAAAACAAAAATAAACAAAAAAAAGTGCACATAATTTTATTGTTTATTCTGCATCTGAAAAATCTGTTTAAAAAGCGATCAAAAAATGTTGCCCAAAATGGTGCAAAAAAAATCTCCAACTTGTCGCGCAAAAAATAAGCCCTCATTTGGCTCTGTTCGCCAAAACATAAAAAAATTACAGCTCTCAGAATATGGTGAAGAAAAAATTTTTTTTTTATAAAAAGAATTTTTACTGTGTAATATAAGTAAAACATTGTCTTGGTACCTCAGGGTCTCTGCAAATGAGACATGGTGTCTGCAATCTATTCCATCCAAATTTAGTTTCCAAATATCAAATGTCGCTTCCGAGCACTGCTGTGTGTCCAAACAAAACTTTTTGACTACATGTGGGCTATTGCCGCCCTCAGAAGAAAGTTTTTAATAGCCTTTAGGGTCCACTTTTTCATGTTACCTCTTGCAAAAGTGAAAATATAGGGCTAAAACAACATTTTCATGAAAAAAATTACAATTTTCAACATGACAATCTACTGTTATCAAATTTTGTATAATAACTGTGAGTTCAAAATGCTCACTATACCCGTGGATAAAATCCTTAAGGGATGTAGTTTCCAAAATGGGGTCACTTGTAGTAGTTTCTGCTGTTTAAGCACATTAGGGACTCTGCAAATTTGACATGGCGCACGCAATCTATTTCAGCTAAATTTGTGTTCCAAAATTAAAATGGTGCTCCTTCCTTTCTGAACCCTGCTGTTTGTCCAAATAGAGGTTTCTGACCACATGTGGGATATCAGCGAGCTCAGAAGAAACTGGGCATCAAATTGTAGTATCCATTTTCTTGTGCTATTTCTTGTAAAAGTGAAAAAATTGGGGCTAAAGCAACATTTTTGTAAAAAAAATGAAAATTTGCAATATAATGACCCTTCAGAGAGGAAAAGGACTAGAACTCTAGTGCCACCTACAGGAAGTAGCAATCCTAAAAGTCAATAGTGACCCTTTAACGAGCCTTATCACATGACTTAGGATAAAAGCCAATGCCAGAAACTCAATTTGCAGATACTGTGCTTCAGGGTACTGCCCCTCATCAGTGCAAAGTGTGAGTTCTGGTTTGGCTGGATGAGAGGCGTCAGACCGGTATCTAGGGGTATTATTTCTCCTTGCGAAGAGTGACGTGTTAAGCATGTCAGGTGAGGAGACTTTTAAAGCCGCAATGCTCCTCAGGAAAGTATGCAAATTGTCTCTTCTTTATCTTAAGTCATGTGATAAGGCTCGTTAAAGGGTCACTATTGACTTTTAGGATTGCTACTTCCTGTAGGTGGCACTAGAATTCTAGTTCTCTTCCTCTCTGAAAAGACAATTTTCATATTTCCTTGAGGAGAATTGCGGCTTTAAAAGTCTTCACCTGATGTGCTTAACACGTCATGCATGGCACCCCTTGATCACCCATCCTGGTATGTATGGCACCACTTGAGCCCACATCCTGGTATGTATGGCATCCCTTGAGCCCCCATCCTGGTATGTATGGCACCCCTTGAGCCCCCATCGTGGTATGCTTGGCTGCCCTTGAGCCCCCATCCTGGTATGCATGGCACCCCTTGAGCCCCCATCCTGGTATGTTTGGCACCCCTTGAGCCCCCATCCTGGTAGGCTTGGCACCCCTTGAGCCCCCATCCTGGTATGTTTGGCACTCCTTGAGCCCCCATCCTTGTGTGCTTGGCACCCCTTAAGGCCCCATCCTGGTATGCTTGGCACCCTTCAAGCCCCCATCCTGCTGCCCATATTCTGCTTCTGTTGAAGACAGTGTCACAATTGACTGTTTCTTACTTGTCCAACTTATTGGTCCACCTGAGAGAAAAAAAATATGTCCACTGGTAGATCTTCTGTCAGTTGGATCTCCAGCCCAATCTGCATCAACATATCCTGTTAAAAAGCAATTATCACTTGTGGGTAATTTCAGCTTAACATTGCTAGTTCCTTTCAAATAACGCATTACTCTCTTCACGGCATTCCAATCAGCTATATTTGCTTTTGATACCTTTCTACTCAGGATTCCTACTGCTGCTGCGATGTCTGGTCTTGTAACGGTCGCTAGATACAGTAGTTTTCCTACTGCTGTTCTGTATTCTTCATTATTTGGTAGCATATTTTTTTCACTGCTCATCTCTTTGAGATAATTAGTTTCCTTTGGAGACTTTACTGTTTTTGCATCCTTTAATCCAAATTTTTCTGTTATGTCTTGAATCATGTGATTTTGATTCAGTAGGAAACTTCTGTCTTCTTCTCTTTCTACCTGTATTCCTAGGTACTGTTTTACGTCTCCCAAGTCTTTGATTTCGAAATGTTGCTTCAGGATTTTTAGAATGTTTTCTTTATCCCTTTCTTGTTTAAAACAAATCAAAATGTCGTCTACATATATTAGTACATAAATCCATCTATTAATCAGCCTTTTTGTGTATAAGCATGGATCAGCTTTGCTTCTTTGAAATTTTTCAGTTGTAAGTACTTCCGTAATTTTGTCATTCCACGCTTTAGCTGCTTGCTTTAAACCATATATGCTTTTCTGTAGTTTGCAAACTTTGCTTGGATTTCTTTCATCTTTGAATCCTGGAGGTTGTTCCATGTAAATGTCTTCTGTTAAATCTCCATTCAGAAAAGCTGTCTTTACATCCAGATGTTTCAGTTCCATTTGTTTCATTGCTGCAACTGTAAGTAAAGTTCTTATTGTAGTGTGTTTGACAACTGGAGCAAATGTCTCATCATAGTCTTCTCCATATTTTTGAGAATACCCTTTAGCTATGAGTCTTGCTCAGTATCTTTCAGCTGTGCAATCTGTTTGGTATTTTACTTTAAAAATCCATTTACATCCTATGGCTTTTCTTCCTTCTGGTAAATCTGTTAGTGTCCATGTTATTGAATCATGCATGGATTTAATTTCTGTTTCTGTTGCTTCTATCCATTTATTAGCTTCTTCTTCAGGAAGTTTAGATATGTCTTCCCAAGAGGTAGGCTCATAGATTTTTCTTATCCTTGTCTTGTATGAGAGACGTTTTGGTGGTTTTCCTTTGTTCTCTCTCATTGAACATCTTGGTTCTGTGTCTGTTTGTAGTTGTGATTCTTCACTTTCAGTATTTTGTTCTTCATTAATTTCTACTTCTTTCTCATCAGATACTTCTTCAGTTATGTCACTATTGTTTTTCTCATTTTTTTTCAACTGAAATCATAATGTCTTCATTTAAATCTTCAATGAATGTCACACTGTTACTCATTGTCACTCTGTCTGTTTTGGGATCTAGGATTCTATATCCTTTGCAATTTTCACTATATCCAACGAATATTCCTTCCATGGATCTGTTTTGAAGTTTGGAACATTTTTCTGTTGGAATTAATATAAAAACTTTACATCCAAAACCTTTTAAATGATTGACACTTGGTTTCATACCTTGCCACAGTTCATATGGAGTTTTCGTCAGTTTTCTGGAAAAAAGTCGGTTCTGTAGATATGTAGCTGTCATTGCTGACTCACCCCAATATTTCTCTGGTAATTTGGAATCCGTCAGCATACATCTTATCATTTCTGTTAGAGTTCTGTTTTTACTTTCTGCTACTCCATTTTGTTCAGGTGTGTATGGAACAGTTTTCTGGTGTTCTATTCCATTTTGTCTTAAGTAGTCTTCTGTTCTGTGACCTGTAAATTCACCTCCATTATCACTTCTGATGACAATTGGCTTCCTTTGAAATTTGTTACTTGATCTTGTTACATAGACTACAAGTTTATCAAAAACTTCACTTTTGTTCTTAATTAAGTATGTGACAGTGAGTCTTGAGTAGTCGTCTATAAAAGTCAACATGTATCTATTGCCTCTTGATGTACTCACTTTCATGGGTCCACATACGTCAGTATGCACCAAATCAAGTGGTCTTTCGCTTTTCATCTCACTTTCTTTTGGAATAGATATCCTTGTGGCTTTGGATTTTATACAACATTCACATCTTACGGTAATTGAGCAATCTGATATCTTTAAATCTTTTGTCAATTCTTTTCTCTGTAGTTCCCGTATACTGTCAGGGTGTCTATGTCCTAGATATCTATGCCACATGTGAATACAGTTTTTGTGGTCATGTGCACATGCCTTCATCTGTTCCTTTGGTATGTCAAAATGATATAATTGTTCATCTGCCTTGACTTTGGTTATCACCTTGTTTCCTGCAATAATTGCACACTCATTGTCTTTGAATTTTACTGTCCTTTTGCTGTTAAACGTTTCACAGATAATAATCCGCCTTCCAATTTTGGAACATACAACACATCCTGTACAAGTATCTTTGAATCTTGTCCGAACTTGTTTGAACAATTTAGCATACCTTGTCCGATGTCTTCTGCGGTTATTTTGCTTCCATCTGCAAGATAAATGGCTTCTTTCTCGTCTAAATGAAGATCAGTAAAGAAATTCTTGTCACTTGTCATATGACTCGTTGCTCCTGAATTCATAAACCAACCAAGTGATGATTTCTTGTCTGTTACTTTAAATGTGCCATTCCAATTATTCTCACATGAATCGGAAATTGCGTTTTTTACTTTCTGTGTATGCTTTTTATGTTGTAATTTTTGTTGTTCTGCTTTCCATATGGTACAGGCTTTCTTTAAATGACCTTTTTTCTTACATCTGAAGCATTCTCTTGTCTCTTTATTATAGGGTTTTTTAAATTCTGTAGCTTTAAGAGCGTTTTCATTGTCCTTTTCAGTAGAAGAATCATTTCTTTGTTCTTTTCTTCTCTGATATTCATCTATTAGTCTTGTTTTCACAAAATCTAATGTAATGTCAGTTTCTGGTCTCGTCTCAAGGGCATTTATCAAGGCTGTATACGAATCTGGTAAACTGCACAATAATATAGCTGCTACATGACTTTCTTTAATGTCTTCACCAATAGATCTTAGCTGTGATATCACTTCCATCATTGAGAATATGTGCTTCTGCATGTCGTCATTTGCACTCAATCTCATACAGTAAAGCTTTCTTAATAAAAATAACTTGTGATTCACGCTAGGTCTTTCATACAGTTTTCTTAATGCTTCCCACATTCCTTTCGCTGTTTCTTTATTTCTTATATGTATTAATGGAGCATCATCCACTAATAAGCTAATGGTGGCTCTCGCTTGTCTATTCTTCTTATCCCATGTCTGATTATTTTGATCTGGTCTTTCTGTAACAATTACTTCCCATAAATCATCCTTAGATAACAACATCTCTACTTTGAATTTCCATAACTGATAATTTTCACTATTCAGTTTAGCTACTGTGAATTTCAGTTTTGTGTTACTCATCATCTTTATATAGTCTTACTTGTTTAGAGAGTTGTGCTGAAGATATTCTCCTGTTTTTTTTTCTTCTTGATAGCTCCTGTATGTCCTGCCTGTGTTCAATTCTCTGTAATTATATCCAGCTCCTGGGATCATGAATTCCTCTGTCACTCTGTATCTGGATTTATTTCCTTCTGTTTACAGAGCTTACCTGTGTGCTCCGTTATCTGGGGTTATAAACCGGGATCCTGCAGCCTGGGCTTGTAGTGCGGGCCTGTAGTGTCTGGGCCCATAACCTGTCGCAGAGTGCATCTTCTTACAGTCACCACTGTACTTACGAGAGCTTCAATCAGCAAGATATCTTGAGTAAACAGTATTTATTTCATACTGGATAAACATGAGATACAATTCAGTGTCACACAGTCCGTGTGCTGCTGACATAACACATTCAGGAAAGAAAGAAAACACAGGAATTAAAAAACAACCAACAATTGAGAGCTTCCCTCCCCACATTACAGCAAGCATATAACTTTACACACTATCGCCATCTGCTGTCTGGTTAGTATAAAGTCCTCCTTTAACTTATAATAAGTCCTAATCTGTTGCATATGCCAACAGGAAGCACTCATGCAGCCCCAAACAATGACACTTCCACCACCATGCTTGACTGTAGGCAAGACACTCCTGTCTTGTACTCCTCACTTGGTAGCCACCACACACACTTGACACAATCTGAAACAAATAAGTTTATCTTGCTCTCATCAGACCACAGGACATGGTTCCTGTAATCCATGTCCTTTGTCTGCTTGTCTTCAGAAAAGTGTTTGTGGGCTTTCTTGTGCACCATTTTTAGAAGAGGCTTCCTTCTGGGATGACAATCATGCAGTCCAATTTGATGCAGTGTGCAGCGTAAAGTCTGAGCACTGACAGGCTAACCCACCACCCCTTTAACCTCTGCAGCAATGCCGGCAGCACTACTTTGTCTATTTTGAAAAGACAACCTCTGGATATGACGCTGAGCACGTGCTCTTAACTTCTTTGGTCCACCATGGTGAAGCCAGTTCTGAGTGGAAGCTGTCTTGTTAAACCGCAGTATGGTCTTTGCCATCGTGCTGCAGCTCAGTTTCATGGTGTTGGCAATATTCTTATAGCCTAGGTCAGGGGTCTCAAACTCACCTGGGCATATGGGCCGCACATGGAAAAACATTTAATTTGGGGGGCTGCATTATTTGCATGACAAAGTGACATTTTTAGTGATATCATTTTATTTTCTATACACCTTTTGAACTGGTCCTCATCTTGAAGACATGGTCTCCCCTCCAGGTCCCCCATATTGCAGACATGGTCTCCCCTCCAGGTCCCCCATATTGCAGACATGGTCTCCCCTCCAGGTCCCCCATATTGCAGACATGGTCTCCCATCCAGGTCCCCCATATTGCAGACATGGTCTCCCCTCCAGGTCCCCCATATTGCAGACATGGTCCCCCATCCAGGTCCCCCATATTGCAGACATGGTCCCCATATTGCAGACATGGTCCCCATATTTCAGACATGGTCCCCATATTGCAGACATGGTCTCCCATCCAGGTCCCCCATATTGCAGACATGGTCACCCATCCAGGTCCCCCATATTGCAGACGTGGTCCCCATATTGCAGACATGGTCCCCATATTTCAGACATGGTCCCCATATTGCAGACATGGTCCCCCATATTATAGATATGGTCCCCCATCTTGGTCTTTATCTTGCAGACATGTCCCCCATCCAGATTCCCATTCCCCAAACACTGCGCACAGGGTTCCCGTCCCCCCAATACTGGGTACAGGGTCCCCGTCCCTCAAATACTGCGCACAGGGTCCCCGTCCCCCCCATACTGCGCACAAGGTCCCCGTCCCCCCCATACTGCACACAGGGTCCCCGTCCCCCCCATACTGCACACAGGGTCCCTGTCCCCCCCATACTGCACACAGGGTCCCCGTCCCCCCATACTGCGCACAGGATCCCCATCCCCCCATACTTCGCTCAGGGTCCCCGTCCCCCCATACAGCGCTCAGGGTCCCTGTCCCCCCATACAGCGCTCAGGGTCCCCGTCCCCCCATACAGTGCTCAGGGTCCCCGTCCCCATACTGCGCACAGTGCCCCTCCCCCCATACTGAGCAGAGGTCACATGACAGAGTAAAAAAAAAAAAGATTCTCACCTGTCCTCCGTTCCCTCGGCGTCCTTTCTGCACCTGTGGCCCGCAGGCACAGACCCCATAATGATCGCGGCTCTCTCCAGCAGCCGCCGACATCACAGCTGTAATGCAGTGTATTGCCGCGCAGAGACCGGCTCTCTGCACAGCAATTCCAGTGTCAGCCGCTGGCATATCAGAGGCCAGAAGCTGACATTTGCGCATGGCAGTGACGTCATACGCCGCTGCGCTGGGACGCAGATGTCACCTGCTGGCCTTTGATAGGCCGGCGGCTGACACTGGTATTGCTGTGCAGAGAGCCGGTCTCTGCGCGGCATTACACTGCATTACAGCTCTGATGTCGGCGGCTGCTAGAGAGAGCCGCGATCGTTACGGGGTCTGTGCCTGCGGGCCGCAAGGAGCAGCCGGAGGGGACACATGCGGCCCGCGAGCCGCGTGTTTTAGACCCCTGGCCTAGGCCATCTTTACATTGAGCAAAAATTCTTTTTTTCAGGTCCTCATGCAGTTCTTTGCCAAGAAATGCCATGATGAACTTCCAGTGACCAGTATGAGAGATTGTGAGAGTGATAACACCAAATTTAACACACCTGCTCCCCATTTACACCTGAGACCTTGAAACTTTAATGAGTCACATGACATCGAGGAGGGAAAATGGCTTATTGGGTACAATTTGGCAATTTTCCGTTAGGGGTGTACTCACTATTGTTGCCAGCTGTTTAGACAATAATCGCTGTATGTTGAGTTATTTAGAGGGCACCCCAAATTTACACTTTTATACAAGCTGTACACTTACTACTTTATATTGTATCAAAGTGTCAGGTCTTCAGTGTTGCCACATGAAAAAGTTTTAATAAAGTATTCACGAAAATGTGAGGGGTGTACTCACTTTTGTGAAATACTGTATATATTTATAATATACCTATAAATTATAATTATACAGTTATCCATGAGTGCTAACTGATCTATATATATTTTACATCTTTAAACTTCAGCACTACTATTATCAGTTTACAATCAGACATACTGTACATAATACTTCCTGCTCCAACACAACACTTTGCAATTCCATGAATGCCAAAGGACTTCAAGATACTAGCACTGCTACTGACGTCAGTGGAAATTACTAGGAGAATGCTTAACAGAGTGAAAGGATACTGGTCTGCAGTGCAGACCCCATGAATGGACATGTTCATTAGTAACCATATGGAATCTCATTCTGTTGACCTTCTATGTCAGTTAAATGATCTCAAAAAGGCACATGAGAGTTTCTTACTAATTGTTTATGATAACTAAATATCTTTATGACCAGCATTTCCTGCAGCATATTCTGTAATCTCTGTGCAAATAAATAAATTGTAAAAATTCACTAATACGTATATTGAGGTCACAATAACCTAACATGATGGCAAAAAAAGAGAACTCTCCTAAGCTAACCTTAATAAATGCACTGGTGCAGCAAAATTTTAATAAAGCCTCAACCTAGTGTATCGGGAGCATGATCTCCTAGCAAAGACCTATTATGGTAAGTAAAACAACCTGGTGGAGGTGTACTGAATCATCAAAAGCCCAACTAAATATTTAAATTAAATAATTAAATTATTAAAGAATATCTGAAAAATATATATCTTTTTACTTTAGCCAGTAGATTGAAAAAATGTTTAGATTTCTCAAATCTAAATATTTTTCTAAAGAATATTTGTCACTGTTAGAATCCAAATTAATTCTTGAGAAAATTTATAGAATAATGTCCCTTATACAGTGGGTGAAATAAGTATTTGATCCCTTGCTGTTTTTGTAAGTTTGCCCACTGACAAAGACATGAACAGTCTATAATTTTAAGGGTAGGTTAATTTTAACATTGAGAGATAGAATATCCCCCCAAAAAATCAAGAAAATCACATTCTATAAATTAAATATTTTTTTTTGCATTTTGCAGTAAGAAATAAGTATTTGATCCCTTACAAACCATTATGAGTTCTGGCTCCTACAGACCAGTTGGACGCTCCTAATCAATTCGTTACCTGCATTAAAGATTTCTGTCTTACATAGTCACCTGCATAAAAGACTCCTGTCCACAGACTCAATTAATCAGTCAGACTCTAACCTCTACAACATTGGCAAGATCAAAGAACTTTCTAAGGATGTCAGGGACAAGATCATAGACCTGCACATAGCTTCAATGGGCTACAAAACCATAAGTAAGATGCTGGGTGAGAAGGAGACAACTGTTGGTGCAATAGTAAGAAAATGGAAGAAATACAAAATGACTGTCAATCGACATCGATCTGGGGCACCATGCAAAATGTCACCTCGTGGGGTATCCTTGATCATGAGGAAGGTGAGAGATCAACCTAAAACTATACAGGGGGAACTTGTTAATGATCTCCAGGCATCTGGGACCACAGTCACCAAGAAAACCATTGATAACACATTATGCCTTAAAGGTTTAAAATCCTGCAGTGACCACAAGGTCCCCCTTCTCAAGAAGGCACATGTGCAGGCCCGTCTGAAGTTTGCTAATGAACACCTGGATGATTATGTGAGTTATTGGGAGAAGGTACTGTGGTCAGATGAGGCAAAAATTGAGCTCTTTGGCATTAACTCAACTCGCCATGTTTGGAGGAAGAAGAAGGATGAGTACAACCCTAAGAACATCGTCCCAACTGTGAAGCATGGTGGGGGAAACATTATACTTTGGGGGTGCTTTTCTGCAAAGAGGACATGACGACTGCACCGTACTGAAGGGAAGATGGATGGGGTCAAGTATCGCAAGATTTTGGCCAACAACTTCCTTTCCTCAGTAAGAGCATTGAAGATGGGTCGTGGCTGGGTCTTCCAGCAAGACAATGACCCAAAAATAAAGCCAAGGCAACAAAGGAGTGGCTAAAAAAGAAGCACAGTAAGATCATGGAGTGGCCTAGCCAGTCTCCAGACCATAATCCCATAGAAAACTTATGGAGGGAGTTGAAGCTCCGAGTTGCCAAGCGACACCCTCAAAATCTTAATGATTTAGATATGAACTGCAAAGAGGAGTGGACCAGAATTCCTCCTGACATGTGCGCAAACCTCATCAACAACTACAAAACCTGTCTGACTGCTGTGCTTACCAACAAGGGTTTTGCCACCAAGTATTAAGTGTTGTTTGCCAGAGGGATCAAATACTTATTTCTCACTGCAAAATGCAAAACAATTTATCTAATTTATACAATGTGATTTTCTTGATTTTTTTGGGGATATTCTATCTCTCAATGTTAAAATTAACCTACCCTTAAAATTATAGACTGTTCATGTCTTTGTCAGTGGGCAAACTTACAAAAACAGCAAGGGATCAAACACTTATTTCCCCCACTGTATTTTACTGTCTGATTGCATCACAGATTACAAATTTGATGCAAATAATTGTTGAATTAGTCCTTAGCCATGCTTGAAATCTGATGGTGAATGCAGTAAGTAGGGGTAAATATAGTGGAAGAATATTTGAAGCATTATTTTTTACATAAACAGCAATTGACCCTTATCTTATTTCTGTATTTATGCAATGCTTCTATATTCAGCAGAACTGTACAGAGTGAGAAGCTCACCCTTAATATCAACTAATGTCCCATGAATAGTTTATCTAATTTTATCTCACATGTACACAAGGAGTAATTCAATCCAATCAGCCTATCAGTATGCTTTTAGAGTGTAGTAGGAAACCAATTTAGACATATGGAATGCTACAAACATACAAATAATTTGATATACAGTACATCTACAAATTTCTATGTGCACAAATGTAGACTAAAAGTTAAGCCTAAATTTCAACTGTTGAGACTCAAAAAGGGTTAATTAGACAACACTTGCCAAATTAATGCCTTTGCACTGTTTTTTTTGTCTAGTTTTGTGTGTTTTGTGCCTTTCTTTCATTTACACCCAATTTATTATTTTATTTGTGCCTTTTTTGTATGTGCTCGCCTTTTTTTTTTTTTTTCTGTTTTGTGGATGAAGTTTAGTGATTCCAGATGTTTTTGTCTGATTAATCAAATGCGACTTTTTAAAAATTCTGAAAATTTGGTGCTATTTTTCTCCAGTGCCTACCTGGTATACAGCTTTTGAAGCTAAAAATCGCAAAATCATTTCAAGACAGTTGAAAACACCATTTTTTTTACTTTTTGCCAAATTCACAAGTTTGCCAAAAATGGCAACTATTATCACAAGACAAAAAAAAAGAAAGTGTGACATCCGTGCTTTTCCCTCTATTCCTGCATCACTCATCAGCCGATGCAGAGTGATTGTCCATTAGCCTTATTTTCTTCCTGGGATTTGTGGCTCTGGCTAGTCCAGAAGCTATGGGGTTATCCTTGATAGTTTATATTTCTTCCTACTGAGTGGGACTGCTTACTATATAAACCCATGAGAGTCATTTCCCACTGTCAGTCAATGTTTGTGCTACCTAGCCTTAACTGTGTTTTGTGAATCTATAGTTTCCTGATTTATCCTGCTCCATGTCTGACAATTTTGTACCTCCCATACCTCCTGGTACTGACCCAGCTACCTGAATATCCTTCTTGCCAACTTGTGCCACTGAACAACAGTTGACTCCGTGGTCTAAGCCCAAGGACCGTTATGTAAGTCCAGATCCCTGTAGATGGGTTAAAGGTTGAAGGCCAAGGCAACCCCTGAGTTCTGGAAAATGCAGTAGCCTGAGCCAAGCCTGTTGTGGTAGCCATTTTGGAGTTGCCAAGTGACCACAAACAGAGCCCTCATGACAGAAATTGACTTGCGAATGCAAATGATAAATCAGAGCCCAAGTTTTTTTTAGTATAATAAATAAAGGTATTTGGGAGAGTTCTATAGCCTCTCACTTTTTATTGCATTCCATAGCAAAGGTAATACAGAATGACCTTAATTTGACAGAGCACGTTATGTAGAAAATACATTAGAAATATGAGAAATAACTAATATTGTAATCAAAACTATGAGAAACAAATAAAGAATTCATCTTTATGTTTCCCTTTTCCATCCTTCTCACATCCCTGTATCTGATTTCAGCATAATGGGCTGCAGAAGGAGCTTCCCCCTACAGCACATTCTAGAATGGGAGACAAGGAACATTAAAGCTTCCTCATTAGATAAGTCACACCTTACATGTCCTACTGGAAAAAAAATGAAAGAGACTGACAAAAAATATAATTCCATTGTCCGCTGCAAGATTTCAACAAGGTCTTGTTTCAGAAATACTCAGAAAATCCTACACACTGGCAGACATTGTACTGTAGATGTCTCTATATTTTCTTTAGCTTTATCATTCATTTGTAGGTTTAATGTTGTTAGAATATTTTAAAAAAATATATAGAAAATGTACTTAACCCAATACAGAATTATGCAGGCTATTTTAATTGTGACTGTGAGAGAAATTGTAGCCACCTCATTTGTGTAGTTTGATGCCTTACGTTCTCCTACGGCTCGCTGCCATCTGGCATACTATCACCTTGCACAGCTCTATCCATATCGGAAACCGGAGCAAGTAACCATGCACATTCATCCCTTGCCTTTTCCCAATGAATTACATTTTATTCATGTCTAGGGTATCACTCGGAATATTGCCAGATCCCACCACCATCTAAATCCTGTGTACCTTACACGCTCACACGTCTGCCTGTCAGAAGCATGGGAACTATGAGTTCTTGGCTTGTTTTCCCTGCAGGGTTTTCATCTGTCCACTTCCCAATAAGAGCAAAGTGATATGTTCTTTGATAGGAGGGGGAACAGATCCCTGAAATCACATCTTCACAACAATCCAGAGCAGCTGACGCAGACAATCTGTCCTGTAGATTATTTCAGTAAAAGAAACTTATTTTTGTAGATTTTTCCATTAAATCTTTGCAGACAAAATAACGAAAAACAACTTGACAAATAATATATTTAATGAGTTTCTTGTTTTGCTTTCTTATTAAAGTTTGAACAATGCAAATCAGGCATGATCATGATTTGTTAACTACATTTACCAGAGCAAAAGAAAGATAAGCTGTTCAAGGCTTTCTTTACGTACACTTTTGATTTCTCTATGTTTCTAAAAAATACCATGATTTTCTTCTGGCTTTTATAAGCTTTTTTCTATTCAGCTATTTTTTAATGTGACTTTTAACCTCTTAATGACCGCTGATACATATCAAAACGTCGGTCGTTAAGGGGCCTTCATCACCATTTTAAAAATGCAATCGGAATAAGGGCTCGGCGCCGCCTGTTGGCCACAATTACTGCAGGTGTCAGCTGTACATGACAGCTGACACCCTACGGTATCAGCCCCGGGCCAGTTTTGAGACTGATCGGGGCCGATTAACCCCTTAAATACTGCTGTCAGTCGCGACAGCTGTACTTAAAAGAAACCCCTTTGTAACCATCATACCCTTGTGATGAGAATCTCAGGTGCGATGGTTACCATTGTACCCTGAGGTCATGTGATAACCCCAGGTTATGGTGGTTTGTGAGATACAGCTATAAGCTGCGTCTCACAGGCTGAGTCAGTGACTCACCAATTGGTCTCATGCACTGCTGTACACAAGTACTGTAGGGTATGAAACCTTTGATTAAAATAAAAATTATACATGTCACACAGCGGGTCTTAGTGAAAAAGTAAAAAAAATAAAATATGTTAAAAAGTAAAAAAAAAACACAAAAAAAGCACAAAAATCTCAAAAAGCCATTTCACCATTAAACACGCAGCATTTGTGATAAAACAAAAATAAACAAAGTATACATAATTGGTATTGCCACGTCCGGAATGACCCGTTCTAAAAGATAATAAAAAAAATACTAAAAAATATGCCAAAAATTTCACTTTTTTATCATACTGAATCACAAAAAAAGTAAATAAAAAGTGGTTAAAAAGTCACATGGGAAAAAAGTGGTACAGGCTCTAATATGGCTTATTCAGCAAAAAAATAAAAAATTTACAGCTTTCAGAATATGGTGGTGCAAACACAATTTCATCTTTGTAAAATATTGTTTTTAGTCTGTAAAAGAATCAAAGCATAAAAAACTATATTGATTCTGTAAAAAACCAAGCAATGTGAACTGAGGTCTAAGATGGTACACATGCAAGAAACAGGAGCATGTTCACACTAGCAAAAAGAAGCAAAACCTACAAAAGACAAAAAATATATCTCATACCCTACCATCATTATATATAAATGTAAAGCAAAGTTGCATATTAAATATAGGGTACTTAGTGAACTATTTTTGATCAAAAAAAGTATACAAGCTGTCCCACCAGCGACAAGGTGACCCTAAATTGGGACGGTACCTACACTGTCTATATTAAAAACCTTACTGTATATCAAAGTTGAAGTAATGCATATAAAAGGGTAGACAAATAGGACCGGGTCCCAACTCCAGACCGCCTAGGCCCGTGGTAAGCTACATATATACTAATCAGCTCAACAAAGGGGATGCCACACCCTTAATTTGCACAGAATGCAAACAAGACAAAAAACCAAGCATTCTGTGCAAATTAAGGGTGTGGCATCCCCTTTGTTGAGCTGATTAGTATATATGTAGCTTACCACGGGCCTAGGCGGTCTGGAGTTGGGACTTGGTCCTATTTGTCTATCCTTTTACATGCATTACTTCAACTTTGATATACAGTAAGGTTTTTAATATCGACAGTGTAGGTACTGTCCCAATTTAGGGTCACCTTGTCGCTGGTGGGACGGCTTGTATACTTTTTTTGATCAAAAATAGTTCACTAAGTACCCGCTATTTAATATGCAACTTTGCTTTACATTTATATATAATGATGGTAGGGTATGAGATATATTTTTTGTCTTTTGTAGGTTTTGCTTCTTTTTGCTAGTGTGAACATGCTCCTATTTATTGCATGTGTACCATCTTAGACCTCAGTTCACATTGCTTGGTTTTTTGTCTTGTTTGCATTCTGTGCAAATTAAGGGTGTGGCATCCCCTTTGTTGAGCTGATTAGTATATATGTAGCTTACCACGGGCCTAGGCGGTCTGGAGTTGGGACTTGGTCCTATTTGTCTACCCTTTTATATGCATTACTTCAACTTTGATATACAGTAAGGTTTTTAATATAGACAGTGTAGGTACCGTCCCAATTTAGGGTCACCTTGTCGCTGGTGGGACGGCTTGTATACTTTTTTTGATCAAAAATAGTTCACTAAGTACCCTATATTTAATATGCAACTTTGCTTTACATTTATATATAATGATGGTAGGGTATGAGATATATTTTTTGTCTTTTGTAGGTTTTGCTTCTTTTTGCTAGTGTGAACATGCTCCTATTTCTTGCATGTGTACCATCTTAGACCTCAGTTCACATTGCTTGTTTTTTTGTCTTGTTTGCATTCTGTGCAAATTAAGGGTGTGGCATCCCCTTTGTTGAGCTGATTAGTATATATGTAGCTTACCACGGGCCTAGGCGGTCTGGAGTTGGGACCCGGTCCTATTTGTCTACCCTTTTATATGCATTACTTCAACTTTGATATACAGTAAGGGTTTTAATATAGACAGTGTAGGTACCGTCCCAATTTAGGGTCACCTTGTCGCTGGTGGGACAGCTTGTATACTTTTTTTGATCAAAAATAGTTCACTAAGTACCCTATATTTAATATGCAACTTTGCTTTACATTTATATATAATGATGGTAGGGTATGAGATATATTTTTTGTCTTTTGTAGGTTTTGCTTCTTTTTGCTAGTGTGAACATGCTCCTATTTATTGCATGTGTACCATCTTAGACCTCAGTTCACATTGCTTGGTTTTTTGTCTTGTTTGCATTCTGTGCAAATTAAGGGTGTGGCATCCCCTTTGTTGAGCTGATTAGTATATATGTAGCTTACCACGGGCCTAGGCGGTCTGGAGTTGGGACTTGGTCCTATTTGTCTACCCTTTTATATGCATTACTTCAACTTTGATATACAGTAAGGTTTTTAATATAGACAGTGTAGGTACCGTCCCAATTTAGGGTCACCTTGTCGCTGGTGGGACGGCTTGTATACTTTTTTTGATCAAAAATAGTTCACTAAGTACCCTATATTTAATATGCAACTTTGCTTTACATTTATATATAATGATGGTAGGGTATGAGATATATTTTTTGTCTTTTGTAGGTTTTGCTTCTTTTTGCTAGTGTGAACATGCTCCTATTTCTTGCATGTGTACCATCTTAGACCTCAGTTCACATTGCTTGGTTTTTTGTCTTGTTTGCATTCTGTGCAAATTAAGGGTGTGGCATCCCCTTTGTTGAGCTGATTAGTATATATGTAGCTTACCACGGGCCTAGGCGGTCTGGAGTTGGGACCCGGTCCTATTTGTCTACCCTTTTATATGCATTACTTCAACTTTGATATACAGTAAGGGTTTTAATATAGACAGTGTAGGTACCGTCCCAATTTAGGGTCACCTTGTCGCTGGTGGGACAGCTTGTATACTTTTTTTGATCAAAAATAGTTCACTAAGTACCCTATATTTAATATGCAACTTTGCTTTACATTTATATATAATGATGGTAGGGTATGAGATATATTTTTGGTCTTTTGTAGGATTTATATTCATTCTGTGTCTGAAAAATCTGAATAAAAAGCGATCAAAAAATATTATGTACCCCAAAATGGTATAAAAAAAATCTTCAACTTGTCTCTCAGAAAATAAGCTCTCATACAGATATGTTTGCCAAAAATAAAAAGGCTACAGCTCTCAGAATATGGAGACAAAAAAACTACTTTTTTTATAAAAAAAAAGCATTTTTACTGTGTGACAGCAGCAAAACCTAAAAAAATACAATATAAATCTGTTTTCGCTGTAATCACACTGACCCGAAAAATAAATCTGCCTTTTCACTTATACCACATGGTGAACCGTGCAAATATAAAAATAAGAACTATTCTCTTGCTGCTGTCTATTTGATCATTCTGCCTCGCAAAAGTCACAATAAGACTCGGCTCACATTTATCCTGCACTCTCCACTGAGCACTTTTGTTTGAGTTTCTGTGTAAATTCCCCAATATCGCAATTCAGACAAAGCTCCCAATGGAATCACTCACTTATGATGTAGATGGAGTCCCTTTGGACTCAGTGTGGTCTCTGTTCCGGCATTGCCCCATCATTTTAGGTGTCTTTTTAGCCCACAAATGTGGTTGATCATAGTTCTGTGCTCAACTAAAAAGATGGACACCACCGGAACAGATGCCAAAAGTGTCTCCATCTGGCTCTTTATGGTGGGTGGTTCCATCGGGGGTTTTGTCTGAATCACACTTTTGTGGAATTTACACATAAACCCTGAGGTAAGTGCTCAGCGTAGAACAGAAGAATGTGATCCTAGCCATGTTTTGGAAGTGATAAAAAGATATTATGTACCCCAAAATGTTACCAATAAAAACCCTAATTTATCCTGCACAAAACCAACTCCCACTCAGGTTCGACATGTGTCACTGAAACTATAGGGGCTGCCATACCACGGGTAAGATAAAGATTATGGAAAATTGTAACGGCTCCAATAAAATACACTAAATTATGCACTCCCAAATCCAAATGCCCCCTTCCTTCTGAGCCCCACTGTGCCTAAACTACAGTAAGCGGCCATATGCTTTATATTATTGTAGTGGGGAGAGAGCACTTAATTTACAGGGTGCATATCACCAGAAGCACAAGGTGGGCACCATGTATGGGGGTGCTACAATATATGGGGGCACTACACTGTATGGGCAAACAATGCATGGGCACTAAACTGACATATTTGCATTTCTCCAGAAAAAAAGCCTGTTACAAAATAGTCATGGCAGCCATAGATTAATGCATTGAGAGGTGCAATTTCTACAATGGGGTAACTTTTGGGGTTTTTCTGCTGTGCTGGCTACTTAGGGGCTCCGCAAATGTCACCTGCAGACTATTCTAGCAAAATCTGTGCTCCAAAAGCCAAATAGTGCTCCTTCCTTCTCAGCCCTGATGTGTGGCCTAACAGTAATGTCTGATGACCTATGGGGCATCACCGTGGGAAAGATTGCATAATAAATTATAGTGTCCAGTTTCACACTATAATTGTGTACCTGATAAATTTGTTGCAAATACAAAAATTACATTTTTACCACTAAAATGTCATATTTCCACGTCTCAATGTTATAAAATTCTGTGAAGCACCTATTGGTTCTAAATACTCACTACACTCCTAGATGAATTCCTTAAACAGTGAAGTTTCCAATATGGGGTCACCTGGGGAGGTTTCTGCTGTTCTGGCACCTTGGTGCTTAGATAAAGAACCCACAATCTATTCAAACGGAATGTGCGTTCTAAAAGCCAAGAAGCTCTCCTACAGCCAGATATGGGATACTGCCACATTCAGGAGAAACTGCATAACAAATTGTGGGGTCCAATTTCTCCCATTACCCATTGGGTAAATGATAAATTTGATGCTAAAACAGTATTTTAGCTGAAAAAATTATTTTTTTTATTCTCACATCTAAATGTTATAACGTTTTGTGAATCACCTGTAGGTTAAAAATGCTCAGTACACCCCTAGATGAATTCCAAAATGGGGTCACTTGTGGGGGGTTTCTGCTGTTTTCGCATGTCAGGGGCTCTCCAAATGCGACATGGCATTCACAATCTATTCCAGAAAAATAGCACTCTTTCCTTTCCTAGCCCTGTCATGTGCCCAAACAGAAGTTTTTGACCATAAATGGGGTATCATCACGTTCGGAAGAAATTGCGTAACAAATTATGGGGTCAATTTTCACCTATTATCCATTGTGAGAATTGCAAATTGGGGGCTAAAACAACATTTTTGTGAAAAAAATTAAAATTTTCAAAAGGGCAACCTAATGTTATCAAATTCTGTGTAGTACCCGTAGGCTCAAAATTATCATTGTAACCCTGGATAAAATTCTTGAGGGGTGTAGTTTCCAAAATGGGGTCACTTATAAAGGGTTTCCACTGTTTAGGCACATCAGGGGTTCTCTAAATGCAATATGGCATCTGCTCTCGATTCCAGCCATGTTTGAGTTCTAAAAGTCAAATGGTGCTCCTTCCCTTCCGAGCCCTGTCATGTGCCCAGGGCCAGCTCCAGGTTTTTGTGGGCACAGGCGAAAGAGTCTCAGTGGGCCACTTTAAGACATACCATGATTCATGATGCAGAGAAACGGAAGAGAAATTTAGGTATAATGTAATGCCAAAGATTTCACTTACTTCTTACATTACATGAGTGATATCTATTGTAAATTCTACAATAGCTCAGAAACCGGCAAATTCTCGCAGCTCAGAGTGTGTGCCATGTGTGGATTCAAAAGTTTTCATTCTAGATTAGACAGTATAGTCCTCCACACATTATTTTGGGCACCACATAGTCCTCCAAACAGCATAGTGAACCCCATATATTGCTCCTTTTAGTATAATGGGCCCCATATATTGCTCCATACAGTATAATGAGCCCCATATATTGCTTCATACAGTATAATGAGCCCCATATATTACTCCACACAGAATAATGGGCCTCATATAATACCCCATACTAAATGGGCCCCATATAATACTCCATAGAGAATGGGCCCAATATAATGCTTCAAAGAGAATGGGCCCCATATAATGCTCCATAGAGAATGGGCTCCATATAATGCTCCATATAGAATGGGCCCCATATAATGCTCCATACAGAATGGGCCTCATATAATGCTCCATACAGAATGGGCTCCATACTTAAAAAAAATAATCAAATACTCACCTCTCCCTGTTCCCAGCTGGCCACAGGTCCTGTCTCTTCAGCATCTTCGGACTCTCTGCACTACTAAGCAGAGGGCGCGCTATAGTGATGTCATCGCGCCTGAGGCGTCACAGAGTCAGAAGATGCGGAAGAGACAGGACCTGCAACTAGCTAGGAACAAGGAAGGGTGATTATTTCAAACAGTTTAAAGCACCGGGCCCCCTCGGCTCACGGGCCCAATAGTGTGCTAGTGTCCCCAACAGCGAGTAGGCCCCCTGGTGTGCTCAGGACCCCAGCACTTGCCCGGGTGCACCAGGTGGTGACACCGGCCCTGGGTGCGCCAAAACATTAATTCTCCTTTACATATGGGGAATCAGGAGTACTCAGAAGAAAATGGACCCCAAAATATGTTGCTCAATTTTTTCTGTTACCCTTGTGAAAATAAAAACTTTGGAGCTAAAAGAACATTTTTGTGGGAAAAATTAGATTTTTTTATTTTCACAGCTCTACGTTATAAACTTCTATAAACGTTATAAACTTGGGGGTGAGTGCCACACTCTAGGCTAGATCCCATCTCATTACAGGTATTGTAAAAGGCCCTGTCTATTAATGGCGGGGGTAAGATTCCGTTTTTATACAGTGATGCTACTGACAGGACAGATGAGCTTCAAAAGAAAAATGATGGTAAAACAATAAGATTTATTGTAACAAAACTCAACCCCTCTCCACCAAACAAACTTTATCCATCCTCAGCTTGAGTGGCAGAGCAATGATGCAATGAAAGTATTTTATAACTCAAGCAGTAAAATTGCATTTTCACTGCACAGTTCGTCTATTATTTGCATCGCAGCATTCATAAAATTATTCAAGTGTTGTTTGTTAACACTTAATAAAATTTAGATCAACAGTGAGTGTCACTGACATCTAGTGGTCAGATGTCATCGTTACAGGTGTGGCCTCCACTCACAGTCATCACCAAAACACATATCTCTATACACGCTCTTACACTATGACTACTTACTGCCACATTTTTGGCTATCACAATTGTTCTGTGTAAACTAAATGGGCAGTGCAATAACATCTTGTGGGCGGTGCAATATCATTCTATACATTACATGGGAGATCTATATGTTCTATACTAGGCATAAGGGTCTGAATATTTATCATATTGCTTTACCTAATTAGTACATTATATATGATTTAAGTATTTCCCTTGCCATATCCTTGTTTAAAACATAGGGTGCTTTAGCCTCCGCGGGCGCCGTGTCACACTTCACAAGATGGCCGGCTCTTTTCAATGTTATCCCACTGTTGAACGTCCCCACGCTCTTCACCGAACAGAAATAGAGGATTATTGTCCCAGACGTCACCAATCACAGGATTGTTACAGGTGTGGCCTCCACTCACAGTCATCACCAAAACACATATCTCTATACACGCTCTTACACTATGACTACTTACTGCCACATTTTTGGCTATCACAATTGTTCTGTGTAAACTAAATGGGCAGTGTAATAACATCTTGTGGGCGGTGCAATATCATTCTATACATTACATGGGAGATCTATATGTTCTATACTAGGCATAAGGGTTGGAATATTTATCATATTGCTTTACCTAATTAGTACATTATATATGATTTAAGTATTTCCCTTGCCATTCAGTACATAACCCTCCCAGTGATCTGCCATCATTTAGATTATCTTTAGGCATTTTATCCTTATAATATCATTACCTGACTAACTTTGCTATTATATGGTGTGGGGTCTTCAACAACGATTTTATTGTATTGTATTTTGTCACTGTATATGTTTTTGCTGTGTGTGCGCGCTCCTTCTTTTGCCACCACATACCCACTTGTACTACAAATAAAGGTATTTTATTTTATCCGTCTATGTTCAGACCACTAACTCAGGCTAAAATGTATTGGTTTGGGGGTTATAAACTTCTGTGAAGCACCTGGGGGTTCAAGGTGCTCCCCATACTTCTAGATAATTTCTTTGAGGAATCTAGTTTTTAAAATGGGGTCACTTGTGGGGGGTTTCCACTGTTTAGGGACATCAAGGGCTCTCCAAACACGACATGGCATCCACTCTTGATTCTGAGCCCTGTCATGTGCTCAAACAGTAGGTTTCACTTACATATGGGATATTAGTGTACTCAGGAGAAATTGCACAACAAATTTTGGGGTTCATTTTCTAGTGTTACCCTTGTGGAAATAAAAAATTTGGGGCTAAAAGAACATTTTTGTGAAATCAAGTAAAATGTTAATTTTTTTCCATATACACTGCTTTAGTTCCTGTGAAGAACCTGCGGGGTTAATAAACTACTTGAATGTGGTTTTGAGGACTTTGAGGGGTGCAGTTTTTGGAATGGTGTCACTTTTGGGTATTTTCTGTATATAGCCCCCCCCAAAAGTCACTTCAAATGTGATGTGGTCTCTAAAAAAATGGTTTTGTAAATTTTGTTGGAAAAATGAGAAATTACTGATCAACTTTTAACCCTTCTAACAAAAAAAATTATGTTTCAAAATCAATGCAGATATAAAGTAGGCATGTGGGAAATGCTATTTATTAACTATTTTGAGTGACATAACTCTTTGATTTAAGGGCATAAGAATTGAAAATTTGAAAATTGCAAAATGTTCAAAATTTTCTCCAAATTTTCGATATTTTAACAAATAAACACAAGTCATATCGAAGAAATTTTACCACTATCATGAAGTACAATATGTAATGAAGAATCAATCTCAGAATCATGAGATATGTTGAAGCGTTCCACAGTTATTACCACATAAACTGACACTGGTCAGATTTAAAAAATTGGCCTGGTCATTAAGGTCAAAATTGGCTTTGTTACTAAGGGGTTAAGACCTATAGAAAAGCCTTTTGGAAAGCAAATTACAAAGACACATCTTGCATAGTGCATTAAAAAAAATCCAAAAGAGCACCAAAAGTGAGAAAATAAGCAAAAAATTACTCTATAGCGCATTTTATATTTATCTATGTATTTTAAAGCTAAAATGTGCAAATTGCCTCTTCAGAGAAAAAGAGGACTTGAACTCTATGGCACCACCTATTGAAAGCAGCAATCCTATAAGTCACTATCGACCCTTTAAATCAGTGTTTCCCAAACCCCATCATCACGAACTCCCACAGGTCATGTTTTCAGGATCTCCTTAGTATTACACAGGTGATTGAAGTATCATCAAGACATCAGGAATTCTCTCACCTGTGCAATAATAAGGAGATCCTGAAAACATGACCTGTGGGGGGCCGTGAGGATAGGGTTTGGGAAACACTGCTTTAAATAAAAAAATAAAATAAAAAAAAACACTTGTAATCACCTTAGTGCACTCTCATGCCCCTTTATTATTGCTATGAGTGCTGAATCCCTGGGACTAAATACACTGGGCCGGGACTTCCTTCCCTGATGAGGCCCGG
The DNA here is from genome assembly GCF_046119375.1 of Phyllobates terribilis. Taxonomy (NCBI): domain Eukaryota; kingdom Metazoa; phylum Chordata; class Amphibia; order Anura; family Dendrobatidae; genus Phyllobates; species Phyllobates terribilis. The sequence goes on from NW_027362771.1 coordinate 88,831,429, forward strand.
GGCGTTTATGAGCAAGCATGTGCAAGGTCTTGGTATTATGATTTCATGACGTGCGTCATGACATTGCGTGTATATGCACAAAACCATCACAGACATCAATAGTGTCGGACGTCCCAGTCTAGCATGAAGAGGCCCATAGGTTAAGCATATCTCCCATCTTTTGAAGAACAGAAAGAGGATCACATCATGCGGCTACGTGCGCCCCAGCAAATTTTGGCCATGCCCCAGGCCACACCCCAATCCACGCCCATTTACCATTTCTTTGTCCCCTGGCAGAAGGAGTTGTCAGAGGGGCACTGGTAAGAAAGTGCATTCAGCAGACGCCCGAGAATGCAGGGCATAGACCCAAATCCAGGACAGTCCGCTGTATCTGGGACAATTGGGACTAGAGATGAGCGGATGGATTCCCGGGTCTCTGGTCCAGTGTCCGGGTCAGTGGCACCTGGCGGCTGGACAGGAGACTCTGAATCTCTAACCATCCGGCGTCCCTGGCGAATTTTGTTCACCCAGGGCAGCGCAACGTCATCTGTACTTCCTGCTCATGTCTAGTTGGGAACTGTAGATTATTTTTTGTTCCCTCATTCACAGTTGGAGCCGCCAGAACTTTCTCACCTTTATGTAGCTTCATTATACGACATCTGGCCTTTTTGTGTCTGTAAGGCCATGTTCACACGTTGCAGAAATACTGTGATTTGTTTTCTGCAGGATCTGCACCAAACTCCACAATAAGAATCAAACACACCATAATCAGTGGAGATTGTTACTGTGTCGTGTGGTGCAGACAACTGCAGAAAAAAAGCAGCAAAAAAGAACACAGCATTTACGCTACGTGTGAACACGGCCTCAGCATTACCATCTTCTTACATTTTTATGGATTTAAGAGAGAAAAATATAAATGACGCCATTTTTTTACATCCTTTACCGATCCTGTGAATAATCTGATCGCTTTGTTGTGGGAGTTGTTACGATTACAGTGACACCAAATAAGTCCATGTTATTTGCTGATTTGTGATGTTTATTATGTAAAAATAAACACGTTAAAAATAACTTTTTTTTCATTATCAAGTGTTTTTCATTATTATCTTTTTAGTAATTTTATAAGATGAAAAAATTTCTTAGGGTATGTGCACACCATTCGGAGAGACAGCTGTTTTGACGCTGTGTGTTTATGCAGTGTCAAACCTGCATTGGCCAGATGTTACAGCATAGTGGATAGAGTTCTAGAAATCCCATGTCCACTATGCGTCTCCGTGCTCCTGCAGATCACCCTCGGAAACTGACATGCAGTGCGTCTTTCCAGACCGCAGCATGTCAATTTCTCATGTGGGTCCGCATGCACGCTTTCTCCATAGACCTAACCTCTATGAGGAAAGTCCGCAGGTGAAGAAAAAATAAAAATGGCGCAGCTTATTTGCATATTGAGAGGAAGGCGCCACCGGCTATTCCGCAGCGTCGCGGCGGCAGGATGGTACACATCGTGGGCACATAGCCTGATTCTCCCTGTAGAACAAAAATACATATATTGTACACAAATAAATCAATAGATCCAAAACTAAATACGGTCATAATCAATACAATCTAATCAGAAAATGACACCATTCCTAATTACAAGGTGGGGTAATCAAAATATGACCACCATAGTTGTCATTAAAAATTCAATATTTTATTAATACAAAGATAATTATTATCTAACAACATTAAAATACACTAAGCAAAGTACCTCAATTGTGAGGGACAGCAGAGAGCTATGCCCTATTAACAGTTATCGCTCTACCAAACATATTATGTGTAGTGCCCATTAATATGTAATATGAAGTTTAAGAGTTCAAGACCTGAGTAGACGCTAAAAAAAAATTTTTAGTTGCTTATTATTTTTAATACTTTTATGCTACATTATCACGAATAGGAACAGCAGCGCTTTGGACGCAGCGTATTCTTGATGTGTCCAAAATGCTGCATTATAATCACGCAGGTAAATCTGCATGTGTTCTAATGACATTCTAGTGTGGAAATTTCATAGTAGAGACCAGCGTCTCCGCAACAGAAACTGACGTGCTGCGGCTTGTAAATCCGCACCGCAGGCGGGTTTACGCAGTGTCAAACAGAAGCACAGTGGGCGTGGGATTTATATAAATCCATTCACTGTGCTTGTAATGTAGAACGCAGCATTTTGGACGCAGCGTAGATGAGCTGCATCCAGCTGCTATTCCTGATCGTGGGCTCATAGCCTTATAGGAACAAGATAAATATTTTTCTTCACCTTAGTAAAAAGGCACCATAAAAATACATTGTTATATATACAATGTATCTATATGGAGCTGTATACTCTGCTACTTGATTCATTGTAATGTAGAATCAAGATGACCAAAATCTCCTATCTTTGATGTTATGGGCTGTAGCTCAGTAGTTAGAGCACACAGCCATTGGAAGCATGTTATGACACTATGATTGTGAGGTTGAGTCCCAGGTGAGCCTGATGAGAGGTGGTGAATATTTTATTTAATTATGCACTAAGAAGAGATGATCGGCCCTGCCCCTGAGGAGGAGGAGCTATGGAACGATGAGAACGTCAGAGAGAGGTAAGTATAGAAGCTGAGAAAACAGCTGAGCCGTGATGGGACGAGGGACTGAGCCCCAAAACATGATAAGAATGTGAAGGGGGCTGGATAGAAGAGGGTGGGAAGTGGAGGAATCGGAGAGGTGAGTATAACGTTTTTTCTTTTAACCTTTTTATAGCCCTTTACAGTGTAGCAAAATGGCTGCTAGCAGCTGCTATTTTGTTGACTCTGCACAGAAGCAAGTTACAAAACATCTGCTTATTGGCTAATGCAGATTTTTGTAATATTCTATTAGAATTCAATTCAACTAGAATACAGGATATTCACTCATCTGTAGATCTGGCAGCATGAATTTGATGACAGGTTCACTTTTCCAATGCATCTGTCAAGTGGGATCATGTGGCTGCCAGTGTTGTTGCCAGTGCGTGGGACAATCAGGGTGTCCTTTTTGATGTTTCCATTAAGCAAAAATTCAATTGGAGACCTCGATAAGTACAGGAATGCCAGTTGACCTATTTTCCTGTGCTAAGGTAAAGGAGTTTGTACTGGTGATAGATTCTTCCTGATTTCTTTCTGCCCATTCAGCATACATGAATGGCGTAATGGCATAGATCATTAGCTGGATCATTTTTGCTGACTTTGATGTCACAGTGTATTTTTGCACTAATCAGACACATAGAAGCAGCTCAATCTTATATGGCGTCAGAAAGCAAAATAATCAGTTCCCTGTCACTTCTGACTAATACAAGGCAAAGTCATAAGGTAATTTACAATGTCCAAAAAAAATTCAGTTCAAATAGGAAATGCAAAGAAAATGTAAAACATTCATTTTCTATGTTTCTATATACAGATCTATTCAAATGTGTGCATTAACCTAATAACTTATCAGTAACTTGTATATAAAGACAATCGGGAATAGAAATATGATTTGTCCAGTGTTTAACTAAACCCTAATAATTCAATATACACTGTTTAATAAAAAAAGAGGATCAGTCACGGTACTACAAAAATGGGGTCAAATAGCCTGTAAAAATCAGTAAGCCTCCCTGATTCTGCTGCAGTTTTCTGTTGTGTGCTACATTACTCCACTGCAGAGATATTCACAGTTTTTGCTGCTGGAGTAGAGTATGTGAAATCTTTTGTTGACATCCAACTGGAAGTTTCTTCAAAGTTTTCTCTGCAGGTGCGAAATGTCACCCTTTTTTCATATCCATTTCTCCTAGTGGAGAGTGACATGTTAAGCATGTCAAGGTGAGGAAACTTTTAAAGCCGCAATGCTCCTCTGGGAAATATGCAAATTGTCTCTTCAGAGAGGAAGAGAACTAGAACTCTAGTGCCACCTATAGGAAGTAGCAATCATAAAAGTCAATATTGACCCTTTAATGAGCCTTATCCTAAGTCATGTGACAAGGCTCATTAAAGGGTCAATATTGACTCCTCATGGCAGAGCAACAGTCATGAGAGGAAGAGGATAATGATCCCCTCTCTGTTGTCCGTGGTTGGCGGGAGGGGAAGGAGGAAACAAGCATCAGTGTTACCCAGCCACCAACACAACATGGGCTTGGACCTCATGGAAGAGCCCGACACGTGAGTGCCTTCTTGCTGCACTATCTGCAACATGATCTCCGTATATTTATTATTTGAAATAGTGCTGGCCACTGGGTTGTCACTCTGTTAGATCCACGTTACAAGAGTAAATGTTGCCAGATGCTTCTTCTCACCCTGGAAAGGGACCCGTGCATGCTGGAGTATCGAAGACAATCTTAAGAGAGGTTTTCCCTAAGACAGCAATGAGGCACACAGTGTGCTTCGCAGTTCTAAACTTCCAACCCCAGGAACGTTAATTTGTCAATGCAAAGCCATTAGGAGCAGCATAAGTGGCAGAAGAAATTTCTGTGAGTCACATTTTTTTAGACCCGCTCGTGCACCATAACAACAAAATACAAATCTGACACATGGTGAACGACTGGAGAGGATGGTCCAGGAGCATCTCGAGCTCAATGTCAATACCATCAGGGAGGGTTTGCACCCTTTTAAATTTTGGTCTTCAAAAATGGAAGAGTGGTCTGAACTCGCCTATCACTCCTTGGAGGTTTTATCATGCCCGACAGCCAGCGTTCTCTCTGAACGTGCCTTCAGCACTGCTGGAGGTGTCCTGACTGATAAGCACATCTGGCTGTCCCTTGAAAGTGTAGACAGCCTAATTTTCATAAAGATGAACAAGTCATGGATCTCCAAGGACTTTTGCACCCCAATTGCATTCTGGACGATGGTATTGTTTTCAGCTTGTTGCATTGATCTCAAGTTATTACAGTCTGTGATATCTTTGTCGTGGCTTCTGTGCCTGCTGTTGCTGTTGCTGCTGGAAGTGGTGTCAGTGGCCCATTATACTAGTTCTACTCTGATGAAATTCATGCCACTTTGGTGGTGTCTGCCCCTAATTTTTGGAAATGTGGAGACTCCTGATTGGGTCTCCATCTGCTGGGTTGGGTGTAGTGGAAGGGATGTTAGTGCCCTATTATACTAGTTCTACTATGATGCCACTTTGATTGTGTCTGCCCTATTTTTGGAAATGTGGAGACTTCTGATTGGGTCTGCTTAATGTATGTTGCCTCTAGCAGTAGGGCTCCCAGACTAACTTTCAGTTAACTACATGTGTCACTATCCTTAAATTTTTAAATCAATAGTAGTCTACAAAGCAGATATTTGTGCTACCTCAGTGTGGCTGAGCAGAAAAACAGCTTGAGCTGTTGCATGTGTTATTAGGGTTCCCAGCACAGCAGGCCTACACTGATTCCTCACCCACCTCGTCTTAATTTGAAGTTAAATTCAAAGCTGTAAATGCTGGCACAGACCCTGATACCTCATTCAATGCATGGCCCATGGCTGACTGCTGCTGTGCCATTCTAAAATTTTGACTGTGGGTCAATTGATGCCACTATTCCTGGTGTCTGTCCCTAATTTGAGCTGTTTTGGCAGCTTTTGGGCCCCTTTGAAGGTGTTGTGTATGCGTTTGGTTTGGCCTCCCATTGAATCCAATGGGATTCGGATATGTGTGACGAATGTTTGGTGAATTGTTCAGAGAACATCGGGACTTTTGCCGATCTGAAACTAATCAAACCTTGAGAGGTTGACTCATCTCTATCTATCTACGACAAACCTGACAGACTCCAGGTCTCTGAGGTAGGATCATGAACCTGGCACAGGGGAGCTGTACCGCTGAAGACCACTGTACTGAATTACGGCAGTGGTCCTCTAAAGTTCAGTGGAATGATGTGGCCCTTAGGTGGTAATTTCATGGAGGTCTGTCTGAATCCCTGAAGGACACTCTGGTTCTGCATGATCCCTTTTGTTTTTTGGCAGAGGCCATAACCTAGGTTGTATGGATGGACTGCAGAATTTGTGAGAGACATGGTGGGCAGCAGGATGCCTTGTATACTTCACCGAAGCATGCCCATTTACCCCCGGTAGATTCAATGGAGATTGAAGCTGCCAGTTTTTTTTGCTAGGGAGAACAAACGGAGACTGGATCTTGGACTCTGTTTCTACTGTGGTCTCACAGGACATTTTTTAAAGTACTGTTCAACTCGCCCTCAAGCAAGTAAGCCATTGGGAAAACGTCTAAGTCCGGGCGATAGTTTAGGAGGTTACTCAAACTTCCAGGTACCATTTTCTCCTCTGATAAGATACTAGTCAAAACAGTTTTGTCTTTCAAGAACTTTCATTGACTGTGGGTCTGCAGCTAACTTTATTGATTATGAACTGGAAATTAGGATTAGGGACAGTTAGTCTGGCAAAACGCATTCAAATATTAGCAATTGACAAATCACCACTGCTTCAGAACTTTGTCAAATTTGTAACGGTGGAATTCGCGCTTCAAATACGAGCACTTCACTCTTTTTTTCTTGCATAAGCTTCCTACTGGGATGGTATAGAGGCTTCCATGCTTGCTCATTCAAAATCCTGCTGTTGATTGGTGTCAGAAGGAAATTGTTATTTGGGGTCAGCAAGTATGCTCTGCAAGTCTTGAGGTTCTGCCGGGGTACCTGAAAGACTTTAGAGATGTTTTTTCAGAAATACAATCCTTATCACTGAGCTATTAATCTTGTCCCTGGTGCCAAAGACCCTAAAGTTTGCCTATATAATTTATCTGAGCCTGAATGTACCGCCATGAAAAATTCTGTGAACAAACGTTTATAGAAAGGTTATATCCATTCTTACTTCTCACCTGTGGCTGCTAGATTCTTCTTTGTAAAAAATGAAGATGGGGTTTCGGTCCTTGCCTCGATTTCTGCGAACTTAACAAAATCAAGGTTAGCAATACATACTCAGTTCCACTCATCTCCTACCTTTAAAATCAGCTTACTGGGTATTAATGGTTTTCTAAACTTGACCTTAGAGGGTTAATCAGCAGTGTTTCAAAACTTTATGAATGATGTATTTTCTGTTTATATTGGGAGATTTGTTGTGATTTACCTTCATGATATTTTAATTTTTTCTCTTGATTTGGACTCTCATTGGGAACATGTCTGTATATTATTGCAAAGTTTGAGGGAAAATTCTTAGTTTGCAAAAATTGAGAAATGTAATTTTTCTGTTCAGGAAGCCTTATTTCTAGTATACATTTTATCTGCTGATGAATTTAAAATTGATCCTAGGAAGGTGCAAGCCATAATTGATTGGGTTCAACCTGGTAACTAGTGTTGAGCCACCCCCGTAGTGTTCGGGTTCGGTTCGGTTCGTCGAACACCGGGATGTTCGAGGAACTGTTCGTCGAACACCTTAGAACACCGTCGAACACCGTTAAAACCAATGGCAGGCAAACAAAAACACATAGAAACACGTAGAAAACACCTTCAAAGGTGTCCAAAAGCTGACAAACTGCTCAGAAGACGCTTTCTTTAAAAAAGCCGGCCGGCAATTCAGCAGCGGCATACACCGGTACCCGACAATTTAGACAAGAAGGAATAGAGCCTCACACATAGATTAGATAGATAGAAACATGTCAGTCACATATATATGAAGTACAGTGACAGTGTTGCTTACTGTACTTGTCATTTAGTGTAAAGGATTTATTTAAAAAAATAATAGTGTTTTCATGCACCATCTCTTTAACAAAGCCGGCCGGCAATTCAGCATCTGTACCCAACAATTTATAACAGACAGAATAGAGCTTCACACATAGATTAGATAGATAGAAACATGTCAGTCACATATATATGAAGTACAGTGATAGTGTTGGTTACTGTACTTGTCATTTAGTATTAAAATAAAGGATTTATTATTAAAAAAAATTGGCGTGGGGTTCCCCTTAATTTTAGTCTCTAGCGGAGGTTAAGCAGACAGCTGGGGCAGATGTTTGAAGCCTGGGAAGGGGGTAATACCCACGGAGCTTCCCAGGCTACTAATATGAGCCCCCAGCTGAATACATAGCCTTTACTAGCTATTAAAATGGGGGACCCCCCCAAAAAAATGACGTTGGGTCCCCCCTAATTTAATAGCTAGCAAAGGCTAGGCAGACAGCTGGGGGCTGATATTAATAGCCCAGGAAGGGAGCCATGAATATTGGCCCCCTCCCAGGCTAGAAACACCAGCCGTCAGCCGCCCCAGAAATGGCGCATTCATAGGATGCGCCAATTCTGGCACTTAGCCTCGCTCTTCCACGCTGCCCTGTAGCGGTGGCAGGGGGTAATAGGGCTGGGGTTGATGTCAGCTTACAATGCCAGCTGACATCAAGCCCAGGTTAGTAATGGAGAGGCGTCTATAAGACACCCCCATTACTAACCCCATAGTCAAAGTTAAAAGAAAACACAAACACCCAGAATAAAGTCCTTTAATTGAAATAAAGACACAATCCTTTATTGTTCTAAATTAAACCATACTTACCATCACGCCCATTCCAGCTGAAGCCAACGATCTCCTGCAATAAAAGAAAAATAATAAAGCAACATCATCCTTACCTTTCCATGGTTCCCACGACAGCTTCAGCTCTGCTACATCGAGATGACAGGCTGGACCGCAGCAGAACGCTGCCATCCAGCCTGTCATCCCGCAGACACTGAGATGCACAGGCATGCTTGCGCTCTGCAGTGTCTGGCTGTGACGGCATAAAGATGAGACGAGTTCATGTCCAATGAACTCGGCGCACCTCATGCACGTCACTGACAGCGTGGGAGAATTCTCCTGCACTCAGCGCTTCAGCGTGAGAATTCTCCCACGCTGAAGCGCTGAGAGCAGGAGAATTTTCCCACGCTGTCAGTGACATGCATAAGGTGAGCTCATGTCCAATGAACTCAGCTCACCTCCTGCACGTCACTGACAGCGTGGGAGAATTCTCCTGCACTCAGCGCTTCAGTGTGAGAATTCTCCCACGCTGAAGCGCTGAGTGCAGGAGAATTTTCCCACGCTGTCAGTGACGTGCATGAGGTGAGCCGAGTTCATTGGACATGAACTCGGCTCATCTGGATGCCCTCACAGAGAGACACTGTGGAGCGCAAGCAAGCCTGCGCTTCTCAATGCCTGCGGGATGACAGGCTGGATGGCAGCGTTCTGCTGCGGTCCAGCCTGTCATCTCGATGTAGCAGAGCTGAAGCTGTCATGGGAACCATGGAAAGGTAAGGATGATGTTGCTTTATTATTTTTCTTTTATTTCAGGAGATCGTTGGCTTCAGCTGGAATGGGCGTGACGGTAAGTATGGTTTAATTTAGAACAATAAAGAATTGTGTGTTTATTTCAATTAAAGGACTTTTTTCTGGGTGTTGTGTTTTTTTTAAATACTTTACTAGAAATTCATGGTGGTCATGTCTAATATTGGCGTGACCCCATGAATTTTGGGCTTAGGGCCAGCTGATAATGCCAAGCTGGCCCTAACCCCTTTATTACCCAGTGAGCCACCGCATCAGGGCCCTGGATGAGTTGGGTACAGCGCCAGAAGATGGCGCTTCTATGAACGCGCCATTTTCCGGGGTGGCTGCGGACTGCAATTTGCAGCGGGGGTGGCCCAGAAAGCTTGGGCCTCCCTGCGCTGCGGATTCCAGCCCCCAGCTGCCTAGTTGTACCTGGCTGGACACAAAAATAGGGCGAAGCCCCACGTCAATTTTCTTTAAATTATTTCATGAAATAATTAAGAAAAAAAGGGCTTCCCTATATTGTTGTGTCCGGCCAGGTACAAATAGGCAGCTGGTGGTTGGGGGCAGCCCGTTCCTGCCTGCTGCACCTGACTGGACACAAATATAGTGCGAAGCCCCACGTCAATTTTTTTTTAATTATTTCATGAATTTCATGAAATAATTAAAAAAAATTGAAGTGGGGCTTCACACTGTATTTGTGTCCAGCCAGGTACAGCAGGCAGGAACGGGCTGCCCCCAACCACCAGCTGACTATTTGTACCTGGCCGGACACAACAATATAGGGAAGGCCTTTTTTTCTTAATTATTTCATGAATTTCATGAAATAATTAAAAAAAAAATACGTGGGGCTTCGCCCTATTTTTGTGTCCAGCCAGGTACAACTAGGCAGCTGGGGGCTGGAATCTGCAGCGCAGGGAGGCCCAAGCTTTCTGGGCCCCCCCCGCTGCAAATTGCAGTCCGCAGCCACCCCGGAAAATGGCGCGTTCATAGAAGCGCCATCTTCTGGCGCTGTACCCAACTCATCCAGGGCCCTGGTGCGGTGGCTCACTGGGTAATAAAGGGGTTAGGGCCAGCTTGGTATTATCAGCTGGCCCCAAGCCCAAAATTCATGGGGTCACGCCAGTATTAGACATGACCGCCATGAATTTCTAGTAAAGTATTTAAAAAAAACACAACACCCAGAATAAAGTCCTTTAATTGAAATAAACACACAATTCTTTATTGTTCTAAATTAAACTATACTTACCATCACGCCCATTCCAGCTGAAGCCAACGATCTCCTGCAATAAAAGAAGAATAATAAACCAACCTCATCCTTACCTTTCCATGGTTCCCACGACAGCTTCAGCTCTGCTACATCGAGATGACAGGCTGGACCGCAGCAGAACACTGCCATCCAGCCAGTCATGCCGCAGACACTGAGAAGAGCAGGCATGCTTGCGCTCCTCAGTGTCTCGCTGTGACGGCATCCAGATGAGCCGAGGTCATGTCCAATGAACTCGGCTCACCTCATGCACGTCACTGACAGCGTGGGAAAATTCTCACGCTGAAGTGCTGAGTGCAGGAGAATTCTCCCACGCTGTCAGTGACGTGCATGAGGTGAGCTCATGTCCAATGAACTCAGCTCACCTCATGCACCTCACTGACAGCGTGGGAAAATTCTCCTGCACTCAGCGCTTCAGCGTGAGAATTCTCCCACGCTGTAAGTGACGTGCATGAGGTGAGCCGAGTTCATTGGACATGACCTCGGCTCATCTTTATGCCGTCACAGAGAGACAATGTGGAGCGCAAGCAAGCCTGCTCTTCTCAGTGTTTGCGGGATGACAGGCTGGATGGCGGCGTTCTGCTGCGGTCCAGCCTGTCATCTCGATGTAGCAGAGCTGAAGCTGTCGTGGGAACCATGGAAAGGTAAGGATGAGGTTGCTTTATTATTTTATTTTTATTACAGGAGATCGTTGGCTTCAGCTGGAATGGGCGTGATGGTAAGTATGGTTTAATTTAGAACAATAAAGAATTGTGTCTTTATTTCAATTAAAGGACTTTATTCTGGGTGTTGTGTTTTCTTTTAACTTTCACTATGGGGTTAGTAATGGGGGTGTCTTATAGACGCCTCTCCATTACTAACCTGGGCTTGATGTCAGCTGGCATTATAAGCTGACATCAACCCCAGCCCTATTACCCCCTGCCACCGCACCAGGGCAGCGTGGAAGAGCGAGGCTAAGTGCCAGAATTGGCGCATCCTATGAATGCGCCATTTCTGGGGCGGCTGACGGCTGGTGTTTCTAGCCTGGGAGGGGGCCAATATTCATGGCTCCCTTCCTGGGCTATTAATATCAGCCCCCAGCTGTCTGCCTAGCCTTTGCTAGCTATTAAATTAGGGGGGACCCCACGTCATTTTTTTTGGGGGGGTCCCCCATTTTAATAGCTAGTAAAGGCTAGGTATTCAGCTGGGGGCTGATATTAGTAGCCTGGGAAGCTCCGTGGGTATTACCCCCTTCCCAGGCTTCAAACATCTGCCCCAGCTGTCTGCTTAACCTCTGCTAGAGCCTAAAATTAAGGGGAACCCCACGCCAATTTTTTTAATAATAAATCCTTTATTTTAATACTAAATGACAAGTACAGTAACCAACACTATCACTGTACTTCATATATATGTGACTGACATGTTTCTATCTATCTAATCTATGTGTGAAGCTCTATTCTGTCTGTTATAAATTGTCGGGTACAGATGCTGAATTGCCGGCCGGCTTTCTTAAAGAGACGGTGCATGAAAACACTATTATTTTTTTTAATAAATCCTTTACACTAAATGACAAGTACAGTAAGCAACACTGTCACTGTACTTCATATATATGTGACTGACATGTTTCTATCTATCTAATCTATGTGTGATTCTCTATTCCTTCTATTCTAAATTGTCGGGTACCGCTGCTGAATTGCCGGCCGGCTTTTTTAAAGAGACGGTGCATGAAAACACTATTATTTTTTTTGATAAATCCTTTACGCTAAATGACAAGTACAGTAAGCAGCACTTTCACTGTACTTCGTATATATGTGGCTGACATGTTTATATCTATCTAATCTATGTGTGAAGCTCTATTCTTTCGGTTCTAAATTGTCGGGTACCGGTGTATGCCGGTGCTGAATTGCCGGCTTTTCATGTTTCACTGTTGGCACTGTTCCCATCGATTTGGGCAATCACTGTAATGCCACAACCACCATGGCTGTGGCATTACAGTGAGTGGCAGACAATCCCTGCATGATTGGTGCTCTAAATAGCACCAGACATGCAGGACACGCTTTTGGTGCACGAACAGTTATCGAACATAACCTCGAACAGCCGAATTTTTTGCAAATCGTTCGGGTTCGTCGAACAACTCGAACACCGCCCAAAACAGCTCGAATTTGAGATTGGCGAACAGTTCTAGTCGAACACCGCTCATCTCTACTGGTAACCTGAAAACATTGCAACGTTTTCTAGGATTTGCCAGCTATTATAGGAAATTTATTAAGAGTTTTTTCAGATTGTTAAACCTCTTACTCACACGTAAGGGAGCAGACCTCAAGGTGTGGTCACCGGATGCTTTTGAGGCTTTTGAAAAATTGAAAAAGTATTTTACGTGTGATTCTGTTTTAATCCAACCCAATCTTCAGGTACCATTCATTGTGGAGGTGGATGCTTCAGAGGTCAGAGTAGGAGCCGTTTTATCTCAGCAGCCCAAAACTCTGACTAATTTGAAGCCATGTGCATTTTTCTCAAATAAATTTTCATCTGCTGAACGACATTATGATGTTGGGAATTATGAGTTACTTGCTGTTAAATTAGCTTTTGAGGAATGGATTTTTGGAGGGGGAAGTTCATCAAGTCACTGTGGTCACTGATCATGAAAATTTAGTTTAAATTGAATCAGCTAAGCGGCTAACTGCTAGGCAGGCCAGATGGTCCTTATTTATTGTATTATATTTATCACATTGAGGACGGGGTCTAAGAATGTGAAGGCTGAAGCATTGTCACGTAGTCTTCATTCAGTTTCTCCTCCAGAGCCTCCATCCTCCATTCTTCCTAAGGGCATTCTGGTTTCTGATGTATCCTCAGAGTTGGAAGCAGAGATCAATAAAGCTTAGTCGTTGGCCCCATCCGCCACTCCAGGGTCAAAGTTATTTGTACCTGTGTACTTAGGATTGCGCCTGTTACAGGAGTTTCATGATTCTTTCTGTCTTGACTGGTCATCCTGGGGTCACAGCTATGCTGAAAGCTATTTCCAGACTATTTTGGTGGCCATCTATGTGTAATAATTGCAAAGATTTTGCACCAGCCTGTGAAGTATGCACACGTGCTAAAGTTTGTCATAACTGGCCAGCGGGGGAATTGGTTCCATTGCCAATTCCAGAAAGACTGTGGACTCATCTGTCCATGGATTTCATCACAGATTTGCCTCTGTCTGATGGGAAAACTGTTATTTGGGTGGTGGTTATCCGATTCAGTAAACAAGCTTATTTTGTTCCTTTGTCAGAGTTGCCTAATGCAAAAACACTCTCCAGGTTGTTTATTCATCATATGGTCAGGTTGCATGGAATTGCTCTTAACATTGTGTCTGATGGGGGAGTGCAATTTGTTTCCAAGTTCTGGAGAGCTTTTTGTAAGAAATGGGGGTTTGACTTGTCATTTTTCTCTGCCTACCACCATGAAGCCAATGGTCAGACAGAGAGGACAAATTAATCTTTGCAGCAAATGTGGAGGCGTTTTGTTGCGGCTCAGCAGGAGAACTGGTCCTCATTCCTACCTCTTGCAGAGTTCGCCTTTAACAGTCAGACCAATCAATCCACTGGAACTTCGCCATTTTTCTATAAATATGTTTGTTATCCCCATTTTGGTGAGTTTTCAGAATAAGTTCTGAATGTCATAGGGTGGAGGTTGCCATACAGAGGCTTGGGGTTGTTTGTAAGGAAGTTCAAAGGAATATTGGGGTTGCTCAAGTTTGCCAAAAACAGAAGGCTGATAGAAGATGTTTAGTGGTTCCTGTTTTTAAAGTGGTTGATATTGTTTGTTTATCATCCAGAAACATTAAACTTAAGGCACAATCAGCGAAATTGGGTCCAAAATTCATCGATCCCTATGGGGGTTCTGGAAGTGGTCAATCCAGTGGAATTTAGGTTGAAGCTTCCTCCATCTCTTCACATGCCTGACCTCTTCCATAGATCCCTGTTGAAGGAATATGTCCCCTCAGTGGTGTCGCTCTTGTCCCCACCTCCTCTGTTTGCTGTCGATGACAGTCTAGAGTATGAGGCACAGAGAGTTGTGGATTCCCGGAGGGTCCAAAATTCCCTTCTAGTACCTCATACATTGGAAGGGATATGGACCGGAGGAGAGATCCTGGGTTCCAGTTCGATCCATGAGGGCTGATCGACTCATCAGGGTCTTTCATACTAGGTTTACTTGGAAGCCTGGGGGAACAGTTGCCCTCATTGAAAAGGGGGTACTGTCATGGTCTCATCATTGACTGTGGCTAAGGGATGTTGTGAATGACAGCTCAGCTGCCCTATGGGATCTGGAGTGTACTGGACTGTCAGTTTTGTGAGTTACAGTCCGGTCATCCAATCTGATCCTGGGGCGTGCTGGGCTATCAGCATTTTGATTGACAGCCCTCCTGCTGAACCTTATCTAGCATGTGATTGTTGCCCCTGGTGTCTTCCATCCTTAATCATTTGCTAGCTATTTAGCCGGCTAGCTGTGAGCAGTCCAGTGTCAGTGGTAGCTTAACTTTCTTAGGTGTGTGCTCAGCTCTGTGTCTCTTTTCTCTAATTTTGTTACTCGACCTAGGATTTGTTGTAACTCTTCTTGTGGATTATGCCTTCTGCTCTTGACATTCTCTGACTTCAGGTATCTAACCCCAGACTTGGCCTCTGACAATCCGTTTGTTTTACTCCCTTGTCTTGACGTACTCTCCTGGCATTTGACCCTGAATTGTTTCCTGACCACACCTTTGTTTTACCCCTCCTCGAGCCCTCCTGCTATCTGACCACGGACCTCTTGACTAGTGTTGAGCCACCCCCGTAGTGTTCGAGTTCGGTTCGGTTCGTCGAACACCCGTGTGTTCGCCGAACTGTTCATCGAACTGTTCGTCGAACACCTTCGAACACCGTTAAAACCAATGGCAGGCAAACAAAAACACATAGAAACACATAGAAAACACCTTCAAAGGTGTCCAAAAGCTGACAAACTGCTCAGAAGACACAACTAACACATGGAAAAGTGACAAGTACATATAGTCATGCGAAAAGAAAAGAGGTGGAGGAGTAAAAGGAGGGGGAGACACAGATATAAGCATGTCATGCCCTTCTAAAATCCAAAAAGTGAGAAGCCGACACGTTCAGTCCGCTCCTGCCCGTGCCACCTCCGTGTCGCCGGGTTTGTGCCAGAGCCGCGGTGAACCCTTACGGCCAGCCCCCTCTCCCAATACTGGTGCCTGTCCGCTGGTGGGTCGAGCGAGCCCCCCTGTGGTGGAGGCAGCTCTAATCTTTTTAATTTAAATTGTCTCTCTAATTTGAATGAATACACTTTAAATCCATTTACAATGATCTATTGGAGGGCAAGTCTCATGCCAGCAGCCGCGTAATTCCAGCTCCAGTAGCGTCCACTAAAGCTGCTGCAGTTAAAAAGCTTTTATAAGGATCGAGCTCGGCTGTCCACCGCAAGGCATCCTACTGCCAGTCCCAGCCCCTATGCCTTGGGGTGCCTCCTGATGCTCTTCACTGAGTATCCCGTGGTCCCGAAGCATTTCCTTTGAAAAAATTAAGTGTCCAAACTACAGGTGGTGTAGCTTGCTTAACAGCCGGGATAATCCGCTGACTAGCAGACACTGCTACTAGGCACAAAGTATTTCCCGGGCTAGATGCAGTTAAAAATTTGTAATAAGATACTCTCGTTGGATGCTGAGAAAGCATTCCATAGAGTCTCCTGGCACGCCATATATGATTCTCTTAAAAAGCTTGGGGTAGGGGTCTAGGGGACCCTTTTATAGCAAAAATCACGGCCCTGTATCACAATACGTCACCTAGGCTGAAGATAAATGGAACTGTAGCACCCTGAGGGCTCGGTTGCTACAGAGGTATTGCACCTCACCCAGAGGTGTGATATCTCACTCTCAGGTAAGGATGGAGTGTGGATCAGGATCTGACACCTGCATGCATTACACCACATTGCCGTGGGGCAGGGCGACCAATATGCCTCTGAGATGGGCACGACAGTCCCTGTCCCTGGCTGGAGTGGGGGGAGGGAACACTGGGGAAGGGGAACCCTGTAGTGCAGGAGCAGGGAGGAAGCAGTTCCTGGGTGCATTGAGAAGGGAGTATAAAAGGTGGGCACCATCTTAGTTCAGTGCAGAGAAGTCTGAGCAGAAGTGGCAGGGAGCAGGGGCTCTGCATGAGCTCTGCTCCGGAGGCGGGCCTAGTAACAGAGGCCCAGGCCTGGAAGAGGGAGAAGGAAGGAAGAGGAGCGGAGAAGGCTCCAGGAACGAGGAATGAAGGGATCCCAGGGGTGCGGACGGGCGAGTCGCCACCGCACGCCCGAATCCACCTGCGTGGAGGGGTCAGGCCAAAGGGGGAGACCGGTCCCCGAAACTAGTGGAGGCAGGAAATGACCCTCAGCTAGAAACCGGAGGCTGTGACATTTTATGTGGCGCAGCCCCTCGCTACACCCGCTAGGAAGGCACCACATAGGGTCAGGGAAACTGGCGCCAAGTTTACCAAGAGGAGGCCCGAGGAAGCGGGACAGAAGGGTTGGTAAGAAAGGCCAGACAAAGGACACACAAAGGGGGTCCTGTGAAGCGCTCCAAAGTTATCTGGGAGTTGTCTGAGCCCCTCACCTGGTGAGCACAGTACGACGTGGGCAGCCATTACCTGCAGACGTGGTCTGGATAATAAGAACTGTGAGTAAAGGCCCTGGACTGCATCACTAACTCCGTGTCGTTACTGCTGCTGCCCTGCACCATCACCCCCATCCTCCGCATACACTGCCCTGAGGCTATACTCCTCCCGTGGGGAGTTATGCTACGCTCTGCTGCACCCACAACACCAGCCTCAGCGGTCTGCCCTGCAGCGGCGGTTCACTCTGACCGCAATCCACGGGTGGCGTAGTCGGACATTTAAACATCAAAACCACATAAATAGTTCCGCCACTGGTTTGACCACCCTGAGCCACGGAACCGGGTCGCCGCCACGAAGACTACAACCACCAGCATCCACCAAAAAGGGTCCGGCTCCGGGTGTCCCAAGGCCCAGGGGGTGCATCAGAACATTTTCATCACCTTTCACAATCACCAATGGGACAAGGCAGGGATGTCCTCTGTCCCCTCTCTTATACATCCTAGTGACGGAGCACCTGCTCTCATCAATTCGCCATAACCCCAATATTAGGTGGATTGAGGTGGGAGGCACCGAGTTTAAGTGCTCTCTATTTGCTGATGATGTCCTAGTATATATCACTCAATCACATATATCCATCCATGCTGTTATGGCTGAAATAGATCACTTTGTTACATGGTCAAATTTTAAAATCAATGCAGCGAAGTCTGAGGCCCTCGATGTCTCCCTCCCCAAATCCATATAGGATTCCATCCAGTCCAACTTTCCCTTTGCCTGGTCCTCACAGGGTATCAAATACTTAGGAATTCCTATTCATAGAGACCTCTCCCATCTATGTTATCTTAATTTTGGGCCCTTTATTGAACAACTCCATACAGACCACGGTTGGCAAGTTAGAACTGTAAGATTCACTACGTGAACCACTGGTGTTTTGTGGAAAAGCACATGTACACTGTGTTCCAAATTATTATGCCAAAAGTGTTTAGGAGTGATAAGGGAAGAATTTGTTTGTTTGAAAGTTAAACTCATTGATGGTGATGTGTGTCAGGGCTCTTTATATCACTGTAAGCAATTGCAGACACCTGTGCTAATTAGTTTGGCAGGTGTGTCCAATGAAAGGCAAGACTACTTAAGAAGGCTGTCTCACATTATTAAGCAGCCTACATTTTCTGCCAAAATGGGAAAGAAAAAGGATGTGTCGGCTGCTGAGAAGCAACAAATTGTGGAGTGTTTAGGTCAAGGCATGACTACAATCAACATTGTGCGATGATCAGGATGAAGTGTCTTGGCAATCAAGAAGTATGTAACTGATTCACAGTACACACGTGTGCGTGCTGATAAGGGCAAATTGAGGACTCTTTCCTACAGGCAATTACGTCAGGTTAAAAGAGCAGTGGCAAAAAAGCCTTGTCATAGCAGCAGACAAGTTTTTGAAGCTGCTGGTGCCTCCAACGTCCCCCGAACAACAAGATGCAGGGTCCTTCAGAGGTTTGCAGCTGTGCATACGCCATCCTGTCGACCTCCTCTATCCACTTCACACAAGCAGAAACGGCTCCAGTGGGCCAAACATTACATGAAGACTGATTTCAAAACTGTTTTGTTCACGGATGAGTGCCGTGCAGCCCTCGATGGTCCAGATGGATGGAGTGGAGGATGGCTGGTTGATGGACACCCCACGCAAACACGGCTACAGCGCCAACAAGGAGGAGGTGGAGTAATGTTTTGGGCTGGAATCATGGGGAGAGAGATTGTCGGCCCCTTTAGGATCCCTGAAGGTGCTAAAGATGAACTCCATAATGTATGTGGATTTTCTCAAACAGCACTTCCTGCCATGGTTCAAGAAGAAGAACCGTGTATTTCACAGCAAGATCATTTTTTTGCATGATAATGCACCATCTCATGCTGCACATAAAACATCTGCATCTCTGGCTGATATGGGCATAAAAGGGGACAAACTTATGGTGTGACCCCCATGCTCCCCTGACCTCTACCCCATTCAGAACCTCTGGAGCATCATCAAAAGGAGTGTCTATGATGGCGGGAGGCAGTTCACATCTAAGCAACAGCTCTGGGAGGGTATTCTGTCCTCATGCAAAACAATTGAAGCAGAAACCATCCAAAACCTGACAAATTCAATGGACGAGAGAGTTCAGAAGCTCCTTTCGAACAAGGGGTCCTATGTGAAAATGTAAAATCACCTAGAATAAAGTTTTGAGTTGAAAACTGTTTGATTTCAGTTTCTAATAACCTGCTAATGCTTATAATTTCAAAAATGACCATTTTTTTGGTCTTTATTAAAATGAAAAGGTTGATCGAAAAGTTTGGGGGATCTAAGAGTGTGGCAACCCAGTAGTCATGATTACTTCGAATTCTGACAATATGAGGGTCATGTTGCAGGTAGAGCAGCAAGAAGGCACTTATGTGTCTTGCGCATCTCGGAGCCCCAAAATTATTTTCCGGGCTAGATGCAGCTAAAAATTATTATTAATTTTAAATCTGGTGGAGCTTAGTATAGATGGCCTAATAGGATCAGTGCTGCACACTGCTACAAAGCCCAAATTATTTTCCAGTCAAGATACAGATAAACATGATTAGTAATTTTAAATCTGGTGGAGCTTATTATAGATGGCCTAATAGAATCAGTGATGCACACTGCTACAAAGCCCAAATTATTTTCCAGCCAAGATACAGATAAACATGATTAGTAATTTGAAAGCTTAAAACGGTTGGTAGGGTGATTTTAACCAATCATCAAGCTTTTACTCTCCCCAGGATGACACAGGGGTAGAAAAGTCGTTTTGGATCCATGATTTGTTCATCTTTATGAACGTGAGTCTGTCTACATTATCAGTGGAGAGCCGCGTGCGCTTATCTGTCAGCACACCACCAGCAGCGCTGAACACACGTTCAGACAGAACGCTGGCTGCGGGGCATGACAAGATCTCCAAGGCGTAAGTGGCTAGCTCCGGCCATTTATCCAGATTGGAAGCCCAAAAAGAGCAAGGGTCCAGTGACACAGTCATGGCTTCAATGTTTACTTGGAGATACTCCTGTACCATCGTCTCTAGGCGTTGACTATGTGTCAGACTTCTTGTCTCCTGTGGCCTTGCAAAGGATGGGCTAAAAAAGTGGTGAAATGATTCCGCAAAATTGATGTTACCAGCAGATACTGTGGTTCTGTTACGGTTTGAGTGCTGAACACTTGACGGTCCCACGGTTGGCAAGTTGGAACTGTGAGATTCACTACCTGCACCACGGGTGTTTTGTGGAAAAGCACATGTAAGATTCTGCAACAGTCTCTGCTGATACTCCTGCATGCGTGCATCCCTTTCTATGGCAGGAATAATTTCTGCAAATTTACTTTTGTACTGGGGATCTAACAGTGTGGCAACCCAGTAGTCAGGATTATTTCTAATTCTCACAATTCGAGGGTCATGTTGCAGGTAGTGCAGCAAGAAGGCACTCATGTGTGTTGCGCATCCAGGAGCACCAAGTCCCTGTTGTGTTGGTGGCGAGGTAACAATCATGCTTCCTTCCTCTGTCCTCTCCCCGCAACCTCGCACAACAGAAATGTGATCAAGGTCTCCCTCATCTGATGAGTCTTCCATCAGTTCGTCCTCCACTTCTTCCTGGGCTCCTGCACCTTCCTCACTAGTTTGGCTGCTACCATGCGCCTTGGTAAAACCATCTCCCCCACCCTCACATGCCTGCCGCCTTGGTGCTGCCGACCGTCTGGACCTTGCAGATGTTAGCCCTTCCGCATACAATTCCTCCTCCTCTACTTCCTCCACCTCCTCTTGTGCCACCACCTGACTCCGAATTCTGTTTAACATGTGCTCCGGCATGTAAATCACCGGAATAGTCATGCTGATAATGGCATCGTCAGCACTAAACATCTTCGTCGCCATTTCAAAACTGTGCAGAAGGGTGCATAGGTCCCTGATCTGAGACCACTCCTCCAGCGTGATTTGCCCCACCTCTGGATCTCGTTGGCCCAAGCTATACGTCAGAACGTATTGCACCAGGGCTTGTCGGTGCTGCAACAGTCGCTGCAACATGTGCAGAGTTGAATTCCACCGGGTAGGCACATCGCATTTTAGCCGGTGAAGTGGCAGGTCCAACGACTTCTGTAGAGATGTAAGTCGCTGAGCTGCGGGATGCGAACGGCGGAAGTGAGCACACAGCGACCGTGCCCTCTGCAGAAGGCCATCTAGTCTGGGATAGTGGGCTAAAAATTGCTGGACAACCAGGTTCAACACGTGAGCCATACAAGGCACGTGTGTGACATTGCCCCGGCGAAGGGCCGCACCCAGGTTTGCAGCATTGTCCCTAGTTTCAGGTCCAGTGGAGACAACATTCATGAAATTGGTTCTCCAGAGCTGACCACAACTCCTCAGCTGTGTGACTCACATTTCCCAGACATTTCAAAGTAAAAACCGCCTGATGACGTTGAGCCCTACTGCCAGCATAGTAAGGAGGTGTGCAGGATCCCTTCTGCGCAGTTAGAAAGCTTGTGGCATGACCAGACAGGCTTTGGGTGCAGGTGGAAGACCGAGAGGAGGTTGAGGAGGCAGAAGCAGTGGAGGAACTTTGACATAAAGAGGATTGACGCACAACTCGTGGGGACGGCAAGACTTGGACAGCAGCCCCTTGTCCTGCTGTCACCATAGTTACCCAGTGCCTAGTCAGCGACATGTAACGCCCCTGTCCATGCCTACTCGTCCAAGTGTCTGTGGTGAAATGCACCCTGTCACACACAGAGTTTCTCAAAGAAGCGGTGATGTTGTGTGTGACATGCTGGTGGAGCGCAGGCACACCTTTCTTTGAGAAGTAGTGCCGACTGGGCATCTGGTACTGGGGCACTGCGACGGACATAAGGTCTTGAAAATCCTCTGTGTCCACCAGGCGGAAAGGCAGCATTTCTGTAGCCAAGAGCTTGCAGATGGTGAAATTCAACCTCTTAGCTTTCTCATGGCTAGGAGGAAATGGTCTTTTACTTTACCACATCTGAGGGACCGAGGGCTGGCTATTGTGCTTAGACGGGGTTGATAAGGGTGTCCCCGGCAAACTGCCGGTCTGTGAGGAAGATGCAGGCGGACATGTTAGGTTGCCTTGATCCAAAGGTGGTGCTATCGATGTCGGACAGCGCTCAACACCAGCTGGTGTCACCACCTCCAAAGAAAATGATCTGCCAATCACGCTGGCTGTTGCGGGTAAAGAGGTGGCAGGTCTGCGCCCCAAAACAGGTGTGACTGCTGTCCCCCCAGTCACAGAGGATGAAGAGGCCACGGATGCACAAGATATGGCAGACGGTGGTTGGCCCGGCCGGCTCGGCCACATTGTAGCACACTGAGCTTCCCACTGCAACTTATGCTTCATGTCCATGTGCCGGTTCATGCATGAAGTACTCAAACTATGTATTTTTTGGCCTCTACTTAGCTTTTGCTGACAAATGTTACAGATAACACGAGTTGGGTTTATCGATCTGAAAAAATGCCCAGGCTATGCAAGGCTTAGCACCCATGCGACCTGAAGAGCCACCACGACTTGTGGTGAGAGGCAGAGTTGTGTTTGAGGATGCATTTGTTGACGTGCTTCCAGTACTACGTCTCTGTCCAGGAAGGTGCAACCTGACCTCGTCGTCACTAGCATATTCCTCCACCTCCTCTGCTGACCTCATCTCTTGGCTGACTGTGGGTTGACAGTAAGTGGGATCTCCAACCTCATCATCATCACCCTGTGCGTTATCACACCCGTCGTCCTCAGAGCCAACCTGTTCCTGCCCTGACAAAAAACTAAAGTTGTCGCTCCAATCAGGTATTTGAGTCTCATTATCGTCTTCCTCATTGTCTCCATCAACAGGAGTTACAGTTTGGGAACGACGGTCTACATTATGGTCAGAACCTTCTGCGTCTGGTCCTGGATCCGACTCATAAAGATTCTGGGCATCAGTGCAGATCATTTCCTCGTCTGGATTCACAGAAGCGCTGGAGTCGACCTCTGATTCCCAGGCTATAGTATGAGTAAACAGCTCTGCAGACTCAACCATCTGTTCTACCTCATACTCAGACGGGCAGCTGGAGATTTGGGAGCTGTGAGGAAGCAAGTGCGATTGGGGTGACACCTTTGAGGACTGGAGTATTTGTGATGTTGAAGTTGATGTGGAGGAGAGCCCACTTAAAGGAGCACTTGATATCCGTTGAAGCACCTGCTGTTTTTGTGCCTCATCTGGAATTTGTAGCGATTGGCGTGGCCGTAAGAAAGGGATCTTATCACATTGTCCGCTAAAAGAAGTAGACATTTTAGTTTGGCTGGAAGATGGTCTTTCTTCTGCAGATGTTACTGTTGCTTTAACACCTACCCCACGGACACAACCTTTTTTCCCCTTCCCAACACGCCTATTCCCCTTTCCACCAGCAGCAGGCCTTTTTCCACTCATTTTGGTGGTTAACTAATTCACAACTCTGGAGTTGTTTGCACAAAAAAACAATGGATGGGAACCGAGCAGAGCTGAGTGGCCAAACTGTGGTATTAGGCCAAAACTATTGGCTGGGTTAGATGCAGAAAAAAATTATATTCAATTTGCAACCTGATGGAGGTCAGTATAGATGGACTAATAGAACAAGTCCCACACACAGCTAGAAGGCCAAATATTTTTTCAGAGGTTGATGCAGAAAAAAATTGTATTCAGTTTGCAACCTGATGGAGGTCAGTATAGATGGACTAATAGAACAAGTCCTACACACAGCTAGAAGCCCAAATATTTTTTCAGAGGTAGATGCAGAAAAAAAATATATTCAGTTTGCAACCTGATGGAGGTCAGTATAGATGGACTAATAGAGAAAGTCCCACACACTGCTAGAAGGCCAAATATTTTTTCAGCGCTAGATGCAGACAAAAAATTATTTTTAATTTGCAACCTGATGGAGGTCAGTATAGATGGACTAATAGAGAAAGTCCCACAAACTGCTAGAAGGCCAAATATTTTTTCAGAGCTAGATGCAGATATAAATTATTTTTAATTTGCAACCTGATGGAGGTCAGTATAGATGGACTAATAGAGAAAGTCCCACACACTGCTAGAAGGCCAAATATTTTTTCAGAGCTAGATGCAGAAAAAAATTATATTCAGTTTGCAACATGATGGAGGTCAGTATAGATGGACTAATAGAACAAGTCCCACACACAGCTAGAAGGCCAAATATTTTTTCAGAGGTAGATGCAGATAAAAATTATTTTTAATTTGCAGCCTGATGGAGGTCAGTATAGATGGACTAATAGAGAAAGTCCCACACACTGCTAGAAGGCCAAATATTTTTTCAGAGCTAGATGCAGACAAAAAATTATTTTGAATTTGCAACCTGATGGAGGTCAGTATAGATGGACTAATAGAGAAAGTCCCACACACTGCTAGAAGGCCAAATATTTTTTCAGAGATAGATGCAGACAAAAAATTATTTTGAATTTGCAACCTGATGGAGGTCAGTATAGATGGACTAATAGAGAAAGTCCCACACACTGCTAGAAGGCCAAATATTTTTTCAGAGCTAGATGCAGACAAAAAATTATTTTTAATTTGCAACCTGATGGAGGTCAGTATAGATGGACTAATAGAGAAAGTCCCACACACTGCTAGAAGGCCAAATATTTTTTCACAGCTAGATGCAGATAAAAATTATTTTTAATTTGCAACCTGATGGAGGTCAGTATAGATGGACTAATAGAGAAAGTCCCACACACTGCTAGAAGGCCAAATATTTTTTCAGAGCTAGATGCAGAAAAAAATTATATTCAGTTTGCAACCTGATGGAGGTCAGTATAGATGGACTAATAGAACAAGTCCCACACACAGCTAGAAGCCCAAATATTTTTTCAGAGGTAGATGCAGATAAAAATTATTTTTAATTTGCAACCTGATGGAGGTCAGTATCGATGGACTAATAGAGAAAGTCCCACACACTGCTAGAAGACCAAATATTTTTTCAGAGCTAGATGCAGACAAAAAATTGTTTTGAATTTGCAGCGTGATGGAGGTCAGTATAGATGGACTAATAGAACAAGTCCCACACACTGCTAGAAGCCCAAATATTTTTTCAGAGCTAGATGCAGAAAAAAATTATATTCAATTTGCAACCTGATGGAGGTCAGTATAGATGGACTAATAGAATGATGCTATGCCCAAAAGATTTTACTTCACTAGGTGCAGTAAAAAAATTGGTATTCTATACACAGGTGGTATATCTTGCAACACAGATAGGCTACTCCACTGACTAACACACTCTGCAATAGGCCAAAAAGGATTAGCTTTGCTAGATTCAGCCAAATGCTGTGAAAAAAACTTGCACAGCACTGGCACAGACCTGCCTGGCATAAACTGATAGGAACTGATGTAACCTAGTCCTGAAAAGGACTGCAATTACAATTAGTCTTTACTCCCACAATCTATCTATTTAAGAGCACAGACCTGCCTGATAAAAGTCGTAGGAAATGCTGTAACCTAGTCCTTAAAAGGACTGCAATCACAACTATTCCCTACTCCCAAGCTATCTGTAGATTTGTGCGAAAATTGGCTTGAAATTAACAAGGTATAGCGCACACAGCAACAGAGGTGCCGTCTAACACGCAGCTGCAGCAGTGAGAAAATGGTGGCGACGGGAAAAATGGCTTGGTCTTATAGGGCAAGGACATGTGACATACACTGCCAATGACACATGCCCTTGCTTGTGTGAAAAAAAGCACTATGCTCCGTGTGTGCGCTGCTGATAGGCTGACAGATTGCACCTCCCCACTGTAAATGCGGGAAAGAGAAAAAAAAATGGAGATCTTCATTATTCCTGCAGAGATCCATCCCCTGCCCCTCCCCCCACCCCGCTGTACACTCAAACTGCGTATTAACATTAATTTTCATCATTACTGAGAAAAAATCCAGTTATGATTTTGGTGCACGAACAGTTATCGAACATAACCTCGAACAGCCGAATTTTTCTCAAATCGTTCGTGTTCGCCGAACGGCTCGAACACCGCCCAAAACAGCTCGAATTTGAGATTGGCGAACAGTTCGAGTCGAACAACGCTCATCTTTACTCTTGACTAACCTGTCTCTTGCCTTGTCTGTGAATAGTGACTCAGTGCCACAGTTAACTATGTCACACCTAGTGGTAGTGGCTTGTGGACTTCCATAAATGCCAAAATAGAATGATGATATAATCCAATTCTCTTTATTTGGAAATACTCAGGCACATTCCATCAATGACATGACCAATCAGGATAGACCACATTATAGTCAATGACTGAAATATGGATAAAAAGGTAGCTCAAGACATGGACATGGTTCAATTCACGAACAGAAGCTCAAGAACACACACAAAGAATGAAAAAAGTCCTCCAAAACAACCTCCTGGACCACAATCAGACCCAGATTCTTATATAATAGACTGATAAGGACCAAACCCTACTCTGAAACACTAACTCCATATATCCCCATCTTAACCCATTCTGATGCTTCCAACCTAACACTTTACACCTAACCCACTTTGTGTTATATTATTATTATTATTTATTATTATAGCGCCATTAATTCCATGGCACTTTACATGTTTAAAAGGGGTATATGTAGCAAAAAACAAGTACAATAATTTGAACAAAAATGCGTCAGCGACAGGTGACGCAAAGCAGTCATCAAAGAAAAAGGTGGCTATTTTGAAGAACCTAGAATATAAGACATATTTTCAGTTGTTTCACACTTTTTTGTTAAGTATATAATTTCACACGTTAATTCATAGTTTTGATGCATTCAGTGTGAATGTACAATTTTCATGTCATGAAAATACAGAAAAATCTTTAAATGAGAAGGTGTGTCCAAACTTTTGGTCTGTACTATATATATATATATGATAATATTTTCCTGTTTTATTGTGTGTGTAGCTTTGTTAGCCAATAAAGGTTTTATTTTATTATAAAATAAAGTGTCATGAATCAGTGCATATAACAAAGTGCCATGGAATAGAAATATTTTAGTAGTAGGACCTTTACAAGTGATAAACAGATTTTTCATGCGTCACTGTGAAAAACATGTTCAATGTAATTTTCACTAAATGATTGATGCAAAAAACTGAAAAAACATAAATGAGCAATCCCGCAGTTACTTTATACATTTGTTCGTGTATGTTTGTTTTAAATGTTAAATACCTTATCATTTACGCCTACTTCTGCCCATTATACCTTTGCAGGATGTTCCTTCAATCTAATTGATACGCCCACTCCTTAATCACATTGTCAATTCACACACATCTGGCAGTTAAAACAAATAATTAAAAAGAGGCTTGGGTGATGTACAATGGCACAGAGATTCAGATAATAGTCAATGAAAAGTAATGAGCTAGAGAGAATATCATGGAGCATAGTGCTAAGCAGACAAATGGAAGAACAGATGTAGAAATAAGAATATAACATCTTAGGAAAAAATTAATGAAATGATCATAAAAGCAGTACAGAAAATGCAAAAACATTTTTAATATGACAAAAAGTAGATAAGCTGAATGAAGGAGAGGGGGTTTTGGAACCTCTGAGTTATTTGCAAATACACAATGCTTCAGTCTGTCTAAGGAACAAAATTTTCTTTATGAAACTATTACCTCTTTCATTCAAACAATGAGCTGTTCATGCTACACGCAAATGCATTTATCATGTTTGCTATAAATATATAAATAAGGTTTACCAATGAAACAAAGATAGACAGTCATGGTATCACTGGAAAGCACTAGAAAACAGATTCTACTCTTAGGCTGTGTGCCCACAATGCGTTTTTTTAAGCGTTTCCGCAGCGGCAAAAACGCTGCAGAAACGCTTAAAAAACGCATGGTAAAGGCCAGCCATGTTCCCCAATGATAATCCGCATGTGCTGTGCACATGCTGCGGAAATTTCCACTGCGGATTATCATTGCGGAAAAATAAAAAATAAATGTTATACTTACCTTCTGACGGCCCGCTGTGCGCTCCTCCTCTCATGCCGGCAGATCGCGATGGACTGAAGGACCTGTGCTGACGTCATAGTCATGTGACTGGTCACGCGATGCTGACGTCGGCAGGTCCTTCTGTGTACCGCGATGTGCCGGCAGCCAGGACGGAGGGAAGTGTGAAGCCCAGCTGTGCTTGTTATCACAAATCCTAGAAGGGTGTATTGAAGGATTCCACCACAAGAGGCCCCCATAACCATTCACACATCTCCACCTTCCACCTCAGACCACCAGAGGGAGCCCGTTAGGGATATAAAAGGGAAGGTGGAGCCAGGCAGCTCGGGGATTCAGTAGTTCCTCTGGAGAGTTCAGCAAGTACAAACCTGAATGAAGAGTCAGAGTCTGGGTTAGCAGTGAATCCAGTGCAGTCTGAGAGGAGTTACCTCAGAGGACAAAAGCCTGTTCCAGCTCCTGCAATTGCTATCCTGCAGTGGAGCTTTTCCAGATCAAGACTCGGTGTAGCTCAGTGAGGTGAGCTTTAGGTGTGCCGGCGCCATAAGATCGGTGAAGAGCGGCATGCTGCCGTTAGTGTGAGTAGCCTATTGAGGGCCCGAGTAGGCCGAAGGCAAAGAGTAGAGAGTTAGTTCATAGGGGGCAGAGGAGCTTAATTAGCTCACCCCGAAGAAGAAGCAGTTAACGGACACCGGGTCCGAAGCTTGCCGGGATCTCCACGACCCAGTAAGATAAACCGGAATCCCTGGTGAACTACAAGTCCCAGGATCGCTAAAGTGCTGAGACATACCAGAGCCAGGAGACACATAGGCCCCGTAAGTCGGGAGCGTGTAATCCAACAGAAGGCCCTACTACAAGGTCAGCCAGCGCAGAACAGAGACAAAAGTTAGGCCTAGCTCCAGGCAGGTCAGAAACTTACTACGCAGAAGCCAGAACCAGGAGGCCCAAAACCTGCTCTTGGGGAGGATCCGGACATACACCCTTCACCCTACAGTGCTCCGGGGAGTGCCTGAAATTCCACCAGTGAAAGGTATTGAAGTGACTATCGTGTCCGTCCCTGTTCTTGTTCTGGCCCGGCGGAGTCTCTTTTTCCTGCATCCCCGTTCTTATACTGCCCTGAGGCCCAGCTCCACCTGTGGGGAGCTATACCATCAAGCTGCCTTATCACCGGCCTCAGTGGACTGCGCAGAAGCCACAGGTGGCGTCACGAACTCTTTCTTTTATAAGATCAACCAATTATCAACCCCTTTTTAAGGAGAGACCCCAGGGTACGGGCCCGGGAGCCGACCACCGCGACATCCCTAAAGGCCAGGCCAAAGGCCTGGGTATCGAGTTATCTCCATTCCCCTGGGATAGTCATCTCTTTCCTGGCGTCACGAACAGGATCGCGTGCCCGCTGCAACGACGCCGTGTTTTGCCAGTTGCCACCGGGTACTGTGCGCCTTTATTTTGAACTGTGTACTTAAAGTTGTGGTGAAGATAGCCGCCATTGTTGGGTCGAAAAGCGAGAAGAAGGGCGTAGCCGCGGGAAAATAAGGGGCGTACCTGCGAAAGAGCGCGAAGTCCCGGACACGCCCCACACCTCGACGTCAAAGCAGGAAGCGCCAGGTCCTGAAAGGAGCATCGCTGAGCGCTCTGATGTAGGACGCAAGCGACGCAAGGTCCTGAGGACAACCGTCACCTGCGGAGCTGCGGCCTACCGGAAGAAAAAACAGAAGGTAGGCCACGGTTAACTAGGGGGGCGCTAAGATGTACGTCGAACAGCAGAACGCCGACCTACCGGTCAACGTCCCTGAAGTTCAGCCAGCACCCGATAATGGGCTGGCCGAAGCCGCCGCTCCACCAGCAGCGCCTGCAACACCTGTTATTCCTATGACTTTACCGTACATTCCTGGAGCAAAGTGGCTCCCCCAGTACAACGGCAAACCAGATATCCTGTCTGGATTCAAGCGGAAGATATGTGGTATTTTGGATATGTACTCTATGACCGGCAAACAAAGAGCCGCCGTTGTAATAGGACAACTGACCGGTGCTGCGGAGCAGGAAGTGGAAACATGGTCGGCCGCAGACCAGGAGTCAGTGTCCGCAATATTCCAAAATCTACAGACTGTCTTTGAGGACCTTACTGAGGCGGACCTCCGGATGAGGTTCTACAGCTGTTCCCAACAACCAGAGGACAATGTTCGGGACTATGCCTGGCGTCTTCAAGGGGCCCTGTGGGCTCTGAACCAGGTTAGCCCAACCAGCGTTGAGAATGAGAACAAAATGCTGAAGGAACAGTTTGTCCGGGGACTGAGGTCTCCAGCGAAGAGCAAGACTGTGCGTTGGTGGTCCCTGGATCATCCAGATGCCACCATTGACAATCTCAAGGACATGGCTATAAAAGGACTGCAGCCCCTGGAAACAAATGCCATCCAACTTTACCAGGGTGGGAGTGCCCCGGAGCCTGCTACACCCACCTTTTCCCCAGTGGCTGCTGAAGCTAAAGTCCCAGCAACGTCCCCTAAGGAACTGGACAGCTTGCGCTCTGAGGTGCGTCAGTTGAGCAAAACCCTGACCACCGTGCTGAGTGCCCGGCAGCTGCGGACGGAGCCTGAGGAAGGAGGGAAGATCCTGTTAGCCGATAGCCCTGAGGATGTCCCCTGAATGCGGAGGAGGAGGAGACCAACACCACCCTCGCCGAGGACCAGTGGCCAGCGCCGTCCATGGAAGGACCCTACCTGCTACCGATGCCGTAAGACTGGACACATCGCCCAGAATTGTCCTTTAAACGAGAAAACCCTGGGTCCGAGGGCCGACACCCAGGAGTAGACTCACCAGGCCCATCAGACTGGTACAACAGGTTCGTCGGAGGAAGACCTTTCCTGTCTATTGCATTGGACGGGATCCCGATGCATGCCCTGCTGGACACAGGATCTCAGGTAACAATCATGCCTGAAGTCCTCTACAAGAGGTTCTGGTCCATGGACAACCTACGTCCGCCAGCTCCAAATTTGTCTGTATATGCTTCAAATGGACTCCCCCTTAACCTACTCGGGGTTAAGAATGTGACTGTAAAGGTGGGGAGAGTAGAGCTGAAGGACCAGGGACTAATTGTAGTGGAGACTAACCCTGATGACAGCAACCCATATATGGTACTAGGCACTAATGTTGTTGGTAACTGTTTGGGAGAGGTTGTGTTCTTGCTCCAACAGATCGCTGACACTACCAGACCGAGACAGAGGAGGGCACTGCAGAGAGAGATCCGCGTCCTGATGTATCAACAGCAAGTAAAGTTAACAGATGGTGAAATCGGTAACGTGAGGGTAACAGACCCAATACCCATTGTCGTTCCCCCAATGAGTGAAATGCTCATCTGGTGTAGAGCTGCCATAGGTCTTAGAGGACAGAGCTACCAGGCGGTAGTAGAACCCCTTTGCTCTGAGCACAGACCCACGCTCTTAACTGCCATGGGAGTGGTAGATGTACGTAATGGGAGGGTGCCTGTCCGTCTTCTTAACCTAGGGGAAGATGAGGTCAAACTGCCACGTTATGCCACTGTTGCCAAATTACATGCTGTCAATAATAACTGCATCCATGAGGCGGAGTCTTTAACCTCACCAGATGAAGTAGAGGATAATGACCCTGCAGCCCAGGTGGAGGATTGGTGTCAACAGCTCCATGTTGGGACAGACACCACTCCTGCCCATCAAAAACAGGGTGTACACCGGGTGGTTCAAGAATACTCGCAGGTGTTCAGTAAACATCCACTTGACTTTGGGAGGGTTAAGGGGGTTCAACATCATATCCCCACAGGCAACCATTTCCCAATCAAAGAACGTTATAGGCCTATACCCCCAGCTCACTACCAGAAGGCAAAAGAAATGCTGCATGACATGAGGAAGGCGGGAGTAATTAGGGATAGTTGTAGTCCCTGGGCGGCTCCCCTAGTGCTGGTTAGGAAAAAGGACGGGAGCATGAGAATGTGTGTAGATTACCGTCAAGTAAATCACATTACACATAAAGATACATACCCTTTGCCATGCATAGAGGAGTCCCTGGCTGTCTTAAAGTCTGCAAATTACTTTTCTACCCTTGACCTCACTAGTGGGTACTGGCAAGTCGCTGTGGCTGAGGAGGATCGGGAGAAGACGGCCTTCACCACCCCGATGGGACTCTGCGAGTTCAACAGTATGCCATTTGGACTCTGCAATGCCCCCGGAACGTTCCAGAGACTGATGGAGTGCTGCCTGGGACACCGCAACTTCGAGACTGTGTTACTTTACCTGGATGATGTAATTGTGTACTCCAGGATGTACTAGGACCACCTGAAACACCTGGCAGAGGTATTTGAGTCACTGTCCTGGTACGGGATGAAGTTGAAGCCCTCAAAGTGCCACCTGCTCAAGAGGAAGGTACAGTACTTGGGGCACATTGTCAGTCCGGAAGGGGTAGCACCAGACCCGGAGAAGGTCACTGCCATCCAGAAATGGCCGGAGCCAAAGAACCTCAAGGAGGTGTGTCAGTTCTTGGGACCAGTAGGATACTACCGGAGGTTCGTAAAGGACTACACTAAGAAGGCAGCTCCTCTGCAAGACCTCCTGGTAGGGCAGTCCCCCAAAGGCAAAAAAACCCCATTTCATTGGGGTAAAGAACAGGCTGAATCATTTCAAGAAATGAAGGAGATCCTGACAGGTGATGAGATCCTAGCCTATCCTGACTACAGTCAACCGTTCCTGCTGTATACAGATGCCAGCAACGAAGGACTGGGAGCTGTCTTGAGTCAGAAGCAGAATGGGCAAGAAAAAGTGATCGCTTACGCAAGCAGGAAGCTCCGCCCGACTGAGAGGAACCCAGAGAACTATAGCAGCTTTAAGTGAGAGTTCCTGGCCTTGGTCTGGGCCATCACAGAAAGGTTCAAGCACTACTTAGCCTCCAGCAAGTTCACTGTCTATACTGACAATAATCCCTTAAATCATCTTGAAACAGCCAAGCTGGGAGCCATGGAACAACGATGGATGGCTCGGCTGTCAAATTACCAATTCACCATAAAGTACCGGGCGGGCTGCAAGAACGCCAACGCCGATGCCTTATCCAGGATGCCTCACCAGTCAGACACGGAGGAAGAAGTGCATGACTTGGAAGAGATTGAGCTACCTGCCTTTCACCGGAATGGGATGATCCACGAGCAACGAGCCTCCAGGGAGCCGCGTGGAAAAACGTTAAACCCCCTGCCTCATCACAGCTGGAAAGAGACCCAGGACACTGACCCGGTTGTCAGCCGCATTAAACAGCTGATAACGTAAGAAGGTGCCTCTCTGGAGAAGGATGCGTCTCTCCAAGCAAAGAAGCTGTGGAACGAGAGGAGCCGGCTGTTTATCTACCTGGAGAAGTTGTGCCGGAGGTACGTCAATCCCAAAACGCACGAGATGGTGTGGCAGATAGTAGTCCCCAAGATGGACATTCAGATGGTGTTGGAGGCCTACTACGATCAGGCGGGGCACTTTGGCTGGAAAAAGCTAGAGACCCTGTTGAAGTGTCAATTCTACTGGGTGGGGATGCGCAGCGCCATTGAGAGGTGGTGCAGAGACTGTGGACCCTGTAGCCTCAGAAGAAAAGACTACAGCAGCCAGAAGGCACCCCTGCAACCCATCAAGACGACTCGCCCTCTGGAGATCGTGGCCCTGGACCATGTCAAGCTGTCCCCCAGCAGGTCAGGGTACTCCTATGCTCTGACTATGGTGGATCATTACTCACGTTTCCTGGTGGTCGCCCCTGTCAAAGACCTGACAGCAGAGACAGCAGCAAAGACGTTCCAAGCGTACTTCTGCAGACCCCATGGATATCATGAGCAAGTAATGACTGACCAAGGCCCGGCCTTTGAGGCTGAATTGTTCAAAGAGTTCTGCCATCTGTACGGGTGTAAAAAGGTCAGGACTACACCGTACCACCCCCAAACTAACGGTCTCTTTGAAAAGATGAATAACATCATCTACTGAAGACCATACCACTAGAAGAGAGAAACCAGTGGCCAGACCTACTACCTGACCTAGTGGATCTGTATAATCACATACCAGTAAGTTCCACCAATTGCACTCCGGCATATCTAATGCGGGCAAAACCAGGGAAGTTGCCCATGGACCTGGAGCTTGGTGTGGTAGAACCTGAAGCTGATATGACCACTGAGGACTGGGACACCACCAGACAAGAGCAGTACAGAAGGGTACAAGCTTGTGTCAAGGACAGTCTTACTCGGGTGAGAGAAAAACAGGAAATTCAATACAACAAAAACGCACCCGCAGAACCTTTCACACCTGGTGAAACGGTACTAAAAAGGAAAAGACGCAACCACAAACTCGACGACCAGTGAGAAAAAGACCCCTACACTGTGTTACCATCAAGGTTTGACAACAAAAAGACCTGCGGAATTAGTCGTGATGGAGGAAGAACATCTGCTACAGTGTCCAGGGACCATCTAAAATTGTGTCCACATCTACTAAAGACTCAGGAAGAAGTGTCTCTCACAACCCAGGAAGAACCTAAAGAAGCGGTGATACACACTGACCTAGGAGACTTCCCAGCGGATTGGCCTCAAATAGGAGGTGCAGTAATCATTCCAGTACTCCAATTCTATGAACAGCCAGAAAACCCTCCACAGCAAGTTGAACCTGTAAGTGCTGCAGAAGACCCAGCTCAAGAAGTGTCCCCGGATGAAGGATCCCCGGCAGGAGCGGAGCAAGAGGGCCCAGCCAATGGTAGACTTGCCAGTCCAAGAAAGAGGTTAAGGCAGTTTTACAACATGGTTACACGTAGAACTGGTAGAGTAACTGAGGATATAGACACTGATACTCCACCAACCACAGCACTACGCAGATCAGTATGAAGCACAAGAGGTAAACCTCCTGCTAGGTACACACAGTAGATGATCAAAATTGCTGAAATATATATATAGTTACCCCTGGGGTACTGAGTATTAATTGGTAATGTTGAATTACTGTATGTTTTCATGCATACGTTTATTAATTTGTGCTTTTTCCTATTAATTCTTTATTTGCATAATGAATTGCGTGGCTGAGGACTGTGTGCAGCCCAAAAACTCTAGATGTATATAATTGCGCTCCCTGGAGTGCCCCTTTTAAGTGACCTCAGAAGGAAAACCTGTCTGGAGTGGCTCTCTTGGAGGTCCAACTCGGGATCATCATGCCCTGCAGCCACCCCAGGGCCTACGTAGAGGGTTTAGGTATACAGCGAAGGGGAAAAAACATGTTTTTTCCCCTTCGCTGTATATCTATGGTTAGCGATTTATCTACAGTAATGTCATTAGGTGCTAGCTATGGAGCTTTGACTATTATTTAACATGCACCTGTTGAGAAACCTTGACTGTAGAGGGTTTAGGACAGGTCCCTCAAAACCACAAAGTAATCTACCTTGTGAGATGGACATCCTTGCTGGGAACCTCACCACAGGAGACTTGGATTCTGAGGACGCTTTGTAATTGTTTTGTTATGCAACGTTTAAGATTCGTGCCTCCCATAAAGGGAAGAATGTCCTAGTTTTGCTTATGTTTCCTATTGTTACTGTTTTTATAAAATGTACTTCAGCCCGGGAGTGCTGAGTTTAACTAGGGGGGAATGTGAAGCCCAGCTGTGCTTGGTATCACAAATCCTAGAAGGGTGTATTGAAGGATTCCTCCACAAGAGGCCCCCATAACCATTCACACATCAGGGATCTAAAAGAGAAGGTGGAGCCAGGCAGCTCGGGGATTCAGTAGTTCCTCTGGAGAGTTCAGCAAGTACAAACCTGAATGCAGAGTCAGAGTATGGGTTAGCAGTGAGTCCAGTGCAGTCTGAGACGAGTTACCTCAGAGGACAAAAGCCTGTTCCAGCTCCTGCAATTGCTATCCTGCAGTGGAGCTTTTCCAGATCAAGAATCGGTGTAGCTCAGTGAGGTGAGCTTTAGGTGTGCCGGCGCCATAAGATCGGTGAAGAGCGGCATGCTGCCGTTAGTGTGAGTAGCCTATTGAGGGCCCGAGTAGGCCGAAGGCAAAGAGTAGAGAGTTAGTTCATAGGGGGCAGAGGAGCTTAATTAGCTCACCCCGAAGAAGAAGCAGTTACCGGACACCGGGTCCGAAGCTTGCCGGGATCTCCATGACCCAGTAAGATAAACCGGAATCCCTGGAGAACTACAAGTCCCAGGATCGCTAAAGTGCTGATACGTACCAGAGCCAGGAGACACATAGGCCCCGTAAGCCGGGAGTGTGTAATTAGAGATGAGCGTTGTTCTACTCGAACTGTTCGCCAATCTCAAATTCGAGCTGTTTTGGGCGGTGTTCGAGCCGGTCGGCGAACACGAACAATTTGAGAAAAATTCGGCTGTTCGAGGTTATGTTCGATAACTGTTCGTGCACCAAAATCATAACTGGATTTTTTCTCAGTAATGATGAAAATTAATGTTAATACGCAGTTTGAGTGTACAGCGGGGCGGGGGGAGGGGCAGGGGATGGATCTCTGCAGGAACAATGAAGATCTCCATTTTTTTTTCTCTTTCCCGCATTTGCAGTGGGGAGGTGCAATCTGTCAGCCTATCAGCAGCGCACACACGGAGCGAAGTGCTTTTTTTCACACAAGAAGGGCATGTGTGATTGGCAGTGTATGTCACATGTCCTTGCCCTATAAGACCAAGCCATTTTCCCCGTCGCCACCATTTTCTCACTGCTGCAGCTGCGTGTTAGACGGCACCGCTGTTGCTGTGTGCGCTATACCTTGTTAATTTCAAGCCAATTTTCGCACAAATATACAGATAGCTTGGGAGTAGGGAATAGTTGTGATTGCAGTCCTTTTAAGGACTAGGTTACAGCATTTCCTACGACTTTTATCAGGCAGGTCTGTGCTCTTAAATAGATAGATTGTGGGAGTAAAGACTAATTGTAATTGGAGTCCTTTTCAGGACTAGGTTACATCAGTTCCTATCAGTTTTTGCCAGGCAGGTCTGTGCCAGTGCTGTGCAAGTTTTTTTCACAGCATTTGGCTGAATCTAGCAAAGCTAATCCTTTTTGGCCTATTGCAGAGTGTGTTAGTCAGTGGAGTAGCCTATCTGTGTTGCAAGATATACCACCTGTGTATAGAATACCAATTTTTTTACTGCACCTAGTGAAGTAAAATCTTTTGGGCATAGCATCATTCTATTAGTCCATCTATACTGACCTCCATCAGGTTGCAAATTGAATAAAAAAATTTTCTGCATCTAGCTCTGAAAAAATATTTGGGCTTCTAGCGGTGTGTGGGACTTGGTCTATTAGTCCATCTATACTGACCTCCATCAGGTTGCAAATTAAAAATAATTTTTTTCTGCATCTAGCTCTGAAAAAATATTTGGGCTTCTAGCAGTGTGTGGGACTTGGTCTATTAGTCCATCTATACTGACCTCCATCAGGTTGCAAATTAAAAATAATTTTTTTCTGCATCTAGCTCTGAAAAAATATTTGGGCTTCTAGCAGTGTGTGGGACTTGGTCTATTAGTCCATCTATACTGACCTCCATCAGGTTGCAAATTAAAAATAATTTTTTTCTGCATCTAGCTCTGAAAAAATATTTGGGCTTCTAGCAGTGTGTGGGACTTGGTCTATTAGTCCATCTATACTGACCTCCATCAGGTTGCAAATTAAAAATAATTTTTTTCTGCATCTAGCTCTGAAAAAATATTTGGGCTTCTAGCAGTGTGTGGGACTTGGTCTATTAGTCCATCTATACTGACCTCCATCAGGTTGCAAATTGAATAAAAAAAATTTCTGCATCTAGCTCTGAAAAAATATTTGGGCTTCTAGCGGTGTGTGGGACTTGGTCTATTAGTCCATCTATACTGACCTCCATCAGGTTGCAAATTAAAAATAATTTTTTTCTGCATCTAACCCAGCCAATAGTTTTGGCCTAATACCACAGTTTGGCCACTCAGCTCTGCTCGGTTACCATCCATTGTTTTTTTGTGCAAACAACTCCAGAGTTGTGAATTAGTTAACCACCAAAATGAGTGGAAAAAGGCCTGCTGCTGGTGGAAAGGGGAATAGGCGTGTTGGGAAGGGGAAAAAAGGTTGTGTCCGTGGGGTAGGTGCAGAAGAAAGACCATCTTCCAGCCAAACTAAAATGTCTACTTCTTTTAGCGGACAATGTGATAAGATCCCTTTCTTACGGCCACGCCAATCGCTACAAATTCCAGATGAGGCACAAAAACAGCAGGTGCTTCAACGGATATCAAGTGCTCCTTTAAGTGGGCTCTCCTCCACATCAACTTCAACATCACAAATACTCCAGTCCTCAAAGGTGTCACCCAAATCGCACTTGCTTCCTCACAGCTCCCAAATCTCCAGCTGCCCGTCTGAGTATGAGGTAGAACAGATGGTTGAGTCTGCAGAGCTGTTTACTCATACTATAGCCTGGGAATCAGAGGTCGACTCCAGCGCTTCTGTGAATCCAGACGAGGAAATGATCTGCACTGATGCCCAGAATCTTTATGAGTCGGATCCAGGACCAGACGCAGAAGGTTCTGACCATAATGTAGACCCTCATTCCCAAACTGTAACTCCTGTTGGTGGAGACAATGAGGAAGACGATGATAAGACTCAAATACCTGATTGGAGCGACAACTTTAGTTTTTTGTCAGGGCAGGAACAGGTTGGCTCTGAGGACGACGGGTGTGATAACGCACAGGGTGATGATGATGAGGTCGGAGATCCCACTTACTGTCAACCCACAGTCAGCCAAGAGATGAGGTCAGCAGAGGAGGTGGAGGAAGATGCTAGTGACGACGAGGTCAGGTTGCGCCTTCCTGGACAGAGACGTAGTACTGGAAGCACGTCAACAACTGCATCCTCAAACACAACTCTGCCTCTCACCACAAGTCGTGGTGGCTCTTCAGGTCGCATGGGTGCTAAGCCTTGCATAGCCTGGGCATTTTTTCAGATCGATAAAGATGACCCAACTCGTGTTATCTGTAACATTTGTCAGCAAAAGCTAAGTAGAGGCCAAAAAATACATAGTTTGAGTACTTCATGCATGAACCGGCACATGGACATGAAGCATAAGTTGCAGTGGGAAGCTCAGTGTGCTACAATGCGGTCTAGCCGGCCGGGCCAACCACCGTCTGCCATATCTTGTGCATCCGCGGCCTCTTCATCCTCTGTGACTGGGGGGACAGCAGTCACACCTGTTTTGGGGCGCAGACCTGCCACCTCTTTACCCGCAACAGCCAGCGTGATTGGCAGGTCATCATTTTCTTTGGAGGTGGTAACACCAGCTGGTCTTGAGCGCTGTCCGACATCGATAGCACCACCTTTGGATCAAGGCAACCTAACATGTCCGCCTGCATCTTCCTCACAGACCGGCAGTTTGCCGGGGACACCCTTATCAACCCCGTCTAAGCACAATAGCCAGCCCTCGGTCCCTCAGATGTGGACAAGTAAAAGACCATTTCCTCCTATCCATGAGAAAGCTAAGAGGTTGAATTTCACCATCTGCAAGCTCTTGGCTACAGAAATGCTGCCTTTCCGCCTGGTGGACACAGAGGATTTTCGAGACCTTATGTCCGTCGCAGTGCCCCAGTACCAGATGCCCAGTCGGCACTACTTCTCAAAGAAAGGTGTGCCTGCGCTCCACCAGCATGTCGCACACAACATCACCGCTTCTTTGAGAAACTCTGTGTGTGACAGGGTGCATTTCACCACAGACACTTGGACGAGTAGGCATGGACAGGGGCGTTACATGTCGCTGACTGGGCACTGGGTAACTATGGTGACAGCAGGACAAGGGGCTGCTGTCCAAGTCTTGCCGTCCCCACGAGTTGTGCGTCAATCCTCTTTATGTCATTTTTCCTCCACTGCTTCTGCCTCCTCAACCTCCTCTCGGTCTTCCACCTGCACCCAAAGGCTGTCTGGTCATGCCACAAGCTTTCTAACTGCGCAGAAGGGATCCTGCACACCTCCTTACTATGCTGGCAGTAGGGCTCAACGTCATCAGGCGGTTTTTACATTGAAATGTCTGGGAAATGTGAGTCACACAGCTGAGGAGTTGTGGTCAGCTCTGGAGAACCAATTTCATGAATGGTTGTCTCCACTGGACCTGAAACCAGGGAAGGCCGTGTGCGACAATGCTGCAAACCTGGGTGCGGCCCTTCGCCGGGGCAATGTCACACACGTGCCTTGTATGGCTCACGTGTTGAACCTGGTTGTCCAGCAATTTTTAGCCCACTATCCCAGACTAGATGGCCTTCTGCAGAGGGCACGGTCGCTGTGTGCTCACTTCCGCCGTTCGCATCCCACAGCTCAGCGACTTACATCTCTACAGAAGTCGTTGGGCCTGCCACTTCACCGGCTAAAATGCGATGTGCCTACCCGGTGGAATTCAACTCTGCACATGTTGCAGCGACTGTGGCAGCACCGACAAGCCCTGGTGCAATACGTTCTGACGTATAGCCTGGGCCAACGAGATTCAGAGGTGGGGCAAATCACGCTGGAGGAGTGGTCTCAGATCAGGGACCTATGCACCCTTCTGCTCAGTTTTGAAATGGCGACGAAGATGTTTAGTGCTGACGATGCCATTATCAGCATGACTATTCCGGTGATTTACATGCTGGAGCACATGTTAAACAGAATTCGGAGTCAGGTGGTGGCACAAGAGGAGGTGGAGGAAGTAGAGGAGGAGGAGTTGTATGCGGAAGGGCTAACATCTGCAAGGTCCAGACGGTCGGCAGCACCAAGGCGGCAGGCATGTGAGGGTGGGGGAGATGATTTTACCAGGGCGCATGGTAGCAGCCAAACTAGTGAGGAAGTTGCAGGAGCCCAGGAAGAAGTGGAGGACGAACTGATGGAAGACTCATCAGATGAGGGAGACCTTGATCACATTTCTGTTGTGCGAGGTTGGGGGGAGAGGACAGAGGAAGGAAGCATGATTGCTACCTCGCCACCAACACAACAGGGACTTGGTGCTCCTGGATGCGCAACACACATGAGTGCCTTCTTGCTGCACTACCTGCAACATGACCCTCGAATTGTGAGAATTAGAAATAATCCTGACTACTGGGTTGCCACACTGTTAGATCCCCGGTACAAAAGTAAATTTGCAGAAATTATTCCTGCCATAGAAAGGGATGCACGCATGCAGGAGTATCAGCAGAGACTGTTGCAGAATCTTACATGTGCTTTTCCACAAAATACCAGTGGTGCACGTAGTAAATCTCACAGTTCCAACTTGCCAACCGTGGGACCGTCAAGTGTTCAGCACTCAAACCGTAACAGAACCACAGTATCTGCTGGTAACATCAATTTTGCGGAATCATTTCACCACTTTTTTAGCCCATCCTTTGCAAGGCCACAGGAGACAAGAAGTCTGACACATAGTCAACGCCTAGAGACGATGGTACAGGAGTATCTCCAAGTAAACATTGAAGCCACGACTGTGTCGCTGGACCCTTGCTCTTTTTGGTCTTCCAATCTGGATAAATGGCCGGAGCTAGCCACTTACGCCTTGGAGATCTTGTCATGCCCCGCAGCCAGCGTTCTGTCTGAACGTGTGTTCAGCGCTGCTGGTGGTGTGCTGACAGATAAGCGCACGCGGCTCTCCACTGATAATGTAGACAGACTCACGTTCATAAAGATGAGCAAATCATGGATCCGAAATGACTTTTCTACCCCTGTGTCATCCTGGGGAGAGTAAAAGCTTGATGATTGGTTAAAATCACCCTACCAACCGTTTTAAGCTTTCAAATTACTAATCATGTTTATCTGTATCTTGACTGGAAAATAATTTGGGCTTTGTAGCAGTGTGCAGCACTGATCCTATTAGGCCATCTATAATAAGCTTCACCAGATTTAAAATTAAAAATAATTTTTAGCTGCATCTAGCCCGGAAAATAATTTTGGGGCTCCGAGATGCGCAAGACACATAAGTGCCTTCTTGCTGCACTACCTGCAGCATGACCCTCATATTGTCAGAATTCGAAGTAATCATGACTACTGGGTTGCCACACTCTTAGATCCCCCAAACTTTTCGATCAACCTTTTCATTTTAATAAAGACCAAAAAAATGGTCATTTTTGAAATTATAAGCATTAGCAGGTTGTTAGAAACTGAAATCAAACAGTTTTCAACTCAAAACTTTATTCTAGGTGATGTTACATTTTCACATAGGACCCCTTGTTCGAAAGGAGCTTCTGAACTCTCTCGTCCATTGAATTTGTCAGGTTTTGGATGGTTTCTGCTTCAATTGTTTTGCATGAGGACAGAATACCCTCCCAGAGCTGTTGCTTAGATGTGAACTGCCTCCCGCCATCATAGACACTCCTTTTAATGATGCTCCAAAGGTTCTGAATGGGGTACAGGTCAGGGGAGCATGGGGGTCACACCATAAGTTTGTCCCCTTTTATGCCCATATCAGCCAGAGATGCAGATGTTTTATGTGCAGCATGAGATGGTGCATTATCATGCAGAAAAATGATCTTGCTGTGAAATACACGGTTCTTCTTCTTGAACCATGGCAGGAAGTGCTGTTTGAGAAAATCCACATACATTATGGAGTTCATCTTTAGCGCCTTCAGGGATCCTAAAGGGGCCGACAATCTCTCTCCCCATGATTCCAGCCCAAAACATTACTCCACCTCCTCCTTGTTGGCGCTGTAGCCGTGTTTGCGTGGGGTGTCCATCAACCAGCCATCCTCCACTCCATTCATCTGGACCATCGAGCGCTGCACGGCACTCATCCGTGAACAAAACAGTTTTGAAATCAGTCTTCATGTAATGTTTGGCCCACTGGAGCCGTTTCTGCTTGTGTGAAGTGGATAGAGGAGGTCGACAGGATGGCATATGCACAGCTGCAAACCTCTGAAGGACCCTGCATCTTGTTGTTCGGGGGACGTTGGAGGCACAAGCAGCTTCAAAAACTTGTCTGCTGCTATGACAAGGCTTTTTTGCCGCTGCTGTTTCAACCTGACGTAATTGCCTGTAGGAAAGAGTCCTCAATTTGCCCTTATCAGCACGCACACGTGTGTACTGTGAATCAGCTACATACTTCTTGATTGCCAAGACACTTCATCCTGATCATCGCACAATGTTGATTGTAGTCATGCCTTGATCTAAACACTCCACAATTTGTTGCTTCTCAGCAGCCGACACATCCTTTTTCTTTCCCATTTTGGCAGAAAATGTAGGCTGCTTAATAATGTGAGAGAGCCTTCTTAAGTAGTCTTGCCTTTCATTGGACACACCTGCCAAACTAATTAGCACAGGTGTCTGCAATTGCTTACAGTGATATAAAGAGCCCTGACACACATCACCATCAATGAGTTTAACTGACAAACAAACAAATTCTTCCCTTATCACTCCTAAACACTTTTTGCATAATAATTTGGAACGCGGTGTACATGTGCTTTTCCACAAAACACCAGTGGTTCACGTAGTGAATCTTACAGTTCTAACTTGCCAACCGTGGTCTGTATGGAATTGTTCAATAAAGGGCCCAAAATTAAGATAACATAGATGGGAGAGGTCTCTATGAATAGGAATTCCTAAGTATTTGATACCCTGTGAGGGCCAGGCAAAGGGAAAGTTGGACTGGATGGAATCCTATATGGATTTAGGGAGGGAGACATCGAGGGCCTCAGACTTCGCTGCATTGATTTTAAAATATTACCATGTAACAAAGTGATCTATTTCAGCCATAACAGCAGGGATGGATATATGTGATTGAGTGATATATACTAGGACATCATCAGCAAATAGAGAGCACTTGTACTCGGTGCCTCCCACCTCAATCCACCTAATATTGGGGTTATGGCGAATTGATGAGAGCAGGTGCTCCGTCACTAGGATGTATAAGAGAGGGGACAGAGGACATCCCTGCCTTGTCCCATTGGTGATTGTGAAAGGTGATGAAAATGTTCTGACGCACCCCCTGGGCCTTGGGACACCCGGAGCCGGACCCTTTTTGGTGGATGCTGGTGGTTGTAGTCTTTGTGGCGGCGATCCGGTTCCGTGGCTCAGGGCGGTCAAACCAGTGGCGGAACTATTTATGTGGTTTTGATGTTTAAATGTCCGACTACGCCACCCGTGGATTGCGGTCAGAGTGAACCGCCGCTACAGGGCAGACCGCTAAGGCTGGTGTTGTGGGTGCAGCAGAGCGTAGCATAACTCCCCACGGGAGGAGTATAGCCTCAGGGCAGTGTATGCGGAGGATGGGGGTGATGGTGCAGGGCAGCAGCAGTAACGACACGGAGTCAGTGATGCAGTTCAGGGCCTTTACTCACAGTTCTTATTATCCAGACCACGTCTGCAGGTAACGGCTGCCCACGTCGTACTGTGCTCACCAGGTGAGGGGCTCAGACAACTCCCAGATAACTTTGGAGCGCTTCACAGGACCCCCTTTGTGTGTCCTTTGTCTGGCCTTTCTTACCAACACTTCTGTCCGGCTGCCTCGGGCCTCCTCTTGGTAAACTTGGCGCCAGTTTCCCTGACCCTATGTGGTGCCTTCCTAGCGGGTGGAGCAAGGGGCTGCGCCACATAAAATGTCAGAGCCTCCGGTTTCTAGCTGAGGGTCGTTTCCTGCCTCCACTAGTTCGGGGACCGGTCTCCCCCTTTGGCCTGACTCCTCCACGCAGGTGGATTCGGGCGTACGGTGGCGACTCGCCCGTCCGCACCCCTGGGATCCCTTCATTCCTCGTTCCTGGAGCCTTCTCCGCTCCTCTTCCTTCCTTCTCCCTCTTGCAGGCCTGGGCCTCTGTTACTAGGCCCGCCTCCGGAGCAGAGCTCATGCAGAGCCCCTGCTCCCTGCCACTTCTGCTCAGACTTCTCTGCACTGAACTAAGATGGTGCCCACCTTTTATACTCCCTTCTCAATGCACCCAGGAACTGCTTCCTCCCT
This sequence comes from Phyllobates terribilis, assembly GCF_046119375.1. NCBI lineage: Eukaryota > Metazoa > Chordata > Amphibia > Anura > Dendrobatidae > Phyllobates > Phyllobates terribilis. The sequence continues at coordinate 88,876,327 of NW_027362771.1, forward strand.
GCTCCTGCACTGCAGGGTTCTCCTTCCTCAGTGTTCCCTCCCCCCACTCCAGCCAAGGACAGGGACTGTCGTGCCCATCTCAGGGGCATATTGGTCGGCCTGCCCCACGGCAATGTGGTGTAATGCATGCAGGTGTCGGGTCCTGATCCACACTCCATCCTTATCTGAGAGTGAGATATCACACCTCTGGGTGAGGTGCAATACGTCTGTAGCAACCGAGCCCTCGGTGCTACAGTTCCATTTATCTTCAGCCTAGGTGACGTATTGTGATACAGGGCCATGATTTTGGCTATAAAATGGTCCCCTAGACCCCTACCCCAAGCTTTTTAAGAGAATCATATATGGCGTGCCAGGAGACTCTATGGAATGCTTTCTCAGCATCCAACGAGAGTATCTACTTACAAATTTTTAACTGCATCTAGCCCAGGAAATACTTTGTGCCTAGTAGCAGTGTCTGCTAGTCAGCGGATTATCCCGGCTGTTAAGCAAGCTACACCACCTGTAGTTTGGACACTTAATTTTTTCAAAGAAATGCTTCGGGACCACGGGATACTCAGTGAAGAGCATCAGGAGGCACCCCAAGGCATAGGGGCTGGGACTGGCACTAGGATGCCTTGCGGTGGACAGCCGAGCTCGATCCTTATAAAAGCTTTTTAACTGCAGCAGCTTTAGTGGACGCTACTGGAGCTGGAATTACGCGGCTGCTGGCATGAGACTTGCCCTCCAATAGATCCTTGTAAATGGATTTAAAGTGTATTCATTCAAATTAGAGGGACAATTTAAATTAAAAAGCTTAGAGCTGCCTCCACCACAGGGGGGCTCTCTCGACCCACCAGCGGACAGGCACCAGTATTGGGAGAGGGGGGCTGGCCGTCAGGGTTCACCGCGGCTCTGGCACAAACCCGGCGACACGGAGGTGGCACGGGCAGGAGCGGACTGAATGTGTCGGCTTCTCACTTTTTGGATTTTAGAAGGGCATGACATGCCTATATCTGTGTCTCCCCCTCCTTTTACTCCTCCACCTCTTTTCTTTTCGCATGACTATATGTACTTGTCACTTTTCCATGTGTTAGTTGTGTCTTCTGAGCAGTTTGTCAGCTTTTGGACACCTTTGAAGGTGTTTTCTATGTGTTTCTATGTGTTTTTGTTTGCCTGCCATTGGTTTTAACGGTGTTCGAAGGTGTTCGACGAACAGTTCGACGAACAGTTCGGCGAACACACGGGTGTTCGACGAACCGAACCGAACTCGAACACTACGGGGGTAGCTCAACACTATGTGTAATCCAACAGAAGGCCCTACCATAAGGTCAGCCAGCGCAGGACAGAGACAAAAGTTAGGCCTAGCTCCAGGCAGGTCAGAAACTTACTATGCAGAATCCAGAACCAGGAGGCCCAAATCCTGCTCATTGGGGAGGAGCCGGACATACACCCATCACCCTACAGTGCTCCGGGGAGTGCCTGAAATTCCACCAGTAAAAGGTATTGAAGTCACTATCGTGTCCGTCCCTGTTCTTGTTCTGGCCCGGCGGAGTCTCTTTGTCCTGCATCCCCGTTATTATACTGCCCTGAGGCCCAGCTCCACCTGTGGGGAGCTATACCATCAAGCTGCCTTATCACCGGCCTCAGTGGACTGCGCAGCGCTGGTGATCCTCACCAGAAGCCACAGGTGGCGTCACAAACTCTTTCTTTTATAAGATCAACCAATTATCAACCCCTTTTTAAGGAGAGACCCCAGGGTACGGGCCCGGGAGCCGACCACCGCGGCATCCCTAAAGGCCAGACCAAAGGCCCGGGTACCGAGTTATCCCCATTCCCCTGGGCTAGTCATCAGCAAGACTCCAGGGGCCATCGGAAGGTAAGTATAGATTTATTTTTTTATTTTTAAGCATTCTTTCCGATCACACTATATAAATCCATGCTGTTTGCATGGATTTAAATAGTGTGACCAAGTTGATAAGCACTTTCCAAGTGATGCTAAAATCGCTTGGAAATCGCTTGTCAACCCGCATGCGGAAATGCATGTGAAGAACGCTTCACATCCGCATGTCCCTTGCAGGAAAACTCGTGTACAATCCGCATGTACAATCCGCATGCGTTTTTTCTGCCAGGGGAGATGCAGAAATGCTCAGGAAATATCGGGAGCATTTCTGCATCGAGGGCACATAGCCTTAAAGTGGATTTTCATGAAGTCTTCTAGATGATTATTTATGCCCTTTTTAATAATAGCTTTCCTTTCAAGAACAAATGAAATAGGAAGTACCTCTCAGCTTCTAATGCAAACTCAGAAAATGTGACCTGTAAAGGGGTTAGCATTCATGATGAGCGAACGTGCTTGCCACTGCTCGATACTCGCCCGAGCATCACGGTGCTTGACAAACTCGGCGCTCGGTGAGTATTTTGGGTTGCTAGGGCGGGAACTCGGGTCCCAGCCCTGCATGTTTGGCGCTCTTTAGAGAGCCAATTATCTTGCAGGGATTGCTTGCCACGCACTGTAATGCCGTAGCCATGTTGGCTATGGGCATTACAGTGATTAGCTGGCCACACAGAGTCATCAGGTCTATACAATATAAGACTTGACGCCGCTATGCTCTTTACAGTCTACCCCGGAATCAGGCAGAGCTGCTGCTGAGTCAGGGAGAGATTTGCTTGTTTAGAGATAGTATACGTATTTCACAACATATATCTATAAATCCATCTGAACTAACAGTCTTTCTGAGGACTAATCCAGGTGCATATTTTCAGTGGTGAAAGTGATAGCAGCAGTTAGGCAGGCAGGCAATGTATGTGGCAGACTGCAGTGCATATAGTATAGTGCAAGAGGGTCCATAGCACGTTCCTGTTGCTACTGTTCATACAGATATTTGTAGACATAGCCCCAGGTATCAGGGGCCAGGGCAATTTTTTTTATGTTAATCCTGGTTATTTGCTTAAAAAGCAATCCAGAGTACACATTTTTTTTGCACCATTTGCTTATTAGCACTGCATAATACAGCCAGATCTGTTCCATATTTCAGCGATAAAAATCCCGAAATTTGAACTGAACCTGAAAAATATTGACCTCCTTTTTAATTCTGTTGCAGTGTGTCAGTCAAGCTCTTCACACTAGGTCTCTGTGTAGAATAATATTAGTAAATTACAGGCCTGCTATTTAAAACCATGGTTCTCTGTCAGACATATCACATATAACAGTGTTCCAGAATCAGTCATTTCTGCCTTCCATTTCGTTGCAGTGTGTCGGTCAAGCTACTCACACTAAGTCTCTGTGAAGAATAATATTAGTAAATTACAGGCCTGCTATTTAAAACTGTGATTCTCTGTCAGACATATCACATATAACTGCATTCCAAAATCAGCCATGTCTAGTGAACATGGAAAACATTGTCCTCCATTTTAAAATGGGCAAGGTGCAAGGCAAGGGACGGGGAATTGGATGTGATGGTGATGGTGCATGCAGAGGCTGAGGCTGTGGGCAAGCTGAAATTGTGCCACAACAAACACCCACATCTTGTCACCTGACCTTGTTGTCCCAATTGCTAGGGGACCGCAGCACACCACTATTGAACCCAGAGCAATGTCAAAAGGTTGTTGGTTGGATAGCAGATAATGCTTCCAGTCACTTTGCCACCACCACTACAACCCTGTCTTCCACACGGTCAAGTCTCAGTAGCCGTGAGTCTGAAACACATATTCCTCACCTTGATCCTCCTTCCTCCCACCATGCCGAGTGCCGGGAGACAACTGATCCCACACCTGGACACTCAGAAGAGCTGTTCACTTTTTCATTTGTAGATTCGGGTCTCTCACCCGGCCAACTTCAAGTGAGTCAAGAGGAGAACGCGTGTAGCGATGCCCAAACATTTGAGCAGCCATGGTCACGCAAAAGAAATGGTGGGAAAGTGAAATTACTGTCACAAGAGGTGGATGATGATGATGATGAGACACAATTGCCAGAAAGTCAGGAGGAGGACCAGGGAGCAGAAGTAGAAGACGAGGTGGTGGATGACATAGTAACTGACCGAACCTGGCAGGGGGACATGCAGAGCGAAGACAGCAGCACACAGAGGGAGGGAGGCGTAGCACCACAACAGGTAGGAAGAAGCAGTGTGGTGGCCACAGATACAAGGCGGGAAAGCGTTCCTCGTACCACCAACATGACGTGCCAGTACAACTGTTAGGTCTTTCCGAGCCTGGTTGTTATTTAAAGACTCTGCAGATAACCCCAAAAAGGCCATTTGCACAACCTGCCAGTCCAGCATCAGCAGGGGTAGCAAAACTAGCAGCCTGACCACCACCAGCATGATCAGGGACATGGCAGCAAAGTACCCTACTAAGGGGGCCAAACCCCAGGGTCCAGAAATAGTATCTGTGGGCGACACCACTGCTTCTTCCGTTTTTTTGTGTGAATGCCAATCCCTTGTCCATGGCGCAGGCGAATATGCCTCCCGCCGTGAACATGTCGGTGCACACTGTCAACAAGCACCATCAGCAAGCACGTCCACTTCCTTGTCCCAGCACAGCATTCAGTTGTCCTTACCCCAGTCCTTGGAACGCAAGTGCAAATACGCAGACAATGCCCCACAGGCCACACTACTAAATTCACACATTTTGCGAATGCTTGCACTTGAAATGTTGCCTTTTAGGCTCGTGGAGATGGAAGCTTTCCGCAACCTGATGGTGGCGGCCGCCCCTCGGTACTCGGTCCCCAGCTGCCACTATTTTTCCCGGTGTGCTGTCCCTGTATTACACAAGCACATGTCTCACAACATTGGCCGTGCCCTCAACAACACAGTTACTAGGAAAGTCCACCTAACCACGGACACGTGGACAAGTGCTTGTGGGTAGGGATGGTACATCTCACTGATGGCACACTGAGTTAATATAGTGAAGCTGGGACCCAGTGGGAACTTGGGATGGAACACTTCCTCCCGATGCTGAGGATCAATCAGGGTTTTCCCCAAATTCTACAGCTCCAACACCTCCTCCTGCTCCACTTCAGCCTCCATCTACGAAATGAGCACATCAGTCAGAAGTGGGAAACACTGCAGCACTGCCTCGGCTAAGCGGCAACAGGCTGTGCTGAAGCTAATACGATTAGGTGACAAACCACACACCGCTAAAGAGTTATGAACAGCTATGAAAGAACAGGCAGATCTGTGGCTAACACTGCTGAACCTACAGTCAGGCATGGTCGTGTGTGACAATGGCCGAAACCTGGTGGCAGCTCTGAAGCGAGGCGAACTTACACACGTACCATGCTTGGCCCATGTGCTTAACCTCGTGGTTCAGCAGTTTCTCAAAACCTACCCAGATCTGTCGCATCTGCTTGTCAAAGTACGCCACCTGTGTGCCCATTGTAGAAAGTCAGCTACAGCTCCCGCCGCCCTTTACGTGCTTCAGCAGCATTTGCAGATTCCAGCTCACCGACTGGTGTGCGATGTCCCCATGTGTTGGAACTTGTGGGTAGTGTTGAGCCACCCCCGTAGTGTTCGAGTTCGGTTCGGTTCGTCGAACACCCGTGTGTTCGCCGAACTGTTCGTCGAACTGTTCGTCGAACACCTTCGAACACCGTTAAAACCAATGGCAGGCAAACAAAAACACATAGAAACACATAGAAAACACCTTCAAATGTGTCCAAAAGCTGACAAACTGCTCAGAAGACACAACTAACACATGGAAAAGTGACAAGTACATATAGTCATGCGAAAAGAAAAGAGGTGGAGGAGTAAAAGGAGGGGGAGACACAGATATAGGCATGTCATGCCCTTCTAAAATCCAAAAAGTGAGAAGCTGACACGGCCAGTCCGTTCCTGCCCGTGCCACCTCTGTGTCGCCGGGTTTGTGCCAGAGCCGCGGTGGACCCTGACGGCCAGCCCCCCTATCCTAATACTGGTGACTGTCCGCCGGTGGGTCGAGGCCCCCCACGGTGGGGGGGGAGTAACATCTGCAGAAGAAAGACCATCTTCCAGCCAAACTAAGATGTCGACTTCTTTTCGTGGACAATGTGATACGATCCCATTCTTACGGACACGCCCATCGCTACAAATTCTAAATGAGGCACAAAAACAGCAGGTGCTTCAACGGATATCAAGTGTTCCTTCAAGTGGGCTCTCCATCACCTCAATTTCAACATCACAAATACTCCAGTCCTCAGAGGTGTCACCCCAATCGCACTTGCTTCCTCACAGCTCCCAAGTCTCCAGCTGCCCGTCTGAGTATGGGGTAGCACAGATGGTTGAGTCTGCACAGCTGTTTACTCATACTATAGCCTGGGAAACGGAGGTCTGCTCCAGAGCTTCTGTTAATCCAGATGAGGAAATGATCTGATCTGATGCCCAGAATCTTTATAAGTCGGATCCAGGACCAGATGAAGAAGGTTCTGAGCATAATGTAGACCCTTGTTCCCAAACTGTAACTCCTGTTGGTGGAGACAATGATGAAGACGATGATGAGACTCAAATACCTGATTGGAGCGACAACTTGACTTTTCGGTCAGGGCAGGAAGAGGTTGGCTCTGAGGACCACGGGTGTGATAACACACAGGGTGATGATGACGAGGTTGGAGATCCCACTTACTGTCAACCCACAGTCAGCCAGTCGATGAGGTCAGCAGAGGAGGTGGAGGAGGATGTGACTAGCCCTGGGGATGGGGATGACTCGGTACCCGGGCATTTGCCTGGCCTTGGGGATGTCGCAGTGGTCGGCTCCCTGGCCCGTACCCTGGGGTCTCTCTTTAAAAGGGTGGATAATTGTTAATTTTATAAGAGTTCATGACGCCACCTGTGGTATCTGGTGACAAGCACCAGCGCTGCAGCAGTCCACTGAGGCCGGTGATAAGGCAGCTCGATGGTATAGCTCCCCACAGGTGGACCTAGGTCTCAGGGCAGCGTATGCAGGGGGAATGCAGGACAGGCGAGACCCAGCTGGGTCAGAGCAAGAACGGGAACGGACACAGTAGTCACTTCAGTACCTTTTACTGGTGGAAATTCAGGCACATCCCGGAGCACTGTAGGGTGAAGGGTGCATATCAGGATCCTCCCCAATGAGCGGGTGTAGGGCCTCCAGTTTCTTGCCTCTGCGTAGTAAGTTTCTGACCTGCCTGGAGCTAGGCCTAACTTTGTCTCTGTCCTGCGCTGGCTGACCTTGTGGTAGGGCCTTCTCTTGGAGTTCACACTCCCAGTATGCGGGGCCTAAGCGTCTCCTGGCTCTGTTACATATCAGCACCTTAGCAATCCTGGGACTTGTAGTTCTCCAGGGATTCCGGTTATGCCTTACTGGGTCATAGAGATACCGGTAAGCTCGGATCCTGTGTCCAGTAAATGCTTCGGGGTGAGCTGGTTAAGCTCCTCTGCCCCTTATGTACTAACTCGCCACTCGACTTCGGCCTACTCGGGCCCTCACTAGGCTATACACACTAACGGCAGCTTGCCGCGCTTCACTGATCTTACGGCACCGGCACACCTTAAGCTCTATCTGGGCTCCCTGAATCTAGCAAGCAGGAGCCTCGTGCTCCACTGCTGAACTATTAACTGCGTTCTCTAAACTAGACTGAGCTCCACTGCAGACTGACCTCTCTTAGGCTTCTCTACTGCAGGAACTCTTCAGAGGAACTGAACTGCCTAGCTCCACCTTCCCTATTTATATCCCTAACGGGCTCCCTCTGCTGGTCTGAGGTGGAAGGTGGAGATGTGTGAATGTTTATGGGGGCCTCTTGTGGAGGATTCCATCAATGCACTCTTCTAGGATCTGTGATACCAAGCGCAGCGGGGCATCACAGATGCTATTGACGACGAGGTTAGGTTGCGCCTTCCTGAACAGAGACGGAGTACTGGAAGCACGTCAACAACTGCATCCTCAACCACAACTCTGCCTCTGACCACAAGTCGTAGTGGCTCTTCAGGTCACATGGGCTCTAAGCCTTGCATAGCCTGGGCATTTATTCAGATCGATAAGGATGACCCAACTCGTGTTATCTGTAATATTTGTCAGCAAAAGCTAAGTAGAAGCCAAAAAATCCAAAGTTTGAGTACTTCATGCATGTACCGTCACATGGATATGAAGCATAAGTTGCAGTGGGAAGCTCACTGTGCTACAATGCGGCCTAGCCGGCTGGGCCAACCACTGTCTGCCCCATCTTGTGCATCCACAGCCTCTTCATCCTCTGTGACTGGGGGGACAGCAGTCACACATGTTTTTGGACGCAGACCTGCCACCTCTTTACCCGCAACAGCCAGTGTGATTGGCAGGTCGTCAGTTCATTGGGAAGTGGAAACACCTGCTAGTGTTGAGCGCTCTCCGACATCGAGAGCACCAACCTAACATGTCCGCCTGCATCTTCCTCACAGACCGGCAGTTTGCCGGGGACACCCTACTCAACACCGTCTAAGCACAACAGCCAGCCCTCGGTCCCTCAGATGTGGAAAAGTAAAAGACCATTTCCTCCTAGCCATGAGAAAGCTAAGAGGTTGAATTTCACCATCTGCAAGCTGTTGGCTACAGAAATGCTGCCTTTCTACCTGGAGGACACAGAGGATTTTCAAGACCTTATGTCCGTCACAGTGCCCCAGTACCAGATGCCCAGTCGGCACTACTTCTCAAAGAAAGGTGTGCCTGCGCTCCACTAGCATGTCGCACACAACATCACCGCTTCTTTGAGAAACTCTGTGTGTGACAGGGTGCACTTCACCACAGACACTTGGACGAGAAGGCATGGACAGGGGCGTTACATGTCGCTGACTGGGCACTGGGTAACTATGGTGACAGCAGGACAAGGGGCTGCTGTCCAAGTCTTACCAACCCCACGAGTTGTGCGTCAATCCTCTTTATCTCGAAGTTCCTCCACTGCTTCTGCCTCCTCAACCTCCTCTCGGTCCTCCACCTGCACCCAAAGCCTGTCTGGTAATGCCACCTGCTTTCTAACTGCGCAGAAGGAATCCTGCACACCTCCTTACTATGCTGGCAGCAGGGCTCAACGGCATCAGTGTTTACTTTGAAATGTCTGGGAAATGTGAGTCACACAGCTGAGGAGTTGCGGTCAGCTCTGGAGACCCAGTTTCATGAAAGGTTGTCTCCACTGGACCTGCAACCAGGGAAGGCCATGTGCGACAATGCTGCAAACCTGGGTGCGGCACTTCGCCGGGGCAATGTCACACACGTGCCTTGTCCAGCAATTTTTAGCCCACTATCCCGGACTAGATGGCCTTCTGCAGAGGGCACGGTCGCTGTGTGCTCACTTCCGCCGTTCGCATCCCGCAGTTCAACGACTTACATCTCTACAGAAGTCGTTGGGCCTGCCAGTTCACCGGCTGAAATGCGATGTGCCGACACGGTGGAATTCAACTCTGCACATGTTGCAGCGACTGTGGCAGCACCGACAAGCCCTGGTGCAATACGTTCTGACGTATAGCCTGGGCCAACGAGATCCAGAGGTGGGGCAAATCACGCTGCAGGAGTGGTCTCAGATCAGGGACCTATGAAGTTGATGCGCCCCCTGGGCCGTGGGGTACCCTGAGCCGGGCCGGTAGACGCTGGGGGTTGTAGTCACTGTGGCGGTGACCCAGTCCGTGACCCAGGGCGGTCAATCCAAGGGTAATTTGTATATATGGATTTTATAATGTCTGACTACGCCACCTGTGGAGTGCGGCCAAAGGGGCCGTCGCTGCGGAACAGTCCTCTGAAGCTGGTGGTTTTGCAGCAACGGTATTATTACTCACCACAGGAAGAGTGTAGCTTCAGGGCAGTGTGGGTGGATGATGGTGGTTGTAGTGCAGGGAGTCAGTAATGAACACAGAGTCCGTGTGATGCCGTCTCAAGATTTTACTCACAGTTGTTGTAGTCCAGATTACAGGTACCAGAGCAATCTCCCCCGTCGTGCTGTGCATACTCAGTGAGGGGCTCAGTCCACCCCCAGATAGCTCCGGAGTACTTAGCAGGACCCCCTTCTGTGTGTCCTTTCTCTGGCCTTCTCCCTGCACCTCACACCCAGTGACACTTCTATGCGGTATCCTCGGGCCTTGGCGGGTGACGAGTGTTCCGTCCCCTGGGTCCTATGTGGCTACCTTCTTAGAGAGACTGGTGTGGACTTTGGCCTGCAGTACATGAAATGCAGCAGCCTCCGGTTTCTAGTTGAGCCTTGCTGTTTCTCCGCTAGTTGAGGGACCGGTTCCCCTTATCTGGCCTGACCCCTCTACCTCCTGGTAGCAGCGGGAGTACGGGTGGCCTTCTGCACGGCCCGTAGCCGTAGGGTCCCTTCGGTTCCTGGAGCCTTCCTGCTCCCACTCCTCTCTTCTCTCCTTCAGTCCTGGGCCTCCCAGGCTAGGCCCGCCTCCGGAGCAGAGCTCATGCCTAGTCTCTGCTCCTGTCACTTTTCCTCCTCTGTCTGGCTTGCTCTTTCTAAGATGGCTTCCTATTTATACTCTCCTTGTCATGTGCTCCCCTAAGCTGCTCCCCTAAGCACCCACTACATAGGACCCTCAAACCAGCTAGGGACCTGGGACTGTGCTCTCCCTTAGGAGCAATCTCGCCCTACCCCCACTGCGGGTATGTGTTGGATGCAGGAGTCAGGGTCCCGAGCCATACGCCTTCCTTACCTGAGGGTGAGATACCACACCTCTGGGTGAGATGCAGTAACTCTGTGGCGACTGAACCCTCAGGGGCGCCACACACCCTTCTGCACAGTTTTGAAATGGCGACGAAGATGTTTAGTGCTGACGACGATGCCATTATCAGCATGACTATTCCGGTGATTTACATGCTGGAGCACACATTAAACAGAATTCAGAGTCAGGTGGTGGGACAAGAGGAGGTGGAGGAAGTAGAGGAGGAGTCGTATGCGGAAGGGATAACATCTCCAAGGTCCAGACGGTTGGCAGCACCAAGGCGGCAGGCATGGGAGGGTGGGGAAGAGGGATTAACCAGGGCTCATGGTAGCAGCCAAACTGTTGAGGAAGGTGCAGGAGCCGAGGAAGAAGTGGAGGACGAACTGGCGATGGACATGGAAGACTCATCAGATGAGGGAGACCTTGATCACGTTTCTGTTGTGCGAGGTTGGAGGGAGAGGGCAGAGGAAGGAAGCATGATTCTTACCTCGCTACCAACACAACAAGGACTTGGTACTTCTGGATGCGCAAGACACATGAGTGCCTTCTTGCTGCACTACCTGCAACATGACCCCCGGATTGTCAGAATTCGAAGTAATCCCGACTACTGGGTTGCCACACTCTTAGATCCCCGGTACAAAAGTATATTTGCCGAAATAATTCCTGCCATAAAAAGGCATTGACAAATGCAGGAGTATCTGCAGACGCTGTTGCAGAATCTTACATGTGCTTTTCCACAAAACACCAGTGGTGCACGGAGTGAATCTCACAGTTCTAACTTGCCAACGGTGGGACTGTCGAGTCTTCATCACTCAAACAGTAACAGTAACACAGTATCTGCTGGTAACAGCAATTTTGTGGAATCGTTTCACCACTTTTTTTGACCATCCTTTGCAAGGCCACAGGAGACAAGAAGTCTGACACATAGTCAATGCCTAGAGAGGATGGTACAGGAGAATCTCCAAGTGAACATCGAAGCCATGACTGTGTCACTGGACCCTTGCTCATTTTGGTATTCCAATCTGGAATAATCGCCGGAGCTCGCCACTCACGCCTTGGAGATCTTGTCATGCCATGCAGCCAGCGTTCTCTCTGAACGTGTGTTCAACGCTGCTGGTGGTGTGCTGACAGATAAGCGCACGCGGCTGTCCACTGAGAATGTAGACAGACTCACGTTCATAAAGATGAACAAATCATGGATTCGCAAGGACATTTCTACCCCTGTGTCATCCTTGGGAGACTAAAAGCTTGGGGATTTGGTAAAATTACCTCACCAACCGTTTTAAGCAACAGTGGGGCAATTGATGCCACTTAACCCTAGAACGCATGACCATAAAAATCTACACTTTCACATACCTGGGGCCCTTTAGGCCCGTGTGCAAATAACATGGAATAACTCAAACTCAAATGACAAACAACTATATACATGAAGAATACCTAGAGTTTCAAAATTCTAGCTAAAGTAATCTTGCAGAAAATAGAAAACAATTAACTGGGCGGGCCTGCAAGGCCACAGGTATGCGTTCTAGGGTTAAGTGGTGTCTGTGCCACAATTTTGGGAGTCCCCTTGCTGTGTCTTACGTGACGTTGGCATCGTCAATTCCAGGTGGGTTGGGTCGCACCCCCCCCCCCTTTTAACTGTAAGAAACTACATACACTATGGCTTGGGGTAACACAGATGGTTGAGTCTGAAGAGCTGTTTACTCAGAGGTCTGCTCCAAATCTTCAGTGTCTGCTAGTCAGCGTAGAATTTTTAACTGCATCTAGCCTAGGCAATACTTTGGGCGTAGTAGCCCAGCTGCGAAGCAAGCTGCACCGCCTGTGTATCTAATAAGAATTTTTAAATGAATCTAGCCTAGGCAGACTGTGGGGACCCCCAAAAAAACCCAGACGCTCAGCCCCCCTACCGCCCCCCTTTCATGGACAATACAATAATGTAACTCTTACAACTGGATGGGTGAGGATCGGTCACAGCTTTATTAACTCTTTATACTCATTCCATTAGAAAGGCATTTTATTTCTAAAATAATTCAGCTTGTTGCAGCATGCCCTGGGTCCCCACTCCGGCAAGTTGGCCAACAAGTGTAACTCTCCAACATGTCCTTTCTATTTCCAGGCCACGGAGGATCCAGCGTACTCGTATGCAGGACTCTGACCCCCACCCATCACTCTTAACGCTTGTTCCACTCCGTCCTGGAGTCCTGACAGGAATATGTCCAGTCCAATATCTATTAAGTGAACACCGTCGGGCCATATGAGGCCTCCTTTATCTCCTTCCAGTTGTCGGTGTCGTATCACTACACCGCCTCTGTCTCTTCTAAATTTTGCCATCCGAATATTTATTACCCGCCTTGTCCATTCGATGGCCGTGATGTCTCGCGCACCTTGCCATACCGCTATCGGCACAATCTCTGACCATACTATAGCTAGTTTTGTGAAAAATTCTCTGAAGCGCTCAGTGTCTAGTTTCATTATTGCCATTAGTTATGCGCTCTTGTGATGACCTAGATTGTTTCCCCCGGCCTGTATAACTAAGATGACCAGACCTCTTGCCTCTCTCCCTACCTTGATTACCTCCATTAGTACCTGTGGCCATAGCAGGCCTCTAATACCTCTCCAGTTGAAATATGTGTTATGAAACTCTAATTTCCTCCCGCCTGGGCGGACTTTCGCCCTTTTTTGTGCCCAATATATATACGATTGGCCTATCACTCACACTGTTGGCTTAGCGTCACCTGTAAAAGAAACAAACCACGTTAGGATAACAAGTCCGGTCTTATGTATCTCGCCAAACACGTGGATCGCCATCTCCCTATCCTCTGAACTTCCGTTTCTGACAGTCCTGCTCTTGCTGCTTCCGTGGCCGCACCTATGCGGAATGAGTGTGTCCCGTAATCTTTGGGGTGGTTCCCTGCCGATGTTATGCATTTATTAAATATAGCTTGGAACAGGTATCTTGATAATGGCGTTCCATCAATGTGTGATAGGAAGAAATTACTTTGTGATCTGATGGTTAGATATGTTTTTACTATTGTTACCCGACTCAGTGTACCGTTTGTGGGTTGTAGAAGTACCCAAGTACCCCTGCCCGCTGGAACCGTTTTCGATTGGTGTATGCGTAGACGTATTGCATTATTGGCTATGACTACGTCCTGGTGTAATAAGCCTCCACTGGTGGAAATTTTGGATTGAGGGACTAATTCGCTTATACATAGCGCCCCGAAGAAGGCGATCACAAATGCAGTAGACATTAGTGTTGCTTCAAATTGTGAGTGTCATATTAATGGTGTTAGGGATATGATGTGAGAAATCAGTTTTAGTGACACGGGACGGGACGTCTACATTCCTGACTTGGCTGACCCCTTTTCCACCCTTTTATGGATTGTCTGATGATGAATCTTTGTCACATCTCCCCAATTCAGTAGTTGGAAGTGAAATGCTACTCCGGTCAGACACCGCTGTGCTGACACTCCTGATATGCCCCTCATCATTAGCTGGTGGAGAAATTCTATGGTGACTTGTGATCTGGCTTGTTCACATTGGTCAACCCGTCTGCCTGCTACTAGTCGTGTCCACTCTTCCCATGCCTTACCGTATGCTTGCCACGTTGACGGGGCAACTGACGCTCTGATTAATGGCATCAACTATTCGCCACTAGATCCCATAGGGAGGGTGGGCAACTGTTGCCCGATGGGTGGGCGTTGTGGAAGAGCTCTGTGAAAATCTGCCAATTCAATTGTTATAAAGCGTTAGCAGCAGCTTTATACCCCTCAGCATAGTGGCTAGCGGGGACCCATACATTGTGTTTTAGGCACAGGAATGCTAGCCTGCGTAGTAGGCCTAGCACTGGGAGAGACGATGATGCCATCTTATTAATGCAGTGCGCTAGGCTGGTGTTTTGTGTTATGAAGCGTATATTTTTGTTAGCCAGGCGCGCGCCCCATATTTCTATTGCTACCACTATTGGGAAAAATTATTTTCAGGGCTAGATGCAGCTAAAAATTATTATTAATTTCAAAGCTGGTGGAGCTTGGTATAGATGGCCTAATACAATGAGTCCCACAAACTGCTAGAAGCCCAAATATTTTTTCAGAGCTAGATGCAGATAAAAATTATTTTTAATTTGCAACCTGATGGAGGTCAGTATAGATGAACTAATAGACCCAGTCCCACACACTGCTAGAAGCCCAAATATTTTTTCAGAGCTAGATGCAGAAAAAAATTATATTCAATTTGCAGCCTGATGGAGGTCAGTATAGATGGAGTAATAGAACAAGTCCCACTCACTGCTAGAAGCCCAAATCTTTTTTCAGAGCTAGATGCAGAAAAAAATGATATTCAATTTGCAACCTGATGGAGGTCAGTATAGATGGACTAATAGACCAAGTCCCACACACTGCTAGAAGCCCAAATACTTTTTCAGAGCTAGATGCAGATAAAAATTATTTTTAATTTGCAACCTGATGGAGAGCAGTATAGATGGACTAATAGACCAAGTCTCACACACTGCTAGAAGCCCAAATATTTTTTTCAGAGCTAGATGCAGATAAAAATTATTTTTAATTTGCAACCTGATGGAGGTCAGTGTAGATGGACTAATAGACCAAGTCCCACACACTGCTAGAAGCCCAAATATTTTTTCAGAAGTAGATGCAGAAAAAAAATATATTCAATTTGCAACCTGATGGAGGTCAGTATAGATGGACTAATAGAACAAGTCCCACACACTGCTAGAAGCCGAAATTTTTTTTCTGAGGTAGATGCAGAAAAAAATTATATTCAGTTTGCAACCTGATGGAGGTCAGTATAGATGGAGTAATAGAACAAGTCCCACTCACTGCTAGAAGCCCAAATCTTTTTTCAGAGCTAGATGCAGAAAAAAATGATATTCAATTTGCAACCTGATGGAGGTCAGTATAGATGGACTAATAGACCAAGTCCCACACACTGCTAGAAGCCCAAATACTTTTTCAGAGCTAGATGCAGATAAAAATTATTTTTAATTTGCAACCTGATGGAGAGCAGTATAGATGGACTAATAGACCAAGTCTCACACACTGCTAGAAGCCCAAATATTTTTTTCAGAGCTAGATGCAGATAAAAATTATTTTTAATTTGCAACCTGATGGAGGTCAGTGTAGATGGACTAATAGACCAAGTCCCACACACTGCTAGAAGCCCAAATATTTTTTCAGAAGTAGATGCAGAAAAAAAATATATTCAATTTGCAACCTGATGGAGGTCAGTATAGATGGACTAATAGAACAAGTCCCACACACTGCTAGAAGCCCAAATTTTTTTTCTGAGGTAGATGCAGAAAAAAATTATATTCAGTTTGCAACCTGATGGAGGTCAGTATAGATGGACTAATAGAACAAGTCCCACACACAGCTAGAAGCCCAAATATTTTTTCAGAGCTAGATGCAGATAAAAATTATTTTTAATTTGCAACCTGATGGAGATCAGTATAGATGGACTAATAGACCAAGTCCCACACACTGCTAGAAGGCCAAATATTTTTTCAGAGCTAGATGCAGACAATAAATTATTTTTAATTTTTGCAACCTGATGGAGGTCAGTATAGATGGACTAATAGAGAAAGTCCCACACACTGCTAGAAGGCCAAATATTTTTTCAGAGCTAGATGCAGATATAAATTATTTTTAATTTGCAACCTGATGGAGGTCAGTATAGATGGACTAATAGAGAAAGTCCCACACACTGCTAGAAGGCCAAATATTTTTTCAGAGCAAGATGCAGAAAAAAATTATATTCAGTTTGCAACCTGATGGAGGTCAGTATAGATGGACTAATAGAACAAGTCCCACACACAGCTAGAAGCCCAAATATTTTTTCAGAGCTAGATGCAGATAAAAATTATTTTTAATTTGCAACCTGATGGAGATCAGTATAGATGGAATAATAGACCAAGTCCCACACACTGCTAGAAGCCCAAACATTTTTTCAGAAGTAGATGCAGAAAAAAATGATATTCAATTTGCAACCTGATGGAGGTCAGTATAGATGGACTAATAGAACAAGTCCCACACACAGCTAGAAGGCCAAATATTTTTTCAGAGGTAGATGCAGATAAAAATTATTTTTAATTTGCAGCCTGATGGAGGTCAGTATAGATGGACTAATAGAGAAAGTCCCACACACTGCTAGAAGGCCAAATATTTTTTCAGAGCTAGATGCAGACAAAAAATTATTTTGAATTTGCAACGTGATGGAGGTCAGTATATATGGACTAATAGAATAAGTCCCACACACTGCTAGAAGGCCAAATATTTTTTCAGAGCTAGATGCATAAAAAAATTATATTCAGTTTGCAACCTGATGGAGGTCAGTATAGATGGACTAATAGAACAAGTCCCACACACTGCTAGAAGCCCAAATATTTTTTCAGAGCTAGATGCAGAAAAAAATTATATTCAATTTGCAACCTGATGGAGGTCAGTATAGATGGACTAATAGAATGATGCTATGCCCAAAAGATTTTACTTCACTAGGTGCAGTAAAAAAATTGGTATTCTATTCACAAGTGGTATGTCTTGCAACACAGATAGGCTACTCCACTGACTAACACACTCTGCAATACGCCAAAAAGGATTAGCTTTGCTAGATTCAGCCAAATGCTGTGAAAAAAACTTGCACAGCACTGGCACAGACCTGCCTGGCAAAAACTGATAGGAACTGATGTAACCTAGTCCTGAAAAGGACTGCAATTACAATTAGTCTTTACTCCCACAATCTATCTATTTAAGAGCACAGACCTGCCTGATAAAAGTCGCAGGAAATGCTGTAACCTAGTCCTTAAAAGGACTGCAATCACAACTATTCCCTACTCCCAAGCTATCTGTAGATTTGTGAGAAAATTGGCTTGAAATTAACAAGGTATAGCGCACACAGCAACAGCGGTGCCGTCTAACACGCAGCAGCAGCAGTGAGAAAATGGTGGCGACAGGGAAAATGGCTGGGTCTTATAGGGCAAGGACATGTGACATACACTGCCAATGACACATGCCCTTGCTTGTGTGAAAAAAAGCACTTCGCTCCGTGTGTGCGCTGCTGATAGGCTGACAGATTGCACCTCCCCACTGTAAATGCGGGAAAGAGAAAAAAAAATGGAGTTCTTCATTATTCCTGCAGAGATCCATCCCCTGCCCCTCCCCCCACCCCGCTGTACACTCAAACTGCGTATTAACATTAATTTTCATCATTACTGAGAAAAAATCCAGTTATGATTTTGGTGCACGAACAGTTATCGAACATAACCTCGAACAGCCGAATTTTTCTCAAATCGTTCGTGTTCGCCGAACGGCTCGAACACCGCCCAAAACAGCTCGAATTTGAGATTGGCGAACAGTTCGAGTAGAACAACGCTCATCTCTACTCGTGGGAAGGATTTGTGAGCAGAAGAGGGCAGTTTTTGACTACCAGCATCAACATGGCCATCAGTATTCAGGTCAGACTCCACACATAAGACCTCAGGAGTCGACATGGATGTCAGACATCTGTACATTACTCCGAATCTTTGAGGATTCCACCAAGATGGTGAGAGGCGATGACGCCATAATTAGTGTCACCATCCCGCTTCTCTGTCTTCTGAAATGCTCTCTGCTCACAATTAAAGAGGATGCATTGCAGGCTGAGCACGATGAGATGGAGCAAGGTACCATACCAGGTGATTCCACACAGCCCAGCCTCATCTCATCCCAATGTGGATTGGGTGACAATGAGGAGGAGGAGGAAGA
The DNA here is from genome assembly GCF_046119375.1 of Phyllobates terribilis. Taxonomy (NCBI): domain Eukaryota; kingdom Metazoa; phylum Chordata; class Amphibia; order Anura; family Dendrobatidae; genus Phyllobates; species Phyllobates terribilis. The sequence goes on from NW_027362771.1 coordinate 88,894,679, forward strand.
ACAAGAGCTAGTTTCCTGCACTATAGACGTTACTACCTGCACAACTGTCATACCGTCTTTCAGCGTGGATGGCCTGAGGACAGGGAGGTGGAGGAAGTGGAGGAGGAGAGCATGGACAGTCATCCTCTTGGTGAGGACACAGAAGTCTTGCCTCTTTGCAGTCTGGCACACATGGCTGAGTTTATGTTACGCTGCCTGTCCCGTGACCCTCGCGTTGTCCAAATTTTGGGTGACAGTCATTACTGCTTTGTGACACTTCTAGACCCACGCTACAAGGAGAACTTCCTGTCTCTTATTCCCTTGCCAGACACACCTTAACAAAATGGGGCAGTACCAGAATGCCCTTGTTGCGGAATTATTAAAACGATTCCCATCTGAAAAGGCTGGCGGCAGAGATCACAGTTCGTTGGACAACCAAGGGGTACAGACGAGAGAGACTCAAATGTAATCCAGCAGGGGAACACTGTCAAAGTTCTGGGACTTTTTTCTCAGACCCTCCCATCGCACAGGGCCTGAGGTGCGGGGTACTCTCCCAAGGAGGGAAAAGTTTTGGAAAACGCTGAGTGAATACCTTGCCGACCAAACTAACGTCCTCCGTGATTCCTCTGTGCCTTATAATTATTGGGTATCCAAGCTGGACACGTGGCATGAACTGGGTCTCTGGAGGTCCTTGCCTGCCCTGCCGCTAGCGTTTTGTCAGAGTGGGTTTTTAGTGCTGCTGGTGGAATTTAACCGATAGGTGCATCTGCCTGTCAACTGAAAATATTGACAGACTGACTCTTATAAAAATGAACAAGGGCTGGATTGGGCCACACTTCTCAACATCACCGAATGATAGCAGCGTAGCATAATCTCAAAGACACTGTCTTTTTTTTGGGAGGTCTAACTCTATTCGCAAGCACCTCTGTCTTCACACCCAGACATGGGTATAAACCTCCTGATTTTGTCTATTTGCTCTTGTCCTCCTTCTCCTCATCCTCATCCTCCACTACCATATCACCACAATATCTACCATTTCACCATATGTATGTCTCTTGCACGGCATTAGAGTTCCTCCAAATTTTGGGCAGCTGTTGCATTCACTGTATAGGCAAATAGTATGGGAGACCTACTTCCTAAAAATGGGAACATTGTTTTCAAGAGGCCCTCCGACCTCTATGTCTCTTGCAAGGGACATTGGAGTTCCTCCAAATTTTTAGCAGCCGTTGCATTCACTGCATAGGCAAACAGTATGGGAGACCCACTCCTTTATAATGGGAACATGTTGTTACTGTGCCCCAGCTCTTTCTGTCTTTAAATTGGTATTCTGATTTTTCCCAAATTTTGGCAGCCCTTGCAGTCACTGCATGTGCATTACCACTATAGGAGACCCAATCCTTTATAATGGGAAGCTTTATTTTTACTGAGACCCTCCTCTATGTCTCTTCAAAGGGGTATTAGGGTACGTCCAAATTTTTGACAGCCCTTGCAGTCACTAATTATGCAGTAATAGTATAGGAGACCCACTCTTTAATAATGGGAACAACAAATCATAGCCGACTGCTGGCCCTTTAAGAATAGTAGAGGCCACCTGATGGCTCTATAAAAATAGTGTTTGCGACTTTCAGAGTCCCTCCTTCATAAATGAAACAGAATGTGTCTGATGATGTCTCACACATCACATGGCCAGATAAGGTAGTAAAATGTTAAATTAGTGATGAGCGAGCATGCTTGCCACTGCTCGGTACTCGCCTGAGCATCTCAAGGCTCGAGATGCTCAGCGCTCTGCAAATAATTCCTGGTTGGGTCCCATCCCTGCATGTTTGGCGCTCTTTAGAGAGCCAATGAACATGCAGGGATTGCCTGCCACACACTGTAATGCCGTAGCCATGTTGGCTGTGGCATTACAGTAATTGGCTGGCCGCACAGCGTGATCAGGTGTATATAAGACTATAAGACCTGTTGCCGCCATGCTCGTCACAGTCTAGCTCGGAAACAGGCAGTGTAGGGAGATATGCTGCTGAGCTAGGGAGGGATTTGCTTGTTTATTAGTTAGTGTAGGTATACCACAACATCTATATATATCCATCTGAACTAACAGTCCTTCTAAGTAGAGATGAGCGTTGTTCTACTCGAACTGTTCGCCAATCTCAAATTCGAGCTGTTTTGGGCGGTGTTCGAGCCGTTCGGCGAACACGAACAATTTGAGAAAAATTCGGCTGTTCGAGGTTATGTTCGATAACTGTTCGTGCACCAAAATCATAACTGGATTTTTTCTCAGTAATGATGAAAATTAATGTTAATACGCAGTTTGAGTGTACAGCGGGGTGGGGGGAGGGGCAGGGGATGGATCTCTGCAGGAACAATGAAGATCTACATTTTTTTTTCTCTTTCCCGCATTTGCAGTGGGGAGGTGCAATCTGTCAGCCTATCAGCAGCGCACACACGGAGCGAAGTGCTTTTTTTCACACAAGCAAGGGCATGTGTCATTGGCAGTGTATGTCACATGTCCTTGCCCTATAAGACCAAGCCATTTTCCCTGTCGCCACCATTTTCTCACTGCTGCTGCTGCGTGTTAGATGGCACCGCTGTTGCTGTGTGCGCTATACCTTGTTAATTTCAAGCCAATTTTCGCACAAATCTACAGATAGCTTGGGAGTAGGGAATAGTTGTGATTGCAGTCCTTTTAAGGACTAGGTTACAGCATTTCCTACGACTTTTATCAGGCAGGTCTGTGCTCTTAAATAGATAGATTGTGGGAGTAAAGACTAATTGTAATTCGAGTCCTTTTCAGGACTAGGTTACATCAGTTCCTATCAGTTTTTGCCAGGCAGGTCTGTGCCAGTGCTGTGCAAGTTTTTTTCACAGCATTTGGCTGAATTTAGCAAAGCTAATCCTTTTTGGCCTATTGCAGAGTGTGTTAGTCAGTGGAGTAGCCTATCTGTGTTGCAAGATATACCACCTGTGTATAGAATACCAATTTTTTTACTGCACCTAGTGAAGTAAAATCTTTTGGGCATAGCATCATTCTATTAGTCCATCTATACTGACCTCCATCAGGTTGCAAATTGAATATAATTTTTTTCTGCATCTAGCTCTGAAAAAATATTGGGCTTCTAGCTGTGTGTGGGACTTGTTCTATTAATCCATCTATATAGACCTCCATCAGGTTGCAAACTGAATATATTTTTTTCTGCATCTACCTCTGAAAAAATATTGGGCTTCTAGCTGTGTGTGGGACTTGTTCTATTAATCCATCTATACAGACCTCCATCAGGTTGCAAACTGAATATATTTTTTTCTGCATCTACCTCTGAAAAAATATTGGGCTTCTAGTTGTGTGTGGGACTTGTTCTATTAATCCATCTATACAGACCTCCATCAGGTTGCAAACTGAATATAATTTTTTTCTGCATCTACCTCTGAAAAAATATTTGGGCTTCTAGCTGTGTGTGGGACTTGTTCTATTAGTCCATCTATACTGACCTCCATAAGGTTGCAAACTGAATATAATTTTTTTCTGCATCTAGCACTGAAAAAATATTTGGCCTTCTAGCAGTGTGTGGGACTTGTTCTATTAGTCATCTATACTGACCTCCATCAGGTTGCAAATTCAAAATAATTTTTTGTCTGCATCTACCTCTGAAAAAATATTTGGCCTTCTAGCAGTGTGTGGGACTTGTTCTATTAGTCCATCTATACTGACCTCCATCAGGTTGCAAACTGAATATAATTTTTTTCTGCATCTAACTCTGAAAAAATATTTGGCCTTCTAGCAGTGTGTGGGTCTCATTGTATTAGGCCATCTATACCAAGCTCCACCAGCTTTTCAATTAATAATAATTTTTCGCTGCATCTAGCCCTGAAAATAATTTTTCTTCCCAATAGTGGTAGCAATAGAAATATGGGGCGCGCTCCTGGCTTACAAAAATATACGCTTCATAACAAAAAACACCAGCTTAGCGCACTGCATTAATAAGATGGCATCATCGTCTCTCCCAGTGCTAGGCCTACTACCCAGACTAGAATTCCTGTGCCTAAAACACAATGTATGGGTCCGCGCTAGCCACTATGCTGAGGGGTCTAAAGCTGCTGCTAACGCTTTATAACAATTCAATTGGCAGATTTTCACAGAGCTCTTCCACAATGCCCACCCATCGGGACAACAGTTGCCCACCTTCCCTATGGGATCTAGTGGCGAATAGTTGATGCCATTAATCAGAGCGTCAGTTGCCCCGTCGACGTGGCAAGCATACGGTAAGGCATGGGAAGAGTGGACACGACTAGTAGCAGGCAGACGGGTTGACCAATGTGAACAAGCCAGATCACAAGTCACCATAGAATTTCTCCACCAGCTAATGATGAGGGGCATATCAGGGGCGTCAGCGCAGCGGTGTCTGACCGGAGTAGCATTTCACTTCCAGCTACTGAATTGGGGAGATGTGACAAAGATTCATCATCAGACAATCCATAAAAGGGTGGAAAAGGGGTCAGCCAAGTCAGGAGTGTAGACGTCCCGTCCCGTGTCACTAAAACTGATTTCTCACATCATATCCCTAACACCATTAACATGACACTCACAATTTGAAGCAACACTACTGTCTACTGCATTTGTGATCGCCTTCTTCGGGGCGCTATGCATAAGCGAATTAGTCCCTCAATCCAAAATTAGCACCAGTGGAGGCTTATTACACCAGGACGTAGTCATAGGCAATAATGCAATACGTCTACGCATACACAAATCGAAAATGGTTCCAGCGGGCAGGGGCACTTGGGTACTTCTACAACCCACAAACGGTACACTGAGTCGGGTAACAATAGTAACACCATATCTAACCATCAGATCACAAAGTAATTTCTTCCTATCACACATTGATGGGACGCCATTATCAAGATACCAGTTCCAAGCTATATTTAATAAATGCATAACATCGGCAGGGAACCACCCCAAAGATTACGGGACACACTCATTCCGCATAGGCGCGGCCACAGAAGCAGCAAGAGCAGGACTGTCAGAAACGGAAGTTCAGAGGATAGAGAGATGGTGATCCACGTGTTTGGCAAGATACATAAGACCGGACTTGTTATCCTAACGTGGTTTGTTTCTTTTACAGGTGACGCTAAGCCAACAGTGTGGGTGATAGGCCACTCGTATATATATTGGGCAGATTAAAGGGCGAAAGTCCGCCCAGGCGGGAGGAAATTAGAGTTTCATAACACATATTTCAACTGGAGAGGTATTAGAGGCCTGCTATGGCCACAGGTACTAATGGAGGTAATCAAGGTAGGGAGAGAGGCAAGATGTCTGGTCATCTTAGTTATACAGGCCGGGGGAAACAACCTAGGTCATCACAAGAGCGCATAACTAATGGCAATAATGAAACTAGACACTGAGCGCTTCAGAGAATTTTTCACAAAACTAGCTATAGTATGGTCAGAGATTGTGCCGATAGCGGTATGGCAAGGTGAGCGAGACATCACGGCCATCGAACGGACAAGGCGGGTAATAAATATTCGGATGGCAAAATTTAGAAGAGACAGAGGCGGTGTAGTGGTACGACACCGACAACTGGAAGGAGATAAAGCAGGCCTCATACGGCCCGACGGTGTTCACTTAATGGATATTGGACTGGACATATTCCTGTCAGGACTCCAGGACGGAGTGGAACAAGCGTTAAGAGTGATGGGTGGGGGTCAGAGTCCTGCATACGAGTACGCAGGATCCTCCGTGGCCTGGAAATAGAAAGGACATGTTGGAGAGTTACACTTGTTGGCCAAGTTGCCGGAGTGGAGACCCAGGGCATGCTGCAACAAGCTGAATTATTTTAGAAATAAAATGTCTTTCTAATGGAATGAGTATAAAGAGTTAATAAAGCTGTGACCGATCCTCACCCATCCAGTTGTAAGAGTTACATTATTGTATTGTCAAGGAAAGGGGGGCGGTAGGGGGGCTGAGCGTCTGGGTTTTGTTGGGGGTCCCCACAGTCTGCCTAGGCTAGATGCATTTAAAAATTCTTATTAGATACACAGGCGGTGCAGCTTGCTTCGCAGCTGGGCTACTACGCCCAAAGTATTGCCTAGGCTAGATGCAGTTAAAAATTCTACGCTGACTAGCAGACACTGAAGATTTGGAGCAGACCTCTGAGTAAACAGCTCTTCAGACTCAATCATCTGTGTTACCCCAAGCCATAGTGTATGTAGTTTCTTACAGTTAAAAGGGGGGGAGGAGCGACCCAACCCACCTGGAATTGACGATGCCAACGTCACGTAAGACACAGCAAGGGGACTCCAAAAAGAGTTTCCATTTTTTCCCAAAATTGTGGCACAGACACCACTTAACCCTAGAACGCTTACCTGGGGCCTCGCAGTCCCGCCCTGTTAATTGTTTTCTATTTTCTGCAAGATTACTTTAGTTAGAATTTTGAAACTCTAGGTATTCTTCATGTATATAGTTGTTTGTCATTTGAGTTTGAGTTATTCAATGTTATTTGCACACGGGCCTAAAAGGCCCCAGGTATATGAAAGTGTAGATTTTTATGGTCATGCGTTCTAGGGTTAAGTGGCATCAATTGCCCCACAGTTGCTTAAAACGGTTGGTGAGGTGATATTACCAAATCCTCAAGCTTTTAGCCTCCCAAGGATAACACAGGATTAGAAAAGTCCTTGCGAATCCATGATTTGTTCATCTTTATGAACGTGAGTCTGTCTACATTCTCAGTGGACAGCCGCGTGCGCTTATCTGTCAGCACACCATCAGCAGCGCTGAACACACGTTCAGAGAGAACACTGGCTGCAGGGCATGACAAGATCTCCAAGGCGTGAGTGGCGAGCTCCGGCCATTTTTCCAGATTGGAATACCAAAATGAGCAAGGGTCCAGTGACACAGTCATGGCTTCGATGTTCACTTGGAGATACTCCTGCACCATCCTCTCTAGGCATTGACTATGTGTCAGACTTCTTGTCTCCTGTGGCCTTGCAAAGGATGGTCTAAAAAAGTGGTGAAACGATTTCACAATATTGCTGTTACCAGCAGATACTGTGTTACTGTTACGGTTTGAGTGATGAAGACTCGACAGTCCCGCGGTTGGCAAGTTAGAACTGTGAGATTCACTTCGTGCACCACTGGTGTTTTGTGGAAAAGCACATGTAAGATTCTGCAACAGCGTCTGCAGATACTCCTGCATGCGTCAATCCCTTTTTATGGCAGGAATTATTTCGGCAAATTTACTTTTGTACCGGGGATCTAAGAGTGTGGCAACCCAGTAGTCGAGATTACTTCGAATTCTGCAATCTGAGGGTCATGTTGCAGGTAGTGCAGCAAGAAGGCACTCATGTGTCTTGCGCATCCAGGAGGACCAAGTCCTTGTTGTGTTGGTAGCGAGGTAAGAATCATGCTTCTTTCCTCTGCCCTCTCCCCCCAACCTCGCACAACAGAAATGTGATCAAGGTCTCCCTCATCTGATGAGTCTTCCATGCCCATCGCCAGTTCATCCTCCACTTCTTCCTCGGCTCCTGCACCTTCCTCAACAGTTTGGCTGCTACCATGCGCCCTGTTTAATCCCTCTCCCCCACCCTCCCATGCCTGCCTCCTTGGTGCTGCCAACCGTCTGGACCTTGGAGATGTTATCCCTTCCGCATACGACTCCTCCTCTACTTCCTCCACCTCCTCTTGTCCGACCACCTGACTCTGAATTCTGTTTAATGTGTGCTCCAGCATGTAAATCACCGGAATAGTTATGCTGATAATGGCATCGTCGTCAGCACTAAACATCTTCGTCGCCATTTCAAAACTGTGCAGAAAGGTGTGTGGCGCCCCTGAGGGTGCAGTCACCACAGAGTTACTGCATCTCACCCAGAGGTGTGGTATCTCATCCTCAGGTAAGGAAGGCGTATGGCTCGGGACCCTAACACCTGCATCCAACACATACCCGCAGTGGGGTTAGGGCGAGATTGCTCCTAAGGGAGAGCACAGTCCCAGGTCCCTAGCTGGTGGGAGGATCCTATGTAGTGGGTGCTTAGGGGAGCAGCTTAGGGGAGCACATGACAGGGAGAGTATAAATAGGAAGCCATCTTAGAAAGAGCAAGCCAGTCAGAGGAGGAAAAGTGACAGGAGCAGAGGCTCGGCATGAGCTCTGCTCCGGAGGCGGGCCTAGCCTGGGAGGCCCAGGACTGAAGGAGAGAAGAGAGGAGTGGGAGCAGGAAGGCTCCAGGAACCGAAGGGACCCTAGGGCTACGGGCCGTGCCGAAGGCCACCTGTACTCCCGCTGCTACCAGGAGGTAGAGGGGTCAGGCCAGATAAGGGGAACCGGTCCCTCAACTAGAGGAGAAACAGCAAGGCTCAACTAGAAACCGGAGGCTGCAGCATTTCATGTACTGCAGGCAAAAGTCCACACCAGTCTCACTAAGAAGGTAGCCACATAGGACCCAGGGGACGGAACACAAGTCGCCCGCCAAGGCCCGAGGATACCGGATAGAAGTGTCACTGGGTGTGAGGTGCAGGGAGAAGGCCAGAGAAAGGACACACAGAAGGGGGTCCTGCTAAGTACTCCGGAGCTATCTGGGGGTGGACTGAGCCCCTCACTGAGTACGCACAGCACGACGGGTGAGATAGCTCTGGTACCTGTAATCTGGACTGCAACAACTGTGAGTAAAGATCTTGGGACTGCATCACACGGACTCTGTGTTCATTACTGACTCCCTGCACTACAACCACCATCATCCACCCACACTGCCCTGAAGCTACACTCTTCCTGTGGTGAGTAATAATACCATTGCAGCAAAACCACCAGCTTCAGAGGACTGTTCCGCAGCGGCGGCCCCTTTGGCCGCACTCCACAGGTGGCGTAGTCGGACATTATAAAATCCATATATACAAATTACCGTTGGATTGACCGCCCTGGGTCACGGACCGGGTCACCGCCACAGTGACTACAACCCCCAGCGTCTACCGGCCCGGCTCCGGGTACCCCACGGCCCAGGGGGCGCGTCAACTTCATAGGTCCCTGATCTGAGACCACTCCTGCAGCGTGATTTGCCCCACCTCTGGATCTCGTTGGCCCAGGCTATACGTCAGAAACTATTGCACCAGGGCTTGTCGGTGCTGCCACAGTCGCTGCAACATGTGCAGAGTTGAATTCCACCGTGTCGGCACATCGCATTTCAGCCGGTGAACTGGCAGGTCCAACGACTTCTGTAGAGATGTAAGTCGTTGAGCTGCGGGATGCGAACGGCGGAAGTGAGCACACAGCGACCGTGCCCTCTGCAGAAGGCCATCTAGTCCGGGATAGTGGGCTAAAAATTTATGGACAACCAGGTTCAACACGTGAGCCATAAAAGGCACGTGTTTAACATTGCCCCGGCAGGTGGACATGTTAGGTTGCCTTGATCCAAAGGTGGTGCTCTCGATGTCAGAGAGCTCTCAACACCAGCAGGTGTTTCCACTTCCCAATGAATTGACGACCTGCCAATCATACTGGCTGTTGCAGGTAAAGAGGTGGCAGGTCTGCGTCCAAAAACATGTGTGACTGCTGTCCCCCCAGTCACAGAGGATGAAGAGGCCGCGGATGCACAAGATGGGGCAGACGGTGGTTGGCCCAGCCTGCTAGGCCGCATTGTAGCACAGTGAGCTTCCCACTGCAACTTATGCTTCATATCCATGTGACGGTACATGCATGAAGTACTCAAACTATGGATTTTTTGGCCTCTACTTAGCTTTTGGTGACAAATATTACAGATAACACGAGTTGGGTCATCCTTATCGATCTGAATAAATGCCCAGGCTATGCAAGGCTTAGAGCCCATGCGACCTGAAGAGCCACTACGACTTGTGGTCAGAGGCGGAGTTGTGGTTGAGGATGCAGTTGTTGACGTGCTTCCAGTACTCCGTCTCTGTCCAGGAAGGCGCAACCTAACCTCGTCGTCAGTAGCATCTGTGACGCCCCGCTGCGCTTGGTATCACAGATCCTAGAAGAGTGTATTGATGGAATCCTCCACAAGAGGCCCCCATAAACATTCACACATCTCCACCTTCCACCTCAGACCAGCAGAGGGAGCCCGTTAGGGATATAAATAGGGAAGGTGGAGCTAGGCAGTTCAGTTCCTCTGAAGAGTTCCTGCAGTAGAGAAGCCTAAGAGAGGTCAGTCTGCAGTGGAGCTCAGTCTAGTCTAGAGAACTCAGTTAATAGTTCAGCAGTGGAGCACGAGGCTCCTGCTAGCTAGATTCAGGGAGCCCAGATAGAGCTTAAGGTGTGCCGGCGTCATAAGTTCGGTGAAGCGCGGCAAGCTGCCGTTAGTGTGTATAGCCTATTGAGGGCCCGAGTAGGCCGAAGGCGAGTGGCGAGTTAGTACATAAGGGGCAGAGGAGCTTAACCAGCTCACCCCGAAGCATTTACCGGACACCGGATCCGAGCTTACCGGGATCTCTATGACCCAGTAAGGCATAACCGGAATCCCTGGAGAACTACAAGTCCCAGGATCGCTAAGGTGCTGATACGTAACAGAGCCAGGAGACGCTTAGGCCCCGCATACTGGGAGCGTGAACTTCAAGAGAAGGCCCTACCACAAGGTCAGCCAGCGCAGGACAGAGACAAAGTTAGGCCTAGCTCCAGGCAGGTCAGAAACTTACTGCGCAGAGGCAAGAAACAGGAGGCCCTACACCCGCTCATTGGGGAGGATCCTGATATGCACCCTTCACCCTACAGTGCTCCAGGATGTGCCTGAATTTCCTCCAGTAAATGGTACTGAAGTGACTACCGTGTCCGTTTCCGTTCTTGCTCTGACCCAGCTGGGTCTCGCCTGTCCTGCATTCCCCCTGCATACGCTGCCCTGAGACCTAGCTCCACCTGTGGGGAGCTATACCATCGAGCTGCCTTATGACGGGCCTCAGTGGACTGCTGCAGCGCTGGTGCTTCTCACCAGATACCACAGGTGGTGTCACAAACTCTTATAAAATTAACAATTATCCACCCTTTTAAAGAGTGACCCCAGGGTACGGGCCAGGGAGCCGACCACCGCGACATCCCAAAGGCCAGGCAAAGGCCCGGGTGACCTCATCGACTGGCTGACTGTGGGTTGACAGTAAGTGGGATCTCCAACCTTGTCATCATCACCCTGTGTGTTATCACACCCGTCGTCCTCAAAGCCAACCTCTTCCTGCCTTGACCGAAAAGTCAAGTTGTCGCTCCAATCAGGTATTTGAGTCTCATCATCGTCTTCATCATTATCTCCACCAACAGGAGTTACAGTTTGGGAACGAGGGTCTACATTATGCTCAGAACCTTCTTCATCTGGTCCTGGATCCGACTTATAAAGATTCTGGGCATCAGTGCAGATCATTTCCTCATCTGGATTAACAGAAGCTCTGGAGCAGACCTCCGTTTCCCAGGCTATAGTATGAGTAAACAGCTGTGCAGACTCAACCATCTGTGTTACCCCATACTCAGACGGGCAGCTGGAGACTTGGGAGCTGTGAGGAAGCAAGTGCGATTGGGGTGACACCTCTGAGGACTGGAGTATTTGTGATGTTGAAGTTGAGGTGGAGGAGAGCCCACTTGAAGGAGCACTTGATATCCGCTGAAGCACCTGCTGTTTTTGTGCCTCATCTGGAATTTGTAGCGATGGGCGTGTCCGTAACAAAGGGATCGTATCACATTGTCCACGAAAAGAAGTCGACATGTTAGTTTGGCTGGAAGATGGTCTTTCTTCTGCAGATGTTACTCCCCCCCCACCGCGGGGGGCTCGACCCACCAGCGGACAGGCACCAGTATTAGGAGAGGGGGGCTGGCCGTCAGGGTCCACCGCGGCTCTGGCACAAACCCGGCGACACGGAGGTGGCACGTGCAGGAACGGACTGGCCGTGTCGGCTTCTCACTTTTTGGATTTTAGAAGGGCATGACATGCCTATATCTGTGTCTCCCCCTCCTTTTACTCCTCCACCTCTTTTATTTTCACATGACTATATGTACTTGTCACTTTTCCATGTGTTAGTTATGTCTTCTGAGCAGTTTGTCAGCTTTTGGACACCTTTGAAGGTGTTTTCTATGTGTTTCTATGTGTTTTTGTTTGCCTGCCATTGGTTTTAACGGTGTTCGAAGGTGTTCGACGAACAGTTCGACGAACAGTTCGGCGAACACACGGATGTTCGATGAACCGAACCGAACTCGAACACTACGGGGGTGGCTCAACACTACTTCTAAGGACTAATCCAGCTGCATATTTTCAGTGGTGAAGGTGATAGCAGGAGTTAGCTAGGCGGGCAGTGTATGTGGCTGACTGAAGTGCATATAGTGCAAGAGGGTCCATTGAACTTCCTGTTGTTCAAGGTATTCTACAACATATATATTTATATATATATATCAGAGCTAGGCAGGCAGTGTATGTGGCAGACTGCAGTATATAATACAGCACAAGAAGGTCCATTCCAGTTCTGTCTGCAGCTGCTGTTACAGATATTTCTAGAAATAGCTCCAGGTATCAGGGGCCAGGGATAATTATTTTTTTTATCTTAATCCTGATTATTTGCTTAAAAAGCAAGCCAGGGAACACTGTTTTTCTGCTCCATTTGCTTGCTGCCACTGCAGAATACAGCCAGGTTCTTTCCATATTACAGTGATGAAAATCTAGAAATTTATAGTGAAAGTGGCCTCCATTTAAGTTTTGTTGCAGTGTGTTAGTGAAGTTATTGACACCAGGTCGCTGTGAAAAATAGTAACCTACAGGCCAGCTATTTAAAACTGTGGTTTTCAGTCACACCTATCACATATAAGTTAGCTCCAAATTCAGCCATTTCTGGCCTCCATTTAAATTTTGTTTCAGTGTGTCAGTGAAGTTATTGACACGAAGTAGCTGTGAAAAATAATAACCTACAGGCCAGCTATTTAAAACTGTGGTTTACCATCACACGTATCACATATCACTGTGGTTCAAATGAAACCATTTGTAGTGAACGTGGAAAATATTTTCCTCCATTTAAAATGGGCAAGGCGCATGGCAAGGGATGGGGAAGTGGATGTGATGGTGATGGTGCATGCAGAGGACGAGGCCAAGGCCGTGGGCAAGCTAAAATTGTGCCACAACAAACACCCACATCTTGTCGCTCGACCTTCTTGTCCCAATTAATAGGGGACCGCAGAACACCACTATTGAACACAAAGCAGTATGAAAAGGTTATTGGTTGGATGGCAAATAATGCTTCCAGTCATGTAACCACCACCAGCACTCTGTCTTCAACATGGTCAAGTCTCAGTAGCCATGATTCTGGACTGCACATTTCTCACCCTGATCCTCCTTCCTCCCACAATGCTGAGCGCCCAGAGACAACTGATCCCACACTTGGACACTCGAAAGATCTGTTAACTTTTCCATTTATAGATTCAGGCCTCTCGCCCGGTCCACTTGAAGCGGGGCAAGAGAAGATCGCATGTAGCAATGACCAAACATTTGAGCAGCCACGGTCACACGAAGGTGACGGTGGGAAACTGTTGCAAGAGGTGGATGATGATGAGACACAATTGCCAGAAAGTCAGGATGAGGACCAGGATGCGGAAGTAGAAGACGAAGTGGTGGATGATATAGTAATTGACGCAACCTGGCAGGGGGACACACAGAGCGAGGATAGTAGCACACGGGGGAGGGAGGCGTAGCACCACAACAGGCAGGAAAAAGCAGTGTGGTGGCCGCAGACACAAGGCGGGAAAGTGTTCCTCGTAACGGCAACATGACGGAAGTTGCCAATACAACTGTTAGGTTTTCCCGAGTCTGGTTGTTTTTTTAACACTCTGCTGATAACCCCAAAAAGGCCATTTTCACCACCTGCCAGGCCAGCATTAGCAGGGGTAGCAAAACTACCAGCCTGACCACTACCAACATGATCAGGCACATGGCAGCAAAGCACCTGACTAAGTCGGCCGAATCCCAGGGTCCAGCAACAGTGTCTGCGAGTGACACCACTGATTGTTCCACTGTTGTGCGTGCACGCCAATCCCCTGTCCATAGCGCATGCGAAGGTGCCTCCTACCCTGCACCTGTTGTTGAACACTCTCAACTAGCAGCATGAGCAAGCACGTCCACGTCCTTGTCCCAGAGCAGTGTTCAGTTGTCCCTACCCCAGTCCTTGGAATGCAATCGCAAATACGCAGCTAACGCCCCACAGGCCACACTGCTAAATTCAGACATTTTGCAAATGCTTGTGCTCAAAATGTTGCCCTTTGAAGCTTGTGGAGACGGAAGCTCTCCGCAACCTGATGGCGGCGGCTGTTCCTCGGTACTCGGTCACCAGCCGCCACTATTTCTCCCGATGTGACGTCCTCGCATTACACAAGCACGTGTCCCACAATATTAGCCGTGTCCTCAGTAATAAAGTTATTGGGAAAGTCCACCTAACTACGGACACGTGGACAAGTGCTTGTCGGCAGGGACAATACATCTCGCTGACGGCACACTGGGATAACATAGTGGAAGCCGGGACCAAGTCAAACCTTTGGACGGAACACGTCCTCCCGACGTCGAGGATTGCGGGCCTGGGTCAATCAGGGTTGACCCACATTCTACAGCTCCTGCACCTCATCCCTCTCCTCCTCCTTTTCAGCCTCCATCTCCGAAATGATTACATCAGTCACAAGCTGGAAGCACTGCAGCACTGCCTCAGCCAAGCGGCAACAGGCTGTGCTGAAGCTAATATACTTAGGTGACAAACCGCACAATGCTGAAGAGTTGTGGACAGCTCTGAAAGAACAGGCAGATCTGTGGCTGACACCGCTGAACCTATAGCCAGGCATGGTCGTGTGTGACAATGGCCGGAACCTCATGGAGGCTCTGAGGCGAGGTGAACTCACACACATACCATGCCTGTCCCATGTGCTTAACCTCGTGGTTCAGCGGTTTCTCAAAACCTATCTGTATCTGCTTGTCAAACTACGCTGCCTGTGTGCCTATTACAGAAAGTCAGCTACAGCTTCTGCCGCTCTTGCCATGCTTCAGCAGCGTTTGCAGCTTCTGGCTCGCTGACAGATCTGCGCTGTCCCCTCAGGTTGGAACTCTACATTGCAGATGTTGGGAAGGATTTTTGAGCAGAAGAGGGCAGTTGTTGACTACCAGCATCAACAAGGCCATCGGTATTCAGGTCAGACTCCACACATTAAACCTCAGGAGTGGACATGGAAGTCAGACATAGGTACCATCCTTCAAAACTTTGAGGACTCCACCAAGTTGGTGAGTGGCAATGACGCCATAATTAGCATCACCATCCCACTTCTCTGTCTTCCGAAACGCTCTCTGCTCTCAATTAAAGAGGATGCATTGCAGACAGAGCAGGATGAGATGGAGTAAGGAATCATACAGGGTGATTACACACAGTCCAGCCTCATCTCATCCCAACGTGGATTGAGTGACTATGAGGAAGAGGAGGAGGAGAAGGAAGAACAAGAGCTAGTTTCCTGCGCTATAGACAGTACTACCTGCACAACTGTCATACCGTCTTTCAGCGTGGATGGCCCGAGGACAGGGAGGAGGAGGAGGATGAGGAGGAGAGCATGGTCAGTCGTTCTCTTGGTGAGGACATGGAAGTCTTGCCTCTTTCCAGTCTGGCACCCATTGCTGAGTTTATGTTACGCTGCCTTTCCCGTGACCCATGCATTGTCCAAATTTTGGGTGACAGTCATTACTGGTTGGTAACGCTTCTAGACCCAGGTTACAGGGAGAACTTTATTTCTCTTATTCCTTTGCAGGACAGGCCTAATAAAATGGGGCAGTAAGAGAAGGCGCTTGTTGTGGAATTATTGAAAAAATTCCCATCTGAAAACGCTGGCAGCAGAGGTCACAGTTTGTTAGACAACCAAGGAGTACAGGCGAGAGAGCCACAAATTCAATCCAGCAGAGGCAGGGGAACACTGTCAAAGTTCTGGGAAGGTTTTCTCAGACACTCCCATCGCCAGGGCCAGTACCACTCTCACAAGGAGTGCAAAGTTTTGGAAGATGGTAAGGGAGTACCTAGCTTATCATACCAACGTCCTCCGTGATTCCACTGCGCTATAATTATTGGGTATCCAAGCTGGACACGTGGCATGAACTGGCTCTCTATGCCTTGGAGGTCCTGACCTGCCCTGCCGCTAGCGTTTTGTCAGAGCGGGTATTTATTGTTTTAAGGAGGCTCTCTGTCCTCTACGTAAAATATTCCAGACTGGTAGGAGGCAAGCAGATTCCCACAGAAAAGTACCACCAGTAATGTTCTGGGACCCTCGCTTGTAGAAGGTGGAGACAATACCCGGAGAAATAGTGGCAGCTGGGGATCGAGTATGGACACCCAGCCGCCATGAGATTGTCAAAAGCTTCCACCTCCACGAGCCTAAAAGGCCACATTTCAAGTGCAAGCAGCTGTCAAAAATTTGGCAGTATAGTATTGCAGCCTGTGGGTGGGTGGCTGGCTGCATACTTGTGCTTGCATTCCAAATAACAGAAAACTAAGCAGATGGTGGCCTATATCATCATCATGGCCTCACCTCGGCATTATGAACTCTCCCGAAGAAGAAGCTAGGGCCCACCGGAGGAGTTTCCAGTTCTCTGGTGGACCTGTCTAACCCTGCCAAGAAGCAGCCCTAGCTAAGAAAGTGTGTGGGAAGGCTCGCGGGCACACTATGGCTGCTTTTTTTAATGTGAATTGGACGTGCTTAATTTCATGTTATTTCTGAAACAGCATTGCAGTTCAGGCCATTGCCCAACTCTGTAGTCATGAAATTAAAGGGCAAAGAAAGATGTTTGTGTGTCGAAGCACCACTGACAAGTGGGAGTTGATGTTGGACGGGCTTCTGCCATTGCTTATGCACCAAGCTGCATTAGAAGACTTACTGGGAGAAATGACAGCTGAAGTAGATACAGTTTCCCAAAAGCCAGTCCTTTCACCGAGCTAAAAATTATGGCTGTGGTGAAATACAACTCTCACCGACAAGCTGTGGACTGGCTCCACCCCTGGCCACATTCACTTGTCCATGTGTTTGTGGTTTGGTGTTCCTTCCCAGTAAGTGCACTGGGGAGGGCACAGGTAATGTTGTGGGACCTGTGCTTGTGGAAGGCGGAGACGATACCGTAAGAAAAAAATTTTTTTTGCCTTATATTCAAGTCATTACCCTGGAAAGGATGTTCCTTAATATTTTTCCCAGGAAAATCCATTTTGGTTTCGTTTTGCATGCTTTTATCCGTAAAAGTGGTGTAATACATCTGACAACATTGTTGACAGCAGTGATATGGGCATCCGAAATGCTTCCAGGGGTCTTCCCCATGCTGATCCCATGTCATTTGAGCACTGTCCCCATCGATTTGGGCAATTTTTAGGCCCTCTGCAGTCCGCCGGGGTGAAAAATGCTCGAGTTTCCCATAGACTTACATTGGGCTCGTTACTCGATCTGAGCACTCAAGCATTCCAATTTGCTCGACCCAAGCAACAAATACCTAAGCATTTTAGTGCTTGCTCATCACTAGTTAGCTTTACTTTGAAAGCACAATTCATTCTTACTTCATAGTAATGACACTATGATAGTGTTTCCTATCAGTTAGCCTAGCATCTGTACTTTATTATCTACATTCCCATTTGGCTGTGATGTGCGCAGAACATGGATGTGGGAATGAAACTCTATATTTCTGTTTTATTTTTTAATACTAGCATTTTCTTTTTACAATATTAAAATAACATATAAAATGCAAGAACAAATTAGTTGCAAGATCAAGCATGCTCAAATAAGACCTAAGTAACCCAAGTAGTGTATTTCCTGTTATTTTATTCAGCTGCCTGGGAACTTAGATGATTTGATAAAGAGACTTTAGTATTGGCATACTTACTTTTTGATGATGAGCAAAAGGCCCTTGAGTAAAAGGTCCTAAGGACCATTAATCTACATAGAATGCATATTTAATGCTATTGCAACAGAGAAAGAAATGAAAATCTTCATTTTCACCTGGATAAATTTCATTTAGTAATGTTTGTAAAGCACCACGTAATATTCAGAAATACAATAAATGCATGCATTTACGGCTATCACTCTATTCCATCAGGGCATTTTAGGATTTGTTTTCAAGATTGGTGAGGGCTGCTGTATTTCCGAGAAAATATACTTTTAAAAGTTGTCTGTTGATAACCCGGCTGGATTTTAAAGAGAACCTGTCAGCAGGATTTTGCTATGTAAACTATAGAAAGTGCCATATTAGTGCTGTAATTCTGATTAAAATGATACTTGCGGTGAAGAAATCCGATTTGTGTTTCTTGTGTAATAAGTAGTGTTGAGCGAACATGCTCGACACTGCTCGGTACTCGCCCGAGCATCACGCTACTCGGGATGTTCGGCGAGCACCGAGCATTTCCGGGTTACTCGGGCGGGAGCTCGGGTCTCCGCCCTGCATGTTTGGCACTCTTTACAGAGCCAATGAACATGCAGGGATTGCCAGCCAGTCACTGTAATGCCGCAGCCATGTTGTTTGTGGGCATTACAGTGATTTTACTGGCCGCACAGCGTCACCTCGAGTATTTAAAACTGGGCGCCGCCATCTTGGACACAGTCGCTCCGGATCAGACAGTGTAGGGACAGCGCTGCTGATTTAGGGAGAGATATATCCTGCAAAATAGTTAGTGTAGGGTCTGTAAAGGCTGCCAGATCAAACAAACAGTCCTTCTCAGGACTAATATCCATCCCAGGTATATCAGGCAGGCAGGCAGGCTGTATAGGAGACGCAGTGTTTATACCAGCAAACGCTGCATTACAGTCCTGTGTGCTGCTCCTGTTGCTAAAATTGCTGGACTTAGCTCCAGGTCCCGGGGGCCAGGAAAAAAACTTTTTTTTTATCTAAATCCTCTTTTTTTTTTCCTCCTTCACAATGTACAAATACCCATTTTATTAACCTTTTGGTGCCCCTCCCCCCCCCAAAAAAAAAAGTGTGCCTCTGATTTTTCAGACACAAATATATCTGTTGAAAATAGTCTGGTGTAGGCCAGAGAAATAGAAGTGTGGTTTTGCAGTTCTATGGGCCATTTGTATCTAAAAAAAACAGTTTGAGTGTGTCGCTCACTGTTCAGCCGCAAATATATATATATTTTAAAAAGCCTGGTATACACCAGTAAATTATTACTGTGGTTTTGATGTTCCACGGTAAAACATCTCTATTATCCTGTTTTTGGCATTTTTTGCTGTATAAAAATAATAAGTGTCTCCCTGATTTTTCAGACACAAATATATCTGTTGAAAATAGTCTGGTGTAGGCCAGAGAGACAGAAGTGTGCTTTTGCTGTTCCACGGTAAAAAATCTCTATTATCCTGCTTTTTGCATTTTTTGCTGTAAAAAAAAAAAAATAGTGTCTCCCTGATTTTTCAGACACAAATGTATCTGTTGAAAATAGTCTGGTGTAGGCCCGAGAAATACAAGTGTGGTTTTGCAGTTCCACGGTACAAACCTCTGTATTATCCACTTTTGGGCCATTTGTATCTAAAAAAAACAGTTTGAGTGTGTCGCTCACTGTTCAGCCGCAAATATATACAGTACAGACCAAAAGTTTGGACACACCTTCTCATTTAAAGATTTTTCTGTATTTTCATGACTATGAAAATTGTACATTCACACTGAAGCCATCAAAACTATGAATTAACACATGTGGAATTATATACTTAACAAAAAAGTGCGAAACAACTGAAAATATGTCTTATATTCTAGGTTCTTTAAATTAGCCACCTTTTGCTTTGATGACTGCTTTGCACACTCTTGGCATTCTCTTGATGAGCTTCAAGAGGTAGTCATCGGAAATGGTTTTATCTTCACAGGTTTGCCCTGTCAGGTTTAATAAGTGGGATTTCTTGCCTTATAAATGGGGTTGGGACCATCAGTTGTGTTGTGCAGAAGTCTGGTGGATACACAGCTGATAGTCCTACTGAATAGACTGTTAGCTGCTTTTTTCTTGCCAGAATACAAATTCTAAGTAAAAAAAAACGAGTGGAAATCACCACTTTAAGAAATGAAGGTCAGTCAGTCCGAAAAATTGGGAAATCTTTGAAAGTGTCCCCAAGTGCAATTTCAAAAACCATCAAGCGCTACAAAGAAACTGGCTCACATGAGGACCGCCCCAGGAAAGGAAGACCAAGAGTCACCTCTGCTTCTGAGGATAAGTTTATCAGAATCACCAGCCTCAGAAATCGCAGGTTAACAGCAGCTCAGATTAGAGACCAGGTCAATGCCACACAGAGTTCTAGCAGCAGACACCTCTCTTCAACAACTGTTAAGAGGAGACTTTGTGCAGCAGGCCTTCATGGTAAAATAGCTGCTAGGAAACCACTGCTAAGGACAGGCAACAAGCAGAAGAGACTTGTTTGGGCTAAAGAACACAAGGAATGGAAATTAGACCAGTGGAAATCTGTGCTTTGGTCTGATGAGTCCAAATTTGAGATCTTTGGTTGCAACCACCGTGCCTTTGTGCGACGCAGAAAAGGTGAAAGGATGGACTCTACATGCCTGGTTCCCATTGTGAAGCATGGAGGAGGAGGTGTGATGGTGTGGGGGTGCTTTGCTGGTGACACTTTTGGGGATTTATTCAAAATTGAAGGCATACTAAACCAGCATGGCTACCACAGCATCTTGCAGCGGCATGCTATTCCATCCGGTTTGCGTTTAGTTGGATCATCATTTATTTTTCAACAGAACAATGACTCCAAACACACCTCCAGGCTGTGTAAGGGCTATTTGACCAAGAAGGAGAGTGATGAGGTGCTACGCCAGATGACCTGGCCTCCACAGTCACCAGACCTGAACCCAATTGAGATGGTTTGGGGTGAGCTGGACCGCAGAGTGAAGGCTAAATGGCGAACAAGTGCTAAGTATCTCTGGGAACGCCTTCAAGATTGTTGGAAGACCATTTCCGGTGACTACCTCTTGAAGCTCATCAAGAGAATGCCAAGCGTGTGCAAAGCAGTCATCAAAGCAAAAGGTGGCTAATTTGAAGAACCTAGAATATAAGACATATTTTCAGTTGTTTCGCACTTTTTTGTTAAGTATATAATTCCGCATGTGTTAATTCATAGTTTTGATGCCTTCAGTGTGAATGTACAATTTTCATAGTCAAGAAAATACAGAAAAATCTTTAAATGAGAAGATGCGTCCAAACTTTTGGTCTGTACTGTATATATTTTAAAAAGCCTGGTATACACCAGTAAATTATTACTGTGGTTTTGATGTTCCACGGTAAAACATCTCTATTATCCTGTTTTTGGCATTTTTTGCTGTATAAAAATAATAATAGTGTCTCCCTGATTTTTCAGAAACAAATATATCTGTTGAAAATAGTCTGGTGTAGGCCAGAGAGACAGAAGTGTGCTTTTGCTGTTCCACAGTAAAAAATCTCTATTATCCTGCTTTTTGCATTTTTTGCTGTAAAAAAAAAAAATAGTGTCTCCCTGATTTTTCAGACACAAATATATCTGTTGAAAATAGTCTGGTGTAGGCCCGAGAAATACAAGTGTGGTTTTGCAGTTCCACGGTACAAACCTCTGTATTATCCACTTTTGGGCCATTTGTATCTAAAAAAAACAGTTTGAGTGTGTCGCTCACTGTTCAGCCGCAAATATATATATATTTTAAAAAGCCTGGTATACACCAGTAAATTATTAGTGTGGTTTTGATGTTCCACGGTAAAACATCTCTATTATCCTGTTTTTGGCATTTTTTGCTGTATAAAAATAATAATAGTGTCTCCCTGATTTTTCAGACACAAATATATCTGTTGAAAATAGTCTGGTTTAGGCCCGAGAAATACAAGTGTGGTTTTGCAGTTCCACGGTACAAACCTCTGTATTATCCACTTTTGGGCCGTTTGTATCTAAAAAAACAGTTTGAGTGTGTCGCTCACTGTTCAGCCGCAAATATATATATATTTTAAAAAGCCTGGTATAAACCATTAAATTGTTACTGTGGTTTTGATGTTTCACGATAAAACATCTCTATTATCCTGTTTTTGGCATTTTTTGCTGTATAAAAATAATAAGTGTCTCCCTGATTTTTCAGACACAAATATATCTGTTGAAAATAGTCTGGTGTAGGCCAGAGAGACAGAAGTGTGCTTTTGCTGTTCCACTGTAAAAAATCTCTATTATCCTGCTTTTTGCATCTTTTGCTGTAAAAAAAAAAAAAATAGTGTCTCCCTGATTTTTCAGACAAAAATATATCTGTTGAAAATAGTCTGGTGTAGGCCCGAGAAATACAAGTGTGGTTTTGCAGTTCCACGGTACAAACCTCTGTATTATCCACTTTTGGGCCATTTGTATCTAAAAAAAACAGTTTGAGTGTGTCGCTCACTGTTCAGCCGCAAATATATATATATTTTAAAAAGCCTGGTATACACCAGTAAATTATTACTGTGGTTTTGATGTTCCACGGTAAAACATCTCTATTATCCTGTTTTTGGCATTTTTTGCTGTATAAAAATAATAATAGTGTCTCCCTGATTTTTCAGACACAAATATATCTGATGAAAATAGTCTGGTGTAGGCCAGAGAGACAGAAGTGTGCTTTTGCTGTTCCACGGTAAAACATCTCTATTATCCTGCTTTTTGCATTTTTTGCTGTAAAAAAAAAAAAAAAGTGTCTCCCTGATTTTTCAGACACAAATATATATGTTGAAAATAGTCTGGTGTAGGCCCGAGAAATACAAGTGTGGTTTTGCAGTTCCATGGTACAAACCTCTGTATTATCCACTTTTGGGCCGTTTGTATCTAAAAAAACAGTTTGAGTGTGTCGCTCACTGTTCAGCCGCAAATATATATATATTTTAAAAAGCCTGGTATAAACCAGTAAATTATTACTGTGGTTTTGATGTTTCACGGTAAAACATCTCTATTATCCTGTTTTTGGCATTTTTTGCTGTATAAAAATAATAAGTGTCTCCCTGATTTTTCAGACACAAATATATCTGTTGAAAATAGTCTGGTGTAGGCCAGAGAGACAGAAGTGTGCTTTTGCTGTTCCACGGTAAAAAATCTCTATTATCCTGCTTTTTGCATCTTTTGCTGTAAAAAAAAAAAAAATAGTGTCTCCCTGATTTTTCAGACAAAAATATATCTGTTGAAAATAGTCTGGTATAGGCCCGAGAAATACAAGTGTGGTTTTGCAGTTCCACGGTACAATCCTCTGTATTATCCACTTTTGGGCCATTTGTATCTAAAAAAAACAGTTTGAGTGTGTCGCTCACTGTTCAGCCGCAAATATATATATATTTTAAAAAGCCTGGTATACACCAGTAAATTATTACTGTGGTTTTGATGTTCCACGGTAAAACATCTCTATTATCCTGTTTTTGGCATTTTTTGCTGTATAAAAATAATAATAGTGTCTCCCTGATTTTTCAGACACAAATATATCTGATGAAAATAGTCTGGTGTAGGCCAGAGAGACAGAAGTGTGCTTTTGCTGTTCCACGGTAAAACATCTCTATTATCCTGCTTTTTGCATTTTTTGCTGTAAAAAAAAAAAAAATAGTGTCTCCCTGATTTTTCAGACAAAAATATATCTGTTGAAAATAGTCTGGTATAGGCCCGAGAAATACAAGTGTGGTTTTGCAGTTCCACGGTACAATCCTCTGTATTATCCACTTTTGGGCCATTTGTATCTAAAAAAAACAGTTTGAGTGTGTCGCTCACTGTTCAGCCGCAAATATATATATATTTTAAAAAGCCTGGTATACACCAGTAAATTATTACTGTGGTTTTGATGTTCCACGGTAAAACATCTCTATTATCCTGTTTTTGGCATTTTTTGCTGTATAAAAATAATAATAGTGTCTCCCTGATTTTTCAGACACAAATATATCTGATGAAAATAGTCTGGTGTAGGCCAGAGAGACAGAAGTGTGCTTTTGCTGTTCCACGGTAAAAATCTCTATTATCCTGCTTTTTGCATCTTTTGCTGTAAAAAAAAAAAAATAGTGTCTCCCTGATTTTTCAGACACAAATATATCTGTTGAAAATAGTCTGGTGTAGGCCCGAGAAATACAAGTGTGGTTTTGCAGTTCCACGGTACAAAGCTCTGTATTATCCACTTTTGGGCCATTTGTATCTAAAAAAAACAGTTTGAGTGTGTCGCTCACTGTTCAGCCGCAAATATATATATATTTTAAAAAGCCTGGTATAAACCAGTAAATTATTACTGTGGTTTTGATGTTCCACTGTAAAACATCTCTATTATCCTGTTTTTGGCATTTTTTGCTGTATAAAAATAATAATAGTGTCTCCCTGATTTTTCAGAAACAAATATATCTGATGAAAATAGTCTGGTGTAGGCCAGAGAGACAGAAGTGTGCTTTTGCTGTTCCACGGTAAAACATCTCTATTATCCTGCTTTTTGCATTTTTTGCTGTAAAAAAAAAAAAAATAGTGTCTCCCTGATTTTTCAGACACAAATATATCTGTTGAAAATAGTCTGGTGTAGGCCCGAGAAATACAAGTGTGGTTTTGCAGTTCCACGGTACAAACCTCTGTATTATCCACTTTTGGGCTGTTTGTATCTAAAAAAACAGTTTGAGTGTGTCGCTCACTGTTCAGCCGCAAATATATATATATTTTAAAAAGCCTGGTATAAACTAGTAAATTATTACTGTGGTTTTGATGTTTCACGGTAAAACATCTCTATTATCCTGTTTTTGGCATTTTTTGCTGTATAAAAATAATAATAGTGTCTCCCTGATTTTTCAGACACAAATATATCTGTTGAAAATAGTCTAGTGTAGGCCCGAGAAATACAAGTGTGGTTTTGCAGTTCCACGGTACAAACCTCTGTATTATCCACTTTTGGGCCATTTGTATCTAAAAAAAACAGTTTGAGTGTGTCGCTCACTGTTCAGCCGCAAATATATATATATTTTAAAAAGCCTGGTATACACCAGTAAATTATAACTGTGGTTTTGCTGTTCCACGGTAAAAAATCTCTATTATTCAGGTTTTGGTAGTTTTTTCCGTAAAGAAAAACAGTAGTGTCTCCTGACTGTTGTGACGCAAAAATATATCTGTTGAAAATAGTCTTGTGTAGGCCCGACATCCCAGTGTGGTTTCGCAGTTCCACGGGTCAAATCGCTGTACTATCCAGTTTTGGGCCTTTGGTATCTAAAAAAAAAGCAGTTTGAGTGTGTCGCTCACTATTCAGCCGCAAATATCTCTATTTAAAAAAGTGTGGTATACCCCAGTAAACAATAACTGTGGTTTTCCTCTTCCACGGTTCTAATCTACTCTTTATTACCCTTTTTCCATGGATAGTGCAAGTGTAAGCTATTTTACTTCATTTACAATGGGCAAGGCGCGTGGCAAGTGACGTGGAAGTGGACGTTCTGGTGATGGTTCGTGCAGAGGACGGGGCCGTGGCCAAGGTGAAAATGTGCCACAACCAACAGCCACATCTTCTCGCTCCCACTTCTTGACCGAATTACTAGGGAAGCACAGAACAACACCAGTATTGAGAACTGATCAGTGTGAACAGGTTATTAATTGGATAGCAGACAATACTTCCAGTTACCTGGGCACCACCACCTCCGGTCTGTCTTCCACACGGTCAACTCTTAGCAGCCGTGAGTCTCGACCGCATACTCCTCCTCACCCTGAAGCTCCTTCCTCCCACCATGCCGAGTGTCGTCAGACAGCAAGTGATCCCACACTTGGACACTCTGAAGAGCTGTTCACTGGTCCATTTCCATATTTGTGCCCCTCGCCTGATACGCTTGAAGTGGTGGAAGAGGAGATCCCATGTTGCGATGCCCAAATATTTGAACAGCCACGGCCACAGGAAGTCGACGTTGGCAATCTGTCACAAGAGGTGGACGATGACGAGACACAATTGCCAGGAAGTGAGGAGGAGGATCGTGGTGCGCAAGTGGAAGAGGAGGAGGTGGTGGTGATCTAGTAACTGACCCAACGTGGAAGGAGGACATGCAGAGTGAGGCCAGCAGCACACAGGGGGAGGGAGGCAGAGTACCCCAACAGGCAGGAAGAAGCAGTGTGGTGGCCGCAGACAGAAGGCAGGCAACCGTTCCCCGTAACACCAACACGAGGGACGTTGCCAGTACAAGCGGTAGGTCTTCCAGAGTCTGGAATTTTTTTAAAGACTCTGCTAATAACCCCAAAAGGCCATATGTTCCACCAGCCATGCCAGCATCAGCAGGGGTGACAAAACTACCAGCCTGACCACCACCAGCATGATCAGGCACATGGCAGCAAAGCACCCGACTTTGTGGGGCGAAACCCAGGGTCCACGACCAGTGTCAGCGGATGTCACCACTGCTTCTTCCACTGTTGTGCGTGCAATAGAACCCCCTGTTGTGTGTGCAAGGCAATCCCCTGTCCATACTGCATGTAAAGATGCCCCCTCCTCTCAGTCTTCACTTGTTATGGCAGTTTCTCAAGAAACAGCATCAACATCCACGTCCACGTCCCACCGCAGCGTTCAATTGTTCATATCCCAGACCTTTGAACGAAAGCGGAAATTCGCAGCTAACGCCCCACAGGCCACAGTCCTAAATTCGCACATTTCACGACTGCTTGCATTGGAAATGCTGCCTTTTAGGCCGGTGGAGACGGAATCCTTCCGCAATCTTATGGCGGTGGCCGTCCCTCGGTACTCGGTCCCCAGCCGACACTATTTTGCCCGGTGTGCCATCCCCGCACTACACAAACACGTGTCCCAAAGCATCTGCCGTGCCCTCAACAACGCAGTAACTGGGAGAGTCCACCTGACAACGGACACGTGGACAAGTGCTTGTGGCCAGGGACGGTACATCTCTCTGACGGCACACTGGGTAAACATAGTGGAAGCCGGGACCCAGTCGGACCTTGGGACGGAACACATCCTCCCCACACCGAGGATTGCGGGCCCTATGTCAGTCAGAGTTGCCCACACAGTGTACAGCTCCTGCGCATCCTCCTCCTCCTCCTCATGTTCAGCCTCCATCTCAGATATCACCACTAGTGTTGAGCCACCCCCGTAGTGTTCGAGTTCGGTTCGGTTCGTCGAACACCCGTGTGTTCGCCGAACTGTTCGTCGAACTGTTCGTCGAACACCTTCGAACACCGTTAAAACCAATGGCAGGCAAACAAAAACACATAGAAACACATAGAAAACACCTTCAAAGGTGTCCAAAAGCTGACAAACTGCTCAGAAGACACAACTAACACATGGAAAAGTGACAAGTACATATAGTCATGCGAAAAGAAAAGAGGTGGAGGAGTAAAAGGAGGGGGAGACACAGATATAGGCATGTCATGCCCTTCTAAAATCCAAAAAGTGAGAAGCCGACACATTCAGTCCGCTCCTGCTCGTGCCACCTCCGTGTCGCCGGGTTTGTGCCAGAGCCGCGGTGAACCCTGACGGCCAGCCCCCCTCTCCCAATACTGGTGCCTGTCCGCTGGTGGGTCGAGAGAGCCCCCCTGTGGTGGAGGCAGCTCTAAGCTTTTTAATTTAAATTGTCCCTCTAATTTGAATGAATACACTTTAAATCCATTTACAAGGATCTATTGGAGGGCAAGTCTCATGCCAGCAGCCGTGTAATTCCAGCTCCAGTAGCGTCCACTAAAGCTGCTGCAGTTAAAAAGCTTATATAAGGATCGAGCTCGGCTGTCCACCGCAAGGCATCCTAGTGCCAGTCCCAGCCCCTATGCCTTGGGGTGCCTCCTGATGCTCTTCACTGAGTATCCCGTGGTCCCGAAGCATTTCCTTTGAAAAAATTAAGTGTCCAAACTACAGGTGGTGTAGCTTGCTTAACAGCCGGGATAATCCGCTGACTAGCAGACACTGCTACTAGGCACAAAGTATTTCCTGGGCTAGATGCAGTTAAAAATTTGTAAGTAGATACTCTCGTTGGATGCTGAGAAAGCATTCCATAGAGTCTCCTGGCACGCCATATATGATTCTCTTAAAAAGCTTGGGGTAGGGGTCTAGGGGACCCTTTTATAGCCAAAATCACGGCCCTGTATCACAATACGTCACCTAGGCTGAAGATAAATGGAACTGTAGCACCGAGGGCTCGGTTGCTACAGACGTATTGCACCTCACCCAGAGGTGTGATATCTCACTCTCAGATAAGGATGGAGTGTGGATCAGGACCCGACACCTGCATGCATTACACCACATTGCCGTGGGGCAGGGCGACCAATATGCCCCTGAGATGGGCACGACAGTCCCTGTCCCTGGCTGGAGTGGGGGGAGGAAACACTGAGGAAGGGGAACCCTGCAGTGCAGGAGCAGGGAGGAAGCAGTTCCTGGGTGCATTGAGAAGGGAGTATAAAAGGTGGGCACCATCTTAGTTCAGTGCAGAGAAGTCTGAGCAGAAGTGGCAGGGAGCAGGGGCTCTGCATGAGCTCTGCTCCGGAGGCGGGCCTAGTAACAGAGGCCCAGGCCTGCAAGAGGGAGAAGGAAGGAAGAGGAGCGGAGAAGGCTCCAGGAACGAGGAATGAAGGGATCCCAGGGGTGCGGACGGGCGAGTCGCCACCGCACGCCCGAATCCACCTGCGTGGAGGGGTCAGGCCAAAGGGGGAGACCGGTCCCCGAACTAGTGGAGGCAGGAAACGACCCTCAGCTAGAAACCGGAGGCTCTGACATTTTATGTGGCGCAGCCCCTTGCTCCACCTGCTAGGAAGGCACCACATAGGGTCAGGGAAACTGGCGCCAAGTTTACCAAGAGGAGGCCCGAGGCAGCCGGACAGAAGTGTTGGTAAGAAAGGCCAGACAAAGGACACACAAAGGGGGTCCTGTGAAGCGCTCCAAAGTTATCTGGGAGTTGTCTGAGCCCCTCACCTGGTGAGCACAGTACGACGTGGGCAGCCGTTACCTGCAGACGTGGTCTGGATAATAAGAACTGTGAGTAAAGGCCCTGAACTGCATCACTGACTCCGTGTCGTTACTGCTGCTGCCCTGCACCATCACCCCCATCCTCCGCATACACTGCCCTGAGGCTATACTCCTCCCGTGGGGAGTTATGCTACGCTCTGCTGCACCCACAACACCAGCCTTAGCGGTCTGCCCTGTAGCGGCGGTTCACTCTGACCGCAATCCACGGGTGGCGTAGTCGGACATTTAAACATCAAAACCACATAAATAGTTCCGCCACTGGTTTGACCGCCCTGAGCCACGGAACCGGATCGCCGCCACGAAGACTACAACCACCAGCATCCACCAAAAAGGGTCCGGCTCCGGGTGTCCCAAGGCCCAGGGGGTGCGTCAGAACATTTTCATCACCTTTCACAATCACCAATGGGACAAGGCAGGGATGTCCTCTGTCCCCTCTCTTATACATCCTAGTGACGGAGCACCTGCTCTCATCAATTCGCCATAACCCCAATATTAGGTGGATTGAGGTGGGAGGCACCGAGTACAAGTGCTCTCTATTTGCTGATGATGTCCTAGTATATATCACTCAATCACATATATCCATCCCTGCTGTTATGGCTGAAATAGATCACTTTGTTACATGGTAAAATTTTAAAATCAATGCAGCGAAGTCGGAGGCCCTCGATGTCTCCCTCCCTAAATCCATATAGGATTCCATCCAGTCCAACTTTCCCTTTGCCTGGCCCTCACAGGGTATCAAATACTTAGGAATTCCTATTCATAGAGTCCTCTCCCATCTATGTTATCTTAATTTTGGGCCCTTTATTGAACAATTCCATACAGACCACGGTTGGCAAGTTAGAACTGTAAGATTCACTACGTGAACCACTGGTGTTTTGTGGAAAAGCACATGTACACCGCGTTCCAAATTATTATCCAAAAAGTGTTTAGGAGTGATAAGGGAAGAATTTGTTTGTTTGTCAGTTAAACTCATTGATGGTGATGTGTGTCAGGGCTCTTTATATCACTGTAAGCAATTGCAGACACCTGTGCTAATTAGTTTGGCAGGTGTGTCCAATGAAAGGCAAGACTACTTAAGAAGGCTCTCTCACATTATTAAGCAGCCTACATTTTCTGCCAAAATGGGAAAGAAAAAGGATGTGTCGGCTGCTGAGAAGCAACAAATTGTGGAGTGTTTAGGTCAAGGCATGACTACAATCAACATTGTGCGATGATCAGGATGAAGTGTCTTGGCAATCAAGAAGTATGTAGCTGATTCACAGTACACACGTGTGCGTGCTGATAAGGGCAAATTGAGGACTCTTTCCTACAGGCAATTACGTCAGGTTGAAAGAGCAGCGGCAAAAAAGCCTTGTCATAGCAGCAGACAAGTTTTTGAAGCTGCTTGTGCCTCCAACGTCCCCCAAACAACAAGATGCAGGGTCCTTCAGAGGTTTGCAGCTGTGCATACGCCATCCTGTCGACCTCCTCTATCCACTTCACACAAGCAGAAACGGCTCCAGTGGGCCAAACATTACATGAAGACTGATTTCAAAACTGTTTTGTTCACGGATGAGTGCCGTGCAGCGCTCGATGGTCCAGATGAATGGAGTGGAGGATGGCTGGTTGATGGACACCCCACGCAAACACGGCTACAGCGCCAACAAGGAGGAGGTGGAGTAATGTTTTGGGCTGGAATCATGGGGAGAGAGATTGTCGGCCCCTTTAGGATCCCTGAAGGCGCTAAAGATGAACTCCATAATGTATGTGGATTTTCTCAAACAGCACTTCCTGCCATGGTTCAAGAAGAAGAACCGTGTATTTCACAGCAAGATCATTTTTCTGCATGATAATGCACCATCTCATGCTGCACATAAAACATCTGCATCTCTGGCTGATATGGGCATAAAAGGGGACAAACTTATGGTGTGACCCCCATGCTCCCCTGACCTCTACCCCTTTCAGAACCTTTGGAGCATCATTAAAAGGAGTGTCTATGATGGCGGGAGGCAGTTCACATCTAAGCAACAGCTCTGGGAGGGTATTCTGTCCTCATGCAAAACAATTGAAGCAGAAACCATCCAAAACCTGACAAATTCAATGGACGAGAGAGTTCAGAAGCTCCTTTCGAACAAGGGGTCCTATGTGAAAATGTAACATCACCTAGAATAAAGTTTTGAGTTGAAAACTGTTTGATTTCAGTTTCTAACAACCTGCTAATGCTTATAATTTCAAAAATGACCATTTTTTTGGTCTTTATTAAAATGAAAAGGTTGATCGAAAAGTTTGGGGGATCTAAGAGTGTGGCAACCCAGTAGTCATGATTACTTCGAATTCTGACAATATGAGGGTCATGCTGCAGGTAGTGCAGCAAGAAGGCACTTATGTGTCTTGCGCATCTCGGAGCCCCAAAATTATTTTCCGGGCTAGATGCAGCTAAAAATTATTTTTAATTTTAAATCTGGTGAAGCTTATTATAGATGGCCTAATAGGATCAGTGCTGCACACTGCTACAAAGCCCAAATTATTTTCCAGTCAAGATACAGATAAACATGATTAGTAATTTGAAAGTTTAAAACGGTTGGTAGGGTGATTTTAACCAATCATCAAGCTTTTACTCTCCCCAGGATGACACAGGGGTAGAAAAGTCGTTTCGGATCCATGATTTGTTCATCTTTATGAACATGAGTCTGTCTACATTATCAGTGGAGAGCCACGTGCGCTTATCTGTCAGCACACCACCAGCAGCGCTGAACACACGTTCAGACAGAACGCTGGCTGCGGGGCATGACAAGATCTCCAAGGCGTAAGTGGCTAGCTCCGGCCATTTATCCAGATTGGAAGCCCAAAAAGAGCAAGGGTCCAGTGACACAGTCGTGGCTTCAATGTTTACTTGGAGATACTCCTGTACCATCGTCTCTAGGCGTTGACTATGTGTCAGACTTCTTGTCTCCTGTGGCCTTGCAAAGGATGGGCTAAAAAAGTGGTGAAATGATTCCGCAAAATTGATGTTACCAGCAGATACTGTGGTTCTGTTACGGTTTGAGTGCTGAACACTTGACGGTCCCACGGTTGGCAAGTTGGAACTGTGAGATTCACTACGTGCACCACTGGTATTTTGTGGAAAAGCACATGTAAGATTCTGCAACAGTCTCTGCTGATACTCCTGCATGCGTGCATCCCTTTCTATGGCAGGAATAATTTCTGCAAATTTACTTTTGTACCGGGGATCTAACAGTGTGGCAACCCAGTAGTCAGGATTATTTCTAATTCTCACAATTCGAGGGTCATGTTGCAGGTAGTGCAGCAAGAAGGCGCTCATGTGTGTTGCGCATCCAGGAGCACCAAGTCCCTGTTGTGTTGGTGGCGAGGTAACAATCATGCTTCCTT
This sequence comes from Phyllobates terribilis, assembly GCF_046119375.1. Lineage (NCBI taxonomy): Eukaryota > Metazoa > Chordata > Amphibia > Anura > Dendrobatidae > Phyllobates > Phyllobates terribilis. The sequence continues at coordinate 88,926,869 of NW_027362771.1, forward strand.
CCTCTGTCCTCTCCCCCCAACCTCGCACAACAGAAATGTGATCAAGGTCTCCCTCATCTGATGAGTCTTCCATCAGTTCGTCCTCCACTTCTTCCTGGGCTCCTGCACCTTCCTCACTAGTTTGGCTGCTACCATGCGCCCTGGTAAAATCATCTCCCCCACCCTCACATGCCTGCCGCCTTGGTGCTGCCGACCGTCTGGACCTTGCAGATGTTAGCCCTTCCGCATACAACTCCTCCTCCTCTACTTCCTCCACCTCCTCTTGTGCCACCACCTGACTCCGAATTCTGTTTAACATGTGCTCCAGCATGTAAATCACCGGAATAGTCATGCTGATAATGGCATCGTCAGCACTAAACATCTTCGTCGCCATTTCAAAACTGTGCAGAAGGGTGCATAGGTCCCTGATCTGAGACCACTCCTCCAGCGTGATTTGCCCCACCTCTGAATCTCGTTGGCCCAGGCTATACGTCAGAACGTATTGCACCAGGGCTTGTCGGTGCTGCCACAGTCGCTGCAACATGTGCAGAGTTGAATTCCACCGGGTAGGCACATCGCATTTTAGCCGGTGAAGTGGCAGGCCCAACGACTTCTGTAGAGATGTAAGTCGCTGAGCTGCGGGATGCGAACGGCGGAAGTGAGCACACAGCGACCGTGCCCTCTGCAGAAGGCCATCTAGTCTGGGATAGTGGGCTAAAAATTGCTGGACAACCAGGTTCAACACGTGAGCAATACAAGGCACGTGTGTGACATTGCCCCGGCGAAGGGCCGCACCCAGGTTTGCAGCATTGTCGCACACGGCCTTCCCTGGTTTCAGGTCCAGTGGAGACAACCATTCATGAAATTGGTTCTCCAGAGCTGACCACAACTCCTCAGCTGTGTGACTCACATTTCCCAGACATTTCAATGTAAAAACCGCCTGATGACGTTGAGCCCTACTGCCAGCATAGTAAGGAGGTGTGCAGGATCCCTTCTGCGCAGTTAGAAAGCTTGTGGCATGACCAGACAGGCTTTGGGTGCAGGTGGAAGACCGAGAGGAGGTTGAGGAGGCAGAAGCAGTGGAGGAACTTTGACATAAAGAGGATTGACGCACAACTCGTGGGGACGGCAAGACTTGGACAGCAGCCCCTTGTCCTGCTGTCACCATAGTTACCCAGTGCCCAGTCAGCGACATGTAACGCCCCTGTCCATGCCTACTCGTCCAAGTGTCTGTGGTGAAATGCACCCTGTCACACACAGAGTTTCTCAAAGAAGCGGTGATGTTGTGTGCGACATGCTGGTGGAGCGCAGGCACACCTTTCTTTGAGAAGTAGTGCCGACTGGGCATCTGGTGCTGGGGCACTGCGACGGACATAAGGTTTCGAAAATCCTCTGTGTCCACCAGGCGGAAAGGCAGCATTTCTGTAGCCAAGAGCTTGCAGATGGTGAAATTCAACCTCTTAGCTTTCTCATGGCTAGGAGGAAATGGTCTTTTACTTGTCCACATCTGAGGGACCGAGGGCTGGCTATTGTGCTTAGACGGGGTTGATAAGGGTGTCCCCGGCAAACTGCCGGTCTGTGAGGAAGATGCAGGCGAACATTTTAGGTTGCCTTGATCCAAAGGTGGTGCTATCGATGTCGGACAGCGCTCAAGACCAGCTGGTGTTACCACCTCCAAAGAAAATGATGACCTGCCAATCACGCTGGCTGTTGCGGGTAAAGAGGTGGCAGGTCTGCGCCCCAAAACAGGTGTGACTGCTGTCCCCCCAGTCACAGAGGATGAAGAGGCCGCGGATGCACAAGATATGGCAGACGGTGGTTGGCCCGGCCGGCTAGGCCGCATTGTAGCACACTGAGCTTCCCACTGCAACTTATGCTTCATGTCCATGTGCCGGTTCATGCATGAAGTACTCAAACTATGTATTTTTTGGCCTCTACTTAGCTTTTGCTGACAAATGTTACAGATAACACGAGTTGGGTCATCTTTATCGATCTGAAAAAATGCCCAGGCTATGCAAGGCTTAGCACCCATGCGACCTGAAGAGCCACCACGACTTGTGGTGAGAGGCAGAGTTGTGTTTGAGGATGCAGTTGTTGACGTGCTTCCAGTACTACGTCTCTGTCCAGGAAGGCGCAACCTGACCTCGTCGTCACTAGCATCTTCCTCCACCTCCTCTGCTGACCTCATCTCTTGGCTGACTGTGGGTTGACAGTAAGTGGGATCTCCGACCTCATCATCATCACCCTGTGCGTTATCACACCCGTCGTCCTCAGAGCCAACCTGTTCCTGCCCTGACAAAAAACTAAAGTTGTCGCTCCAATCAGGTATTTGAGTCTTATCATCGTCTTCCTCATTGTCTCCACCAACAGGAGTTACAGTTTGGGAATGAGGGTCTACATTATGGTCAGAACCTTCTGCGTCTGGTCCTGGATCCGACTCATAAAGATTCTGGGCATCAGTGCAGATCATTTCCTCGTCTGGATTCACAGAAGCGCTGGAGTCGACCTCTGATTCCCAGGCTATAGTATGAGTAAACAGCTCTGCAGACTCAACCATCTGTTCTACCTCATACTCAGACGGGCAGCTGGAGATTTGGGAGCTGTGAGGAAGCAAGTGCGATTTGGGTGACACCTTTGAGGACTGGAGTATTTGTGATGTTGAAGTTGATGTGGAGGAGAGCCCACTTAAAGGAGCACTTGATATCCGTTGAAGCACCTGCTGTTTTTGTGCCTCATCTGGAATTTGTAGCGATTGGCGTGGCCGTAAGAAAGGGATCTTATCACATTGTCCGCTAAAAGAAGTTGACATTTTAGTTTGGCTGGAAGATGGTCTTTCTTCTGCACCTACCCCACGGACACAACCTTTTTTCCCCTTCCCAACACGCCTATTCCCCTTTCCACCAGCAGTAGGCCTTTTTCCACTCATTTTGGTGGTTAACTAATTCACAACTCTGGAGTTGTTTGCACAAAAAAACAATGGATGGTAAACGAGCAGAGCTGAGTGGCCAAACTGTGGTATTAGGCCAAAACTATTGGCTGGGTTAGATGCAGAAAAAAATTATTTTTAATTTGCAACCTGATGGAGGTCAGTATAGATGGACTAATAGACCAAGTCCCACACACTGCTAGAAGCCCAAATATTTTTTCAGAGCTAGATGCAGAAAAAAATTATTTTTAATTTGCAACCTGATGGAGGTCAGTATAGATGGACTAATAGACCAAGTCCCACACACCGCTAGAAGCCCAAATATTTTTTCAGAGCTAGATGCAGAAAAAAATTATATTCAATTTGCAACCTGCTGGAGGTCAGTATAGAAGGACTAATAGAACAAGTCCCACACACTGCTAGAAGCCCAAATATTTTTTCAGAGCTAAATGAAGAAAAAATTTTTTTTTAATTTGCAACCTGATGGAGGTCAGTATAGATGGACTAATAGACCAAGTCCCACACACTGCTAGAAGCCCAAATATTTTTTCAGAGCTAGATGCAGAAAAAAATTATTTTTAATTTGCAACCTGATGGAGGTCAGTATAGATGGACTAATAGACCAAGTCCCACACACCGCTAGAAGCCCAAATATTTTTTCAGAGCTAGATGAAGAAATTTTTTTTATTCAATTTGCAACCTGATGGAGGTCAGTATAGATGGACTAATAGACCAAGTCCCACACACCGCTAGAAGCCCAAATATTTTTTCAGAGCTAGATGCAGAAAAAAATTATATTCAATTTGCAACCTGCTGGAGGTCAGTATAGATGGACTAATAGAACAAGTCCCACACACTGCTAGAAGCCCAAATATTTTTTCAGAGCTAAATGAAGAAAAAAATTATTTTTAATTTGCAACCTGATGGAGGTCAGTATAGATGGACTAATAGACCAAGTCCCACACACTGCTAGAAGCCCAAATATTTTTTCAGAGCTAGATGCAAAAAAAAATTATTTTTAATTTGCAACCTGATGGAGGTCAGTATAGATAGACTAATAGACCAAGTCCCACACACCGCTAGAAGCCCAAATATTTTTTCAGAGCTAGATGCAGAAAATTTTTTTATTCAATTTGCAACCTGATGGAGGTCAGTATAGATGGACTAATAGACCAAGTCCCACACACTGCTAGAAGCCCAAATATTTTTTCAGAGCTAGATGCAGAAAAAAATTATTTTTAATTTGCAACCTGATGGAGGTCAGTATAGATGGACTAATAGACCAAGTCCCACACACTGCTAGAAGCCCAAATATTTTTTCAGAGCTAGATGCAGAAAAAAATTATATTCAATTTGCAACCTGCTGGAGGTCAGTATAGAAGGACTAATAGAACAAGTCCCACACACTGCTAGAAGCCCAAATATTTTTTCAGAGCTGAATGAAGAAAAAAATTATTTTTAATTTGCAACCTGATGGAGGTCAGTATAGATGGACTAATAGACCAAGTCCCACACACTGCTAGAAGCCCAAATATTTTTTCAGAGCTAGATGCAGAAAAAAATTATTTTTAATTTGCAACCTGATGGAGGTCAGTATAGATGGACTAATAGACCAAGTCCCACACACCGCTAGAAGCCCAAATATTTTTTCAGAGCTAGATGCAGAAATTTTTTTTATTCAATTTGCAACCTGATGGAGGTCAGTATAGATGGACTAATAGACCAAGTCCCACACACTGCTAGAAGCCCAAATATTTTTTCAGAGCTAGATGCAGAAAAAATTTATTTTTAATTTGCAACCTGATGGAGGTCAGTATAGATGGACTAATAGACCAAGTCCCACACACTGCTAGAAGCCCAAATATTTTTTCAGAGCTAGATGCAGAAAAAAATTATTTTTAATTTGCAACCTGATGGAGGTCAGTATAGATGGACTAATAGAACAAGTCCCACACGCTGCTAGAAGCCCAAATATTTTTTCAGAGATAAATGAAGAAAAAAATTATTTTTAATTTGCAACCTGATGGAGGTCAGTATAGATGGACTAATAGACCAAGTCCCACACACTGCTAGAAGCCCAAATATTTTTTCAGAGCTAGATGCAGAAAAAAATTATTTTTAATTTGCAACCTGATGGAGGTCAGTATAGATGGACTAATAGACCAAGTCCCACACACCGCTAGAAGCCCAAATATTTTTTCAGAGCTAGATGCAGAAAAAAATTATATTCAATTTGCAACCTGCTGGAGGTCAGTATAGAAGGACTAATAGAACAAGTCCCACACACTGCTAGAAGCCCAAATATTTTTTCAGAGCTAAATGAAGAAAAAAACTATTTTTAATTTGCAACCTGATGGAGGTCAGTATAGATGGACTAATAGACCAAGTCCCACACACTGTTAGAAGCTCAAATATTTTTTCAGAGCTAGATGCAGAAAAAAATTATATTCAGTTTGCAACCTGATGGAGGTCAGTATAGATGGACTAATAGAATGATGCTATGCCCAAAAGATTTTACTTCACTAGGTGCAGTAAAAAAATTGGTATTCTATACACAGGTGGTATATCTTGCAACACAGATAGGCTACTCCACTGACTAACACACTCTGCAATAGGCCAAAAAGGATTAGCTTTGCTAGATTCAGCCAAATGCTGTGAAAAAAACTTGCACAGCACTGGCACAGACCTGCCTGGCAAAAACTGATAGGAACTGATGTAACCTAGTCCTGAAAAGGACTCCAATTACAATTAGTCTTTACTCCCACAATCTATCTATTTAAGAGCACAGACCTGCTTGATAAAAGTCGTAGGAAATGCTGTAACCTAGTCCTTAAAAGGACTGCAATCACAACTATTCCCTACTCCCAAGCTATCTGTATATTTGTGCGAAAATTGGCTTGAAATTAACAAGGTATAGCGCACACAGCAACAGCGGTGCCGTCTAACACGCAGCTGCAGCAGTGAGAAAATGGTGGCGACGGGGAAAATGGCTTGGTCTTATAGGGCAAGGACATGTGACATACACTGCCAATCACACATGCCCTTGCTTGTGTGAAAAAAAGCACTTCGCTCCGTGTGTGCGCTGCTGATAGGCTGACAGATTGCACCTCCCCACTGCAAATGCGGGAAAGAGAAAAAAAAATGGAGATCTTCATTGTTCCTGCAGAGATCCATCCCCTGCCCCTCCCCCCGCCCCGCTGTACACTCAAACTGCGTATTAACATTAATTTTCATCATTACTGAGAAAAAATCCAGTTATGATTTTGGTGCACGAACAGTTATCGAACATAACCTCGAACAGCCGAATTTTTCTCAAATTGTTCGTGTTCGCCGACCGGCTCGAACACCGCCCAAAACAGCTCGAATTTGAGATTGGCGAACAGTTCGAGTAGAACAACGCTCATCTCTAATCACCACATCAGTTACAAGCTGGAAGCATTGCAGTACTGCCTCCGCCAAGCGGCAACAGGCTGTGCTGAAACTCATAAGCTTAGGTGATAAACCTCACACTGCTTGTGAGTTGTGGACAGCTGTGAAAGAGCAGGCAGATCTGTGGCTGAGACCGCTGAACCTACATCCCGGCATGGTCGTGTGTGACAATGGCCGTAACCTGGTGGCGGCTCTGAGGCGAGGTGAGATCACACACGTACCATGCCTGGCTCATGTGCTTAACCTCGTGGTTCAGCGGTTTCTTAAATCGTACCCCGAGTTGCCAGATCTGCTCGTGAAAGTACGCCGCCTGTCAGCTCATTTTCGCAAGTCGGCTACAGCTTCCGCCGCCCTTGCTGTGTTGCAGCAGCATTTGCAGCTTCCGGCACACCGACTGGTGTGTGATGTCCCCACACATTGGAACTCTACCCTCCACATGTTGCAAAGGATTTGTGAGCAGAAGAGAGCAGTTGTGGAGTACCAGCTGCAACAAGGCCGTCGATATTCAGGTCAGACTCCACACATAAGACCTCAGGAGTGGACCTGGATGTCTGACATGTGTACCATCCTGACAAACTTTGAGGAGGCCACCAAGACTGTGAGTGGCGCCATCATTAGTGTCAGCATCCCACTTGTCTGTCTTTTGCAACGCTCTCTGCAGAGAATTAAAGAGGAGGCATTGCAGCCAGAGTATGATGAGATGGATCAAGAAGCCGTAGCGGGCGATTACACACAGCCCAGCCTCATCTCATCCCAACATGCATTGGGGGACAATGAGGGAGAGGAGGAGGAAGAACAGGAGCTGCTATCATGCATTGTAGACGGTAATACCTGTACAAGTGTCATACCGTCGGTTCAGCGTGGGTGGCCTGAGGACAGGGGGGGAGGAGGAAGAGGAGGAGGAGGAGAGCATGGTCAGTCGTCATCTTGGTGAGGACACGGAAATCTTGCCCGTTACCAGTCTGGCACGCATGGCTGACTTTATGTTACGCTGCCTTAACCGTGACCCTCGCGTTGTCAAAATGTTGGGTGACAGTCATTACTGGTTGTTGACACTTGTAGACCCCCGCTACAAGGAGAACTTTCTCTCTCTTATTCCTGAGGTGGAGAGGTCTACAAAAATGGGGCAATACCAGAAAGCCCTTGCTGCAGAACTCTTAAAAAAATTCCCATCTGAACACGCTAGCGGCAGAGGTCACAGTTCGTTGCCCAACCAAGGCGTACAGGCGAGAGAGATGCAACTTCAATCCAGCAGAGGCAGGGGAACACTGTCAACGTTCTGGGACAGTTTTCTGACACCCGCCCAGCTTACAGGCCCTGAGGCGCGGGGTACTCTCACAAGGAGTGGAAAGTTTCAAAAGATGGTGAGGGAGTACCTTGCCGATCGTACCAGCGTCCTCCGTGATTCCTCTGTGCCTTTTAATTAATGGGTATCCAAGCTGGACACTTGGAATGAACTCGCTCTGTACGCCTTGGAGGTCCTGGCCTGCCCTGCCGCTAGCGTGTTATCGGAGCGTGTTTTTAGTGCCGCTGGGGGAATTATAACTGATAAGCGCACTCGGCTGTCAACTGACAATGCTGACAAGCTGACCCTTATCAAAATGAACAAGGGCTGGATTGGGCCAGACTTCTCATCACCACCAAATGACAGCAGAGTAACATAAAGTCAAATCCACTGTGTTATTTCGGGAGGTGTATTCACATGCACTGCTTCACACCCACACATGGGTATACGCTTCCTTGTTTCGGCTGTTTAATCTTCTTCTCCTTATCCTCAGCCTCCACCACCACTATACCACCAGGGTGCCAGCATTGCAAGTTCCTCCGTCCTTATTTTTGGCAGCTTTTGCTTGCAAGGCATAAGCAAATACTATGGGACACCCACTCCCCAATAATGGGACTTATGTTTGTAATATGCTGTACTGCATGGCTCTTGTAAGGGGCATTGCAAGTTGCTCCATCCTAATTTTTGGCAGCTTTTGCTTGGAAAGCATAAGCAAATACCATGGGACACCCACTCCCCAATAATGGGACTAATGTTTGTAACATGCTGTACTGCATGGCTCTTGTAAGGGGCATTGCAAGTTGCTCCGTCCTAATTTTTGGCAGCTTTTGCTGGGAAATCATAAGCAAATACTATGGGACACCCACTCCCCAATAATGTGACTTATGTTTGTAATATGCTGTACTGCATGGCTCTTGTAAGGGGCATTGCAAGTTGCTCCGTCCTAATTTTTGGCAGCTTTTGCTGGGAAAGCATAAGCAAATACTATGGGACACCCACTCCCCAATAATGGGACTTATGTTTGTAATATGCTGTACTGCATGGCTCTTGTAAGGGGCATTGCAAGTTGCTCCGTCCTAATTTTTTGCAGCTTTTGCTGGGAAAGCATAAGCAAATACTATGGGACACCCACTCCCCAATAATGGGACTTATGTTTGTAATATGCTGTACTGCATGGCTCTTGTAAGGGGCATTGCAAGTTGCTCCATCCTAATTTTTGGCAACTTTTGCTTGGAAAGCATAAGCAAATACCATGGGACACCCACTCCCCAATAATGGGACTTATGTTTGTAATATGCTGTACTGCATGTGATGCGCCCCCTGGGCCGTGTGTACACGTGTGTGGGATACCCGGTGCCGAGTCTCTGGGGTCTGTAGTCTCCGTGGCGGTGACCCAGTCCCGTGCCTCAGGCTGGTCAAACCAGTGGCAGTCTTTCTTAGATTTTGAGGTTAATTGTCCGACTGCGCCACCCGTGGATTGCGGTCAGGGAGTACCACCGCTGCGAGGCAGACCGCTGAGGCTGGTGTTGTGTGCGCAGCATAGAATGGGATAACTCCCCTCGGGAGGAGTATAGCCTCAGGGCAGTGAGTGTGGATGATGGGGGTGATGGTGCACGAGCGCAGCAGGAATGACTCAGAGTCTTTGCAGTGCAGTTCAGGGTCTTTACTGATGATTATAAGGTAGACCCTCCCGGGAGTACTGGCTAGCATAAGAGGCCTGGTCAGTCTGTGAGCAAGCAGGAGTTCCCCTGGCCAGGTGGAGTTGTAGGCCTCCCCGTCTGTCTGCACTCTTCCTGGCTACCTTGCTGTAAGCGGGTAGAAGTAGCCCACGTCCCTGAGTGTACCGTGTAGTGCTCACCCGTATGGCTGGTGACTTGGGGCCTTCTGTTAGCCTCCGCTCCACGACGGCGGTGCTGGTCCCTTGCTTGTGACTGAGCCTCCGGGCTTCTATGGCTAGAGGACCTGAAATCCCCTGCCGACTGGTTTCTGCTGCTGGATATATAAGTCCTCACAGCTTCGGACTCCTGTGTCCGGTTCCTATTGTCTTCTGCCAGGGCGAGCTCTGCTCAGCTTCCAGCCCCTGGTCTTTAGCTCCTAGCTCCTACAGAGCTCCTTGCTGTTACTTTCCCTTGCTCTCACTCTGACTCTGACTGTTCTCTGACTCACTCAACCCCGCCCCAGATCCAGTTTATAAGGGCAGAATTCTCCCCTTCCAGGATTGGGGCAGGAGGATGTTGCATGTTTAAGGGATCCTGACCAGGAATCCTCCCACTTGCTCTCCGACGTAATATCTCTAGTACTGTGGTGACCAGACCCCTGGGGTGCCACACATGGCTCTTGTAAGGGGCATTGCAGTTCCTCATAATTTTTGGAAAGCCTTCCATTCACTGCTTAGGCCAACAGTGCACGGGAGACCCAGTTGCTATAAATGGAAAAAAAGGTTTAGTTAACGCCCTCTGACCTCCATGTCTTTTCCAAGGGGCATTGGAGTGGCTCGAAATTTTTGGTAGGCATTGCACTCACTGTATGCCCTATAACTGTGTAGCCGAACCGCTCCTTTTGTTACAGAAACATATCCTACAATACATATCTGGTTGACTGGCCTGATATTGATGTGAATGGTCCCTGTTCCTCCTGCTCTTTCTCCTTTGCCACTACCTCATCCATCATTTATCACCTGAAGCTTTGTTTTAATGGGAGTCATAGAACTTGGATAGTAGCAGGAAAACATCCAGCAATCCTTTGAGGAGGTAGGATATGCGCCAAAACGCTGACCACCTCAGGCCTAGCCGCTACTACATACATGCGCTTGCATTACAACAAAACAAAGCAGATGCTAACTTCTATCATCCTCATCATGCTCCTCACCTTGGCACTCTCAACTCCCCTGATGGAGAAGCCAGGGCCCACCGGAGGAGTCTGATAGTCCGGTGGGCTCGGCCAATGCTGCCCTAAAGCAGGCCAGGCCAAGAAAAGTGTGGGAAAGGTTACCGGGACAAATAGGGGTGGCTGGGGACCGAGTATGGACACCCGGCCACCCTCTGGAGGCTGGGGAGCAAGCGGGGACACCCGGCCACCAGGCGGCTGGGGACTGAGTATGGATACCAGGCCGCCGACACAGCCATGGCGTGGTGGCCAGATTCCGCCTCCACATGCCTAAAAGGCCCAATTTAAAGTGCAAGCAAGCAGTATGGTATTGCAGCCTGGGGGTGGATGGATGGCAGGCAGCATGCTTAAGCTTGTATTGCAAGGAATGGGGGAGGTACAATTGAACACTGCCCTGGGACTAGAACTTGCATGGGGATAGTTGCAAGTCTGCATCTTCTGATGCGGTAAGGATCACTTATGATGGGCACACTTTTAGACAGTGACCTGGGAGTCAGAGATGCTTCCAGGGGTCTTCCCCATGCTGTTCCCTTGTCTCTTCAGCACTTTATGCATGTGTCACACAGCACATGGCCAGATAAGGTTGTAAAATGTTAAAATGACATTTCACGGTGAATGCATTTGTCATAGTTGAAAGCAATACAAAAGTGTAAAAACGCATAAAAAATGCTACTTGTGAACATAGCCGAAGGTGTGGAGGAGTATTTTTGTTTTTGGTCATTTATTTTAACTTATACACAAGTCTTTTCCCTGGAAAGGATGTTCCTTAACTAGTGTTGAGCATTCCGATACTGAAATATCGGGTATCAGCCGATATTCGCGGTATCGGAATTCCGATACTTAATTCCGATACTTTTACAATATCGAATACCGGAATCGGAAGTTCCCATAATGCCTGCGCTCTGCAGTGTCTCTGAAGTATGACAAGCCGGATGGCAGCGCTCAGCTGAGATCCAGCCTGTCATCAGAATGCCATCCCAGCGTGGGAGAATTCTCCTGATCGTTTAAAAGCCGGCGGGCGGTAAAAAGCCGCCGGCTTTTAAACAATCACACAGCCCCATACTGCTTCCCCGCAGCCTCCCACCCCGATCCTCCGCTCCCCTCGCCACCTCCCATCCCGATCGTAAGTTAGGACCGGGCGGGGAGCGCAGCACCAAGGAGCGGGGAGCGAAGGACCCGGGCGGGGAAGCCGGCAGTGAAAAGACTTCACCGCCGGCTTTCCCGTTCTGTGCTGCGCTTTCCCGCCGGTTATTTCAAATGAACAGCTGAGGTATCAGGTGATGCTGATCAGCTGTTCATTTGAAGTAGCCGCGGTGCCCTCAGAGGGCTCACGTGAGTTCATGCTTGACTGCATTGCATGAACTCATATGAACTTTCCCACGGCCGCACAGGTCAGCCTCACCTCCCAGACGATCAGCCCGTCATGATTGGTGTGTGTGGGTGTCTGTGCGTGTGTCTGCGAGTGTGTGCGGGGTGTCTGTGCGTGTGTCTGCGAGTGTGTGCGGGGTGTCTGTGTGATGTCTGCGGGTGTGTGCGATGTCTGCGGGTGTGTGCGGTGTCTGTGCGATGTGTGCGGGTGTGTGCGGGTGTGCGCGGTGTCTGTGCGATGTTTGCGGTGTCTGTGCGATGTCTGCGAGTGTGTGCGGTGTCTGTGCGATGTCTGCGGGTGTGTGCGGTGTCTGTGCGATGTCTGCGAGTGTGTGCGGTGTCTGTGCGATGTCTGCGGGTGTGTGCGTGCAGGCAGACATAGGCCGATGTGACACTACTACTCCCATCGGCCTATGTCTGTCCCCCGTCCACTCGTGCCAGCAGGATCAGCTCGATGGGAGCAGTAGTTCCCATCAGCCTGATCCTGCTATTTAAATTGCCCTACTGTGTCCCCAATAAATTTTAAATACATGTCATTGGTGGCCAGTGGTTGCCTACAATAAATTAGTTCATACATTACCTGTCCCCGCCGATCGCCACCTAAAATAAAGTAAAAAATAAAAAACTACACCTATACTCACCTAGACACCTAATTCCCCGAAGCCATCGATCTCCTGTAATAAAATATAAAATAATAAACCACAACCTTATCCTTACCCCTCCGTAGTAGTCCACGAGTGTCCCACGATGATCTCCAGTTTAGAGCAGCCACATAGAATGTGACCGCTCTGAACCGCTGCCGCCGCTAGAATGATGGGGCTGTAAAGCAGCCCAGTCATTGCATAAGCGGGTTCGCCGGAGTTCAGGCAGCGCTGCTCCGGTTAGCTGCTTTACGGCCCTGCTGTATCGTGAGAAATTCCCACGGTACAGCAGTGCCGTAAAGGAGGTCTCCGGAGCTGCGCTGCCTGAATGCACTCCGGTGACCTCAGTCAGTGGCTCCCACTGCCGGGAGCGGACGTGTTCCCGGCAGTGTGAGCTTACAGCAGCCATGCACAGCTGTCACCATCTCCAGATGTGACAGCTGTGCATGGGAGATCAGCGCAGGAACGTGGACAGGTAACTATTTTTTTTAGTAAACTAAGAATTAAATAAAATGGTGTGTTTTATTTCAAATAAATTATTTTTTTCTGGGTGTAGTGTGTTTTTTCTTTTTAACACTTTGTAGGTTAGTAATGGGGGTGTCTTATAGACGCCCATCATTACTAACCTGGGCTTCATGGCAGCTGGCGCTGACATGAACCCCAACCCTATTACCCCCTGCCACCGCACCAGGGCAGCGTGGAAGAGTGAGGCTAAGTGCCAGAGTTGGCGCATCCTATGGATACACCATTTTTGGGGCGGCTGACGGCTGGTGTTTCTAGCCTGGGAGGGGGCCAATATTCATGGCACCCTTCCTGGGCTATTAATATCAGCCACCAGCTGTCTGCCTAGCCTTTGCTAGCTATTAAATAGGGGGTACCCCACGTCATTTTTTTGGGGGGGATCCCCCATTTTAATAGCTAGTAAAGGCTAGGTATTCAGCTGGGGGCTGATATTAGTAGTCTGGGAAGCTCCATGGGAATTACCCACTTCCCAGGCTTCAAACATCTGCCCCAGCCGTCTGCTTAACCTCCGCCAGAGCCTACAATTATGGGGGATCCCACGACAATTTTTTTTTAAATAAATCCTTTATTTTAACACTAAATGACATTTGAGGAGTTAATAAAGATGCAGTCCCTAAATTATTATTTATTTTTTATTTAATTTTTCCCAAAAATTTTGACGTGGGCTTTGCCATATTTTTGTATGCCAGCCAGGTACAGCATCCAGCTTCTATGAACGCGCCATTTTCCGGGGTGGCTGCGGACTGCAATTTGCACTGGGGGGGGGGCCAGAAAGCTTGGGCCTCCCTGCGCTGCAGATTCCATCCCCCAGCTGAATAGTTGTACCTGGCTGGACACACAAATAGGGAGAAGCCCCACGTATTTTTTTTTTTTAAATTATTTCATGAAATTCATGAAATAATAAAGAAAAAAAGGGCTTCCCTATATTGTTGTGTCCGGAAAGGTACAAATAGGCAGCTGGTGGTTGGGCGCAGCCCGTTCCTGCCTGCTGTACCTGGCTGGACACAAATATAGTGCGAAGCCCCACGTCAATTTTTTTTAAATTATTTCAGGAAATTCATGAAATAATTAAAAAAAAATTGATGTGGAGCTTCGCCCTATATTTGTGTCCAGCCAGGTACAGCAGGCAGGAACAGGCTGCGCCCAACCACCAGCTGCCTATTTGTACCTGGCCAGACACAACAATATAGGGAAGCCCTTTTTTAAAAAAATTATTTCATGAAATAATTGAAAAAAAATTGACGTGGAGCTTCGCACTATATTTGTGTCCAGCCAGGTACAGCAGGCAGGAACGGGCTGCCCCCAACCACCAGCTGCCTATTTGTACCTGGTTGAACTCAACAATATAGGGAAGCCCTTTTTTTCTTAATTATTTCATGAATTTCATGAAATAATAAAAAAAAAAAATACGTGGGGCTTCGCCCTATTTTTGTGTCCAGCCAGGTACAACTAGGCAGCTGAGGGCTGGAATCCGCAGCGCAGGGAGGCCCAAGCTTTCTGGGCCCCACCCGCTGCAAATTGCAGAACGCAGCCACCCCGAAAATTGGCACGTTCGTAGAAGCGCCATCTTCTGGCACTGTACCGAACTCATCCAGGGCCCTGGTGCGGTGGCTCACTGGGTAATAAAGGGGTTAAGGCCAGCTTGGCATTATCAGCTGGCCCTAACCCGAAATTCATGGGGTCACGCCAATATTAGACATGACCACCATGAATTTCTAGTAAAGTATTTAAAAAAAACACAACACCCAGAATAAAGTCCTTTAATTGAAATAAACACACAATTCCTAATTGTTCTAAATTAAACTATACTTACCATCACGCCCATTCCAGCTGAAGCCAACGATCTCCTGCAATAAATGAAAAATAATAAAGCAACCTCATCCTTACCTTTTCATGGTTCCCATGACAGCTTCAGTTCTGCAACATCGAGATGACAGGCTGGACCGCAGCAGAACGCTGCCATCCAGCCTGTCATCCCGCAGACACTGAGAAGCGCAGGCATGCTTGCGCTACTCAGTGTCTCTCTGTGACAGCATAAAGATGAGCCGAGGTCATGTCCAATGTACTCGGCTCACCTCATGCACGTCACTGACAGCGTGGGAAAATTCTCCTGCACTCAGCGCTTCAGCGTGAGAATTTTCCCACGCTGTCAGTGACGTGAATGAGGTGAGGTCATGTCCAATGAACTCAGCTCACCTCATGCACGTCACTGACAGCGTGGGAAAATTCTCTCGCTGAAGCGCTGAGTGCAGGAGAATTCTCCCACGCTGTTAGTGACGTGCATGAGGTGAGCTGAGTTCATTGGACATGACCTCGGCTCATCTGGATGCCGTCACAGAGAGACACTGAGGAGCGCAAGCATGCCTGCGCTTCTCAGTGTCTGCGGGATGACAGGCTGGATGGCAGCGTTCTGCTGCGGTCCAGCCTGTCATCTCGATGTAGCAGAGCTGAAGCTGTCCTGGGAACCATGGAAAGGTAAGGATGAGGTTGCATTATTATTTTTCTTTTATTGCAGGAGATCGTTGGCTTCAGCTGGAATTGGCGTGATGGTAAGTAGAGTTTAATTTAGAACAATAAAGAATTGTGTGTTTATTTCAATTAAAGGACTTTATTCTGGGTGTTTGTGTTTTTTTTTTTAACTTTGACTATGGGGTTAGTAATGGGGGTGTCTTATAGACGTCTCTCCATTACTAACCTGGGCTTGATGTCAGCTGGCATTATAAGCTGACATCAACCCCAGCCCTATTACCCCACTGCCTCCGCTACAGGGCAGTGGGAAGAGCGAGGCTAAGTGCCAGAATTGGCGCATCCTATGGATGCGCCATTTCTGGGGCGGCTGACGGCTGGTGTTTCTAGCCTGGGAGGGGGCCAATATTCATGGCACCCTTCCTGGGCTATTAATATCAGCCCCCAGCTGTCTGCCTAGCCTTTGCTAGCTATTAAATTAGGGGGGACCCCACGTCATTTTTTTGAGGGGGTCCCCCATTTTAATAGCTAGTAAAGGCTAGGTATTCAGCTGGGGGCTCATATTAGTAGCCTGGGAAGCTCCGTGGGTATTACCCCCTTCCCAGGCTTCAAACATCTGCCCCAGCCGTCTGCTTAACCTCCGCTAGAGACTAAAATTAAGGGGAACCCCACGCCAATTTTTTTTAAAATAAATCCTTTATTTTAACACTAAATGACAAGTACAGTAATCAACACTGTCACTGTACTTCATATATATGTGACTGACATGTTTCTATCTATCTAATCTATGTATGATTCTCTATTCCTTCTATTCTAAATTGTCGGGTACAGATGCTGAATTGCCGGCCGGCTTTTTTAAAGAGACGGTGCATGAAAACACTATTATATTTTTAAATAAATCCTTTACACTAAATGACAAGTACAGTAAGCAACACTGTCACTGTACTTCATATATATGTGACTGACATGTTTCTATCTATCTAATCTATGTGTGAAGCTCTATTCTTTCTGTTGTAAATTGTCGGGTACCGGTGTATGCCGCTGATGAATTGCCGGCTTTTCGCGTAATACATTCTACATTATTCTTAGTTGTTTTACTTCATGTAGAATTAACCTACAAGGAAAGAAAGGGTTTATTTTCATTCCGATATTTGTGTCCCATTGACTTGCATTGGTTTCCGGTATCGGAATAGGCGATATCCGATACTTTTTGGGTATCGGTCCGATCCAATCCGATACGATATTTCCTGATATCGGAAGGTATCGCTCAACACTATCCTTAACATATTTCACAGGAAAAAAGTTTCACTTTCGTTTTTGAACGTTTTATTGTGAGCCCGTAAAAGTGGCTTAATACCTCTGACCACGTTGTTGACAGCAGTGACCTGGGGGTCAGAAATGCTTCCTAGGGCGATCCCCATGCTGTCCCCATGTCCTTTGAGCACTGTCACTATCGTTTAGGGCACTTGTTAGGCTTTTAAAAGACTGCCGGGGGTGCCACCGCAAAAATGCTCGAGTCTCCCATAGACTAACATTGGGCTCGTTGCTCGGGTATAGCACCCGAGTATCACGGCGAGCTCGGCCCGAGCTTCGAGCACCCGAGCATTTTAGTGCTTTCTCAACACTAGTAATAAGTGTTAGGTTTTGCTGTAATCATGTCTTTGTGCATTGGGGCGGACTATCCATCTGCCTACTGTTTGAATGACAGGTAACTGATCTGTGAGTGACCTGCCTCCTATTTTAAATATCGCATCTTTGTGGTACTTTATTTTGTCTTCAAAAAAACATTAGGTCTCCCTCAAAATATTGATGGCGCATGCTCGGTCGCATACAAAAGTCTATACTAATTCTCAATCTGCACATGGGCCGCCCACCATGCCCAGAGGACCTGGTTCTCTGAGTAAAATATATGTGGCTGAAAAGATGAAGCCAAACTCTGAGTCATGCTGCCCATGATTCAGGAAGCATGAATCACCTGTCACGTTCCATTTAACTCCTCTGTCAGCTGTTTTATCTCCTGCTGGAGTAAATATGACACAAGGGCACTGTGCATGATAGCCTGGCAACTTCCATGGACAGCTTTAGTGCTAGCTACTCTGTACCAGATCCCAGAAGTTGCCCTGACCTTCACCTTTTAACCCCTGTATATGGATCTGGACTTACACAGCGGCCCCTGGTTTGGACCCACAGACTAACTGCTGGCTGGTAGAGCAGGTTGGCAGAAGATGGTCAGGAAGCTGTGTCAAAATCAGTTAGTTAGGGACCGGAAGAGAATCATCAGACAAAAGGATTATCAAAACATGGGCCAAAAGTCAAATATGGAAACCAAACATATTGAACAAAAGCTGAAAACAGGACTAAACCATATAAGTGTAAACTATAAATGGCAACTCCTAGCAGTACACAGGCAGTTAAGTAGGGTGTGGTGCTGTCCATTTGCCACAAATGAAGTATTATTTTACTTAAGTATGTTTTAAATAACATACTGCATTTCTTACACCACAGACATTATTTTTAAATACATTTTGGTTTCTATCCTATATTAAGTATGCCTCCACTAAGCACACTGTTTTGTTTAAATAATTTTTATTAAAATTTTTAAAACTATGTAAAAGAAAAAGACAGGGAATATCAGGCATTGTACCTCAATACAACATAACAATAAGTATTATAACAGTTACCTGAAGGGAAAAGAAAAGGTGAGGAAGGTAGGATAGGAGAAGTAAGCTGAAGTGAAAACTTTAGTGAAAGGGATTAGGGAAGAAGGGTAGGAATAAGAAACAATGGGAGGGGTAATACAATCTTTAAAAAATAGGAGTAACCATATTATTATTACACTCAGCGACATCGACATTAGTTAGCAATTAGTAATACGTTATAATATTTTTATACATATGTTTTGTCAGCAACAATAGTGTTCTAAAAATACTGACCATGGATCCCATTTACATTGATATTTTCCCAAGAATTATTTTTCCAATGTAATGCAATTTCGTTCTTAACCACCAAAAATATGTGTATCAAGATGGCTCTATATTTTTTATTTATGCTTTCAATTTCTAAGGAAAGGAGAGTTAATTGTGGAGTGACCTTTAATTTGCTACCAATGATTTTCTCAACTAGGTTGAAAATTTATTTCCAATAATACACTGTTTTAACATAACAAGGGTCTACAAAAAATATTTTTGTAATCATCGCAGTTGACCTTGTACTTTTCTAAATAATTTTTTTTGTTCTGATTTCAAAAATGTATATAGTTTTTCTGTAGCAGGTATAGTTTCCACGGAGCAGCATCATTATTATAAGGTGTAGGAAATATACTGGTGACATTAAGAAAACAGTAATCTACATATCAGAAAAAAATGCTTGATCTTACAAAACTGTTTTTATTGAACCAAAATGATTTCACATGCAAAATAGAAACCAAAATATGAGCAAAAAATTAAAGTGCTTGACTTGAGGTCTCCATGTCTTCGCTAGTAGCTTTAGCTCCATATTCTACTTCAATTTCATCCAATCCAGACAACGTTGGTACAGGAAATGGCAAGGTATCATCGTGTGGAACTGGCATAATCGCAGATTCAAGTTCTGGGTAATTAATCTTATGTTTGTTCTTTGTAGAAAAGCCCTTCAGTTTGACAAAACAAAAGTAGCAGCCATCACTATTGTTTTTGGGTTCTCTCCAAATCATGGGAACAGCAAGTGACAGCCACTTTCCTCATATTCAACCAGTCACGAAGACCATTTGAACAACTTGAGCATGTCATATGAGGGGCCCAGCTTTTATCTTGATCACCAAGTGGACAGTTAAAGTATATCTGGTACATCATTTAAATATCATGAGTGATTGAACGTACTTGACCTTTTGGGCATAAAAGAACTGCACACATAGCAGAATCTGTCCGGATGATTGATATACTGTCAGGGCGTTTTCACCTTTAAATCAGATCAAACAGTAGAGTAAGTTCAGGTCGATGGTGGTGACAAACTCAAAAAAAAAATGCGATGAGCCGGTATGTAGATATTTCCCCAGAGATGACAGAGGAAGCTTGTATTTAGAACTGATTTTACTGGAGGTAATCTGGTAGATAACTATATACAGGTGTGAGGTAAACGGGTCAGCCTATTCCGTACAGATGAACACTTGCAGACAGGCAGTTTCTCAGTGTGATATTGGCTGCTTTCAGGTTCTCTCTCTGGAAACCCTCACTCAGTTACACCTCACTGTAAGAGGCCTGTAGCGGCCTGCCTCCTGTCAGTCTCACATACTAGTCCTTGCTGCCATCACCATCCTTTTCTGACTGACTCAAATCTTACCACCTCATAACAGTTAGCTCCTCCTCATAACATGTGACTTCCCGAGAAGCAGTCATTGGATGACTGCACTGTCAATACTCCTTCCCATAAAACTCACTAAAAACTTTACTGATGTTGTCCCTGTAAGAAAATTCACAATTAAGTACGACAAGCAAAGAAATGGGAACATAGAAAAACCACATACACTGAAAATGTAGAAATAACGTAATAACAAAAATGCTTCTATATCAGAAACTTTATGTGATAGAGAAAAACTAAGCATATTTTTGGAATCAGCACATCAAACTCCATAAAACAGACATTTTATCTTTGCTGATGATTTTTTTGTGTTGACCAGTGTAATTCTATTTCTCCTTTGAATTATATTACCGTTATTTTTATAAACAACACCTTTAACATTCCCAGATTGGTATATTTTTATGGGCATTGGAGCTCTTTTTTTGAATATTTACCACCCCCACCCCCCTGCATAGCATTAACACATGTAGGTAGTTTTGTTGGAGAAAGGGTATAGACCCGAAAGATCATAACTAGTGATGACGCAGCACTGCTCGATACCCGATCAAGCAACGGGATGCTCAGGTATGCTGATTACTCCATTGAGTATCACGGGTGCTCGAGCGCCGTGCTAGAGTGCCTGCCCTGCATGTTTCATGGCTGTTAGACAGCCAATTAACATGCGGGGATTGCCTGCCATACATGGTAATGCCTTAGCCATGTTTGCTACTGGCATAACTGTGATTGACCGGCCATATCACGTCATTGGGTATTAAATGAGACGTGGTGAAACAATGCACTGCACACTCTCCTCTGGAAGCAGTTCATGGAGAGTGGATCTAGGAGGGAGAGCTTAGATTACAGCAAGCATATAGGCAGTGTTTAATTGCAGTAGCAGTACTTGTATACCGCCGCTGCACCATTTAAACAGTCCTTTTCAGGGCTATGTGGCGCCCCTGAGGGTTCGGTCGCCACAGAGGTATTGCATCTCACCCAGAGGTGTGGTATCTCACGCTCAGGTAAGGAAGGAGTATGGCTCAAGACCCTAACACTACATCCACTACACCACATTTCTGGGGGACAGGGCGAGAATGCTCCTAAGGGAGAGCACAGTCCCTGATCCCTGGCTGGAGTGGGGAGGGACCACTTAGAGAGGGGGAACTAAGTGGTGGATGGGTGGAGGACGTAGATCCTGGGAGCACATGAGTAGGAGATATAAAAACAAGGAACCATCTTGAAAGTACAGATCAGTCTGAGGAGGAAGGTGACAGGAGCAGGGGCTCAGTAGGAGCTCTGCTCCAGAGGCAGGCCTAGTCAGAAGGCCTGAGCCTGAAGGAGAAAGGAGAGAAAAGGGGAGCAGGAGAGGCTCCAGGACAAGAAGAGAAGGGACCCCAGGGGTATGGGCCGTGCAGCAAGCCACCCGTACGCCCGCCGCTGCCAGGAGGTAGGGGGGGTCAGGCCGGAGAAAGGGAACTGGTCCCTTAACTAGCCATGAGCTACAAGGCCTAACTAGAGAACCGGAGGCTGCAGCATTTCAAATACCGCTGACCATAAGTCCATACCAGTGTACTAGGAAGTAGCCGCATAGGACCCAGGGGACGGAACACACGTCGCCCACCAAGGTCCGAGGACACCGGACAGGAGTGTACTAGGTATGTGGTGCAGGGAGAAGGCCAGAGAGGACACACAGAAGGGGGTCCTGATAAATACTCTGGAGATACAAAATACTACCCCTGGATTGACCGCCCTGGGTCACGGACCGGGTCGCTGCCGCGGTGACTGCAGCCCCCAGTGTCTGCAGGCCCGGCTCCGGGTGCCCCACGGCCCAGGGGGCGCGTCAGCTACATACTGTCCTTTCTCTAGTAAAACCGCTGTTACCTGCATTCAGTGTAGGAATAGCTGGTGGAGGAGGGATAGTTTTGCATTAGAGGCATATAGGCAGGGTTTATTGCCTTACAGTCCTTCTATAGGTATACTGCTGCTGCAACCTAAAAACAAAAGTCCTTGTAAGGAGTATATATTTTATTTTTCCTATTAATACCGGAAAGTTTGCAAGCATATATTATATACCTAATTTAAAATGCACAAGGCGTGTGGTAAGGGGCAGGGAAGTGGATGTGTTGCTGATTGTGGATGCAGAGGTCAAGGCCGTGGACGAGGTGAAACTGTGCCTTCTGTGGAAGCACAACAAACACACTCATCCACGAGACCTAGCTTCCTGTCCCACTTTGAAGGGGGGCACGGTACACCACTCTTTCATTTGGCAAAATCTCCCATCCTTCTTGGACATTTCCATCCTTTAGAACATCCAGCTTCATCCCATCTGTTCAGCGTGGATAGGCTGAAGATGAGGAGGAGGAGATGGAGAGTTGTCCTCCTGGTGAGGATAGGGAAGTGTTGCCTGTTGGGATTCTGGCACACGCAGCTGACTTTATGTCCCACTGCCTTTCCCCTGACATAAGCTAGACATGTGGCATGAACTGTTCCTCTACACCTTGAAGATGCTGACCTGCCCTGCCACTAGCGTTTTGTCAGAGTGGGTTGTTTGTGCCATTGGGGGCATAATAACTGATAGACGCCTTCGCTTGTCAACTAAGAATACTGACAGGCTGAATGTTATCAAAATGAACAAGGCCTGCATTGGCCCAGACTTCTCTACCCCACCGGATGGCAGCAGCAGAACATACAGACAATTCAAATGTTTCTTTTTTTTCTGGTGTATTCCCATATACCCTTTCCCATCCAAAAAAGGGTATACGGTTCATAGTTTCTTATTTTTATTGCTCTCCTCCTCCACCATATCAACAAGGTCATCATGCAGCCCTCGCTCCAAATTTTTAGAGGGTCATCATGCGGCCCTCACTCATAATTTTTAGAAGGTCATCAGGCAGTCCATATTCATAATTTTTAGAGGGTCATCAGGCAGCCCTCATTCATAATTTTAGATGGTCAACATGCAGCCCTCATTCATAATTTTTAAAGGCTAAAGATGCGGCCCTCTCTCATAATTTTTAGAGGATCATCAAGTGGCCCTCACTCATAGTTTTGAGAGTGTCATCATGCGTTATTTTTTCCAGGGTGTGTAAAATGCACTGATTCATATTTTTTACAGGATGTGTATGAGGCCTACCTATACAATTCTCTTACATATAATGTATTTTTTAGATTATAAGATGCACTTTTTCCCCACAAATTTGGGGAGTAAATGGTGGTGCTTCTTATAATGGTGAATGTAGCTTGCCAGGGAAGTGGGGTGACTTCAGTGGAGTAGGGTCCCAGGAAGTAGGGTTGCTTTTGCAAGAAGCTGGCAGCGGAGGCGGAGGTAGGAGTAGAGCGATACTGCGGGCCCCCGGTTGGGAGGAGGGTTGTTTGGTGGTGCGAGACTGCAGCTGGACTGTGATTTTTCAAAATATCGGGAGGCCCGCACTTCCCATTCCTTTCACTGCGGTGGACTTTGGGAGAATAGCTGCCGGAGGTGGTGCATGCGCAGATTGAGATCTTGGCTCCTGAGATATCTTCTCCTAAGATCTCGGCTACCGAAATCTCAATCTGTGACCTCCAGTGGCCATTTTCCCTAAGTTCACCAAAGTGAAAAGGTTGAGAACTGCAGAGACTCCCAACATTTTGTAAAAGCCCGGATGCAGCCGTAGCCTTGTAACGCTAAACACCCCCTCCTCCCAGCCTGGTGCCCACAGCATCACCCCACTCCTGCTGCTGCCAGCTACCTGCAGGAGCAACTTTTGCCTTCCTAGGACCTTGCTCCACCTCAGCTGCCTCCCCCAGTAAGCTACCGTAAAAGATTATTATAAGATGCACTCCCATTTTTTAAAAAAATTTTTTTTCCTATTTTCTTCCCCAAAATTTGGGATGGGTCTTATGACCCGGTGTGTCTTATAGTCCACAAAATATGGTATATATATACAGTATATATATATGGCCCCGAGGGGTAAATGGATTTCAGCACTTGCACTTAGTGCATAGACTTTACAAGTCTTGGAGTCCCACTCCTTAAAAACAAGAATAAAATGTTTTCTAAGACCACCCTCTACGTGTCTTCCAAGGTGTATTGCAGTCCCTCCTAATTTTTGGAAGTTAGTGAATAGGCTTAATGAGTCTAGGAGCCCCACTACCTAACAAATTTAACAGAATGTATATGAGGCCCTCCTTTATATTTAATACAGGGTGTATTGAAGTCCCTCTTCTAATTTTTGGCAGGTCTTGATTGCTCGCATAGGCTTTGTGAGTTTCAAAGTCCCTACTTCATAAATTAAACAGGATGTGTCTGACCATATCAAACACCACATGCCCAGATAAGGTAGTAAAATGCTAAAATTACATTTACCGGTGACTACCAGTGGGTGTATTTTTATTTCCCCCTCCACTATGTATAATATATGCTATTAACCTATTTAACCCCCTAGCCTGTTTTCACCTTAATAACAAGGCCAAATTTTACAATGACCAGTGTAACTTTTTGAAAGAATAACTCTGGAACACTTCATTGGATTCCAATGATTCTGATAAACTTTTCTTATCACATATTGTTATTCATGATAGTGGTAAAATTCATTTGATATGACTTGAGTTTATATGTGAAATTATTGGAAATTTGGTGAAAATTTAGCAATTGTCAAACTTTTAATTCTTATGCCCTTAAACCAGAGAGTTAATAAAATAGTTAATGAATAACATGAACCACATTTCTACTTTACATCTGCATCATTTTTGAATTTTGTTTGTTAGAAAGTTAGAAGGGATAAAAGTTGATCAGCAATTTCTCATTTTTCCAACAAAATTTACAAAACTATTTTTTTAGGGACCACATCACATTGAAGTGACTTTGGGGGGCCTATATGACAGAAAATACCCAAAGGTGACACCATTCTAAAACTGCACCTCTTAATGTCCTCAAAACCACATTCAAGAAGTTTATTAACCTTTCAGGTGCTTCACAGGAATTAATAGAATGTGGAAGGAAAAAATTAACATTTTACTTTTTTTTCACAAAATTTTACTTTAGCACCATACTTTTTATTTTCACAAGGGTAACAGGAGAAATGCACCATGCAGTGATCATATTGACACCACGGGAGTGTCACAGAATTTTATACTATTGGGCAGTGAAGAAAAAATAATTAAATTTTTACCATCAAAATTTTGTTTTAGCCCCAGATTTTACATTTTCACATGGGGAAATAGGTAAAATGGACCACAAAATGTGTTGTGCAATTACTCCTGAGTATGCCAATACCCCATATGTTTGGGTAAACTACTGTTTGTGTTCATGGCAGGGCTCAGAAGGAGAACCATTTGACTTTTTGAATGCAAAATTTGCTGGAATCATTACCGGATCCCATGTTACGCTTGAAAAGCCCCTGATGTGCCTAAACAGTGGAACCCCCCTACAAGTGACCTTATTTTGAAAATAGACCCTTTAACAATGTATCTATATGTGTAGTGAGCACCTTGGCTTCACAGAAGTTTATAAAGTGGAGTTATGAAAATAAAAAAAAATCACATTTTTCCCGCAAAAAAAGTTATTTTAACCCCAATTTTTTTATTTTCACAAGGGTAACAGGAGAAAATGGAACCCAAAATTTGTTGGTCAATTTCTCCTGAGTACACAGATACTCCATGTGTAGCAGAAAACTACTGTTTGGGTGCCCGGCATGACTCAGAAAGGAAAGAGCGATGTTTTGCAATGCAGATTATGGTGAAATGGTCTATGGGTGTCATATTTGGAGAGCCGCAGAAGTGCACAACAAATTGTACTATGCATTTTCTCCTGTTACCCTTGTGAAAATGCCCATTCCTCTAGCTCCCCGTTTGCCCTGTTTGGCAGAATATTTTCCCTGTTCATCTAATGAGAAGATTCTATTCATAGTCTGTGTGCAGCTGGGCCAAGAGCCTTCTGTGGCGGTGTTAAGGCTGTGTGCCCACGATGCATTTTTTAAGCGCATCCGCAGTGGCAAAAATGCTGCAGAAACACTTAAAAAACACATGGTAGAAGGCCTGGCATGGTCCCCAATGATAATCCACATGTGCTGTGCATATGCTGCGGAAATTTCCGCTTCGGATTATCATTGCGGAAAAAAACGCAGCACTACCAATTATTTTGTGGAAGTGCTGCGTTTTCGCCGCCATTGCCTTGCATTGGAACGCATGGATTACGCATCACTGCATGTGTAGATGTGCATTCCACGAGTTTCAATGTGCGGATGGTACCCGGGTGTGGAGGAGAGGAGACTCTCCTCCGGACCTGGGTACCATAGAACCTGTGAAAAAGAATAAAATAAAAAATAAATGTTATATTTACCTTCTGATGGTCCCCGGTCTCCTTGTCTTCACTTGCCGGCAGGTCGCGATGGACTGAAGGACCTGCGCTGACGTCATAGTCATATGACGGCAGGTCCGTCAGTACAGTGTACCGCGATCTGCCGGCAGCCAGGACAGAGCGAAGCAAGACTCCGGGGGCCATCGGAAGGTAAGTATAGATTTATTTTTTATTTTTTACCATTCTTTAAGGTCACACTATATAAATCCATGTCGTTTGCATGGATTTATATAGTGTGACCAAGTTGACAAGCACTTTCCAAGTGATGCTAAAATCGCTTGGAAAGCGCTTCACAACCCGCATGCGGAAATGTATGTGAAGAACGCTTCACATCCGCATGTCCCTGGCAGGAAAAACGCATGTACAATCCGCATGCGTTTTTTCTGCCAGGGAGATGCAGAAACGCTCAGGAAAAATCCGGAGCATTTCTGCATCGTCGGCACATAGCTTAAAGGGAATCTGTCAACCCCTGAGAGATATCAGACCTCTAATATGGGCATACAGGTTATAGAAATGTAAATCTATACATACCTGTGTGGCACATAGTATCGGTATGCTTGCAAAGAAATGTAGTTTTATAGAATCGGTTTTCACATGCTTGGCACCCGGGGGATGCCAAGAAATGCCCACATATCTACATAGCAAGCCCAGAAATCCCCACCATCATCTTATTTTGCATATTCCCCCCTCCCTTGCACATCACAGGGCCCTCTGATGTGCACTCATCTCACTCACTTCCCGCGCATGCACAAAGCACCGCTATCATCAGGAGTGCTTTTTTCCTCCAGGTCCCATTTTTCTCTGCAGTGTTGTAGTGCGCAGGTGCCGGGGAGTCACTGTGACTTCTGCTCCATTTTAAGTGAAAAAAGAAATGACAAAGTGAGAGCAGAACATGACAGGAGAAGGAGACAGCTAAAACAGCATTTTAAAATGGGGAGAATTATCAATATAAATGTGGCAGAAGTCTGATGCAATTTGCAACATAAAAAACTGCCTTTGATAACTTGCACCATATTAATTAAGAGTTTTAGACTCTATGCGCAGTGGTCAGCAAAGCGGCATGACCTCGCTCAAATGGGCAAGACTTATTGGAAAGGGACATTACCTAAAGTGCAACACAGTGCACCAAAAAATGTGTCAGAATTGTGATGAACATTGGTAAGTCAACTAATAGGTGGAGTAAACTTGAACTAGACAAACTTAAAATATATAACTGCCAGATAAAATAGATTGTGACACTTAAACATTAAAAAAATCTCACAATTTTATTTGCAGAATAATAAAATCAAATTAAAAATAAAAATTAATAACATTTGTTTGGAGGTTATCTACCCTGGCTTTTTAATTTCTTTTTATTATTCTACAAGTAAAATTGTGAGATTTTTTTAATATTTAAGTGTCAGAATCTTTTCTTATCTGTCGGTTATCTGCAGCTACAGATTTGTTGTTTATACAGTATTTTGAAGTGTCTGACTTCATGACTTTGGATTTTTTTGGAGTATAAACTTAAAATATAGCAGATTTACAAAGCAGCATGAACCATTATGAAAAATCTTCTGCTTTAAAATAACTCAGACCTTTTTCTGGCCAGGCCCAGCTCCTACGCAAATTTTGTTGGAGTGATTCCCCTTTTGCAGGATTCCACCTATGCCAGAAAAGGCCAGACTTCTATCATTGGATGCTATGTGGGATATAGTACTGTATGGCAATGGGGAAAAAAAGAGGCACTGTCATTCCTTTAATTCATGTTAAGAGTTAGAATTAGTGATGTGCGAGCACTAAAATGCTTGGGTGCTCGAAGCTCGGGTCGAGCACATTGGAATACTCGGGTGCTCGACCCGAGCAACGAGCCCAATGTAAGTCTATTGGAAACTTGAGCATTTTTCTGGCGGTCCCCCCCGGTGGTCTGCAGAAGGTCAAAAATTGCCCAAATCGATGGGAACAGTGCTCAATTAAATGTCATGCAGGCAGAATATATAGGCAGACAGGCAGGCGGGGTATACAGGAGGGTGCATGAAAAACATAGCAGGGCACTTGGAACACACTAGTGCCCTCCGATTTTCATGCACCCGTCTCTTTAAAATAGCTGGCCAGCAATTCATCAGCGGCATACACCGGTACCCGACAATAAAGAAAAATTGGCGTTGGGTTCCCCGTAATTTTAGTCTCTAGCGGAGGTTAAGCAGACGGCTGGGGCAGATGTTTGAAGCCTGGGAAGGGGGTAATACCCATGGAGCTTCCCAGGCTACTAATATCAGCCCCCAGCTGAATACCTAGCCTTTACTGGCTATTAAAATGCGGGACCGAAAAAAAATGACATGGGGTCCCCCTATTTTAATAGCTAGCAAAGGCTAGGCAAACAGTTGGGGGCTGATGTTAATAGCCCAGGCCAATTTTTTTTTTAATAAATCCTTTATTTTAACCCTAAATGACAAGTACAGTAACCAACACTGTCACTGCACTTATTATATATGTGACTGACATGTTTCTATCTATCTAATCTATGTGTGATGCTCTATTCTTTCTGTTCTAAATTGTCGGTGTATGCCGCTGATGAATTGCCGGCTTTTCATGTTTCACTGTGAGCACTGTTCCCATCGATTTGAGCAATCACTGTAATGCCACAACCACCATGGCTGTGGCATTACAGTAAGTGGCAGACAATCCCTGCATGATTGGCGCTCTAAAGAGCGCCAAGCATGCAGGAAGGGGGACCCGAGCTCCCGCCCGAGCATCGTGCAAGTACTCGGTGAGCTCTGAGCATCTCGAATACTGAGATGCTCGGGCGAGTACCGAGCAGTGGTGAGCATGCGCGCTCATCACTAGTTAGAATACATATTTTTTGTAGCACAAATTATTATAATTTTTTGAGGGCACTGTGTATTATAATTTATTCTGATGTCATAATGTATTATAATCAATATCATTTTTACATGTGGCACATAGTATCATTTATTCTGGAGACATAATATGTCAGCTATTCTCGTGGCATATTGTATTATAATTTAATCTAGAGGATGATTATTTATTTTAGAGATAACTTATTCTAGATGCACGGTGTATACTGTAACTTAATCTGTGAGCACTGTACATATTATGATCAATTTCTGACGACACATTGCAAATTATTATTTCTTTTAGTGCACATATGTATTTAATTCCTTTTAGAGTGCACTGAAAAACTTAAGTTGAGGGGAAGCAGTAGTTCAAGAGGGTACTGTGCGTGAAGCTATTAATTTCAGAGAACTCAATATTAATTTTAATTTATTTTAGTGGCAATTTTTCTAGTGATATTTTCATATTCAGGGAGCACAGTATGTAGGAGTGTTACTTTTAGAGGCACAGTGTGTAGTACTATAATAAATTTGTCTTGTACTTACAATGAGGATCTGTAGCAAAATTAAAGAGCTGAAAATCTGTCCAATGGCAAGCAATACAGAGACATAGCTGGAAGAATTCATGAAGGTCTGGACTGCATGGAGAATAAAGAAAGGACAACTACTCCATTCAGAAATTGTCACCAGTACCTCACTGAATTCTACTGTGTATTCTGCATCTGACTGTGTTTTATCCATCTTGTATTCAACTGTGAGACATAATCTCATAGTCTCATAATGCCCTTACTATTTTTTAGATGTTACTTAACGCTGCACTCTCACATGGTTGAAAGGGAGTCCGCTTAATTCACTGATTGTGCAGTTAGTGTTTGAACCATTCATTGACAGGTTCAATAAAATGATTGCCAGTTTCAGTTTCTTGAGTTTTTGCATTATGGCCTAAATATAGCACTATTATTTTTACGTTTATGCATGATGTTTTATTTTATTTAGTGTGCTGGTGTCAGGTTATGAAGTTAGATACATTGTGTGTGGGTTAATTTTTTCCATCACTGAACTGTGTATAGCTCGATGCAACACCATTAAAGGACAGACCACTCCTGAATATATTTTTCAAACGTAAAGATAAAACATGATACTACTGATACCATGCAGCTCAGGGGCGGACACAGACTGTAGTGGGCCCCTGTGCAAGAAATTTTTTGGGGCCCCCCCTGCCCTTCATAAGGCAACAAAGTTATGTAAACATAACCCCCCCATGTGCATCTCTCACCCCCCCATGTGCAGCTCTCATCCCCCCATGTGCAGCTCACCCCCCCGTGCATCTCATCCCCCCCGTGCATCTCTCATCCCCCCATGTGCATCTCTCATCCCCCCGTGCATCTCTCATCCCCCCATGTGCATCTCTCATCCCCCCCATGTGCATCTCTCATCCCCCCCATGTGCATCTCTCATCCCCCCCATGTGAATCTCTCATCCCCCCATGTGCATCTCTCATCCCCCCATGTGCATCTCTCATCCCCCCCATGTGCATCTCTCATCCCCCCCATGTGCATCTCTCATCCCCCCCATGTGCATCTCTCATCCCCCCCATGTGCATCTCTCATCCCCCCCTCATGTGCATCTCTCACCCCCCATGTGCATCTCTCATCCCCCCCATGTGCATCTCTCATCCCCCCCATGTGCATCCCTCATCCCCCTGTGCATCTCTCTTCCCCCCCGTGCATCTCTGATCCCCCCCACTCCTAGTTAATTAATTGTATTTAAAAAAAATAAAACTTGTTATACTTACCCCCATGCTATCCCTGCAGAATCCTGGCGCTTGTCCACGTCGCTGCCACCAGGTTCTCCTGACGTTCGGCCATGTGACGGCGCCACATACATAGCCATCAGCTTTTGTTTTGGCCAAAAGATTTTTAAAACCGCCACCACGATAAGGTAGACTCTTCTGGCCGGGCCCTACTCTAACCTATTAAAATTTTCTTAAAATATCCAATACTCTTTTTAGATATATTTTTATTTAGTTTTCTTTACGGGAATGTGTCATATACATTTTTTTTTTAAATGACCAATAATACCACATGCAGGGAATACCGCCACACCATGACCAGACCACATATTACCACAACATAGTGACCGAATAATACCACACAGAAGGGAGAAAAACTGCCACACCATGACCAGACCACATATTACCACCACATTACTAATATTACCATAAGTGTCATTATACACGGGAGCTCTATACATGGTATGTATAATGTAAGTGTCCAGGTAATCTAGTGATCACCAGTGACATTATACACAGGAGCTCTGTATATAGTGTCAGTGTACAGGTAATACAGTGATCACCAGTGACATTATACACAGGAGCTCTGTATATAGTGTACAGGTAATACAGTGATCACCAGTGACATTATACACAGGAGCCCGGTACATAGTAT
Source organism: Phyllobates terribilis (assembly GCF_046119375.1). NCBI lineage: Eukaryota > Metazoa > Chordata > Amphibia > Anura > Dendrobatidae > Phyllobates > Phyllobates terribilis. The sequence goes on from NW_027362771.1 coordinate 88,958,300, forward strand.
ATAGTGTAAGTGTACATGTAATACACTGAGTCACTGGTGACATCTCTAGGTGAAGTCCTTCAGCTACGCTTTTCTCCTTCATCCAGCACAGACCGCCATCACGTCTTCCAGCCAGGACTCGTCTCTGCATAAAATAACACAGTTATCTAGAGCACATTCCCCAACTTCTACATTACGCAGCTGAATACAGACGTGCATCCACCATCAATATATGGTTAGTTATTATGCAACCTACCATTCCAAATATAAATTGTAATCCACCACGGTTCCCCCATTAACTGTAAATAGGCACTTAATATATAATTTAATTAGAACCTCTACTCTTTCCGCCAATTTGTTACAAGTTACACTCCTGCATCCGCAACGCCCCCTACTCTATACTTCCTGCTCCCCGCATTCATTATTTACATGCACCCCCTGCCCCAATTCATTATATCATGTCCGTGCTCTCCCCACCCCATCATCATTTTTCATTTACTCTCCCCCACCCCACATTCATTATGTGCAGCTCATTATCCCCCTACTCCCAATTCCCCCATGTGCAGCTCATTTTCTCCCAATTCCCCCATGTGCAGCTCTCATCCCCCCCATGTGCAGCTCTCACCACCCCCCATGTGCACATCTCTCACCACCCCCCCATGTGCACATCTCTCATCCCCCTCCCCCACATGTGCCCCTCTCTCATCACTCCCATGTGCACATCTCTCATCCCCCTCCCCCACATGTGCACCTCTCTCATCCCCCTCCCCCACATGTGCACATCTCTCATCCCCCTCCACCACATGTGCACCTCTCTCATCCCCCTCCCCCACATGCGCACCTCTCTCATCCCGCTCCCCCACATGTGCATCTCTCATCGCCCCCACATGTGCATCTCTCATCCCCCACATGTGCATCTCTCATCCCCCCCATGTGCATCTCTCATCCCCCACATGTACAGCTCTCACCACCCCCCATGTGCACATCTCTCACCCCCCCATGTGCATATCTCTCATCCCCCTCCCCCACATGTGCCCCTCTCATCCCCCCGATGTGCATCTCTCATCCCCCTTCCCCACATGTGCACCTCTCTCATCCCCCTCCACCACATGTGCACCTCTCTCATCCCCCTCCACCACATGTGCACTTCTCTCATCCCCCTCCACCACATGTGCACCTCTCTCATCCCCCTCCACCACATGTGCACCTCTCTCATCCCCCTCCACCACATGTGCACCTCTCTCATCCCCCTCCACCACATGTGCACCTCTCTCATCCCCCTCCACCACATGTGCACCTCTCTCATCCCCCTCCACCACATGTGCACCTCTCTCATCCCCCCCATGTGAAGCTCTCACCACCCCCCCATGTGCACATCTCTCACCACCCCCCCATGTGCACATCTCTCATCCCCCTCCCCCACATGTGCCCCTCTCTCATCATTCCCATGTGCACATCTCTCATCCCCCTCCCCCACATGTGCACCTCTCTCATCCCCCTCCACCACATGTGCACCTCTCTCATCCCCCTCCACCACATGTGCACCTCTCTCATCCCCCTCCACCACATGTGCACCTCTCTCATCCCCCTCCCCCACATGTGCACCTCTCTCATCCCCCTCCCCCACATGTGCACCTCTCTCATCCCCCCCACATGTGCATCTCTCATCCCCCCCACATGTGCAGCTCTCACCACCCCCATGTGCACATCTCTCACTCCCCCATGTGCATATCTCTCATCCCCCTCCCCCACATGTGCCCCTCTCTCATCCCCCTTCCCCACATGTGCACCTCTCTCATCCCCCTCTACCACATGTGCACCTCTCTCATCCCCCTCCACCACATGTGCACCTCTCTCATCCCCCTCCACCACATGTGCACCTCTCTCATCCCCCTCCACCACATGTGCACCTCTCTCATCCCCCTCCTCCACATGTGCACCTCTCTCATCCCCCTCCACCACATGTGCACCTCTCTCATCCCCCTCCACCACATGTGCACCTCTCTCATCCCCCTCCACCACATGTGCACCTCTCTCATCCCCCTCCTCCACATGTGCACCTCTCTCATCCCCCTCCACCACATGTGCACCTCTCTCATCCCCCCCACATGTGCAGCTCTCACCACCCCATGTGCATATCTCTCACCCCCCTCCCCCACATGTGCCCCTCTCTCATCCCCCCATGTGCATCTCTCATCCCCCTGCCCCACATGTGCACCTCTCTCATCCCCCTCCCCCACATGTGCACATCTCTCATCCCCCTCCCCCACATGTGCACCTCTCTCATCCCCCTCCACCACATGTGCACTTCTCTCATCCCCCTCCACCACATGTGCACCTCTCTCATCCCCCTCCACCACATGTGCACCTCTCTCATCCCCCTCCACCACATGTGCACCTCTCTCATCCCCCTCCACCACATGTGCACCTCTCTCATCCCCCTCCCCCACATGTGCACATCTCTCATCCCCCTCCCCCACATGTGCACCTCTCTCATCCCCCCACATGTGCATCTCTCATCCCCCCCACATGTGCAGCTCTCACCACCCCCATGTGCACATCTCTCACTCCCCCATGTGCATATCTCTCATCCCCCTCCCCCACATGTGCCCCTCTCTCATCCCCCTTCCCCACATGTGCACCTCTCTCATCCCCCTCTACCACATGTGCACCTCTCTCATCCCCCTCCACCACATGTGCACCTCTCTCATCCCCCTCCACCACATGTGCACCTCTCTCATCCCCCTCCACCACATGTGCACCTCTCTCATCCCCCTCCTCCACATGTGCACCTCTCTCATCTCCCTCCACCACATGTGCACCTCTCTCATCCCCCCCACATGTGCAGCTCTCACCACCCCATGTGCATATCTCTCATCCCCCTCCCCCACATGTGCCCCTCTCTCATCCCCCCATGTGCATCTCTCATCCCCCCACATGTGCAGCTCTCACCACCCCCCATGTGCACATCTCTCACCCCCCCCTCATGTGCATATCTCTCATCCCCCTCCCCCACATGTGCATCTCTCATCCCCCTCCCCCACATGTGCACCTCTCTCATCTCCCTCCCCCACATGTGCACCTCTCTCACCCCCCCCCGCATGTGCATCTCCCATTCCCCCCACTCCTAGTTTATTGTATTTAAAAAAAAATAAAACTTGTTACACTTACCCCCATGCGATCCCTGCAGAATCCTGGCGCTCGTCCAAATCGCTGACACCAGGTTCTCCTGACTTCCGGCCATGTGACGGCGCCGTCACATGGCCGGAAGTCAGGGGAATCATAAAGGCGCTGCTGCAGGAGCGCAGCGCAGCGCTGAGATGTCCCGGACCCGGCGCTTAGCATGGGGCCGGGGGCCCCATGAGGAGAGAGATGCACAGGGGGGGGGCCCCAACTGGGCTCCGGGGGGGCCCCTACCGGCCAGGCCCCATACTGGAGTCAGGGCAGTCATGCCCTGATGGCGGCCCTGCTGGAGACTGGAGGGGCCCCCTCTCCCTCGGGGCCCCTGTTCAATGAACCGGCTGAACGGGCGGTAGTTCCGCCCCTGATGCAGCTGCTCTTTGGTCTCTCTGCTTAGAATTTTGGACAATCTAAATTCCCTATCAGTATGTCTTTGGAATGTGGGAGGAAACCGGAGAACCCGGAAGAAACTCATGCAAACACAAGGAGAACTTACAAACTCCTTGCAGATGTTGTCTTTGGTGGGATTAGAACCCAGGACCCCAGCAAGGCTGTAGTGCTAACCCTTGAGCCACCATGCTTTTCTGGCCAAATGGCCAAATGGACATCAGCCATAGGTTTATATATTAAGATGAAAAAAATAGTACACATAAACTTTACTATATAGTACAAAAAAGGCATTAGATACCGCTGTGTTACACAAGCTATAGTTTTAGAAATATTATAATACCTTCCTATCCAGACAGTCTTTAAGTAAAAAGTACTAAGTACTGGTTAATGGTTCATTGGGGAAAAACAAGGAAAACCCTATTACATATGAGTGATGTTCCTGTCAGCTCCAGTTGTGCAGTTACTGACATAGTAGAACAAAGTTTAGTATTACCTCCTCAAACTCGCTAGTCTGTACTCCAGCCAGCAGAGAACTAACTTCTTCTTCGAAACCAACTGTCTTAGCCATCCGTGCTTCATCAATGGATGGGTGAACGACCACAGCAGAGAAGTTGAAGTTGTTCACTGAACTACCAATCCAGCAGCAGCATCACAATCTTGCTTTGTGAGCAAAGGGCACACAGGACAAGGATACATCTCTCTCATCTTAACCTCTATACAAAAGTAATTATGAAATAGCTGCAATTTGATGATTCAAGTGTTTGGGTGAAAATAGGCATAAGAACCATCAGAAATCTGAGAGATGCTGATGGTACAACCCTGATCTTGAAGTTGAATGAAGAAAGTGATATTATGGGCGTTTACCTGAACATCAAGAAAACCCAAAATCATGACTACCACCAGTAAGGAGGTCGACATAAAGATCAACAATGAACAAATAAAAGAGATCAACACATTTGTTTTACTTTCAGTCCCACCTTTGTCACAGTGGTGTTTCAACAGCAGAGATCAAGCATCAATGAGCTCACTGGGGTACGCAGCCAAAGTGAGCATGAACCAAATATGGAAGTGCAAGGATGTCTCAGTCACCGTCAAACAAAGACTGTTTACTTGTGTTCCCAATTACGACATGGCTGTGAGATGTAGATGTGGGGCCCCTGAGGGTTCGACCGCCACAGGGATGCTGCACTTCTTTAATGGAGTGTAGTGTTCCTCCTCTGAGGTATGAACAGTGTGATAGTCGTGACCCAACCTTTGCATCCAACACCACATTTTTCCACCAGAGGGGGCTAATATGCACTAGGTGCAGCTCCCCTGGTTACAGGGAGACTGGGGGAACCAAGAGTGAGGGGAACCAGTTAGTGGGTGTGGGTGGAGGACTTACAAGTTAGTTACACTTTAAATTTCATATGTAATAAAAAGCCATCTTTGGTTTTGGTCGTTTTGTGCTGTCAAATACTGTGTGTACTGTGATCACCCACCCTGAGCGTGGATCCTGTGTGGACCTGCAGGGGAGGGAGACACGGCCCTCGTACCCCGGCCTTGGGACAAGGGGCAGGTTGCAGATGGGGAATGTCTCAACCCGGCCAATGACCAGGACCAAGAAGGCCATGAGCTTAAGAGTGTGGCTCCACAGCAAATGGATCCCAGGCAGGATGCAGACGGAGCGGTGTACGCCACCTGTCCTCGCCATGCTGATATATTCAGAGGGAGTCCGGCCGGAAGAGGGGTACCGGCCCCCGACACCCGACCTTGCTACTCCACGTCCTGGTCGGGAAAGCCCGGTAGGCCCAGAGGATCCCACCGGGTATCGGACGGAGCGGAGATGCCACCCGTGCCCTTGTTCTGAGAGGAGCTCAGAGGGAGACCCGGCCTATTTGCACACACACGGACAGGAAAGGATTCGGTCTGTAGTTCAGGAACACTCTGGTGTAGGGTCCCGACTGAATGCTGGACTTGCTCGGAGGTTGTCGGACCCCCGTCCCTGGTGACCGCAGGACTCCGCAGGGAGTAGGGAGTTGCCTTCCTTCTGCTATCTCTAAAGTGAGTAAAGCCTTGGAAGTTCACCCCTATGGCCTCTGGACTGTTTATTCTGTGCTACACCGCACGACGTGGCACCCATTCTCCTCTACTACTACCCCCTCCATCCTGTCGCTCTGCCCTGAGGCCTTGCTCAACCTGTGGGGAGTAGTAATAACTTTGGCCACCATAACACCATGCCTCAGTGGACTGCAGCGGCACTGGTGGCCTTCACCAGGTGCCAAAGGTGGTCTAGTCGTAAATCAGCCACTCAACCCGGATGAGCCCACACCATCTCTTTTAATGTGACGGCCCTGAGCACGGGTTGAGTCCGGGCCACGGCTGCACCCCATCTCTTCATCACAGGACCCGACTCCGAGTCCCCCATCTCCCAGGGTAAACTAAAGGGCTTTTTCGAGTAAGAGGCGTCACATAGACTCTCACAAAAGCAAACAGAAGAAAAATTGTTGCATCTACAAATCCAATAGACTGCTAGGATCACCAACAATGATGTACTTAATAGTATAAACACACAGTTCTCCCTGGAAGGCACGATTACCAGACAGAAACTGATATACAGTGGGGGAAATAAGTATTTGATCCCTTGCTGCTTTTGTAAGTTTGCCTACTAACAAAGACATGAACAGTCTATAATTTTAAGGGTAGGTTAATTTTAACATTGAGATCAAGAAAATCACATTGTATAGATTGCATAACTGTTTTTGCATTTTCCAGTGAGAAATAAGTGTTTGATCTCTCTGGTAAACAACACTTAATACTTGGTGGTAAAACCCTTGTTGGCAAGCACAGCAGTCAGACATTTTTGTAGTTGATGATGAGGTTTGAATCATAGAATCATAGAATGGTAGAGTTGGAAGGGACCTCCTGGGTCATCTGGTCCAACCCCCTGCTCAAAGCAGGATTCACTAGATCATCTCAGACAGATGTCTGTCCAGCCTCTGTTTGAAGACGTCCATTAAAGGGAAACTCACCACCTCTCGTGGCAGCCTGTTCCACTCATTAATCACCCTAACTGTCAAAAAGTTTTTTCTAATATCTAATCTGTGTCTCCTCCCATTTAGTTTCATCCCATTGCTTCTAGTCTTTCCTTGTGCAAATGAGAATAAAGATGATCCTTCTACAATGTGACAGCCCTTGACATATTTGTAGACAGCTATTAAGTCTCCTCTCAGTCTTCTTTTTTGCAAGCTAAACATTCCCAAATCCTGCAACCGTTCCTCATAGGACATGATTTGCAGACCAGTCACCATTCTGGTCGCTCTTCTCTGAACTTGCTCCAGTTTGTCTATGTCTTTTTTAAAATGTGGTGCCCAAAACTGTACACAGTATTCCAGATGAGGTCTGACCAAAGAGGAGTAAAGACCGATAATGACTTCACGTGATCTAGACTGTATGCTTCTGTTAATACATCCCAGAATTGTATTTGCCTTTTTTGCTGCTGCATCACACTGTTGACTCATGTTCAGTCTATGATCTATTAGTATACCTAAGTCTTTTTCACATGTACTGTTGCTTAGCTCTATTCCTTCCATTCTGTATATGCTTTTTTCATTTTTATTGCCCAGATGTAGTACTTTGCATTTTTCCCTGTTAAAAACCATTCTGTTGGTTGCTGCCCACTGCTCCAGTTTATTTAGGTCTTTTTGAATCCTCTCTCTCTCTTCTCTAGTATTAGCTATCCCTCCTAGCTTTGTGTCATCAGCAAATTTAATCAGTTTACCCTCAATTCCTTCATCTAAATCATTGATAAAGATGTTGAACAATACAGGTCCCAGGACGGAGCCCTGTGGTACCCCACTTGAGACATTCATCCAGCTGGATGTGAAGCCATTTACAACCACCCTTTGAGTCCGATCACTAAGCCAGTTATGAATCCACCTAACAGTTGCCTGGTCCATTGCATACTTGGTCATTTTTTCAATAAGGATGGTGTGAGATACTTTGTCAAATGCTTTGCTGAAGTCAAGATATACTATATCTACAGCATTTCCCTGATCCACCCAGTCAGTGATTCTGTCATAGAAGGAAATTAAGTTAGTCTGACATGACTTGTTAGTTACAAACCCATGCTGACTCTGGTTAATCACTTCATTCTTATCCATGTACTTACATACATGTTGTTTAATAATTTGTTCAAAGATCTTTCCTGGTATAGAAGTCAGACTCACCGGCCTATAGTTCCCTGGGTCCACCTTCTTCCCCTTTTTGAAGATAGGAACAACATTTGCTCTTCTCCAGTCTTCTGGGACTTCTCCTGTTCTCCAAGAATTTTCAAAGATTATGGAGAGTGGTTCTAAAATTTCTTCTACGATCTCCTTCAGTACTCTGGGGTGTAATTCATCTGGACCTGGAGACTTGAACTCATTTATGTTAGCTAAATTTTCCCTCACAATCTTTCTGTTTACAGATAACTTGGATTCCTCTATTCCTTTAAAAGGACAGTGAAGATCAGTTGATGTTACATTTTCTTTCTGAGAGAAAACAGATGCAAAATAGGAATTAAAAAGTTCGGCCTTCTCAACATCCTCTCCTACCATTTCTCCATTTTCATCCTGTAAAAATCCTATAGCATCTTTGACTTTTCTTTTATTTTTGACATACCCCCAAAATCCTTTTTTATTGCTTTTGACATCTCTTGCAAGCCTTAATTCATTGTCAGCTTTAGCTAACCTGATACGTGCCCTGCAGGATCTGCAGACTGCATTATAATCTTCTTTAGATATGCCTCCCTCTTTCCATTTAATAAACATTTCTTTCTTTCTTTTTAGCATGTGTTTAAGTTCTGTGTTCATCCATCCTGGTTTCCTTAAATGCTTCCCATTCTTCCTACTTTTCGGGATTGTTAACGATTGTGCTTTGAGAATCTCATTTTTAAAAATTTCCCATCCTTCCTGGACATTTTTGTCCTTAAGGACATCCAGCCATTGGATCCCTCCTATTCTCTTTCTGAGTCTCTTAAAATCTGCCTTTCTAAAATCTAACCTTGAAGTCTGAGTCTTCACATGTCTTCCTCCTCTAGTTATCCAAAATTCTATAATAGCATGATCGCTGCCTCCTAGGGTCCCAGCCACCTTTACCTCCTCAACCATTTCCTCCCTGTTTATAAGGATTAGATCCAAAGTAGCAGATCCCCTTGTTTTCTCCCCTACCTTTTGGAAGATAAAGTTGTCAGCAAGAGAGGATAAGAATTTGCTTGACCTGTTAGTTTTACTTGAGAGAGATTCCCAACAAATGTCTGGATAGTTGAAATCTCCCATGACCACTACGTCATATTTTTTGGAGAACTTGGTCATTTGATACATAAAGAGTTCATCCATATCTTCAGCTTGCCCAGGTGGCCTGTAGTAAATGCCTACAATGGTGTCCTTTCCGTTGTTCTATCCTTGTATTCTTACCCAAACAGTTTCCACAGAACTCCCAGTCTCTGAAGCTTCAATCTCTGTGCAGATATACGCTTTTCTAACATACAATGCAACACCTCCTCCTCGTTTATCAAGTCTGTTTCTTGCAAATAAGTTGTATCCTTTTAGCCTTTTATTCCAATCATGTGTATCGTCCCACCAAGTTTCAGTGATTCCAATGACATCATATTCCTTTTCCTGCATTAGTAGTTCCAATTCTCTTTGTTTGTTGCCCATGCTTTGTGCATTTGTATAAAAACATTTTAGTTTGTGATTGGTTTCTCTTCCTCCCATATTTTTATTATTTAAATTGTTTTGTCTTTGTTCTTCCTTTCCACTTCCAGTAGCAGAGATCTCAATAGTATTTGTCAGCTGTATGGCTTTTTCTGGCCTTTTGCTTCCCTTCCCACATTGTTCTAGTTTAAAGCTCTTCTGATGAGTGTAGCAAGGCGACTTCCAAATACATGTTTTCCAGTCTTCGTAAGGTGCACCCCATCTCTAGCAAGTAGTCCATCGTATAGGTAATTCATTCCGTGATCCAGAAATCCAAATCCTTGTTGATGGCACCATCGACGTAGCCAGTTGTTCACCTGTAGAATCTTATTCCACCTCATTGTTCCATGGCCATCCACTGGGAGGATGGATGAGAAGACCACCTGCGCTCCCAATTCTTTCACTTTCTTGCCTAAGTCTTCAAAGTCACTGCAGATGGTTTCCAGGTCCTTTCTTGCGGTGTCATTTGTCCCCACATGTATTAGCAGGAATGGGTAGTGATCTGTAGGTCTGAAGAGTCTTGATATCCTGTCAGACACATCTTTAATTTTTGCTCCTGGAAGACAGCACATTTCTCTTGAGGTTATGTCTGGTCTGCAGATAGCGGCCTCTGTTCCTCTTAACAGGGAATCCCCCATGACCACCACTCTCCGTTTTTTCTTCACAACATTCTTCTTTCTCCATCCAGGAGGATTCTGAGGGCTTACAAGGTTATTCATTGCTGGCAAAGTCTTATTTTGCTGTATTTCTTCATGGTTCTCCTGCGTGAGAGCCTGGTACTGGTTCCTGAGCAGTATGGGTGCTGACTGCCTCTCGATCCTCCTGCTTCTGTGGGTCACATGCTTCCATTCCTCTGTTTCGTCAGGTGCAGTTCGAATTTCTTCTCTTTCTGAATCATGAAGAGATAATTCTGCTCTGTCTAAGAACTCTTCACCTTCCTTAATGATTTTCAAGGTAGTTAACCTCTCTTCTAGATTTCGCAACTTTTCCTCCAACAGGGACACAAGCTTGCATTTCTGGCATGTGAAGTTTGGCTTTTCCACTGGCAAGTCTGTGAACATGTAGCAGGATATGCAGCTCACCAAATGGCTCCTGGACTCTTCCATGTTCTTATTGTTAATGTTCTGAAAACAGTGAAAAAAGCTTAAAAAAAAAGCTTCAAAATGCACGCGCCGGTAGGCGCACAGTTTACCGAAGTCCTCTTTTCAGCTCCAACAGCCAAAATCCAGTGTTCATTGAGCTCGCGGAGACTCTTCACTTACCCCAAAATGCAGTGGGAATATGCAAATTATCTCCTCAGGACTCCTCCCCTGGTTTACCGATGTCCTCTTTTCAGCTCCAACAGCCAAAATCCAGTGTTCTTTGAGCTCGCGGAGACTCTTCACTTACCCCAAAATGCAGTGGGAATATGCAAATTATCTCCTCAGGACTCCTCCCCTGGTTTGCGCACATGTCAGGAGGAATTTTGGTCAACTCCTCTTTGCAGATCATTAAGATTTTGATGCTGTCGCTTGGCAACTCGGAGCTTCAACTCCCTCCATAAGTTTTCTATGGGATTAAGGTCTGTAGACTGGCTAAGCCACTCCATGACCTTAGTGTGCTTCTTTTTGAGCCACTTCTTTGTTGCCTTGGCTGTATGTTTTGAGCCATTGTCTTGCTAGAAGACCCAGCCACAACCAGGGCCGGCTCCGGTTTTTTGTGGGCCCCGGGCGAAAGAGTCTCAGCGGGCCCCTTTAATACATACCACGATTCATGATGCACAGATACCGCAGAGAAATATATATATAGCACAATGCCAAAGATTTTACTTCTTACATTACATGAGCGATATCTTTTGTAAATTCCACAATAGCTCAGAAACCGGCGAATCGCTCCTTACAGAATACTGGCACCCATATAACACTCCATACAGGATACTGGCCCTCATATAATGCTCCATACAGGATACTGGCCCCCATATAACGCTCCATGCAGAATACTGGCCCCCATATAACGCTCCACACAGGATACTGGCCCCCTAATAACGCTCCATACAGGATACTGGCCCCCATATAATGCTCCATACAGGATACTGGCCCCCATATAACGCTCCACACAGGATACTGGCCCCCTAATAACGCTCCATACAGGATACTGGTCCCCATATATCGCTCCATACAGGATACTAGCCCCCATATAAAACTACATGCAGGCTGTGCCCCCACACAATGCTCCATGCAGGCTGTTCCACCTACATAATGCCTCATGCAGGCTGTTCCCCCCTTATAATGTACCATGCAGGCTGTTTCCCCCTTATAATACCCCATGTAGGATTTCACCCCCCTTATAGTGCCCCATGCAGGATGTCACCCCCTTATAATGCCACATGCATTATGTCACACCCCCTTATAATACCCCATGCAGGATGTCACCCCCCTTATAATGCCCCATGCAGGATGTCACTTCTCCCCCTCATATAATGCCCCATGCAGGATGTCACTTCCCCCCCTTTTAATGCCCCATGCAGGATGTCACCTCTCCCCCCTTCCTTATAATGCCCCATGCAGGATCTCACTCCCACCTCCCTTATAATGCCCCATGCAGGATGTCACCTCTCCCCCACTTCCTTATAATGCCCCATGCAGGATGTCACTTCTCCCCCTTTTAATGCCCCATGCAGGATGTCACCTCTCCCCCCTTCCTTATAATGCCCCATGCAGGATGTCACTTTCCCCTCCCTTATAATGCCCCATGCAGGATGTCACCCCTCCCTCACTTCCTTATAATGCCCCATGCAGGATGTCACATCCACTCCTCCCTTATGATGCCCCATGCAGGATTTCACCCCCCTCCCTTATACTGCCCCAGGCAGGATGTCACCTCTCCCCCCCATATAATGCCCCATGCAAGATGCCACTCCCCCCATTATAATGCCCCATGCAGGATGTCACACCTGCCTCCCTTATAATTTTATAATTCCCCATGCAGGATGTCACCCCCCCATCCCTTAAGATACCCCATGCAGGATGTCATCCCCCCCTTATAATGCCCCATGCAGAACTTCATCCCCCCTCCTTTATAATGCCCCATGCAGTATGTCACTCACCCCCTCCCTTATAATGCCTCCATACATTAAAAAAAAAAAATCAAATACTCACCTCACTTCTCCTCACCTGCTGCTACTGCTCTGGACTCCAGCGTCGCCGGCGTCTTCCCGCTCTGCGTTGTGACTGCTCAGGAGAGAGCGTGGTGTAAAGACGTCACCGCGCCCTCTGACCTGAGACGTCACAATCAGAGGACGCGGAAGAGACCGGAGCTGCTGCGGATGCACGGGGAGAGGTAAGTATTGTTTCACTGGCTGCCGGGGCCTGAGCAAGCAGGGGGGAGCGGACGCTGACACCGCTCTCCTCCGCTCACAGGTCCCATAATGCGGCGGGGTGCCTGACTGCGAGTGGGCCCCCCCACCTGCTCAGGGCCCCGGCACTTTCTTGGGTGCACCGGGTCCTGGCGCCGGCCCTGGCCACAACCCATCTTCAATGCTCTTACTGAAGGAAGGAGGTTGTTGGCCAAAATCTGGCAATATATGACCCCATCCTTCTTCCCTTCAGTACGGTGCAGTCGTCATGTCTCTTTTGCAGAAAAGCACCCCGAAATATAATGTTTCCTCCACCATGCTTCACGGTTGGCTTCACGGTTGGGACGATGTTCTTAGGGTTGTACTCATCCTTCTTCTTCCTCCAAACACGGTGAGTTGAGTTAATGCCAAAGAGCTCAATCTTTTTCTCATCTGACCACAGCACCTTCTCCCAATAGCTCACAGAATCTTCCAGGTGTTCATTGGCAAACTTCAGATGGGCCTGCACATGTGCCTTCTTGAGCAGGGGGACTTTGCGGGCACTGCAGGATTTTAAACCATTAAGGCGTAATGTGTTACCAATGGTTTTCTTGGTGACTGTGGGCCCCAGATGCCTTGAGATCACTAACAAATTGCCCCTGTGTAGTTTTAGGCTGATCTCTCACCTTCCTCATGATCAAGGATACCCCATGAGGTGAGATGTTGCATGGTGCTCCAGATCGGTGTCGATTGACAGTCATTTTGTATTTTTTCCATTTTCTTACTATTGAACCAACCGTTGTCTCCTTCTCACCTAGCGTGTTACTTATGGTTTTATAGTCCATTCCAGCTATTGGCAGGTCTATGATCTTGTCCCTGACATCCATAGCAAGCTCTTTGGTCTTGCCCATGTCGTAGAGGTTAGAGTCTGACTGATTAATTGAATCTGTGGACAGGAGTCTTTTATGCAGGTGACTATGTAAGACAGCTGTCTTTAATACAGGTAACGAGTTGATTAGGAACATCTAACTGGTCTGTAGGAGCCAGAACTCATAATTTTTTGTAGAGGATCAAATAACGTATTTTTTGGACTATAAGACGCACCAGACCATAAGACGTACCCCAAATTTTGGAGTGGAAAATAGGAAAAAAAAATTTTTTTATAAGATGGGGTCCGTCTTATAGTCTGATTAGGTATCTTACCTGGAGGGTGGTGGAGCAGGAGGCAGGGTCCTTCAGGAAACCGGCCCGGCGGAAGTGAAGGAATGCTGCAGACCCTGGATACATGAAGTCGGTGCTTCAGCAGCTGTGAGTTGTGGTGATGGTGGAGCAGGATCGCAAGTCCCTCTGTTCCCCGCCTCAGGAACCCGGCAGCAGCAGAATAGGTGAAATGCCGGTGTATGGCTGGGGCCTGTGGACCGGCTGGGGCCTGTGGCCTGCCCGGGGCCTGTGGACTTGCTGGGGTCTGTGGACCTGCCTGGTGCCTATGGACTTGCTGGGGCCTGGACCTGTGAGCCATGTCTGGCAGTGAAGCAGAGGAGCCGGGGCCTGTGCCGTGTGGTGAGCGGCGTCCGGCGATGAGGCAGAGCAGCGTGTGCAGCTTCCGTGGCAGCGGCCATCTTCCTGAGGCCGTGATCTACAGGAAAATGGCCTCCGGAGCTCCCTGTCGGCACATGCGACGGCCCAGGCGGCCATTTTCCTGTGGATCACAGCCTCAGTAAGATGGCCACGGCCAACGAAAGCAGCACATGCTGCTCTGTCCCACCGCCGGACACCACTCACAGCCAGGCACAGGCCCCGGCTCCTCTGCTTCACCACCCGACATGGGCCACTCCAGCATAGGTACAGGCCCCGGCTCCAGCCGCATCTAACCTCTGCCGCCGCCGGAGAACCCTATGATCCCTGCTCTACCACCACCGGTAAAGTAACGGTCGGACCATAAGACGCACCCCCCCCCTTTTCCTTCCAAATTTTGGGGAAAAAAAGTGAGTCTTATGGTCCGAAAAATACGGTACTTATTTCTCCCTGCAAAATGCAAAAAAATGAGTCTAATTTATACAATGTGATTTTCTTGATTTGTTTTGGATATTCCATCGCTCAATGTTAAAATTAACCTACCCCTAAAATTATAGACTGTTCATGTCTTTGTCAGTGGGCAAACTTACAAAAACAGCAAGGGATCAAATACTTATTTCCCCCACTGTATGTTGGGCAACTGATAAGGTCAAATTCATTGAAAAAGGAGATACTACTCAGAATAGTTAGTGGTAAGACAAACAGGTGAGACCAAAAGCTAACTGGTTGGACGTTATCAAGAATTACACAGAAATGAACATCGAGCAATTGAAAGAATCCACGGAAACAGGGAAACATGGTGAGGACTAGCCCACCGAACATCAGACACTACTGATTGGATAGAATCAGAAACCGAAATCCAGTTCTAGGTCCCTTACATCACACCAGGCTGTTTTTCACGTTATGTGGTCGACCACTTCATCCCATCTGGTCTAACTGGCTACGGGTCATAATTTTGCATTGCGATGCATAGCAAATTTCTAATAAAATTAAAAGCTAAATCTACAGTAATAGGGAGTGCCATCTTTGTTCAGATTACTCATTTTTTAAACTAAGAAAACAATTATTTTTAGCTATTTTGAGAGACTGTATAGAACATTGTGTCTGTGAATGACAAAGCTTTTTTTTCATCTGTTTGCATGTCTTGTGAGTGACTACTGATAAGTTTATCAAGGCATAAGCTCTGTATATTCAAGCTTCTCCTTATACATACCAGGAATCCTTCTAAGGAAAGTAACTATTTGCGCCAGGAGAAAATGTAAAACAAAAGAAAAACAATAAAAGTAAATTTCATGAATTTGCAAGTGATATGAAAGATAACCAAAGACCATTCGAATCTTCAGAATTAGCTAGTGAATAGAAAGTGCTCACAAATGAAGGACAATGGGCTTTACAACATTCAGACATATTAATCTTTCCATTAATCTGCAGAACATTGCATAATCAAAGCACCACAGCCGCAAATCGCCATTAGGAAGCCTAAAATAGCACATTTCTATTATCTGCTTTAGTGCTTATCAACATTCTCATGCAGCATTATAACTTCACCCTTAAAATAAATGCAATTCTGTATCCTTTTACACCACGCTTCCTCAAAAATCAATTATTTTTTTAATTTGGTTTCCATTTCACTAAAAATCAGACTCATTATTTCCTGTTTTTATGTTTAGTTTTCTTCATATCAAGTTTTCAGGAGTTATTTTAATAACTGCTGAGAAAAATTATAGACAGAATCATTATGGGCTGGGTGAGGCTATGTTTCTGGATTGGAAAAGACTATAGATATTTCTACTAATCACATCAAAAGGCATCCTGTCCTGGTTAATTCTGACAATGATCCATGGGAGAAAATTATGTTTTTTTGAGGTTAGAAAGTTTATTTTAGAACTTTGTTTAGGAAATGACTTCTTATGACTTAAAGTTAACATTGTTCTCTGTGACATTGGAACCTAATGTGCTTTTGTTATAAAGGTTCCACTTAGGACACTAACCTGCTATATCACACCCAGAATTTTCAATGACCAAGATCAAAGTGTAATGTTAGCGCCCTATTTTGTTTCTTCATATATTTATTTATTTATAATAATCTTTAATTATATAGTGCCAACATATTCCGCAGAGCTTCACAATTCAGAGGATCATATACAACAATCAGAAGTAACAGTTAAAGATAATACAATAATTAAAGCAAAAATAATGTCAACCCTATTCGTAAGAGTTTACAATCTACAATGAGGTGGAAGTGTAAGAGTGAAGCCCGGGGTGTACTTTCAGAACAAGGGATCCGGAACTGCTGGGCCGTGCCTCTTGTTGCGGGGGGAAGACAGAGTGCGAGCACAGGAGGTGTCCAGGGGGGAGCTGAGGAGTCAGGTGACTGGAGAGCTGGTGTCATGTCTAGGAAGAGGGTAAAAAAGGAGTTTTTCTAGGAAAAAGCGGCAGTGGACAGTTGGAGTTAAGCCCGACTAGAGGGAGAAGAGATGCAGGGTCTGTGGAGCCGAGCAAGTGAGGTGCAGTTTTATGGACTAGGGGCTCAGCGGGTCAAACCGGAGACCGCCCGCTGCCGCCAGAAGACGGAGCATTGTTTAGGCGGGGAAGCCGGAAGAAAATAACACCGGCATCAGCCGGCAACGGCCTTGTGAGGAACGAGAGTCAGCTAAGTGTAAAACTTCCGAATACAACCGTGTTGACTCTGCTACATCTAGCCAAACTGTGGATTGTCGGTTATAGCATGTTACCTGCTGCTTCCCTTGTTGTCCCCATATTTTCCCTGTTACTCCCTGCTTGGAGATTGACCCTGCTATAATAAATCCCCACCTGTTCATTAACCCTGTACTGGCTGCTCTGTGTTTCTGTGTCACTGCATCTAAAGTACCTGTGTTACATTTGGCATAGTCGGCAGGATGCAGTCTTCAGACACAGACATTGCAGATCAGTCCATCCTGGGAGCCCCTAGATCTAGCTTGCCGCTGGGGGCCATGTTCAACAACCTCCCAAAGTTCACCGGGGACAATATGATGCTGTGGGACTGGGTTGAGAGAGTTAGGAGTATGTTACGTATGCATCCGATGACCCCAGCTATGCAAGCCGAAATATCCTTACTGGCAGTGGAAGGCAAGGCCCAACAATCCGTGATGTACCGCCCTTCCCATGACCGAGATACTGTAGAAAAAGTGGTGTGGATATTGGAGGAGATGCATGGGGATCCCACCAATGTAGGAGAACTGAGGATACGGCTGTTTCACCAAGTACAGCAGGAGGGGGAGACTGTGATGCAGTATGTTAATGCATTACAGATGGTGCATGCATATATCACTAGAAAAGACGACATGGGGAATTTGGGAATGGGCCCCCCTGACGTGATCTTAAGGGACCAATTTGTGGCAGGCCTCAGGGATGTGCAGCTGAAGCAGGCCTTGCAGGAGCGCCTGCGTGCTAACCCACGTATGACTTTTCTAGAAGTGGCGGCGGAGTCACGTGTGAGAGAGCAGGAGATGGGGGTGACGGCCCTGGCAGGTATGTTCCAGAGTAACGAGGTACCCACCCCGCCTGCATCTGATCCGGAATGGGCTCGAGAGATGCGAAAAGAGATACAGAAGATGCGGGGTGAATGGTCCAGTCTCAAGAAGACCCCTGCACCGACACCAGAGATACCCAGATTGATTGCCCCAGTTAGGGAAAGAATTGAATTCAGGCCCCGCCCTGAAGGAGAGTTCCATAGAGAAGTGAGGCCACCCTACACAGACAGAGACACGACCTGCTGGAAGTGTGGAGGTGCTGGACATTACGCCAGGGGCTGTGCTAGCAGTTAAACTAACGGGCTCCGTGTTTGGGGGACACAACCCAGAGCCTAAGGTAGGGGAAAGGAAAAGAGGAAGTCCCAAGGACCTAGTTTCCACCAGCCCGACTGTCTGGGCTCAAATAAGCCGTCGGACTGTTCACTGCCTGATTGACACGGGATCCCAGGTAACTACGATGACCGAAGCCTACTTTCAACAGCGATTTCCAGAGATAGCACGGCCTGATTATTGACCAGTAATTAGACTCACGGCTGCTAATCAATTACCCATCCCGGTCACAGGGGTGGTATGGATGAAGATACAAGTGTGTGGAAAAGATGTGGGAAAAAAAGGGGTCGTCTTGGTTGCAGGGGGAACCTGAAGTGGACTCCTGGTGACACTCGAATGAATGTGCTGAAAGAGATCGGGCAAATCCTGATCAGGGAGCCGAAGGGGATTCCTCTAGACCAGTGGCACCCATGAGCCCCCCAAAGGAGAATTTTTCAACAATTAATCCGAGCCGCCCAGGCCCAGGAGACGTCGAGTGAAGGGAATGTCCTGGGGAAAATAATAGTACCAGCAGCTACGGCGCTCACCTTACCACCAGGACAAACTGTACTCACGTTACCCGCACGGGCCTGCACACCTCTTGAGGGGGTCGAAGTTCAGATAGAAGCAACGTCGATGGACAAAGTACCCCCCGGACTCCTGGTGGCTCGGACACTGGCCACCGTCGAGGATGGCAATGTTATAGTGCAGTGCGTTAAGCTAGGTGAAGGTGATCTCACTCTCCCTCCCAGGGCGGAAATAGCCCAGATTCTGGGAATGCCAGAGAAGTTGGTGCGACCTGATGCGGTACAGCTGTCCGCTGTACGAGGAGACCCCTAGACTCTGGCAGTCACCATGTCGCCGGAATCCCACCGTGCTAGTGCGAAGGGGGGACGAAGAATCCTAGAACGAATGCGGGGTGAATCGACAGGTGCAGCAGGTTGAGGAGGTACTGGAGCGGTACCAGGAAGTCTTTGCTCGCCATGAGGATAATTTTGGTTGCACCGAAGCCATTACCCACGAGATTCCCATGGGGAGCGCTGCTCCAGTGCGGGAGAGATATCGGCAGATACCTGACCCAGGACCCAGATGTATAAAGAAGTTAAGGAGATGCTAGCCCATATGTTTCAGAATGGTGTGATACGGGAGAGTCCGTGGGCAGCCCCGATTGTCCTGGTCCAGATGGGACCCTGCGGCTCTGTGTGGACTATAGATGACTGAATGCCTGTACAGTACGAGATTCTTACCCACTACCCAGATTTGAAGAGTCCCTCTCGGCCTTAGGGAAGGCAAGATACTTCTCCTCCTTGGATCTGGCCAGCGGGTACTGGCAGGTGCCCGTGGCCGAGCATGACCGTGCGAAGACGGCGTTCATATTACCCATGGGACTGTTCGAGTTCAATCGGATGCCCTTCGGCCTGACTAACGCCCTCGGGACGTTCCAGCGTCTGATGGAGAGGTGCCTGGGCGATTTGAACTTCGAGGCGACACTGATTTATCTTGACTACATAATTGTCTGTGCCGCCACCTTCGAGGAGCTCCTCCAGTGACTGGAGCAAGTACTCAGTCGCCTACAGAGTCATGGCCTAAAGGTGAAGCTCCAGAAGTGCCACCTGTTCCGCAAAGAGATTGAATATCTCGGTCATACTGTGTCCGGTGAAGGAGTCAGGCCCACCCAGGAAAAGGTGGCCGCTGTACAGGAGAGGCCTATCCCGAAGACAGTGAAGAACGTCCAGGCCTTCCTGGGACTTGCCCGGTACTACTGAAGATTCATGAAGAACTTCACCCGCATAGCGGATTTCTCCCAACCATTCATACTCCACACGGATGGGAGCCTACATGGTCTGGGAGCCGTGTTATCCCAAGTACAGGAGGAGAAAGAGTGCGTGATTGTGTACGCCAGTCGCTCCCTTCACGTCTCTGAGAGGAACCCAGATAATTATAGCTCTTTCAAATTAGAGTTGCTAGCTGTGGTTTGGGCAATGACCGAGAAGTTTGCAGAGTATTTATCCGGGTCCGAAGTACTGGTGAGAACAGATAACAACCCGCTGGCTCACCTGGAGAATGCGAAATTGGGGGCCCTGGAGCAGTGGTGGTTGGCCCGCATGGCCAGGTACCAGTATAAGATCACCTACCGGTATATGGCAGAGAACACTCATGGGACGCCGACGCCCTTTCCAGAGTGACATATGAACGGCCTGATCATGACTAGTGTTGAGCCACCCCCGTAGTGTTCGAGTTCGGTTCGGTTCGTCGAACACCCGTGTGTTCGCCGAACTGTTCGTCGAACTGTTCGTCGAACACCTTCGAACACCGTTAAAACCAATGGCAGGCAAACAAAAACACATAGAAACACATAGAAAACACCTTCAAAGGTGTCCAAAAGCTGACAAACTGCTCAGAAGACATAACTAACACATGGAAAAGTGACAAGTACATATAGTCATGCGAAAATAAAAGAGGTGGAGGAGTAAAAGGAGGGGGAGACACAGATATAGGCATGTCATGCCCTTCTAAAATCCAAAAAGTGAGAAGCCGACACGGCCAGTCCGCTCCTGCCCGTGCCACCTCCGTGTCGCCGGGTTTGTGCCAGAGCCGCGGTGAACCCTGACGGCCAGCCCCCCTCTCCCAATACTGGTGCCTGTCCGCTGGTGGGTCCCTGTGGTGGAGGCAGCTCTAAGCTTTTTAATTTAAATTGTCTCTCTAATTTGAATGAATACACTTTAAATCCATTTACAAGGATCTATTGGAGGGAAAGTCTCATGCCAACAGCCGCGGTAATTCCAGCTCCAGTAGCGTCCACTAAAGCTGCTGCAGTTAAAAAGCTTTTATAAGGATCGAGCTCGGCTGTCCACCGCAAGGCATCCTACTGCCAGTCCCAGCCCCTATGCCTTGGGGTGCCTCCTGATGCTCTTCACTAAGTATCCCATGGTCCCGAAGCATTTCCTTTGAAAAAATTAAGTGTCTAAACTACAGGTGGTGCAGCTTGCTTAACAGCCGGGATAATCCGCTCACTAGCAGACACTGCTACTAGGCACAAAGTATTTCCTGGGCTAGATGCAGTTAAAAATTTGTAATTAGATACTCTCGTTGGATGCTGAGAAAGCATTCCATAGAGTCTCCTGGCACGCCATATATGATTCTCTTAAAAAGCTTGGGGTAGGGGTCTAGGGGACCCTTTTATAGCCAAAATCACGGCCCTGTATCGCAATACGTCACCTAGGCTGAAGATAAATGGAACTGTAGCACCCTGAGGGCTCGGTTGCTACAGACGTATTGCACCTCACCCAGAGGTGTGATATCTCACTCTCAGGTAAGGATGGAGTGTGGATCAGGACCCGACACCTGCATGCATTACACCACATTGCCGTGGGGCAGGGCGACCAATATGCCCCTGAGATGGGCACGACAGTCCCTGTCCCTGGCTGGAGTGGGGGGAGGGAACACTGAGGAAGGGGAACCCTGTAGTGCAGGAGCAGGGAGGAAGCAGTTCCTGGGTGCATTGAGAAGGGAGTATAAAAGGTGGGCACCATCTTAGTTCAGTGCAGAGAAGTCTGAGCAGAAGTGGCAGGGAGCAGGGGCTCTGCATGAGCTCTGCTCCGGAGGCGGGCCTAGTAACAGAGGCCCAGGCCTGGAAGAGGGAGAAGGAAGGAAGAGGAGCGGAGAAGGCTCCAGGAACGAGGAATGAAGGGATCCCAGGGGTGCGGACGGGCGAGTCGCCACCGCACGCCCGAATCCACCTGCGTGGAGGGGTCAGGCCAAAGGGGGAGACCGGTCCCCGAACTAGTGGAGGCAGGAAACGACCCTCAGCTAGAAACCGGAGGCTCTGACATTTTATGTGGCACAGCCCCTCGCTACACCCGCTAGGAAGGCACCACATAGGGTCAGGGAAACTGGCGCCAAGTTTACCAAGAGGAGGCCCGAGGCAGCCGGACAGAAGTGTTGGTAAGAAAGGCCAGACAAAGGACACACAAAGGGGGTCCTGTGAAGTGCTCCAAAGTTATCTGGGAGTTGTCTGAGCCCCTCACCTGGTGAGCACAGTACGACGTGGGCAGCCGTTACCTGCAGACGTGGTCTGGATAATAAGAACTGTGAGTAAAGGCCCTGAACTGCATCACTGACTCCGTGTCGTTACTGCTGCTGCCCTGCACCATCACCCCCATCCTCCGCATACACTGCCCTGAGGCTATACTCCTCCCGTGGGGAGTTATGCTACGCTCTGCTGCACCCACAACACCAGCCTCAGTGGTCTGCCCTGTAGCGGCGGTTCACTCTGACCGCAATCCACGGGTGGCGTAGTCGGACATTTAAACATGAAAACCACATAAATAGTTCCGCCACTGGTTTGACCGCCCTGAGCCACGGAACTGGGTCGCCGCCACGAAGACTACAACCACCAGCATCCACCAAAAAGGGTCCGGCTCCGGGTGTCCCAAGGCCCAGGGGGTGCGTCAGAACATTTTCATCACCTTTCACAATCACCAATGGGACAAGGCAGTGATGTCCTCTGTCCCCTCTCTTATACATCCTAGTGACGGAGCACCTGCTCTCATCAATTCGCCATAACCCCAATATTAGGTGGATTGAGGTGGGAGGCACCGAGTACAAGTGCTCTCTATTTGCTGATGATGTCCTTGTATATATCACTCAATCACATATATCCATCCATGCTGTTATGGCTGAAATAGATCACTTTGTTACATGGTAAAATTTTAAAATCAATGCAGCGAAGTCTGAGGCCCTCGATGTCTCCCTCCCCAAATCCATATAGGATTCCATCCAGTCCAACTTTCCCTTTGCCTGGCCCTCACAGGGTATCAAATACTTAGGAATTCCTATTCATAGAGACCTCTCCCATCTATGTTATCTTAATTTTGGGCCCTTTATTGAACAACTCCATACAGACCACGGTTGGCAAGTTAGAACTGTAAGATTCACTAAGTGAACCACTGATGTTTTGTGGAAAAGCACATGTACACTGCGTTCCAAATTATTATACAAAAAGTGTTTAGGAGTGATAAGGGAAGAATTTGTTTGTTTGTCAGTTAAACTCATTGATGGTGATGTGTGTCAGGGCTCTTTATATCACTGTAAGCAATTGCAGACACCTGTGCTAATTAGTTTGGCAGGTGTGTCCAATGAAAGGCAAGACTACTTAAGAAGGCTCTCTCACATTATTAAGCAGCCTACATTTTCTGCCAAAATGGGAAAGAAAAAGGATGTGTCGGCTGCTGAGAAGCAACAAATTGTGGAGTGTTTAGGTCAAGGCATGACTACAATCAACATTGTGCGATGATCAGGATGAAGTGTCTTGGCAATCAAGAAGTATGTAGCTGATTCACAGTACACACGTGTGCGTGCTGATAAGGGCGAATTGAGGACTCTTTCCTACAGGCAATTACGTCAGGTTGAAAAAGCAGCGGCAAAAAAGCCTTGTCATAGCAGCAGACAAGTTTTTGAAGCTGCTTGTGCCTCCAACGTCCCCCGAACAACAAGATGCAGGGTCCTTCAGAGGTTTGCAGCTGTGCATACGCCATCCTGTCGACCTCCTCTATCCACTTCACACAAGCAGAAACGGCTCCAGTGGGCCAAACATTACATGAAGACTGATTTCAAAACTGTTTTGTTCACGGATGAGTGCCGTGCAGCGCTCGATGGTCCAGATGAATGGAGTGGAGGATGGCTGGTTGATGGACACCCCACGCAAACACGGCTACAGCGCCAACAAGGAGGAGGTGGAGTAATGTTTTGGGCTGGAATCATGGGGAGAGAGATTGTCGGCCCCTTTAGGATCCCTGAAGGCGCTAAAGATGAACTCCATAATGTATGTGGATTTTCTCAAACAGCACTTCCTGCCATGGTTCAAGAAGAAGAACCGTGTATTTCACAGCAAGATCATTTTTCTGCATGATAATGCACCATCTCATGCTGCACATAAAACATCTGCATCTCTGGCTGATATGGGCATAAAAGGGGACAAACTTATGGTGTGACCCCCATGCTCCCCTGACCTCTACCCCATTCAGAACCTTTGGAGCATCATTAAAAGGAGTGTCTATGATGGCGGGAGGCAGTTCACATCTAAGCAACAGCTCTGGGAGGGTATTCTGTCCTCATGCAAAACAATTGAAGCAGAAACCATCCAAAACCTGACAAATTCAATGGACGAGAGAGTTCAGAAACTCCTTTCGAACAAGGGGTCCTATGTGAAAATGTAACATCACCTAGAATAAAGTTTTGAGTTGAAAACTGTTTGATTTCAGTTTCTAACAACCTGCTAATGCTTATAATTTCAAAAATGACCATTTTTTGGTCTTTATTAAAATGAAAAGGTTGATCGAAAAGTTTGGGGGATCTAAGAGTGTGGCAACCCAGTAGTCATGATTACTTCGAATTCTGACAATATGAGGGTCATGCTGCAGGTAGTGCAGCAAGAAGGCACTTATGTGTCTTGCGCATCTCGGAGCCCCAAAATTATTTTCCGGGCTAGATGCAGCTAAAAATTATTTTTAATTTTAAATCTGGTGAAGCTTATTATAGATGGCCTAATAGGATCAGTGCTGCACACTGCTACAAAGCCCAAATTATTTTCCAGTCAAGATACAGATAAACATGATTAGTAATTTGAAAGCTTAAAACGGTTGGTAGGGTGATTTTAACCAATCATCAAGCTTTTACTTTCCCCAGGATGACACAGGGGTAGAAAAGTCGTTTCGGATCCATGATTTGTTCATCTTTATGAACGTGAGTCTGTCTACATTATCAGTGGAGAGCCGCGTGCGCTTATCTGTCAGCACACCACCAGCAGCGCTGAACACACGTTCAGACAGAACGCTGGCTGCGGGGCATGACAAGATCTCCAAGGCGTAAGTGGCTAGCTCCGGCCATTTATCCAGATTGGAAGCCCAAAAAGAGCAAGGGTCCAGTGACACAGTCGTGGCTTCAATGTTTACTTGGAGATACTCCTGTACCATCGTCTCTAGGCGTTGACTATGTGTCAGACTTCTTGTCTCCTGTGGCCTTGCAAAGGATGGGCTAAAAAAGTGGTGAAATGATTCCGCAAAATTGATGTTACCAGTAGTGTTGAGCCACCCCCGAAGTGTTCGAGTTCATTTCGGTTCGTCGAACACCCGTGTGTTCGCCGAACTGTTCGTCGAACTGTTCGTCGAACACCTTCGAACACCGTTAAAACCAATGGCAGGCAAACAAAAACACATAGAAACACATAGAAAACACCTTCAAAGGTGTCCAAAAGCTGACAAACTGCTCAGAAGACACAACTAACACATGGAAAAGTGACAAGTACATATAGTCATGCGAAAAGAAAAGAGGTGGAGGAGTAAAAGGAGGGGGAGACACAGATATAGGCATGTCATGCCCTTCTAAAATCCAAAAAGTGAGAAGCCGAGACGGCCAGTCCGCTCCTGCCCGTGCCACCTCCGTGTCGCCGGGTTTGTGCCAGAGCCGCGGTGAACCCTGACGACCAGCCCCCCTCTCCCAATACTGGTGAATGTCCGCTGGTGAGTCGAGAGAGCCCCCCTGTGGTGGAGGCAGCTCTAAGCTTTTTAATTTAAATTGTCCATCTAATTTGAATGAATACACTTTAAATCCATTTACAAGGATCTATTGGAGGGCAAGTCTCATGCCAGCAGCCGCGTAATTCCAGCTCCAGTAGCGTCCACTAAAGCTGCTGCAGTTAAAAAGCTTTTATAAGGATCGAGCTCGGCTGTCCACCGCAAGGCATCCTAGTGCCAGTCCCAGCCCCTATGCCTTGGGGTGCCTCCTGATGCTCTTCACTGAGTATCCCGTGGTCCCGAAGCATTTCCTTTGAAAAAATTAAGTGTCCAAACTACAGGTGGTGTAGCTTGCTTAACAGCCGGGATAATCCGCTGACTAGCAGACACTGCTACTAGGCACAAAGTATTTCCTGGGCTAGATGCAGTTAAAAATTTGTAAGTAGATACTCTCGTTGGATGCTGAGAAAGCATTCCATAGAGTCTCCTGGCACGCCATATATGATTCTCTTAAAAAGCTTGGGGTAGGGGTCTAGGGGACACTTTTATAGCCAAAATCACGGCCCTGTATCACAATACGTCACCTAGGCTGAAGATAAATGGAACTGTAGCACCGAGGGCTCGGTTGCTACAGACGTATTGCACCTCACCCAGAGGTGTGATATCTCACTCTCAGATAAGGATGGAGTGTGGATCAGGACCCGACACCTGCATGCATTACACCACATTGCCGTGGGGCAGGGCGACCAATATGCCCCTGAGATGGGCACGACAGTCCCTGTCCCTGGCTGGAGTGGGGGGAGGGAACACTGAGGAAGGGAAACCCTGCAGTGCAGGAGCAGGGAGGAAGCAGTTCCTGGGTGCATTGAGAAGGGAGTATAAAAGGTGGGCACCATCTTAGTTCAGTGCAGAGAAGTCTGAGCAGAAGTGGCAGGGAGCAGGGGCTCTGCATGAGCTCTGCTCCGGAGGCGGGCCTAGTAACAGAGGCCCAGGCCTGCAAGAGGGAGAAGGAAGGAAGAGGAGAGGAGAAGGCTCCAGGAACGAGGAATGAAGGGATCCCAGGGGTGCGGACGGGCGAGTCGCCACCGCACGCCCGAATCCACCTGCGTGGAGGGGTCAGGCCAAAGGGGGAGACCGGTCCCCGAACTAGTGGAGGCAGGAAACGACCCTCAGCTAGAAACCGGAGGCTCTGACATTTTATGTGGCGCAGCCCCTTGCTCCACCCGCTAGGAAGGCACCACATAGGGTCAGGGAAACTGGCGCCAAGTTTACCAAGAGGAGGCCCGAGGCAGCCGGACAGAAGTGTTGGTAAGAAAGGCCAGACAAAGGACACACAAAGGGGGTCCTGTGAAGCGCTCCAAAGTTATCTGGGAGTTGTCTGAGCCCCTCACCTGGTGAGCACAGTACGACGTGGGCAGCCGTTACCTGCAGACGTGGTCTGGATAATAAGAACTGTGAGTAAAGGTCCTGAACTGCATCACTGACTCCGTGTCGTTACTGCTGCTGCCCTGCACCATCACCCCCATCCTCCGCATACACTGCCCTGAGGCTATACTCCTCCCGTGGGGAGTTATGCTACGCTCTGCTGCACCCACAACACCAGCCTTAGCGGTCTGCCCTGTAGCGGCGGTTCACTCTGACCGCAATCCACGGGTGGTGTAGTCGGACATTTAAACATCAAAACCACATAAATAGTTCCGCCACTGGTTTGACCGCCCTGAGCCACGGAACCGGATCGCCGCCACGAAGACTACAACCACCAGCATCCACCAAAAAGGGTCCAGCTCCGGGTGTCCCAAGGCCCAGGGGGTGCGTCAGAACATTTTCATCACCTTTCACAATCACCAATGGGACAAGGCAGGGATGTCCTCTGTCCCCTCTCTTATACATCCTAGTGACGGAGCACCTGCTCTCATCAATTCGCCATAACCCCAATATTTGGTGGATTGAGGTGGGAGGCACCGAGTACAAGTGCTCTCTATTTGCTGATGATGTCCTAGTATATATCACTCAATCACATATATCCATCCCTGCTGCTATGGCTGAAATAGATCACTTTGTTACATGGTAAAATTTTAAAATCAATGCAGCGAAGTCTGAGGCCCTCGATGTCTCCCTCCCTAAATCCATATAGGATTCCATCCAGTCCAACTTTCCCTTTGCCTGGCCCTCACAGGGTATCAAATACTTAGGAATTCCTATTCATAGAGACCTCTCCCATCTATGTTATCTTAATTTTGGGCCCTTTATTGAACAATTCCATACAGACCACGGTTGGCAAGTTAGAACTGTAAGATTCACTACGTGAACCACTGGTGTTTTGTGGAAAAGCACATGTACACCGCGTTCCAAATTATTATGCAAAAAGTGTTTAGGAGTGATAAGGGAAGAATTTGTTTGTTTGTCAGTTAAACTCATTGATGGTGATGTGTGTCAGGGCTCTTTATATCACTGTAAGCAATTGCAGACACCTGTGCTAATTAGTTTGGCAGGTGTGTCCAATGAAAGGCAAGACTACTTAAGAAGGCTCTCTCACATTATTAAGCAGCCTACATTTTCTGCCAAAATGGGAAAGAAAAAGGATGTGTCGGCTGCTGAGAAGCAACAAATTGTGGAGTGTTTAGGTCAAGGCATGACTACAATCAACATTGTGCGATGATCAGGATGAAGTGTCTTGGCAATCAAGAAGTATGTAGCTGATTCACAGTACACACGTGTGCGTGCTGATAAGGGCAAATTGAGGACTCTTTCCTACAGGCAATTACGTCAGGTTGAAAGAGCAGCGGCAAAAAAGCCTTGTCATAGCAGCAGACAAGTTTTTGAAGCTGCTTGTGCCTCCAACGTCCCCCGAACAACAAGATGCAGGGTCCTTCAGAGGTTTGCAGCTGTGCATACGCCATCCTGTCGACCTCCTCTATCCACTTCACACAAGCAGAAACGGCTCCAGTGGGCCAAACATTACATGAAGACTGATTTCAAAACTGTTTTGTTCACGGATGAGTGCCGTGCAGCGCTCGATGGTCCAGATGAATGGAGTGGAGGATGGCTGGTTGATGGACACCCCACGCAAACACGGCTACAGCGCCAACAAGGAGGAGGTGGAGTAATGTTTTGGGCTGGAATCATGGGGAGAGAGATTGTCGGCCCCTTTAGGATCCCTGAAGGCGCTAAAGATGAACTCCATAATGTATGTGGATTTTCTCAAACAGCACTTCCTGCCATGGTTCAAGAAGAAGAACCGTGTATTTCACAGCAAGATCATTTTTCTGCATGATAATGCACCATCTCATGCTGCACATAAAACATCTGCATCTCTGGCTGATATGGGCATAAAAGGGGACAAACTTATGGTGTGACCCCCATGCTCCCCTGACCTCTACCCCATTCAGAACCTTTGGAGCATCATTAAAAGGAGTGTCTATGATGGCGGGAGGCAGTTCACATCTAAGCAACAGCTCTGGGAGGGTATTCTGTCCTCATGCAAAACAATTGAAGCAGAAACCATCCAAAACCTGACAAATTCAATGGACGAGAGAGTTCAGAAGCTCCTTTCGAACAAGGGGTCCTATGTGAAAATGTAACATCACCTAGAATAAAGTTTTGAGTTGAAAACTGTTTGATTTCAGTTTCTAACAACCTGCTAATGCTTATAATTTCAAAAATGACCATTTTTTTGGTCTTTATTAAAATGAAAAGGTTGATCGAAAAGTTTGGGGGATCTAAGAGTGTGGCAACCCAGTAGTCATGATTACTTCGAATTCTGACAATATGAGAGTCATGCTGCAGGTAGTGCAGCAAGAAGGCACTTATGTGTCTTGCGCATCTCGGAGCCCCAAAATTATTTTCCGGGCTAGATGCAGCTAAAAATTATTTTTAATTTTAAATCTGGTGAAGCTTATTATAGATGGCCTAATAGGATCAGTGCTGCACACTGCTACAAAGCCCAAATTATTTTCCAGTCAAGATACAGATAAACATGATTAGTAATTTGAAAGCTTAAAACGGTTGGTAGGGTGATTTTAACCAATCATCAAGCTTTTACTCTCCCCAGGATGACACAGGGGTAGAAAAGTCGTTTCGGATCCATGATTTGTTCATCTTTATGAACGTGAGTCTGTCTACATTATCAGTGGAGAGCCGCGTGCGCTTATCTGTCAGCACACCACCAGCAGCGCTGAACACACGTTCAGACAGAACGCTGGCTGCGGGGCATGACAAGATCTCCAAGGCGTAAGTGGCTAGCTCCGGCCATTTATCCAGATTGGAAGCCCAAAAAGAGCAAGGGTCCAGTGACACAGTCGTGGCTTCAATGTTTACTTGGAGATACTCCTGTACCATCGTCTCTAGGCGTTGACTATGTGTCAGACTTCTTGTCTCCTGTGGCCTTGCAAAGGATGGGCTAAAAAAGTGGTGAAATGATTCCGCAAAATTGATGTTACCAGCAGATACTGTGGTTCTGTTACGGTTTGAGTGCTTAACACTTGACGGTCCCACGGTTGGCAAATTGGAACTGTGAGATTCACTACGTGCACCACTGTTGTGTTGGTGGCGAGGTAACAATCATGCTTCCTTCCTCTGTCCTCTCCCCCCAACCTCGCACAACAGAAATGTGATCAAGGTCTCCCTCATCTGATGAGTCTTCCATCAGTTCGTCCTCCACTTCTTCCTGGGCTCCTGCACCTTCCTCACTAGTTTGGCTGCTACCATGCGCCCTGGTAAAACCATCTCCCCCACCCTCACATGCCTGCCGCCTTGGTGCTGCCGACCGTCTGGACCTTGCAGATGTTAGCCCTTCCGCATACAACTCCTCCTCCTCTACTTCCTCCACCTCCTCTTGTGCCACCACCTGACTCCGAATTCTGTTTAACATGTGCTCCAGCATGTAAATCACCGGAATAGTCATGCTGATAATGGCATCGTCAGCACTAAACATCTTCGTCGCCATTTCAAAACTGTGCAGAAGGGTGCATAGGTCCCTGATCTGAGACCACTCCTCCAGCGTGATTTGCCCCACCTCTGAATCTCGTTGGCCCAGGCTATACGTCAGAACGTATTGCACCAGGGCTTGTCGGTGCTGCCACAGTCGCTGCAACATGTGCAGAGTTGAATTCCACCGGGTAGGCACATCGCATTTTAGCCGGTGAAGTGGCAGGCCCAACGACTTCTGTAGAGATGTAAGTCGCTGAGCTGCGGGATGCGAACGGCGGAAGTGAGCACACAGCGACCGTGCCCTCTGCAGAAGGCCATCTAGTCTGGGATAGTGGGCTAAAAATTGCTGGACAACCAGGTTCAACACGTGAGCCATACAAGGCACGTGTGTGACATTGCCCCGGCGAAGGGCCGCACCCAGGTTTGCAGCATTGTCGCACACGGCCTTCCCTGGTTTCAGGTCCAGTGGAGACAGCCATTCATGAAATTGGTTCTCCAGAGCTGACCACAACTCCTCAGCCGTGTGACTCACATTTCCCAGACATTTCAATGTAAAAACCGCCTGATGACGTTGAGCCCTACTGCCAGCATAGTAAGGAGGTGTGCAGGATCCCTTCTGCGCAGTTAGAAAGCTTGTGGCATGACCAGACAGGCTTTGGGTGCAGGTGGAAGACCGAGAGGAGGTTGAGGAGGCAGAAGCAGTGGAGGAACTTTGACATAAAGAGGATTGACGCACAACTCGTGGGGACGGCAAGACTTGGACAGCAGCCCCTTGTCCTGCTGTCACCATAGTTACCCAGTGCCCAGTCAGCGACATGTAACGCCCCTGTCCATGCCTACTCGTCCAAGTGTCTGTGGTGAAATGCACCCTGTCACACACAGAGTTTCTCAAAGAAGCGGTGATGTTGTGTGCGACATGCTGGTGGAGCGCAGGCACACCTTTCTTTGAGAAGTAGTGCCGACTGGGCATCTGGTACTGGGGCACTGCGACGGACATAAGGTCTCGAAAATCCTCTGTGTCCACCAGGCGGAAAGGCAGCATTTCTGTAGCCAAGAGCTTGCAGATGGTGAAATTCAACCTCTTAGCTTTCTCATGGCTAGGAGTAAATGGTCTTTTACTTGTCCACATCTGAGGGACCGAGGGCTGGCTATTGTGCTTAGACGGGGTTGATAAGGGTGTCCCCGGCAAACTGCCGGTCTGTGAGGAAGATGCAGGCGGACATGTTAGGTTGCCTTGATCCAAAGGTGGTGCTATCGATGTCGGACAGCGCTCAACACCAGCCGGTGTTACCACCTCCAAAGAAAATGATGACCTGCCAATCACGCTGACTGTTGCGGGTAAAGAGGTGGCAGGTCTGCGCACCAAAACAGGTGTGACTGCTGTCCCCCCAGTCACAGAGGATGAAGAGGCCGCGGATGCACAAGATATGGCAGACGGTGATTGGCCCGGCCGGCTAGGCCGCATTGTAGCACACTGAGCTTCCCACTGCAACTTATGCTTCATGTCCATGTGCCGGTTCATGCATGAAGTACTCAAACTATGTATTTTTTGGCCTCTACTTAGCTTTTGCTGACAAATGTTACAGATAACACGAGTTGGGTCATCTTTATCGATCTGAAAAAATGCCCAGGCTATGCAAGGCTTAGCACCCATGCGACCTGAAGAGCCACCACGACTTGTGGTGAGAGGCAGAGTTGTGTTTGAGGATGCAGTTGTTGACGTGCTTCCAGTACTACGTCTCTGTCCAGGAAGGCGCAACCTGACCTCGTCGTCACTAGCATCTTCCTCCACCTCCTCTGCTGACCTCATCTCTTGGCTGACTGTGGGTTGACAGTAAGTGGGATCTCCGACCTCATCATCATCACCCTGTGCGTTATCACACCCGTCGTCCTCAGAGCCAACCTGTTCCTGCCCTGACAAAAAACTAAAGTTGTCGCTCCAATCAGGTATTTGAGTCTTATCATCGTCTTCCTCATTGTCTCCACCAACAGGAGTTACAGTTTGGGAATGAGGGTCTACATTATGGTCAGAACCTTCTGCGTCTGGTCCTGGATCCGACTCATAAAGATTCTGGGCATCAGTGCAGATCATTTCCTCGTCTGGATTCACAGAAGCGCTGGAGTCGACCTCTGATTCCCAGGCTATAGTATGAGTAAACAGCTCTGCAGACTCAACCATCTGTTCTACCTCATACTCAGACGGGCAGCTGGAGATTTGGGAGCTGTGAGGAAGCAACTGCGATTTGGGTGACACCTTTGAGGACTGGAGTATTTGTGATGTTGAAGTTGATGTGGAGGAGAGCCCACTTAAAGGAGCACTTGATATCCGTTGAAGCACCTGCTGTTTTTGTGCCTCATCTGGAATTTGTAGCGATTGGCGTGGCCGTAAGAAAGGGATCTTATCACATTGTCCGCTAAAAGAAGTAGACATTTTAGTTTGGCTGGAAGATGGTCTTTCTTCTGCAGATGTTACTGTTGCTTTAACACCTACCCCACGGACACAACCTTTTTTCCCCTTCCCAACACGCCTATTCCCCTTTCCACCAGCAGCAGGCCTTTTTCCACTCATTTTGGTGGTTAACTAATTCACAACTCTGGAGTTGTTTGCACAAAAAAACAATGGATGGTAACCGAGCAGAGCTGAGTGGCCAAACTGTGGTATTAGGCCAAAACTATTGGCTGGGTTAGATGCAGAAAAAAATTATTTTGAATTTGCAACCTGATGGAGGTCAGTATAGATGGACTAATACAAATAGTCCCACACACTGCTAGAAGCCCAAATATTTTTTCAGAGGTACTGTAGATGCAGATAAAAATTATTTTTAATTTGCAACCTGATGGAGGTCAGTATAGATGGACTAATAGACCAAGTCCCACACACTGCTAGAAGCCCAAATATTTTTTCAGAGCTAGATGCAGAAAAAAATTATTTTTAAATTGCAACCTGATGGAGGTCAGTATAGATGGACTAATAGACCAAGTCCCACACACCGCTAGAAGCCCAACTATTTTTTCAGAGCTAGATGCAGAAAAAAATTATATTCAATTTGCAACCTGCTGGAGGTCAGTATAGAAGGACTAATAGAACAAGGCCCACACACTGCTAGAAGCCCAAATATTTTTTCAGAGCTAAATGAAGAAAAAAATTATTTTTAATTTGCAACCTGATGGAGGTCAGTATAGATGGACTAATAGACACACTGCTAGAAGCCCAAATATTTTTTCAGAGCTAGATGCAGAAAAAAATTATTTTTAATTTGCAACCTGATGGAGGTCAGTATAGATGGACTAATAGACCAAGTCCCACACACCGCTAGAAGCCCAAATATTTTTTCAGAGCTAGATGCAGAAAAAAATTATTTTTAATTTGCAACCTGATGGAGGTCAGTACAGATGGACTAATAGACCAAGTCCCACACACTGCTAGAAGCCCAAATATTTTTTCAGAGCTAGATGCAGAAAAAAATTATTTTTAATTTGCAACCTGATGGAGGTCAGTATAGATGGACTAATAGACCAAGTCCCACACACCGCTAGAAGCCCAAATATTTTTTCAGAGCTAGATGCAGAAAAAAATTATTTTTAATTTGCAACCTGATGGAGGTCAGTATAGATGGACTAATAGACCAAGTCCCACACACTGCTAGAAGCCCAAATATTTTTTCAGAGCTAGATGCAGAAAAAAATTATTTTTAATTTGCAACCTGATGGAGGTCAGTATAGATGGACTAATAGACCAAGTCCCACACACCGCTAGAAGCCCAACTATTTTTTCAGAGCTAGATGCAGAAAAAAATTATATTCAATTTGCAACCTGATGGAGGTCAGTATAGATGGACTAATAGACCAAGTCCCACACACTGCTAGAAGCCCAAATATTTTTTCAGAGCTAGATGCAGAAAAAAATTATTTTTAATTTGCAACCTGATGGAGGTCAGTATAGATGGACTAATAGACCAAGTCCCACACACCGCTAGAAGCCCAACTATTTTTTCAGAGCTAGATGCAGAAAAAAATTATATTCAATTTGCAACCTGCTGGAGGTCAGTATTGAAGGACTAATAGAACAAGTCCCACACACTTCTAGAAGCCCAAATATTTTTTCAGAGCTAAATGAAGAAAAAAATTATTTTTAATTTGCAACCTGATGGAGGTCAGTATAGATGGACTAATAGACCAAGTCCCACACACTGCTAGAAGCCAAAATATTTTTTCAGAGCTAGATGCAGAAAAAAATTATATTCAGTTTGCAACCTGATGGAGGTCAGTATAGATGGACTAATAGAATGATGCTATGCCCAAAAGATTTTACTTCACTAGGTGCAGTAAAAAAATTGGTATTCTATACACAGGTGTTATATCTTGCAACACAGATAGGCTACTCCACTGACTAACACACTCTGCAATAGGCCAAAAAGGATTAGCTTTGCTAGATTCAGCCAAATGCTGTGAAAAAAACTTGCACAGCACTGGCACAGACCTGCCTGGCAAAAACTGATAGGAACTCATGTAACCTAGTCCTGAAAAGGACTCCAATTACAATTAGTCTTTACTCCCACAACCTATCTATTTAAGAGCACAGACCTCCCTGATAAAAGTCGTAGGAAATGCTGTAACCTAGTCCTTAAAAGGACTGCAATCACAACTATTCCCTACTCCCAAGCTATCTGTATATTTGTGCGAGAATTGGCTTGAAATTAGCAAGGTATAGCGCACACAGCAACAGCGGTGCCGTCTAACACGCAGCTGCAGCAGTGAGAAAATGGTGGCGACGGGGAAAATGGCTTGGTCTTATAGGGCAAGGACATGTGACATACACTGCCAATGACACATGCCCTTGCTTGTGTGAAAAAAAGCACTTCGCTCCGTGTGTGCGCTGCTGATAGGCTGACAGATTGCACCTCCCCACTGCAAATGCGGGAAAGAGAAAAAAAAATGGAGATCTTCATTGTTCCTGCAGAGATCCATCCCCTGCCCCTCCCCCCACCCCGCTGTACACTCAAACTGCGTATTAACATTAATTTTCATCATTACTGAGAAAAAATCCAGTTATGATTTTGGTGCACGAACAGTTATCGAACATAACCTCGAACAGCCGAATTTTTCTCAAATTGTTCGTGTTCGCCGAACGGCTCGAACACCGCCCAAAACAGCTTGAATTTGAGATTGGCGAACAGTTCGAGTAGAACAACGCTCATCTCTAATCATGACCGCAATGAAGATTTGGAGGCGAATGAGATCCCCAGCTTCCCATATTTTGTGGGACCGCTGGTAGCGGCGCAGGGACAGATTGGAGAGACGTCGGAAGAACAAGTGCTAGGGCAGTCAAGAGATGACTGGGTCCAACTTCAACAGACTGACAGAGAAGTTGCTCAATTTTTTTTGGGCAGATGATGGGAGTGACGGTACAGGGGTAGCACTGCTGCAGCAAGGCATGTCCCCTGAAAACCGGAGGAGTGTCAGCTCCAGTAAGGAGGGAAATAGGAGAGAAGGGCAGGCCAGGCAGGTGCTGGTAGTGGGGGACTCAATTATTAGGGGAACAGATAGGACAATCTGTCACAAAGACAGGGATCGTCGAACAGTGTGCTGCCTACCTGGCGCTCGAGTCCGGCACATCGCTGATCGGGTTGACAGATTACTGGGAGGGGCGGATGAGGACCCAGCGGTCATGGTGCAAATTGGCACAAATGACAAAGTTAGAGGTAGGTGGAAGGTCCTTAAAGATGATTTCAGGGAATTAGGCTGCAAGCTGAAAGCAAGGACCTCCAAGGTGGTATTCTCTTAAATACTACCGGTACCACGTGCCACGCCAGAGAGGCAACGGGAGATTAGGGAGATAAATAAGTGGCTCAAGAACTGGTGTAGGAAGGAGGGATTTGGGTTCCTGGAGAACAGGGCCGACTTCTCAGTTTGCTACAGACTCTACGCTAGGGACCGGCTGCACCTCAATGAGGAGGGTGCAGCTGTGCTGGGGGAGAAAATGGCTAGAAGGTTGGAGGAGTGTTTAAACTAGGGATTGGGTGGGGTATTCATTTTATAGGTGGGGAAGATAGTGCAGATAGTGACCTGGGCACAAATAAAGAAATTGGGGGTGGGGTTAGAACAGTCAATAAAGTAAGAAGGAATAGAGGTACAGAGAGATACATAAAATGCATGTACACTAATGCCAGAAGCCTCACCAACAGAATGGAGGAATTAGAATTAATTTTGTTGGAAAATAATTATGACATGGTTGGGATATTTGAGACGTGGCTGGACGAGAGCCATGACTGGGCAGTTCATTTACAGGGCTATAGTCTGTTCAGAAATGACCGTACAAACAAGCGAGGGGGGTGTGTGTGTTTATATGTAAAATCATCCTTAAAACCCATCTTGCGGGAGGATATATGTGAATCTAATGAAAATGTATAGTCCCTATGGGTGGAGATAAGGGGAGGGGGAAAAAATAATAAATTACTGATAAGGGTTTGTTATAAGTCTCCAAAAATAATGGAAGCAGCGGAGAATATCCTCTTAAAGAAAATAGATGAAGCAGCGACTCTAGGAGAAGTCATTATTATGGGGGATTTCAACTACCCTGAAATACATTGGGGGACAGAAACCTGTAGTTCAAGCAAAGGTAATAGGTTTTTAACAACTATGAGAGACAATTACCTTTCACAACTGGTTCAGGACCCAACAAGAAGGGGGGCACTGCTAGACCTAATATTAACCAATAGGCCAGACTGCATATCAAATATACGAGTTGGGGGTCACTTGGGTAATAGTGATCCCAAAATAATACGTTTTCATGTAACCTTTAATAAGATGTGTAGTAGAGGGGTTACAAGGACACTAAACTTCAGGAAGGCAAATTTCCAACGGTTGAGAGATGATCTTAGTGCAATAAACTGGGACGATATCCTGAGACATAAAGCTACACAAAGCAAATGGGAGACATTTATTAGCATCCTGAGTAGGACCTGTGCACAATATATACCCTATGGGAATAAACACGCTAGAAATAGGAGAAAACCACTGTGGCTAAATAGAGCTGTAAGGGGCGCAATAAGTGACAAAAAGAAAGCATTTAGAGAACTAAAGCAAGTAGGTAGTGATTAGGCATTATATAAATATAGAAAATTAAATAAATTCTGTAAAACCAAATCATGGCAGCAAAGATTGAGGCAGAGAGAATCATTGCCAGAGAAAGTAAAAATAACCCCCAAATATTCTTTAACTACATAAATAGTAAAAAACTAAAAAAATATTGTGTTGGCCCCCTTAAAAAAAGTCTGGGTGAAATGGTGGATGAGGATGAGGAAAAAGCCAATATGCTGAATGATTTTTTTTCAACCTTATTTACACAAGAAAATCGCATTACAGAAAACATGATTAGTGATAACAAAAATTCTCCATTAAATGTCACTTGCTTAACCCAGCAGGAAGTATGGCGGCGTCTAAAAATCACTAAAGTTGACAAATCCCCGGGCCTGAATGGGATACACCCGCGAATACTGCAGAAATTAAGTAACATCATAGATAGACCATTATTTTTAATCTTTAAAGATTCCATAATAACAGGGTCTGTACCACACGACTGGCGTATAGCAAATGTGGTGCCAATATTCAAAAAGGGGACAAAAACTGAACTTGGAAATTATAGGCCAGTAAGCTTAACCTCTACTGTGGGTAAAATCCTGGAGGGTTTCCTAAGAGATGCTATATTAGAGTATCTGAAGAAGAATAACCTCATGATCCAATATCAACATGGGTTTACGAGGGACCGTTCATGTCAAACTAATCTGATCAGTTTTTATGAGGAGGCAAGTTCTGGACTGGACCAAGGAAATGCAGTGGATGTTGTGTATATGGACTTTTCAAAAGCTTTTAATACGGTTCCACACAAAAGGTTGATACATAAAATGAGAACAATGGGGATAGAGGAAAATATATGTATGTGGGTTAAGAATTGGCTCAGTGATAGGAAACAAAGGGTGGTTATTAATGGAAAACACTTAAACTGGGTCTCAGTTAACAGTGGCGTACCGCAGGGGTCAGTATTGGGCCCTCTTCTTTTTAACATGTTTATTAATGACCTTGTAGGGGGCATACAGAGTAATATTTCAATATTTGCAGATGACACTAAACTCTGCAGGATAATCAATACAGAGGAGGACAATTTTATATTACAGGAGGATCTATGTAAACTAGAAGCTTGGGCTGATAAATGGCAAATGAGCTTTAATGGGGATAAATGTAAGGTAATGCACTTGGGCAGAGGAAATAAAATGTATAATTATACTGTATGTCTAATTGTAAAACACTGGGCAAAACTGTAACTGAAAAAGTCCTGGGTGTATTGGTGGACGACAAGCTCACGTTTAGTGGCCAGTGTCAGGCAGCTACTGCAAAGGCAAATAAAATAATGTGATGCATTAAAAGAGGCATAGATGCTCATGAGGAGAACATAATTTTACCTCTATACAAGTCATTAGTGCGACCACACTTAGAATACTGTGTACAGTTCTGGTCTCCGGTGTATAAGAAAGACATAGCTGAACTAGAGAGGGTGCAGAGAAGAGCAACCAAGGTTATTAGAGGACTGGGGGGTCTGCAATACCAAGAAAGGTTATTACACTTGGGGTTATTTACTGTGGAAAAAAGAAGGCTTAGGGGTGATCTTATTACTATGTACAAGTATATGAGGGGACAGTACAAAGACCTGTCTACTGATCTTTTTACTCTGAGGCCAGAGACGGGGAGAAGGAGACATCTTCTACGTCTGGAGGAAAGAAGGTTTAATCATAATCACAGACGTGGATTCTTTACTGTAAGAGCAGTGAGACTATGGAACTCTATGCCGCATGATGTTGTAATGAGTGATTCACTATTATAATTCAAGAAGGGCATGGATGCCTTTCTTGAAAAGTATAATATTACAGGTTATATATACTAGATTCCTTGATAGGGCGTTGATCCAGGGAACTAGTCTGATTGTCGTATGGAGTTGGGAAGGAATTTTTTTTTCCCAATTTGGAGCTTAGTGTTTGCCACATGTTTTTTTTTTGCCTTCCTCTGGATCAACATGTTAGGCTATGGGTTGAACTAGATGGACTTAGTCTTCCTTCAACCTTAAAAACTATGTTACTATGTTACTAATTACGTCAATGGATGGCTTTGAGCAGGTCCCCCAGTCAAGAGGAGAGGAGTACCCTGTCCCCGGGAGCGCTGAAAATGCTGGGACAATAGGAGAGACTTTGTTTGCGAGACGGGCTGCTGTACCGACAGTACAGCTACTGCAAGAGTTTGGGACCACCTGGCAAGTGGTGATCCCAGAGAAGTTGGTCGGAGTATTGACTAAGGTGGCTAATGACCGAGGGGCTCACTTCAGACCAGACAATTCATTTCAGTGGTTGCAGAGGCTGGTGTATGACCCCCGACTGTGAGCTACAATAGAAGACACTTGTCGAAGATGCCGGAGCTGTGAGCTTGTTAAGCCCCCGGAGCAGCGGGTCCCCATACAAACCATTGTGACTTCTGCCCCTTTGGAGGTGCTGATGATCGACTATTTGACTGTTGGACCGGCGCATCTCGGGTATGAACATTGCCTGGTAATGACAGACCACTTCACAAAGTTTGCGGTGGTGACCCCGACCAGATATCAGACCGCCGAATCAGCTGCGCAGGCCATCTGCCGAGACTTCATATGGGTGTACGGCTGCACAAAGAGGATCCATTCCGATCAAGGCGCCTGCTTCCAGGGCCGGGTGATGGAAGAGCTGCACCGGCTGTACAGGATTGAGAAGTCACGGACTACTCCTTATCAACCTCAAGGAAATGGGGCCTGTGAACGCTTTAATCGAACACTGATCCAAATGCTCCGCATGTTGGAGGAATATCGGAAGGTACGATGGCCTGAGTTTGTAGCCGAGCTCATGTGTGTCTACAACAACTGAGTAAATAGTACGACGGGGTTCACTCCCTGTACCTTACTGTTCGGGCGAAAGGGGCGAGAGATTACCGAGTTAGAGCTGGATTCCGAGGACTACCCACAGGCGGGGATGTCTTCCTGGAACACCGGCATTGACTGCAAACCCTCTGACTGTTGGTACAACAAAAGTTTTGGGAGCTCAAACATCATGAGACATTGCCTCTTTGAGGGACAGCTCTGAGGCCCGGGGAGCGGGTGTTGGTTCGAGACAGGCGGCAGAGGGGCAAATTGAGTAGGCGGTGGGAACAGACCCCGCACCAAGTGAAGGACCTGTGTATGAAGTTCAACCCAAGGGGGCTGAAAGAGCCCCTACCAGAGTGGTTCATCGTAGTATGCTGCGGCCCTGTCTGTCTAAAGATGACGAGGATGAAGAAGGATCACCTGCTTCTAGAGAGGGTCCTGTCACAGTTGCCCCAAGCCACGATGTGGATGAAGAAGAATTGCTGATTCTACCCCCGAGTCCCAGCACTCGATTACCTGCAGCCCCAAGTGCAGGTGGCGAGGGAACACCATCGATTGAAGCATCCGGGCAGGCAGAGACTAGGAATCCAAGTGACCCTGCACCGCTCATCAGTCAAACTGAGTTACGCCGGTCAGAACGGACAACAGCAGGAGTGCCTCCTCACCATTACGAACAAGATCAATTTATATGGCAAAGTATCATCCAGGAAGTCCAAGAATGTGAACGTTTGGTGAAGGAACTCTCGCCCGTGGAATGGCAAGTTAAAGGAGAGCGGGAGTGTAAGAGGGAAGACCGGGGTGTAAGTACTTTCAGAACAAGAGATCCGGAACTGCCGGGGCCGTGCCTCTTGCTGCGGGGGGAAGACTGACTGTGAGTACAGGAGTCAGGTGACCGGGAAGCTGGGGACGTGTCCAGG
Organism: Phyllobates terribilis; assembly: GCF_046119375.1. Taxonomy (NCBI): domain Eukaryota; kingdom Metazoa; phylum Chordata; class Amphibia; order Anura; family Dendrobatidae; genus Phyllobates; species Phyllobates terribilis. The sequence continues at coordinate 88,999,569 of NW_027362771.1, forward strand.
GGGGCAGTTGAGGAGTCAGGTGACTGGGGAGCTGGTGTCATGCCTAGGAAGAGGGTAAAATATGACGTTTTCTAGGGAAGAGCGGCAGTGGACAGTTGGAGTCAAGCCCGACTAGAGGGCGAAGAGACGCAGGGTCTGTGTGTTGTGGACTAGGGGCTGAGCGGGTCAAACTGGAGACCGCCCGCTGCCGCCAGTAGACCGAGCATTGTTTAGGTGGGGAAGCTGGAAGAAAACAACACCGGCATCAGCCGGCAACTGCCTTGTGAGGAACAAGAGTCAGCTAAGTGTAAAACTTCCGAATACAACCGTGTTGACTCTGCTACATCTAGCCAAACTGCGGATTGTCGGTTATAGCATGTTACCTGCTACTTCCCTTGTTGTCCCCATATTTTCCCTGTTACTCCCTGCATGGAGATTGACCCCGTTATAATAAATCCCCCCCCCTGTTCATTAACCCTGTACTGGCTGCTCTGTGTTTCTGTGTCACTGCATCTAAAGTACCTGTGTTACAGAACTGACATAAAGTACAGAGGCTTATTTACAATGATGGTCCAGGTATCTTGAGGGAACAGGGGATGGATAAAGGCTGCATAAGCTAGTCACCAGTCAGTATTTGCAGTGTTTTTGGGTGCAATGGAGTTTCATGGAGAATTATCTTCAGAGAGCTAGTGAATGGGCTATATATAAAGGGACTTTGATTAGGGAACACTATAGACTGCCCTAAACAGATGTGTTTTTAGGGAGCGCCTAAAACTGTGTATGACGCCCTGCGGCTGCAGGCTGTCACAGAACTCCTGGGTGTTGCACAGACGGATTCTCCCCAGTGGCCTCAATACATGTAGACACCTCCACCCAAGTCCACTAGATGGAGTCCTCTCAGGTATATATATACTGGGGGGTGGAGTTCAGGAAGTCAGTCAGTGGGAAGCAGTGAGTGTGACACGATGCTACAGCAACAGACAAGCTGAAGTCTGTGTGGCTGAAAGCCAGGCTAGGCTAAAGCTGCGGGCTAGTCTGGCCAGTGAGAGCCTAGAGTGGGCTAGAAGGCAAAGAGAAGAGAAGAGCCATGAGGGACAGAGAAACCACAGAGGGTTCATCCCTTGATGCAAGCCAGGCACCGGGCCCGAGCCTATTGGGATCTCTATGCCCAGTAGGGAATCCGGCATACTGAGGAGGATTTCATATCCCTAAGTCCACCCGTGAATACCGCACATTCAGAGGACTAGGTACCATGAAGGCCCCAGCATCCAGGGATCGTGGGAACCAGTGGGAAAGCCCTCGCCGCCAAGCAAGATGGGTGAGAGAAACATCAAGGAAGCTAGACCCTGTTCCAGGCAGGTCAGAAGCTCCAGGGAGAGAGACAGGAAGATACAGAAAGGAGGCCTTACTCCCGCTTACTGGGGAACAAGTCCAGAAGTGCACACCACCTACAAGTACCCTACAAGTACCCGGGACCGTACCTGACTACCATCATCAGTAAAGGTACTGAAGCAAACCCCTGTGTGCATGTCTGTTCTTCCTCTGACCCGGCTGGGTCCCCTCTCTCCTGCATCCCTTCACACCATCCCTGCCCCGGGGACCCGCTCCACCTGTGGGGAGCAGAAACACCTCAGCTGCCATCCCAACACCCCCGGAGGTCTGAAGCAGCGCTGGTAATCATTACCAGATAGCACAGGTGGAGTCACAAACTGTTTATTTATTTTTATCCAAGTTTCAATCCCCTTTTTCAAGAGTGACCCCAGGGTACAGGCCCGGGAGCCGACCACCGCGACATCCCCAAACCAGGCAAAGGCCCGGGTACCGAGTCATCCCCATCCCCTGGGCATGTCATGTAAATTGTGGTTAATCCTAATTTTCTGGGGGAGCGCATTCCAAAGAATAGGTGCAACTTGGGAGAAGTCTTGGCGCCGGGAGTGGGAAATACCGATTAGTGTAGATGTTAGTCAAAAATTGCTTGAGGAGCATAGAGAACAGGTAGGCAGATGAACAGAAAAGAGGGAGCAGATGTAGGGAGGTGCAGCACTGTGTGAATATATATATATATATATATATATATATACATATAAATATAAATATATATATATATATACAGTACAGACCAAAAGTTTGGACACACCTTCTCATTTAAAGATTTTTCTGCATTTTCATGACTATGAAAATTGTACATTCACACAGAAAGCATCAAAACTATGAAATGACACATGTGGAATTATATACTTAACAAAAAAGTGTGAAACAACTGAAAATATATCTTCTATTCTAGGTTCTTCAAAGTAGCCACCTTTTGCTTTGATGACTGCTTTGCACACTCTTGCCATTCTCTTGATGAGCTTCAAGAGGTAGTCACTGGAAATGGTCTTCCAACAATCTTGAAGGAGTTCCCAGAGATGCCTAGCACTTGTTGGCCCTTTTGCCTTCACTCTGCGGTCCAGCTCACCCCAAACCATCTCGATTGGGTTCAGGTCTGGTGACTGTGGAGGCCAGGTCATCTGGCATAGAACCCCTTCACTCTCCTTCTTGGTCAAGTAGCCCTTACACAGCCTGGAGGTGTGTTTGGGGTCATTGTCCTGTTGAAAAATAAATGATGGTCCAACTAAACGCAAACCGGATGGAATAGCATGCCGCTGCAAGATGCTGTGGTAGCCATGCTGGTTCAGTATGCCTTCAATTTTGAATAAATCCCCAACAGTGTCACCAGCAAAGCACCCCCACACCATCACACCTTCTCCTCCATGCTTCACGGTGGGAACCAGGCATGTAGAGTCCCTCCGTTTACCTCTTCTGCGTCGCACAAAGACACGGTGGTTGGAACCAAAGATCTCAGATTTGGACTCATCAGACCAAAGCACAGATTTCCACTGGTCTAATGTCCATTCCTTTTGTTCTTTAGCCCTTTAGTCTCTTATGCTTGTTGCCTGTCCTTAGCAGTGGTTTCCTAGCAGCTATTTTACCATGAAGGCCTGCTGCACAAAGTCTCCTCTTAACAGTTGTTGTAGAGATGTGTCTGCTGCTAGAACTCTGTGTGGAATTGACCTGGTCTCTAATCTGAGCTGCTGTTAACTTGTGATTTCTGAGTCTGGTGACTCGGATAAACTTATCCTCAGAAACAGAGGTGACTTTTGGTCTTCCTTTCCTGGGGCGGTCCTCATGTGAGCCAGTTTCTTTGTAGAGCTTAATGGTTTTTGCAACTGCAATTGGGGACACTTTCAAAGTTTGAATAATTTTGCAGACTGACTGACCTTCATTTCATAAAGTAATGATGGCCACTTGTTTTTCTTTACTTAGCTGCTTTTTTCTTGCCATAATACAAATTCTAACAATCTATTCAGTGGGACAATCAGCTGTGTATCTGACACGCCCCCTGGGCTGTGGGGTACTCCGTGCCAGGCCAGTCGTTGCTAGGGGAGATGTCACAGTGGCGGTGACCCAGGGTGGTGAATCAAAGGGGAATATTTACAAGGGATTTATAGTTTTTATATACAGTTCGTGACGCCACCTGTGGTATGCGGCTATGTGGAGCTGCCGCTACGGAGCAGGTCCTCTGGAGTTGGTGTGAATGCAGCAGAGTTGGTTTAGTTCTCCACAGGTAGAGCTTAGCGCCAGGGCAGTGTAGATGTTGTTGTTATGAAGTAGCACTCAGGGTGCAGTCTAGTGCAGGGAGTGATGGCGCAGCAGCAATAACTGACAGAGATGGTGGGGTGCAGTCTTCAGGGTTTTACTCACCATTTTCAGACTCCAAGTTACCAGGGCCAGGGTAACTTCCCACGTCATCCTGTGCTTTCTCAGGGAGGGGTTCAGCCAACCCTCAGGTTCCTCCAGAGTACATAGCGGGACTCCTTCTGTGTGTTCCTTCTGGCCGTCTCTCTGCACCTCACACCTAGCGTCCCAATCCAGTGACCGCGGACCTTGTCGGGCGACATCTTCTCTGTCCCCTAGGTCCTTTATGGCTACCTTCTTGGTGAGACAGATGTGGATTATGGCTGCAGTAACTGACTTGAGATTTGAAGAACTCTGCTAGTTTAGGGACCGGTCCCCTCTGTGCAACCTGACCCCTCCATCGCCTGGCAGATTTGGGCGTACGGGTGGCCTCCAGCACTGCCAGTACCCCTGGAGTCCCTTCCACGTTTCTGGAGCCTCTCCTGCTCCTCTCTCTCTCCAGTCTTGGGCCCCTCTGGCTAGGCCCTCCTCCAGAGCAGAGCTCTTGCAGAGCTCCTGCTCCCTCTACTTCTCCTCTCAGACTGACCTGACTGAACTCCTCCAGAATGTTCCACCCTCTTTTTATATCACTCCTTTCAATGCTCCCCTGATCTACATCCACCACCCACACCCACTACATGGTTCACCCTCTTTTGGTTACCCCCACTCCAACCAGGGACAGGGCTCAGCAGGAAGCGCGCCACATCTTGCCCCTCCAGCTGGTCTGGAGTAGTGTAGTGTTGGATGCCGGTGTTAGGGTCCCGGGCTGCACCCTATCCTTACCTGAGAGTGAGATACCACACCTCTGGGTGAGATGCAGTACCGCTATGGTGACTGAACCCTCAGGGGCGTCACATATCCTCCTGACTTCTGCACAACACAACTGATGGTCCCAACCCCATTTATAAGGCAAGAAATCCCACTTATTAAACCTGAGAGGGCACACCTGTGAAATGAAAACCATTTCCGGTGACTACCTCTTGAAGCTCATCAAGAGAATGCCAAGAGTGTGCAAAGCAGTCATCAAAGCAAAAGGTGGCTACTTTGAAGAACCTAGAATATAAGACATATTTTCAGTTGTTTCACACTTTTTTGTTAAGTATTTAATTCCACATGTGTTAATTCATAGTTTTGATGCCTTCAGTGTGAATGTACAATTTTCAAAGTCATGAAAATACCGAAAAATCTTTAAATGAGAAGGTGTGTCCAAACTTTTGGTCTGTACTGTATATATATAATACACAGTGCTTTGAAAAAGTATTCATAACCCGTAAACTTTTCTACATTTTTTACGTTACACCCACAAACTGAAATGTTTTTTATTTGGATTTTATGTGATATACCAACACAAAGTAGCAAGTATTTGTGAAGAGTAAAGGAAATGATACATGGCTTTCTAAATATTTTAAAAATATAAATCTGAAAATTGTGACATGCATTTGTATTCAGACCCTTGTAGTCTGATACCCCTAAATAAAATCCTAAGTGACCAATTCTTCCAGAAGTCACATAATTAGTAAATTGAGTCCACCTGTGTGTAATTTATTCTCAGTACTAAAGCTATACTGTGAAGGCCTCAGAGGTTTGTTTGAGAATGTTAGGGATCAAACAGAATCATGAAAACCAAGGAACACACCAGGCAGGTCTGGGATAATGTTTCATATTTAGATTTTTTTAAATAATTTGAAAGTCATTTATCATGTCTTTTACACCTAACAAATACTTGCTGGTAATATGTGTTGGTATATCACATAAAATCTCAATAAAATACATTTAAGCTTGTGGGTGTAATGTGAAAAATATGGAAAAGGCACTATGTATATACAAACATTACTATGTATAGCACAAACAATTGGATAATCACAGCTTCAAGTCCCCTAAGGGAATTAACAATGCAGAATAAAGTGAAAAAATGCTTTAAAAAATGTAAAAAAAATAAAACGTATATAAAATGTCAAATCACCCTCCTTTTGCACCATTAAAAATAAAGCAATTAAAAAAGATAAAAAAATACACACATTTGGTATCAATGCATTTGTAAAAGTCCAATCTATCAAAATATAAAATAAATTAATCTGATCGGTAAACGGAGTAACGAGAAAAAATATTAAAATGCAAGAATTATCTTCTTTGGCCGATGCAACACTGCAATAAAATGCAATAAGAGGTTATCAAAATATTGTATCTACCCCAAAATGGTATCAGTAAAAATATAAGCCCAGGGAACAAAAATTAAGCCATCAGTCAGCCCCATATCCCAAAAGTGAAAACATTACAGATCTCAGAAAATGGCGACACAAGCAAAAATGTTTTCTTTTTACAAATTTCCGATTATTTTTTCACCACTTAAATAAAAAACTATATATGTTTGGTGTACTCATACTGACCTGGGGAGTCATACCGCAAGGTCAGTTTTACCATATAATAAACATGGTAAATAAAAAAAAAAAGAAAACAATTGTGGAATTACACTTTTTTATGCAATTTAAACGCCCGTGGATTTTTTTCCCCATTTTCCAGTTCACTATGTGGTAGAATTAATGGTCGCATTCAAAAGAACTACTCGTCCTGCAAAAAACAAGCCCTCAAATCGCTATGTGAGCAGAAAAATAAAAAGTTATGACTCTTGGAAGAAGGGGAAGAAAAAACTAAAACGAAAAAAAAAAGCCACGGAAAATAAACCGGTCATGAAAGGGTTAAAGGTACCTATTTCCTTCTCTTGATTAACCCCTTAGAAGTTACATAATGCACAATGACATCTTTTCACACGTCTGATACATAACAATGTTGTGGTCCTGCTACTGTAAATTTACAGTACAGAATAACTTCTGATTCTCATAGTGGAACCTCACTCTGCTAAAATAAAACTAAAATCTACATCCCTGTAATACTAATTTGATAATGATGTGTGTTTGGAAAAAGTTTTACAATTTCATATCCTATTAGAAAAAAAACTTTCCCAAAACTGATAGGTCTTCTTTGAGGGGGGCAATATAATGTATATGCCCTAATAGGTAAATGCTGAAAGTTCCACTAATTACAGATATTTTTCTTTGATTATAGAAAGTGCTTCCATCTGTATCTTCATCTTGTTAGAATTCGCTATTAGATTTCAGATGTTGGAACTTAGCAGGAGTTTGACAGCAAAAAAAAGGCAGGGACATTTTTTTTTGTCATTTCCACCCAGCTAACTCAGTATCTTAGATAAAGAAAAGTTAAAGAACATTTCTCTCAATATGATGCCTTATATTCTTCAGACTTATTCTAGTGTTTTGCTGTTCATTTTTCGCAAGATGAATGTTGATGGAGGAAAGTTTTCCATAAAGATTCAATAAATACTTTGAAAACTGTAAAAATAAGACTTTAAAGGGAAGACATTTTAAGCAAGTAGAGGTTTGGCTGCATGGGCATTGTCCTGTATGGTCTGCCAAACATGATAATACTTTTTTGTAGAGATCTTATGTGTCAGACAGGATAAATTTAACATACAAGCAATATGCAAATCAGCGTGGAAGTGTTCAAGCGATGTGTCAATGCTGTTTGAAGAAGTAGCTCAAATGCATTGACACCCCCAGTGCACTTCCATCTTGATTTACTGTGTTCAGCATAAATGCAATATCTCACTGAACACAAAAACAATTTCCAAAATTTTGTCAAGACTGAGTTTTATAGAACATTTTTTTAACCCATAACATAAAAGTAAGCTTAATAATATGACTTTCATTACAAAATCTCCATTTTAAGGACAGCATCAAGTCTTCTATGAATGGAATGAACAAGTTGGCAACATATTGCAAAATCTATCGTTTTCTATTCTTCAAGAACGACCTCTGGATGGAGAGTGATGTTCAACTTGTCTTTTCAGAAATCCACATAGGTGCTCAGTTGGGTTCAGATTAGGAGACATACTTGGCCAATGAATTCAACAGATGTGTGGCATTGTCATGTTGAAAAAGTGCACATCTACCAAGGGCACAGAGTGATGGTAGCATCTTCTCTTTCAATGTAGAACAGTACATCTGTGATTTCATGATGCCAGCAATAAAATGTAGCTCCGTGACACCAGAAGCACTCATGAAGCCCCATATAAGGACACTGCCACCACCATGTTTTAATGAAGGCACCATGCGTTAAAAAAATGAATCTAGAAAAATGTATGGTGCCTGCAGTGAAACAGTGAAAAGTAAAAAATTGCTAAAAGTCTTATAGAGTTGCAGCATTCTTGAAATTGCTAAGATCTTGGGATGTGATCACAAAACCATCAAACATGCTGTTGCAAATAATCAACATGATTGCAAAAAAGTGTTGAGAAAAAAAGAACATTAGCTATCAAAGATTTGAGAAAAATTAAATGTGAAAGTGACCAGAAAACCATTATCCTCCAGTGCTGTCATAAAACTGCAACCTCCCTGAAGTGCCCAGAAGTACAAGGTGTCCAGTGTTTAGAGACATGGCCAAGTTAAGGAAGGCTGAAACATGACCACCACTGAACAATACACAGAAGTTGAAATGTCAAGACTGGGCCAAAAAATATCTGAAGACATCCTTCAAATGTTTTATGGACTTATGAGATGAGTGACTTGTGAGGACCTGGCCACTTTCTAAATACTTTTCCAGCACTGAGCACCCCTTTTCGTCAATCTTAATTTTGTGTTTTGTTAGAAATTTGCTTGCTGTGTTTTGGTAGTGATTTGTTTGCTCATCAGTTCAACGTCAGGTATCTGTTCCATTCAGTGACCATATCTCCGAGACCTTGGGCCATTGTTCTCTCCGTCACCACAAGTAGTCTCACATGCAAACCCAGGGGATGGGTTCCAAGTGAGAAAATATCTCCACTAAGGCACAATTAGCTGGGGGAGGGAGGGGTGAGCTCTTCTGCCGATTCAGGGGGCTGAGCCCTGTGCAGGAGAAAGGGAAGATTCATTGCTAGTCAGACTGAGAGTTGGGTGGTATCACCGGCTGCGGTTGAGATATTCATCATCCGAAGGAGCATATGCTGTGACTGCCAATATACCGGTGGGAGATACAAAAAGCTGTGGGCCAACCAAAAGTTGGGGGACAGTGGGTATCACCTGGTACAGGGCAGTGGAACTACTGATCCCAGGTTGGAAACTCAAGGACTAAGAGAATTGCCTGTTGGACATTTATCTGGAATTGCTGTTCACCGTGGTCGGAAGGAATAAAACTAATTGCATCAATTACCTGCCTAGGTGATTATTAAAATCCACAACCGCACATCTTTACATGACTCTTGATGGACCAGATGGGTGGGCCCATGGCTGTAGCAGTATCAGGCCAGACTTCCACTTCGACTGAACCACCAAGAAGGTGGAGGTGGAGTACTGCCACAAGTTGTTTGGCTATTATTCTCACTTTAACAGATAAAAATAAACAGTTGAGATGGAACATTGAGCAGGTTTAGAATGCTATTAGCCTACAGATTAACCCCATGTCTGAAGGTTAATAATATTTTTTCATATGACAGGTTCCCTTTAAGAAAGAAAAACTAATTTTTACTTCATATTTTAGGTTTATGAACCTTTTGGATTGACCAACAGCACCATCATTGTTTCATAAGGAAATTAATCATCAAAAATAGAAATTACCTTATAATTGTTCACACACTGTATGTCAAAAGCATCTGTGTTCTCCTATCAAACACACATTTTTTTAGATGTTATGTCACGAATAGTGATGAGCAAGCCTGCTCGCCACTACTCGGTACTCGCCCGAGCATCACTGTGCTCCACATGCTCGGCACTCGGCGAGTATTTATGGGGTTGCTTGGTGGGAGCTATGGCCACCGCCCTGCATGTTTGGTGCTCTTTAGAGAGCCAATGAGCATGCAGGGATTGGCTGCCACACCCTGTAATGCCATAGTTAAGTTGGTTGTGGCATTACAGTGATTGACTGGCTGCATAGCATCATCGAGTCTATATAAGACCTGGTGCCCATATGCTCGTCACAGTCTAACCAGGAAACAGGCAGAGTAGGGAGAGCTGCTGCTGAGTCAGGGAGAGATATGCTTGTTTATTAGTTAACGTAGGTATTCCGCAACATATCTATATATCCATCTGAACTAACAGTCCTTCTGAGGACTAATCCAGCTGCATATATTCAGTGGTGATAGCAGGAGTTAGGCAGGCAGGCAGGTTTGTGGCACTGTATACAGCACAAGAGGGTCCATTGCACGTTTTGTCTGATCCTGCTGTTACAGATATTTGTAGACATAGCCCCAGATATCAGGTCAGGGCTAATTTTTTTTTTTAATCTTAATCCTGATTATTTGCTTAAAACGCAAGGCAGGCAGGCAGGGCTTGAGGCAGTGTATGCAGCACAAGAGAGTCCTTTGCACGTTCTGTCTGATCCTGCTGTTGCAGATATTTGAAGACATAGCCCCAGATATCAGGGGCCAGAGCTATTTTTTTTTAATCTTAGTCCTGATTATTTGTTTAAAAAGCAATCCAGAGAACACCATTTTTCTGCTCCATTTGCTTGTCAGCACTATAGAATACAGCCAGATCTTTTCCATATTACAGCAATAAAAATCCCCAAATTTGTAGTGAATGTGGAAATATTGGCCTCCATTTACAGTTTGTAACCATGGTTGTCCGTCAGACGTATCACATATAACTGCGGTCTAAATTCAGCTGTGGCGCCCCTGAGGGTTCAGTTGCCACAGAGGTACTACAACTAGTGGTGCCTCACTCTCGGGTAAGGAAGGAGTACAGCCCGGGACCCTAACACCTGCATCCAACACTACACTGATCCAGGCCAGCTGGAAGGGCGAGATGCACTGTGTTCTGCTGAGCCCTGTCCCTGGCTGGAGTGGGGGGGAACCAGAGTGAGGGGGAACCAAGTAGTGGGTGTGGGTGGAGGAAGGAGTTTAGGGGAGCATTTGTTAGGAGTATAAAAAGGGAAGCCATTTTGAAAAGAAGAGAGATCTGAGTCTAGTGAGTGGAGCAGGGGCTCGGCAGGAGCTCTGCTCCAGAGTGGGCCTAGTAAATGAGGCCCAGCAGAGGAGAGAAGAGGAGAGGAGCAGAGGAGGAAGGCTCCGGTATCTGAAGGGGTCCCAGGGGTACAGAAGGAGCAGGAAGCCACCCGTACACCCTTATCTGCCAAGTGTCAGAGGGATCAGGCCACTAGAAGGGAACCGGTCCCTGGGCTAGTTATGGTGCAGTTGCCATACTTGCATTCGAGTAGCCAAGAAAGGTAGCCGTGTAGGATCAAGGAATTCCAGGTGACCCTGAGGGATCCGAGGACGCCATCTTGGGACTCAGTTTGTGAGGCACAGGACAGGAGGGAGAGACCCAGCGTGGGAAGTCGGCTGAGGAAAGGAACATATAGAAGGGGGTCCTGATAAGTACTCTCGAATTGCCAGAGGGACTTCTGAACCCCTGATTGGTGAACGCAGGGCGATGCGGGAAGCGGTAACCTGTGCAGTGTAATCTGAGGAGCTTGTCAACTGTGAGTAAAATCAGAGGACAGCACTTCACTGTCTCTGTCGGTTATTGCCGCTGCACCATCATCCCTACTACACTACAAAGCCCAACATCACCATCTGCATCCCTTCCATCAACCCTGCCCCGGGGGCCTCCTGCGCCTGCGGGGAGCCGAAACATCCCAGCTGCCATCCCAACACCCCCGGAGGTCTGCAGCAGTGCTGGTAACCATTACCAGAAACCACAGGTGGCGTCACGAGACAAACTGTCAACAAAACTCCTTTTAAATAGTGACCCCAGAGTTCGGGCCTGGGAGCCGACTGCCGTGACATCCCACAGAAGGTAAAGGCCCGGGTACCGAGTCTCCCCCATATTCCCTCCTGGGCGAGTCACAGCCATTTCTGTCCTCCATTTACAGTTTGTAGCAGTATGTCAGTGAAGCTATTCACACGTGGTCTCTGTGAAGAATAGTAAACTACAAGCCCGCTATTTAAAACCGTGGTTGTCCGTCAGACGTATCAAATATAACTGCAGTCCAAATTCAGACATTTCTGTCCTCCATTTACAGTTTGTAGCAGTGTGTCATTGAAACTATTCACACTTGGTAGCTGTGCAGAATAGTAAACTACAGGGCCGCTATTTAAAACCGTGGGTGTACGTCAGACGTATCATATATAACTACGGTTCAAATCAATGCATTTGCAGTGAACGTGGAAAATATCCTCCATTTAAAATGTGCAAGGCAGGTGACAAGTGACAGGGAAGTGGATGTGATGGTGATGGTGCATGCAGAGGCCAAGGCCGAGGCTGTGGGCAAGCTGAAATTGTGCCACAAAAAACACCCTGTCTTGTCGCCCTACCTTCCTGTTCCAATTGCTAGGGGACCGCAGCACACCACTATTGAACCCAGAGTAGTGCCAAAAGGTTGTTTGTTGGACAGCAGAAAATGCTTTTAGTCATTTTGCCACTGCCACCACCACCCTGTCTTCCACACGGTCAAGTCTCAGTAGCCGTGAGTCTGGACCGAATATTCCTCACCCTGATCCTCCTTCCTCCCACTATGCCGAGTACCCAGCGTCAACTGATCCCACACTTGGACACTCTGAAGAGCTGTTCAATTTTCCATTTATAGATTCGGGTCTTTTGCCCTGCCAGCTTAAAGAGAGGCAAGAGAAGAACGTGTGTAGTGATGTTCTAAAATTTGAGCAGCCATGGTCACACGAAGGTGATGGTGGGAAAGTGCAATTACTGTCGCAAGAGGTGGATGATGATGATGAGACACAATTGAAAGAAAGTTAGGAGAATGACCAGGGTGCGGAAGTGGAAGACCAGGTGGTGGATGATAAAGTCACTGATCCAACCTAGCAGAGAGACATGCAAAACGAGGACAGCAGCACACAGGGGGAAGGAGGCATAGCACCACAACAGGCAGGAAGAAGCAGTGTGGTGGCCACAGACACAAGGCGGGCAACTGCTCCCCGGAACACCAACACGACGGAAGTTGCCGGTACAACTGTTAGGTCTTCCTGAGTCTGGTTGTTTTTTAAAGACTCTGAAGATAACCCCAAAAACGCCATTTGCACCACCTCCCTGGTCAGAATCAGCAGGGGTAGCAAAACTAGCAGCCTGATACCACCAGCATGATCATACACATGAAAGCAAAACACCTGACTAAGTGGGCCGAACCCCAGGATCCAGAAACAGTGTCTTTAGAGGACACAACTGTTTCTTCCACTGTGGCGCATGCACGCCAATTCCCTGTCCATAGCACATACGTAGATGTCTCCCGCCCTGCACCTGTCATAGCACACTCTCAACTAACACCATCAGCAGCCAAGTCCACATCCTTGTCCCAGCGCAGCGTTCAGTTGTCTCTACCCCAGTCTTTGGAACGCAAGTGCAAATATGTAGCCAATGCCCAACAGGCCACACGACTAAACTCACACATTTCGTGAATGCTTGCGCTCGAAATGTTGCCTTTTAGGCTCATTGAGATGGAAGCTTTCCACAACCTGATGGCGGCAGACGTCCCTCAGTACTCGGTCCACAGCTGCCACTATTTCTCCCGTGCTGTTCCCGCATTACGCGAGCACAAATCCCATAACATTAGCCGTGCCCTCAGCAATGCAGTTACTGGGAAAGTCCACCTAACCATGGACCCATGGACAAGTGCTTGTGGGCAGGGACGGTACATCTCGCTGACGGCACACTGAATTAATATAGTGGAGACCGGGACCCAGTCAGACCTTGGGATGGAACACGTCTTCCCAACTCCGAGGATTGCGGGCCCTGGGTCAATCAGGGTTGCCTCCACAATCTACATCTCCTGTACCTCCTCCTCCTCTTCAGCCTCCATCTCCGAAATGAGGACATCAGTCAGAAGCTGGAAGCACTGCTGCACTGCCTCGGCCAAGCGGCAAGAGGCTGTGCTGAAGCTAATATGCTTAGTTGACAAACCGCACACTGCTGAAGACCTGTGGACAGCTGTGAAAGAGCAGGCAGATCTGTGACTGACACCGCTGAACCTACAGCCAGGCATGGACATGTGTAAAAATGCCTGGAACCTGGTGGCGGCTCTGAAGCGAGGCGAGCTCACACACGTACCGCTTCTGGCCCATGTGCTTAATCTCGTGGTTCAGCGGTTTCTCAAAACCTACCCATATCTGTCGCATCTGCTTGTTAAAGTATGCCGCCTGTTTGCTTATTTTAGAAAGTCAGCTACAGCTTCCACCGCCCTTGCCATGCTCCAGCAGCATTTGCAGGTTCCAGCTCACCGACTGATCTGCAATGTCCCGATGCATTGGAACTCTACATTGCAGATGTTGGGAAGGATATGTGAGCAAAAGAGGGCAGTTGTTGACTACCAGCATCAACACGGCCATCGGTATTCAGGTCTAGAGATGAGCGTTGTTCGACTCAAACTGTTCGCCAATCTCAAATTCGAGCTGTTTTGGGCGGTGTTCGAGCCGTTCGGCGAACACGAACGATTTGAGAAAAATTCGGCTGTTCGAGGTTATGTTCGATAACTGTTCGTGCACCAAAATCATAACTGGATTTTTTCTCAGTAATGATGAAAATTAATGTTAATACGCAGTTTGAGTGTACAGCGGGGTGGGGGGAGGGGCAGGGGATGGATCTCTGCAGGAATAATGAAGATCTCCATTTTTTTTTCTCTTTCCCGCATTTACAGTGGGGAGGTGCAATCTGTCAGCCTATCAGCAGCGCACACACGGAGCGAAGTGCTTTTTTTCACACAAGCAAGGGCATGTGTCATTGGCAGTGTATGTCACATGTCCTTGCCCTATAAGACCAAGCCATTTTCCCCGTCGCCACCATTTTCTCACTGCTGCAGCTGCATGTTAGACGGCACCGCTGTTGCTGTGTGCGCTATACCTTGTTAATTTCAAGCCAATTTTCGCACAAATCTACAGATAGCTTGGGAGTAGGGAATACTTGTGATTGCAGTCCTTTTAAGGACTAGGTTACAGCATTTCCTACGACTTTTATCAGGCAGGTCTGTGCTCTTAAATAGATAGATTGTGGGAGTAAAGACTAATTGTAATTGCAGTCCTTTTCAGGACTAGGTTACATCAGTTCCTATCAGTTTTTGCCAGGCAGGTCTGTGCCAGTGCTGTGCAAGTTTTTTTCACAGCATTTGGCTGAATCCAGCAAAGCTAATCCTTTTTGGCCTATTGCAGAGTGTGTTAGTCAGTGGAGTAGCCTATCTGTGTTGCAAGATATACCACCTGTGTATAGAATACCAATTTTTTTACTGCACCTAGTGAAGTAAAATCTTTTGGGCATAGCATCATTCAATTAGTCCATCTATACTGACCTCCATCAGATTGCAAATTGAATATAATTTTTTTCTGCATCTAGCTCTGAAAAAATATTTGGGCTTCTAGCAGTGTGTGGGACTTGTTCTATTAGTCCATCTATACTGACCTCCATCAGGTTGCAAACTGAATATAATTTTTTTCTGCATCTAGCTCTGAAAAAATATTTGACCTTCTAGCAGTGTGTGGGACTTGTTCTATTAGTCCATCTATACTGACCTCCATCACGCTGCAAATTCAAAATAATTTTTTGTCTGCATCTAGCTCTGAAAAAATATTTGGCCTTCTAGCAGTGTGTGGGACTTTCTCTATTAGTCTATCTATACTGACCTCCATCAGGTTGCAAATTAAAAATAATTTTTATCTGCATCTACCTCTGAAAAAATATTTGTCCTTCTAGCTGTGTGTGGGACTTGTTCTATTAGTCCATCTATACTGACCTCCATCAGGTTGCAAACTGAATATAATTTTTTTCTGCATCTAGCTCTGAAAAAAATATTTGGCCTTCTAGCAGTGTGTGGGACTTTCTCTATTAGTCCATCTATACTGACCTCCATCAGGTTGCAAATTAAAAATAATTTTTAACTGCATCTAGCTCTGAAAAAATATTTGGCCTTCTAGCAGTGTGTGGGACTTTCTCTATTAGTCCATCTATACTGACCTCCATCAGGTTGCAAATTAAAAATAATTTTTTGTCTGCATCTAGCTCTGAAAAAATATTTGTCCTTCTAGCTGTGTGTGGGACTTGTTCTATTAGTCCATCTATACTGACCTCCATCAGATTGCAAATTGAATATAATTTTTTTCTGCATCTAGCTCTGAAAAAATATTTGGGCTTCTAGCAGTGTGTGGGACTTGTTCTATTAGTCCATCTATACTGACCTCCATCAGGTTGCAAACTGAATATAATTTTTTTCTGCATCTAGCTCTGAAAAAATATTTGACCTTCTAGCAGTGTGTGGGACTTGTTCTATTAGTCCATCTATACTGACCTCCATCACGCTGCAAATTCAAAATAATTTTTTGTCTGCATCTAGCTCTGAAAAAATATTTGGCCTTCTAGCAGTGTGTGGGACTTTCTCTATTAGTCTATCTATACTGACCTCCATCAGGTTGCAAATTAAAAATAATTTTTATCTGCATCTACCTCTGAAAAAATATTTGTCCTTCTAGCTGTGTGTGGGACTTGTTCTATTAGTCCATCTATACTGACCTCCATCAGGTTGCAAACTGAATATAATTTTTTTCTGCATCTAGCTCTGAAAAAAATATTTGGCCTTCTAGCAGTGTGTGGGACTTTCTCTATTAGTCCATCTATACTGACCTCCATCAGGTTGCAAATTAAAAATAATTTTTAACTGCATCTAGCTCTGAAAAAATATTTGGCCTTCTAGCAGTGTGTGGGACTTTCTCTATTAGTCCATCTATACTGACCTCCATCAGGTTGCAAATTAAAAATAATTTTTTGTCTGCATCTAGCTCTGAAAAAATATTTGTCCTTCTAGCTGTGTGTGGGACTTGTTCTATTAGTCCATCTATACTGACCTCCATCAGATTGCAAATTGAATATAATTTTTTTCTGCATCTAGCTCTGAAAAAATATTTGGGCTTCTAGCAGTGTGTGGGACTTGTTCTATTAGTCCATCTATACTGACCTCCATCAGGTTGCAAACTGAATATAATTTTTTTCTGCATCTAGCTCTGAAAAAATATTTGACCTTCTAGCAGTGTGTGGGACTTGTTCTATTAGTCCATCTATACTGACCTCCATCACGCTGCAAATTCAAAATAATTTTTTGTCTGCATCTAGCTCTGAAAAAATATTTGGCCTTCTAGCAGTGTGTGGGACTTTCTCTATTAGTCTATCTATACTGACCTCCATCAGGTTGCAAATTAAAAATAATTTTTATCTGCATCTACCTCTGAAAAAATATTTGTCCTTCTAGCTGTGTGTGGGACTTGTTCTATTAGTCCATCTATACTGACCTCCATCAGGTTGCAAACTGAATATAATTTTTTTCTGCATCTAGCTCTGAAAAAAATATTTGGCCTTCTAGCAGTGTGTGGGACTTTCTCTATTAGTCCATCTATACTGACCTCCATCAGGTTGCAAATTAAAAATAATTTTTATCTGCATCTAGCTCTGAAAAAATATTTGGCCTTCTAGCAGTGTGTGGGACTTTCTCTATTAGTCCATCTATACTGACCTCCATCAGGTTGCAAATTAAAAATAATTTTTTGTCTGCATCTAGCTCTGAAAAAATATTTGGCCTTCTAGCAGTGTGTGGGACTTTCTCTATTAGTCCATCTATACTGACCTCCATCAGGTTGCAAATTCAAATAAATTTTTTGTCTGCATCTAGCTCTGAAAAAATATTTGCCCTTCTAGCAGTGTGTGGGACTTTCTCTATTAGTCCATCTATACTGACCTCCATCAGGCTGCAAATTAAAAATAATTTTTATCTGCATCTACCTCTGAAAAAATATTTGGCCTTCTAGCTGTGTGTGGGACTTGTTCTATTAGTCCATCTATACTGACCTCCATCAGGTTGCAAACTGAATATAATTTTTTTTCTGCATCTAGCTCTGAAAAACTATTTGGCTTTCTAGCAGTGTGTGGGACTTTCTCTATTAGTCCATCTATACTGACCTCCATCAGGTTGCAAATTAAAAATAATTTTTTGTCTGCATCTAGCTCTGAAAAATATTTGGCCTTCTAGC
This sequence comes from Phyllobates terribilis, assembly GCF_046119375.1. Taxonomy (NCBI): domain Eukaryota; kingdom Metazoa; phylum Chordata; class Amphibia; order Anura; family Dendrobatidae; genus Phyllobates; species Phyllobates terribilis. Next base: position 89,017,264 of record NW_027362771.1, read on the forward strand.
AGTGTGTGGGACTTTCTCTATTAGTCCATCTATACTGACCTCCATCAGGTTTCAAATTCAAAATAATTTTTTGTCTGCATCTAGCTCTGAAAAAATATTTGGCCTTCTAGCAGTGTGTGGGACTTTCTCTATTAGTCCATCTATACTGACCTCCATCAGGCTGCAAATTAAAAATAATTTTTATCTGCATCTACCTCTGAAAAAATATTTGGCCTTCTAGCTGTGTGTGGGACTTGTTCTATTAGTCCATCTATACTGACCTCCATCAGGTTGCAAACTGAATATAATTTTTTTCTGCATCTAGCTCTGAAAAAATATTTGGCCTTCTAGCAGTGTGTGGGAATTTCTCTATTAGTCCATCTATACTGACCTCCATCAGGTTGCAAATTAAAAATAATTTATATCTGCATCTAGCTCTGAAAAAATATTTGGCCTTCTAGCAGTGTGTGGGACTCTCTGTATTAGTCCATCTATACTGACCTCCATCAGGTTGCAAACTGAATATATTTTTTTTCTGCATCTACCTCTGAAAAAATATTTGGGCTTCTAGCTGTGTGTAGGACTTGTTCTATTAGTCCATCTATACTGACCTCCATCAGGTTGCAAACTGAATACAATTTTTTTCTGCATCTACCTCTGAAAAAATATTTGGGCTTCTAGCTGTGTGTGGGACTTGTTCTATTAGTCCATCTATACTGACCTCCATCAGGTTGCAAATTGAATATAATTTTTTTCTGTATCTAACCCAGCCAATAGTTTTGGCCTAATACCACAGTTTGGCCACTCAGCTCTGCTCGGTTCCCATCCATTGTTTTTTTGTGCAAACAACTCCAGAGTTGTGAATTAGTTAACCACCAAAATGAGTGGAAAAAGGCCTGCTGCTGGTGGAAAGGGAAATAGGCGTGTTGGGAAGGGGAAAAAAGGTTGTGTCCGTGGGGTAGGTGTTAAAGCAACAGTAACATCTGCAGAAGAAAGACCATCTTCCAGCCAAACTAAAATGTCTACTTCTTTTAGCGGACAATGTGATAAGATCCCTTTCTTACGGCCACGCCAATCGCTACAAATTCCAGATGATGCACAAAAACAGCAGGTGCTTCAACAGATATCAAGTGCTCCTTTAAGTCGGCTCTCCTCCACATCAACTTCAACATCACAAATACTCCAGTCCTCAAAGGTGTCACCCCAATCGCACTTGCTTCCTCACAGCTCCCAAATCTCCAGCTGCCCGTCTGAGTATGAGGTAGAACAGATGGTTGACTCTGCAGAGCTGTTTACTCATTCTATAGCCTGGGAATCAGAGGTCGACTCCAGCGCTTCTGTGAATCCAGATGAGGAAATGATCTGCACTGATGCCCAGAATCTTTATGAGCCGGATCCAGGACCAGACGCAGAAGGTTCTGACCATAATGTAGACCCTCATTCCCAAACTGTAACTCCTGTTGGTGGAGACAATGAGGAAGACGATGATGAGACTCAAATACCTGATTGGAGCGACAACTTTAGTTTTTTGTCAGGGCAGGAACAGGTTGGCTCTGAGGACGACGGGTGTGATAACGCACAGGGTGATGATGATGAGGTTGGAGATCCCACTTACTGTCAACCCACAGTCAGCCAAGAGATGAGGTCAGCAGAGGAGGTGGAGGAAGATGCTAGTGACGACGAGGTCAGGTTGCGCCTTCCTGGACAGAGACGTAGTACTGTAAGCACGTCAACAACTGCATCCTCAAACACAACTCTGCCTCTCACCACAAGTCGTGGTGGCTCTTCAGGTCGCATGGGTGCTAAGCCTTGCATAGCCTGGGCATTTTTTCAGATCGATAAAGATGACCCAACTCGTGTTATCTGTAACATTTGTCAGCAAAAGCTAAGTAGAGGCCAAAAAATACATAGTTTGAGTACTTCATGCATGAACCGGCACATGGACATGAAGCATAAGTTGCAGTGGGAAGCTCAGTGTGCCACAATGCGGCCTAGCCGGCCGGGCCAACCACCGTCTGCCATATCTTGTGCATCCGCAGCCTCTTCATCCTCTGTGACTGGGGGGACAGCAGTCACACCTGTTTTGGGGCGCAGACCTGCCACCTCTTTACCCGCAACAGCCAGCGTGATTGGCAGGTCATAATTTTCTTTGGAGGTGGTAACACCAGCTGGTGTTGAGCGCTGTCCGACATCGATAGCACCACCTTTGGATCAAGGCAACCTAACATGTCCGCCTGCATCTTCCTCACAGACCGGCAGTTTGCCGGGGACACCCTTATCAACCCCGTCTAAGCACAATAGCCAGCCCTCGGTCCCTCAGATGTGGACAAGTAAAAGACCATTTCCTCCTAGCCATGAGAAAGCTAAGAGGTTGAATTTCACCATCTGCAAGCTCTTGGCTACAGAAATGCTGCCTTTCCGCCTGGTGGACACAGAGGATTTCGAGACCTTATGTCCGTCGCAGTGCCCCAGTACCAGATGCCCAGTCATTACTACTTCTCAAAGAAAGGTGTGCCTGCGCTCCACCAGCATGTCGCACACAACATCACCGCTTCTTTGAGAAACTCTGTGTGTGACAGGGTGCATTTCACCACAGACACTTGGACGAGTAGGCATGGACAGGGGCGTTACATGTCGCTGACTGGGCACTGGGTAACTATGGTGACAGCAGGACAAGGGGCTGCTGTCCAAGTCTTGCCGTCCCCACGAGTTGTGCGTCAATCCTCTTTATGTCAAAGTTCCTCCACTGCTTCTGCCTCCTCAACCTCCTCTCGGTCTTCCACCTGCACCCAAAGCCTGTCTGGTCATGCCACAAGCTTTCTAACTGCGCAGAAGGGATCCTGCACACCTCCTTACTATGCTGGCATTAGGGCTCAACGTCATCAGGCGGTTTTTACTTTGAAATGTCTGGGAAATGTGAGTCACACAGCTGAGGAGTTGTGGTCAGCTCTGGAGAACCAATTTCATGAATGGTTGTCTCCACTGGACCTGAAACCAGGGAAGGCCATGTGCGACAATGCTGCAAACCTGGGTGCGGCCCATCGCCGGGGCAATGTCACACACGTGCCTTGTATGGCTCACGTGTTGAACCTGGTTGTCCAGCAATTTTTAGCCCACTATCCCAGACTAGATGGCATTCTGCAGAGGGCACGGTCGCTGTGTGCTCACTTCCGCCGTTTGCATCCTGCAGCTCAGCGACTTACATCTCTACAGAAGTCGTTGGGCCTGCCACTTCACCGGCTAAAATGCGATGTGTCTACCCGGTGGAATTCAACTCTGCACATGTTGCAGCGACTGTGGCAGCACCGACAAGCCCTGGTGCAATACGTTCTGACGTATAGCCTGGGCCAACGAGATCCAGAGGTGGGGCAAATCACGCTGGAGGAGTGGTCTCAGATCAGGGACCTATGCACCCTTCTGCACTGTTTTGAAATGGCGACGAAGATGTTTAGTGCTGACGATGCCATTATCAGCATGACTATTCCGGTGATTTACATGCTGGAGCACATGTTAAACAGAATTCGGAGTCAGGTGGTGGCACAAGAGGAGGTGGAGGAAGTAGAGGAGGAGGAGTTGTATGCGGAAGGGCTAACATCTGCAAGGTCCAGACGGTCGGCAGCACCAAGGCGGCAGGCATGTGAGGGTGGGGGAGATGGTTTTACCAGGGCGCATGGTAGCAGCCAAACTAGTGAGGAAGGTGCAGGAGCCCAGGAAGAAGTGGAGGATGAACTGATGGAAGACTCATCAGATGAGGGAGACCTTGATCACATTTCTGTTGTGCGAGGTTGGGGGGAGAGGACAGAGGAAGGAAGCATGATTGTTACCTCGCCACCAACACAACAGGGACTTGGTGCTCCTGGATGCGCAACACACATGAGTGCCTTCTTGCTGCACTACCTGCGACATGACCCTCGAATTGTGAGAATTAGAAATAATCCTGACTACTGGGTTGCCACACTGTTAGATCCCCGGTACAAAAGTAAATTTGCAGAAATTATTCCTGCCATAGACAGGGATGCACGCATGCAGGAGTATCAGCAGAGACTGTTGCAGAATCTTACATGTGCTTTTCCACAAAACACCAGTGGTGCACGTAGTGAATCTCACAGTTCCAACTTGCCAACCGTGGGACTGTCAAGTGTTCAGCACTCAAACCGTAACAGAACCACAGTATCTGCTGGTAACATCAATTTTACGGAATCATTTCACCACTTTTTTAGCCCATCCTTTGCAAGGCCACAGGAGACAAGAAGTCTGACACATAGTCAACGCCTAGAGACGATGGTACAGGAGTATCTCCAAGTAAATATTGAAGCCATGACTGTGTCACTGGACCCTTGCTCTTTTTGGGCTTCCAATCGGGATAAATTACGCCTTGGAGATCTTGTCATGCCCCGCAGCCAGCGTTCTGTCTGAACGTGTGTTCAGCGCTGCTGGTGGTGTGCTGACAGATAAGCGCACACGGCTCTCCACTGATAATGTAGACAGACTCACGTTCATAAAGATGAACAAATCATGGATCTGAAACGACTTTTCTACCCCTGTGTCATCCTGGGGAGAGTAAAAGCTTGATGATTGGTTAAAATCACCCTACCAACCGTTTTAAGCTTTGAAATTACTAATCATGTTTATCTGTATCTTGGCTGGAAAATAATTTGGGCTTTGTAGCAGTGTGCAGCACTGATTCTATTAGGCCATCTATAATAAGCTCCACCAGATTTAAAATTACTAATCATGTTTATCTGTATCTTGACTGGAAAATAATTTGGGCTTTGTAGCAGTGTGCAGCACTGATCCTATTAGGCCATCTATACTAAGCTCCACCAGATTTAAAATTAATAATAATTTTTAGCTGCATCTAGCCCGGAAAATAATTTTGGGGCTCCGAGATGCGCAAGACACATAAGTGCCTTCTTGCTGCACTACGTGCAACATGACCCTCATATTGTCAGAATTCGAAGTAATCATGACTACTGGGTTGCCACACTCTTAGATCCCCCAAACTTTTCGATCAACCTTTTCATTTTAATAAAGACCAAAAAAATGGTCATTTTTGAAATTATAAGCATTAGCAGGTTATTAGAAACTGAAATCAAACAGTTTTCAACTCAAAACTTTATTCTAGGTGATGTTAAATTTTCACATAGGACCCCTTGTTCGAAAGGAGCTTCTGAACTCTCTCGTCCATTGAATTTGTCAGGTTTTGGATGGTTTCTGCTTCAATTGTTTTGCATGAGGACAGAATACCCTCCCAGAGCTGTTGCTTAGATGTGAACTGCCTCCCGCCATCATAGACACTCCTTTTGATGATGCTCCAGAGGTTCTGAATGGGGTAGAGGTCAGGGGAGCATGGGGGTCACACCATAAGTTTGTCCCCTTTTATGCCCATATCAGCCAGAGATGCAGATGTTTTATGTGCAGCATGAGATGGTGCATTATCATGCAAAAAAATGATCTTGCTGTGAAATACACGGTTCTTCTTCTTGAACCATGGCAGGAAGTGCTGTGGAGAAAATCCACATACATTATGGAGTTCATCTTTAGCGCCTTCAGGGATCCTAAAGGGGCCGACAATCTCTCTCCCCATGATTCCAGCCCAAAACATTACTCCACCTCCTCCTTGTTGGCGCTGTAGCCGTGTTTGCGTGGGGTGTCCATCAACCAGCCATCCTCCACTCCATCCATCTGGACCATCGAGCGCTGCACGGCACTCATCCGTGAACAAAACAGTTTTGAAATCAGTCTTCATGTAATGTTTGGCCCACTGGAGCCGTTTCTGCTTGTGTGAAGTGGATAGAGGAGGTCGACAGGATGGCGTATGCACAGCTGCAAACTTCTGAAGGACCCTGCATCTTGTTGTTCGGGGGACGTTGGAGGCACCAGCAGCTTCAAAAACTTGTCTGCTGCTATGACAAGGCTTTTTTGCCGCTGCTCTTTTAACCTGACGTAATTGCCTGTAGAAAATAGTCCTCAATTTGCCCTTATCAGCATGCACACGTGTGTACTGTGAATCAGCTACATACTTCTTGATTGCCAAGACACTTCATCCTGATCATCGCACATGTTGATTGTAGTCATGCCTTGACCTAAACACTCCACAATTTGTTGCTTCTCAGCAGCCGACACATCCTTTTTCTTTCCCATTTTGGCAGAAAATGTAGGCTGCTTAATAATGTGAGACAGCCTTCTTAAGTAGTCTTGCCTTTCATTGGACACACCTGCCAAACTAATTAGCACAGGTGTCTGCAATTGCTTACAGTGATATAAAGAGCCCTGACACACATCACCATCAATGAGTTTATCTGACAAACAAACAAATTCTTCCCTTATCACTCCTAAACACTTTTTGCATAATAATTTGGAACACAGTGTACATGTGCTTTTCCACAAAACACCAGTGGTTCACGTAGTGAATCTTACAGTTCTAACTTGCCAACCGTGGTCTGTATGGAGTTGTTCAATAAAGGGCCCAAAATTAAGATAACATAGATGGGAGAGGTCTCTATGAATAGGAATTCCTAAGTATTTGATACCCTGTGAGGGCCAGGCAAAGGGAAAGTTGGACTGGATGGAATCCTATATGGATTTGGGGAGGGAGACATCGAGGGCCTCAGACTTCGCTGCATTGATTTTAAAATTTTACCATGTAACAAAGTGATCTATTTCAGCCATAACAGCATGGATGGATATATGTGATTGAGTGATATATACTAGGACATCATCAGCAAATAGAGAGCACTTGTACTCGGTGCCTCCCACCTCTATCCACCTAATATTGGGGTTATGGCGAATTGATGAGAGCAGGTGCTCCGTCACTAGGATGTATAAGAGAGGGGACAGAGGACATCCCTGCCTTGTCCCATTGGTGATTGTGAAAGGCGATGAAAATGTTCTGATGCACCCCCTGGGCCTTGGGACACCCGGAGCCGGACCGTTTTTGGTGGATGCTGGTGGTTGTAGTCTTCGTGGCGGCGACCCGGTTCCGTGGCTCAGGGTGGTCAAACCAGTGGCGGAACTATTTATGTGGTTTTGATGTTTAAATGTCCGACTACGCCACCCGTGGATTGCGGTCAGAGTGAACCGCCGCTGCAGGGCAGACCGCTGAGGCTGGTGTTGTGGGTGCAGCAGAGCGTAGCATAACTCCCCACGGGAGGAGTATAGCCTCAGGGCAGTGTATGCGGAGGATGGGGGTGATGGTGCAGGGCAGCAGCAGTAACGACACGGAGTCAGTGATGCAGTCCAGGGCCTTTACTCACAGTTCTTATTATCCAGACCATGTCTGCAGGTAATGGCTGCCCACGTCGTACTGTGCTCACCAGGTGAGTTGCTCAGACAACTCCCAGAAAACTTTGGAGCGCTTCACAGGACCCCCTTTGTGTGTCCTTTGTCTGGCCTTTCTTACCAACCCTTCTGTCCGGCTGCCTCGGGCCTCCTCTTGGTAAACTTGGCGCCAGTTTCCCTGACCCTATGTGGTGCCTTTCTAGCGGGTGTAGCGAGGGGCTGCGCCACATAAAATGTCACAGCCTCCGGTTTCTAGCTGAGGGTCGTTTCCTGCCTCCACTAGTTTCGGGGACCGGTCTCCCCCTTTGGCCTGACCCCTCCACGCAGGTGGATTCGGGCGTGCGGTGGCGACTCGCCCGTCCGCACCCCTGGGATCCCTTCATTCCTCATTCCTGGAGCCTTCTCCGCTCCTCTTCCTTCCTTCTCCCTCTTCCAGGCCTGGGCCTCTGTTACTAGGCCCGCCTCCGGAGCAGAGCTCATGCAGAGCCCCTGCTCCCTGCCACTACTGCTCAGACTTCTCTGCACTGAACTAAGATGGTGCCCACCTTTTATACTCCCTTCTCAATTCACCCAGGAACTGTTTCCTCCCTGCTCCTGTACTACAGGGTTCCCCTTCCTCAGTGTTCCCTCCCCCCACTCCAGCCAGGGACAGGGACTGTCGTGCCCATCTCAGAGGCATATTGGTCGCCCTGCCCCACGGCAATGTGGTGTAATGCATGCAGGTGTCGGGTCCTGATCCACACTCCATCCTTACCTGAGAGTGAGATATCACACCTCTGGGTGAGGTGCAATACCTCTGTAGCAACCGAGCCCTCAGGGTGCTACAGTTCCATTTATCTTCAGCCTAGGTGACGTATTGCGATACAGGGCCGTGATTTTGGCTATAAAAGGGTCCCCTAGACCCCTACCCCAAGCTTTTTAAGAGAATCATATATGGCGTGCCACGAGACTCTATGGAATGCTTTCTCAGCATCCAACGAGAGTATCTAATTACAAATTTTTAACTGCATCTAGCCCAGGAAATACTTTGTGCCTAGTAGCAGTGTCTGCTAGTCAGCGGATTATCCCGGCTGTTAAGCAAGCTACACCACCTGTAGTTTGGACACTTAATTTTTTCAAAGGAAATGCTTTGGGACCACGGGATACTCAGTGAAGAGCATCAGGAGGCACCCCAAGGCATAGGGGCTGGGACTGGCAGTAGGATGCCTTGCGGTGGACAGCCGAGCTCGATCCTTATAAAAGCTTTTTAACTGCAGCAGCTTTAGTGGACGCTACTGGAGCTGGAATTACGCGGCTGCTGGCATGAGACTTGCCCTCCAATAGATCCTTGTAAATGGATTTAAAGTGTATTCATTCAAATTAGAGAGACAATTTAAATTAAAAAGCTTAGAGCTGCCTCCACCACAGGGGGGCTCGCTCGACCCACCAGCGGACAAGCACCAGTATTGGGAGAGGGGGGCTGGCCGTCAGGGTTCACCGCGGCTCTGGCACAACCCGGCGACACGGAGGTGGCACGGGCAGGAGCGGACTGAATGTGTCGGCTTCTCACTTTTTGGATTTTAGAAGGGCATGACATGCCTATATCTGTGTCTCCCCCTCCTTTTACTCCTCCACCTCTTTTCTTTTCGCATGACTATATGTACTTGTCACTTTTCCATGTGTTAGTTGTGTCTTCTGAGCAGTTTGTCAGCTTTTGGACACCTTTGAAGGTGTTTTCTATGTGTTTCTATGTGTTTTTGTTTGCCTGCCATTGGTTTTAACGGTGTTCGAAGGTGTTCGACGAACAGTTCGACGAACAGTTCGGCGAACACACGGGTGTTCGACGAACCGAACCGAACTCGAACACTACGGGGGTGGCTCAACACTATTCAGGTCAGACTCCACACATAAAACCTCAGGAGTGGACATGGATGTCAGACATCTATGCTATACTCCAAAACTTTGAGGAGGCAACCAAGATGGTGAGTGGCGATGATGACATAATTACCGTCACTATTCCACTTCTCTGTCTTCTGAAATGCTCTCTGCTCACAATTATAGAGGATGCATTGCAGGCTGAGCACAATAAGATGGAGCAAGGAACTATATGGTGTGATTCCACACAGCCCAGTCTCATATCATCTCAACGTGGATTGGTTGACAATGAGGAGGAGGAGGAGGAAGAATGGGAGTTATTTTCATGCGCTATAGCTGGTACTACCTGCACAACAGTCATACCGTCTGTTCAGCGTGGATGGCCTGAGGCAGGGAGGAGGAGGAGGAAGAGGAGGAGGAGGATGAGGAGGAGAGCATGGTAAGTTGTCCCCTTGGTGAGGACACGGAAATCTTGCCTCTTTGCAGTCTGGCACACATGGCTGAGTTTATGTAATGCTACCTTTCCTGTGAACGTCGCATTGTCCAAATTTTGGGTGACAGTCATTACTGGTTGGTGACAAGTCTAGACCCATGCTACAAGGAGAACTTTCTGCCTCTTATTCCCTTTCCGGACAGGCCTAATAAAATGCGGCTGTATCAGAATGCCATTGTTGCGGAATTATTAAAAAAATTCCCATCTGAAAATGCTGGCAGCATTGGTCACAGTTCATTGGATAACCAGAGAGAGAGACAAATGCAATCCAGCAGAGGCAGGGGAACACTGTCAAAGTTCTGGGACAGTTTTCTCAGACCCTCCCATCGCTCAGGTCCTGAGGTGCGGGGTACTCTCCCAAGGAGGGAAAAGTTTCAGAAAATGCTGAGGGAGTACCTTGCTGACTGTACCAATATCCTCCATGATTCCTTTATGCCTTATAATTATTGAGTATTCAAGATGGACATGTGGCATGAACTGGCTTTCTACGCCTTGGATGTCCTGGCCTGCCTTGCTGCTAGCGTTTTGTCAGAGTGGGTTTTTAGTGCCGCTGGTGGAATTATAACCGATAGGCGCATCCGCCTGTCAACTGGAAATGCTGACAGCCTGACTCTTATAAAAATAAACAAGGGCTGGATTGGGCCACACTTTTCAACACATCTGAATGATAGCAGTATAGCATAAACTTAAATACAGTGTCTTTTTTTGGGGAGATCTAACTCTATTTGCATGCACCTCTGTCTTAACACCCAGACATGGGTATAAGCTTCCTGATTCTGTCTATTTGCTCTTGTCCTCCTCCTTCTCCTCATCCTCATCCTCCACAACCATATCACCACAATATCCATATCACCATATCTACGTCTCTTGCAAGGGGCATTGGAGTTCCTCCAAATTTTTTGGCAGTCGTTGCATTCACTGCATAGGCAAACAGTATGGGAGACCCACTTCCTAATAATGGAAACTTTGTTTTCAGGAAGCCCTCTGACCTCTCCATCTCTTGCACGGGACATTGGAGTTCCTCCAAATTTTTGGCAGCCGTTGCATTCACTGCATAGGCAAATAGTATGGGAGACCCACTTCCTAATAATTGGAACATTGTTTTCAGGAGGCCCTCCGACCTCTACATCTCTTGCAAGGGACATTGGAGTTCCTCCAAATTTTTGGCCGCCATTGCATTCACTGCATAGGCAAATAGTATGAGAGACCCACTTCTTAAAAATGGAAACATTGTTTTCAGGAGGCCCTCCGACCTTGCAAGAGATGTTGGAGTTCCTCCAAATTTTTGGCAGATGTTGTATTCACTACATAGGCAAACACTATGGGAGACCCACTTTCTAATAATGGGAACATTGTTTTCAGGAGGCCCTCCGACCTCTACATCTTTTGCAAGGGACATTGGAGTTCCTTCAAGTTTTTGGCAGCTGTTGCATTCACTGCATAGGCAAACAGTATGGGAGACACACTTCCTAATAATGGAAACATTGTTTTCAGGAGACCCTCCAACCTCTAAGTCTCTAGCAAGGGACATTGGAGTTCCTCCAAATTTTTGGAATCCTTTGCATTCACTGCATAGGCAATCAGTATGGGAGACCCACTCCTTTCTAATGGGAACATGTCATTACTGTGGCCCAGCTCTATGTATCTTTAACTTGTTATTGGGGTATTTCCTAAATTTTAGCAGCCGTTGGACTCACTGCATACACTATAACTGTATAGCAGACCCGCTCCTTTCTAATGGGAACATGTTGCTACTGGGGCCCAGCTCTATGTGTCTTTAAATTGGTATTTGGGTTTTTCCCAAATTTTGACAGCCCTTGCAGTCACTGCATGGACATTACCACTATAGGAGACCCACTCCTTTATAATAAGAACATGTTTTTTACTGAGACCCTCATCTATGTCTCTCAAAAGGTGTATTGAGGTGCGTTCAAATTTTTGGTAGCCCTTGCAGTCACTGCATACCCAATAACAGTATAGGAGACACACTGTTTAATAATGGGAACAACAAAGCATAGCCGACTGCTTACCCTTTAAGAATAGTAAGGGCCGCCTGATGGCCCTATAAAAGTAGTGTTTGTGACTTTCAGAATACCTCCTTCATAAATGAAACAGGATGTGTCTGATGATGTCTCACACACCACATGGCCAGATAAGGCAGTAAAATGTTAAAATTACATTTCCTGGTGAATGCATTTTTCACCATTGAAATTAATGTAAAAGTGCAAAAACGCATCAAAAACGCTTCGTGTGAACATAGCCCAAGGTGTGGAGGAGCATTTTTGTTTTTGGTTATTTATTTTGTCTTATATACAAGTAATTACCCTGGAAAGGATGTTCCTTAACATTTTTCCCGGGAAAATCCATTTTGCTTTAGTTTTTGTATGTAATATTGGGAGTCCGTAAAAGTGGCGTAATACCTCTGACAACGTTGTTGACAGCAGTGACCTGGGAGTCCGAGATGTTTCCAGGGGTCTTGTCCATGCTGTGCCCATGTCATTTGAGCACTGTTCCCATCGATTTGGGCAATTTTTAGACCCTCTGCAGACCGCAAGGGTAGGGCGCCGGAAAAATGCTCGAGTTTCCTATAGACTTACATTGGGCTCATTACACGGACCGAGCACTTGGGCATTCCAATTTGCTCGACCCGAGCAACGAGTAGCTGAACAGTTTAGTGCACGTTCATCACTAGTCAACATGTATGGAAAAGGAAGAACACACTTAAAGGGGTTCTCTGTGTCTACTTATTGATTATGCATCCACTGGATAGTTCTTCTATATGAGACCAGTGGGAATCCAACACTAGCACACCATGCGATATACATTTCTTTACAGTGGATTCCTATGGTGGATGGATACTTTACTGTCCATCCTAACAGTGCACCTCGAACATATGTACCCAACAGTGTCCACAAGCATATTGTCAACGTAGCTTTAGTTGGGCCTCTGCCGGAGCAGTTTCAGCTGATCGTGTGAGACCCCGACCAATCTTACATTCCATGAGAATTATTAGGTCCTGAACTACCCTTTTAACAATCAATGTGACACATGTCTTTGGCAGCACAAGCCGGGCACTATATATTGGGTAGTGTTGAGCCACCCCCGTAGTGCTCGAGTTCGGTTCGGTTCGTCGAACACCCGTGTGTTCGCCGAACTGTTCGTCGAACTGTTCGTCGAACACCTTCGAACACCGTTAAAAACAATGGCAGGCAAACAAAAACACATAGAAACACATAGAAAACACCTTCAAAGGTGTCCAAAAGCTGACAAACTGCTCAGAAGACACAACTAACACATGGAAAAGTGACAAGTACATATAGTCATGCGAAAAGAAAAGAGGTGGAGGAGTAAAAGGAGGGGGAGACACAGATATAGGCATGTCATGCCCTTCTAAAATCCAAAAAGTGAGAAGCCGAGACGGCCAGTCCGCTCCTGCCCGTGCCACCTCCGTGTCGCCGGGTTTGTGCCAGAGCCGCGGTGAACCCTGACGGCCAGCCCCCCTCTCCCAATACTGGTGCCTGTCCGCTGGTGGGTCGAGAGAGCCCCCCTGTGGTGGAGGCAGCTCTAAGCTTTTTAATTTAAATTGTCCCTCTAATTTGAATGAATACACTTTAAATCCATTTACAAGGATCTATTGGAGGGCAAGTCTCATGCCAGCAGCCGCGTAATTCCAGCTCCAGTAGCGTCCACTAAAGCTGCTGCAGTTAAAAAGCTTTTATAAGGATCGAGCTCGGCTGTCCACCGCAAGGCATCCTAGTGCCAGTCCCAGCCCCTATGCCTTGGGGTGCCTCCTGATGCTCTTCACTAAGTATCCCGTGGTCCCGAAGCATTTCCTTTGAAAAAATTAAGTGTCCAAACTACAGGTGGTGTAGCTTGCTTAACAGCCGGGATAATCCGCTGACTAGCAGACACTGCTACTAGGCACAAAGTATTTCCTGGGCTAGATGCAGTTAAAAATTTGTAAGTAGATACTCTCGTTGGATGCTGAGAAAGCATTCCATAGAGTCTCGTGGTACGCCATATATGATTCTCTTAAAAAGCTTGGGGTAGGGGTCTAGGGGACCCTTTTATAGCCAAAATCACGGCCCTGTATCACAATACGTCACCTAGGCTGAAGATAAATGGAACTGTAGCACCGAGCGCTCGGTTGCTACAGAGGTATTGCACCTCACCCAGAGGTGTGATATCTCACTCTCAGATAAGGATGGAGTGTGGATCAGGACCCGACACCTGCATGCATTACACCACATTGCCGTGGGGCAGGGCGACCAATATGCCCCTGAGATGGGCACGACAGTCCCTGTCCCTGGCTGGAGTGGGGGGAGGGAACACTGAGGAAGGGGAACCCTGCAGTGCAGGAGCAGGGAGGAAGCAGTTCCTGGGTGCATTGAGAAGGGAGTATAAAAGGTGGGCACCATCTTAGTTCAGTGCAGAGAAGTCTGAGCAGAAGTGGCAGGGAGCAGGGGCTCTGCATGAGCTCTGCTCCGGAGGCGGGCCTAGTAACAGAGGCCCAGGCCTGCAAGAGGGAGAAGGAAGGAAGAGGAGCGGAGAAGGCTCCAGGAACGAGGAATGAAGGGATCCCAGGGGTGCGGACGGGCGAGTCACCACCGCACGCCCGAATCCACCTGCGTGGAGGGGTCAGGCCAAAGGGGGAGACCGGTCCCCGAACTAGTGGAGGCAGGAAACGACCCTCAGCTAGAAACCGGAGGCTCTGACATTTTATGTGGCGCAGCCCCTTGCTCCACCCGCTAGGAAGGCCCCACATAGGGTCAGGGAAACTGGCGCCAAGTTTACCAAGAGGAGGCCCGAGGCAGCCGGACAGAAGTGTTGGTAAGAAAGGCCAGACAAAGGACACACAAAGTTATCTGGGAGTTGTCTGAGCCCCTCACCTGGTGAGCACAGTACGACGTGGGCAGCCGTTACCTGCAGACATGGTCTGGATAATAAGAACTGTGAGTAAAGGCCCTGAACTGCATCACTGACTCCGTGTCGTTACTGCTGCTGCCCTGCACCATCACCCCCATCCTCCGCATACACTGCCCTGAGGCTATACTCCTCCCGTGGGGAGTTATGCTACGCTCTGCTGCACCCACAACACCAGCCTTAGCGGTCTGCCCTGTAGCGGCGGTTCACTCTGACCGCAATCCACGGGTGGCGTAGTCGGACATTTAAACATCAAAACCACATAAATAGTTCCGCCACTGGTTTGACCGCCCTGAGCCACGGAACCGGATCGCCGCCACGAAGACTACAACCACCAGCATCCACCAAAAGTGTCCGGCTCCGGGTGTCCCAAGGCCCAGGGGGTGCGTCAGAACATTTTCATCACCTTTCACAATCACCAATGGGACAAGGCAGGGATGTCCTCTGTCCCCTCTCTTATACATCCTAGTGACGGAGCACCTGCTCTCATCAATTCGCCATAACCCCAATATTAGGTGGATTGAGGTGGGAGGCACCGAGTACAAGTGCTCTCTATTTGCTGATGATGTCCTAGTATATATCACTCAATCACATATATCCATCCCTGCTGTTATGGCTGAAATAGATCACTTTGTTACATGGTAAAATTTTAAAATCAATGCAGCGAAGTCTGAGGCCCTCGATGTCTCCCTCCCTAAATCCATATAGGATTCCATCCAGTCCAACTTTCCCTTTGCCTGGCCCTCACAGGGTATCAAATACTTAGGAATTCCTATTCATAGAGACCTCTCCCATCTATGTTATCTTAATTTTGGGCCCTTTATTGAACAATTCCATACAGACCACGGTTGGCAAGTTAGAACTGTAAGATTCACTACGTGAACCACTGGTGTTTTGTGGAAAAGCACATGTACACCGCGTTCCAAATTATTATGCAAAAAGTGTTTAGGAGTGATAAGGGAAGAATTTGTTTGTTTGTCAGTTAAACTCATTGATGGTGATGTGTGTCAGGGCTCTTTATATCACTGTAAGCAATTGCAGACACCTGTGCTAATTAGTTTGGCAGGTGTGTCCAATGAAAGGCAAGACTACTTAAGAAGGCTCTCTCACATTATTAAGCAGCCTACATTTTCTGCCAAAATGGGAAAGAAAAAGGATGTGTCGGCTGCTGAGAAGCAACAAATTGTGGAGTGTTTAGGTCAAGGCATGACTACAATCAACATTGTGCGATGATCAGGATGAAGTGTCTTGGCAATCAAGAAGTATGTAGCTGATTCACAGTACACACGTGTGCGTGCTGATAAGGGCAAATTGAGGACTCTTTCCTACAGGCAATTACGTCAGGTTGAAACAGCAGCGGCAAAAAAGCCTTGTCATAGCAGCAGACAAGTTTTTGAAGCTGCTTGTGCCTCCAACATCCCCCGAACAACAAGATGCAGGGTCCTTCAGAGGTTTGCAGCTGTGCATATGCCATCCTGTCGACCTCCTCTATCCACTTCACACAAGCAGAAACGGCTCCAGTGGGCCAAACATTACATGAAGACTGATTTCAAAACTGTTTAGTTCACGGATGAGTGCCGTGCAGCGCTCGATGGTCCAGATGAATGGAGTGGAGGATGGCTGGTTGATGGACACCCCACGCAAACACAGCTACAGCGCCAACAAGGAGGAGGTGGAGTAATGTTTTGGGCTGGAATCATGGGGAGAGAGATTGTCGGCCCCTTTAGGATCCCTGAAGGCGCTAAAGATGAACTCCATAATGTATGTGGATTTTCTCAAACAGCACTTCCTGCCATGGTTCAAGAAGAAGAACCGTGTATTTCACAGCAAGATCATTTTTCTGCATGATAATGCACCATCTCATGCTGCACATAAAACATCTGCATCTCTGGCTGATATGGGCATAAAAGGGGACAAACTTATGGTGTGACCCCCATGCTCCCCTGACCTCTACCCCATTCAGAACCTTTGGAGCATCATTAAAAGGAGTGTCTATGATGGCGGGAGGCAGTTCACATCTAAGCAACAGCTCTGGGAGGGTATTCTGTCCTCATGCAAAACAATTGAAGCAGAAACCATCTAAAACCTGACAAATTCAATGGACGAGAGAGTTCAGAAGCTCCTTTCGAACAAGGGGTCCTATGTGAAAATGTAACATCACCTAGAATAAAGTTTTGAGTTGAAAACTGTTTGATTTCAGTTTCTAACAACCTGCTAATGCTTATAATTTCAAAAATGACCATTTTTTTGGTCTTTATTAAAATGAAAAGGTTGATCGAAAAGTTTGGGGGATCTAAGAGTGTGGCAACCCAGTAGTCATGATTACTTCGAATTCTGACAATATGAGGGTCATGCTGCAGGTAGTGCAGCAAGAAGGCACTTATGTGTCTTGCGCATCTCGGAGCCCCAAAATTATTTTCCGGGCTAGATGCAGCTAAAAATTATTTTTAATTTTAAATCTGGTGAAGCTTATTATAGATGGCCTAATAGGATCAGTGCTGCACACTGCTACAAAGCCCAAATTATTTTCCAGTCAAGATACAGATAAACATGATTAGTAATTTGAAAGCTTAAAACGGTTGGTAGGGTGATTTTAACCAATCATCAAGCTTTTACTCTCCCCAGGATGACACAGGGGTAGAAAAGTCGTTTCGGATCCATGATTTGTTCATCTTTATGAACGTGAGTCTGTCTACATTATCAGTGGAGAGCCGCGTGCGCTTATCTGTCAGCACACCACCAGCAGCGCTGAACACACGTTCAGACAGAACGCTGGCTGCGGGGCATGACAAGATCTCCAAGGCGTAAGTGGCTAGCTCCGGCCATTTATCCAGATTGGAAGCCCAAAAAGAGCAAGGGTCCAGTGACACAGTCGTGGCTTCAATGTTTACTTGGAGATACTCCTGTACCATCGTCTCTAGGCGTTGACTATGTGTCAGACTTCTTGTCTCCTGTGGCCTTGCAAAGGATGGGCTAAAAAAGTGGTGAAATGATTCCGCAAAATTGATGTTACCAGCAGATACTGTGGTTCTGTTACGGTTTGAGTGCTGAACACTTGACGGTCCCACGGTTGGCAAGTTGGAACTGTGAGATTCACTACGTGCACCACTGGTATTTTGTGGAAAACCACATGTAAGATTCTGCAACAGTCTCTGCTGATACTCCTGCATGCGTGCATCCCTTTCTATGGCAGGAATAATTTCTGCAAATTTACTTTTGTACCGGGGATCTAACAGTGTGGCAACCCAGTAGTCAGGATTATTTCTAATTCTCACAATTCGAGGGTCATGTTGCAGGTAGTGCAGCAAGAAGGCACTCATGTGTGTTGCGCATCCAGGAGCACCAAGTCCCTGTTGTGTTGGTGGCGAGGTAACAATCATGCTTCCTTCCTCTGTCCTCTCCCCCCAACCTCGCACAACAGAAATGTGATCAAGGTCTCCCTCATCTGATGAGTCTTCCATCAGTTCGTCCTCCACTTCTTCCTGGGCTCCTGCACCTTCCTCACTAGTTTGGCTGCTACCATGCGCCCTGGTAAAACCATCTCCCCCACCCTCACATGCCTGCCGCCTTGGTGCTGCCGACCGTCTGGACCTTGCAGATGTTAGCCCTTCCGCATACAACTCCTCCTCCTCTACTTCCTTCACCTCCTCTTGTGCCACCACCTGACTCCGAATTCTGTTTAACATGTGCTCCAGCATGTAAATCACCGGAATAGTCATGCTGATAATGGCATCGTCAGCACTAAACATCTTCGTCGCCATTTCAAAACTGTGCAGAAGGGTGCATAGGTTCCTGATCTGAGACCACTCCTCCAGCGTGATTTGCCCCACCTCTGAATCTCGTTGGCCCAGGCTATACGTCAGAACGTATTGCACCAGGGCTTGTCGGTGCTGCCACAGTCGCTGCAACATGTGCAGAGTTGAATTCCACCGGGTAGGCACATCGCATTTTAGCCGGTGAAGTGGCAGGCCCAACGACTTCTGTAGAGATGTAAGTCGCTGAGCTGCGGGATGCGAACGGCGGAAGTGAGCACACAGCGACCGTGCCCTCTGCAGAAGGCCATCTAGTCTGGGATAGTGGGCTAAAAATTGCTGGACAACCAGGTTCAACACGTGAGCCATACAAGGCACGTGTGTGACATTGCCCCGGCGAAGGGCCGCACCCAGGTTTGCAGCATTGTCGCACACGGCCTTCCCTGGTTTCAGGTCCAGTGGAGACAACCATTCATGAAATTGGTTCTCCAGAGCTGACCACAACTCCTCAGCTGTGTGACTCACATTTCCCAGACATTTCAATGTAAAAACCGCCTGATGACGTTGAGCCCTACTGCCAGCATAGTAAGGAGGTGTGCAGGATCCCTTCTGCGCAGTTAGAAAGCTTGTGGCATGACCAGACAGGCTTTGGGTGCAGGTGGAAGACCGAGAGGAGGTTGAGGAGGCAGAAGCAGTGGAGGAACTTTGACATAAAGAGGATTGACGCACAACTCGTGGGGACGGCAAGACTTGGACAGCAGCCCCTTGTCCTGCTGTCACCATAGTTACCCAGTGCCCAGTCAGCGACATGTAACGCCCCTGTCCATGCCTACTCGTCCAAGTGTCTGTGGTGAAATGCACCCTGTCACACACAGAGTTTCTCAAAGAAGCGGTGATGTTGTGTGCGACATGATGGTGGAGCGCAGGCACACCTTTCTTTGAGAAGTAGTGCCGACTGGGCATCTGGTACTGGGGCACTGCGACGGACATAAGGTCTCGAAAATCCTCTGTGTCCACCAGGCGGAAAGGCAGCATTTCTGTAGCCAAGAGCTTGCAGATGGTGAAATTCAACCTCTTAGATTTCTCATGGCTAGGAGGAAATGGTCTTTTACTTGTCCACATCTGAGGGACCGAGGGCTGGCTATTGTGCTTAGACGGGGTTGACAAGGGTGTCCCCGGCAAACTGCCGGTCTGTGAGGAAGATGCAGGCGGACATGTTAGGTTGCCTTGATCCAAAGGTGGTGCTATCGATGTCGGACAGCGCTCAACACCAGCTGGTGTTACCACCTCCAAAGAAAATGATGACCTGCCAATCACGCTGGCTGTTGCGGGTAAAGAGGTGGCAGGTCTGCGCCCCAAAACAGGTGTGACTGCTGTCCCCCCAGTCACAGAGGATGAAGAGGCCGCGGATGCACAAGATATGGCAGACGGTGGTTGGCCCGGCCGGCTAGGCCGCATTGTAGCACACTGAGCTTCCCACTGCAACTTATGCTTCATGTCCATGTGCCGGTTCATGCATGAAGTACTCAAACTATGTATTTTTTGGCCTCTACTTAGCTTTTGCTGACAAATGTTACAGATAACACGAGTTGGGTCATCTTTATCGATCTGAAAAAATGCCCAGGCTATGCAAGGCTTAGCACCCATGCGACCTGAAGAGCCACCACGACTTGTGGTGAGAGGCAGAGTTGTGTTTGAGGATGCAGTTGTTGACGTGCTTCCAGTACTACGTCTCTGTCCAGGAAGGCGCAACCTGACCTCGTCGTCACTAGCATCTTCCTCCACCTCCTCTGCTGACCTCATCTCTTGGCTGACTGTGGGTTGACAGTAAGTGGGATCTCCGACCTTATCATCATCACCCTGTGCGTTATCACACCCGTCGTCCTCAGAGCCAACCTGTTCCTGCCCTGACAAAAAACTAAAGTTGTCGCTCCAATCAGGTATTTGAGTCTTATCATCGTCTTCCTCATTGTCTCCACCAACAGGAGTTACAGTTTGGGAATGAGGGTCTACATTATGGTCAGAACCTTCTGCGTCTGGTCCTGGATCCGACTCATAAAGATTCTGGGCATCAGTGCAGATCATTTCCTCGTCTGGATTCACAGAAGCGCTGGAGTCGACCTCTGATTCCCAGGCTATAGTATGAGTAAACAGCTCTGCAGACTCAACCATCTGTTCTACCTCATACTCAGACGGGCAGCTGGAGATTTGGGAGCTGTGAGGAAGCAAGTGCGATTTGGGTGACACCTTTGAGGACTGGAGTATTTGTGATGTTGAAGTTGATGTGGAGGAGAGCCCACTTAAAGGAGCACTTGATATCTGTTGAAGCACCTGCTGTTTTTGTGCCTCATCTGGAATTTGTAGCGATTGGCGTGGCCGTAAGAAAGGGATCTTATCACATTGTCCGCTAAAAGAAGTAGACATTTTAGTTTGGCTGGAAGATGGTCTTTCTTCTGCACCTACCGCACGGACACAACCTTTTTTCCCCTTCCCAACACGCCTATTCCCCTTTCCACCAGCAGCAGGCCTTTTTCCACTCATTTTGGTGGTTAACTAATTCACAACTCTGGAGTTGTTTGCACAAAAAAACAATGGATGGTAACCGAGCAGAGCTGAGTGGCCAAACTGTGGTATTAGGCCAAAACTATTGGCTGGGCTAGATGCAGAAAAAAATTATTTTTAATTTGCAACCTGATGGAGGTCAGTATAGATGGACTAATAGAACAAGTCCCACACGCTGCTAGAAGCCCAAATATTTTTTCAGAGATAAATGAAGAAAAAAATTATTTTTAATTTGCAACCTGATGGAGGTCAGTATAGATGGACTAATAGACCAAGTCCCACACACTGCTAGAAGCCCAAATATTTTTTCAGAGCTAGATGCAGAAAAAAATTATTTTTAATTTGCAACCTGATGGAGGTCAGTATAGATGGACTAATAGACCAAGTCCCACACACTGCTAGAAGCCCAAATATTTTTTCAGAGCTAGATGCAGAAAAAAATTATTTTTAATTTGCAACCTGATGGAGGTCAGTATAGATGGACTAATAGACCAAGTCCCACACACCGCTAGAAGCCCAAATATTTTTTCAGAGCTAGATGCAGAAAAAAATTATTTTTAATTTGCAACCTGATGGAGGTCAGTATAGATGGACTAATAGACCAAGTCCCACACACTGCTAGAAGCCCAAATATTTTTTCAGAGCTAGATGCAGAAAAAAATTATTTTTAATTTGCAACCTGATGGAGGTCAGTATAGATGGACTAATAGAACAAGTCCCACACGCTGCTAGAAGCCCAAATATTTTTTCAGAGATAAATGAAGAAAAAAATTATTTTTAATTTGCAACCTGATGGAGGTCAGTATAGATGGACTAATAGACCAAGTCCCACACACTGCTAGAAGCCCAAATATTTTTTCAGAGCTAGATGCAGAAAAAAATTATTTTTAATTTGCAACCTGATGGAGGTCAGTATAGATGGACTAATAGACCAAGTCCCACACACTGCTAGAAGCCCAAATATTTTTTCAGAGCTAGATGCAGAAAAAAATTATTTTTAATTTGCAACCTGATGGAGGTCAGTATAGATGGACTAATAGACCAAGTCCCACACACCGCTAGAAGCCCAAATATTTTTTCAGAGCTAGATGCAGAAATTTTTTTTATTCAATTTGCAACCTGATGGAGGTCAGTATAGATGGACTAATAGACCAAGTCCCACACACTGCTAGAAGCCCAAATATTTTTTCAGAGCTAGATGCAGAAAAATTTTTTATTCAATTTGCAACCTGATGGAGGTCAGTATAGATGGACTAATAGACCAAGTCCCACACACTGCTAGAAGCCCAATTATTTTTTCAGAGCTAGATGCAGAAAAAAAATATTTTTAATTTGCAACCTGATGGAGGTCAGTATAGATGGACTAATAGACCAAGTCCCACACACTGCTAGAAGCCCAAATATTTTTTCAGAGCTAGATGCAGAAAAAAATTATTTTTAATTTGCAACCTGATGGAGGTCAGTATAGATGGACTAATAGAACAAGTCCCACACGCTGCTAGAAGCCCAAATATTTTTTCAGAGATAAATGAAGAAAAAAATTATTTTTAATTTGCAACCTGATGGAGGTCAGTATAGATGGACTAATAGACCAAGTCCCACACACTGCTAGAAGCCCAAATATTTTTTCAGAGCTAGATGCAGAAAAAAATTATTTTTAATTTGCAACCTGATGGAGGTCAGTATAGATGGACTAATAGACCAAGTCCCACACACTGCTAGAAGCCCAAATATTTTTTCAGAGCTAGATGCAGAAAAAAATTATTTTTAATTTGCAACCTGATGGAGGTCAGTATAGATGGACTAATAGAACAAGTCCCACACGCTGCTAGAAGCCCAAATATTTTTTCAGAGATAAATGAAGAAAAAAATTATTTTTAATTTGCAACCTGATGGAGGTCAGTATAGATGGACTAATAGACCAAGTCCCACACACTGCTAGAAGCCCAAATATTTTTTCAGAGCTAGATGCAGAAAAAAATTATTTTTAATTTGCAACCTGATGGAGGTCAGTATAGATGGACTAATAGACCAAGTCCCACACACTGCTAGAAGCCCAAATATTTTTTCAGAGCTACATGCAGAAAAAAATTATTTTTAATTTGCAACCTGATGGAGGTCAGTATAGATGGACTAATAGAACAAGTCCCACACGCTGCTAGAAGCCCAAATATTTTTTCAGAGATAAATGAAGAAAAAAATTATTTTTAATTTGCAACCTGATGGAGGTCAGTATAGATGGACTAATAGACCAAGTCCCACACACTGCTAGAAGCCCAAATATTTTTTCAGAGCTAGATGCAGAAAAAAAATATTTTTAATTTGCAACCTGATGGAGGTCAGTATAGATGGACTAATAGACCAAGTCCCACACACTGCTAGAAGCCCAAATATTTTTTCAGAGCTAGATGCAGAAAAAAATTATTTTTAATTTGCAACCTGATGGAGGTCAGTATAGATGGACTAATAGAACAAGTCCCACACGCTGCTAGAAGCCCAAATATTTTTTCAGAGATAAATGAAGAAAAAAATTATTTTTAATTTGCAACCTGATGGAGGTCAGTATAGATGGACTAATAGACCAAGTCCCACACACTGCTAGAAGCCCAAATATTTTTTCAGAGCTAGATGCAGAAAAAAATTATTTTTAATTTGCAACCTGATGAAGGTCAGTATAGATGGACTAATAGACCAAGTCCCACACACTGCTAGAAGCCCAAATATTTTTTCAGAGCTAGATGTAGAAAAAAATTATTTTTAATTTGCAACCTGATGGAGGTCAGTATAGATGGACTAATAGACCAAGTCCCACACACCGCTAGAAGCCCAAATATTTTTTCAGAGCTAGATGCAGAAAAAAATTATATTCAGTTTGCAACCTGATGGAGGTCAGTATAGATGGACTAATAGAATGATGCTATGCCCAAAAGATTTTACTTCACTAGGTGCAGTAAAAAAATTGGTATTCTATACACAGGTGGTATATCTTGCAACACAGATAGGCTACTCCACTGACTAACACACTCTGCAATAGGCCAAAAAGGATTAGCTTTGCTAGATTCAGCCAAATGCTGTGAAAAAAACTTGCACAGCACTGGCACAGACCTGCCTGGCAAAAACTGATAGGAACTGATGTAACCTAGTTCTGAAAAGGACTCCAATTACAATTAGTCTTTACTCCCACAATCTATCTATTTAAGAGCACAGACCTGCCTGATAAAAGTCGTAGGAAATGCTGTAACCTAGTCCTTAAAAGGACTGCAATCACAACTATTCCCTACTCCCAAGCTATCTGTATATTTGTGCGAAAATTGGCTTGAAATTAACAAGGTATAGCGCACACAGCAACAGCGGTGCCGTCTAACACGCAGCTGCAGCAGTGAGAAAATGGTGGCGACGGGGAAAATGGCTTGGTCTTATAGGGCAAGGACATGTGACATACACTGCCAATCACACATGCCCTTGCTTGTGTGAAAAAAAGCACTTCGCTCCGTGTGTGCGCTGCTGATAGGCTGACAGATTGCACCTCCCCACTGCAAATGCGGGAAAGAGAAAAAAAAATGGAGATCTTCATTGTTCCTGCAGAGATCCATCCCCTGCCCCTCCCCCCGCCCCGCTGTACACTCAAACTGCGTATTAACATTAATTTTCATCATTACTGAGAAAAAATCCAGTTATGATTTTGGTGCACGAACAGTTATCGAACATAACCTCGAACAGCCGAATTTTTCTCAAATTGTTCGTGTTCGCCGACCGGCTCGAACACCGCCCAAAACAGCTCGAATTTGAGATTGGCGAACAGTTCGAGTAGAACAACGCTCATCTCTAATATTGGGCACTAAAATGGCATATTTGAAATTTTCACTCTGCAACATCAATTGCACACTAATTTCTGGAGAATGCCAGTGGAATCAAAATAGTCACTACACCCCTAGATGATTTTCCTGAGTGTAATTTGCAAAATTAGGGATTTCAGCGGTTTTAGAAGCTTAGGTGCTCTGCAAATCGTTCCCACAAACTACAGTGCCTACAAGTAGTATTCAACCCCCTGCAGATTTAGCTGGTTGACACATGCGGAATTAACTTGGCATTGTGACATTTGTACTGTAGATCAGCCTGGAAGTGGGAAATGCACTGCAGCAAATTTTGTTTTTGTTTTTTTTATGTATTTTTTTTTAAAACGTTAAAAGTTAATTCAGCGTGTCATTTATTATTCAACCCCTCAAACCACAAGAATTCTGTTTGGTCCCCCTAAAGTATTAAGAAGTAGTTCAGGCACCAAGAATAATGAGCTTCACATGTGTGGATTAAAGATCTCTTTTGCCAGCCTTTTCTGACTATTTAAGACCCTCACCAAACTTGTGAACAGCACTCAGACATGGTCAACATGGGAAAGACAAAGGAGCATTCCAAGGCCATCAGAGACAAGATCGTGGAGGGTCACAAGGCTGGCAAGGGGTACAAAACCCTTTCCAAGGAGTTGGGCCTAGCTGTCTCCACTGTTGGGAGCATCATCCGTAAGTGGAAGGCTTATGGAACTACTGTTAGCCTTCCACGGCCTGGACAGCCTTTGAAAGTGTCCTCCCGTGCCGAGGCCAGGCTTGTCCGAAGAGTCAAGGCTAACCCAAGGACAACAAGGAAGGAGCTCCGGGAAGATCTCATGGCAGTGGGGACATTGGTTTCAGTCAATACCATAAGTAACGTACTCCACCGCAATGGTCTCCGTTCCAGACAAGCCTGTATGGTACCTTTACTTTCAAAGCGTCATGTCAAGGCTCGTCTACAGTTTGCTCATGATCACTTGGAGGACTCTGAGACAGACTGGTTCAAGGTTCTATGGTCTGATGAGACCAAGATCGAGATCTTTGGTGCCAACCACACACGTGACGTTTGGAGACTGGATGGCACTGCATACGACCCCAAGAATACCATCTCTACAGTCAAGCATGGTGGTGGCAGCATCATGCTGTGGGGCTCTTTCTCAGCCAAGGGGCCTGGCCATCTGGTCCGCATCCATGGGAAGATGGATAGCACGGCCTACCTGGAGATTTTGGCCAAGAACCTCCGCTCCTCCATCAAGGATCTTAAGATGGGTCGTAATTTCATCTTCCAACAAGACAACGACCCAAAGCACACAGCCAAGAAAACCAAGGCCTGGTTCAAGAGGGAAAAAGTCAAGGTGTTGGAGTGGCCTAGTCAGTCTCCTGACCTTAACCCAATTGAAAACTTGTGGAAGGAGCTCAAGAATATAGTCCACATGAGACACCCAAAGAACCTAGATAACTTGGAGAAGATCTGCATGGAGGAGTGGGCCAAGATAACTCCACAGACCTGTGCCGGCCTGATCAGGTCTTATAAAAGACGATTATTAGCTGTAATTGCAAACAAGGGTTATTCCACAAAATATTAAACATAGGGGTTGTATACTAATTGACCCACACTTTTATGTTTAAAATTTAATAAAATTCAACTGAGCAACATAACTTTTTGGTTTGTAAGATTCATGCTTCTGTTCATAAAACCTACTCTCATTTGCAGTTTGAAGGCTCTAACTTATTTGCATCTTATCAAACCAGCTAAATCTGCAGGGGGTTGAATACTACTTGTAGGCACTGTACTCCAGGAAACTATGCTCCCTAAAAGCCAAATGGCATTCTCTCATTCTTCTCTCTTTGCCATATACCAAACCTAAAGTGTGCAACCACATATAAGGAATTGTTTCATTTGGAATATATTGCTTTATAAATGTATGGGTCTATTTCCCCCTATTATTCTTTGTGAAAAATAAAAATTTGGGCTTAAAACAACATTTTTGTGTAGAAAAAGTATTTTTTCATTTTCAAGTCCGAATGTTATGAAATTTTGTGAACTACCTGTGAGTTCAATATGCTTACTATACCCCTATGTGAATGAATTGAATGGTGTAAGTTTGCAAATTGGGTCATTTGTGGGGGGTTACTGCTCTTCTGGCAGTACAACGGCTCTATAAATGCTGCATGGTGCCAGCAAACCACGCGAGCAAAGTTTGCTTCCCAAAACGGCACTCCTTTCTTTTGGAACTTTCCCGTGTGCCTGAACAGTTGTTTCCCCAAAATATGAGGCATCAACGTACTCAGGAAAATTGGTGGTTCATTTTCTCTTGTTGCCATCATGAAAATGAAAAATTTGGGGCTATCCAACATTTTAAAATTAAAAAATTTAGAAATTTTCGACATGTTTGCTAAAACTACTTTATTGTTACAAATAAACGCAAAAAATATTGACCTAAATTTAACACTAACATGGAGTATAATGTGTCACAAAAAATCAACCTCAGTATCACTGGGATACATTGAAGCGTTACAGAGTTTTTACCACATAAAGCGATGCTGCTCCGAATTTGGAAACTGTGGCCTGGTCAGGAAAGTGAAAACAGGTTCCTGGGTTGAAGGGGTTAACGTTATACAACACCTGGCAAAAATTATGGAATCACCGGGCTCGGAGTATGTTCACTCAGTTGTTTAATGTTGTTGAAAAAAAGCAGATCACAGACATGGCACAAAACTAAAGTCATTTCAAATGGCAACTTTACAGTATGGCTTTAAGAAACACTAAAAGATAAAAAAAAAAGTGGTACTCAGTAAGGGTAATTTTTTTCAGACAAAGCAGAGGGAAAAAATTATGGAATCACTCAATTCTGAGGAAAAAATTATGGAATCACCCTGTAAATTTTCATTTCCAAAACGAACACCTGCATCAAATTAGATCTGCTCGTTAGTCTGCATCTAAAAAGGAGTGATCACACCTTGGAGAGCTGTTGCACCAAGTGGACTGACATGAATCATGGCTTCAACACGAGAGATGTCAATTGAAACAAAGGAGAGGATTATCAAACTCTAAAAAAAGGTAAATCATCACACAATGTTGCAAAAGATGTTGGTTTTTCACAGTCAGCTGTGTCTAAAATCTGGACCAAATACAAGAGAATCATCAAGAGAATGCCAAGAGTGTGCAAAGCAGTCATCAAAGCAAAAGGTGGCTACTTTGAAGAACCTAGAATATAAGACATATTTTCAGTTGTTTCACACTTTTTTGTTAAGTATTTAATTCCACATGTGTTAATTCATAGTTTTGATGCCTTCAGTGTGAATGTACAATTTTCAAAGTCATGAAAATACCGAAAAATCTTTAAATGAGAAGGTGTGTCCAAACTTTTGGTCTGTACTGTATATATACAGTTATATGAAAATGTTTGGGCACCCCTATTAATCTTAAGCTTAATGTTTTCTTAAAATTGGTGTTTTTGCAACAGCTATTTCAGTTTGATATATGTAATAACTGTTGGACAGAGTAATGTTTCTGCCTTGAAATTAGGTTTATTGTACTAACAGAAAATGTGCAATCTGCATTCAAACAAAATTTGACAGGTGCATAAGTATGGGCACCCTTATCATTTTCTTGTTTTAAATACTCCTACCTACTTTTTACTGACTTACTAAAGCACTTTTTTTAGTTTTGTAACCTCATTGAGCTTTGAACTTCATAGCCAGGTGTATGCAATCATGAGAAAAGCTACTTAGTGTGGCCACTTGCAAGTTGTTCTGTTTGAATCTCCTCTGAAGAGTGGCATCATGGGCTCCTCAAAACTACTGTCAAATGATCTGAAAACAAAGATTATTCAACATAGTTGTTCAGGGGAAGGATACAGAAAGCTGTCTCAGAGATTTAACCTGTCAGTTTCCACTGTGAGGAACATAGTAAGGAAATGGAAGAACACAGGGACAGTTCTTGTTAAGGCCAGAAGTGGCAGGCCAAGAAAAACATCAGAAAGGCAGAGAAGAAGAATGGTGCGATCAGTCAAGGACAATCCTCAGACCACCTCCAGAGAGCTGCAGCATCAACTTGCTGCAGATGGTGTCACTGTGCATCGGTCAACTATACAATGCACTTTGCACAAGGAGAAGCTGTATGGGAGAGTGATGCAAAAGAAGCCGTTTCTGCAAACACGCCACAAACAGAGTCGGCTGAGGTATGCAAAAGCACATTTGGAGAAGCCAATTTCTTTTTGGAAGAAGGTCCTGTGGACTAATGAAACCAAGATTGAGTTGTTTGGTCATACAAAAAGGCGTTATGCATGGCGGCAAAAAAACACAGCATTCCAAGAAAAACACTTGCTACCCACAGGAAAATTTGGTGGAGGTTCCATCATGCTTTGGGGCTGTGTGGCCAATGCCGGCACCGGGAATCTTGTTAAAGTTGAGGGACGCATGGATTCCACTCAGTATCAGCAGATTCTTGACAATAATGTTCAAGAATCAGTGATAAAGTTGAAGTTACGCAGGGGATGGATCTTTCAGCAAGACAATGATCCAAACAACCGCTCCAAATATACTCAGGCATTCATGCAGAGGAACAATTACAATGTTCTGGAATGGCCATCCCAGTCCCCAGACCTGAATATCATTGAACATCTGTGGGATCATTTGAAGAGGGCTGTCCATGCTCGGCGACCATCAAACTTAACTGAACTGGAATTGTTTTGTAAAGAAGAATGGTCAAAAATACCTTCATCCAGGAGCCAGGAACTCACGGTTGTATTGCTTTCAACCGTGACAAATACATTCACCGGGAAATGTCATTTTAACATTTTACAACCTTATCTGGCCATGTGCTGTGTGACACATGCATACAGTGCTGAAAAGACATGGGAACAGCATGGGGAAGACCCCTGTAAGCATCTCTGACACCCAGGTCACTGCCTAAAAGTGTGCCCATCAGAAGTGATCCTTGCCGCAACAGAAGATGCAGACTTGCAACCATCCCCGTTCAAGTCCTTGTCCCAGGGCAGTGTTCAATTGTACCTCCCCCATTCCTTGCAATGCAAGCGCAAGTAGGCAGCCTGCCACCCACCCACCCCCAGGCTGCAATACCATACTGCTTGCTTGCTTGCACTTGAAATTGGGCCTATTAGGCATGTGGAGGCGGAATCTGGCCACCACGTCATGGCTGCGTCGGCGGCCTAGTATCCATATTCAGTCCCCAGCCGCCCGGCGGCTGGGTGTCCACGCTTGGTCCCCAGCTGCCCCTATTTGTCCCGGTGTGCCTTATACACAAGCGCGCATACCAAAACATTACCTGTGCCCTCCCCAGTACATTTAGTGGGAAGGACAGCCTAATCACAAACACGTGGATAATTGAATGTGGCCAGGGATGGTCCATCTCATTGACGCCTTCACACTGGGTTAATATTGCGGAAGCCGGGACACAGTTGGACACTGGGATGCAACACATCCTCCAGACAAAGAGAATTGCGGGACCTAGGTCAATCAGGCTTCAACACAAAGTTCAGAAGGTAGACAGCAGCAGTGGTGAGGCCATCCATCTCCTTAGCTTTCTATTCCTTGGAATGCAAGCGCATGTATGTAGTAGCAGCTAGGCCTGAGGTGGTCACCGTTTTGGTGCATATCCTAGCTCCTCCGAGGATTGCTGGATGTTTTCCTGCTACTATCCCAGTTCTATGACTCCCGTTAAAGCAAAGCTTCAGGTGATGAATGATGGATGAGGTGGTGGCAAAGGAGAAAGAGCAGGAGGAACAGGGACGATTCACATCAATATCAGGCCAGTCAACCACACATGTCTTGTAGGATATATTTCTGTACCAAAAGAAGCTGCTCGGCTACACAGTTATAGGGCATACAGTGAGTGCAATGCCTAACAAAAATTTCGAGGCACTCCAATGCCCCTTGGAAGTGACATGGAGGTCAGAGGGCCTTAACTAAACCGTTTTTTCCATTTATAGCAACTGGGTCTCCTGTACACTGTTGGCCTAAGCAGTAAATGGAAGGCTTTCCAAAAATTATGTGGAACTGCAATGCCCCTTGAAACAGACGTGGATTACAGCGTACTAAAAACCTTCTACCCATTATTGGGGAGTGGGTCTCCCTTAGTGTTCGCCGATGCATTGAAAAGCAAAAGCTGACTAAAATTAGGAGGAAATGCAATGCCGTTGGAAGAGTCGTGGAGGTTAGAGGTAATTAAAAACAACATTTCAATGCCCCTTGGAAGAGCTGTGAAGTTCAGAGTGGTTTAACAAGACGGTTTTAATGCCCCTTGGAAGAGATCTGGAGGTCACAGTAGCATAACCAGATGGTTTTAATGCCCCTTGGAAGAGACATGGAGTTCAGAGTGGTTTAACAAGACGGTTTTAATGCCCCTTGGAAGAGACGTGGAGGTCCCAGTGGAATAAAAAGACAATATCAATGCCCCTTGGAAGAGTGGTGGAGGTCCCAGTGGAATAAAAAGACAATATCAATGCCCCTTGGAAGAGTGGTGGAGGTTACAGTGGAATAAAAAGACAATATCAATGCCCCTTCGAAGAGTGGTGGAGGTCGCAGTAGAATAAAAAGACAATATCAATGCCCCTTGGAAGAGACGTGGAGGTCACAGTAGCTTAACAAGACGATTTTAATGCCCCTTGGAAGAGACATGGAGTTCAGAGTGGTTTAACAAGACGGTTTTAATGCCCCTTGGAAGAGACGTGGAGGTCACAGTAGCTTAGCAAGACGGTTTTAATGTCCCTTGGAAGAGAGAGACGTGGAGTTCAGAGTGGTTTAACAAGATGGTTTTAATGCCCCTTGGAAGAGACCTGGAGGTCCCAGTGGAATAAAAAGACAATATTAATGCCCCTTTGAAGAGTGGTGGAGGTCACAGTGGAATAAAAAGACAATATCAATGACCCTTGGAAGAGTGGTGGAAGTCGCAGTGGAATAAAAAGACAATATCAATGACCCTTGGAAGAGACGTGGAGGTCACTGTAGCTTAACAAGACAATTTTAATGCCCCTTACAAGAGCCATGCAGTACAGCATATTAAAAATATTATTCCCATTATTGGGGAGTGGGTCTCCCATAGTCTTTGCCTATGCCTTTCAAGCAATAGCTGCCAAAAATTAAGACGGAGGAACTTGCAATGCTGGCAACATGGTCCACGGTCACCCTGGTGGTATAGTGGGGGTGGAGGCTGAGGATAAAGAGAAGAGAAAAAAACACCCGAAATGAGGAAGCGCATACCCATGTGTAGGTGTGAAGTGGTGCAATCCAGCCCTTGTTCATTTTGATAAGGGTCAGCTTGTCAGCATTGTCAGTTGACAGCCGAGTGCGCTTATCTGTTATAATTCCCCCAACGGCACTAAAAACACACTCCGATAACACGCTAGCGGCAGGGCAGGCCAGGACCTCCAAGGCATACAGAGCGAGTTGATTCCAAGTGTCCAGCTTGGATACCCAATAATTAAAAGGCACAGAGGAATCACGGAGGACGCTGCAACGGTCGGCAAGGTACTCCCTCACCATCTTTTGAAACTTTCCACTCCTTGTGAGAGTACCCCGCGCCTCAGGGCCTGTAAGCTGGGCAGGTCTCAGAAAACTGTCCCAGAACGTTGACAGTGTTCCCCTTCCTCTGCTAGATTAGAGTTGCGTCTCTCTCACCTGTACGCCTTAGTTGGGCAACAAACTGTGACCTCTGCCGCTACCGTGTTCAGATGGGAATTTTTTTAACAGTTCTGCAGCAAGGGTCTTCTGGTACTGCCCCATTTTTGTAGACCTCTCCACCTCAGGAAAAAGAAAGTGAAAGTTCTTCTTGTAGTGGGGGTCTAAAAGTGTCACCAACCAGTTATGACTGCCACCCAACATTTTGACAATGCGAGGGTCACGGTTAAGGCAGCGTAACATAAAGTCAGCCATGCGTGCCAGACTGGTAAAGGGCAAGAATTCTGTGTCCTCACCAAGATGACGACTGACCATGCTCTCCTCCTCCTCCCCCCTGTCCTCAGGCCACCCACGCTGAACCGACAGTATGACAGTTGTACAGGTACTACCGTCTACAGCGCATGATACCAGCTCTTGTTCTTCCTCCTCCTCCTCTCCTTCATTGTCCCCCAATGCACGTTGGGATGAGATGAGGCTGGGCTTTGTGTAATCGCCCGCTATGGCTTCTTGATCCATCTCATCATACTCTGGCTGCAATGCCTCCTCTTTAACACTCTGCAGAGAGCGTTGCAAAAGACAGACAAATGGGATGCTGACGCTAATGATGGCGTCATCGCCACTCACCATCTTGGTGGACTCCTCAAAGTTTGTCAGGATGGTACATAAGTCAGATATCCAGGTCCACTCATGAGGTCTTATGTGTGGAGTCTGACCTGAATATCGACGGCCTTGTTGCAGCTGGTACTCCACAACTGCTCTCTTCTGCTCACAAATCATTTGCAACATGTGGAGGGTAGAGTTCCAATGTGTGGGGACATCACACACCAGTCGGTGTGCCGGAAGCTGCAAACGCTGCTGCAACACAGCAAGGGCGGCGTAAGCTGTAGCCGACTTCTGAAAATGAGCTGACAGGCAGCATACTTTGACGAGCAGATCTGGCAACTCGGGGTACGATTTAAGAAACCGCTGAACCACGAGGTTAAGCACATGAGCCAGGCATGGTACGTGTGTGATCTCGCCTCGCCTCAGAGCCGCCACCAGGTTACGGCCATTGTCACACACAACCATGCCTGGATGTAGGTTCAGCCGTCTCAGCCATAGATCTGCCTGCTCTTTCACAGCTGTCCACAACTCACAAGCAGTGTGAGGTTTATCACCTAATCTTATGAGTTTCAGTACAGCCTGTTGCCGCTTGGCTGAGGCAGTACTGCAGTGCTTCCAGCTTGTAACTGATGTGGTGATATCCGAGAGGGAGGCTGAACATGAGGAGGAGGAGGAGGATGATGAACAGGAGCTGTACACTGTGGGGGCAACTCTGACAGACATAGGGCCCGCAATCCTCGGTGTGGGGAGGATGTGTTCTGTCCCAAGGTCCGACTAGGTCCCGGCTTCCACTATGTTTACCCAGTGTGCCGTCAGGGAGATATACTGTTCCTGGCCACAAGCACTTGTCCACGTGTCCGTTGTCAGGTGGACTCTCCCAGCAACTGCGTTGTTGAGGGCACGGCAGATGTTTTGGGACATGTGCTTGGGTAGTGCGGGGATGGCACACTGGGCAAAATAGTGTCAGCTGGGGACCGAGTACCGAGGGATGGCCACCGCCATAAGGTTGCGGAAGGATTCCTTCTCCACCAGCCTAAAAGGCAGCATTTCCAACGCAAGCCGTCATGAAATGTCCGAATTTAGGACTGTGGCCTGTGGGGCGTTGGCTGCGAATTTGCGCTTTCATTCAAAGGTCTGGGATATGGACAAATGAATGCTGCGGTGGGACGTGGACGTGGACATTGATGCTGTTTATTGAGAAACTGCCATAACAAGTGAAGACTGAGAGGAGGGGGCATCTTTGCAGGCAGTTTGGACAGGGGATTGCCTTACACGCACAACAGCGGAAGAAGCAGTGGTGACACCCGCTGACACTGGTCGTGGACCCTAGGGTTTGCCCCACAAAGTCGGGTGCTTTGCTGACATGTGCCTGATCATGCTGGTGGTTGTCAGACTGGTAGTTTTGTCACCCCTGCTGATGCTGGCCTGGCAGGTGGTACAAATGGCCTTTTTGGGGCTATCAGCAGAGTCTTTAAAAAAATTACAGACTCTGGAACACCTACCGGTTGTACTGGCAACGTCCCTCGTGTTGGTGTTACGGGGAACGGTTGCCCGCCTTCTGTCTGCGGCCACCACACTGCTTCTTCCTGCCTGTTGGGGTACTCTGCCTCCCTCCACCTGTGTGCTGCTGGTCTCGCTCTGCGTGTCCTCCTGCCACGTTGGGTCAGTTACTGGATCATCCACCACCTCCTCCTCTTCCACTTCCACACCACGGTCCTCCTCCTCACTTTGTGGCAGTTGTGTCTCGTCATCGTCCACCTCTTGCCAGCGTCGCCTTCCTGTGGCCGTGGCTGTTCAAATATTTGGGCATCGCTACATGGGATCTCCTCTTCCACCACTTCAAGCGGAGCAGGCGAGGGGCCCAAATATGGAAATGGACCAGTGAACAGCTCTTCAGAGTGTCCAACTGTGGGATCAGTTGCTGTCTGACGACACTCGGCATGGTGGGAGGAAGGAGCATCAGGGTGAGGAGGAGTATGCGGTCGAGACTCACGGCTACTATCACTTGACCGTGTGGAAGACATACCGGAGGTGGTGGTGCCCAGGTGACCACCAATAGTGGTGCTGTTGTGTGCTTCCCTAGTAATTCGGTCAAGAAGTGGGAGCGAGAAGATGTGGCTGTTGGTTGTGGCACATTTTCACCTGGGCCACGGCCCCGTCCTCTGTACGCACCATCACCAGAACGTCCAGTTCCACGTCCCTTGCCACGCACCTTGCCCATTGTAAATGAAATAAAATAGCTCACACTCGCACTATCAATGGCAAAAGGGTAATAAAAAGGAGATTTGAACCGTGGAAGGGGAAAAGCACAGTTCTATTTCTCTGGCCTACAGTACACCAGAATCTTTTAAACTGATATCTTTGGGTCTGAACAGTCAGCGAGACACTGAAACTGTTTTTTTTTATGCAAAAAAGGTGGATTACACCCAGATTTGAACCGTGGAAGAGGAAAACCACAGTTCTAGTGTTCTGGCCTACACCAGAAACTTTTAAACAGATATATTTGTCTCTGAACAGTCAGCGAGACACTCAAACTGTTTTTTTTTATGCAAAAAAAGTGGATTACACCCAGATTTGAACCGTGGAAGAGGAAAATGACAGTTCTAGTTCTCTGGCCTACACCAGAATCTTTTGAACAGATATATTTGTGTCTGAACAGTCAGCGAGACACTCAAACTGTTTTTTTTATGTAAAAAAGGCAAAAAGGTGGATTACACCCAGATTTGAACCGTGGAAGAGAAAAACCACAGTTCTAGTTCTCTGGCCTACACCAGAATCTTTTAAACAGATATATTTATGTCTGAACAGTCAGCGAGACACTGAAACTGTTTTTTTTTATGCAAAAAGGTGGATTACACCCATTACACCCAGATTTGAACCATGGAAGAGGAAACCCACAGTTCTAGTTCTCTGGCCTACACCAGAATCTTTTAAACAGATATATTTGTGTCTGAACAGTCAGCGAGACACTCAAACTGTTTTTTTTATGCAAAACGGTGGATTACACCCAGATTTGAACCGTGGAAGAGGAAAACCACAGTTCTTGTTCTCTGGCCTACACTAGACTCTTTTAAACAGATATATTTGTGTCTGAACACTCACAGACACACTCATTTTTTTTTGGGGGGGGGGGGAATACCCAAAGGTTAATAAGACTGTAACATTCCTGGCGGCGTGCTTGCATGGTGCACCACCTCCCACCATGCAAGACTGCAATCTTACCTGTCAGTCCATGCTGCACTCTTTGTTACAGTTCCTGCTGTGTCCATGTCTCTTGTCTGATTGCTTATGGCGTCGGCGCGGCTTTCTGCTTGTTTCTTATAGCTACCTTGTGCACAGTCCTAATGCGTCCCCAGCCTATTGCTGTAAATCACTGGATACTTAAACCCTCTCCACCCAGTAGGAGGTGCCAGAGCAACACTTTCTCTCAGTTTGTTCCTTGCAACTGACTTGCCAGGTCCTCTCTTGTATTTTGTCTGATTCTGACACCCTGGGGGCTGAGTACCCAGGCCTGTTACCTGTACCTGTGACTTCTAGTCTGTTTCCGCCACCCTGGGGGCCGAGTTCCCAGGCTTGTTCCTGTATCTTGTTCCTGGTTCTGTTCCTGTCTGAACTGTGTCCTAGCCCTTTACCTGTTTGTCTCTATGTCCGAACCTTCCCTTTTCCTGCAGCGTCTGAACCTGCACCTAACTCCAACTCGTTGTCTCTGTACTTCTGTTTGTGAGTTTTGTGTCCACTCACTACTTCATTGTAAGTACCTTGTGTGTATCTGGTTCTGCTCGTTCTGTTTCCCGGCCTCCGTATTTATCTCCTGTGTTCTAGCTATCTTCCTGTATCTTCCAGTCTGTTCCATGTGAACAGAGCCCTGTCCTGTCTGCCTTCACCTTCTGCTCTGTTCTGCTCTGCTTGCTCACCGCTTCAGCGGTTCCGCTCTGCTCCACTTGTTTACTGCACCTGCGGTTCCACTCTTTTGTGCTTTTTACCGCACCTGCAGTTCCGCTCTGCTTGTTTACCGCACCTGCGGTTCCGCTCTGCTCCGCTTGTTTACCGCACCTGCGGCTCCGCTCTGCTCTGCTCGCTTACCACACCTGCGGTTCCACTCTGCTCTGCCTGTTCACCGCTCCGGCGGTTCCGCTCTGCTCTGCTTGTTTACCGCACCTGCGGTTCTGCACTGCTCTGCTTGTTTACCCCACCTACGGTTCCTCTCTGCTCTGCTTGTTGACCGCACCTGCGGTTCCGCTCTGCTCTGCTTGCTTACCGGACCTGCGGTTCCACTCTGCTCTGCTTGTTCACCGCTCCGGCGGTTCCACTCTGCTCCGCTTGTTTACCCCACCTGCGGTTCCTCTCTGCTCTGCTTGTTCACCGCACCTGCAGCTCCACTCTGCTTGTTTACCGCACCTGCGGTTCCGCTCTGCTCTGCTTGTTCACCGCTCCGGCGGTTCCACTCTGCTCTGCTTGTTTACCGCACCTGCGGTTCTGCTCTGCTTGTTTACTGCACCTGCGGTTCTGCTCTGCTCTGCTTGTTTACTGCACCTGCGGTTCCGCTCTGCTCCACTTGTTTACTGCACCTGCGGTTCCACTCTGCTCCGCTTGTTTACCGCACCTGCGGTTCCGCTCTGCTCTGCTTGTTCACCACACCTGTGGTTTTGCTCCGCTATGCTTGTTCACCGCACCTGCGGTTCCACTCTGCTCTGCTTGTTTACCGCACCTGCGGTTCTGCACTGCTCTGCTTGTTTACCCCACCTACGGTTCCTCTCTGCTCTGCTTGTTGACCGCACCTGCGGTTCTGCTCTGCTCTGCTTGCTTACCGCACCTGCGGTTCCACTCTGCTCTGCTTGTTCACCGCTCCGGCGGTTCCGCTCTGCTCCGCTTGTTTACCGCACCTGCGGTTCTGCACTGCTCTGCTTGTTTACCCCACCTGCGGTTCCTCTCTGCTCTGCTTGTTCACCGCACCTGCGGCTCCACTCTGCTTGTTTACCACACCTGCGGTTCCGCTCTGCTCTGCTTGTTCACCGCTCCGGCGGTTCCACTCTGCTCTGCTTGATTACCGCACCTGCAGTTCTGCTCTGCTTGTTTACTGCACCTGCGGTTCCGCTCTGCTCCACTTGTTTACTGCACCTGCGGTTCCACTCTGCTCCGCTTGTTTACCGCACCTGCGGTTCCGCTCTGCTCTGCTTGTTCACCACACCTGTGGTTTTGCTCCGCTATGCTTGTTCACCGCACCTGCGGTTTTGCTCCGCTCTGCTTGTTCACCACACCTGTAGTTTTGCTCCGCTCTGCTTGTTCACCGCTCCTGCGGTTTTGCTCTGCTAGTCCACCGCACCTGCAGCTCTGTTCCTGTATCCCAGTCTGTATTGGTCCCTATCCAGCCTGCTTTCATACCTGCCAGTGTCTGCCTGTCTGCAGTCCAGCCGTGTCTGTCAGCACCCACCTGCCTTCATACCAGCCGTGTCTACTAGTACCCATCTGCCTTCATACCAGGCATGCCTGCCAGTGCCCACTTGTCTGCATACCAGCTAACCTGCCTGTTCCAGCATTCCCCGGTGTGGGTCAACAGCTGTGACCGGGGTCTGACCTGGAGTAGCACCTGGTCCCTCTGCTCGGTTCCTCCCTGGTTCATGGAGTCGACTGAGCCGCCGTGTGACCTTGGTCGGATCAGGTTGATACTTAGTTACGCCCCTCCAGGCACTCCTCGGTTCATGGTACAGTGGGATCACTAATCTCGCTCACGCCAGTCAGTCCGGGCGCGAGCGTAACAAAGACGGGTATTTGTCCAGTCTGACTGAGGAAAAAAACAAACAAAGAGGATTTAGATGAAAAAAAAGTATTTTTCCTGGCCCCTGAGACTTGGGGCTAAGTCTAGCAATTTGAAAAGCAGCACACAGGACTGTAATGCAGTGTTTGTTGGTATAACCACTACGTGTCCTATACAGCCTGCCTGCCTGCCTGATTTCTGGGATGGATAATAGTCCTGAGAAGGACTGTTTGTTTGATTTTGCAGGCTTTAGAGACCCTACACTACCTATTTCGCAGTATAAATCTCTCCCTAGCTCAACAGCACTCTCCCTACACTATCTGATCCGGAGCGACTGTGTCCAAGATGGCGGCGCCCGGTTTTAAATACTCGAGGTGACGCTGTGCGGCCAGCCAATCACTGTAATGCCCACAACCAAAATGGCTGCGGCATTACAGTGACTGGCTGGCAATCCCTGCATGTTCATTGGCTCTGTAAAGAGCGCCAAACGTGCAGGGAGGAGACCCGAGCTCCCGCCCGAGTAACCCGAAAATGCTCGGTGCTCGCCGAACATCCCGAGTAGTGAAATGCTCGGACGAGTACCGAGCAGTGTCGAGCATGCTCGCTCAACACTAGTGCATATCTGTGTACCGTATGTGTGCGCATGTCTGAGTACCATGTGTGTGCACATGTCTGCTTACTGTGCATACATGTCTGCACAGTGTTCATGGCAGTGTATATATTTATGTCTGTTTATATGTGTTTTTGTGAATTTGTCTTCAAATATGTATCTTTTGTATGTGTGCATATCTGCGTACTGTGTGTGCATATCTGTGTACCATATGTGTGTGCATGTCTGCGTACCCTATGTGTGCGCATGTCTGCATACCGTATGTGTGCGCATGTCTGAGTACCGTGTGTGTGCACATGTCTTCGTACCGTGTGTGTGCACATGTCTGCTTACTGTGCATACATGTCTGCGTACTGTATGTGAGTGCATGTCTGCGTACTGTATTGGTGAGTATGTCTGTATATTGTATGTGTGGATATCTGCGTACTGTGCATACATGTCTGTGTATTGTATGTGAGTGCATGTCTGCGTACTGTGTGTGAGTGCATGTCTGCGTACTGTGTGTGCATGTCTGCATACTGCATAAGTGTGCATGTCTGTGTATTGTATATGTGTGCATGTTTGAGTACTGTATGTGTGTGCATGTCTGCATACTGCATGTGCGTGCATGTCTGCATATTGTATGTGTGTGCATATCTGCGTACCGTGTATACATGTCTGCGTACTGTATGTGTGTACATGTCTGCGTACTGTATGTGTGCATGTCTGCGTACTATGTGTGTGTGTATGTCTGCATATGTGAAGGATGAAGTAGCAGGCTGGGTCCTGTGTTGTAAACCTATATTTCTCTTCCGTATCTGTGCATCATGAATCATAATTTGTGTTAAAGGGGCCCACAGACTCCTTCGCCCCGGGACCACAAAAACCTGGAGCCGGCCCTATGTCTGTATATATTTTGCAGAGGGGCAGTGTGTGTGGGTGTGTGTATTTTGCAGAGGGACAGTATGTGTGTATATTTTGCAGAGGGGCAGTGTGTGTGGGAAGTACTTTGCAAGTCTCCTGTGATTTCTGCTTCAGTCCCAAGTTAAATTGCCCTGTTGGCACTTTGCGATAAATAAGTGGGTTTTGGGTTGCCGGTTGGGCACTCAGTCTCTAAAAGGTTCGCCATCACTGCCCTAGTGCATTGGCAATCAGAGTAATGGGGCTTGGGGTTGATATCAGCTATAAAGTATAAAAACACAGCTGACATCAAGCCCTGGTGTTAGTAATGGAGAGGATGAGAGGAGAGGGAGGAGGAGCTGGGGGATGCAGGAGAGAATTGAATGTACTGAATAGCTGTTTAGGGTTTTGAGACAGGGATGATATGAGAGATGAGAAATAGGTTTGTTTTGCTGCAGTAAGTAATAGCACGGCATTTTGACAACTTCTGTTACTAGACGGGCTACTTGACTCCCTTTCTTTGGCAGCCGCACAGCTGTATGCCTTGTACATGAGGGCCAGAAAGAACATGTGCTCCAGTGGATGGCAAGCGCTGCATCAAGTGGCCTGATATCTCCTCCTCTTTCTCCACCTCAACATCACACACAGTACAGTCCACAGATGTGGCACCCCAATTACCCTTGCTTCCCCCACGTCACAACACTCCAACAGCCCAACTGACTGTAGGGAACCACAGATGGGTGAGTTTGCAGAACTGTTCACACATTCTATGCCATGGGCATTAGAAATCTGCTCCATAGATTCACAGAGTCAAGAGAAGGAAGGAATGCATATGCACCGATGACCATTTTTTTTTTTAGGCTGGATCCGGGACAGGACAAAGTAGGGTCCAAGCAGCATCCTGACCCTCGTCACCAAACGTTAAACCTGGGGGGAGGTGATCCTAATGAAACTCAGATACCTGAGGCTCATGTGGACTGTACTGTGCTGTCAGGGCAGGAAGAGGAGGAGGGTGACTCTCAGGGCAAGGAATGGGATAACAGACTGGATGATGTTGAGGTTGTAGATCCTTGGTAGATTCACTTGGTGTGAACCCAGAGGCACGCATCTGAGTAGGTCATCTGGAGGGGGAGGAGGAAGAAGATGAGGAGGTTACGTTTCATCCTACGATGCAGACACGTAGTGATGCAACCACGACGAGCACTGCATCCTTAGCTACAACTGTGGCTGTAGCCAGCAGTGGTCGCAGGTCTGCAGCTCGCAGGGGCAGCAATGGTTGCCTAGCCTGGGCCTTTTGTGACACCGCAAAGGATGAGCCAACGTACGTTATCTGCCAACAAAAAAAAACTCAGTAGAGGGAAAAAATGCAATACTATGACTACTACATGCATGAACCTTCACATGCGCAATCAACATGCATTACTCTCCCAATCTTACTGCGATAAAATGTGGACCAGCGGACCTCAACAACCATCAGCTGCCCCATCAACCGCATTTGCTGCTTCTTCCTCCTCCTCTGTTACTGTGCCAAGTGTTGTCATGCAGGTCTCTAACCGCATAACTTCCAGTTGTTTACCCACTACAGTCAGGCTGAGTGAGAGCACGTCAGCTGTAACAGAAGCGGAAAAGCCTGCTGTTTTTGACCGATCTCAGAGAACCAGCACATCACATCTTTATCAATCCACCATAACATCTCCGCCTGCAACTCACTCACGGTCCCGCAGTTTGTCCAGTTCATCGTACTGCGCTCTCTCTCAGCACTGCAGCCAGCCCTCGGTCCCGCAGTTGTGGTCACATAAAAGATTGTTTCCTCCTACACATTACAAAGCTAAGCGGTTTAACTCCACCATCTCCAATCTGCTGGCCACGGAAATGCTGCCTTTCCACCTGGTAGAAACAGGCTGTTTCCGAAAGCTGACAGCTGTTGCAGTCCCCCAGTACCAGTTGCCCAGTCACCATTACTTCTCTAAGAAATCTGAGCCTGCACTACACCAGCATGTCGCAGACAACATCACCCACTCCTTGAGGAAATCCATATCTGCCAGGGTGCATTTCACCACACACCTGTACGAGTAAGTATGGCCAGGAGCATTACATCTCACTGACTGGGTATTGGGAGTCTTTGGTGGCTGTGGGGGCATATGGGGAAGGGGCTGCTCCACAAGTCTTGGAATCCCCAAGGCATGCAGGACAAACCTCTGCATTTCACACTTTCTCCACTGCTTCTGCCTCCTCCACCTCATCTAGGACCTCTACATGCCTCTGCCTAACCTCTGCCTAAATGAGACACGTGTTCCAACACTGCAGAGCGAATCCCCACCACCTGGTGGCGGCCCTACGCTGCAGAAAGCTCACACACGTACCTTTTATCGTTCACATCTTCAACCTGGTGGCACAGCGATTACTCCACCACTATCCTGGCCTGGATGCGCTGCTGCAGAAAGCATGGAAGCTGTGTGCTCACTTTCACCATTCGCGACCCCTCAGGTCATCGACTTGCATCAATATAGAGGTCTTTGTTCATGCCAGTTAACTGGTTGATATGTGAGGTGCAGACATGGTGGAATTCCATTCTGCACATCTTGCAGCTACTGTGGAAGCAGCAACAAGCCCTAATGCAGTATGTCATGTCATATAGCGTGGGCAGTACGAGCGTAGTGCATATCACCTTTACGGAGTGGGCACAGATTAAGGACCTCTACACCTTTCTCTACAGTTTCGAAATGGCTGCTAAGATGGTTAGCGATGACGATGTCATTATCAGCATCACTATTTTGGTCTTCTACATGCTGGAGCAGACTTTGAATGGCATGTTGGAGGAGGTGATAGTCCCTGAGGAAGAGGAGGAAGCAGAGTAGGAAACGGAAGGGATAACAATTTCTCAAAGTTCCAGACTGTCGTCACACAGGCAGGTGCCAAGGGAGGGTGGATTACATCGATCGAGGGGAGCTGTTGATACCAGACAAAGTGTTAGTGAAGGTGCAGGAGAAAAGGAATAAATGGAGGAGGAAGAGTTGATGGGCGAGCAACAGTCAGGAGATGATTAGGATAATCATCCCCTCTCTGTTAATCGTGGTTGGCGGGAGTGAACGGAGGAAACAAGCATCAGTGTTTCACAGCCACCAACACAGCATGGCCTTGAACCTCATGGAAAAACCCCAAAATATGAGTGCCTTCTTGCTGCACTATCTGCAACATGATTCCCAAATAATTATGATTCAAAATAGTGCTGACTACTGGGTTACCACTCTGTTAGATCCA
This sequence comes from Phyllobates terribilis, assembly GCF_046119375.1. Taxonomy (NCBI): domain Eukaryota; kingdom Metazoa; phylum Chordata; class Amphibia; order Anura; family Dendrobatidae; genus Phyllobates; species Phyllobates terribilis. The sequence goes on from NW_027362771.1 coordinate 89,060,681, forward strand.
TGTTATAAGAGTAAATTTTGTCAGATGCTTCCTGCCCTGGAAAGGGACCCGCAAATGCTGGAGTATCAAAACACACTTTTACAGAACCTTAAGAGAGATTTTCCCAAAGACAGCAGTGTGGCACACAGTGTGCATCACAGTGCTAGACTTCCTTCCTCCGGAACGTCAATTTGTCAACACCAAAACATTAGCTGCAGCAGCATCAGTGTAAGTGGCAGAAGCAATTTCTGTGAGCCCTTTCACACATTTTTTACACCAGCTCGTGCGCCAGCACAGCAGAGTACAAGTATGACACAAGGTGAACAACTGGAGAGGATGATGCATGAGTATCTAGAGCTCAATATCAATACCATCAGGGAGTGTTTGGACCCTTTTGCATTTTGGTCTTCCAAAATGGAGGAGTGGCCTGAGCTCGCCTGTCACGTCTTTGAGGTTTTATCATGCCCGGCAGCCAGCGTTGTCTCAGAACGTGTCTTTAGCGCTGCTGGTGGTGTCCTGACAGATAAGCACAGCTGGCTGTCCCCTGAAAGTGTAGACCATCTAACTTTCATCAAGATGAACAAGTCATGGATCTCCAAGGACTTTTGCACCCCAATCGCAGACTGTACAGACTAAGTGATGTTGTAGTTTTTAGTGTGCTGCATTGATCTCAAGTAATTGCTGTCTGTGATATCTTTAGTGTTGCTTCTGTGCCTGCTATTGCTGCTACTACTGCAGATGTTAACAATACATTTTGGAAATGTGAAGACTCAGGGATGGGTCTCCATCTGCTGGGTTGGCTGTAGTGGAAGAGGCGTCGGTCCCCATTATACTAGTTCTACTCTAGTGAAATTGATGCCACTTTAGTGGTGTCAACTCCTAATTTAGGGAAATTTTAACACTCCTGGTTGGATCTCCACCTGCTGGGTTGGCTGTATTGAAAGAGGTGTCGGTTCCCATTATACTAGTTCTACTCTGGTGAAATTAATGCCACTTCAGTGGTGTCTGCCACTAATTTTTGGAAATGTGGAGACTCCTGATTGAGTCTCCATCTTATGGGTTGTCTGTAGTGGAAGAGGTGTCACTCCTCATTATACTAGTTCTACGGTAGTGAAATTCATGCCACTTCAGTGGGGTCAGCCCCTAATTTAGGGAAATGTGAACTCTCTTGATTGGGTCTCCATCTGCTGGGTTGACTGTAGTGGAAGAGGTGTCAGTCCCCATTATACTATTTCTACTCTGGTGAAATTGATGCCACTTTGGTGGTGTCAGACCCTAATTTAGGGAAATGTGAACACTCCTGGTGAGGTCTCCATCTCCTGGGTTGGCTGTAGTGGAATAGGTGTCTGTCCTAATTATACTATTTCTACTTAGATTCTAATGTGGACCCCTGGATGGAGCAAAATTTCAGCACAAAAGAATTATAAGCTCAGATGTGGCCTAGCTTCTGTAGCACGGTAGTACCTGACACAAATTTTGATTTTCTAATGTGAATTCCTAAATATAAATCCAAAAAAGAAAAAATACCAGGACGAAAGGTACAACAAGATTCTTAAAAAGACATAAATTTTACTGAATAAAAAGCAAAAAACAAATACCGTATTTTTCGGACCATAAGACCCACTCTTTTTCCCCAAAATTTGGAAGGAAAATGGGGGATGCGTCTTATGGTCCGAATGTTACTTTACCGGTGGTGGTGGAGCAGGGATCGCAGGGTCCTCCGGCGGCGGCAGAGGTGAGATGTGGCTGGAGCCGGGGCCTGTACCTGTGCTGGAGTGGCTGATGTCGGGTGGTGAACCAGAGGAGCCGGGGCCTCTTCCGGACTGTGAGCGTTGTCCGTGATCCACAGGAAAATGGCGGCCATATCCGGAGCATGCGCATACCGGGAGCTCCAGCGGCCATTTTCCTGTAGATCACTGCCTCAGGAAGATGGCCGCGGTCACCGGAAGTCGCACACGCTGCTCTGCCACATCGCCGGACGCTGCTCACAGGTTCAGGCCTCAGCAAGTGCACATGCCCCAGGCTGATGCACAGGCCCCAGGCAGGTGCGCAGGCCCCAGGCCCCAGCAGGTCCGCAGACCCCAGGTCCCAGCAAGTCCACAGGCCCCAGAAAGTCCACAGGCCCCAGGTAGGTGCACAGGCCCCATGCAGGCCACAGGCCCCAGCAAGTCCACAGGCCCCAGGCCCCAGCAAGTCCACAGGCCCCAGGCCCTAGCCAGTCCCCAAAATTTGGTGTGCATCTTATGGTCCGGTGCGTCTTATAGTCCGAAAAATACGTACTACCATAGAAAATCCAGATAGTGATGCATACAAAGATGAGTGAGCAACTGAGGGAACCCAACAATACATAAATAGTTAATTTAATTTATTTAAAGTGCTCATATATCTCAGGCTACATAGGGAACATATCAGTTGTATATAATAAATACGTGTATTCTCAATATATGTATATAGCCATCATGATTGTTAGCTAACATGATTGTAAGATAATGAATTCAAATATACGTCACTCCGTGTGATGCTTTGTGCACAGAAAGGAAACCACTCCTTACTTAATAAAGGATAAAATCTGGCACTCTTTTTGCAGAAAAGTAGATCATCTGGTTGACATTGTGTGCTTTTGCTGCGACTGATTGCGCACGCACAATCGGAATGATGGATCTATTACAACTGCATTGAAGGACCTGATGACGCGGCAATCAGGTGACTCCATGACGTGATGGTCAACTGACCTCATGGTGCGGTGGTCAAATGAGCACTACGTGTGTTCATTGTGAATTTCCGCGCATGCGTAGTCAATAGGACGGATGAACTATGTGCTTGCACGATTTGTGAGGGGCACTTTCACTGCACATGCGCTGGCGTTCATAGCATGCATGGTATGTTGATCATATTTATTTCTCTTATACAACATCTGTACCTGCCCCAAATAAATATATCTGATTGGTCCAATGTACTTTATTAAGGAGGGCTTGTTCCCTTACCAATTATCCCTGATGAAGCTATTGCGAAATGCGCATTGGGTCTTTTGTTGAATGAGCAAGTGATTTCATTATTGTGTGGTCATAAACTGTGTATACTTTGTAAACTGAGGGATATCATTTAATTATGTATTTATCTTACAATCATGTTAGCTTACAATCATCATGGCTATATACCTACATTGAGAATACACGTATTAATTATATACAACTGATAGGTTCCCTATGTAGCCTGAGATATATGAGCACTAAGTCACTTTAAATAAATTAAATTAACAATTTATATATTGTTGGTTTCCCTCAGTTGCTCACTCATCTTTGTATGCATCACTATCTGTATATTGGATTTTCTATGGTAGTATTTGTTTTTTGCTTTTTTTTCAATAACATTAATATCTTTTTAAGAATCTTGTTGTAACTTTGATCCTGGTATTTTTTTTTTTATTTATATATAGTTAATAATGCCTCTCGGGACACCTTATATACAGTGCCTACAAGTAGTATTCAACCCCCTGCAGATTTAGCTGGTTGACACATGCGGAATTAACTTGGCATTGTGACATTTGTACTGTAGATCAGCCTGGAAGTGGGAAATGCACTGCAGCAAATTTTGGTTTCGTTTTTTTTTTTTTTTTTTTTTTAAAACGTTAAAAGTTAATTCAGAGTGTCATTTATTATTCAACCCCTCAAACCACAAGAATTCTGTTTGGTCCCCCTAAAGTATTAAGAAGTAGTTCAGGCACCAAGAATAATGAGCTTCACATGTGTGGATTAAAGATCTCTTTTGCCAGCCTTTTCTGACTATTTAAGACCCTCCCCAAACTTGTGAACAGCACTCAGACATGGTCAACATGGGAAAGACAAAGGAGCATTCCAAGGCCATCAGAGACAAGATCGTGGAGGGTCACAAGGCTGGCAAGGGGTACAAAACCCTTTCCAAGGAGTTGGGCCTATCTGTCTCCACTGTTGGGAGCATCATCCGTAAGTGGAAGGCTTATGGAACTACTGTTAGCCTTACACGGCCAGGACAGCCTTTGAAAGTGTCCTCCCGTGCCGAGGTCAAGCTTGTCCGAAGAGTCAAGGCTAACCCAAGGACAACAAGGAAGGAGCTCCGGGAAGATCTCATGGCAGTGGAGACATTGGTTTCAGTCAATACCATAAGTAACGTACTCCACCGCAATGGTCTCCGTTCCAGACGAGCCCGTAAGGTACCTTTACTTTCAAAGCGTCATGTCAAGGCTCGTCTACAGTTTGCTCATGATCACTTGGAGGACTCTGAGACAGACTGGCTCAAGGTTCTATGGTCTGATGAGACCAAGATCGAGATCTTTGGTGCCAACCACACACGTGACGTTTGGAGACTGGATGGCACTGCATACGACCCCAAGAATACCATCCCTACAGTCAAGCATGGTGGTGGCAGCATCATGCTGTGGGGCTGTTTCTCTGCCAAGGGGCCTGGCCATCGGGTCCGCATCCATGGGAAGATGGATAGCACGGCCTACCTGGAGATTTTGGCCAAGAACCTCCGCTCCTCCATCAAGGATCTTAAGATGGGTCGTAATTTCATCTTCCAACAAGACAACGACCCAAAGCACACAGCCAAGAAAACCAAGGCCTGGTTCAATAGGGAAAATGTCAAGGTGTTGGAGTGGCCTAGTCAGTCTCCTGACCTTAACCCAATTGAAAACTTGTGGAAGGAGCTCAAGAATAAAGTCCACATGAGACACCCAAAGAACCTAGATAACTTGGAGAAGATCTGCATGGAGGAGTGGGCCAAGATAACTTCACAGACCTGTGCCGGCCTGATCAGGTCTTATAAAAGACGATTATTAGCTGTAATTGCAAACAAGGGTTATTCCACAAAATATTAAACATAGGGGTTGTATAATAATTGACCCACACTTTTATGTTTAAAATTTAATAAAATTCAACTGAGCAACATAACTTTTTGGTTTGTAAGATTTATGCTTCTGTTCATAAAACCTACTCTCGTTTGCAGTTTGAAGGCTCTAACTTATTTGCATCTTATCAAACCAGCTAAATCTGCAGGGGGTTGAATACTACTTGTAGGCACTGTATACCAGTGATCTGTTGCAGTTTTAGTAAATAATGTGAATTCCTGCCTGGCCAAAAAAAATACCAGCACCAAATCTTTCTATACACAAATGTGGCCTTGTTTCAGGACCATGGTATTAGCAGAAAGAATTTAGAGTTTCGAAGGTGGACTCCTGCATGGAGCATAATATTAGCAGCACAACACAGTTACAAGTATATGCTGAATTGTGGCCTGGTGTTTCTGGACCACACTATTAGCAAAAAAGATTGCTCTGATGGAAGGTCGATTTCACAGCCACACAGGATCCTATCTATCTAAACTAGCTGACTGACAATCAACCGCATAGCTAACTATCTCACTATCCAGTAGCAGCAGCAGGAGCAGCCTCTCTGTGCTGTTACACTGACAAAATGGTGCCAAAACAACATGTCTGCTCTTTATATATAAAAGGACATGTGACTTCGGCAGTGAACGACACAAGCCCTTGAGTCTGAACGTTGTGAATAGTTCCTGTGCCCTGATTGGCTGCCGGAATCTCCACCCATTAAAGGGGTTTTCCCACGAAGGAAAGTTTTTTTACTCAATAGATCTTTGAATAATAATAACAACCCACAATTGAATGTATTTAATTAAAATATTCCTGTGCTGAGATAATCTTATAAATGTGCCCCTGCTGTGTACTGTGTAATGGCTTGAACACGGTCTGATCATACCACACCACAGCTCCTGGGCAGGGGGGGAAGCAAAAGAATATACAGACATTACAGCAGGGGATCATAACTGATTCTTTCTTTGAAGTAAAACATTGTTTAAAGACAGGCAGTGAAATGTTTTACCTCACAAAAAGTATCAGCTGCTATCCCCTGCTGTCTTGTCTGTATACTATTGCATCTTCCCCTGCCCAGAAGATGTGGTATAATCAGACCGTGTTCTGTACATGGACAGACACAGTCATTACATAGGGGAACATTTATAAGATTATCTCAGCACAGGAACATTTTATTAAGCACATCCAATTGTGGAACTTATTATTATTCCAAGATCTATTGATTAAAATCAACTTTCCTTCGTGGGAAAACCCCTTTAAGTTAAGAAAAAAAAACAGACTGCCGCTCCTCTGACCTCTCCTCACACCCTCCCCTCATCAAATATGCCCCCCGCTCATCATACAGCACCACTATCCTAGCCAAACTCCTGACAAGAGCGTTATTGGAAACGCGATCATTTAATGAACTGTGCCAATTTTAAGTAAAAATGCTCGGGGGTGCGAGCATGAATCCGAATGTGTAATGTTCGTGCCGAATTTGAAATTGGTGAACGTTTTCCAAACAAGTTCGCTCATCTCTACTGCTAAGCTCATTGACATATACGTTAGTATTAGTGTGATAAAAAATAAAAATTTATACTATATATACTGTATATGCATGTATACACACACGTATGTGTCTGTAAATTGTATGCATTGAATAATCTTTTATAACATTGTCTCCTGGTGATGTCAGAACTGTAACGTGTCCAGTCTAGTGTTGAGCCACCCCCGTAGTGTTCGAGTTCGGTTCGGTTCGTCGAACACCCGTGTGTTCGCCGAACTGTTCGTCGAACTGTTCGTCGAACACCTTCGAACACCGTTAAAACCAATGGCAGGCAAACAAAAACACATAGAAACACATAGAAAACACCTTCAAAGGTGTCCAAAAGCTGACAAACTGCTCAGAAGACATAACTAACACATGGAAAAGTGACAAGTACATATAGTCATGCGAAAATAAAAGAGGTGGAGGAGTAAAAGGAGGGGGAGACACAGATATAGGCATGTCATGCCCTTCTAAAATCCAAAAAGTGAGAAGCCGACACGGCCAGTCCGCCCCTGCCCGTGCCACCTCCGTGTCGCCGGGTTTGTGCCAGAGCCGCGGTGAACCCTGACGGCCAGCCCCCCTCTCCCAATACTGGTGCCTGTCCGCTGGTGGGTCGAGCGAGCCCCCCAGTGGTGGAGGCAGCTCTAAGCTTTTTAATTTAAATTGTCTCTCTAATTTGAATGAATACACTTTAAATCCATTTACAAGGATCTATTGGAGGGCAAGTCTCATGCCAGCAGCCGCGGTAATTCCAGCTCCAGTAGCGTCCACTAAAGCTGCTGCAGTTAAAAAGCTTTTATAAGGATCGAGCTCGGCTGTCCACCGCAAGGCATCCTACTGCCAGTCCCAGCCCCTATGCCTTGGGGTGCCTCCTGATGCTCTTCACTAAGTATCCCATGGTCCCGAAGCATTTCCTTTGAAAAAATTAAGTGTCTAAACTACAGGTGGTGTAGCTTGCTTAACAGCCGGGATAATCCGCTGACTAGCAGACACTGCTACTAGGCACAAAGTATTTCCTGGGCTAGATGCAGTTAAAAATTTGTAATTAGATACTCTCGTTGGATGCTGAGAAAGCATTCCATAGAGTCTCCTGGCACGCCATATATGATTCTCTTAAAAAGCTTGGGGTAGGGGTCTAGGGGACCCTTTTATAGCCAAAATCACGGCCCTGTATCGCAATACGTCACCTAGGCTGAAGATAAATGGAACTGTAGCACCCTGAGGGCTCGGTTGCTACAGACGTATTGCACCTCACCCAGAGGTGTGATATCTCACTCTCAGGTAAGGATGGAGTGTGGATCAGGACCCGACACCTGCATGCATTACACCACATTGCCGTGGGGCAGGGCGACCAATATGCCCCTGAGATGGGCACGACAGTCCCTGTCCCTGGCTGGAGTGGGGGGAGGGAACACTGAGGAAGGGGAACCCTGTAGTGCAGGAGCAGGGAGGAAGCAGTTCCTGGGTGCATTGAGAAGGGAGTATAAAAGGTGGGCACCATCTTAGTTCAGTGCAGAGAAGTCTGAGCAGAAGTGGCAGGGAGCAGGGGCTCTGCATGAGCTCTGCTCCGGAGGCGGGCCTAGTAACAGAGGCCCAGGCCTGCAAGAGGGAGAAGGAAGGAAGAGGAGCGGAGAAGGCTCCAGGAACGAGGAATGAAGGGAACCCAGGGGTGCGGACGGGCGAGTCGCCACCGCACGCCCGAATCCACCTGCGTGGAGGGGTCAGGCCAAAGGGGAAGACCGGTCCCCGAACTAGTGGAGGCAGGAAACGACCCTCAGCTAGAAACCGGAGGCTCTGACATTTTATGTGGCGCAGCCCCTCGCTACACTTGCTAGGAAGGCACCACATAGGGTCAGGGAAACTGGCGCCAAGTTTACCAAGAGGAGGCCCGAGGCAGCCGGACAGAAGTATTGGTAAGAAAGGCCAGACAAAGGACACGCAAAGGGGGTCCTGTGAAGTGCTCCAAAGTTATCTGGGAGTTGTCTGAGCCCCTCACCTGGTGAGCACAGTACGACGTGGGCAGCCGTTACCTGCAGACGTGGTCTGGATAATAAGAACTGTGAGTAAAGGCCCTGAACTGCATCACTGACTCCGTGTCGTTACTGCTGCTGCCCTGCACCATTACTTCCATCCTCCGCATACACTGCCCTGAGGCTATACTCCTCCCGTGGGGAGTTATGCTACGCTCTGCTGCACCCACAACACCAGCCTCAGCGGTCTGCCCTGTAGCGGCAGTTCACTCTGACCGCAATCCACGGGTGGCGTAGTCGGACATTTAAACATCAAAACCACATAAATAGTTCCGCCACTGGTTTGACCGCCCTGAGCCACGGAACCGGGTCGCCGCCACGAAGACTACAGCCACCAGCATCCACCAAAAAGGGTCCGGCTCCGGGTGTCCCAAGGCCCAGGGGGTGCGTCAGAACATTTTCATCACCTTTCACAATCACCAATGGGACAAGGCAGGGATGTCCTCTGTCCCCTCTCTTATACATCCTAGTGACGGAGCACCTGCTCTCATCAATTCGCCATAACCCCAATATTAGGTGGATTGAGGTGGGAGGCACCGAGTACAAGTGCTCTCTATTTGCTGATGATGTCCTAGTATATATCACTCAATCACATATATCCATCCATGCTGTTATGGCTGAAATAGATCACTTTGTTACATGGTAAATTTTAAAATCAATGCAGCGAAGTCTGAGGCCCTCGATGTCTCCCTCCCCAAATCCATATAGGATTCCATCCAGTCCAACTTTCCCTTTGCCTGGCCCTCACAGGGTATCAAATACTTAGGAATTCCTATTCATAGAGACCTCTCCCATCTATGTTATCTTAATTTTGGGCCCTTTATTGAACAACTCCATACAGACCACGGTTGGCAAGTTAGAACTGTAAGATTCACTACGTGAACCACTGGTGTTTTGTGGAAAAGCACATGTCCACTGCGTTCCAAATTATTATGCAAAAAGTGTTTAGGAGTGATAAGGGAAGAATTTGTTTGTTTGTCAGTTAAACTCATTGATGGTGATGTGTGTCAGGGCTCTTTATATCACTGTAAGCAATTGCAGACACCTGTGCTAATTTGTTTGGCAGGTGTGTCCAATGAAAGGCAAGACTACTTAAGAAGGCTCTCTCACATTATTAAGCAGCCTACATTTTCTGCCAAAATGGGAAAGAAAAAGGATGTGTCGGCTGCTGAGAAGCAACAAATTGTGGAGTGTTTAGGTCAAGGCATGACTACAATCAACATTGTGCGATGATCAGGATGAAGTGTCTTGGCAATCAAGAAGTATGTAGCTGATTCACAGTACACACGTGTGCGTGCTGATAAGGGCAAATTGAGGACTCTTTCCTACAGGCAATTACGTCAGGTTGAAAGAGCAGCGGCAAAAAAGCCTTGTCATAGCAGCAGACAAGTTTTTGAAGCTGCTTGTGCCTCCAACGTCCCCCGAACAACAAGATGCAGGGTCCTTCAGAGGTTTGCAGCTGTGCATACGCCATCCTGTCGACCTCCTCTATCCACTTCACACAAGCAGAAACGGCTCCAGTGGGCCAAACATTACATGAAGACTGATTTCAAAACAGTTTTGTTCACGGATGAGTGCCGTGCAGCGCTCGATGGTCCAGATGGATGGAGTGGAGGATGGCTGGTTGATGGACACCCCACGCAAACACGGCTACAGCGCCAACAAGGAGGAGGTGGAGTAATGTTTTGGGCTGGAATCATGGGGAGAGAGATTGTCGGCCCCTTTAGGATCCCTGAAGGCGCTAAAGATGAACTCCATAATGTATGTGGATTTTCTCAAACAGCACTTCCTGCCATGGTTCAAGAAGAAGAACCGTGTATTTCACAGCAAGATCATTTTTCTGCATGATAATGCACCATCTCATGCTGCACATAAAACATCTGCATCTCTGGCTGATATGGGCATAAAAGGGGACAAACTTATGGTGTGACCCCCATGCTCCCCTGACCTCTACCCCATTCAGAACCTTTGGAGCATCATTAAAAGGAGTGTCTATGATGGCGGGAGGCAGTTCACATCTAAGCAACAGCTCTGGGAGGGTATTCTGTCCTCATGCAAAACAATTGAAGCAGAAACCATCCAAAACCTGACAAATTCAATGGACGAGAGAGTTCAGAAGCTCCTTTCGAACAAGGGGTCCTATGTGAAAATGTAACATCACCTAGAATAAAGTTTTGAGTTGAAAACTGTTTGATTTCAGTTTCTAACAACTTGCTAATGCTTATAATTTCAAAAATGACCATTTTTTTGGTCTTTATTAAAATGAAAAGGTTGATCGAAAAGTTTGGGGGATCTAAGAGTGTGGCAACCCAGTAGTCATGATTACTTCGAATTCTGACAATATGAGGGTCATGCTGCAGGTAGTGCAGCAAGAAGGCACTTATGTGTCTTGCGCATCTCGGAGCCCCAAAATTATTTTCCGGGCTAGATGCAGCTAAAAATTATTTTTAATTTTAAATCTGGTGAAGCTTTAGTATAGATGGCCTAATAGGATCAGTGCTGCACACTGCTACAAAGCTCAAATTATTTTCCAGTCAAGATACAGATAAACATGATTAGTAATTTGAAAGCTTAAAACGGTTGGTAGGGTGATTTTAACCAATCATCAAGCTTTTACTCTCCCCAGGATGACACAGGGGTAGAAAAGTCGTTTCGGATCCATGATTTGTTCATCTTTATGAACGTGAGTCTGTCTACATTATCAGTGGAGAGCCGCGTGCGCTTATCTGTCAGCACACCACCAGCAGCGCTGAACACACGTTCAGACAGAACGCTGGCTGCGGGGCATGACAAGATCTCCAAGGCGTAAGTGGCTAGCTCCGGCAATTTATCCAGATTGGAAGCCCAAAAAGAGCAAGGGTCCAGTGACACAGTCGTGGCTTCAATGTTTACTTGGAGATACTCCTGTACCATCGTCTCTAGGCGTTGACTATGTGTCAGACGTCTTGTCTCCTGTGGCCTTGCAAAGGATGGGCTAAAAAAGTGGTGAAATGATTCCGCAAAATTGATGTTACCAGCAGATACTGTGGTTCTGTTACGGTTTGAGTGCTGAACACTTGACGGTCCCACGGTTGGCAAGTTGGAACTGTGAGATTCACTACGTGCACCACTGGTGTTTTGTGGAAAAGCACATGTAAGATTCTGCAACAGTCTCTGCTGATACTCCTGCATGCATGCATCCCTTTCTATGGCAGGAATAATTTCTGCAAATTTACTTTTGTACCGGGGATCTAACAGTGTGGCAACCCAGTAGTCAGGATTATTTCTAATTCTCACAATTCGAGGGTCATGTTGCAGGTAGTGCAGCAAGAAGGCAATCATGTGTGTTGCGCATCCAGGAGCACCAAGTCACTGTTGTGTTGGTGGCGAGGTAACAATCATGCTTCCTTCCTCTGTCCTCTCCTCCCAACCTCGCACAACAGAAATGTGATCAAGGTCTCCCTCATCTGATGAGTCTTCCATCAGTTCGTCCTCCACTTCTTCCTGGGCTCCTGCACCTTCCTCACTAGTTTGGCTGCTACCATGCGCCCTGGTAAAACCATCTCCCCCACCCTCACATGCCTGCCGCCTTGGTGCTGCCGACCATCTGGACCTTGCAGATGTTAGCCCTTCCGCATACAACTCCTCCTCCTCTACTTCCTCCACCTCCTCTTGTGCCACCACCTGACTCCGAATTCTGTTTAACATGTGCTCCAGCATGTAAATCACCGGAATAGTCATGCTGATAATGGCATCGTCAGCACTAAACATCTTCGTCACCATTTCAAAACTGTGCAGAAGGGTGCATAGGTCCCTGATCTGAGACCACTCCTCCAGCGTGATTTGCCCCACCTCTGAATCTCGTTGGCCCAGGCTATACGTCAGAACGTATTGCACCAGGGCTTGTCGGTGCTGCCACAGTCGCTGCAACATGTGCAGAGTTGAATTCCACCGGGTAGGCACATCGCATTTTAGCCGGTGAAGTGGCAGGCCCAACGACTTCTGTAGAGATGTAAGTCGCTGAGCTGCGGGATGCGAACGGCGGAAGTGAGCACACAGCGACCGTGCCCTCTGCAGAAGGCCATCTAGTCTGGGATAGTGGGCTAAAAATTGCTGGACAACCAGGTTCAACACGTGAGCCATACAAGGCACGTGTGTGACATTGCCCCGGCGAAGGGCCGCACCCAGGTTTGCAGCATTGTCGCACACGGCCTTCCCTGGTTTCAGGCCCAGTGGAGACAACCATTCATGAAATTGGTTCTCCAGAGCTGACCAAAACTCCTCAGCTGTGTGACTCACATTTCCCAGACATTTCAATGTAATAACCGCCTGATGACGTTGAGCCCTACTGCCAGCATAGTAAGGAGGTGTGCAGGATCCCTTCTGCGCAGTTAGAAAGCTTGTGGCATGACCAGTCAGGCTTTGGGTGCAGGTGGAAGACCGAGAGGAGGTTGAGGAGGCAGAAGCAGTGGAGGAACTTTGACATAAAGAGGATTGACGCACAACTCGTGGGGACGGCAAGACTTGGACAGCAGCCCCTTGTCCTGCTGTCACCATAGTTACCCAGTGCCCAGTCAGCGACATGTAACGCCCCTGTCCATGCCTACTCGTCCAAGTGTCTGTGGTAAAATGCACCCTGTCACACACAGAGTTTCTCAAAGAAGCGGTGATGTTGTGTGCGACATGCTGGTGGAGCGCAGGCACACCTTTCTTTGAGAAGTAGTGCCGACTGGGCATCTGGTACTGGGGCACTGCGACGGACATAAGGTCTCGAAAATCCTCTGTGTCCACCAGGCGGAAAGGCAGCATTTCTGTAGCCAAGAGCTTGCAGATGGTGAAATTCAACCTCTTAGCTTTCTCATGGCTAGGAGGAAATGGTCTTTTACTTGTCCACATCTGAGGGACCGAGGGCTGGCTATTGTGCTTAGACGGGGTTGATAAGGGTGTCCCCGGCAAACTGCCGGTCTGTGAGGAAGATGCAGGCGGACATGTTAGGTTGCCTTGATCCAAAGGTGGTGCTATCGATGTCGGACAGCGCTCAACACCAGCTGGTGTTACCACCTCCAAAGAAAATGATGACCTGCCAATCACGCTGGCTGTTGCGGGTAAAGAGGTGGCAGGTCTGCGCCCCAAAACAGGTGTGACTGCTGTCCCCCCAGTCACAGAGGATGAAGAGGCCGCGGATGCACAAGATATGGCAGACGGTGGTTGGCCCGGCCGGCTAGGCCGCATTGTAGCACACTGAGCTTCCCACTGCAACTTATGCTTCATGTCCATGTGCCGGTTCATGCATGAAGTACTCAAACTATGTATTTTTTGGCCTCTACTTAGCTTTTGCTGACAAATGTTACAGATAACACGAGTTGGGTCATCTTTATCGATCTGAAAAAATGCCCAGGCTATGCAAGGCTTAGCACCCATGCGACCTGAAGAGCCACCACGACTTGTGGTGAGAGGCAGAGTTGTGTTTGAGGATGCAGTTGTTGACGTGCTTCCAGTACTACGTCTCTGTCCAGGAAGGCGCAACCTGACCTCGTCGTCACTAGCATCTTCCTCCACCTCCTCTGCTGACCTCATCTCTTGGCTGACTGTGGGTTGACAGTAAGTGGGATCTCCAACCTCATCATCATCACCCTGTGCGTTATCACACCCGTCGTCCTCAGAGCCAACCTGTTCCTGCCCTGACAAAAAACTAAAGTTGTCGCTCCAATCAGGTATTTGAGTCTTATCATCGTCTTCCTCATTGTCTCCACCAACAGGAGTTACAGTTTGGGAATGAGGGTCTACATTATGGTCAGAACCTTCTGCGTCTGGTCCTGGATCCGACTCATAAAGATTCTGGGCATCAGTGCAGATCATTTCCTCGTCTGGATTCACAGAAGCGCTGGAGTCGACCTCTGATTCCCAGGCTATAGTATGAGTAAACAGCTCTGCAGACTCAACCATCTGTTCTACCTCATACTCAGACGGGCAGCTGGAGATTTGGGAGCTGTGAGGAAGCAAGTGCGATTTGGGTGACACCTTTGAGGACTGGAGTATTTGTGATGTTGAAGTTGATGTGGAGGAGAGCCCACTTAAAGGAGCACTTGATATCCGTTGAAGCACCTGCTGTTTTTGTGCCTCATCTGGAATTTGTAGCGATTGGCGTGGCCGTAAGAAAGGGATCTTATCACATTGTCCGCTAAAAGAAGTAGACATTTTAGTTTGGCTGGAAGATGGTCTTTCTTCTGCAGATGTTACTGTTGCTTTAACACCTACCCCACGGACACAACCTTTTTTCCCCTTCCCAACACGCCTATTCCCCTTTCCACCAGCAGCAGGCATTTTTCCACTCATTTTGGTGGTTAACTAATTCACAACTCTGGAGTTGTTTGCACAAAAAAACAATGGATGGTAACCGAGCAGAGCTGAGTGGCCAAACTGTGGTATTAGGCCAAAACTATTGGCTGGGTTAGATGCAGAAAAAAATTATATTCAATTTGCAACCTGATGGAGGTCAGTATAGATGGACTAATACAACAAGTCCCACACACAGCTAGAAGCCCAATATTTTTTCAGAGGTAGATGCAGAAAAAAATATATTCAGTTTGCAACCTGATGGAGGTCAGTATAGATGGACTAATACAACAAGTCCCACACACAGCTAGAAGCCCAATATTTTTTCAGAGGTAGATGCAGAAAAAAATATATTCAGTTTGCAACCTGATGGAGGTCTGTATAGATGGATTAATAGAACAAGTCCCACACACAGCTAGAAGCCCAATATTTTATCAGAGGTAGATGCAGAAAAAAATATATTCAGTTTGCAACCTGATGAAGGTCAGTATAGATGGACTAATACAACAAGTCCCACACACAGCTAGAAGCCCAATATTTTTTCAGAGGTAGATGCAGAAAAAAATTATATTCAGTTTGCAACCTGATGGAGGTCAGTATAGATGGACTAATACAACAAGTCCCACACACAGCTAGAAGCCCAAATATTTTTTCAGAGGTACTGTAGATGCAGATAAAAATTATTTTTAATTTGCAACCTGATGGAGGTCAGTATAGATGGACTAATAGAGAAAGTCCGACACACTGCTAGAAGGCCAAATATTTTTTCAGAGCTAGATGCAGAAAAAAATTTGATTCAGTTTGCAACCTGATGGAGGTCAGTATAGATGGACTAACAGAGAAAGTCCCACACACTGCTAGAAGGCCAAATATTTTTTCAGAGCTAGATGCATACAAAAAATTATTTTGAATTTGCAACCTGATGGAGGTCAGTATAGATGGACTAATAGAACAAGTCCCACACACTGCTAGAAGGCCAAATATTTTTTCAGAGCTAGATGCAGAAAAAAATTATATTCAGTTTGCAACCTGATGGAGGTCTGTATAGATGGATTAATAGAACAAGACCCACACACAGCTAGAAGCCCAATATTTTTTCAGAGGTAGATGCAGAAAAAAATATATTCAGTTTGCAACCTGATGGAGGTCAGTATAGATGGACTAATACAACAAGTCCCACACACAGCTAGAAGCCCAATATTTTTTCAGAGGTAGATGCAGAAAAAAATATATTCAGTTTGCAACCTGATGGAGGTCAGTATAGATGGACTAATACAAAAAGTCCCACACACAGCTAGAAGCCCAAATATTTTTTCAGAGGTACTGTAGATGCAGATAAAAATTATTTTTTATTTGCAACCTGATGGAGGTCAGTATAGATGGACTAATAGAGAAAGTCCGACACACTACTAGAAGGCCAAATATTTTTTCAGAGCTAGATGCAGAAAAAAATTATATTCAGTTTGCAACCTGATGGAGGTCAGTATAGATGGATTAATAGAACAAGACCCAAACACAGCTAGAAGCCCAATATTTTTTCAGAGGTAGATGCAGAAAAAAATATATTCAGTTTGCAACCTGTTGGAGGTCAGTATAGATGGACTAACAGAGAAAGTCCCACACACTGCTAGAAGGCCAAATATTTTTTCAGAGCTAGATGCATACAAAAAATTATTTTGAATTTGCAACCTGATGGAGGTCAGTATAGGTGGACTAATAGAACAAGTCCCACACACTGCTAGAAGGCCAAATATTTTTTAAGAGCTAGATGCAGAAAAAAAATTATATTCAGTTTGCAACCTGATGGAGGTCTGTATAGATGGATTAATAGAACAAGACCCACACACAGCTAGAAGCCCAATATTTTTTCAGAGGTAGATGCAGAAAAAAATATATTCAGTTTGCAACCTGATGGAGGTCAGTATAGATGGACTAATACAACAAGTCCCACACACAGCTAGAAGCCCAATATTTTTTCAGAGGTAGATGCAGAAAAAAATATATTCAGTTTGCAACCTGATGGAGGTCAGTATAGATGGACTAATACAACAAGTCCCACACACAGCTAGAAGCCCAATATTTTTTCAGAGGTAGATGCAGAAAAAAATATATTCAGTTTGCAACCTGATGGAGGTCAGTGTAGATGGACTAATACAACAAGTCCCACACACAGCTAGAAGCCCAAATATTTTTTCAGAGGTACTGTAGATGCAGATAAAAATTATTTTTAATTTGCAACCTGATGGAGGTCAGTATAGATGGACTAATAGAGAAAGTCCGACACACTACTAGAAGGCCAAATATTTTTTCAGAGCTAGATGCAGAAAAAAATTATATTCAGTTTGCAACCTGATGGAGGTCAGTATAGATGGATTAATAGAACAAGACCAACACACAGCTAGAAGCCCAATATTTTTTCAGAGGTAGATGCAGAAAAAAATATATTCAGTTTGCAACCTGATGGAGGTCAGTATAGATGGACTAACAGAGAAAGTCCCACACACTACTAGAAGGCCAAATATTTTTCAGAGCTAGATGCAGAAAAAAATTATATTCAGTTTGCAACCTGATGGAGGTCTGTATAGATGGATTAATAGAACAAGACCCACACACAGCTAGAAGCCCAATATTTTTTCAGAGGTAGATGCAGAAAAAAATATATTCAGTTTGCAACCTGATGGAGGTCAGTATAGATGGACTAATACAACAAGTCCCACACACAGCTAGAAGCCCAATATTTTTTCAGAGGTAGATGCAGAAAAAAATATATTCAGTTTGCAACCTGATGGAGGTCAGTATAGGTGGACTAATAGAACAAGTCCCACACACTGCTAGAAGGCCAAATATTTTTTCAGAGCTAGATGCAGAAAAAAATTAGATTCAGTTTGCAACCTGATGGAGGTCAGTATAGATGGACTAATAGAATGATGCTATGCCCAAAAGATTTTACTTCACTAGGTGCAGTAAAAAATTGGTATTCTATACACAGGTGGTATATCTTGCAACACAGATAGGCTACTCCACTGACTAACACACTCTGCAATAGGCCAAAAAGGATTAGCTTTGCTAGATTCAGCCAAATGCTGTTAAAAAAACTTGCACAGCACTGGCACAGACCTGCCTGGCAAAAACTGACAGGAACTGATGTAACCTAGTCCTGAAAAGGACTCCAATTACAATTAGTCTTTACTCCCACAACCTATCTATTTAAGAGCACAGACCTGCCTGATAAAAGTCGTAGGAAATGCTGTAACCTAGTCCTTAAAAGGACTGCAATCACAACTATTCCCTACTCCCAAGCTATCTGTATATTTGTGCGAAAATTGGCTTGAAATTAACAAGGTATAGCGCACACAGCAACAGCGGTGCCGTCTAACACGCAGCTGCAGCAGTGAGAAAATGGTGGCGACGGGGAAAATGGCTTGGTCTTATAGGGCAAGGACATGTGACATACACTGCCAATGACACATGCCCTTGCTTGTGTGAAAAAAAGCACTTCGCTCCGTGTGTGCGCTGCTGATAGGCTGACAGATTGCACCTCCCCACTGTAAATGCGGGAAAGAGAAAAAAAAATGGAGATCTTCATTGTTCCTGCAGAGATCCATCCCCTGCCCCTCCCCCCACCCCGCTGTACACTCAAACTGCGTATTAACATTAATTTTCATCATTACTGAGAAAAAATCCAGTTATGATTTTGGTGCACGAACAGTTATCGAACATAACCTCGAACAGCCGAATTTTTCTCAAATTGTTCGTGTTCGCCGAACGGCTCGAACACCGCCCAAAACAGCTCGAATTTGAGATTGGCGAACAGTTCGAGTAGAACAACGCTCATCTCTAGTCCAGTCCAAGCCTAATAAATTCAAAATATATTTCATTTCATGCTGCTTAAGAGTTATTTCATAATTTGCACAATGATCTAATACCCATCATGTTTATGAGCTCTATATTGAACGTTTAATAATATATACAGTGGTGGCCAAAAGTATTGGCACCCCTGCAATTCTGTCAGATAATACTCAGTTTCTTCCTGAAAATGATTGCAATCACAAATTCTTTGGTATTATTATCTTCATTTAATTTGTCTTCAATGAAAAAAACAGAAAAAGAATTGTCCTAAAGCCAAATTGGATACAATTCCACACCAAACCTAAAAAAGGGGGTGGACAAAAGTATTGGCACTGTTTGAAAAATCATGTGATGCTTCTCTAATTCGTGTAATTAATAGCACCTGTAACTTAACTGTGGCACCTAACAGGTGTTAGCAATAGCTAAATCACACTTGCAGCCAGTTAACATGGATTAAAGTTGACTCAGCCTCTGTCCTTTGTCCTTGTGTGTACCACATTTAGCATGGAGAAAAGAAAGAAGACCAAAGAACTGTCTGAGGACTTGAGAAACCAAATTGTGAGGAAGCATGGCAATCTCAAGGCTACAAGTCCATCTCCAAAGACCTGAATGTTCCTGTGTCTTTCGTGCGCAGAGTCATCAAGAAGTTTAAAGCCCATGGCACTGTGGCTAACCTCCCTAGATGTGGATGGAAAAGAAAAATTGACGAGAGATTTCAACGCAAGATTGTGCGGATGGTGGATAAAGAACCTCAACTAACATCCAAACAAGTTCAAGCTGCCCTGCAGTCCGAGGGTACAACAGTGTCAACCCATACTATCCGTCGGCGTCTGAATGAAAAGGGACTGTATGGTAGGATACCCAGGAAGACTCCACTTCTTACTCCGAGACATAAAAAAGCCAGGCTGGAGTTTTCCAAAACTTACCTGAGAAAGCCTAAAACATTTTGGAAGAATGTTCTCTGGTCAGATGAGACAAAAGTAGAGCTTTTTGGGAAAAAGCATCAACATAGAGTGTACAGGGAAAAAAAAGAGGCATTCAAAGAAAAGAACACGGTCCCTACAGTCAAACATGGAGGAGGTTCCCTGATGTTTTGGGGTTGCTTTGCTGCCTCTGGCACTGGACTGCTTGACCGTGTGCATGGCATTGTGAAGTCTGAAGACTACCAACAAATTTTGCAGCATAATGTAGGGCCCAGTGTGAGAAAGCTGGGTCTCCCTCAGAGGTCATGGGTCTTCCAGCAGGACAATGACCCAAAACACACTTCCAAAAGCACTATAAAATGGTTTGAGAGAAAGCACTGGAGACTTCTAAGGTGGAGTCCAGACCTGAATCCCATAGAACACCTGTGGAGAAATCTCAAAATGGCAGTTTGGAGAAGGCACCCTTCAAATATCAGGGACCTGGAGCAGTTTGCCAAAGAAGAATGGTCTACAATTCGAGCAGAGCATTGTAAGAAACTCATTGATGGTTACCGGAAGCGGTTGTTCGCAGTTATTTTGGCTAAAGGTTGTGCAACCAAGTATTTGGCTGAGGGTGCCAATACTTTTGTCTGGCCCATTTTTGGAGTTTTGTGTGAAATGATCAATGATTTGATTTTTGCTTCATTCTCTTTTGTGTTTTTTCCTTGCAAGCAAATTAAATGAAGATAATAATACCAAAGAATTTGTGATTGCAATCATTTTCAGGAAGAAACTGAGTATTATCTGACAGAATTGCAGGGGTGGCAATACTTTTGGCCACCACTGTATATATATATATACAATATATACAATTGAAAAAGTAAGACAAACTAGATAATTACAAAATATGAAGGCCACACCTCTGCAATAAAGGTAGAAACTTCACAATCCCATATAGCGTATCATTCAGCTGGAAAGATAATATTTCTGCTCACGCATTCAGAGAACATGATGTTCTAAAAAATGACGTCCTACTTGACATTTATGGTATAGTAAATGTGACTGCCCTTGTGTTAAGCAATGTGTCAAATTGACTGTAAGTTCCACTCTGATTTACTCTGGTGTAGTTTTGTGGGTCAATTAACTATGGTTTTTATGTTCTTCACTATGACAACAGTTTAAGATGCAGCACAGTTTTCTAGTTAAACATTTTAACCCATGCCAGTTAAGTAGAATGCAATCTAGACTTCCCAGAATAATAACCATAGGTAACGTTTAACCTTTATAGGTTGAAGAATAGAACCTTGACATATATCTTTCATATGTGCAGAATCGATCTCCATGGAGTAGATTAATTTGTGGAAATTTTTTTAGTAATTACCGTAGTCGTGGAATGTGTATAAAAGGGGTTGTCTGCGACTTATATATTGATAACCTATCATTTGGTTATGCTATCAATTTTACATTAGTGGGGGTCTGACCAGGATTATGTTTACCACTAGGCGCTGACTTGAGGTGGGACCTATAGTGGACTCCCAATGTGCCCAGCAGTCCGGACGCCTCTTACACACATAAATTAGAAGCCATGCTGATAATTCAAGTTCTGCATTATCAGTGTAATGTCTGTTAGTAGAAGTGCAGAAGGACTCATGGGACATCATGATCACATGACCACAGGCCATCAGTGCACAGGTTATTTTGCCAATCAAATTTTGTAGCTTATATATGAACATCAGGGGAGGTAAGTTAGGAGCCTGGCAAGCTCTCCATAATTTTTCCTATCTCTGGTATTAAATCTACTCCAGTCAGTAAGGGGTGGGAGTAGGGAAACTGCTACTGCTTGTGTGGAAGGTGATAGTAATGCTACTAGTAGGGGAGGGGTATGAAGATGGGAGTCACTAACGCTTCCATAGGGTAAAGGGTAATAAAGGGGAGGCACTATTACCTCTAACAGGGTAGAGATATGAAGGGGGAGCACTAATGAAGGACAGGTTTGGGGTCTTGGTGCCTTCATTATGTTAGTCTAGCAGTACGACCTACATCTATATCCAGTGGATATGCATAAATGTCTATGATTAGAATTCCAGTTTTCTAAACCAGGTAACTAGAAGGAATATAGAGTGCACATAGGGTCTTATCCGAGATAAAAGGAATATTCGTGAGAGATAATTCAAATTCACTCACCTATTAGGGTTGTGTAAGACACAACCACTGTACTTAGCATTGGCGGCTGCTGCAAACCCCGAAGCAATGATCCTTTGTTGGGTGAAGAGAATGGGGCATCAAAATGCGCTGCTCACCTGTCAGAATAATGTACCAGAGGAATCCAAGTCAATGTAATAATGAAATAGACTTTATTTCTACGTGTATCGTGGTGATCACACCACTTCCTCAGGACAGTCTATACACATAGAGGGTCTGTTATTTATAGCGAAAGAATGCACATGGAGACGCCTCCCTTCAAAAAAAAATGCCACACCCTAGTGTAGTTAAATGAATAAATACATTTTTCAAGCTGGGAGAGTGCTTGAACCTATGCTGTTGACCCATTCATTCTTTGTCAGGACCCTGCTGCTGCTGTTTTAAACCATTGAGCCTTCGGTGAATTTGATCTCTTTATTTGGTGATAGTTTCACAAGAATCTAAGAGACCAGAAAAAAAAAAAATAATAATAATAATAATAATGAATAAAAGAAGCTCCAAAGCTCTTAGACTAGTTTAAAAGAAGGAATGTTCAATATTATGAGAAATTGCAGTTAGGTGATCCCTATAAAAAATCACATCGCAATTGATGGGTTAAAACTAATGGAAAAAACAGGGGTTAGAAAAAAGGAAGCAAAGACAAACCACAATGAAGGGATGAAACCCCTTCATAAAAAAAGGGCGGATGTTTGTCCTCATAACAAAATAAGAGAAAAAGGAGGTGGGTTGTACAGAGGAACAAAACAGAATCCATAGCTATATCTCAATTAATTGAACAAATCAGTTGTTTTGTTGAGTACATGTGGATTTATAGTGTTCAACTTATGAATCCAGAAGATCTCTTTCCTGTTAAGAGCCTGGACTTGGTTTGAGGTCTCATGGGGGACATGGTCAATAGGGATCACCCTAAAGGAGTTCCTTTTATTGTGATATATCGCATAATGCCTAGAAAGGCCATGTTGTAAAAATCCTGCCAATCCTGGTACATTATTCTGACAGATGAGCAGCGCATTTTGATGCCCCATTCTCTTCACCCAACAAAGGAGTTTTCTAAACCAGACATTTCAGGTAACGTGACAGATCCTGTAAATATTATTTATTCTGACTGTGACTATGTCTGATCAATGAAGTATTCTCCTATATAGCATGTAGTGCACAAATACTGAGCATAGAGCCTGTGTAGACCCGGTATCTGACTACTACATGATCACCTTATGGTGGTATAATTGATTACATTAGGGCTTTTAAAGTGGTGCTAAAAAATAAGTGTACATCTGGCCCTGGCTGTATAATTAGATCTTTCTTTGTTGTATTTTTTTTCATTGTTGTGCTCAGCATATGCATTGTTCGCTACTTTTGTGTGATATAGCATTGGTAAGACTGCATGTGGGCGGGAGAGGTTTGTGGGCCAAAACTATGTTTTAATCCAAGTCTGGCCCTACCTCTTTGTGTTGCTTTTAGTGCATCTCAGCCAGTTGCAGCAGACAGATCAGATGAGTTTGATGATTGGAGATGAGAGCTGCCCTGATTGGTGTTGGGAAAAGTCAGAGTCCTGCTACTTCACTAATTAGAGCAAAGAATATTTTAGTGTAGGTGATGCATGGAGCACCATTGTATTGGGTATCGGTGATGACCTTCTGCTTCCTCTTCACTTTCTTGCTGTGCAGATAAAATGTGGTTTTCCAGTGCTGCTGATGTACACGCAAGGAGAAGCATGTTAGCGATGAATTCATAAAATAATTGTTTATTGGTAGGTTACAAAGTCAACGCGTTTCAAAGTCATCCAAAACTTCTTCCTCAGGACATAACCTTGTATCACTTACTGGGATAATTGCTATAGTTATGATAAAATTATTGTTTTATTAGGAGATTATCACTAGAGGACTAGTAAACCTGCTGCCATGTAGTCCTTCAGATTCATGAACTCTCTTTGGCCCCACACCCCAATCAGTGATGTGGGTGGGGATATACAGAGATCAATATTCATAGAACTGGCAGATCTGTAGTAGATAAAACATAGATTTTATCAAAACTGGATCAAGCTGCCCAGTAAGTGATACATCGCTGGAATCAGTGTCTCTTCATGCTGATCTCAGATGGGGTAGCATGATGGTGGGAGGCAGTTCACATCTAAGCAAAAACCTGGTGACAGATTCCCTTTAAAAAAAATGGATGTAAAGCAAGAAATCAAAAAAGCTTCCCTTTGAAGCCATCTATAAAGGGAGATCACAGAGGAGACACATTCAGCTTCCATTTAATCAGTCTTTTGTAAGCTTCCTAAACTCCCCAGAATGGTGGCTACAGGCAGAAAGCTATGGCTGTTATGGAAAAACTGAGCTCTCACATTTATGAGGATACAGTATATTATGAAATTGTGACACCCCAGGGGTCTGGTTGCCACAGTAATAGAGATATTACGTCTGAGAGCAGGTGGGAGGTCTCTTGGTCAGGAATCCTATGCATGCCACACCTCCTGCCCAGTCCTGGGAGGGGAAGAACTTCCCCTACATAAAACTGGGGCTGAGGCAGGGTTAGTGAGTTAAGAAGAGGAGAAGCAGCTATAGGAAAGAGAGATCAGGAGCTCTGGGGAAGTCGTGCTAAAAGGAATCAGGGGCTGGCAGCTGTAGAGCTCGCCCTGATTGAAGAATTATCACCGGACCCGGAGTCCGAGGCTGTGGGGACTAATCCTTACCCAGCAGCAGAAACCGACCGGCAGGGGATTTCAGGTCCTCTGGCCAAGAAACCCGAAGGCACGGTCACACACGTGGGACCAGCACCGCCGTCGTGGAGCGGAAGCCACTAGAAGGCCCCGAGTCACCGGCCATACGGGTGAGCACCACATGGTACACTCAGGGACGTGGGCTACTTTTACCCGCCTTTAGCAAGGTAGCCAGAAGAGTACAATTAGTTGGGGAGGCCTACAACTCCGCCTGGCCAGGGGAAATCCCATCTGCTCAAAGACTGACCAGGCCCCGATCGCTAGCCAGTACTCCGGGAGGGTCTATCTTTATCACCAGTAAAGACCCTGAACTACACCGCATCGTCTCTGAGTGGTTCCTGCTACCCCCATCATCCACGTCGGCTGCCCTGAGGCCATACCCCTCCCGTTGGGGGTTATACCATCTACGCTGCACAATCGTACCACCGGCCTCAGCGGTCTGCCCTGCAGCGGCAGCTCCATAGCTGCATTCAACGGGTGGCGTAGTCGTCCAACATCTACTGCTAATACTCAGCCACACAGTTTGACTCCCTGGGAACGGACCGGGTCACCGCCACGAGACTACTACCCCCAACAGGCCCGGCTACGGGTAGTCCCCGCGTGCGCAACGCTACACCAAGTAGGCCCAGGGGCGCGTCAACTTTTGGCGTAGTCGGCAGGATTTCGTGCCCGCAACCACCGGGTACTGCGTGCCTGAAAAAGACTGTTCAAACTTACCAGTGGTGAAGATTCCCGCCATCCGTGGAGTTTTCCCGCCATCCGGCGCCATCTTCTGCCTTCTTCCCGCCATCCGTGGAGTTTTCCTGCCGTTGGACGCCATCTTGAAGACGCCGCGCGGGAAGAAGAGGGGCGTAGACTCTGAAAGCGCGCGAGAACTGAAGCCCCGCCTCACGTCAGGACGTTGCGTAAGGTCCTGGAAGGAGCCCAGCAGACGCCGACGTCACAGGAGCGCGACGGAAGGTCCTCAACCCTGACGATCCACTGCGGAGCCGCGGCCTACGGAAGAGGATCATCGCAAGGTAGGCCACGGTCCACTAGGGGGGGAGAAAGATGTCGGATACGGAGGAGAGCTTCACTGCCTCAAACCCCGCCAGCGCCACCGCTGCTGCGGTCATGCCTTTCACCATGCCCTATATCCCGGGAGCAGCCTGGCTACCCCAGTACTCAGGGGAGTCACATACCCTGAATGACTTTAAAGAAAAGCTGGATAGCCTCTTCCAGGTGTACCCCCTCACAGATGAGCAAAAAGTGAGCATCCTGGTGGCCCAACTAACCGGGGCAGCCCAAAGGGAGGTAAAATCCTGGCCACCTGGGAGGAGGACTGTCGCAGGGATACTAACCCGGCTGAGGGACACCTTTGATACCCGCACCTCAGCCGAGATTAAGCTTAGATTCTATGGGTGCAAGCAACGAGCACATGAGAGTATAAGGGACTATGCACTAAACCTACAAGAGGCCCTGAGAGCCATTAAGTAGACCGACCCTGACAGCATGGGAAACGAGGACAGGCTGTTGACCGAGCAATTTATAGAGGGACTATATTGCAATGTCCACCGAACCCAGTTGCGGGCCATAGCCTTACAGGATCCTCATCTGGACTTTGCACAGTTCAAGGACAGAGCCATCCGGGTGCTCCGAGAACCAGCACCGGGTGGCGTTGTGACCCACAGGCGCCCTACTATCACTTACCACCAGGAGGCGGCGCCCTTGTCGGCAGGGCCTGTGGGGGCTGATGCGCAGGCTTTGAACAATGACCCGGCTCCGGACCTGCACCATCAGGTCCAAGAGCTAGCTAAAAGCGTTGCTGCGCTAACCCGAACTGTGCAGTCTTTACAGGTATCCACTCCAGGGAAGATCCAGCTGGCATCCGGACCGGAGGACATCCCGTGGCGTCGACCAAGGAGGACCTCACCGGCCAGAGGAAGACCCAGCGACCGGTACAACGAGGACGGACAACCTATCTGCCGCCGCTGCAATCAACCCGGACATATGGCAAGGTACTGTCCTTTAAACTGGCAGCACAACCTGGGGTAGAGGGCCAACCCCCAGGAAAAAGATCACCAGGCCCATCGAACTGGCGCGACAAATATGTGGGAGGACATCCTGTCTTGCCTGTGGTACTGGATGGCATCCCTATGAGTGCCCTACTGGACACCGGGTCACAGGTCACCACCATCCCGTACGTGCTCTTCAAGCAGTACTGGAATGACTCGGATATAACCCGCTATCCAGACGACGACTTGAGTATCATCGCCAGTAATGGTCAGCCCGTGCCACAGATTGGATTTAAAGAAATGACCATTAAAATCGGTAGAGTCGAACTGGCAGCACAGGGACTGATCATTGTAGACATTGACAAGCGCGAGAGTCACCCAAAGATAACTCTAGGAACTAATGTGATTGAAAATTGTCTTGCAGAGGTGATTTTCATTTTACAGCAGGTTGCCAAGAACGCCAGCTCCGGCCAGCAGCGAGTGCTCCAGAAAGAGATCCGGGCACTGATGCGACGGCAACAGGTGGAACTCTCCGGTGGTGAGTTTGGTAGCGTAAGAATGTGTGACCCTTTCCCTATTGCCATGCCCCCGAAAAGTGAAATGATGATTTGGTGCCGGGAAGCTATTGGTCTGAGAGGTAGAGATTACCAGGCCATGGTAGAACCAGTCTACTCAGACAGTAGGCCCATCATTTTGACAGCACGGGGGGTGGTTGATGTACGCCATGGGAGGGTGCCCGTTCGTATAATAAATATCGGGAAAAGGGAAGTATACCTGCCCCGGTATGCTACGCTAGCCAAATTATATACTATCAACCAAAATTCTATACAGTCTGTGGAACCCTTGCCTCCATCTCACCCGGAGGAAGGTAACGGCTCTATGAAAATAATGGAGGATTGGTGTCAGCAACTACATTTGGGTACTGACTCCACTCCCTCCCACCAGAAACAGGGAGTCTACCGGGTGGTTCGAGAGTACGAGAGAGTGTTTAGTAAACACCCGTTAGACTTCGGGCGAGTCAAGGGGGTAGAACACCACATCCCCACGGGAGACCATCCTCCCATAAAAGAGAGGTATCGACCCGTACCCCCTGCACACTACCAACACGCCAAGGGGATGCTTAGAGACATGAAGGAGGCTGGGGTAATCAGGGATAGCTGTAGCCCCTGGGCAGCTCCACTAGTCTTGGTCAAAAAGAAAGACAACACCATGAGAATGTGTGTAGATTACGGAAAATTAACCGTATCACACACAAAGATGCGTACCCCTTACCAAGAATAGAGGAGTCTTTGGCTGCTTTAAAATCTGCTAACTTCTTCTCCACCTTGGATCTTACTAGCGGGTACTGGCAGGTTCCTGTAGCAGAGGCGGACCGGGAGAAGACCGCATTCACCACCCCGATGGGACTTAGCGAGTTTACTTGCATGCCGTTCGGACTCTGCAACGCACCAGGAACCTTCCAGCAATTGATGGAATGCTGTCTGGGACACCGAAACTTTGAGACGGTCCTGTTATACCTGGACGATGTCATCGTCTATTCCAAGACCTACGAGGACCACCTGAAACACCTGGCGGAAGTGTTCGAAGCTCTGGCAAGTTACGGCCTAAAGGTGAAACCCTCCAAATGTCACCTCCTGAAGCCAAAGGTGCAGTACCTGGGACACGTGGTGAGTGCTGACGGAGTGGCTCCCGACCCTGATAAGATCACCGCAATTAAGGAATGGCCAAGCCCCTCCAGCGTAAAGGAAGTGAGGCAGTTCCTCGGGTTGGTAGGCTACTACCGAAGGTTCATTCCCGGTTTCACCAAAAAGGCAGCTCCTATGCAGGACCTCCTGATAGGCCAGTCCAGGAAGGCCAAGAACCAGAAGCCACCCTTCAGATGGGAGAAGCTGGAAGAAGAGTCCTTCCGCCAGCTGAAGATGGCCCTCACGGGGGATGAAATCCTGGCGTACCCTGATTATAGCCAGCCCTTTATCCTCTACACCGACGCCAGTAACATCGGGCTAGGAGCCGTACTGTCCCAGATCCAGCAGGGGAAGGAACGGGTAATTGCTTACACCAGCCGGAAATTGCGACCCACCGAAAGAAACCCTGAGAATTACAGCTCATTTAAGCTAGAGTTCCTGGCAGTGGTGTGGGCAGTCACCGAACGCTTTAAGCACTACCTCGCTGCTTCCCGGTTCACCGTGTACACGGATAACAACCCGTTGACACACCTGGACACTGCAAGACTCGGTGCCCTAGAGCAGAGATGGATGGCCTGCTTGTCCAACTATGAGTTTACAATCAAATACCGGGCAGGACGCTCCAATACCAACGCGGACGCCCTGTCCAGGATGCCGAACCTACCGGACGTAGGGGAAGATTCAGAGGAACTGGAAGAAGTTGAACTCCCCGCGTTCCACCATCATGGGACTATCCAGTATTCCCACCGTGTAAGGAGTAAGCAATCCGCTACGTTCAACCCATTACCTCATTACAACTGGGCGGAGACACAAGACAGTGACCCTGCCGTCCGACTGGTAAAGGAGATGCTGACTCGGCCAGATGCACGCCTTGACCCAGACGCTCCGGAGGAAGCCAAGCAACTGTGGGCTGAGAAGAGTCGACTGTTCCTTTACAAGGGGAAGTTGTGTCGCAGAATGGTTAACTCCCAGACTCATGAACTAATCTGGCAAGTAGTGGTGCCAAGAAGAGACGCAGCTATGGTGATGGAGGCATACCACGACGGAGCTGGGCACTTCGGATGGAAGAAGCTGGAGTTCCTGCTGCGCGGGCGGTTCCATTGGGTAGGCATGAGAGGAACCATCGAGAGGTGGTGCAGAGACTGTGGCCCATGCAACCTAAGAAGGAGGGACCGTGCCAGCCAGAGGACTCCCCTGCAGTCCATCATCACCAGACAGCCGTTGGAACTGGTAGCCTTGGATCATGTAAAACTGACCCCAAGCAGAAGTGGCTACGTCTACGCGTTAACCATCGTGAATCACTACTCCCGGTTCTTGGTTGTCGTCCCCGTCAAGGACTTAACGGCTCAAACAGCAGCTAGAGCCTTCCAGCAGCACTTCTGCCGTCCGCACGGATACCCGGAGCAGGTGCTGACGGACCAGGGGCCTGCCTTTGAAGCAGAAGTCTTCCAGGAGTTCTGCACCCTGTATGGCTGCCGGAAGATTAGAACAACACCCTATCACCCGCAAACTAATGGACTTTGTGAGAAAATGAACCAGGTGGTGATAGATCTTCTGAAAACATTGCCCCTGGAAGAACGTAGTCTGTGGCCTGAAAAGCTGCCTGACCTGGTGGACCTATACAACCACATCCCTGTAGGTTCCACCAACTGTACCCCGGCTTACCTAATGAGGGCAAGACCTGGTAAGCTTCCTGTTGATCTGGAGATGGGAGTCCTGACACCCGAGGACACTTCACCAAAAGCAGACTGGGACACAGAGAGGCAGCAGCAGTACCGGAAAGTACAGGAGAGCGTGGAGCGAAGTCTCTGTCAAGCTAGGGAAAGACAAGAGAAAACTTACAACCAGTATGCTCCCGCTGTTCCCCTGGTGCCCGGAGAGCAGGTCTGGAAGAGGAAAAGACGGCTCCACAAGTTGGACGACCAGTGGGAGAAGGACCCGTACACCGTACTGCCCTCAAGCCACGACAACCCAAAGATCTGTACAATCAGTAAAGACGGAGGGGAAACCACAGCCATTGTATCCCGGGATTACCTGAAGAAGTGTCCTGAACAGCTACAGAACCCTGAAGAGGAACAAGAAGACCCTCGACCCGTAGAGGAAAGGGAAGATATGGTTAGTACTGTGCTCGGAGACTTTCCTCGGTCTTGGACTCAAGTCAATGGTGCTGTTGTGGTACCCGTCCTCACGTTCCTCCAACCAGCATCCCAAGTGCCTACGGAGACACAGGTAGAGCTGGAAGAACAGCCGGTCCAGGAGGCAGAAGACCCCACACAAGCAGACCAGGAGAATCAACCCTCTGCTTATAGTGAGCCTGCCATACCCCTAGTGAGCCAAAGAGTTCGTAGACGGCTGCCCAGTTTACCCTTGACAACTCCTATACCCTGTAGCTCAGGACCAGTCAGCCAGCTCCGTAGGTCCACTAGGGTCACTAGAGGCCAGTTGCCCATACGGTGGAGGATCTAAATATTTAAGCTATTTTATTAATGTTTACCTGTTTATTGTTGCTTGTGTATAATTATGTGTTTCTAGTTATTTGTAGGAGTCTTTGGTGGATTTACCGGGAATCCTTTGTGCATATAGTTGGAGCGTAACCCAGGACAGACTAAAAGACTGTTAAGGACTCGGGGCAGGACAGACCCCTACCTGGTTACGTCTCCCTGTTTTGGTGAAATGGACACCCTTGTTTTCTCAAAAACTGCACCCGGTTGCGGACACGCCGTGACCATCCTAATGTTTTTCTTTATTGCGTTGTTTCTGTTTGCAATTTGTTATGTTACAAAAATATGTTTAGTCCCGGAGTACTAAATTTCACTGGGGGGGAATGTGACACCCCAGGGGTCTGGTTGCCACAGTAATAGAGATATTACGTCTGAGAGCAGGTGGGAGGTCTCTTGGTCAGGAATCCTATGCATGCCACACCTCCTGCCCAGTCCTGGGAGGGGAAGAAATTCCCCTACATAAAACTGGGGCTGAGGCAGGGTTAGTGAGTTAAGAAGAGGAGAAGCAGCTTTAGGAAAGAGAGATCAGGAGCTCTGGGGAAGTCGTGCTAAAAGGAATCAGGGGCTGGCAGCTGTAGAGCTCGCCCTGATTGAAGAATTATCACCGGACCCGGAGTCCGAGGCTGTGGGGACTAATCCTTACCCAGCAGCAGAAACCGACCGGCAGGGGATTTCAGGTCCTCTGGCCAAGAAACCCGAAGGCACGGTCACACGCGTGGGACCAGCACCGCCGTCGTGGAGCGGAAGCCACTAGAAGGCCCCGAGTCACCGGCCATACGGGTGAGCACCACACGGTACACTCAGGGACGTGGGCTACTTTTACCCGCCTTTAGCAAGGTAGCCAGAAGAGTACAATTAGTTGGGGAGGCCTACAACTCCACCTGGCCAGGGGAAATCCCATCTGCTCAAAGACTGACCAGGCCCCGATCGCTAGCCAGTACTCCGGGAGGGTCTATCTTTATCACCAGTAAAGACCCTGAACTACACCGCATCGTCTCTGAGTGGTTCCTGCTACCCCCATCATCCACGTCGGCTGCCCTGAGGCCATACCCCTCCCGTTGGGGGTTATACCATCTACGCTGCACAATCGTACCACCGGCCTCAGCGGTCTGCCCTGCAGCGGCAGCTCCATAGCTGCATTCAACGGGTGGCGTAGTCGTCCAACATCTACTGCTAATACTCAGCCACACAGTTTGACTCCCTGGGCACGGACCGGGTCACCGCCACGAGACTACTACCCCCAACAGGCCCGGCTCCGGGTAGTCCCCGCGTGCGCAACGCTACACCAAGTAGGCCCAGGGGCGCGTCAAAATCAATCAGCATGCATTTATATAATAGCTGAAATGATAGTTTCTCTTCTATTCTGGTGGTAAGGTTTTGAAGATACACCTCCATATAAAACATAAAGACAAGCAACATGGTACTTTGGCTTTCATTGAACTAAACAGATTAATGTGATGATGCCACGCTGTGGTTATACTATTGGATTATAGTGGAAAGCAATGTGATAAAATACCTGCACATATACATTCCTGACAGATATCGCTTGTAGCCTCTGCATAATATTAAGAGTCAGTAGGAGGGAAGATTGCAGCTTTGTTGAGTGATGTTTGTTTGCTCTGTTTTCACAGCTCATATACTTAGTGGATGAGGCATGAATATGTTTTTATGTTCCCTGCTGTCTTATAGATTAGTTTATACTTAGCAATCAAATCAGTCAGTGCACTAAAGAGAACAATAAAGGGAAACCAATGCAAAAGGTGTTCTGAATGCACGATGAACCCCTTCAGACTTTTGACCCATAAAAGAGCAATAAATAACCTGGCACTCAATTGACTCGTGTATTATTTTTGAATTTTTAATAATAAAGTAGTACAAAAAGCAGACGTTTTGGTCGTGTAAGACCTTCATCGGTGTACAGTATATAGATATTGAAATGTATAAGGCAGAAGCCCGGTGAGTGCTGTCAGCTGTTAGGTATATAGATGAAGCCCAGTCATGAGAGAAGAGGTTGGACACGGTATCCCTGGACAAACGGTGGATACCGTGTCCAACCTCTTCTCTCATGACTGGGCTTCATCTATATACCTAACAGCTGTAGCACTCACCGGGCTTCTGCCTTATACATTTCAATATCTATATACTGTACACCGATAAAGGTCTTACATGACCAAAACGTCTGCTTTTTGTACTACTTTATTATTAAAAACTCAAAAAGAATACACGAGTCAATTGAGTGCCAGGTTATTTATTGATATGACTCTAGAGCTAGGCCCTAGGTAGGGAGGGGAAGCCGTGAGCACTAGTCAGCCCCACTGCAACTAAAGACAAACAGACAAGGGGATACACCAGCTTTGCACCCAATCCGCGTTAGGATGAGATGAGGCTGGGCTATGTGGCAACAGCTCTGGGAGGGTATTCTGTCCTCATGCAAAACAATTAAAGCAGAAACCATCCAAAACCTGACAAATTCAATGGACAAGACAGTTCAGAAGCTCTTTTCGAACAAGGGGTCCTATGTGCAAATGTAACATCACCTAGAATAAAGTTTTGAGTTGAAAACTGTTTGATTTCAGTTTGTAATAACCTGCTAATGCTTATAATTTCAAAAATGACCATTTTTTTGTTCTTTATTAAAATGAAAAGGTTGAAAACTCTGCTGTGCATAATAATTTGGAACATGCATTTTGAGTGCAGTTTGAGATTTTTATTTTTTTAAAAATATACTGTTATCATAGGCAGTTTGTACAAAAACCTTTCAATTGTACTCTAATAGTTATTTGACTGGAAAATTACAATGACTGCAATTCATATAGGTAATTTGGGAAAATCTGAGAAAATATTATTTGCATAATAATTTGGAACACAGTGTAAAATGGTATTTATAAACAAAATAAGGGGAGTTCCATCCAGTACAGCACACCAGTGCATGGTCATTGCATGGTCATTAGATAGTCATTATTGCACAAAGGGTATACTGATATAATGGTAATATTCCATATATATAGGATTAGATTGATACACTAATCAGATAATAGCATGTAATCATATAGGTAATATATCCAATGTTGTAAATAATAAGTATAATCACGCTGATCACAAAAATATTACATTAATCATTTACCCATAACTCAATAAAATATTAATATAGTCAATGTACGTAATAACACTGTGAAGAAATGGGCACCGGAGAGACCCTGCAGAATTCCACCGTTGCCACCAATGTGAACAAATGGCAGCAGAGAGACCCCACAGTATCCCACAGCAGCCACCACTTGTGATGGATCCACACTTTGCCACCCGCCTGACGTCACTATTAAGCCAGACGGATCACTTGATACGGATCTGCTCCTTGCACCAACGTGATGTTCCGCACCTCCTCAAGGATGTGTAAGGTCAGATAGGTACATTTGTACACAGACACCCCCTGTCCACACGGGTACAGGAAGGAACCAGGGAGTGAAAAAAGGTGGCTCACTCAGTCACTGACGTGGCACCACACTCGCTCACACCCCTGACAGGCAGAGAGGCTCCTTCACTAGCTCCAGTGAAGCAGAGCCTGGTTGAACTAAGAGAGCTTCCACCGTTTCTATTAGATATAACAGGATTATATCGGGCTAGAAACCTGCCCGGCAGCGTGTTCATTGGACCGAACAATGGACGTGAGAGTTCGTGGATCAAGATAAAAGAGCAGCCCAAGGTTAAATTATATATTTAATCACATATAGTAAAAGGAAAGCCAGCTCACCCAGTACTTATAATCCAGCTTGCCAGGAACCAGGTGGATCCACACCAGAATATGCTTCTTTGCAAGTTTTAGGTATTGAAAAACTTTTTCCACATGCAAGAGGTGGAGAAAAATTATTGACAAAAGAAGCATATTGGATATTTAATCTGGATTCAAGAAGCCCAAAGGGTTTTAATCGGAAGAGAGAAACCATGTATCACTGTTGACTGTTTTCATGCACCTGTTGCTTAATGTGGTAATTATGTCATGTGATTTGTTCCAACTGTTTTCATTGGCACATTTTTAGTATTTTAGAAAATCTTGTGTAGCTATGCAGTGATAAAGAACACAAGTGAGCATTCGAAACACGTTTTGCTCCCCTACCCTCTCTATGCAACCTTTGTAATTTTTGCAAGTTTTTAATGGACGAAAAATAAAGAAAGAATTATTTTACCAGAGGCTGGAACAACTATCCCCTTTTTTGTATATACAGTACAGACCAAAAGTTTGGACACACCTTCTCATTTAAAGATTTTTCTGTATTTTCATGACTTTGAAAATTGTATGTGACGCTCGCAAGCCCTGCCCTGGGAAGATGGGGTACTCGGAGCCGGGTCAGATGTTGAGAAAGGGGATGCAGTCGTGGCCTTGACCCGTTTCGTGCCCAGGGCCGTCACATTGAAAATGATGTTAGGGCTTTCCGGGTTGAGTGGTAATTGTCGACTACGCCACCTGTGGTGTCTGGTGATGC
Source organism: Phyllobates terribilis (assembly GCF_046119375.1). NCBI lineage: Eukaryota > Metazoa > Chordata > Amphibia > Anura > Dendrobatidae > Phyllobates > Phyllobates terribilis. The sequence goes on from NW_027362771.1 coordinate 89,095,730, forward strand.
GCCAGCAGCACTGCTACAGTCCGCTGAGGCCCGATGTCTTGGCGGCTAAAGTTCTCGCTGCTCCCCACAGGCGGAGCGCTGCCTCAGGGCAGGCAAGACAGGATGAAGAGGGGGATAGTAGTGCGGGAGTAGGGACGCGGCGTCGCACGGAATGGCGCGTAATGAACAGTCCGGAGGCCATAGGGATGAATTTCCAAGGCTTTACTCACAGTTCTCATAAGCAGCGCAAGGCTTCTCCCTGCTCCTCGCGGAGTCCTGCGGCCACCAGGGACGGGGGTCCGACTACCTCCGAGGAAGTCCAGTGTGAGGTAGCATCCCTACACCAGAGTGTTCCTGCACTACAGACTTTACCCCTTCCCATCTGTGCGTGTGTAGATAGGCCAGGTCTCCCTCTGAGGTCCTCTCAGGTGTAGGGCTCGGGTGGCAATTCCTCTCCATCCGAAGCCCGCCGGGATCCTCAGGGCCTAACCGGGCTTTCCCATCCTGGACATAGAGTACGAGGTCGGGTGTTGGGGGCCGGTACCCCTCTTGCAGCCGGAATCCCTCTGAATAGATCAGGTAGGCGAGGACAGGTGGTGTGCTCGGCTCCGTCTGCATCCTCACCGGGACCCATTTGCTAGGGAGCCACACTCTAAAGCTCCCGGGCATTCTTAATCCTGGTCCTTGGCCGGGTTTGAGACATTCCTTGTCTGCAACCTACCTCCCGTCCCAAGGCCAGGGTACGAGGGCTGTGTCCCTTCTCGGTGCAGGCCCACACAGGATCTGCGCTCCCAGAGGGAGGTCACATAACACACAGTAGTTTTTCAGCAACCAAGACCAAGATCAAAGATGGCATTCTAATAAATATGAAAATTAGAAGGGTCCCAAACTAACTGTTCCTCCACCCACACCCACTAACTGGTTCCTACCACTTTGTGTTCCCCAGTCTCCCTGTAACCACGGGAGCAGCACCTAGTGCATAATAGCTCCCTCTGGTGGAGAAATGTGGTGTTGGATGCAAAAACTAGGTAACTACCATCGCACCGGACTTACCTCAGAGGAGGAACACCACACTCCATTAAAGAAGTGCAGCATTCCTGTGGCGGCCGAACCCTCAGGGGCGCCACATGTACATTCACACTGAAGTCATCAAAACTATGAATTAACACATGTGGAATTATATACTTAACAAAAACGTGTGAAAAAACTGAAAATATGTCTTATATTCTAGGTTCTTCAAAGTAGCCACCTTTTGTTTTGATGACTGCTTTGCGCACTCTTGGCATTCTCTTGATGAGTTTCAAGAGGTAGTCACCGGAAATGGTTTTCACTTCACAGGTGTGCCCTGTCAGGTTTAATAAGTGGGATTTCATGACTTATAAATGGGGTTGGGACCATCAGTTGTGTTGTGTAGAAGTCAGGTGAATACACAGCTGATAGTCCTACTGAATAGACTGTTGAATTTGTATTATGGCAAGAAAAAAGCAGCTAAGTAAAGAAAAATGAGTGGCCATCATTACTTTAAGAAATGAAGGTCAGTCAGTCCGAAAAATTGGGCAAACTTTGAAAGTGTCCCCAAGTGCAGTTGCAAAAACCATCAAGCACTACAAAGAAACTGGCTCACATGAGGACCGCCCCAGGAAAGGAAGACCAAGAGTCACCACTGCTTCTGAGGATAAGCTTATCCGAGTCACGAGCCTTAGAAATCGCAGGTTAACAGCAGCTCAGATTAGAGACCAGGTCAATGCCACACAGAGTTCTAGCAGCAGACACATCTCTACAACAACTGTTAAGAGGAGACTTTGTGCAGCAGGCCTTCATGGTAAAATAGCTGCTAGGAAACCACTGCTAAGGACAGGCAACAAGCAGAAGAGACAAGTTTTGGCTAAAGAACACAAGGAATGGACATTAGACCAGTGGAAATCTGTGCTTTGGTCTGATGAGTCCAAATTTGTGATCTTTGGGTCTAACCACCGTGTCTTTGTGCGACGCAGAAAAGGTGAACGGATGGACTCTACATGCCTGGTTCCCACCGTGAAGCATGGAGGAGGAGGTGTGATGGTGTGGGGGTGCTTTTCTGGTGACACTGTGGGGGATTTATTCAAAATTGAAGGCATACTGAAACAGCATGGCTACCACAGCATCTTGCAGCGGCATGCTATTGTAATGCAGGTGCCGGAATGCAACGCACAGAGACACAAGGCAGGGACAGTCGGAGATGATTACAAACAGTTTATGTATATATAAAACAGGTATTTTGAACAAGGGGATAACAACAAGGGTATTGAACGGTAATTTGAAATATTAGCAAAATACGAAGTCTCTCAAAGTAATGTGGTGCACCCAGTCAGGGGAGTCACCACATCAGTTCTTTTTCTCTTTATATGGCTCTGGCGGGGGTCACCGGTTATTCCCTCTAGGCCGCAAGTCTTTTCTGGACAAAATCAATTAAAGCAAGTTTAGCTTCTTCTGCCCCAACTGTTCCCCTCTCAACCTGAGTACCTAAACCCAACTGGCCCCGGTACCGTGAGTGAACAGAAGAAGTGACGGCCCTCTTCACGTATGCAGCTCTTCTGCTTTCACTGGCGTGACTTTCCTGACTCAGCAGTCTCTCAAATCTTCTCTTCCTGGCCGTTGGAGGCAGTCTCTCAAGCCGGGAATAGGGGGGTCCAGACCTCGCCTGTTGGCGGGCGATGTTGGGTTCCGCGAACTCACTCAGCACCGCAAGCAGGTTCTGAATCTCCTCAGTAGGTACAGCACTCGGGTCACATCTGTGAGGGATCCGGAGCTCATCCACCGGCGCCCGGCTGTGGCACCTTGCAGGCCTCCGGCTTAGGCCTGCCACGCTGGGCTTCTCAGCATGCAGGGAGCACGTCTGCTCCTCTCTGTTGTTTGGCGCCAAAAACTCCTCAGGCTTGGCTCGCTGGCCTCTTATCTCCAGGAACTCCTTCCTGGAAGTCACCTGACCGGGTCCAGCGTCTAAATCTGCTCTCCCTTCAACTTCTCTTGTATATCTTGGTTCCGCTTGACTGTGTCTGGCCAGCAGAAGACAGTCTCTCTCCATCTTTGAAGCATCATGTAAGAGTTCTCTTAAAGGCTCTCTCGCCTCTACTACTCTATTCCATCCGGTTTGCGTTTAGTTGGACCATCATTTATTTTTCAACAGGACAATGACCCCAAACACACCTCCAGGCTGTGTAAGGGCTATTTGTCTAAGAAGGAGAGTGATGGGGTGCTTTCCCAGATGACCTGGCCTCCACAGTCACCAGACCTGAACCCAATCGAGATGGTTTGGGGTGAGCTGGACCGCAGAGTGAAGGCAAAAGGGCCAACAAGTGCTAAGCATCTCAGGGAACTCCTTCAAGATTGTTGGAAGACCATTTCCGGTGACTACCTCTTGAAGCTCATCAAGAGAACGCCAAGAGGGTGCATAGCAGTCATCAAAGCAAAAGGTGGCTACTTTGAACAACCTAGAATATAAGACATATTTTCAGTTGTTTCACAATTTTTTGCTAAGTATATAATTCGACATGTGTTAATTCATAGTTTTGATGCCTTCAGTGTGAATGTACAATTTTCATAGTCATGAAAATACAGAAAAATCTTTAAATGAGAAGGTGTGTCCAAACTTTTGGTCTGTACTGTATTTAATCGCCTTAGGGGCACACTAGACAATACACTATATACATAAGGGTTATACATACACAATGGTCAGAGTTGCAAACATAATAGTAGGGGCACAAAAGATATAAAGCAGTTATTAAGAGTCAGTTACCAGTCAGATGGATGAGCTGGCTTTCGAGGGAAGGGTTGCCACATGGGAGGCTTGTGGGGCCCTCTCTCTTTGTTGCTAGTCTTCTCCCACATGACAAGACATCACGACCTCCCAAGGAGAAAGACAATGGAGCTAGGGCTGCAGGGGCTCTTAATCTCTCTGGGTCACTCCCCTTACTTCCCCCTGGTTGAGCTTAAGTCTCCACTTCTAGTCTCTCGTAGCTAAAAACTCCCTAAAATTAAAATGGGCTATACCTCCTTAATGAACGGTCCTAGGGAGCCAGTTCTGGTGTCATCAAATCCAGCCTGGCCCCTGATATGCGTGGATACCAAGCACTGGGGCCCTAAGGGCTCCCGCAAGGCTGTGCCATGTATCTCCCTTTCCCTATGCGCTGGACTGTGCTAAAAGCCAGGGTGACATTCCCCATTCTCTTGGGTTTCCAAAAATCTCGTTAGTGTATCACTGGGATGTATCGTATTCCCATAAATCGGTGTTGAATTATAATATCGGATACAAAGGAAGCCGCATGGCTGGGTCGACAGGGGACCATCCTGTAAGGCTCACAGCTGCTGTGAGGTATGTCACTCCCTGCCTCTCGGCCCACTCCATTGCAAAGGAATGTGTGCATTGAAGATCTCTATAAAATCCGCCAAACAGGGCACAATGATTGACATGGGATTATCTTGAATATTCTTCACAAGCGCATAATAGCAATTGCGAACCATCATTCAAAGATAAAAAGGAGGGAAAATGTATACAGCACTATCACAGTAAGGCTTACATTTTGATAATAGCCTTTATGCACCTCCATAAGGGCTATGGTCCTATATAACGCATATTTTTACACCATACCCTATATCATCTGGAGAGGAGGGATTATTTAGCACCATTCTTCATATCACCTTGAAAGGAGATAGATTTATTCAGTACCATATTCCATATTACCTTAAAAGGAGATAGGTTTATTTAGCACAATGCTCTATATTACCTTGAGGTTTATTTTCACTACTATTTAATTATTGAAGCACCATATACAGTCATGGCCGAAAGTGTTGGCACCCTTGAAATTGTTCCAAAAAATGAAGTATTTCTCCCAGAAAACTGCAACTACACATGCTTGTCATGCACATATTTTTTCCTTTGTGTGCATTGGAAAAACACAAAAAAACTGAGAAAATAAGACAAATTGGACATAATTTCACACAAAACCCCAAAATGGGCTGGATAAAATTGTTGGCTCCCTCAATTTATTATTTGGTTGGACACCCTTTAGAATAAAAAGCTGTATTCAATCGCTTCCTATAACCACCAACAATGTTCTTACACCCCTCAACTGGAATTTTGGACCACTCATCTTTTGCAAACTGCTAAAGGTCACTCATATTTAAAGAGTGCCTTCTCCCAACAGCAATTTTAAGATTTTTGCACAGGTGTTCAATGGGATTTAGATGCAGACTCATAACTAGCCACTTCAGAATTCTTCAGACCTTTATTTCTATCCATATCTGGGTGCTCCTTGAAGTATTTTGGGGTCATTGTCCTGCTGGAAGACCCATGACCTAGGATCCACACCCAAATTTCTGACACTGGGTACTACATTGTGACCCAAAATCCTTTGGTAATCTTATCATTTCATGATCCTTTGCATGCAATCAAGGCACCCAGTGCCAGAGGCAGAAAAACAATTCCAAAACATCTTTGAACTTCCACCATATTTGACTGTAGGTACTGTGTTCTTTTCTTTGTAGGCCTCATTCCATTTTCGGTAAACAGTAGAATGATGTGCTTTATGAAAAAGCTCTATCTTGGTCTCATCTGCCACAAGACACTTTCCCAGAAGGATTTTGGATAACTCACGTACATTTTGGCAAACTGCAGTCTAGCTTTTTTATGTCCCTGTGTCAGCAGTAGGGTCCTTTTGGTTCTTCTGTCATAGCTTTTCATTTCATTCAATTGTTAATGGATAGTTTGCGCTGAGACTGATGCACCCTGAGCAGGACAGTTTGAATTTCTTTGGAACTTGCTTTGCTCTACTTATTCGCCATCCAAACTATCCTGCATTGCAACCTTCCATCAATTTTTCTCTGCTGTCCATGTCCAGGGAGACTAGCTACAGTTCCATGGGATGTAAACTTCTTGATTATATTGCACACCGTGGACAAAGAAACATCAGGATCTCTGGAGATGGACATGTGACCTTGAGATTGTTGATAATTTTCAACAATTTTAGTTCTCAAGTCCTCAGACAGTTCTCTTCTCCGCTTTCTGCTCTACATGCTTAGTGTGACACACACTGACACACAATTCAAAGATTGAGTCAACTTTTCCCCTTTTCATCTGGCTTCAGGTGTGATTTCCAAATAGCCCACACCCATTACTTGCCACAGGTGAGTTTGAATGAGCATGATATGCTTGAAACAAAGTTGTTTATCCACAATTTTGGAAAGGTGCCGACATTTAGGGGGTTTTGTGAGAAATTATTTCCAGTTTTGGCTTTTTTTCTCTATTTTGTTTGTGTGGTTACAAAACGCACAAGGAAATAAACATGTGTATTTGCAATACATGTGTAATTACAATAATTTTCAGGGAAAAATACTTCACTTACTGGAATAATTTCAATGGTTCCAACAGTTTCAGCCATGACTATATATATACTAGCTATAGAACCCGTTCTACGCCCGGGTGATGAGTAGAGATGAGCGTTGTTCTACTCGAACTGTTCGCCAATCTCAAATTCGAGCTGTTTTGGGCGGTGTTCGAGCCGTTCGGCGAACACGAACAATTTGAGAAAAATTCGGCTGTTCGAGGTTATGTTCGATAACTGTTCGTGCACCAAAATCATAACTGGATTTTTTCTCAGTAATGATGAAAATTAATGTTAATACGCAGTTTGAGTGTACAGCGGGGTGGGGGGAGGGGCAGGGGATGGATCTCTGCAGGAACAATGAAGATCTCCATTTTTTTTTCTCTTTCCCGCATTTGCAGTGGGGAGGTGCAATCTGTCAGCCTATCAGCAGCGCACACACGGAGCGAAGTGCTTTTTTTCACACAAGCAAGGGCATGTGTCATTGGCAGTGTATGTCACATGTGCTTGCCCTATAAGACCAAGCCATTTTCCCCGTCGCCACCATTTTCTCACTGCTGCAGCTGCGTGTTAGACGGCACCGCTGTTGCTGTGTGCGCTATACCTTGTTAATTTCAAGCCAATTTTCGCACAAATATACAGATAGCTTGGGAGTAGGGAATAGTTGTGATTGCAGTCCTTTTAAGGACTAGGTTACAGCATTTCCTACGACTTTTATCAGGGAGGTCTGTGCTCTTAAATAGATAGGTTGTGGGAGTAAAGACTAATTGTAATTGGAGTCCTTTTCAGGACTAGGTTACATGAGTTCCTATCAGTTTTTGCCAGGCAGGTCTGTGCCAGTGCTGTGCAAGTTTTTTTCACAGCATTTGGCTGAATCTAGCAAAGCTAATCCTTTTTGGCCTATTGCAGAGTGTGTTAGACAGTGGAGTAGCCTATGTGTGTTGCAAGATATAACACCTGTGTATAGAATACCAATTTTTTTACTGCACCTAGTGAAGTAAAATCTTTTGGGCATAGCATCATTCTATTAGTCCATCTATACTGACCTCCATCAGGTTGCAAACTGAATATAATTTTTTTCTGCATCTAGCTCTGAAAAAATATTTGGGCTTCTAGCAGTGTGTGGGACTTGGTCTATTAGTCCATCTATACTGACCTCCATCAGGTTGCAAATTAAAAATAATTTTTTTCTTCATTTAGCTCTGAAAAAATATTTGGGCTTCTAGCAGTGTGTGGGACTTGTTCTATTAGTACTTCTATACTGACCTCCATCAGGTTGCAAATTAAAAATAATTTTTTTCTGCATCTAGCTCTGAAAAAATATTTGGGCTTCTAGCAGTGTGTGGGACTTGGTCTATTAGTCCATCTATACTGACCTCCATCAGGTTACAAATTAAAAATAATTTTTTTCTGCATCTAGCTCTGAAAAAATATTTGGGCTTCTAGCGGTGTGTGGGACTTGGTCTATTAGTCCATCTATACTGACCTCCATCAGGTTGCAAATTAAAAATAATTTTTTTCTGCATCTAGCTCTGAAAAAATATTTGGGCTTCTAGCAGTGTGTGGGACTTGGTCTATTAGTCCATCTATACTGACCTCCATCAGGTTGCAAATTAAAAATAATTTTTTTCTGCATCTAGCTCTGAAAAAATATTTGGGCTTCTAGCGGTGTGTGGGACTTGGTCTATTAGTCCATCTATACTGACCTCCATCAGGTTGCAAATTAAAAATAATTTTTTTCTGCATCTAGCTCTGAAAAAATATTTGGGCTTCTAGCAGTGTGTGGGACTTGGTCTATTAGTCCATCTATACTGACCTCCATCAGGTTGCAAATTAAAAATAATTTTTTTCTGCATCTAGCTCTGAAAAAATATTTGGGCTTCTAGCGGTGTGTGGGACTTGGTCTATTAGTCCATCTATACTGACCTCCATCAGGTTGCAAATTAAAAATAATTTTTTTCTGCATCTAACCCAGCCAATAGTTTTGGCCTAATACCACAGTTTGGCCACTCAGCTCTGCTCGGTTACCATCCATTGTTTTTTTGTGCAAACAACTCCAGAGTTGTGAATTAGTTAACCACCAAAATGAGTGGAAAAAGGCCTGCTGCTGGTGGAAAGGGGAATAGGCGTGTTGGGAAGGGGAAAAAAGGTTGTGTCCGTGGGGTAGGTGTTAAAGCAACAGTAACATCTGCAGAAGAAAGACCATCTTCCAGCCAAACTAAAATGTCTACTTCTTTTAGCGGACAATGTGATAAGATCCCTTTCTTACGGCCACGCCAATCGCTACAAATTCCAGATGAGGCACAAAAACAGCAGGTGCTTCAACGGATATCAAGTGCTCCTTTAAGTGGGCTCTCCTCCACATCAACTTCAACATCACAAATACTCCAGTCCTCAAAGGTGTCACTCAAATCGCACTTGCTTCCTCACAGCTCCCAAATCTCCAGCTGCCCGTCTGAGTATGAGGTAGAACAGATGGTTGAGTCTGCAGAGCTGTTTACTCATACTATAGCCTGGGAATCAGAGGTCGACTCCAGCGCTTCTGTGAATCCAGACGAGGAAATGATCTGCACTGATGCCCAGAATCTTTATGAGTCGGATCCAGGACCAGACGCAGAAGGTTCTGACCATAATGTAGACCCTCATTCCCAAACTGTAACTCCTGTTGGTGGAGACAATGAGGAAGACAATGATAAGACTCAAATACCTGATTGGAGCGACAACTTTAGTTTTTTGTCAGGGCAGGAACAGGTTGGCTCTGAGGACGACGGGTGTGATAACGCACAGGGTGATGATGATGAGGTCGGAGATCCCACTTACTGTCAACCCACAGTCAGCCAAGAGATGAGGTCAGCAGAGGAGGTGGAGGAAGATGCTAGTGACGACGAGGTCAGGTTGCGCCTTCCTGGACAGAGACGTAGTACTGGAAGCACGTCAACAACTGCATCCTCAAACACAACTCTGCCTCTCACCACAAGTCGTGGTGGCTCTTCAGGTCGCATGGGTGCTAAGCCTTGCATAGCCTGGGCAATTTTTCAGATCGATAAAGATGACCCAACTCGTGTTATCTGTAACATTTGTCAGCAAAAGCTAAGTAGAGGCCAAAAAATACATAGTTTGAGTACTTCATGCATGAACCGGCACATGGACATGAAGCATAAGTTGCAGTGGGAAGCTCAGTGTGCTACAATGCGGCCTAGCCGGCCGGGCCAATCACCGTCTGCCATATCTTGTGCATCCGCGGCCTCTTCATCCTCTGTGACTGGGGGGACAGCAGTCACACCTGTTTTGGGGCGCAGACCTGCCACCTCTTTACCCGCAACAGCCAGCGTGATTGGCAGGTCATCATTTTCTTTGGAGGTGGTAACACCAGCTGGTGTTGAGCGCTGTCCGACATCGATAGCACCACCTTTGGATCAAGGCAACCTAACATGTCCGCCTGCATCTTCCTCACAGACCGGCAGTTTGCCGGGGACACCCTTATCAACCCCGTCTAAGCACAATAGCCAGCCCTCGGTCACTCAGATGTGGACAAGTAAAAGACCATTTCCTCCTAGCCATGAGAAAGCTAAGAGGTTGAATTTCACCATCTGCAAGCTCTTGGCTACAGAAATGCTGCCTTTCCGCCTGGTGGACACAGAGGATTTTCGAGACCTTATGTCCGTCGCAGTGCCCCAGTACCAGATGCCCAGTCGGCACTACTTCTCAAAGAAAGGTGTGCCTGCGCTCCACCAGCATGTCGCACACAACATCACCGCTTCTTTGAGAAACTCTGTGTGTGACAGGGTGCATTTCACCACAGACACTTGGACGAGTAGGCATGGACAGGGGCGTTACATGTCGCTGACTGGGCACTGGGTAACTATGGTGACAGCAGGACAAGGGGCTGCTGTCCAAGTCTTGCCGTCCCCACGAGTTGTGCGTCAATCCTCTTTATGTCAAAGTTCCTCCACTGCTTCTGCCTCCTCAACCTCCTCTCGGTCTTCCACCTGCACCCAAAGCCTGTCTGGTCATGCCACAAGCTTTCTAACTGCGCAGAAGGGATCCTGCACACCTCCTTACTATGCTGGCAGTAGGGCTCAACGTCATCAGGCGGTTTTTACATTGAAATGTCTGGGAAATGTGAGTCACACAGCTGAGGAGTTGTGGTCAGCTCTGGAGAACCAATTTCATGAATGGTTGTCTCCACTGGACCTGAAACCAGGGAAGGCCGTGTGCGACAATGCTGCAAACCTGGGTGCGGCCCTTCGCCGGGGCAATGTCACACACGTGCCTTGTATGGCTCACGTGTTGAACCTGGTTGTCCAGCAATTTTTAGCCCACTATCCCAGACTAGATGGCCTTCTGCAGAGGGCACGGTCGCTGTGTGCTCACTTCCGCTGTTCGCATCCCGCAGCTCAGCGACTTACATCTCTACAGAAGTCGTTGGGCCTGCCACTTCACCGGCTAAAATGCGATGTGCCTACCCGGTGGAATTCAACTCTGCACATGTTGCAGCGACTGTGGCAGCACCAACAAGCCCTGGTGCAATACGTTCTGACGTATAGCCTGGGCCAACGAGATTCAGAGGTGGGGCAAATCACGCTGGAGGAGTGGTCTCAGATCAGGGACCTATGCACCCTTCTGCACAGTTTTGAAATGGCGACGAAGATGTTTAGTGCTGATGATGCCATTATCAGCATGACTATTCCGGTGATTTACATGCTGGAGCACATGTTAAACAGAATTCGGAGTCAGGTGGTGGCACAAGAGGAGGTGGAGGAAGTGGAGGAGGAGTTGTATGCGGAAGGGCTAACATCTGCAAGGTCCAGACGGTCGGCAGCACCAAGGCGGCAGGCATGTGAGGGTGGGGGAGATGGTTTTACCAGGGTGCATGGTAGCAGCCAAACTAGTGAGGAAGGTGCAGGAGCCCAGGAAGAAGTGGAGGACGAACTGATGGAAGACTCATCAGATGAGGGAGACCTTGATCACATTTCTGTTGTGCGAGGTTGGGGGGAGAGGACAGAGGAAGGAAGCATGATTGTTACCTCGCCACCAACACAACAGGGACTTGGTGCTCCTGGATGCGCAACACACATGAGTGCCTTCTTGCTGCACTACCTGCAACATGACCCTCGAATTGTGAGAATTAGAAATAATCCTGACTACTGGGTTGCCACACTGTTAGATCCCCGGTACAAAAGTAAATTTGCAGAAATTATTCCTGCCATAGAAAGGGATGCACGCATGCAGGAGTATCAGCAGAGACTGTTGCAGAATCTTACATGTGCTTTTCCACAAAATACCAGTGGTGCACGTAGTGAATCTCACAGTTCCAACTTGCCAACCGTGGGACCGTCAAGTGTTCAGCACTCAAACCGTAACAGAACCACAGTATCTGCTGGTAACATCAATTTTGCGGAATCATTTCACCACTTTTTTAGCCCATCCTTTGCAAGGCCACAGGAGACAAGAAGTCTGACACATAGTCAACGCCTAGAGACGATGGTACAGGAGTATCTCCAAGTAAACATTGAAGCCACGACTGTGTCACTGGACCCTTGCTCTTTTTGGGCTTCCAATCTGGATAAATGGCCGGAGCTAGCCACTTACGCCTTGGAGATCTTGTCATGCCCCGCAGCCAGCGTTCTGTCTGAACGTGTGTTCAGCGCTGCTGGTGGTGTGCTGACAGATAAGCGCACGCGGCTCTCCACTGATAATGTAGACAGACTCACGTTCATAAAGATGAACAAATCATGGATCCGAAACGACTTTTCTACCCCTGTGTCATCCTGGGGAGAGTAAAAGCTTGATGATTGGTTAAAATCACCCTACCAACCGTTTTAAGCTTTCAAATTACTAATCATGTTTATCTGTATCTTGACTGGAAAATAATTTGGGCTTTGTAGCAGTGTGCAGCACTGATCCTATTAGGCCATCTATACTAAAGCTTCACCAGATTTAAAATTAAAAATAATTTTTAGCTGCATCTAGCCCGGAAAATAATTTTGGGGCTCCGAGATGCGCAAGGCACATAAGTGCCTTCTTGCTGCACTACCTGCAACATGACCCTCATATTGTCAGAATTCGAAGTAATCATGACTACTGGGTTGCCACACTCTTAGATCCCCCAAACTTTTCGATCAACCTTTTCATTTTAATAAAGACCAAAAAAATGGTCATTTTTGAAATTATAAGCATTAGCAGGTTGTTAGAAACTGAAATCAAACAGTTTTCAACTCAAAACTTTATTCTAGGTGATGTTACATTTTCACATAGGACCCCTTGTTCGAAAGGAGCTTCTGAACTCTCTCGTCCATTGAATTTGTCAGGTTTTGGATGGTTTCTGCTTCAATTGTTTTGCATGAGGACAGAATACCCTCCCAGAGCTGTTGCTTAGATGTGAACTGCCTCCCGCCATCATAGACACTCCTTTTAATGATGCTCCAAAGGTTCTGAATGGGGTAGAGGTCAGGGGAGCATGGGGGTCACACCATAAGTTTGTCCCCTTTTATGCCCATATCAGCCAGAGATGCAGATGTTCTAGGTGCAGCATGAGATGGTGCATTATCATGCAGAAAAATGATCTTGCTGTGAAATACACGGTTCTTCTTCTTGAACCATGGCAGGAAGTGCTGTTTGAGAAAATCCACATACATTATGGAGTTCATCTTTAGCGCCTTCAGGGATCCTAAAGGGGCCGACAATCTCTCTCCCCATGATTCCAGCCCAAAACATTACTCCACCTCCTCCTTGTTGGCGCTGTAGCCGTGTTTGCGTGGGGTGTCCATCAACCAGCCATCCTCCACTCCATCCATCTGGACCATCGAGCGCTGCACGGCACTCATCCGTGAACAAAACAGTTTTGAAATCAGTCTTCATGTAATGTTTGGCCCACTGGAGCCGTTTCTGCTTGTGTGAAGTGGATAGAGGAGGTCGACAGGATGGCGCATGCACAGCTGCAAACCTCTGAAGGACCCTGCATCTTGTTGTTCGGGGGACGTTGGAGGCACAAGCAGCTTCAAAAACTTGTCTGCTGCTATGACAAGGCTTTTTTGCCGCTGCTCTTTCAACCTGACGTAATTGCCTGTAGGAAAGAGTCCTCAATTTGCCCTTATCAGCACGCACACGTGTGTACTGTGAATCAGCTACATACTTCTTGATTGCCAAGACACTTCATCCTGATCATCGCACAATGTTGATTGTAGTCATGCCTTGACCTAAACACTCCACAATTTGTTACTTCTCTGCAGCCGACACATCCTTTTTCTTTCCCATTTTGGCAGAAAATGTAGGCTGCTTAATAATGTGAGAGAGCCTTCTTAAGTAGTCTTGCCTTTCATTGGACACACCTGCCAAACTAATTAGCACAGGTGTCTGCAATTGCTTACAGTGATATAAAGAGCCCTGACACACATCACCATCAATGAGTTTAACTGACAAACAAACAAATTCTTCCCTTATCACTCCTAAACACTTTTTGTTTAATAATTTGGAACGCAGTGTACATGTGCTTTTCCACAAAACACCAGTGGTTCACGTAGTGAATCTTACAGTTCTAACTTGCCAACCGTGGTCTGTATGGAGTTGTTCAATAAAGGGCCCAAAATTAAGATAACATAGATGGGAGAGGTCTCTATGAATAGGAATTCCTAAGTATTTGATACCCTGTGAGGGCCAGGCAAAGGGAAAGTTGGACTGGATGGAATCCTATATGGATTTGGGGAGGGAGACATCGAGGGCCTCAGACTTCGCTGCATTGATTTTAAAATTTGACCATGTAAGAAAGTGATCTATTTCAGCCATAACAGCATGGATGGATATATGTGATTGAGTGATATATACTAGGACATCATCAGCAAATAGAGAGCACTTGTACTCGGTGCCTCCCACCTCAATCCACCTAATATTGGGGTTATGGCGAATTGATGAGAGCAGGTGCTCCGTCACTAGGATGTATAAGAGAGGGGACAGAGGACATCACTGCCTTGTCCCATTGGTGATTGTGAAAGGTGATGAAAATGTTCTGACGCACCCCCTGGGCCTTGGGACACCCGGAGCCGGACCCTTTTTGGTGGATGCTGGTGGTTGTAGTCTTCGTGGCGGCGACCCGGTTCCGTGGCTCAGGGCGGTCAAACCAGTGGCGGAACTATTTATGTGGTTTTCATGTTTAAATGTCCGACTACGCCACCCGTGGATTGCGGCCAGAGTGAACCGCCGCTACAGGGCAGACCACTGAGGCTGGTGTTGTGGGTGCAGCAGAGCGTAGCATAACTCCCCACGGGAGGAGTATAGCCTCAGGGCAGTGTATGCGGAGGATGGGGGTGATGGTGCAGGGCAGCAGCAGTAACGACACGGAGTCAGTGATGCAGTTCAGGGCCTTTACTCACAGTTCTTATTATCCAGACCACGTCTGCAGGTAACGGCTGCCCACGTCGTATTGTGCTCACCAGGTGAGGGGCTCAGACAACTCCCAGATAACTTTGGAGCACTTCACAGGACCCCCTTTGTGTGTCCTTTGTCTGGCCTTTCTTACCAACACTTCTGTCCGGCTGCCTCGGGCCTCCTCTTGGTAAACTTGGCGCCAGTTTCCCTGACCCTATGTGGTGCCTTCCTAGCGGGTGTAGCGAGGGGCTGTGCCACATAAAATGTCAGAGCCTCCGGTTTCTAGCTGAGGGTCGTTTCCTGCCTCCACTAGTTCGGGGACCGGTCTCCCCCTTTGGCCTGACCCCTCCACGCAGGTGGATTCGGGCGTGCGGTGGCGACTCGCCCGTCCGCACCCCTGGGATCCCTTCATTCCTCGTTCCTGGAGCCTTCTCCTCTCCTCTTCCTTCCTTCTCCCTCTTCCAGGCCTGGGCCTCTGTTACTAGGCCCGCCTCCGGAGCAGAGCTCATGCAGAGCCCCTGCTCCCTGCCACTTCTGCTCAGACTTCT